>NC_071420.1:4404166-7118333 GCF_017976375.1 Cuculus canorus
CAAACATAAGTAGGCATCATTAATGTAAAAACCTGCATTGTATTTTTACTCTACCGCATAGATTATAACAAGTCAAATAAAACAGAGGATAAAAGTCTCTTTGGTATCGCATGGTCTACTTAGGTAACATACTGCTAAAACGAACAAGGTTATATAATGTTTTCATAATTTCTGCTAAGGTTTTTCTCGCTTAGGTGTTCAGACATCTCCAGGAGCCACTTACGCTTCAGCTGGCAACTTGAGCACACTTAACTTCAGGTCTCAAGACAAACTTCCCATAAGGAAATAACTTAAAAGGACAATGACTGTTCTTCCAGAACTACAAACAAAAGACTCCTGAAATATTTTTAAAAAGGGAATATCTTCTTTCACTGCCACAAGAAAAACATAATTAATGTCTTACGGGGCAGTTTTTCCCACAAAACAGGTCTGTACCTTATGCCTCATGTAATTGTAAACTACTCCCAAAACGGTTTTCGTTGCAAGGAAAAGAGGAATAGTTTGGGAATTCTTTGAATATTAGGAAGCCAATTAGTTATTAAGTTACAAACCACAAAACTACCGCCTTTATAAAACACCTAAATTTTCTGTTACAAGTTCATTAATTGAAAAAATCCATAAGAAGTGTCAATGTGAGATGAAGGAGGTACTCGTGTATCCAAAACCAAAGTGTGGGAAATAAAGCAGAAAACCCTACCCAGCTCCTTCGCTCTCCAGGCTGGTGCTCAGCTGATGCTGGAGAAGCTTCCTCCTAGACACATAAATCCTACAAATGGAATTTATTTTTCCAGACTTGATACTGTTTCATGCTGGGCTCATTATCAAAACAAACACCACACCACCCTAACCACCAGCACAAAACCAACCCAAAACTCACAGTTCCAATTTTTGGGCATCTATGTAGCCCTATTTGCAAAAGCCTCTATACATAGATGTTCTGCTACCTTCTTTTATTAGGAAGGGGTGAAGGGTCGAGTTAAATTTGAGCATTACCTGTATCAAAGCCAAAGTTTCTCTTTCAACTCTTGTAAACAAACTGAAACTGGGAACAGAATAATTTGCAGAGTAATAATTGCAGGAATCACTGCTCTTCAGTGCGAAACATTGCCAATGTTATTCTTTTATAACAGCAGTTGAAATGGCAAAAGATGCAACTTTAATTTGTATTTCTTAAGACTCTATTATATGACAGACATCAGTGTCTCTCTGGGTGGTTTTAGCACAGAAAGCTGAGCAACCTCCCAAGAAACGCCACTGCTTTCCAGTGGATTAAATGTCAGCCAAGAAGCCATGATGTTAACACAACCGCTGCAATTGTTACTGTGTAAAACAAGACAAGGTCTCTCCTGCCTGAATTTCTCAGCTGAAAAATGATGCACTCTGAGCAGAGGGTGCTGAGAGAGGGTGAATGTTCTTAAAATCACTTAAAGATACAGAAAGCAATGCAGACTTGAAAAGTTACCGGAAAAATATTTTTAGACATAGGCAGTCCAGAAGATCATTTGCCATGTTAAATCTTCACTCTCTTTTCACTAGGATAGTGCAGTCTGAGGTCTTCACGGAAACAGGGGGCAAGGAAGCCCTCCAGAAGCGAGCTAAATAGGCTTTTCTTTTCCTGACTAATACAAAGATAAAATACATCCATGTTTTCATTCTATAAAAGCTGAACTCACATGACAGTTTAGTTCCCATTATTTCTTTGATACGTTGCTTACTGGTTTGAAGCTTTCTAAATCTTCGTATGGTAAGTTCCTTTTTTTTTGTATCTCTGTTTAGCTGGGTGGTTGAAATATTGAGAAATTGACTTTATCTATTTTCGTCATAGATTGTTTTTTTTTTTCTTTTTACATATGCATCTGAAAGCAGTTTGAGTAATCAATATTTACCAGGTAACTCAACAAGTACCCAGATATTAAACACTGGTTTTGTATAAAACATAGTTATATTGGGACCAAATGGGCTGCACTGCAATTACAAGCCTTTCAAGGCAAACAGATTCCTTCTCTTAAGCTCACCTTCCACTTATTTATCACAGAAGTATATCCCACCCTCTATTCTGAACAGTGAAAAGGAAGTTATGAAACTGGTAAATTAGGACCATGTTTGCCTTTTAAGCAAACAGAATTAAACTGGAGTTTTAGCTGTACAGAACTAAGTATTCCTTCCAACTTGTACCCAATGCACCTGTATTAATT
This sequence comes from Cuculus canorus, assembly GCF_017976375.1. Taxonomy (NCBI): domain Eukaryota; kingdom Metazoa; phylum Chordata; class Aves; order Cuculiformes; family Cuculidae; genus Cuculus; species Cuculus canorus. The sequence goes on from NC_071420.1 coordinate 4,406,362, forward strand.
TATGCGGCTGTTTAGTTACAAGTGTTGCAAGCTGATTGTAAGTCATCAGTATGTGCCTTGTACTGTAAACTGTTATAATAAATTTAATATTCATAATCCATCTGTTGACAGCTCTTGTGTCTCTCTCTTATGGGAAGAACAAAGATAAAACGCAATTCCAAGAAAAAGCAGAACATCTAGTCGGGTTTGCTATACCAACAAGGTCTCTGACAAAAAGCAGAGGACTTCCTACAGTGTTTGGACCTCAGCCCACTGCTAAATACTCTTTCATGCTATTTCAACAGAAGAACCAATGCACGTTCCATTTGTGTAGACAGAACAGCAAAACCAAATGGACCCACACTTGAAATAAGTGCTGAGCCACTTGATCAGCTTACATACAGAACTCATTCCATTTCACATCTTTGTAAACTGGCAGGCTTGGCATTTCATTTTACTCACATTCTGTCTCACAGGTCTGCTGAACAACATATTAGGGAAACAGTGATCTCAAAATCCTTTTTCTATATTAGTTCATCTTACTGCAGCATAGAAGTGATAAATTTACCACAAAACAAAGTGAAAGAAACCACTGTGAGAAGTATTGAAAATATATTCTAAAAGCTGATGACCACTGTCAGACATCCCGCTTACCAAGTTATGGTTTGGAGATAACCTTATTCTTGATTATGAGCCTTTGAACAAACAGACCAACAAATCTAAAACATCACCTCCACTAGAACAAGCAGATATGACCGTAACACACGGAAAAAGACTCATATACCTTATTTCACACAAGAAAACCGCAATAAAATGACACAAGCATTAAAAAAGCCTCATATATTAGTTCCAAGACATATCTTACACTTTATTTGATTCTGTACATCAGGTCCCTAGAACCAAAGCTCACACATAATTACAAAATTCATGTATCAATATGCATTTAGCTTACAAAATGCCATATTATGTACAGAAATCTCCTATATTGTTATTCAGACTGGGTTTTTTTTTTTTCCTTTTTTTCCCCACTTTTACAGCTCTGCTTCTAATTTTTGAGAACATGAGTGGGCAACAATGACTGGGAAAACCTCTGTTTCAGCACAGCTCATTGTCTTACCTGGGGAATGGAGCAGGGGGCTGCCAGGAAGGTGGTTTTCTCACCTTACACTGTTTAACACTCCTAGCTCTGTCCCAGAATCTTCAGGTAGCCAGGACAGGGTACGGAGGGCCAGGGTGGACAAGAGTGAACCAAATTTCACATTTCAATTCTATAAACAGACTAAAGGTATGTATGAAGTGATCCATCAATCCATTTCAAAAGTTGTTCTTCTAACATGGCACATACAATTTCTTAAACAAAAGCCAGGAATAAATAGCTAAGATAGACTTCTACTTCTGTATAAGAGTCCATGCAGCAGTGGCTTTTCCTCTTGTTCAAGAGACCAAGAGTTTTGTCCATGAGGGAGATTAATCTTCTTCCTTCTCAATGTAGGATTTAGCACTGACGCGTGCCATTTGTCTTGCCAAATAGCGGTCCCGTGCTGACATGACTGTCTCTTCATTGCTCCGTTTGGCAAATTTGCTCATGCCCTCAGGTGGTTTCTGTACTTGATCTTTCTCCTCTTTCTCCCCTTCTTCTCCAGCTTTACGTTTCTGCTCAGACAAAACTTCAGAGCTGGATCCTGCCTTCTCATCCACCTCTCTCTCTTTTCCTTTTCTCTCTTTTTCCATATCAGTTTCTCTATCTTTTTCTACTGATGTAGGAGTACTGTCCCTCCTCTCTGTGTGTTTCTTTTCATCATTACCATGTTTCTCTCTCCTCTCCTTCCCATGATCTTCCTTTTCTCTGCATTTCTCTCCTCTCTCCTTTTCTCTGTCATTATATCTATCTCTACCATTTCTTATTCTTTCTTTCTCTCGTTCCTTTTCTGAGCCTCTCTCTTCTCTCTCTTTTGCCTTCCTCCATTCTCTGCCATGTCCCTCCCTCTCTTTTCTTTCCTTTCCCCGTTGCCTATCATCTTGCTCTTCCCTCCTTCTGTAGCTATCTTTACTAGTGAGATCCCCATATCTATGTCGCTCCTCTTTTTCCCTGTGGTGATCCTTTTCGTGGGTTCTGCTTCTTTCATAGTCTTTCTCCCTGCACTGTTCATCATTTCCCCTTCTGCTTGGTCTGGTCTCTCCCCTTTTTGTAAGATGACTTCTCTGGGCTTTTGAGCGTGGCTCTTCCTCCACACTGGATGAGCTTGGCGACCTGGAATGCCTCTGGCTCTTGTGATGTTTAGCCTCTTCTTCACTGCTCACGGAGCGCTCTCTCCTTTTCTTTGTTTTCAAACTTACTTTACTATTTTTCTGTCTCTTCTCATCATCACTGCTGTCAGTTCCTATATCGGTATCAGCATCTGGGTTATTCTCTTTCTTAACAGAGGGCTTTGGTCTTTGCTTTTCATATGGGCTTTTGTTCCTTTGATTGGATTCATCATAACTGTCAGATTTTTCTTCCTTTATCCTACATTTTTTACATTAAAAAGAAAAAAAAACCCACATTACACAGCCTGAAATCTCAGACTCTTATACAAGCTGACTTCCAGTCCGGACTTAAGCAAAAGATGCTGCTGAAATTCTATGAAAGCAAACCTCTCTGAGGCTTGGGTTCCAGAAATCCAAAGCAAAGGATTTCTATGAAGCATCTGTATCTGGTTCATTGGTGAATGCGAGCTGATGAATTTAGCTAAAAGAATGGCTATGGTTACATATCTGCAGCCTCCATCTAAGGCAAAAGAAACAGATATAAATTCTTGTGTAAGCTTTTTGGCACGCTACACATTTTTTCCTGTGCTTATTCCTCTATTCACGTCAAATAATTATCCAGAGAAGAAGCAGGTTGCATGTGCTGTTGACAGAGGTAGGACCACAGTTGCCATTAGCAGTAGAAGGGTTTTTTTAATCTAGTATTTCTGAAGATCCCTCTCTTGTGAGTAGATAGAAATTAGTATCTTTGAACAGCTCACAGATTCCGAAATACAAAAAGCCGCCCCATGGAGAACCAATCTGGGCAGTAGACAGAAAGGTTACGCTTTGCCATTTGTTTCTGACTGCTAAGAAAATACACACAAGCCACATGTGTCTCTTTTCTAACCATCCAGCTTCTGGAACAGCCTCTGGTAAAGTCTTATGAAACAGAACAGCATCCAATTAGATCAAATGTTTGATGCATGCTTGAAAGCACGGTTAGTCTGTGTGCAACGACTAAAAATTATGCTGAAGAGTTCGATGATTGATTTAGTAATCTAGTTAATTAAAATGACAAGTGATGAAAAAGACAGAGATCTAAAAATCAAGCTGTTTTCTTCCTGTATCCAATACAATGGCATATCTTTATACTAGACATAATATATATAAAGAATATAAAGATTTCCCTTATTTCAGATAGCTGAGTAACTTCACTGTGATCAGATTGTTTAAGCTACAAATTTACTTGCCAATAATCCAATCTCAGATCTAGATCTCCTGATGAAAGCTGCAGTTTCTCTGTGATGGCAAGCAATTAGCAACATCCAGGTTTATGGCCTATGTAAAGTGAGGTTTAATCTCAACTAATTCTTTCAAATGATCAGTTGTTGCATATAAGAAACTCACCCCCTTCACCATATTTATCCACAGAATAGAATTTCACAAGCTCAACTACATCAATAATTCAGCTTCATCTCATTACTTTGCTTCGGAATACTAAGATTTTAACACACTCCCACTGGATTTCCTACATATTTGATTAATTTTCTTTACACTAAGGAAATTAACCTTTACCCTTCCTAAACCACAGTGTCAACACTCAATTAATTTTTTATGAACCTGTACATATGAAATACTTAGAGAGTCACATTATTTTCAGGAAATTCGTATCACAACATCACCTCCATACCACCACTATGCTCATTATCTTACTTTTTGTCTCCTTCATGATTCAAAACATGTACCTTATTGCAGATTGCCAAATATTACGCAAACCTAAGTAAATATAGGTGAAAATAACACAAAGCAGTATTAGAAGTAAGACTGCCCTCTTGACAGCTTTTAAATGGCGACCTTCTCCCGTTTATTTCTGTCTTATAGTCTCTACCACTGGTGACATATTCCAAATCATTCAGTTAATCAGCTGTATGAAGCAACCAGCTTTAACTACCAGGGTTTAAGAACTCTGTCTAATTCTTACAGTGTTCCAGTGAGTCTGGAATCACAAACAGGCAGAAGCTGGTTGATACCTGAAAGCCTTCTGGAATTGCATCCTACCTGGCTTCACGGAAGCTGCATTCAGGCATTTCTTCTTCCCCTACCGTCTGGTTTAAAAGATGTCTGTAAAATCCACTGAGATCCCTCTGTTTGGTAACATCAAGGTAAGCTAAGAAAGAGAAAGTGAGGTTGGATTTACTGTGTCACAAATAATCATCAGACAACTCAGAAAGAGCAGGCACCACCAAGACTGCAATCTCCATCACAGAGGTTTTCAAGTCCAAAGTGGAAAAAGCTCTGACAACTTGATTTGACCTCATAGCAGACCATGCTTTGAGAAGAAGGCTGCAATAGCTGACCTTCAGAGGTCCGCTCCAACATGACTTATCTCACAGTCCTATAATCCTGGTTTTGGGGACCTGTACAGAATGTTTGAAGTAACAAGCATAAGCATCACTGCACTCCAGGCTAACAACTGACCCATCCTCAAAAATTACAAGTAGCAATTCAAATAGTGCAGACACACCAACAGAGGAGCTTCCTCTGTTTCTTAAGTAACACGTGCAAAGGAAAATAACAAACTCGGATTCAATTCAGTATCTGCTATTGGTCCTTTGTGATTTTCTTTACCACAGGCCTCAGAGAAAGGCCAGCTGATAATGTTGTAAATCATGTACAAGGCCATACTTCTCTTTTAGGGGAATTCTTTCAGTATGAATCTCACCCTCAAGAGCTGCCTCTCTTCTTTCTCTTTCCTCCTCTTCTGCCCTTTCTTGCAGCTTCTTCTTATAGGCTGAAGTCACAAACGCCTCTTTGTGAGCAAACTCTCCTCCTTCCATTTCACGCTCTTTCTGAATTTTTCTTTCCATTCTTTTTTCTTGCTCCTTTTTTCTAACCTCAGCAGCTTTGAGGATATTTTGGATGTACCTGGGCTAAAATAGGAGAGGAAAAAAAGTACCACACTGAGAGGTAATTGAGGTGGCTGAGAAAACACCAATTGGGATTGATGGAGATGTTGAAGAAAGTTGGTATTGGAAGAAAATTACAGAAGCTGCTCTAACATATTCTCACAGTGCTTGATAGCTATCCGAAATAAACTGTCATTCCCATTTAGATCACTACCAAGGCATGCTTCCCAACAACAAAAGAGGTACTGTATTCAATCAAAGCGTTCAGCCCACCTTTGACTAGGATGATTTTTGCTCTGAGGGAAATTAAATGTGTTTCATTTCTCACCCCTGCCTCCTGTCTTGTAATAGCTTTGCCTTTCTATTGCTGTACAGGAGTGGGAAGCTTCCCTTTATACTCACATAACCTGACAGGAGCTTTTAAATGAAATAGAATAAGTAACAATGAAAATATCACTTGTCAGGATAATTCAGCAATGCTTTGAAACCAGGCATTGGGCTGTGGAAATTGGCTCAATTTCACCAATGAAAGTTAATTATTTCAGCAAGCACACTAGTGAGTGAGGAGGAGACATTTACATTCATTGGCTCAATAACAAAGTCTTCATTATCAGAACCAGTATTGCTGCAGGGTCCTCTGCCTCTAATCCTATTATCCCACTATAACATTCTTTTCAGAAACACACAGAAAGAAATGCTACATGTACATCATAAACTGGATGGGAAAAACTGTAGTCTGCCACCCTACAGAATTCCACTGGATCAGGACTGCAATGTACCTGATGAACTAACAGTTTGGCCAAAATCCTTGCAAATGACTACCTTGTGTAACAGGATTGAGCACAACGCTTGTATGCCCCATGAGAAAATGCATTTGGCAAAGCTTAAATGTTAAGCAACCGGAGTTATTTCAAGCATACAGTGGTAAGACAGACAGCACACATTTGCAGGTATCAACCTTTTTGTCATCTTTTCCAGATAACACACTGGCATTGCTTTCTTTCTTCTTCTTCTGCATTTCATCATAAATACTGTCATATTCATACACAGTAGCGTCTTCTTCCAAAGCCTTCTGAATCTCTAATTTAGTCTAAAAGAAATAAAACGGGGAAGAGAAGAGACCAAAAAAAAAAAATCAAGCATTAATTTCTTTACTGTTTTCAAATATTTTATTCCAAAACTGTCATTTAAACAGATAAATCTATGCATTAGAACACTGAGTGTAAATTAAAAACAGTCTGATCTACAAAGGTTTTTTAACTGTTTACCAGGACTAAGAGACAACCAAATCATTACCAGCCTTTGCAGTTATAGGAAACACAGTGAGCAAAGGACAACAGTGAAATCAATACTGGAAACTTCTTAACGAGCAAACTGTTCCATCAAATAATGTAATTAATTTTTTTAATGAACAGTAAACAACATTTCAATGAGTTTTCCTGTCTGTTTTCATCTATAGTTTATCCTCCTTCCCCAAAGATCCACATAATAAATAGGTACCAACATAATTCAGAATACATATTTCACAGTTCTAACTTCTGTTTGTAAAGTCCAGTTGGAAGTAAGACCTGTGAAACCATTCAGTTTTTTAAAGACCTATCAGCCAAACAAATACCAGAGGAGCCCTCAGATCAGATCTGAGAACAGAAGAGGAATGCTGAACAGCAGCCATACGAGTTTCTCTCAAGCACACATTCCTCCAGGAACGTGTTAAATGTTGGCATGAGAGTTCCCACTGTATCTTACCTGCTTCATTGCCTGCTTTTTCAGTGCTTCTTTCTGAAGACTTTCACCCACAGTTGGCTGTAAGAAGGAAACAGCTTGTATTATTTTTCTACCACTCTACCAATTATATAATAGTCCGAGTGCATAAGTCAATCTCTCGCTTCAACAGTATTTTTCTGTAAGCAAGAAAAACTCAACATTCACAAGCTTACAAGGAGCCAGCCTTTTCCATGAGCATTGCAGTATCTCACCACATATATATAATGTTACATTAAAAATGTTTATGAGTTTAAGAACACTATTTGAATGATGTATGTACCTCAAAAAGCTACATTAAAGTTCATGGCCTGTCACAAAACAGGCAATCTCTGTCCCAGAAACACTCAGAGACATAAGGGATCTGAGACAAAGGTTGAGTTGTGCCTTCTTCCAACCACCACCAAAAACTAGTGGAAAAGGCACATCCCTCCAGCACAGCCAGGCTGCTGGTGCAAGGAGTTAGCACATCAGCACATAAAACGTCTCGCAAAGGACAGCTAAAGGCACCACTGAAACAACTTCCTAGGAGAAGGATGTTTGTAATACATCTGCTCTCTCTCTCACACACACACACTACAATTCTTTCAGGTTTTGCCATTAAAAGAAGAAAAAAAGGAAAACACAGAAATTCCCTCACCTCAAATGAACAGAAATGTGAATTACTCCCTCCTATCAATTTATGCATCAAAAACATTTCTATGTTTATGAATAAAGAAAGAGAAATGTTCTTAATGATGTTTTAATTATATTTCTAACAGTCTGTGAACTAGGTGCTATTCAGAATATACTCTTCTTCCAGCACATGAATGTCATCAGACATGTGGCAGTCACAAGCAGGCATTTTTACTAACAATCACATAAAAAAAAGTGTTCAGAGTAAAAAACAAATACCTGAAAGGATTTGGCAATTATTTCAAGTTTGATCTGTATGATTAATTCCGTATTTTTTAAAATACGAATACTTCTGATTTGATCAGCAAGTACTTCAAATGTTAATGTTTAATTTCAAGATTATTAAGCTACGAAACAGCAATACTAATCTTCCCTAAGGAAAAAAAAAATCCATGTCTGAAAACATGTTTTCTAATCATACAGTCTTCTAAAAAAGCTTTGCATTTTATTTAGTTTTGTCTTTTAATTAGCGTTGAACTAAACTGCTTGTCTCTCTCTTCTCAACCAGGAGATAATAGTGTTTATTAAACAGATTCACTATAAATGACAGGACTTGTATCCTTGTTTATGTAATTAAATATCTCTTCATCTTAAAAAGCAGAAATAGGAAGGAAAAATCCCTCTGCACTTTGGCAGCTTCCCAAGTTTTGCAACTTTGACTAATAATGTGCTCTATATCACATTGTAAAAAGACAAAGAGATTGTATAATCATCTCTCAGTGAAATTCAAAACTGGAAACCAACTGGCAGGGAGCCTGGTAGCAGGGATGAGGATTTTCTGAAATCAAACAGTATTAGCACCATGTAAATTCAAGCAGATCCTCTGAACAAGAGGGCTTTTGATTTTATTTGATGTTTAAAATAAAATTATGCTGTGACCCCTTTTTCTTATGCTATTAAAATTTTAGTAGACGTGTCAACAAGGAAAAAAACAAGTACTTCTGCACAATTTTATACATGATTGTGAACAGCCCAAATATCTTTGTGGTTAATTTCTGAACAGGGAACAAGTGACACAAGCAGCAGAATTAACAGGGTTTCATTATAAGGGCTTTCATTATAAGTGACTTTGTGCCTTCTGCCTCTTTATCTCCCCTATCGCTTCCTGAGACACCCTGCCCGCTTGTGCATGACCAAAAGCCAGCCCTGTGCTGTGCAGTCTGCCAACACTTCCTCCTCAACACAGAGAAAGATGAAAACCACAGAACGTCCCTCCATCGACCCATTTTCATGAAGACCAGAGGAACGTTTTATCTCTGGGACCTCAGCCACACACCAAGGATGGCTGAGATTGTCAGCGAGTCCCCAGGTCGCAGGGGACTAAAGAACAGGTACAGTCAGCAATCACCTCCAAGGGATTTTTTTCTGCTATGCAAGACATAAATAATAAAAAAGACTGCAAGCTTCTGCGTAGCTTTAAAAAAAAAACAAACTCCAAAGCCAGAAGGCAGTATCTCAGAGGAGCACCATGTAATTCTAAACTCTGCAAGAGAAGGTACTAAGGCAACCCTGTCAATACTCAGAGAAGTACAAACGGCATCACATAACAGCATCAACTGGATTCTAGATACTCAGAACTTCACTCACTTCCCCCAAAAAACATGCTAGGACTTATTGCTATAACTAAAACTACAACCAGAAAAACATGACACACAGAATATTCAAAATATTCCTTCGTAGCACACTCCAAGTGAGGGACGTACAGTCAAGTAAAAATGGGAACTTAGAAAGGCACCTATTCCAGCTTTTTCTGGTGCTTTAATTGCTACTGCAGTCTTTGATAAATCCACCTCTGCTTTCTAAATGTTCAACTTTGTGGTGAAACTACAGGTATAATGGGAAAGTGTGATGTGCACTTCCACGGAAGAAAAAGCCCTGCGCTCATCCAGTTATGCTCCTCACCAGAAAGCAGCCTCCCAGCCTAACCCAGCTGCGGATAACCAGGGAAGGGAGCACACCACGCTCCAGGCTGGAGGAAGCTGAGCTGGGCAGACATGAGCAACACACTCAAAGAGCCCACGGTGGTACCAGGGACTACACCCTGCACACTGCAGCTCACTGATTATTTGGACTAGAATTGGATACAGCCTCTTATTTATTTATGTTGGCTGACCAACCAGGGGAAGTAGATAGCAGATTATTTACTTTAAAACAATCTACAAGACTCCTGGCTTCATCCATCCAGTATTTACCTCCAGATCTCAGGACTGATGGGCTGATGTTGAGAAATATTTAAAATACTGCATTTGATTTTTATGTCATATGATTTCTTCTAAAAAAATGCTACAAATGAGCCAGTATAAATTTCTGAATATAAACCACTACTCTGCACCGGCAGTGTAAAACACACCAGCATCACACAGAAGAGTCAGACTTCCTCCTGGTTCCTGGGGAAGAAGCTGCTCCTCTGCTGGATGTATGAGGGGCCATCACTGAAGGATTCCTTTCTCAGATGCTTTACACTGGTTTTACAGCAAGGTACTTCACAGTAAGGAATCTCCCTGCATTAGGGCAGAAAGCAAGGGCTGGGCAAAAGATAAAACCAATTCAGCAGCTAGATGTACAGAATAAGCTTTATTGTATCAAAATATTTGAAACACTGCTTAAAATGTTTTCCTTGTCTGCCTACAAACAAACGTGTTGATCTACAAAGATTACATAAAAACAAAGTAATACCAATCCTGGTTATTGTACACATAACTGTAAAAAAGTCCACCTGCGGTCTGTTTGCCTAGAGTGGCAGTGAGTTTACAGAAAACAAACACCTTCCCTAATGGTTTATGGCTGACAATTTCCTTTTGTGCTACAAGCTCTGACAGATGAGAACTTCCCGTTCTTTTGTATTGTTTTTACTTATCAACTGCCCATTTATTAAAGGCCCTATAAGCTCACTGATCTGTCTCATACACTTTCCCTGCAGTCAAGCTATTCTTCTGAAGCACAAAGCTTACAGTTTAATATTTTCTGTGAGGAGAAAACGTTTTAACCCTCTCTTGGGAAACTACACAGAGCCCACACAAATCCAGAAATGCTCAGCAATGCAACTCTACGGTCTGTGGCCTGATGAGACCACGGAAGCTAACTCTTACACAATGGAAAAGGCTTAAAACAGAGTAATAAAAGAAATAAGCCCAATCTACTAACATTTCTCACTGTTCTCTCCCATTTTTTATCTCCTTCAGGTATCTATAAACATCTTCCAGGTTCTTAGGTGCTTGAACTACCTTCTTATATTCACCCTGCAAGCACCCCTTGTAAGCTACTTCTTAAAATGCCTTCTTCAGATTGCTCCTACAGAAGCAAAGAACATTCAAACTACTGAGCAATTGCTTTGGTTTGTCTCAGCTACTTTGCAATCAGGACAGAGCATGTAAACAATTTACAGCTTTACAGAAAAAACTCAGTTGGAAGTTCAACAGCAAATACTTAAAATGGAAGTTCCACCAGTGAGAGAACTAAAATTTCATGGTTTTTACAAATTTGACTTCTCAGCCTTCCCACCACTGTCCCAGTAGTCCCATCTCGCATCCCAGTGGTAGTTCCTTGGTTGTCCTATGCATCTCCTGCTCTCTCCCATCTCACCCAGACAAGGCAGCCTCCCAGGTCAGCCCAAAAGAACCCAAGGAGGGCCTGGATCACCTTGCCTTTCTTCTCATCAGGGCACTGACCAGGTCTTTGTTCTAAAGTTAGAGATGTCCACCTCATCTGATTCGCCTGAAGTTGGCCAATACATTAAAAAACTTACTACAGGCAAGAGTCACACAATGAATTGTATACAGCTTTCTTTAGAAATCCAAATAAACAGGAGGAGAGCAAATGATTCACCCAAATGTGTCTTGCTTAAAGAACACTTGGGCCCTGTTTACCCTTCTGAATTGCTACATATTTGTCTCGCTTGTTTTTAGGAAAAAAAGCTGGTTGCTGACATTGGGTTTTTGAAAGTGATGTCTTCTAAACTGTTGCAGTAAATGACAATTTCTGGAGCAGAGGACGCAGCACACTTTGGTACCAAAATATCTTAAAATTAGCTACTTGTACTCTTTTGTGTATGTATTTAGTGTCATGTACAGAACTAGCTTTCCATGGCATTCCCTCCTAGCTTCCAGAAACCAGGAATTTAGGGACTTCCTGAACTGGAGGATGCACCCGGACCATTGTCTGACATCAAGAGAATCCCTTAATTTTACTAATCATTTCTGAATCCACTTGCACTTTTGGCCACGCCACAGTATCCTGTGGCAATAACTTCTACAACTTAATGATACACTGTGGAGAAAAAAACCAAAAACTTCCTTCTGCTTAGATTAAACCAGTTACTTGGTGATCCTCCAACAGACCCCATTGTTCACATTATGGGAAACAGCAAAATCACTTTACTTTCTCCGAATTGTTCTTGATCTTACACACATCCTCTCCCGTTATTCCTCTGCACTTCCTTCTCCTCAGTGATCTCTTTTCTAAGAGCCACTCTAGTCTACTTAGTCTCATTTTGCACGAAAACTGTTGCTTAAACTCTGGTCAGCATCAATACTCATCACTTCACCAATCTTTTTTTCAATCATGCTGCAAAGCTGCAAAGTGGGTAGAAAGATCTGTCAGCAAAACCAAAAATCTGAGACTATAACAGGACATAGTTTTCTGCTTGCTTTCTTTTCTTCCTTTGTGCCTGCTTAAATGTCCCATTTATCTCCTAGATGACCACCAAAAAACCCACATCAAGCAGATCCGTTCACAGAACAATCCACACTGCCTCTTGGCACAGAACAATCCACTATCACTCTCTTGAATTTAGCATGCTCTTTCTACAGTCCTTTTTTCAACTATGTTTTCCAACCTGTAGCAACAAACCAGTTTTGAAAGGCAGGTAAGGCACAGGAATGTATGTTGGGTGATTCCAATACAATCAAGAAACAGCAATTTTACCTGCTGCACCACAGAGGTGTTTTCAACTCAATTTTAAAGATGAAACAGAACAGACCAGCGAACTGGGGATACTGAGATGCCACCTCTGAAAAGGCAATGCCCGAACAAGGGAATATTTTTGGAGAAAACGGATAAATCGCAAGTTACAGTAAGCCAGACTGGAAACTTATTTCTACCATATCATAATTTGTTGCTGTAACACCTACTCTCTACAACAGGCTTTCCCAGGGGTAACACCCTTCCTCCCAGTTAGAAAGACAGTAACAACTCCTCATTATGAAGACAAATCATTCAGAACTGTATTGGCTAGAAGTACCTGCAATTGCCTGGTTTTTCACAGTCAACATTGTATTTCAAGAAAATTTCCATCCTAGATAGTCTGTTTCTTATGAACCCACAGATCATCTTCATCAGAAACTAACATCCATTAATGTAGTCAGCCACAGCAGAAAAAACCTTTCAAATTCCTTTAGCAAGGGTACAGGGAAAACCTTAATGAAATATTAAAAAAAAAATAGAAAAGGAATAGAAGTTTGGTATCTGAATCACAGACCATGTGAGGTGTGCAGATTTCCCAGCACAAACTTCATTAGAGTCGAGTTAAAAATACATAATCTCCAGACATTTGAGATGTAGTTCTGACCGATAAGGTAGCAGACAGGAAATGAAACCCCTCCCAAATGCTGCTCCTTATCTTGAAAAGCTCTGAAATTATTATTGAACTAATAAAGTAATTTTGCTTTTTTAAAAAATGATGTTCCTCGATAAAGGCAGTTATGAGATTATTACTTTTTGCTGGGTTTGTACCATACTGATGACCATGACAACACTGAGGAGTCTTTACCGCAGACTTTGGTAGTGAATCTGTCAGTCTTTCCGAAAGTCAGGATACTTTGTCTGTTTAGCCAGAAGTTAGTAGCATCGTATATCATCATCATCACCATTATTATTACCATCAGGCATTATTTTGCTTTAATGTTTTTATATTAAAAGAAAATAAGAAGTGAAAACCACCAGAAAGCCCCATACTGAGGAAGGTTCCCACTCCTACTGTGTAATGTTTAATGACAACAGATTAATTCAAACCCATCTATGGGATCTTGAAAATGTGGAGTCAGTCCCATTACGCAGTGAAAGACACCAAATCCCAAACTGACAGGGAAAGCACTCCTGCCTCTGACGACAGTGATCCACTGTCATCTCCATTAGCTGTATTTAAAGGAAAGGCTTTCTGTAGAGCCACAGAGTGAGCCATGAGCTCCCATGGAGGGATGCACCTCTCAACAGCACGGAAGACAGGGGCTAAGTGAGGAAAGGGATGGGATTTAAGACATGTTCTTGTCCTGTTTTCCGAAAGCTTCGCTGAAGCAGTTTTATTTTGAGGGCTGAATGGATGGTTCTTGGAAGGCCCTAAACAGAGGGAGCTCAGACACCCTCAACAGCAGCGTTATGGATTCTGTAATGGAACAAGGCACATAGAATTGGGAATTGCTAGATTTGGGCTTTCTGTGACATAAAAGTAACAGACGCGAGATCATTAAATGAAAATTTTAAATGAAGTATTTAGACAGTAGGAGTCAGAAACAGACAGTTTCAACCACACAAAAGAAAGAGCATTGAGTAAAGCTATAGAGAAGCAAGAACATTTTGGTAAACAATGTTCTAAAGCTCAATTGATTCTAAATTTCAACTTGTGAAATATTAAAATTCTAGACTATGGGCACATGTAAAGCTTATTTCCTGGGTTTTGTGGAGAAAAGGTTAAATATGCACATAAAGACACCATGATTAAATTATCACAAGTAATTCCAAATAGATAAAACTCAATAAATTGTTACCATTATGTTCAGGAAACTCCACCCATGTGGAAAGTTCATCTCTGCAATTCTGAGTTTCTATTCTTTACCTGTAAACTATGAAGCTACTGCTTTTAAATCCTTCAAAAAAATCTGTTTTACAAGTTGGCTTTCTGTAAGGTATCCAAACCAGCCCATACATCACCACAGTTCTTGGATGCCCTCATACTAACAGCACCAGATCCAGAAGTGTAATTTTTATAGTGTACAGCACCCTCTGCTGGGGCAGGCAGAAAGCAAATGCTTTGAAGATGGCACTTAAAAAGTAATTAAAAAAATAAAAGAGACTATAGGAAAGAACATTATCAACACAGTGCAAAGCAGTCACACAGCACAGAGTAGCAATAAATTGTGGGATCACAGAAAAGCTGTGTATTGTATCTGACATCACAAGTATTTTGAGTACTTCCAGAATAACGATTCTCATTATTTGCCTACAGGAAAGCTAGGGAGGGACTCTTGGTTCAAGGAGTGAAGGGAGAGGACGAGGGGGAATGGTTTTGAGATGGAAGAGGGGAGATTTAGATGAGATCTTAGGAAGAAATGTTTTCCTGTGAGGGTGGGGAGGCCCTGGCCCAGGCTGCCCAGAGCAGTGGTGGCTGCTCCATCCCTGGAGGGGTTCAAGGCCAGGTTGGATGGGGCTTGGAGCAACCGGATTCAGTGGGAAGTGTCCCTGCCCATGGCAGAGGGTGAGACTGGATGGGCTTTAAGGTCCCTTCCAACCAAACCATTCTGGGATTCTATTCTATTATTTGCCCCCCCCCTTTTTTTTTCCTGCCTTTAGAATTTTTTCTTTTTATTGTTCACCCTGAGCATGAACATCATAAACTAGTTACATGAACTTCGTGTGGAGCGAGCTAGAGGATAAAATACACTGAACTACTATTATATGAAGTTAATATCTGAGAAACAATTGTGGATTTCTTCGGTCTAGGCAGACAGGTTTACCAGGGGTAGCCAAGAAACTTCTTTACAAGGTAGATACTGTTACTCTTACAAACAGGCCACCAAACCTGATGAACTTTTGAAAGAGCTGACAGACAGTAACTAACAACCAAGTCATCACTTCCATGTAACCCGCACTAAAAAAGACACAGATCATATTTCACACCCAAATCCAAACCGATGACATGGATCTTAGTGACATTGACTAAGCTGATGCAGACATTAAGGATTGTAAACAAATAATTTGCAGAATAGAGGGTAAATTTCAGAACAAAATCATTGAACTGACCTCTTCATCAGAGTCATCTGCAAACACTGAGAGCTTCTTTGAAACAAGATTTTTCTGTGGCAATTTCTTGGGCATAATGAGCCCATACCTAGGGAAAGAATTAAAAGTTACCTTTAACATTACTTACAACAAAATACATAGCATGTTCCACAACAAAAATCTACCATTTAGAATTTTAGAAGAAGACCGCATCAACATAATCTATCTGGTATAGATGTGAGCAGCACTTCCAGCAGCGCCTCGCCACTTCTCCCACAGCCATCGCTGCCTTTTCCAAGCAGTTTCTGGATGCAATGATTTTCCTAAGTGAGGCCACAAATCCCTCTTGTCGGGAGATCTACAAGCGATTTTGTTTTCTCCCTTGGAGGAGTAAGAAATCACCGCTTAACCTCTAGAGTTTTATTCCTGCTCTACACTAAACACTATTCCGTAAGTACATTTGCTGGGGCAACGGGAAGTTCACCTATTTTGCACAGCAGCGCAAACCACCAACCTACAGACAGCTCACGGCACGCAGAGACTGAGCTGCACCATGAGGAGCTCTGCTGCTGACACAGCCGATCTCTGCGCTCAGAATACGGCTTTGGTATTGATTTCTACACCAGGAATTCCTCCCCACTTGCCTTCCTCTGAGTTCATCACTAAGAAAATGTTTCACGCAAGCTGCTGAGCCACAGAACTCCACAGCGCTGTAGGCACTGTGTCATCACTGTGATGGAGCTGCTTCTTGCGCTCGGAACCTGAACCTCACAGCCCTAGAGCTGATCCTGCCGACCCAGAGCCGAACCCCCTCGGGCCCCTAAGCCCCAGAACCGAAGCCCCCAGGCCCCCTAAGCCCAGAGCGGAACGTCCCCCTCGGCCCCCTAAACCCCGAGCCGAACCCCTCCGGCCCCCTAAGCCCAAGGCCACCCACTCTACCCGGCCCTACAATCCCAAGCCCGAACCACCCCAGGCCTCGGCCGGCGCGGTGTAGGCATCCTGAGGGGAGTCAACTTTGTCAGAGTGGAACTCCCTCCTCCCTGTCCCCGCAGCAGCGGCGGCGGCCTCCGACCCTTCCCACCGTTCTGGGTTTGGTGTTTAATAAACATGGCTTTAACTCAGGCCGACACGGCGAAGCACTCCCGCAGTCCCAGGGCTCGGCCCGGCCCCAAGCAGTCCCCGCGGCCCCCTCCGCCGCCCCGCCACTCACTGCCTGCCCAGCGCCGCCATCTTGTCCCGCCGGCTGTCCCGTGGCGCAGATTCCTCACGGGCCTGACTCCCTTTTCCCACCCGTCCTGGAAACTCCCCCCGCACGGCACCGCGGGACCGCTTCAGGACAGAAGCAGAGAGCGGCTCGAGAGGGCTGGAGGTGAAGGACGAGGTTTTTTTAACGGCTCATTGGCGAGTGGCGAAAGTGCCGATAGGGAAAGAGCCGAATGGAACCGAGGGAGCCGAGAGGGGCGGAGGGAGCCGAAGGGAGCCGAGAGGGGCGGAGGGAGCCGAACAGGGCCGAAGGGAGCCGAGCGGAGCCGAAGGGAGGCGAGCGGGGCCGAGGGGAGCCGAGGGAAGCCGAAGGGGAGCCGAGCGGGGCCGAGGGGAGCCGAGGGAAGCCGAAGGGGAGCCGAGCGGGGCCGAGGGGAGCCGAAGGGGAGCCGAGCGGGGCCGAGGGGAGCCGAAGGGAAGCCGAGTGGAGCCAACAGCTCCTCACGCCCGCGAAGTCGCAGAGGCGGGAAGGGGCGCTGGGGCGGGAGCGGTCGTTGAGGCGCCCCGGTCCCCCAGGGGCCGAGGAGCCACCCTACCCCCGCCAGTCAGCACCTAAGTCACTTGTTACTGACTGGAAAAAAAAGAGAGAGGATTTTAATCTCTCAAAATTTTATTAAACAAGACATTCTGCCAAAAGAAACGTTATCGGGAAGATGAAATCTCGCCCCAGACAGCACGGCTGGCTGTGATCCCAACGTTTATGCCGAAAAGAGCTGGTTTTGCTGTATTAAAACACAAGGCTGTTCCTCAAGGCGTTTAGAAGAACTTGGCAAAATGCTGATGAACAACTTTTACTGAAAATGATGCCTAAAAAGTAATTTAAGGAGACTGAATCTTAAAAATGTTTGATGAGCGTCGTAGCTCGGTGATCCTGAACTTGTTCCTGCCTCACACTTTTCCCCATCAGAATTAATTAAACGCCCAAAGCTATAATCGAGCAGTCAAAATTTAGTTGCTATACAGGAAAAAATGTTTTGTTTAGTGTTTGTATTGCTGTCTGCCTTAAGAGACCTCCTACCATCTTCAAAAATAACGCCTAAAAGTAACGAAGCAGCGTTTGATTGATGAAAAGAGGTCAAACACCAGAAGTGCTGAGGTTAGAGGAGGAATTGGGAGCTGGAAGTGGAAGCAGGTTGGAGCTGGATGGAGGGGTTGAAGACAGAGCCTGGTGGGTGCGCAGGCTGGTGGCAATCTCTGCCAGCGCCAGGCAGGTGTGAACCCACTCCAAGAGGACCTCCAACGGAGCCCAGCCGTGCCGGCACACGGCTCGAGGAACGCCTGCAACAAAGAGCAGAGTTAGCTCCCAAACTACATCAAACCTGTGACCCACATTGCCACTGATACAAGAAGTAGTTACTATGACAAAAAGTGGAGTAATTTTTGTTTAAGCTGAAGTCGAGTTAAGTTTCATCTAAGTAATCGTACTTAGAATCATAGGATTCTGAAAAGCATATGGCATTATTGTGACAGGGAATGGTCAAGGACAGGAGTGCTGCCTTTTTATCATAACGTCTTTTGTATTGTGATAAGTCCCCTGTTGTACAAAGAGCTCAACTATATTTTAATGCTAAACATTTGATAATAAAAATCAATGCAAAAAGTGCTTTTTTCCCCCCAGGCTTAGATTTGATTTAAGAGTAATTGTCTTTCAAACTTCTTTTACCAAATACTATTAACGGCCACCATAGAATCATACCATTAAAGGTTGCTCTGTTGGTAGCGTATAGGTTGGTTGTGCTCTGTTCTGTGCTACAGCACATGTATGTGGAATTTATGAGCGTTATCCAACATACACAATGTGGAAACACTGATTTTCATTTTAAAGGAGTCCCTATAGTTATGAGTTATACCTGTGTTCACACCACTGATCTGTCACTACTCTGTCAGAGTAAGCTCTATAGTGAGAAACCAACCAGCAGTTTGCCAAAGCTGTACTATTTTATTTACATCTGCATCCCAAACTGGAGGAAGACTGGATGCTCTAGGCTTGCTTTGTTCTTCCCAGTGAATTAGTTTAATATATAGGATAAGAACACATGAAAAGAAGCTATGACTGCATTAAGTGTTCACTGTTCATAAGTAGGCAGGGCACTGGTGATAAATATCTCCAGCTAAATTAACAAGTCTTGTCTGCATTTGATTTTTAACAGGCCTCTCAGTCTGGCATTAGACCATCAAGAGAGATCTCAATGAGAAAAAACGTCATGTCTTTTCCAGAGCTATTGCAAATAATAATAGTCTCTTGACTGCTCTGGCACCAGAAAAGCTCATATTCATTAAAGGAGATGAAGACAGACTGAAACCCAGCTCCTCTACATGACAGTGAGTATATTAAGTACCTGGCAGATGGTGTTTACCAAGAGGACAGCTCACACTGTCCTCCCACAATTGTGTTGCTGTTGGAGCTGGGTCAGTCCCTCAGGCAGGGCAGGGTGGTCTGAGGTAGACGTACTTGCCAAAAGAACCATCATTCTTAATGTGTCCTTATATATCACTTGCCAAAAGAACCATCATTCTTGATATGTTTTTCTGGGGGTTTTCAATGAGATCACTTGCTCTGGTAGCTTTCAAAGCTGATCTGCTCCTCTGTCCTTGAGTTTTGATTCTAAATTTAACAGGTTGGCTTTTATTGACCAAAAAAGACTGCAGATATTTAGGACCCCTTATCTTGTGTTTAATCTCCTGTGAAATTGAAGTTAATTTCTGAAGTAAGGACCTTAAAAGCACTCAGCTGAAGGTTGCCACTGACACCATTTCATTGCTGAGCAGTGCTTGGTAACCTCACAATTAGTTTACCATATTTACCAGTCATGCAGTCCAGCAGCAGCTCTGCTTGAACTTGCACAGATGCAGCAGTTGGATCAAAGCAATAAATCTCCTGAATCAAATCTTCATCCAATTTCTGCAATGTAGAGAACAAAAAGAGTCAAAGATAGCTAAGACAAGCATATAGGAGAGATCTGTAGGTAATGAACTGTTTCACTGCCAATTCACCCTTGGCAAATTCCACCCTATCTTCTGTGGGGAGGAAGAACAGAAAACAAAGTCTTAACATTTCGAAGTCTCACCAGTATACACTGACTCCAGCTCTCGGTCTTCTCTGAGCCCTTCCAGTTTGGATGAAGAAGCAAGAGCACATTCTTCACTATGTCATGGACCAGAGCTGGTGGTTCTACATAGCTCTTTATTTCAGCAAAGCTCTCAGCACTGAGTTTCCGAATGCACTTGCGCAGGTCCTGCAGCATAAACCGGTGAAACAGAATCCCTGCACACCTCAAATTTCCTATGTGTTCTGCCTCTGGAATCAAAAGCAAACCTTTCAGGAAGTTGCTCAGGAACATCTGCTGCTCAAGACTTATGTTATTGTTGGAAAGGCTCTGCCCTCTTTATGATTAACTCTTTGTCTCCTTCACTAAGTAACTGGTTTGTATAAAGCCCAAGTAGCCTGTGAGGCTTTTTGAAATGGGTATGTGCTTGAGAAGGAGACAGAACTTGCCTCAGGGGTAAGCAGAGGTCCGTGAAGGGTTCAGGCACGCAGGTCATTCTGGAACTGTAACATTCATATTCGTTTGATCTTAGTTGGGGCAGTTCTGAGGAGGGCATGCCAGATGCCTGAAGGCAACAAAGCACCTCAATTCAGAACTTTGGTTTCAGTGGGACTTGGGCACAAAACATCTTGTGAACTAGAGCTTAACTTAAGTTAAAGATTCCTAATTTCACCCCTAAAAGCCCTATCTTGGCTCTGTATGCACAATACCCAGTACACAGCTTGGTTCCGTTTCCTCCGAAGATATCTTCAGTATCTCAGAGCAGGCATCTTGGGCTATCTTTAGCATTTTCTGCAGTTCTTTGTGTTCATGAGGTGGTAATTTCTGATGGTGTCCAATGCTGATATCCAGTATCCCAAGAGCTTGTCCTGACAGGTCACGGAGAGGTACTGCAATGTGGTTTTCTCCACAGACAGAAATACAAATGACCTCTGAACTGTCCACGCACTTAAATAGGTAATCTCTGAAATGAAAGAGAGGAAAACATAGTGGATTTTAGCATTCTTGTTTCTTTTGTTAATTTATTTAGCATGTTTTACTAAGATGCCATTAATCTCTTGTTATTAAAACCGAAGCATTCGGTACTAAACCATTGTTTATTTCCTTGAACTGAAACATGCACATCCTAAAGTATCATTCAAGCCATACACAGAAAGGAGAAAATAGCATTGTAGAACACAATATTGCTTAGGCAAGGCAGTTGCTGAAAATCATAAGAATTTAACAAACTTTGCTTTAAAAACACTTCCCTGTTTATAACCGTGTTGACATTTGTTCTGTAGAGCTTTATAAAAAGTAAGAACATCTGCTGGAGCAGCAAATAGCTCTTCAACCAGCTTTGACAACAAGGATGATATGCTTAAAAGACAAGTCTGTGAGGATCTTGGCAGTGGAAGGAAAGAGTTGAAGGAAATGAGACTAATATGGCCAAGAAAAAAAGACAGATTATTCTAAAGAGCAAAATTCTTCAGTGCAGGCTCTGATCCTGCAAACCTTTCACAGCAGATGTACAGCTTGCTTGGCAGCTCAGCTGGTAAGCATTAAGTTGGAATTTAAGTTTTTCCAGGCCTAAACTCAAAGAGAAAATACTGCTCATGCCTTCAGAATTCAGTTTCACATGCACACACAGCAGAAGCCTTGATAGTGAGAGAGTTGCAGACAGCCACTCTGGCAGGTGCTGGAGCCTACCTTAAAAGGCTTTCTTTCCTGAGGAGAAGAACAGGAGAGCTATGAATGTCTTTATGTCCTGTATTATCTGTAGTAATCATCTTGCACAGAGCGTAGCTGCATGTCTGCCAGAGAGAAGAGGAGAAGAGGGAGGTTTAGCTGCATCCAAGGAAGAAACAGCTATTTTGAAGCTCGGAGAGGGAGGAAATTGTTTATTTCTGAAAGGAAACTCCTATGTACATTCAAGAGCAATGGGATGGTGTAAAGACATCTCCCAACACCACTTGGTTTTATTCCTAGAGTGTATTGCTCAAGATGCATGAAGAATGTGCCCTTGACCTCCCTCAGCCAGACATTTAATCCACCCCCAGGCTCCACACTGAGGAACACCCACAGGCCAAGAAGAGGTTTCCCTTCTTTTTCCCATCCCCTCGCAGTCCTCTTTCTCATGTCATGTTTGTGTTAGTGTGCCTTGACACGTGAAAAGCACAGAGGGAAGCAAATGACCTGGCTATCAGGCAACTAACAGGGGAACAGTGCCGAGCCTGGAATAACAACAGAAAGCTGCCAAGAAAAACTATGCTTATCAGAGGAAGCAGCTGAATTGTGGCTACAGCAGATGTCCTACAGACTTTGTGGTGACACAGGATCAGTCCTAAATATTGCATGCATTTTTCATCTTCTGAACTCACTTGTACTTGAAGTGACAATCTTCCCAGGGCCCGAGTGCCAGCTGAACAACTGGAATGTGATCTGCAGGGAAGGGGGCTGCCTAACAAGCTGGCTAATTGGGAGCAGCCACTTCCTGAGTTGCATTTACTTCTTGGCTGCTGACATTAGTTCAGAATAAAAAGCTAATACACTAGCTAGGATGTTCTTTTTTTTCCTGTAAAATAGCATCATTTTGACACACGTGAAATCTCCATAGAAGAACACCTCCCTTTGCGGTACTACACAGCAAAGCTTTAGCAGGGACTTGCAGTGTTGGCTAACCTAATGATGGGTGGATGCATGGATGGGTATGGCATTTTGCTCTGTTGGTTGCTATGCAGCTGTGAGCACTGAAGTAAGACTATTCCCTTTTCTCATGGAGAAGGGGCTACGCTAGCACTGCTGTTGGATTGTTTTACATGGGAGGATGAAAACAATGAAGAGTAGCCTCCTTTACAGAGGGAACCTTCCTTCTCTACCTTTGTAGCCCTTTGTCGCACAGGGAGGCAGAAGAATGTCAGGCAGGGCTCATTTTTATAATAAAAACACTGGGAACTCACAGGCCTTTTTGGTACAGTAGCCCACGTACCTCATTCTTACCAGGCTCCACCAGGTACATACTGACAGTGTGGATGCTGGGTGCCCTGGGGTACAACCAGTCCAGAGCAGTAACGGCCATTTGTAGAACATTTTCCAGTGCACAGATATGGTGGTAGGCTTTGCTGAACGCATGACAAACTCCCTGTGAAAGCAGAATTCTCCAAATGAGCCAGACAGCTCCATATGATTTGAGGGAAAAGCTGGGGAAACTTTTATGCAGCAAAATGGTCATAGCACATTAGTTTAATCAGAATTTGTAAAGCTCAAAAGTGACTGTGAAATACCTCTTATCAAATAAGGCTTGAGGCTCCAGAGTACCTGGGTCACAGCCAAGCCCTGAGCTAAAGATTTTTAGTAGAGGTAGCCAAATTGACAGGTAATGTTAGCTTGCTGCGCTCCCTGCTGCCCAGATGATGCATCCACAATGAGGCTGACACTACGGAGAGTCCCACAGAAATCCGGACTGCTGTTGCTTCCTAGTTCACCACAAAAAAAGTAAGGTTTCTGATGACTTTTTGGAAGCAAAATATAAGGTTCAGAGCTTTAGGAAATAAAAGCTACTGTCTTTGGGCTTTGCAGAAAAGTGCAATTAATTTATTACTTAGGAGAAGCTTAAGTAAATTATTGATGAAGTTATACCTTATAATCAATTACAGAGAAGATGCTAATCAGTAAGATATTGATAAGGACTTCTGCTCACAGCACTTTCACCATATACAGTAAAAAGGGGCCCACAGTTCTTTTCTTAGTGATACATCTCATGTTTACTCAGAACAAACGTGTAAAATCTACATGGTTCCTACACAGTTTTTTGAAGAGGGGTCTAACAAACTGCTTTCTGGTGGTGCCCACCTGATAGAAGCTGATCTCATGGGTCAGAAAGATGGTTTGCTCACACCGGTCCCGAAGAGTGTCGAGTCCTAGAATGCCAAAAGCTCTCCAGCGAGCATCATGCAATGGCAGTACCAGGAATGAACCTTTTCTCTCCTCCACTGAGCGGTCATGGTTCCAGAAGTGGATATTTCCATGGAGCTGAACTCTTGGAACATGGATTGGCTTTCCATCTTCAACAGCTGTGAAGCTGAACAGTAAACTTATGAGGAGGTGTGTTAACAGTAAGAGAAAACCTTCAGTGAAGCAATAGATATGGCAGTTTTGATCTCTTCCTGGTTTTTGACATGAGAGAAGGAAGCTCCTTACTCTGATCACACTCAGAAATATCACATTTACCACTTGCATCCCAAAGACAGTGGTTATAAATAAGGCAGTTTCCATCCTTAGGACATTTTAAAAACATCAACTAATGAATGTAGTAAAAGGGAATACAGAAGTGAGCAGCAGTTACATTGAATAGGTTAAAAGAAGAAAGATTTAAAGAAAGAAACGAATATGTTTAGCTTTTAGGAATGAGAAGAGGCATGAAAGCTGTTTATAGGGTAAACACCAGGGAAAGAAAGGCATTGTTCTCAGAAAATACCCTGTGGATGTAAACTGGTGTAAGGGAATTAATATTTAAAGAAGAAAATGTAGGCCTAATATAATCAACTTTTGCTAAGGGATGAGATTTATTAGACTGTGAGCTAATCTCCCCACGGAAAGGAGTGAAATCCCAAACAGAGCAGTTCTAAGTAGACCATGCAAAGTATGAGGGCATGTGTACAATAATGAATCATTCCATGACGGTCCCTGTGGATGTTTCCTCTCTGGAGTACTCTGCCAACCTCTGTTTCCAGCGCACTCCAAACAGTGCCCGGTACCCCTATATTCCAATAACTTTTGAGAAAAAGGAACAGTTATTCACAACTTTTCTTACCTTACTCCTTTCATGTCTCTGTAAAGTATCTGATTTAGAACATATGGAGCATCATCTGCCGTACACGCCACATAGTGTAGGAGAATCTGTCCCCGCTCTGGTGAGAGCTGGTTCTCTTCCAAAAGGGCAATATATGCACTGACTTTCTTGTTATCCCCATGGGCTTCTGCATCCTAGCAACCAAATGTTTCCCATTACATTATGTACATCAACCATTGGCCATTACACTTATTTCATGTACTTAGTGCTTGTCTCATTTTTGCTGAGATGCCGCTCTGGGTCACTGGTTTTGAATGCCACACACCAGCTGCCTGACATGTATGTGCCTGTGCTGCAATCGCGTCTGACTGGTGCGCTCTGTTACAAGAAAAAACACTTGGTATTTTGATTGTAAGGAAAATGGATTTCTTTTTTCCTGCTACTAGTGGGGAACAGTTCGTATAAAAATAATCCCTAATTATAACCTGTGCCTAAGAAAAACTATGGATTTCTTCTCCAATTGGAGACTCTTTTGGAACAATCAGACAACTGCCACGAGTTGCTATTACAATTCTAGAGAGTACTGCAAAACCATCTCAGCTACCATGAAAAACGTTTTGCTTTGAGGGGGCTTTACTGGTGACGACAAACATCTAAAGTTGCAGCTGCAAGCTAAAACCAAAAATGTCTCCACTACAAATTAACCGTCTTTATCCCAAACTGAGTCTAGTGTCTTTCATTTGAGAAGCTCCAGGACTAAAACCATGGATTTCCAGATTTGGTCTGAGTCAGTCCTTCAAATAGTGAGACCTAAGTATCCATGAAATGCCTTCCGTATTGGCAGAGCATGGACGAGAGATCTGATTTGTGACTCTGTGTGTAACCGTGGGCTCTCCTGAACATCAACGAGGTGCAGAAAAGCTCAAGGAAACCAGACTCAGCTTCCCATGCTGCCCAAGAGCTCCACTCAAGTGTGTCAGGGTTTGAAGTTAGTCTCACCATCCCAACACAAATGATCCTTGTGCTCCCTGGCATACGTACCTGGGAGAGGGCCTTAAACACTGCTTTGTAAACTGGTTCCATGCTTGCTCTGCTGGTCTCAGCTGCTCGCTGGATATTGTGCAGCCATCTCCTCCTGGTTAAGCTTTGCAGGCACTCCGTGCTACTTCGTTCCACACTTCTGTTCAGAAATTCCACCAAGTTATCAACAGCCTCATCTTCATCACCAGTACACTTGGAAGCAACTAACTTGAGGAAAATCTGGAATGCCTTTGGGGATAGCTTCCCTTCTCTGCTGAACTGTGGGTAATGGGCACAAAGTTGTTCCTTTGCTGGTAGAAGAAACAGAAAATAGGACAGGGACAGTCTATTTGAATAAAATATTCTGCTTTTCTTGTGCAAAACATGAATCAAGCCCTAAACTGGGTTTGGCTGGAGTGCTCCAGTCAATCGTTCTGGGATTCTTTGAGCTATGTCCTAAATGTAAATTGTATCCTGACAGGTAATCTCCAGCTTCAGGAGTGGATGCATCTTTTCCTCTAGATGCTTTTTTCTCACCTACTGAGAAAGAAACCTGCAATTGCTCCTGTTCCCCTTTCATACCTCAGCACCATACCTAAACAATAAAAGTCAATGGAAATTAGGAAAGCTGTTTGGGGTTACCAGAAATCAGAGGCATCTTTATATCGGAACCCAATTCTATGGACACTTGAGGGGCTGGAGGGACTGGGCTGTAGGTGGGCATTCCGCATACAGGAATCTTGCTTGAGACCCTACAGAAAAAATGTTCTTCAGTCCCTTTAAAAACTCTAAGGGCGGAGTCTACAAAGGATTTCACAATCACCCATATTCCTGGATTTCCCATTACACAACAGACTTGCAGACATTGTATTTTCCTTTTGAAGCCTTCCAAAGTAACCATCATTGTTAATTACCCTTCTTTAAGCACCTTTGTTGAATTATTGAAATAACATTTATATTGTGATAAATCTCATGAACAAGGCAAGGAAAAAGAAAGCTCTACTGAAGTCATATGGAGGTTGGGACAACAGTGTTCTGGTGTCACCTCTACTGCACCAAGAGGTCTAGATGTGGAGCAAAAGGAACAAGAAAGCTTTTATAAGAAGCACAGAGTTTAGAAGCATAAATTGGTATGAAAACATCTAAACCAATGAAGTACTGCCTGTTAGCTCCCAGGGCAGTGAAGGAGTAAAGATGACTGCAAGGAGGCTGCTCTTTCTCATCTTCCACAAAGCCAGGGCGTGGAGCTGTGCCTCAGTTCCCCTTTTCATGTCCAGGAGACTGCAGCTGAGCTGGCCCAAACACAGGCGAGAAAGCTGCACTAGAAAGACCTGGCAGAGCTTCCTTTTCCTTGGAGGAAGGAGGAATGCCACAAGGGTCAGACTCTGATTCTCAGCAATCGCATTCCCCTTTCTACTCCTTGTAGTTCTCAAACTCACGATTTGCCCAGAGACAAATCTGAGACTCGTAATCCTAACAGGAGGAGGATGATATCATAGTTTTACCCCACCGGTTCCTCTCAGAGGTTGTGTCCACCAGCAGCCAGGCTCACACGCACCCACTTCGCTCCCCGCAGCTCCGGCTCACGGGGGTGCTCTTGCACCGGCTTTGGAAAACCGGGATTGACGGGGGGCTCTGCCCCAGCAGTGCTTCCCTGCTCCCGGCAGTACCTCTCCTGAGCTCTGCCGTGACTAGCACTGCCATCATTTTTTTTATGCACCTTCATTTCAGATCGTGTTAGACCCGAAGAAGTAAAGCAGATTGCTCTATGTCAAGCTGCTTCCTATAAGCAAACAAAGCAAGCAAAGATAGATAGGTAGAAGCACGCCTTGGCTGTTAAGCAGGGAGTATTTTGTGATCAATACCTACAATGTGCTGTAAGGAACGGTGTAATAGAAAATGCTTTGATGGATGATGCACAGGCGCGGTCTGAGAGCTGCCCCGAGTGCCTCCCAGCACACCCGAGACATGGATGCTGCTGGAAGCTGCAAGCCTCCTCCTTCCCCCGTGGAAGTCAGAAGGCATTTTAGCACTGATTTTAGCTGTAGAATTCTGTACCAAGTCCTAACTAACCCTAATCACGGTGGATCTCACTGTTAATGCTGTCTTACCCTGCCTCTCACCTAAAGAACATGCAGTATTTTTAAATTTAATTCCTGATTTTCTGATAGAATTAGGATGGAGAATTTTTTGATGGTATAAAAGTGTTTGCGTTTTCACCTCCATTTTTTCCTCTTTTTGAAGAAAGGGATGAAGAAAGAACTACAAATCAAGTTGACTATGCCATGATCAGTTCCATCATTACTGAGCTACAGCATAACCGATTCTTTTCCCTGTTATATTTGTAATGTTACAATTACAAGGAAAAATTAAATAATCCTACCCACTTTTCACTCTGTGTTTTCATCCAGGAGGAGCACAATGTCTGTGAACCCTTCCCTCAAAGCTGCTTGTTCCACGATATCTTTCAGCGATTAGGCTGAAGCGGCTAGAAATAGTTTTATGTGCTTGTAGGTGGCATTGATTTTTCTATGCTGTCTTTCTATTTATTTGTCCTTTAGTTTATGAGCCCTTCATGGAAGAAAGCATGTCCTTCCATATTTCAGAAGTGTGTTCTGGCATGCTTTGAATATGAGAGAGCTGTGAACTGCTGGTGTCTTCTGTGTCTGTGCGGCCTGGAGACAAAGAACTGCAGCACGCCAATGCGCTCCCCACCCCATCAGCTGCCTCCAGTGAGCTAAAGGATCAAGAGGTTTTGGTGGTTGCCAAAATAAGCCATTTTTAGTAATGTGCGGCAGAACAAGCAACACGAAGATGAGCATGGAAATGGATAAACCAGTCCTCTCCGCCCAAGCACACATGCAGACATGTTCTTAATTGCTAATGCAGTATTTCAGAGCACCTAATGCCCACATGTTAATATGTATGAGGCTGCCAGACAGGTCCAGACTTCTGTATGACCCAAGCCTATTCTGTCAAGGACCAGATTTGCTAAGTTTATTTGGAGAAATGAGCCAAGAGAGAAGCGAGACTCGAAGTTGCTATCTAATTCATGAGAGTTGCAGAACAGTGTGGATTACTAAAGGCCATTTGAGAGCCATAAGCAAAGCTGGTATCTTCTCCTGTGAGATAGATGCCTGCAGACAGCACATTAAAGTGTATCTATTGAAAATAGGTGGATAACACAGAAAGGCTAAGCTAAAAGTGTGAAACGTGTCCTCCAGCTTTACATGTGTTTTTCACTGCTGTGTCACAAGCATACATTGCATGTTACAGCTGAAATAATTTTTCAGCACATCACAATGTCATGAAAGCATCAAGCTGAGAATCTGTCTCACGGGACGCGATGGAGCCCTGCATCAACAAGTAGGTCTGGATAACTGTTCCTTTTCATTTGATATATCATACTTTGTGAGCTTACAATTGCTTGCATGAACAAAAAAATGACTGGTGCTTGCCTACAGCTTCATTAGCACTGTGGTTGAATGGTTTATGGCTTACTGTGTTGGCATTGTTGTCTCAGAGCAGAGATGTTTCCTTACCCTTCCTCACAGCTTCTTTTTCCATCCCTTCCTTAAATGTGCTTAGAACAGCATCCACCTCTTCCAGGTCCAGAAACCCAGATGCATTGCTGTCCCATTTTTCGAAAAGTGCCTCCAAAAGCAGTTCCCGTTGGGCCAAGTGAGAGATGCGTTGAACCTAGGAACAAAGGAACAGCCTTGATAATTCCTGGATGCTCAATGCCTACACAAATATGGAAAATACAGTATTTCCTGTGGGCCAGGCCAAATCTGTAAATACACAGCTCAGATCTGGAGATGAACCTGGAGATTAAACCTGGGAGATATTTGGAAACACTAAACACAGCCAACAGTTCAGTTTTACCAGGCAGAATCAGTACTGCGGGGGTTTGTTTCCCAGTGAACTAATGAAGCACATGTTGGATCTAAGGTAAGATCAACTCAGGTCAGTGGAAGTGTCCCAAAATACAAATGTCTTCCTAGCAAGAACTAACTGCAGCCTTGTTAGTAATGCCAAAGATTTGGCAGTTTGTATTTCCATACATTGTTATTTTGCTGGTGCTGCCTTGAAGTGTATGGGTTCCAAGCAAATGCATGTGCGATTTGTCCCTTAAATCCAGTCTTTGCACAGCCTACGGTGATAAATGGCTGGAGTGGAATACTCTCAAAGGCCAAAATACTGGCAGTGTGTGTTGTGTTCAGTGTGAGGACAGCAGAGCCGTCAGATCCAATATCTCATCCAAATTAGGTCAGCAGCACAGAGGGAAACTAGAAAGTGGTTTGAGGAAAATGCAGCAGGAGAGGCTGCTATGGACAGACCCACCACAAAACTGATCTGTACTCGTAAGCAATGCGAGGCACTCTGAGGATGAGCATAAGGATATATTTTTTCAATATGTGGGAAGAGCTCCTTGTAACTTAAATACAGGGAGGCATGTGCACATTCGCATACAGCCATGCAGATAGCAAAAGCAAACACACTTGTTTTAAAATCCTCCACAACCTCATAGGTACATGCCAGTGCAGTAGGTCAGAGATCAGGCTCTTGGCTATTATAGAGGTGAATAAGCAGAATGGAATGTTTTAAGCTCTTTAGCAATCGACTGTCAACCTGCTGTCTCACTGACTCCGGCTCTAGAACAGAGAGACAACCTCTTAAGTGATGAGTCTGTCATCACTTCTAGAGCTGAGGGCTAGGGAGGGAGGATCAGTATGAAAACAAAGGGGTATAAGGTCTCTTGATGAAACAGAGAATGCAAGGCTGCAAGTGAATAGCTCTGCCAGCATGACTTTTTCAGTGGTTGCAGGCATTTGCTTGTTTTTTGTTTGGAGAGGGGATCAGCAAAACTTATCAATATTTACTCTTTCTAGTTGTTCCATTTTTCCCTCTTCTGTCTGTTTGTATCCTTCTTTGATAAATGCAATAAGCTTCTTCACGGTAGGCAGAGAAATGTCTTCACCAACAAACGTCTCCATGAGCTGTACGAACTGTGGCAGGTTGAGGCATCTTTCATCAAAGGCACTCCTCGTGCATGAAGCCCAACGGTTCTGAATCTCTGCCATGATGGGACGTAATTCTGAAAGGCAGAAAGCACAGTGTGTCGCAGGAAGCCAAATGCTGCCCTAGAACCAGCCGCATGGCAGATATCAATGCAGTCCTGAATCTTGCACTTCCATCCAGTGAAAGTATGGCTAAATATGGACTGACTACATGCTAAGGGCCTTCGACTGCCTATGCTTTTCTAATAGTGTCCAGATTTTCTCTCCAGTCTGGCATGAATGCTATCATACAGCCAGGTCAGATCACTGCAGACAGGTGAACTGAAATTACTGTTAAACGGCAAGTAGCCCTCTGAGACAAAGCCTGTGTTGCTCTTATCTCGAAGGCAGCTTCAGGAATTAGCGTTGGTATTCAGCTCGCAGCAGTATTGGCATGTCTGCAGACACTGCCAGCCACTGAGCAAGGAACTGAGTATGCAACTTTGTGACTAAGTACCTGGAATTCTACTGTTCTCACGCATCCAGTTGTCTGGAGTTCTTGATCTGTAGCTGCCATAAATGGAACTTAGGTCAGAAGTCCGAAAGTCACCTGATGAACGATAAAATATACCTTGTAGTGATAACAGCTTTTAAAAAAGACAGAAGTTACAGCTTTTATAAAGACTTTAAACACATATATACAAGCTATGGTTTCTAAAGCAGATGAAAATAGCTGACATGAGCAGTCACCTGACCATGGCACTTCAAACTCCTGGCTAGCTTCAGCTGGAGAATCCTGTCTGTCTGAGCGAGCCGGACCTGCAATTTTATAAAGAAATTTTCCATAAACCATAGCTCACAGTCTGAGCACCCAACTGATTAATGTGTGAAATCTACCTCTGTGTCTTTGGAGTTACCGTTGTTATCAGTAGCTGTTTATTTTCCCCGTCTGGAAATATTGCTGCCTTAACACAGGTGAGTGTTACATTTGTAAGCCCATGTACAAATATCCATTTTCACAAGAGCAGTAAGATAACCTTTTCCCAAGATAGGTTCAAAATGACATTCAGACTTCTTGTTTCCATCCCTCTTTCTCTCAAAGAGCATCGTACCATCACACCATTGCTGCTGTGAGAACGGGGTGAGAATCTGCGCTGATGGTGGAAGTGCCACATGGCCCAAACAACGCGGGATGTGCACATCCAGGTGCTGGCTGAATGACAGGTTAGTGCTGAGTATTGGAACTTAACCACAGAAAGCTGTAGGTATCAATGTGCTGCACCATCAGCTTTGCAGCCGTTTCTGTAATGAGCCTGTCACTAAACTACTCGGGCAATGCAGACCCAGTCCTTGCAGTGTTATAAACTGTGAGATACAAGGGCATATTCACAGAGCTTTAGCAAAGGAGTTGATCTTTAAATACCTCATGAAACACACAGTTGCCTGACCACAGCCTTCCTAGAACAAGGGTCCTTGTATACAATTAAGAAGTATGATCGGCCTTTGGAAACACAGTGAGAGCTTAAAGTAAAAGGTTGCTGCTGTATGATCCCATATATATCTCCCTATGGGCAATCAGTCCAAAACTTGTCAAACGTCATTTCTAGATCTAATGTGCTCAGACTCCTGTCTTGCTATACTAATGTTACAGAGCGAAACAGAACATAAAGTTCCCCTTTATTAGAAAACTGCTGCTTCAGAAAGTCCCTGCTTGAATTAAAGTGTCTGCCTGGTGCCTTGAATACAAATCAGCAGCACAGTGATCAGCAGCACACTCACCTGCCATTCTGCGAGAGGAACACATGGAAACCTTGGGAGAAAACACTGAGCTGAGATGTCAAAGCTCATGTTCTTATGTATTCAGAAATCACTCACATGCTTTCAATAGTTTTGAAATGGATTTAAACCACACCTATAGTTAAAGTAGTCCAAACGTGTGTGTTGAAAAAGATTAAGGTCTGCCAAGATAAAGGAGAATGCTTTACCTTTACCCTGGTCTTGCAGAAGTTCCTCATCCTGCAATCTTTTCTCTGAGCCTGTCTGTTGGCCAAGCTGGCTGCCATGCTGCCTAGAAAAACTCTCTTTTCTTGGAGGAGTTTCTTGCACAACCTCTGCAGCTGGAGCACCCTGTTTTGAAGCAGTGACATCTGTGTCTGCCATAACTCTGTCTTCTGAGATCATGGTTGTAGCTTCAGGTTTTGGAATTATGTCAGTTGTCTCTGTACTCTGGTTGTCCTCCTCCTGACTAACTTGCCCTTCTGAGCCGAGTTCTCTGTCGGTGATACAATAATCTTCTTCCCCATTTCTTTCTGTACCAGGCTCTTTACCCAGGCTAAATTCCTCTCCCTCCACCTGATTTTCAGATTCAGGTTCTCCATCTCCGCTGAGACTGTGCCCAGTAGAGGCAGATTCTGTGAAAGGTCCATCCTGCCTGCCTGCACTTGCAGACTCAGTTTGCCTCTCAGTTTTGGTGTCTTCAGCGGAAATGGATTTCTCACTATGTACGGTATCTCCATCCAAATCACTAGCTTCAAAATCAGTGCTTTTCACCGCTGACACAGCATCCTCACCCTCCTTTCTCACCTCAGCATCACTTGATTCTGCCGCTTGCTTTTCTTCCTCAGAAATTCCTCCAGTCTCAGCTTCACTCATGCCCATTAGTGCAAAAAGCCCTTTTCTGGCATTAGTTTCTATTCTGTATGTGCCTTGGCTTTTATCATCTACAGGTTCATATGCTAAAGCCTCCCCCTCAGAAATTCTCGTTTCAGACAGGACTAACTTTTCATGGAGTTCTTCACAAACTTGCTGGCCATCAAAAATTCCCCATAAATCCTCAATCTCAGTCTCTTGTAGCTCAATTATTGGCCCTAAAATAGAAAGAATATTGGTAAGTCAATAGTTTGCTTTGGGTTTACATTCTGTAGTATTGCATAAGAAAGTGTAAAGAGAAAGAGGGAAGGTATTGCCTAGCAAATAGAAACTATCAGAAAATACCTTCTGCAAACACATCTCAGAAACACAAAACTTCAGAATAATGTTTGTGTCTGCACTTATTATTGTGTATTACACCCTATTGCTTTTGAAATAAATATCATGTTTCATAATTCTCCATACTAAGAAGGAAAGCTGTAATTTGCCTTGCATTTATCATAGTGATTAATTAATGTTCTATATCTTAAACATATTTTGCTTCACATGGATGATTCTCTGTTTCTTATTTATCTTTAGATGTTCCTAGAAAAATTTTAGTGTAAACAGAGAATTAACTTCTAATAATGCCCAGTAAGAAAGAACAATTGTTTCAGCAGTCTTTCTTTAATCCTACTTCCAAGAAGTACTTCAGAATATTGTAGAAAGGAAAAGTTTTGGATACTGAATTATTTCTGAACATTGCATCACAGTTTGCAAAACATGTTTGCAAATTATGGCATAGAGGTCACAACATTCATTTGGGTCCTTTTTTAGGCTCTGTCCATTTCTGCTAACACTTACAAAAGACATATTAGCTACACAGCCTCAAATGACCTCCAATGTTTTAACCACAACAGAAACATCCCCTATACTTACACTGTCTGGGGTTACAGAATCGCTTCCTAGCAGTCACTGGGCTTCTGTCGTAGAAGTCTGCCAGCAGGGCAAGGATTTTTTGCCTATCCAAGAGACCAGCCTAGACAAAAAGATTACAATAATTGGATTTTTCCTGTGGTTCTTGGGACTTTGCAGCACTAAATCAACATTTGCAGCACTACAAAAGCACTGTTAGCTAAGAACTACCTGTGACTGACAATTGTCCATTAGCAGAACATCAGTACAATTTCAAATGAATGAATTTATTTCATAGGGGTAAAAATGCCTTCTCTGGGCCTTGCTGGAACTCCTCATACTTACAGCTTTGCAGGCACATCCTCTTGCTTATTCTCGGCAGATTACAGGTGGATCATTCTAACCACTTCTGCCAAAGGAGTTCTTCATGTAAAGATCAAAGCTTCAACATTTCACGTTTTCAGGATGGCTATTGATTGCCTGATAGGACTACAGAAAAGTTTTCACCTGTTGTGGGCTGTGCTGTATTATGGTAGTGCCTGTACATGGTAGTTTTGAGCCCTATCATTTCCTTTGAAGCATTATGTATTGGCAGCTATCTGGGAAAAGGTTTAGTCCAAAAATCTGAGCTATTATGACAACCTCCCTAATTTCTTTTAAAAATTCATACTCATTCATCTACAGAGATGAAAGAAGCACCTCTACTTCCAGCACAGAGGAACACACAGTTTATTAAGTCCTTCTTGCTTAGGGTATGCAGACAAAAAACCCAGGAAAAGACAGCAAAATAGGTCATTTTAAGTCAGGAAATTGTGGATTTAAAAAGTAAAGCAAATCTAAGGATTTCAAGTTTTCCATTTGATGATGAATTCCTGTGTCGATTATTTCAGTCCTGCCACCTTTTGTAGTCTCCCTCCCATTAGCGATGTACAGTAGTTAATTAGAGAATAGATTTACTGAAGTTTATTATTTGTAGCAAGTAGCTTTCCAACTGAATTATTGATTTCCTTTTCACATTTTGCTCATAGATTAAAGACCACAAAAGGTAAAATTCAACAAGCTTTTAATTCCCGTGGACTTCCACAGCCCTTGGGCTGAAGAAATGAAGAAGTTTGCTGCTCTTTTCTGGAAATGAGCTCAAGATGAGTGCATTGTTTATAACCTATACCCGTAATTAATGACATCAGTGTGAGGAACAGAGGATTTGAAAACAACTGAGAGATACCTGTCACTGGTGAAGTGCCTCTCAAGGAAGCCAATACTGAAAACTAAGTGAATAGATGATGTTTTCTGTTACTGCAGCACTTTTCTTCTAAAGAGAATTGAAAGCTTTTGCGAATGCTGAGGAAAGAACAGAACTGAAATGTAAGCAGCCGTCCAGTCCAGTTTTAGTGTTCTAGACTCCTGTAACTTAATTCCTGCTGGTAAAAAATGCTGGAAATTACTGTTGAATTTCAGCCATGTGTGGGTTTGGAACAACAAATGTCATCACGTAATTCCATCCCTAAACTTAGAGATGTAGGCCCTGATTCCCAGTACCTTCATCTTCTTGACATTAACATACAAATATCTTCCATACTTCCATGCAAACATTTCTTTATGCTGTTCGGTTTGCAGTTGAAGATACCAGATCTGATTCTGCATCCATGTAGTAGATACACAAACACAGAAC
The DNA here is from genome assembly GCF_017976375.1 of Cuculus canorus. Classification (NCBI taxonomy): domain Eukaryota; kingdom Metazoa; phylum Chordata; class Aves; order Cuculiformes; family Cuculidae; genus Cuculus; species Cuculus canorus. The sequence continues at coordinate 4,442,220 of NC_071420.1, forward strand.
ATGTTTTGGAAGATGTTGCCCAATCACTGCGTAATATCTGGATTCTTCACTCAGTATTTCCATTACACACACTTGATTTTCCCTTTAAATTTCCTCAGCTGTCACTTGCCACGATCATCTGCTGCTTGCCTTGAAGCTGGCAGCACCAATGCACAGCTTTATTTTATTAAAAAGGTAAATCAGCAAATTGTTATTAACAGGAAAATAAAAATATTGGCTTGGGATTCAGATACATTTTGTCATGTGAAAATAACACAGCTGGAGGATTTTTATAACAGATTCTAAAAGAGGGGTTTTGTGATTTAGATGAAATAAGTTTATTTTTATATGTTTTTAAAAATAGTAACTTCTTTTTCATTAATTACTGAATATGAATTAGAGGTGTATTTTCACCCTGTTTTACCATTTACAGTTTATTCCTATTTGCTATCCTACCAGGGGTCTCTGTTATTTCAGGACACTTTTCCTTACAGCATACCATGGGAAGAACATGCCACAGTAACGCTATCTACAGAAGAGAGGAGCATTACAACAGGAAAACCATGTCCAAGGTCCTATACCCAGTTACCCTGTCTTTCTGGGTTCCTAAATTTACTAGAAAAGGTTCATTTTCTTCGTGTGTGACTGGAGAGGCTGATGGAAGATTACTGCCCACGAGCCAGTCGTCCTGAGTGTGGTCAGCAGGTACCCAGTGTAAATCACAGCAGGCCCATCTGTGTTTGTAGAACCACCCCAAATGTGGCTCCACATTTAGTGCCAACTTCAGTGACTGGAGAGCCAAAATATGTTAACCCATTTTCTTATCTCCTAGATATTGGCAGGTGATGATTCTCAGTTGTTTTCAGCAGTGTTCTGTGATCTATGAGCAATTCCTTTAGCAATACGGACTAAACCAGCCTTGTAGTTTACTCAGGGAGAGATCAGTGTTCAAACACTTGATTGTTTCTCTGGAAATGTGATGAGTGGATCCTGAACTGCTTGGTAGTGAGCAGAGTGGGAAGAACTGACACTCAGAAGAGGTCACAGGAAGCAGACTTTGTTATTGCTGCATTGCAAGAGGTAATCAGAAATGTCTCAAACCTCATTAGTTTGAAAACTGCTCTCTGATTACATTCAATTATGTTTAAAAATCCTGGGCTTAAACGTCCCTGAAAATTAATGAAGATTCTGTTATAAAGTATAAAAGAAACTAAACTTGATATACGTGAGACAGAGAGACAATAAGCTTAAAATTCACAGAGCTTTTGCCTTCGGGAGATTACAGCAGCAGTTCAGCCATATTCTGGTATTTTCTTGGGAAGTTTCTGCTTCACCGTATAGTCCAGGCTGTTCTTGCCGAGCTGCCATCCTTCTGCATGCGTGCATTTGAAATCATAATAATGATCATGTGGATGCCTTCTAATTTGACTGTAATTTAAAGGCTGCTTTCTCAGCTCCCTGGCCTTAATTGCAGCTCACTGAGGCAGCCTTCCACACTCCCCATGCAGACTGGAATAACTGCCTGCTCCCAAACAAATGTAAATGAGGAATTGAAACAACTGCTTGGCTGTGCTCTGCAGAATGAGTACTACAGGTAATAGATTGCATTCAAGTGGTAGAAGTCCTTGGGTTAGTTTGCATCTTTTATCTTCTCTGCGCAGCAGAGTACAGCAGGACTTAGCAGAGCCACACGAAAGAAACCAGGTCAGGCTTAAAAGAACCGCGTGATCCACACTATGGTTTAATGAACTCACTGTGCAGAGCACGGCTATCTCGGGCTACCTCAAAGGCTACAAGAGCAACTGTGCTTGGCTCTGATCACTTTTTCCTGGGCAGTGATGGCGTCTGTGCTGACAGCTGCTCCCTCTTGCTAGGTTGTGCTAGCATTTTTGGCTCTGTGCCTCTGAGATTCCACTGGGATTAGTAGCATGGAGATGGTGATTACTGCCACAGAATTAATATAAAGAAAGTCACATTAAAATATGAAAGGAGAGAAGAGATCCTTTCAAAATGCATGGCAAAGGTAGGACTCAGCTTTATGTATTACCCAGGAGGATCCATCATAGCTCTTCTTGACAGAGCAATGGCAGAAGGAAATGTCTCGTATAACTGCGAAGCAGACACATTGCTTTCCTCATCCCTGAGACACCAGTTTGCCCGCTGTTCTCTAAAACTTGCTATTGGTGTTGGAATGTGCTGTGTAATTCCATTCTCTTAGACATAATGATGTTATTAGCATGACATTGTAGAGCACAGTTCACTCTGGGTAGGCATGCCATAAACGTCACTGGAGGAGTGCTGGGTGGGATATATAATCTGTGCAAGGGAGAAAGCTGTAAGATTATGGCAACCATTTGCTGTGTAGTAGCCAGCAACTGGCCAGCTGAGGCTACTTACAGTAAGTACCACGCTTTTTGGGTGAATCTCAAGTTTTTAGTATTAGTTTATGCCATCAATTCTTCAGTTCCTACTATTTACTGGTTTTCTAGTAAGTTTAGCTTATTTTCTTTTTTTTTTTTTAACTGGAGATGCAGGTGTTTTGTGAGGACAACAGATAGACCTTAGAGCTGCTGAAAATGAAATTATGGCTTTAAGTCCCAGTTCCAGCTCTGTAACTGACTCATTGTATTTTAATTTCCTGCCCATAAACAATGGCTGAACTTCACAGCACTTTCCTCAGAGAGCTTGTAAAGATGGATCATTTTGCATTTTAATTTTAAACTATTATGAGGTTTATTAACGGAAGCCCTAAAGGCATATTAATTAATGTAACATAATTAACACAGTAGATGTTACTATCGTTGGGATGTACACGTGTGTTAAGGTTAGTTTATACTAAGTTATCTTTCCTTAAGTATGGCTGAACAGACAAATTCTGAACATGCTGTGGGAACAGGTAAGGACCAGAAGCAGTAAAGTTCATGGTTAATTTCTTCTCCAGTATCACCGAACTTCACTGCATGTCATCACGTTAAATCATTCAGTCTAAATAGCCATCAGCTATTGGCTTCATCTGTGTCTACGAACTACGAAGATTGTTCAGACGCTATTGCCCTCTACAATAATGCTGAGTAACCACCAAGAGAGTATCTAGAGTCATGGAGAATAAAAAGAAGGCAGTGACAGAGAAACACCAAACTGGAAGCGTCACCATATTGAAATGAGGTTGAGAGCTGCTTTGCCTACCTTTCCATAATCACAATCTAGGAAGAGATCAGCAAACATTTGCCTCCCCACATCATGTCTTATTGCTTCTTGGAAGTCACGAGCACACTGAGAGAGATGCTTCAGGATTTCTTGGAACACATCATCTGACAAATGTTCAGTGTAGGAAAGGATATACTATGGAGAGAAAGGAGCAGTGTAAACGGTGAGCTTCCTTCAGGTATTTTCTCCTTATTTGAACTCTTAAAAAATCTATTACATGCAATGAAATAGATGCAAATTTGTAGTTTAATTTGCTAACGTAAAGCAAACTTGGTGCATGGCACGCTACAATGTCTACTTTGCTCTTTCTTTCAGAAGCAGTGATATACTCCAAGCCAGCCTGGGACACTGGTGTGCCAGGCACTGCACAAACGCAAACTGAATGGTTCCTTTCTTGGCCCAGAGGTCACTCATCACGTTCAGTGGTTCTGAGATCCTGGATCAGGGTCCCTCCTACGAAATGTCATTATTTAGGCCAGATTATCTCAGGGAGGCTATAAGTTCTCCATGGTTTTCTGCAGCATTTAGTATTCCTGGCTTTACTCCTAAAGAGGCATTCTGTGCCATCAGTCTTTGCAGAACTGACACTCAACTCTCTAATGCCACAAAACCACCATTGCCCACAATTTCAGTGTTTAGAGAACCAGGCTGGATACAACAGAAAAAGGAAAGAACGTTTTGAAAATGAGCCTGCTGTCACCTAAGTCTTCTGACTCTGGGAATACTACTAACTTGAGATTTATTTCAAGTTCTAGCCTTGGAGACACTTTAACACTTTGGATTTATAGCCATGTGGTTTTTAGGAGCAAAAGCAATATGGTTCTAAAAATGTGGTGTGCATGACATAAATAATAATGGCCATCAGAACAAACCACAATCCCAAAGGCTGGACTGAATTATTACAGCAGGTTTCTGGAGCCAGCTGCCCTAACAGGGAGCCCAGACCGTTAAAAGGAGGAATTTGCACAACACAGAATGGTTCCCATTATCCCACTTTTAGAGTACGGACACCTGACATAAGTGCTAGAACATCTTGGATTTGTTGAAATGCCACACAGGCATTAATCAACTGAAACATTAATATATGTTGTTATTATTATTATACATGTCTATATTGCACAGTTTCCAAGCATACAGGACAAGTGGAGAAGAGAGGAAGAGCAGCAACCAATGGCCTGATGGGTGGCTGGTGGGCAAGAAGAGCTCCTAATGCAATGTGTGGGTTTTCTGCATTTCAACATAAAAAGAGAGAATGTGGGTGGGTTGGAGAGAAGGTGGCAGATCTGAGGCTATGTGTACGTACCAGCTCTTCAGAGCTCTTACAACCCGGAGCCTGAGACAGAGGAACCATCAGGACGGTACCAGCTGGGAGGATGCAGGTTGGACAAGCAGCGTGTTGTTTTGTGTGTCATCTTGGTGACACATCCAAAGGCTGCGGTATTAATACTGCTGTCTAACAGCTCCACAGCAACACTTTTAGAAGTGTATGTTCAGCTCTGTGGGCAGGAGGAACTAGCATAGAGTCATAAGCTTTTCTTAGCTGATGTGTGTAAAAGACTCTACAGTGTAAAGTACTGTGCACATAATAACCATACGTTGATTTATTATTACCAAGAGATTTTGACACTCATTAACAGAAAGCTGGCACACCTTCCTCTTGCTATCCAGTGTGAGACCTCGCTGTAGTTTGTGAACGTTCTCAGCAATAACAATGGATCTTTGCTTTTTATTCCTGCTGATCTCAATAGGAATCAAGAAAGCCACATGCAATCATGAAAAACAACCTCACCTGTCCAGCCTGATTCTGACCCTACAAAGGCAATGTAAGTATTTCCCTTGGCATCGATAGCTTTGTGTCAGACTGCTGGAGGTTCTGTGTATTAGAGTACAAAGGCTGTGGAATAAACTATCAAGGATTGGTCTCTGGGATTTAAATGCTTTAAATATTGATGACCCCATGAGTTTTCCACTAAGGATGTGAAAATTAAACAGCCACTGTTTCGTGTGTCTGAAAAACACCCCCAAAACCAAACAACGACATGTGAGGTCCTCTACTGAGTTTCTAACAGCCTCACAGTAATCCAAAGCTGCACTGAATTCACGAGGAAAAAAAACCTTTTAATTTTAAGGTCAGTTAAAAAGCAATGGTTTCTACATGTGTAAGGGCCTGGACCAGTGTGGAGAAAGATCATCTCGCTTTCTCATTTTGGTGGATGATGCAAACTGATAAGCAAAAGTAAATTGCAGCTGAGGATTAAAGCAGCCCTGTCCCGAGAGCAGTTCCCAAGGGAAGTGATGAAAGCCTCATCATTTGATTAAATTAAAACTGGACTGGAAAAAGCATCAGAGAATGTATTCTGAGAACAACATTGCACTGGCTGCTGAATCAGAGAGCTTGACAGTCCAGGCCTTTTGTACATCTGATCTCTGTTGTCATATCTTTAATTGAGTTGCAATAAAGAGCACACAAAAAATATTTTAAAACATTTTTCTGATGTTAATGGTGCATAAATTCATTTAGGGCTTCCACATGTACGGCTATGGATTGATGCTTCATTTCAGTGACAAAGGCAATTCTCCAGGCTCCCATTACCCACAACAGTTTGCTTAATTAAATGCAATTATTCTGAGGTTAAATGTAAAAAATACCTCATTTCATGCATAAAAAAGTCTTCAACAAGTTATCATAAAAATGCATCTCTGCGATATACTGAACATGTGAGTCTCCTGAGAGCAAAGAGGGCACAGAAATCGCACATGGTTGCTTGAAATTAGTCTCTGCACAGCTGCTTTATACTCTGTTTTTAATTATTGTAATGGCACCTACTTGCGCTGCTGCCATTGATGGTCTGTCGTTCTTTCTATTCTAAACATCTTTTTTCACAGGTTTCATTAACCAGCCGTAAAATTTAGCTCTGTCACAAGCAGGAATGGCTGGCGAAGCCTCGGCCTGCACAGTTTTTCAGTAAATTTAGTTTGAACTGGTTTGGTTGTTTTCAGATTGATGACGAGTGCAGTAATGGGGTGAAACTTGCAGCTACGTTTCTTGATTTTGGTGAGTTAAAACTACATTTCTGATATTTCTCAATGACAGCTTTTGATTTTAAAACCCTGTTATTTCTCAGCCTGGTTGTGCTTCGTGTACATTTATGGCGTTTATTGCAGTTCAGTTATGGTTCAGGCCAGTAATAGTTCAAAAATAGTAGAGCTTCTCATCCCAGTTTGTTGGGCTTTTCTATGGTTAATAGAATTTCATAAGAAATAACAATACTTTGGGAACAGTATTAATTACCTCAGGCTCATGATTGTATTAGAACACTGAACCTCCATGAATAGCCAGTGCAAAACCGGAATTCACAAATGATTCCAGGTTTGTCTCCTTGTAATGTATCAGTGTCAGAGGGCTTTGGCATTCTAGAGGGCTGTCCTAAATAAACCCCACTGCTCCCAGAGTGACTTCTCAGAGAGAAGCACAGGAAAGCAAACTAGACTACTTCCCCCTTGCTGGCCAGCGTGGAGGCATTGTGATAGCAGAGGATGGATATGGAGATGGAACAAGAAATGTCCAGATAAAACCAGTTACCTGGGGTGCTGGCAAAGTGAAGTGCTTCACTTACTTAGCTGTCCACAGGGAAATGCTGCTACTGTGTGATAAACATAATATTCTGAATCAGATGCTTTTATTTCATTTCTCACCTCTATGAATTCATCTGTGTTTACTTTTTCTTCCAATGTCTCTATGATTTCCAGCTTCCTGCCATAGATTGCTGGTAAAAAATGAAGGGACATGCGTTTAGAATGCAAACACTTGTGGGTTTGCATATCATACACATATTTTACACACTGTATATGGTAAATTTCTTCTCTCATTGGATTACATTTATTTGAGGTTATCCTACACAGCAGCTGAAGCACCTGACTGTAGAGAGGGTATCTAACTAAATCTGGTTCTTACTTACATCCCTTGCTGAGAACTTGCACTTACCTGGTCAGATCTGTCCGATCATATTTATTCCTGACATATGTTTTTGCAAATTGCAATGATTTTAACGGTGCTTACAGCTAATTATGTGAGGGAATTAACAAACAGCCTTAAAATTCTGGGGACATGGATTCTGCTTTGCAAGCGTAGAATCTGAAAACCACAGTAATTTTCCCAAGAAGCTCTGTGGGAATATTTTTACTGATGATGATATTCCAAACCATCTTTTGGGCAACATCTGGGATGCTACAATGGAACTGAGAAGATATGTCACATATCCACACAGGTTTCTGAATGAGGTCTTTGAGCACAGACATGCTGTTTCTGTTGGGATCATTTTTCTGTCCTTTATTCTACAATATACCAGGAATAATGTGAGAATTCAGCATAGAAAGCATTCATCTCTTGTTGGTTAAGACATTCTTAAAGTGTACATTATTAAGCCATAAAACAAAGCTTAATGTTCTGTTAATGTATATTGGATGTTATTAAATGAAATACATTAAGAAATGGAGCTGCACTATTAGTGAAACACGGCACCACCAGCATCTGGGCAGAAACTCCTTTCTCGGTCTCACGTCCCAGGACCTGTTCACACGCGAGAGCCACAGCTACCACAGCCAGAGCGCAAGGGCTGTTTGGCATTCGCACAACGTGCTGCCAATATGGGATGATTACTCAGAGGAACAATTTTGTGCTGCAGAAAGGGCTGAGCAAGGGCAAGCACCAAACAGAGGTGACAGGAACAGCATGTGGAAATGCACTCTGGAGGTTCCCTGCTTATTATGCCATCTTCCAGACAAGGCAGATTTGTTATTATTGATGATCATTAGAGGCTATCGATGTAGAGGGCTGGCAGCAGGCTGTATGCTGCCACTTGAATGTTCCTGGCTCCATCCAGTCAATTATTGCCATTCGGGGAGGTCAAGTGTAAGCTACATAAAGCGGACACGAATTATGGAAATTCTTCCTGTGCAAGTGCTACGATACAGAGGTCCTTGTGCTGTGTGACTGGCATGCCTGGGACTAGCAAGGGGAACGCCTAGACAAGATGCGTGATTTGAGGGGGCGTGAGGTAAGCTTCAGCATTTTCCCTGAAATCATAAAAGGAAGCAACATTGCCAGATGGCTCCAGAGAGACCTCATAGCAGCCATTCAGTACTGAAAGCTGGGGAGGGGCTCTTGGTCAGGAAGTGCAGGGATAGGACAAGGGAGTATGATTTTGAGCTCAAAGAGGGGAGATTGAGATGAGATCTTAAGAGGAAATGTTTTCTTGTGGGGATAGGGAGGCCCTGGCCCAGGTTGCCCAGAGCAGTGGTGGCTGCCCCATCCCTGGAGGTGTTCAAGACAGGTTGGATGGGGCTTGGAGCCCCTGATCCAGTGGGAGGTGTCCCTGCCCTTGGCAGAGGGGTGGAACTGGATGGGCTTTAAAGTCCCTTACGACCCAAACCACTCTATGGTTCTATGAATTTTTTCAGTCCTGCCTTTCCTCCACACCTCCCAGCATGCCGAGCTGTCAATGGGATTTCCAAGACCTGCCATGAGACAAGGAACAATGTGGGATAGAGCAGATGAAGGAGGTTATTACAGTGATTCTTAAAAATTGTGATAAGCACCTGGGAATGTCTGGCTAATGCAGGGTGTACGTGGAAAAGGCCTGCCTCTGATCTTTCTCTGTCTCAGAAAGGTTTTTTTAAACTTTATTCCATACTTTTCAAGATCACGTTAGTGACCCACATGGTGGTTCAGTCTCTTTTCAATCTGTCTGAAGATTTGCAGTTAATATCCTTAGAGATTTTTCCTCTGTTATCAAATCCATTCACTGTTTACTCACACTTTGCATCAGAATTCAGACCACAGAAATAAAACTACTGAAAACACATTGAAAACTTACCATTTCCCATATCTATGGGAATAGAAGCAATGACATCCAGAAAAGACCTCAGGGCACTCTGAACCTACAAATCAAGGTAATAGTCAAAGGTCTGTTTCATTCAGACAACAGTAGGCAATTACTAAAACAAATAATCCGCAGTGATTAGTTGTATGGGCCAGCAATGCTTCTTACCACACATTGGTGGGTCCATGTAGATGTTGACCTTGTCCATGTCATGTTGTGTGCAACCACAGGACCATTTCCTAGGGGCCCTGTCTGACTTGTAAGAAAAATGCTTGTACCAAGAGCTGTATTACAATTACTGCAGATCTCAGCTTTTATGTGCTGCAGTACCAATTTGTATGAGTCATGGGGATAGAAAGATCTAATGGAGGCCACAAGCATGCAAGACTGGCTGACCTGAACTCTTTTAAGGGGATTCTGGGAGATAAACAACTGCAGAGAAGGGCATCCAGTGATGAGTTGTGTCTCCAACCTCAGGAGCATTTGGGTATCTCATTGGCCCTATAGCTTCCTAGAACCTTTGTGGAGAAGGCATTGCAATCCTTCCATGTGCTCGTGGGTATGGCTAAGCAGTAGACATCTGCACCCTGACCCTAAGAGATGTCAAAGCCATCAGCCATCCTTTGGCTCCATGCTGCCACGCCAGGGCAGACTGCACCATCGCAATCTTCTTTTTCTTCCTGCCTGGAACAATCATAGCAGGGTGTTAACAAGGAGCTCCCCTAGTTACCAGTGCAACAGGTATTCTGCCAGTGACATCCACTCTCCACTCTTTGAACTGCATTGCCAGCGCCTCCTTTCTCATTGCTTTCACCTGAGACTTCATTTTCTCCACCCGCTCCCTTTCCTTACGTTTGTTTGTTGCCTCAGCCTTCATCCTGGCCAGCCTGTAGGACACAAGAATATGAAATAATAGAATATAAATATAATAATAAAGAATATAAACCTGTGCTGCAGGTTTGCATTTATTTTCCAGGGTCCTAAACCACTAGGCAGCTGCATCCTCTTTGCCAGGTGGCCCTGGGGTGGGACAAACTGTCTCCCCCTCAACAATAACAGCAAACCAGACTGGAACAGTGCTGGGCACCCATCTCAAAGGGAGGTCGTTTCCGCATTAGACATTTCCAGAAAGGATGCCATAGCAGCGAGCGTGACTTCTCTCTGCAGAACGAAACATGTTTCCTCAGGAAGACAGCTGCCTACCTCCCACACGGGGACGGCTGACTCAGCCCGAAGGACTGCCATCCCTGGATAAATACAGTCTGTGTTTCAGGTACCAATCCATTTGGACAAGGTATTTCTCCCGTCTGCTCTCCTGCAAGCCTTGACTCCCAGTCAGGGGGCTGGTGAGGAGAAACTGGAGGAAGCTGGGAGAGCTCACAGAGGACTGGGGAGCTTTAGGGGAGAACCTTTGGGGAAATCCTACCTAATGTCAAAGCTTCTGGGAGCTTCATTGGGGTCAGAATTTCACTCCTCATCTTTCTGGTGCTTATGTGAGAGATTTTGAGCACAGACTGGCATTATTTTCCTGTTTAGAAAGCCAGTGACTCCCATTAGGAGACTCAGAGCTCCATGGCGTCAGTAAAATCCTCTGTGCTGCTGTGGTTTAAGAATCCTATGCAAATCCTACAATACAGCCATCACAAATATGTAAATCCTGAGCTGCTGTGAATGCAAATCCCATGATAGTACCAGCGGATATGCAAAATCTGCTACAGCCACAGCTACATAAACCCCCAAGGCAGCGTTGTCTGTGGAGAGATTGATTTCTACAAGTCTTGATAGTCACTTCCTTTGCATCAGCTCTGATTGCTACAAATTGAGAACCTGTCTCCAAATGTAAACATGGACTTAACAGCCAAGGCCAAGATAACACGTCACTGGTAGCCAACGCTACAGGAAAATCTGACCTCTCCAGGAATAAGCTGCGATTCACGATGAAAGCTAAGAGGTCTTTAATGGAAAGGTGGGGGGAGCACCAAACAAAAATCCAACCCAAACCTGCAACCCAAATCTGATGTATTTTAATTCAATTTCTTTGGCAAAACAAAAAATAAGAAATGGTTCTGCACCTGCTGCATCTGGGTGTCCCGCTGTGAAGCAATACGAGTGGTAAAACAGACCCCAAAACAAAGGTGTGGCAAGGCTGGCATCCTAAACACCCCCCAGAACAGTCTGTGCTTGAAAAAAAGCTCACTGATAGAGAAGATGTTTCCCCAGATCATTTTTTTTCAGTTGACCAGCATTTAAAACTTAACAAATAAAACTGACAACCTTTTACCAGCTCTGGTTGTGCTATTGTGTATCTGCTTATGAAGAAAACCCAAAAAGTTGAGCTCTTACACACTGATGATCATTCGGTTATGATTATTTTTATCATGGGGAAAAAGTAGGCAAGCGACTGTATGAAATTCAGTTATCACACTGCTGTAGTTGTATTTACACACGGCATGTTCCTACGAACTGAACAGTGTGTGGAAGAGAAATGGAGAGAAAGAGAAACTCAGAGCAGTAGAGAGAGATTTAACATCTTTTATTCATTCTAGTACTGGGAATGTCAATTATCTTCATTTAGAGTTTATGCCTAAGACATGTCAACATTTTACTTCCCTAATTCCTGACACTGAAAGCAATTTTCCAGCTGCATGTACTATTTATGCAAATAGAAGAGACAGCCATTCAAATAGAAGTCATTATTCTACAAACACAGACAGAGAGTAAAAATGATCTAGCAGTGAACGAGTAATTTTGACATCATTCACAGTCGCCTCTGGGTCATCTATAAACACAAATGTTTACTTCTGTATTTTTCTGAATAAAGTAATTAAACCAAAACCATTATTGTTCACCAAAAGCACTCACTTTAGCAAGATGCTACGGACCCCCTTCGAGTATCCACTGAATATTATACTAAAGCAAGCAGCCTGGAATACAGCCCACAAGTGAGCAATATAAAATACAGAACAGTTTCGACTTTAAAGGGGAAAAAAGAGCCTGAAAGGAAAGGCTAAAGTAAACATTCCAGGAGAAGGATGTTCTGTGATGTGCCAGGATAATATCGTTGTTGGTTTGGTCAAGAGAAATTATCCTGAAGGAGGAAAAGGACGTTATCTTTTTATTAAGATTGGAAGAATATAGAAGAAATGACCTGAAGAGTCCCTCGACCTTAGATATGAATCCCTGTCCTACAGAACTGCAGTCTGAAAGCAGTTTGCATTCCACATATGTAATTAAGATAGAGTCTAAAGAGGAATGATGCACTTGTAAAGGGCAGAATATTGCCTTAAACCGGAATAAGTAGTGTTTCATTGTGTGACATCTTCTGCCATTTGTACTGCTTTTCAAGTTCTTATGAGACACAACCAACACCTCTGTCCCTGTCCTCCACAGGGCTGGTTTTGTTTGACATTTCGCCAGCCCAGCTGCTGTCACACTATTCCTTTTCTAAAACAGAGACCAAGACACCAGCTCTGGCCTTGTGACCAGCCAGACTTTCAACTCTCTCACCTCTCTGACGCTGTACCCGGCATCTCAGCTTTTAGCTCCTCTGTGACCATCTTCATCCCTCGCAGGTAAGGGCCTGGTTTTGTAACAACACTGTACTGAGGGTTATGTCTCATCATATATTCTCCAAGAAAAATAATGGGGTTAAATTTGATTGGTTCTTTGTCTGCTGCGAGCACGTTCTTTCTTTCCACTTCCATTAACAGTTTTTCTACACCTGGGATTAACGTAGGCAGGAGTTTTTCAAGCAAATAGATGCGAGTATCCAGGGTCTCTTTCTCTTCACTGAACCACTCTCTGGGTAGCCAGTCACAGGGCTCCCTCTTTCGTATCTTCTCTTCTCTTGCCTTTTCTGCCTGAATCACTTTCACCTTTGTCTCCTGCAGTCTCAGACACCTCTGCTGTACCTGTTCATAAAAACACCTTTTCCACGGAGCACAGTTATCTAGACACGGCAGCTCATGGGTCCCTCGATCTCTCTTCATTTCTGTGGCAGTCGCATTCTCACCTCTGAGTTCGGGATGGTTTAGGTCTGCAGCCTGGGATGTCTCCTCTGGTGGAACAGCCATGCCTCAATCCCTGCAACACAGAACAAAACCAGCGTGTTATACAATGCCAAAAGATGCAGCAGGGTCCTCATGGATGACACGGGAAGAAAGTCTATTGTCAGGAATTAATGAATAGTCTTTTTCTATGTTCCTTTTTTTTTCCGTTGCCACTGCTTTGTACTCTTAAATAAATACAGCCCCTTTACTTCAAAGATCAGTAAATGATTTATAAAGATTAATTATGTATCACAACAGCCCTTGGAGAAAGAGCAACTAAATAAGTGTGTTCCTTTCTTATGGGAGAAGAAACTGAGACACAGAAGTGATTAATTCCAGGTCACTTAGAGACTCAGAAACCAATTGGTGAAGAGTGTTCAGAAGTCTTGTCCCCCAGTCCTGACCATTGGATTCCTCTTGCCCCCAGTGTCCTTATTTCTGGTTAGCTACCCTTCCATGCCTCCAGGAAATCCAGTGGATGTGAGACAAAGGAAGCAAGTAATGGAAAATATTAGATGCCTAGGAGCAAGATTTCTCCATCTACATCCCTTCTTTTACTTTATCTTTTCTGTAGCTTTGAAAACTGGGTGAAGTTTGTCCCATAGCCTACTTAATTTCAACTTCAGCAACTATTTTTGACTCTGGATGTTTTGTTTAGGCAACACAGACACAAGCGTGTGGGACAGCAGCATTCCTGCAGAATGGGAAACTATCCCATGAACTCTGTAATTAAGCTGTTCACAAGCACTTAATCTTATAGATTATTCTTTAAAAGATAGACCTACAGAGAGCTGCAGATATCTCTCTTTACAATTTCCCAATTCCATTGTTTCCTTCTCAAAATGTTAATTCTGTGAAATATCAGGAAGGAACTGAATTGCTCCCAAGGCACAATTTGAAAACTATTGCTGTCTGTCTCCACACATCCCTGTCTGCATCTGCAATGAGATTTACACAGACGGAACAGAGCAGAATGTTCTCTAACTGCTTGATTCCAAGCATGAAAAATCACCAGCACGCTGCAAAGAACCCAGCTCGGTGTTAAACAACAGCAAGGGAAGGGTGGTATTACTAGAAAGAGCCTGATTAATGCCTTTCCAAATTAAACTCCATTCTGAACTCTCTGCCACACTCCTCTTTTCAAGCCCTTACTTAAAAGTGTTTTTCACTACAGCCTTTCAGTATCCATAGTGATACCATTGCTTTTGATACGTTTTGCTCTCCATATTTAAGCATTTGTAGCTGTTCTGAAGAGAGTTCAGCCTTCCAGGAAACACAGAAACGTGATCTACAGCCTTCCTGGCACACAAATGTAATTACTAATATGATGACCTTTGGGTTCCTAATCATTATTTGAGCCCAAATCCTGCTTGGATAGGTAAAACGCTTCACAGCATTCCATTTCTATGTCTGTTTTCTCGATGGTCTTGTTGGCATCTTCTGGTAATTTGTTTGCAAAGATGATTACCTGCTGGGGTGTGAGATGGATTTGTGGACCGAGCTGCCAGCCTTGCCCAAACAGAGTGCTGTAAGGTCATAGCTGGTTTGGCCACCAAAGGACATGAGCTGTAAAGGAGTCCAGATTTATAATGGTAGAAAGGGAAATCTGTCAACTATGTCAAATTGTTCCTTACTTAGGTGAGTTCCTTTCAATAAGCTGGAAAAACAGACTCTTTCTGGTTCAAAGCAGGTTGTTAACCAAATGTTCTGATCACAGACCAAATCAGCTAGGTTTGTTGTGCCAAAACAAACCATTCTTGAGGTTTCAAATACTTAGGTTATTTTTTAACATTCTTTATGAAACTATTCCGCAGTTTCTTTGCAATGTTAAAGTGACAACAGTGCTCTGCTTTATGAGGTGACTGATTCTGAAGGATGATGATTGTATTTTCTACACTGCTCTCAACCAGACCTTAGGATGATTTTGAGGATTAGTAAATGTTTATAAAGTATCTCTATGTTTGATCAAAACCAAATGAGAAAATCGGCTACATACAACCATTCTGTCTCAATTCCATGGCATTTGTGTCACTCCAAGGACACAGAGAAACATGCCCACTGCTTAACGCAGGACAGACAGCAGACTAAGAGGGTACAGAAGAACATATAAACAGCACATAACTGTTGAAGCAAACAAAGGAGTGCTAGAATCAGGGCCTCAGACTGGGAATTCGTCAAGGATTACAGGGACACACATCCAGTTTGTCAAAGACACCATTGGCTCATAAACCTCACTGCTGATTTACATTAGTTGAGAAATTGGCCCATAATAGACAGAATTCTCAAGGCCTATGGCATTCCCAAGTGGAGGTTTGATTGTCCAAGTAACAGTCAGCACGGTGCACGGAGACAAGCTTTAGAAACACCCAGGAAATTTGAAATGTGATATAAAGTTTCCTGTAAGCCTTTGTTCAAGCTGACGGCAAGATAAGCTTTTCATTATTTAGTAGGATGCCACTTTGCTGGCTCCTCTTCTGCGAGAGAAATAGTCTTGCTGGAATCCATGCAGGTACAAAAAGATTATCTCCCAGTTCTTTGTACAAAACCCAAACCTACTCATAAATAAAATTTTATGGGGGTTTGGATGGGTGGGGCAGGGCCAGAAAAACCTAAAGTTTGTCTAGGTAAATATATTTGAGATGTTTGAGTTATAAAAGTCTTTTTAAAACCAGAGTCAAATCTGTCTAATGCTCTATTGCTCAGAAATAGTTTTGCCTTTCCCTAACATGCTTCATGGAGCATGTTTATCCAAGCAAAAAAGCCCAATACCCTTTTCATACATGATTTTATTTTCAATATAATTTTAGAGGACTTTCTCCTTTCCCTTCTGAAGCTTTGAAGAGCTGTTTTTCTTACCTTTGGAGCAGGTATCAAAATAGATCTTATTCCTCCTGCATTCAAAGTGGCTTTGCCAATGAACAGGAATTTAATATATGCCCATCTGTTCTCAAACATTAAAAACCTTAAAGCGAATTAGGGATTTCTCAGACCTGCTGTGGAGCCGGGCTGCGAGTTTCCCTCCTCTGTGTGTTTGCAGTTGCTAAGCAATAATCCCAAAGGTTGCTATGTCTCTTCCACGACTCAGAATTGCTGTAGGTTGTCTTTTGGCTTTGGCAGCCCAACAGACTCTTTTGTACTGAACTTAGATCATCGCATCACATGACTGAAAATAATATAAAAATAAATATATAATATAAAATAAAAAGACTATGAATAGCAACAGACAACGTTAAGGGCACAAACAGAGAGAGAATCCACAGGTGCCCAGGGACAGGAGGTTTACCTTCAGCTTCAGGGTTCACAAAGTCCAGAACTGCCAAGAGTCCATTACAAGCTGAACGCTATTAACCAGATGTGAGAACCTGGGAGATAAAAAGAAATTAATTACCAACTCCATTTAAACATTTTCAGGCTCTCCTTTTGTGTAAAGAACTGTGCCGCTTTGAAGCAGCCTTGCAGATAAAGGCACATACAGCACTAATAATGGGGGAGTTTACAGTGCTGTTTTGTTAGACTGCCTTTGAACCTGAATCTAAAGGAATTTGATGAATCACCTTTAATAATTTCTCCTATATTCTTCAAGAATAATGTGCAACACAGGGAAAGGAGAAGGGAAACCACAAAAACATTTATGACAGCCATTCTGCACTCATTTATAGGAATGTAAATCAGGTGCCTGATCAGTGATTTCCTTGGCGTGATGCAGGACTTCCAACTGAGAAATTTATGCAATTTCTTCCAGACAATACAATTTATCTAATGCTGTTTCTTTGTATTTTGCACTGGAAGAGGCAGGATTTTCAGGTTGTGTACCTGCAGGAAAACTGAGCTGCGACTTTATCTATAGCATTTGTCATGGAACACAGTACTCTGCCCGCTTTCCGAGCTTTCGTCTCCATTGCACGGAACAGCTGAGCTTGTTACAAAGCTTGAAATGGAGGAAGTTTAGTATAAATAAGAATTTTTTCAAACTCTGATACAGTTGCCGTCAGAGCCATATTTGTTCTCTAGTTAAGGAGTTTTAACTGTGGACTCAAAAATATCACTATCATCTTCATCAAGTCCCCTGTTATTGATTACAGCACCCACAACACCAAGGGAAATTATAATTAACCTGTAAAACACTGGAACTCGAAATGGACTCAGAGTCCCAACACAAGCCCAGTACAACATTTATGTTACCTTTAAAAAAAAAGGTTTAATTTTGTCCCTGAGACTTGCCATGGAAGTTAGAAAGTGTGTTTGCTGGGTGTGTGGTTTTCACAAGGAAGAAATTTGCTCAAGAATTACAATAGCAATTGTACTTTAGTGGACACTCAAAAGCCTCTTTTTTTTTTTATTGTATCCTTTCTGTTTCTTTTCTAGTAAGGATGGCACTATAGAAATTCCTGGTGTTTGTACCCAGCAACGTTTATTTTCCCCTATTTACTCCTGTATGGATGTCAGGAAACACCGTTGGCCATCAGTACTAAGTGCCTCTCTGAAATTACATTTCTTCTGGACACTCAAATACCAGTGGAACGTCAAGCTTCCCAGTGTAGTAATGTCCCATAGACATTACAATGATTATGTGATTTTACAATTCAGCTACAGCAGAAAAAAATCCACAAAAACACGTAAGTTCACTTTCACATGAAAAATAGGCTGTAATAAATTATAATTTCATTGCTATTTGTGTGAAAACAACCTGTATTGGAAGGGAATAGGCTCACTGCAGTATATTTTCAAGATGTGTTGAAATACAGCATCAATTATGTCCATAGAATGAAGCAGAAAATTACTGCACAGAAATAATTTGAGGCTTTAAACTGGATTGTGGTTTTTTTTCCTTCAAAGCAGTTTGCACTTGATTAACTCCTGTTATCTCTTCTCCCAGGTAGGCTTGGCTTTGCCCATTTGCAATTCAGAATTCTGGTGCTATTCTGATTAACTTACAAAACTTTGCCTTTCATAACTTTTTCCTTCCTAACCTATATTTAAGAAAAAAAAACACAAACAAAAATCTCCAACCCTCTCCCTTTTCTTAAAGTGATTATTTTTACCCCCAAATAAAAGCCTACAACTAGAACTTGGAAGGAGAAACAGTTCTGTTTTTATTTTTCTGGAAGTGGAAGCCTGTGGGTTAAGCAAACCCTTAATCGCACCCTATTTAACTTGGCTGTTATCTCTTCATGTTTTTGCTAAGCAAAGTGTATCCTTTTATTATGCCATCAAATACTTGCACTGTTGACAAAATAATGGGCTGAAAATGTCATCACAGATGTTTTGCTGGAATTGCCTCTTCTATCTTTTTCTGGTTTTCTGTGCGAGATACATTTTGGGAGCACTCTGTTGCCTTTCGCAGCTGATGCCAAGATGATGCAATAAAAGCCCCGCCATGCAGTAATAATAAGTTGTGTCGGCCAGAGAAATGTTTGCAGAACATTAAAGAAAGAAAAGAGTCAGTTTTGGAAATGCACACTGAACCAGCTCATGTACAGCTTCACATCCTTTAAATGATATTTTCAATTATGAAAATGATACAAACACTGCAGGTGCTGACCACAAGGCTTTCAGCACAGGGAAGAGTAAGGCCACAGGCTTCCCATCTCATTTTTGTAGCAACTGTGATGCTATGACCACAGGCTGCCCTCTAACTGGTCTTTTCAATCAGAATACGTCTGCCTTATAGCTTCCTCCTCCACATTTTAATTCTCCTGCTAAAAACATTGCATGTGAGAATCGTACCTTTCTAACAGCTGGAAGAACCACTGCAATCAGTGATTATTTGAGTTAACAACTGATATGTTGGACCTTTAGCCAACTATAGATAGCACCTCCATTATTTACTCGTGGTAAATGGTTTTTAAGTGTGTTTGCTGTTCAAATACCTGGAAGAGCTACTGGCTATATGAAAATTACACAAAAGTCTATTTTGGAAGCTGGCTTAAACAATCATATAGCAATGATAGCAATCGCTGCATGACTATTGCTTAAAATCCAGAATGAAACACCAGTCCCAGATGAGGAAACTGCTAGGATGCTCTGGGATTGCAGTCTTCCACCTATCCTACATCAACACAGACATATCCGAATGGAAGTTATATGCCTTGAAGCAGCCCTGTTATTTGCAGGAATCCATTTGCGTGAAACAAAACAAAGACCTGGATATAAGAAGTGCGGCCAGCAGGTCAAGGGAGGTGATTCTGCCCTTCCATTCCTCTCTTGTGAGACCTCATCTAGAGTATTGTGTCCAGTTCCGGAATCCTCAACATAAGAAGGAGATGGAGCTGTTGGAATGGGTCCAGAGGAGGACTACAAGGATGATCCCAGGGCTGGAGCAAGGACAGGCTGAGAGAGTTGGGGTTGTTCAGCCTGGAGAAGAGAAGGCTCCAAGGAGACCTTAGAGCGACCTTCCAGTACCTGAAGGGGCTACAAGAAAGCTGAGGAGGGACTGTTCACAAAGGCTTGGGGGGATAGAACAAGGTGCAATGGATATAAACTGGAGAGGGGCAGATTTAGACTGGACGTAAGGAGGAATTTCTTCCCTGTGAGTGGTGAGGCACTGGAACAGGTTGCCCAGGGAAGCTGTGGCTGCCCCGTCCCTAGGGATGTTCAAAGCCAGGTTGGATGGGCCTTGGGCAGCCTGATCCAGTGCCCATCAGGAACTGGATGATGTTTAAGGTCCCTTCCAAACCAAACTATTCTATGATTCTATGATTCTACATTATTTTTTCAGTAGCCACCCCTAACCCTTTCTGGTCTCACCGTGTCATTTGAAAGCATGAAAAGATCTGGTACATACAACTCACAAGCACAGAGCAGCCCATTTTCTCTCAAAACTTGCAGCTCGCTTTATCTATAATCCAAAAGGATCTCTGTATTTGGAATTGTCTTTACCAATCTACACCTGTGGTAGAGATACACAAAACCCACATCTTTATTGCAGATGTGCCCACAGGAAGGATAAAGCTTTTAATATATAAATGGGGGGAGGTACTGCTCAGAAAAAGATACTGGTTTATTGGAAAGTTGTGGAATATCCAGAACTTGGGGGAATATTGATTTAAAAGGGGTCTGGAAGGCATTTTCTTGACCTTCGTGCCATAAATCAGTGTGCTGCTAGCACACTTCCCATAAACATCGTGTTTCAAAATAGCAACAGGAGGGCTGTGAAAGGCAGGACAATGACTCTTTCTTTACCTATAGGGTTTGCTTATTCTCCCCATGTATTTGGACCCCACTGAGGGCTCTTCTGGGCTCTTTCATGTTCAAGATCCTGGCTTGCTGTGGGCTCTTGGAGCTCAGCTTTAGCCAGCTCAGGGAGCCTGTCCTCCATCCTCCCTTGTCCACCAGGAGGCAAAATGCCTCATTAGCCAGCCTGGCTCCTGCATGGCAGTGAAGCCCAGCTACTAGAGCTGCTTCTTTTGACCGCAGGGCACCGGGGAATTGCCTAAAGATCTACCATGTGGCTTCTCTGGTGCTTGGATTTATGGGGCAAGGGTCCTGCACAGCCCTGTTAGCCTTGAGGAGCAGAGAAAAGCAGTACGGAGCAAGTGCTTAATAGGAATCAATGGGTTAATACACGCTGCCGACAGTTTGCTCCTTTTAACATCTAGACTGGCTTCTGTTTATCAAGTGTGGCGTTGTCATTAGATGCCCCAGACATTTCTCCATCCCAATTACCTCCTTGCCAACATTCCCATGAATTTGGTAGCTCGAGGCTGAAACTGCAAAGCAAATGAAGCCTAACGGTATTTGGCCCTTTGCCTCAGAACCCAAACTGCCAAGCGGTATCGCACTCTGGTATTGTCTCAGTGCTTCAAACGTCATGTATACTTATCATAGTATTTTTTTTTTTTGGTGTTTGGGCTCGTGCATTGATGTGTGAATAGGTGTTATATGCTGTTGCCTTTGGAGAAAGAGTTACTATCGCCCCATCATCCAAGGAAGAGCTACAGTGTGTGAGCATTAAAGCCAACAGAGCGTGGTGCCATATGCATTGTGACAGCATCCAGCAGGACTGGGATTGTAAAAGTCTACCTGGAGCTGCGTGTCCAGCTCGGGGACCCTCAGCACGGGACAGACAGAGAGCTGTGGGAGAGTCCAGAGGAGGATACAGTGATGATCCGAGGGCTGGAGCATCTCCCATATGAGGACAGGCTGAGAGAGCTGGGCTTGTTCAGCCGGGAGAAAAGGCTGTGGGGAGACCTTAGAGCAGCTTCCAGTGCTGAAAGGGGCTCCAGGAAAGCTGGGGAGGGGCTCTGGATCAGGGAGGGCAGGGACAGATCAAGGGGGAATGGTTTTGAGCTGAAAGAGGGGAAGATTGGGATGAGATCTTAGGGAGAAATGTTTTCCTGTGAGGGTGGGGAGGCCCTGGCCCAGGTTGCCCAGTGCAGTGGTGGCTGATCCATCCCTGGAGGTGTTCAAGGCCAGGTTGGATGGGCACACACACAGACACACAGACACACAGACACATACACGTACACACAACCACGCACAGACAGACACACACACAGAGACAGACTGACACACACAGACACTGTGACAGACATTGACACACAGAGAGACACACACAGACAGACAGACACTGACACACAGAGACACACACACACACACGCAGACATTCACAGACAGACACACACACACTCTGCAGCAGCGCGGGAACCCCGCAGCGCGGCAGGGGTTAACCTCTCTGGCGGGGTGGGGAAGGGGGCGTGGCCTCGCTGACAGCTGGCGCACGCGCGCCGCCGCCTCATTGTGCCGCGCCGTCCCAGCCCCAGCGCGCGCCACTCGGCGCGAGGCCCCGCGCGCGCGCGCGGAGCTGCTGCCGCTCCCCCCCCACCCCTCCCCACACACACACAGACTCCCCCCTCCCAACCCCTCCGCGGCCGCCGCTCCGCTCCGCTGCGCTCCCGCCATGGACTGAGGCCGCCCCCCCACCGCACCACCGCCGCGCCTCGATGGCTCTGGTCACCGTGCAGCGCTCGCCTACTCCCAGCGCCACCTCCAGCCCCTGCGCCTCGGTGAGTCCCGGCGCGGGCGAGACGGGAGCGCGGCCGGTGGGGGCGCGCGGCGGCGCGCGCGTGCGCGGGACCCCCACCCCCCCCCCCCCCCAGCCTCGTTCTCGCCCGGGTCCCGCAGCCCCCGGAGTCCCCGAAGCGCTGTGTGGGGAGTAGTGCAGCGGGGCTGAGGTCAATAGAGCCGCCGTGAAACGATTTGGGTTGGAAGGGACCTCAAAGCCCACCCAGTGCCACCCCCTGCCATGGGCAGGGACACCTCCCACTGGATCAGGGGCTCCAAGCCCCATCCAACCTGGCCTTGAACCCCTCCAGGGATGGGGCAGCCACCACTGCTCTGGGCAACCTGGGCCAGGGCCTCCCCACCTGAACAGCAAAATATTTCTCCCTAAGATCTCATCTCCATCTCCCCTCTTGCAGCTGAAAACCCTTCCCCTCATCCTGTCCCTGCACTCCCTGATCCAGAGCCCCTCCCCAGCTTTCCTGGAGCCCCTTTCAGCACTGGAAGCTGCTCTAAGGTCTCCCCACAGCTTTCTCTTCTCCAGGCTGAACAACCTCAGCCCTCCCAGCCTGTCCCCATAGCAGAGCTGCTCCAGCCCTTGGATCATTTCTTCACCATGAGAGTGGTGAGGCCATGGCCCAGGTTGCCCAGGGAAGCTGTGGCTGCCCCATCCCTGGAGGGGTTCCAGGCCAGGTTGGATGGGGCTTGGAGCCCCTGATCCAGTGGGAGGTGTCCCTGCCCATGGCAGGGGCGTTGGAACCATATGATCTTTAAGGTCCCTTCCAACCCAAACTATTCTATGATTCTGTGATCATCTCTGTTGTCCTCTGGACTTGCTCCAATAGTTCTATGTCCTACTGATTTTGGGGATTCCAGAACTGGACACAAGACTCCAGGTGGAGTTTGGGTTCATCGTGTGTGGTGCGAGACGGGTGGTGTGAGTGGAGGCAAACTGACATCGGCTGCTCCAGGGTGAATCGTAGAATGCTGGGTTGGAAGGGACCTCAGGGATCATCTGGTCCATCCTTGTTAGGTGATCTATAGGGTAAATTAGATGGCCCAACACCCTGTCAAGCTGAGCCTTAAAATTGTCCAGTGTAGAGGAATCTATCACTTTCCTGGGGAGATGATTCCAATGTTTAACTGTTCTCATGGTGAAAAAAATTCTTCTGGAATCCAGTCAGTATCTCCCAGGAGCAACTGATACCCATTACCCCTTGTTTTTTCCGTGTAACTCCTTGTAAAAAGGGAGTCTCCATCCTCTTGGCAGACACCCTTTATGTACTGGTATGTGAGAATAAGGTCTTTATGTACTGGTACGTTGGAATAAGGTCTCCCCTAAGCTGTCTACCCTAAGCCTCCTCCTCTCCGGGCTGAACAAACCCAGCTCTCTCAGCCTTACTCCGTATGGTAGGTTTCCTACTCCTCTGATCACCTTAGTGGCCCTTCTCTGGCCCCTCTCCAGCCTGGATGATTTAATCTGACAGCGCCCTCCAGGTATCTCCAGCCTGCAGCCTGTCCTTTGCCAAGAACTGCGATTTATCTTTTTTCCCTTTTTTTTTGAGCATTGTATATAATTTTCTCGAGGCCGTGTCAAGCCCAAGGCTTACAGAAAGGCTGGGTTTGGAATCTGGGCGAGATTTGCAGGGTGAGCAGATGTTCTCAGCGCTGCCCTGGATTGGGATGCGAGACAGCAGCTACAGGGGCTTCTGGCTTTCCATGCTCCTAAACTTGGGACAGGCTCTTATTTGAGTGCTTCTGTATTGTAAAATCTTGCATATTAACCCCATAAACTGCTACCCACCAACTGCGTTTATAGTGTAACTAAGAATGAGAATGAAAATACACTTTCTGTATCCCCAATACTCAGCTGTTTTCCTCAAAACCCCTCATACGTTATCACGCTGGCTTTACGTCTGGTTTGCAAGTCTTTGGAGGGAGAGAAGAATCAAAATCCCAGTTGCTTCCCTCATGGAGGGGGGATGAAAAAGCCAACTCCTCTGAAAATATTTCTTGTTGTGTTAGGTAACCTCTTCTGAAACTAGATCAGCTACTTGACAGGTCCTGCCTGCCCCGACAGCATTTTAGCTGTCAGAACATTTTTTTCCTCTTTCATTCCCATGTCTCTCCTAAGGTTATTTAGCAACAGAGATTAATTTCACTTGTATTTCTCTGCTATAAATATTAATGTGCTGTACTGCTTCAGAGGTTGCTTCTCCCATTTGACTTCTTTACCCTTTCCACTACTCCTTTTCTTATATACTTCTTGCATTTAAGATATCTTGTGAGAATATGCAGGTCTTTCTTGGCTTCTTCCTTCTTTATCCCACTTGGATGTGTAACCCCTTCCTTTGTTAAATATTTGACATATATGAACAGTTGTATTCTGTGGAATATGCTCTATCTGGAACTGATGGGCTGTTTCCCAACCAATTAAGTTAAATGGAAGCTGTACTGATTTTTGAACACTACTTAGTTTTTAAATGTATAAACAACTCCCCCCAGAGCCTGACAAATGCAGAGAATGCAGCTTTCGGTATATTTATCTGTATTCTCTTTCTTCGGTCTCATAGTACAGAGTAGTCTTTGTAAATCCTTGGTGCCCTGGGTGAAAATAAGTGTGTGACTGTTTTTCTGGCCTGGTTTTGGTTCTCATAAGTACTTCTACTTTCTCAGACTTTTCTTGCATTCTGAAGTGGCGATGATAATCATCATATTCTGCCCTTTGCTGCTGTTTGAGTACTTCTGCGTTTCCTGTTGTAACTTCCTAACCACACTTAGGGGTTTGACTGCCCTTTTAGCCTCTCCTTAGAGAGCTGGGGTTGGTTGTTTTTCCTTCCTTCTCTCAGAATGTTGTTGAGCTTGTGTGGCCCTCCTCTGTCCCGAAGCTGTTGTTTCTTAATCCACGCTTTTGGATGATGATCCTTCCTAGTCTGGTAAGGGCTTGCGATGGGCAGTCACCTTATTTTAGAGATTTTGGTCCTGTGAGCTTGCGACACTTACTATTCTTGTGGATCTTGTGGACTTCAGCAGGGGGACTTTATTCTTTTAGAATGAAGTGAAATTGTTTCAACCGATCTGTTGTGAACTGCTGATCGTAGCTTCCTTCTATATGAACTGATAACTCGTTACCTCTTTA
The DNA here is from genome assembly GCF_017976375.1 of Cuculus canorus. Taxonomy (NCBI): domain Eukaryota; kingdom Metazoa; phylum Chordata; class Aves; order Cuculiformes; family Cuculidae; genus Cuculus; species Cuculus canorus. The sequence goes on from NC_071420.1 coordinate 4,467,476, forward strand.
AAGGAAAGCTCATCTTGCTAAATAATCTCTGAATAATATAAGAGTTTAAGTTGCTGCCCGAAACGTGGCTGTTTCTGAACAATGGTGATCTGGGAACTGCTGGAACTTTGGTGTTCCAGCTTGTGGGCAAGGAAGAAGCGTTTTGGTGCACAAGCACGTGGCCACATCTAATTCTGTTTCCAGGTCACTAAGAATTTTGAGGACACAAATGGATTCTCTTTTAAGTTGTTTGATGTCTCTTTGCTTTAGAGGTAAACTTCTCAGACAAGGAGAAAGGGTGAAATTGATGTCCTCAAACTGAATTTTTGCATTAAGTAGTATGCCCTATAAAGAGTTATAATTGGCTCTTACGGATTCAGGGGAATAGCTGATCTGAATCATTCTGAAATTGGATGGCTTTTATTTTTAGGTTTTTTATCATAATCTCATTGCCATGGAGCATCTCATGAGCATTCATTTCAGGGTAGTCCATGCACAGTGTTGGTTATACACTTACAGCCCTCTGGTTGCTCGATGACTTGTGAAATTCCCTTAATTGTCTGTCCAGACTTCTGCTATCTGTTTGGTTTGGCCTTTGGTGATGCAGCTGCTTTCGAGAAATAAGACTGCAGCCTTCGCTTCTGTGAAGCAGAACGATTGTCTCCCAACGTGCCTTGGTAGCAGAAGAGGGCAGAAGGCAGGACTGTATTGCAGTAAAATGTAAAATTCTAGCCTGTTGCTTCTTTTTTCTCCATACCCCACATTCTTTCACCCTGCTTCCAAAGATCTGTGCCATGTTTCACGTGGACGGGGCAGTACCTCGTCAAGTGGTAGGGCTTTCCCATCCTTCCCTTCTAGCATCTTTGCTTTGCTAGAAGAAAATTAAAGTATATTTTTTTCAGGTGGTTTCTTGGTGGTTTTAAGATAGTGGGCAGAAAGACATCTGAATTAATTTAAACTGCTGTATTCTTTGCTTTTGGAGCTTAATTTTTTTTTAAATAGTTACTCAGATTGTGAACCAAAATGTAACATTAAAAGGGAGTAAGCTCTTTTGCTCTAGGCCTGCGTAGTTGTTCAGTGCAGTTGTTAATGCTGTCCTTGTTCACCTATCAGGTTTAAGTTACTTTTGCTCCTTCTGTCTCTGAGCGCTGAACCATCTCTCTGGTGGTGTTCAGCTGCAGATATCTGGTTGGAGCCAACAGATACGGAGTGTCTCTGTTTCTCTCTCCATAGCAAGGTGTGGGCACAGCAGCTACATTGTCCGGTCTAGGGATAAGCTGCAAGAAAGAACTCTAGCTAAAGGAGTGAAGACCTAGCAAAAGATGCCAGCCTCTAAATCCTTGTGAGTCTGGTATCTAAGGCACTGGAAGTTGTTGGGTAACTTCAGTCACCACGCTAGCATCAAATCTGTGTCATCGTGGTGATGGGAGCAACAGAAAGCTGCTCTTCTACTCTGTAGCAGTCCAAAACCCTTTTGTTAATTATCTATATTGGAGAATAATCTGTTGAAACTTGCCCTTTGGAATTATTTTTATGCACAGTTCTACCAAAAAAATAATCTAATTTCTGCTAAGTGCTGTTTTTCCTCTGTCTGTGACATCTCTCCGCTGAAAAGTGAAGAAGCTGGGCAGACAATCTGGCCCTGGCTGCTCTTGCAGTTCGCTTCTTTTCCCTACTCTCAGGGAGACAATATGCTCCTATTGGAAAGGAGCAACTGACCCAGAAAGAGAGGATATGCTGCATATATTGTTCTAAAATACACAGTTTAAAAAAAAAAAAAAAAAAAAGAAGTTTAAAGCAAATGAAAACCTAAGCTGTTTGACTTCCCCTCCTTAATCCCAGGAGCTTGAGCCGGAAGCAGAGTCCTGCAAATGCTTTTGGGAGTCTCTGTCGTGTTGTGCTTGAGAGCTCTTTGCTGGTGGAGCACACAGGAAATATTTTCCCACTTATTTATGGGGAAACTAAATATAACATCTCTCTACCCCTTTAACTGCTATTAAACAATGTGGTAACTGTGAGTTTACTTAATCATAGAAAAGTCCAGTCTATCTCACGTAGAACTTTCTTGCTGCTGGAGAGCTGAGTTTTGGAGAGGACTGCAATGTAGCTAGGAAAGCAGAAGTTTCTTGTGAAATACTTAGTATACCTAGAAATGCCTAATATTTAAACATGCTATCATCTCTTTCTTGTCAGTTTTACTTCACTCAGAGGCAGCAGACCAGAAGAATGTGCCAATTCCTGCTTTGGACAAACTTCTCTGGGTGCCTTATAGACTCCTTAATTTCATGTGTTGCCAACTGTTACCTTTTGGGAGAGAAAACTATTTTAATGCGGCAATTCGCAATTTCCATCTTTCAAGCTTCTACTTCTGTTGAAAGCTCTGCAAGGAAACCAAGAGGCCTGTACTTCTTGTTGAGTGTGATGCTGTAGTGTGAAAAGACAAAGATTTCTGTTTAGCTGTGCAAGACCAGGCTCTCAGATAGCAGAGGATTTGTGTCTGTGTGAACGCATTCGTGCATGGCGAGACTCACCTCTTCCTTAAGCAGCTTGATGGTTAAGCTGAAGCTGCTCAGTGACAAAAGCCTAATCCTCTTGAAGATTTGTTGTCTCTTGTATACACACACTCCAGGCTCTTGCAGAGATCTGCGTGAAAGGCATGGTCCTTTCTTAGGTTGAGAACAGCATTTGGGGCTGAAAAGAGAGATGGCGAAAGCTGAATTGGAACCTCTTTGAGGATCATATAGGAACATTCTTGGGGCCTTGGGCAACCTGATCCAGTGGGAGGTGTCCCTGCCCAAAGCAGGGGCTTGGAACTGGATGGCTTTTAAGGTCCCTTCCAACCCAAATCATTCAGTGATTCCCATGATTCTTCAAGTCTGCAGAGTACAAGGAACATTCTTTATCTTTTTTTTTAAGGGATCTAACTTTACTTTTGTGGGATAGCTCAGTAACAGCTTGGGTTTTTTTTTAATTTTAATGTTGTTTCTTCCTGAAACAGCCAGCCCTTTTATTCACGTTTCCCAGAAATGTTCCTAGTTTTTCTGAGTATTCGTATCTCAGAGCCACACTGATGATGATTAAGTTTGGTTTATGGAGTGGAGTGAAACTCGAACTGAGTGCAGTGTATGCTGACGTTGTCACTGTTGTTCCTGCGGTCCATAAATTCTCATATTTTGAAAAGGAGCTTGTAATTTGAAAACGCAAATTGCCTGTGATGCTGTAATGAGTCATTATCTGACCAGTATTGATCCTTACTGTTAAGCAATGAGAGCAGGTTGAAAAGGACAGGGTTTTGTAATATCTACGGTTATTCTGAGAGTCAGTGACACATTTACTTACATGGAGATGCTATTTTGAGTGGAGACTGCCATTCAGAAAGCAGTCGGCTGGAAGTATTTTAGTGTAAGAGGGCTGCTTTCGTGCAGGGGTAATGCCTGAGGATTTCCATTACTGGGAAAAAAATCCTGAAAGATCTATAGCTGCAAGCATTCTGTCTTGGGAAAGTGAAAAAAGAGGATAGCCTTTGGGCAGCTTAGCTCCATGTAGCTGCCCCCTGATCACAGTTGGCAGCTGAAGGTTTCATTCTTAAGTCACAACAAACCACATCCTCCCAGCCCCACGGTACAACTTCGCTCTGCTGGAGCACAAAGGCTGTTTTGCAGCCTGGCTCTCAGGAACATCTCTGCACTGGAGGCTCTTGTTGTCCTTGCAAGGTTGTGCTGGATGGGAAGACCTCAAAAATCATAGAATGGTTTGGGTTGGAAGGGACCTCAAAGCCCATCCAGTTCCACCCCCTGCCATGGGCAGGGACACCTCCCACTGGATCAGGTTGCTCAAGATGCCATCCAACCTGGCTTTGAACACCTCTAGGGATGGGGCATTGACAACTTCCCTGGGCAACCTGGGCCAGGGCCTCCCTGCCCTCATTGTGAAGAATTTCTTCCTAATGTCTAAATCTTCCCCCTTCCAATTTAAAACCATTCCCTTCATCCTATCACTACATGCCCTTGTTCATCCTGAGCTTTCCTGTAGCCCCTTTCGGTACTGGAAGTTCTCATAGCAGAGGTGTTCCAGCCCTCAGATCATCTCCATGGCCTCCTCTGGACCTGTTCCAACAGTTTTGTACCTTTCTTATGTTGGGATTCAAGAACTGGACACAGGACTCCAAGGTGGGGTTTCATGAGAGAGGAGTGGACAGGGAGAATCCCCTCCCTCTCTCTGCTGGCCACGCTTCTTTTGATGCAGCCCAGGATACAGTTGGCCTTCTGGACACTTTTACTGTTCAGCTGGTGCTGTTTGAAAGAAATGTGTGCTAAGCTGTGGTCCTCTTGGGAGTGACGCTCCCTTTGTATAAACTGGCCTTGCAACATGAGAGCAGGAGGCTTGTCAACCGTCTGCTCCATGTCTTCGAGCTGTTCAGTTCAGCCGTGGATTTAAGAGTCTCCTCTGCCCTTGATTTGCCTGAGCATCCTTTTAATTTCTTTATTTGGTAGAGAAAGCAAATCTCATCTTTTTTGTACAAAGGGGAAATCTTGGAAGCAAGAGAAGAAAAATGTATCTACTGGAAGGAGTCAGTGATTTAAAGAAGACAGACAGGGTCTCTTACCTTGTGGCTTGAAGCTGTTCCTCCAGAGCACTCTGTTTAAAGGGCTAAAAAATTATGAAGGCTTTTGTGTTCCTGAGTTGGGTCGTATAAATTGCTTAAATCATTGTTAACCGTCTGCAAAGTGCCTTGTTGCAATAGCGTAATATTGCAGCGTGTGTGTTCGTGAGTTTTTGTTAGCGTTTGGGCAGGCTTCTGTATCTGCTGTTTGGAATCTGTCAGTAGCTTTTTGCTCAAATAGAATTGCTCTGAATCTGCATCTTATCAGGGTTGCTCGTTGCAGGCTGATCTTCTCTCGGAAGGCATAAAACGTTGCTATAGGATGAGTCACACAGTTAAACAGCTTGTTGCTTCCATGGTGAGACGCGCCCTCGCTGTGTATGCCAGCAATCATGAAACTCCCGGCAAATACCCTGTGACGTGAACCTCTTATGGCCTTGATAAACGAAACACCTGTGTCACTGGCTGAAATGCATTTTGCTTGTAGCTGCTCGCTGCTTTTGGGTACGCTTGTCCTCCTTCCCAGGAACTTCTCAACCGAGGCTTCATGGAAAAAAATGAAGTTACTGTGTCTACGTGGGCTGTTTCAAGGTGAAATTAGTGAGGAAATTAAGGCTGCAGAGTGAACTTACTGTATGGAGTGATCAAAGACATTACAATGTTTAATCTGACCTATTTTGAAATAGGTGCTAAACTCATACCAGGGCTCAGAACGTGTCTTTGATGCTTGAGTTTTCCAGTGTTCTGCAAGTAGAACAGTGTAGGACATCTCTGGGAAGTAAATTCCAGGGTTGTTGTATCAGGATTTGTGCAGGTCTGGGAGTCATGATGCCAGGCTGCTTGTAACACAGCTTACTCCCTGCCCCACACCCCAGTGAGATGAGCCCCAAACAAGTCTGAGACGAGATAAAGCAGGATCTGAAAGGCAGGAGACCCTCACTGGACTCCTGGGTACCGTGAGTCCATCAAGTCCTGTATTTCCTCTGGTTAGGAGGCTGTAGCACACTCGCTGCAGCAGCTGGTAGGTGATGCTCTCCTTGGAAGACAACCTGCCGGCTTCTTCTGTTAGTGTGCCTGTAACTGGCTTCGCTATTGTGTGAGTGATGATGCCCTAAAGGGAATTTGGAGCAGGATCGGAATCCGAGAGTTTGTTTTCTGTCTTAGAACAGATGAGAAGTGATTGGAAGTTGTTGGGGAAGAACGGCACTTGTAAGGGTTTTGTTGGAGGATACTGCTTTCATTTGTTTGGTCGCAAAGCCTCCTCAGCAGAAAGTTGTAAGCAGCTGAGGCAGGCACGTTTGTCTCCGACTTTTAACTGGATTCACTATTTGAGAAGTGGATTTTAATGTGGAAAGCACGTCCTGTCACAGCGGACTCTTACTGTTCTGTTACTCTTGCTGGCTGCTACCATGTCCCTTCTGTTTTGATGTACAGAAGTATCACATTTAAAATTGCAGCAAGAACTTTTAAGACTTGTTTGGCTGGCTTGGTTTAGCTCTGGCAGCTGACATCTGAGAAACGCCTATATTAGGGTTCTTCAGAAAAAAACACTTCAGTCTTTTCATCTCTATACCTTTTAGTGTGATGATGAGATGGAGGGATAGGGCGTATGCCTCGCATGTATGAAGTGCTTTGCTTTCCAGAGGAGAGCTGTGGTAGATAGAGGTAGTCTGAGTTTCTGCATGATGCAGGACCAACCCTTTGACTTAATCCATCTGAAGCTGGAGTTTCCCACAAATCTCTAAAGCTGCTGAATGCTAAGGAGTTCCGAGGGCCACGTTCCAGGCATTTAAAAACAGAAGCCCCTAATCTTCACTTGCATGTGGAAAACCTGTGGGCTGCTGTCCTTCTGTCTGAAAAACATTTGCAAGGTCTGGCTCAGCCAGGAAAGGGCCAGTCCTTAGGAAACTGTAATTAAAACCCCAGAACTTCTGTCTGCGAATGCCGCTGTGTGGGAGCAGAGGGGCAGCGGTTGTCTGTGAGCTGGCCGGCTGCTTGTACAGAGGCAGGTATCCTTTTGAGTCTGCTGTTTCTGTGCAGCAGTCCCAAGCTCTGGAGCATCTCCCGTAGGAAATAGGTTGTCACACTGAAAATGTAGCTGTGGCACAAGCAGGAGAGTGACTCAGCTCTCTGACCTACAGACGGGAGCTAAACCTGGTTGCAAGAGGAAATGCTAGGTGATGAGATAAAGGTGTTTCTGGAATAAGAATTGATTCTTTTTTGTTGTTCTTTGTTTTTGTTGTTGCCTTTTTGTTTCTCTTTTTCCTTTCTACAGCCCTCCTCAATACTTAAAAATAGTTTAAGGACCAATAGCTCTGTGCATGTTCTTTGGATGGTGCTGTAAGCACTGCATTTAAATACAGTGCTTCAAAATGTGGTATTTAATGGTTAACCAGCTGCCATATTGTGTTGTCTTCGTGGGTGAGGTGTAAGCCTTGAAATGACAGACACCTTTGCCTTTGACAAAGACTTAATTTACTTTCTAAACAACTGTTTTTCTTACGGAAACTGTGAGTTTCATTATGTCAGGTAGGAGCTTGTGACCTCAAAAAGTGAAGTGAAACAGGATAACCTAGAGTATTTTGTTCCTTTTGGCCTTTCTTCCTTCTTGGTGGTATTTTGGTTGTGCAGCAGTTAATTGAACTTGGAAGCCTGAATTTCAGCCCTTAAATGACTCTCCAGACAACTGCCGCTCCTGTAGTGTGGGTCGAGGCTCATATTGCATGAACTTGTTAGTACAGTAGCACATGGAAATCAAATTTTAATGTGTTATCTCTCACTTTTTGTGCCAACTTGCCACTGCGTCGCTCAGCTCTTTGCTGTGTGGTGGCTGGGGTGACCGCCTCAAGAATGAGCTGGGAGTGAATTGTCCTCTGTGCAGCTTCTGCTCTGCTGCTGAATCTTAAATAAAAGAGATTGTCAGGGCAAAGCAGTATGAACAGAGAATATTTTCAGATGCCTTCTCAAAAGTTGGGGATAGTTATATAAACTTTACAACAAGGGAGGCATTATCAGTTGGCATATATGGTGTGGCTGGGATAGTTTGCATAGTCGCGGTGGGTGAAATTAGTATTTTTCACATATACTTTACAGATCCCTGGTCTCAACTTGTGCTTCGTGCTGCAAAGATAACAACTGTGCCACAGGCTTCTGCAATCCACACTTCTGGTCTTTGAAGTGGAATTTTTCTTTTTTACACATATACCATAAACTCCTCTTGTCTGGAGGAAGCTGTGTTTAACTTAGATCTCTTCATGTGGACTGTAGATGACTGAGACAGCTATTCTGGGAGAGTTTCTATCTGGCTCTCTTGTGAGTGAGGAAGTTCAGACTTGACTCTGCCTTGAGGAGGAAGGAATAGTTGTGTATCTTTTCCGTATCTGTGGAGAAGATGGTGTGAGCTAGGATAAATTTTTAAACATGAATAATTGCTTACGTCTTGATTGTAAACTTGAGATGTGCCGAAATAATTAGGCCGCCCCAACAAAAACAACAAACCCAAATCTGAACAAATACCCCCCAAAAAACCACCAAAACAAAACTCAAACCAAAACTGCTGAGCTTGTTTAAAGTTTAAACTTGCAAGTTTGGTTTGAGGACAGATGAGCAGAGAATGCCTCGAGCCAAATTGTTTACGTGCAGCGATAGCTCGAGGTGAGAAACAACCTGTATTTGTCAGATTTCATTTGCTGTGATGTAGGACATCCTGGACACGCTTCACTGTTTCTGAATTTCACTTTGATGGTGAAGATTTCGTAGCACACACTGTAGGAAATAACAAAGAATCCTGAAGCGGTTGACAGATACCAACAGGGTGTTAGCGAAGAAACTTTTCTGGGGGCAGAGACTGGGAAGCAATTTGCCAGCTGACTTCGGATAGCAGTCAGTGTTGCCGGCACGTAGCGTGGCTCTTGGCTGGGTTTCTGTGCCTCGGTGTGATGTGGAAGTGTGCTGAGTAAAAGGTGAGAACTTCCTGCTGCGACAAGGAACGCTCGGCTCTTCCAGCAGGTGCAGCCCTTAGCAGGCCTGAAGACGTAACAGAAGCGTTGGCTGCCACGGACTTTCAGTGTTGCCAGTCTCAAACTGAGCAGCTTACTCACGAAGGAGCCGTGGAACCGGCCTGAGCTTGGCCTGAACTAGGAGGCAGAGCTTTGCTGTCTGCTTTGCGCTGCTCCGATAAGGGAATTGTGGGGGGAAGCTGTGTTCAAGACTCTCTAATCCATGATAGTGGCTCTGACTGAAATGGAATAATCTTTATCTTAAAGGGTGCTCTAAACCACTACAGCTTTATAAATATTAATTTTGTTCTTTTGTTTCCTAATAGAAGGCTTTTATTCCTGAAATCACTATTTATTTATTAACCTGACAAACTAATAGCGAGCTCTCTTCTTTCAGTGGATGCATGTGCCATATCACAATTCTGCTTGTGACTGTAATAAGAACTTCATTCATCTGCTTTAGAATGTCATTGATAACAACCTGGCAGGGGCCCAGCTTGGAACAAGTTAACTACAAAAGGCTGCATTGTGAACCTTTCTGAGAGTACATGCTACATTAAGTCTAAAATTAAAAAAAGAGAGAGAGAGAGAAATGTGCCACCTGGTCCAGGCTGCGTCCAAGTGCCACATAGCTCCAAACCTGAAAAATGGAGCTCTGTATAGAGGAGTTCTGGCTGAAAATGGGATAGTTTGGAAGTTGGGGTGTATTCTGCTCACTTTAAAATCTTTGAGATGCGCTGAACTTATACACCTCAACCTAAAATGAGAGGGAATGGACCACAAGCAGCTAAATAAAAACTTGAACGTGAAGTATTTTATTTCCTTTAGTGTCTTCTTTCTTTAACTGAGTGCCCAGGATGAAAGCTACATGCTGACAATAAGTCTTAAGCCTCTGGGGGCTAACTACTGGTAATAGTGCGAGGTAGCTTCTCTTCATTATAACAACCTTCCCTGACCCCTGCTCAGTCTGTGCACGAAACAGATTTATCAGCCTGGTGATTCCCACATTGCACACAGGGTGTCTGCCACGTGCTGAAGTTCAGGTGCGTGGTCCTTCTGCCAGCTCCTCTGCAGGTACCCAAGCTGCTCACTGTTCTGGCCATCCTTTACATGGGGCTTCACATTCTTGGCAGTTTAGGGCTTCTTGCTTTTGACTCTCCTGTTCTCAAAACCATTATAAATGAACCTGGATGAGGGCGAAGGAAGTTGCCCTTGGAATAGATGCAGAGCTTGTGAAGTTCTTGGAGAGAAGCTCCCAAGGAAGCTTTAAAGGGGCCCTGCCCTGTGCTACTCGAGGGGCAACTGAATTAGTTTCTCGCTGAACGTTTAACAGTTGAGCAGAACATGAAGCTTTAAGGCATCTTCATCCAAGGTCTTCTGGGAACAATGTAAGCATACAGTAAGTTCTTAGCGTTGTTCACATCCTGCGCTCTGGCGGTGTGAAAAGTTCAAGCAGCTGATGAAGGGCTTTCTCAGAACTGATGAGGTCCAGTCCAATTGCAAAAAAAAAACAAAACAACTGCAGTTTCACGCTGCTTCACTTCTGTGGTTTTTTGTTTTGTCTCTTTCTGAAGTTTAGTGTATGGACAGCGCCACGGGTTAGGGAACGCTTCAGCTTCAGAGCCTTTTCGTATGTAACCTTCCACTGAAGTCGATGGGCGTGGAGGTAAGCAGTGCCGAGTGCTTTCTGACACCACCACCACCACCACCCACTCCACAGCCTGGTGCACACGACACCCTTTGTATTTGAGCATTGTTTTTCTCCAAAAAAAGTCGCATGCAGTTGCACATTGAAGACACTGCTTATTTGTGTAATGCAAAAACCTGTTCCTTCTTGTTGGTACGCAGTGCCAGCAGCGAGTATCAAAGTGCGGGAGGCTTCACAGATGCTGCATGAGCACTTGCCACGGAACTTCAGTGACATCTCTGTATTGCGTCAAAACAAAATGTGACTTCACAGCTGGTCTGTGAGTGAATGGGATTTGAATGTAGGATTGAATGTTACTGCCTGAAGCCTTTGCGCTACTGATACTCAACACCTTTTGCTTTGCAATTGTTTGTCTGTTTATTCTTACAGCCAATTAGTTTAGTCTCTTAATGGTTGATCATTTTATCATGAGCCAGTTAGAATCAGTGAGAGTTTTCTATTCCCGTGTCCTTCTGTTGAGTTCCTTTTCTGCTGAAACACAACTTTCTCTCTTGAAACAACTTAGTTGCTGCACTCTTCAGTTTTCCTTCCAGTGGCTTAAGGCAGACGGAAGGGAACTGTCTGAAAGGGCCTGATATTCTCACAGAGATATTGACAGCTGAGTCTGCTGACTAAATTGTTATGATAAAACACAAATTCATTAGTTGATGCTGTTGAAATCTGCTGACTTTTCTGTACTCCTAACAGAAGGCTTTAAAATATCCAGCTGCAGACTGATCCTCTCCAAGCATGTGACACTGACATCAGTCCTAGAAGTGAGGCATTGAACTGCCTCCAAAAATGAGCTCACTGGGTGATAGTCAATGCACCAATTTAGCAAAATATTAGCTAATTTGATTACATGGTCACCTGTACATATTGTGTGAAAGATGGGAATTCATTCCAATTTTAGCTGCTGCTATTCCAATAATCAATGTTATAATCCTCAGATCCTTTTGATAGGATGCTCTGCTCCCACTGTATGTTGAGCTGAGCTTAGCAGAGCCCACCTCTGCCACTGATTTGCTCCAAGACTTGCCAGTTTCTTTGCTTTTCTTCTCCCCACACCCCTTTCACTAAGTTATAGGGAGTAAGAGCTTAGGAATCCTATTAAGATGGCCCTCTAATAAAACTTGCTTCATTTTCTCATGGCTCTCTTGACTTGTTTAAATGGCTGCATAAAAACACAGCTGTGTCCTTTCCCAGAGTCTGAGTAGTGGTTCATCTTCAGCCTGACCTGCCATCCGGACTGACTGGTCATGACTGAAGTAAAACCAAACCCCGGCAGATGCACCTTCGAGGCTGGCTGCTGGGCGCGTTGGCTCCCTCCCCTCCTGTAGCTCAAGGCCAGCAATCACTGTACGATTCCTCTCACAAGCCTGCGCAGAAAGTGTGCGTTCAGGCAGCGCATCGGAATGACGGTGACCCCAAATAATCATACTCGCCTGTTATTTTTGTAGACTTGGAAGGAATTCTGTATTTACCTGTATTTACAGGAGTACTCATGAGGTACTGGTGTCTGAGCATCTCAACATATACGTGATTATTTATTTATTTGAAGCATAGGCTTCAAATTTATTTATTTGAAGCATAGGCATAGAGAAACAGTATGTTACAAGAAGAGGTCATGGGGATTTGTGCAGAAACATTATTGTCTCCCTTCTCCTGCCAGTATTTTCTGCCTGTTATTGCACATTACAAGATTGTTTGCTTTGGATGCTGTTTCCTGCTGAATAGAAGTCTTTTTTGGGCTGGCCATGATGTTGCTCTTTTCTTTCAAGAAACAGTGCTGCTAACTTAAGGCAGAGGAGGATGCTGTGTCTTACAGGGCTGTAGCAATACTGCCTGAATTGTGATCGGTAATGCAACTGGGGAATTACAATGTGAAAAACAGAGTGGTAAAACTGCTGATGATGTATACAGAAAGTTGAGATGATGAGAAGCTCTTAAGCCCTTTGTGTAGAGCGAGAGAAGAAGCTAGGTTTGAAGAGCAAGCAGCAGAAAATTAGATAGGAAGCACTCTGTTCCTGCAAGAATAAATGATCCCTTAGAGTAGCCGAGGAGGCTGGTTGATGTAAACTCTGCACAGTGTTCAGTGGAGAGTGTGCGCTCATGTCCCAGGTGATGCTGCTTCTTCCAATTTCTTGTTTACCAGAAGTTGGCACGTTTTCAGAATGAGCTTCTGAAACCTTGTTGGGGAGGAGGGTTGGGGTGACAAAATGCTTATTTGCATCCTGAAATTTAGAGACAGCAGTAGCTGTTCAGGTTGGCTAAATGGCTGCTGCAGGGTTGTGGTGAGCAGTGAGGTCGTGGGGCAGGACTTTGCAGTCCCTGCTGTGCCTCGACCCACATGTTCAGCAGCACCGTCCTTCAGAGGCTGCAAAATGATGAAATACGCTTCCCCTTCCCCCAATAAAATGCCTGTGACACACGTGGCTGTTCTTTTAATTCCTATTTGACAGTAGTTGTGCAGAATACAAGGAGGGCACGGAAACAGAGAACTGAGCCCCAGATCAGGGCAGGAGGAGGTGGGGAGAGGGGGCAAGGGAGGAAAACAGCTTCGCCTGCGTGTTTTGATACTGAAGTGCTCTTTGCAGTGATTTGAGAAGGGGGTGGGGAGAGAACCAGATGCTCTTAGGAAGTTCATACCATTGTTAATAATGTAATTCACAGATGGTGGTGGAGGCCTTGAAGAGGCTTTCATGCAGTACTTATGCTCTGTAATAGACAGATCGTCACATAAGGGCTCACAAATAGAGATGGCTTAATCCCAAGGATGAGTCTACAGTGATCTGTTTGATAGTGGCCTCGTGGATCACTGGAACCTTTTTAAGCCCTTAAGAGTCTTCAGGATCCCAGAACGTTGAGCACTAGGCTAGGATTGGACAAATTCCTCGTTAAATTATCAGGATAAAATGTTAGTGTGGCTTTGAGACTTTTCTCATGAAAGGGGATCTTCTGAAATAAAAAGCAAATTCATTTGTCCTGGTTCAGAAATCAGTACAGACAGAGGTCTGAAAATCAGTCTGTACGGTGCCATCTTAATAAGAGGCAGTTCTGCTTTTATTTCCAATTTTCTAGTTGGAACTGGAAGCAAACCTGCGTGTATTTGCTTCTGAAGAGCTGTTGGTTCTTTACTGCTGAGGAGCAGGGTTGCGAGTTCCTTGCGTGTCCTCTTGCTTTTTGAACGAGAAGTCACTCTTGCCAGTAAGCCTTAGAACAAACGAACAGTCTGCTGGCTTTCAGACATGTCTTTGAGAATCAGAAAAGCTTTACCTCAAGTCCATGCAATTCAACTCAAATATTTGTATGTTTGCAAGAGGCTTATTGATAAGGTCTTCACTGGCTGCTGATCAGTTTTTCATTGGCTGTGAGCTGTGTAACCAGAAGTATATATTGGGCACTTTGAAACAATGCTAGCTTAGATGTTTCATGTTAGCTTAGATATGTAGCACTAGAAATCAGAAGTTTCAGACAGCGTGAGAAGAGATCTTTGCTTTGTTGTTTGCTGCTGTCTTTTCAAGAGTAGCTTCTCCTTTCCTAAGAGATGTTTCCATGATGTTTTTTTTGTTATTCTTCTTCACTTCTTCAACTTTGTGTTTAGTAAATTGGCTTCTTGTGCTGTTTGTCATGTGATGGTTCATGAGCCCTGAAGAATGTGCTCCTGTGATTCCAGCCATGAATTTGCCCGTATGGATGCAGGCTGTATCGCGTTCCTGTTGGTCTTGCATTTTGAGCTAAGTAGCAAAGGGGTGAGAGTGGAAAAAGGAGGGGTTGTGGCAGGGCTAAGCTACCAGAAATTCTCAGACGACTTAATTTGTCACCTTGTTCATTGCTTAAAAATAATCCAGGATTTTCTGCCTCTTTCATGTTTTCACAGAAATGTTTTCTGCATTAGAAGCTGGGGCTTTTTTGCTTACTATGCTCTTTAAATAACAGGGGAAAACAACATGCTTTGGTACAAGAAATATCTTGAAGTCTTGGAGGAAGAGACTTCTTTATTTTAAACCTTGGTGAAGGGTGTGAGCTTTAACCAAAGTAGTTGGAAATTATCTACTCTGTTCCACATTTTAGCATACATCAGCTGTGACACCTGTAAAGCAATCTCTTTATTGCTGCAGTAAAATGAATAAAGTTGAAATGACCATATCTGTGCCAAGAGTTTGCTGTTTCTCCACAACAGCCTAAGTTTCTGAGCACTAAAAGTGCTGTTAAGAGCACCTGTGTACAGCTCCTCGTCCCGCTGCCAGTGAGTGATGTCTGCATCCATTCTCCCTCTGCGCAGTGCAGCTGGGCTCTCCCAAGGCTGAGTGCTGACATGGTCGCACTTCGTATTACATCAGTGGATGGGGAGCAGCCCTGAGGAGAAGGACTTGGGGTGCTGGTGGATAAGAAGCTCAACATGAGCCGGCAATGTGTGTTCACAGCCCAGAAAGCCAACCCTAACCTGGGCTGCATCCAGAGCAGTGGAACCAGCAGGGTGAGAGAGGGGATTCTGCCCCTCTACTCTGCTCTCCACCCCCCCTGGAGCCCTGTGTCCAGTTCTGGAGTCCTCAGCACAGGAAGGACATGGAGCTATTGGAGTGAGTCCAGCGGAGACCGCTGAGCAACTGCTGTTTGGTATGAATCTGTGTTCTTAACTCTTGGAGATCAAGGATTTGCAGGAGACAGGGCTGTCACCAGAAGTCGCTCACTGCCCTGAAGTCTCTGCGTGTGGATGCCCTGGCAGTGAAGTGCCCATCTTTTTTTTCCAGCAGACAGGCTGTGCTCTGGAGGTCGCACACCGTTAGACTGATTTCTACTTTTTATGTCTGCATGGGCCTGACGCATATGTTTAGATTTGAATCCAACATCGAAGTAACATTGGTTTAACACAATCGGTTTTGTATCACCTTTTTTCTCCTCCAAGTTGGGTTTTATTTTCAGCTCTGACTCTAGTGCTTGTTGCTTCATAATATGGGCTTTTTACTTGCTCTTCATATTGTTTTTAAAAAAGTAAGGAAAAGGAAAAAGCAACCCACGCACAAAACTCTGTTTTTCTTAGCTCATCCAGTATTTCCACTTGGCTGAGAAGATGTGGCTTTGTGAGCCGAGGGAATCCTCATTTGGCAGGGCACCCGAGCTTTCTTCCAGAGCATTAGAAGGATCTACAGCTTAAGTTCATCGGAGGGCTGACCTGCTCTGGTTTTAATGAGATTTATTATACGTGTACCTTTTGGATTTTACAGCCTTGATCTTCAAAACAATCTGTATAAACCTGTTAATAAGAGCAAAACTGTTGACAGAAACTTGACTCTTCATACTGAATCTACCTTGTATTGAGATTATTGATTTTTGAAATTAAAATAATATTCCTTGTGCCTTTGCTGTGCAACTTCTCTGTCGTTTGGCTGAGTGCTTGTGTTCATGCTTCTCTTCTTGGCTCCCCTAAGCCTCCCTCTCAGCAAATGTTATCAAACCCTGATTTTGCAGCTCAGGCTTGGAGAAGGTGGAAGAAACAAACTTGGATGTTACAGATGATGGGTGCTTGTGTGTGAATTTTCTGGATAAAGCTGTAATCCCAGTAGACTCACAGAATGGTTTGGGTTGGAATGAACCTCAAAGCCCATCCAGTTCCAACCCCTGCCATCGGCAGGGACACTTCCCACTGCATCAGATTGGTCAAAGCCCCACCCAACCTGGCCTTGAACGTCTCCAGGGATGGGGCAGCCACCCTGGGCTGGGCCTCCCCACCCTCACAGGAGAATATTTCTTCCTAAGGTCATCTCATCTAAATCTCCCCTCTTTCAGCTTAAAACTATTCCCCTCATCCTCTCCCTGCGCTCCTTGATAAAGACCTCCTCCCACGGAGGAGAGATTGTGAGGTGTGTGTCTTAGCCAAATGCAACTGTATGTTCTCCCTAGAACTGCCTCTGGCTTTCATAAAGCTTGACATCATTTAATAATTTGAATTTTATTTGCTTAAAACCCCTGAGAGTTCTCAATTTGCTCCAAAGAAGTTCCTGTGAACATTCAGGGTGTCAAATAACTGTAGGACTCCAAGGCTTTGAAGGGGATCCAGAGTGGGATGGATGTGCGCTGGTTATCACTGAGTGAAGGCCGCACTGGAGAGCAGAAAAACTGGGGTCTGTCTCCTCCAGAGCTGCAGGACGCATGAGATGCTGCAGTCATCTGGCTTAACTTCATTCAGTTTGGTGACTTCTATAGCTACGTTACCCCTCTGTAGAAGACACAGACTGACCGAGTGGAGTGGCCAGCAGACACAGTCGTGACTTGTTCCATCAAGATTTGGCAAATCTAATGACTACGTGATCTCTGGAACTGTGAAGAAAAATGTGGTTGTCAATAACGGAATTCCTGAGTGTTCTTCTGTTTGTGCCGGGCGTTGGTACCCACAGCCCTGGAGCCCGCGGAGGTCAGTGCATCGCTGGGTGGAACGCCTTTCCTTTTTTTCACAAGTACCTATTAATGGAAGCCGAGTGCATAATGTAATCTTAAAATAGCTACTCCATGAATGCAGAAACATTCCACTTCTGACTAATCGCCCATTCAGAACGAGCCTTTAAATATGCACCAGAGACTGAGCGGCGGCTTTCCATATCTGCGTGAATGGAGTTGGAAATGTATTGCCGCACAGAGCCATGCAGGCATCTGGCTCCTTGTTTTGTCTTCTTACACCGAGATAAGCAGGTGTGAGGTAACTGCTTCTACCCAGGCTACAGAACGGGTGCTCTCTTTGGTTAGACGAGCAAGCCGATGAGTTTGTTTGTCCTCGTTGCCCCCAGGACTGAGGGTCTGGGAAGGACTAGGCTGATAAACGCTCCTGAAAACCAGATTTCTGCTTCTCTTAGTTGTGAATGACGAGGAACACAAAGAGCTTATGGTCTGAGTCCTGGCTCTAGTGCATAGCCTGAAGAGCTTGGCAAACAGCAGGGAGCCCGTGTGCGGTGTTTTCTCTCTGACAGACGGCTCCACAGCACTGTGCGCCGCTCCAGAGCCTCTGGCCCTGCTTCACAATGAGAGTAAGACATGCAGACAAGCAGGGGGCTGCGAGGGCAGGATCCGTGTGCTCTCTGGGTCATTGACCCAAAGCATGGCCCGGCTTAAGGATTTCTCTTGGAACTGCTTCTGCACGCCAAGGGGATGGTGCCAGGCTACACAGGGCTCCCCGCAGGGGACAAATGCCATTGGAAGTGAGTACGGCCGCAGCTATTGGAAAGGGATATGCTTTCATACAGCCTCTTGTTCTTCCTTTCTCTGTGCTGTAGCAGAGAATGGGCAAGACTTCTCAGGATTCCTTCACATCTTCACTGGAGGTGTTTGGGGGTTTTTTTTGGAGCAGGGGGTGGATATACATCTTCCCTGGATTGGGGCGTTGATGCTTCATGCGTGAAGAGGTGGTCCTCGTGGTCTGCCGCTGTGCATTGCCCTGTTTCTCCAGGCAGGCTGAGCACCGAGGACTGGCTGCTGCGTCTGTGCTGCCTTCGCTCGTGGTCGTGGGTATCGGTGCTCTGGTCACTCAGGCAAAATCTGAAGAAGTGGTTTTCTTGTGCTAATGAGTGTTGCTTTTCCAAATACCGGGTGGGCTCCATGGCTGTGATTGTACAGCCACTATGGAGCTGACCTCAAAGGCAATTGTATTCCCCAAAACGGGGATTTTCACATCAAGGCTAACACTGGTTTAAGGCTGCTTTATCTTAGCGTAGCATAAACCTGTTTCTGGTTATCTTAAGGCAGAAAGCAACTGTGGATTTGGATTGGACTGGATGATGGATTCCTGCTGATTTAACCAAGCCATAAGGACTGCCTTTTGCCCTTACCCAGCTAATCTTAATTTCCTTTCTTGGCACAGGCTGTAAGTACTTACTCTGCACCATCTCTTGCAGCAGGACAAACTTCTGGAAAGCGCTGTACACTGAGCATTGGCTTCTGCTGCTCGGCTCTTCAGGTGGTTATTTATGCAAGGCACCAGCCAAAGGGAAGGGAGAGTTTTAACTGGATTAACCTCAAGAAGAGAGTGTGGGGATTTAGAGATTAAGGAACCAAAGGCAGCCAGCAATCACTGACTTTAAAACCAGCGGCAGGAGAGCCCGTCTCTATAGATAAGAGTCCTTCCTCACCTGCATAACGTCAGCCTTTGTCTTCAAGGTATTACGGATGATGGTCTGAGGGAGGCAGGGTATGTGCAGTGTGTTTTTTTCTGAAAACTCGTGTTTTGATAGGAGACTGTTCATAATTGGCACCTCTTTAAGAAAAAATAGCGAAGCACTGAGTGATCAGACAAGATCTCAAACGTGGCACTGGGAAGGTGTGTTGGTGGCTCACTCCGATTTAAAGCAAACATCTGGTTTCAGTGGACTTGTGGCTCTTCTAGTTGCACACACTCCCCTTTTACACCTTCTACCCTTGCCCTGAAGTGTTTCTCTTGTCCTATGTATTTTTTCCACTGATGCTGTTATGCATCCCCTGCAGGGAAAATCCTAGTAGATTATGGGATTGATGGAAAGATTGGGAGGCGCCGCAGAGATCAACAAAAACCTGTTCCTAGGAAGGCACGAGTTTCATCCTTGTGTCTCTAATGGCCAGGCTGCCGAAGGAGGAACAGATGGTCCAAAGGAGGCTGGGATTATGGAGACAAGTACTGCAAGACCTCAAATCTGATGCATCTACTGAACTTCTAGGGATCAGACAAAGCCATTCTGGTGCCGATGGGCCTCCTTTGCCTTTGGCACAGTGCTTCTGCCCTGTTAAATACTGTCCTGGACATTGGGCTTCTGCATGAGCTATTCCTGCGCTGAGGAGGAGCCAGGTGGCATGGAGAGAGTGAGGGCAAGCGCACGGAAGCATGTTCCTGACAGGTCGAGGGGCAGTTGCATCCCGAGAGGAGAAAACAACAAAACATAACACTGCATTCTGATTCAGCACAGCTTTTCTCCTCTTCCTGATGACTTCTTTCCTCTCCTGGGAGACTGGGAGAAGGGGTGGTGGCTGCAGTCGCCCCTGGCTTTTGACACAGCCTGGCCTTTATTGCAGTATAATGTTTTGCAAAGGCTTAAATGTCAGGAGTGCTGGTCCCGGCTGCCCCTGCTGCTGCCCGTGCTCTCTGGAGAGAGACCTGAAACGGCATCGCTGTTCGGGACTGAGCAGTGAGTAAATGCACAAAGGCAGAATCCATCCTGGCCCAGGAGAAGCTGTGCTGGACTCACTTTTGCAAGAGGCTAATTAAGATCTGGTTTTCTTGTATTTAACTTCCAGGCTTTGGAGAGTGTTGCAGTAAACAGGACACTGATTCAATAATGGATGGAGGGTGCTAGATGACTACAGTCCCAGAATTAATAGCTTGCCAGCATTTCCTTTTTTCCTTTTCCCTCCTCCCACAGCAATTTGGACAGATACCCAAATAAACAATAACAAATAGATTTTTGGAGGAGCTGGCTGGGAGGATTAAAAAAAGTCAAGGGGAACTCGTTATGCAACTTCATTCTGCTCATATTTGACTTGTCCAGAAAACCCTGTTCTACTCCTCAGCTTCATTTTCCTTTCTCTTTTTCTTTTTTTTTTTTTTCCTTCAGCCTCTGTTGGAGAATTTGTCATTATACTTGCCGACTGCTTTTTGGGTTTTTGATCCCCTGGAAACTGCTTAGACCCTGGTATCTCCAATTGGCTGTAGATGTGCAGTGCTGAGAGAGTGTAGGCAGAACTCTGCTGTGGAGAAACAGCGTGCGAGAGCCTATAAACCAGCTTGTGTCAGGCAATGAAGTGGCTCTGCATGTTGGCTTAAGCTCCGACAGCATGAGGCTGATAGTTGGGAGGATTTTTTAAGCAGTGAGTGGTTCTGGGTGGTTTCTAGCTGCTGGGTTCCAGATCTGTTAGTGGTGGTCCCCTGCCAGCAGTGGCGCAACCAGGAGGCTGTTCTGCATCCTGGGGATGAGGGATGTGAACACGGAGTACTCTTTGTACCTTGTGATTCTCTCTGCAGCGTTTTGCCAGGGAATATCTTCAGGTGTTCCTTTCCTTCTGCTCTGCAAAGGCTCTGCTTTGTGCCCTGCCCGTACAGAAAGCTGTCCCAGCAATTCCTTATGAAGTTTTGCCTAAATACTTGGCTTTTTTTCCCTGCCCAAACAGAGGCTAGAGCTGAAGAGACTTTCCTGCCAGTTCCTCTTCTGATATAGCCTGAACTCCTGCTGTTAAACCTCTACCAGCTGCTCCTGTTCTAGATCTGTCACTGCAATAGAGCAGAGGCTCCCGGCTGCGCTCTTCCTTGCGTCGGGGGTTACACAAAAGCAGCCTGCGAGTGCCAGCACAGATGCTGCTGCAGCCAGATGCGATTTACGATGTAGTTGCTTGGATACCCCTCTTTTTTTTGTTTTTGTTTTCACTAGGTAACAATTTGCAACTTGTATTTGCACCATTGAACGCAGAGACAGGTTAAGCGGTGTTAAGAATTTGAAATATTAATGATTTTCCCTCCGTAGACATTGAGGATCGTGGAATTTGAAAAGATTGAGTGTTGCTCTGCTCCAAATTCATAGAATCATGGAATGGTTTGTGTTGGAAGGGACCTCAGGGCCCATCTGGTTCCAACTCCCCTGCCGTTTGCAGGGACACCTCCCACCGGATCAGGGGCTCCAAACCCCATCCAACCTGGCCTTGAACCCCTACAGGGATGGGGCAGCCGCCACTGCTCTGGGCAACCTGGGCCAGGACTTCCTCATCATGAAAAATTTCTTCCTCATATCTAATCTAAATCTTCCCCCTTCCAATTTAAAGCCATTCCCCCTCATCCTGTCACTCCAGGCCCTTGTCAAAAGCCCCTCCCCAGCTTTCCTGGAGCCCCTTTCAGTCCTGGAAGCTGCTCTAAGGTCTCCCCAGAGCCTTCTCTTCTCTAGGCTGAGCAACCCCAACTCCCTCAGCCTGTCCTCCCTATTTCTTTTATTTCACCTTCTTAAATGTTAAATAACTTCCCACTTGAGAATTTTTTTCATCCAGAAAATCATCTCTTAATTATCGATGCAGTAGGCCAAGGCCCCTAAGCATCCTGACTGCTGATGCTTATAGCTCAGGTAGGTCATGAAGATCCCAGTGCTGCTCCGAATCCATCCCCTGTGTCGTACACTTGTTATGTCAAGGGGAGATTTGACGGGAGCTTAAAGGGATTGGATCTCGGAGGAGCTGAGTGGGTGAGAGTCTCTTCTAGCATTCTGGAAGGGGAAAGGATGCTTGTATGTTACAGCCAGCCACTCGGCTTTAAGAGCTTACGGCTGAGCCGGCACGAGGTGGAAATGCAACTGCAATGTGTCTCATAGGTCACTTTGTGTGCCTTCCTCTGTGGAGTGTATGGCAAGCTGTCGACATAAAAAGCTTGTGCCTGGTTATGCTGCTGCTGACCAGGAATTGGACTTCTAACAAGAGAGCTGTGCTGGCGCAGCTTCATTCTGTGGATGCAGCTACAACATCAGTAGGAGTGTTATCCAAATATGCTCTATTCTTGTCCCATTATGGGAATAATGCGTTTAATCTGTGTTGCAGGTGAATCAGCATTGCTTTAGTGACTCTACTGCACGATTTGGGAAAAGAGAGAGCTCTGGAGCTGTAACTTGAACTGAGCCTGCCCAGAGCCCTGCAATAACTCCTGAGTTTTAATGAGGATAACTGTTGCAGGGATAGCAGGGAGGCTGCTGTGAGCGTGCACCAAGGTAAACTGGATGCTAACAGGAAGGTGCCTGATTGTGAGACAAAGAGCTGTCCCTTTGCAGTGAACCTCCCTTCCTTCCCCCCCCCCCCTCCTAAAATAGCTCTTTGGCATCAGGAGTGAAACCCAGCTATTTCCCTCTTTTAAAAGCACATGTGATGTTTGTTGAGTTCCACGGGTAACGCACTGCCTGCCTTTAGCCAGGAGCTGGGGTTGTGCATCTGCTGTGTCTGGTTTATGTCTTTAGTCTTTATAATGCGTAATAGTATCGCTCACGAATGATAAAAGATTATCAGCTGCAGTTGCAGGTCTCCGGCTTCTCTGCGTGTGGCTCATTCGCCAGTTTGCCTTTCAAGCTCTTTCAGCCTTGCTTAGTTCTAGCTGTCTTTCTTTTATGCAGCCCTTCAGGAGATTCTTCTCTCCCAGCTAGATCAAGCCCAGCTTCTCAGGTGAAGATGTCAGCCCTCTGGGTGAGGAGATGCACGTGGCCATGCTGCCTCGGAAAGCTCTGGAGTGCATGGAAAGGTTGAGCAAGGTCTGTGTTTGTAACAGGCGGTGGCTGGAGAGGGGTCTGAGGTGTGAGTGTCCATCCTTCCTAATGGCATAGGGACAATTCCAGGCGTGTAAATGTGTCACCCTGCATGAACGGATAATGAACGGCTGCTCATTGTGGGAACCTGTGGAGCTGGAGTTTCATTTTAATCACAGGCCCTTTGTTGCATAGGGGCCCTGCCCTGAGATTCACCAGTGTACACGTGCGTATCTGACTTGCTCTGAGTCAGACCGTACCCTGGACATCAGCAACAGCTCCCAGTAATAAACTGGGATTACAGTGCCTGTGTTTATACAGCAAGCGAGTTTTCCTAAACTTGTCCCATTGCTGTCAGCGTGTGTTATTATTGTGGGAAAACAAATGGTTCTAGGTTTCATGATTTCCAGCGGATAGCTTCCTTAGTTTTGCCTAAAAGGAGACTGAGCAGGTATCTTGAAGATTCTGGAAGGCTGTAAATCTAGCAAAGCATCGTAACTACGTTAAATATCTGCCTTTCCTGACATTTTTGTGCAACGTCAAAAGGCGTTCTAAAAGCTAGAGGGAAAGTCTGTTCAGGAAGACAAGAGATTTTGTTTCTTGCTGTCTGCGAGTGCCTGGAGATGGTGACAGCCAACCTGCTACTGCACAGTTTTAGGGAGAAGTTATGTACAATACTCCTTCGATGAAGGGATATTTAATGTGAATATGTGTCTGCAATGTTTGTATTCTTTTTTTCCCTTGGGTGCGTCCATGTGGTTAAGGCAAAAGCTGTTGTACTCGCCATCAGGCAAGCTTGTTTCGCTGTAGGAATTCAATTGACAGTAATCTCCCTTTTAATCTGTTCTGGTGGGGTAGTGCAGCAGGCTGTGTCACACTGTATTTCTCATCTTGACACTCGTTGTACCAGTTGCAGGCTTCTAATTTTTGTCTTCAAGTGTTTGAGTCTTATTTGTGCAGTTTTTAGCGAGGCCTCACCTAAACAAGGTTTGCATAAATCTTTTGGCTCCAGCAGGAAGATGAAAGCTTTGATAAGGAACTTGTTTTTTTCTCTCTCTGGAGCAGGAGTGCAATGTCTTTGACCTAAATATACCAATTACTGACACAGCAAAGTGATACAGAAAACAATCTGGAAGGAATGCCAGCCTCTGAATGAACACTTGGCTGCAGAAAGCTGCTGTGGAACATCAAACACAGGAACAATGTGAGAGGGAAAACCATTCAAAGCATTTCACTCAAATCGGGATGGGCGAGAGA
Organism: Cuculus canorus; assembly: GCF_017976375.1. Taxonomy (NCBI): domain Eukaryota; kingdom Metazoa; phylum Chordata; class Aves; order Cuculiformes; family Cuculidae; genus Cuculus; species Cuculus canorus. Next base: position 4,491,221 of record NC_071420.1, read on the forward strand.
GGCATGGCTGGAGAAAGCAACATGTTTATCCTTTATCCCTATGGCTTTGGAAAGGGAAAAGCACTATGCAAAACCCAGCGTGGTTTTCCCCCTGCCCCTTTGTGGCCTGGTTTGATCAGCTTTGCTTCTTGAAGAACTTTTATGGCAAACTTAAAGGCTTCCTAGGAGCAGCCTCTACTTTTAAAAACTGGTTGATGGCAAATGTAAGTATTTCAAAAAGGGGCTTTGAGCTTGCTCTCTAGAGCATGCTAGGTGACTTTATTAATTAGTTTCATAATTTTAATAATGTTTAGGTTAACTATCTTCAGGGATTTTGAAGTGAACTGGTTTTCAGTTCAGCTTTGGGACCTATCCTCTATAGACGTGAATACTTGCACGAATACTTGCACGTCGCTACCAAGGAGATGGTTTCCACAATATACTGAAGAAATCGGTTCCCACAAACTGCTGAGGGTTTCTAGTTGTCTGTCTTCTCTGTATTGCTGCTGTGAGACTTGCAAACTCTGGCTGCCTATTTTTTTGGTGGTCAAATCACTCTTTCTGGTACCAAACCACTACTCGACGCAGCCAGGCTGGAAATGGTACCTGTTACAGCTCCGCACCGTGCTCTGGTCCTGGAAGCTCCAGCTAGTGTATTTGTGTGCCGTCTTGGGCTTCTTGCAAGCAAAAAAGGGAACCTTTTATCAGCCTGGGGTTTCGAGTCAGCTCTTGTTTCACTTTATCAGCCAACGTTGTTGCTGGCACTTCAGCCTTACTGCAAATGTAGTGGGGGGGAGCTTTTTGCTAACAGTTTATTGAAGAGATTGATAGAATACAACTCAGACTGCTGTGAAAGTCTGCTACAGAAACATGGAATAGATACTTGGCAATCTGACTGCAACATTTGTCTTGCTTTGTTCCAGCAGATGATTTGAGATTATTGATAGGACCAGCCTTGTGCATGTGTGCATGTGATGCTGTTCAACAGGCATCTGCCAAATAGTTCCTCTTGGAAGGCTTTGAACTTCAGTTCTATGTGATGTCCATGCACAGATGCTGGTCCATTGGACTTCAAGAGCCTCTACTCAATTGCTTCTTTGGGCATGTAATGCCTGTCCTGTGGAGATGTCAGATACCCCAGGGCATCTCTAGTGTCACCGCATGTCTGTGTCAAGACTTGAGTTGAGCCCTAAGGACTCTGAATGTGCAGTGGATGCTCTTATCTCCAGGTGGCTTGTGTTGCGTAAGAGGAAAGGCTGTGGCTGCAGCGGTGGCACCCTCTGCAATACTTGACCAGACTGGGTTATCCATGTGTTGGGTAATACCTGGGAGAGTGGATTTGGTACTGACTTGCTTCATATTTGCTGACACACAAGGAGAGCTCCAGTACGGAGGAGTTTGCGATGTTCTGAATGACTGTAGCCCAACAGAGATATGCTGGGAAATTGGTGGATGCTGTGAAGAGGAGTATTTGCATGGTTTAACAACTGGATCGGTGCCTGGACGCACAGCCTCTGATCTGACTAAAGCAGATGCCTTCTTCCCAGCAAAGGTCATGTTGGGCTCAGAGGCACTTAGTATGTGTTTGAACAACTGGGTGGGATACAGCCAAGACAGGGTAGGCAGAGAACGAGAAGATTGTTCGTTTAATTACAAGCCTTCTCTTTGTAGCACCTCCTTTGAGACCGGTCCAGAGCTGCTCACATGATGTTGGCTTGACAGTGTTTAAGTGAAAAGCCTCTCTGATGGCATGGCTACATCTGAATCTTGATGTGGGTTTGGGGGATCTATGTTAACTAATAATTATACAAGAAGCTGCCAGTTGCGCTTCACTGGGAGAGGTGAAAAGGCTCCAAGTTCTTTGTCTCATGTAGCTCCTCAGAAAGTAGCCTCTGCATTCCTGATCTTGCACAAGGTCTCTCTGCCCCTGTTAATAAGGATCTTTCTTTAAAAAAAAGAACAATATTGACTTTGAAAATTAACAGCTTCAAGAAATGAGAGAAGTTTCAGATCTGCCTCTTGGTTCTGCCTTCCTGTGAGGAATTCAGGACCACTCATCACTGCTGTTGGTTGCTCTGCAGAGGATTCCTGTAAAAGGGGAGAGTGTTTCCAACAATGGAAATAATGAAGTTGCCTATCCTGAAAGCAACACCTGGCCAACATCTAGAAAACGGAGAAAGAGAGAGAGGTGCTGTAGTATCTGAAGTGTGCACATCACGACTACGAGCAACATGTTGACTCATGGGGTGAAAACTCGAATCCCTGTCCTGTCTAAACTGTCAGCGCTCTTTTGATATTGATGGCTGTGACCACTTGCACTCCTGATAAAAACACTTCCCAGGCTTTGTCTATACAGTCAGCATAAAGTCATGTGTAGTAAGCAGTTATTAAATTGGAATCTCTTTTAAGATTTGAAGGATGTATTTTTAGGGTGTAGCCCGTGTGAAGTGTTCTCTTTGTGAAATGTGCCCTGGTTAATAGAAATGCAGTCAATGTTGGACATAGGACTGATGCCAATAATCCTACCTCTTACAGTAAAAGAACTTGCTGTGATGTTCCTAACGCTAAATACAGGCAGCCAGCTCTTGTGCCTCTACGTAAGAACACAGATTGAATCTTGTTTATCATTACATCAGTCTGCGAAAAGGAGATTTAGAAGAGCAGGATTGTTTGCGTGACATGGAGTGACTCCCATTGTGTAGAGCAGAATAGCACTCAAAAATTTCTCTCCTCTCCCTTGCCCTTTTGATGACAGATAGTTGGCAATGGATCAAAGCACAAACAGGATTAATGTTTTGCATATTCTGTCCTACATGGCCTGAAAGGAACGGAGATGGAATTTTTCATCTTTCACTTTAAACTGCATTTAATATCGTGGCCTAGTTTAGAGCTGTGCGACTCATTCCTTCCATTTCCCCCGAGGCCTCTGTTTCTGGTCAAGGAAAGCAGAGCACGGCTCCCGCTGGAGCTCATCATTGCTGCTCAGCTTCCCCCTCCTCGCAGGCTGCTGGAGAAGGCTGCTTTGAGGCTGGAGCAACCCGGCGTCAGGAGTCTCCAAGCTGCGTTTGTGGGAGCTGCCATCTCTCGCTCCTCTGTCGCTGTGGTTCCAGCACGGGTGCGCAGAGCCCAGGGCTGGGGCGAGACCCAAGGCTCTCTCTACCTCCTGTGCAAAGGCAGCTTTGAAGGCTGAGGTGGGTCACACAGGTCACACCTCCAGCGGTGAGGGTGGGTGTCCAAGGATGCTGTCACACCGTGGTCCATCTCAAGGTGCAAACTGCCTTCTTGGAGATATCCCCAGAAGGGAGCGTTTGCAGGTTTTATTCCACCTTTTGGCTGAGGAGTTGTTGCATGGGCAGCAGGACCTCCTCCTCCTCTTTGGAAATGAGCTGGAAATGGCAAGAAAATGTGAAGGGGCTTGATTTAGCGGTTGTGACAGCATCGAATGTTTCCTTCCCTGCAGCTTGTCCTTGTGGGAGCGCCGGGTGCATCTCCTCGGTCCTGCCCTCCCCTCTAGTGGGGGGACTCCTCACTGCAGCGGGGGACGGGCTTTGTGAGGCTTTGCAGTTGCAGAATGACCCAGTGACCAGAACTCAGCGCAGAGAATCTTAGGACAGGTATGGTCTACACAGGATGGAATCGCAGGGAGAAGAAATGTGAAATCATAGAAACACTGAATCATAGAACGGTTTGGGTTGGAAGGGAACTTAAAGCCCATCCAGTTCCACCCCATGCTGTGGGCAGGGACACCTCCCACTGGATCAGGGGCTCCAAGCCCCATCCAACCTGGCCTTGAACGTCTCCAGGTATGGATCAGCCACCGCTGCTCTGGGCAACCTGGGCCAGGGCCTCCCCACCCTCACAGGAAAACATTTTCTCCTAAGATCTCATCTCAATCTACCCTCTTGCAGCTGAAAAACCGTTCCCCCTCAGACTATCCCTGCACCCCCTTGTCAAGAGTCCTCCCCCAGCTTTTCCTGGAGCCCCTTTCAGTCCTGGAAACTGCTCTAAGGTCTCCCTGGAGCCTTCTCTTCTCCGAACATGTTATTGAAGCCTGTTGCAGAGGTGTTAGGGCAGGAACGGGGCTGGTGGGGAGAGAGCACGGCGACTGCATTGATGTAAATTGCCTCTGACTTCATCCCTGTGTGAAACACCATCACTCTCTGCCAGCATTTTGGCTTCAGAGTTTCAGCTCTCATGCAGATGTTTGCAGAAGAGCAGCTCTTGACTTTCTTTGTCCCTGGTTCCCTGTTTAAGAAGCCCAGTAGAAGCGCATCATTTCGTGTTTATAAAGTGACCGTTGAGTCTGGGAGTGATGCAGGCTACGGAACATGGCATTCACACTGCTATAGCCGCAATACGATCTGTGCCAACGTCCTTGCTTGTGAGAGGATGTGTTCGTCTTAAAGGATGGTGGGATGTGTGGTAAGAAAATGAGAGAAATACAGTAGCTGTGTTGGAGTTTGGTAAAAGTTAGATAGAACTTTACCCAGTTAAAAAAAACCTGGAACATTCAGAGATAAGTGCCCACCAGAGGACTTTATTAGCACTCCGTTGTCAGAGTAGCATAGGTGTCAGAGTGGCAAAGGTCTCTTGCAACCATCTACTTGCTGGTTTGTGTCTTGAAAAATGATGACAATACATGTGTTTGAGGTCTTGCTCCTAAACGTGGTTCAGTTCTGTGCAGCTCCTGTTGGACCAGACGCTGCTGCAAACGGTGTGTGCACCAGAGTGGAGATCTGCAGGAGAGGAGCGCAGAGCAAGCTCTCTTGGCTTCCTTTGTCACCTCACCCCGAACTCTGTTTTTCCTGGGATGCCCCTGCACTGACCCAACACTTGGTATGGTTTAAAATGCATTACTCCTGCAGATCTTTATGAGCGTAGTTAATTTTCACTGATAAATCAGATCCTGTACCCCATCTCCAGCCGGTGCCTGGCAATGCATATGTAAATGCACTGTGAAGCGGAATTAATTGTGGAGATCTCTCTGCTGAGGTATCGCTTTGGGCTTTGGTAGGTAGGCCTAGTAAAATTCCACAGCCTGTTAGGGATTGTGCATATTAATTTTGCATCTAAAGCAGCATAATATGTCGTCTTTCCCCGTTCTGGTCTCTCTGTGCTCGCCCAGTCCTATTTGGCAGGATTACTTGCTGGTTTTGTGGATTCTTACACTCGATCGCTGACACTGGACTATGAATTAATATGATCTCCCTAAAGGTAATAAAAACACAGAGTTTTTTGCCTGGAGAAGTAAACTATGTGTTTGGCTCATGGCCTGCCTCATTTGGCAGGGGTCACTGCGAGTCCATGCAGAAGCATGCGAAATCCTGCAGGGGCAAAAGTTCTTGTCATGTTGAGTTCTTAAAAGGGTTTTGAGAGAACTTGAAGTGACAGCTGAGTGGAAGGTGAGTTCCTCTGTAGTGACAGATGCGTACAAGCAGCGAGAGTTTCCTTCACCTTCTACAATCAAACCAGTGAAATGCAAGTCTTTGCGTTCTGTGTCTATTAAAGCTTATTAACTTTTTTCTCCTTTCCTATGTATGCAGGAGGCAGACAGTGGGGAAGAAGAATGCCGGTCCCAGCCCAGAAGGTAAGATTGTTGTTTGAGCCTTGCAGAAGCCCTTGAGGACACCTTTCTGTGTGAGATGTTCCACAGGGGGTTTGTTGTTGTCTTGGCATGTTCTGCAAGCACATATCCTTTTCTGTTTGTGGTTAATGTTGCACAACTGTCTCATTATGTGCCTTACTGAAAAGTGTATTTAACTGTGGCCTAAATGATGCTCCGAGTAAAGGAGTCACTGCAGCGGGAAACAGGAGAAGTCAGATTACACACTGAAAAATATACAGTTCACAAATGGTCAGTGAGCATCTTCTCCAAACTACTGTTTGCATCCAGGAAGGGGTGTCCTGCTTGCAGACGTGTTCGGAGTAGGATGGGGATCCTCTACTGTTCTGTGCACGTGGAGGCTTCGCTTACAGCTTAGGAACAAATCCTGGTTGTGTTGCTGCTTAGCTCCCTCATATGTCTTAGTCCTGAGTTGGAAGGGACCTACATGGATCATTGTTTCCAACTCCTGTCCCTGCACAGGACAACCCCAACATTCACACTGTTGACCTGAGAGCATTGGCTAAACACTTGTGGAATATTGTCAGGCTTGTATGGTGTTTCTCAGGATTTGGTCCATCATCAGGAATAACCATACTAATAAAGTCCTGCTGCCTAGTTAAAAAGTTTCTGTTGCCATGAAGAGCTGAATTGGATTATTCTGGTTAGTAGGGGTCTCACAGGAGAGAATTCAGCAGTGGCAGGCATCCTCTGTGTTCCTTCACCTCCTGGTTATGCCCCTGTGTACATCTTTGGGCTATGAAAAGTTGTATTTCTAGTAGCCAAAACACCGAGTGACTCTACACCGTAAGGTCACCTGCTTAAAACAGCATGTTCCATGGATGCGTAGATGTTTGCTGCTGATGCAAGCAGCCAGACACCTACTCCAAAGTTAGGAAAACACTGGGAATTTACAGAATTTTTTTTTTTCAGTTGGGATTATTTTGCATGGAGGTGTTCACTTTTGTAAATTTAGGGTACAGTTGCTTCAGGAAGAACCTTTTTTGGTAAATGCTTACCCCTAAAATGCTGAAACACAGCGGATTGAACAGTGACAAGTACTAATCGTAGGTTTATAATGGAGTCACAGTCTTAAAAGTAGACTTCATGAAGTCTTGTAGGCTTTGTCTCCTATCCTCTAAGTCATCAAAAGAATTATTTCAGCTGAAATTAATAACAGCAAAAGCTATATGTAGTAGGCAACTTCTCCAGCAACCGGAGCACTTTCTTGGCTTGAAATGTTGTAGTCAAGTTTTATGAAAGGCAGAAGATTCCCTCCAGAGGGAGTAAAAGGGCAGCAAAGGTGAAGTAGTTCTCACTTTATGAGCTCTGGCTGTTACAGCTCTTTGCTCAGTGTTGTTTGTGTGAGTAGGTAACTGCGTAATTTCTAGTATTTAAAAGGCTTGACCAAGATTTGGGCTTTGGGTTTGGGGCCAACCTGGATGAATCCACAAAGGAAGAAGCTGTCCTGCTTGCACAGTCTCATTATTTCAATGTAGTCTTGCCATTGTGTGGCCAGGGAAGGGTGACTGCTCTGTTTCCTTCAGACTTCCACCCTTCAGTGATGATTTAAGAATTGCTGTTTCTTCATTTCACAACGTTCATGACTGAGAGGAAAGCTGGAAAGCGCGATTCCCAAAGGCTCAAACTGAACTCTGAGAAACTCTGATTTTTAATTTCGCTCGTAGCCTTCCAACAGTCACAAGATTGACTCATGACTTGATCTCTGTCTACATAATGTGTTGGAGGGGACGGGAGGTATTTCGTTGTTGTGGGCACTTAGCAACGATTGTAGGATAGATCTGAAATGAGTGATTTTTAATATATTTGATATAACTTCCTGGGGTAGGAAATTACAACCGGCTGTTGATGTGATGACCTGAACTCCCTGACTCCTGTTGCTGGGGTCAGAAAGCTAACTGAAACCAAGAGCCTTCTTAGGGAAAACAAGAGGGTGGGTGTTAAATGTGTTTGATTACAGCGGGATAAAAATAATACAGTCAGATGTGGTAAGTAGTCAACCTGGAGTCGTGCTGTGGAGGAGCAGCAGTTGTCTGTAAACAGCTTTTGAGTTTATCTAATCCCTAGTCTTCAAGGAAACATAGCAAGTAGTGGCTATTAAAAATCCAGACAAGTAAAAAGGCAATGGACCAGGTCTGGCTTTGAAAGAAAGGCCCATTACCAGCTGCAGTGCCTGGGCTGAGACTGGTGAAGTTCTCCTGAGGCAAACTCCAGGTGACCTGGCTGTAGCTGCAGTCAGTGTTTGAGGAGGGATTTTTGCTGTCTGTCCAATTCTTCTGATGAGGAGCCCTATTGTCTCCTGCACTCATGTAAAATTTGTTCAGACGCTACCTCAGGGGAGCACGGTTGGCGTCAAGCGTGCATAAACCCATCCCGTTAACTGGACATCAACTGCAAGAGCGCTACTGCGGCGAAAGCGTGTTTGGGTTAGTAAAATAACTTTTAGGTATTTATTAAATTGGATGCTAGTGCATAGAGGGGTTAATGGTTGCAAGGGGATTAAACATTAATTAAGACCTAAGCATGACCCCACAGACATATTTGGTGTCAAAAGATTTTTGCAGCTAACATACTTGATGATCATTTTGTACAGCCTTCATTTCCATCCTCCTGAGTCCACGTGTCTCTGTGGAGGGATCGCTGTCTCAAATGAGACAAATGTCCCACTTAGATCCAACTCGGCAGCATTGCTGGTGATTTCTAAAGAGCTTCTGTGTTAGGTTTCTGCTGTTTCTCTTTACTCACTGAGATATGGGTTGTGTATTGAGGTAAGGGGGAGCATGCAGAAGACTGGCGGTACGACAGCAGGAGTGACTGCGGCTCGTTGGGCTGAGGCTGTGAACAGCCACCAGTCTAAACATCCTCCAGACGGGCAGAGAGATTAACTTCGAACAGGAGCTTAAGCCTGTCGGTAGGTACATCCATATCATCGTATCTAAACCAAATAATCTGACCTGTTCGTGCCCTTTAAGATCAAATGCCACAGAGGGCTGTGATTGCAGGGACTCGCATTTCGCAGGCCAGGGAGAGGAAGTGGGTGAGTTGTTGTTTCGACTTAAACCTGCTCTACAGAGCAAACGACATGACAAGTCCACGCTCGCCCACGACTGCTGCTGCCAGCACCGTCGCGGAATGAGTTTTCTGCTTTGTGCACTAGCAGAATCCGTGTAAGCTTTTCTCCAGAAGATGGAAAGAGCCAGGAGATGTGCAGGGAGAGAGTTCGTGTGTGCTCTGCCACGTGTGCTATTCAAACAGTATTTTCTGGCAAAATCTTTTGTACTGATATGAAGAGAAATGGTTTGGTTCCCTTCTTGAGGAAGGTACTTGGATGTCATGAACACGGACCTAATGTTTAGAAAGACTTCTATCTGTTACTAAAAACCACAGCAAATTCGCCCTGCAAATACCTGAAGCTGAGCAAATAGGCGAAAACCAGCTCAGCTTCTGGAATTTTGTCTCCTCACAGCCAAGCCCTGCTCTGGGGGAGCCCAGGAGGGTGTCTTGCACCCTGCCATAGTTGAGACCGTTCCTGCAGTTCATGGGTGAGAGCTCCAAATCCGTGGCATGGATCCCAGTTCTTGCTCTGGAGTCGCAGATTGAGCCAGTCCTTGTCAATCCTCTAACTCCTGGCTAATGGGACTAAGACAGAGTACTGCACAAGGAAATGTCTTGAACAATCTATTTATTACATTTATTACCTTCATAGTGGACTCGTAGACGTTTTTATTAGGCTGTCTTGAGGCTGCACAGCTACTGGCCTGCACATCTCTCCTTCTGTCCCCAAACGTGCGGCTGGCACACTGAATATACTTTTAATGAAGCATCTGTGCAAACAGTCTCATTGCATCATTGCACTGTTGTTCAAACTTACCTAAAACTGTATATTGAGCTCTGAGTTGTGTTTACACTAACTGGATATTGACATTCAGTTTTTGTGTGCTCTGTGCCAAGGTTGCAAGGATTCGGCATGGTTGTTTTGCTGACAAACGACATCTCCAGGGCTTAGGGCAGCAGCGATGCTGTAGTCTGTGGTGGATTTGCTGCCGGGGGCTGCTGGGTGTTTTTTGGGTTTCTGTTGGAAATGGTGCCTCGGTTTCCACATTGTGAATTTAACAGTTCTGTGTGCCTTGAAACAGCTCCGCTTGCTGAAATGCAGGGTTTGAGGCTGCACAGTAATGTAAAATTGGCTAAGCTGCGTTGCTTAGGGAGGCTGCTGGGGCCTTCGGAGCAGTTCTTTCATCTTTTATGGCTGAGCACTTGGTCAGGCTAAAGTCCATTTGCTTAGGTAAAGCTGGGGAGCCTGCTGTTCCCTTCAAGTACCATAGAAGGTGATTAAGTCCTGATTGAAATCTGGGGTTTGCCACCTGAAAATGTTCTCAAAAAGTGCTTTTCCTCCCTTCCTCTGGTATTAAGAAAGAAAGAAAGAAAGAAAAAAAAAACCCAACACCTTTAGCAGCCTGAGTGTGCTTACCTTATGGTTTGTGTTTTTTAGTCAGAATAGTTCCTTCCAAGAGTGAACCAGGAAGGAAAGCAAATCAGATTATGGCCATGATAACAGTTGGATGTGCCAAGATGCCTCAAGGTTTCAAGCTGTGAGTAAATACCTTTGTTTCAGGAGTGGAAGAGCATGGTCTGATACTGGAGCTTATGGTTTATAACAGTATAAAGGTTGTTTTTCCAATATGAAGTGGAATTGGTGTGCTTGTTTCCTTGTATAGAGCAACAGCTTGATAAATCGTAAGTCAAATAATTTGTTTTTTAAACTGAGACCCACTGTAAGCTTCTCGCTACCCGTGGATTGTGACAGATGTGTGCCAAGTCTCTGGGAGAGAGAGAGGGGGGTGATTGTGTGATACCGAACTGACTGCACTTCAGAAGGCTCATTCACAGTCCGCGTTGCAACGTGTGAGCCTGCAGCATCCCACCTCTGCTGTGACTTTTGGGGATGTGTATCCTTGCCATTTGGTGCTCCCGGGGCAGGCTCCTGACACGTCTGGTTATCCTCAAAGCTTGGCTGGTGTTACAAGAGACTTCCAAAAGCCGTGCGCTGCGAGTTCTACCAACTGAACCTCCCTTGCACTTCCATTGTTTGCGGCTGCAGCTGCCAAACATTCGTTTTGTTGGTACTTGAACAGTAGCTGGGATCTTCTGATGGGTGTGCAAGACAGTTTAACTCTAGACCTTGAGTAAGAGGGGAGTGCTTGTGGTGTACAGGAAAACCTGTGTTTATCCGTGCCGGAGATTACTCAGCTCTTGTATGAACCTTATCTTTAGGCTGTGTTTCCTGAATCCATCTTTCTGTCTTTCCTTTCAGTGACAGCTTAGCTTCTCTGTGGCATTTACTACAGCTGCTTGCGGAGTATGTAATACCGAGATAAAGAGCAGTTCTCTTCGTCTGTCGGCTCTGCTCAGTGGGCCACACATCACGATGTGTGGAAGGGGGTCTGTGGTCTACAGTTTTGAACACCAGGTGTTTCAGCACGAAACCGTGAGCAAAGAGGTAGCGCTGGTAGTAGAATTTGGGTTTATTAGATTAGTAACAGATCTCTGCAGAGCCAGTTCCCTGCAAGATCTGTGTCTGTGGCTACAACATGCTCAGTCCGGTCCGGCTACATACCTGTGGGTCACAGTGATGTGCAAGATGACTTCAGGTGTGATCTTCAGGCTGAGGGAACAAACAGACTAATATTCTTGCATTCCCAAATTACCAGCTCGCTCAAAATATGAGCGTTTGTGAGAATTTGTTAATGGGTCTTTCTAAATGTGTGAACAGAGAATAAGGAACAAGGCAAAGACAAACCGAGAAGTAAAAGGAATGAAGGTGGATCAGCCCCTTCGGTTACCAGAAGGGTCTGCTCAACGCGGAGCAAACCCAGAACAGCTGCCCCATGCACTTGTGCTGCTTCAGAGGTGACTGGAGGAGCCTTAAGGATTCCATACATGCTTGTGCCTCCTGCTGAGCATGAACCAGGTGCTCTAAGCTAGAGGAATTGAAGTTAAGGAGAGATTCCTGATGTAAATAGAAAGGGAAACTCCAAAATAGGTGTTCTGGTCTCTTTCCTGGCAAGGCTTCAAAGTTAAACATTGATCCTCGGAGTTTTCAGCTCTGTGTGGATTTCAGGCACTTTAAATGTATTTTGAGCATCTGGGCCAGGGTTTCTGGACTTGTTGCCATTCAGCTTTTTGGTATCTCTGCGTCAAAAGCATTCCTTTATAAAATCAGGTGTGTGGTTTTGACAGTTGAGAGGATTTAGATATTTCTTTTCCGTAGGCCACTGAAATAACACATTACCTATTTTATCATCTCACACATGTCACTCACACCTGTTTCTTCCTTGCTGGACTTTGAGTGGTGCCGAAACAGTCTGCAAGGGTCTGGATTAACTTTTTAGTAGCAATGTTGATGTTTGCATGGGGAGCAGTTTGCTGTGCAAATAGAATGCTTTGTAGTTTTTGCATCCAAAAAACCTGGCGTCTTCGGAACTCCTCTTGAACTGCTTGAATGCACGTGGACAGCAGAAGGAGGAGAAGGCTGTGGGAAATGTCCCAGCAAAAGCTGTGTCTCAGCATGTTATCCTTGTCCAACGTTAGTGTTGCTTGTTGAGAGACCAGAGTGATAGACCTTGCTGCTTGTCTCCCTTGTCCTCCCCCTGCTGCCACCACTCAGGGCCTTCAGTGTTCTTTGCACCCCTAAACTGGGTGTAATTGAGCATTGACCTCTTTATGTCTGAACCCTCTAAGATTTGATGATAAGTAAACCATACAATGATTGGGTGTAGGGTTTGTGAGGGAAGGGTTTAATGAAGTGATAATATTGCAAAATAGGTGTTGAGTTCTCAGCTAAGAAGCCAAATCATTGATCACGATGGGCAGCTGACCAAACGGGCTTCAGAAGCAGGGTTTTGTTCTTTGTGTGATGCTTATCGCTCTACCCTGCGCCTGTCTGATTTCTTTGCTCAAGAACTGGAAACAGAAATACTCTTTGACAGCTTAAATAACCAAATTTAGAATGCGGCTTCCTGTTCTGACTGGTTCTTCAGGATTCAAGTACAGTTTTGCGTGCTTTCCCTGTTCCTGCCTCCCCCTCTTTTTTTCTTTAACCAGATATGGGCTCCTTTCTAATTACTTTGTTAAAGCTCCCTTACTGTGTGTAATAAAGCTGGTGCATCTAAGCGCTGCCGTGGTGGGTGGCATGCCTCTTACTCACTGGGAAAGCTTTCTGTACTCTATCTCATTCTTTACTATACTCCATCTCGTTCTGCCCTGCATGCGTTGGCTTGTTTCAGATCACTGCTGCTGAAATAGTTTCAAGTTTTCCCGATAAATTTGACTACACAACACAGTTGGCTTTGTCTCCTGTGCTAAAAATGGCCAGAAGACTTTTGACAGATCAGCTTCTCTTCCAAAGTTGGGGCAGCAGTAGGAGATGAGAGCGCAGGAGGTGCTGCTCTCAAAGGTTTACAGGTTTGCGGTTGTGATTTAAGGCTCTCTCCAGATAAGTCATCTGTTTGGACTCGTAATCCACTCAGACTGATCTGTAGACTGTTCATCACCAAGAGCCACCACGTGTCCTCCCTGCAGTGGGCTGAAACAATGGCCCTCCCTCCAGAAAAGCACAGGTATGGATGGGATCCTTTGACACTTAGGAGCGTGGCACCATATTCTTTAAAGCTACCTCTTTGAGCCCTTTTTCCCCATCAGCCCTGATGCCGCGGCAGCTGTCTTTGTGGGAAAGATTGAGCATATCTGCCGGTGAGAAAAACAGAGCGCTCGGCCTCACCTCTGCACACGGAAATGAACTTGCTACCTCTGCTCTCTCCAGCGGTGCCTGTGCAAGACAGCGATGCTCGGCTGCGGGCAGCAAGGTGTTGTTTTGAGAATTCAGTAACTTTTCAGAAGCGACTCCGGAAACAGCTGCCCGGCAGCGAAGAACAAACTTCCCATGTGCGCAGTAAAGGTGGCTGAGCAGGCGGTGTCGTTGCTCGTTGCTCGCTGGGGAGAGGATATGATGGTGGTGAGGAGGAGGTTTGTTTGCTAAACACAGCAGCTTCACAATTGCTTTTTTAATAATCCCCTGCAAACACAGGTCTGGGTTCTGCATGGCATGATCTGCTGCAGTGACGCTGATAGATTTAGGGCAAAATTCCTGTGCCTGACAACATCACAGTGTTCACTTTACCTGGAACACAATGTTATGGCTGTAGTGCTTCCTACAGGTTTACTCTGCTATGTTGGAGGAAGAGAAGAACGTGCCTTGCTTGTGCAGACAGCACCTCAACTTCAGTCCAGGCAGAAGTAAAATCATTCATGGTATCATAAAACCGTTAAGGTTGGAAAAGATCTCTATGATCATCAAGTCCAACACACTTCATACCCACTGGAATAAGTTTCTAGGGAGACTATGGCAGCAGATCATCTTCATTAGGGCTCTTCAAAATGAGGGGACTGAGAGGACCAGAGAAGGTCTTGCTGGCAGACATACTCTGAAAGAAAGAGGTCACTGGGCCCCAGTGCAGGCTAAGAACTGCACGTGCCTAAGAGGACAATCTATGCTCCAGATTTAATCATCCCAACATGTGAGCAGACACTCAGCAAACCCCTGTGGGATAGGAGTGGGTGGAATACGGTGACACCCACACCTTTGTGTGGCCTGACAAGGAGCAGCAATTCAGCCTTAAGCTGTTAATCTTGGCTGTTAGCTTGATGAATGCCCTCTTTGCCTGTGGACTGTGTGCACCCACAGGGCTCCTGCCCAGCCCCGAGCGGGCGCTCTGCAAGTGTCAAATCTGTGCATGCTAATGCAAAACCTGACCGGTGTGGCTTTATGTATTTTTCCCCATGACCTGTGTACCAAGGCCTCAGCTGTCCAAGGTGAATCCTATTTGCGAGCTGCCAGACCTGTGCAGGACACAGAGTTACTTTTAATCACCGGCAAGATCAAAATGCACAAGGAAAGCAAGGCTGCTGAAGTTACTGGCGCAGGCGACAGGGACTGTACAGCTTTGAGATACAGACACTGGGAGAAAATGGTGCTTGCATGAATAAATCAGATTATTATTTATAATCAGTGCCAGACAGAACACTGCAAGTCAATACAAGAGATTTTTGCATGCGCGTTCTTCCTCCACCCCCTTAAACATCTCTCCAGAGGCAGCTCTGGTGGGCAGTGTCCTGTTCCCTCCTCCTCCTCAAGTGCTGGGACAGACCTCCTTAGCACTCCTCATCCTAGTTCTTTTCCATGATGCTTCTCTAACTGATTCTGGAGCAGTTGGTTTAGTGAGCTTTACAAAAGTTTGGGATGGGTTTTTTACAGTGTGTGTCTTGCGCGATGTATATAACTGTAGTTTATTGGTCTGTGGTGTTCAAAGGTTACTTGAAGTCCTGCTTCTACAAGGGTTGTGTTGTACTGCATGCAGAATGCCTCTGGCCCTGCTAATCCTCTGCCTTCCTGGGAAGCACGAAATGCCCACTGGGAACTCGGACAGGCGGTGCTCTTTTCACCAGAGCGAAGTGTGACTTCACGCACCAGGCTGGGAAGCCGTCGAGACCCCAGACAAACTCGTTTCCATCTTGTCCTACGGTGATTAATGGCTCTGCTCACATGCGCTACTGCAGCACGGTAGCGATCCAGGCTGTTACCTGTCATCACTGCAATTTCGTGCACTTTAAATGCTTTATGGATTTGTCCCAGCTGAGTGCGCCTGCTTCCAGCGAGGAGCAGTTTCTTGGCTGGCTGGTGTCCTGCTGCCTTCAGCTCCACCTCATCGTCCATCCCCTGGAAGCCCCTTCTTTCTTCCTGCTCCTTGTCCTGCACACCAAGAGATGAGGTTATTGGGCCAGTACTTCTCATGTGTAAACGTGGGACGTAACATCAACAAAGAAATAAGGTTGTTCCTTAAAAGCAGAATATGAAAACAACACGTGCTGTGCGAAGGGGCAGCAGGAACCGAGATGCTGGTCTCGCTGTTGCATGCAGGCAGTGTCAGTCTCAGGCTGGTGTTTCAATCCTTTTGGCAACAAAAACGTTCAAATACCTTTTATTAGTGCATTTATTTATTTTTTTTTCCCTGCCTGTGGCAGGGGCATTGGAATTGGGTGATCTTTAAGGTCCTTTCCAACCCAAACCATTCTATGATTTCCAATCTGAACTTACTTGAGGATTTCCTACTCCTGTTTTCTAAAGGCTCAAAAGGAGAAAAGCTGGGATGTTTCTAGCATTGTTTGGTCTCCTCGCGTATGGAGATGCAGTGCATGGTTGTATTAATCCAGGACTAATTCATTTACAACTCTTATTATCCGTATGTCACGAGTGGCTGCTTGAAGAGCATTGCTTGTGGTTAATCACTGCTCTTGCTTTGAGCAGTTTCTAGGGGTTCGCTTTTGTAGGGGGAGCTGCGTGTAAGAAATCTGACATCTGTCTGGACAGTATCTAAGTCTTCTATAATGAATAAACCCCCTGAAATTACTAATTAGAATAGAACAGAAGTTCTGGGGTTGTTTTTCAGTCTATGAATGTGTGGTATGTGTTACTACTGAATATGAGGTTCTTGCCATGGCAGGGGGGTTGGAACTGGATTATCCTTAAGGTCCCTTCCAATCCAAACCATTCTATGATTCTATGACCTCTGGAAGGATTGAGTTACCCTCCGTTTCTCTAATGTCCTCATTTTTCCATTGCTTCTTGCAACTGACTTCATTTTTGCCTAACAAAATGATTGTTTTTGGCACTGCAGCGAGCTGGCACCGCGTTTGCCTTACAGCTGTGAGGAGCCGTTCCCAGAGATGCTCTCTTGGCTCTGGGAGATGACATTGCCTACATTATTGCAACCAAACCATAATCCAGCAAAATTTGCAGAATCACAAACCCTGCCGCTCTGTCCTTTCCTCCCAAAGTCCCTGAGAAGGGGGGAGGCTTTGCTCCTGTGAAGTCCCGGACCTGAAGCAGTTGCCATCGGTTGTTTTTAAAAACCCTTCTCTGCTTCTCTGGAAGTTTTAGCTCATGGTTGGAAATAAACCTTAGGCAAAGCTTGCTTTTGGCTCTGCTGCTGGATCCCAGGAGCGGTTCTGCAGGGATGCTCCAGGCAGTAATTTTGTGCTATGGAATTGGTGTCATTAACAACTACGCGTGTTTAAACGTAAATCTTGTGCCTTGTGACAGGGTCTGAGCTGTGCCACCTGCACCAGACGACTTCGGTGTCTTCTTTGTGTCCTTCTGCTGGGATGTCCAGCGTTCCTATGGGAAAGAGAAAACTCAGCAAGCTTCCAAGCGTTCCCAGTTGATTTCCCTCACTCGTAGTTAAACCTCGCTGGGTGCAAGGGTTGGGGAATGCAGCTCTGGAACAGTTGGGCAGTTGAGGCTGAGCGGGTTGAGCTGCCCTTCCACTTGTCCCACTGGAGAACGGGGTTCCGTTTCCCTCGCGCTGCAACATCTGAGTTCCCAGCAGCCAGAAAACAAGATTTTTGTTCTAAAGAACTTCCTTTCTTCCTTTTCTCCTGAGGGGCGATGGAGCTGAAGATTAAATAGCACGGAGAGGCAGCTGCTTCACGTCTCCTTTGGCAGAAAAGGAGTTGTCGAGTCCCTGCATATGAAAGTTATTGCCAAGAACTATTTCCCAGTCTCCTGCAGGAGAGAAATTAAGGTCGTTTCCTAAGCACCCGTGTTGTGCTGCCTGCCTTTCGCAAAAAAAAACCCTCAACAACCATCTTTTGATGTGCTGCTTCAATCCTAATTTCAAAGTTTGCAGGCTGCCTTGACTTTTCTGGCCTAGATAGTGGGGGAAAAAGGGAGAGGAAAGGCAAAATAAAGGAAATAAAGGCAAAATAAATGCCTAAAGGGGGAAAAGGCTAAAAAAGGGGGGAAAGAAAAAAAAGAAAAAGGAAGAAAGGAGAAAAGAAGAAGGAAAAAAGGCAAAAAAAGGAAGAAAGGATAAAAGGGGGGGGGAGGAAAAAAGGCAAAAAAATAGGGGAGGAAAAAGAGGGGGAAGACAATAAAAGGAAGAAGGGAGAAAAAAGGAAAAAAGGGAAAAGAAAAAAGGCAAAAAAAGAAGGCAAGAAACAAAGGGAAAAAAGGACGAGTAAAGGGAGGATATAAGGGGGGAAACAGAAAAGGGGTAAAAACGGGGAAAAATAAAAAGGAGGTAAAAAAAAGAAAAAAGGGGTAAAAAAACCGGAAAAAGGGTAAAAAAAGGAAGAAAAGGAGTAATAAAAGGAGGGAAAAGTCCCTCTTGGTGGCGTGTCCCCCCTTTTCCCTGTGGGAACCGGCGGTCAGATCCCGGGCCTGGAGGGAGAAGGGGGTCGCCCCCATGGCCCCCCGTTTCCCGCTGTCCCCCCATAACGCCCCCCCGGTCCCCGCAGCCGCCACGTGCGGGCGGTGGGCGGGGCTTTGATGTGATGATGGGCGTGATCTGTATGTAATGGGCGTGGTTTGGGCGGGCTGTGGGCGTGGTCTCCCCGTTATCCCGCCCCCGTGGCGCGCGTGCGCGGGTGTCCCGGGCAGAGCCGGCGGTGCCGATGCCGCGGGGCAGGGCGGCCGCCTCGGCGGGCAGCCGCGATGATCCCCTACTTCTCCGACAACGCCGTCATCTCGCAGGGCGCCATCGCTCAGCTGTGAGTACCGGGGGGGGGGGGGTGAAGGGGCACCGGCAGCGCCTCCCGGTGTGCGCGGGATGCGCGTTCCCCGCGCTCGTGTCCGCCTCGCGTTTGCTTCGGGTAAACTTTGTCCTGAGCGGGGAGACCGCACGGCAGCCGCCGGTACCGGCTCCACGTGGGGGCACCGGCACCGGGTACCGCACGGGACCACCGGCACCGGCTCCACGTGGGGGCACTGGCACCGGCAGCACACGGATCCATCGCTATCGGGCTCCGCACGGGGCTACCGGGCACCACGCGGCCGGTTTTCCGTTTCTTTCCCCGTACTGAATCCTCGATGAGCGGGAGCTGAGGCTGCCGGAGCCGCCGCTTCCTCCCCGGGGTCGGTGCGGGACTCCTGGTGTCCCTTCTCCCCCGAGGTCGGTTGTCCTGGTGTCCCTTCTCCCCGGTCTCGGGGTTCGGGGCGGTGCGGGGCACCCGCCGGGGTCGGTGCGGGGACCCTCTGTCCCCGCTCGGGGGTGGCGCGGGACCCGCAGGTGATGCGCTGACCTCGCAGCTCGGCATCTCCGGGCAGGATCAGCCCCTTTCTGCCCTCTGGGTCATTTTGAGGGGCTGCGCAGGAGCTGTGGATTTGGGAGCAGGTGCGTTTTCCAGCTCGCTGCTGCAGGAGCAGAGCCCGGAGCTCATGCCGGTGTTGGAGCTCTGTCCCTCTCTGGGTCTCTGCCCCGCGCTAAACCGCTTGAAAAATCAGCCTGTCCAGCTGCACACCCCCGTTTGAAATGCAGATGGAAATAATAGTTTAATTTGTAAGCAATTAACAATGAGTTGTGGGGTTTGGCTGAAAGGATTAAGGAGGGAATCGCTGCCATGGGGCAGTAGATAAGGCTTTGAGAGTCGCTGTGGTCTAGGCATGCTTGATTATTCCTTTAAAGAAGCTGTTTTATCTCTTGGAAACATCATGAAAGGCGTAAAGAACGTAGGATAAAATGCTGGGTCCCACCTGGAACTCTGCTCTCATCCCAAGGGGCTCCTGCAAGAAACCGAGCTGCCTTGCACTCCAAGGTCTTTAGCAGATATCCCTGCTTATGCTGGGTATGGAAACGAGTCCGTGTTCTCGGTAGCCCATGCTTTGAGCAGAAGCAGTCGCTGCTGTGGTTGGTAATCGGTTTAGATAAGTCTCTCTGAGCGTTTCATACTCTACCCAAAATGCTTATAATTAGTCATTTTTTTTCCACTCACGGTGTTGCCCATAGACCTTACCGTTTTCCCTGTGGCTGCTGATAATGTGGATCTAACAGTGATGACACCTGAACGGTTCTGTTGGAGCAGGGATATGAATTTGGAATGCCCTGGGCTTTGGGAAGCGGCGGTAGTTCTTTTTGGGCAAAAACCCCAACATACTGAAATATTTCTTTACGTCTTGAGATGATTTATCAAGCTGTATTAGGTAGCTAGGTAACAATTTAAGTGCTTTTAGGATGTTTGTTTTATTCAGTGCGCAAACACTTAACCCACAGTTTGAAACTGTACGGAAATAGGATGAAAAACAGGGGAAACGGTGCTCGTCCCTGCTCCCTCCATCGCATGTAGCCCTGCGGTCTCCTAGAGGTTTAAATTGCCACTTGGTTGGAAGGACCACCCTTTCCTTTTCTGGGGAGGGAGATAACTGAGTTATCAGAGAAGCTTATGCTGTCCTTTGCCTCCTGGAGGGAAAGATTAATGAGAATGACAGAGCTTTTGGCCCACACATCAGTGTTCGCACAGGGCTGAGCGCTGAATTAATATTTCGATGGCATTCTCAATCAGATCGGGGCTGTGGCGTTCAGGCTGGCGTGATAAAGACCTGTTTTCAAGTTTAGAGTCCTAATTACAAGTTCACAAGGGCTGATTAATTTTGAATGTCCTTATTTCATCGTGGGCAAGACCTAAAAATCCAGATTTTCTTGTTTTGCTGTGCTAAAAATGTGTTCTTAGTGAAGTGGGAACAGCAGTAGTGATCCAACTGCTATCAGAAACTTCTGTTTCAGTGTATTCTTTAGTAGATGTATTTGGCTGATCAGCTCTGACTTTCAGACATCAGCAGAAATTCCTCTTGTGTTGACGCTTTTAGTCAGTAACGTAGTCAGCTGCTCTGGATCCAATTCATTTCAGGTTCACAAGGATTCAAATACAGTCCCAGAGACTTGTGTTTATCAAAATGCCCAGAATTTATGGTTGGAACTCATTCCAGAAAGTCTTGCTACTCTCATTGAACCTAGCAAGGGAATTCTGCTGATTTCCCTGTTTAGTTGTGTGCAGGATTCAAAATATACTTTCACTCTACTAAAACTCTAAGGCAGCTGATGGAAAGATAGAAGGAAAAAAGCAAGACTTCAGACAGCCTGCAAATACCAAAGTGTTTTTAATAGAAGAAAACCGGAGAAGCTTCCATAGATGAATTCTTCCTGCCTGCCGTCGCGTCCTCTGCCTCTGGCCAGGTTTCAGGTATCTCATTCAGCATTGCTGCCCCTGAAGTGTTTTTTCCGTGTCCCTGTGATAACACCAGATTCTTCTGTCTCTCGGTTTTCCTCTTTATCTCCATAGCAAAGCAGGATTATCCAGCGATCCGGGTGCTCCCTTGGGATTTGGAAGACCTGGCTCTTGCTCCCTGCTGCACCACATCCTTCCTGTGCGACCGTGGCCAAGTTGCCAGCGTTCCACAAGGGAACGGAGCTGCAGATGGATGCTTAGCTGTTCTTTTGAACCTGAGAAATGACCACTCAGCTTTGGTGCCCGCATCCCAGTGGCATTTTTGTGTGGGTTTGGAGGGTTTAAATACTTTTGTCTCTGCCTCAGCTTCCTTCCTGCGAAGCAGCAGGAGTTGCGCTGAGCACACGTTAAAGCACTCCAGTCCTGTTAACTACTTCCAACGCTGTGGCAGCCAGCTGGGTCTAAAAACATGAATATGTTCACTACTTTCCATGGTTCTCCTACTCCATACCAGTCTATTTTTTATTATAAGGTGCTAACATAGTTTTTCTAAGTCTTTTAAACTTAGGGGGAAAGGAGGAGCTAGAATAGAGGTTCCTCAGTGCTGCGGGTATGGCTCAGAGCTCTTAAAAAATAAAGTAAACCCAGAAGTTACACAGGATTATTTTCAGGGAAAGGTTAAAAGTAGCCACAAAGACTTGGCTTAGCAGCCTGTTGGTGTCTCGCATCATCGGTCCTCTTGTAAGGACAACCCTTGTTGAGGTAGTGTGAAGAAACAGCACTTTACAGCGTAAGAGGAAGTTACAGGCTGTGCAGATAACTACAAACTCTACGCTAAATTACAACACCGGGTAATTTGGGCTCATTCTGCTGCCTCTTCCTTGCGGCAGCCTGTCTTTGTGCCCAGTCTGCCTTGGCCCTTGTCCTCCCCCACCCCTCTCATTTACCTTTGCCATGTGGCCGTGGCCTTCATGCTGGGAAATTTTGTGACTATCTGATTTTGAATGATACCAAGTTAAGGGCAGTGTGTGGCTACAGTCAACATTGTTCGAGAGCTGCTTATTTATTTATCATATAGGAAACGTTACAGCCTTTTTATCCGCTAGCAATGTTATTGCTGCCCAAAACCTTGACCATTGCGGAATTAGATTGCGATCCTCCAAGCAGCATTTTATTGGGAAACTAATTGCCTCCGTGCTGTTCTAAGTGCTGTGGCTTTGTGAGTGCTTCACCATTGTGCTGAGAGTCAATGACATCTAAGAGTTGACAAGGAGATGCTTGGAAACAGCATCTCAGAAGGCCGGGAGATCACCAGAGTGATTCCCTTTACCACTGTCGGCTCTCGTTGAAGTGGCCTTGTGAGCTGAGGGCCACTCTAGTCACAGGTACTTTGAAATATGGGAACAGGGTGGTTGCTCTTCATCTCTTACAGAGGATGGTGGGGTCAGTACAGCCTCTGGCAGTGTGTATTGTGTGAACAGGGTGGTTGCTCTTCATCTCTTACAGAGGATGGTGGGGTCAGTACAGCCTCTGGCAGTGTGTATTGTGTGCGTGGGGTTTGTGTGACTGCCGAAAGCAGCCTCGTACTCCATCAAGGACGCATGGGGAACGTGCAGGCAGGGGAACCTGACCCCGTACCCTTCCTGCCCACCCCTCCGCGCAGCTGAGCTCCCCAGCGTGGTGGATGGGCTTCCTGTTGACCGAGCAGAGTCGGTGGGGATTTCTCATCCTTTTTATTTCTTTGCTGATTGCTGTAACACAAACGCAGTGCGTAAAAGGCCTCTTACTGCCCACTGATTGTTTAAAACTCTATGCAAATAAGTTGTGGTAATTGGATAAAAGTAGTTTGCTGAGTGCTTCGGAGTTGATCATTAACTAAGGCAGAGCTTTATTGTTCATAACTACTTTTCCTGTTTGGCTTTTCCTTTTATTCCCCTGGAAGCTGTGGGTATTTGTCTCACCGATCCTTCCTGGTAGGAGTTTGGAAGAGAGGCAGAGATAGTTATCGGATGTAACATCAAAACTCAAGGAGCAAGCTGCTGTTTCAAGGACAAATCCCCACCCCACCACCCGTTCATGAGCAGCATGTTTTAGTTTGGAAGCCCACGCTGCTGGGCTGCCAAGTCCGTATTTTAAAGGGCTGTGAATGCTGGAGTTGCCTCTGAGATTCTGTGTTTTCTTCAAGCTTCTGCAGATGTTCCCCTCTCTGGAAATGCTTGGGATTTTTCTTAAGACTACAAAGCAGAAGGGCCAAGTGGATTATCATCAGAAAAGGACCTTTTGAGGCCAGTCTCGCTGTTTTTTTTTTTCACAGGACTGTACTTCCTTGTACCATTATCAGGGAGCCCCTGGCTAAAATATTACTGCATTGTTTTTTAAAGCACTTCAGGCTAACTTTCTTGAAATGCTGCTTTAAAGTGATGTTTGTGGGGTCAGAGCAAGTTTAAAATTCAACATCCTGCTCTGTGATAGTCTCTGAAGAGCTGCTGTCTCCCATCCCATTGGTCCAGCAAACAGCTTTTAAATTATCAGCCTGTATGGGCTTAAAACTAGTTCAGCAAATATTTTTTCTCCAGTGTAATGGATGTAATGTGTACAGAGCAAATCTGCAACTGGAGTTTCCACCCGTGGTGTTTCATAGCAGCTGGCTGAAGACTCTTATTTCCACGAACACATGGAGTAAAATTCACGTCTGTCGTTAATTCTGTTGTTAGAGCAGGTCCAGAAGAGGCCATGGATATGACTCAAGGGCTGGAGCATCTCCTGTATGAGGACAGGCTGAGAGAGTTGGGGTTCTTCAGCGTGGAGAAGAGATGGCTGCAGGGAGACCTTTCCAGTACACTTT
Organism: Cuculus canorus; assembly: GCF_017976375.1. Lineage (NCBI taxonomy): Eukaryota > Metazoa > Chordata > Aves > Cuculiformes > Cuculidae > Cuculus > Cuculus canorus. The sequence goes on from NC_071420.1 coordinate 4,514,725, forward strand.
TTCCCAGGAAAGCTGGGAAGGGACTCAGGGAGTGCAAGGGTAGGATGAGGAGAACCATTTTCAGTTGAGAGAGGGGAGATTGAGATGAGATCTTAGGCAGAAATGTTTTGCTGTGAGGGTGGGGAGGCCCTGGCCCAGGTTGCCCAGAGCAGTGGTGGCTGCTCCATCCCTGGAGGGGTTCAAGGCCAGGTTGGATGGGGCTTGGAGCCCCTGATCCAGTGGGAGGTGTCCATGCCCATGGCAGGGGGTTCAAACTAGATGGGCTTTGAGGTCCCTTCCAACCCAAACCATTCCATGATTCTGAAAGCTTATGCCTTTCCTGAAGTATTCAGAAGACACTGCTTTGCGTTGCATATGCACCAGGGCCAGAGCTTTACTTGAGCAGCGTGGGAAGCAGCTGGAGACTGGCGATAATTGTTGTGCAGGCACCAATTGCTGTGCTGTGTAGGATGAACCAAGTGTTTTGTGACAGAGAAGAGCCTGCTGCTTCAAGGACATCAGCCTGCAATTCAGGGAGGCTGGGAAAAGAAAACCTGTAGAGGCAAAGGATAAAACCAAGCCGTATACCAGCGCTGGTGGAGGCTGAGTGTGATGCAGGAATCCGGCCGGGGAGCTCGCCGTGCAGGGCTGGCACTTCTTGACATTGGCAGCTTTTCAGATTTGGGCATTTCTAGGTACGTTAAGGCCACAGGCTCCTCTGTCAGTGCATTTTCCTGTTTATCCCGTGCTTATCTTGCCCTCACCGAGGTTGTATTCGGCCCGCTGGGGTGTCTGGGTTTATTTGTAATAAGCCATTTAAGAAGTATGTTTTTTCTCAAAACACCTTTGTTACAACTAGGCTAAATCCACAGACTGCTGAACCAGAAATGATTTAGTCCTTTCTTTTAAACAAATGATCTTTGTCACTTAGTAGCCAAGTCCTTCGTTTGTTCACACACTTCTCACAATGGCTTAATGAGCTCCACGTTGTCCCGCCAGACTATGATCTCCTTCTAACTCTGCAGAGCTGGGTTTGGTTCACGCTCTTCAATGTCCAGCTTTTTCACTGGGAAGGTGCAGATCTACACCTGGATTTTGCAGTACGGAGGCACAGAGGGGAATCAGAGTAAGTTCTTCCTGTGGTCCAGCGCAGTCTCCAAGTGCCCAGAGTGGGTCAGGACCGAGATGGATTGGGATTAATAGGCTGTGCTCCAGTGTGCTGCCATCATCTGCTCCACGTTTGCCTTGCCTTGGTTTAGAAATAACCGTGTTACCATGTGTAAAAAGTAGTTAGATTGTGTGGTGTTTGAAAAACACGTAGGTGCGGTGCTTCTGGGCATGATTTAGTAGGTAGGGTGGTGGTGTGTCGATGGCTGGATATGATCTTAGAGATCTTTTTCAACCTTAACGGTTCTATGATTCTATTTTTTTTATGTAAATAGTATATATACTATAAATTGTAGTTGTCTGAGCTGCTTGTCACCCTGCAGACTCCTTTCTTGCAGCATCCGGACGGGATGCTTTGGAGTGGGACCTGTCTTGGCTCAAACCCTTCCAGCATGTGGAGATGGTGGCCTGGTCTCCTCATAGATGGACGTGCACAGCCGTATTCTGGAGGTGTTCCTGATTTTTGGGGCTGACGGGAGACCCCAGAGTTCAGGTGGGACTGGAGGAGGGTCATTTAGATTAGAAAATGTTAGATTTACCTTTGTCAGGTCATAATTTAAGGGTAAACCTCATTTGCGCAAAGGTAGAGATGAGAAAAGCTATCATTAGCCTTACCTTTGTCCTCTAAAACTTGGTCTGTTAGCCTTCTGCGTGCTTTCTGGAACTCGGTGCTGGATTAAAATGAACTCAAAACTGTTGGTATTTTTTCCTTTTGTTTTTTTAAGGCTCGCTGTGCGGTGGTGTGTGAAGAGTTTGTCACTGGCTTTGTTGTTGTTGTTATTGTTAGGGTTGAGTTTTCTTTTTCTTTATTTGCTTTGAAAAAGAGATGGGGAAATCAGAAAACAAATGAGAAGTGGAACAGCTGCATTCCTCTGTGTGTCGCAAAGCCTGAAAGCCAGTTAGTCTAAATAAAAACAAATCATTTGTCAGCACCATTTCTACCCCTCCTGTTGTTTTGCCACGATGACAAAGTTGTAATAAAGCAAACGGAGGAATACTCATGTGTTTCATTAACAACAGAGGTGAGGAATGAAGAATAGACACCTATCCCACCGCCCTTATGTGACAAGACTATCCCAGAGCTATGGGGTGAGGTGTTCGTGGCTGGAGGGTATTGCTAAGCTCTCGCTCTGAGCTCCAGAGTGGATAAGCAAGCTGGGGAGCCCCTGTTTTGGAGAGCAGCATCTGCTCAGCAGGACATGAGACACGGGGCAGGATGTTGCTGGGTTTCCCAGCACAGTCACCAGAGCAAAACCTCAGCACCTTCAGAGGGTCGTGAAGATGATCTGAGGGCTGGAGCACCTCTGCTATGAAAACAGGCTGAGAGAGTTGGGGTTGTTCAGCCTGGAGAAGAGAAGGCTCCAGGGAGATCTTAGAGCAGCTTCCCAGTACTGAAAGGGGCTCCAGGAAAGCTGGGGAGGGGCTCCGGATCCGGGAGTGCAGGGATAGGATGAGGGGAAGGGTTTTGAGCTGCAAGAGGGGAGATGGAGATGAGATCTTAGGCAGAAATGTTTTCCTGTGAGGGTGGGGAGGCCCTGGCCCAGGTTGCCCAGAGCAGTGGTGGCTGCTCCATCCCTGGAGGTGTTCAAGGCCAGGTTGGATGGTTCTTGGAACCCCTGATCCAGTGGGAGGTGTCCCTGCCCATGGCAGAGTTGGAACTGGATGGGCTTTAAGGTCCCTTTCAACCCAAACCCTTCTATGATTTATAACGTTTCTGACTCTTTTGTCCTCAGTTCCTTCAAGTACATAATGAGATGTTTTATGAGAGGCTCTCTAGCTTGAAATTAAGCAAATATCTATTCTAGAGCCTTTTTAAACACTGTTTAAGAGCCTTTTCCCTAAAGTACGCCCTGTTCTGGTTAGAGCTCTCTCTGGGCTGTGATGCTCAGCAGTGTTCACTATTCCATTTATCTTTCCACTTTAATGCGTGAGTTTTAAAGAGGTTTGCATGCTTTTAGGAAATATGAAGACCTGAGGTAACCACTGAAAACTGGCTGCTAAAGTGCTAGTTCTGATGAAATTTAGCACCTGACTTTTACAGGGATAAACACATCTGGAATCGCTACTTTTCAGGTTTTAAGCTCTTGTAAAATAAAACTTTCCATAATGTGTTTCCAGTCTTAGTCAGCAAAACCTTGCAGGGTTTCTATATTGAGTTAGAAACTCCTTAAAATGCATTTTCAATTTAAGCACCGACATCCTCTTTAGGTGAAAGGCACGTGAATGTGCTAAAAGAGTATGTTAATTTGAGGAATCGCAAATGCAAAACTGCAGGGCGATGCTTCAAAATGATGCGCGTTGCTGTGTTTCCTTTTATTTACTCTTTTTTTTGTAAGCAGAAATGAAGAACGGATGGTTCAAATGTTGCTCTCCGCTGCTTTTATTTAAAGTATCTCTATAAAAACATTCCAATGCTTAGGTAAGTTTTGAAACTCAGTTGTCTGCTGCTTAGGAATCTCCCAGTTCTTTTCCCCTCTTGGGCTGCCCTTGGTTTCAGCCTTTGTTTAAGCTGGGAGATGCTGCGGCGGTGTTGGACATCCCACAGTCTGTCAGCTTCTGTTTGAAGTGGGGTATGATGAGTGATTAATGGAAATTATTTCAGGAAATAAAGGACTCCTGGTAAGCCGATCCCTATTCAGACAGTCAAAAGAAAAAGCAGTCATGAGGAATGTCATCTCCAGGAAGAACTTGCTACATCCGTGGGGGGAAGAGTTGGATTGGAAAGCAATGCTGAGCCTGCATTTTTGAAATGCATCATAATTATATCTCGCGGTCTAATTTGGAGAGTTTTTCCTGATGGCTCCTGAGAGTCATTATCACTTACCAGCAGAACAGTGCAGTGCTGGCCTTGGCTTCCTTCGGGGTAGATGTGCTGTGTGTCCTCAGAACCAGGGGACAAGGCACTGTGCACCATTCTGGTGGGGAGCAGACAGACTGTCTTTAGAGGCTGAGTTTACCCTGTTTGCCACAGCCTTGGGTCAGGTAACCCCAAGCGATGCTGTAGTTCTTCATTGATTTGCAGCCTTAAATTGAATCTTAAGTTTGTATTAACCTTGCGTATGTTAAGGACTGTCCTAAGGGTTGTCTTGGGTTGAATAAGAGAATCGTAGAACCACAGAATGGTTTGGGTTGGAAGAGACCTCAAAGCCCATCCAGTTCCACCCCCTGCCATGGGCAGGGACACCTCCCACTGGATCAGGGGCTCCAAGAACCATCCAACCTGGCCTTGAACACCTCCAGGGATGGATCAGCCACCACTGCTCTGGGCAACCCAGGCCACGGCTCCCCACTCTCACAGCAAAACATTTCTTCCTAAGATCTCATCTCAGTCTCCCCTCTTTCAGCTGAAAACAGTTCCCCTCATCCTCTCTCTGCGCTCCCTTATCCAGAGCCCCTCCCCAGCTTTCCTGGAGCCCCTTTCAGTACTGGGGAGCTGCTTTAAGGTCTCCCTGGAGCCTTCGCTTCTCCAGGCTAAACAAAAATGCGTTAAACTATTCCAACTATACAGTGTTTCTTATCCCTTCTTTGATGTTTTCTCACTGCCAACTGATTAGAATCTCAAGTTATTATTTACAGCCACATTAAAGTTTGTATTCCCTTCATTGTGCCTTTGCTACTCCATCCCACAAAGTCACTGGTGTATCTGTAAGGGTAAGCAGATCAATACCCTGGTTATGAGCTACAGTGGTGCGACAGGTACAGCTCCCTGCGGCTTCTAATTCCAAATGAAAACCCACTGAGAGAAATCTGGCACGTGGCTGTTCTCTCTGAAATGCTTCACATCCCATCTCGCGTTGCTGGTCACCGCTGACTGTCCTTTTCACTAATCGGAAGGGACAGGCAGTCCTAAACTGATTTTCCTGTTCCTGCGGGGAGCTGTCAGTTAGGGATCAAACAGCCCTGGTGCATGGGGAGGATGCAGTCGGAATGAGAGAAAATGGAAAGTGCTGAGTGCTGCAGAAGTTAAAATACTGAACAAATAACTTCCTTCTATTTTTTTACGAGTCCAATCCAACAGCCTCTTGATAATTTTTGATGCATTTGGTAAACAAGCATCTGCTTCTTTTTAGCACAGAGGAAAAGGGTTATTATTCAGCATTGATTTCTTTGTGTGGAGACAGAGTGGTCCTTGTTTTGGTGCTCTGTTTCCAGGGGTCCGTTAATGTATTTACTGAGGGCGGGCAAGGAGGCTGCGAGCAGAGCCACGCTGCGTAATTCCTCCACCTTGTGCCCTGCTCTGAGTGTTGGGGTGGTTGCAGAGCCGAGTCCTGGCATGATGCCGCTTCACAAGGTGGCAGGACCTCTGTTCTCCGGCTGCCCGCAGCCACGCTCCGTCCTGTCCACCATAACCATGACCAGCAGAAGCAGCAATGGAGCAGTGTCCTCCTTGACCTGGGCTGTGTCTTCTCTGCTCTTCCCAATGCCTGCGCGGCTGGGTTTGTGCCCAGGGGAGCCGTGGATGTCGGGAAGGGTGCTGGGCTGTGCTTGGGAGCACAGGGTGTCCTGTTTTGAGCAGCGGCTGGGGTACTTCCAAGCTCCTGGTCCCTGTCCTGGGGAGACAGCCAGCGCTGGCGGTGATTCGGGTGAGTCAGGGGTCTCCTTCCATCTTTAACATGCTGGGCATACTTTGGCTAAATATAGGTGCCTCTGGAGCTGCTGCTGCGGGGAGGGACGGCACGTTGACCTTAGTGTGTCTCATTCCACTTGTGTTACAGTCGGGTCCTTCTTGCAGGGTGCTGCCAGCCAGGCCAAACGTGGTCAGGTCTGCGGCGGCGATGAATCATGGACCTGCACGTGCAGGAAGATCGGAGGGGAAATTAGTTATAAAATATCCTGTATTGAATGTATTTAAATATAGTGGGGAGACATCCCTCAGCCTTGTTGTTAACCAACTGCTCGAGGATGTGTCAGCTATTGTTCAAGGTTTAAGAAGAAATGTGCTGTGTACGAAGGCAGAGGAGATGATTGTGTGGTTTAGAGACGATCAACATGACCTGTGCTGACTGTGAGAGAAAAAAGATGAGTACGTGTCAAAGAAGTGTTCCTTCCAAGATGACTAATCAAAAGCTGGTGGTTTTTTTCACCAATCCTTGATGGAATAGATTCTCCTTATGAAGTTTTCTCATATTGATTAAAATGTTTTTAAGAATGTATTTGCGAAGCTGTGTTGTTGGTACCACAGCAGGTTTGGACAGACAGAGCTGGTGGGAGCGTGGCTTGTGCTGGTAGAACATCGCAGAGCGCTCTCTTGGCTATAGCTGTTCTGCTCCACGAACCCCATGGTGTGTGTTAGAGTCTGTGGATGTTTAAACACTGTATAGAGCAAGAAGAATGTCTTGTAGGGCTTTCATCTGGGAATGTCTTGACTTGAAGACCTGGAAGCCTTTGGGGAGTATCATGTAAAATAAATTCCTTTCACGGTCTTGCTTCCGGTCTGGGGCTCTTGCTTTAAAAAGGGCATAGAGTCAAATTTCTTCTGTAAACATCAAGTGCCCAGATTTCTTACTAAGCATCCTCATTGTGTCAGCCACCCCCTCTCTGGCATGAGAACCATGTAGAAAAAGGGATTCTCCACAATCCCAAACTCCAGAGCGCATCAGGGCTTTGTTTGACCAACTCGCTTTGCTGTTGCTTTTTGAAATGTTTTTCCCTCTCTCCAGATGGATTCTCTGAAGCCACTTGAGGGGTGACTATGGGCACCCAACATGTGTCTCACTGGGGCTCCCATAGTGTTGAGCAGCGAGGTGGGCAATCGATAAAGGGTTTTGATGTTTGCGCAGTGTGGGAATGAGGACGGGTCAGTGTGTGATAGCTTTCATCCATCCTTTATCGCAGCAGTGAATCATACAGTCTCTGCCCAAGTTCATAGTCCTTGAAATAAGTAATTACTGATGATTGGTGCTGCGTTTGGGTGGGATGTCCGAGCCCATGCTGTGTTTGGGTGGCAGCCACCAGCGTTGCGACTGGGTGCATCTTGCTCACCCCTGAGCAGTCCAGCTTCAGCACGAGGATGTTGGCTGGCTTTTCCAGCCGCTGTTTGGAGGCCACCAAGCGCTGGCAGAAGGGACGCGGATGGGCTGGGCAGCGAGGTGGCGCAGGGAGAGAGCTGTGTGCGCATTACTGTGTGAGCACGCGTCCAGCAGCAGCGTTGTGAAAGAGGATCGGGAGCTGTCAGCAGCAGGGATGGGCACGAAGAGGGGAGGGCAGGCAGCGCTGAGCCAGTGCCTGTGCCAGGGCTCTGCCTGCGTTGCCTTTGATACAGGAGCTTGTTTGTGGTTGAGCTGGGTCACTCACAAGCCACGAGGGGAACGGGAAACCCACGCAGACTTCAACTTTTATCAGACATGATAAAACATCGTCTTCTGGAATCCAGCTTAAAACAAAACCCAGTCTGCTTTCCTGTGCCTGTAACAAATAAATCCCAGCCCTCCCTGCAAGGGAGGACGCTTGATAAGAGTCCAGGGTCAGCTCGCCACTGCGGAGCGAGGCTCAGGGCGCTGGGAGGCAGAGCAATGCTGCAGGTGGTTGTGGTTGTTTTGGGCACAGTGCAGCCACGTGGGTTGAAACTCTGGGTGCAAACAGCAGCTGTTGTTGCTCCCCTTGCAGCAAGGCACCTCTGGCAGGGCTGGATTTCTCAGCCTGGAGCTGTTATCTTCCACGCTATCCCTGGAGGATGCTACTGCTCCCACTGGCGTGCCCAGGCTGCCTCGACTCAAGTTTGCAAAATGACTTCTGGAGCTCAGGTCAAGGTCCTGGTGGTAAAGGAGAGCTGATGGCATGTCTGCGTGATGGTTTTTCCAGTAGTGGCCTTGTAGACCATTAACTCTGTAGGGTACTGAGTGGGCTCAGCACTCCCTACAGCCTTTTGGGTGGCCTGAGGCTGGTTAGAGCCATCTCTGAAACTGTGTCCGAGTGTGGTCCTTTTGTGCATCTGAAGGGGTTGCTCTCCACTTGCAGACACAACCCACAACCTTGTTCATCTATGTTCCCTTTTGCATTTACCATTAACTCTTTCAGTACTTGGAGTAAGTGGAGGGAATGCTTTTAGAGTTCAGATTCACACCCATCATCCTCACCTTTTGGTATTTTCTAGCAACCTGTAAGTTGTTCTTGCTGTCCTAGCTCAGCTTCAGCAGATGTCCATATCAGTGACCAAAGCAAGGGACAAGACAACTGGGCTAAAGTGGGAAGGGATCAGTTGATAAGTTAGTACAAAAGAATTACTGCTGGCATTGCCCGTCTTTGTCCCTGCAGCTGAATTATCTCTCCAGGGGCCCTACCTTGGAGCAGAGGAAGTGCTTGTAGACAGTTCCTTTAAAGAAAGGCACAAATGCAGATGTTGCTAAAAATGCAGTTTGCGTCAGACTTCAGTGATGACCGGGTTCCCACGCTTGGGTTATTTGGGCTGTTTTTCTCCTTGTGCTGTTTCTTAAGTTGCAAAACTGCTGAGTGGTGAGAGATGGCTTTTGTTGGAGAACCACTTCCCCTTTCTCCGCCTGCCCTCAATGTTGTCTCCTGTGTTGACAGTGTTACTGAGCCCTTTTCGGTAAGTCATGGCCCTTGTTTTACCCTGAGCTGGGTTTGTTTCTATTTCAGATATCGGAGAGGCCTGGACTTGCCTATGTGTGCTGCCAGCTGACCCTGTTAACACAAATGTCAGTGCAGAGCAATCCCGAGTTATCCTTGCCTTTTCCATTTCCCTGTTGTGGCTTGTTTTGTTTTCTCGGCTTGGCTTGATGTATTTTTTTAGTGAGTGGTGCTACTTTGCTCTGCACAGCCCTGAGATTTGGCCTCTGTGTGCAGAGAGTGGAGTGCCTTCATCACTTGCCTAGGAGCAAAGGCTTAAGCTGGAAGCCAAACACTGCTCTCTTCTATAGAATTAATTAATATTGTTTGCAGTTATTAAACCAGGTGCTTTAAAAAGTAAGCGAGGGAAATAGAGATGCTGTTTGTGAATGCTGTTTATGTTTACTGACAAACAAACTTGAGTGTAAGCTGAAAGCGTAGGTGCTTTTTTTAGGGAGAGATGCTGGAAGTGTGGGCTCTCGCCTGGTGGCTGGCTGAGGAAGGTCCCAGGCTGTGCGGAATTATCGGAGAATCGTGGAATGGCCTTCGTTGGAAGGGACCCACAAGGATCATGGAGTCCAACTCCTGTCCCCGCACAGGACAACCCCAACATTCATCCCGTGTGTCTGAGGGTGTTGGCCAAATGCTTCTGTGTTATTGTCAGGCTCAGTGCTGTGACTGCTTCCCTGGGGAGCTGCTCCACCACCCTCTGGGCGAAGAACGTTTTCCTAATCTCCAGGGCTCTTCCAGCTGCTTGTCCAGCCATCAGTGCAGCCTTGGCTGGGCGACTGATGCTTTGCTAACCAGGACTGTCCTTGTGGCCAGGGAAGGCTGGTGGTGAGAGCCAGGCATGATGCCGTGCGCTGGGACTGCCTGCGGAAGGAGGGATCCAGCCAGTTTGGGAAGGGAAGCTGAAGGGAAGGAGGGAAACAGCTTGAGGTGCTGAGAACACCAGCAGGCTGCTCGCCCTGCCCTCCTATCACTTTTTCCACAGCAGGCACAGCGAGCTGCATTGGAATTGCTGTTGCAGGGTGAGCGCTTGGTGCACTCCAAGAGCTTGCTTCGGTGTCCCCGGCTGCCCTCCCTCCACGCCTGGCTCCGCGGCCTCGGGAATGAGCTCAGTATTGACGCCTGCTGCACCGCTCCTGCCAGAGACTGAATTTTAGTCTTTTTTCTTGGGTTTGTGTTTTGCAATCTACGGGTAAAAGGAACTCGGTAGAGCCGAGTGGGAGGAGGTGGGATGTGCAGCGCAGAGATGTGCCCGCTCCTCCCTGCAGCACTCGTGTTGGAGCGAAGTGTCGGGGGCCCTTGAGGGAGCAGCCCAGCTTAAAACCGAGGAAAGTAGCCAGGCGTGCAAGATTTGTTTTCGGTTCCTACTAAACCTCCTTCTGCAGTGCCTCCGTGCCCCATCCTATGCGGGTTCCGCTGCTGGCTCTGCCGCCTGAGCTGCCTTTCACCGCACACCCCAGAAACATTTGGGAGAGTGGGCGCCCAGCTGAAATCCCTGGCGCTTTAGTACAGATGTTGGCATCAATGCTTCCCGTTCTCAGGGCTCCCAGTTGGTCAAGACTGAGGTTAACCTGTGTCGTTCCTTACTGTCAGCCTTGCCTGCCTGCTTTAGGTTGGTTTTTCTGCTTTTCTTTTGTTTGCCTTTGGCCTCTCTGGAGGGGAAGGGATGTCCTACACGTGGCCTCGAAACTCAAAGCCCGTCCTGGTGGAACATGGTCCTGCCAGGCAGCGTCCTGTGTTTGCAAAGCTTGTTCTGGGTGGTGGTTATGTCCCAAGACATGCCTTTTAGGAAAACCTCCTTTTCCTCAGGAGCTGGATGCCTCTGGGGTTACAGCACTGTACTGTTGCCATGAGGAGCTACAGGTGGAGCTGAGTTTGGCTTATAAATCCCAGCGCTGCTTCCCGGGGCTGAGCCACAGCTCACCAACTCTGTTAGGACGCTGCTTCCGAGCACTTTTCTGCAGCGTTCTGGCTAATAAATACCTGAGACTGACAGGGAAATTGCGATCGTATTTCTGTAAATAATACAGGTAACAGACTTTTATTCAAATGTCAGATATCTTGAAATCTTCATTTCCCCTATCCCATGGCTTTTTAATCTCCCCCTTCCTGCTAAGGGTGAGGGGGGGACGAAATAGGGGATGTGAGTGTTGCTGCCTGTGCTGGGAGGAGGTGACGGAGGAAGAAGGTTTGGGTTTGCTCCTCACCACACTGACCTGTTCCCATAGGAAGACTTCTCCTGCTGAACCTTTCAGGGATGGTGCCAGCTCTGCTGGTTGCACTGCTTGGCAAGTGCCCAGTTAAGGGCTGGGCTGGACAGGACAGAGCCTGCTGGAAAGGGGCTGCTCCAGTGAGTAAGTAGAGCTGACTGGAATGTCATCCTCAGGCTCGCAATAACTTAATTAAGTGTTAATTAGGATAAAACATTGCCAGGAGCTGTTCAGGTGCCTCTTTGCTTTCCTTGCTGTACTTCTAAAAAGATGTTCATAGAATCGTAGAATGGTTTGGGTTGGAAGGGACCTTAAAGCCCATCCAATTCCAACCCTCTGCCATGGGCAGGGACACCTCCAACTGGGTCAGGGGCTCCAAGCCCCATCCAACGTGGCCTTGAACCCCTCCAGGGATGAAACCAAATGGAGCAGCCGCAGTGTTAGTTGTTAGTACTGCTCTTTGGCCTTCCCTATAAACTTCTTGCCTTTCCTCCAAAGATTTTCTTTACTGCTTGTGATCTCAGAGCAAGGGCTTGCTTGTGTGTCTGTGGTTTATGGGTATTTTTGCTGGATGCTGTGCTGGATACTGATGTGTGTCTGTTAGGAGTTCACAGGAGGTGATGCCGAGAGTGCTGGTAGCATGCCGTGACATCATCCACAGCGCGAGAGTCCCCAAACCTGTAATGTTTGTAATGGGCAAGAAGACAAGGCCCTTACCTCTGCCGATCTGCTCATTTCCCAATGATGCTGATGGCCATCTCCTACTCTCACTTCTGCCCTGCTGGAGGTGATGCCCTGCCTGCCTGACCTCCCTCTCTAGAGGAATGATCCGCTTTGCCACGTTCTTCAGCTGTTCCAACCCTTTGTATGGGAAGTTGCATTCCCTTTCCTTAGTCATACTGAGCCAAACTTGTTGCTTATGATTAGTGGCCCAAACAAGATTCTCCGTGGCTGTAGAGGAGAAGGATGGAAGGATGTCTTTGATGGGAATCTCTTCAGTTCTGCCCATGTTTCCCTTCCAGGCAGAGGCTAACAGCAGAGAGCTGCTGATAAGAGAAAGTGATGGAAGTGAGAAGATTTTTAACCTCCCAGCCCTCTAGCTACGTGCTGCTTTATCCACTAAAAATAGTTGCTAATTCAGCCTTCTGGGGGAACCTGAGGCTAAAGGATTGCTAATGTTAGTTGTTGGCTCTGCTGATAAAATTAACTGTGTGAAAACTGGCTGTGACTGCTGAGTTCTTTCTCCTCCTGTGCAGCTTAAAATTCTTTGCCTCTGTGATGAGATTGTAAAGGGAGGAGAAGATGTCTTCTCACTCCTTTTGCATCTTGGTCTTGTCTCCTGGCATGCGGTCCTGCCCCACTCCCGTTGTGGGTGCTGGTCTGGAAGCAGAAGTGTCCTTAGAATCATCATAGAACCATAGAATGCTTTGGGTTGGAAGGGACCTTAAAGCCCATCCAATTCCACCCTGGATCAGGTTGCTCAAAGCCCCATCCTACCTGGCCTTGAACACCTCCAGGGATGGGGCAGCCACCACTTCTCTGGTCAACCTCAAATCGTGAAGTAGAAGATCAGAGGCTTGTGCCATGTCCTGTCCTGGTTCTTGATATGTCCGATTTCTCTGTGATGCTGTTCTCTTCAGTCATGCCATTGAGTAGCGACCAACATGGGTCCCTGATGCAGAGGCTGCAGGTGGCCTTTGCTCATTCTGCAGAGCAGAAGTGGCCGTGACGGGGGTGACTTGGCATGTTCCAGTGTCCACCTGCATTTTGGATCTCTGCAGATCTATGGCGGGGTTTTTTACTCTATTATTGTTTCCCAGTCTTCATCTCTTAAAGGAAGGGAATAAATAATTAGGTTTGGTATTTGTTTAAGTAGAGAAAGGAACTAGAAAGTTCCTGGTCTCTTCTTCAGTTGAAGAGAATGAGCCAACGTCTTTCAAGGCACGGAGCTGCTGGGTTGCACGATGCCAGGGACTCTCCCATCCTGTCTTATCGTTCATCAACCATCCTGTTGACTGTAGAATTGTTTCTGGCTTTCTTCAAAGCCTGTGTGACTATCTTATCAATTCTGAGAAAAGCAGGAACCCTTAACTGTGCAACAGGATGGCTTAATTGCAAAATCTCTAGTGTCTTGCTTTTTCTGTGAACCACAGCATCTCTAAGAAAACTCCTGGAAGATGTAATTAAAATATCAGCTCTTCCACAGAGCTTGAACTCTTTATTTCCCCTTTCCACAAACCTCTCTCCTCGTGTGACTTCAGAAAGGGCAAAATCAGGGCAGTAAGCGATGTCTGAGTTGAACAGCATTACTGTTTGGCTTTTAATTTATCGGTCTTTGTGAGTTAATAATCATATGACTCATGGACAATAAGTTTCATGGTTTCTTAATCTGTTAGGTACACTAATTTTCTTTTGGCTGACTGCTGAAGGGAGACATTTGTTTCTGCAGGGCATTGTCTGCATCTGAACCACAAAGCACAGGGTTAACAGAATCCATAATTATAGAGATGTGTGTGTTTGCTCTATTCATTGCCATTTAGAAATGCGGATCGCTCATCTCAACTTTCAATTTGAAAATACAACCATAGGTTAATCCCCTCTGCCCGCTCAGGTTCCACCTCTGCGGGCAGACGGCACCAGGCATGGGTTGTGCTTTTTGCTCTTTCTCTGTTCATGATGTTCTCAGTTATCCTTTGAATGTTTGCGGTACTTGGGGAGGTGGGTTCTTCACCATCAAAATTCAGTCTACGCTGTGTCCTCACAGTGGAACAGACTGTGCATTCAGTGCCTTGAACCTCTCCTGTTGTTTCTCAAACAACAGAGTTGTCCTTATTCACTGTTTGTCTTTCCCCTTGCAGCATCAGCGAAAGCTTCCTCACTGTGAAAGGTGCAGCGCTCTTCCTGCCGCGAGGCAATGGGTCCTCTACTCCCCGCATCAGTCACAGGCGCAACAAGCATGCAGGTAATGTGTTGTGTCCAACAGCTGTGGCTTCTCTGCTCGCTCTTCTTTCCAAGTCCACTGGATCTGGTTGCTCAAAGCCCCATCCGACCTGGCCCTGAACACCTCCAGAGGTGGGGCAGCCACAGCTTCTCTGGGCAACTTGAGAAAATAGACAAAAAATTGGTTCAGTACTTTTGTTTATCCTGCAAAATCAAACAAGTGAGTGGCATCAGGGCAGCAATCATGACATCACAGAGTTGAGAACAACTGCCCCACAAAATACCATCCTTTAGGTTACGTATGAGGGAGGGGCTGGAGAATTGCCATCAAAACCTTCATGCCTTGCACTGGGAAACGTGAGGTTCTGATACAGGATGAGTAATTGTTCTTCCTGGTCGGAAAGTAACCAGTTATGATGGAAGAAAGGGAGGAGACTTACCTGTACGTGGTGTTGAGGAAAGCTCTGAGCAAAGTCAGTGTGACTTTTCAGGTGTGAGAGCAGAGTGAATAATACGGAGTCAGTCATAATTCCACCCCCTTTATCTGCTGTAAGTTTGATTTATGTTTTCACTTTGACTGCATGTTTGAGAAGTCAGGCTGAATAATGAAACTCAAACAGTTCGGAGTAGTTGGTTTTCATTGTGGCTGTGGTGCTTATTCACTGATGGTGTTCTACAGGGATCAGATAGTGTGGGGCTTTTCCCTTCCATGACATAATCAGCAGGAGAAAAACAACATTGAAAGCTTCAGACCTCAAGACCTGTTTGCAAACATCTTTATAGACAGAGTTTGAGGTAAAAGGCAGTCAGTTACATCCTTCCACTCAGACGTGGCACAGGGAGTGCCCAGATTGCTTTCAGTGAGATGCATTAATTACCAGTTGTCAAAAGAAGATAAATTGTTCACAAACTTAATTTAAAGCTGGCCTTTCTAGTTGAGACTGAAGTGCAATGATCTTTCTGGGGAAAAGTGGAGTCAGCATTCTTTTAAAAGTTTGTCTTGACCTGCCTTGGCTTTTTCTCTCCCCAAATTCCTCTGCATCGCTAAAGCCCAGATCTCCACTCGACAGTTGCTGCTTTGGCTCTGCCTTGCTGAGGAGATGCGCTGGATGGGTTTCATTTTGAACCCAGTGCAAAGAGCTTTGAGTCTCTCTTGCTGCCTCGTCTCCTTGCCTGCAGCTGACTTGCTTGAGGCCTGGGACCTTGGTGGAAAACAGTGGCTAGTCCGATCGGTCCAGAGCTTTTAGAAGCCAGGTTGCCAAGAAATCAAATCCACTGTGTTGTAATTGCTTACAGCAAGATGTTTTGGATGGAAGAGACTGGCTTGCCTAAGGAATGGGATTTTGATTCTTATAAGACTTTCTGTTCCTGTGAGTGAGATTTGATGAGGCATCTGTGCTTGTCCTTTCCTCAGTTTCTTTGCTCATCAAGTGGTATTAATGGTGTAGTATTTTTTAATGGCTTTGGAGATTTCACTGAGGAGTCCCTTCTGTGAGTGCGCAGCAGCTTTCTTTTCTGTGACCATTTCTAATTTATAATATACACCAGCAGACTGAGACACCAGGGGATCAACGTCAAAAGCAAAACGCCTGTGCCACCAAAATTAAACCAGTGATGCAGAGAGAGCGACTCTGCGAGGTGAACCGGCCCCTGGCAGAGAAAGCCGTCTCCTTTCTCGGACTCTGATAATCTGGGCTCAACATTCATTCCCATGTGTGTGTGGTGACTTATCTCTGGCACACAAAATTAGAAGGGGAGTGGAGAGCGGACATAACTTCCCAGTATGGAATTGCTGCCTATGGATGCCATAGGCTTTCAAGTGGCCAGGAGAGCTTTTTCTAGGAAGGCTGACCTAACCTTCCTGACCTCCCTTTCCAATTCATCAGAAGGGCCAGAATCCAGCATGAAGAGTAAATGCATAACAGGAAATAATTAATGCTCACACCCGTTTCTTTAATTATCTCATCTTCAGCAATGGCAATCGTGAGCTGGCAGATCAGCTGGATACGGTCCCAGCTGTCCACACTCCTCTTGCTGGGCGGTCCTGCACCCCATCCCGCCTGGCAGTGAGGCTCTGTTCTCTAGGCTGGTGGGCTCGCTTTTGCATTCCAGCAATGCTGGGGCTTTTTCCATCTCTGGGATACTGTAAATCATATGTAAGATCCCACCCTAGCTGATGCTTTGCACCTAGCTTGCCAGGAAACAAAAGCATCTGCTGGTTGCTGGACAATGCGATAGGAAGCAGCGGTTGTGCCATGAATGCCAGCAAAGCCGACAGCTCTTCAGAGAACAGGATGTGATATCTTTGTGCTGATTCTGGCACATTAAAACCTTCCCTTTGCTTTTTCTTAATCCAGGAAGCTGACGGAATGCCCTGTGTGTTTGAGGCTGAAAATGCTGTGAGTTGATTAAAGCTGGCCAAGGAAGCGATAACTTTACTTTTCAGCTCTGGAGCATCCAAGGCTGACAGGACAGGCTGGAAGCAGGGGACAGTGCAGTAAACTGTGAGGATGAGGGGCAGGGGAGCTCCTTGACTGAGCCTTGCAGGAAGGGTTGTCGTAAACTTCCTCTCTGTTTTAGGTATTGAGATAATCCAGTGGCCCTGGTGGTGTTTTCTAAACTGGAAAATTTGGCTCTTGAGCTGGTTCCCAATGTGGAATTCCTGGCAGCAATAGGTGGGAATTGTTGCGCTTCAGGGAGGGTTAAACTGAGGTGAAGCATCTCATTTCAGGCTGCCTGAGATGTGTGAATGCCTCATGAGTCAAATGCTTGCGGGGCTCTTCCAGGCTGCGGGCAGGAGGAGCCACCTGGAGCAGAGGGACTTTGCCTGTTAAGTCCAGTTCTCACCGATTCCCACCACGCTGAGCACCATTGCCAGCATTTTGCACTGGTGTTGGCGTGGGGAAATCCTGTCTCTCACTGCCCCCTTGGGAAGGATGAGCATCTGATGGATGAGCTGGCCTTTCCTCTGGTACCTGTCTCCCTAAGTGACTATTGTTCAGGGAGGCACGTGCCAGCCACTCCAGCAGGAAGCAGCCTCGGGTGTTTGTCACTGTTCGTCACCACTGGTGCTCTGGTGTGTGAGTTTCCCAGAACTGCAGAGTGCCTCAGTTTTTCCCACCACAGGTAAAAACACAGTCCCAGGGCGTTGACTCATTCTCCATATGCTGGAACGTGTTTCGAGGAGGAAGGCAGAGGAGAGCAGGGAATGCCGTGTCCTGCGTAGCCCGCTCCACACAAGCGTGTTTCTGTCTGATCAGGAGAGAACCTGGAGCAACTGTTCCACCAGCTAAAAAAGCCTTTGGAAATTGGGTACCATGCTCTCACTGGGTAGCGTTCCCTTTCTTCCCTTATGTGGCACTTCTGGATGCTGCTCCATGCCTGAGGTTTCCTTATTTCTGAAATAGGATGGTCTCTGACATCTCTGAATTCGAAGAGGAGGTCAGGAGTCGGCGTTCCTAGACAATCCTCTCATAGCCTCTCGAGCTGAATACTTGCTCCAGCATTCCTGCTCTTCCCGATGGTGTTGCCAGAACACCTGTGTGGGACTGGAAGAGCATGGAAGAAAGTGTAAAGGCTCCTCTTCTTGTGTAGATTGGAAAGCCAGCCCGTCGCTGGAGATGTTATTGCTCACTGACACTGAGAATGCAAAGAAGCTCTCTGCTCTCAGCAGCCGGGGAGGAGCACTGAGAAGTCAGCGCAGCAGCACCAACAGAAGACATCTCGCTTATCTTTCAAACTGTTGCTGCTTGAGGAACCTGAGGCAATCAGCTCTTCTTAAAAAGTCTTTAAAGTAACTTCATGACTGATTTATTTATTTATTTCAGTCTTCCTCAGCCTCACCAGTAAAAGCGTAGTGAGCGTTTTGTGGGCAAAATTAGGGCTGTTTGATTTTTCTGCTGGCAATTTTTAGCTGCTTTTTGTGAGGTTGCTATATAAGTGTACGTGGGCATGTGCTGCTCTCTGATGGGACTGAATCTCCTTTCAAAGCGGATATTTTGTCTGGGTAGAAGTTCTGCACTAAGCAATAAGTTAGCGTAAAAGAAATGTCAGATTCCTGATTTCAAGCTGTGGTAGAAGAGATGTTGGACCATGGGGTGGGGCCCATTGCGAGATCTCCTCGTCTTTAAAGGAACAAAGAGTACTGAAACGCTTTCTGCCTCTGCTAAAAAGATAACAGGATTTAGCAGGAGCGAGCATGGTAAGCCGGGAACAGGTGAGCACACGGAGCAAAGAGCAGCTGACTAAGAGATGGAAGTTTGTCATCTGCGAGTGGGTGGAAGTGACAATGCTCATGGTGACGTGTCAGGTTTCTCGGTGGAAGTTTGCTCTGGCCAGACACCCAGGAACTTGCATGTGATTTAAACTATTTTTATACGTTCACCTTTCTCTCTTCCCTGCAGGGGATCTCCAGCAGCACCTGCAGGCCATGTTCATACTGCTCCGCCCAGAAGACAACATCAGGCTGGTAGGCTGGCTTTTTGCTTATCTGCTGTTAATGAATATAAAGGTTAAGTTCCACTTGACAAATACACCTGTGTAACTCATGAAAGCAGTGGTGTGTGTATGTTAGAGCGGTTTCGTCAGCAGATTTGGGGAGTTGTCTTCGCAGCCACAAAGATAAAAAGCTGGCTCTGAAAGGCCTGCTTATTTGGTTGTTGCAAATTGTGTGGCTAAAAGATTGCCCTCGTCTGAACCAAGATCTGAGCACTTATGCGCCCAAAAAGTACTGTAACAATTGCCAGAGAAGCTGGGTAAATTAGCTCAGTCTTATTTAAATCAAGAGTAGGTGACGCTTTTGACCAGAGTCAACAGTGTTCTGTATTAGACCACTTGTGTTCCTCACTCTGCTCTCCTTACTCATTGCATCCCAGAAGGCCGTGTCTCATCAGGAAGGAGCTTGTGGGTTCCACATGTAGCCCTGCACCTTTATTGAACCTCATCTTTCTGCCTTTCTGAGTTATTGCCTCCTATAATGATGTAATGAAAATTAGGCATTGCTATTTATAACGTTAATGTGCTGTCCTGAAGAGCATCAGAAGCTGAAGATGAGCAGTGAGGAACTTGTCTAGGACGTGTTGAAGTGCTCTGCAAGGTCAGGCATGACTGCAGCCTATCTGCATCTCTCATCACTCAGTAGCTTGAAGTTTCTTTGTTGTCTTGATGCTTCTTAGCAACATATGCCCCAAGTAGGTCCCTGCCAGCATCAGAAATGTGGTTCTGGCACCTCTGGTTTGCTGAATCCTCTTGAGCTGTGCTGGAGCTGTACTGATGTTATGAGTATTGCTGGGAAACCGGCAAGTTTACTATGGAATGCTTTAACTTTAAAAATGACCACTAAAAATAATTTGCCATCAACAGTCTTTGTAAGCAAACAAAAGGACCTGCTCCCAAACTTTGTCAGACACACCTCGCTGTCACCAAAATCCCAGTCAGAGTGATGGGGATGAGGGTTCTCGGCACTTTTCAGAATCCGAGCCAGGGTTAGAACATTGGAAGCTGTTGAACAAGTCATTGTTCAGCAATATCACTGGCTACATTGTGTGATTTGGGACAAATTAGCCTTAACAGCTGAATAAGGACTTTGTGGGCTGAGACATAAACCCTTTTGTTTGGAGCTGCATTTGGAATGCTGAAATCTTGCGTGAGGTTAAGTTCGATGGTCTACTTGAATTTAATTGATTCTTGACGAATGAAGGGTGTGCAGAGCTGCAATAGACTCTCTCATAAAATAGTAGATGCAAATGAAATTTGAAATACAAACAGTACTGAGAGAATCGTATTCTCCTCTTGTGTTGGCTACTGTCATTCGGAGGGCAGACTTCACTGCTCTGAGGGCAGCGGAGGAATCTAAGCCTCTATAAACCTACACTTGAAATTTGGAACAACTCTTGTTTCTGTTGGAGCTGTTGGCAGAGCGATTTAGCCTTCCTTGAGAGCAAGGTTAGAGCAATGGTACCGGTACAAGATCAGTAGGAAGAAGAGGAATATGAGCTAAAAAGAATGGGGACTTGTTCACTTACGTGTGTTGAGTAATAAAAGACTTCAGAAGCTTGGACGCTTGTTTTGTCTTCAAATCAAATAGCCCAGTGAGAAATGTATTCTTGTATGGAACACCTACTATAGCGAGCATGAAAAAGATGAAAGGTCAGCGTGAACTTACCTCCTGGAATGCATTATAAAATACCTCATCACAGTTTGGACAAAACAAGGTTGCAGCAGGAGACAAAAGTTGGCTCATGTTTAGGTGAGTAAAACTAAGAAGTGTTGCTGGCCCTGAAAGGACTACAGAGGACTACAGACTGTAAATAACCTCCCCAAGCTGAGGAGAAAGCTAGCACTGTGTAGATGAGCTGCTGAGAAAGAACCTCTCATCCTATCACAGTCCCTGAAGCCAAGCCATCCTCCCTGGAGAGAGTGGGATTTAAATATCTTCATTTAAAAGGTGTTGAACCCCCCACTCTTTGTTCCCTTTCTGTTGGGTGACTGCAAGAACTAGTGCATAATGGAAAGGTTAGAGGCCAATTTGTGATTTGATAGGCTAGCAGTAATTTTTGGACCACTAAGTAAATTTGGGGATTGGCTGATGTAGAACATCAACTTTGCTATTTCATTATTCTGTAAAATTAGCAAAACTCATTACCTGCTCCAGTCATGGTTCTGTGCCCTGTGGTAAGGGTGAAAGTGTTGGATCTAGAGAGCCACAATAACCTGTGCCCTGTTTCTCTTAACTGGTCCTCCAAAAATCCACCCCAGTGACTGGAAAGTCTGTGACCTTTGGCCGTTGTTTGTCTAGCTGTGTTCTAAAGGGTTTGCATTAAGACCACACTCCCCATTACTGCTAGCCAAATTGCTTTGGCAAAGTAAAGTAGATTATGTTAATCCTCTTGCTGCTGGACTGTCCTCAAGAGAAGCACAACAGAGCTCGTTTGCACATGCCCTGGACAGGGCAGCTGTTGTCTGCCTGCTCCCGTTTTAGACAAGTCATCACAGAATAGTTTGGGTTGGAAGGGACCTTAAAGATCATCCAGTTCCAACCCCCCTGCCTTGGGCAGGGACACCTCCCACTGGATCAGGAGGCTCAAAGTTTCATCCAACCTGGCCTTGAACACCTCCAGGGATGGGGCAGCCACCACTCCACTGGGCAACCTGGGCCAGGGCCTCCCCACCCTCAGAAGTCTTTGTTTCTATTTGAAATTTGGTTCTTAATGTAGATGATGACTTTGACCCCCAAGACTTTGGTGATTGCTTGCTCTTCTAGGTTGAAGAGCACCCTTTCTGTTTTGCCTCAAGCGGTTAGTGGTAGAAACAGCCATCTTTGGCAGAATTCACACCTTGAAGGACTGACCACTTTGATCCTCCGTGTTTCCAAAGGAATCGCAGTGACTCGAGGAACAAGAAAGAAAATAAGGCTGGTTCTAGCATGACTTTATCCTAAAGAGATGGGGTGGGGCACAGTCTCTCACTGTACAGAGCACGTCTGTCTGCTGGCATCGGCATTCGGGTAGTTTCTCTCAGTCTTCGGTCCTATTGGACAAGTCCAGAAGACGTGGTCAACACCGTCTCCTGCCTGCACTTGCTGTTCCGCCCCCGTCACTAGAGCTGCTGCTCCCTGCAACGTCACTGGGAAGCGTTCCCTGCCGCGCTCAGCTTGGTCTCCTGCGATAGAGCGCTCCTGTCAAACAGTGAGCTCTCTTGTAGCTGTTGTGTGCTGTTTGAACCTTTGGTATAGACTCTTTGTGGTCAAGACTTACTGGCTAGTGGACAAGGGAGGTGGAGAAGGTCAGAGGAGGCTTCCTCTAAGCTTGGAGATGCCAAGACCAAGTTAGAAAGAACCAATGCAGCGTGTTGGGAAAATCAGAATCAGCCTGTTCCTGAGAGATCCCTCACCATAGTTATTCTGTGATGTATTTTAAGGCTAAAATAACTGTTCAAACTGGGCTCTCTGAGCCACAAACTCCCGTGGGCCACCAAGAAGTGTCTACACAAGCAGTGGCTCGGGAGGGTTGCTGGTGTTTGAGGAATTTGGGTTCAGTTTGCAAAGGTTGTCAAGCACCGCTTTGAGCTTCAACCTCTGGGTCACAAGGAATTGGGTAACTGGGTCCCGTTGCATCAGGCAGGTGTCCGCAGCGTGGACTGGGCTGGGCTGTGACATCTCTTTGTCGCCCGTGTTTGCTTCCTCCAGGCCCTGCTCAAAGTTCAAGCAGCAGTTTAACAACAAGGTAAACACTGGAACCAGACAGTGTCTTGGGGCTGGATTTGGGCTGTCCAAAGTTGAGATTCAGCGTACGTAATTCAGACATTTCCTTTCTAGGGATGTCCTAGTTTCTCTAGTTGGGATCCTATGACAAAAATAGCTCCAAATGACTTGGAACAGAGTCCAAAAAGCTTTACTTCTAGGCAAAACCTGTGATGCTGGGCTCCTCGCTATAACCAGCGGTCTGTCTGTAAGAAGACTTGCTGGAGTCACTGCCCCATCTCTTCTGGAGGAGCGTTAGCCTTTGGTGTAGCCCTTTAGGAGCTTCAGTGATGGTCTGACGTTCACCACTTAGCTGCATGGCTGTTTTCTGAATGCTATCAACAGTATTTGATTTGGAAGAGTTTGGCCTGAAATTCAGGCATCCTCCTGTCCTGCTAGATCTCTTTTTTTGGCACTTGGGTGGTTGTGATAGAAGCAATGAGGCACAAAGACTCTCACCTTTTCTGAGTAATCTGAATCCAGCCATGAGTACAGCTTGGTAGGAGGGTGATAGCTTCGTAATCTTCCTGCCAGCTGGGGAAGTTGATAGAAAAATTCAAAGGACTGGCAGGAAACCACCTTATCAGTTAGATCGTAGTTGACCAGCTGTCCAGGAAGTTGGTGGAAAGTCTTGGTGGAACTGTTGTAGCACATAGTAGTTTAAAAGAAAGCCCTAGCTCTTTGGACAAAGCCCTTGGTGAAGTGAAGAGCAGATTCAACACCCGTCTGTCTCACTGAACATGAAATGCTTTGTGATGCTCGCTAGGCTGGGACCTGTCTGAGAGCCATAAGATCCAGCCTTGAAGGCTGTTGTTTAAATGCAGCCCTGGTGGGACAGAACAAGGTGTGCAGAAGGCACCAGGAACGCCCCAGCTGTTGAGTAAAGTATTGTGTGAGAGAATGAGTCGCTTCTCCCTCTTTTGCTGGTTACCCAGCTGAGAAGTACGGGCCATCCGTACTAGTGCAAACTGCGTCACTGCTTCTGCAGCTGCTGCTCGGCATGGAAAGGTGGCTTGGAAAAGCAATGATGTGTGTTTTGCTGGCTGAAGCGCTGATCTCTCTGATGTCTCCCTTTCCTTTCCTTAGGCTGTAAGACTGGAAAGTACCTACCAGAACCGCACCAGATACATGGTGGTAGTGTCCACCAATGGCAGACAAGACACCGAAGAGAGCATTGTCCTAGGGATGGATTTCTCTTCCAATGACAGGTACTCTCAGTGTCCAGGTTGGGAAGTGCTTGTGTTCCACCCACGTGTCAAGTCTAGAAACCACTGTTTGTTGTCCATCCTTTCTGGGGATAGACTGCTTCAAGTTTTCCAGCCCAGCACCTTGCTTGAGATCCAGAATTGCCCTTTTAATTTTTGAAGGGAGGTGGCAGTGGGAAGGCAGCAGCTCAGGTCAGAGTTACATCCATTTCTCTGAGCCTCAGCCTTCTGTGAAGTTGTTCACTGCCCTTAAGTGCCTGAACCGTGAGGTCCCTAAGCCCTGCATCTATGCACCAGAGACAGGGGCGGTTTGCATGCGAAGGAGGAAGAGCCTGCAATTAAGAGAAGCCAGACATCAGGGTTCAGGAGAGCAGCTAAAAAGAAAGTGACAGTCAGCCCCTTGCCCAGGTCGTGGCACAAAGGGCCTGATGGGAATGTCAGGGTTGCTGACAGCAGCTCCTGCATGTGTTCTCTCACCAGACATCAGAATGTCATCAGGATTTAGTGATTTTGCTTCATTTGTTCAAATCGCTGCTGACCTCTCCGAAAAGCCGCAGCGTGTGGCTAGGAAGCAGGTTTTGCTGCTGGAGTGACAGTAAGCCATGAGGGAGCAGCCCCAGCAACTTCACAGGCAGAAGCTTCAAGTTTAGAAGGAAACACTGGGCACTTGAGGGAGGGTATGGAGTCCCATGGCTCTTCTAAGGAGTTGTAGGTAAATCTTGGCCTTCGCAGGGAAAGAACAACCTGGATATTCAAACTGTTTTGGAAGGTTGCATACACATGCTTGCTTCCAGCAGAGCCGCTACACGAATGAGCTTTGTTTCTGACCCTAGTTGGTCAAAATTACTTTCAAATAGTCAGCAGGTTCACTAGAAAATCTTTTTGAGCTGTTTGGCTAAGAAATGGCCTTCCAAGCAGCCTGCGGATCACAACAGCTACCAGGCTTTAGTTCAAGTGGCTTGATTTGGATGCTTGGCTCAAATGATGCCTGCTAAAAAGGGGGACCAGCCTGATGCTGCCTCTGGCACCCTTCCTGTGCCTGCGTGCACAGCTGTAGCGCAGAGATGCTCTTGTGGTAGTGTCAGAATAACTTGTCCTTGCACAGGTTGCTGTGAGCTTGGAGCTTGCTATTGGCTGTGATAAACCAGCACGGCCACCTTTGATAGCTGAGAGCTTGTTGGTATTTGGTCTCTAATAACATAGCAGGATCATTTTAGCTTTCTGCTAGAATTACTCAGGTTCTGGATGGTCAGTCTGATGTGCCCTCCCCTAGCCCACTCGGTATTTATAACTCAATGTAGACTTGTTGCTATGGTCTCTGATAAGCGCTTGCTTGCTGAACCATATCACTAAAAATACCCTGGCCACCTTGGGAAGCCTTTTGAACATGCATCTTTCCATGAGCTCATCTCATGTTGTCAACAGAAATAGCTGCGTGCCACAGTGTCTCCTTGTGCTGGGCACCGGTTGCTCCGAGCCATGTGTGTTTACAGGGCTTCGTGTCTGCTGACCCTCCGAAGCCTCGAGTCTTGCCCTCTTCCCCCACTTCTTGTGAACCGTAGAGGCTGACAGGGGTGTTAGGGCTTGTGGAAATTTGAGAGCAGTTAGTGCAAAGCATAAGAGCAGGAGGCGGTTGAACCCGATTCATCTTGAAGTGCTGTTTTGATTATGAACCGATTTTACAGCTTTGTGAGATTCAACTTTTTCTTTTGACAGCCACGTTTTGTTGGGGTTCCCTGCCTGTTTTCCATTGCTTGACTTCTCCTTTTCACTTGGCTTTTCACTCAGCCTTACACAAAGGAGATGACTGAGGGCAAAGAGAGTAAAATGGCTGAGAGGAGTGGGATTGCCAGGAGGAATCTTGGCTGGCCGTTTTGCTCATCCTTGAGGAGTGGGAGGGCGAAGAAAGGACAGGAGTACACAACAAGCAATAGGCTATGATTGCTAACCTTCCGTGCTGCCCGTCGCCCTGCTATTGCACTGTGTTGATCCCCGTTCCCAGCAGCTGTGGCTGAGGAGAAAACAAAGCTGTGGATTGCAAAATCAGAGCTAGAACCAAACCTCTTGAGAGCGACTAATCTGAAAAGAAAGCCTTGAGCTGACTGAAGACTGTGAGCCCCCTCTGACCTTGCTCACAAAGCTCGCTGCTTATGAATCCTGTTTGCTCTTCTCCTGGGCGTATGTTAACCCTTTAAGCTCTCTCGAAAGACAACTGCTGTACCCTCTGTCTGGTTAATGAACCTTGCCAGACACCTGTAGAACAGCACTGGCTCTCTTTGTCCCTAACAACAATGGGATCTTTCATTTTTTTTTCTAATGAGTACAAAATACTCAATGACTGCTGTGAAATTTGAATAATGGCATGGTGCTGGAGTTGACGGGCTGACCTTTTCTTTCTTACTGCAGTAGCACCTGTACCATGGGCTTGGTGCTGCCGCTGTGGAGCGACACCTTGATCCACCTGGATGGGGATGGGTGAGTGTCTTTCGTATATTGTAGAGGGCTTCCATATGGCAGCTTACAGCACAGCGTGTGGAGAAGGATTCAAATGATCACTGTCTACAGCTGCCTGAAAGGAGGTTGTAGAGAGGTGGGTGCTGGTCCCTTCACCCAAGTGATAGGACGAGAGGGAATGGCCTCGAGCTGTGCAAGGGCAGGTTCAGATTGGACATTAGGAAAAACTTCTTCCTGGGAAGGGTTCTCAGGCACTGGAATGGCTGTCAAGGCAGGTGCTTGAGTCCCCTTCCCTGGAGGTGTTTAAAAGATGGGTAGATGAAGTGCTTAGTGATATGATTTAGCAGTGGACAGGTACGGTTGGACTTGATGATCTCAACGGTCTCTTCCAGCCTAGAGATTCTATGATTGCAGAGCTGTAACAGCCCTACTGCTGTTGCCCTGTAGCGCACTAGTAGGCTCAAAGACCTGAAATCACGGTGGTTGTGGCAGTGAACACCAATAATTGACTTATCTGTGAATAAACACGCACTGAGACAGTGACTCATGTGTGTCTTTAAGCTGGAGTAAAGGAGCTTTTACTGGTGAGTGAGTGTGTAGTGAAAGCTCCTTAAAGGGATCCTATTATGTGTTCCTCCATCGCGCTTGCAGCAGGCAGCGTTCCGCTGAACATAAAAGAAGGATGATGTTTCTCTGCCAAATAGACACCCGACTTGCAGATTCCTGTTTGTGCCAGTTCCAAAGGCAGTCCAGTGCAGTGCGTGGAATGACTTTTCTTTCCTTGGTAGCTGCCCCAGGATCTCTTTAGCTGCACTCTGTTGCTCCCAGCTGTGGCACTGAATTTGTGTTGCCAAGGTAAACAGCACAGCCCAGCACTGTCCCACTGTCTTAGTTTCATTCCCCAACAGCAGCTGCTTAAGAGTTATCTTAGAGCTTTTAGTGCGCTATTTTGATCTGTTCGCTAGCTGAACTCAGCAGTGTTTGCTTAGGGCTTAGTCCTTCGCTGTTCTAACGTGTTACAAACTATCAGTTATTAACTGAAAAGTGGCTTTTGGGACATGGTTTTTACAGTGCCTTTCTTCCTCTCTCCAGAGGGTTCAGCGTCTCAACAGATAACAGGGTTCATATATTCAAGCCGGTGTCTGTGCAGGCAATGTGGTGAGTACTATAATCTGTCCCAGCGATGCTTTTTCCAAGGTGTTTTGGCTGCTTGAGCTTTTAAAAAGCAGGTGCTGCTTTGCATTATTGGTGTCTTGAGGCCTCCTTGAGCCGCCAGAAGTCTCCTTCAGAGACGGAGAAGGAAGTTTGATACCAAAAAAGAAAACCATGCAAGCGCTGATGAGTTTCTAACACTGCAGCCGCACCTTCGTCTCAGCTGGTGCAGAAAGGAATAGGATCATTCTCCTTGCAAAGGGCTCTGGTTTGAACCTCTCCAAAGCAAAATTGCTTTGAGCATTTGTTTGAAATAGATTTTTGTCATTATTTTATTATTATTTATCATAAGTAAGGAAATAAAGACTGCACATGTTTTAGGAGTCTCCAGTGAGACATGTTCGTTGTGATGGCGAGAAGGAAAGAGAAGCTGCCTGCATTTTTCTTTCCTTTTAGGGTGGCTCATGTAAGAATGCAGTGACCATGAAAGTATTTCTGGCTGAAGCTTCTTTGCATTGCAGGAATGCATTGCCTGTCGGGGTGTCATGCCACTGTGTCACCCCAGTGATTTTGACCTGGATCTTTCTTATCTCAATCAAAGATTTAAAACAAGCTAAAAATAGGAGAGGAGGGATTTATTTCCCAGCAGCAGCTGAAGAAACTTGTGACGTCCCTCACGTAGTGAGAGAGGGCAGACACCTAAACACCTCAGTAAAGTCAAGTCCTGAGCCTTTGGCTGTGCAGTTCTCTGTGTCTGGTGGTTCCTGGGTGTCCCTGCCGTGTTGATGGTGCAGTAGGAGCTGTCAGAGCACCCTGTCTTGGACACAAACTCTGTGAATCTTATTTATGGCTTAGGTATCTGTAGCAGATTTTGGAGCCAAAGGCACAGTTGTCACTGCCCTCTGCTTTATGGGCACCTTCACTGTTATCCAGGCTTGTCTTACCATACTTCCCTTAAGACATGTGAATTCCTGCAGCGTGTGGTTATCCACACCCTCCCAGGACTGCTCAGCCCTGGGGGCTGTTGAATGGAGCACTGGAGTTTGTCCCAGCTGGTGGGATGGGAGCAGCATCCTGGGTTTTGCTGCTGGTTTGTGCTCCGTATCAGCCTGAGGAAGAAATTATAACCCTGCAAGTGTTTTTTCCCTTCCTAGGTCTGCTCTGCAGAGTTTACATAAGGCTTGTGAAGTGGCACGGTGCAACAATTACTACCCAGGGAGCCTCTTCCTCACGTGGGTCAGTTACTATGAAAGCCATATCAACTCCGACCAGTCCTCAGTCAACGAATGGAATGCCATGCAAGATGTCCAGTCCCACCGGCCCGACTCGCCTGCCCTCTTCACCGATGTGTAAGTTGGTCTGGCTCTGCTGAGCCAAAGTGTTTGACTGTCAAGCACCACAGTCTCCAAACAAGGAGACAGCTTCCACAAGAGATTACACTTCATTAGATATTAATGAGGAAAGGTTTCCTGTTCCAGGTAACAAGCAGAGCCCTGGTTAGGTAAACACCATCACTGGAAGTTTGGCCCTCCTGGGGCACCCTTGCGTCTCCTCTAGCCTCTGTTTTCAGTCTGGTTGTTTACCTTGGGCTTTAGGCTTGCAGACCTTTGCTTCCACAGCGCAAGTCCCATGTTAGTAGTGAATGAGAGCTGTGGTATTCTAGTACCGAGGCATTCCTCTTAGCTGTTCTGTCCTCTGGTTTCCAGGCCTGGTGTCTCCTAGAAGGAACAAGTGTCTCTGGACTTTGCTTCTACACTGGCACGTGTCTGAGCACGGGATTAGAGTAACGTGGTCTGGTTTTCCTTACTCAATTCATTTTGCTGTAAAGCAAAGTGTTTGTGTATGGACTCCTGAGCCTGTGAGCTCAGAAGCGTCCTCATAGGCATCCACCTCACACACCTAAGAATTGGCACAAAGTGCAATGTGGTTTTTCGTCGTTCTGAGGAGCTTTGTGAATGTGGGACAGGGCAGTGTGCGGGTCCCAGGCCATCTCCAGCTAAACGCTTGGCTCTCTGATATATGGCCCAAAACATGGGCTGAGGTACATAGGTAGAGAGTTGGAAAAGGCAAAATTTATAGGCTCTATCGATATTCAAGGTTTACAACCCCTTTAATTAGTAATTGCTGATGGTACTGTTACCATATAACCTCAAAGGTAGTCTGTGTCCAGATGTGATGCCAAGCATGAGAGCTTCGTTGCACGGTTGAGGTAGAAGAGATGACTTCACTAACCCAGCTGCTTTCCCAGGGTAGCAGTGCCATTGGTTGATTTATGCCCTCGGATATTTCCTGTTGTTAGAGTTCAGCGAGTGTATAATAACGCTAAGCAGTTGTTCGGCTGTGAACAAGTCTTCACACTTGATTGTTTTTTAATGTACGAGTAGGGCGGCTGGAAAGTTTTTGCAAGCTGTCAGATTAATATTCTCTAAAACTTTTCGTATATAAATTTGATGTAACCCACCCTTTCCCTTGTGGCAGCCATTGAATGGTTTCCTTGGGACACCTCAGCAGGGTTCTCTTATTCGAGTCCTGAAACAATGCGGGAAATTAAAAGGATCAGGAATGATTGTTGTTTGTGAACCACAGGTTGGGCACTTGGAGAGCAGAAAGGTGTCTGCGGTCGCCATCCTGGCAGCCTTCTAGGGAAACGGGAAGGTGGTGTGAGATGTTGCTGCCGGGTCCTTTCTAGAGACGATGGGCGAGACAGCTCAGTGCTGCTGCGCTGTTGCAGCTTCCCATGGTGTTAGTTAGGCTATTTTTGCAGCTGGTGATAAGGCCCCTGGCAGCAGAGGCTGGAGGAATGCACAGAGGCTTAGCTGCCGTGGTCTCTCCATGTAAGGAGTTTTGGAGCTGTTACCTTTCCAAGAAAGGTAGGGGGAGGCTTGGCTATTGCTCCGGAGGGTATAATGCAGCCTTCCCAATTTAAATTTTACCAAATACCAGAGGTTCTCTGGATGACTGCAGTGGATTAGGAGCATTCAGTTGGTGACTTTCATATACAACTGGGAATCTAAACTGGGCTTTACAGTCACCTGAATTCCCTCTAGCTGAGGATGTGCTTGGGGAAAGTAGTGGGTATGTTAGAGACTCCATGGAGTATCCAGTCTATACCATACCTGTTTAAAAAGTGCCATGATTCCAGTTTATTTCCCCTCCCAGTGACTCTGTTGCTTTCTTCTGATAGCCCAACTGAGCGGGAACGCACGGAACGACTAATTAAGACCAAGTTAAGGGAGATCATGATGCAGAAAGATTTGGAGAATATCACATCAAAAGAGGTGAGCAGTGAGGGATCAAACTAGAGAGCTCTATACTTTGTGTTGTGAAGAAAGGCCAGAACAAAAGCTTCACGTGACTTCCTTGTGTTCCTCCTCTCTACCCAGATACGCACCGAGCTGGAGATGCAGATGGTGTGCAACCTGCGGGAGTTCAAAGAGTTCATTGACAATGAAATGATAGTGATCCTTGGACAGATGGACAGCCCCACGCAGATATTTGATCATGTCTTTTTGGTAAGTCTAACAGTGAATTCAAGAGTAAACACTCCTGACGCTTCTCACTGTGTGTTGGATGACACAGGGGCCTCTGGAGGAACTTAAAGGAACTCTGAAGGAGAGCTTGGCTGATCCTGGAGCCACGTACTCTTAGGCAAGACACGAGTGCTATTGATCAAGAGCACCCCAGCTTCTGTACTAATCTGTACTAACATTGCCTTACAACACCAGCCAAGCTGTAGACCCTTCACTAGAGCATGGAAGAGAAA
Source organism: Cuculus canorus (assembly GCF_017976375.1). Classification (NCBI taxonomy): domain Eukaryota; kingdom Metazoa; phylum Chordata; class Aves; order Cuculiformes; family Cuculidae; genus Cuculus; species Cuculus canorus. Next base: position 4,545,409 of record NC_071420.1, read on the forward strand.
AGTCTTAATTCTGTCTACTTTTCAGGGCTCTTTCCATTGATGTAAGATGAGTTTCGTAGCTTTAACTGTGCACGGTGCCCACATGCCAAGTTCTTGGACTATACATGCCTTTGGGAAGTTCATAACCATAGCGAATAGGGAGGCGACAGCTGCGTAACATTCAGGTTGAATGATACTCTTGTGGGAAGCTTGGAGTTTGTGTGATCCAGGAGGAGCAGAGGAGCTTAACAAAGAATCCTGGAGATAAGTCACTTAAGGAAACGTAAACATTTCACCTTTTAATGTGTTGCTTGCGTAGTTGCCTTTCATTGCTGCTGGGGCCTGTCTAATTACTGCACCTCCTCCTGGTGAGTCAGCGCTCCGCTGGATTTCCCAGCCCTGGAGCAATGGACACAGGTTTGGTTGGGCTGTCTAGCCTATGAGGTTGGCTCAACTTTAAACAAAGCCATTCCTCTTGGACCAGCTGGTCTTTGCAAATGGAAAGGGCCTCTCCCAGTCTCCTGCAGATTAGTGCCATGGTTTGGAAGAGATGATGAATGTTAATGTGAGCGTTCCCAAGAAACTGTGGTGGGATGGAGCCAGGAAACTTAAAGTATCTGCCATGTAATGGATTCATTTTTGCAAACTGTGTTCTCCAGAGCGAGAGACCTATTACAGGCCTGCAGTGCTGGTCGAAGGCAGAGTCGATGTGTTTGAGCAGGAAGCGAGCAGCTCGGAGGCCCCATGTGTGCTGCAGAGAAGAGAGTTAGCTGGCCAGGGTTAGATGTGTTTATTTCGCTGTTCACACAGGCTTTGAACGTGGGGAAAAGAGATGTAACCCAAGTGAGCTTATGGTGTTGCTGCCTTTGATGTGTGAGATGGTTGTTTCATGTATAAAGAGCACCTGGATGGTTTTTAAATGCAGGCAGTCTCTTGTGTGGGGTAGAGCTGGCAGCAGCCTCCAGGGGAAGGGTGGAGTGGTCTCATCTTTGCTGAGGTGGTTTTGTCAGCGGTTGGAGGAAGTGCCAGCATATGGTGCTGGGTTCCTCCTTTGCAGAGCTGCTTCAGAATCGATCTGGTTCATGGAGCGAGATAAGGTGCTGAACATCAGCTTTGTTACCACTCTCTGTGCACCCCTTTCCTCAAAAGAGCTCCTGCTCTCCAACACTTGGCTGGCCAGCTTCCTGCTCCGTTCAGTGGTGATAATCCCTCTCTCCATCAGTTGTCTGGCCATGCCTTCCTTCTGGCTGATGTGTCCCTTTGCATGTTTTCCCTGCAGGGCTCGGAATGGAACGCCTCCAATTTGGAAGACTTGCAGAACAGAGGGTAAGTAGCTTCGGGCCATCAGCTTACAAGCAAGAGCCTGGCCTCAACGCTTGTCTGTGCAACAAACTCTATTCCATACCTGCTGCATAACTCGAGTCTTACTCAAGGGTTTGCAGATCTCGACAAGCTCTCGCTTCCTCCAAACTCCGCGTCCCACAAACAGGCACCCTTAAGTAAAAGAAGCTGGTTCCCTGACCTTGCCTGACATCTCTTTGGTGAACAAAGGCACCCAGCAATCTCATCGCTATAAGTAGCAAAAAGCTGCAATTACTTAGCTGGATGCTGCACAGTTGGCTCTGCGCCCTCTGCTCCAGCCTGGTGTTCTGGACTGAGGTCTCTAGATTACAGAGGCACTTTGGAGTCTGGACCTCTGGGCTGCGGTAGGAAGAAAGAGAGCGTTTGTTTCTTTGAGTGGAACCCAGTAGGAAGTGAAGTCCTGTAGCTCTCGGGTGTAGCACTGGTGGGTTTCTCTGTCTCCAATCCCTTCTACCTTTCAGGCTTAAGCTTCAAGTGTCCTTTCTCTAGGCCGGGTGGATCTAAGCACCAAGGTTTTGCAGTTATATCTTCATTTTGGCTTATTTGTACCAGTACAGTGGAAAAAAACTAATCGCTCTGCTGAATTGAATTGATAGTAAACCTTTGTGCCTCAAAGAAGCAACCTGGCAAAATTCACTCTCCTCGTTCAGCTCAGGTTCTGCTGCAGTTTCCCTGTCTCGAGCGGGTCCTACCTGACTGCCAGCGATCTCCTACCTGCGAGGGAAAAGGGATGTCAGTGCCTGGCAGTGCCTGGCAGTGCTCTTGTTCTGTCTGATATCTCAGCATGAGCGCGGTTTGTAAGCATCTTAGGAGTAACCCTCAAGGCTAAAAATAGTGAATGTAGTGTCCATAAATACCATATGCTTTCTCTAGCAGTTTCCTCTCCAGAAAATTTAAGGATAAGGAATAAATCCGCCCTAGTGGCTTGTTGTCTCTTACATCTCCCTGTAGTTATTTTATGTGTTTAATTGTGATGTTGCTCATGCCTCTGACCTTGCTGGTGGTGGTGGTGCAGCAGGAGGAGAGATTTCCAGAGGGGCTTTGAGGTGTCCAAGCACTAACTGGACAGTCTGTGATGGAGCTCCTGTGACACAGGGGTTGCTGGCGCTTAGAGAGACATTGGGCAAGCAGGGTAACCTGACCTCCTGTAGAGGAACTTTCTCTCCAGTATGGAAGGAAGACCTTTTATCAGAGGCTCTAAATTGCTCAGCAAAACGTTTAGTCTGTGTTAGCGGCTGCTTCCTTGCATTAAATCCTGGTTTCCAGGGAGGTTGAGTTCAAGACTGCAACTTCGAATGCTTTGAGTTTTGCCACTTGCAAAGCAAGGCTGTTGTGTAGCAGCTGTGCTATCTCTCTGAACTGGCTGTGTTCTGCACACTCACATTTTTATCTGCTCTCCGTTTCCTTGCAGGGTGCGATATATTTTGAACGTGACTCGAGAAATAGATAACTTCTTCCCTGGGCTCTTCGAATACCATAATATTCGGGTCTATGATGAAGAAGCAACAGATCTTCTGGCTTATTGGAACGATACCTACAAATTCATCTCCAAGGCAAAGTGAGTCAAACATATTTAGAAGATATGTAGTAGGTGGTGTATGTTTTCCTATTGATTTTTATAGCTGCTTTTCCTCTTGGCTTAAGTAGGATGAAAGCATTTTCATTTTGTAGTTTGAGTGTTAGGAGTTGCTTTCTGCAGATTGTCCTTTTTCTGGATGCTTGTTCAATGAGTAGGGAGGACTAGGGAGGGGCTTCTGCCTGGTTGCAGTCCAGGCAAACAGTGGAAGAGAGCATTCCTGTGCTGGAGAGCTGATGTCTCACCTGCTGCTTAAGGAATTGCAAAGGATTTTCAGAGCTGCTAGTGGGAAGAAAGAGGAGTTTTCTTTCAGAAAGGTTTGAGAGCAGTCTGAAGGCTGCTGGAGCCCAGGGCACCCTGAGCAGTGCAGACGTCTCTCGGTGGGTGTCCTGGGAGCCTGGGTGCAGGTACAGGCGCAGGCAGCTGAGGTCTGAGCTTGCCAAAGCGCATGACCGTGTGCTCTGTGGCCTCCAGTTCGTCCTGTGGGCACCTCACGTGGCTTTCAACCCAGAACACCTAGCACTGAAAATTAAAGGTGCCAAACTGAAGTTCTCTCAGCTTGTTCCCTGCCAAAGCTGCCCAGCGCACGGAGCTCACGGAGAAAGGCGAGAGTCTTCCTCCTCGTATTTCACAGCAGACAATATTTCCTAATTCCTTGGAGCAGTGCACTGGCTGCCCTTAAAGGCTCTGTACCAGCCTCACCAAGCAGGGGAGATGCGAATGGCACTCAAAGGCACTGTTTGCTTTACCTTCTATATGAAAATATAGATTGAAGCAAAAGGATCTTTCTTCCATTGGAAGGTGAGGCACTGGAACCATCGTTTGAGGTCTCTGCCTCCAGCCACGAGGTCCTCTTTTCCACTCACTTGCATTTGGACAGACGCTGAGGTGAAGGATGGTTATAAACAGAGCAGGGGGTGTGAGCTATCGACAGTCCTAAGGAACAGTGGTATCAATAAAAATTTCCAGGTTGGTCCTTGAGGCTTTTGGCTGGGTTTGCACCTCCCGGTGTCTGGAGGGATGTGGCTGGAAGCTCGGTAGAGTTTCAACCATCTGACTTAACACAGTGTTGGTCTTGTTCAGCCAATTGCCAAATTCCATAATATGCCATCAAAGGTTTGCAGTAGAAGAACGTTTCTGTGCTCGGGGCTGCCCTGAGCTGCTCAGGGCCTTCCAGGGGTGTGTTTCTAAACTGTGACACTACCTTTGTGTGATAGATGCCCTTTGGATTTGTGATATTGCTTGATACCAGTGGGCCACTTGGGCTCACTTCATGATGCCATGTTAGCCTTTATCAATCAAACATCGGACAACTGATGTTTGTCCACTTTGTGATAAAAACTTCAGAAGAGCGGTTATAACAAAATCTGTTAAGAATATTAAGATCTTTCTCTTCATTTTCATCGTGCGTCATGCTCCAATTTGTAAATTGGATTATCTGATCACATCCCAGAGACTTAACTGAGGCCACAGCGTTGAAATTGTGTTTGATAACTCTCTGGTAGAAAATTTGCTGTTTTCTTAAGCTTCTCAGAGGCTGCGTTTTCTATTTATTGATCCTCTTTGTCTTTCTCCCGCTTCAGGAAAAATGGTTCTAAGTGCCTAGTGCACTGCAAGATGGGAGTGAGCCGCTCGGCATCCACGGTGATCGCCTATGCCATGAAGGAGTATGGCTGGAACCTGGACAGGGCTTACGACTACGTCAAGGAACGACGCACCGTCACCAAGCCCAACCCCAGCTTTATGCGGCAGCTGGAGGAATACCAAGGGATCCTGCTGGCCAGGTGAGGGGAAGGAATGACCCACATTACCCTTGTTTAAGGCATAACATTCCACAAATGGAATCAAATGAATGATTCCATTATTTGAATTAGAACTTTTATCACTGTATCAGGTAAGCCCGTGATTGTCTTGTGAAAGATAGCACTGCTTTCCTGGATTATCTCAGCCGAGATAATGGGAAAATGAATGTAATAAAGAGCTTTGAGGAGGCTGTTTGTCTTCTAGGATGGCTCTTTGTTGGAGAGTAGCATCCCGTGAACTGCCATCCGAACACAGCATTCGGAGTTGTGCAGACTCCAGCAGGGATAAACGGTGTCGCTATTGCTTGTAACATCACTTGGCAGGGAACTCGCTTTGTCTCCGTCTCAGCGGTACAGCTCGCTGTAGAACACCCCCCACCCCTCAGCAGCTGGTCTGGTTTTATTTAGATCCCATCGGTAAGTGCTGATGTTAGGGGAGGGGACAGGATGTTCTGTGCATTGCAACAGTGGTGTTTATTCCTGTATGCCGGCCTGAGGCTTGTCTGGAGCTGGGCCTGACTTTGGTGAGTGTGTTGTAATCCCAAGCCTATCACCTGGTGAGCAAAAAGACATAAATATTGTGTGTTTCTGAGAAATCCACTTTTAAGCTGTGTTAAGCAATGTTTTCACGTGATCAGCTGGAAGGAGGTAGTGATACTCTGTCTTCTGCCAGATTACTATATTTTGTTTAGGATCTTCGTGTGCTTCACGAGGGAGCAGATCTGAGGCAAGCAGAGTTACCCAAGCTGAGCCTCCTGCTGCAGGAGGTGGCTCTTAGCATGTTTTGACCAAAGTCAGTAGGATCTTGCTGCTGTTGAAAGCAGCTTTCTATAGGACACACTTCTCACCTCTGTCCTCTGCTTGATTTTCATCCCTTTGGGTGTGTCCTACCCACCAGTGAAGACCTCCCTTCCCTTTTTCTGTTCTAATGACTGATTGTTCTTTGTTCCCACTGCGTCCCAGCGCTTATCTCTGCTTATGGGTCGAGTCTGCATTCCCAGCTTTCACCCCAAATGCCTGCTGTAAACTCCTCTTGGCACTGAAGTGTGCATCCTCTTTCCCTCTCTGTGCAGATTAGCAACCTGTGGGCTCCTCCCGGTTTATTCTGTGATCAGGATCTTTCTCCTCCACTTCTTCCCACATCTGCCCTCCTCTTCCCCTGCTCCTCAGACACCGAGTGTCATAGCGTCCCTCTTTCTCTCTGAAAAAGCAGCCAAGTAGTTTTGGGTCTCAGGATAGATCACAGTGGAACAGGTATTTTAAGAAATAATGCTCTTCTGGACTCAAACCCTTTGAGATAAACGTCACCCCTGCCTTTGGTGCCTTGTGTGACACCAAACATGCTGCTGGCACCGGTTGATAAAGGTCAGTGCTTCGCTCTGAGCTAGAGGTGACCTGACCAGTAGAGTGGTGTGATAGGTAGCTTTGAGCGGAGTGGGAAATTAGATCTCGCCTGGGGGTAGACTGACTGGAGGAAAAGCAGATTTCAATGGGAAAAGCAGGCCAATGTCCTGTGTGACAGGGTGGTGAGCACCTGTGAGGAGCCCTGGGCTTAGAAGCAGCTGGTGTATCGCATCCCCAAGCCCTCAGCCCTGCTGTCGCTTTAGGTAATCCATCAGCCTGGTAGTTGGTGGCACACCTGCACAGCCGTACTGTTACAAACACTTGGTTAAGGATATCTTTTTCTGTCTCTTTTGGTATTTTCTCGGGGAAGGTTAAGGGTTTTTTTTGCTGCCGTGGTGTGTGGCTCCTCTTCCGCCTAAGCGTGCCGCTGCTCTGACCTCCTCTGCCAGTCCCCGTGTAATGGCACCAACAGGATTACTCGTGAGGCTTTAAAAAATGCAAGAGCAGTGCATTACAGCTGCGTGCGTAGGGCTAAAAAGCCTGCGGTAAATGAAGCTTCACTGAAGCAAGGAATGGCCTCTCTGTGCTGCCAAAATGATCCCTCTTTATGCGGTTCCTTTCTCAGCTCCAAACTGCTTTTTCTCCTCTTTCTCTCCTGTGTTATGTAGTTTTCCCCTCTGCCCTCCGGCTGCCTTGTTTATTGCTGCGGTATTCCAGGACAGGTAAAAAAACAAAACCCAACAGATTCACTCTCATGTGACTGCTCCGATTTCAGAGGGGAGGTATGTGCGGACAGCCATGTGCTCGCACTATCTAGTTACGGTTTTGTGTAGGGGTTATAGCAACTGGGATATGTTTTCCAGCTGTAAAATGAAAATCCCTTGTGTTAGTCACAACAACAAGTGTGTTTTGCTCTTTGGGATTGTCATACTTCCTGGGGTTAGTTCAACTGTCCCCTCCTTCTGCTGATAGACACAGAAAAGCTAAGCAAGCCCTGTTGCTTTTATTAGTTATGGATAAGTTATGGGAAAACAGTGGTTAGGATCCCTTATCCTTTGTGCAGTTTTGAGCTGGCGATGTGCGCTTGCAGCCCAGAAAGCCAACCTGCATCCAAAGCAATGGGACCAGCAGGGTGAGGGAGGGTATTCTCGTCCTCTGCTCCGCTCTTGTGAGACCCCACCTGGAGTTCCACGTTCAGTTCTGGAGTCCTCAGCACAGGGAGGACATGGAGCTGTTGAAGTGAGTCCATAGAAGGCCATGGAGATGATCTGAGGGCTGGAGAACCTCCTGTACGAGGACAGGTTGAGAGAGATGGGCTTGTTCAGCTTGGAGAAGAGAAGGTTCCGAGGAGACCTTAGAGCAGCTTCCAGTACTGAAAGGGGCTCCAGGAAAGCTGGGGAGGGGCTCTGGATCAGGGAGTGCAGGGACAGGATGAGGAGGAGAGGCTTTCAGCTGAAAGAGGGGAGATGAGAGGAGATCTTAGGAAGAAATGTTTTCCTGTGAGGGTGGGGAGGCCCTGGCCCAGGTTGCCCAGAGCAGTGGTGGCTGCCCCATCCCTGGAGGTGTTCGTGGCTGGGTTGGATGGGGCTTGGAGGTGTCCCTGCCCATGGCAAGGCATTGGAACTGGATGGGCTTTAAGGTTCATTCCAACCCAAGTCATTCTATGAATCAACAGCAATAGTTTTGTATCGGAGCCTGCAGAGGTGGCTGCAGCGTGGTTGGAGTAGGGGGGCACTTCTGGGCCAAGGCTGGTGTGGACACAAGCTCCAGTGCTGCCCCCGGACCTCATGCCACACCTGATGCACCAAATGCCTGGGCTGCTGTAGGCTCTTCTCCCTGACACCAGGAACACTGCTCAGGAAGGTCAGGAGATGGCTGTGGGTGCTGGGCTCCTGATTTCAGACGCTGCTTTTAGCCCCTCTGGCAGGTTGTAAAGCTGGAGGAAGTGCGAGATTGAAAGTTAACACAACACACCTCTCCCAGTGGTTGTTGACATCCGTTTGGATTCTCAGATCAAGGCTGTGCAGGGCAAGTTGGGTTAGTTTATATGCCAGGGTAATTTTGACTTTCAAAATCAGATGTGCAGCAGAGTGCTGGGTTGAGCACTGAAGCACCAGGGCGGGAAGTGCTCTCAGAAGACATCAACAACTTCTCCCCAGATCCTGTACAGAGCCTCAGCAGCAACCTGCTGCACAGACAAGCTTGATTCTGCTGCCAAAATTTGCTCCAAAATCCGTTAAGAGTCCATGCACCCCCGAGGGATGCCTTTGGCCTCTAGTCTTCACTCTCCTGTCCTCTGAAAGGACCTGATTCCGCCCTGTGTCAGACATGAAGGTTGTGGCTGATTATGGGGTTGGAAAGCTAAATCCATGATGGATTATTTTCCTTAGCTGTTGGGCACCCACAACTAAACTGGTACATTGTAATTAGCTCAATAGTATCTGCTAATTAACTTACTGCAGCCAGTGGACGTGTCTGGAAGCGCCTTTTTGCCCTAGCAGGGGACTGGAGAGGTTTTGCAAGGTCTCCTGCAGATCCAAGGATCTTTCTGTGGTATCTGCTCTCCTCCTAGGGGCAAGCGGTGGAAGCACAGCCCTGTGGCCGTGGTCACTCAGCGAAGCCCTTGCTGACATGGCTAGCTGATGTGGTTCCACCACCAGAAGCTGCCTCCTCTGCTCTCTGTAAGCCCAGGAACATGGGCTGGACTTTTTGGCAAGTGGAGATCAGGAAGGTGATGGATGCCACTGACAGTTGCTTGGCTTTGTGACTGATCAGACCTTTCTAAAGGTGCTTCCCAAGAGCTGGAGAACTCTTTGAGGTTCCTTCCTGAGAAAGGCAGGTGGTGTTTTGGGCTGCTTGTTGACTGTTCAGGATGTCTTCTGTGTTTTAATTGCATCCACCCACTAGCCCTACCCTACCTGCTTGGTTACCACAGCCCAGTTATCGATCACTGAAACTGCTCAAAGAAGGACCCACAAGGGAAATTAGACTTCATTCTGTGTCCACCATCCACTCCCATTTAGGACTAGGGACCCTGTCTCTTCTGGTCGTTGCTCACCTGTGAACAAATGAAGTTCCTGCTGACTGTGAAAGGACCAAATGCTGCGTTTGTTGACTAAACTGGGGAATATGCCTGTGCGGAGCAGAATGGTGCTATGGGATTTAGCTCCTGGAAAGTGGCTTCTTACTAGATCAGCTTCTCCAGCAGCAGGTTTGGCCCTGAACTGTTCAGGTGAAGCTGCAGTTGTGGCCAACAATTTCAGTATTTGGCACGTTTTTTGTGTGGGTTCATTCTCTTACCGCGAGGTGAGTCTGGCTCTGGTGTGGGAAAACACTACTCAATGTTTTCATTGGCTTTTCTTCCCCACAGCAAACAGCGGCACAATAAACTGTGGCGCTCGCACTCGGACAGTGACCTCTCGGACCACCATGAGCCCATCTGCAAGTCTGGGCTGGAGCTGAACAAAAAGGAGATCACCACCTCAGCCGACCAGATCTCAGAGGCCAAGACCAATGACAACCAACAGCCGATGTCTCCCATCTACTCAGCTGAGCTGGACAGGGAGCAGCAGCTCCCAGAGGATGCAAACATGATCGAGGAGGTGTGTGTGAAGGAGAGGAGGATCCACCTAGAGTTTACGTGTCGGGACTTCCATGCCGAGCAGATGGAGGACAAGCTGAACCTCAACAATATCAATGGGTGTACAGCGGGATGTTGTGTAGACTCTGTCCCCCCCGATAACTGCCATGCTTCTGAGGCCTTAATGCAACTCCAGCACCCCTTGGAAATCACGAAGTTTCCTGATTTGACAGTTGACGATCTGGAAAAAGATGCCCTTAAGCCTGATATGAACGTGCACTTGGTCCCCATGGAAGAATTCACTTCGTGCTTAAAAGACTTTCCCCAATCCCCAAACCAGAATTCCCCAAGTCTCCATCAGAATCCGCAGCCTGAAGGGACAGACCTCAGCACGGACAGGATTGATTTCTTCAGCGCCTTGGAGAAGTTTGTGGAGCTTTCCCAGGAGAGCCGCTCACGCACCTGCTCCCATTCCAGGGTGGAGGAGCAAGGGAGTGGAAGGAATGGGGTCTCCAGGGTGCCTGTGCTGGAGGTGCTGCCCACTGCGGACAGGGGTGCAGATGGTCAAAGGAACAGCTCTGGAATCTCTCCTCAGGCATCGGATGACTCTTCCACAGATGAAGAACAACAAAAGGTTAGGATAACTTGCTTGGGTTTTTAGGAACTGGAGCTTGTCTTTGGGTCGTTCTCTTGCTGTGGGGTTGCTGTGGATGGGGGATTTGATAGTCCTGGCTTTCACTGCACCCGGAGGGATTGCTTGGTGCTTCCCCTTTTCCTCGCTTTTAGATACTTGCCCTTCTCTGCACTTTTTCCTACACCACTGACAGCGGCAGAGTCGTCCCTGCCCTAACCTCCTACACTGTTCTCCTGAGAAACTTACTTTGAGTTTCACATCGGGGGAGCAGATAGGTGGGACCTGACCCATTAGCACAGCTGAACCTTGAAGAACCGAGGCCAGCCAGCATCCCAAACCTGCCCGGATACTTATCTGACTTGAGAAACGCACCAAAGAACAGGACAAAGCTGGCACCTTTCCCTGGTTGGGAAGCACCAGCATCGGGATAGTAAATCAGGGCATATATAGGGCTTCCAGTGATGGAGGAAGAAGGATGAGCCTCTCCAGGCCTGAGGTGAGGGGATTGGGCTCGTGATGGCTCGCTTCTGAGTAGAAAAATGTTCCTGACAAGATTTAGTAACCTCCAAATTGAGGCACCTTTCTCTTATAATTACTTTCCACCCTTCAGGGCTCTCCCAGGAATTGATGATGTCTGGGGCCATCATTTTCTGAGAGCCTCTCTTATTTAAATTCCATGCTGCATTGCTTGAATCTTTTCCATTTCCATGTGAGGCAATAAAGCTCTTCCACACAGAGCAGGCCAGCGCGCTCTCCAGCGATCTGGCAGAAGGAGTCTCTGTGCATTTGAGGGAGCCTCCCTGGCCGTTTTCCTCTGAGAAACCAGAGCGTTTCAGCGCTCGGTCATTCTTGGTGCTGTACTTCTAGTCGCTCCTTACGTGAGCAGAATCTTTCATGTTTTCAATTCAAAACTGCACTTTTAGCAGTACTAGGATTTTTTTTTTGGACTTCTCTTTATTTAAAAAAAAATGCTAAATTTCCCTTGGAATTAATGGCAATTAAATAAAAGTGTTTACATCTCAGTTTAGGTGAAAATCCAGCATGGAATACGTTAAATGCAGTCCCAGAAACGCTATTGCTTCTATGTTAGTGATCGTGGCACTTGGAATCCGTCCTTACACGCTGGCACGTGTGCTTTCTGTTCCTTTGGGGATGTGCCCCCCTGTTTCCTTTCAGCTGCTGCGATTTGCTCCGTGTCAGCACAGCTCATCCCTTTTGTAATTGTCTTTGCTTCTGTGTTGCAGGAGGTCCCCGAGTTGCCTAGCACAGGTCACCTCACAAGATCCCACTCGGAAAGTGCCATTTCTGTGAAGGAAATCATCACAGAGATCGAGTCAATCAACCAGGGAGCAGGACCTGCCCAGCAGAAGGAGGGTTCAGCCAACCTCAGCCAGACGCCAAAGAGGAACACTGTGCACGACCTGCCCATGGAGGCGATTTGGGCATTGGAAAGGGTGGAGCAGAGCGAAGGAGCTTGTGCTGGGCACCAGGAAAAGGAGAAGGACCTTCTGCAAGCTGAGCAAGAAGCTGTCCCCTCCCTGCAGCAAACTTCTGGTAGATCAGACCTGGAGGAAAGCAGCCCTGGTGGGGAGCAGCAAGAGTCTCGTGGCTCCGTCAACCCGGAGCCTAAGTGGTGCCCTGGCTCCGTCCGACGGGCCACGCTGGAATTCGAGGAGCGCTTGAGACAGGAGCAGGAGCACCAGCACGTATCCCCAGTCTGCATCTTACCCACTCGCAAGAACTCCAGGAACGACTCTGCCACTGCCGAACTCCTGCCGCGGGGGAAGAGCGAGGAGCCGCCCCTGGAGCTGGCTCCAGAGGGTGACAAGGCGTGGGATCCAGGCGCTGAGGAGCTGCTGCCACCTCTCAGGGCAGAGCTGCCTGCACCCCTCGCCTCCCCTGCCCAGGAGTCTCTGCCTGCAGAGCCCGGCACGGGCTCCGAGGGGATGGTACACGAGCACAGGACCGTCATCTCATTTGATGGGACAGATGAGCCATCCCTGCCCTCCCTCCTCCCAAAGAGAATTGAAATCATCGAATACACTCCCACGGTCAAGTCTGCAGAGCGTTCTGACACAAGCTGTGAGCAGGGGAGGCTGACCACAGCCATCCCATCTTTAGATGAAAACTTGAACCTTTCCTTGTGCTCAGACAAGGCACCGACCTGTCTCAGAGCTCCAACACTGGTAAATCTTGCGCTGCCAGAGCACACGGTACACGAACAGGCCACCTTCGCTGTGGGCAGCCCCAGCAAGGATGGCGAGGGTTTATCTGTTCACCTCGGTGCTGCTTCCCCCTCTGCCCAGGTGACATCTATGCCTTCAGCCAGCCCAGATCACTCCTCCTGCCCCTACGTAATTCATCTGGAAGGTGTCACTGAGCAGAGCACGGATACGGACAATGAGCTGGTCACGCCACGTGGCAGTGAGGGAGACACGACTCTCTTGTTCAGGGACAGCCCCAAACCTCTCTGCAGGAGGGGTGCCGGCGCCTCGAGGCAGCTGGGCAACGAGGACTTCACCAGCCAACGTGCCGAAAACATGGACCTTCTGGATATCTCTTTCCTGTGCTACAGCCTCCCTCACAGCTCCAGCAGCCACAGTGTGGAAGAGCGCAGCAACAGCCCCGGGCTGGTCAAGCAGCGAGCGAAGGAAATCGAGGCTCGGATCCGGCACGCGGGGCTCACCACACCCTCCCACATGAAACGCTCGGCATCCTTGGCCAAACTGGACTGCCTGGACCTCTCCAAGGATGACTTATCTGAGAGGGAGTCGGCCTCTTCTGATGCCAACCCAGTGCTTCTCACCTGCCTTGCCCTCGGTCGAGGTTTTCACGGGGGGAGGTTGGAGAGGGGCTCGGAAAGTGTGTGCGGAAAGCATTGTCTTTCCTCCCTGGAGCCCGCTAAGCATTTTGTGGAACAGCTCAGAACAGCCGAGTGCATTGCCCAGAGTAAGCCGGTGGAGAGGCCGCTGGCTCAGTACGCCAAAGAATGCAGCTCCAGCCAGCAGAGTTTGTTTTCCAGCACAGATCAAACGTGGACTAGCTCCAAGGAGGGTCCTTCACTGCTCCAGGTGCAAGTCCTGGACTCCTTATCTCCGGCTCGAGGTGTGGCTGTCACACCCCGGCAGCAGCACGGGAGAACTCACCCTCTGCGGAGGCTCAGAAAGACCAATGATAAAAAGCGGACAACCAATCCCCTCTACAATACTATGTGATCCTGAGGCCTCGGCTGTCATTTCTTGCTGAGAACCCGTGGTGTTGCGTTCACGCAAGGGGCAGGTGTAATATAAGGAACATGCACTTTATTGGTTAATTTTATATATATTGTCATTTACTGTTCCTGGCGCATGTAGGTGTGGGTTGGTTCCTCTGTGTGTGACTCTGACTGCAGGACTGTTTGGGTTTTTTTAAGTTTTTTAACTCAGATAACCTCAGATGTTCTTTTCTTTGTTCGTTTGTTTTAAGAGAACACCTTTATCATGGAAAAACTTACGTAGCTTGCTTCGGCAAGGTGGAGTTTTGCTTCAAACCAGGTCCTAGTTCCTAACTTGAATTTGCCCTCTGCCTCAAAACGGTGCCGGGCGGTCGTTGGGGTGTGAAAGCCCCCGTAAATGTGAAGGCTGTGCCAAGGTCCCTTTGTTTGGCCTTTTCTTTTATTTCTACAAACTGGAACTCCACGATGCTGGCAGATGGCTTGCAAAGCTGCTTCAGGACAACCCATCCCAGGCTCTCTTCAGTTGGTGCATCCTCAAAAGGAGGGCACACAGGTGAGAGGAGGAGAGCCAAAACCAGGGTGTTCTTTTAAAACAAACGCCTCGTTGGGGTTTTAACCCTCCCATTACTTGAATACTGCTGTGGGCCTTCCAAGTTCATGGCCATATCATCTGTCCTCTGCCCTCCTGCTGCCCGAAAGCTGTTCTTGGCTCGTGCTGCCTGCGTTCTCCTCTCCTCTCTGCCACATTCGTGGGCACTTCTGGTCACTCCCAAACCCAGAGGCTGATACCATTGTTACACAACGTATTGCCCCTACTGAATGCAAAGCTTTGTCATCTCTGCTGTCACTCCCAACACCCGGAGGGAAGGTCTTTTCTGGATGTTTTTTCTCTTTTTTTTTTTTTTTGCCTAAATTGTACATACGGTATTTATATAGGGGTTTTTTTTTGTCATTTCTATGGTTTTTTTTTAAGAAAAGGGCAAGACTGCATTCTCTAAACTGGAAAACAAACCCACCTTACTCAAACCCAGTGCTGTTCATTGTAATCTGCACAGAAATAGGAGTGGATTTGACATTGTAAGCTGTCTTCCCTTTCCAAATGGGAGCCTCGATGCCAGCCTTTGCCAAACGTTTTCCCTCTCCTCCAGTCCCACGTGAAGCCCTGCTGCGAGATGCGAGCTGTGTGTCTGCCCCTCTCCCTCTGCTCTGAAGATGGGTTTTAGAAGTGCCAGTTGGACGTGGAAAGCAATCGGCTGCTCCGAGCCATTCTGCAGGTCCTTGCTTCCCTTGAGAAACCTGTGTTTGAAGGGTCTACTCCAAATTTCAGTTAATTAATGTTACAGTTCCTGAGCGGTTTGGCCAAATCAAAGCTCCTCAGTTCCAGCCGGGTGTATCGGCAAATCGTGTGTGTTCTGTAGGAGCGGAGAGGAAGGCAGGTGAGCTCTGGATCGTGTCTGGGATCCCGTAGCAGGTCTGGGGAGAAGAGTGTGGCTGAGCTGGAGCACAGCTCTGCCCTTCAGAGCTCCAGGAGGAGCGAAGCAGAGAGGAGATGCAGAATGGCTCCAGCTGCCGAAAGCCCCGCACAGAGAGTCCACACTGTAGGAGGAGCACCTAGAACGCGGCGTGGATGCTGCAGAGCTTTGTGGGCTCCAGTGGGACAAGCTTATCTGGAGCAAGAGGAGCGCACAGCACCAGAGGGTTGGGAAGCAGCACGTGTCTGTCCAGGGAAGGGGTATCTGTAACCCTCTCAGCGTGCCAGCAGCAGAGGATAACTTAGCAGTTGCAAGGTAATCCCACCTCGCTGTCCTCCTGGGGATCCTCCCACGCTGCCTTGCAGAGCCTCCTTTCCCCCAGCCTGCGCACGGGGCTGTGAGCATGTCTGTCCTTCTCCTGCAGCCACGTGCTCTTGGTCCATCCCCTTCTGAGGAGCTGGAGCTCTCCTGGGGGGTTGTCACCTGTGCAAGCTGCAGGCTGGAGCGCAGCCCAACACAGGGTCTTGGGTCAAATAGCATATCATCCTGGGCCAAGAAGTCACCCAAGTCCCTGGCCAAGGAAGCCAGATACTTCTTTGGGACACTGAAAGACATGTGGCTTCTTCTAGCCAGCTCCAGCTGGCTTTGGAGCCAGGCAGGCAGTGTGGAAAGGCCAAATGGCTCGTGTCATCTTGTGAAGGACAATTTCAGTCCTTGTCTTCCCCGGCAAACCTTGCCATTCCCAACCCCAAGGATGTATCTGCCTGCCTCTATGTGAGTAGAAGGGATGGGGGGCCACCAAGCCTGCCCTAGGTTGGTGAGAGCGTTCTTGGCTGGCAACGTGTCCTGGGGGCAAGGATCTGCTTTGGAGGGGGAAGCTTTGTGTATAACTTGTTCCCTTGAGACAGGAGGAATGGGATCCGGTTTCTTTGCCCAGCTTTATCTCAAGGAGAAACGCCCTATAGGAAGGTTCTTCCATGCAGACCAGAAATGCTGCTTCCTTCCAACGCTCTGCTGCTGTCTGGGTGCTTCAGCTGAAGAGAGCAATGAGGTGCTTTGCTGTCCCCTTGTCCTGAGCTCTGGCCTGACACAAAATCTCTGGTTTTTCCTCTGGGGAAGCCTGTGGACAGGCAGAAGGAGTCAGGGAAGGTGGTTCTCTTGCAGAGTTATGAAGGCCTTGGAGGTCTGGAGGCTCTGACCTGGACAGCAGAAAGGGGAGAATGGGCTGGAGGGGCAGTGTTGCGTGTGGATTTTGGGGGGCCTTGGGTCCTCCTTAGCCAGTGTGGGCAGTGAAGCCAGCAAGCTCCTGGCGTCAGAGGTCTCTGCCCTTCTCCATGATGGTGGCTCGTGGGTAGGTGGTTGCTCACTCCTGGTCTTCGTGGTCGGCCCAGGATTGACCCATCGAGCACTGCGTGGAGCAGTGCCTGCAGAGCACTCAGCAGCAGACAAGCCTCGCTGATAGAGGCTTTTTTTGAGAAACGTGTTGTTTTAAGGGCATTTTTGTACAAAGCAACTGTTCTTTTGGTCTCTTGCAAAGCCTCTCGGAGGACGCTTTATTGTTTACATTGACTCCTGTACAATATCTCAGCCATCGCCTCCCCCCTTGCCCACCCTCCGGCTGTACTGTACCGTGTGAGCCTTGCACAAAGCGTGTGCGTGAAACTGGTTTTTACACTGCGTTCTGTTGCACTCGATGGTGTGTGTGTGCGTGTGCGTGCGTCCGGTCTGCTTGAGAAGTTGTGACATGTACAAATCTCTCCCCTTTTGGCCCTTTCTTGGGGACAACGGTCCCAGCGGGTGGCAGGAGGTGACGCCGCTTTGGCTCGCTTGGATGTTAAATGGGGCCGGGATTAGCTCCGTGCCCCTCAAAAGCCCAGTGGAAGGTATCGTACCCCAACTCCAGCTGCTCCAGGGACCTCCTGGGAGGAGCGAGCCGCTGGGAATGGTGTGGGCAGTGGGGCGCTGCGGTGGGGTTCCAAGAGCCCTGCGGCTCTCCTAGCCCAGCGGCAGGAGGAAGCCATACCCACCGCAGGTCCCCTGCTCCCATCGCAGCGTGTCCTGCCTTAATCCTCTCCGAGCTCCACGCTTCTCCCCAAGGGAGGGACCCTAAGCCCTTGGTGTCGCGGGGCAGAGGCAGGCGCTGGCACAGGAGGGGTCCGGGCTGGGCAGAGGGGGCTTGGCCACCCTCCGGCAGTGCCGCCAGAGGTGCTAACAGCCTGCCTGTGCTGCAAGACATCTCTGTTGGCACAACAAAAAGTTGCCCAGTGCCTTTTATTTCCCTTTATGGAGATGTGACGTCTGTGCGCTGGTTTGTAGGGATCATCCCAGGGCCAAGCAGTCCGGCCACACCGTGTGCCGGAGCACAAGCCCTCGGGGACGGCTGGCGGTGGAGCTGCAAACCAGGGAGGGGAGCGCTTCTGTCTGCCCTCCTGGATCTTCCTTTGGTGGCTGGGATCGTCCCCGTTCCCCCTAAAGACTTTGACTGATGTGCTCAGCTGTTTTTAAATGTGAACTTGTGCACTGATGTGCAGATTCAATGTTCTTGTTACTGAAAAGGAATAAAGGTTTATTTTGAAGATGACGTGGGTGTGTGACACCTCTTCCTGGGGTTGGGGGCAAGGAGTGATCCGTGCCGCTGTCGCAGCACAGGGTGGCAGCAGGAATGCACGGAGTCGGAGTCCGTGTGTGTGTCCCCTGCCAGAGGTGTAGATGGACCCATCTTTTATCCCAAGTGATCTCTGCAGGGTCTGCGGAGCCACACTCCCAAGTGAGATGCTCTTCCAGACCCTGCTGTGGTTGCAAGGAAGATGCCGGGAATTGTATATTGTAAAAAGGTCGGGACACTGCGTTGCTGCAGGCGGAGGGGCTGTGCGGAAGGTCTTGGGGTTTAAGTTCCAAGGAGGATGCAAGGTTTTCCCAGAGACCGGACCAGATCCGCTGTGACCACCCAAGAAGCTGAGCCGAATCCAAGCCCCGAATCACCGCAGTGGAAACAGATGGGGAAACGACCCCTCTCAGGTGAGTTGATTTTGCTCCGTCACGTCAAGGAAGCGTGGTGTAAAGGTCTGTCTGGCCTTGCTGTGACCAAGGGGGGAAAGGGACAGGCGGATCCCCGGGGCACAGCCCCGCTGTCCCTGCGGGAAGGTGGGCCGGGGCTGAGTGGGCACCAGCGCGTGGGGCTGGCGGTGTCCCTGGGGTGCCCCATCCCTCCCCAGTCCCTCCAGCATCGGATGGGAAAGCCTTCCCAGAGCCTTTTCTCCACTTGCTGAGGAAGTGGCTTAGAGTTGGGGGCATGGGGCGAGCTGGGGCCGTGGAGGGATGGGACAGGCAGGGGTGCCCTCTCCCTCCCTGCCACCCCTGTGTGCTGGGAATGCAGGGATGTCACCTTTTCCCTGCCTTTTTGCCAGCTGCCTCCTCCTGCCCAGCTCAGCCAATGCTCGTCTGGCTCCGCACAGTGCCCTTGTAGGGTCCAGGGCTTTGCTGTCTTTCCAGGAACCGCAGCTCCCCCCTCCCACGGTCCCAAAGCCCCGCAATCCCTTAATCCCCTTGGAGCAGGGCATCCCTGCGGCGCTGAGCGCTCCTGCATCCCAAATCTGGTGGCTGAACGTGCCCGTAACCATCCCGATACGCAGAGACGGGGCTGGCGGTGGGGTCCCATCGGGAGGGTTGAAGCTCTTATGCTCCTGGTGAACCTCTGGGGTGCTGCGGATGTCGGGAGCCCCGGGGCCGGCACGTGGGCATGGATTGTGGGGCTGGAGTGTCCCCGGGGTGCAGGGGGGCTCCCCCGGCCACGTGGAGGCAGAGGGGACCCCCAGCAGCTGGGGGGGGGGGGTGGAGGAAGGAGGGAGGGAAGGAAGGAAGGAAGGAAGGAAGGAAGGAAGGAAGGAAGGAAGGAAGGAAGGAAGGAAGGAAAAAGGGAGGGAAGGAAGGAAGGAAGGAAGGAAGGAAGGAAGGAAGGAAGGAAGGAAGGAAGGAAAAAGGGAGGGAAGGAGGGAGGAATGGAAGGAAGGAAGGAAAAAGGGAGGGAAGGAGGGAGGAATGGAAGGAAGGAAGGAAAAAGGGAGGGAAGGAGGGAGGAATGGAAGGAAGGAAGGAGGTAGGGAAGGAAGGAGGGAAAAAGGGAAGGAAAGATGGAAAAAGGGAGGGAAGGAGGGAGGAATGGAAGGAAGGAAGGAAAAAGGGAGGGAAGGAGGGAGGAATGGAAGGAAGGAAGGGAAAAAGGGAGGGAAGGAGGGGAGGAATGGAAGGAAGAAGGAAAAAGGGAGGGAAGGAGGGAAAAAGGGAAGGAAGGAGGGAAAAAGGGAAGGAGGGAGGAATGGAAGGAAGGATGGAAAAAGGGAGGGAAGGAGGGAGGAATGGAAGGAAGGATGGAAAAAGGGAGGGAAGGAGGGAGGAATGGAAGGAAGGAGAGAGGGAAGGAAGGAGGGAGGAATGGAAGGAAGGGAGGGAGGAATGGAGAAAGGATGGAAAAGGGAGGGAAGGAGAGAATGGAAGGTAAGGAGGAGGATGGAGGAAGAGGGAAGGAGGGACGGAATTGGAAGGAAGGAGGGAAAGGGACGGAAGGAGGGAGGAGGGAGGGAAGGAATGGAAGGAAGGAGGAGGGAGGGAGGGAATGGGGGGGGCAGTTGAGTGCTGTTCCAGGGTTCAGGGCAGGAGGGACTGTGGGGTCACAGCCCCCCCGTGTGCCCCTGGAGCAGAGGTGACAGTGGGGGGGAGGGAGGGCCGTGTCCCCCTCGGTCTCCCCCGGGGCTTTGGGCAGGGTCTGCCCGGCAGGAGGGGCAGGGGGGCTGCCACCCCGCTTTTGGGGGGGGGGGGGGGGCTGTGCCAGCGCTGCCCCATCCCTGCGGGCAGAGCCGGGGGGGGCGGTCACCCCGCGGGCAGAGGTGGTCCCCGCGGTGGCAGCAGCCGGGGAGGGGGGGGGGGTCGAGGGCTGATTCCCCCCGTGTGCTTCGGGCAGGCGCTGCTTTTGCTGTCCCCCCACCCCCTATCCAGCCCCGGGACACCCTGGGAGCCCCCGTGTTCGGGGCGGGCAGAGCCGGGGGGGCCGGGCCGGGGCAGGCGGGGCCGGTCCAAGCCCCCCCCCCTTCTCCCGGTGCCCTCCGGGGGGGGGTTGGGGGGTGCAGCGCCGGCCCCGATCCCGGCTCAGCTGTTTCTCTGCGGCAGCGGCGGAGCGGAGCGGGGCCGAGCGGGGCCGGGGGGAGTCGAAAGGAGCCGAGCCGGGCCGGGCGGAGCCGAGCCGGGAGCGCCGCGCAGGAGTCGCGCAGCGCAGGAGCCGCGCAGCGCAGGTGGGAGCGGGGACGGGAGGGGAGGGGGGGAAAGAGGATGGGGAGGGGGGGGAGATGGAGACGGGGTGCGGGGCTGAGAACCCCCGGCCCCTCGCCGCCCTGCACGGATGGCTATATTTGGAAAGTGACCTCTGGTCGTTCCCGAGCAGCCGCTGCGGATTCAATTGTGGCAACGTAATGGCATGGCCGGGAGCGGGGAGAGGGGGTCCTGCCCGCACCCACCCTGCACCCCGCCTGGGACACAGCTGTACCCCGCCTGCACCCACCCTGCAGCCTGCCTGCACCCCATCCCGCCCGCACCCCGCCTGTGTCACAGCCGTACCCCGCCTGCACCCCGACAGCTCCCTGACAGCACCCCAGCCCAGCCGCACCCCGCCTGCTCCCCGCTAACAACCCATTCCACTCGCACTCCACCTGTGCCGCAGCTGTACCCCACCTGCACCCCACCCGCAGCCTGCCGGCACCCACCCTGCACCCCGACTGCTCCCCGCCAGCACACCCTTCCACCTGACACGCACACTGCCTTTGTCCTACCCGTACCCTGCCTGCACCCCACCTGCTCCCTGCCTGCACCCCATCCCACCTGCACCCCGCCTGTTTCACACCTGTACCCCGCCTGCACCCCACCTGCTCCCTGCTAACACCCCATTCCACCTGCACCCCGCCTGTATCCCACCCATACCCCACCTGCACCCTGCCCGCTCCTTGCTTGCACCCAGTTAGCACCCCGTCCTGTCCCATCCCACTCCGCCTGTATCCCCCATACCACGCCTGCTCCCTGCTAGCACCCTTCTTGCACCCCATTCAACTCTCATGCCTGCAGAGCACCCCGCCTGCAGCCTGCCTGTATCACACCCACACCCCACCTGCACCCCGCCTGCTCCCCCATCCCATCTCACCTGCACCCCCCCTGCACCCCATCCGACTGTTACACCAGCCTGCAGCCCACCTGAACTCTGCCTGCCCCCCATTTGCTGCTGCCCATCCCCTGTCCAACTCTGCTCTGTGCAGCTTGCGCCCCACACACTGCCTGCACCCCTCCTGCACCCCACAGCCTCCCTGCACTCTGCTCAGCTCTGCCTGCAACCCCCTGCACCCCACATACTGCCTGCACCCCACTTAGCTCTGTCTGCACCCCACAGCCTCCCTGCACCCCTTTCAGCTCTGCCTGCACCCCCTGCACCCCACACACTGCCTGCACGCCGCTAGCTCTGCCTGCACACCCCCCTGCACCCCACAGCCTCCCCGCACCCTGCTCAGCTCTGCCTGCACCCCACAGCCTCCCTGCACCCCGCTCAGCTCTGCCTGCACCCCCCCTGTACCCCACATGGCCTCTGCCCAGGCTGTTCCCCCTTCCCTGGGCACCCCAAGCTCTGCTCCCACTGCTGATGGACAAAGTGGAGGGTGTCCCCCGTGGAGCCCCTCACTCCTCCCCAGGGCTGGGGGTGGTGTCTGGGGCAGGGGGTGATGCCAGCGATGCTGGCGTCCAGTGCTGATGGGGAGCAGGGCTCCAGGACCCCCTCAGCACCGCGTTCTGACCCGCACCCGCTCTGCCAGGCTAGGGGTGATGTTGAAGGGCTGTGGGGGGGCCTCGGGGTCACCATGGACCGGGCAGATGTGCCCTGGCCAAAAGCCACTGTCTGGGATGCAAAGGAGCAGATGTGCTCCTGCACCGCTGTCCCTACAGGATGGGCACAGCGGTGCTGAGCCCTCTGCGCTGTGGTTTGGTGGCGGGATGTGGCCCATGGCACTGTCTGAGGCTCTAAAGGAGTCCAGGGGACCCCCCGGGCTGGTCAGTGGCTCAGGGGTGCTGCAGAGCCCCAGCTCCATGGGTTTGGGGGTCCTCAGGGGCTCAGTGCCCCTCAGCCGTGTCCCGGGAGCAGCGCAGGGTCAGGATGCGGATGGGTGAATGAGACCCTGCAGGGGCCACGCTGCACGCCGGGGGGCTCCTCTGCATCCGTGGGGCTGTGCCGGGACTGACCCTCACCCGGGATCCCCATCGGGTGGGTGGGTTGGGGGCGCAGAGCGGGTGGCACACACCGAGCCCCAGGCCGGGGGGGTTTGGCTGGAGCCGTGGGGCAGCCGACACCAGAGGCGCAGCATCGGTGCTGGGTCACGGCAGGTGACCTCGGGCCACTGGTACAGGGTGGGACACAAGAGGACAAGCTGCGAGCCGGTGCGTGGCACCTCTTATGTCCACTCTAAAAATCCTCTCAGCTCCACTTCTCTACTGCAGCTGCTCCCGTGCCAACCCCAGCGCTGGCGGTGGGGCACGGCCACCGGGCATGGCACAGCCTCCGGGCATGGCACAGCTGCATACCGCGGCACAGCCGTGCCCCTGCGCAGCCATCAAGCAGCTCCAGCCGTGGGGTGCCCGTTCCCCAGCGCTTGCAGCACCCCCGGCACCAGGGCTGCCCCGAATCCCTGCTGCATAGCTGGGACCATGTTGGGCACCATCCTGCCCCCTCACTCCCCATCATCTCCGTGTCCCCAGGCTTTCCCCCATGCTCAGGGCAGGGGTTTCTCTCAGACTATGAGGCTTGAGGGGTGCGAAGCCCCTCGGCGCTCTGCTGGGGGGTGTCGTGCCCTGACCCTGCGCCCGTCCCCCCCAGCCATGAGCCGCCGCGTGGTGCGCCAGAGTAAGTTCCGGCACGTCTTCGGGCAGCCGGTGAAGGCCGACCAGATGTACGAGGACATCCGCGTCTCCAAGGTGACATGGGACAGTTCCTTCTGTGCCGTCAACCCCAAGTTTGTGGCCATCATCGTGGAGTCTGGTGGCGGGGGAGCCTTCATGGTCCTGCCCCTCACCAAGGTGAGTGGGGAGGACACTGGGGTCTGTTCCCTCCGGTGGGTATTGAGGGGGGGATATGTTGATGGGCTCTGCGTTTGGGGGGGCGGCTGTGACCCTCCTGGCTTTGCCCCAACGTCCCTGTCCTCATGTGGGGGTTTGGGGAAGAGGCAGCGTGGGGTCCTCGTTGGTACCTACGAAGGGTGATGTCCCAGGAGAGACCAAGATGATGTGGGAAATGCCTGACTGCTTTCTCCCCAGCCCAAATTCTCCTGGGGCACATGATGGTCCAGGGAGCATCCCAGCGGGGTGGGGGTCTGCCCTGCCCACCCCAGCAGCGAGGCTGGGGACCCCCTCCTTGCCACTGCAGGGGACACAAAGCAACCTCTCCCAGGGCTGTGCATGGTTCTCCATGTCCCTACAGGGCCTCGTGCTTGCTGACCCCAATTCCCACTGCCTGCCTCAGTTTCCCCCTTCAAGGCCAGCGCAAAGCTCTGGCCACCACCAGGATGCTCTGTGCATCCCTGCTTGTGCCGTGTGGTGGCTGGGCTGGGGCTTGGGGGGGGTTACCTGGCAGGACTCCCCCCGCAGCTGCCGGGGGACTCATCCCGGTCACTCGGCATTGCAGACGGGACGAGTGGACAAGAACCACCCGCTGGTGACGGGACACACGGCGCCCGTGCTGGACATCGACTGGTGTCCCCACAACGACAACGTCATCGCCAGCGCCTCAGAAGACACAACCGTCATGGTGAGGGGCCGGACGCTGGGATTGAGGGGGTGGCGGGGCGCTGGGGGAGCGGCGCGGAGCATCCCCCCCCCACCCTTCGCCGCCTGCAAAGTGTCACTGGTCTATTTTTAGCCCCGGTGCCATGCGTTTGCGCTGGCGGCGGCTGCTCTCTCCATGATGCAGCAGTTTGTGCTAAATATACCCTCCCTGGCGACTCAGCACCCAGGAATAGCTATGGGGGGGGGGGGGGCTTGGGGGGCTGTGCCCCAAATGTGCCCCCTTCCCTGTGCCCACCAAGCACCAGGGATGCAGCCCAGGACGCAGGCGCTGCTGCCACCCCTGCACCACCCTCCCCGCAGGCTGAGCCGGGATTAACGATGAAGTTAATTGGCTCTCAGGCCCTCAGCCGCTTAGTGCTCAGCTGCAGGGTGATCCCCGTCACCCCACATCCCTCTCTCTGTCCCCCCCCCTCCCCAGGTGTGGCAGATCCCTGACTATGTCCCTGTGCGTAATATCACGGAACCGGTGGTGACGCTTGAGGGACACTCCAAGCGGGTGGGCATCATCTCGTGGCACCCCACTGCCCGCAACGTCCTCCTCAGCGCAGGTGAGAGGGTCCCAGGTCGCCATCCCCAGGGTTGGGTGGGATCCGTAGGGTGACGGCACCCACCCCGTTGTTCCTCTGCAGGCTGTGACAACCTGGTGATCCTCTGGAACGTGGGCACGGGGGAGATGCTGCTGGTGCTGGAGGACATGCACACCGACCTCATCTACAACGTGGGCTGGAACCGCAACGGCAGCCTCCTGGTCACCACCTGCAAGGACAAGAAGGTCCGCGTCATCGACCCGCGCAAGCAGCAGGTCGTGGCGGTGAGTGCCCCAACCGTGTCCCCTCCGCCATCCCGTGGTCCCCCCTGTGCCTGCCTGACCCTACTAACCACCCGCCCCCCGCCCCGTCTCTGTCTTTGCTTTTAACCCGCTAACGGCCGGCGCAGGAGAAAACCAAACCGCACGACGGCGCCCGCCCCATCCGCGCCATCTTCATGGCTGATGGCAAGATCTTCACCACGGGCTTCAGCAAGATGAGCGAGCGGCAGCTGGGCCTCTGGGACCTGGTACGAGACAGCGGCTCCTGCCAGGCCGGCGCCGCCCCAGGGACCCCGCGGAGCCAGGGATGTGCTGGGTGCCAGGGATGCTTCCAGCAGCGCGTGTGCCTTTGGAGCCTCCTGTGCTCCCCAAGAACAAGACTCGGCGGCTGTTTTGGGGGATGAATCCGGACCCCCCCAGTTTTCCCTGCCGCCCCTGCTCCGTGCTGACTCTCTCCCCCTGTCCCCAGGAGAGGTTTGCCCCCCACGAAGGGCTGAGGCCCGTGAGGGCCGTCTTCACCCGGGAAGGACACATCTTTACCACGGGCTTTACCAGAATGAGCCAGCGGGAGCTGGGCTTGTGGGACCCGGTAACGAGGCCGCATGGAGTGCTGCCCCCGGGAACTTGGCCCCCCCCGCCCCGATCCCCTGTACCCCAATGTCCTGGGATGGGGTGCCCGCTGCATCCTCCCCTTCCAAAGATGCCAAGTTCCCAAGTGTGCCGTGCTGTGCTGGGCGTGGGGAAAGGGGCTGGGGGTGCTGGGGGGGTGGGATCCAGGCTTGGTGCACCCCATTGTGCAGGTAAGTGGTGCTGGGAGGGGGTCTCATGCAAAACTGCCTGCCCAGGGGGTTGTGTACCTCGTGGGGGGACAAGCCTGAACCCCGCAGTGTGCTGTGGCTAACGCGTGTCACTAACTGGGACGAGGGTTTGGGGGCCATCACTCACTCCCCCTCTCACCCGCTCCGACTCTACAGAAAAACTTTGAGGAGCCCATCGCCCTACAGGAGATGGACACGAGCAACGGGGTCCTGCTGCCCTTCTATGACCCTGACTCCAGCATCGTCTACCTCTGTGGGAAGGTAACGTCTTCTTTGGGATGTACCCCCCCCCAACCCCATCTTTGGGGGTACCGGTGCTGACAGACACCCATCGCCGCATCCGCAGGGGGACAGCAGCATCCGATACTTTGAGATCACCAACGAGGCGCCCTACGTGCACTACCTGAACACCTACAGCAGCAAGGAGCCGCAGCGCGGCATGGGCTTCATGCCCAAGCGCGGGTTGGATGTCAGCAAGTGCGAGATTGCCAGGTGAGAGCTGGAGGGGGAACATCGGGGGGAGGTGGAGGGGTCGGGGGGGTGGCCGGACCCTGACCACCTCTGCCCCACGCAGGTTCTTCAAGCTGCACGAACGCAAGTGCGAGCCCATCGTCATGACGGTGCCGCGCAAGGTGAGCCCACGGGGGTCCCAGGGGAGGTGGGGTGGTCTGGAGAGGGGCATAGACCCCCAGCTCACCTCCATCTCCCTCGCCCCGCAGTCAGACCTCTTCCAGGATGATCTGTACCCCGACACGCCGGGTCCCGAGCCAGCCCTGGAGGCAGACGAGTGGCTGTCAGGGAAGGACGCAGAGCCCATCCTCATCTCGCTGCGGGATGGCTACATCCCCGTCAAGAACCGGGAGCTGAAGGTGGTCAAGAAGAACATCCTGGACAACAAGCCCCCCCCGGGTCCCCGCCGCCACAGCCACTCCGCCTCTGAGCCCGACTTCTCTGTGAGTGCCCTGGGGATGGGGACGCGATGGCAGGGCTATGCCCCGACCTGGGGTGGGGTTGTGGGGGTCGGAGGGGACGCCCTGGTGACCCCACATTTCCCTCACCACCCCGCAGCGGCCAGCTTTGGAGGAGGTGCTGGAGGAGATCCGTGTCCTGAAGGAGATGGTCCAAGCGCAGGAGAAGCGCATCTCCGACCTGGAGAACAAACTCTGCCAGTTCACCAATGGCACAGACTAGTGTGATGGCCACGGGCAGGACGAGGACGGCCACGACCCCCCCCGGGGATTAAAGCCGAATCCCCGCAGAGGGCAGGAGCCCAGAGCCGTCTTCTTTCCCCAGGAGCCAAGGCTTCAGCGAGGGGGTCGGACCCTGAACCCCCTCGCTGGCATCGGTCGCATCCTGCTCCCAGGGTGGCTCTGCACAGCAGCACCCGCTGCAGCATCCTGGGGGGGGTCATGTTTCGGTACCCACAGACCAGAGCTGCTGAGCTGAGCATCCCTCCTCGGGGACCTGCAAGTGGGTGCTAGGACAGGGCGCTGCTGGTCCCCCCCCCAGCCAGGATACGCTTGGATACGGTGCTGCCCCCACCCCATCACCTCCCGCTGCCCCATCGTCCCCCTTGGCGGGTGCTCCCACCTGGCTCTTGGCTCCTGGGTCCCCCTTTAATAAAGGGCTTGGCCACCTGTGGCTGCATGGGGGCTACCAGGAATGTGGGACCACCAAGCTGGGGGGACCCTGCCTGCACCCCGACGCCCGCAACGCCCCAGCGCAGGCAGAGAGAGGCCGAGCGAGACGAACATTAAAGAGCATTTATTGGTGTTGGCCGCGGTCGGAGCTGCTCAGGCTCCCCCGGCCATGGCCCAGATGTCGCTTGTGGGGTGCATGGAGGATGGGGGGGCGGGGGTGGCTACGAAAAGTCCCAGGGGAGCGATCCCGGCCCCCCCCCAGCCCCCTGTGTGCAAAGGAGGAGCAGCTCGGGGCCAGGGGGGCCGGGGTTAGCACCATTTGACAGAAGTTTTCTCTGGGGGGGTCAGTGCCTGGGATGAGGGGGTGCAGCGCTGCCAAAGAGGGGGGGGGGCATCCGAGCAGGGTGAGGGCAGTGCGAGCAGGGTGTTGGAGGTGGGGGGGAATGACACTGGGCAGCCTTTCACGGACAACCCCTCCGCTGGCCCAGCGGACCCCCGTGCCATGGGGGGGGGGCAGCTGTGCAGCCCCACACTGACCGTGCGGTGCAATGGGGCTGAGCCCCCCCTCTGCCCCCCCTGTGTTGGCAGGCAGAGCAGCTCCCGGGTAAGTGCACTTGGTAGCGCCTGGGCAGGGGGGCCGAGGGGGCTGGGGGCAGCTCCGGGGGCACCCCGGGACCCCACATGGCTGGCAGCCCCCCCCCATCTGGGGCAAAATGTGGCCCCCACCACCTTCCTGGGGCGAGGGGCCGAGCAGCACCCCATCGAGGGGCTAGGACTGTCCTGGGGGTGGGGTACAGTCTGTGGGGTTACCCCCTCTCTGGTCCCGGCCGCCCCCGCTGCAGCGCTGTCCCCCACTCCCCCTCTGTCCTGCTGGGGGGTGCCTCCCACCCCCCACAACTCGGTACCACCCCGGCTATGGGGACGATCTCCCCCACGCCAGGGCCAAATCCTGCACTGCCCCCCGTCCCCCTTTGCCCTCCACAGTGCTCGGGCTGGATCCCCCCCACCCCGCTCCCCTCCGTGTCCCCATCCGTGTTCCCATCCCTGTTGGGGTGGGGGGGCTCAGCAGAGGCGTGGGGTCACTTCTCCGTCAGCGAGAGCTGCAGGATCCGCTGCAGCTCCTCTTCCTCCTGGCGCGTCCGGCGCTCGGCCTCCTCTTGCTCCCGCGCCGACAACGCCATCGCCAACCGCAGCTGCTCGGCGTAGCTGGGGAACAGGGCGCTGGGCCCCCCGCCACCCCCTCCCGGGGCTGGGGGGACAGCGGGACGGGGGGACACCGTGTGCTGGGGAGTCCTGGGGGAGGGGGGGGGGTGGCAGCATCTCAGCGGGAGTCCCTATGGGGATGACACCCACTCCCGCTCCCCCCGGGTGTGGGCTGCCTGAACCTTACCAACCTGTCGCCTCGGCGGCTCTCATGCGACATGGGGTGTGTGCCCGGTTTGCTGTTGGTCAACGCTTCCCAAATGGTCACCTGCGGCCGGTGGCGGAGGGATGCTCGGAGGGTGGCACCCCCTTAGCACCCCAAACCCCAGCCCTTCTGTGTGAGCTGTGCCCCTCTACTGTGGGAAGCAGGGCTGCTGCGAGGTCCCGGGGCAGCATCGGGATGGGGCGGTGGGAGCAGCGCGGATGCCAGCTGGAGGGTAGGAAGAGGATGGGGAGAAGGTGGCAGTGCCCACCTGGTCGTACTCGCTGCCTGCTTCCAGCAGGCTCTGCTGGATGGCAAACTGCAGCAGATCATCCTCATCCTCCCGCAGCGTGTCCTGGTGGGTGCCCACCACGCTGTACCCTCGCGGCACTTCGAACAACGCCGGGTCCATCTCGCACACCCGGCACGAGGCTGCGGGGAGACAGGCTTTGGAGCAGCTGAGCACCCCGCTGTGTCCCCACCACCCTCCACCGTGTCCCCCTCTCCCCCCCCGTACTCAGGGAGCTGGAGCTGCTGACGCTGGAGGAGTCGCTGCTGGGTGAGGGCGCCTCGCTGCTGGGGCTGTGCCGCAGGGAGCTCACGGGCTCGTCGCACCCATTGAGGTTCCCGAAGGTGATGCGGGCGTTGAGGATGTGGAAGATGGGGATTTCTGCGGGAAAGAAAGGGGGGGGAAAAAAAAAAAGCAGGGAGGGAAGCTGGCTGCGCCACCCACATCGGAGACAAAGACCCCCCCTCCCCGTACCAATCTTGACGGGGAAGCCGGGCGGGAGGCGCAGGGTGATGAAGTCCCGCAGTTTGGCGAAGAGAGCGTTGCTTATTGCCATGAGGTCAATGATGGGGGCAACCTGCTCACAGAGGGACAGCGGGTGGTCCTCGCACAGCCACAGCTTCGCCTTGAACCTGCCGGGGACAGGCGCCGGGCTGGGGACCCCTGCCTGCCCCCCCAGGGGCTCCGCAGCGGTTGGGGGGTGGACAGGGGGGGAGATATCCCTCGGTTTGCTCCTTCCTCCCTCACTTCTGCGTCTTGGTGGTGAGCTCCATGGGCCGCCCCATGTCCCGGTTGCCCAGCTCGAAGTTGGGGTTGAAGTACTCCTCAGGGGTGATGGCGGTGGGGTTGGCGTGGCTCAGCGTTTGTGTGATCAGTGTCTGCAGGACAGCCCGGGCACCATCACAGAGGGTTCAACCACCACCGGGCCGCCCCGCAAGGCTCTCGGGACACTCACCCCGTTGTTGGGCCCCACGTGTTGCTCAGCGATGCCCAGGAAGGACTGCAGGGGGGTCTTGCTGCCTGCAGGAGAGGAGAGGGTGAGGGCTGGAGCCAGCACAGCGCCCTGCCCGTCCTGCCCGCGCCGGCTCCACCTTTGCTCTTGCCCTTGTGCTGGTCTGAGAGGTGTTCCGTCCGCGTCCGCGTGATCAGCTCCACATTGGACGCGCCGTAGACCTAGACAAGGAGGGGGAAGATGAGAGATGGATACCCCTTCAAAAGTGGCCATACCCACCCAGGCAGCTCAACATCCCCGGCCCTTCACCTTGGCCTCGTATCCATTCACCATTTCTGTCTTCTCGCTCCTCCAGCCCAGGATCCCAGATTTGTTCCTGGGATGCAATAGAGCACCATGATGGTCTTGCTCAGACAGCCCAGGGTGTGGGTGTAGGCACCCCAAGGGGCTGCTCACCCCCAGGGAAGGGCTGGTGCTGCCCCCAGCCCACCTCTCAAAGGCGATGTTCTTGGTATCGAGCTGGGTGGTGACGACGGGGGCCGTCAGCCGCCCCATCACCTGCTCCTCGGTGGGCTGCACAGCAGCCAGCAGCACCTCCTGGTCATGGCCAGCCAGGGCCAACGTCTCCGAGTAGACCACTCGCCGGTCGTGGTCAATCTCCATCACCACCGCGCTGGTGTCTAGCAGCAGCAGGAGGGTCAGGGTACGCAGGAACAACCGCAGTCCCCACCACATCACCTGGTGCCGCCGCAGCACCGAGGGGCTCTGCCAGTGCTCCTTGGCAAGGGGAGACATCCCAGTGCCGGCTCACCTTGTCCTCGAAAGACGAAGCTGCGGTTGCCTCGCTGCCAGGTCATATGGTCGAAGCCCAGCAGCGTGGTGTCCACCCGCAGGTTCTGGCCACTCTTCCACACCTTGTAGGTGTCACTGGGGCAGATCTTGGACACCAGCGGCACTGGGGAAGAGACGGCGATAGCCCAGCCAGGGATGGGGCCACCCTACACCCCCAGGGGGGCTGGCAGCGCTGAGCTGGATGGGAGATGTGCCCGAGAAGCCAGCCCCTCGGTGGGATGGAGATCTTGGCGTGCTGGCGGGCAAGAGGACAGGTGTCCCCCATCCTGGGAACGGGGATGGATGCTGGGGCTGGGGGCAATGCCAGAAATGGGGGAGACTGCTGGGAACCCCCTGCTGCCCCCTCGATGCTCTGCCCCGCGCTTACCCCAGCTGGTGAACTCCCACTTCATCTCCACATAGAAGTCCTGGGCCTGCAGACAGCACGCTGAGGTCAGGGGGAGCCCGTGGCCAGCATCCCCCCAGCCCTGCTGCCGGGAGGTACCTTGCGCAGCTTCTCCAGCAGGATGGGGATCCCAGCCAGGCGCTTGATGGCTCTCTGGTAGTCGCGGTAGCGCAGGACCAGCTGCACCAGCTCCAGGTCACGGGTGCTCACAGCCTCCTGCAGGACTGCGGGGCAGAGAGGGGCAGTGCCCAGGGAGATGGCACGGCACGGCACAGCAGGGCAGAGCCAGCCACGGCACGGAGCCACACGCATGTAGCACCGCGTGAGCTGTCCTTTGGGAAGCTGCAGCGCCAGGCTGAGCGTTCCCATGTTCCTGCCCAGGCAGCGTGGCAGGGCACAGAGGCAGCGAGCCGCCCGCTCACCTGTCCAGCCGCTGCGGTTCTCCTTGCCCACGTCGGCGCCATGCTTCAGCAGCACCCTGGCGCACTCCAGGTGGCCCAGCGTGGTGGCCAGGTGCAGCGGGGTGCGTCCTCGGGGGTCCAGCTGCTCAATGTCGGCCTGTGGGGAGGTTGCAGAGCTCAGAGGACATGCGCTGGACAGACCTTTCCCCGTACCCCGTACCCTCCTGCAGACCCAAGGCTCCGAGCTGGAGCAGCTGGGGAAAGCAGCCAACATTTGTGGGTATCTCAGAGAGCATCCCCATCCCTGATCTCCCCCAAGAGACGCACGGGCACTGCCCCCCAACAGGCTTTCCCTGCTCCCCATAGCCGCTGCCAGCCCCACGGAGAGGTGGAGAGAGTTTGGCGGTGGCTGCCAGCACGCGCCACGGAGCAGGAGCATGGCACGGCAGCGGGGAGCACGGATGCCAGCGGTGCATGGAGTTCTGCACGGCTTGATGCAGCTGCAGGCTCGGGAAAAGCCCCCACCGCAGGGATTTGGAGGTGGGGGCTGCCGTCCAGTTGCCAGGCAGCAGCTTGCTGGCAGCCCCCCTCCACCAGGGCTGGAAACGTGGCGGGCGACGTGGGTTGCGGCGGGCGCACGTGTTCCCCTGCCTGAGCCGGGGGGTGGGCGGTTGCGTGAGTGGAGCGGCTGCTTGGAGGATCCCTGAGCCCTTGGGGAGCCACGCGCTGGGGCTGCGATTGTTTGTGCCAAGCCTGGAGCCTGGCGCTCAGCCAGCCCCGAGGAATCCCTCGCCCGCTGGCAAGCGGCGCTGGGCACCCCGAGCACCCAAGGGCCCCGCTCCTCCGTGCGGTGCAGCATCGCACCCGTGCCCGAGGCTGGGGACACGACTCGGAGCCCGACGGAGCAGCAGGGCGGGGAGCTCAGCCTTTGTCCCCCCAGCACCCAGCAGGGACAGAAGCCTTGTGCCCGGAGGGGGGCAGTTGGATGCTGCCGGAGCAGAGGGAATTGGGGACAAAGCCTAAAACAGGGCATGAGCTGCAGGGAGGCCACCCCCAGGAGGACAAACCTGGGGTGCAGGACCCAGAGGTGCCAGCTGGGACCGGGCACCTCAGAGGTGTTTGGGGCTGGACAGGGATGGGGTGTGGGCTCTCGGTGCCCAGGCTCCAACCCGCAGCAAGTCCCTGCCTCGCTCCTGGGCATGTCCTTCTGTCCCTCTGCTTCAGGGATGTCCCCATCCATGCCCAGCATGTGGGCATCGCCCCGCCCCTCATCCCCAGGGGCTCACCAGGCAGGGGGATCCCCCAGGCTGCCCACACAGCTGGAGCAAAACAGCCCCCCCAGTTCCCCGGGAGCCAATGTGCTGCTCCAACGCTCTCCAGGCGACTGCTGCTTCTTAATTGCGCTAATGAAATGACTCTAATTAAAGCAATCGCCCCCCAGCCGGGGGACAGGTGCTGCAGGCTCAGCAGGGCTCCCCAGCTGCAGCGCTGCCCCAGCGCCGGGTGGGATGAGGGTCCCCGCTGTGGGGACGCAGCATCAGGGCCACCCCCGGGGGAGACAGCGTGACCCAATTTTTACCAGCGAGAGCCTCGGTCCCAGGCTCTGGCGCTGGGATGGCTCTGGCACTGGGATGGCTCGGGGGCTGTGGCACAGCCCGCTGAGTGCTGCCTGTCTTGGGGCTCTGACACCCATCAGAGATGGGGACAGGGATGGCTTTGGAGTGGCAGCGGTGCGGCACAGGACCGCAGCTCGGCGGCTCCTCCTCCTGTGCCAGGCGCATGGCACAGCGCAGCCCCTCTGGTGGGGTTGTCCCCAGGGTGGGGGACCTCCGTGCGGGCACAGACCCCTGCACGTGCTTCTGGGTGGCAGCGGGGGACACGGGAGGTGGTGCCATGCGCTGCTGTCCCTGTGCAGCCCCAGGTCTCCGCCACGCGTGACAGGGCAGGATGTGGCGTGGGGTGTCCTGGCACAATGAGCTCCGTGTCACTGCCTGCCACATCCTAGTGGTGTCCCTGCCACGGGGACCCTCTGTCCCTCACTCCCCAGGTGGAGGCAAGCATGGATGGGCGCTCATGGTGACAATTCAAGGGTGACCACGCAGGGCCCTTATGGGGACATGGAGAGCAGCAGCGCTGCAGCTGCCCCGGTGCCTCCCAGCCCGAAACACCTGCATTTGTAGGGGGTGCCCTGTGCGGTGCCACTGCCCCACACGGGTCCCCAGGGTGGCAGGAAGGCAGAACCCCTGGGCAGGGGGACACCCAGCCCCCAGCATCACCCCCAGCACCTGCCCCGACCCACTTAGCAGGGGATGCTCCGGCACAGAGAAGGGCTGAGCCGTGTCCCCAGATGCCCTGGATGAAGGTGGGGGGCTGAGCCTGGGCTACCCCACCTCCTTCCTCCGACCCCCCCTGCCCTGGGCTCTGCCTCACTGCACCCACGGACCCCCACGCGCCCCCCAGGCTGCACACAGGGACGGCTTCGCTCTCGCCCTGCAAATGGCAGCAGGGACAGCGGGGACAGTGGGGGCCATGGCAGAGCCCCTCCATGGCCGGGCTTGGGGGAGCGGGTGAGAAATCCTCCCTGCAGGCCAGCGGGGCCGCAGAAACCCTCGCAGCCCCTGCATCTCCCCACACCCGCTGGGCTGCCACTACCTTGATCTCCGCCTCACCGGGCTCCTGGGAAAAATGACCCCAAATTATGATGGAAACAAAACCATCTGCGATGCGGTGAGGGGCCAGGGCGATGCTGGCGTAGCCCCCCGGCCGGCCCCCACAATGGAAGCGGGTGTGGCGGGAGCCATTGGCTGCATCCCGGTGGGAGCATCACGGCGACCCTCCCTGCGCGCATCGCCGGGGTCCATCCGGCGTGGCCCTCAGCACCCTGGGGTACCAGGAGCTGGGCTGGGGAGCAGGGATGCTCAGGCACAGCCTCGTCGCCAGCGCCTGCGGTTTCCTGCATCTTCGGGGTTGGGTTTTAATTACCTGAATTGCAACGCCGCTGGGGAGAGGGAGGCTGGGAACCTGCCTGGGGACGTGCCCGCCACCCCATTCTGTCACCAGACAGCTCGGGGGGTTCCTAGGCTGGGGGGCAAGGTGGGTTCCCCCCACCCTGAGGAGAACCCGCTTGCGCCCTGGGCTGCGGGACTGTGCCCCGGCAGTATCAGGGCCTCGTGTCCCCTCCGAGAGGGGCTCATCCTGAGGGTGTGGAGCTGGGGGGCTGCACCCCCAGCGAGGCTGGGAGCACCCCAAGAAGTGAGATGCCAGCTGGGGCGCTGGGGACCCGCAGAGGCCTAGCAAGGAGCTGGGGACACGTGGGGAGGGATGCTTGGGGGCTGCGTGCGCCGGGGGATGCAGGAGACCCGCGGGTGGTACCCACCGCTCCCCGACAGCCCCGGAGGCAGTGGCTTCAGTGCCGGGGACACCCGGCACCCCCAAACCTCTGCCAGCCACTCCCTTCCCATCCTCATCCTCATCTCCATCCTCATCCCAGCCCCACACCCGGCTGCATCCCGGGGCCATTGCATCAGCCCGAGCCGAACCGGGCTGTCCCGGGGGTGCCCCCCCCCGCCCCAGGCCCTTTCCCCGCCGCCCCCCCACCTGCTTGGTGCTGAGCTCCCGGTCCAGGTCGCGGGCTCGGTTGTGCCAAACGAGGTAGTGGAGCGGGTACCTGCCCTCCGGCCCCTTCCTGCCCGAGCAAGACGCGAGCATCCTCCGTGCATGCTGGAGCGGCGGGCGCGGCGCGGGGCGGAGCGGGGCGGGCACGGCACCTCCCGCACCGGGCTGCCCCCGAGGCCCCCCCCCCGCCCCGCACCCACCGGCCTCATGGGACTTGTAGTTGCCCCTCCCCGGCATCCTCCTCCTCTTCGCTTTCTCCACCCGCGACCGCTCAGCCCATCACCGCAGCCTCTGACCCCGCGGGGGAAAGAGGGGGGAGGGCTGCAAAGGGGCGCTTTGATGGCACTCAGACCTCCCCCCCACACACACCCCAGCGTACTGATTCTAGGGGGAAGCAGGGTGCTCAACACACTCAGCCCCCCTCCAGCCTCTGGAGGGATCCATCATCATCATCATCCTCCTCCTCATCTCCGGGCACATGGTGGGGCAGGGGCTAAGGCAGCTGGCGGGGGGGGGCTGGGGGATGTTCTGTGCCCCCCACCCCAGGGAAGCACCAGGCTCGGGGCCCCCCGGCCCCGTTTCCTTTTCCGCCTGCGTTTCTCCGGCACGGGCGTCGTGTTTTTCCGGCTGCTGCCCGAGAACAATGCGAGGCTGGGCCTCCGTTGGCCGCCTTGGCCTCAGCTGGCGCCACGCTCCCGGCCCCCCACCCCACTGCCCCCCAACCCCGCCACGGGGCCACCACCCAGCCGTGAACCCCAGCGTCATTCCCGTTCCGCCAGGACGAAGGTTGCGGTGGTCGCATCTCCCGTTCCCCCGTACAGCATCCCCCATCGCTGCCCCATGACGTCATGAGCCATCTCCACAGCAACCAGCACCGAGGTCACCACAGCCTCTGGTGGTGGGGGGCAGGACCCCCTGCCTGTGGCCCCAATGTGTCCCCATGGCCCTGCCGTGTCCCCCTGCCCGTGCTGGTGTCCCTACTATGGCTCCAGCCTGTGTCTCGTATCCCTGCCATGTCCCATACCTTTGCCACATCCCATGTCACCCCAATGGGGACAGCAGGGTGTCCTCCCCGCTCCAAGTGCTCACAGGATCTCAAAGGGTCCCAGTCACCCCAAAAGCCCCCACTGAGCACCCCAGGGATGCTGTAGGCCACCCTGGGCATCCCCAGCACAGTGTCCTACTGGTGCATCCCAGCATTCGGGGACCGCTCATCTGCCCAGCACCCTACAGGGCACCCCAGGATGGGGCCAGTGTGGCCATTGGGGTGCGCAGGTGTTGGGTGACCAGGAGTGGGGTGTGCAGGGCCAGAGGTGGCACTGGGAGCAGGACTGGGGGTGCTCAGGGCTGGGGCTGAACCCAGGATGAGTGCCCAGAGCTGGTACTGGGATGCCCAGTGCAGGACTGGGACGAGGCGAAGGTGCCCAGGGCTGTGGCTGAGGGATGCAGGGCCAGGAGAATGGAGGGGGGCAAGATCCAGAGCGGGGCATGACCAGGACCAGGACCAGGATCAGGACCAGGACCAGGACCAGGATCAGGACCAGGATCAGGAGGGCACCCAGCACTGGGGCTGGGCTCAGGGCTGGAGGGAGCCCAGGACCAGGACCAGGACCAGAGGGATGCCCAGCGCCAGGAGGTGCCCAGTGGCAGGGGGGGTGGCAGATGTGGGGTGCTCAGAGCTGGAACCAGGCTTGGGGGGACACCCAGGACCGGGACAAGAGCAGGCTGTGCCGGGACCGGTGCCGGTAGGGATGCAGGTGCAGAGCGGTGCGGTGCCGGTGGCACTGCTGCAGGGCGATGCCTGTGCCGGTGCTGCCGGTCCCGGGGCAGGGTGGGGGCGGTGCCGGTACGGCGACGGGGCAGGACGAGGCAGTACGGGGGCCGGTCTCGGTGCGGGGCGGTGCTGGGGCCGGTATCGGGGCGGTCCCAGTGCGGTGCGGTGCGGTGCGGTCCCGGGGCCGGGGCGGGGCGGGGCCGGTATAGGCGCGGTCCCGGTATAGGGGCGGTCCCGGTATAAGGGCAGTCCCGGTGCCGGTGCCAGTATCGGGGCGGTCCCGGGTGTCGCGGGGCGGTGCCGGTGCCGGTGCCGGGGCTGTGCCGGTGCGGGGCGGTCCCGGTGCCAGTATAGGGGCGGTCCCAGTCCCGGTCCCGGTGCCGGTGCCAATATCGGGGCGGTCCCGGGCGTTGCGGGGCGGTGCCGGTGCCGGTATCGGGGCGGTCCCGGTGCGGGGCGGGGGCGGTGCAGCCCCTCCTCCGCCGGGGCCGGGCTTGCGCCGCTTCCTGCGGAGCCGCCGGGCGCTGGGAGCCGCGGGCAGCCCCGCCGCCGCCGCCCCCGCCGCCCGCCCCCCCGGGGCCGCCGCCGCCCCACGCTGGCGCAGCGCCCCGGGACCGCCTCGCCGCTCAGGATGGCCCGCAAGGCTCCGCGGGCGGAGGTGTGCGCGGACTGCAGCGCCCCAGGTAAGGGCCGCCCCCCCGGCACGGCCCCGGCAGCCCCCGAGCTCCTCCGCGTCCCTCGGTGCCGCTTGGTGCATCCCCGGCACCCCCGTATCGCGCCCCGGTACGGCTCCGGGGGACCCCGAGCTCTCCTGCACCCCATGGTGCCCCCTGCGGTGCATCCCCAGCACCCCCGTGAGCCCCACTGCACCTCTCGGTGCTCCCCGGTGCATCCCCGGCACCTCCATGAGCCCATCTGTGCCCCTCGGTGCCTCCAGGTGCGGCCCCAGCACCCCTGTGAGCCCCCCAGTACATCCCCAGCACCCTCATGAGTCCCTCTGCACCCCACGGTGCCTCCCGGTGCATCCCCAGCACCCTGTGAGCCCCCTCTGCACCCCATGGTGCCCCCCGGTGCATCTCCAGCACCCTATGAGCCCCCCAGCACCCTCATGAGTCCCTCTGCACCCCCCGGTGCATCCGCAGCACCCCTGTGAGCCCCCTCTGCACCCCATGTTGCATCCTCAGCAATCGCTGAGCCCTCTCTGCACCCAATGGTGCTCCTCAGTACATCTCCATCACCCCCATGTTGCCCCCAATACATCCCCAACACCCCCATGAGCTTCCTCTGCACCCCCTGGTGCATCCCCATCACCCCCATGGTGCCTCCAGTACATCCCCAGCACCCTCATGAGCCCTTTCTGCACCCCATGGTGCCCTCCTGTACACCCCCAGCACCCCAGTGAGTACCTCTGCACCCCGTGGTGCTCCCCTACACATCCTTATCACCTACATGGTACACCCCCAGTACGTCCAAAGCACCCTCGTGAGCCTCCTCTGCACCCCATGGTCCCCCCAGTGCATCCTCGGCACCCTGTGAGCCCCTCAGCACCCCATGGTGCCCCCCAGCCTGTTCCCATCACCCCCATGAGCCCCTCTGCACCCCATGGTGCCCCCCAGCCTGTTCCCATCACCCCCGTGAGCCCCTCTGCACCCCATGGTGCCCCCCAGCCTGTTCCCATCACCCCCGTGAGCCTCTCAGCACCCCATGGTGCCCCCCAGCCTGTTCCCATCATCCCCGTGAGCCCCTCTGCACCCCATGGTGCCCCCCACTACATCCTCAGCACCCCATGAGCCCCTCTGCACCCCTTGGTCACCCCTCCAGTATGCTCCCAAGGAGCCCTTCAGCATCTCCTCCTCCACCCCATGGTGAGGTCTCTTCACGCGCCCTGGGTGACCCCGGGGCCCCCTCCGTGCGTCCCTTCTGCATCCTGGGGTGCCCACCTTGGGGACCCCCACTGAGTTCCCTTCTCTGCCCCCCCCCAGGAACCCTCTGATGTGCCCCCAGTGCAATGCCTTGGTGAGGCCCCTGAGCTCCCTTGGTGCACCCCCTTTTGCCTGCAGGAATCTCCCAGTACACCCCAAATGTGACCCCCGAGAACCCCCCCTGTGCTGCCCTGGTGTACCCGCGGAGCCACCCGTGCACCACCCACAGCCTCGGCACCCTCAGTGCGGGGGCTGTTGGCGCAGCCTGGGGACGTGCCAGTGGGTGCCAGCGGCACCAAGGACCCTGCAAATGGTGGGGGGCACCCTGCGGCACCCCCCAGCGCCCTGCTGCCAGCACCCACGCTGGCTGGATCTGGGCGCAGCGGTGCCGGCAGAGGCTGCGCTGCAAGCCAGAGCCTGAGCTTGGGCAAGACGATTCCCATCCCCGGCAACGCCGGTGCCGGGCATGAGCCCGCGGGCATCACGATGACGCCGCCCCCTCCCCAAATGGGGCTGGACCCCCAAATCTTGCCCGTGGCCAGCGCAGGCAGCCCCATGGCGATGAATGAATGGGGCCAAGCGTCGAGGCCCCGGAAAGCTGCCCGCGGGCCAAGGCTGTGCTGAAATTATTCCGGCCACGTGCCAAGGCCCAGATCCTGCCAGGAGAGCCAGCGGCGTGCGTGGGCGCAGGGCTGCCCTGCCTCCGGGCGCGTCTCCCGCGCTGGTGGGTGGCGGGCGCAGGGGTGCCCGGGGCGGTGCCGAGATTTCCCTGCTGCGGCTGAGAAGGGGGTGTGTGGGGGGGGGGGGGAGTGGAAAATGGAAACCAGTTTCTTCCAATCTCTTATCACCCGGCAGCCATGTGAGGAAATGAGTTATAAAGTCCAGAGGCCGCTTCCTACTGCACCGGGAGCACCCGCTGCCGGGGATGCGCTGCGTGTGCGATGCCCACGGGGTGCGCTGCTCCCTCTGCTCCAGCTCCCGTGGCCGAATCCTGCTCCGCTGGTGCTGTGCGGGGATGCCAGCCCTCCCCTCGCCAGCGTGCGGCTGAGTGCTGGGGGTCCGGCATCGAGGAGATGCCGAGAGCTGCCTTGGGTTTCTGCTCCTCGCAGGGTTTGGGGTGTCCCCTCAAGCCATGGTCACCCACATCCCAGCTGCCCCAGGGGTGCCCCGGATCCTCCCGGCTCAGCTTGGCCATCCGGCTCCCCCGGCGCTGTGCGTCCTGTTCCCGGCAGCGCCCCGTGGGCAGCGGGCGTGAAGGCGCAGATGCCGCCGCGCCGGCTGCCAAAGCGCTGCCATCTGTGTGCGCGGCGCTGCCAGGCTGGGGGGGCACCGCTCCCCAACACCGCTCCGCTTGGGCTCTGGAGCTCTGCAGGGCTGGGGGCCCCCAAATCTGGGGGGGCTTGGGGATGGGACCCCGTGAGCAGGAAGGAAGCTGGGGAAGCCTGGCTGCCCATCTGCCTTCCTCTGCGGGGTCACGGGGACACCGCCAACCTCTTGGGGACACCATCAGCCCCTCAGGGCCATTGTGGCTGGCCAACGCTTACACCCCCCCCGAATCTGGCCCCGGGCTTGGGGCTCCCCCATGCTGTGGGGCAGCACGGTGTTTGTGTAGGTCCTACAGAAACAAGGGGCTGCCCTGGCAGCGTTCGGCATCATCCCTCTGTGTTGCGGAGGATGCTGTGACCCAGCACGTGGGGGCCAAA
Source organism: Cuculus canorus (assembly GCF_017976375.1). Lineage (NCBI taxonomy): Eukaryota > Metazoa > Chordata > Aves > Cuculiformes > Cuculidae > Cuculus > Cuculus canorus. Next base: position 4,585,798 of record NC_071420.1, read on the forward strand.
TCCTGCCCTCGGTGCCGCTAGGAGAAGCGGTGGCCACACAGCCACAGCATGGGGATGGACCCCAGCCCCCATTTTTGGGGTGCGGGTGTGGGGCGCTGCCGCGTGTCGGGGAGCGGGGGCCCCCGCGGGTGCTGGGGCGGGTGCCAGCGCGGCCGCTCAAACAGCCCTTTGTTCCCAGCGGGGACACAAAGCGCTCCAGTCTGGCTGGACTGGGACTGGCAGACTGGGCTGGGGGGTACGGCAGCGTTGGGGGGCACAGCACCTGCCACGGGGGTCGGGGTGCCCCGTGGGGCCGACACAGGGTGGGTGCAGCCCGTGACTACCACACGTGGGAGCCCATGGGCTGGGGGTGCCCACACATTGGGGGGCACATTGAGCTCCCCCAGCCCCCCCCAAATGCCCAACTGGGTGCTCAGGGGGTGCTCTGCAGTCGCTGGGTGCTGGGGGTTCGGGTGCCCCTGCTCGGGGCGTGCTGCCACCGGGCTGACATCACCCCTGCCACTCGCCGCCCTCTCGGTGGGGGAGGCCAAATCCTGCCCCCCCCCCCCCTTTTTGGCTGGTGCCTGGTTGCTATGGGAAACCTGTGGGTTTTCCCTGGTGATGGACTGAGCCCCTTTGCCGTCGCTGGGGAAACGGTCGCTGTGGCAACGCATCCCCCACCCAGCAGCAGCCGCCGCAGGGAGGGGACCGCGGTGGCTGGGGACACCCGGTGACACCCCCGTACCACCCCACAGACCCCGGCTGGGCCTCCATCAACCGCGGGGTGCTGATCTGCGACGAGTGCTGCAGCGTGCACCGCAGCCTGGGCCGCCACATCTCCATCGTCAAGCACCTGCGCCACAGCCCCTGGCCCGCCACCCTGCTCCAGGTGGGTGCTGGCCCATGGGGGGACACGTGGGGGGGGGACACACACGTAGGGGGACCCCCTGGCGCCCACCGCGCTCCGCCTCTCCCCCACAGATGGTGCACACCTTGGCGAGCAACGGCGCCAACTCCATCTGGGAGCACTCGCTGCTGGATCCTGCCCAGGTGCAGAGCGGGCGCCGGAAGGCGAACCCCCAGGACAAAGTGCAGTAAGTGCCCCCCCCCCCGCCCCAGCACTGCAGGGAGGGGGGTTGCGCCAGCCAGGCACCCCCAACTCACCCCAAAACCTGCCCCCCATCGCCCTCAGCCCCACCAAGTCGGAGTTCATCCGTGCCAAGTACCAGATGCTGGCCTTTGTCCACAAGCTGCCGTGCCGGGACGATGACGGTGTCACTGCCAAGGACCTCAGCAAGGTGGGACACGGGCTGGGGGGGGGGCGTGGGGACTAAAAAAAAATAGGAAATGTGTTGGTGGAAATTCTTACTTTACTGGACGCGTGCCATGAAGGGGTTTGTTGCCTTATCTGTGCTGTTATTTCTTCCCTCATCTTCCCTGGCTGCCTCTAAGGAGAAAGAGAATTTCCCAGTAGGACTTTCTAGGAACATACAGCTGAGGAACAAAGTCCGGTGTCTTTCTGCTTCTCCCCTTTCGGAGGGGCCGGATCCCTCCCCCCTTACCCACTTCTCTCCTCTGCAGCAATTGCACTCGAGTGTGCGGACGGGCAACCTGGAGACTTGCCTGCGCCTGCTCTCGCTGGGTGCCCAGGCCAACTTCTTCCACCCAGTGAGTGCCGGTGGGGCTTAGGGGGGTCCCTGGGTGCTGGGCTGTGGGTCCCGGAATCCATGCCGTGGGGCTGAGCCTGCCCGTGCCCGCAGGAGAAGGGCACCACGCCGCTGCACGTGGCCGCCAAGGCCGGCCAGATCCTGCAGGCAGAGCTGCTGGTGGTCTACGGCGCCGATCCCGGGGCGCCCGACGTCAACGGCCGGACCCCCATCGACTACGCCAGGTGAGGGTGGGACAAGGCGGGGGTCACCACTGCCTGCAACCCCCCATTTAGGGTGGGCATCACCCCTCTCCGTCCCCTCACAGGCAGGCAGCCCAGCACGAGCTGGCGGAGCGGCTGGTGGAGTGCCAGTACGAGCTGACCGACCGGCTGGCGTTCTACCTCTGCGGCAGGAAACCGGGTGAGCGCGGGGGTCCTGGGGGGGGGAGCTCAGCCCCTGGGCGGGTTGGGGTGTGGAACCCCGCTCACCACCTTTCTCTTTGCGCAGACCACAAGAACGGGCACTACATCATCCCACAGATGGCCGATAGGTGAGTGCCCCGTGCCCGCGGCCCCGCTGCCCCATCCCACGTCCAGTGGGGATGCTGAGGGGGGGACTGCGGTCACCTCCCTGTGACCAATGCTGGAGCACCCCTTGGGGGGGCCGGGGGAGTTTGGGGGGGGGGGGGGCCGCGTGCCCGCGCGTTTAACATCCGCCTTTATCCTGTTCTTCCCTCCGCTGCCTTCTCCGGAGCGCAGGGTGCGCCCAAAGTGCATGGCACAGAGGTATTGTCCACTCGGCTCTTGGCTCCGGGGGCCCCCCCGTGCCGCTGGCATGGGCCCCCCCTGCAGCCCCAGCCGCTCGACACTCGGGGGGGCACACAGGGAGGGGGGTCCTGCTTGCCCTGTGCCCTCCTCTCCCCATGCCTGCACGCCAGCCCTGCTCGTTGAAGCCCCCCACGCCTTCGGGGGGGGTCCCTGTCCTGGTGGGGTGCAGCTGGGGACCGTGTCGGTGGGGACAGGCCAGGAATAACCCGTGCTTTGTGTCTCCCCCCCTTCCCCACATCCCCCAAGCCTGGACCTCTCCGAGCTGGCCAAGGCAGCCAAGAAGAAGCTGCAGGCGGTGAGTGGGGGCCACGGCATGGGTGGGGGGGTCCCACCCGCTGCCCCCATCCCGCCTGACGCCGTCCCCCATCCTGCTGCAGCTCAGCAACCGCCTCTTCGAGGAGCTCGCCATGGATGTCTACGACGAGGTGGACCGCCGAGAGAACGACGCGGGTGAGTGGGGGGCGTGGGGTGCAGCCCCCCCAAAGGCTGCGGGTGCAGCGGGCGTCACAGCGTGGGGAGGAGCAGCCGGCAGGGCCGTGGCTGAGCCCAACGCTCCCCCCGAGCTGGATCCCTTTGCCGGCCCCTCCTTCCTCGTTCCTCCGGCCGGGAAGGTTTGCTCGGCGCGGGGGGCCAGGGCTGGAGGGCTGCAGGAGGTGGGATGGGGACCCCCGGGGCGGGGGCTCGGCTGGAGGGGTGCCCCTGGGTCGGAGGTTGGGGGGATGGGGGCCACCCCATTTCCATGGCAGGGTGGGCATGGGTGGGCGTGCTAGCCGCTTTCCACGCTGACTGGGGGGCCACGGGGCTGGCACCCCAAGGGGCGAGGAGCCAGGGGTCCCTGCAGGGGGGCGCTGGGGGGGTCCCAGCCCCGTGGGGTGGCTGGGGGCGGTGATTCCCGTCATCCTGGCCAAGCTCCGCTCTCAGCTCCGTCAAGCTGGCCCCGTGCCCGCGCTTGCGTCCTGCCAGCTCCGCTGCCGGCCCCAGGCCCTGCAGCCCGCTCGCTCTTGGGGGGGTCCCACCCCCACAGCCCCCCCCCTCCAGGGCTCTGACCCCCGCGCCTGCCCGCAGTGTGGCTGACGACGCAGAACCACAGCACTCTGGTGACGGAGCGCAGCGCCGTCCCCTTCCTCCCTGTCAACCCCGAGTACTCGGCCACTCGCAACCAGGTGAGCCCCCAGCCCGGCCCCAGCACCCACCCTTGCACCCCGAGCCCTGCTCACCCCCCTCGTCCCTCCCCTCCAGGGCCGGCAGAAGCTGGCCAGGTTCAACGCCAGGGAGTTTGCCACTTTGCTCATCGACATCCTTGGGGAAGCCAAGCGCCGGCAGCAAGGGAAGAGTCTGCTGAGCCCCACAGGTGAGGGCTGGGGGACAGCGAGGGGGCCGTGAGCATCCCCTCCCACCCTGTGCTCAGCACCCCCTGCCTTCCCCCAGACGCCCTCGACTATTCGCTGCGGAGCCAGAGCGACGTGGACGACCAGCACGACTACGATAGCGTTGCCTCCGACGAGGACACAGACCAGGAGCTGCTGCGCAACACCTCCCGCAACAACCGTGCCAGGGTGAGCCCCAGCTTCTCCCCTACACCCACCTTAGCTCCGGATCCCGGCGCTGAGCCCCTTCTCCCCACAGAGCATGGATTCTTCCGACCTCTCGGATGGCCCCATCACGCTGCAGGAGTACCTGGAGGTGAAGAAAGCTCTGGCCGCCTCCGAGGCCAAGGTGCAGCAGCTGATGAAGGTGAACAACAGCCTGAGCGATGAGCTGCGCCGGCTGCAGCGCGAGGTGGGTGCGAGGCTGGCAGGATTCCCCCCCCCCCCGCCTTGGCAAAGCCCCCTCCCCGCTGATGCCTCCTCTCCCACCACTGCAGATCCACAAGCTGCAGGCAGAGAACACGCAGATCAGGCAGCAGACGGGCCCCGTGCACCCAACGCCGGCTCCCAGTGAGCGGCCGGAGCACGGGCACCCCCCAAGCATGGCCCCCCAGCTCCGCCGGGATCGCCAGGCCTTCTCCATGTACGAGCCGGGCTCAGCGCTCAAACCCTTTGGGCAGCCGGTGGAGGAGCTGGTGACGCGGCTGCAGCCCTTCGGCGCCGGCGTGAGTGTGGTGGGTGGGTGGGTGGGTGGGTTTTGGGGGGCAGCACCCCCTCAGCCCCAAGAGGCTGCTGGGTCTGGTCCCCACGAGGCTGTAACCTTCCGTGTGTCGCCAGGAGGTGGAGGACGAGGCTCTGTACTCCATGCACATCCCGGCCAGCGTGTACCGGGTAAGGGGGCCACGGTGGGGGCAGCTCCTGCATGGGATGCGGTGGTTGTTGCCATCCCAGGGTGTGACCTCTGTGCTGTCTTGCTGTGTGCCGTCCCCCACCGCTCCGCACCCTCTGGGGGACAGTGGCCATGGGACATTCCTGCATGCGGGGTGGCGGTATTCCCTGTGCTCGTCCTCCCCTGCACATCACCGGGGTCGATTCGGGACCCTCCTGCCCCGCTGTTCACTGCTGGTTTCCCCTCTGTTCCCCCTCCAGATCCGGAAAGGTCCGTCTGCCTCCTCGGTGCCCTTTCCCCCATCCTCCCCGCTGCTGTCCTGCCCGCCCGATGGTGCCAGGCACATGGTGACGTACCGGGGAGAGGGTGGGGGGACACAGACCCTGGCCGTGCACGGGGATGAGGCAGCGCAGGGCCTGACGCTGCTGCTCTCCCCTCCAGAGCAAGCTGGACCGGCACGGCAGCGGCACCGACAGCGACTACGACAACACCCAGGCGGGTGAGGTGCTGATCAGGTGAGTGCCAGGGCTGGGGACGGCGCTGGGGACACGGGGCTGGTGCTGACCCCGGGGCGTCGATCTATCCCCGCAGCATGGAGGGGAAGCGGTTCATGGAGCTGAGCAAGGACGAGGACTTCCCGCACGAGCTGGACCCGCTGGACGGGGAGCTGGATCCGGGGCTGCCCAGCACCGAGGACGTCATCCTCAAAACTGAGCAGGTCACCAAGAACATCCAGGAGCTGCTGCGGGCGGCGCAGGAGTCCAAGCATGACAGGTAGGGCTGGGGCACGATCTTGGGGTCCCTCTGGATCCCCTGAACAGGGGGTTACATTCACGTGGGGGCACCCCTGTGGTTGGGAGCCATCGTCCCCCCAGTGCTCACACCCTCTGCTCACCCCCAGCTTCGTGCCCTGCTCAGAGAAGATCCATTTGGCTGTGACAGAGATGGCATCGCTCTTCCCTAAGGTAGGAGAGGTGGTGGGTTCCCAGGTTAGGGGGTCCCCACCAGGTGCCGTGTCCCCACCCTGACATCGGTCCTGACTCTGCCCCACTGCAGAAGCCGGCGCTGGAGACGGTGCGGAGCTCCCTGCGGCTGCTCAACGCCAGCGCCTACCGCCTGCAGAGCGAGTGCCGCAAGACCGTGCCGCCCGAGCCGGGCGCCGCTGTGGACTACCAGCTCCTGACCCAGCAGGTCATCCAGTGTGCCTACGACATTGCCAAGGCCGCCAAGCAGCTGGTCACCATCACCACCCGCGAGAAGAAGCAGTGAGCACCGGCCCGCGTCCCCCCAACACCGACATGGTCCCCGGCACTGTTGATCCATGCTCTCCATCTCCTCCTCCCTCCTCTCCGGTGGCGAGCGTGGCCGCAAGTGGCCTTAGCGCCCGGGGGGAGGGCCATGGTGAGCCCCCCCTTTGCCCCTGCGCTGCCGAGGAGCTGGTGCTCAGCCTGCGGGGTAGGTGCCTGCATTCCCCCTGTACAGCCCCCTGCCCGCCCCCGCGCAGCGAGCGCCTAACTTATCCTGTACATAAGCCTGTGGAGCTGCCTGCAGCGGTGGCAGCGATGTACACCCCCTAAAACCCCCCTCGCTGGGTGGCCGGTACCCCTGGGGCCGCCCATAGCGTTACACTGGACTTGGGGCACCCGTGGGTCCCCCTCCCCGGGCGTCCTGCCCCCCTCCCAGGGCCACGCTCCCTCCTGTAAGATGTGACCTTGTACATTTGTATCAATAAAGGTGTGAGCATCGCACGGCTCCCGCGGCCATGGGGCTCCCATCCCCCCTGCCGTGCGCCTGCAAGGGATTCGCATCCCCTGGCACGAGATGGGGCTCAGCCACGTGTCCCTCCCGCTTCACCCGGTCCCCTTGGCCCTGGCTGGCAGCCGGTCACGCCGTCCCCGGCACAGCCCCGCTGCTCGCCCAGCCCCAGGGCAGGGCTTTCCTCTGCCAACGCGCCGAGCGCTGGGGCCACCAGCCAGGGCTCCCGCTGCCCCCATGGTGTCCCCCGAGGGGTTGGTGGCTGTGGCGCTTGCTGGCCTGAGCCTCCTGGCTTGGTGCCTTTGGACAAGGAGGGCGGAGGTGCCTGGAGATGGGGACGAGGAGGAAGAGGAGGGGATCCCCTTCATCATCGCCGAGGATGGCTCGTGGCGCTGCCGGCTGTTGTGCAAGCCCTCGGCGCTGGCCCAGCACCTGGTGCGGAGCTTGGGGCGATCGGCGGCGCTGCGGGGGGATCGCTGGTGGTGGCCGCGTTGGCCGCGGCTCCAGCTGCTGTGGCAGCTCCTGCAGGCGCCCACGCCGCAGCCAGCGGTGGCGCGGGAGCTCCTGCAGCTGTCCGACACCGGGTTGGTGGCCCTGGACTGGCTGGTGGGGCCGTGGGGGGCTGCGGGCGGTGCTGGGGGGCTCAGCCCCGTTCTGCTGCTCATCCCCAACGCCGCGGGGATGGTGACGGCGGGGCTGCTGCAGCTGGGGCTGCGGGCGCTGGAGAGGGGCTTCATCCCCGTCATCTTCAACCGCCGGGGTCACAACGGCTGCCCCCTCACCACCCCTCGGCTCCAGCCCTTCGGGGACCCTGGGGACCTGCGGGAGGCAGTGACCTATCTGCGCTGCCGGCACCCCTGCGCCCCGCTGCTGGCCGTCAGCGAGGGCTCGGGCTCGGGGCTGCTGCTCGCCTACCTGGGCGAGAGCGGCTCCTCCAGCCGCTTGGCCGCCGCCGCCTGCCTCTCGCCCATCTTCAGCGGCCAGGAGTGGTTCGAGGCTGGCATGCCCTGGCTCTACGAGTGGCCGTTGCTCCTGCACCTCAAGAAGGGGCTCAGCAGGTCAGTGACGTTCTTTGGGGGGGCAGTGGGTGCCCATCATCCGTCCCTGGGTGGGGGATGGATGCGGCAGGTGCTGCCGCCGGGAGCCCCAGCGCGGGGGCAGAGGTGCTGAGAGCAGCAGAATATGCTGGTTAATGAACACCAGCCTGCGGGGCCACCTCGGCTGCCGCATGGCTTGGCTGCGGCAGCATCTCGGGGTCCCCATGTCACCCACATAGGGGTTAGCAAAGCCCCCTCCCTGCTGCGCCGGGGGCTGATTGGGGCTGCCCTCCTCCCCCTTTGCACCCCTGGGGGTCTGCACGGTGGGGTGGGGAACCAGGAGCACCCAGATGGACGGGGGGGTGCAGCCGCGCCCCCTCCTTGCCAAGGGCTCTGGGTCCCCGTCACCCGCCGCGGCTGCGCGTGGGGACGCCAAGTGCTGGGATGGGAGGCAAACCGCCCTGTGCCAAGGCCTTGAGCAAGCGGCAGCTCCCGGGCGGTGCTGAGTCCTTGGGGGGAGGCACGCAGGGGCCCTGCTGGTGGGCGAACGAGGGCCAAAAGGGGTGCAGCTGAACCCCCCAAACTGGGGGATGCGGGGGCAAACAGGTTCCAGGCTGTGCCTCAGCCGAGCCGCGGTGGGTGCGGGTGGGCACAGGGATGGTTGCAGCAATAAGGTGCTGAGGGGTGGGATTCTGTCGCGGACAGGGTGGGCAGCAGGGTGTCCTCCTTCCCTCCCCGTTTCCCGATACCCATTGCAGCGCTGCTGTCACGGTAACGGAGCGCAGTGCTGGCTGCCTCCCGTTGCCATGGCACCCGCTGGCGCAGCTCCTGAGGACCCCTCAGCATCCCTGGGCGTAGGGCTGGGATGGGACACCCAAACCGGCTCCAGGAGGGACTTCAGGCCACCCCTGCCATCCCACCCTCCCCATGGGCCATCAGGGCAGCGCATCCCCTTTTCCTCCCTGCTCCCTTGGTGTCCCCAGCACGGCAGTTGCTCCATCGCTGCAGGTACGCCGTGTCCCTGGCCGAGGCGGTGGACGTGGACGGGCTGCTGGGCAGCCGCTCGCTGCGAGAGCTGGAAGAAGCCCTCTTCTGCCGGACCAAGAGCCACCCCACCAGCTGGGAGACCTACTGGGAACGCAACGAGCCCTTGCGTGACGCAGACGAGGCGGCCGTGCCAGTGCTGTGCCTCTGCAGCGCCGACGACCCCGTGCGCGGCCCCGCTGCCCGCAGCCTCCCCTTGGAGCTCTTCCGCAGCAGCCCCTATTTCTTCTTGCTGCTGACCCCGCGCGGGGGGCACTGCGGCTTCCCCCGGCGCGATGCGGGGCGCTGCTGGGGCCATGAGGCCGTGCTGGAGTTCTTTGGGGCCATGGGCGAGTTCCTGGGGGCAGAGGAGCTGAGGAAGGGGACACCGCGACCCCGTAGCATTGGGGGTCCCAAGGGCGAGCCCCCCACCTTCGCCTGGCAGCGGTCCTACACGCGGTAGCCCCCGCGCGGACAGAGGCAGGCAGACACTCCGTGTACTAAAATTACTTTATTACAGTTGATTTTTGTTTTTGTTTTGTTTTTTTTTTGTTTGTTTTTGTTTTTTGTTTTTTTTTAACATTTCCTTTGCTATGATACAAAGGATACTTACAAACAAAATATTACATATGACCTTATTTTTTTTTTTTCTCTTCTCTTATTTTCTGACAACTTGGTAACAGCTTTAAATGCACAATCTATACAATTAATACAGGTTATATATGAGCTATACTGTATGTTGAACCAGAAGAATACCAGAATACTGACAATATACTGTACATTTAGCCTTACCAGTTAGTGCTCGTGGCATTTTCTACAAGAAGGAAAACGCACACCTGTAGATTCACTCATACCAGCTGGTGCTACCAGACACGGAAGCAGGAAGGAGTTGAATTCTCCTAAGTTAAATCCTTCGTGGCCCATCACCGTGGTGCTGGGCCTGGAAACCTCAGACCAGTGTTCATAGTAAAACAGCAGATATGTGTGTGTTTTTTTTTTTTTCTCTAAGCTCTGCGGCACAAAACGGCGCGGCCGGGCTTTGCCTTTCCCCGGTACCGCGGCAGCCGGGCTTTGCCATACCTGGGTGATGCCGCAGAGCAGAAGGCCACGGCGCTGGGGCCGGGCGCTGGGTGAGCTCTTGTTGGTGAGCTGGACCTCCTTATGGAGGGGGGGAAGAGGAGGAGGAGGAGGAGAGGAAAAGCAGCAATAGCTTCGCTGTCAGCATTAGGCAGCGCTCGGGTTTGTGGACGCGGGCGCCGAGCGGGGAAGAGCAAGCCCACGGCGCGTCGCTCCCTGGCACGGCTTGGCTGACCCGCGGGGCTCGGCCGTTGGCTGCAGACGGAGCTCGTGCCCGGCCAAAGCCCACCAGCGGGGCTGGGAGCTGCCTCGCGGTTACCTGCTCGCCAGGAAAGGTTTGCTTTTGTTTCACAGCCAAAGCTAGAGTTGTGTGGCTACAGGTGTGCACTTCCCCTCCTCCCGCCGCGGTCTGCGTTGGACTGATAAGGTTACATTTTTGTTTTATGTTATTTCTTTAAAGCAACCAGCAAATGAAGCGTTTTTTTTTTTTTGTTTTAGTCGACTGGCAAAAGACCTGGCATTTGCACAGAAGCTGCAAACGGAAAATAGCCATCCCCTCCTCCCACCCGCTGCATCCCAGCCCAGAAAATCCCAAACTGTCGGCAGAAGAAACAAAAAAAAAAACAAACACCAGGAGCGGAAGGGGAAGGGGGAACAGGTTGGAAAATACCAGGTTTGAGTTTACATTGCCTTGACTTCACACAATGCTTGTGCAAAAAGAAACAAAAGGAATTCCCCCCCCCCCAATACCCCCCAAAGAAACAAAAACCAAACCCAGAAACATGCTGGAAATAATGAAAACAAATGGAAAGTAATATATAAAATTAAAAATATAAATAGGATGTCTGGCTGACTGGTAGAAGAATAGGTCATTTAGGTTACAAAAAGGAATATACATTCAAGAGGCTCTGAACCCAGTGGGGTAACTGATGTTAAACTTGTGTTAATAGTTAGGCTAGAATTCTCAAGTTTGTCTTTAAAATCTTCACAATACAAGCAAGCTATTTTTAAAAAATATACACTATACACACCTCACACAGCTTCTCCTATCCGTATTACACACGTTACGCTACCCTCCCATCCACTATCCCAAGGGTTCCCCCCGCTAAGGCCCGCAGGGTGGTTCCCGAACCCCTTCCCGAGCGCTGCCTCGAGGTGTCAGAGCAGCAGCGAGGGCTGCGGAGCCCCAGGCAGGTCGCTTGGCCCTCCACGTCTCACCACGACCTTCTCAAGCATTTACAAGTCACCAAAGGGCTGTAGCCTTTTATGTTATACACACTTCACTTTGTAACGTTAATTATTTACAGCAGGGCTGCCCCCCCATATTTAAGCTGTTTCTAGGCAGGGAAAAAAAATGTTCCTGTTCCAAGCAAGCAGGGGGAAGAGCTGCGGGGGGGGTTAGGAGGGAAGAAAAGCTGAAGAAGGGAAGGGGGTGGCTTGCTTGCCAGAAGCCAAACCCGTACACACGCACACGTATGCCTCTCCTTCTCTGATCCTCGAATCCTTACAAGCTCCTGTCGCCTACAACCTCCAGGAGAACCCGACCTGGCAAGCACGGTCTCACCAACGCTCAAACTCCTCTGCTTGCAGCTTCCCAGGACACTCAGCAAACCTATTCTCGACTTGCAGACTTGCCTCTGCCACAAGACAAGGAGCACAGGTCCGTCCTTCACTCCTAGAGGTGCAGTCCACCCCATCACGGCAGCTCTGGCAGCACAAGCCAAGCCGGGGCAGGGACACCGAGATCCACGCAAGCCACCGCATCGCACCTGCAAACTCGCCTTTCGCAGCTGCCACCGGGCTCTGCCGGAGCCGTGCGAGAGCAGCGGCGCCGTACTTGGGCTCATTATCAACCCTGTGCTGATTTCTAAACTCCGCGGTGCTCAGAGTTGCCATAGAAATGTGAGATCCTGGCACTAAAAGCAGGCGACGATCTTAAATAAAAGTAGTTGGTTGTTTTTTTTTTCCTCCAGTAGGTTTAGATGATGTCAGGTTTAAGACAAAAGCAGAAGGGGAAAAAAACAGATAATTTCTAGAGAGGTTGAAAAACGTAGTCGTAAGCCGGTATTAAACTGCAGCAAAGAACCCGAATGAGGTTCCCGTCGAGTTCAGCCCCAGAGAAAGCTCAAAGCCACTGCTCCATCCCTCGCACTGCCCATCACACGACACTGAAGGGAAGATTACACACAGGGATCATGGAAAACCCAGCTGGAAGCCCCCGGTGAGCGGCTGCCGGCCTCCCCAGCCCTCCTGCCCCATCGGCTGCGCCGCCCCAGCGCGCAATATTTAAGCACAATTCCTTACAGCATCACTCGGACAAGTCTCGGGGACTGGATGCATGCTGAACTACGACTGGCAATTACAGTAGCTTCTTGCTAGCTGGCACGTACTGTACCTATAAATTTTAGTACAAAAACTTAAAAAATACAGAAACTAGGTCAATTTGTTACCTACATATTTACAGATAATTACAATTCTTCTCACTCACAATAATTAAAGTAATTGTCAGTGAAAAATCAGACTGTGCATGTTCTGAGGTACCCGTACTCAGGGGTGGGGAGCGGGGCAGGGGACCAGAGGGGCGAGGGTGGGGGAAGATCCCCTCCCCGGGTTTGTTCACATCTGTGGGGGCAACGCTCGCCCCTCCTGGTTCCTGGACTCAGTGTGTGCACTCGGAGAAAGCAAGGAGAGAGGGAATCAATGTTAGGGTTTCTTTTCCTAGGACACGGCTTTAGGGTGTTTCGAGGACGCCAGATGGGTGCAAAGCCAATGGTCACATCCCAAACTGCCTTCCTCCCCCCCGAGAGAAGCCTTCAGGCGAAGTGCAAGTATTGAGACCCACAGCTTGGCGGTTTAAGGTGCTCGTTTGCTGGCAAATCCGATTTACTAAGTCACTCTCCAGCTGACAAAGGCCTTTTCCCTCCCCAGCAAAGCCTGGGCTGAGGGGCAGGGCAGGGCTGCAGCAGGCAGCGTCACGGCCCCAGCTGGCTGAACATCATTATGCAACAGGAACAGAGTTATCTGCTGCCATTATTCCCTCGTGGGGTGATGTTTACTATGACCACGAGACTCATCAGCTTTGTTTTTTGGCTGTAAACAGCTCCCCACAACCCTCTAAAGCACCTCATATTTCTCAACAGACTCCAGGTCAACCGACTTGTAAAAGTGCAAACCGAAACAAAACACAGCAGAGGGACACCTACATCCCTGTCTGGGCATCCACCACTTCTTCAGCCTTGGCACAGGGCTCCATGCTTGCCGCCAGTTGGCACCGCAGTGGGCGAGGCCCACAGGTACGAGCACAGCTAAAGACAACACCTCATGAAATGCTAAGGATGTCCCAACCAAACCTGAGCCTCACCTAAAAAGCTCGCCGAAGACCTTCTAAAACGGACAGGGGAAATTGCCTCCACATTCTCCGACAGCACAAAGAGAATCCGTGGCTGGCGCTACTGAGCTGGCTGGGTGTCCCCAGGGGTAAATATCACAACTGCATGAACAGTCATAACTTGACACATTTATCCCCCAAACTGCCAGACACCTCACTAAGGTGGGTTCTATAGAGGACAAAGGAGAAGGTTAGAAGGGTCTCCACAGCTTGAAGAGCTCATGGTGTCCAGCATGGCACTTGCTCCTCTGCTATGAGAAAGACCAGGGCAAGATTTACTAGAATCGCAGAGCGAGCACCCAGGAGAAGAACAAGGCTGTCCTCTGCTTCCTGGACTCGAGTAACAACACACACACACTGAAACAGAATAAAGAATGGACCAGAAGGGTCTCTCTGTGTGCATATATGTACGTATGTAGGCGCTGTACACACATACACAAACACATATCATTTAAATCTTCCAATCTAGCTTCTCTTTGGATCCTTCACACAACCTGTTCTTGTCATTAGACAACACACAAAGGTAGACAGTGTTCAGAGTCAGCGGCGGCTCAAACTCAGGAATGCCAAAAGTTAATGCCAGCGCAGTGTGCCAAGACCGTGCCGGGCTTGTGATCTTTTATGGCGAGGTGCAGCTGGGGACTCTGAGCTCAGCCTGCTGAGCACTTCACCGGCCCACTCACCGCCTCCTCAGCACGTCGCTACACTGCCTCAACTGCTTCCCTATCACTATACCATCTTGTTTTCTTCTCTGCTATCTTCTGACGTTCTGGTACCCTCTGGGAGCTCTTACACCCGTAGCAGCCAGCCTACCCTCCCGCGCCCCAGAAAAAGCAAGCTACAATTAGCAGGGCAGTATTTAAGCAAAGGCTTTTGACCGCGTTCAGCCCTAGCACAGCTTGTGCAGACGTCCGTGCCCTCGCCCTCGAGAGCCCTGCTGCAGGGATTGCTTTTGCTCATGAACAGGAGCGCTAAAGAACAGCAGAACTCAAGTGCCCTGACAGAAATGCACAGCATGAGGTGTGTGTGCACGTACACCCACACACACGTGTGTACGGGGCATATAAATACATACAAATGAGATACCATATATATATATCCAGAGAGATGTGCGTATTCAACAGAGTAATGGTCGACAGTGGTACAATACAATTTATTGCCTCTCAAGAAATGGCACGTAAGCAGGGTCTGGGGGCAGGGGGGCCTCAACTGCAAGAGGCTCTTTTCCCTGGGGAGGGGGGTTAACAAACAGCATCACCCCAGGATGGACCAGGGTGCACCCCGTGGGGGTCACCTAGCGTGCAACACACATCCTTCTGGAGCGGGAGGGCCGGGTGGGACAGAGAGCAACGTCAGCCTGGCCCCAAGCCAGGCAAGGAACGGCTGCAGGGAATTCTCTGTGGGAAGCTTGGTATCGTACCACATTTATTTCTTCAACCCCTTTGAAGCTCACAGGCTTGGAGCGAATGCAGGTGAAATGGAGCTGTGGCCTCCATTTCAGCGCTGCATCCGAGGAAGAAAGCACAGAATGTTCAACATGGAAGGGAGAGGCAGCTGCCGACTCCCTGGGACCGTGGGGAACAAGAACAACGTGGTCCCTTTCACTAATTTTAACTGAATAAAATCAAAAGGAATTCAAATCAGAAGGGTGCAAATGCCGGCTTTCTCTGGGCTAAACTACATCAGAACTTCAGGTCTTCGCAAAGGGGAGAGAAAAACCACCACAGAATTACAGATTCCAGGGGCCAAGCTGGCAATTTGAAAACACTACCATAAAGTTTGGGCAGTAGTCCATACAGAAGAGTTTCCCCAGTGTTAAAGATGAACATAAAAGATGCAAGAGAACATCTCTGCTGAGGTACTGGAGTAGTTTCCACAATTTACAGATTACAGTATTTTTAAAACTAAGCTTAGGGCATGACTGCAACGAGGACAACATGGAGTAATTGGTCTTTTAAAAACAAGAGTTTGCAAACTGATTCAGAGAGTGTTTGCGTCTCTCTAGCGTAGAGCTGTTCATGTATCTCACAAACAGACCCAAGATACATTAAAATTCTCAACGCCAAGGGCTTCCTTGCATACCTCCAAGTCACAGCCTGACCCCGAGTCCCTCTGGCTCCTTTCTCTCGGGATCAGGCTGCTTTGGGACAGGTCTCCTTCCGCCACGTACACACAGGGACACACACATTTAGACCAGTTGATCTGAATCAGTTTTTGCAAACTATTTTAATTAAAATATTAACTTGTTGGAATAGTCCAGGTCTGCACATGATATACATGTAAAAATGGTTACTACACAGTTCTTTTTGAATACAAAAAAAGCCAATATGGGACAGCCATCATTTGGACTCAGCATTCAGTCATGCTTGACATTACACAAAGAGATGGGTT
Source organism: Cuculus canorus (assembly GCF_017976375.1). Lineage (NCBI taxonomy): Eukaryota > Metazoa > Chordata > Aves > Cuculiformes > Cuculidae > Cuculus > Cuculus canorus. The sequence continues at coordinate 4,601,180 of NC_071420.1, forward strand.
GAGAGAATTCTGTTGAAGTAGCTCAATTTAAGCCAGAGACTTTGACCAAATTCAAACCATAACAGAAGCAAAAGAATGAACCCACTAAACTTGCAGGTATAGCCTGTCCCTCCTGTCACTGCTGCTGAGGAGGTGAACTTCAAAACGCTGTGTTAGCACCATGCTCTGGGCACGCCCTCCCCTCTCACGTAGTAAACCCCATACACAGTTTTGGCCTTTCATTTCATTTTTGTCTCTTTCTAAACCCAGGAAAACACAGCTACCTTTCCTAAATCAGTTCTGCTGCATTTCAACAAGACTGCAATGCGAAAGAGTGACTCCAAAACATCCAATTCCACATAAAAACATAGCAGAGGGAAGGACAGGACAATTCATGGTCACCACTCGCAACCAGAGTCACCTCTGTAGGATCACCACCTCATCCCAGGCTTCCATCAACTGTGAGTACAACAAAGCTCCTTATTAAGGGGCTGCTCAAACGTATTTTGGCAGAGTTTCCATCTTCACGAGAGTGATATGCTTTGTCAAGATGTTAGAAATCCCAGTTGGATTCACCAGACACTGGCAGAGAGTTAAGGATTGGGAGTGGATGTTAATTTAGCTAACAAAAGAACGTCGCCCTGTTGCGAGTACTGAACAGCAGCGAGACACTAGAGTATTTACTATATAAATATGTCACGTGGACAAACACATTCGGCAAACCTTGCTTTTGAGCCCTATAAAAACATATTAAAGGCAAATCCTAGAGTTAGCAGCTAGTGTTTTTCTTCAAGATGATTAGTGTGCAAGGAAAAACATTTACAAAGAAACCTGGCTGGTCAGTCCCCCAGATGGAAATCTTTGCCTCAAGCCAAACTTCATCTCCCTGCTCTTCCTCTCACCCCACGGTGCTGGCTGACCCCGACTGCCCTGGCACAAGAGCACAGGGGCATCTCCAGTTCCCAGCACTAAGGGATGACATGATGCCACCACAAAGTCGTTCGGGTAATTAGACTCTCTGACCCCTTTATCACCGTGTGGATTTCACGACCTCCTTTGCTTCCTTTCAGTAGTACAGCAGCTCCGACGAGCCTCGGGAAGTAGTGCCTTCTCACATGGTGTGATATGCTGCCAGAATCTCATGGCACGCAGGGGACTGTAAAGGTTGTGAAGTATTGCAGCAACAAAAATAAGAAAAAGGAGCCTCACATGCAGCAAGATCTACAGTGGTGATGTGGGTTAGTCATCAGCTGGGAAAGAGGCATTGGCTCAGCTCCTCCTGGTACGCTGTGGCAACTAAACATTTAAACAGTTGGCTACGATCTACATGTAAACAGGAAACTGCAACAAGCCAAGAAGGTAACAAATTGGTGGCTGTAGCGTAATAATGAAAAACCCGATCGATGGCATTTTGTTGACTATGGCATCCTTCAAAATACCTCTGGCATTTGAGACTGAATGGCTGAAAGTCTAAACATTTCTGAACGGAGCAGAGAGGACTACGCTGGGCTCCAGGAATTACTCTGATGCTTAGCTAAAATGAGATGTCACAGTATTAGCCGTACAAGTGCATTACTTGCGCTCCTCTGCCCAACCTCGTCTGAGCTACCAGCAGCACAGTCAGGAGTGCCAAAGCAGGAACACAATTTCGAACATTTCTAGCCTGTTCCCTCCAGACAGGTTCACCTACACACTTCTCGAGAAGCTCACCAGTGCCTTCGGCGAGAATGACACAATTCTTACACGACACGGAGCGGGCACTTGGGTAGAAGGGCTCTGCAGAGCCCTGGTGTCTCTCGGCCTCTCTTCTCACCCTTCTTCCTCACCTACAAGTCTTTGATAATTCCTCTTGGCAGAGGCAAAACCCTAGGAATTTATCCAATTTAATGACAAATAAAAATGGAACAGAATATCCAGCTGTTCCTCCCCAGATGTTGGTTTAAAGGCAGCTCGCCTGGTTTTTGCAGGGTGGTAGTTCGAAATTTATGGACATGGGAGGAGGTCTCCGTTCTCCCTCAGACTTCCTACGGGATGGCGTGACGAGGGCAGTCTGACGAGCCCTTCTGTCCTATCAGTGTGACGACCACCAGCCAACTCTTCTGACTAATTGCATATATTTCTCAGACGCCCTCCCAAGACCCCTCCAAAAAGTAAAAAACAACAACAAAAGAACAAAAACAAAAAAACACCCCCCCCGAACCCTGCAGCCAAATACTATGACATCCCAGTTAGTAAACACAAAACGTAATGCTTTACAAAATGAATACAATATTCCATGTGCACCCAGCTTCCACACGTCAGCACCGCACTGAGGAGGCTGCTGGGCTGGTGTCTGTAGGCAGTTTCTGTTGGCAGACAGCTCCAGTGGAATTGCCACCCTCAGTTATTGTTTAAGTTATGTATAAGACATGTGTGAACCATTGGATATTTGTGAAGTAACACTTGTGCTCCTGCTCATGCCCTGTTCCGTCCGTCCCCCAGAAGCTGTCCGCCTCAGAGCCTGGGGGCTGTTGCGGACCCCTATAGCACTACTTCGAGGTACCCCCTGCATGGGCCCCGAGGGATGACCCCATGGCTGGGGTCCACCTTGCATTGGATGGCCCCAAGCTTGTGGTGGGCCACCCATGGGATGACCCCAGTGAGGTCCTGCACCCCCAGTAGGATTGTGGGACCAGCCAGAAGCTCCCGGGTAGCTGTGGCTGAACGCCTCGGGGGAGAGATTAGAAAGAACCATATTACTAAAACCTAGCCTCATGCTTTCTGAGTCAAAGGCTTCGATCTCGCGAGCTTGACGCTCCAGCAGGCTTCGTATCCGTTCGGTACGCTCGTTCTGCAACGCCAGCATCTCCTCCTCAATCTAGGAAGGAAAAAAAGAAGAGAATCTGTAGCAGCAGGACTCTTACAGGCACGGCCTCAAGTCTCCGGAGCACTAGTTAACAGCAAGCTAACAAGGACCCTTCTCCCCGTGTTTCTCCGTGAGACCGGATCTAGATCAGATGTCCAGTAACACACAATCTGTTATGAACACAAACGGCTAAGTCCCACAGACCTGCCCATGCCAAAGGACAGTGAATACCAGCTGGAGGGTACCTGTTCCCTGGTGAATATGGAAGTTTTTGGGACGTGGACCCAAAGTTTGCAGTGATATTAACAGCTTAACATAGATTAATCTTTTAAGATGCAGCAAAGCCTCCAAGTTCTATAAAAGCCCACTGGGAAAGCACCTTCAGATACAGCCAAGCAAAGCGCCTATACAGTAAAACAACTACCAACACAGCTTAATGTACCCTTCACTGTTTATAGCCGAATCGGATGATGACAATTGCTATTTTCTCCCAGATTCAATGTTTGAGCCCACATTCTGTTTCCTCTCCAATGTTCACTGGCCAGATTTTCTTAGCTCATGTTTATCACCTCTTATCTACCGCTTTCCTAAATTGGTTTCTCATGTTTCATTACCCTGGTATCTTCTCCAGTGTGTGTGGCTGAGGAAAGTAGACAGTGATGTTTGAATTGTGTGGCAGATTATTAGCCAGATGATATGCAAACTGGTAACTCCAATTTCTTCCCTGTAACACTGTGCCAAATTGGTTTCCAAGGATACTTCAGTAGGGGCACTGGGATCAGCTCTCCAAGTTCGAATACATGGGGCTACAGCCTCCTGACACCCATCGGGCAGGGAGGAAAGCCTTTCTCATTGAAATCTTTGCAGTCAGGTGCAAAACCAAAGAATCATTCCATTATCTTCTTGCCAGTGCTGAAAAAGCTACTTTTGGCCTCGGTGAAAAAGATCAAATGGGTAAAAAGAAGCAGCCAAGACTTTCAGAACAGCCCAGTGGCGTATCCCGTGCTGCCAGCAGCAATATGGCCAAGAGGCATTATCTTGGTCTAGGCTGGAGGTACTGGGCAGAGCACTGTACTTGTAAGCACTCTCTTGCCTTAGTCAGGGAATATGCAAAGCGATTTAATCTGGAATTTAGGAGACGATCTGCTCCAGCATGAGTCACCTCTTGAGCCATTCGGGGCTTTCAGAAGCTGCCTTATCCACTTGCCTGTGGATAAGAGCAACACTGACTCTCACCATCAAGCAGCCTTGCTCACTCCTGCTGAAAGCCACACAGCAGTGAGCTGGCTTGGAAAAGGCAGAAGAGGAAGAAGATGCCTTCTCTAATGTTAGCTCTTTAAAATGCTCCATTTGTTTTTTCCAGTCCTCGTTCTTCAGAAGTACAGTGTCTTCAGCATGTCCAGCTGTTCAGGTTTGCATGCTCTGTGGCAGCTTTACACACACAGAATCATTTAGGTTGGAAAAAACCTTTAAGACCATCCAAGTCCAACTGTAAACCCAGCACTGCCATGCTTTCTACTGCCTGTGCATTTCCTTCTTGCCCTTAAGTTTGTCCATCAGGCTTTGACTCAGCCATACCCGTGTCTTTTCTGATTTATTAGACCTGGGAATCGAGAGCACTTGCGCTCTAGGGAAAGCATTCTTAAAGATTTGCCAGCTCAGTTCTGCGCCCCCGTCCCTGAGGGCAGTTTCCCAGGGCATCCTATTGACTAACAACCGGACTTGGTGAAACTCAACTTTACAGAAGGGCACACACAACACACCGCATTAAACCAACATCACTTAGAGGCGACCTCAGGATGCAGGACTCTGAAGAAGCAGTGTCTGAGGCACACAGAATGGAAATGAGTAAATATGAAATCTTTTAAAACCACTCTCAGAACACGCTTGTTGCTGGTGCCACACAAACACCACAAAATCAAGGTGTAGCTTGTATGGCACCGCAGACGCTGGCACTCAAGGCTGCGCATTGGTGGGGCCGGCTGCTTCCTCCTCAGATGAAGTTAGACCTGGTGAGTTACTATGGTGATGGACACCATCAAAACTAAAGAGCTCTGTACTGAGAAGGAAGCAGAGCCCTGTACACACCCTAACTGCTGGAATCTGGTTTATTATTGAACATCAGGGACTGACTTTGCCACAGGCTATGTGTATATTTCTGCATATAAATTCAGACACTCGTCTTGCGCACGAATCTGCCCTTTCTCTGGCTGCCAGTTTCAGTTAGCACACACAGGCAAACACCAGGTGACATCGCAGAGCGACCCATACCAGAGTACTTGCAACTCTTAGTTCTTACAAAAGCAGAACACCATCCTTTCCCCCAAAGAATACCCTTGCAAAAGCAGGATGGATCCACCTTTGCACCCACGTCTGCCCTTGAGCTGCTGCTAAGGGACTGTAACCCCAGCAAGAAACAGTCTCATTGCTGAAAGTATCGCCAAATATCTGCCTGTGGAACCAGAAGGAGCATCCAGTCTTTCACTATTCTAATGCATAATCACATAGGGACACACAAACACACAGAGAAAAACTACACTAGGTCTTCATTTGATCGTTTTGTTTCTAAGCTTCCTATTATTACTGACACCAACTGCTTTGCAGGGGCTTCCTATGCACAGAGACTTCAGTCCTGGTCTGAACTGAAAGACTGGTACAACATTATTATTGGTTGATGAGTGTTTCCGGAAGTCACTGCCTCACTTCAACTCCTGACATAACACGATGTGTGATGCCATGCGATGTGTGATGCCATGCGTGCTGCTCCCACCGACGAGGAGCAATGACCAGCGGCAGGCCGGCTGTGGCGATCTTCCCAGAGTTCTCATCAGATCATACCGCCAGAGGGCAATGCACACCAGCATCAATATTTCATATACTCAAACACCAGTGTGACGGGAGTGGTTCTCTTCCAAATGGGAACAAAATAACCAGCACTGGGGTCTAAGGACAGCTATTACACATGTGAGTGCCACACGGGAATTCTGTGTTCACAAATACAGTTACTTCCAGAGATTGAGGTCTACTTGCAGGAGGTCAAAGTGCAACAGGATCGTGCTGTCTCCTCGGAGACGCTGCCTCGATTGACCATGAGATGGAGCAGTTTAATTCCATCCAGGGCCCGCTATCAGCCCAGGATCCCTCTGTGAGCCTCCGGGAGAAGCTAAGCGTGAAGAACCTCGAGGCTACAGAGTAATTACCCTAACTTAATAACCGTGGAAAAGCAAAGTTGGGAACTGTAGTGTGGATGGCGATGGCTGGCATGCACAGGGCAAAGCAAAGGGAAAAAAATGGGTAGAGGAAGGCTGATGGTGGATATCTTCTCACTGCCGTTCCCCTGGTTTGTGTAGTACACCACTCACATTTCTATATGCATCACACGTCTGGCACAGAAAAGCATATTTCATCAAGGAGTGCCTTAATACACGTGGCCAACTACAAGCTGAGACGTAGGGAGCAGCCGGTCACCCGCACCCATGGGCCCGGCTACTTCAGTTTGCTTAGGGAAATGCTACAGACAGCAACATTTCCATAACAAGCATAATTCCATTGGGAAAACGCAGCCTGCTCTCCACAGATAGGCAAATAGAGCAGATCCACAGTCAAATATAACCATAAAACACAGGGTTTCAAATACATTCTACCTTCTTTTTCCCTTCCTTCCCCACACTAGGCAAACTGCAAAAGCCTCTCCTCCACCTTGAGGTTGTTATTGTCTGTCCTCTAACGAGCTGGGAAGCTAATTTGCAGCTCAGAGACAGAAAGAACATTTCACTTTGCCTTCTGCCCAGAGAGGCACGGCTCCCTCTGGCACGCTTCAAGCTCTATCCCAGCCAGAAGCTGCTCACATAGGATGGCTGAGCTGGAAGAAGGTTTAACCTACGTGTCACCGCGCTATCTTCTCAGAGACAAAAGTACCCAAATGATCTGCGTTACTAAATACAGCAAGGTAAAAGCAGTTTCTCTACTGGTAAGTACAGTGCAATTTAAGATAGGAAATATGGAGCGCGCTAATGATGCTCGCCTGCCCATTTTACCTTCTGCTCAAGGAGGGCCCGACGGAGGGATACCCTCTGTTCAAGATCACGTAGCTCCCGATCATGCTGGGCTTCTGCCTGCATCTTGATTTTACTCTGATATGCATTCAACAGCTCCAATTCTTGCTGCAGCTGCATCTTCAAAACCTGGCACTCTGCTTCCTGCGCTTCATCCAAACGCAGCTGGGAAAGAGAGACAATAGAGACGTTTCACTATGGGGTAACCGGTTACTCATGACACTCCGGGGGAGGACTGCGGGGAGGGAGAGAGAATGGGATGGGACTTTGTTTTCTTAGCACTACAATTGGTCTCTATTGTACTTCGTTTCACTGAACAGAGGACCTATAGTGACAAAAGCTGGTGACAGTGAGCCCACAGCACTGATGAGCGGTGGCGCCATGATCCATACTGCAGAGACCAGACTGCTGGAGGTGCTAACATCCACAGCTCTCCTTTTGCTAGAGGCAAAGAGAAGAGCTCTTGCTCTGTTCAACTTGGATTAATTGATTACCTGTAGGCAGGAGACTTCAAGTCTATGCCCCTGCCAATGCAGGACTTCGGGCAAAAGAATAAAATGACATAAACCTAAAAGCAATATGATACTGAACTTTTAACCTTCCCATACATAAATTAAGCCACCTACCCTGCCTCACAGGGTCAAGTTTGTACACAGCGATATAGGCAGCACGCAATGTGCAAAAGAAAACTGCACATTCAGTTGTAGCAAGGACTCAAAGCATTGCTCATGTGATCATTCCTTAAAAAAGGAATCTCGCAAAGAAGGAATCACAGAATTTCACAACGCTTTTAAAGTTATTTCAGATTTACAGTCAAAACTCTGGACTCCTCCATGACTCAATGAGCATCTTCCACCAGTGGGGCATGCTTTGGTTGGTGTCTTTGACAAATCAAAACCTAAATGATTTAAGACAGCAAGCTGCATGTTATTTAACGATGCTTTAACGGGAACGTTTATGCCGTCAAACTTCATGCAAAAGCAGTCCTCTGGCCACACAGATGCATCGCTTTGCATCTCTGTGACAGCAGCTTCAACTTCAACTTGCCTGAAGTGGGCGATACCTCTTTCCTCTGCGTTTGAACGCTGCTTTTTTTAATACAGAGGAATGACTGTGCTGGGTATGGCACATGTAGCAGGGAAGCAGAGAGCCTGCTGTCAGGATACAGATTGGTTAAAATGCAAACATCCCTATTTGGCTGAGGAACCCTGGGTCCCTCGGAGGCGACTCACAGCTTGTGTAGAGAGCATTTCATTAATGCTGTGATCATACTGCTCAGCCAGGATAGCCAGCTTCCGGGTCTGCTCCTCCTTGAGCCGTTTGAGGACAGCTTTATGTTCACTCTTTGGCGTGGTCTCCAGCAGATGGTTTCGCAGTGCTTTGTACTGTCTGGTTTGGATCTTGCATGTATCCTGAAACTGCTTCTTTATCTGTAGTTCTTTTGACTGGAAAGATGGAGGGGACACAAACAAAGAAAAAAAAAATAGCACGTTTCAAATGGGAGAAATATCCATTCAAATGGATATTTAGGATTACATTAAGGATATGAGTTCAAGAATCCACAAATGTATATTAACATCTAGAGTGCAAGGAGGGAAGCAAAATACACAAGAGGCAATGACTATCGCTGCAGCTGCTTTGACACTGCTACTGTGCGGAACAATTACAATACAGACACTTCTGTAATAAAGCTCCAGCCTAAATACAGCTGTCTCTGCACAAAGAGCCTCGCATTTGCCACTGGACTGGATCCAGTCCTGGGTGCCGCTTTTCAAGAAAAGTTCTTGAGGGACAGGACTAATATTTATTAGCACCAAAAGCCATACTTGTACATGACTGTGCTTGTATGGCACATAGATACAAACAGCACTGAACATTATGAAAAGAAGCAGATTTGGTGCATGGGAAGGGACAGGGAAAAAGAGCAACACTTTTTCCATTGAGGGTTTGATGAAGAGAAGATGCATCCTAACTCTTGGATGTTGTGACCCTGGTTTTCATGAAGATACTTAAAAGATGGCTGGGAAAGAATAGATGCTGGAAGACGTACACACAAGCAACATCAGCATTGTGCTAGTGTAGCAAACAAAACTCCTCAGGCTTACTGGAGGTGGAGCAATCCTTTTGCACTCTGCTAGCATCTCCGTATTGTTTAGAGACAGGACTTTGTGACTGCACACAAGGCTGAGAGCATCCATACTGGAAAAGGCATCTGGATCTGATTTTGCTGTATCACCTTGAGGAAATGAATTCTTTCTTTCTTCAACCGGCCTTACCTGCCTCCAGAGCCCGCAAGGGTTAAAGTCTGCTGGGTGGTTTAAGACCCTGAAAAGGAGGGTGTTGTGGAGTTCCTTGGGTCTTTCCACAGAAGGGCTGAAATAATTCTAACTAAGCAACCCCAGAAGTGATGCAGAAAACAGGACAAAGATGGATTTAATTCACACTAAAATGTGTATCATGGAGAGGAATACAGTGCTTTTACCCTTTCTAAATTCACAGGAAGTTATTTCCCTCCAGGAAACCTCTAAGGTTGTTTCTCCCTGCCCATGTCAGCAGCTTACATGTTCCCACCAGGGCCACGGTCACAGCAAAACACTCGCAATCTATTTTGTCCTCACTTTCTGCAAAGTCTCGCAGGACACCAGACTCTGTTTACAGGCTTCCAATCCAAAGGCTTTAACAACAGGAAACAGAAGGGAGGGGTAAGATTTCCAGTCAGACTTCTGACAAGATCATTTTGCCCTGGTATTGTGAAATACCAGCGAGAGGGTTTGTGCCTCACAATTAACACACTCAAAATAATAGCAGAGCAGTTGTCACTGAAGGGTGAATTCTAGTTAGCGTCCTTCTGGTGCGACACTGACCGTTACAAGTCTGCTGGCAGGACAAAGGACCTCCTTAACTAACAAAAGGGAAGCCTGAAACACGTGCCCTCAAGGGAAAACGTTGCTGAGGAGAAAAATGAACAAATAGTCAAATTATCTACTCGAACAGGAATACTTGCCTGTGTTAGTCAGAAGCAAGACAAGAGTTAATACCAGGACCAGTCTTGATAAATACGGGATTGTGCTACAAAGCCAACAGTTATCCAGCACGCTGCATTTTAGCACTGTGTATACGCGAAGGTGCTGGATTGACAGCTCAAGCCCGAAATCCTTCACTAATCACAGAACAGCCATGCAAAGCAAAGTGCAAGCTTTCCATTGCTTCCTGCAAAACGCTCCAGCCCTGTCCTCAGTGGAAACGGGAAGGGGTTGAAGAGTCTGCAGAGGTGAGAGTGCAGCCAAACCTCCGTCACCAGAGACCACGATCCTGCTGTCCCAACTGCCAGCGAGAGGAGGAGGAGGGATGTGCTGCCCACTCGTGTTTGCACCGCATCACCTTGGGGAGGCGGAACTCATTCATGCTAATCTCAGAAGGATCAACCTAGTACAGCTGCTTCAGTTTTATTCAGCTCAGAGCACAGCACAGCTTCCCTGTGAAGTCATCAGCTATTTATACACTATATCCTTGGAGATTCTCGACAGCGATCAGATGGTCCCTTGTTCTCACAAGCGAGGTATTCACTATTAGATATTATTCTAATATTGACAAATCAGGTATTTATTTTCGTTATGAAGTTCTGTTTTCAAGTTGGTTATTTTCTCTGCAAGAAGATAACTTGCAGGTGGTGAAAACCAAGTCAAGTGGGAAATATCACGAAGAGTGGAGACGTGGAACAACAAAGAAACCCCATGCTCAGTACGCCACACACTCATTTTGTTACTGGCAGAGTTAAACACTGGGTGGAGAGAGAAGTCTGCCTCCTCCAAGGAAACGCACCAAGAGCTTTGTGAAAGGCCTTATGCTCCCTCCTCAGACACTTCAGAATAAACCACTGGACTTCTTTGGATGAAGTGAGGGCTTACAATGAAAACACCAAGAGCCTCAATTACAGAGGTCCTACAGTTCTGGTCAGCCACACAGTGACAAGGCCAACATGAGAAACCCATGAGAGCACAACACAGAAAAGGTCAGCGCCAGGAGCTTCCTGAGGACACTGCAGTTGGCTGGTATCTCTTGCTTCCCCCCATGCTTGCTAGCAAACCTGCCCTAATATAAAACCAATAACAAGGCGTGCTAACCGAGGCTGATAGTGCAGCTCATTGTGGCACACACAGCAACACTGCTTCATTACAGAAACGAAGGTTTTCTTCTTCCATATGGAGAGAAGAGGAACAGAAAATGGTGTGGGAGCCAAAAAAGGGCACTGCAAAGATTAAATACACTTTACCACAAGAAGGAAAGCACAACGCTGAGAAGAACAGCTTCTCAAGCAGAGGGAGCAGTGCTGCCATGGCCTGCATACAATGCACCGTGGCCCTGATCACCACTGCTATGGCTCACACACACAGTGCTTGCAGGGCTGCGGTTACACAATTTGACCAATAATGACACTTTTAAAAGCTGGCCTTCATTGCAAAATGAGACACCTCTGAAAATTAACAAGCTTCAAAATATGTTGGACCCGCATACACCACAAAGGAGCACTGAGCTGCAATGTGCCACCTTCCCAGCACCACCAGCAGCTCATGCCCAGTTCTGACATCACTTCCTACCTTCAGGCTCTTGGGCTGCTGCCGGACCTCCATGACGTGCTTACGCCTCAGCTCCCGCTCCCGGCGCTTGTTGTATTCCAGCTGGTTGGTGAGCTCAGTCTGGTGCTGGAGTCGGATCAGCTCACAGCGCATCTTCTGAATGGTACTGAGATGGCGGAACTCCAGCTCCTGCATGGACTCGTGCTGACGCAGCAGCATGGCGTGCTCCAGGTCCTTCTGTGTCTGCCTTTTGTTTAACTCCTAACAGGAGGACACAGGGAATTATTAGATTCTTTGTACTTACTTGGATTTCCGTTCACAACATGACATTTCACTTTGTTCACAAGGGCATTGCTCAGGCATCTAAGGACAGAGCACCGAGTTTCTATGTCTTATCAGAAGCAGACAGCACCGCCACCGGTAATTTTTCCTTCCTCATTTCACTTTTCTTCTTCCTGTTCTAGATTCTTAACAGGAGTTGCAGTAAACATTTTCTGGAAAGGACTGTAATTATTGTGTCTGTTGACTTTTTGGATCTAACAACTCTCCCACAATAGGGCACTTATCTGAACATTTGATTCCTCACTGATCTCCTAAATGCAACAGATTACCAGATGGCATCGCAAAATGTATTGAACCATTACTTTACCAAAACACCAAAACACTTCAGATGTGGTAATTAACACTTCACTGAGGCTGGAATCAAGTCGTTGGTGCTCCTGTGAGATCCATCTCTCACAGGTGGTTCCAGGTGTCATCTCTGCGTGTTCTCTTACCTCCCGGACCAAGTCCTGCTCCAGATTATGGCGGCCAAGGAGCATCCGTCTCTTAAAGCGTCGACACTCCAGCTCCAAGTACTGTCTCTGACGCCTCAGCAAGTTGGCTTCTTCCTCTGCCTGGAAATGCTGGATGTTCTCCTTCTGCTTGGAGAGCCACTCCTGCTTCTCCTTCTTTGGAGTGCTCTGGTTTTCATTCAGCTCCTGATAATAGCAAGGTAATGAATCGTGGAACAGTCACATTAAGCTCCTTTTTTTACCCTGAACAACTGTTCGGACCTGCCTAATAAACCACATTTCAGACAAAGCCGTTGCACCTTGTCTTCTCCTGGCTGCTGCAAAATGCATCACGTCACATATCTAAGGGAACACCAGGAAACAATTCACAGTGGAGCAAATTTAACTCAACTGTTTTTGCAGTGGCCATTTTAACCCATCAAATTGATGGTTCATGTCCAGAGTTTCCAGACATCTGTACTAGCTCAAAACATAAAAATGATGGTTTGCCATTGAAAAGATCATTTGGAGCTCCTGCCATTCTGCTGGAGAAGGGGTTTTATATGGTCCCAAAGGACGAGGAGAAGGGAAACATCGCCCCATCTCATTTACAAACATTCATCCAATACTCCAATACTTCTGTGTGAAGCACATCAGGAAATTTGTGTCTTGTCTGATCAGAACACATTTTATAAGGGACTCATCACGGCAGGGCCACTCACTGAGATGTTGGAACTTACAAAACTGATATAAAGAAGTTCACAGGTGAAACTTAAAGCCACGGTTTCCACATTTGTACTAAACTCATTATATAGCTTGAAGCACCTTTGGCAAAAGACTCCGCTTGCTCGAATCGCATACCAGAGCTGTCCATACAATGGACTTGTAATGCATTCCAACTTAAGCATGAGACAGAACTCCTCTGTATTTCATCAGCGTTACTGGGCGCTCTGTGATCTACTGCCCACTTAGCCCATGTTACTGTAGTTTTTCTTAGATCTTTCTTGGCCCTGTTGCTCTTTAGCCTTTTTCCCCTCCTGGGAAATGTCTATGTTTGGGAATATTCCCCTTTAGAGCAAGCTCCAAAGTCGTGTCACACCAGTTGATGGTTGAGCACTAAATGGTTCTTTCAAAACAATTATTTATAGTGCTTACAGTTTCAGCCACTCCACAAAAAGAACCAGGAAGTTTGATCCTACAGTTTTCACAGAGGTCATGATTTTCACTACAATACAGTGATTATTAAACTATTACTCTGCCTTCTCTATTGAAATTAAAGTGCTTTACAGATATCTTCCTGAAATAAAATCTGCAGGTCATCTTCATTCCTCTGTGTTCTTGCTGCTACAGAAATATCATGGAAGTGCTAAGAAACTCCCATAACGACTGCAGTGCATGGTCAGCATCTGCAGCAACAAGGGATGAGAAAAATGTTCATGTCCTTCCTTAAACTACCTGTTTTATTCCTTACGATTGCCAAATTTGCATGTTCCTGGCTAAAAAGTAATATTAAAGGATGGAGAAGTTTGTACGTTCACACGATTTAGGTGCCAAGAAACCTTCTAACTCTAAGGTCAAAGGTAGAAACTAATACAGTACGTACAGGACTGCTCAGGAAACGTGCAGCTTGCCGCAATCCAGCACAGCAATGCTCTGACTTCTGCACGTTTCCCGCTCTCACACTGTACCGTACACTGCACTATTGGTTCACGGTTCCTATTACAGACAAGTTACCTCTTTCAGCTGCTCTTTACGGAGTTTATATTCTCTCTTCTGGGACTCCAGGAAACTGTTCAGTTCTTTTTTCTGTTGGGCCTGAATATGCTGTTGAAACTTCTTTTCTTCATTGGCCATCACTTTAGCCTACAGCAAATCCCGCAGCAAATCAGTTTGAGTCCTGACAGATAACAGCTCGCGTTCCGTTTCAGCCCCAAGACCAAGAATTCACGGTACAGTCACCACCATACTCACCATGCCTCTGAGTAAGCAGGAGTCCCAGGAGCTTGCCCTCACCCTCCTCTCTCTCCACTCCCCACCCCACCAATGCACCCAGCAGGAGTTCTTGTTCGGTGCCGCATTTCCTCAGCCCTACTGTTCAGCTGCTCTCGCTCAACAAAGTCAACACCTTATGACAAACTATATTTTAGCCCTCCACTGAGAGATCCAAGATGAACAAAGAATCAATAATAATAGGCGGCACCGCTTCATTATCAATTATTTACAAGCATAAACCCCCCCCATATCCATAAGCAACCAGAGGGTGAATATCTATCATAGCTAGCACGCTTCTCTGCAGGCTGATCTGCCCCCGTAACACTCGATGGCAGTCAGTTACTGACAGCACGTGCACGCCAAGAGAAAGGAAAACCTTTACAGTATTTCTTCTGGGCTCAGCACACTAACATTTAGTACAATGCACTGTGATGAAGGACATACCTTTCCTCTAGTTACATAAACCCCTTAGTGTAAGGAAGTGATGTATTAGTCTTTTTCTAATTAGCAATTTGCTTGGCTCCTGAAAACAGACATGTAAGAGACTACAATGTCATCTCTTCATCAGTGACAGGAGGTGGACAATTCAATGTAATTAACAAATACGGACCAGTCTGCTAAACTATAATCTCCTACCTCTTTTTCCATGGCTGCTTGGTGCTTTTTAATTAGCTTTTCCATTTCTGCAGCAAAATTGTTACGCTGCGTTTCAAGATCTTTGTCCAACCTGAGGCGATGCTCATCCATCTCTGCCTTCAGTTTGTTCTCTAATGCCATCAGTTGCTTCTGGTGTTGCCGTCTCATACGTTTATAGCCTGACATCTGCTCTCGGAGTTCAGAGTCTTGTTCATGTTCCTGCATTTGCCTTGTCACCTAGGAAGAGAACCACATCAGGCCAAAGCAAGTTAATGCTGCTTAATCTGCTTTTCAGCAGTCTTCAAACCAAAAAGAAAACCATTCAGTAAAGAAAGATGATTTTGTTGTAAAGAAAAGCGCGCTTCCTAATGGCAGCAGAGCAGATTAAAAACCTGAATTCTGCTGGAGAAGATAAGCTCACGTGAGCTGTAGCAGGAAAAACATACAATTGTTATGAACCTGTTACTAAATAATGTCTTTTTAGCCCGCTGCAGTGAGCGTGCACGTGAACACGCACACAAATACACACAATATGTCTATGAAAATAAAAGCCAGCTTATTATAAACACTTTCCTGCATTCCACTAGGCATATTGGTTTTGAAACTATCCAATATAGACAAATTACATTTGCCCAGGTGTTGCATTTAAGCTTTTATTAACTGACATTAAGCTATTTCTGTGACAGTATCTCAGCCAAGGAAGATAGCTCGTATTCTGATGAAATCCCAACAGCTCGAAGCAGTTTCATAGTGCCATGTTTAGAGACATCCTTCCTCTACAGCTTCATCCGAATAAAACCATAACATACCAGCGACGCTGTGCGTATAGTAGCAAAGTGCTCTCGGTTGCGATAATGAGACTTGTGGCGAGATACTTGGGGAGGAGACTGGGGTTCCGATGTCCTCGTTCGAGGATCCGATTCCTCTCTGTAGTTTTCTTCCTCCTTATTGGTAAACATTAATTTAGGAGAATAAAGAGAATCTGCATTACTAAAGATTTATATTTTGGTCTGGTTCTGAAGACATTTAAAAGGAAGAAGAAACATTTTACATTCATCAACCAGGGCAGATCCTCCCGCCAATACGTTGGATGGAGGAATAAACTGCAACAAGAGCTCTGATCTAGGATCCTTGCCCTTGGAAATTTCATTGTGCATCTTTATTACTAGGAGGAAAATCACTAATTAAAGCTGAAGATGAGAAAAATAAATAGAAAACTGAGTTAAACACTTCACTTCAACAAAACATAAAAGCTACGAAGGAGATGATATCAATTCTGAAAGACAAACCAAACATCTCACAACCCTGAAAGACAGAGGCAGATTTTCATTATACCCACCACAGAAATACCTCAAAGCCAATGTTTAAATTTGTTGTGGTGTATTCCACATTCTTATTTTGAGCTTGTCATTCATCACAGGGCAATTAGCAGTTAGATATGATACACTAATTAACTCCCCAAGGAAATACCTGTGTCTGTTGTATATCTGGGCAAAGAACAAAACATTTTAACCACACCTATCATCAGCCCGGGAAACGCTACTGGTTTGAGAAGACGTGTGATAACCTCTCCGGAGCAGGAGCAGCACGGTTCAGAGGGACGCTCCACAGTTCATCCTTCTTTGAGCAGAAGTAAAGCAGTGGAGGGGGTTTCACATGGCCAGAGTGCTGCATTTCTTTTATCTGTGTATCTTTGTCTATTAACCAAATACTCAAACCAAGCGCTGGGAAGCTGTGTGCTTCAGGAACAGATTTCAGCCACTGCTAAGGATCTCGTGTTTAGGAGTTCACTAACAAGGAGGCAAAAGAGGGAACTCTACATCCTTTTGTCTCATGAAGCAGTGCTCTACAATTAAGGGCATCCACTAACTAACCTATTCACAACCTGCCACTCCAGCTCCTCATGATAGAGCAAACAGCTTTGGAAACAACCCAATTAGTAAAATAATTTTTAGTGAATCAACAGAAATAAACAAATTTTACAGCAACCTTTTGAAGTTCCCAGTGCATATTACTATATTTGGGGCACAATATTAGAACGTGCAGATAGCAGCTTAAGACAGGAAGCACACTTATTGTCATAGTGCCAACCAAACCCTCTCTCGTTTTGCACCTTTGAAGTTATCCAGTAAAAATCCAACGCTTACCGGCTTTAAATGAATGACAGAGCTATTTGACATCACTGTGTGGTCCCCCTCCATCATATCCAGCTCGCTCTTATCATCCGAGGCATCTGGAAGACTGTTAACACTACTGCTTTGGCTACTGGCACTGATAGACATACTAGGAATGGACTGATTACTTCCGACACTATTCACTGTTCCTGTCCTGCCGACGCCGTGATCTTGTTCCTAGGAAAAAGGAATCATTAAGAAAATCCAAATCTATCACAGCTGTATCTATGGGACATCACCAAATGAAACGTTCATTCCATTCCTTTCTAAAGGCATCTACCTGCTACATCATGGCAGTTCCCACCCTCCAGGCATTGCCATGAAACATTTCTCTCATGGGATGCTGAGGAGAAGAAGAATCAACCTTGTCAAGATTAACTGGCTGATGTCAGATTCTTTTCAGCAGCGAGCCCGTTAACAAGCTGAACTCTATCATGTATCAGCACAGCGTGTCACCAGAAACTGTTCTGACACCAGCATCATCTAAGTGCTCAGCTGGGACCCTGCACCTCGCACAGTTCCTTTCTGTACGTGACAGAACAGGAACTGGGTCTCTGCAATTCGGTCTCAATTTCTGCATGGTGATTGTGGAATGCAACCTAAAAAAAGGCACATTAATTCCCTGGGCTATTATTTTTTTTTCCCTTTTTTTAAATCAAGTACAAGTTTCTGTATCTTAAAGACTCACAACAACATTCTCCAGGCAAAACTAGAACACTGCCGAGGGCCATGTTCAGGATGGCCATGCTCAGGACACATGCTCAGGACGGGCTGACCGCAGCTGCTGAGAGAGTTCTCACGAAGCCTTATAAACAGGCGAAGAAAGCTAGGATTTACAGAAGTGGAAGCTAAGTGTTCAGCATGAACACATGGCACAGCTTCTCCTCTGTCCGTGTTTGTGCCTTGAGGTAGCTTTATTCCAAGCACAGAGAGGAAGACAGGGTTTATGGCCAGGCGTGTAAACAGCCTCCATTGGTTTCAGCAATATCTGAGTGGTGGCCGTTTCAATGACAGCATCATTCTCTGGTTCAGTGATGAAAGCCAAAGTTTCTCTCACCTCCTCCTCCTCCTGTGTTTCGACTGCAGGGCCATTGTGCGCCTCCTGGAAGAGGAGCTTCTTCATTTTACGATACTGCAGGTTGTCCAGTTCTCTCACTGCATCCTTTGTTCTCTGAATCAAGTCTATTAACACTGTTTCGGGCCGCTCCCGAAGAACAAACATGTGCTGTAGAACACACAAATAGGTGAGTGACCTCTTATGCCTCCAGTGCTCGTGATTTGAGGATAAAATTATGAGCTTTGGTTGGGTTTGACAGCCCTCTTTCCTGCACAGGAGGAAAACACCTTCACAGCTTACATTGGCATTATTTTTAGACTTCGTGATCCAGAATGATTTCAGAATGATTGCTTTCTGATGGGAGACATCCACAAAAATTAAAGATATAAAAAATCCCCAGAAACAGTATTTCACGTACTGTGAGAATGGCCCCAGTTTAAACCTAGACTTCTTTGGGTGTCAGGGAATTTAGAGACGTTATCTACTTGTGGTTTAGAGGGAGAAGAGCAACAAATAACATAAATGCAAAAGGTGCTGGACTCACTGGATATTTCTAACCAAATATTAAATTAACTCATCAGCTAACTCTCACTCTAAACTCCTTTTCCTTGTTTAAAAAAGCTTAGGAATCAAATATACAGCATACCGCTCTGAGGTATAAAACAGGCTGTGAACCTTCCAGCCCGGTCCTAGCATGTTATGCTCTTTTTTTTGGCGATATTCACTGGAGTTTACTGCAAAGGTAGCCACATTTTGCCAAAAAGTAAAACAAATCCTGTCTATGTATGTCAGGAGCAGCTTTTGCAGTCTCCAGCTGAAATGTGCTGTGCAAGCATGAGTCATTATTAACACCACCGCTAGTTTCATTTTGTTCCTTAGAAGAACTGCATTGCCATTTCCAACATGTCACATTCCCTACCTGTCCCTGTGAAGTGGCATGCAGCTGTTTCAGACTATAGTTATGGAAGGAATACATTCACAAACATTTAATTTCCATCAATGTTCTCCTTAATTGCAGCGCACCACTCAAAATAAAACCAATCTGCAGAATTCTGAAATGGCAGGACTATACACCCACACCGAAACCTTTCCTGGATAATTGCATTTACTTTCTGAATGCAGAGTTTTTAAAGAAGCAAAAGTCCTCAGAACCATTTTAAGCTAAAAGGTGATGATAAATCCTCCATAAATAGCATCCGTTTCCTGATAATGCAAAAACCCCATGTTTAGCACAACATGGCCGGGATAAAAATCCCCCCAAATAATGTCAGGAGGGCTATGAAGAGAACAATGAGTTAGTAAAATTCTGAATCCCACCTGATGCCACAAAGGAAATCCAAAGTCACACTGAGAATAAAGCAGGTCTAACACCCGACTTAGATCAAGTTGTGTTCCCTTTGGAACACGTCAGCTCTTTACAACAAGCTACCACATTGGCTAAGTTTCCAGACTAGAGCGAGAAAAACCAAGTGTCTGCAGCGTACAGGAGCACAAATGAAGAAAAGAAAAAGCTAAGAAATAAAGCAAACCTGCAGATGGCTGAGGCTTATTCGTGCCAAAGAAAAATATTGGGAAGAAAAACTGTTTTCCTCTGCTCCCTTTCCCCCAGGGATAGTCTTAGAACAGCGGATTTCAGTTCTACGGATAAAGCACGTAGGTGATAGGAGAGGATAAAAAGCCTTTAGGGGTGTATATATAGCAGAGAATAAAGAGGGAAGTAACGAAAGGTATTTGTTAACTAATGCATGGCAACTCTGTCAGGATTAATTATCATCACTCGGAGGATAGACTGAGCTTAAGAAACTGAAACTCTCGACAAGCGGATTGTCACACAGTGTCACTTGATGGGGGCTCTTTTTATGACGAGAACAAGGCTGGCTTGGAGAGTGACTTGGGGAATGGCCTGAGACCCTGCAAAGGGGTGTAAAGCCAGGACCACCGGCTCGGTGCACTCCACAGCAGCAGGATAACAGCCAGAGAGCATCGTTACCGATAACGTACTATGGCAGGTAAGACAGAAGAACATCACAGGGCATGCCCCCTTTTAAATACCATGTCAAGAACAAAAAGGACAAGCAAGCCAACCTTCAGAAGCTCCTCTGATGTAGGCCTGTCTTGAGGAATTTTCTGGAGGCAGGAATCTACGAAGTTTCGAAAATAATCAGACCTGTGGCAAGGAAAGCAGAAAAACCCAAACATTTGAGTTAACTACTCAGTTTATTTTTCAAAGCTCATTAAAGAATCAAGATATTCACATTTGGGCCCTGCTAGTAGAGTGGGGAGAAACCACACAGACTCAGTGCTCACACTACAGTCCCTGATGGCCCTGGTTAGGCCAAAGCCCACCATGAACAGCAGGCAGATCCCTTTAACCTCAGCTTCCAAACAAAATGCTTCATCTTAAGAATGCACACATAGTGGCCAATTCAAGAGGAAGGAAAGGCCTGTATAAAGGCAGACACCCACATTCTCAGTGCGAGCATCAACCCCGTCACGTTCTGTATTGCACAAACTCTCCAGGGCCTCATCAGAGCCCCTGCCCGCTTTAACCTCTGTGTGCAGATGTTTCATGCGCAAACTACACTAACACACAATCCTGCAATGCCTTTGGCCCCTCACACACAACCTCTGCACTGTTGTGCAATCTGTCACAAGTGAGACCGATTTGTTTGGTAACTTCTCTCCTACTGTAAGCTAGAAATTCTATTTTTTGCCCTTTCTTTCTCTAACCAGTTTTCAGAAGGGCAGGATTATAACCTGAAAACAGCAGCACATCAGTGCTATCTCTTTCCTCCCACACCACTCCCCCCTAAAACCACGTAATGGGGTTTTGCTACTGTGTTTTTTAAGTAAATTAAACTATTGCATTTTTTGGTCAGAAAAATGCATGAAATGGGTTGTTTTGTCAAGCCAATAGGGTGTTAAATAGGCTAATCACGACATCCCAGAAGCAAACTATGAGCTACCTGATCCAGTGGGAGGTGTCCCTGCCCACAGCAGGGGGGCTTAGAACTGGATGGGCTTCAAGGTCCCTTCCAATCCAAACCATTCTGTGATTCTATGATTCAAGTAGAAAAAAGGGGCTCCAGGAACGCTGGGGAGGGGCTCTGGATCAGGGAGTACAGGGATGGGACAAGAGGCAATGGTTTTGAGCTGCAAGAGGGGAGATTCTGATAAGATCTGAGGAAGAAATGTTTTCCTGTGAGGGTGGGGAGGCCCTGGCCCAGGCTGCCCAGAGCAGTGGTGGCTGATCCACCCCTGGAGGGGTTCAAGGCCAGGTTGGATGGGGCTTGGAGCCCCTGATCCAGTGGGAGGTGTCCCTGCCCATGGCAGGGGGTGGAACTGGATGGGCTTTCAGGTCCCTTCCAACCCAAACCATTCTACGATTATAGGGTTTCTGGCTAGCCTGGGTGCTTCAAAAGTGTACTAACCCATGAACTAATTTTTTTACAGGATCTTCTGTTTTTGCAGCAGTGTGTCCTGTTTCTGCTACATTTTTCAGCCTAAAATGCACATTTAGCGATTGGTCAATTTTTATTATATGATGTACAGCGAACGAAATAAGAACCTTCCAGCTTGTATCCTCCCAACAGGAATCCAGCCATTTCAAGAACTCAGCATGACAAAGCACTCCATTTACAGCAATTCCCTACAACATTCCTCCCTCCGTAATACTCACCATTCATTAGACTGTAGTGTAGGGGATTCATTCTGCGCTATGTGATATAAGGCACTCATTGCGTTCATATTAAACAAAGGAGGCTTCCTTTCCGCTACACACAAAAGAAAATAGTTTTTATATAGGGAGAGAGTCTCATAGTTTTCGCTATTTTTCAGTATACATCCCTTTAAAAAGAAAACCGCATCAGCAGAAGCACTGTTGCCTGAACACGGAACCCCAAACCAACCCTACCCTGCAATCAGACAGATATGTTGGCGTATGTCCTATACCATTGCAGAAGATGAAAGCACTTTGAAGATCAATGCCTTGTCCTCCCAAGCTTTTCAATTACGTGGTTTATCATAGTTGAGTTCTCTGACTCATTTTAAGGTACTAAAATGGGAGCAAGTTAACAGTAAGGTCTATACACTGTGTTTAGCCACTACGCATTTTTGGTTTCACATACCCCCTCCCTCCTTTTTTAAGCTAAAAAGCTAAGAAATATTGAATTCTAGCACGACAGCAGCAATGTAAGAAAAAGCCGGTTGCAAGAACCATCAAATCACACTTAACTGACTAAGCACATGGGCAGGAAGTCAGTAACAGGCCAACTCTTTATACTATTTTGAGAGTTGCATTCTCCTTGGCTTTTCTCTCCCTTTCAAGCTTGTGTTACTCTTATAGACTGACACAGCATGAAAGCTTAATGAGGAAGGAGATGATCTCACTGTAACAACAAAATTGAAGCTTCATCAGAATGTTTATGGGGTAAACCTATAAAGCTCAGCCTTGCCATAAACATTTGGAGGCGCTGGGCAGGCCACGAGGACGTTCCTCTGCTAGGGAAAACGCAACAGAAAACTTTCCTTCCCACAAAAAAACAAGGAAAAAATAGCACTGTTTTTCTTATTCTGCTTTTAATTTTGAGTCAACCAGCAGCAGTAAGCTGTATATCAGAGAGTGTATGAGAGACCACTGCTCACTGACTGCTGTCCGAGGATGGGCTACCCTACAAATTCCTCAGAACAGGTAAATTGTTAAGTTCAGCCTTAGCGCTTTACCTTCTCTAATCTGTTAGATCATCAGTTGCTGCTATTGAAGACCAGACCAGTTATCCATGAAACTATTTTAACTGACCTCAAACTCTTTCAACTGCCTGTTTGCTCTCTTTTTTTCCCTGTTAACTCACCCAAATAAAATATAAATAGTCAAAAAACAGAGAGCCCGAGCCCCCAATGCAGGCCGCTTCTAAGACTAAAGTAACCATTTGAGAAGACTACCAAAGGTCTTATTTTTCTGCCTTCTTCCCATGCTTATTCAAACGAAGACAAATGAGATAACCACACCAACCCAGCCTACAATGCTCTACCACCCTGACCTAGTCTCACCTCCCACCACGCCAGAAGCCGTAGACGAAGCCTAACGCTTCAAATTGCAAACAGGCAGCGTGCAGCGAGGCACCCGGGGGTGTGGTGGCCATGAGCTCACTGCATTCTTGGAGCACTGTGGCCAGCCAAGTCTCCTTACTCCACTCGGAGCAGGATTCTGTCATTACAGTCACACCCCTTCAATTTACTTTATATTGGCAACCAAAAAAAAAAAAAAAAAAAAATCTCTGCTCTGAAGAAAGAATCTATTTCATGTCCTGGAAGAAAATGAAGTTGACAGTTTGGAATGCCAGACAGCATTTTTAGCTAAACTGTGCAGTTCACATGGATTAGCATGTTCCTGCGAGCTCTCGCTGCCCGGCTGGGCTGCTCCTTCACCGAGGTCCCTTTGGAGTGTGAGCAATGAGATCTGACAGGGATGGTAGGACAGCCTCAGGTGCAACGAGCAGCACTGAACCACACCATCCCAGGAAAAACTTACAGCTAAGTGCTCCCAGACAGCCGGATCCTGACTAAAATGGGAGTTGGGCTCTGCACGATGTTGTGCTTCAGCGAGGGTACTCTTGTTTCAAGAAAACACCATACATTAAATTTAAACAGAACACCATATTAATACAATCCTCTGAAACCAATGTCCTGATTTAAGAGGCCTGCTCGAATGGCAATGCCATCATTCCTTTTTGGGTTTGGTTTATAAGTTAACACTTCCAAACCCGAATATTCCATAGCTTTTGCTTTTCTTAAAGAGATATTCCAGGCAAATCTATTCGCAAGTGTCACCAGACACAACATAGCTTTGAGCCGTCCACTTATCCCAAACACCATTAGAACTCGTAATATATCATATATTTTCATGCAAAAACCATCAATTTATACCATTAAATCTACTTTCACACTGCACTTTCAATGGTTCATTTTTAGAGCTGTTTGGCAAACAGACTGGCTTTCAGTTCAGGAGTTAACTGCCTCTCTCACAAAACACGAACACCTCCAGTGGCACAGCCTGGCTGTTTTCTTTTGTCTAGATCACTTTTTCTTTGTGTAACAAAACCATCAGTTCAATAGACATCAAACTGGAAAGTTGGTCTTGAATTCTAGAGAGCATATTCAGCACTTATCTCTAAAATGCAAGTCCCAGAGAAATCAGGACAAGGGAGGAAACACAGATTTTGGGCACTGTACGTTCTAGGTAATAGATACCTCCTTTTTATAATTTTTCAAAGAAAATAACTTACCTAACTCAATACAGGTAATTCCAAGAGACCAAACATCTACTTTGCCATCGTACTGCCCTTCATCCATGGCTAAAATCACTTCTGGGGCCATCCTGAAATAGGAAATCAGTGCTCATAAAATTCTGGGCAGTGAGACACACCATCACCATCACCACCAGGATTTCAACAGAATGGGCTGTCTCACTGATTTCAGCTATCATGAACAAATCACTCTCAAAGGTAACAGATATGAATACGGGATCCTGGCACCAAAGACCAGGTGCCCACACTTGAACAAGCCTACAGAGAGGCTGTGAGTTTTCCTGTGTGTTGCCCAGGTCTCCATTTACTTTTTGCCCTCCCACACTTGCAATCGTTTAGCTGACTGCCCAACGCTGGTGCAATAATTACAGCATGCAGTTGTGTAAACACCACAGATGAGGTGCAAGAGATTAAAAGCATAGAAGGGATCTGCAAAGGGGTTTGTTCAATGAACCTGGCCTTGCCTATGAAAGAAAAAACACTTATTTCGACAACCAGATGCAGGGAGAACATAAGAATCGTTAAAACCACTGGGGGGACCGAATAAACTACATTACCGATCATTCAATCCCCCCCTCCACTTACAGTCAGGGTAAGAGGAACCACACAATATTTGTATTACTTTTTGTGAACTACAAATACAAGGATTTGCAATTCCTTGAAGTCAGAGCCTGATCATCATATAATCTTTATTTTGCAAAGTACATTTTATCAGCACCATAACCAGATTACCAGGCTCGCTCCACCAAACCCAAGTGCATCAAATACCCAACGAAGGATCCTTACCAATATGGCGTCCCCACAAATGAGTTGGCAGGAGATGCTATGGAAGCAGACCCAAAGTCAGCAAGCTTCACCTGTCCTGGCTCGGTCAGCAGGATGTTTCCCGCCTTGATATCTCTGGTTATAGAATACAAATGTCAGTATTATTCTTCTCCAAGAAAGAATACTTTCTATAGGACTGATGACAATACACACCCGTGTTCACACATAGAAGCTGTAGAATAACCCACATTTGCTCCAAATACAAAATCTTCAACCTTTAGGTTAACGGCCTAACATGGCTCTTGATCTTGGAGCCTAGTTTATCTTAGAAATCAACTTCAAATGGCACACCTGGATAAGCTCCATACATAGTTCAGCAAAACCTTCTGAACCAACGATGCCCTTACAAATGTTTTTCAGAAAGTCCTAGTAACATCACCATTCAATCCGTCACTCCACCAAGATGCAGCAGGTCCTTCAAACATGAAGAACATTTGCATCGCATCCCATACTAAATGTGTGCTTCTCAACGTGTGTGTTCATATAAAACTAATTTTTCAAGTCTCGGCGCTCCCCTCCACAGCGATCCTTGCCTCGCAGTGGCCACGAGCTGTTTAGGTGAACTCAGCCTGCCTTGCTATTCCCTGCTCCAGGGAACAATCAGCACCGTATCAAGTATTGAAAAGCGTAGCAGATTCAAAGCAATTTTGCAGAAATTATGAACACCAACTGTAAGAGACAGTGCTTAAAGAGCCACAGAGCTTGGTGGTATCTGACTGCTATAAATCACCAGTTTGGGAGCACACGAACACTGCAGAAAGGAAATCTCTGCTTACAAATATTGAATTTAGGATGCAGGGGATACAATCAACAAGGTAAATTACCTGTAAGTGTGTGAGACAGCAGAAGCACAACCACTTACCTATGGATCATATTGTGAGAATGCAAGTATGCTAATCCCTGGAGAGCACCATGGGTAATTGCTGCTATTTCCACTTCTTGCAACGGCTTTTTATGAACTTAAGGAAAGAATTTATGTGAAATTCAATATTAAACAAAGCAATGCAGTTTGCAGCAGGCATGTGAGTACTGTCAACAGTGTAAACAGAGAAAATACTAAGGATTCATTTTTTCTAGGTTCAGTATGAAAAGTAAATGTATAAATAGTTTGCAGCGCAGAGTACGTTCTCTAATCAGATGTAATCTTTAACTGTAAACCAGCAGCTATTCACTCCTGGTAAGAGTACTTTGCTACCATAAACTATATTCCTGCCAGTTCCGTGACCAATATTGGAGGCTCCACACTCAAGTTTCCATTAATGAAGTTAAATCCCAAGCCCTAGAACTAACTTTATGAGGATTCATGCGTGAATAAATTTACTGTAGCAATACAGGTGCCTCTCTGGCAGCTCAGCCTTTTGTCCTGACTCTCTTCTGTCGAGGAGAGGAGATGAACAGCTTACTGGCCACACATATATCTTCAAAGAAAGTTCACTTTAATAAGCCTGACAGAAAATCAACCATTTCACAAAAGACCTCATCAAGCAAACCCCCAATACTGCTGCAGTGCTGTTCTGGTCAACAGGCCTGCAGTTGTTAGTGAGCATTAGGATCAAGAGCGAGGGGTTGCAGAAACAAATCTTGGAACTGTCATGACAGGAGAACCTAAAACTCTGAAGAAAATAAATAGCTGACTGACACCTTTAAAACATGGACCAAGGATAAACGAGGCACCTAGGAAAGCCAATATTCTACTGTAAAACGATTACAGCCATGCAAGAATGTGACAAACTAACTGTTCATGCACACTCTGACCCCAAAATTGAACTATGGGCTGCAGGACAATTCTGTGACGCTGCACCCTCCTACCTCAGCACTACACTCCGGACTGACTGTCAAGCAAAGAAACGTGCGTGACATACCTTCTAGTAAGTCTGATGCTGATCCTAAACAATATTCCATAACAAGCTGTATGGGAAGAAATCAAAACAGTGGTTAGAACATCTCTTATAATAAATGCACGTAAATCCCTGCTGCAGGCAGCGCAGACAGCTCTTCAAAACACGGATTGCTCGTAACACAGGCCCCGTCCTAGTGCTGCCACACCGACCCCTCCCACAAGGACAGACTCAGCACAGCCTTCCTATGTGAGATGCCAAGCAACAAAACTTATAAGGAAGGGAAAAGCATATTCCAAACAGTTACAGACAGTGTTACATGTCATATTTTGCATGCACATACTTAACAGTATGTTAAACTGCATTTAATTTTAACTGACAGAATGTTAAACTGCATTTAACAGGCTTATCAGAGCATTAACGGGCTATTTAGGGATTTACTTAAGATTTTGTACCAGTCTGATTTCAAAAAAAAGAAACTAAAACTCTGTCCTACAAATTTATTGAACCTGAGCAGTTCTTACAATTTAAACTAATAGTTCGACAATCTGATTTCTTTAGTATATCGCACTACATAAACTTTGCCAAGGAGAGGTGAACATCACGCCTTTCGCTCGACAAAATGCTTCCTCTGCATAGTCACATCTATTCCTACACGGTTTTATACACACAAATTCAAATAAACAAAATTTAATTCGGGTTGGGTGAGGTTTTCCTGTTTCTTTAAATCAAACGTATGAAAGTTAATTAAGAGATGACAGCCAGAGATAAAACCAGCAAGTTGGTTTTGTCACCCGAACATACACACAAATACCAAAAAGTAAACAATACACAACTCAAGAATTTAGGCAAATAATAGAAATACTAATGACCCAAAATATGCTTTTATTAAAATTATCAGTAGGAATTCTAACCTATTCCATTAAAATACAACTGAACACTCACTTGAGCCAACCTGTGAAGTACCAAACCATTGTGGCATAACGAATGTCTTGTTATCTAATCTAATGAAGCTGCTTACCAGGCAGCACAAGTGAAATTCTCAGCTTTCCCTACAGCTAGAAAACGGATGGATAAATTTGTTGTTGTCGTCTGCCTGTGCAATGCAAGTGCTCTTAAGGCACCTTTAACTACAGCAGGAAAGGCGCAGAGCGTGGCAGATGCTTACCCATGCTGTATGCTCCCGCAAATAGCAGCCTTTGTATTCTATACTGTTGGGGTGTTTTATTCTTTGGAGGAACTTGACTTCCTTAATAATATCCTGCCATTTCTGTAGAAAATAAAAGGAACAGAAAGACTTTATAAAACTGTACTTTGTTGTTGTTGTTGCTAAGTTAGTATACATCATTAATTATTTTACAAGGCAAAATCATCTTAAGGTTCCAAATCAAATTAAATTTACATCAACACCATGATGTTTATGGCTCGACTCCTCAGCAGATCTACAAAACCAGAAGTTGATTGATTAGGCTGAATTGGAAGGGTCTAAGGATCCCTCATCGATTAATAGCTTATATTTATAAGTATGCAGAGAATATACTGGTGACGACTCAATATCCAAGCAAGTCTCGAAAAAGAAGCAATCCTTTTGAAGAGATTCCCTTTCTATTGTCAAAACAAACACACTACCCATCCTGAAAGAGATGCGGATGCTAAGAGTCCTTCAATGGGATCAGGTGCACTCCTGTAGATACAAAGACACCTACTAGACAAGGGAATGGTTCTGCAAAAGTGGAAGAGTCAACAGCTAAAACTAAATTCAGGCTTTTAACAAGGGGAGCTCTACCAGTGCAACTCTGAAGTACAGAGGAGGCCAAAATAACATGTGCCTTACACTGCCGTTACTCTCCTTGGAGGAAACCACCAAGTCCTCCTGTTTGCTGCACACCCCCAACTCTACGGCCAAGAAAAGGCAAAAAGCCTGTAAGCACAATGGCAAAACAAAAACTACAGGAAAAGATTTTTCAAACCAAAAGCAGTAGCTGAGACCACTTAAGTATGCAGGTGTCAACACAGGAGTGTTGACACTGAAAATGTTTTTTAAGAAAGAATTACCAGCTCTGAAGTTACTCAGAGGCAGGGGAATCTCACCCAGCACGGAAACATTTAAAAGCTGTTTTCCAGGTCCTGTTAGTCCCTTAGCGCTCATTTCCTCAGGCATATGGATGTGGCTGGGATTCACAGTCAGACAGAGATCCTCTACACTCAAATGCTTTGGAAAACATGTACAACCCTCAAATCCTCTCTAGTGTTAGGGAAACAAATGAAACCAGGGAGCACAGCAGCCGCAGCAGCTCATGGACTCACTTAACACCAGAAACTGCGTGGGAACGACACCAGTGCAGCTGGACCATGATAAACTCCCTCACTGGTACCCTCGTCCTACTACAGTGATGACTTTACTGTCTTTTACCTTGAACATCAAAGGCTTTGAGGCACTAAGCAATAAAAGCCAAACCAAGAAAGTGCCGCGCTAAACTTCTCTACTGGGAAGAGAGAGGGGATCATTAGTCAGAAGCATTCATGGGTTTCCTGCATAAAAAGAAGCTTCAAGATCACATTAAAAGCACAGTAGTAAGTATTTCAAAAGTTCTTAATGTATATTTAGAACAAAACATATTCTTATTTGAGAGAATAATTGTTCCCACCAATGATAAAATCTTATTATGAACCCAAAGTAAATGTAAGTGATACCAGAGTTCCCTTAATCAATCCCTTTAACCAGACTAGATCATAACTCTGGCAAATTTCTGAACACAACAAATAAATACAGAAGTAAAATAGAGAAGTCTTTCAATCCTGGTCTTATTACTTTCTCCAAAACAAAGAAACATATGCATTGAAGACAAACAAAAGCTATTTCTGAAGCACGCACAGTTTGTTTCATTCATGTGAATAGAGTATTTATAGCTCACAGTAATTAAAACAGTAGGACAAGTAGTAAGTACAAATTATTCTTTCATCAGTACACAGTTAAACAAGTCACTGCAGTGACAAAATAGAAACACATCACAAATTTAACTATGAAGCTCGAATTGAGGACTGCTGGAGAGACACCGCCACCTCTGCCTCCTACACAGATACACACAGAGAAAGGAAAGCTCAGCTCCTTGTAGCGCTGATGATCAATACACAAAGGGCAGGCAGGGAAAGCAAGGAGCTCTTAGTCAAACTCATCGAAGCAAGCCTGCTTCTAGGACTGGAATACAGAGGGAGGGAACCATAGATGCCTTGAACAACATGCTTACAATCAATACTACTGTTGAAAAATCATGCCGCAATTTGATAGATGTCATTTACCAGAATTAACGCCAAATCAGCTGGTCACAGCATGCTGGGCTTTCAAGAACCCGCACCAGCACTTAAACATTTCTGGTATAAAATGCTTCTCTGTCAAGCATCCTAGGGAACACACACACATCTGGGGTGGCCAAGAAGACATTTAAACCTCAGGGGCCTCTCCTTCCACAGACCTCTCTGCAGAGGTTGTCTTAATCCCTGGCTCTAGCAGCAATTCCATAATTATGGTGCTGTTTGGATATCACACCCATTCATTCACTGCTGGTTTGCCTTTGTTTTAGCTCCTCATGAACACAGTCATCACAAGGAAGGACACACTCTGCCTTACTACTCTGGATAAGCAAGATTCCTTTTGAATCGTTCGCTCCTGCATCCATTGTTATCATCCCTAAGAAGCCTTTGTCCAGTCTGCAAAATGGTTAATTTAAAAGGTATTTAAAATGGTATGCTAAAGGGCAACAAGACAAACTATCATACAAACCTAGCACCTTTAATTTTCTTTTTTTGCTTTCTACAAATTTACGTGGCCCCATAAAAGAGCCCTTTGTATCAGGAAACAGTGAGTCCTACTCACCTTTTCCAGGAGCAGACTGGGCAGAAATAACACTGTGAACAGCAAACTGGTTTGTTTTGTTCACACAGTACCCTCATTCACCATTACAGACACAGGAAAGATTTCTCCTGTTGTAAGCCAGGCTGCTGATTAAAATCATCCCATTTAACAAGTATTTGCAGTGGTCAAGGTTTAATCAGCAATATGTGCTACGTACCTCATTGGACTGCTTCCCACTATAGGACATTTTCTTGATGGCCACCACCTCATTGGTGCGCACATCACGTGCCTGTAACATGAAAACATGATGCATCAGCTTCTTCAGATCACAATTGCTCATAAGATGCAAACCAAACATACAGTGAAACAACGAAATAATCTTTTGAGGGGTGTAACTGCTGCATCTATTAGAAATTTCCTTCCAAAGTTAAAGATCACCTCCTGTTTGTGAGACAAGGTACAACTTCCCGTGCTCAGCGCTCAGCACGTCTCTGCAGAAGATGAATACCATCACTTTGAAAAATGAAAAGCATAGCTTATAGAAGCAGCTCTGATTTGAGTAGAATGGGTTTTGCCTGCATCTCTCCCTGCCCAGATCCATTCCAGACAAAACAGAAGCAAAGCTCAGACCCCTTGTTCCATTCCAAACGCAAGCACAGATGTCTTGGGATGCACAGGAGATACCGGCTCCAGCTCACCTCCCAGTGCTCCCACGAATCAGCAATTGCATCTTAAAGGAAAGAGGATGAGAGAGAGATGACAGTGATCTAAGCAACCCATCTGCAGATTCCCGTTCAGACTTTCACTTCCTCAGTCCAATGATACTGTTATTTACACTGCACAATAGATGCACATGGGTTTTCACACTTGGAAAATGCAAGATAAGGCCAGACAAGAAGTTTTGTTTCATTTGTTTCATCACTCAAAGCAAGGGCTGGTCCATCCTGGCAGAGGCAGCGCTGCTTCACCTTGCAGGAAGGATGACTCCAGACAAGACCCCAGCCTCTCCTGTGTGAAGGATTTCAGTGGCACAAGTGGAGAAAAAGACCTCATCATCAACTTGCGTACGAAGCCAAAGGATAAAAATCAAAATCACGTACAGCACAGCATTCACTGATGAGTGATGAAAAAGCTGATTTTTAATACATGTACTATCAAGCACAGCCTATCAGAACACGGATTAATGAAGTACTGGGACTTTGCCTTTTGTAAAAAGGCTTTTCAATCATATTTTAATTCTGCTGTTCATTAAAGATTTCCAGAATTCCCTGTCAGTCAACCAGTTACATGTTTGAACCAATACTATTTCCAGTTTTCTTTCTTTTTGAGAGGCTCCTTCCTGCCCTCTCACTGACGTTGCAGCCCCTTACTGGTTTGGGGTTTTTGAGACAAAAAAGGAAGAATAAAATTCTACCTCCTGGATCTTTACTTAATTAGAGACAATCTCTGAAACATTCAAACAGCGAAGAACTGCGATAAAACAGGCAAAGCAAATACCAGAGTAGAGCAGAAGGAACACAGCCCTAACAAAAGCGAGTGGGTTATTCACCGGCTCCATCTGCAGTGTTCCAGTGTAGTAGGTTTCCTGTGTCAAATAAAAGCTATTATTACACTGCAGAGCAGGGTAAGGATAATACCAAAATGATTCAGAGGTGCCAGACTTGCAGTTTCTAAGAAACTAAAACCATAAGTTGAACCAGCAAAATTCATTTCAATTATGAACAAAAAAAAAAGAAACTTTCTGCCACTGTGGGATGTAACAGAGAGAGCAGACAAAAATGAACGCTCTTCAGTAATTATCACATAAGATAAACAGACCCCTCCTTCTCGGGATTACTGCTAAAGGAACAGGAGGGAAAGAAAACTCACAACAGAAGAGTAAACTGCAGTGAAAAACAGGCAAGGGGAGATTTCAGAATTGGATGGATTTTTATATTTGTTAATTACACCCACTTCTATCTATCACCAATGCTTTTGGTCCAGGCTGTACGCAATGAAAGCAGACTGGTGGGAGGGTGCTGTGTGTTAAAGAACCAAAAGAAACAATCCTGAATTGCACCTGCCTAACGCTAAAGGGGCCAGAGGGAGAGAGCCATCACCACCGACACCCCACGAGCGACAATCATGGAGCTTCGTTTGCTTTTTTAATTTCCCTGTGATGCTGAACAATCAAAGAAAGACGTTTCCTGGACAAAAGCCATGAAGATGTTACAAGGCCAGCTAATGTAAACAATCCAATTGAAAGAGGCTTGTTTTATGGCAGACATTTATGTGCATCTATCTTGCTTTCCTCTGAAAACTCCACACAAAGGACCAACATCTGGTGACCAAAGGAACTCCAGCAGTGACAGGAGCAAAGCCTGAGCCAAAGAAAGGTGGAGGATGTCATCGCCTTTAGTATTACACTTTTAAGCCATTATTAACAGGTTGCCCAGGAAGGCTGTGGCTGCCCCATCCCTGGAGGTGTTCAAGGCCACATGGGATGAGGCCTTGGGCAGCCTGATCCAGTGGGAGGTGTCTCTGCCCATGGCAGGGGGGGTAGAACTGGATGATCTTTAAGGGTGCTTCCTACCCAAACTATTCTATGATTCTACAATTAACAACAGTCAAATATTACATTGATTAGAGAAAAATTAATTGTTTGCATTAGCAGAATCAAAATCTTGTTAAAGAACTTAAGAGAAGTTTTTCCCTAGTTTTACAGAGAACTACCCAAGACATACACTTCTCTATCTTAGCTCTTTAGTCTTTATCTAATTTACACTAAACTCCTTCCTTCTTCTTGTCTGTCTCATCTTTTGGGCCTCCCTTTGAGGCATCCAGTACATTACACGAAACAGTTGCAGATTCAACATCTTCGACATTCTATCAGTAAAAAAAATACCATAACACAACACAGAACAGGTTAAAACTTCCTAACACATACATAACGACAGCGTATTTTCTGTGTTGGAAACTCTTACTTGACAAACACAGAGCTCCCAGATGGGTCGGAGCAGTGCGATGCGCTGCCTACACTTGGCTTTCAGCAAGTTCCAGATACACTCTTTATCAAAGCAGCACAATTCAAACACTATCAGGTAATCACTCTCTTTAGTGAATAAGCACCAATCAGTAATGAATTGGAAGTCTAAAACAGTGGGGAAAGCAAAGATAGAAAGGCCTAGAAATTAATGACCTCTTAGTTTTGATCTCCCTGTAGAAGGAGCTGGCAATGGGCAATGGGCCCTTACCACAACTACAAAGTTCAGGCAGCCTAGGAATGTCACTATTCCATTTGGGAAAACCACTAGCGTACAGCTCGCAGGTTACCTTTTGCTTTCTGTACTTGCATGGCTCATACACACCACTATTACACAATGCTCCTGAAAAACTCAAATAATATTCCCACAGTAACATTTCTACAACGATAATTCCATAGCAGGAAGACCAATCTATCAGTTCCCTCCTTCTATTTCCCTTCTTTAATCAAAGTGAGCCAACAGGACCAAGTAAAGGCTGCAGGTGAGTGTGGTGTCATTAGAAAACCCTTCCTACCCTATTCTTGCTCCCAGACAGTGGCAGCTCACAGTTTTAAGCAGGGAACAAAATTAAGAAGCTTTTCCTAATTAGTTCATCTCTGCTGCATTAAATTTGTGCTGGAAGGTTCCCAACACGGTTTACTGCAATTATCAGTGAAGAATAGGCATCTCATAAAATACTGACACAAATGGGTTTCTGAAGGAAAATTGGCAGGTTTGGCCACACCTCCTGGAATTACAAATGTGAAGAGGTTTTCTGAGGAAAACGGGTTTTTAACGAGGGTCTTGCAGTGTGCATTGTGGTTAACGTACAGCAACCTGCAAACATCATTGCCCTGAGACTCTTCACCTCTGGCTGGGCTGTTCAAGCAGCCTGGGAAAAATTCTGCCATCCAGACCTTCACCTTAAATAAGTTTTATGCAGATGAACACTGGGATTTTGCCTGCAGTAGGGAAGGATGTGACAGGACAAATGGCAACAAAAGCACCAACATTCAGGTGTCAAACACAAAGGATGGCTCTAAGGGAGCCTGGGGGTATGCAGGAAGGGAGAGAGAACTCCAGGGACAAGAGATAAGGAGGCCAGAGGACTGCATTGCCAGTCTGAATTCATGGAGCAGAAGTACATGTTTCAGTCTGCAGATAAATCCCTGCTTGCAGCATAACAGCGCACCTAAAGCACTGGGCAAGGGCCACGGTTCCAGATTTTCTTTTCAGTCTATGTGCAAATACCTTACAGATACTGTGAGCCTGAATGGACTGAGACTATGCAGACACACAAGAACACACCTCTGCCCAAACACCAAATAAAACGATTCACAGTAGTTTCTTTCCTCAATACATTCCAAAAAGTCACGTCCACAGTTTAAAGATAAAGAGGCACACAGCTAAAATTCACACGTCACAAAGCTACTTACAAAATAAACTGCTCCGAAGCTTCCATGGCCAATCTCTCG
This sequence comes from Cuculus canorus, assembly GCF_017976375.1. Lineage (NCBI taxonomy): Eukaryota > Metazoa > Chordata > Aves > Cuculiformes > Cuculidae > Cuculus > Cuculus canorus. The sequence continues at coordinate 4,636,566 of NC_071420.1, forward strand.
GAGATCTGTGAAGAGCTTTTCTGGATCCTCTTTGAAGAAGAGCTCTGCAATTTCTGGGTCCTTCAGGCTGCCCGCTCGGCTGGTTGATGGCATCCTGCTGGGCAGTGAGCCGACCGACTATCTGGGTTTAAAGTGCTGCCTCAACCCTTGGTTCATCTGTATGAATGGAGCCTCTTCAGCATGGATTACTGCAAGAAAAAGATTGCAATCCTTCACTGATTATACTCTTCTCAAAGAGCCAGAAACAAAGCTACAGCAGAGCAGCTTCCACTTCTTCCAGAGGAAGCATCCTTGTTGCCTGAAGCAACGCAGCCTGTCTGCTGGGATGGTGTCACAGTTGCACTGGGACAGCAGTCGGTCATTTCTACAGGACACAAACCAAAATGAAAAAATAAAAGGAGACTGATCCCCTGCTCCAGCATCTGCTCAGCCACCTGCAGAGTGGCCAGCAGAATCTCTGCCCTGCATCAATCACCAGTTTTTCACCAGCAAGCCCGTATTACTCGACACCTTTCCTTGGAAGAGTTACCCCCACTGGGTCTTGGGCTCGAGACGGACGACACAATTCCATGAATACATCATGCTCTTCACAAGACAAGCTACACGGTACAATGTGCACAAACCACAACTAAACTATTTACATTTTTTTCAGTTCAGCTCTGTGTGTTTTCCTTCTGTCATACTCCACTCGAGAAGCAGCCAGGGCTTGATTTTTACTCATTTCAGCACACAGGTGGAGATGCCTCTAAAGTTCCTCCTTCCACAACTAAGCCATGGTCCTTTTTGGTTTTCTCTCATCTAAATTCACGATCTCTGTCTTAAAGTGCTGCTCTTCAGTCTTATTCACAACCCCCTTTCTTTAGAGGAACAGCATCCAGATCAGGAGACACCCCCTTCCACACAAGACACATGAACTTCTACTCTGCTTAGGCAGATGCAAACCTACATTTTAATTCTGATAGCGCACAATGCAGCCTTCGATGCAGTCTTCTACAATAGCCCATCAGTAAACACTTGCTTCAGAGGAACCTGCAACTCCTGATGCCATTGGCAACAGACAAAACCTTCTCTTCCTGCACTGTACATTTGCCCTCATTTACTCAAAGTGTGCCTCGGAATCCAGCCAAAACAAAAGCATCCTTTCCAGTTGTGCTAAAATCTTACTGCATCCTTACAACAGGTGAAGCCGAACAACCATTACAAGTAAAATGCATTTTCCCTTCCTTTAAAGGAAGGGCCTGGGTGTTCGGATTTCCTCTCGACTCCCTGTGAATTGTCACCAATAAAACCACATCCCTGTTACTGGCAAACAGCTGAACACACCACTCAGAAAAACCCTGCCTGGGCAAGACTTGGGTTTTTTCCATTCACATTTTATATCTCAAATTTATTTGTAAATAAAGTTTTACATCTTCATAATGGGGGGAAAAAAAAAAAAAAGACAATAAACCTGAGTTCAACCAATGTATCAGAAGGCCCTACCCCTATCCATTTTTTCTCCTTTTCTGGACACTGAACTCCACCTTTCTCCAAGCCTCTGGATCATCAATGAATCATTTGTTTTCCCCTCCCTGCAGAGCAATTCCTCAGAGGACAGAAAAAGACGCACTCCTGCATGTTTCTACTCAGTGGTGCTCTGCAGCGTGTGAAAGTGCCAGGGATTGTCTGCTCCCTGTTAGTCCAAATAACTGCCAGCACACTACGAGGAGCGCACGCCTGTGCGAGTTGGCCACGCCACGCCATACCTAGTGGTACAGTCTGTAAGAGTCCCTGGGTTTCCTCATGAAGGCATGCGTGGGAGAGAGAACACAGGGAAGTGGAATCCAGCATCTCCATAGCATTGCTCCAAGCAATCAGCATTCAAAAAGATTTATAACGCAACCCTAAATGCGTTTCCGTGATAGCCCGCTCTCAGGGGCAAGAGAAAAACGACATTTGAATCCCAGTGGTGGAGCCAGAATGAAACACACATGTACACATGCGGAAAATACACAGCTGTGCGCAGCTCTGCTACACTGCCCTTGCAAGCCTGCACACACACATTTCCTATCGTCGCCGGATCATTGTAGGAGCCTGTGAAGCAAACGGCATCAGCACTCGACATACCCAGCTGCCAATGAAGCCGAGCGATACACACAGGAACAGGATGCGATACCTCCACCTTCCGTTGCATAATGCAGTAACTAACACCGTGTGGGAAGGGAGAGCATTAGCTCCAGTTCAGCCCTACCTGAAGCGCACTGCATTGCTAAAGATCGGAAGAAAAGTTGCTTTTTTTGTTATTTTTCTTCCTTTCTCTCAAATAAGCCAATAATATTCCACTTGATTCCAGCTCTAAGAAGCACACAACACTGAAAGACAAGTGTTTCACATTTACAGCCCCCGATGAAACAATAGACAAAAAGCATCAGTCAGAAAAGCAAGAGAAAGGAGCTGGGGGAAGGGAGCTGATAACCAGAGCACACTCAGTATTATTGAAGGAATGTTTCTTGGATCGACGGTAATGATGTCATGTTCCATCTTTTAAGAAGCATCAGATTCTTACAAAAAGGACATTGTTGTTCAAAAGCAACTGCTGCAATCCCAGCATGCCCTTTTCCCTACATCTGTTAGTCAGAGGGGCTAGGCTTGGATAAACCTGCTAATATGGCCAAAAGTCACATGGCCCCGCGAGCCAGCGGCCGTGGGAGAGCGCGGAGCACAGCCCTGCGCACACACAGCTGAGATGGATTACGGCCTTCTCCCCCTCCCCACCTACTGCCGGTGCCAAAGCAGCCACCAGACTCGCTCTTGGCATCGTTTCTGAGCATGCCTCTGAGATGTCATCAGCCGGCAGCACACTTCACCGCAGCTAAAACTCTTACCAGGCGCACTGACAACACAGGCAGAGCGGTACAGGACTGGCCACTGCGCTGCCAGACCCAGAATCGCAAATCAGAGCAGAGCTCCTCATCGGCTGTGACACCTTAAAATACATTTTTTTCCCCCCCTTAATGCTGAGAACATGGACAGAAATTTAATTATCTTTATTCTTGGAAATAATCGCTGCTTGATATGCATGAGAATAAAACCATTAAGTATTAAAACCTGAGCCTGTATTAAGTATTACAAACAGAAGCACCACAAATGTGTGCCTGACATCACGCTTATCATCTGATCTGCTTCAATGGAACAATAAAATGCATTAATATAAATTCCACCCATAAGAAGGCTTTACGCAGTCTTGCTTAATAAAGTGCTCCCACTTCTTATGGATGCTCCAATATTAAATTCCCTTAGTCTTCTTTTTACCCAGACACCACGCGCTGCCTGCCAAAGCCCGACCGCGTCAGCAGCCGTGATGCTCGGCCTCCTGCCTTGCCGTAACGACACCCGAACGCTTTGGGGAATGGAAGCGCAGTCAGAAGCGGCACACAACGTGGTTAATGCATTATCTTAAATGTATTAAAAATACAGATGAGTCTTAGGATTAAAAAAAAACCCCTGCTAGTAACCTGCAGTGAAAATTCAACCATACACCAAGAGCAGCTAGTTTTCTAGAGTACAATCACATTGTGCTTATGTATCTTACATTCTTCTACCAACGCAGCCTCTTTACTACAGGTTTCTTGGATGGGTGGAGCTATACCAATAAACATAATTGTTCCCAGTGGATGGGATAGATCACCTCGCCTTAGACAGCTCAGATCAGGTGGCTGGATCCTGGTTGAGGCCAAGAGACCGGCACTGCAAGCAGGATACGGCACCCTCCGTCTGTGCCCATCCCTACTGGCTGAAGCGGAGAGCAGTCCAACCACAGCAACCTTGCAGACTGCTGGAATCAGATAAAATAAACTCCATGTTCTTTCCTAGTCATCTCACATACAAAGAGAGACTATTCCAATGCCTGAACACAGCTACTGGTACTCAGATCAGTTCTGCTCTCAACCAACGCGCGATGCAGAAATATGGGGAAGATTCAAAACCAACCAGGGAATGACTGAAGCACAAGACTGGACCAACTCCATTTCCATAGAGCAAGCCGAACCAACTCCACTGAGCTAGTGACTGCCGTTACCAGTGTAAGTCACACCAATTACAGGCTATTATCAAGCTACTTTCATCTGAACAACTACCAGTTAGCAGAAATCGCATGCACACATCCACAGAATTGTAAACGAAACATCATTTGTAATTTGAGACACATCTCGATCTCCACTACCATCATCTGCTATACAATACATAGTAATAGCTATAAAACCTGATTTTTAATCCACTGAAACTTTTTAGTCCCTAAAAAGGGGATTTTTTTTTCTATGAAACATAGGTAAATGATGTCTTTTTCCTTGACAGAATATGCATGACTTCTTAAAAACCAACCAACCAGGAGACCAGCAAGAGCACCCACGGCCTTTAAAGTCACACACTCCGACAGCAAAGGCCACACAGTGACTATCTGACACAATTCCTGGTCCTTCGCAGGGCTGCTTACCCAAAGCCTAAGGGGGAATAACACAACCATCCCCAAAAAATCCCCCACCATCGAAAAACAACAGCCCACCACAAAATAACTTCACTTGGAGGCTGGTGAGTGGATTATGTTTTATAAAGCATCTGCACTGCATGCAGTGCAAAGAGTTGCTAAAGTTGAGTGTGATTTGCTCTGGCGGGATCTAACGCAAGGGCATCAAACAGACGGGAACGAGCGTCATCCTGCAACTGTCGAAAAAGGGAGAAGGGATTTTCTCTTACAAGTGCGTGGGTCAGATCCAGGAGAGTATGAAGCTGAGATTAAATTATCCTTTCAACACACTATTAAAAATTTCCTGAATGGCTTCCAGCTGACATCGAGAATTTCCACCACCATCACCAATGCAGTAAACTGGGACCACTGCAAGAACTGACTTGAGAGTATTTTTTTCAGACAATTATGCCCGAAGTGAAGGCTGTGTGGTCAGAAAGCTTAAAAACCTGACTTTGAAAACTTTCTGTACAGCATCGAATGCTTGACCTGAAAGTACAACTATTTTTGGAATTAGCAGATAAATCACACACTGATTTTGACAGACTCTGAATAAAAGCCTATCAGATGAAAAAAAGTAAGCTAAATTATAGACTCTAAGCTGCTGCTTGTACACAAAATATGAAGTAGTCACTACTTCATGCACTTTCAGAAAAAAAAAGCACTTAAATTTAAGTGTTTTCTAGCATAAAAACCCAAAATATCAGCACATATGAGCTGTCTGGTTATAAACCATGCAGAGGAAACCACAACTGGACTTGCAATATCGTACAATATTGACTGTCGGTAGAAGCAGCTCCTTCTCTGACACAGATCGGAGATGCCAGAGGGGCCGTCCCAGCCCAACACAAACTCCACACCCACACACATCACCACTTTACTACAAAATCAAGCGCTGCTGAGCTCTGGTTGAATGAGACTGTGTGCAAAATACTTGATCGAATGAAAGAATTACAGAATCATGGAATGGTCTGGGTAGGAAATGACCTCAAAGCCCATGCAGGTCCACCTGCTGCCATGGGCAGGGACACCTCCCGCTGGATCAGGGGCTCCAAGCCCCATCCAACCTGGCCTTGAACACCTCCAGGGATGCGGCAGCCACCACTGCTCTGGGCAACCTGGGCCAGGGCCTCCCCATCCTCATTGTGAAGATGCTTTTCCTAATGAGAGAATCATAGATTGGTTTGGGTTTGAAGGGACCATAAAGAATCTACAACACTGCAAAGCAGAGCCACAATGCATGGAAACAGACAGCAGTGTGAGGAACGGTGTATGGATCACCCGAGCAGGAAGAAGAAAATGACTCATTTCACTGCAATGTCCCCTCTTGGGGCAACATTGGTGTTCTGCAACACCAGAGAGCTCTCTTCAGCCAACATGCAATGTTGCAACATCCACCCCACAAACCCATGGATGTAAGTGTGACATTTGACTCTAACCCAGTATTAGAAGTGGATTAGGTGCACACTTGATGGGGATGTATCAGAGAAGATGATGAAGGTCCAGCATGAGAAGTGAACATTCACCACACCACACCAGGCAGTGTTGATATGTGTGACTTTAGGTATGATACCACTACATTTGACTTATTTTGCGATCTGCGTGCAAAGCAGCCTTTAAAAGTGTAGCACAATGAAGCCTGCAAGTGGAATGGAAATACAAAGAGCATACAGAGATTACCTACTACTATAGATGCCACCATTTTATCTGCTTTTCATCAAAAGCATGGCGCAGGCCAGCCAGCCGCAGCGAGGCAGCAGTCAGGGGGTCTTTTCTCTACAAGCATAGAGACCTTCTGTCGGCTGATCCAAAATTCAGGGGACCCTGCCAGATTCAGGATCTCCTACCCATCCTTCTGGATCCAGGCAAACACACACTGACTGGGTGCTTCGTGGTCACCGAACAAGTACATCCTTGATCACCACCCCCAAATTCTCCCAGCAAGCCTGTCAGAGCCATATAGCATGGGTTTTATTGCTTCCCAATGCAAAAAAAAAAAGCCCTGGCAGCCCACCAAGTGCTGCAGACGTTCCTCAAACCCTCTCTTAACCAAGGCTCTGGTCCACCCAGCCAGCTCTTTGTTCCTGCTCTGACAAAAGCAGAGCAACTCTCAAGTGCCGTAACCGGCACTGCACACATGGAAGAGGAGTTACTCCGCTCGCAGCAGAAGGCGGCTGTTTCCCATCAGCTTCCCATCCATGCTCAATTACACCACAGCAGATGGTATCAAGACAGTTGTATTCTAGGTGACTCTCACAATGGGAAGTCTATCAGCATCTCCCAGCCTCTCAAAACGGACGGCAGTTTCAGTCGCTTGATTCATTTGAACCACACACCACAGACTCCTTGCATGCTCTCCCACCCAAGCTAACGACACGTTACTTTTTCTCCTCCTAGTTCCGCAGTTTGGAAATCTTCCTAGAGTGGTAATTAAGGCAGGGGGGGAACCAAAATGAAACAAGAAAACCCTGGAGATGCAGCAAGTGGCATTTAGCTTATCCCATGCCCTACAAAAGGGGCAAGACGCATTCAGGAATCTCTTCCTTGGCAATCTCCTGACTTACTTTTACCACTTAGGAGGGAGCTACAGCTCAGAGGAAAAAACACTGACAGTCATGAACTTGCCTTTCTCTTAATTATCTTAAGATCACTCTTTTTGGTTCACTTGTTCTCCACGCTGGATCCATTGTCATTGACCTGCCATGAAGGCAAAGGGAGATGCAGGTGAATGGTGTTCTATGAGAGACTTAAGAAAACGTTTGATGTTCAGAAAGAAATCCAAAATGCTGCCACAAAACTGATTAAAAAAAAGGAACCATTGTGAAACAGCACCAGCTACGAGCAGGACAAAGACACCTGGAATGGGCTGGGAAAACTGGATTGAGACACTGCTCCTTTCCACACTGCCTTTCAGTCCCAAGCTTTGTGAGATGCTTCTGCCAGTCCTTAGGGGAAGGGAAACGACAGGAGTATGCTGTCTCCCAGCCAGAAGCCCCTTCTGCTGCCAAAGCCTGAGGCAGGTGAGATCTTGCAGCCATACTAAACACTTCCATAACTTGCATTCTGACAATAAGAAGCACTTCACGTGGTCTACGCCCCACATACGCCTGTGTAACAGCAGCACTGCTGCCTGCAGATGAACAGAGATGCTGTCACCAGAGCTTACAGGGAAGAACCACCATCAAATGCTGCCCCCTTTGTACCTCACACACTCCCTCATCTACGTGTTTCTAGAAGGAACAGATGAGAAGGATGAGATGAAGCCGCACTAGGACACTGCGGTGGATTTTGGCGGCTTTTTGTCCATTTGAGCACCTGTGTTCCAACAGCCTTTTCTTCCCAAGACGGTGAATTGTTCTCCCTCTGACAAAGAGGAAGCCTCTCATTCCAGTAACATTCCTTCTTCTGTTTCTTTTAAAAAGATTTAGGAGAAATGGCTCTATTCCGAAAAAAAAAAAAACCAACACCTCTTTGCAGATTTTTTTTCTTTCTGCTTCCCTACCTGTATTTTTTTTGTATTCTACTTTTTTACAGAACAGCCTTGTGGGAAGGTGCTTTTATGTCACAGCACTGCCTGCATCTCCCTTACAAATGCACTTGTAGACAGTGTGGCTTACTTTGATTTCCTCTCAAGATTCCGACACTAAAATGTCCATCATCAACTCCCTGAGTTCTTACCCCCGCACACTTTTTGATCCCACTGAGCTGTTCTGCTTGGATGTTTACTTTCCAGGAATGTTACCACCAAAAAGGTCGGAAAGTTAAGTTTCCTAAACCTCCACTGACAAACCCAGGATCTGTGTTTTGGGATTGGCTGTAAATATTCGTTAGGATGATCCACACAGGCAGGAGAATCAATAGTCCAACAATTATCCTGTGCTTAACATTTATAACTAAATGGAAACAGTTTTCTGTATTCGCGATTATTTCTACAGTCTTCCAAGTGGTGCAGAAGAGAAACTGGGTAAGTTTGTTCCTGTCTGAAAGACAGATATTCTGAACAAACTGAATCTATTTTGACAAGTTACACATGCCAGTTACAAACAATCATGGATGTACTCGACACTACCAGTGCTCCCAAAAGCACTGGTTTTGTTAACCAGCAATTTTGGCAACGTCCCTCATCTGAGAGACACCAAATCTACCGCTGACGCTACCACTTAATAACATAAATAAAAGACATTACCAATGCATTGACACATTGATGTCAAAATGCACCTCTCTCCTATTTAAAACAAAGCATCCCATGGGATCAGAAGTCAGACCTCCAGAACAGCTAAGGAAGAGCCAGCATTCACGTCTCAAAGGCCAATGTCATGGAAGTTCAAGAAGTACTAACCCTACCCTGACATATCCCACACTAACATCTCCTGAATGTCTTTGCTTGTGATAGTTCTGGAACATTTATTAAGAAGGTCAGCTCTAATTTTAGCAATTCCTTAGGCTAGCAAAGCTACGAGGAAGGCAACTGGAAAAAATGAAATCTTCTGTCCCCCTTCTTTTGCAATTCATTAAGTTCACGGTCGCTGCCAACTCCTTTCCCTTTACTACGTAGAGCATTGCATTAAAGGCACGTTCGGTGACTGAACCACCTACAGACGACTCTCTCGGACTAGAGAGCATCCACTGTAGCGGTTCCAGTGCAGGAGATGCCGTGCGGACAGCACTCTGGCCAGGGAGAGGTGAGCGAGTGACCAGCTGATGGGAATCAATTCCTTCTGGAGGGAAAAACACTGGGAAACTCCAGCTGCCCATAAAAAAAATAAATTAGTCAGCTACCCTAATGGGACTTGAGTTTAAAGAAACCTTTTCTTGACCTCTAAGCAATTTTGCTCCAGAACAATAAATACAGTAAATGTAAGCAAATCAGCTATTTTGGATTCAGCATAAATAACTCAGAAACAAGCTACAAACGCTCAAAATACAGATAATTACCCTTGAGAAAAGAAGTAATTAAAAAGTAGCAGGATCACACGCAGTTTTAGAAAGCAGGCCTGAAAGGAAGTAATTTAAAGTCCTTCTGACCAATAAGTAAAAGAAATGAAAATGTTTAAATCGAGCTTGCGATCGAATTCCCCGGAGAGCAGGATGCCGGGATGCACACCCACCCCGGCCAGAGGCTCTGTGCAACTCCCAGCCGCAGGCCAGGCTCTGCTTTGAGCAACTACAACCTGGGAACCTGAAGCCAGGAGGAGGGACCTAAGGTAGCAAATAAAGTCAAATACAAATGGAAAAATCCAAGAGAACACTGGAAGATTCTGCGGGAATAACCTTAAAACTGAAGCTATGACAGCCAGAAGCCTCAGGCTCAGCCTGATCTACCAGCAGGATGGAAAAAGACCCCACAGGAAAGCGAGGGCACAGGAGAGAAGCTAGATTATCTGCACAAGGAAATGATGGGGTACAGGGCACGGTGCTGTCAGAGCACAAATCAGGAGAGCTGGCCCCTAAATAACGCCTCTATTGAACGTCACTGACCTACAGACACGGGTAAGCGGCTGCCCTAAAGTCAGACGTAGCTCCGGAGGGACACATGCTTTTGTCACCACTGCTGTCGCCTTCACACAGCTGCTGCTCCACAGACGCTCTCAACGGCTGCAGCCAAACGCAACGGGAGCATTAACTGAACTAATAATTATGGGACGTAACACTCTAATCACTTGGTGACTGGGATACACCAGCAACTAACAAGCCAAACATTTATGCACTAGACTGCACATCATTAAAATAACAGAACAACTTGGATATTCAAAAAGAAAGGGGCAAAGTTGTATAAAAATATTATTAATTATAAAAAAGTATTAATTAGTCATTGGTGAGAACAGAAACGTCACCTCTGAACTGAGAGCTGAAGCACTGAGTTAAAACTCTGAAAAGAGCAAGAGGTCAGATTTATAATTACAGAATTGGAGCAAGGGATAAGGCCTCTGTGAACTGAGTGACCACAGATACTGTGCAGATCCTGCACAATATTTGCATTTAAGATCTGGAATGGAAGGAAAAGGAACACAGCGAGTTTTATTTGGGGTGGTTGACAGTACCAGGAAGTACACAAGAACCTTGAAAGACAAACTGAATGAGCAACAAGGCAGGAGATGAAAGCTCAAGAAGTAAAAATCCACACGTATCTACTCTTAAAGTAAAAAGAACTCAGGAGCTGAGCCTTGTGCAGACAGCTCAGTGAGAATAACCGCACAATTACGCAAAGGCCAGACCAGACTTCTTCAAAACCAACATAAAAAATAAATTATGCAAATAATATAGAGTTTCTGACAAGGCACTAAGGTAGCCTCTGCCATGGCTGGCTCCTGGCACTCTTCTCCACTCATACCTGGCAATAAAATGGAAGTACAGTACAAAAAAGACTCAGAAATAGGAAGTCATAAATGCGCAAGATGACAAACTTGCCTTGAAGAGAAAAGGTGTAAGAGTTAAAATCCTCCATAAGAAGCCCAGGTCAAGTGCTCAGACTTCAACAAGGGGAAGGTGTATAAAACAGAAGAGAGGTGCATTTATAACAGAGGGAAAGAGTTCAGCCAACCAAGCTATAAAGAGCAAAATGAACATGCACAAGTTACTGCGAGGTATTAAGCAAAAGAGATACAAACATTTTTAAACCAGAGATTCGCACGAGTAAGAGCATCCACAGACAGGTCAGAGAAGGTGCTCCTGAGTGCTCCTGGCACTTCTGCAGAGGCATCCAGTTGGTACCAAGGCCAGAAAGAGCATATAGGACCAGATAGGTGATGTGTTAAGACTCTGGATGATCACTTTTATAGCGCCGTTCTTCTAGAGACAAGCAAGCACCACCAATACACACTTCGTTATGAAAAAGGTCAATTTTACCTAACACAGGAGTTTATCAAATATCCGACTACTACTGTAAAGAGAGAAAAGGTTTATTGAAAGGCTGCACAGAAGCTATGAGGAAGCACCTTAGCAGGTTCTGGTGCTTTGCAGGTACCTGAGGGAGCTGCATTACTGGCTGAGTGCAGAAAAGCCATTCCAGGACAGATTGCCAGTGAAAGATCATTCTGTCCTTCAGGAATGACCAATCCAGCAGAGCACATGGGAAGAGGCATTAGCAGCTTGGCAAGGGACGGCTGCTCACGTCAGTTTGTAACTGGAAGGAGATTCAGAACGGGGTTCAAACGCATTTCACCATAAAAGAGTTCAAAACTTTCTATAACAGTTTATTCTGTTCTACCAGATCCTCTGTACCTACCAATGGAGAACCTTCACTAAGCAATTATTTCACCCACTTCTAGAGTCCATGAGCCATTTTGTGATGGAATTCCCCAAAAGAATTGTCCAGTTTCACTCCAGCTCAGGTTGAGTGTCTGTTTTTCCTGTCTTCACATGACTGAGCAGAACAACTTTCTAAACAGCGCACAGCCAGGGAACAAGTCAAACAACCAAAAGCAAACAACAAATCAAAAAACACCTTTTTCACTATTCTACCTACTTGAAGAAATGCTTCTCCAGCGCATTCTGCGAGGTCTGGATTACTTCTCTTTACGCCTTGCACTTAAAACAAGAAGTAGTTTTCAGTAGGTATTAAGACAACAAGCACAGCCTTTTAATTTGATGAGGTTTATCTGCCTTCATGGGAATAATGCTCATTTCAACTAATATACAGAACCATTTAGGTAGCAGTGGTTCAGTCACAGCGTGTGCCTCAGCTGCACAGTTAGGATTACAGGACTGAAGGTCCTATTAAGTCCCATTCTTGCCATTTTAAACAATTCTATAATAGAATCCAGCCATAAAATAATAACCAACTCCTGAGAACTTTCAAACTGATTACAAAGCCGCTCTAGAACCCCACTCCTGTTTTGATTAGAAACCAATTTAAAATTAGGAACTGATTAAGACAGATTTACAGTTTGTATGCTTTATTTGCAAGTTTACACTTACTTTCCCACCCCACTGTCCTTTAAATTGAAACAGCTTTCTTCCCTTTTCAGCGCTGAGGGAGAAGCACAAGCACAGAGATACAACACATATCCCCTTCGCCCACGAGCTGAAAAAACTAAGCCAATTTTGCCTCCCTTTATGACACGGGAGAGAATTCAGTTCCCAGACCATCATATCAGCCCTTCCTCACATCTGTCCCAAACTTCGCTTCTTTTTTTAAAAACATCCTTGACCAGAATTCTCCACATCCATGTATTTCCTGACCACACAGCATTAAAGTTCTTAAATCACCATTTTATCAGTGGATACACTCAAGCCTTTCACATTCTTCTATTTTTATATGGCAAACCCCATTCTTATATTTTTATATATATTATTATAAACACGTTTGTCTATTATATGTTACGACACATCATGACCATACACTTTGCACTATCCCATTTATGTCTCTGTTATTTCAAATCCTCTAGCTCATTCAGTCCTGCCGAGCGCAACTCCAAGCCTCCAGGCTGATGATGCCACCCAACTTTGCCCCAGCCAATTTTATTAATGCAGTCCTTTCCTGTGCACATCGAGACCAAAACATCATTTAAAACTGGTCTGAAGATTGGTCCTTGAAAAACTATTAGCAGCTTCCCTCTAGTGCACAGCTCCTCCCTCTGCATGACCAACGCACCTTCCTGTTGCCACTCCCTAAGCCATTACACCGTACTCTCCAAAATGGTGCTGTATCCTGTGCTGTATGGACATCCACCTCCGTGAGATGAACCATACTTGCAGTGATCTCCATCCCAGCCACTGTCCGGCAACCCTCTCCTGGCGAGGACACTCCCTCCCCTCACACCCTTCCATCCCCAAACATGAGAAACATCACAGAGGCAGTTTTCACATCGGAAGGAATGGGTGAGCGTACAAAACATATCCTTGTTGCAGATTGGTGAAGGGGAAAAATGGGACAAGAAGCATGCGAGAACCATTGTATGTCCCATTCCAGCGCTGACAGCTGCCCCATGTTTCCTCCTGACATTCTATGGGATGCTCTTCCCCCTCATCACCTTCCCCGACTGCTGTGGCTGAGCAAACTCATCCCCTCATCAAGCTGCCCTAACGAAAACGATTGCTTCTGGCAGAGACTTAAAACTTGGTACCAACTGCCCTTCCCCAAATCCACCCAGACAGGGCACCAGCCGTGAGGAAGGGAAAACCAGTCGCGTGACCCACCCCTGGCTCAGCCAGCTCTGATCTCCAAGCAAGCGAGAAGAGGATGCCAGGGTGGAGGGCAGGTGGCAGCAGCCCGCTCCCATCCCGTGTGCTCATGGTCCAGCTGATCAGTGCAAGTAGACTGGTCTCACACTTCCACAGACCTGGTGGGAACACAGAGACCTCCCCATCCTGGCATGGAAGGATCTGTTTACCCAGGAATTTTGGGCACGTCTGCTGAAATTCCATGAACTCCAAAGATTTTTTGCAGCTGATCTGCCATCACTTTCACACAGAACAGCCATCCCGGCAGTGAGGTAAGAGATTGAAGTCAGAGTGGTTTGCAAGGTCCTGCTTCCCAAACCCAGGCAGTCCCAGGTCTGTGTGCTGCCTTACAGCTGTTCCACTTGCTGACATCTTCTCTCCTATGCACTTATATACCCATTACCATAGTAACCAAAGTCCTCAGAACATATAATGTAATTTTTTTATCTAATGTATTAGCACAAAATTATTAAGGTTATAAAGGCAGGCGCTCCAGAATTAGAAAGTGTCAGAACTCAGCTTGCCATCTCCCTTGTCAACCCATCTTTGTTTGCTGCCTCCTCCTCATCTCCCGGGCTCCCAAGTCACCTCTCCTGGAGACTTCCAGCTCCATTTCGCCCCCAGCTGTAGCTCCTTCCTCTCTGATCCCTCTGCTGTCCCAGTCTCACTATTCCTCTGTCCCAACATATTCTTCTCTCTCCTCTCCCATCTGACTTTTATAGCTCCTGCGCTCACACCAGGCATCCTCCTCCTCCACACTGCCTGGGTGCTCTCCAGGAATGATTCACAGAACAAAGGACACAGATTCCCAACAGTCTAGGAACGGCAAACAAGAGGAGCCTCTCTTGCAGGGCAAAAGTCCTTCTGATCTCCCGTAGCCCAGGGCTGGAGTATCTTCAGCTGCTCTCAGAGGGTAGCAGCCTACTCAGCACTCAGAACAGAAGAACACCTCAGCAATGCACAGTACTGGTTCACCTCTTACCACTGTCACACATGGCTCTGGAAGAGCATCCCACAAGCACCAGTAAAGAATAAACCCCTCTGCAAATACAGAGACAGGCTCCCTCCTGATGAACCTACAGAAAACAAATTAACACTTACGCTTTACCTGCCTATATTATTGTTTTAAATATATACGTATATAAACTGCTAGGAGAAAGACACGAGCACAGAGTGCTCCAGTGCTACGTTCTCTCTGAACATCAGCACCTGCAAGGACAATAGAAGTGCAGAGTAGAATCCACTGCAGTGGAACACATCAGTAAATTCAGCAGATCTACTTCACTGAAGGTCTACCAAAAAGCCCATTAAATCCCAGACTTGGGCATCCTATTGCTTGATTGCCTCTCCTCCAGAAAGACAGGCTAAGTTAATATATTATTGTGCACATGCAGAACGGAAATCATAGAATCATGGAATGGTTTGGGTTGGAAGGGACCTCAAAGCCCATCCAGTTCCACCCCCTGCCGTGGGCAGGGACACCTCCCACTGGATCTGGTTGCTACAAGCCCCATCGAACCCGGCCTTGAACATCTCCAGGGATGGAGCAGCCACCGATGCTCTGGGCAACCTCGGCCAGGGCCTCTCCACCTTCACAGGAAAACATTTCTTCCTAAGAGTTCATCTCAATCACTCCTCTTTCAGCTGAAAACCATTCCTCTCATCCTGTCTCTGCACTTCCTGATCAAGAGACCCTCCCCAGCTTTCCTAAAGCCTCTTTCAGTACTGGAGGCTGCTCTGAGGTCTCCCTGGAGCCTTCTCTTCTCCAGGCTGAACAACCCCAACTCTCTCAGCTTGTCCTCATACAGGAGGTGCTCCAGCCCTTCAACCATCTTCATGGCCTCCTCTGGAATCACTCTAACAGATCCATGTCCTTCCTGTACTGAGGACTCCATCTATACAAATGATTACATCTTTTCCCAAAAACCTGCTTTCAATAAATTATCTGGCTCTGTTCTCGTTTTGGCAGTATTACTAATTGTCCTGAATACGAGGGATGAAAGAGGTAGGTCAGCACCTGTACCTGAAGCAAGTAGTTGGAACAATGATTCAGAAACAAGAGCCACAAAGTAAATTTTGATGCCTAAGGTCCATCCTACCTAGGCTGGTTCTTACTGGGAGTATTTAAAAAGATTTTTCTCTTGTACATCAACCTTCCAGCTTCCAAGCAAGAAATACAGCACTTTCTTCTAGCCTGAAGAGACGAAGAAAGCACTTCAGTTGCTTGAATGTACCTGGGTAAGCGCTGAAGCATTTTAAGCCTGAAAAGGCAATTTCAGCTCAAGCAGGAACACATCCATCCTAAATGTGACAGAAAACTATAATCGGAAATTGGTCTCTTCCAATAGCACAGATCCAAACACCTTTCTATTTCACAGGTTCTTTGTGTGCTCGCACACAAAGCCGCTTAATCTGGCCGTTCTCAGCAATCATTCACAAAAGCAAATGAATGAAAAAGAAATAATCAGCAACCATCTCCACTCCTGGCCTTTAGTTGAGGGGAACAATAATTTGATTGCTTCAGTAGATGGACAGAACTGTTTTCTGTGCCTTTAAATAAAAGGTTAATTGAGATACAGCAGAACCTGCTCTGACTTGGGCTTTCTGAGAACAAGGTTGTCCTGCCTGTTCCAAGGACTTTGGCCTCGGCTTCCGCATGAGGTGAGGCAGGAGCCGCCAATGGGTGACTTTTCCAAGACCTGATCTTTCAGAGACACAGTAAAAGAAGCGTTGCAAAGAAAAAGCCAATTAAAATAATCTTATACCCCTTCTTAAGAAGTCACTGCTGGCAGAGATCGAGCTCAGAGGCCTTTGTCTCGACCAGCACAGCAGCCTGCACCTCCCCGGATGGCAGTGGTGGCGGTTGTGAGGAGTCTCCAATCTGAGGACAAACAAGGGTTTGGACGAAGCTAAACTGCACTGAGAGTCACACAACCGTGCCATCGAATGAAGGATGGTAACGGGAGATGATAAAAGCTCCTGCCCAGAACCGCAGCCACATGGCACAGCTGGAGCAGGATTAGGCAGCACAGTCTGAAGGGCTTCCCCAAGCTGGTCTGCAGATACGCAACACAGGGCACTGGCTCTATCGAAATGGAAGAAACAAAGCATCACAGGACAAGGACAATCACAAGAATAGTCCCAGGAGAGCAGAGGGACAGACGTTGCCCTAGGGACATGAGAAATTCTCAAAGATAAATCACCTGCTGGTTTACTTGGGTGGGTTTGGGTTTTTTTTTCCCCAGAAACTGGGCTTGGTATTCTCCACTTTCATTCCAGCAAATGGACAACTTGCACAAACCACGACGCTGTTCTCAGATGATGCCTCCCAGGGACTCTCCTATCTCCCTGGAGAGTTTATCAAACATTTTTAGACACAACAAGAGAAGCTGGCTGCTTTAGAGTTTCAATACAGTCACTGTATTTGTCCAGGTTCCCTTAAAATGGTTCTCTTCCTCAAACTGTTTAAGAATCCACCTCATACACAGCTACGGCAGGCAAGTCCTTACTCTGAGGGAGGAAAAAAAAAAAATCACAGCATTTTTCACTGAAATATTAAGAAAGCTCAAGGAATTTAAAAAGTAAAAGAGTGCATGTAGTGATAGGACAAGGGGGAATGGTTTTAAACTGGAGGGGGCAAGGTTTATACTAGACATTAGGAAGAAATTCTTCACAATGACATTAGGGAGGCCCTGGTTGCCCAGAGCAGTGGTGGCTGTCCCATCCCTGGAGGGTTCAAGGCCAGGTTGGATGGGGCTTGGAGCCCCTGATCCAGTGGGATCTGGAACTGGATGGGCTTTAAGGCCCCTTCAAACCCAAACCATTCAGTGATTCTATGATTCTAATTAATCATAGTGATGGATGTTTAGATTTTTATCATTCCAGAGATATTTCATACTAAGAAACTATCAATTTTGCCCTGGTGAACTTACAAAGAGGTTCTCCTTTTGGGATGGAAGCCATGTTTTATTCTGGGGTTGGTGGCATTTAATTGTTGGTGAGAAGTAAAATACAATCACCTCTCTGAAATAAAGACCATTCAAGCTGAAAATCCTCAATCTGTGGTATCGAGAGGTTTTGTCCACCCAGATGGAAGGAAGCAGGTCGCAGCTCAGACCAGTGGTTTCAGAGCCCATAGAGTGAGGAGGACAGCTTTGCATGACTAATATTAGCCAACTGCAGAGGAGAAGACCACACCTGTGACATCTCCACTCACAGTTCTCTGGCATTTCTCAGGTCTTAAGCTGGATCTGGAAAAGCGTGGAAAGACCAGAGGTCTGTGGACGATAGGCTGCTCATCTCCCTTTCTTTTCTTTTGCACTATTTTCTCACAAGAGAATATTATCCAGCTGCCATAAATCACATATCGCACCTGACCTATGCTTTCATTACCAAGGCTTAAAAAGCACCTGATATTTTCTGAGTATTTAGCAGAGTTGCAATAAACATTATTACTGTAAAAACAAATAAACCTGTCCACGACCATCCAAGTTCACAACAAGAACAGAAAGGTCTGACATACATTTCTTCGGCCAACCAATGAATACACAGGGCCTGTGTTTCTTGAAGTTTCACTCGCTCTATAAAAATAAGGAGCAGTATTATTTACTTGATTTTACAATCTTCTATCCCAATATAATTCACATTTATCACAAGACCGAGTGTTAAACCTTTGCAGAAGAACAGCTAAGCCAGTGAATAACACAGTTATGACTGTTAGCATCTTTTGACTTGAGTGCTGGTCTGCACAACACCCAGAGAAGACGGGGCTGAAGGCTGCCTCTGCTCCAGTGGTTGCTTAAGAGGGAGATGTTATCACATTTCTCTCACATCCGTTTAGATTCCAGGAGATAAGCACCCACATCACACACCAAAAACCCATCCTGACATCCTTTTGGCAGCCAAGTACTTGAAGGGGTGCAGAGAAAGGAGCTCCTCACCCCTGGAGGCTGCCTGAGAAAGGCACTGGGAGGGTGGAACAGCTGAACAATACAGGCCATTGCTGCACTATCGCAGTCTGCACTGCATCTACTCCAGGGATAAATAAAATTCCAAACTCCACAATCTCAGAGGCCGTCAATCTCGCACCTTTTGTGAATACTAAATTCACACATACAAAGAACTTTCTCCTTTGTAGGTTCTGAAACATCTCACACACCGTTTCCTACCGGTAACTGAACAAGCAGCATAATTTCATACCTGCCAATTTGAAGGCTCTTTTTCAGCAGTTGGGAATAATGGATTATACCTTTTGTTTGCCAGTAGGAAGAGACAAATAAGAAAAAAAAGTATAGTTTCAAGCAACATTTCCCTTATTAAAAGAAGATCTACTTGCTGACTGCTCCTGCTGGCTGATAGACAAAGGGAAAGTCAGGTGTCCATTTCACAAGTTCTAAGGATGTGGGATTTCAGCTAGGAAAGCAGGACGGCCTCCTGATACCTTGGGCAGATACAGCCCTAACAACCACCCAGCAAACAGCGAGAGCTGCTCCCCTCATCCTGCATGCAGATCACTCATGCAGCCCAGCTGGACAGGGAGCTACCAAGAACTCACCACGCCACACCAGAAAACATTATTTACTTTTTAGATGCAAGCTATAAAGAGCAATCAAGAAGTAATTAAGGTTCTCGAACGCAACGGGGCAAAGAGTATCAGCTCCAGTGCTGCTTGCTGCCCAGGAGTTCTTAATACATCTGGACAGCTCAGAGACCACCTACCTATCCCCTAGCAACTGATACTGAGTGTACAGCCTTCAAATACCTAAAACCACCTCTCTGCAGGTTATTTTGCAAAGTCATTTTGAGCGAGGGAAAATCTAAAGCTCTTGTCTGCAAAGGAATAAGCCTGTCCAGATTTACACAAACTGCATTGTTCAATAGCGCTGTGAAAGCCGGCCGCTGCCAGGCCACGGAAGGGCTCCACAAAGAAGGAAGAACACTCAAATTTCACAGGCTTGAACAAAAATGACCCTGGTTATATCAGTCCTGCAGTTGGTTTTGGCTGCTCCCCTAGCCCTGGCCGGAGCCCAGCAGTAATCCTGGTGGAAGGCTGCTGTTGGTACTACCATGATATCTATGCAAACACCTGGAGCGTATGGGGCAGCTCCCTGGTGGAACCCAACACAAGGGTGACAAGAACTCCCTGTGCTGTGCTTGTTTAAATATCTCTAAAAGGGTAAAAAAAAAAAGGAGAGTACATTGAGAGAAAAAGACCCCTGAAACAAGGGCTCAGGTGTTTATGAAATGCCCATATATTTGCATCTGGCACATAACACGCATCACATCCTCCAGCAAGAGAGGAGGACATGATTTTTAAGAACTCGATAGTAAGAACTGTAAAGAAACAACTGTGCTGCTCTCGCTCTTTTTTTTTTCCTATGAAGCTAATTCCTGCTGTATAAAGTCAGCTTGAAAGCCCCTTTCAAAAGAAAAAAAGGGGAGGGAGGAGAGGAAGAATCAGATCTGCTTGTTTTTTTGCATTTGACATTCAGGTCTCGTCCCCCCGTTTTGTTTTCCTGGAGGACGCCGCGGCGCAGCCCTCGCGGAATGATGACATCACACCTATAAAAAAAGCACAACCCAAACAGGAGGGAAGCAGCTCTGCCTTCAACAAGGGCTCAGAACAACAGCTCTGCTGCTGGCTGTTACCTCCGGAACAGCTCAAACCCAGCATGTCCAGCAGTAAAGGATCATTCCCATCAGACCCTTGCCCTGCCCTGCCCCAGGCACTAAAATGAGGGAAGGCGACGGTGCAGATGCTTCCCAGGCCCAGCAGAATCAAGTTAAAAGCTGTTTAGTTACTGTTCGCCTATAAAGATAACTTGAACGCTACACTGGTTTATGCTTGTTTATGCCTGTTTTATTATTGTTTTCGAGTTACACAGGCAAGTGGTTTTCACTATGATGAAACAAAGCAAAGCATCACATGTTTAAGTTGCTGTAAATTGGAAACTGCTCTTATTTGGAGGTTTTATAAAGTTATTTCTTCCACATGAGGTAAACATTCTAAGAAGCATCTTTCCTGCAAAGCATGTGCCTACGCTACACCAGAGATGGAGGAATGGCGAGATGTGTATGCACACAGAAGGCAGCACCTGCCGAGGGAAGAAACCCACCTCTTGGCAGCAAAGAGGCATTCATACCTTGTCTGTATCGATTAAAACTCAGGAGAGGCCCATGCTAGAACACGTGTGCTGACCGCTCCATGTCACAGGGAGATTTATCCTTCATGTAACACCTGAACTCGACAGATCGACATGACTGGTTCAGGATTAAAAGGTTTTAAGCGAGAAACATCTGCAAAATCTTGAAAGCAAAGATGCTTCTTGGATGAATCTCCAATGATACGTGACCATCATCCTTGCTCCTAACAATTTATGACTTGATATCCAGTTGGCCACATGGTTCCACTGACAGCTAATGACCAGCACAGTGGTGACAAATCATTCAATGACTCCTCGCTGTGATTTTTTGGTAATTAAATATGAAACTAAGGAGACTACCATCACCACCTTTTGCACAAGCTGATCAGTATTAGCAACCTGCTCAATTCAGACAGAATACTAATAATTTCTCAAAGCAGCTAAACTAACACAGCCTCACTGTTACCTTAGGGACAATGCTCCAACATCAACCAATCAGGTATCCTGCTCAGATCCTGTCCAGAAAAACATTTCTAAAAGGTGCCATCTTACAGGATCTCTCACAGCTCCCCGGTACTCATAACGCCCGTTTTTACTGTTCATCATCTACCCTGAGAAATTCTAATTTAACAAATGGTTCATTCCAGATTCAACTGTGAAGCAGTTGAAGTCTTCTGTAGAGTCTGACTCCAGACTCCAAGACAGTGAAATGGTGGACATGGAATATGCTATTTACATGGCTCAATCTCCTGCCCCAGCAATTCAAGAGAAAGAAAACAAGACAAGCAACTGGAATGGATCAAAAGGAAGCAGTAACTCAACCCAGAAAAGGAATTTTACTCCAAAGTTTGAAGCCTGAGACCTGTTACAATGAGGCTTGCCATGTCCTGATGGGTTACCTCTGGAGACCAGTCAAGACAGACGGACAATGACCATCTCCTAATTTTCTATTTACATATTTACAGAACGTTTTTTAGTGGTGAGACAGTATGTGTCATGTCCTTAGAAATGCTAATCACAAGCATGAAATCACCTATAGAAAACTCCTAAATCAGCAGGTGCTTGATGCCTCCAAACCAGAAAATAAGCGGACGAATAGAATCACAACTCACACCATCCTCTCCTTCCACTCAGGCTGCTCCATACCACTCACACGAGTCTGTATCATCCTTGTTTCCCCAACACCTATGTAAACAGGCAGGTAGATTTTGCAATGCGCATAATAAGCAGGTATGAACTATTTCAAACCAGAACCAGCAGCATTAGTTCCAATGCCTAAAGAAGATCTCAGAGAAAACTTGCTACATTACATGGCAACACTGAACAAAAAACCCTCAGAAAACCAAGGTCCCAAAATACTGAGCGCTGCCACACAGGGACTCAAGTGTCAAGGTTCTTCTTGTTTTGGAGTTATTCTAGTTTAAAAATAATAACTGAAGCAACAAAATCCTTAGTTTTATTATTTCCCAATAAGTCCCAGTAATTCTACTGCACAGATATGCTTTAAGTAAATATCAGCTTTGTAAACCTCTCCACAGACAGTTAAAGGAGAACCAGGGCCAATGCAAGTTACTTGTGATGGGCTGAGCAATGGCTCGCTCTGCAACGCTTAGATTCCGACAGGTACAGGGGCTTGATGAGGCTCTTCCTTCCCAGTGCATCAGGTGGGAACACTAACAGCTAAACAGCAGTGAGACTTACACGCCACAATAACCAGACCCTTATGGAGATGTGAAATCCAGCTGTAGCAGAGACTGCACAAACAGGACACAAGGACACACTCTGCCTCCACAGATCTCTATAAAGATGTTCAAAGTCTCACAATTACATATACACAAGGATATTTTTTTAATCGGGTGATAAGCCCTCCATTATCTCCATGTGCAATTGTCTCCCAAAATTAAAAAAAAATAAGTTTGTTCTCCAAGTTCAGGGACTGATCCACAATGCACTGAAGGTCTCTTTCAGATTTACTTAAAAATAAACATTAAAATCAGCAACAAGTCACATCCTAGCAAGGGGTAACTGTAGCTGAAAGAGGAGAGTTTGAAATGATGTATCAGGAAGAAATGTTTTCCTGTGAGGGTGGGGAGGCTCTGGCCCAGGTTGCCCAGAGCAGTGATGGCTGCCCCATCCCTGGGGGTGTTCAAGGCCAGGTTGGATGGGGCTTGGATCACCCTAATCCAGTGGGAGGTGTCCCTGCCCATAGCAGAGGGTGGGACTGGATGGGCTTTGAGGTCCCTACCAACCCAAACCATTCCATGATTCTATGATAGTAACATGATATTCCAAAAGATACAGCCAGCTCGTTCACGAACAGCATCAAATTGCTATTATGATAAGAAAAACCTACATGGTGCTTATATGATGAAACAACAAAAACCAACCCCCGCATTATCAGTGGGTCAGCCAGACTTTTGGGAAGTGATCTGGGACAGTGGTGCTGTTGAACTTGGAGCCTGTGCTGCTCCACTGCATCCCACAGACAAGGCAGCAGCTCCTACGCTTCTGCTCCACAACCCAGGGGATTCCACTGTCCTGCTGGTCAGGTGTGAACTGGGAAACCAAGACACAAATTCTTCTACCTCTGTCTGCAGCTATGCCCAGCAAATCACTCCTCCACCTGCACTTCAGCATCCCCATCTTGTAAATGTGAAAAATAAATACGCATTTATCACTCGTTTGAAACACCTTGAGATTTATGGATGAAACTAAGAACAGAGAATTACTATTATTATCCTGCCAAGTCAGAGAGAAGTATAAAACCATCACATATGTAAGATAAGTAACCTATAACCCAGAAAAATTAAACTCCTATTTATGTATATTAGTATTTCATTTAGAAACTTATTGATATTAATGATAGTGATTTCTATTTGAACAGAAAAATATTTGTAATACCTATAAAAAGCAGAGTGATTTTACCAATTTATAGTCACTATATTAATTAATTTTCAATATCAGAGAGCGTAATGGGAAGACTACTTGAATGAGGATCACAAACCCTGGTGCTGGACCACTGTGGAAAGACTCCAGAGCCCCATTTGAGCCTGTCTGCATAATTACCAACTCCTGCAACTGGAAAATATGAGATACTTAAAACAACATGTGAATTAATATTTTAAAGAGGGGCTATTTAAGAAAAAGCAACAACCATCAAAATATTTCAGAAAACACGGGGACTTTTCCAAAATAATTTAAAAAACAGGGTGCCTGTTAAATCTTTTTCAATAAACTAGCAAGCACTTCTTCAAATGTTCTTTGTGATTAATTATGAGCTAGAGAAGGTAAATCACGTTCTTTATAAGTTAACTATTGTCATGTTAGCCCAATATCCAAAGCACTCTGCTTGCTGTTGTCAAATCAGGAACAAATTTTTTTGGGTTTGCAAACAAATTTAACACATCAGTATTGCAATGAAATCAGAAGTCATGGTGAGGATGAGGAGTTGCTTCTTCCGTAACACTTTATTTTGGATTAAGAGCATCCATATTGACCTTTCCTAAGGACAGGTTATTTCAGGGTTTGGGACCCTGCACTCCATCTTCCCAGTCTGCAAGCATGGAATTTTGCAGACTCTGGTCAGTCCACACAGGTAACTGATCTGGTGAGAATGCGGTCAGCCTCTGAGCTAGCAGCGCACAACACCTTCAGACAGCAGGAGAAGGAAATCTCTCCAGTGATTCTCACAACCCACTGGCTTCTGCCCAGGCATCTTTGGGAAGCCCTCCTCCCCCATCTCCATGGGCTCTACTCTTACTTGTACCTCTGAGCATTTGACCTGGCTTTTGGAATGGAGATGCTCTAGGATTCCTTTGCCTATGTATTGTCTCAACTGAAGGAAAAATAGTCTTTTCTACTCTCCTCAAAGGACAGATGATCAGCATTCAGATGGCTTCGCCTGCATTCTTGCCGCACAGCGGGCAGGTCCCAGCAAGAACCAACAGGAGGTTCTACCACACACCTCCAGCTGGAGACTAACCCAGTTTTAAACACTTCAAAGCAGGGGTTGGAGGGGGTTTGTGTGGAAAGTGAAGAAGGAAAACTAAGGCAAAAGCCCAGGTAAGAGTTCAGAGTTTGCCTTTATGACAATTAGCCTATAATAAAAACAGGGCCTGGCATTCTTAGCCTCCAAAACATATCATTATTTCCTTCCCAACTTTGATATGGACTCCTAGAAGCCAGCAAGAAGTTTTGTCAAGGCGTAGGCTTATCCTCTCTTAAATTAAAGTTGCAAACCCTCATAAAACCTCAATCGAAGAGGATACCTGTATACTAGGACTCACTGAGCAAGTATACAGCAGGGTCTGAACTGGTTCAGTTGATGCCAGAGAAACTCCTATCACAACAGTCTTTATGGGTAGCAAAGCCATAGTTAGTCCAGTACATAATTCTCAAGATAAGACTCCAAGATGCAAAGAGCAATAAAAAAAGCTCAAGGCGACATGGAAGAGCGGTGGATTTCAAGGCAGAAGATCATGTGCTGCGCACAGATCCCATGCTGTTTGAGCCATGAAGAGGTGAGACCTCACCTATGAGCATGAGGCCAAGTCCTACATAGACATTGCAGAGCAGGGTTTCACTAGTTCACTATCTAGGCCAAGAAATAGTTCTGGAACATATTTAACACAGTTTAATCGCATCAAATCACGCCTGGCGCAGAACTGATTTTAACAACTGCTTTTTTAAACAGGCAAAGCCAAAAAGCAAAAAAATCACAGCAAAGGGTTTAGGAAGAACACAGAGACAACCCAAACATTCAGAGTGGCAGCAAAGCCAGGCACATTCAAATCCCATGATCTTTATTCAGATTGGGTTACAAGGAAGTAGGAACTGGGAGGAGCCAGTGCCAATGACAACTGCAGGCCAGAAGTGAAGGAGAAACGTTGCACTGCCACCAGGACGCAGCTTGCAAGATCCCAAGAACTGCTGGTTTCCCATGGCGAAAGTTCCTGCGCTACTTACAGAACACCCGTGGCCTATTTGAGAAACAGCGTGAGCAAAAATAACCTCTCTTCTCATCTCCTCAGCTGGGGTGGGGAGCGATGGGTGCCAATTAAAAGGGGACTGAGGCGGGAAATAAGAATTGCATATAAAGAAGGGAGAGGGATGCAAAAACAACAAACATGTGCAATACCACATGCCGTTCTTTCCAAGAAATTCCAATATAACAGTTTGCTGGGAACAGGCTCATGCGTCTGTTATTGCCTTTGAGGAGCGGTATGTCAGGGAAAAGGAAGGATTGCTGGATGCTTGGAAAACAGACTGAACACATGGATGGGGAACAAGCCAAACACTGTTACCAGAAATGTTCCCTACCCTTTCAACATACTTGCATTGACATATTCCACTTTCCCATGCTCCTGGATCTCAAAGCTTTCCACAGGTTAGAAATCAGCCAGGCCAGAATAAACTGAAGCCGAACCAGCAACCCAACAAGAGGGACGGATCCAACAGGACCTAACACCTCAAAAACTGTGATGCTCAGCAGACAGCAGCAGGCCAAATGGAAGGAAAAGGGCTTTTTAACTTTAGCTGAACTAAGTGAAAGGCTAAAGGCAACTTTATTCACATTCTAAGAATTCAGGTACAATACACGTTGGCTTTCAGTCAAAAGCTGTAAGCAAGAACTTCTGAGATTAACATTAAACACCAAAATTCACTTTTCAAACATGGCTTGACATCACTGACACGCGGCAAAAGCTTCCAACCAAATCCACAGGCACCACTCACCCGCATTCGGACAGAGAGCTGCCCTGTAAACATGCTGCACTTGATGAGCATAAGAGAAAACTGTTTTTATAAAATTACATCTCATTTTAAAGAAAATATTTGCATGGCTGCAGCCAGGACTGTCGTAAGGGTCAGTGGGAGATCACAGGCACAGAAAACTGCAGAGCCTGCCAGCTTCTGAGGTCTGTGATTCTTACTCCTTTCCTCAAGGTCTAAGTTTTCCCCAAACCAAAACATTTCCAGCCCTTTCCATTCTAAGGACAATACTCGATATGTAAATCTCATGCTGTCACCCCATCCTGACCCCTAGAGAAAAATCAAAGCTGTCTCCAGCCAAGCAATACAACACGCAGAACCATCACCTACTGTCCATGCTTGTGAGGAAATCATCACCGCTGTAGCTCCTGTTGGGCTGTCCTCACTACGCCCCTCAGAGAAGGAAAACCTCCCCTCTAAGCTACAATGTAGGCATGGAACTAACTCTGCAGAGCTGGGCTCAGCAAGCTCCAATTAAAGTAGAGAAACTTTTCTGTTCAGATAAAACTTACTGCTGCTTTGGTGATTTCATACTGTGTTTACAGTGCCTACCTTGACTTCTCTGCTGGCAAAGAAGCCAAGAATTCACAGGATGTGAAAAAAAAAATAATTGTCAAGAGTAACAATGCACTAATTCTGACAAAGTATTAAAAGTTCTCAATGGTTTCCCCTTGGTAATTATAAAAACACTCTCATTCCAGGGATCACCAAATATTTGTTTAAAAGCTGCTTTAAGAAACCTTGTTTGGAGCAGCCATTGTGCTGTCTCATGTCCATTGTGTTTCTAGAGACCATCAGAAAGTATACCTTCCTCCAGGTTTTGTACTGTAAATGAGCACTCAGACAAGGAGGGAATACAGTCTAAAAGCCAACTGTGCTTTTAAACAGCTTTCCATCCTTCCCTCCTGTTTTGTGCACAATTTCTCCCCTTGGACACTTTGCACTTCACCTCCAATTTCAAGTTTTTATATTTTAAGTTCTGCTTTCACAGGAAGGGCTCTGCTTTGCAGCCCTGCACAGCTGAACACCCTCTGGAACTTCACATGAGGGGATTAGTGGGTTTCTGACCCTTTATCCATTGGATTTTGTCCAGTCTCTTCTTCACACAGAAATCAATGTACAATGAGCGACTCCTCAGCATGTTAAAGAACAATGAAAGCAAAGAATCCCAAAACCTAACTGCTACAAGTTTAGGAAGAAGTGGCACCAACCACCTCTGTGTCCAAACATTTCTCTTTGGACAAGCTGTGGTTCCATGGGAGCACGAACTGATCCCATCGCTGGCTGTGGAGCAGCCCTGTCCCTACGTTGTCTCTAGCATCACCCACCTAAGCACTGAGCCATTCCAGATCACCAAGCTGGCACAAAACTCTGCATTTTTCCCTAGGTGAGATTTTTACTGGTGTGGCTCAGCACAGGATCATAGACCAGAGCCAATGGAATGACATCCAGGGAAAAGCAGGTGGAGGACAGGACTGCACACCTAAATCAACCTGGAGCACAGCTGGAACTCACCAGTGAGCGCAAGATTGCACATCCTGCATCGTGTTGGTCAAGAATAAGAGTAAGACACATCCAGGAGTTGTAACAGCAAGGACAGCTTTCAGTCTCAGAAGGTTTTAAACCGTCCCTCTCTGCACTGCTGCGGGCAAGCTTGTCTCAAACATGACTCGCCAAGGGAGGACATCTGTGTTACTCAAAACTGAAACCTTGCCCTCAGACCCAGGATAACTTCCTAACGCAGACACGGTTCTAGTCCAGAGTTGAAGTTCAGCTCTTCCCTTTGTCCACATTCATGTAAGGAAACAAAATGAAAACCTTCACGCTACACAGCATGTTTGAACAGGTTACAAAAGCAATGGGCACCCATAACCACTGCAATTCAGGTGACAAAAAAACCTGGGTCACCACTGGTAACACCAAAGATTTTTATAGTTTCTCATGTACTTCAACATAACAGTATGTTGTTTACATGATTTTAATATTAACAGAAACACAACAGAAACGCTTCTACAAGAGAATCTTAGCAATTATACGATTGTTCTCCAAAATATATTAAGAATGGAATAAGACAAGTGATATTGAGCACAGCTTTCTTAGCACCCCTGAATTACAAAGAGAGCCAGATCAACCCTGAACATTTCTGTATCTAACAACTATACTATCACATAAACTTATACGAGGCATATTTTGCCAATGACAGTAGTCTCTACTTTAGGTCAGAAGTACATCTTTGCAGGAGCGACAGACAAGAGAGGCAACAGCAGTAGAACATCCAGTCTGCCTTTGCTAGAAAGAGAATTAACACTGGAAAACAGTAGTACCTGGAAACCACCTCAGGTTCCTGTTGCGCATTAAATGGTTGCATCAAAGTGGACCTCACTACTGCAGAGTCAGCTGCCCACAACATCTTTAAAACAAATCTCTGAATTTGCTGCCATATCTATTGTTCTCTACAGCCCATCCCTCATTACAGGAAATCTAATACTAGGATACATCTGAAGATGTAATTATTAGTGTGATATTTGCTTCTCTCCTAATATATCTCACCAAGCATAAAAACAGAGGCTGTGTTACAACTCATTGAAAGTACATTATTCTGGTGACAAAAACTGATGAATTATGATGGATGAGCACAGATGAAAGCTGCACAAATGAAAATGTTACTTAGAGGCAAGTAAAACCATAAAATTCTCCAGTTTCGCTTACACCAGGATTTAATGGAAGGACATACGAGAGAACTTTTCCCAACAGTCTAACTTGAGGCCTCACCTTATCTGCACATAATTTTAATGCCAACATCTGGTCCTCTACAGGCAGCACTTAATTTCAGCCTACTTAAAAAGAAAAAAATATCAAACTATCCAAGGAGTTTTTACTTCAGGCAGTTGTGTTTCAACAGGATTAAATTTAATTTAAGCCTTTCTACCAGAACCACTTTCTCTTCAGTGAGACACTCTTAACAGAAAAGAAAAACATTCCCTGGAGTTCAAAGGACAAACTCAGGTTCAAGTTTATCGATGTATTTGAGCCTACAGATAAAAGGAAAGGGAGTCCTAAAAATGGCAAACATTCCAGTCAGAACTAGGCCAGTGTTGTGGAGACTCTAATAGGAAGGCTCAAACCAATCGTTGATTAGGTTTGCCCTTGGACATAAGTAGCAAAAACTATGACATGCTCACTATGAACAGGCACAAAGGCAAGGGAAATGTAGACTCTGTCTCAAGAAAAATCTATCTAAAATCATCTTTATTGCAACAGAAGTTGTTATTCTGTAATCCTGAAATAGAAAAACAAACCTTCACAAAACAACACTTACCAGTTTTCCACCAAAATAGTGTTTTCACTATTATGATATCCTGTCTACTAAAGCTATTTTTCAGACACTGAAGCTCTTAACTATACCATTCAACATAAATATATATACATATATAATACTGGGGGGGTGTTTGGGGTGCGTTTCATTTGAAGCATTCCAACCTGATCACCTTTATCCAAATACATAAAACCAGAGCCATGTCAAATGCACTATAAATAGCATTAATAGTAAGGAATCAATACCATTCAAACCTTTAGGTAACATCTTATTAATCCGTCCTTGTCATGCATGGACACAGGGTCTAAGGGCTCTCCAAATGCAACAACCAAAGGTGAAGGACACAATTTGTTCAACTAGTTAACGCAACTGCTATTTAACCAACCCAGCCACTAAAATGTCACCTAATGAAATACTCTACACTGTGATACGCCGCAGAGACAAGCACGATAAACACACACGAAGCGTTTTTTTTTTCTCCAAGAAAACAAATGCAAGTCCTCCAGGCTAACGCCGTTCTGTCATTTTTTCCTCAGCCCTGGAAAGATCTACACTTGACAACAACCATCTTAATCCCTGCTTTCCCCCCCCAAGCCCTCGCACCGCGCCCAGCACAATGGTACAACCGCACGGTACAGGTATTTATTTATTCCTGCCTTCGCCGCCACAAAGGTGAACTCTTAAGGCTCCAAAGATCTTTGCAGCAAAGGAACGCTATTCCTGAAGCCGTCCCCGCACGCGGCTTGACGGAGATCCGGCCTCCATGAGATGTTTTAATCTGACACATTAAAATGGTTGGGAAACGCTATTTGGCTAACGGGATCGGCCGCCACATGCAGTGCTGAGGGGAGGCAAGAAAAGGTCTTTAAAATAGGTCACTTTCATCCAAATCCCGTACCAGCACCGAATAAAATGCTATTTACACTGAAAACTCACCACTTGGGGAGGAGCGAAGGGGAAAAAAAAAAAAAGGAGGAGGAGGAGGGAGGAAAGGAAGGATGGGAGCCGGGCTCTGCGGGACCCCAGCCCCTCGGGGGGCTCCGGGCTCGCCCCAAGGAGCCTCCGGGGCCCTGGAGACAAAAAGGGGCCGGGGGAGCGGCAGCCCCGCAGGGAGAAGGGGCCGGTGCGGCGGCCTGGGCCCGTGCTCGGCCGCTGTCAGCGGGGAACCTCCCGCCGCCCCTGCCGGGGAAGCGCCATTTCGCCTCCCCGAGCCCCCAAATTCCCAACCCCGAACCGCAACCTCGAGCCCGGAGCCCCGAGGCGGCGGCCCCGAGCCCCAAGGCGGTGGCTCCAAGACACCCCCCCTCACCACCAAAGCCGAGCCCCCATCAGCAAACGATGAGCCCCCAATTCCAAACTCCCATTCCTGAGCCCCCAGCCCCGAACCCCCTTTCCCAAAGCCTGAGCCCCCAAACCTCGAGCCCTCAGCCTCCGAACCCTGAACTCCCATCCTCGAATCCCGAGCTCCCATTCCCAATCCCCGAGCCCCCATCCCCAAATCCTGAGCGCCGAGCCCCCATCCCCAAAACCCCATCCCCAAACCTCAAGCCTTCCACCCCAAACCCCGAGCCCCCCCATCCCCAAATCCCGAGCCTTCAATCCGCAGGTCTTGAGCCCCAAATCCTGACCCCATTCCCCCCATTCCCAAGCCCCCTCCCCAATCCCCGGTTCCCCTCCCCGGCGCTGCCGCAGCGCGGCGGGGGAGGCACGGGCTCCCCCCTCCCGTCCCTCCCCCCCCCCGGCCTTACCCTCCGCCGCAGCCGGGCTGGCAGCGCCGGTCGGGCCCCCGCGGAGGAGGAGGAGGAGGAGGAGGAGGAGGAGAAGGAGGAGGAGCAGCGGGGCCCGGGGCGGCGGCCCCGCGGGGGGAGGCGCCCCCGGGGCGGCGGCGGGCGCGGCCCCCGCGGGTGCCGGTGCGCGGCGGGCACAAAGGCGGCCGCTAAGATGGCAGGGAGCGCCCCGCAGCACCGCCAGCACCGCCGCCCGGGCCCCGCCGGCCGAGCCGCGGCCAGGCCGCAGCGGGGGGAGACACGGCGTGCGGGAGGCCGTGCCTGCCTGCCCGCTGCGGGGGGTGCCCTTGGGGCCGCGCTGCGCCGCCTGCGCGCCCGCCGCCGCCTCCCCCGCCCGCCCCGCGCCGCACGGGACTCCGGCTGCGCCGCCGCCGCCGCCGCTCCGCGCTGCCCGCAGCCAGCGGCCCCCGCCCGCAGATCTCGCGAGACTTCGCCGCCCTCCGCCAACCTCCCTCCCTCCCTCGCACCGCGGGGGGCGGTGGCGGGAGGGGAGGGGGGGGCGAGGAGGGGCGGGGCCGGGGAGGGGTGGGGGTGGAGGGACCTTGTGGGGGGAGAGGGGAGGGCAGGGGAATAAGGGAGGGGGGTGATGAGGGAGGGGAAAGCTGAGGGGGAGGAAGGGGAAGGGGCATAAGGGAATGGAGGAGAAGAGAGGGGAAGAGGCAGAGGGGGGATAGGGGAGACCTGGAAGGAGAGGAGAGGAGGGGAGAGTGAAATAAGGGAGGAGGGGGAAGGGGGAGAGGAGGGTAGGGGTGAGGGATGGGGCAGGAGGAGAGGAGGGGGGCAAAGGAGGAGAAGGGGACAAGGAGGGGGGCAGAGGAGGGGAGGGTGGGGAAGGGGCAGAAGGGAGGGTGGGCGAGGGGAGGTTGAGGGAAGGGAGGGGCAGGGGATGCTGAGGAAGAAGGAGGGGGGAGAAGGGGGTGGTGAAGAAGGGGTAGGAACCAGAGGAGGGGCAGTGAGGGGCAGGGGTCGATGAGGAAGAAGGAGGGAAGAGGGGGCATTAGGGCTCAGGGATAGTGAGGAAGAGGAGGGAAGGGGGGCAGTTAGGAGCGGGAAGGGGCAGGGGATGCTGAGGAAGAGGAGGCAGTCAGAGGCAGGAGTCAGTGAGGAAGAGGAGGAAACCGAGGCGAAAAGGAAGGCACAGAGCTGTAGGTTAGGGCCTCCTGGGGAGGAGTGGACCAAGGAGGGCAGTCAGGGGCAGGGAATGGTGAGGAAGAGAAGGGAACAGGGGGGCTGGTGAGGGGCAGGGGACAGTTAGGGGATGCTGAGGAAGAGGAGGGAAGTTAGAGACAGGGTTCAGTGAGGAAAAAGAGGGAACATGAGGGGTGGGAACAATGAGGAAGGGACCAGGAAAGTGACAGGAGGGACCCATGGGAGTGGTAGGGATCTGAGGGAGAAGGGGTGTGTGGGTGAGGTTGGCGAGGCCATAATAGCTCAGTGAAGAGAGGGCAGGCTTGAAGGGGAATGGGGAAACTGAGGAAAGGCAAGGGAGAGCTTGGCTGGGGAGGAGAGGAGAGAAGGAGGGCTTGGAGACATGGCAGGTGGGTCCTGGGCATGGGTGGGGAGGTGGAGGATGAGGGACCTGGAGGCACAAGGTGGTTTGTTGGGAGCAGGTGAGGCAGAGGAGGGTTGTCTGGGGACAGGCCAGCTGAGGGTGAGGGCACCCAGCCAGTGGAGATGCCCTGCTGGCCAGGAGCAGCTCGGCTACAGGCAATAATCCCTGGAGGTGGTAGGTGTCTGCTTGTGCTGCTTCTTGTACAACAGGCCTGACCAAATGGGTGCTCTTCAGACTGTCGGACCTTGGCCAAACTGTAACTGGTTTAGGGCCAGAGAGGAAAAAAAAAAAACCCTCCTGAAGCGAGCACATGGCCTCCTGAGCTGGAGTCTTGGCTCTCAGTGTTGGGTTTTGAACTTGGTAGGTCGTTGAGCCTTTGTGTGCTCTGGTATCTCTGTCTATGAACTAGAGATAACAGTTGGCTTCATGCAGGGATTAATTATCGCGTCTTGTAGTCACGTATTTGTTTATTTGTTTTTACTATAGATTACAGCTGGAGGAATTCTAAACAGTCCACCTCTCCTTGTCATGGTGTTTAAGCGCATTGTGCTCCCATCTGAACAGAGGAAATCGCTGAGGTCAGTCTCCTTTGTGTTTATAGCTGCTTTCCCTTTCAGAAGTATGGGGGCAGAGAATCATCAAAATAACAATTTGTACTGACATCCTGATAATAAATGAATAGAAACAGTTACATAAGACACAGAAGTTTGTAAAAGGTGTGTTTGTAGGGATTGCTTCCACTTTTAAATTCACGATTATACCTGAAGGGACAGCGTTCTCACTTATGAAGTACCCTGCAATTATTAAGGGGTTTGAGGTGTCCCCAATATGAAATAACACAACTCTGTAAACTCCGTGTTAACTGATACCGCCGAAATAAAACAAGCAAATCAAAGTTCCTTCCTATTTTCCCGTAAACTAACAGGTATTTTTTACCATAAGAAGAGTTTGCATCCAGCAGGCGTTGAGGATAACCCTCGATACTGTCGAGCTTAACTTTGCATTTACATTTAGACAAGCAGAGCTATTGGGGACTGTTCAACCTGGAATGGGAGAAAGCTGAGAACAGAAGTTGGCTGTAAGAATTGTGGCCCACGTCTAGCGTTTTGCAGACTTGTCATGTAGTGGTCTGATACTTTGCCTTTTCAAATCCCAATAGGAACATTAAGACAAATGTGGATCACTTCAAACATATGTTGTTGTAAGTATTGAGAGAGGCAAACTAAAGGTTTATCTGATTATCTCAACCTTGAAGTTGGCAGCTATGACAGGAAACTTGGTTTCATTCATCTGCCAAAGATATTTGTAGCGTATCGTTTGGGAAGTTAAAAGGCATTTTTGTAATGGCACAAAAATAAAACCATCCACTTTCTGAAACTACAGTTTCTGTCTTCTAAAATAATATGGGTTTGGAGGCATGCTTCTGGGGGAATTAAGGACGTATTGGAAGAGTAAATATTTGTATTTTCAAATGGCAGAACAATGGTGTTTAACACAAATCTGCTTAGCATGGCCCATCACTATAAATTTGTTCCTGTACTGGTTTTGTCACATTAGTGAGTATCGTTAGCTCTCGCAGATGGGAGAACTGAAAGGAGCAGTAAGAGGGAGTGATCTGCCTGTGGGGTCGTAAGGTGGAACTGAGAATCAGGTTTTTCTGAATCTTGATCTTGTACTTCTTCCTGCAGACAAATTGCCTTTAAAGTTCATGAATTATGAGAGTAAAAACCTCGGTTAGTGAGATTTGTGGAGCTAACCCAGCACACACCAGCTGAGTCTGGGCTTCAGGTCTCTGTGTTACACATATGAAAAGATAACGATGGCTCTAGGTAAAAATCCTTAGAGTCTCTTAACAGTGGCTGCAGAAGAATGTGAATAATGCTTAATTACTAACTACCAAGTATTTTATTTAGATTATTAGATCTGTGTTTGATACGTGTTCAATGATTGCTCTGAAAATAAACAGTATCACTGTGGCCCACCAGGTTAGAAAGAGTCTGCTTAAATTCTGGTGGAGCAGACAGTATGAAAACTGTGATGTTTATAGTCACCAGCTAAACAAAATAGGCACATTTAGCATGTTTTTCTAGACCTTTGCTCTTCGGCATCCTCTTGCTGCCTTCTCAGATGATCAGAGTAGGCATCTAAAAAGTTAAATTAGTTTAGCTTAGTTTGCTAATTTCCCAGTGCAAATCTAGTTCATTTAAAGAAGAACTGAACAGGTTTATGTGTGTCTGCATCTGGGATTTACACCAGTTCGTCTATCAGATAGCTATAAGTTAATTCCGGCTGGAGGAGGTGCCAGAGCATCAATAACAAATTGCCTAGCGGTTCAGCTGGCAGGCAGAACTGGTTTCAACATGCTGTTCCCAATGTTCTGCCGCAGAGCTGGTCTTGGGGTAGACCTGTATGACATTGCAGGACCTTTAAGAGCATGCATCAGCACTCCATAATATTGTAGTAGAGGAAGCAGAGAACAATACTATGTCCAACGGAAACTGTGGCAAGAATTTATTCAAGGCACATTATAATTACTCAAGCTGGGAATTTGGCCAGGATATTGGGGTTAACACCCCTACTTCTAAAGAAGTGTCATAGTTTGTTTTTTTTTTAATGACTTTAAGTGATGAGAAGCTTGGCTTTCAGTCTCAGCAGAATGACAACACCTCCAGCAGAATAAACTTCCTACAGCAATGCGAAGGTGCTGGTTCAGAACTAACTCAGAGGAGTGATGGGGCCTAGTACAGTAGTCATTGCTTTATAAATACTTCCAGTAGATAAGAAAGATAAGAGCGTGATTAGAGCAGGGTTTCAAGCTGCTGTAATAGTAGTGACACCTTCCTTAGCCTTCATGCCATGGGCTGCTTTAATCTGACCTTTTGTAAATGAACAATTGTAAATTTTAGAATACATCCTAAAACTCGAACCAGTGAAGCTTGGTTGTTAATTATGAGAGCAGTTATGAACTGCAGTTGTCACTGCTTTGCTTTTAGGGAATTTGTCATCATGGAAGCAGAATATAATTTAGCCAAATTAGAGAGTTTTTAAGGTTCTTTCATGGCATTGAGAATTGTAGACTGTGTTCTTTTTATGTACTGTGTCCCCACGTAGAACCTAACTTTCAGCTTGTTCTCTATTCACAAAACCAGATGAGCACTCGTGTGTTTTAGTGTGTGACAGGTTGTGAAATGCACCAGTGAGGAATTGTTTTGCTTTTCCCAGCTCGTGAAACCTGCCATCATTCCTACGGAGCAGTTTGGGCCATTATTGTGGGTTACAAGGTTATACAGGAAAAACATGTTCTAGAGAAAGGCTGGTCAAAATAAACGAGGTAGAGTCTTCCCAGATTGTTGTAATCTGCGTTTGTATCAGTGAGGTAAACACTTCAGTACGTTCACGGGGCTGAAGACAGCGTGTCAGACAGGATCCCTCTGACAGTTTATGTCGCAATGACAAAAATGAAGCGATACTGGTGGCATTACACTTTTCTATTATATGACAACAATAGTAATACTTCACTTTTCTCTCTTACTTTTTATTGGATAAACAAATGTGTTCCTTGCTGTGCACCTACAATTGTGCCACGAATCAAGGAAGTGGTTTTATTTATTAAGGAATAGGGAAACAGTGGCAGAAGCAGTAGAGGGCACATGGGGAATCAGTGTCGGAGGCATAAACAGAGTCTCAGCCTTCTGACTGTCCCACTCTGCCCTCTGGGCAACCAGACAGAAGTGGAAAAGTGGCTTCCAGTGTGACTCAACCGCTTTTCCTTCCTCAGCAACTGCCATGCTGGGCAATTACAAATAAATGCCAGTAAGTCATTTCCACCTGTGTCAAACAGGTTTCCAAGGGACTCGAGGCAGGCATGTCTTCTGGAAAGTGCTCCTCAATGGATCACTGAGATCATTTTGCTTGGAAATATTTTCAGAACTTGACAAAAATTCTCTTTTTGCCAGATGTACCTTTCCTCAGATTATAGTACTTTCAGGGTCTTATGTAATGTATGTGCCAGGGACACCCAGGAATTGTTTTTATCCTTCTCTCCAAGGGAATAACAATAAGCTGATTAAGCTCTAAATTTTCAGGTGCATTTTTGATCCATACTTTGTAACATACATCCATACTCAAATGAGCTGATGCTAGGAACTACTTCCAGAATATCGGTGCACATATTGTGACCGATACAGCACAAGGTGCATTGCACTTTGATAAATCAGATCAGGTGCTTAAAGATAATTGGGGTGTTGGGGTATCTCTTAAACACAGTTGTAGTTAACAATGTTCTTGCCCCCCTTTTAACAGCAAAATCAAAACGTGTTGGTCCAAAACCTGACTGTTTTTCCAGCCTGTGACAACTGAGTCTAAGGAGAGTCTGTTCAGGTATCTTGGATCTTTTCCCAGCAGCAGGGCTGAAGAGGGTTTTACTCTGGAGGTGGTTCAGAATGGCTGGAATGGGCAACAAGGATCAGCGTTTTGAAGGCCTTAACCTTGAAGAGTGACGTCTGGAAAGAAGCAGTACACGAAAGTCTTGTGTCTTGGCTCTGGTCCTCGGATGGATGGGTAAGAAGAGGCCTTTGGCAGAGAAGGGTGAAAGGTGACTAATAATGTGAAACTGGGAGGAAACTCATTACAGTTGTGTAATCTCCAGGTGGTTTTCTTTCCATGTGAGAAGACACCTTTTGTTAGTTGTCCCACTGGCGTTTGCTGCTTATGCTGGCTTCTGAATAGAAGTCTTAATTATTTCTCTGCTTGATTTTAATTTAGCTTTGTAGCAATGCGACTACAACAGCACCTCCTTTCTTTGTTCTGCCTCTACAGAATTTCTTTTAGATTTACATTGCCTCTTCCCTTTCTGATGGATTCTTTTTCTGGCTGTCCATTAGTTTAGCCAAAATGAAGAAACTTTTTCCACCGTCATGCGCTTGGTCCCCATACTCCATTTGTTCGGTAGTTTTCTGTGTCCCTCATGCCACAGTTTCAAAGCTTTCATGGGCGTGCTCCACTGAATTTGGCTGTGGCAATGCAGGATGTTGCTGTTGCCTGGTCTAGTCCTTCTCCACAGGTTTCCCTCCTGCAGCAGAGCCAGCAGAAGAGAGTTTGTTCTGTTTGACGCTGCTAGGTTATAGTTTGATGCCTTAGCTCAAACTCAAGCCTAAAAATCTTGTTACTGCACTGGCAATTGTGCTGGATTGGCTGGCGTACACACCTGTCTTTACACCTGCTGAGCCTGAACAGGGAATGCAGCCTCAAGAAGAGCAGCTTGCTGGGGAGGATGAGTTAAACTGCTGGAGCAAGAGTTGGTGGAACTCTTCTGAGAACCTTTACCTTCGTTATTAGCATGGCAGCTTTTCCAGTGATCTGCAATGAACAGCTCTGCTGTTGACACCATCTGGATCTTGATCTTCTGTTTTATCGGTAAAGCAACACGTTTTGCATTGTTGTAAACTTACTCCCGGGAACTGATTCTTATAAAACAGTTGTGAAAATGTGGCCTTGCTCTTCAGCAGTTCTGCAGTCATCTATCTCTGAGACATTGTGTTCCACTCTTGAATAAGATTCTAGACCACAAAAAGAGTTAGGCTGCATACAGATTAACCAATCTGTTGCTAGTATCTCTGGCTACTGCAGCATGACTCACCCATCGGTGCTTGTCGGTGTCTGGTGTGACCTCACTGAAAGCTTCAACAGCTCGTATGGGAAGGCAGGTGTAATCCAGTGTGGGAATCCCAAATAGGTGGAGAATTAAGTTCGGAGGCTGTCGTAATGCATAACATCATAAACACACCCCCAGAAATCAAATCAGATTTCTGAGGATCTCTTAATGCTAAGTCTGCCTTTCTCATGCTTCTGTTGAGAAGCTCCTGTAACTATTCCAGACAGCAACAGAAGTCAGTGCTGGTAGGAAGACCTGAGGAGTGGATGGGACAGGTCAGGGAGGAGACACGCTGTTATTTGCAAGAGCAAGAAAGAACCAATGGTTCCTTTATAATTCTCACAGTTTCTAGAGGTGTTTCTCTTTTCTTCTGTTAGTACATAGGTGTTCTGGTGTGCTGGTGAGGGAGACAGGTGAGAAAACATCAAAAGGGGCTGTAATAAAGAGAATGGATGAGTGAATTAGTTTGTGGTACCATACATTTGTAGCTTAGATATGTAGTGTGATGATGACATAAAAAGTGGGAGGCAAGAGGAGTTTAGAAATCAGATGGTTTGCTTCAACTGGTGCTTGCTGAATAAACATGAAGCTTATGCTTAGTGCCTCTACCTCTTTCCCATGGGTTGTTATACACTAATGGATACTAGCAATGCTGCTTGGTCTTCACTGAGCCAGCCGCTGTCTTTTTCAATGCAGAACCCACATCAAGTAACAGACACTGCAGAAGCTATCATCCTCTCACCTGCTACCGGGAGAACTTTCAGTCTCCAAAAGCACAAGGCTGGCATTGTCCTATAGGTATCTGCTGCCACTTGAATGCCTGGCTGAAAGTGAAATTCTCAGCCACTGGTCCAATTCCTGTTCTTCAGATATGTGGATGTCTGTCCCTGTTTTGCTGTAGATCATTTCTGTATGTTGCAAAGTTGTCAGTGACGGCCTGGCAGCTCTGTACATAAGCAGCAACAGTTGCTGCCTCCTGGCTTTTCAAACGCATTGTCCTCAAAGCTGCTGCTGTTCGCTGGCTCCTAATGAGGAACCCAGAGCCTGCACCCTGTGAGGGAGCAAGTATCTTGCAAAAGATCTCTGCTTCAGTGGATCACTATGCAATCCCCTAATTATTGTGACGGCAGCTTCTTATGTAGCACTTAGAAAAGTAAAGAGTGTCTGGTATGGCAGGACAGACAGACATCATGCTTCTAAAGGTGTGCTGTCCTGGTTACGCTAAGGGATCATCCTTGGGAAATGCAGTAGAGCTGCTTTGTCACAAAGCAGTCAATAAACTTTGCAGAAGTCTCCATGTCCTCTGCTGCACTGTGGGATGGACCCTGGCACCTGTCTGGATGTCACATCCCTGCTGCAGACCTGCTCTTCCTATCCAGGCTCCTACCTGGCCAGTTTGTTCTCTTGCCCTTTGCCTCAGGTGGATGGTAGCACTATCCCTGTATTCCTTAAAAGCTTTTGTTCTTGAGACTAGGGAAATGGATTTTATTTTGGGGAGAGCAAAGATCTTCTTCTGAGCAGATGAATTTTATATTCTGATCTTTTTTTAAGGAAGACATAGAAGGTCGTAGAGTTGAGGCATGCATGCAGTTTGTAAGGAAGAAATAGGCATACCTTATGCCTTTTCATCCCTGAATCCTCACCACAAACATCAGCCAGATACGATCTGCTTAGCTGCTTTGTGAATCCAGGGTGAAATAAGTTGATGGCCCTTTCCAGTTCTAGTAGAGGAATGCACATGTGCACACAAAATAGAGCTAGTTCTAGAAATTAATGTCTCTGCTGTTCTCTGTACAGAGGCCTAAATGATGGTTTGAGACTGAGCATGGTTTCCCTGGACAGTC
This sequence comes from Cuculus canorus, assembly GCF_017976375.1. NCBI lineage: Eukaryota > Metazoa > Chordata > Aves > Cuculiformes > Cuculidae > Cuculus > Cuculus canorus. Next base: position 4,677,292 of record NC_071420.1, read on the forward strand.
TGATGGATGTGCAGCATCATATACTAGTGGGACAGAGATGGAAGCCCCATAGCAGTGCTGTCCATGCAGCATTCAGCTGTAGGTGTGTCAAGTTAAAAGATTTATCCAGTATTTGAAGTCTTATTGCTTATTTTGCATCTTGATTTTTAGTATCTTGGCAGACCTTTTTTTCCCATACTAAACCAAATCTCGTGTCCTGGTAGAATCCTGCTTTTACATAAAGCTGAAATCTCATTGCTGCTCCCTGTGTTCAGCTGGAAATGGACAGGCACCATTTGTGACCGCCTGAATATCCTGAGTCATGGATTACCAGCTGGCATGTGTGCTGCAGTTCTCATTTCTTCCTTTACGACTGCACTCCCTAGAGGAGACCTGGAACAATTGCACTTGTCAGCTCCAGCGCCTGTCGGCTCCACACCATTGGTGGACATCCTCCCACTACGTCTATGGGCTGAGCTGCCTGTGATTCGTTACTGTATGCCTGGAGTTTCCATACCAGAAAATAGAACAGGTCTAGGGATATTTAAAAATGCATTTTCTTTATATTTACTAATGAAATACCTGCATTGTGGAGGTGGCGATAGGATGTCTTCATTAAATAACTGGTGGAGACAAGTGATGATTCCAGTAATGCTCCTACAGGAAGCTAAATTGTGTGAAAATGGATGAAATCTCAGGATCTAGACAGGTGATGAAAGGTAAACTGGTTAACTCCCTACACCGCAAGGCTCTGCTAGCAGGAGCGTGCGTCCACCCTGCAGGATCTGACAGGTTATCTGTTCTGTCAGATGTTCTAGTCGTGCTGTGCTTGTTATCCTGCTTATGCGGTGTCTCAAAGCAAGGCTGCTGCAGCTCAGCAGGGAAAACATGCAACATATTGCTATGTTATTTTGACTGTCCAAAATGCTTTTGCTATGTAATGCTGTCTTGCCCCTACCTCTGAGGGAACTCTGAAACAGAAAACACTTCATTGAGTTTCTTGACCCAACAGGTTTTGACATACTGCTGCTGGACACGTCTGTGTGTCTGATCTGAGCTGTGGCAGTTCTGTTCTGTCCTGCTAAAATAACAGCATATTAAACAGTCTTATTCTGTCTGTGCCGTTTCTACCTATTGACTAGAAAGTTAAATTCTTACTAAACCAATTGAAATTTACTGTTTGTATTAAATAATACATAATAACATTTAATTTACGTTAAATATTACTTAATGGTCAGCTGATTTCACTGGCATGAAGGTTGTAATGTACATAACATGGGCAAATTAATGCTTGCCTGGGACCAAATGAGTTAAAGCAGCTCCTTCACTGAAATACCCAGTGAAATACAACGATGGTCTGTAAATCAAATCTTTGTTTGCAACAGGTTGTTGGTGTTTGCCTGGGACAGTCCATCCTGTTAGCAGGCGGTGATCCTGTTGCGGAGGAGAGATGTGAGGTGTGCTGACTCATGAAAGCAGGTGCTGGCTGCGTCAGCAGGGTAAGGAGTGGCTCACCTTGGGAGCAGGATGTGGGTTTTGGTGTGAGAACTCTTAAAGAGCAATATCTAGAAGAAAGTCGAGGCGGGGAGGAACAGGACAAAAATACGTGAGATGGACTTTGAAGTCTAACTTGATGAAATTCTGATTCCTCTTGCTGCACAAGGGGCTTGCCCCAGGTGGGATGGTGGTATTAACAATTGTGTGCCTATCAGTAGTGCCATGGGAAAACATGTACTAGAGCTGAAGACAGCAGTAGTCCCGAGAGGAGTTTTCTGGGAAGGGGTGGCTGACAGCAGTTCAAAATCTTACATGTACGGTTACTCCCTTGTTCCTCCTTTATAGATCTGACTCATCTGTCCCTGTCCTAAACACACCAGTTCCAGTACTTTCTTTTCTCTCCTCTCATTTACCTTGTATTTCCTATCCTTCAAGCTTCCTTTTGTATCTATGGATTTAATTCTACTAAATACAGTTGTTTCGGCCTCTACCCTGCCTGTGCCTTGCACCTGCTACACAGCCCCAGCAAAATTGGAAACCAGCCCTTGGGCACTCCAGAGAAAACAACTGTCTAGACCAGGCCCCTTCTGCCCGCTGCCCTGGATGTACCCCAGGCCTCCCAGGCATTCATCTGTATTCAGAACAACGTGTTGCTTTGCAAATGGTTCCTTTCTGCTTCTCCTTCTGCCACCACAGAGTTACGTGCACCTGACTTCTCAGCAGGCACTGGCCTAATGTTTATTGATCTTTTGCAAAGGTCTGATGCAAAGGAAGATTGATAAAATCTTGTCTGGTGTCTCTGTGGACTCATAATTGCCCCTGTCTCCTCCCAGCGAGTGAGGCAGATGGGGCCGACGGAGCCCACAGAACAAACAGCACCTTTTGCAGCCCTAGAAACAGTGAAGGGCAGAGGACAACCGTGCAAAGGCCCTGCAGAGCCTCTGGTATCTCAACGGAATTCAGGAAGATGTGTTGCACTTTTTTTAATACGATGAGAAATCAAATCTTGGTGTAGAGATTCCTATGGCATAGGAAGGGCAGAGAAGCCTTAGTGCAAAGTCACAAGCTGTTCTCATTCACAGTCAGAGCCCCTGTTGCCCTCGACAAACACAAAGCCTGTCAGTGTCCTGCAGCGTACAGTGCGAAGACGTGACTAAAATAGCTCCACAACTTTACAATGTGCCTAAAAATAGTTTGCAGGTCAGCTTTTTTCTTAAAGGTAGTGGTGAGATCAATGGGAGGGCACCCTGGTTGCTAGGTAGGTGGAACTGGGGAAACAAAGGGGGAACGGCAGCAGTTTAATTAGCTGAGCAGCCTTGAGGGAAGAGAGGTGGTAAAGGATGTGAAGGAGGCACAGCAAGAGAGATGGACAGAAGCATCAAAGGCCTGAGCAGATCCTCTGGCACTGACCAAGATACTTTGCACAGACAACTTCTCCCTGGAGTTTTATATCCACGATGTCTGAGAGGCATCGGTCTGCCCGTTCCTGTTTCATTGTGGCCCCTGTCAGGATGTGTCACCAGACTGGCCAGCCAGCCAAGAGCAACGTGTTTCTTGCTCCTCATTTCCAGACAGTGAACACAGCCCATGACATCACCTCTGGCCAGTGGCAGATCGGAGGCTATGGCCGTGGCAATGTCAAGTGTGTTTTGCTGTGGCCATTCAACCAGAGAGCTGATCTTTCACAGAGCGATTTGCATGTGGAGAAATCTGGATGACCCTTAGCTCTGAGAGGATTTCAGTATTTGTTCTTGGGCCAAAAAAAGGGTGCTGTTTGCATGGGGCTGAACTGTCTGTTGTCGTAGCGCGTTACATTTCACCAAAGGAGCAAAGCTGCTCACCATGGTCCTCAGAGTTTAGTCTCTGTGTGTACTGAGGCCATGAAGATGAGTCTCAGCCAACTTTGGAAGCTAAGTGCCTGATTAGAAATGTTATGGGAATCTAATGTAGGTTATGAGAGGTTTGCCATGCTGCAGCCGCCTGTGTTGCTGAGGGAAGGGAACTGCAGCAGGCTGTGCTGGCGAGAATTTCCTTTGTGCTGCAGGTTTCATGCCTAGTGATTTTTATAGTGCTGAAAGAGAGGAAGGAGGTGACAAAACTGTGAAAAATTGAGGCCAGGTCATTACTGTCAGATGAGGACAAGAGTCCTGCAGCCAGTGAGATGTGACAGAACGCACTTGCTGATGCTGCTACCAGGAAGCTTGAGAGAAACGTGACTGAATGCTAGCAGTGCGCGTGTGCCTTTAGAGAAAGGAGGCTATCTGTAAGCTCTTACAATGCTTTTCTCTGCCCAGCAACATCGTTGCTTCTGTTCCTTGTGTTCTGCTTAAGCAGCTGTTCTGTGTTTGTGAGCCAATCTATTCTTCACACAGGGCCATCTTCACACTGAGCCATCGTCATTGTAGCAGCAGTTACCTGAGATGAAGGACTGACAGGACCTCAGGTTTGCTTTGAGTAAGAGCTATAAATAGGGCAAAAGCACTATCGTTGCTGTTCTCTTCAACTAGTGGGAGAGCCCTGTAGGATCAGCTCCAGTCTCCACATATACAAAATGGTTCCTGATACCTTGAAAGAGGGAGGCTTCAGCCAAGTGCATCTCCACATTGACGAGTATAGAGAGAATTATGTGCAGGATCAGCTCGCTAAGGATTTCATTTGATCACAGCTAAGCTGAGCTGAAAGTCAGCTCCCAGTAAAAAGGAAGCTCTGCATCCCTCTTTGTGTGCAGTAGTGCATTTTGAAACTATAGGCCACGCTGATTGCCGGCTGTAGATAGGTTATAGGTAAAATCAACTCACTACCACTCCCATGGCCATTTAGCACAGTCATTTCTGAGCACTGCAGTACAGCTCTTGCCACAGCCTGCGCCTTCCATTCAGTGAGAGTTGCTCCCTGGTCTGCCCTGCCCAGCTCACAAATGTAGCTCATGAGCCTCTGCTTCTTCCCAAACGAGCTGCGGAGGTAATGGGAGGAGGCGGCAGCTCAGCAGCCTGCCCATCTCAGCCACTTGTAAAGGCTCTGTGCTGCGTAGACTTTGTGGAGTTACTTGCCATGTGAATCGTGTGGGTATAAAACTTTATTGTTTTCCTAAATGCTCTGCCTTTTGCAACAGGAGGTCATTTCCCAGTGGGAAAAACAGGCTGTTGATGTGGTGGGCAGTCAGCTTGTCATCTGGATGAAATCCAGAGCCGATTAGTTTGGGCACAGCAGTGTGCTAACACAGGCAGAATGCACCCAGACTGGCTCCTGCCTAGATAGCGCTGATCTCCCTGCGCTGCTCTCCGCCGTCCCTGCAGTTCCACGTGAGCACAGGTCCCTCTCTTGCCTGTGCCGGCATGCCCACAGTAAACCATAATTTGCACCCGTGCTGCCTGCCCGTGTCTCGTTTGGTGGCAAACCCTCCCAAAGCAAATAGTGATTTGCCTGTCTGCACTGACTCAGCTGTGCTGAAGGCAGGAATTGGAGCTAAATCCGGTTCAGTAAACTCTATAGGTTAAGAACAGCTTTCCGTAGCAGATACTGAGCATTTTAAAGGAACTTGACTGTGTCCCAGGGCGCCCTGGAGTGAGCAGTGCTGCGTTAGGAGTCTACCCAGGAGCCGTTCATCTCTCAACATCTGTAGCCCTGTGGTTGTAAGAACCTGGGGTTTTCTTCTCCTGCCTGCAATTACTAGCTAGCAACTGGGAATTCAAAGGAATCTAGGCTATCTTTAGGAAGCAAGAACCTGCTCTTTGCCTCCTCTCAGGAAGCAAGGTCCTTCGTTACAGCCTGTCATGGCAAGGGGCTCACAGATAAGGAGGAAGGGCAGGAAACCTGCCGGGCTTTGCTTCTTTATCAACTCTAAAAATTTTCCATAGTCCTTGCACTGTGAGTCAGCATTCCTAGAGCCTGGACTTGTTTATGGCAGCAATCAGTGAGATGGTACGGGCTAGGTGGGGTCTGGTGGTACCAGTGTGTCTAAAGTGAGAAACCCTTTGTGCAGGCACAAGTGGGGAAGTTACCGACCGTCTTTCCAAAGGAGGAGCAACAAATTGGTCACACTGAACGGTTACTGCAGCAGAGCCATTTGCAGGGCAAGGAGTTTCCTAGTGTGAGTAAGGGAGTTAAAACTTCATGAAGCTTTATATATGATGTTGTCTTAGCTCACTTAAAATTAAAAAAAAAAAAAAAAAAAAGCACTTTGCAAGTAGAACCACAGAACCATAGAATGGTTTGAGTTGGGAGGGACCTTAAAGCCCATCCAGTTCCACCTGCTGCTGTGGGTGGGCAGGGACACCTCCCACTGGATCAGGGGCTCCGAGCCCCATCCAACCTGGCCTTGAACACCCTCAGGGATGGGGCAGCCACCACTGCTCTGGGCAACCTGGGCCAGGGCCTCCCGGTGCTCACAATAAAGAATTTCTTCCTAAGAGGTAAACTCACTCTCCCCTCTTTCAGCTGAAAACCGTTCCCCTCATCCTATCCCTGCACTCCCTGATAAAGAGCCCTTCCCCAGCTTTCCTGTAGGCTGCCTTTAAGTATTTTGGATTATCAGTATAGTGGGATAAAGGTAACACTTTCTGCCTCAGGTGGTTATGGAGCTGTTTTGCGTTGTCCAGGCCAGGCTGACTGTGTGGCAGGAAGGCTCCCAAAGCTGTACGAGTAACAAACCGTACAAACCAAACGCAGAGGTTTCTGTTCAGGGTCCAAACCTGCACTGGAATAAGCGACATGGGCCCTGGGATGTCTTATTTAACCGCATGCAGGCTTTTTGCCAGTGCCTGGCTGGTCAGCCTGGATAGATCTTGTGGCAAAGGAAGGTGACATCGAAACCAATATGGATTATTGTAGATCTGCAACCTCAGTTCTGAAAAGGTATTTATTTTGAAAATTCTAGTTTCCATAGCAATGTGGTGCTCTTCTCTTATCTCTCTCCTGTTACTTCAGTCTTAGCAGCCATTAGATAAATTATCAGTGAGGCAAACCTCCCGTTTTTTTTATCTTGAGTGATTTTATATATGTTGGTTCCTTAATGAATCAGAGCCAGTTAGTTAAGGATTGACTCATATCCTTTCCTAGGGCCACCATGAGGTCTGTTGCAGTGTAAAGGCAATGATCAAGAATGAATATTAGTGATTGGACTCGGTGTATGAATTCCTAGGCTATTTTCCAGTAGAGTTGGGGTCTTGTATCTGGAATTCTGGTTCAATTCTAGATGAGCTGTTTATGTTATATCTTGAGATTTCACTCAAGATATATGTGTTTCACTATAGCTTTATTAGGATGTAATATTCTTGTTCCATACATGTAGTAAATAAACCCTTTTGTAAGGGCTGTTGTTCTCCACCTCGGAGGTAACTTCTGGACACAGTTACCCTTCCCATTCTTAACAGAGACAGTGCACATGGCTCATGTCTTCATTCTTCCCTTTCAATAAGTACAGAAAAGAATCGGTTTCTTAAGAAAACAAAACAAGGTTGTCTTTCTTTTTGTGATATTTTTGTTTGTTTGCTTCCTGGTGTATCTTGTCTTCCTGGTCAAGGAACTACTAATCTTGCCAGAAGAGTTATGCAGGTTGGAATGTAAAAACCCTAGACTCAACCCTGCAGCAATGATGGCATGCGAAAAGCAAAGATGTAGCATGATTTATTCTGATAGTGTAGTTAGCCTTTTAAGGAGATGGTTTAGTGAGTTCTTTTGCCTATATGAACTGTGTCCCCACCTGGGGAGCTGTGCCAGCGTAGCTGTTGCACAAAGCCTTTCTGCGAACAATAGCCTTTGCTCGGTAAGTCAGTCGTCGCGAGTAGGTAAGCAGCGAAATACAGAAACTGTGGGAGACCAAGAGTGGCACTGTGGAGCAGATTCCAAGGTAAGGGAGGAGGGCTAAAGATGAGGCAGGAATTGGCCTTTGACTGTTTTCTGCAGTGTTGTCACTTAGTAACTAAACCACTCAAATTTTATAAATCAGAGCATAGATGCATTAAGCTGAGGATGCAACAACCTCCCTACAGAATCTGGATATTGCCAGGCATCTGCGGCACAGTGACCATTGCCTGCCTTGCCAGGCAATAAATGTCTCTGGTGCCTTGTGCTTTCCTCCCTGTCTATCTAGAGCCATCAGCTGTCTTTTTTACGTTCAGTTCATTAATTCTGATGGTTCTATGATGAGTCAGTTCTGCCCCCCCTACTTCTATTTGAGTTCTCCAGGTGCTGGATACCTAGCAGAAATCTCCTTTTGAATTCTAAGAGGTAGAAGCTCACTTGTGCCCTGAAGAATGATAGATAATAAAACACCTATTTTAGCTGTTAAATATTTACTTTTAGCTGAATTATGCCCATCCTTTGAGAATAGTAACAATACCTTGCTCCTCACAATGTTGCACATTAGTGAATTCCATATATATATTATGCAAAGCATTAAAAGGTGGTTGCTTATCTTTTAATTTACCTTTTTTTCCCCCCTTCATGTTCTTGTGTTTCTATGCTTTGAGATAAGGAGAACAAAAGTTCTCAAACTGCTATCTGTAGGCTATGCATTCTGTAATGGACTTTTTGATTCACTCCCTCGGAGGTGAATGGTCCCAGTCTTTTTAATTTTCCTTCAGACAAGAGCTCTTCTCGATCCCTAATCTTGTAGTCAACCGTCATTGCCCTCTGTCACATAATGAAACTGCAGTCATAGTAATAACTCAAATAATAACCCTTCCAGATTCAATGTTCTGCCAGTGCCAGACGTTTTTAGGTTTTAGGCTGGGGACCCTTAGTCCAAACACAAGTGTGTGCATCCACACGTGCCAAATTATTTAAGAAGTAGTAATTAAAGAACCCCCATTTCAAAATAATACGTGCTTGGTATCCAAATGCAATGCGAATGAAATGTAAGTGACTAGCGACCTTGTGACTGTTATGTTGTATAACAAGATAAAAAGTGCTTGGGATTTGTGGATTGAGCTTTTTCTCATTTGTCTTCCAGAGGTCAAAGTCCACTGCGAGCGGTGGCCGATACAAACCCCTGCGTAAGGCAGGCTGGTCTCCCTGTGCCTCAGCTCCTAACAGCAGGGCAGTTCTTGAGGAGTGCCTTGGAAGGTGTTTGTGTGGATTTCTTGGTGGTCCTTGTGACGATCTTAGGAAGCAGAAGGAGATCCAGAACTGTTTGAAAGCCCAAAGCCAAGATTCTTTGAAATCCTAACCAAGTAATGATGAGAGACTGGGCTGAGGCCGACCTGCCTCCTGTGCTGCTTCTCATATATGTCCAAGAAGCTGCCTCCAGTTTATGTGATTGCACTCCAGTAAACAATTTTCATGCAGCTATGGGCAGCACGTGTTACTCATGCCTGTGTGAACACTTCGGCGTGTTTACAGCAGGGGACGTTCCTCAGACATAGTGCTGTTAAACAATGGATGTACCCACCAGAGGGAAGTCCCACTGGTTACAGCTTGCTCAGAACACTTTGAAGGGTGGTCACACCATCCTTCTTCAGGCACTCGAGAGGATTGACTTACAAATAGGAGCAAAATAAAATTAGATGGCTTAAGTGGCTGCAGCCCCAGCTGTGTCCTCGCTGCCCTGTTCCCAGAAGGGGTCACCCCTGCAGCAGGGCTGCCTGTAGACGCAACTCCTGAGTTGCTGTAGTTACAACCCAATCTTGAGGGCATTTATACTCATCTGGTTCCTCCATGAAACAGTTCAGAAAGCCTAACCAGAATAAAAATGTACGCTTTTGCATCTTAATAGTTGTCTCTGGGTTTAATTTCTCCAACAAGCCCAGAGAAGTAGCAGTGCTGCTGCGAGAGCAGCGGCAGACAGGCACAGGGAGGGAGGACCTTCCCTTTTGGGAGCAGCTCTCCGTTACGTCAGTTTTGCTGCCTCACAAAACTGTGCCCTATAGTTATTTTTGGTGCTGAGCTCCATTAATTTTCTGGAGAGTAAATGAAGGATCAACGTCGTGTGTTTATGGAATTTGGAAGTTAAGTTTTTAGGGAAAAAGAATGTAATTCAGCATGTGCTGTTATGTGGAAGTGCTTGAATTGTTAGGGATGGGGAAGATAAGTGTCCGTGCTATCCATTTCTACAATTCAGTTACGAGTTAAATCCTCTTTTTTTTGTCTGCTTTTTAAGACCTCTAACCCGAAGTCTACTATCCAGCTGTCTCTAGAGGCAGAAGTCTTTAAAGAGACCAGCTTTGTAGCTATAAATAATGCACATGGCAGAGTACAAAAATGGAGTCAAGGAGAGGCTCCACCTTACCTGAACGCAGTTATGAATGTTGGCATTGTGAGCTGCAGCCCTGGTCACACAGAAGGCTGCAAGGAGCACTGTGACCCCATCATCCATCCTGACTAAACTACTTCTGCCTCCAAGACCCAAGCCTTCCTCCGTCATTTGAACATCAACTGGTAGAATCATGTCTGCGTTGGACTGAAACGCATCAGGGGCCAAACATGGCAAGGGTTCGAGTTGTATGGTTATAAACATACTTGGAATGAAACATCTGCTTGGGCGCTCTGTTAGGTTGGATGTGTCAGAATAGGGAGAGTTCTGCAAGTCTGAACCCTTGCTATAAATGAAAACACTGTGGCAAAAAAATGTAAATGCATGCCACACATACTTTGTATGAGAGCCCTTCCCAATATCTATAAATATGGTAATTTTGATGTTTCCCAGCTTTAGGGTTTAAAAAGGAGACAGGCACAAGAAATACCACAAAGCCAGCATTTTTCTTTTCATGGATCAATTGTATGGTTTCAGTTTTAACTTACCTGAAAACACTGGAAATTAAATGTAGTGTCTTAAAGAGGATTGCCTTTGAAAGGGAATTATTTGTTCTTGTAAAATCGCTAGAATAGTTTCTCTGTTTAACTGCATTTTCATATGAATTCAAAACTCCTCTCGGGTCAGGCTCTCCAGGAAAATTTTCTCATGGTTTCTGTGGCAGCTGATTCACTCCTTCACTGCCTTAATTTTGCAGCTTTAACTGGCAGGTTCTCTGAAAAGCCATCTACTTCAAAGCTTTGTAAAATAAAGCTTTGAATAAATTACTGAGTGAGAAATTATGCTGGCTGTGTCCCACTTTGTGCCTGGATGTGGGAATATTTGGCAGTGGGTGTGGAATTCCAAGGAAAATTACCTCTTCCCTTTGCCTGAGACCCTGCCTGCTTGCCAAACTCAAAGAGCAGCAAGAAGGAAAACTACACGGAAGTCTCGGGTTTCCCTTTCCCACAGCTCCGGAGGACGCAACCTGAACAACTGTTGAATATTAATATGCCGTGTAACTGGTGCAGCGTTGTGCCAGAAGTGTGGCTTCCAAGGACTACATCTCCCAGCGTGGCAGGGAGGAGACAGCAGCCCAGCACAGCATGCTGGAACTCGTAGTGCTGGTAGAACATCCTTGCATAAGCGGGGCAATGACCCCCAACAGACGTGTGTGGGGGTACCCCCTCCCAGTGCTCTGCCTGCTGGGGTGACGGGCTCTGGGCTGTGTTATTTTGGACTTTATTTAATCTGTTTTTTTGATAGTTAATATAAAATTGACAACGTGAGGCTTCTAAGCAGCAATAATTGCTTTGTCTTTCACAAAGACGCAACCCACTGCCCTCTGTATTTAGGTTTCTGGTAGAAGTGTGTGCAGAGCGGATCTGTCCATAATTGTTTGCTTTTCTTCAGAGCCTTTTGAAGTTTATGTCTCCAAGCCAGTTCCTTATATTAAAAATAAATTCTTCCAAGCCACCAATGAAATGTCAACTGTGATCACAGTCTGACTCCTCACTTGAAGACTCATCTCCTAAGCAATGCGAGGCCACTCTGTGAGTCAGCATTTGAAAGGACCGTTATTCCAGAGAGCACGGGTAAACCCCAAAGTTCAGAGCTGCTTTCTGTAATGGTTTCACTGCATTTAAAATTACTTCGCACTGTGCTCAAAGAAATGCGCATGGTGGGGCCAATTTGGCACTGAAGTTGTGAGGTTTCGAGCACCTCAAATCTTGAAGGAAATCCTCTATATTAATGTAGGAGTCAGATTTCTGGTAGGAAAAGTTTTCCCTCCTGTGTAGTAGGGTGGGGTGAGAGGCTGTGTGGGAAGCATAGACTTTCTGCTGTGTTCTGATGAAATAAAGCTTGAGGACTGTAAAGTGTCCGGGCAGGGGCTCTGTCTTTTGTTTAGTGCCCAGCAGAACAGAGTCAGAGCTCAACAGAGCTTTCTGGACACAAGAACTTTGTTAATTTTTCTTACTTTATTAAAACACTATGAAAATACAAATGGGCGTTAAAGCTCCAAATGCAAGGAAATGCAAGTTTTAAGATAGTCTGCACCAGCCTGTTTATGCTTTTTGTACATATTAATTATAATAGTCTTTAATTATACAATCTCATTTTCTTTTGTTGCTCTTCCTGGTGTTTGCTGTGGCACATACTGAGTATTTGGGGGTCATTAATCACACCCGAGCTATGAATAACTCTGAGCAGGACTCCAACCTATGTGCGCCCATCTCAGGTCTTCCCAACCTCTCTCTGTGCCCTTTTCCTACCCTCCCAGTGAATTTCTGCCTTGGTGCTTCACGGCTCCGAGCTCAAATCAAGCCCCTTTGGCTTGGTGCTGGTGGGGTATTGGAGAATCCTCAGGCCCATTGTGCTCTACCTTGGCATCGAGGAGCCAGTGGGAGCTGCTGGCTGGAGAGGTGATCCAAGGGAAAAGTCCTCCTTGCCTGTCCTGTGGCAGACGGTGCTCAGAGCCAGGACAGGATCATATTGCTGCTACCGAAAGTGTTCCATGGGGATTATCTAAGGTTGGGAAGAGTGTGAAATACACTACAAATTTTGACAAGTTTCCAGTTGTCTTCCCCCCTTCTCTTGGAAGGCTCAACCCAGTGCCTTCCCGAGGGCTCTCCCTGCCCGCAGTTGGGAAGCCAGCAGTTCATGGTGTCCCTGCTCCACATCCCTGTCCAACTGCCCTCCTGTTTGCCACTATTCCTGCAGCCCCTGCATGCTGCAGCCTGGTGACGGGGTGGTTGATCCGCTTGTTTGCGGTAAACTGAGGCGATGCTGCCCACTCTTAGCCCCCCCCACACCCCCCAAGTCCCAGGATCCTGCTGGGACACAACCAGGAGGCACAAGGAACACCCTACGCCTGTGGAAACACGGGCTGCGGGGCTGACTCAGCACAGGGAGAGCAACGGGAGAGAGCAATGGGACAAAGGTGGGAGAGCATTGGAGAAATGAGAGGGGCCGTGAGAGAGATGGGAGGAAGATGGGAAAGCGATAGGAGAGATGGGAGGGAAAGATGGAACAGATGGGAAGGAGAGATGGGAGAGGGTGATGGCAGATACTGATGGGAGACATAGGACGAAGATGGGAAGGTGATAGGACAGATGGGAAGGAGAGATGGGAGAGTGTTGGGAGAGATGGAACAAAGATGGGAAGGTGATGGGAGAGAGAGATGGGAGAGAGAGAGAGATGGGAGAGAGAGGGAGAGATGGGAGAGAGATGGGAGAGATGGGAGAGAGAGAGGAGAGACAGATGGCTCCTCCGTGGCCGCGCTTGCTGGGATCGGGGCGGTGGAGGCACGGCAGCACCGTCCAGCAGCTCAACCCCACCTGCCCGCCGCCCCGGGGAAGGGCCGGGAAGGGGATGATCAGGAACGCCCGGGACCGGCCGGGCAGGGCCCTCCCCGCGCGAGCTCCGCCCGCCCCGCCCGCTTCCCTTTCCGCCGCGCTGCGCTGCTCGCCTTGCGCTGAGCTACGTCGTTTGCGCTGAGCCACCCTGCTTTGGTTGCGCTGAGCTACCCTGCGTTGGTTGCGCTGCGTTACGTTGGTTGCGCTGCGCTACGTCGGTTGCCCTGTGTCGGTTGCACTGCGCTACGTCGGTTGCGTTGAGCTACATTGGCTGCGTTGCGCTACGTATGTTGCGTTTGGCTGCGCTAGTCGCGCCGCCGCGTGGCGCTGCGCCGTTTGCGTGGTTTGCGCCGCGCTCTGCGCCGCTGGCGCGATTGGCGGTGCGGGGCGTGGCGGGGGCGGTCGCGGCTCTCGCCGGGCGCAGGGCGGGCGCTGCCATTCCACCGCCTCCCCAGCGCCGGAGCCGCACGGCCCCGAGCAGCGAGAGCGCGCACGACACACACACACACACACACACACACACACACATATATACATACAGAGCCACAGACGCCCGGCCCCGCTCAGCCGCCCCCCATGGAGGAGCAGCCCCACCACCACAGCAGCCACCACCACCACCATTACTACTACTACAGCCACCACCACCACCACCACCCGCCCGACGGCCGAGCCCAGCCCAAGCCGCCGCTCCGACACGACCACAAGCACCAGGACGCGCCGAAGCGGAGAGCAGGTGGGACGGGGACCGTGCCCTCGGCGCGGGGCGGCGGCGGTGGGGCTCGCCCTGCTCCTCCTCCGCCGCCGCCGCCTCCCCCGGCCCGGCTGGAAGCTTCTCCGCGCGCCGGGGCCGCTTCCTGTCCGCCATGTTGGGGCGCGCGGGCACGTGGGGCCGGGCCGGGGCGGGGGGCGCGGGGTGAGGCCTCTGCTGCCTCTGCTTCTCCTTCTGCCTCCCTCTCCTTCTTCTGCTCCTCCTGCCTCCTTCTTCTCCTGTCTCCTCCTGCCTCCCTCTCCTCCTTCTCCCTCCCTCTCCTTTGCCTTCTCCTCCTGCCTCCCTCTCCTCCTGCCTCCCTCTCCTCCTGCCTCCCTCTCCTCCTGCTCCCTCCCTCTCCTTTTCCTTCTGCCTCCTTCTCCTGCCTCTCTCTCCTTCTCCCTCTCCCCGCCTGCGCCCGGAAAGGGGATAAAAACCTTGGGGGATGAAAATCAATGGGGCAGGGAAGGCGGAGGGGGCCGTCCGGCGAGAGCGGGGGCTTTGGCCTCTTCCTTCTTCTCCTCCTTTCCCTCCTCCTTTTCCTCCGTCTCATTCGTCTCTCCCTCCTCGTCCTCCTCCTTCGCCCTCTCCCCGCCCGCGCCCAGGACCGGGATCAAAACATTGGGGGATGAAAATGAGTGGGGCTGGGAAGGCGGAGGGGCCCGGCCGGGGGGAGCGGGGCCTTCGGCCTCCTCCTCCTGCTGCCCGGTCCCGGTGGCGGGGCACGGGGTGCCGCTCTCGACACCCCCCGCCCCGTTCCTGGGGCCGCGGCGCCCCGAGCGATTCCATCCCGGGGGCAGCAGCAGCAGCGCGGAGCTGCGGGAACGGCCGGGATCTGGCTGCCGTTGTTTGCTTTCCTTGGAATTCCCATTTACATAACCGGGCGAGAGGGACCGGAGCTCCTGGAACCGGGGCTCAGCCGGGATGGAGGCCGTGGAAGCCGGGGGTCGGGAGTGACCAGGGTCCCTGGGAGCTGGGGCTCGCGAGAGCCCAAGCCCCTGGAGCTGGGGATCAGCTGCGATGGAGACCCGAGCTGCTGGGGCTCAGAACGGGCCTGGGAGGCACTGGAGGCTCTGGGAGCTGGAGCTTGAGATGGGCCAGGAGCCCCTCAGAGCTGGGGCTCGGGAAAGCCTGGAGCCAGGGATCAGCTGGGATGGAGCCCCTGGAAGCCAGGGCTTGAGATGGGTTCAGGAGGCACCGGAGCCTTGGAAGCCAGGGCTCAAGATTAGCCAGGAGCCCCTGGGAACCGGAGCTCAGGTTGGGCCTGGAGCTGGGGATCAGCCAGGATGGAGCCCCTGGAGCTGGGCCTTGGGAGGGACTGGAGCATTTGCACGCTAAAATAAGTTCCTGAGCAAAAATAAGTCGAGCAGTCATGTCACCGTCTGCAGCACTCTGGGTTTAATGTGCCTGCACTCGGACCCCCTCCCTTTCCAGCCATGGAGCCACTGGTGAAGCTCACAGATGTTTCACCCTTTCATTTTGATGTCCTTTCCTTTTCCTCCCCTGAATTCTGGTGGCGGCACCTCTGTGTCCAGGCCAGAGCCAGCTGTGCCAAACATTGGTTTGGAGAAAACTCAGGCAGCTGAGTTGTGAATGCTTGAAAATTGGAACTAGAAACTGCTGACACACCGACTTACTGAAATGGATTTTGTTCTTCATTTTATTCTTTCACTCCTCATCTGCAATGGTCTTGTGACCACTCTGATTGTTTTGTTTCATTAACAAGTGGTGTCAGGAGTCTTGAGTCATACAAGGTCAGCTCTAACACGTTGAGAAGGCTTCCTCTGGAATACTTAATTCTTAGTCCTTGACTCAGCCAAGAATCCCATCCCATCAGTTTGCTCCTTGGTGAAATATTCGTGTTTGATATTCTTAACAGTGTATTTGGAAGTTATAGTGGAAGTTGTGGTGGTTACACATACTTGTGTGCAGTAAAATCCTTTTTGATCCCTCTCAGCTAACTCAGTTGTGGAATTTCTGTAGAGATTCCTACAAGGATTCTTGTGTTCCCGACTCGCACAGGACTTGAGCAGTTACATCTGCGAGACATCTGAGGCTCCAGCGTAGCCTTTTGGGATAGCAGTTAATTCCAACAGCATCAGCAACAACAACAATGTTCCTTTTCAACCTGAAGTGCTCAGAGTGCTGTGCTTGGGCACCGTGGCTGGAGATGAAGGCTTAGGTGGGTCAGTTGTTGTGGGAGATGTGAGGCTTTCCACCCTGGGAAAGGAGAATGGATGAGTCAGAGGAGGAGTGAGGCTAGGGCTCTTCCCAGAGAAGCGGGTGCCATAGGAGGGAATCCCTTTCCTCCGCCTGCATGGGGATTTGTTGAGCTGGGCACAGCGTGCTCTTCCTATCTCTCAGTGGGGCTTCAGGACTTCTCTGGATGCGTTGTAACTGAGCTCCTCAAAAGCAATAGTTCTCTGGCCAGAGATTAAAAATAAAGGATGAGGTGGCTCAGTCTGGACTATCCTGGCTCCCAGCTCTGCTTGAATTGTGCTCTCAAGATTCCCTTCAGAACCGCAAGGCCTTGCAATGAGCTTGAGAAGCCAAAAGGAGCTGGATGTACAGGCTTTGATGGGCTGGAGCCCTTGGCAGGTGCTGTGCTCAGGTCTCAGCATGGTGCTGGGACTCTGAGGTGCTGACGTTTCACAGAGCAGGAGAGAGGAGCCAGTTGCCAGCGGTAGTGAAGGGTGCTTGCAGGGATGCGTTAATGCTCGGTTTTATCACCCTTCCAGAGCTGAAGAGCACGTGCGGGGAGGTGTTGGTTGCTATTTTGAAATGAAGTGAGGAGATGCGAATTCCAACTGGATTTTCACAGGTCCTTTTGGAAAAGGGCTTTTTTTTTTTCTCCTTTCCCCCCTGTCACTGGAGCTGGTGTTTGGGAAGAGGGTGGGCAGGAGGGCTGCCGATGGTGTGGGCCTGGGAGCTGATGGAGGTGGCAGGAGTTGGCCCTGGTTCACAGTCTGGATTCTGAACTTCAATGAATCTTGTAGCAAAGGCAGCAGATCCCTCTGTCTTGAAGCATCTTGGGAGTTAATTTTTTTTCCTCTGTGTGACCTGGAAATAGTAGCTGATGAAATAGCTCTCTGGCTTGCCAGTGATGTTTAGTACAGTATATTTTCCTTACGTAGTATCTATATTCTTCTGCTTTGTTTTGTTCTCTATACATCACCGTGTTGTCTCTGAGAGTCAGTGGCCGCCGGTACTTTCTGCTTAAACCTTCTTGCTGTGGCTTCCAGCAAATAAGCATGTGCTTTTCTCTGTCAGGCTAGGTGTTTTCCTATTGTAAAATGTCTGCTTGAGGACACTGGATACATTTGGGGCTGATTACAGCTTTCTGCAGTCACAAGTTTGAACATTTCACATTCTAATTCTTGCCTTTGTTGTTTTTGGCTTTCTTCTAGGCTACGGAGAGCTAAATGGTAACGCAGGAGAAAGAGAAGTGTCATTAAAGGGCCTGTGCGCTGATGAAACCACCACCCCCGGATCCAGGGTACCTAATGGCAGCCAGCAGCTCGTAGACACTAACGTCACCTCAAAGCAGACTGTGAAGGCCAGCACTTTGGGGAAAGCTGGAATCAAACCCAAGAACTTCATTCAGAAAAATAGCGTGGACAAAAAGAATGAGAAGTCCTCTGAAAATAAACTTCGAGAAAGCCAGACCTCAGACAAGCCAGAGGGAGTGTCTATTCCAAACGGCGTGGTAACCAATAATTCTAACTATATCACGAATGGCTACGTAGGCAAAGGGGCCGATAATGATGGTAGCGGCTCCGAGAGTGGATATACTACGCCTAAAAAGAGGAAAGGCAGGCGCAACAGTGCCAAGGGTTGTGAGAACTTGAATCTAGTACAGGACAAAATAATGCAGCAGGAGGTCAGTGCACCAACCTTAAAACAGGAACTTGAGGGTTTCAAGCCTGATTATAGTGAACAGAAGGGGAACCGAATTGAAAATACTAAGCCTGTTTGGAAATACGAGGCTGGGGCTGGTGGAGCAGGCCGGGGAAAGCCTGGGCTTGGGGATGTACAGCGAAAAAACTCTGATGCCAAACCTGGGATTAGCAGCAAGAAGTTTGATGACCGGCCCAAAGGGAAGCATGTGTCGTCAGCTACGTCTAAAGAGGACTCATGGACCTTATTTAAACCACCCCCAGTGTTTCCAGTGGACAACAGCAGTGCTAAAATTGTTCCCAAAATAAGTTATGCAAGTAAAGTTAAAGAAAACCTTAACAAAGCAGCCCAAACGCCATCCACGTCATCTTCGTCATCTTCATCATCTGCTGGGGAAACTCAGGCCCAAACATCGAGTCGACTCTCCCAGGTCCCTATGTCTGCTATGAAATCTGTTACTTCTGCTAGCTTCTCCAATGGGCCGATTCTAGCAGGGACCGATGGAAGCGTGTATTCCCTAGGGACCCAGCCACTGCTCCCAACCACTGCTAGTACTGTCCCATCTGCCTCCTCCGAGTCAGCACCCCAGGATGCGAGTACAGCTTCGACGGCTCTCGAACAAAAGAAATCTAGCCTTTTTATCTACCCTTCAAATATGCAAACTGTGCTTCTGGGTGCAGCGCAAGTCGATTTCCCATCGCAGACCAATCAGCAGAACCTGGGAGATATCTTCCAGAATCAGTGGGGCTTGTCTTTCATCAACGAGCCCAGTGCTGGGCCTGAAACTGTCGTGGGGAAATCTGCGGATAATCAGTTAATGGAAGTGACATTTCAAGGGGAATATCCTGCCACTTTGGTTTCACAATGTGCTGAAATCAGTCCCTCAGGAACTGAACAACCTGTGTTTCCTAAGGCTTATGAGCTGGATAAACGGACTAGCCCTCAAATTCTTAGTGCTATTCTTAAGCCTGGGACTGCTGTGGAGGGTGGTGTCTTAGCTTTGGAGTCGCATCACACAGGTGACCTACAAAAGGCAGATGCCGGTAGCCAAGGTGCTTTAGTGTTTCTTTCAAAAGACTATGAAGTAGAGAATCCTCTGGCCTCTCCTACGAACAATTTGCTAGCCTCCGCCAAAGAACAGAGGTACCAGAGAGGCCTAGAAAGGAAAGATAGCTGGGGTTCTTTTGACCTGAGGGCTGCTATTCTATATCACACTAAAGGTAATGGCTTCAATTGCTGCCTAAGGGCACTCTCTTCTCATTTTTGTTTTATTTAAGTGCAATATTCTAACCTGATCTATTCCTTACAGCAATCCTGATTGTTTTAAAAATGAGCTTTTTTGCTTGCATATCTCTAATGGAGATAACGGTTTGGGAAAGTTATTCAAATGCTTGTGTAATTGATGTTAAGAGGTATAAGCATAAGTGATGTTGGGAGGGATGATACTTAGCTAGCGTGTGTTACAGGCAAAGAGCAGCTTCTCCTGAGCATCTCAGCATTGGAAGGAGTTAAATATGTAGGATTGCCTGCTTTTTTCCAGCTTTGAGGTGATTTTCTGTTGCTGAAAAGACTTCGTAGTCTGTACTTACACCTCTACCACCAAAGTGTTGCAGCTTCTCCCCTGGGCAGATCAGGCCGTGAAATCATGGCTTTGAAGGAAGGAAAAAATTATTCCTATGGCTTTTCATGGCGTGACTTACTTTATTTTTCTAAGCAAAACCCACACACACACTTTTCCCCTGCCCTTCTGGAGTATTATGGCAGCAGCAAGATGAATCTTTGCTTATCAACTCTTCTTAAGCTGCAGATTGAATTCTCTCATTGTCTTTGTAGCCCAAATCTTTCAGATGATTTTATTGCTTTCATGGAGCCCTTTGTAGTCCAGCTCCTTCTTTTCCTGTTTTTTTGAGACTGAAATGACTCAAACACGATACAGACGCTTTAAACTTGGAACGAAGAGAGGGAAGCTTGTGGGATGGCTTGCTTTCTGCTTCAGCCTCAGCCACAGCAGCTCTGAGTCTTGTGGCAGTTCTTGGCTTTTGGTCCTGGCTCAGTGTTGCCAGGAGCCTGCTTGTGTGTTCCCTTTTGGCACGGTGCTACCTTCCCTTGAGGAACACAGGCAGTTCCTTTTTTATTTGTGCCCCCTTCTCTCTCCCTGCATCCCCTTACCCTGAAGGGAAAAAGGTGACATTAATCTTTTGTACAAATGTGGATAATGCCTCTGCATAGGGGTTGGTATTTGGTTAATGTTGGCATATTTGCTGTTTTTACTCATGGTAAAGCTCTTAAATTACCTGTTCACAAACTCTGTAAAGCATACAGAAACGTAGATGCCTTTCTTTAGTAACAGCAAGCCCAGGCATTTAAAAATAATAACTCCAAATATTTATTCCAGGTCACCTCACTCTCACGATGTTAACATTTTAAGCTTTTGTATCCCCGAGGACTGCATTCATCAATCGATTTTATCTGGGTCCTCTACCTTCTACTCAGTCTATTCAAGCTTTCTGTTCCTGTTTCTTCTCTCTGCCTGCAGCCTACATGCCAGTTTCTCATCAGAAAACAGGTTGCCAGAAAGCACAGTGTGGTACAAGTCCTAGGCAGTCCTTCTTCTCTTAACGGTTCACAAGTTTTTCTAGCACTTAAGTTTATCCCTTCTGTTTTGGTCAGCCTGAATGTGTCGTGGCAGAGCAGCTTTGTGCAGCCGCAGCAGGACTCATCAGCTCTCCCTTTCTCACCGGCTGTGTGAAAGACAGACCCCAGTAAAACAATGGGAACAACAGGAAAATAAAGAACACTCCCTTCCCATGTCCTCTTGAGGAGGTGTTAACTTCAAAGTCTGCCTGGTTTAAATCTAAACACCCGAGTTCATTACATCCAGTGGCAAGGATGGGCACCTAAAGCACTCTTGAAAATGCTGTTTTCTGTTCTTTCCGTGCTTCTGCACATGAATGCTCTTCTATGAGCATCCGGAGCAAACACCCTTGTGATTTTCCTGCCCCAGCGCTCCTCTGTGCTGATTATTTTTCAAGCTGTGTCTGTGCCGACTTCAAGGTGTTACTTGGGGGTGAAAGATGATGGATGTTTCTGATCAGTGTTATCATTAATGCATAGAGGTGCTCCAAACAGCTTGAGCCTGTCTTTCTCCTACTTAGTCTTCAGGTGTTATAGCTGGTTTACAAAGCAGGAGATCAGTAGTGATGATGATGCATTTCTGTGTCTGTTCAAGTCCACCTTGGTGTGTTTGGGTAAGGGGGCTTGGGAGGAGCGGTGCCTTGCTCTGCCCCATGCAGGTGGAAAATGCTGTCCCCCCACTTCCTGGCTGTGGTTCTGCAGTCGGAGCCCCGCGGGTGAGCTCCTGTGGCACAGTGTACTCCGGAATGCCTAGAACGCAGAGCTGCCAGAGTGTGTTTGCAGTGCAGTGGTTAATTCCCACACTGTTCTCTCCATTTGTCTTGGGCTGTTTGCCTGAGGTCCTGCTCCTGTAGCCAACCAGTTCCTCTGCAACACGAAAGGCACAATTTCACTTGCCTATTTTTCACAAGCTGCCTTCCCCTCCTCTCAGTAGAGCATGCAGGTTTGCCTGGGCTGGTGTTAAGGTTCCTGGGTAGCTGGATCCTCAGACTGTTTGATTTTGATTTCAAGAGGAGGGTGAACTTCTCCCTCTTCAGATCGATCTGTTTGCTTTTGAGCAAAGTCTCAATAGTTTGATCTTCAAAGCTGCCCTCCCTCCAGGGTTGTGGACACAAAGAGAAAGGATTGCAGGGCAAGGGCAGGGGTGAGCGCAGAGCATCAGAGAGGTCTCTGCCCTGGGCTCCTCAGTGTGGAGCAATTCCATGTGAGCTACCAATGGTGCAAGGGTGAAGCTCTGTGTGTCCAGTGAGGAATGGGCTCCGGCATAAGCAGACACAGTGCGTTGACCTGGTTGTCACAAGCTTGCACTTGTTTGCACTGTTTGTGGCTGTAATCAGGTTATGTGGATCCTCATCTTGGACTGTAAATAGGCTGTGGGAAAGCCTCCAGCTTACTCAGTAGCTTTGTTCCAGCAAACCAGGCTTTCCTATGCAGGGTTTGCCCAGTGACTGCAAGGGGCATTATAGACTGTAATTGCTTCACAGCTTCCCTAGGAAGGGATGGATGGAGGAGTGAGCACCAGGGTGGGCTGGCTCTGGTACAGCAATCCTGTTCAAACCACTGCAGCAGCGTGCTTGCTGGTAGGGCCGTGCTGGGGTGTAGAGGTGTAGGGCTGGGCAGCTGCAGAGCCGAGCGAGGTTGCAGTGGAAGAAGCTGTCCTTGTTTGTGTGCGCCCAGATTGCTTTTTCCCCAGAAGTCAGGGCACTGGGAACACACTGGCAAGGCTGGTGATGCACCCACCTGTTCTTCTCTTGGATGCTTTTTGAGCTGGTTCCTCTGTGCCCCTGCTCTGTGCCTTGCTTTTATTTTGTCTTTTTAAAGGGCAGAAAGACTCTCACGATCGTCTGATCTGCTTAACTGTAAAAAGTGATCCTTCAGCGGGGCTGCCTTCATTAACAGGCCGTGCCACTTGGTGTTTGTGACGGTGCCTTGAAGCCCTCACAGGTGACGGACCTGATTTAGAAGGTAGATGTCATTTAGTCTAGCTCTGGTGAGCTGTTGTGGTTGGAGGCAGGGATGGTAGCTTAGTGTGGGAGACTGGAAGGACCAAGAAGGAGCGATGCTCTTGTTTAGGGACATTGTCCCTGTCTAGGTTAGAACTGAACTCGTGCCTTGGTGTGACAATGCCAAAATCCTCATCTTTTGGAGGTAAAACTGCTCCTCACAGATCTTTTTGGCCCTTCAGAAAGAGGAAGCTGGGTGTATCTCAGCTTTACTTCTGTTGAAATCAGGATCTTCTTACTGCTTTAGTCCTCCTTTTAAAGACAGCTGGATGAAATGTTTCATATTGGAATAATGTCAACACTCTGCAGCATTTCATGGTGTATTTGCAGTTGCAGGCTTCCAGGAAGGGCTCTGTCTCTCACTAATGCCTGGCTTTGTGTTTGCCATACCAGCTTCATGGTGGGGAGCTCAGTAGTTTGCTTGTCATTAGCCAAAAAGCAGCTAATCAAGGTCTCCAGTTCGGCTGCACAGCAGTGAAGACCACATCAGTGGAGGAGAGGAAACTGCAGTGTTTCCCACTTTCTGTCTTGCCACCAAGTTTCTGCCTGTACCACTGCTTTTGTTCCTTTCCAGCCTCTCAGCTGTACTAGCATCTCTGCTTGTGTGAAGAAGCAGAAGAGCAGCATGGAAAATAGAGCACGGCAGCGTGGGCCAGCTAGGAGTGGCATTTGCCGGAATGGTGAACTGGGTCAGAAGAAATAGCAGAGCTGTGAATTCAGCAATTTTCATCCTTTACATCAGGAGAGAGGGGAAAAAAAAAAAAGCCTCCGTTTCCCATCCCCCTTGGTGGGAAGGGGTTAGAGCTCCGTCTGCTGCTGCTGGTCTTGTGGGGCTTGGGCTGTGGGGCAAAAGCTAATTTAATTCTCCCTCAAGTCTCTGCCTTTTCCAGTTGTCAAGATGAGTTCCGTGTACTTGGCACAGCAATGAGTCTCCACAGCATTGAATTTTTAATCTTCGCTTTGTTTCCAGGGCAATCCCCTAACTTAATCATTGTGTCCTGCAGAGGAGAAACAGAAAAACCAGGCGAGGATGGTCCCTCTTTGTTATTTGTTTTTTTTAAGCTCTTCATTTTAGGGACAATTGTCAGTTTATGTTAGATTATTAATGACGAAGAACTATCACCGTGGCGTTGTGCAGGCACTTCTGCTTGCAAGGGCCAGCCTCTTTACCAAGGAAATTGTGTGTAAAAGTGCCAGTCTTAACAAGTTATGGCAGAAAGACTTCTTTCCCCTTCAAGGTTATGTACCAGTCCTGCTATAAAGTTTATTGGCCTAGGAGGAATCTTGCCACAATTCACCAGAATGGGCCTCAGTCTGCTGACATCAAAGCCTTCCTCACCAACCCGTTGTTTCAGGGATGCTGCCCAGAAAACTTGGTTCCTCTCCTTAGAGCTCATTGGGTGGATGTGGCTGCGGCTGTCAGCAATTCCTTAGCAAACCACAAGCCTAATTGCAAAAAATCCTGAAAGTCATGAGGTTAGACGGGGCACGGAAGGTGACCTCGTTGTGCCCTGGCTTGGAGCAGGGCTGGCTTTGGTGTTGAATTGTACAAGGGTTTGATGCCGTTCTCTCCAGCTGGGTTGGAGTCTACTGAGAAAGAGGTTGCGTTGGTTGCCTGTCCTGTTTTGGAAGTGCTGGGCCTTCTCTGTTGATCAGGTCTTGAATCATAAAATGGTTCAGGTTGGAAGGGACGTTAGAGCCCATCCAATTCCATCCCTCTGGATCAGGTTGCTCAAAGTGCCATCAAACCTGTCTTGAACCCCTCCAGGGATGGGGCAGCCACCACTGCTCTGGGCAACCTGGGCCAGGGCCTCCCCACCCTCACAGCAAAACATTTATTCCGAAGATCTCATCTCAATCTCCTCTATTCCAGCTGAAAACCGTTCCCCCCTTGTCCTATCCCCATGCTCCCTGATGAAGAGCCCCTCCCCAGCTGTCCTATGGGACCCTTTTAGTACTGGAAGTTACTTGACCCTCTTCTTCTCTGGAAAGCAGAAATGCTGGATTTGGGGTTGGCACCACAGGGAGGTGGAGTCAAACTCTTATTGAGGACACCCTTTTTTCTGTAGGCAATGGTAAGAGTTCTAGCTTGGAACTCGCCCTGGAAGCTTTATCTAGGGAAAGTGGGCTCAAGAAAAGAAGTCCCTGAAGCGAAGGAAGGAGGTTTGAGGCCTCTTAACATGACCAACTCCTGGGGACTGTCTTTTCTTCCACTCAAACCATGTGCTTGCTGTCTCGATTGTCAGAGCTGGGGCTCGGACAGCAGTGGCTCTGCCGCACTGCTGGGTCACTCACTGCATTCTGTCCAACCTCTGTTAGGTGTCACAGCACTTGGGATCAGCGCAGGATACCACAGCCTGTAACTCACCCTATTTCCGTGAGGAAAACTCGCTCTGATATATTACCAAGTAAAGCAAAATAAATCGTAAAATCCCATCTTAAGATTCAAGGAAAACCTTTTTTTTCCCTTGTTCTGCGTTGCAGTTGGCCCAAGTTATATTTTTTCCCCTCTGTGAAGTTGTTTCAGTTGGTAAATGTGCTACCCTGTATCTGCGTGCTGCTGGCCAAGGAGGACCTTGCCCCGGCTCTTCTGATGGCAGATGTTCACTAGCAGTCAGTGTTACAGCCAGTTGCTGATGCTGTTTGGTTTTGTAGACTTGTCAGGCTGTGTGTCTGCCAGCCAAAGAATCCAGGTATTTGGGATTCACAGGACACTTTACACCACCTTCTCTCTTGCCTCTTTTTGCTGAAGGAGGAAGATTATTTAAAATCTGAAAAGGTTGGATTTTTTTTTCCTGTTTCTTTTTGTTACAGAATTTCTTCAGCTTTAAGTTTCTTGGTGGTTTTTGAGAGTATTTCGCTGTCTTATCTCATTGTCAGGCACATCTTAATATTTGCAGGTGGCTTTCTTGTGGTGGCTGATGAAGTTAAAAGCAGATGGAAGTGGAAAAGAAAGCATGATGTTTTGCACAGGGATATGGTAGCGGGCAGCACTTCAACCTCTGCCTTGTGTTTGCTGCTCTAACATTGTTCTAATGCAGAGGAACCAACAACTTAAGGGTAGTTTTCTGACCCCTGCCTTTAGGGAAGGCTGTTAACGTAAGTGCTTTTCCTTAGCTGTTAGGAAATGATGCACCTGACTTCACTGAGTGGAAAACCAGCTCTGCTGGAGGTAATTGTAATAGCTGGTTTGATTTACTACTGGGGAATCTACATCTGAGGGGTTAGGGAGTCGGTCCCTTGTTTATGTCCCTGAGGGTGTTCGGGGCTCGTTCCTGAAGAACTTGGGGTTCCCCTGACGAAAGAGCGAAGTGTTTTTGTTATAGTGACACAAACATAACAGACCCTGTAAAAGTTTGTCAGGGCCTTTCTTACAAGAGACTTAATTGTGCAAAGAGGGCTGGCAATACTTATTTACATGCAATTCCCTGCCGCAGAGGACTTTGGATGGTAGCGGACAAAGGAGAGATGAAGGGTTGGAGAAGGGATGCGAACATGCAAGCGATTGATCAAGGTGGTATTTGACACTCGTCCTGCTGAGGCTGGGAGTTTTGTAGGGTTTCTTCTTCCTTTCCCGTGCCAGTTAGTTTTCTTGTTACCTTGGTTTGTGCTTTGCTGCTCGTACTGTGTAGCTTAATAATCCATTGCCATTCTTCTTTCCTATCCCCTACCAAGGTCCTGTCCCCCTCCTCTTCTCTGGCAGAAGGGAGGCTTTAAAGATTGTTTGTGCAGGTTTTGTTCCTACTAAATGCTCCTTGTCTGTTATTTTCTCTCTTACACTTAGGTGCAGGGTACAGTTGGTGTTTTTGTAAATATTCTAGCTCACAAAATTCCTCCTTGATCGTGACTAACTGTAGGTATTTTAAATAGGTCTCTAAAGATGTGACTTAATTTTGGGGATGTTTTAAAGAGAAGAGCCTTCTGTTTCTTAGTGTCAGTGAAAAGAGCATCTGACTTTGTTATTGCTCAGGGAAAAAAAAAAGTGCGTGCTCTTTCAGCGAGAATTGGGGAGGGTTTGTTTGTCTTTAGTGTTGTAGAGGCAAACTGGGGAAAGGACACGGATCTGTTGGAGCAAGTCTAGAGGAGGCCATGGAGATGATCCGAGGGCTAGAGCACCTCCTGTGTGAGGACAGGCTGGGAGAGCTGGAGTTGTTCAGCCTGGAGAGGAGAAGGCTGTGGAGAGACCTTAGAGCAGCTTCCAGTATGGAAAGCGGCTCCAGAAAAGCTGGGGAGGGGCTCTTGATCCGTGGAGTGCAGGGATAGGATGAGGAGGAACAGTATTCAGCTGAAAGACGGAAGATTGAGATGAGATTTTAGGAAGAAATGTTTTCTGGTAAGGATGAGGAGGCCCTGGCCCAGGTTGCCCAGAGCAGTGGTGGCTGCTCCATCCCTGGAGGGGTTCCAGGCCAGGTTGGATGGGGCTTGGAGCCCATGATCCAGTGGGAGGTGTCCCTGCCTATGGCAGAGAGTGGGACTGGGTGATCTTTAAGGTCCCTTCCAACCCAAACCATTCTGTCATTCTGTGATTGTATGAAAGAGCTGCAAGCCAAGCAGGCAGCCGGGTGTCTGGAGCGTCGCACCTTATTCTTGGCTGATACGTTGACAGCAGTTCTGCAGCGATGTTAGCAGAGTAATCTTTGTGTGGCGTGCTTCAGCAGATGCATGCTGTGAACCATGAGAAACTCACTTTGTCCAGCAGTTCTGATTTCACACACGCTAAGCATCAGCTTGTAAAAATCATCTCTCCGGGCTGCTTGCTGAGGCTGTAATGAGTGAAGCAGTGTTGGAGTTGGAGTAGTAAAGCCTGAAGTCAGATTGAGTTGTATAGGAGTGGAGTATGGCAATGACACTCCTGATGCTCAGTTTGGCCATCTGACCCTTAAGACCATGTTACAGCCGTCTTTGCCTTTTATTGCTGGATCATTCATGTTGGATTCAGACAGTGCTGTGGGCTGCGTTGGAGCTGTGCAGCCGGACAGGATGGAGCTGGCTTTGTCCAAAAGCCTCAGCACAACTGCTCTGGTGTGGTGCCACACTCAGGAAATAAAAACATGTTTGGAGTTGTCTCTAAATGGCAGCATAAATCTGCGTAATAATAATGGTCTTCTCGTTTTGCTTTCACAGAAATGGAATCGGTTTGGAATTTGCAGAAGCAAGGTAAGGATATCGGAAAGAATTAATAAACCAAGTTGGTCTGTCCTGCTTGGTCTGTTGGGGTGGGTGTTTAGAGCAGGTTGTCTTGGTGTCCAGAGATGCCAGAGTTCAACTCTTCATGGCCTGCGTTTGGTCACTGAGCATAGTAAGTTTTCCTGGAATGGTGTGGGCTTCAGAGAGAAGCAGGGTCTCTAGAAGAGCAATAAAACCAGTGTCAGAGTAGATTTAATGAGTCTGCCCTCGTGTGTACAATAATTGCTTCTGTTTCTGGTGTTGGGTGTCACACCCAAACCTAAGGTTTCTATTCTGGTGTGTCCCCACAAATTCACTTGTGAAGATGGTCCGTGTTATCCTGTGGGAAGAGCAGTAGTGGAGATGCCCAGGGCTGTAATGGGCCTGAGCACGGCTTTGTGGGACGTACACAGGGGACCTATGGACCAGTTGGTTAATGCCTGAGTACTCTGCAGATCTCTTCTGGGTATCTCCAGCCACAGGTCCTGACAGTTGCTTGATGAAAACTTAGCGTTTTGCTTTCTTTCCAGATCCCAAAAGGATAATCACTTACGATGAAGCCATGGATCGCCCGGATCAATGAAGGTAGCAAGACAAGACTGCCTGTTCTAACCTTTCTGCAGCATTTGTGCTGTTCATAGGGGACAAAAGGCTTTTATGCTCCTTCTAAATCTTCAGCGCAGCAGAGGAACCATAACTAGAATCACAGGATAATATATACAAATATATATATAGTTATTTAAAAATGGCAACTGAAAGTAATTAGACTTCTTAAGGAATCTGAAAATTTATTTCCACGAGACTACACACGTGATTATTTAATCTCCGGTACTGAATAGATCTTTTTTTTTTTTCGTTCTTTTTGTTTTGTTTTTGTTTAAAGAGTGAATGCAAGTGATTAACGAATACAGACTCGATTTACAAGCCCGGTTCTAAAGTTCCTGCTGTCCGTCTAGATGGGCAACAGCAACCCACTGGAGAGGCATTTCCGCTTGACAAGGTTTCTGTTTCTCGTTCTGTGACTGTAGTGACACACTAATCACAGGGAAATCGGGATGAGCCACCATCCTTCATCTCCCTTTGCCCTTCCACCTCCCCGATTTGGTGTTGTTTTGTTTTTGTTTTCCATTGAATGCTGGAGAAACGCCTTGAAGTTTGCCGAGTTTCTTGTTTTTATCCAGAGAATTCTAATCCGCATGTTTTGCCAGGAGTAAAGCAACCAGTCCTGTGCTGGGGATATTGTCTTAAAGCATCATCCTGCTGGGGGAAAAGATGGGAATACTGCAGTTCTAGGACGCATGGTGACGTCACACAGTTGACCTGGCTCCGGTTACACATTGGACTATTGCAACTGAAGAGCTCTTTCATTTTAAAAGACAACATGCAAAAATAAGCAATCTGTTTAGGCATAAAAAACCCAACAAAAACCTACTGTTCCCGCAGTTTAATGCCTTGGTATTACTGGGAGCAAAAAAAAAAATTAAGTATCTTCTGCTTTCAAATGTAGGTGCTTCGTATCCGCTCTGTCTGTCTTCTAACACTAAATGTGCCGGATTTTTTTCCCATTTTCATTGGAAAACTGAAGAGGAATTGAGTTCTGCTAACTTTCACCCTTCTTGAGTTATTATTTTCTCTTAAAAGAAAAAAAAAAGAAAAAAATTAAAAAAAAAAGAAAAATTTAGGAAAAAAAACCCACAAAGAAAAATGGGAATTTGAATCCTTTTCCATTTGTCCGTAGAACGCCAAGGGCTGGGCGTCCCACACCTGCCCGTTGGAAATGCTCTTTTATATTTTAATGCAGTCTGTGTATTTCCGGGCTCTGCTTCTGATTATCTCTTAATAAAAATCTATTTTATTACAAAAAAATGGAGGACTTAGGAATGAAAATGATAATTTAAAAATTTTTTTTTTAAAAAAAAAAAAGATCCCAAGGGAAGGAAAGGTTCCTGGCAGCAACATTAGAGCGGGCTGCGGCTGCGTCACCCACTCTGTCCCGTTGCAGCCTGTAGTGCGTCCAAATCACGCTGGGGTCCGGCAGTTGTTCTGGGTTTTTTAAAAGGTGGAAAGTTCACAGGGTCCAGTGCAAAAGCAAGTGAGGAATGAAGTAAAAATGGGTTTTACAGACCCGCCAGAGCCCCACACATAACAGTGTTCATCATGGGTGAACACTGGCTGCTCTGGGCAACAGGGCCAGCACCGTCTGCTGTCTCCTAAAATTAAACTGGACCCCACGGGGCATTACGGGAAGCAGATAAGCCTGAAACTTTTGCCTCCCCCTTGTGCTTAGATTTATCCACTTGTTTGTTGTGTTGTTTTGTTCTTTTTTTTTTATTTTATTTTTTTTTGGTTAACTAGGAGTATGTAGCATGCGTTTTTTAATTGTTTTTATTCTTTTTAATCAGATTTGTTCCTGAATGAGACGCTTAGGTTCATGGTGGGACAATGCAACTTAATTCTGTACCTTTTGTAAGATTGCTAGCTTTCCGCCACGCTCTAGTTTTAAAGGTTTGACTATGGATTGCCTGCTCCATTTTATGTATAAAATACTATATAGTATAATGCCGTAGTGGGATACTATATAGTAACCATGTGTTGTATCAGTTCAGGTTCAGACGTGTGTGGTTGGCCAGTCGCAAATAGTTCTGTTTCACCTATCAACTGTAACTTGCAGCTGTATAACATGTTTACAGATGTGCCCGACATCCAGTCCTCCTGACGTTCCTCTTTTGAATTCTGTCAAGTCTCCCAACTGCTTGCCAAAAGTCGGAATCGCCTCCAGCTCCGCTGTGGAAGAGCGGGGGGCATTCCTGAGCTTTAAAGTGTTGAACAAACTGGACGGTGGGACTGGGAAAATTAAGGTGGAGGAAATGTTCTTTCTTTTATTATTATTATTATTATTATGATTTTCAACAAGTTGAAGGCTGATGGCAAACTTTCCAGTTTGTTTTACTGGCTTTAAGGCTCTGCTGTGTATTTATTTGCCTTGTGTAGTCACTTGTCGCCTTAAGGGCTGGGTTCCATTAAAAAAGAAAAAAAAAAAAAAAAGACAAAAAAAAGACAAAACCAAACCCTGTTTTGCTTCCCTGAGGTCTGCACTGCCCTGGGACCCCCGGATCTGTGCTCGGGGCTGGCGCTGCGAAAGCTGAGCAGCAATAACCCATCCTGAACTTGACCCTGTTCTTTTAGAAAGATCCGAGTCTGTATATTTGAGGACTTGGCCTAATCCAGTCCATCCTCTAAACAGCAAAAGCGGTGCTCAATGAAACACAGTTTGAGTGATGGGTGGGTGGGTTTTTCCCCTGATGTTCATCCCTGCTGCTTTTCCTCGTGGCCCCTTGCTGGTGGTGCCCCCGAAACAACCTTTGCCGCCTTTCTGCTCTCTTTCTGCCTGTCCTCCCTCCCACTGTCTGTCCGTCTCCGTGTGCTCAGCACCGAGCAGTTAGGAAATCCTCTCTCTGAGCTCCTGTCAATATTTCTTGGATAGATGATTGCTTAGAGCCAGGCAGGACCGTGGAAGAGATTTCCCCATGCCATCATGTAACGCCCTGTCGCTATCTGCAGTCCCCTGAAGTCCTCACACAATTCTTTACTGAGCACTTATTAAAAATATCTTAAGATTTAATTTGTTTTCTGATTATTTTTGTGTAAACTTATACAAAAAAAAAAGAAAAAAAAAACAAAACAAAAAAAAAAAAACCTGAAATGGAGCTGTGACTAATTTAGCACATTGAAATAATGCTAAGGTGTTACTGATAAGTCTCATGTTTTGTTTTTGTTTGACTCAGAGTATTAGTACTGTAGCATAAACCAAATACAGCCCGGGAAGGGGCGCAGCCGCCTTCCCTCCCGGGTCTGCACCCGAGGGTGTCCGTGTGTGCGCGGGGGGCGAGGAGGCGGCGGTGCGTGTGCGAGCATCTTGCTCGCGTTGAGGAGAGCGAGCGTGTATTTATTTGTGCCATTGTTTTCATTACACTGAGTAAAGTCTGTTTTAAAACAAAAACCCTTTAATACGTGTCGCGTTGGGAAGTGGCGCTGAGGGTGAAATCGTGACCTATTTTTTTATTAGCTATGAAGATACTAATTCAGGGTAAGGCTTCTATCCCACTTCCGTTCCCATTGTGGGTCCAATGAGTCCCTTCTCTCTGGTTCTCTTGCCAGGCTTTCTCTTCATTGGAGTAAGGATTCCTGCGCGGGCAGGGGCTGTCTCCTTTCTCCAGGTCTTTCCCCACCGCTCCTCCTCTGCTGGCAGGTCCTCTGGAGTATCCCTTGTCCAGGCTTTTGTGCACACAGACAGGAGCGCGTCCCGCCAGCCAGATCCAGCACAGGTTTGCTTTTTCTGGTGGATCAGGGAGCGTTTCCTCCGCTCCAAGAGATGGTTTAAAAGCTGCTCCGTGCTCCCAGTAGCAGTGGCTTAGGGACCTTCTCTGCTCCCTCCCTTTCCACCTGACTGGTGGATTGGCAACGTGATGGCTTTCAAGATTTGGTTGGAGTTTGGTTTTTGTTTAAACCCACTTCAGTTGTCTGTGAAACCTGTTTTCATTGTCAGAAATCTCTTGTCTCTCTGACAATGTGGATATAGCTCCAGGGTGTGGTTTCTGTTGCTAACCCATTTCAAACCATCACCCATTCCTATCCACAAATCCCACTTTTGTAGCTGCTGTGAACTTTGAAATGTGGAAGAAAAACCCAATTCTCATTAGGTTGCGATAATGCCAGCTATTCGGTGGTGGGGAGCGGGTGGCGAGGTGACCGTCTGGCTGAACGGAAAGGAAAATCGCTTCCTGCTAGGAAAAGGAAAAAAAAGAGAGATGGAAGTTGTCTTAGCAGTTGCGTGTGTAATTCGTGCTTTTCACCTTCAAGAGAATGTTAGTGTAGCACAATAGCGTCCTTCCCAGAGGAGGCCGGTGGGTGACCTCAGGGACATTGGGGAGTGGTGGCATTCACAGCCGTGTTTGAGAACCGCTGGTCTTTGTCCTGCACGCTCAGATTTTGCTTTAGATTCAGCGTTTTCAGTAAATTGCGATCGTGTCTGAAGCTTTCAGGAGTCTCATCCCTAGAAGCTTTTTCTGTCTATACATCTGTAGTGGTCTGCTTTCCTTACAGAGGCTGTTTACAAGGGAGATGGTTGAGGTCAGTCAGGAGAGGAGGGAACAAGGCTACACATAGTTTAAAGCTGCTACACTTTCCACGCCAGTGCGTGAGGCAGGAGGAGTGCTAGCGTGGTGGAGCCGCCGAAGAAGCCATGGAAATCCTTGGTTTGGCCACCGCGAGAGCATTTTTTCCATGTGAAAAAAACCCTAGCGCAAGTAGTTGGGGAGCAGGAACCTGGGCTGGTCTGAAGGAGCAGATCTTGGTGCTGCTGGACGCGCTGCCTTCCAGAGCTTTCAGAGCTTTAGACATTTGCACAATCCGTGTTACACCACAGGGTAAGGTTGGCTTCCTCGTATCCCACGCGAGATCCTCACAAGTGGCATCGTTCGCAGCACGATGCCAAAACAGTGGATGGATGGGAAAGCACAGGAGATCCGCAGCGGCCGATCGTTGGAGGCGTTGCCGGGGTGTCGGCCTGCACCCTGTTCTGGGGCAGGAGCGAAACTCATCCCTGTGCTTTCCCCAGGGGTTGCTGAGCTGTGTTTATCTTGACTGTTAACCAGAAAGCTTCGTATAACATGT
Organism: Cuculus canorus; assembly: GCF_017976375.1. Lineage (NCBI taxonomy): Eukaryota > Metazoa > Chordata > Aves > Cuculiformes > Cuculidae > Cuculus > Cuculus canorus. Next base: position 4,710,475 of record NC_071420.1, read on the forward strand.
CCAGAGCTCTAAAGCCATTTTGTAAGATAGCAGTATCCCTTTTCTACAGCCTTATTAACGAGTAGAGTATCTTTAAAAAGAAGAAAAAAAAAAAAACAACTAGTTCATTTCTTTCTGTGGTATGAAACTTGTGTGCTGCAAACATACAAGCGTTCAGCAAAAACACAACTTACAGTTTTCTTAAAAAAAAAAAAACACACAAAAACCCAACAAAAAAAAACCCTGTCTGCTTTCCATATGGTCTTTCCTCAGGTGCTAAATAAGGGTTCCAAAAATGGATACTGCTTTAGGAGTTTCTGCTTTATTCTTAAATACGTATTTTTTTGCTTAGGTGTTGTAAAGATATTTTAACAAGAATGTTTTTTTTTTAATGTAAATAAGATTGTGTCTTTAATTTTTTTGGTTTATCTCCTTTTTGTCTATATTGAATAGTCAGATTTTCATTTTATCCTTTTGAGAAGGACCCTCTTATGACCTTCCTCGAAGACATTTCATTAAGTGTTGCTGCATTTTAAGAATGAATCTACAACTGTTCATTGTCTTGGATTAATGCTGCTGCTGCTATAAGTAACCCTGAAAATCAAGAATGTGTGATGCACTTTTTTGACCTGACCATGTCGTTCCCCTTGCGGGTCGTCGAACCCTCCTGTAACACAGCCACTGCGGGAAGCGCGGGCACTGGTAGAAGCCGGGGTGTCGGAGCGGGGTGTACCGAATTTTGGTGCTGACCTACGGGAATTTCTATGCAAACGCAAGCAAAGGAGAACTCTTAACTTGAGAGAACACTGTGCATTTTTATTTGTTTTTGGTTTTTTTTTCCTCTCCTTCCTTTTCTTAAGCTGCTATTGGAAGGGCGGTGCAAATCCCTGAGGGTTTCGGCTGCTCCTTCCGCGATGGCTGGTGGTGCAGGAAAGATGCCCGAGTAACATGTAAGGTAGAAAAATCTCAATCGACTCTTGTCTCGTCTCCAGTTTTAGTATTTTTGTTTTCTCTTTGAATCTAGCTATGGAAGGAAGTGGCTCATCTCTGCAAAAAGGTCTTTCATGCTGTATCGCAATGTGAAGTTAACCAACAGTATTAGAGATCGGCCTCCTTGCTGCCATGCTCTTGGCAGCGTGGAATTGTAGGCTCCTTGTCCAGCCGCCTTTGGGTGCTGGGGAGCAGTTGGTGCCCAGAATCATCTGTTTTCCAAGGAAAAAGTGAAGCTAGGTCTTCTACTCCGCCAAAACCTGATGGCGTGAAAGCCTGTGGTGGTGCCGCCACGTGGCACGAGGCAGGTCCAGAACCTCTTGTCTGCATGGGTCACACCTGGAGCAATGCAGGGCGATGCGTGCAGTGACAGAGAGGTTTATGGAGGGGAAAGAGAATTTACTTGACTATTTGTAGAAGATCCTAAAGTACCTCTGCAAAGTGAGGGAAGAGTAACGAAGTCATGTAGGAAAAAACGCTTGGGATTACAACTGCCTGGAAAATCGCCTGTAAATACCATAGTCCCCAGCTCTCTGCCTGTTTAATGAGTTTATTCAGCATTGGTTTTTTTGGGCCAGCGTTTGCTCCTTCACACACGCGTGTGTGTGTGCGTACACCTGACTCAATGTGCCTTGCGTGTGTGCTCTTGGCTGAGGAGAGTCCGTAGGGGTGTGGGAGCTGCTGGGACGTGGCCAGGCTCGTGGCTGGCAGCGCGATGACTGTGCCCCATCTACAGTCGAGGGTTCGTCACTGTCCCGGTCACCCATCAGAGCAAAATGAGACTTGGGCTCAAGCTTGTGTAGTGGCTGTCTTACAGTTTGGGGACGATGTCCTGCAGGGTGGCACCTTTCCTTTCCTAACACAAGCTGTTTGCTGCAACTTCAGAGGGTAACTAGGAGGGAGAGAAAGAGAAGCTGAGAAGCTGCTTTGCTGTTCTCCTGCAGACAGAAATAAGCATTGTGGTGCTTTACCTGCAAAGCCAACACAGGTGAAGGTCAGGAACCGACTTTGCTTTGGAGTTAGGGCTTTCTGCGGCACTGGGAGTCCCCTTACCCAGAGGATTTATTCCCTTCCAGGCTGTGGTTCTTGTTACTGTGGGTTTTCTCAGTGTGTTTGTAAAGGAGAAGTAAACATGCCTTGCTTAACCTGAATGAAATAGAGATGCTTATGTTTGCAGTCAGTGACTCTGAATACGAAGCTGTGCAATCCTTGTTTCTTCATCTCTCTCCCGATTCACTCACCCCTAATGTGTGATTCCTGTCTGAGTCTTTTCTGTCCTTCTGCCACTGTAAATGTGAAAGCTTGCTTGCATTATTTTTTAGAAATGCATTTTGCACACTCGGGTTTCACTGAAGCTCCGTGAAAAGGTTAGTTTGAAGCAGATGAATAAAGCTATGCACATGTTTTGAAAGTTTAATTTGTGTCTCATTACCAGAAGTGACTTATCTGCCCTCTTTTGCATTCCTGTGCTGTCATTGCCTGCATTATCTTCACCATCGCGGAGGGTATGATGGAAGGTGGCAGTTCTTTGCTGACAGCCGTAGCAGAAAACTGGCGCTTCTTGATTTTTTTAGTAGCCTATCTCTCTCCTTTGCTTTCTCTGTATCTCGGTATAGCTATATAAATATATATATTATTTTTTTATTTTAAAGAGCCTACTTTAGTAATTGAATCGGAGGGAGCGGGGTGTGCTGGCGTGTGTTTCAGATACACTTTGTGCTGGCGGATGAATGAGTGCCCTTTTTCTCTGGTCGGAAGCGTGGTGGTACCCGCCGGTATCCCGCCAGGTGTGCGGGCGGGGATGGGGACAGGGAGCGCGCGACTCGGCCCCACGTGAAGCAGCTTTAGGAAGGGGTGGAGGTCAGTGTGGTGCGGGCGTGAGCAAACCTGAGGCTTCTAACGGCAAAATGAACTGAAGAGAACTCCTACCTTTGCGCGTTCCCATTGTGAGGTGGAGGGAAGGCTTCCTCACTGTCCCTGTGCAGGGGCTGTAGTTCATGGCCCGCTGGAGCAGAGGGAGGGCTCCCACAGTCTCCAGGTGAGAGCTGTGTCTTGGTTCTGTGTTCCTGAGTTGGGTGCACTGAGTTGCAGGTACCACCTCTGGGAACTTGTTCCTTTAGCCCAGAGCCTTTGTGCAGGAGGGTCAGGATCTCGTGATGGGAGAAGGACCCTGACAGCGTTCTCCTCATGTTCCCTTCACCATGGCAGAAGTTTGTACTAACTTAACAGCTTTTTTTCATACAGAACAGGGCTGCTTTTCTATCTACCATCACACGTGTACTTACACACCTTCAGTGGCTCGCGAGCCCCTGAAGGTCCTCGACTTGTTTACTGGGGGGACGGATGCCCCTCTCTCCCCCTCCCCTGAATATTTCAGTGTTAAGGGCGGTGCGGAACACAACCGCGCGCTTCGACTGCGAGCTGGGGCTGGAGCCGTCACCTCTCCTACCCCTGCCCCGGTTGAGAAGTTCTCATTTCGTTTGGTTTTCTGGTGTGTATTAAAATCGCCGCGAGGGGTTGTGCTCTTACCTGCTCAGGAGCTGAATTACCTCTGACCCGCGGAGAGGGGCAGCCCCTCTTTGTTGTCGATGTTGTAGTGTGCGACCACACAGATTGGTAAAGGTAGTGTTTTCTTCTCCCCTCCCCGGTATTTCCAATTAGGTTAATGCACTCTGTGTGCTCAGCTGGAAACGTAGGCGTTTTCCCGGTCGTGAGAGGGTGGCTAGAGGAGTTAGTGTAATACCTGCTGTAGCTGTGTCTGGCGCAGCCCCTTGCGCTGGAATGGGTGATGTCACGGACTGTAAGGATAAGTAATATCCATGAGCTGTAATGGCATGATGTATCTTTACCAATGATGTCATACTTCACACTAAATGTTTAAAAAAAGAAAAAAAGTTACCTGAAATTTTGTTTATTCTGCACCAACAGGTCTTCAAAATTTATCCAAATTTTATTATTTTATCAGGAAAAAAAAAAAAGAAATTTGTGTAGATCGAATACGTTAAGACAGACAATAAGTGATGTAAATTGTTGAATAAAAATTTTAAAGTTTCTGGGTGTCAGCGTGACTTTCTTTTTTGCGTCCCTTGGCCCAGGGGTGCTGTGTCGGTCCCTCAGGCCTGGCAGTGCTGGCCAGAAACCCTACGAGCAGCGCAGTGCCGGTGGCTGCGCGTGTGTGGTTGCCCAGTTGTGGTTTGTGGTTGCCCAGTGCCGGTGGCTGCGTGTCCATGGTTGCCCAGCGCTGGCAGGGCAGGGGACTGGGAGTGCAGTGTCCGTCCCTTGGCTGAGGAAGGGGACAGAGGAAAGGAAGCCACACGGCTGCCGAGTTGCGTCAACCAAGGATTTGGCTGCCACATTTGTGCATTGGAGAATGAACTTGCCTTGGTGTGAGCCCCACCGGGCTTCAGTCCTGCTTAAACTGAGCACGGAAGAGTCTGGCCCCTGTGCCTGGGGTGGGGATGTGTGAGCTCAATCCCAAACACGCAACAGCAAACACGCACCACACCAGTTTGTCTTTTTCTTTCAGTCACATTTATTGGCAATTGTGGCGGTTGGTACTGATTGGGAGTGTGGTTCCATAAGCGGTTGCAGTACAAGAAGGGGTGGTTATTTTGGGAGGGGAGTATTAGCACCAAAAGGGAGCTGGTGAGCTTTAGAAACCTTGCAGAGATGTACTGGAAAGTGAGGAGTTACTGCTGGACACGCCGGATGGATTGGATCTGAGAGGTCTGGGCGTGTGAACCCCACTCTCTCCAGTGCTTGTAGTCTCCTCCGTGGTGGTCGGACTCCAAGACGTACTGGTAGCCACGGTACCCGGGATACTGGTAGCAAACCCAGCTGGAAGAAAAGGAGTCGTCAGACGGCCATGAAGGGGATAAGGTAAGCAACAGGGTTATGGGGTGTCCCGTCTCCAGCTGTGGCAGCACAGCGATGGCAGTGGTTCATCCCCACTGCTCCTGGGCCTTTGCCCATCACTTACGCTCCGCACTGGATCTTCATGGAGCCCACTTCGTTGTTGGCCCAGCCCATGGCCTGCAGCGAGGGGTAGTCGTCAGCAATCTCCCACTGGCGGCCGATGAAGTTGTCTTTCTCGAAGATGGTGATCTTGGATTCCTTGTGATTCTGGGGAGGGGGGAACGGGACAGCAGGGGGTAAGGGGGAGGTAGTGGAGTGTCTCTCCTCAGCGTGGAGGGGGACACCAAGGCTGTCCCTCCCTATGGCTCTGCTCGGAGGGTTTCCTGGGGATGGTGCGTGCAGCCGGAGGGAAGGGGGTGTTCAGACCCTGTTTTCCCAAAGCCTGGATGTGTGGAGGTGCTCAGCAGGATGGGGCTGGGCTGGGGCAGGGGTTGGCTGGGGAGGTGTCAGTGACAGCTATGCCACAATTATCATCCCAGCATGGCTGTTCCTGAGCTTTAGTCACATACAGCTTGGCCAAAAGTTGTCTTGAAGTTATAGAAGACAGGACAAGAAAGAGCAAATCCTGCTGAGCAAGTAGGGAAGAGCTGAGCCCACCTTGAGGTGCTTCTGCCACCTGCAGAGCCTCTGGCATGGCTGTGATTGCCCTTCCTAACCTCACTCCCTCGACCTCGTGCTTTTGCCTAGGACATTGGATGGGATCAGAGACATGGGAGTTCCGTTGGAGCCGGGAACACTCACAGCAGAGCAGACGGGGCGGAAGGACATCAGGCGCTCGATGTGGTAGGCGTTGCTGCCGCTCCAGGCATCCCAGCGCGGGTACTCTCCCCTCTCCAGGATGAACTGCTGCCCACAGAAGCCGGTGTGCTCATAACCAACCCAGCTGCAAAAACAGAGCAAGAGCTGCCAGGGCTTCCTGCTCGGGACTGGCACCGCGGCTTGGATGTACGTGCAAGGAGAAGGTTGGGGGCTGACCTCTACCCACAGGGTCGGAGGGAAGGAAGCAGTGCTGGATGTGGGCGTAGAAACCGGGGAACCTGTGACCACATCTGGTGCCTGGGAAGCTGCCTGCATGGCAGCGATGGCATCCCCCAATGCGGTGGGTGATGGGACCCCCTCAGAGACACAGCCTGAGAGGGGGCCCAGTCTGCCCTAACACTCCAGGGTTTTTCACACTGATAGGCATCGTGATAGGATGCCACAGGACACCCACAGCTGCCCTGCTCTCCCAATGGCCTCATTTCTTACTTGTTTCCCAGTTACAAGCTGGCACACCTGGAAAGATCTGAATTCCTGATGCCCTCATAGGGAGGCAGAGTCTGGGCTGGAGCCTGGACTCAGAGACTCATGGAGTGGTTTGGGTTGGAAGGGACCTCAAAGCTCGTCCAGTCCCACCCCCTGCCATGGGCAGGAACACCTCCCACTGGATCAGGGGCTCCAAGCCCCATCCAACCTGGCCTGGAACCCCTCCAGGGATGGGGCAATCTGGGCCAGGGCCTCCCCACCCTCACAGGAAAACATTTCTTCCTAAGATCTTGTCTCAATCTCCCCTCTTGCTGCTCAAACCCATTCCCCTCATCCTATCCCTGCCCTCCCTGATCAAGAGCCCCTCCCCAGCTTTCCCGCAGGACGCTGGCACAGGCTGTGCAGCCCACAGTTCCGCTGCTCCTGGGGAACACGGGGTGCTGAGGGGTGCACCAAGCCTAGGGGAGCGAGGGCCTTTTGATCCAAACTGAGTCCCGATCCCGTGTCCCGCAGTCGTTCTCCCCCCGTGCAAGGTGACCAGCCTGATTAGGACACGTCAGCTGAAGCAGTGAGCTGATTACGGCGGGAGCACGCATGCCGCTGTAATCCCATTAGCATTACAAATCCTAAATATAGCAGCGCAAATCTATCTTGTCTGCTTCCCCAGCCCCAGCGGGATGCTTGCCGTGGGGACCGCTCCTTACACACAGCGTCTCGGAGCCGTCTTGTCTGTGCCAGGGAAGATTCCTGTACACAGGGAGAAGCCCAGCTCTGCTCCCTGTGGCTGTTGGTGACTGGGGTGGCCCTGCACAGGCTGTGGGGGGGCTCTGCCGTAGCCCTGGGGAGCTGCACAGTGTGGGCAGAGCATGAAGCAGAGCAGGGCTGGGCCCTGGGGCAAGAAAGATATGTTTAGGCTTCATGGGGTTAGTGAGGCAGATGAGGACCTGCCTGAGCTCGAGAGCCACTCGCTGAGCACTGATCTTTGCCGCATCCTTGGGCAGCATCCCTGTGGGACACCCAGGAGCTCCAAACCTGGTGACTCCCAGACTGTGGGAGGCAGTTTTGGATGATGTGAAAAGCGTTCCCACCATCTTCTGGCACACTTTCTGTGTCAGTGTTGCCCAGGGCTGGCTGCTCTACCCTATGGCTTCCCCTGGCTGCAGTGCTTGGCTCCAGCCCAGACACCCCTCAACCTGCCATCCTGCCTGGAAAAGCATCCCTGCCGCTGGCAGCTGAGTACTCACGCGCCACACTCCACCTTCATGGAGCGGATGTTGTCGAAGCCACACTCCATGATGTTTGGGCAGGCTGAAGTGAACTCCATCCGCTTGCCCTGGAAGTTTTCTTGGTCGTACACGGTGATCTGGAATGGAGAGCCAGCTGCCAAGTTGGGAACTGCCCGACAATGGCCCCAGGTGACTCAGCGTGTCTTTGAGATGGAAGCTCTCGCTCCATCTGGGCTGGGACACAGCCCCGCACACCTCTGCGCGTCCCTGCACTGCTGGCCCCGTGACGCCCTGCCTTGGTGTCAAGGGAGCCGCATGCCGGTCCCCGCTCCGCTCTCCTGCTCACCCCTGCAGAGATCAGTTCCTGGGGCAGCAGTGCCGTCCGGAGAGAGGAGCGGAGCCGTTCTGGGACGGGCGGGTGGCAGGGCTGTGGCTGGCGGTTCTCCCGGCCTCTGCTCCGAACGCTCTAGGGCAAAGAGGATTAACGGGGGAAAGGGCGATGGGGAACTCCCTGGGGGGCTGCGGTTGATGCTCTTCTCTCCGAGCTTTGGCAGGATGCGCCCCGCTTGGGCACGTGCTTCTTTCCCTCTTGGCACCCTCCTCAAACGGTGTCCTTGGAGCCGCTGGCAGAGCCCTCGAGGCTGCTCCCCACCTCGCTCCGCCGTGCCCACCACCCGCTTGGCACACAGTGCCCTGAGATGGGGGGATGAATAACAACACGGGGGGTTCGGGGACTGCTGTAAGTGCCTGGCACAGCACAACTGGCGAGAGCAGGGCACGGCTGGCTGCTGCAAAGAGGCTTATGAAAAACACCCGCAAGGTTTCTGAGCAGGCAGGAGGCGCGTTGGCGCAGGCAGAGGACAGGGGTGCCTTGCTTCCCCTGCTCCCTCCACCTCACTGCCCACCACGTAGCTTTTCTGGTCCCATAGGAGGGGATTTGCCCCTCTCCCTGTCCCCCACCTGCACACTGGGAAAGACAAGATGCAGGGAGTGCGAGGACATACCTTCCATGGGCCCATGGGGACAGGCAGAGGGTTTGTCTGAGCCATCTTTGCTGCTGGAACGGTGTCTGGAGAAGGAAGTAAAAGCGGTTTGCACTGCAGCGAGCCCCGTGCATCCCCTCAGCCTGCTCGTGGGGCTGGGGGGTGGCTCTGTGCCCGCTGCCCGCAGCGCCTCTGCGAAGGCAGCCACCCTGCTGCTGGTGAAGAGCCACATCAGTCGCAGCAGGACCCTCTTGCTCGCCACAAATGCGGCGAGGAGCATGGCAGGGGGCTCCCTTCTCGCATGATGCCCCTTCCCTCCTCCCAGCCATGGCACAAAGCCCGCTTCCCCTTCCCCAATGCCATGCCATCGCTAGGAAAAACACCCCTGAGCGACAGTGGAGAGTGGCGGTGGTGGTCACAGGCTGTTGCGTGCCCGGAGGTGTCAAACAGACCCTCCTTGCTCCCCGTTCCCTGTCCTGGCACCACGGCTGTGCCTCCCCCGGGGGCCACGGTGGGCTCCCACGGACGGTGCCAGCTAACGGTGTGAGATGCCACGGCAGAGGCTGCGGCCGTGCGGATGCCAGGACTGGAGTGGCCCATATAGAGGGGTTCTCAGCCACCCCAGCTGCCAGCGGGGACGTGTGAGCCTGTCTTTTGCCACGGGGAACGGCGATGCTCCGTCTGGGTATCTTTTGCCACCAAGCAGGAGGAAGGGTGTCTGCCCGGCCAGGAGCAGGGGGCGAGGTGGGAGAGGTACGGATCAGTTCCAGGACTCACCTAGCTCAGGCGGTTACTGCTGCTTTGCCCATGTAATGTTTGCCTACTTCAGCGGCTCGGCTTTTATAGGATGCTGCTGGCCGGGAGCTGGTGCCAGCGTTTGCAGAGCCGTCAGCACAATGCTTGCTCTGGCATTGTCCTGCTGATCCCCGGAGATTTCAGCTGCTCATCCCCATGGGCTGAGCCACATTCTTAGGGAAAAAGAAAAAAAAAATTTGATAATAAAAAAAAAAAATAATCGGGGCGGCTGTTTGCACAGATAATCTTGGGCATAAATGACTCAACGGTTTGAGCGCTCTGGCATTTTCCAGGGCAATGCACCGCGCTGCCGCGGGGCAAGCGTGGAGCTGGGCTGGCCCTGGCGCCGGCTGGCACGGTGGGGAAGGCACGGGACCCTCCCGGTGAGACCCTGCGGGTGGGGGGCTCGGCTGGGACTCTGCCAGGCCCCACCATGGCTGTGAACCATAGAATCGTAGAATCAGAGACTCGTGGTGTGCTTTGGGTGGGAAGGGACCTCAAAGCCCATCCAGTTCCACCCGCTGCCATGGGCAGGGACACCTCCCGCTGGATCAGGGGCTCCAAGAACCATCCAACCTGGCCTGGAACCCCTCCAGGGATGGGGCAGCCACCACTGCTCTGGGCAACCTGGGCCAGGGCCTCCCCACCCTCATTGTGAAGATGCTTTCCGTAATGATAGAATCATAGATTGGTTTGGGTTCGAAGGGACCATAAAGAATCGACGACACTGCAAAGCAGAGCCACAATGCATGGAAACAGACGGACTCCAAAGACCTCATCTCAACCTCCCCTCTTTCAGCTGACAACGATTCCACTTGTCCCGTTGCTACAGGCTCTGCTAAAAAGTTTTTTCCCATCCTCCTTATAAGCTGCTTTTAAGCATTGAAAGGCTGCAACAAGGTGTCCCCAGAGCCTTCTCTTCTCCAGGCTGAACAACCCCAGCGCTCTCAGCCTGTCCTCGCATGGGAGGTGCTCTGGATCATCTCCGTGGCCTCCTCTGGACCTGTTCTAACACCTCCACGTCCTTCCTGTGCTGAGGACTCCAGAACAGAACGCAGGGCTCCAGGCGGGGTCTCACCAGAGAGGAGCAGAGGGGCAGCATCCCCTCCCTCGTCCTTCTTATCCCACTTCTGATGCAGCCCAGGACAGGGTTGGCTTTCTGCGCTGCCCCACATCGCCAACCCACATCCAGCTTCCCATCTACCAGCACCCCCGGGCCCTTCTCCTTCCCGTGTCCCTGTCTCCATGTTGGTGTGGATGCCCTCCTCCCGCCACAGGCCGTGGTGGGGGCTGTGAGGCTGCTCCTCCCGAGGGCGCTGGTGTGGGACCTCCCATTCACCAGCCCAGCAGCCCCAGTGCTCCCCCGGCCCAGCCTGGGGGGAGCCGCCATGGCGCTGGGATGCCTCGGGCTGCGGTAACCATGGCAACGAGGCACCCTTAGGCCTCAGGCCTGGCGGTAACCGTGGCAACCGAAGAATCCTAGAATCATGGAATGGGTTGGCTTGGAAGGGATCTTAAAGCCCATCCAATTCCACTCTCTGCCATGGGCAGGGACACCTCCCACTGGATCGGGGCTCCGAGAACCATCCATCCTGGTCCAGGGATGGAGCATCCATCTTGGGGCAACCTGTGCCCGTGCCGCCCAGCCCAGGTCCTGCTGCCCTTCGCCGCGGCACAGCTCGTCGGGACGCAGGCAGCACGGGCGCTGCAGCTCCCAGGGTGCCATGGTGGGCGCAGGCCGGGGCCGTTGCGGGTCACGAGGCGAGCGCGGCGGCGCGGGCTGCTGCCTCAGCGCATGGCTGCCGGCACAAAGCGCTGCCCGCGTCTGACTGCCCCTTTTGTCTCCTCGCCGGGCGGCCACCACAAAACAAAGCGCCCCGTCAGCGCTGCCGGCCGTGCAGCCTGGCGGGCGGCCCAGGGGGACCGTGGCGGGGCTGCGCCGCAGAGATGGCACCCGCTGGGCGTGGGCGCGGCGGCGATGTGGGCAGGGGGGCATCTCTCCCCTCGCCGGCCACCGCCGTGTGCTGTGGGGGGGACAGGGATGGGCCCTACGGGGGCATCAGTGGGTAGCAGAGCTGTGGGGCTGCATCCCGGCGCTCCCAGGGCACGCTGGCTGGCTGCGCCGCTGCATCCCAGCACATGTGGGGTCAGGGAAAGGGGAGAACAGGGCCACCTGCCCTCTGCGGGGCTCCAAAACATGGGCTGGTGGCATGAATGCTCCAGTAAAGACCTCAGGCATCCTCCCTGCACCCCCTGCCATGTACCTCCCCCTCGCCAAATGCTGGCCATCCTTTGCTTCCAGAGGAAGGCCAGGCTGGACCTCATCCCCTAACTCCCTCAGACCCTCATCCATGCCCTGGCCATGGTTTTGGCCGCCCCAGTGATGCGGATGCTTTGCCAGGAGCTGGGAACCACTAGAGGGAGAGCTCATCTCAAGCGGCCTGTGTCGCAGCCGACGCATGCGGGTGTACAGCACCGCACACCCCCTGCGCCCACACAGCTCCCATAGGGGTGTACAGCACCGCACACCCCCTGCACCCCACACAGCTCCCATAGGGGTGTACAGCACCGCACACCCCCTGCGCCCACACAGCTCCCATAGGGGTGTACAGCACCGCACATCTCCTGCACCCCACACAGCTCCCGTAGGGGTGTATGGCATTGCACACCCCCTATGCCCATGGAGGCATATGGCATCATGCACCCCCTGCGCCCCACACAGCTCCCATAGGGGTGTACGGCACCGCACACCCCCTGCGCCCCACACAGCTCCCATAGGGGTGTATGGCACTGCACACCCCCTGCACCCCACACAGCTCCCATAGGGGTGTACAGCACCGCACACCCCCTGCACCCCACATATCTCCTATGGGTGTGTACGGCACCGCACACCCCCTGTGCCCATGGAAGCATATGGCATCATGCACCTCCTGCGCCCCACACAGCGCCCATAGGGGTGTACAGCACTGCACACCCCCTGCGCCCCACACAGCTCCCATAGGGGTGTACGGCATGGCACACCCCCTGCACCCCACACAGCTCCCCACACAAAGGGAAATCGCTGGCTCTTGCTGCAAATCATCCCAAGGCAAAGCCTGGAGCCAGCAGCCAGCCCAGGCCAGGAGCAGAGCGAGGAGCCCCCCTTGCACCCCGATGTGGGGCATGGCCAAGGGCTTGGCACCCTCAGCACAGAACAAGAGCCCCACCATGCACCTTGAGGTGTGGGGGGCTCTGCAGGTGCTCTCCCAGCTCACACCAAGCACTGCTGGTGGGGCAGGTCCCCCCCAACTACAAAGACCTGGGGGGATGTTGGGGAGCCACCACCACCATGACGATGCCGGCGGGTCCGCAGGTTGTCCGGAACAACTGGTTTTTCTGGATCCCAGAGACTATAAAATAGCAGTGACCTATTTAGGAAACCCTGCAGCACTGCAAAACAGATACTTCTCCTCCCAGCCGAGCTGGAGGCCCTCGTCGCTCCATCCAGAGGCACAGCAGAACACCACTGGAGCTGCGGCTCTGTCCTGCTTCTCTCTAGAATGCCACAACAGAGACTTTCCCTGGACACGGAGTTTGGTGCGGAAGCCCTGTGCAGCTCTGTGCCGGGGCAGAGGTGCTCTGGGCAGCCTGGCCCTGCCAGAGGGGATGGCGAGGATCTCGCAGGCGTGGGCACCTGGCTGCCTTGCAGGGAAGCACGGAAGTGTTCAGCCCTGAAAAAAGCTGTCACGGGGCGGCTGCTGGTGGCAAAGCTGTGTGAGACACCAGGGATCCCGTGCTGTCCCACGGCTCAGCGGTTCCAACCAGCAGCAGCCCTGCCAACCGCCTGCCCGGTGGGATAAAGAAGCAGGAGCTGCCACAGGCTGTGACCGGCTGTTCCTGTGCCAGGGGAAGCGGGGCAGAGGTACAGTCACACAATGGGAACCCTCGCCACCGCGGCCGGAAAACCCTCCTGGCAGCCAAGCCAGGGCTCTGCCACCCCTCCGGACGGCTGTAGCTCCCCATGGTGGGTGCCACGTGCCCCGGGATAAAGGAAAGTGTGATAAAAGCAGGCGGCAGGGCTGGCTGCTGCATCCTCTGCCACCGCGAGGGCTGCATCTCCTGCACCGCTGCAGCCCTCAGCCCCGCGGGCGGCTGCCGCGTTGCTCTTGCTGTGCTCACACACGTGAGTGATGCTCTGCTGCAGCACTGGAGCCATGTCTGATGGCATCAAATGGAATGGAATGGCATCCAACGGAATGGAACAGCATCTTGATGGCACGGGATGGAGTAGAGCAGCACGGAACGGCCCCCGTGCACATGCTGCGGGGTGGGAATCACACCCGGCCTTACCACTGCAAGGGGGATTGTGACCCAGTGCAATTCCCAGCGCTCACAGAGGTGAACCCAGCGCAATTCCCAGTGCTCACAGAGGTGAACCCAGCGCAATTCCCAGTGCTCACAGAGGTGAACCCAGTGCAATTCCCAGCGCTCACAGAGGTGAACCCAGCGCAATTCCCAGTGATCACAGAGGTGAACCCAGCGCAATTCCCAGTGATCACAGAGGTGAACCCAGTGCAATTCCCAGTGCTCACAGAGGTGAACCCAGCGCAATTCCCAGTGCTCACAGAGGTGAACCCAGAGCAATTCCCAGTGCTTACAGAGGTGAACCCAGCGCAATTCCCAGTGCTCACAGAGGTGAACCCAGCGCAATTCCCGGAGCTCACGGGGGTGAGACTCAGCCACTGATGGATGGTGAGGGGTTTTAGAGTGAGTGCTCTAAGGTGCCCCAGAGCAGGGCAGGAGTCACGGGAGGTGGCAAGGATGGTGATGGAGACAGACTCCTGTCCCTCTGTCCATCCTGAGCTTTCCAGCAGAGACGAAGCTGTCTCTGAAAACACTTCTGGAAAGAGCTCATGGATACCTGTCTTTGGGGTTCCTGTTCCTCAAGCTCTGTTCCAGCTTCCATGGGCTGCTGGGCCCCACGAAGGGCCCAGAGGTGGCCCAGAACCAGGGAGAGAGCAAAGGGCTCTGTGTGTGCACCAGGGAGAGAGCAAAGGGCTGTGTGTGCACCAGGGAGAGAGCAAAGGGCTGTGTGTGCACCAGGGAGAGAGCAAAGGGCTCTGTGTGTGCACCAGGGAGAGAGCAAAGGGCTGTGTGTGCACCAGGGAGAGAGCAAAGGGCTGTGTGTGCACCAGGGAGAGAGCAAAGGGCTGTGTGTGCACCAGGGAGAGAGCAAAGGGCTCTGTGTGTGCACCAGGGAGAGAGCAAAGGGCTGTGAGTGCACCAGGGAGAGAGCAAAGGGCTGTGTGTGTGCACCAGGGAGAGAGCAAAGGGCTGTGTGTGCACCAGGGAGAGAGCAAAGGGCTGTGTGTGCGCACCAGGGAGAGAGCAAAGGGCTGTGTGTGTGCACCAGGGAGAGAACACGGCACATAAGTGTATTTTCCCGTGTGTGCTGCAGGGGAGTACCAGAGGGCTCTCTGTCCTTTCTAGCAGTGTGAGAACACTCTGTGTGTGCCATTCTGTGCCGTTCCATGCAATTTGATCCCCTGGTGCTGTTCCATCCCATTCCACTCTGTTCCATCCCGTGCCGTTCCATGCTGTTCCATTCCATGCCGTTTGATCCCCCAGTGCTGTTCCATCCCGTGCCGTCCCCTTTCACTCTGTGCCGTTCCATGCCGTTCCATTCCACGCCGTTCCATGCCATTTGATCCCCCAGTGGTGTTCCATCCCCTTCCGCTCCATTCCATCCCGTGCCGTTCCATGCTGTTCCATTCCATGCCATTTGATCCCCCGGCGCTGTTCCGTCCCGTTACGTTCCATCCTGTTCCATTCCATTCCATTCCATTCCATTCCATTCCATTCCATTCCATTCCATTCCATTCCATTCCATGCTGTTCCATTCCATCCCGTTCTGTTCCATTCCATGCCATTCCGTTCCATGCCATTCCATTCTGCTCCATGCCGTTCGATCCCCTGGCGCTGTTCCATCCCGTGTCGTTCCATGCCGTTCCATTCCGTTCCATCCTGTGCTGTTCCATGCCATTCCATTCCATGCCGTTCGATCCCCCGGCGCTGTTCCATCCCGTGCCGTTCTGTTCCGTTCCATGCCGTTCCATGCCATTTGATCCCCCGGTGGTGTTCCATCCCATCCCGTTCCGTTCCGTTCTATTCCATCCCGTTCCGTTCCATGCCGTTCCATTCCGTCCCATGCCGTTCGATCCCCCTGCGCTGTTCCACCCCGTGCCGTTCCGTGCCGTTCCACGCCGTGCCGCTGGGCTCCGTTCCGCCCCGTTCCGCCCCGTTTCGAGCCGCCCCCGGCGGCGCGCGCAGAGCCGGCAGCGCGCGCCCCGCCCCGCACCGGGGCCCGGCTCCGCCGCAGCTCCGGCAGCAGCGCCGGCACCGGTGAGTAACGGCACCCCCGGGGCCGGCGGGGGTTGGGGGCGCGCACGTGTGTGTGTGTGTGTGGGTATATGCGTGTGTGTGCGCGTGCATGAGTGCGTGTGCGCGCCTGCGAACGAGTGCGTGTGCGGCAGCCCCCCCCGCTCACCCCGTGCCTGCCCCCCGCTGCACGGCAGGGGGTGCTTGGGGGGGCCCCCCCGCTCCCCAGTGCACTCTGTGAGTGGGAGCCCCCCCGCTGTGATACAGGTTGTGTTTGGGGGTGCCCCCCTGTTCCACTGCAGGTTGTGTTTGTGGGTGCCCCTCATTGCACTGCAGGTTGTGTTTGTGGGTCCCCCCCTGCTCCACTGCAGAGTGTGTTTGTGGGTGCCCCCCATTGTGCTGCAGGTTGTGTTTGTGGGTGCCCCCCATTGTGCTGCAGGTTGTGTTTGTGGGTGCCCCCCTGTTCCCCAGTGCAGTGCATTAGTGGGTGCCCCCCTGTTCCACTGCAGAGTGTGTTTGTGGGTGCCCCCCACTGCACTGCAGGTTATGTTTGTGGGTGCCCCCCTGTTCCCCAGTGCAGTGCATTAGTGGGTGCCCCCCTGTTCCACTGCAGAGTGTGTTTGTGGGTGCCCCCCATTGTGCTGCAGGTTATGTTTGTGGGTGCCCCCCATTGTGCTGTAGGTTATGTTTGTGGGTGCCCCTTATGCACTGCAAGGTGTATTTGTGGGTGCCCCCATTCCACTGCAGAGTGTGTTGGTGGGTGCCCCCCATTCCCCAGTGCAGTGTGTGAGTGAGAGCCCCCCACTGTGATACAGGTTATGTTTGTGGGTGCTCCCCTGTTCCCCAGTGTACCCCATTGCACTGCAGGTTATGTTTGTGGGTGCCCCTCTTTCCACTGCAGAGTGTGTTTGTGGGTGCCCCCCATTGTGCTGGGTGGGTTATGTTTGTTTGTGGGTGCCCCCTATTGTGCTGCAGGTTATGTTTGTGGGTGTCCCCTATTGCACTGCAAAGTGTATTTGTGGGTGCCCCCATGCCACTGCAGAGTGTGTTGGTGGGTGCCCCCCATTGTGCTGCAGGTTATGTTTGTGGGTGCTCCCCTGTTCTGCTACAGAGTGTGTTTGTGGGTGCCCCCGTCGTGGCGCAGGTTATGTTTGTGGGTGCCCCCTATTGTGCTGTAAGGTGTATTTGTGGGTGCCCCTCATTCCACTGCAAGTTGTGTTTGTGGGTGCCTCTGATCCTACTGCTGGCTGTGTTTGGGGGTGACCCTGTTATGTTGCAGGGTGTATTTGTGCGTGCTCCCCCTGTTCCGCTGCAGGGTGGGTTTGTGGGTGCCCCCTGTTCCACTGTGGGGTGTGCTTGTGTGAGCTCCCCTGTTCCACTGCAGGGTGGGTTTGTGGGTGCCCCCTGTTCCACTGTGGGGTGTGCTTGTGTGAGCCCCCCTGTTCCACTGCAGGGTGGGTTTGTGGGTGCCCCCTGTTCCACTGTGGGGTGTACTTGTGTGAGCCCCCCTGTTCCACTGCAGGGTGGGTTTGTGGGTGCCCCCTGTTCCACTGTGGGGTGTACTTGTGTGAGCCCCCCTGTTCCACTGCAGCGTGGGTTTGTGGGTGCCCCCTGTTCCACTGTGGGGTGTGCTTGTGTGAGCCCCCCTGTTCCACTGCAAGGTGGGTTTGTGGGTGCTCCACATTGCACTGTAGCTTACGTTTGTGGGTGCCCCCGTTGTACTGCAGGATGGGTTTGCGGGTGCCCCCCGGTGCACCACGGAGTGCATTTTTGGATGATCCCCATTGCACTGCAGCTTATGTTTGTGGGTGCCCTCCCATCACCCTGTGGGGTGTGTTTGTGGGTGCCCCCCATTCCCCTGCAGGGTGTGTTTGTGGGTGCCCCCCGTTCCCCTGCGGGGTGTGTTTGTGGGTGCCCCCTGCAGCAGCAGGCTGTGGGGCGCAGGAGATGCCTGCACCCACTGGGGACAGCTGGGGGTGCCGGTGTCCCTCGGATGCGCATGCACCCTTGGGTGGGGGGACTGTCCCTATGGGGCACCCCACTTTGGTGCAGGGCTTCTCAGGGCCAGCACGGCTTCCAGGGAAAAAACCACTAGCCTGGGCCTTCCCTGCACCGCAGAGGAATCGCATCCAAAGCCATTCTCCCGGCTCTCCGTTGGCTGCGTTGCTCTTTGGGGTGACACCAGGGGGTGGGTGGCCTTGTGGAGCACTGCGGTGCTGGGGTGCCAGGGGCTCGCGGGGCCGGCGGCTGCTACGCCACCTGCCTACGCGTTAATTTGCCCGGGGAGGAATATAATATTATATAGAGCAGCAGGCAAAGGACTGGGATGCGCGTCCAGAAATAGTGTGGTTTCCAGCCTGTGAGATGCAAATCGTCTGGTCAGCGGGCGAGCTAAACTTAGGGCAATTAAAGAAGATTGTGGGTCCGTGGCGGGTGCGCGAGGGCACGCGGCAGCCGGCGTTCCTGCACCCCACGCTGGCCCTGGCACCCCGGCAGCACCCACCGCCCCGTTTGCCGTCGGGACCGGGTGTTCCCGCAGTGCCTGCGCCAGCTCTGGACTTTGCCCGCCGCCGAGCCGCGGCTCAGCCTTTCACCTTTGCCGTGGGCTGGGCTGTGTTTGGGGCCAGGCTGCAAATTTGGGGCCAAAAAGGGGCAGTGGGGGAAGGCACAATGGGACTGCCACCCTGACCTTCCCCCAGCTGGGCATCAAACCCTCTCCCGCTTCGCTCCCACCCGGCAGAGCCCGGCAGCGATCGCCACTCCACCACCTCTGTTTTGTAAGGACTCCCGAGCTGCTTTATCACCTGTCTTTGGGGCAAGGCGGGTGCCTGCACCCCACACATGCACCCTGTGCACCCTCCTGGCCTCTGTCACCATCCCAGGGTGACGTGTCCAAGCCTGTCTGGGTCATTCGCTGCTGGACACGGGGTTCCTGCGGCCAGAGGACCCGCAATCCTTCTTTGGAGACAGCCTGGCGGCGCATCCAGCTGTGACTCGGGTAAATTCGGGTTTGTTTCCCTCCTGACGCATCCCAGCGTTGTCCGTAAGGGAAGGCAGCGCAGAAGGATTTGGAAAACCCCTAAATTTCCTCGCTCTGTGGAAAACTTGTGTCTGGCAAGGAGACGAGGAGGCGTCGTGCAGGTCAGTCCCCTCTGCCCTATGTCAGAGCCAGGCCGGCTGCTGGGCATCGCTGCCGCCAGCACCCGCTCCCCGGCACGGCATCGTCCTGGCAAAGCCGGCACCGTGGGGTGCCCAAGGAGGCGATGACTGCGAGCTCCTGTGCCAAAGTGACGGGCGAGCATGGCCCTGCCACCGGGACAGGGAGCAGAGCAGGGAGGGCAGGCGATTGGCAAACCTGCACTGCCGGTCCCTGCGCAGGGAGCGTGTCAGGTGAGATTGCGTCTCGGCGAAGGAAGGAGTGGCTCGGAGTTTCCGAGAATGCCTTCCTCCCTGCCTGAAACTCCCTGGCACCCTGGCAGGGATGTTGGGGCTCATGGCCACAGTGGGGAGACAGGGGGAAAGTTGCATTCCTGGCTCAGAGAGGGCTTTGAGGGCCTCCAGTTGGATCTCCCTTTGTGCCACTAAACCCTTCCAGGGTGACATCTGCTGTCGCCTGCCAGCCCAGGTGTCACAGCAGCGTCCTTGCGTGTGATCCCCGGGCACAGCTGGCGCCCACGGGTGCCTCTCCCTCCCCTGTCATGGCTCATGCACGCCGCTGTCCCGAACACGCCTGGCGATGGGTAATCCCGGAGTGAGCCCAGGCTGAGTCAGGGAAGGTGTGTTGGGTCTGATTCAGGAGCAGGGAAGACGCTCAGCAGCCGTCTCCTGCACGCGACACGGGGCTGCACCCATCCCGCATCCCTGACAGGAGAGAAAAGGCATGAAACTGCAATGGCATCGCCCGTGGGCTGGGGTTGCTGATGCAGGAGGGATGCTGGGGTCTTCACACCAGCCCATGCAGCTCCTGTCCCCCATGTCCGGCTCCTGCCAGCGGTGGCCTTGTGTGGGGCACACGTATCCGGGCTGCCGGCGCTGCCTGATTAGCGATGCAGATGGTAACGCTTGTTCCCCCTTTTTGTTGAGCGTACAAAGGCTGGGAAGGAGCGTGTGTGCGGGGGAGAGAAACCACTGAGGACAAAGAGCGCCTCGGCTCTAACCAGCATCTGCCCAACGAGTGGCTCTGCTCCCAGGGATGTTCCTCCCAGGGCTGGGAAGGGGCCCCAGCAGCCCCCTCCCTGCCATGAAGTGAGCGTGGGGTGCTCCTGGGGGTGCATCCTTCTCTGCATCCCCCTGGCAGTGCTGATTTAAGGATGCCCAGATGACTGGGGGTACCGGTGGCCTGTGTCACGGTGCAGATGGCTCCCTCCTGCCATTGTCTGCGCTGAGGCCCCGGCAGCACCGCGGAGCAGCCGGTGGAGAGCAGCCCCAGGACCGCGTGGCCTCGGCATCCTTTGCCACAGCACCTGCAGCGGGTCAGGGGAAGGAGCCGCATCGTCCCCAGGCTCAGGTCAGTGGGTCACCCCGCAGCCGGTGTTTCTGGAAGAGGAGAAAGGAGATGGCTTGTTTGCACCCAATTTGGGGTCCTGCCCAACCCGGGTCCTGGCGGTGGGTCTGGGGGAGGCAGAATGGGCAGAGCGCTGGGGCTGAGTGATGCGGGCAGCCCCTCTGGCTGCGGGCAGGAGGCTCAGGGATGGTGAATGCAGCTGCTCGGCCGTGTCCGACCTTGTCTCTCTGGCTGCTTCCCCTCGCCGCCTTGGCTCTGTCACATGCCTGGCATGGCACTGTGCCACAGCTTGCCTGCTCAGTGCCCAGGTCTCTCCTGGGCACGTGTGCTCCCATCCTGACCCCAGGAGGGTTTGGGCAGTCCCCTGCTCTTCCTGGAACCCGTTTGGTTTTGCCAAAGGGTGGCTGGGTTCCTTGTGTCCCACTGGGTGCATTTGGGGACAGCAGGGACCGCCTCCTTTTGCAGGGAGGTGGCCCAGGTGGTGATGCTGCAGCAATGCTGCGCTGGAGCCAGGGTGCAGCATCCATGGCATCCACGCACCCCACGTGCACTGCTGTCCCTATGGACTGCCCAGTCCTCATCCCTGCGCCTCTCGGAGAGCTCTAAAGCAGATGCTTCAAACGTGGGGAGTTTTCCTGTTGTCCTTTGTGCCGAGGTTAAGTTCCTGTGCGGCTTCCTTCCCCGTTATATATAGCTGTCAGCCCGTCCTGTGCAGCGCTGCCAGCCGGCTGCTCCGGTTTGGAATTGTTTATCCGCAGCCTGAGCGCTCGATGGAGGTTGGGGCGCAGGGGGGTGGTGGGCATCAGTAGCCCCGGGGGCAAACAGGTCCCATAGCAGCCCTGGTTGGGGTGAGGCTGTGGGTGCCCCCGGATGCTGGGTGCATGCAGGGTTTTTGGGGGGGCCAGGGTTTCTGTTGGGCTGTGGTTTTGCCACTGGCCGGGTGCTCCCCTCCCTGGCGCGGGACGCCCGAATGAAAGAGTGACTGTTCCTGGAGGTCGCTGGCAACGTCACGAGTTTCTGCGTGGCCCTGGCTAAAATTAGACACTTATCAGTGTTTGGGAGGGCTGTGATTTTACAGGTTCCTGTTTATTAGGGCAACCTTTGCTTCGGGCTGTGTTTCCAGCTCCCTCCCCAGTGACGACATTGCCCATGGCTGTCCCCGGTGGCTTTGCGGTGGCCAGGGCCAGGACGAGCAGCAGAGAGGCCTCTTGTTTCTTCAACAAGAGGCTTTTGAACCAGCACGCGAGATGCCTGTGGTGCCGCAGCCAGCGGGGATGGGTGGTTTTGCCTGGGGAGCGTCTGTGCTGACAGGAGCCACTGCAAATGCAACTGGGATGCCTTCCCCCGCTGCCATTCTGCTCTGAAACAGCTCCCAACTGTGCTGGAGATACTGGAGGTCTTGCCCACCATCAGCCCTGGTCCTGGCACGGGGATGCTTGGGGCTGCTGGGCTTCTTTTGGGGTGTCCCTTGGGCTGTGGGACCACCTGTGCCGTGTCCCTGGGGCTTTGAGGCCAACCTTGTGGCATCCCTGGGGCTGCAGGGCCACCCTTCCTACGCCCTTGGGGCTTGGTGGCCAGCCAGGGCATGGACACAATGACCAGGGCAGTCTGAAAACCCTGCAGTGCTGCTGTCCCCAGGGAGCACGGGGACACTGGGACATGGCTTGGGGCTGGGAGTCACTCACACGGTGGAGTGAGGGGCAGTGGGGTGGGGGTTGGCCATGCTGCTGTCTTACAGTGCCTTTGCCCACCTGTCCTGCAGGCAGGCAGCCGCGCCGTGACCTGAGCCAGCACCTTGCCACAGGGGCGAGCGTGCCCCAAGCCCTGCTCCACCATGTTCAACCTGATGAAGAAAGACAAAGAGAAGGATGGGGCCCGAAAGGAAAAGAAAGAAAAGAAGGAGAAGAAGGAGCGAATGTCAGCAGCTGAGCTCAAGAGCCTGGAGGAGATGAGCATGCGCCGGGGCTTCTTCAACCTTAACCGTGCCTCCAAACGGGACTCCAAGACCCGCCTGGAGATCTCCAACCCCATCCCCATCAAGGTGGCCAGTGGCTCTGACCTGCATCTCACGGACATAGACTCTGACAGCAACCGGGGCAGTGTGATCTTGGACTCGGGCCACCTAAGCACGGCCAGCTCCAGCGATGACCTGAAGGTGGACGATGCCAACTTCAAGGGCTCGGTGCTGCAGCGGGCAGCCAAGTTCGGCTCGTTGGCCAAACAGAACTCCCAGATGATCGTCAAACACTTCTCCTTCTCCCAGAAAAGCCGTGATGAGAGCACTTCAGAGACATCCACCCCTTCTGAGCACTCGGCAGCCCCCTCCCCGCAGGTGGAGGTGCGCATGCTGGAGACCCAGCTTGCCAAGCAAGGGGTCCCCACAGGACACCCCCACACCCCTCCCGCCACCTCCCTGCGTGCCAAGGTGCCGGAGCTCATCAGCAAGAGGTTCCCTGCTGAGCTGCGGCTGCCTGCCGTGGTGCCCCCGCAGCCCCCACCTCCGCGGCAGCTGGAGCTGCAGAGGCGCAACACCGGCGATTTTGGCTTCTCCCTGCGCCGTACCACCATGCTGGACCGCGCGCCCGATGGGCAGGTCTACCGGCGCGTCGTGCACTTTGCCGAACCTGGAGCTGGCACCAAAGACTTGGCGTTGGGATTGGTGCCGGGTGACCGACTGGTGGAGATCAACGGGCGAAATGTGGAGAATAAATCCCGGGATGAGATCGTGGAGATGATCCGGCAGTCGGGGGAAACGGTGCAGCTGAAAGTGCAGCCCATCCTGGAGCTGAGCGAGCTGAGCCGCTGCTGGCTGCGCGGCAGGCAGGGGACACGCCACGCTGCCTGGGATGTGAGTAACGCTGCCCTCGCTGCAGGGCTGGTGCCCTGGCTTTCTGCTGGCTGCCAGCGCCCTCGCAGTGGGTGTTTGGGTTGGCAGGGGCTGTGGGAACCATCGGGTGCCGGGGCTGCTCCATCTGAGGAGCAGGAGGAGCAGGAGGCTGTGGCTGGGATGCAATTCCTGCCCGTGCCCAGGGTGGCGAAGTGGCTGCAAGGGCAGGTGCTTGCAAACTGGCATCGGGGGCTTTTCACCCCTAAAATGCTCAGTGTGCTGTTGGATTTCATCTTCCTCCTGCTGGAGGGGCTCTGGGAGAGCTCAGCTTTGCGTCACCTAGGAGAATTCTGTCCCTGTCCCATCACTGAGGAAGCACAGGGAAAGAGCTTTACTCCTCATTGCTGCGAGATCCCTAACGCTGCTTTGCAGGAGGGGTGCTCCCTGCCCCGCTGCCCGTGCCAGCCTCGCCTCGCTGGGATCCCTCCTTGGGGAGTGGAGCAAGGGGTGAGTGTGCCAGGGGACAGGACCCGCCGGCTGTGCGCAGCCCTGCGTGTGCGACTGGTGCTGTATAAATAGAAACTTAATGACTGGGTGACCCACATCTCCCTCAGGAGCTGCCCGGCTCCGCTGCCGCGGGTGAATCGGCACCCCGTCTGCCTGGCGCCCCGCTGCAGGTTCCCAAAGCTGACAGCCTGCGGGGCTGGACCCCTCCGTGGTGGCATCAGAGTGGAGTTAGTTTGGCTGAGAAGTGGGCTTGTTGAGTGTGTTTTGTAGCCTTCCTTAGGGAGAGGAGGATGTTTGTGCCTGCGGAGAGGATTGCCTGCGATGGGGACAACTGCGCCGAGTGTGACGGTGCCCCATCGCTGTGGGGAGGCGGCTGGGATGGACCAAGGATGGCCATGGTGCAGAGAGGTTGTGGTGGTGGCTGTAGGGCTCCGTGAGCTTCTCCGGCAGGCACTGGCGCTGCAGTGTGGAGTCTTGTGTCGAGACAGAGCGCTCGGTTCCCAGCAGTGGTCTCCGGACAATGCCAGCCGCGTCACCAGGCTGGGGGCAGGTGTGTGTTTGATGCCGGCTCGTGGCAAGTGGTGAGGAGCTTGTGCCTGCCAAGAGCGCTGTGCTGCGCTTGGGGAGGGAGAAGAGAGGACTCCGGTGTCCTTGGGGCTGCGCGGGAGAGGCTGCAGTGTACAGCCTCGTGCCGGATTCTGGCATGATTAAACAGCATCAGCCGGAGGAATCCAGCCAGAGGAATGGCAGCAACCGTGTCTATGGCATCTTTAGGTGCACCGCAGCGCGGGCAGCCCCGGTGCAGGATGTTGTCCCTCTCCCGCATGGTTCAGGGCTGCACTGGGTGGACGCGCTGGGCTTTGCCGGTGCTGGGGCTGTGGGGCAGGGTACGGCTGGGGATCCCTCACCCAACGAGGCCATGCAAGGTGCCAGCGCACAGGGAGGCCCGACTCTCCCCCAGGCCCCGCTAAGCTCCCTGGAATGTTTCTGGTCCTAATTTAAATAAAAATGATCCTTTTTGAAACAGGAAATTATAGACATATTTTGGGCTGTTGCTCTGGAAGCCCCTCCCTGGCTGGAGAAGGGGTGGTGCTGGGCTCCCTGCGTACCACGGGGGGTTTAACCCCCTCGGCAGGAGCTGTGCTGAGGTGACACCCTCATCCTCATGGATCCACACCACAGGTGGGCAGGGGCAACACCCGCTGTGTCCCTGAGCCATCCTCATCCTCATGAATCTACACCTCAACTGGGCAGGGGCAGCTCCTGCCATGCCTGGGGGTCTCTCCCGGTGCCGTGGGGCGCGGGGAGGGCTGGCCGGTGGCACGGCGTGGCTGGGCGTTGGGGACCAGGTCCAAGTCCCTGCTGTGTCCCAGCCTTGCTCCCAACGCGGGGCAGCCGAGCTGGCTCGACTCCACGCTTGTATTTATTTATTTATCAGCGAAATTCCTCTGGTAGGGCCCAGGCGTGCGCTGGCCGGGCAGAAATATTCCAGAAACGCCTCCAACAGCTCCAGCGCTTTGGTGGGACCACAGGCAGCCACACCAGCAGACCCTGTGTGACATGCTTGCCCGATTGCCCTGGGTGTGAGGCCACCGTGCTACAGGCAGCTCTTTGCCGTGCCGTGTCCCACCGGAGGACTCCATGGGGAGGCAGATGGACGTGGGATAGGGGCTGTGGGACTCAACATGCTGGAGGCACTTTCATCTTTGGTCCAAGGGAAGCTCTCATGTTGGCTCTTCCTCAGTGCTCTCTGTAGGGATGGTGCTGCCGAGGTATCCCCAAGTGGCCCTGGCTTTATCTCTGGGGTTGATTCA
Source organism: Cuculus canorus (assembly GCF_017976375.1). Lineage (NCBI taxonomy): Eukaryota > Metazoa > Chordata > Aves > Cuculiformes > Cuculidae > Cuculus > Cuculus canorus. The sequence goes on from NC_071420.1 coordinate 4,735,617, forward strand.
TTGCTGCTGAAGTTGGAGAACAAGAAGAATCTGCTGGCTGGGCAGAAACTGCTGTAGCTGCACGGCTGGGCTGGTGGTCCTGGTGGAGATGGCCCATGAGACCTGGGATCTTCCCTGGTGGGTGACTCTGTGCCCTGCTCAGGATCTCTGGGAAGGCAGGATTGCATTGCCGGAGTCTGTGTGGGTTTGGCTCGTGGTAGAGAGGGGGCTGTGGTGGCCCTGTGTGCCAGGGCTGAGACGATGCTCTCACCAGAGCCTCTTGTTCTGCTCTCAGGGGATATGGCTGCACCTTTTTGTTAACTCAGTGGCTGTCACCAGCGCTCCCTGGGGACACCGGGCACCCTGCACCGCATCGTGCCAGCGCTGCCGAGGGTGTTTGCCATGGCCTCTCCCCGGCGCACGCCTGGTGCGGTGCGGTGCCAGCCCCGTGGCAGTGCTGCAAACCCCGGTGTTACCATGGGTTGGGAGGTACGTGACCCAGTGCTGGTGTTCCCTGGCTCAGGGACTTGCAGCCCACCATCGGCACAGCCCTCCCGGTCAGGCTGGCATCCCCTGATTCCTCCAAGAGTATTTTTTTTATCTTGGGGCACATCTGCATCCCTGGGCTCAGGCAGGGACTTGCTCAGGTGCCAGCGAGGCTCTCCGCGGTGCCACCTCTCCTCCACACCACCGGCTCACTGCCACCAGCCTCCTCCCGGCAGGCTCTGCGCAGGGAGGGCCCCAGCCCCTCACCCACCATCCCGCTGTTCCCAGGGAGACCTTGGCCTCCAGAGGCAGCTTTGCTGCAAAAGCAGCTTTACGGTGGGCTGCAATGTCGTACCGGCCGGCTGCTGGGCTAGCACACTTCTGTGGTGCTGGCCCTCACCTCAGCGTGGGGTTCTGTCTGTCCTCAGAGCGTTTTAGGGGGGCTGTTGTGTTCACAGGGAAGCAAAGCAAGGAGCAAGTGGAGTTGGGGCTGCACCACATGGTGGCAGACGCCCTGCTACGACACTGGGCACCCCGCCATGGGATGCGGGAGCATGCAACCCTGTCCCGTGGGGTGCAGGACTCTTCCCTGGCTCCCCTCAACCCTACATCTGTGCTTGGCTCCGGGGTGTCATTCCCCCTTTCCCCCCCGAGACAGGCAGCGGGACGGAGGCTGGGCAGTTTTCCCGCAGCGTCGGGCTGCCGTGAGCCCACATCACTTCCTCCGGCAGTGGCGGTGGTGGTGGCGAGGCCTGGCTGCCCGCGTGTCCCCCCCACCGCGCCGTCCGGCTGCTGCGCGCGCCGTTGGGCCCCTTGCATTCCTCGGCTATTTTTAGGGTGGCCCTATCAGCCCAGCTGTCCCCGCGCTGTCGGCTGCCACCCTGCTAGTGCCTCTCCCACCGCTCTGAGACGGCGGAAACCCCACTCCCAGCTCGCCCCGACCCTGCGGTAAGGTGGGGGCCCCCAGTGTGAACTGGCACGAAGGGGGGCACATGGGGGCCAGTCCTGGCACTGGCACTGGGGACCGTGAGGTTATACCCACCCCTGGGGCAGTTTGGTGGCCGGGGGCTGTTCTTTACAGCCCTGCAGGGACCCTAAGCTTCTACCCCGACACTGCTGCTCTCCAGGGACTTTTGGGGTGCTGCAGGGCTGCGTGGAGGTGGGAACGCTGTGGGTAGAGTGTTTGGGGGCTCTGACCTGTGGGCAGGTTCATCTCTGGACCACCATGTGTGCTCTGAGCAACAACTTTTCGCATTACGGTGATGGGACGGGAATAGGGGACCCCTGGGGGACGAAGTGACGTGCCACCCGATGGGTGGGTTGCTCTGGTGGCTGGGTGCTGCTCCACCAGCCCTGGAAGGGACAGTTCTCCACGATGGCCCTGGCCATGACTCTTCTGGGTTTCGGAGCACGGCATCAGCCGTGGGTCCTACGAGGGTGGTGGGTCCTACCGGGGCTGCCTGGCTGCTGGCACGGGATCAGGCTCAGAATAAACCCTGCTGTCAGGGTGAGCAGGGCACCCAGGGCAGAAAATATCCCTTCCCTCATCCTGGCATTTGCTTACGGCAGCGAGCCGGCCCACCCAGGGGAATCTGGGGCACAGGCTTGAAGCCTGAGTAAAGGGGCTTTTTTTGCGCTATGAGTTTTGTTGGGTCTCAGCCTGCCCACCTGCTTGTCCCCAGGCCTTTCCTACAGGCGTTGCCTTTTCTTGTGCCAAGCCGGATGGTCTCAGACCCCCTTTCCCGAGAGTCTCGGGCTCCCAGGGCTGGTGGGGAAGGGCACGTGTTCATGGCATGGTTTGGTGTCCCACGTGCTGTCCCCAGCCCATCTCACCTCTCCCTCTCTCCCCAGCCAGGGCTGCGGCTCCATGAGACATCGCCATGGCCTTTTCATCCCGGTTTGCATTCTGGGAGCAGAAGGGAAGTCTCTTGCATGTTTGCCTGTACCCCACATTCGAGTCACACTGCCGCGTGCTGCCAGCCAGCTCCCCAGTTTGCCCAGTAACGCATTTGGAGCGATGCTCCTGGCCTCTTGCTGTGCTACCAACTGTGCTGGAAGCCGCACTGAGCGAATGGGGAGCTGCTCCGCACCCCATTGCAGCACGGCTGCGGTCACTGGTGTGGCCACGCATGCAATTACTAACACCATCACTAACGACTACCTTGCGAGTAGCTGGTGACCCCTAACAAGGTGTGAGCCCCCTCGACCGCATGTGCGGGTGCTGCCAGCCATCCCGTGAGCACTGTGCTACGGCGGGTCAGGGCGTGCTGCCCACTGGGTGCACCTCGCAGTGCCACCGCGGTGCCACGGCCAAGCCCTGGTGCTTGAAGAAGGCTCAGAGCACTGGAGGGTTTGCTGCCAGTCATCCCGCTCGGCAGGGAGCTGGTGCATCCCGTGGTGTGGCTGCCGCAGAGATTAGCCCGTGACACTTAAAATGTGCTGTGACATGTGGAAAGGCAAAGCCCCCGTGGGGAGCAGCGGCGGGGCTCTGCGTACCTGCTCGCTCGCCATCTGCGTGCGAGGAGGGGGCCTGGGCCAGGCGGGCAGAGTGCTTTCCTCTTGGTCTTCAGGGTTTGCCATAACTGGCATGCAGTTAGCGCTTCTCCTTGGTTTTTTTTGGCCACCGGGAAACTTGGTGGGACGCACGTCCCTGGGGCTGCACCAGGACCATGGGCTCAGCGAGGAGCTGCAGGCTGGGGCTGTTTCATGGAGCAGCCTCCTGCTCTGGCACAGAGTGGTGGTCCCAGTGGCTTTTCCAGCATCAAGGCCCCGCGGCAGGCTGAAACAACACTCCTTTTATTTGTCTGACCCTCAGGTCAAGGACGAGGACAAATCCCTAGCTGTGAAAAGACCTGGAAAGGAGGATGGGGCTGTAAGTGTCAGAGGGCATGGACAGGGTGGAGCTGTCGGGGTTGGAGCTCATCCTCAATGAGCCCTGTGCCAGGGCTTGGGGACATCATAAAGGGTCATGGGCTCAGCATCCCCTCCCTGTGCCCACCCTGGTCCGCAGGGAGTGCCGATGGTCACTCCAGGGCAGTGTGTGGAAGGTGATGGGTGGTTTTGGCTGGGATGCTCGGCTGTAGGTGCGCATCCATCTCTCCACCTCCCTGCTCTGCACACCCTGGTTGGTGCCCACCCCATGGTTATAGTGTTGGCTCCTGCGCTGCCCACCAAAGAAATCTGTGGATTGCCCTGCACGTTGCGGAGAGGCTGCTGATGCCCTGAGTGGTGTTTTATCCCAGTTCTGAGGGTCGATGTGTCCCTGGGTGCAGGGCTGGGGCAGTTGCCGTTGCTCCCTGCCTTGAGGTCCGGCAGAAGGAAGTTGGGGAAGGCAATCCCTCGATGCCAGGGTTTGGCCGGGAGCTGTGCTTGGGCAGCACAGCATGAAGCCCAGGGCTCCACTGTGTCCCAAGCAGAGGGTGCTTGTGGTGGCAGGCGCTGCCCCGCCAGACCACTCACACCGGTGTCATTGTGGCTGCAGTCAGAGAGCCCGAAGGATGCGGCACCTGCGCCCCAGAATCCTGAGCCACCGAATCCTGAGCCCCCGAAGAGCCCCGAGCCACCACCCGGGCGAGGGAAGAGCCCAGAGCCTGTGCTGAATGGGGCAGCTGTGAATGGGGTGGAGGGCCCGGCCACCGAGTCGCAGGGGGACGATGCCCAGGGGCTGTCCCGCCGCAGGGTGGTCCGGGTGGTGCGCAAGGTGGTCCGCAAAGTCTTGCCGGGGGAGGATGCTGGCAGCACCAAGGAGCCGGGGCGAGAGGTCAAGTCTCCCGAGCCAGTGCCACCCCCCAGAAAGGAGGACCGTCCTGCCATCCCACCTCCCCCCACTGCACCGCCTCCCCCTGCCACACTGGCAGCCCCCAACAAGCCGGAGCCCAAGGATGAGATCTCCGCGGGGCTCAAAACCCTCATGGCAAAGGGCAAAACCAAAGAGCACCGTCCACGGCTCCGGCCAGGGGACAAGCGGGAGGAGAAGTCCCCTGAGCCAGCCAGTGGGGATGTGAAGCCATCCCCATCCCCGGGTGCCGAAGCCAAGCCGGAGTCACCGGTGCAGCCTTCGGGAGGGAAAGTGGAGCCGGCAAAGGCCTCCGCTCCGAAACCCACCGCCCTGGAGAGGCACAAGGTACCTGTGTGTGCATAGTGGGTGATATTCTAACACATTAGTGGGGCTGTGCCGCCCTGCGCGGCACGGTGTGAGCTCACCAGCATGGTTTGCAGTGATTTTGGGGTGTGCAGTGCAAGTGGGGGTCACTTTTTTTGGCAGCCCTGTGTGCTGCAGCCACCCAATCATACTCCCCCTTGTCTTCCCCCCTTGGCTCATGTGGAGAAGAAGCTGCAGCCTGGTGAGAAGCGTCCAAGCCCTGCAAAAACTGCGCCGGCAACCCCCCAGCAGGTGTGTGGGAGAGGGGACCCACGTCCCTGGGCAGGGAACCCACCAGTGCCGCGGCAGTGCCAGCCTCAGTACTTGCGGGTCTGCACCACCGTTTGCTCCCGTACCCTCCCTGAGCACTGGTGGGGCTGCAAAGCTGGGGGGAGCTCTGCAATAGCCCCTCTGCTGCCTGCGTGGGGCTGTGGGGTGGCTGTGGGGCGGCCAGCCTGGTGCTAATGGTGCTCTGCCTCCAGGCTGCCCCCAGCCTCGTGTCCCAGCTGAGCCCGTCGGAGGAGGCGCAGCGCCGGCTGGAGAGGATCTTCACCACTACTGTAATTCCAGGGGCGTTGGCGCTTGTGTGCTGCCCGCCTGGGGATGGGGATGTGTGGGCAGCATGCGGCTGCCCTGGCCAGGTGGTGATTGTCCCCCTGTGCTTGGCCGTGAGTGCCCTGGTCCCTTTCTGGGTAGCACTGGCAGCAGGGGATGAATGCCCAGGGGTGCCAGTGGGTTTGGGGTCGCTGCCTGGCCCAGCGTGCTTGGCCATGGGGAGCTGCGATGGCCACGGCATCCCTGTGGCCGATGGCTGGGTGATGCCCAGACAGTGCCGTGGGGGCTGTGGCTGTGCTGGGGCCCCGTGGCGTGTCACGGTGCTGCTTCTGCTCTCTGCCTCTCACTGTCTCTCTTCTCCTTTCTCTCCTCTCTTCTCTTGTGTCTCCACCTTCCTCACTGCTGTTAGCTGGACCCCGCTGCCTCCGCCTCGGCATCCAGCCAGGTACCGTACCCCAGTCCTCAAGAGCCCTCTGCCTCCGCCGGCGACCCCTTGCCATCCTCTGTCTGCCGCTGGGCTGGCGTCTGTGCCCGCGCCTCGTGCTGGAGCGTAAGGCTTCCCTCGTCCCGCTCTGCTCCACGGCTGCTGTGTCGCCCACGGGGCTGGAGGGTGCCGGGGCGGCTGGGACCGGGTGCCTCTCTGCGGCGAGGCCATGCCAGGGAGCCGGGTGTCCCGGGAGGGAGCTCTCGGTGGAGGTGGCATGGCTGGGGGGGCCGGGGTGCGGAGCAGGATGGAAAGGGGCAGAACACCCAGCACAGGCAGGACGTGTGGCTCATACCGGTGCAGCCACAGTGCATGGCACTGGCAGAGCTCACAGCAGGTCAGCACTGTGTCCCCCAGCCCCAGAGGCTTTGACGGTGGTGCCTTGTGGCTGGTGTCCTTCCTGGCTCCATGTGCCCGCGCTGATCCTGCTGCTCCACTGGCTGCAGCGGTGCCCTCACCAGGAGCACCCACGGGGTTCTGCACAGCAGCGCTTTGCCCTCACCACTTTCCCCGCTGTCTGCGGGGCAGACATTAACCCTTCTCACCTTCACCCCCATCTCTCGGCCGTGCCAGGCTCAAGTGGACGATGCCCCAGCAGCCCCTTTTGGCCTCGGCGCTGCTGCACCTCAGGTTTGGCTTTGGGGCTCACCCTGCTCTGGGGTGGCGGGGACGTCCCCATTGTGCTGACTGTGCCAGTGTGGCGTTTCCCCGTGCTGCGGCGTTTTGCCATCACTGTGCTGCGTCCTGTGTCCCTGGAGTGTGTTCTGTGTCCCTGCAGCGTGTCCCATGTCCCTGCAGCATGCCCGATGTCCTTGCATCCCGGCATGGCTACATGAGTGGCATGGGGCTGGCATGGGTGCCCACTCTCTGGGCTGTGATTTAGGAGCTCATCTCCTCCAGGCTTGCCCGCAGTGGCCGTGGAGGTGGCTATGATGGACGCATTCATGGGCCACTGTGGCTTCGTGCAGTCCCAAGCACACTGGAGTGCCTGGTGGCAGTGGGCAAACTGGGGATGCATGGTGGAAGGGGTTGGGGCTTCCTGGCACGTAACCCTACGGGCAGGCAGCCTTGTTCCCTCCAGCCCCAGGGACGGGATGAGATGGGAGGCCAGATGACTGTGACCACCCAACGTCCTACTGTCCCACAGGCCAAGACGGAGGAGCAGATAGCAGCTGAGGAGGCCTGGTATGAGACCGAGAAGGTGTGGCTGGTGCACAGGGATGGCTTCTCCTTGGGTGAGTAGGATGCCAGCCCAGTGGTGCTGGGACATAGGGCACAGCCCCAGCCCAGTTGTGGTGTCCCCACAGGGCTACTGGCACAGCCCCGCTGAAAGCCCCGTGCCCCTCACAGGCAGCCAGCTGCGGCCGGAGGAGGGAAGCCTCTTGCCTGAAGGCAAGGTGAAGGTGAAGCTCGACCATGATGGAACCGTCCTGGAGGTGGAGGAGGATGACGTGGAGAAGGTAGGGCTATGAGGTGAGGGATGGCAGGGCAGACCCACTTTCCACACCTGATGCTCACCTTCTCCTCGTTGCCAGGCAAACCCTCCCTCCTGCGACCGCGTGGAGGACCTCGCCAGCCTCCTCTACCTCAACGAGTCCAGTGTGCTGCACACGCTGCGGCAGCGCTATGGTGGCAACCTCCTACACACCTACGCTGGCCCCACCATGATCATCATCAACCCATTGAGCTCCCCCTCCATGTACTCCGAGAAGGTGACCCTGCTGGGACAGGGAACGGAGGGGACGGGCAGCTGGGACCTGTGCCACTGCATGGAGGAAGGCGGTGGGGGTGGCAGGGTGGTGACCTCTACCCCTTCCTCAGGTCATGCACATGTTCAAAGGGTGCCGCAGAGAGGACACGTCGCCGCACATCTACGCGGTGGCGCAGGCTGCCTACCGCAGCATGCTGATGAGCCGCCAGGACCAGGCTGTCGTGCTGCTGGGCACCAGCGGCAGTGGCAAAACCACCAACTGCCAGCACCTCGTCCAGTACCTCGCCACCATCGCCGGCAGCACCGGCAGGGTCTTCTCCGGTGAGTCCCCATGCCACCTGCGCACCCCCTTGCTTTGCAGTCGTAGCCCTCCGCAGCCTCCCGCACGCGGCAGTGGCCGAACGCACACGACACGGCTTTCACCTTCTCACGCCGGTCGCATTACCGCGCTGTCGAGGACTGCCGCAGTGTGGAGCACGGCACAGCAGCAGCAGCAGCGCTTGCCCAGCTGGCAGTGCTGGCTCTGGCTGTCTGCCACGCAGCCCCTGCACCCCACCGCCCCGCTTCTCTTCCCGCAGCGGAGAAGTGGCAGGCTCTCTACACCATCCTGGAGGCTTTTGGCAATAGCAGCACCGGCATGAACAGCAACGCCACGCGCTTCTCTCAAATCATCTCTCTGGACTTCGACCAGGCTGGGCAGGTGGCATCCGCCTCCGTACAGGTGAGGGGGCCAGGGTGGCCCTCCTCGGCACGGGAGATGATCCGTTCTCACCAGGGTGGCTCCCTTCAGCCTGGGAGCTGGTCCGTCCCCACCAGGGTAGCTCCTTTTGGCTCAGGAGCTGCTCTATCCTCACCAGTGTGGTCTCCTTTGGTCTGGGAGCTGCTCCATCCTCACCGGCGTGGCTCACGTTGGCACAGGATCCAGTCCATCCTGACCGGGGGATTTTCTCCCAGCAGCCCAGCCTGTGAGCTCTGATGCAGACCCCCGCCAGCTCCCCAGCCGTGCTTGCAGTGTTTAGCAGCCAGGAATCCCTCTCTTGTCTTTGTTTGCACCCAGACATGTGGGGATTGGATCGATCCCCCATCCTTGCAGAGTTAACCCTGATATCAGGGTGTCTTTCTCCCAGACGATGCCCCAATGTGATAACAATAGAACCCTTAAAATTCAATGCAGCTGCTTTGTTCTGTAGTAGCAGGTGCCCCAGGACAGGAGATGCTCTCAGGTTGCTTGGATCATGTTTGCATTTATATGATGCCCTGTGATGGGTTGAGAGACCCTCACGGCTCTGCAGGGGCCTTTGGCTGACAGCAAGGCTGAGACTGGGGTGGGCTCGGGGGTCTCGGTGGGAGCACGGCCCTCAGGGTCGGTTCCCAACCCTCCTGCCTCTGCCAGACGCTGCTGCTGGAGAAGCTGCGTGTTGCCAGGCGTCCAGCCAATGAGGCCACCTTCAACATCTTCTACTACCTACTGGCCTGCTCCGACAGCGCCCTGCGGTGAGCAGGGGGGGGCAAGGGCATGGCCCCCAGCCCTGGGGGTCTCCAGAGTGCCCTCCAAAGGGTCAATCTTGGCATTTATCCCTGCAGGACTGAACTTCACTTCAACCATCTGGCAGAGAACAACGTCTTTGGCATTGTGCCCCTCTCCAAGGTCAATGCTGTGGGGCTGGGTGGGGGCTGTGGAGGGGGACAGGGGTCCCTGGCCCCTTTGGGTGCAGAGGGAGGCAAAGCCGGGCTCCCACGCCGATGGTTCCCGTTGTTCTCCGCAGGCAGAAGAAAAGCAGAAGGCGACTCAGCAGTTCAACAAGCTCCAGGCTGCCATGAAAGTGATGGGCATCTCCACTGATGAGCAGAAAGCCTTCTGGCTTGTCCTGGGGGCCATTTACCATCTAGGAGCTGCCGGGGCCACCAAAGGTAACGAGGTGCTCGAAGCCAGGAGTCTTTAATGAGCCAAGGCTCCGGGCGGATGGCTGCATGGGCTCCTGGAGTGATTGCCATCACTTTGGCACCTGGCAAAGAGCACGGCCAAGCCCGGGAGGGGTGTTTTGGGGGTCAGCTGAGGAACAAGTCCCTGTCACTGTGGGCACCCGACTTTGTCCCCTCGATATGGATGATCCCACTGGCTGGTGGGAATCAAACACCCCCAAACCCTGGGCTGGCCCCTGCCAACTTGAGGGGGCGAGGGGCCCTGACTGGGGCTGGAGGAGTTGGAGGGGGGGTGTCCCCTGTCCCTGGTATAACACTTCTCCCCCCTGTCCTCCCTGCAGAGCCACTGGCGGACGGAGCCGGTAATGAGAGCGCGGGGGGTTCTGCCCTGGGTGGTGCCGCGTGGTGCTGGTTTGGGGGCTGAAATGAGGGCTTGGGATGCTACTGGAGTGCTGGGGCCAGCCTGGACCACCAGCTGGATCCTGGCAGCCGCAAATTCACCTGCTGCCCACCAGGACCCCTCCCACCCTGTCCTCTTGGCACCTTGGTGGTGTGGAACAGAGCTGCCCCAGCATCCAGCGCGCACCGTGGGCTGCAGGGCTTGTCCTGATGGGCACCGGCTTTGCTCTCTGTCCCTGGGATGGTGAATTCAGCTTTGTGGGGCTGCTCTTCTCCCTCTGGGGCTTTTCCCTTTCCCCCGTGGTGCTGCGTGCTGGTGGGAGGGCTTGGGCGCAGCACACCCGAAAGCAGCACTTGCAGCTGCACCGAGGGATTTTGCAGCCCCAGGGAAAATGATGAGTTGGGGGGATGCGGAGGGAGAGACCGGAGGGATCTGAGGGGCGCAGCGGGGTGCAGTGCTGCCTGTGGGGTGCTTCAAAGCACTAGAGGGCAGCAGGGCCCTGCTGCAGCCACGGCAGCAGGATGCTCTGGCACCTGTGGAGCTGCTTCAGGGGGTCCTGCTAGGGGGAGAACCCCAGATCCTGCTCGAGGGGAGCATTTCCAGATGCTGCTTGGGGCAAGCAGCCCAAACCCAGCTCCGTGCTGCTTCTGGAACCTTCTGCATCTTGTGGGCACTGGAGAGGCTCAGAGTCAGCTCAGCTCTGCCAGCTTCAATTTCCTTGGCCCCACACAACTTGTACGGGGCTGGATCCGACAACGGCTCCCTGCACTCCGCAGCAGAGCTGAGCCACTCTCTGTCGGTGTCCACAGCGCAGCCGGGGTCGCAGGAGAGGAGCCCCCACCATGGTTGACGCATCTCACTGTGGCAGCCTGGGGGGAGGCTGGGCTCGGTGTTTGCGTGGCGGTGCCTGCACGTGGCCTGTTTCGGCAGGAGGGTGTCCCCGTGTCGCGTGTCCCTGCTGTCGCGTGCCGTTGTTTCTAACCCCTCTCTCTGTTTGCATGGTGCATGCTGCCCTTTTGCAATGCAGACGCCGACGAAGGTAAAGTCTTGTTCTCTGCACATGTCTTTGGCTTCCCCATCCCACATGTCACAGCGTTCCCATTGTCGTGTCCCTGCGTGTCACCATTAACCCTCTCCCACTTCTCCTGCCGTCCCCTGGCATCCATGCGCTCGTGTCTGGCAGCCGCGGTCTGTCCTGCTGCGTCGTGACACGGCTGCTCGGTGCACATGGCCGAGCAGGGATATGTCCCCACACTGGATCAGCTCAAACCCCACCACCACCACAGCGTCCTGGGGGTCCCTGGGCAGCAGTGGCGAGGGTGACCCCGCTTCCCGCCCCACAGCGTGGCACTGGGCTCAGCCTTGCAGAGGCACTAAGCCATTCGCCCCCATCTCCTCTAACCGGACCCAAACCCATGCTTCCCAGCTCTCTGGCACCGTCCATGCAGCCCTGCTGGGCACAGCATCCCCAGCCTACACTTGAGGACCCTGAGACTGTCCCAAGTCCAGCTGGAGACACCCCCCAATTTGTGGGGATGCCCAAGCTGGCACTGAGCCCCCTTCTCCACCCTGCAGCCGGGAGGAAGCAATTTGCACGGCACGAGTGGGCTCAGAAAGCCGCCTACCTGCTGGGCTGCAGCCTGGAGGAGCTCTCCTCCTCCATCTTCAAGCACCAGCCCAAGGGCACCCTGCAGCGATCCACCTCCTTCCGACAGGGCCCCGACGACCCCCCCCTGGGCGACAGTGGCACAGGTAGGGTGAGGGATGGTGGGGACAGCAGGTGGCCGCCAGGCTGGGATGCTCAGAGTTGTCTTGGCCAGGTCCCAAGCTGACGGCGCTGGAGTGCCTGGAGGGCATGGCAGCTGGCTTGTACTCAGAGCTCTTCACCCTCCTCATCTCCCTCCTCAACAGGTACCTGCTGGGGTCTGGGAGGACAAGCTGGGGGGTCATGCAGTGCACCCGTTCACCCCATTTTGTCTCTTTGTGCTCCACAGGGCGCTTAAGTCGAGCCAGCACTCGGTGTGCTCGGTGACAGTGGTGGACACCCCCGGGGCGCAAAACCCCGAGCTGGCAGGGCAGAGCCGGGGGGCCACCTTCGAGGAGCTCTGCCACAACTACGCCCAGGAGCGCCTGCAGCTCCTCTTCCACCAGCGCACCTTTGCCCGTGAGCTGGAACGCTACAAGGAGGTAAAGGGGATGCCTGGGGATTCCCTCCCCTCCTGCCTTCCACTGCCTTCCCTGCACAAGCATCTCCAACATCCCCAACTCCTCATTTCTTACCCTGTGGTCACTTTGGACAAGCAGCTGTGACTCAGTGCTCGGGGCAGCGCCTTTCCCAGCAGCTCTGGCCCCAGCTGAGCAGCTCTGCCGGCAGACGTAGAACCATAGAATCCCTAGGTTGGAAAAGACCTTTGAGATCATCAAGTCCAACCATACCTGTCCATTACTAAATCATATCCCTGAGCACATTTGCCCACCTTTTAAACACCTCCAGGGATGGGGACTCCACCATCTCCCTGGGCAGCTGCTCCAGACATGCCGGGGTGGGAAGGTGGTGAGGCAGCTGTGGGTGATGGTGATGGGGAAAATTGCTGCTGCTGTCCTGTCCCAGCACTGACAGCACAAGGGGACCTCTCTGCGTGTCCTGGTCCCTCCCACCACTGCAGGATGCCGGGAAAGCCCTGCCACCTGCCTAGACCCCATGGAGACCAGCGCCCTGACCATCTGCCAGTCCCTATCACTGCTCCTCTGCTGCACAGACACTGACCACACTCCTGTCTCCCCTCACCAGGAGAACATAGAGCTCGCCCTGGCTGACGCCGAGCCCAGCTCCTCTGGCTCCGTGGCTGCTGTAGATCAGCCCTCGCACCAGGCACTGGTGAGCACCTGCCACGCTTCTTCTCAGCTGCATTATCACAGTTGGTGGTGTGAGGCCAGGCAGCTTTTCTGGCCCTTTGGAGGTCGTTAAGGGAAGGAGAGGGACTGTCCTGAACACTTGGACGGCGGGTGAGGCTGCAAGCGTGTGTGCAGCCCGCATCCGTGCTGCATCCCCCAGTATGGTGTCCCCACGGCAATGGGAGCTGCCTGTGCTCCCATGAGGGTGAGGAGGCCTCAGACAATCCCCAGGGTGCTTCAGTCTCCAGGGTACTCTGATCCCCAGGGTGCTCTGGAACTCAGGGTGAATAGGTCCCCAAGGTTCTCCAGTCCCTGGAGTGCTCTGGAATTCAGGGTTGATAGGTCCCCAAGGTTCTCCAGTCCCTGGGGTGCTCTGGAACTCAGGGTTGATAGGTCCCCAGGGTGCTCCAGTCCCTGATAGAAGAGGCTGCAGAGACCAAGGGGGGGCTGCTAGCGCTACTCTGGGGTTCATCTTGTGGGTTCCCGAGCACAGCATTTTCCACCCTAGTGAGCGTCTCTCTGCCCAGAGTGTTATGTACTGACTCTCTGCTGCTGATGGTGGCCGAGGTTGCATGCTCCTCAGGTGGCCTGGGTCCCCTGTCCCTCCCGTCTCTGCTCGGGGGATGCCAACATGCCAAGCCGGATGCGAGCACTGTGACACCCGCAGGTTCGGTCTCTGGCCCGCACGGATGAGGCACGGGGACTGCTGTGGCTGCTGGAGGAGGAGGCGCTGCAACCAGGTGGAAATGAGGACACGCTGCTGGAGCGACTCTTCTCTTATTACGGTCCCCAGGAAGGGGGCAAGAAAGGTCAGGGGGGGCCTTGGCACCGTGGGGCCATGCATTGGCGAAGCGCCGGTCCTGTACCCATCAGTGCTGTGTCTCCCCATAGGGCACAGCCCACTGCTCCCCAGTGACAAACCCCGACACTTCCTCCTGGGCCATAGTTCGGGGACCAACTGGGTGGAGTACGATGCCACGGGCTGGCTCAACCACGTCAAGCACAACCCAGCCTCCCAAAATGCCTCCGTCCTGCTGCAGGAGTCGCAGAAGTGAGTGGGGTCCCAGGGCAGGGCGGGCACGGAGGGGGAGAGAGATGATTTTTGGGGGTGACGTCCCCTCCGTGCTCTGCAGGAAGGTCATCAGCAGCCTGTTTGCTGGCCGCGGAGGGTCGGCGCTGGTGCTGTCGGGCTCGGTGGCAGGGCTGGAAGGGGGCTCCCAGCTGGCGCTGCGCCGAGCCACCAGCATGCGCAAGACCTTCACCACCGGCGTGGCCGCCGTCAAAAAGAAGTCCCTTTGCATCCAGATCAAGCTGCAAGTGGTGAGAGAGGGGGTGCCAAAGGGGGTCTCTGGATCTGGCTGAGGCAGCGCTATGTGTCAATGCTCACCCCGCTCTCCCATGCTTGCAGGACGCCCTCATCGACAGCATCAAGAAGTCCAAGCTCCACTTTGTGCACTGCTTCCTGCCCAAGGCAGCGGCGGGCGGTGGGGATGCCCGGGCTCTGCCGTGCCGGCGGGTGAGCGGCAGCGAGCTGGAGCTGCCGGCGGAGCACTGCGAGGCCGGGCTCATGCAGCTGGACGTGCCCCTCCTGCGCGCCCAGCTCCGCGGCTCCCGCCTGCTCGACGCCCTCCGCATGTATCGCCAAGGTGAGCGGCACCACCGGCACTCGTGCAACCCGCAGAGGGGCAAAGCCAGGGCTGTGGCACGTGTCCCACTGTGAGATGGATGCCGTGGGAGTCCTGGCTGCATCTCCTCCCTGAGGAGCCAGAGCTCCCCTCAGGGATCCCCTTCGGTGCATGTCCTTGGGCTGCCAGCATCCCCCCAGGGTGGTCCTCTCTCCGTCCCACCCCCACCGCGAGGCTGATATCTGCGCCGGGGACAGGCATGGCCTTAATTGGGTGTCTCCGCTGGTGCCGCTGGCTCCTGGCAGCATTCCCACTGGCAGCTGGCCCCTGTCCTGCTGGGACGAGGGACTCCGGTTGTGCTCAACAAAGCATTTATCAATACGTGTGGCCGGCCACACAACCAAGTTTTTATTGCCTGGAGGCCGGACCCTTCCTGCCGCAATCGGAAATCAATGCAGCTCACACACCTCCTGGATCGATGGTCACGGCCAGCCGGCTCTGCCGGGGTCAGCGTCCCTGTCAATACCCCATCGTTAATTAAGACGTGGAGTCGCAGCGCAGTGAGCGCAGAAGTTGGCTCAGAGCGGAGCCGGAGTGAGGGCTGTTTGCTTATACAGGCAACACACGTGTTCCTGTGCTCCCCCCGAGGTGGGAGCTGGCCGCTTTCTCCCCACATCTCAGCCAAAATCACTGGAGGACACGGCCAAGGAAAACCTTCTGGACAGGGTCACTGCCCTCTGGCCATGCCCAGCACCGGGAGGAGCTTTTGCCACATGGGGTGACACCTGGAGCTCTCCCAAAAGATGGGCCCCAGGGAGTCAGGGCATGCAGGGCTGTCCCCCCCCCATCTCCTTGGCATCCCGGCTGACCCCACAGCTCCTCTCTCCCTTGCTCTCCCCAGGGTATCCGGACCACATGGTGTTTGCGGAGTTCAGGCGGCGCTTTGATGTCCTCGCCCCACACCTGACCAAGAAGCATGGGCGCAACTACATCGTGGTGGACGAGAAGCGGGTACGTGCCCTGTGCTGGAGCTGGCACTGCTGTCGGGGATCCCTACCACCCTCTGACTCCTTTCCCTCCCTGCAGGCGGTGGAGGAGCTCCTGGAGTCACTGGACCTGGAGAAGAGCAGCTACCACATGGGCTTGAGCCGGGTATGACGCCGGAGGCTGGCCGTTGGTGCTGGCACAGGGCAGGGGCGGGTGGCACAGCTCGGCACAGCGTGGGGGGGCAGCACAAGGGCAGCACTGTTTGCTCCCACCTACGGCATTCCTTTTGCCTGGGGAATAAAACCCTCACAGTGAGACAGGACCAGCGGCTGCGGAGAGAAGAGTCACATCCCTGACAGCAGGAGGGTGGCACGGTGTGGCCGGAGGGATGCCAGCACCCATCGGCATCTCACCCTGCTCCCCTTCTGCAGGTGTTTTTCCGAGCTGGCTCTCTGGCCAGGCTGGAGGAGCAGCGGGATGCGCAGACCAGCAGGAACATCACCCTTTTCCAGGCAGCGTGCAGGGGCTTCCTGGCACGGCAGCTGTTTAAGAAGAGGAAGGTTCGTCCTCGCGCTCTCCCCTCCCCGCTCCAACACACAATTTCGCCTAAAATGGGCAGCGCAGCCTTTCTGGCGTCTGGGCCAGCGTCTCCTCCTCCTCCCTTCTCCCCCCCCCGCGCCTGGGGAGCTGTGGGGGGCCCGAGGGAACCAGGGGGCCAGGGGGAGCCAGTGGGGAGGGCGCTGGGCATCGCTGCGGCAGGATGAGGCCACGTATTGGCTCCCACTTTTATTATTAAAGAGAGCGTAAAATAGGCATCTCGGTGGTGCCTCTCCAGGAGATTAGCGTTTGGAGAGGCTGGAGGGAATCAAGCAGTAGACAAGCCAGGCACAATTAGCCCAAATGCTAACCAAGGGAAGCATGCCAGGGTGCTGGCAACCTGCCTGCCCTGCTTGTGGCACCCTGTGCTGACACCGTACCCCGTGCAGATCCAGGATTTGGCCATCCGGTGCGTGCAGAAGAACATCAAGAAGAACAAGGGGGTGAAGGACTGGCCCTGGTGGAAGCTCTTCACCACTGTGCGGCCCCTCATCGAGGTGCAGCTCACCGAGGACCAGATCCGCGGCAAAGACGTGAGTATTTGTGCACCAGAGTGGGCTGGATGGGGCAAGGTGGGTGCAGGGGGGGAGTGTTGGGTCTCAGCAGGGCTCTGCAGTGAGGTGGAATGCAGGATCCAGCAGCGCGATGGGACGCAGGAGCCCGCAGCAGGGTGGGAAGCAGGAACGCGCGGCAGGGTGGGATGCAGGAGCTTGCAGCGGGATGGGATGCAGGATCCAGCAGCGGGATGGCATGCAGGAGCCCGCGGCAGGGTGGGATGCAGGATCCAGCAGTGGGATGGGCTGCAGGAGTCCATGATGGGGTGCAATGCAGGATGGCAGCTGCCCTGCACCCCGCCAGCACCAGGCTCGAATTGTGAATTGCTCCCTAATTTGCGAATCAGCATGTCATTAGCATCCCGAGAGCCGGCTGTTGCATGAGTCCAATTACAAGGCGTGGAGAATGGAAATGAAACCGTGTGCCGAGAGGCATATGCGGGGGCTCCACGCCGCGCTGGCAACCAGACACTCATGCCCCACCAAGCCTGCCCCGCACGGAGCTGCTGCCTGGCTCAGCTTTCATCCCAACCTGCTGAGGATGGGTCCCGGGGGTGGGGGCACCTCCTGCCCCTCCCAAGCCTGTGCTGAGACCAGAGGAGGGGAGAGAAAGATGTGCTTGAACTGGCAGCCAGGCTCGCTGCCCTAGTGCTAGCCGGTGGGCCCCCTCCCTCCCTACCTGGGCTGGGCATACCCAAACCCTTCAGTGAGCTGCCAGTGGTGGGTTTGCTCCCATTCCCTCTCCTGAGGGATGCAGGGACCCCTCTCCAACTTTGCTGGAGCTGCCTGGTGTTTCGACACCATTTATGGGGTTGGAGTTGGCACAGCGGCAGTGGAGCGGGTTGGGGAAAGTCCCTGCCCAGCCTTCGGCAGGGGAGAGCAGCCCCTGTCTCGGGGAGCCCCCACCCTGCCCACCCAGCGCTGCGGGGGGAGCTGGGGGAGTGCAGGGACCTGCCAAGCTCCTGCCTGCCAACCTCTTCGCTTTGCGCCTGCCCCCTCCCTCACCGCCTGCTCTGTTGCAGGAAGAGATCCAGCAGCTGAAGAGCAAACTCGAGAAGGTGGAGAAGGAGCGTAACGAGCTCCGGCTCAACAGCGATCGCCTAGAGAGCAGAGTAGGTCCTTGCCAGTGCCGGGAGGGGGTGCGGTGCCGTGCCGGCGTGCCCCAGCGCCTGCCCCAACCCACGGCCCTGCTCCCATCCCCCAGATCACAGAGCTGACGTCGGAGTTGACGGACGAGCGAAACACCGGTGAGTCTGCTTCCCAGCTGCTGGACGCCGAGACGGCCGAGAGGCTGCGGGCTGAGAAGGACATGAAGGACCTGCAGGTACATGCGCTTCTCCCTGGCTTCGTGGCATCTCCTGGCCCCACCTGGCACTCAGTGCAGCCTTGTCCCTTCCCAGGCCAAGTACGATGCTCTGAAGAAGCAGATGGAGTCAATGGAGATGGAGGTGATGGAAGCTCGGCTCATCCGGGCAGCAGAGCTCAACGGAGAGCTGGATGATGATGATGATTCAGGTACCACCCTGCCTCTGGTGCCTGTTACCAGCACACCTTGGAGTGCCCCACACTCATGGCACTGTGCCCCCCTCTCCGTTGCTCACCTGTGAGGTCCCGACCGCCCCCATGCAGTCCTTTGGTGACCCCATTTCCCTACACAGGTGGCGAATGGCGGCTGAAATACGAGCGGGCGGTACGGGAGATCGACTTCACCAAGAAACGGCTGCAGCAGGAGCTGGAGGACAAGCTGGAGGTGGAGCAGCAGGGCAAGAGGCAGCTGGAGCGCAAGGTGAGCGAGACCCACCAGTCCTCCCAGTCCAGGGGATGGACAGGAGGTGGGCAGCCACTGTCTGCTCAGAGCTGAGGGAGCGTGTGGCCACGGCAGTGGGGACTTGGTGCCTTCCCGGAGCCCTGACCACCATCCTTGCTCCCGTCTGCAGCTGACAGACCTTCAGGCAGACAGCGAGGAGAGCCAGCGGGTGCTGCAGCAGCTCAAAAAGAAATGCCAACGCCTGGCTGCGGAGCTGCAGGACACCAAGCTGCACCTCGAGGGCCAGCAGGGACGCAACCATGACCTGGAGAAGAAGCAGCGGAGGTGGGAACTGCGCATTGGCCGGGGCGGAGGGGAACGCAGAGAACGGCATCCTTGCTGCGCAGCGAGGCTCTTGCAAAGTGGCATTACCATTTTAGCAGGGATTTGGGCACTTCACCAGCTCCTGCTTGGCTGAGGTGTCTCCAGCGGGATGGGGCTGTCCGGATTGGATGTGTTTGTTGTTGGGAAGGACCCAAATGCCCTTTTGGGGGGCCTGGAACTGAGTGATCCCTCGATGTGAGGCTGAGCCCCATTGTGGAAGCTGCATATGCCAGGCATCTCTGCTTGGCTCTTGCTCTCATCTCGTCCCCTCTCCCAGCCCCAAAGTTTGCTAACGTTATTAAGCAGCAGGGACGCTTTCATCTCATTATGGTAATGATCACACACACAAATACAGCGAGAGAATTCAATCTAATTAATTTCAATTTCCGCGGATTGGAGTCTGTGCTAATGCAGCTGTTTATTACCCAGCGCGAGCGAAAATGGGGATTAGCTGCCGAGGTGTTTAACACAGGTCACAAACCTAAGCACAGGGTTGTTTTCTAAGCCCCAAAGGCAGCGATTTTGGAGCAAACCGAGCTGATCGCATCCCAGGGGCATTGGGAGAGGCTGCCCTGCTCCAGGCTGCACTGAGCAATCCCCCGCCAGGGGCTCATATCCCATCTGAGGATGGGACCAGTGCCATCCCATGTAGGACCGTAGCATTGAGGGAGCCAAGCTGTGGCAAGAGCCCGTCTCTGCTCGACACCCTGCTGTGCGTTGCAGCTCTTCCTTGTCCTTCTGCCACTCCATGTCCTTCTTGGAGGGTGCGGTGCCCCCAGCTGCCTTTCTGTAGCCCAGCGCCTGCCTTTAGCAGCCACAGTCTCTGCTGGCACGCTTGGCCCCCAGGGTGGCTGTGGAGCTGCTGGGGTCTGCACTGCAGGCCCTGCAATCTCCATTAGCTGAGTGAAGGCATCAGGAGGAGTTTCTCCAAGTGGCTTCGTGTCACCGTGGTCGCAATTAAATGCTCATCAACCAGCAAGTTTCAAATCAGCAGCTGACGGCGTGCTGCCTTCGCCGGTGCCTGCTGCCGTGGGATGGGGAGGCTTGGGGTGGTGCCGGTAGCACGGGGCTGGGTTCCTGTCCCAGGGTGCTGAGTGCCCGCCCCACTCTCCCGGCACAGGTTCGACAGCGAGCTCTCCCAGGCACACGAGGAGGCGCAGCGGGAGAGGCTGCAGCGGGAGAAGCTGAGCCGCGAGAAGGACGTGCTGGTGGCTGAGGTTTTTGGCCTCAAGCAGCTGCTGGAGGTGAGTGGTCACCAGTCCCCTCCCCGGCCCCCAAGGCAGGTGCCCCTGACTCACAGTGCCCCCCCTGTTTTGACAGGACAAGGACTCGGACATCGCAGGGTTGACGCAGAAGGCAGAGGCGCTGGAGGCCGAGCTGCAGGACATCTCCTCCCAGGAGTCAAAGGATGAAGCGTCCCTGGCCAAGGTGAAGAAGCAGCTGCGGGATCTGGAGGCGAAGGTCAAAGACCAGGAGGAGGAACTGGACGAGCAGGCTGGGACCATCCAGATGCTGGAGCAGGTACGTCGGGGAGGGGCGAGGTTTCTGGGTGGGGTGGTTTCATGCAGGGCTGTTATTATCTGGGCTGGGCTTGCCCGGGAAGCAGAGGCGGGCGCCCTCAGCCCGGCGTGAGGCCAGGCATCGCAGCTGCCAACACGGCTCCTAGTCGTCCGTGCCATGGCCCGGGAGGTCACTGTGGGGCGGGCAGCCCGGCCGGCCTCAGACCGGGAGGTTTTCTGGGTGAGCGGTGCCTGGGGAGCAGCGGGGGTTCCGCCTGTGTCCCCTTTGCTCTGACCACGTCTTCCCAATTTGCAGGCGAAGCTGCGGCTGGAGATGGAGATGGAGCGACTGCGGCAGACCCACGCCAAGGAGGTGGAGAGCCGTGACGAGGAGGTGGAGGAGATTCGGCAGTCGTGCCAGAAGAAGGTAGGGCTCAGCTATGGTCCCTCTGCCCAGGGGAACCCAGGATGCGTCTCTGTGTCCCAGCTGGGTGCCAGGAGCTGCCAACCAGGCACCATCACACAACACCCCGCTGCCGTGTGTCCAGTCATGGCCCGGTTCTGCTGGCCCAGCAGGTCTGACTGGTCCCTCTGCCACCTGGGCCAGCGCATGCTGGGCTTTGTGCCTCTGGTTGCACAAACACACGGTCATTGGGGTCACCTGGCATCCCTGGTATGTGGGCACGCACGAGGCAGGGGATCCCAGCACCTTCCCACTGCCCTGACCGGCTGCCTGGGCTGTCCCCCAGCTGAAGCAGATGGAGGTGCAACTAGAGGAGGAGTACGAGGACAAGCAGAAGGTGTTGAGAGAGAAACGGGAGCTGGAGAGCAAGTTATCCGCTGTCAGCGAGCAGGTAGGGTGTAAGGCAGCCGGGCCTTGCTCTGGAGACCCCTGTGATGGCCCCAGACACAGGACCCTGGCACGGTTCCCCTTCCGCAGGCCAACCAACGGGACTTCGAGACGGAGAAACGCCTGCGCCGGGACCTGAAGAGGACGAAGGCACTGCTGGCTGATGCACAGATCATGCTGGACCACCTGAAGAACAACGCACCCAGCAAGAGGGAGATCGCCCAGCTCAAGAACCAGGTGTGCATCCAGACCCCCCCAAAACCAAAGCCCTTGAGGGATATGGGGTGTCCCTGTCCCCGAGTTAGGCACTGAGCCGTGTCCCTGCAGCTGGAGGAGTCAGAGTTCACCTGCGCAGCTGCCGTCAAGGCCCGCAAGTCAATGGAGGTGGAGATTGAAGACCTCCATCTGCAGATTGACGACCTCGCCAAGGCCAAGGCAGGGGTAAGTGGTTTTGGGGGGCAGTGCACCCTGATGGAGTACACCCCACCTACACCCCACCGGAGATCTCCACCAGTACGGCACAGACTGGCGGGGTGACCCCACACTATTTGGGGTGGTTTTGGCGGGTGGGTGCCTCGCTTCTGGAGTGCAGTGGGAGACACGAGTCACTCCCCCAGCTGGAGGAGCAGCTCAGCCGGTTACAGCGCGAGAAGAACGAGGTGCAGAGTCGGCTGGAGGAGGACCAGGAGGACATGAATGAGCTGATGAAGAAGCACAAGGCGGCTGTAGCCCAGGTGAAAGGGGAACGGCACCTGTGGCACCTCTACACCCTCCCCGTAACACCCCTCTTGGAGCCAGGACAGTGGGGTTCCCGCTGACCCCTGTGTATCCCACAGGCATCCCGGGACCTTGCACAGATGAATGACTTCCAGGTGCAGCTGGAGGAGGTCAGCAAGGAGAAGCAGGAGCTTCAGGAGAAGGTGGGAGCACTGCTGTTGGGCATGGGCATGCACCCCAAGTGAAGGTGGAGGGAACAGAGGGGCACCCATAGACCTGCTGCCTGCATTATGGGGTCCCCCCTGCACCCTGCGGGGTGCAGAGCAGTCCCGTGGGGAGCTCTCTGTTGGGATGGGAGCAGCATGGTTGGCAGGTCCACTCCACGGTAGTGTGGTGGGAACTGGGGATGCTGTGGTTGAGGCTGAAGTTGTGTCCCCCTCTACCCCAGCTGCAAGCCCTGCAGAGCCAGCTGGAGTTCCTGGAGCAATCCATGGTGGACAAGTCGCTGGTGAGCCGGCAGGAGGCCAAGATCCGTGAGCTGGAGACCAGACTGGAGTTTGAGCGGACGCAAGTCAAGCGCTTGGAGGTCGGTGCTGGGTTTTCCCTCCACTCTGTCTGGGACAGACTTTTTTTCCTGTGAGGGTGGGGAGGCCCTGGCCCAGGTTGCCCAGAGCAGCGGTGGCTGATCCATTCCTGGAGGTGTTCCAGGCCAGGTTGGATGAGACTTGGAGCTCCTGATCCAGTGGGAGATGTCCCTGCCCATGGCAGTGGTGGCACTGGATGGGCTTTAAGGTCCCTTCCAACCCGAACCATTGTATGATTCTCTGACTGAGATGCAATGGGACCATAAGATGAAGCTGCCCTGGGTGTCCGTCGAGCGCATCCCCAATATCCACTGCCCGGGACCCCCAGCTCTGCAGTCCATCCCCATCCCAGCAGGGAAACCCCCCTGCAAGCGCCCATAACGGTCACCTATCACCCAGCCCAGCAAAGTGCTGCTATTTCCCTGCATTGACTTAGGGAAATTATAGACTCTCGCAGCCCCGCTAAACGCTGCCTGCTTTATATTCTGCCGCTGCAGCTCTGCCGGGGAGTGGAGCAGCTTAGCTTTCCTCTTAATATTTTCCTAGCTGTTATTTCCCTTCCCCACTCTCTCTGCCAAGGCCATAAATATGCAGCGGCTGCCTCGGTGGCTGGGGGAGAATGGGAGCTATTTTTTCCCTACGTTACACACTGTAATTACTTCACACACAGTTAAATCTATTTTTCCAATTCGGCAAAGCCCTTGTGGGTTGTTCTGCCCCTTTCTTGGCCCTAGAGGGGAGTTACTCCTCCATCTCTACGTGTAAATTCATGGGGATGGGATCCGTCCTCGTGTGAGCCCTCCGTGGGTGTTGCTGCAGGGTGAGGGGTCAGTGGGGAGATCTGGGGTGACCCCATGCCCGCTGCTCCGCAGAGCCTGGCCACGCGGCTGAAGGAGAACATGGAGAAGCTGACGGAGGAACGGGATCAGCGTGCGGCTGCTGAGAACCGGGAGAAGGAGCAGAACAAGCGGCTGCAGCGGCAGCTCCGAGATGTCAAGGAGGAGATGGGCGAGCTGGCCAAGAAGGAGGCGGAGGCCAGCCGCAAGAAGCACGAGCTGGTGAGGCACCCGTGACGGGGCCGAGCAGGGGGGTTTCTCTGAGGTACCCAGCTCATCCCGCTCCCTCCCTGCAGGAGATGGACCTGGAGAGCCTGGAAGCTGCCAACCAGAGCTTGCAATCAGACCTGAAGCTGGCCTTCAAGCGCATTGGGGACCTGCAGGCAGCCATCGAGGATGAGATGGAGAGTGACAGCAACGAGGACCTCATCAACAGGTGAGAGTGCTTGGGCCTGGCTCCTGCGCGAGGCACGTCAGCGGGGTCACTGCTTCTCCTCGCCACTTCTGAAATGCCACGGGGACCCCTTGGCTCTGCCTGGCCCTGGCAGGATGCCTTCTGTGCATCCACCCACCCATGCGCCATGCACGATTTCATCCGTCCATCTGTGCATCATGCACACGTGCATCCGTCCATCTATGCATTGTGCACCCATCCGTGCATCTGTGCATCGCTCCCTCCACCCGCAGCGCCTGTGGAGCTTCACCCACTTGTGGAGGTGCCTGAAATGCAGCCAGGGCTGTGCCAACTGGCTTGGAAACAGCCTGGGAAGCCCCAGCAGCCAGGGCAGCGCAGGCTGGCAGGAGATCTGGGATCCAGCCCAGCCTGGGATGCTGGGATGCAGCCCAACCTAGGATGCTGTGATACCACCTAACCTGAGATACTGGGATCCAGCCCAGGATGCTGAGATCCAGCTGGGTGCAGCCCCACACCAGGGGTGCCAGGCAGCCACACCTCCCTCCCCTGCCCCTTCCCCACCATTTAATTTGCCCCCGATTCCTTCCCCAGCCATTTGGTCTTTTTGTTTTCTTTTCATTTGATTTCCTTTATGTTTTGTTTCTCCCCCCCCCTCCCTCCCACCCTCTCCAACCCCTCCCAGTTTGCAGGACATGGTGGCAAAGTATCAGAAAAGAAAGAGTAAACTGTGAGGAGCTCCTCTTTTCCTTCCTCCCCTTCCCTAACCCCCACGTCAACCCCCGCGGGCCGGGGCCCCGCATGCCGCTGGCCCCCCTCCGCATGCCCTAACAGCACCCACAGCACGGCACATAACCGCATCCGCGCAGGGGGACGGGGACGAGCCCTCGGGCCGGGGTGGGGGGCATGATGCTCTGCCATGGCTAACGATGAGTGTGGTGGCACGGGGCACCGCAGCCCCGCTACCGTGTGCAATTAATATCCGCCGCCGCGATCCGGTTGCTCCCCTGAGACTCGAGTCCTGCTTAACTAACGGCACGTTTGATGTGGAGTTTAATTCTTGTGGTTATAAAATCTCAGCGGCCCCCAGAGGGTGTTTACGGGGCTTGTTGGGGGGGGGTTTTGTTGTCGTTCTGTGCTTTTTGTTGTGTTTTTTTTTTCCAAGCCGAGCGTTGCCTGGATGAATTACAGGGGAGGGAGACGCACGTGATGGAGTGCGGCTCATTTCTTTGAATTGAACGAGGACGATTCATATTCAGGGTCTATCCAAGCCCATCCCCTGTGCCGTCTGCTGCCATCCCCAGGCAGGGAATAAGCCCAAAGCAGGGTGGATAAAATGGCTGTTTAGATGATATGATATATCCCTTCCCCGGCAGCGGCTCGGTGGGAGCCCTCGCCTCGTGCCAGCCGGCGGCGGCGTGAGGAGAGAGGGGGCTGTGCCACTTCGATTTCCTTATAGATCCCGCCGGTACTGCCATAACCCTAATGAAAGCAGTAAGCAGTTAGGTATTAAGGGAGATTTATGCAGGGATGCTTTTAACGTGGAGGAATGGATTTTGCAATGCATACCGCACCTTCTTTCTAAAGGCAATCAATATGGTTACGAACGGCTGTTATAAATTAGATGGTTTAAGCCAGATAGGGATTTTTTTACATCGGGACGTAAATCAGGGGCTCTCTGGTACGGCAGGGCTGTAAATCTGCCCGCCCTGCTCCTGCACCCGCCTTGCCGGAGTCGTTTCTGTCCTGCCTGCTAAACTCCTGTTTACCCAGGGCCATCAACATCGCTCTTCCTCGCTGTAATTTTGCACTCGACGGTGGCCTATAAAATGAACCCACTTATTTCCTTCCCAACCCTGGAGCTGGAAGTCTCCCGTATTCCTGGAGTTGTGCCTCGCCTGCTGCCCCAACACGGTCTCGCTGTCTTATCTTCCCAGCCCTGACACCATGCAGTGTCGGGGGGACACATTGGGCAGAGGATGCGGGAGCCCCTTGGCCAGCCGGTGGAGTGGTTTGGGGGTTCAGGGGTTGTGTGACACATCTGTGCTTTGGGGAGCCTCGAGCATGCAGGTAGAGCCGTGTGCATGCAGGTTGTGCCGCAGGAGATGGAGCAGGGTGATGGGATGGGGTTTTACCCATGTCAAGGTGCAAAGGCGGTGGGTGCTGGAGGGGGGTTCAGTGCCCACCAGCTCAGTTTCACCTCCCCAAAACTCAAACTCTCACTGCTCCACACTCACCTCTTGCTTTCTTCTGACCCGCTCCGCTCCTCCGGCAGCGATGGCGACTCAGACGTGGACTCAGAGCTGGAGGAGCGCGTGGATGGCGTGAAGTCCTGGCTCTCCAAGAACAAAGGCTCCTCCAAAGCGCTCTCGGATGACGGCAGCCTGAAGGGCAGCAGGTGGGTGCGGGGCTGGGAGAGGATGGGGTGGGCTGAGCCAGGGGACAGGATGGACACCCATGGGATGTGGCCCTGGGTGCTGCGCTGCCGCCTGGTGCTTGCATGGCCGGCCGGGTTAATGCTGCCGAGCGACTCAGTCTCCATTGGGGACACACGTCCCTGTGCCCAGAGGGGACCTCCTTGGTCCCTCTGCCCCGCATCCCACCCGCAGCACCCAACCTGGAGACACATGGGCACCCGCAGCTCCCACCCCATCTGCCTCCCTGGGGGTGCTGAGCTCCAATCCTGTGCGTCACTCCCGGTGCTCCAGGGCTGGATGCTCCTTCATCCTCCCCTCATTTGCAGCTCCACCACATCCCTTCCCGCACCTCTGGGCAAACGCTGGCTGCCACGCAGCCCCCAGCAGCCCCAGCAGAGGTGGGGGACAAGCCCACGTACCCCCACAGCACAAGGGTAGCGTGGGGCTGGGGCATAAATCCCCACTCCCCAGGGAAAGCGCTCGCCTGCTGAGCACAGATCGCTTTTTTCCAAACCCAATTTCCTAGCAGAGCTCTGAGAGTCCCAAGGGGCTCCCCCTCGTCTGCCAAGCAGCGGGGAAAGATCTGAGCCGTTTTTTCTTAATTGGTTTAATTTATTCAGCGGTGCAGATGTAAAACATTTTGTTATTGGAGATAATTCCACGTTTTCTGAAGTCAGGAATCAAACACAGCAGCTCCAGGTAGCCGACAATGAAATAAATTGAACGCAACACTTTAAAGGGGAATCAAAGTGCCAAGCTAGAACAATTCCCCCATTTACATGACATTTTTCTGCAATGCTATTTCCCACTGACGCAAATTACCGAGCCTGCCTCGCCGCCGCGCGGCCCCCACCTCGCCCGCTCATCTCCGTCTCTCTCTTGTCTCCCCGGTGCGTGCGCGGGGCCGCGGATACAGGTCAGCCCCACCGGAGGGTCCCGAGGGTGAGGAGCGGCCGGTGTCGGTGTTGAGCTCCCTCAGCTATAGGAAGCGCCCGGGCCTCAAGGACTCCATAGGTGGCCGTGGGGATGAGCAGACGCTCTTCAGCGCGCTCAGCGAGCGAGCGCCTTCTCCTGAGCGCGTTGCCCGCAAGGCAGCTCGGGGTGGTGAGACCGAGGACCGGGCGGCCGTCATCGCCCGCGCCTTCGCCGACGCCAGCAGCCGGGCTCGGGAAGGGCTGGGCAAGCGTTGGTCCCTCTCGGCTGCCGATGGCGAAAAAGCATCCGTCGCCTCCGCCCCGGTGAGCCGGGCCTCCTCTGCCTCCTGGCGCGGGCTGGATGATGGGGACGAGGGGGATGAGGGGTACTCGGTGCTGAGCTTCGCCCTCTCCAGCCCTGGGAGCTTGCGGAGCCGGCGTGGGGGGCCTGAAGGTCGCCCCGAGTCCCGGCTCTCGCTGGCTCGCAGCCACCTGGAGGAGACGGATGAGGGGTGCCGTGGGCAGCCCCCACTGGGGCGCAGCTTCTCCGTGCCACCCCGGCCCCGCAGTGCCGCCTCTGACGACGGCGGTGCCGGGGACGCCCGCCCCGTGAGGCACCGCTCCTACCTCGACCCTGACCTGGAAGCCGCCATCCAGGAGGTGCTGAGCTACCGCCCGCTGCGGGCCAGGGGCTGCTCCAGCCCCGAGGCCGACTCGGGTGATGACGGCCGGAGCGTGCGGAGTGCGAGGAGTGCAGCACCCCTGGGTGCCACCGACCGACCCCCCGGCAACCTCCGCCGCTCCGCATCCGCCCTCGACTTCTCCCGGCGCACCAGCCGGCGACGCAGCAGCTCAGGCTCCTCTGAGGAAGAGGAAGAACGGAAGAAGAAGAGCGCCAAGAAGCACTCCAAGAAGGCCAAGAAGAAATCCAAGAAGAAAAAGAAGAAGCAGAAGTCATCATCCGACTCAGATTCCTCCTCCGATTCTTCATCCGATTCCTCCTCCGGCTCCACCAGCTCCTACCGCAGCACCTCCAGCGTCAAGAAGGGCCCGCGGGCAGCGGGGAGTGAGGAGCCGGTACGCCCTGCTCGGGGCAAGAAGGAGGAGAAGCAGCGGAAGAAGCAAGTTGACAACCTGATGATGAAGTACCTGTACCGACCCGAGAGCGACTGAGGCAGGAGGTGGGAGTGGTGTGTGCCGTGCAGCATGAACCGCCCTGTGTGCCACTAACCACTCATCCTAACCCTCGCCCAGCTCCGGGCATGGAATCCGTGATGGGGCGCCTCGCTGTGCCCACAGCAGCCCTGCTTTTGGGGTGCTGCAGGGCATCCCTGAGGCATCTCCACCTGTGGGGAGCATCCTTGGCATGGCCGCGGAGGGACCGGCAGCTGCCCGTGCTGCCAGGATGCAGCGTCTTCAGGATTAGCGGCTGTGGCATGCGGGACACTGGGAAACACTAATCCCTTCCCATCTCCCCAGCCAGGATGGGGCTGAAATGATTCCTTCAGGGAGTTGAGGGGTTTGTGGGGTGGCGTGGCTTCCCCACTCACCTTGGGGATTTGCCGTGAGGAGTGGAGCGGGTACTAACACGCACCCGCTGCAGCGTGTGAGCGCCGGGCTGGGCGGTTGGGGCTTGGAGGTGTTTCCAGGGTGGCCGCATCCTGCTGCCCTGCGCCGTGTAGGGTGTCTGTAATGGGGAATTGGGGTGAGAACAGCCCTGCAAGGTGCTGGGGCTCTGCACCCCATTTGAGGGCACAGAGAGGGTGTGCTGGGTATCACCAGCAGCAGTTTTGGAGCGAGTTCGCTCTTTTTCAATGGCTTCAATGTGAGAAAGGCTGGAGGAGGTAAAAAAAGCCTTTTGGAAATGTGGTGCTGTCCTGTCCCAGGACCAGGGAAGGCATCACACTGTGGTGGTGGTGGGAAACATGGGCTGCAGTGTGACTGGGACCCCTGAGCGGTGATACCCACGGACACCAGCGTTTGCATCCATGGCTGTGTGCATTGTTCTGAGCGTGTGGCGCTGGGAGCTGGGCAGGATTGGCTCAGCCCTGCTGCAGAGCAGGGGCTCAGCTCAGGCGGTGGGGTTTGCCCCGAATATCTCTGAAATGATAGAAAAGGTATCAACGGAGGCTTCATCCCACTGCCCACCAGCACGCAGGCTCGCAACAGCTCCTGGTGCAGCCGGAGGGGTGTTCCCAGCAGCCGAGCCCAGCTGCAGCATCCCAGTTCCCCCACTAACTCTACTCTCTCCCACACAGCCCCCCAGGCTCCCGGCACCTCTTTGCCTATGACAGATGGGACGAGGAGCAGGACACCGGGGACAGCACACGCCGCAGCTCCCCCAGCGCCAGCGAGGCGGAGAGCCGCGCCGCCGAGACCCCCGCCTAGCCCCCCACCACCTTTTCTCATCACCCCAGAAACACTCAGCTCCACGGGGCCGCTGTGGGCAGCCGGAATTCTGGCAGGAGGGATGCCCAGCAGCCCCCCAGCCCTTGGCCGAGGTGGGGAGCAGCCCGGCCGGCTCGCTGGCTGCAGCCCCCACACCGCTCCCACCCTGGGTTTATTCCTCAGTGCCTGCTGGCTCCTTATTTTATAACTTAAACCACATCCCCTCCCTGCCAGGCACCCCCTCGTCCTCTTAAGCCCCTTTTAGTTGAGCCAAAGACGTCTCTCGCTGGCCGGGCGCTGGGGAGCAGCCGCCCCACAGCTGGGAAGGGGACATGGGGATGGGGTCCCGCACCCCCCGGGATGTTTTGACACCCCCTGACCCTCCACCCCTGCCTGGTTGTTTTGCACTAGCCCAGCTGTGCGTCTCCCCTTCCCCCCCTTTACTTTCAGTATGAAAATAAACATCATTTCTGGCTGGTGCTGCCGGCTGCTGCCTGCTCCGTGTGCGGGGAGGGGGATCACTGCATTTTAGGGGGGGTCTTTGCATGGTGGCAGGGTCTGGCGAGGCACATCCAGCCCTGGTGAGGATCCAAGGTTTGCCAAGCCTGGCAGCTTCTCTGAGTCTGCTGCACCCACGGGTGCTGGGGAAGGGAGAGGGGAGACAGCCCTTGTGGGTGCCAGCACTGAATCATTTATCAATCTTCATAAATATGCAAATGAGCTGCGGGGATGGGAGCCCTCTGCCTGCTGGCGTTAATTATTTAACACAGAGGAGATGATGATGCGCATCACTGGCCGCGCGTGCGGCTTGGCCTCAGCTCCGGCATCCGCCAGCCCGTGCCGGGTGCTGCCCCCTCCCTCCCTCCCTCAGCCCCAGGGACCCCCCAGGACTCCCCGTACCCCGGGGACCTGTGCAAAGCCAGTGCTTTGATCTCTTTCTCCACCATCTCTTGGAAATAAATGGGCCAAGTCGGCATTCACTGCCATAAAGCCACGCTGCGCTAATGCGCTTTCATTAAGTGGGAGCGATCTAATGATAATAAAATGGCACATTTAACATTAAAACATTTAACTTGACTCCTAAGCAAGTGTGTCTCTCCACACTGTTCCAGCTCCATCTTCATGAGGCTGACAAAGCTCCTTAATTTGTTTCCTGGGAGCGGGTGCTTGGCAGAGATGGCTTGGCACTGCGCAGCATGGGGGGTGCCGGGATACAGGGATACTGGGATGGGAGGAGGCAGGGTACCAGGATGCGGGGATGTAGGGATGCAGGGGTTTGAGGGTGCTGCGATGTAGGGATGTCGGGTACCAGGATGCTGGGATGTGGGGATGCAGGGTTACGGGGGTGCTGCGATGTAGGGATGTTGGATACCAGGATGCTGGGATGTAGGGATGCAGGGGTTTGAGGGTGCTGCAATGTAGGGATGTTGGGTACCAGGATGCTGGGATGTGGGGATGCAGGGTTACGGGGGTGCTGCGATGGGGGATGTGAGGATGAAGGATTGCTGGGATGCAGGTGGTAGGGGTGCAGGGGTATGGGGATACCAAGGATGTGGGGATCCTGGGCTGCAGAGATGGAGGGCTGCTGGATGCTGTGATGGTGGATTATGGGGATGTGGGAATGAAGGATAATTGAGGTGTGGAGATGAA
This sequence comes from Cuculus canorus, assembly GCF_017976375.1. Taxonomy (NCBI): domain Eukaryota; kingdom Metazoa; phylum Chordata; class Aves; order Cuculiformes; family Cuculidae; genus Cuculus; species Cuculus canorus. Next base: position 4,766,352 of record NC_071420.1, read on the forward strand.
GGAGAGTTGAGGTCTGGAGGTGGAGGAGTGCTGGGGTACAGTGTATTGGGACACAAGGATGCAGGGAGGTGGAGATACATTGGAATGAGGGGGATGTGGGGATGCCAGCACGCAGGGATGGTAAGGACATCAGGATGCAGTTACAGGCCATGCGATGCTGTGCAGGCACAGCCGGTGCCTTGCACCTACAGCGCAGCCCGGAGCACCCCGGGGAAGCGGGTGATGGCGAAGGGGGCCGTGCTGTGGGATGGCTCCTCGTCCAGGCTCAGTTCGCACAGCAGCTTCCCCACCACCGGTGCCAGCTTGAACCCATGGCCTGCAGAGAGGAGAGGGGCTGGAGGGCACAGCCACCCCCAGGGCTCCGGCCGGCTCTGGGGGCTGGTGGGGGCCCCACGCCATTGCCTACCTGAGAAGCCAGCCCCGATGATGATGTTGCTGAACTTGGGGTGCCGGTCCAGGATGAAGTCTTCATCCGGGGTGTTCTAGGGGAGCCAGGTGGTGAGGGTGCAGGACTAGGGATCTTCTCAGGGTGGGGAGGGGATGGCAAGGTCCACTTTGGGGTGGGGAGAGCTTGGGAGCCTGGGTCCCGCGTGCGGTGGGGGTCTCACCGTGTAGAGGCAGGTCTCCACCACGGCCGGCGAGGGCTCCAGCCCAGGCAGGTAGCGACTGATGAAGCTGCTCAGGAGGGCGATGTCGGGGCGTGGGGTGCCTGGGGGGACCCGATCCCGCTCCTCAGGGTCAGTGGAGCTGCCGTGGTGGTAGCACACCTGGGGGACAGCCAGTCAGGGGTGCTGACCAGGAGATCTCCCCACCACCACCGTGCCCCGCTCACCTTGACCAGCCCTGGGTACTCGAGGGAGGGCAGCCCGTAGATATCGTGGGGGTATTGGCTCAGCCCCACGGCTATGAAGCAGGGACCGAGTCTGCCCGCTCCGAGGCTCCCCGGCTCCTTCTCTCTCCAGTAGCAGACATCGATGCGCAGGGGCTGAAGTCACTGTGTTAGCTCTGGCCGCGGCCGTGCCACCCTACGGTGCCACCCACCCTTACCTGCAGCGGCAGATGGAGTCCCAGAGGTGCCAAGAGGGCACCAGTCCAGGCTCCGGCCGTGATGATGAGCCGGGGGGCTCGGTACACCCCAGCGGTGGTGGTGACGGTGAGCACAGCCCCGGGTTCAATGCGCAGCACCTTCTCGCCATCCCGCAGGGTGCCCCCGTGCCGGCGAAAGACATCCTGGGCAGAGATGGTGACAGGAGGAGGTGACTGTGGGGACAGAACTGGGAGACCCCCATCCCATCCCCTTGGCGGCACTCACCTGCACTGCCCGCAGCGCCCGGTCTGCGAGGAGCACCCCACCGGTGCCATCCCACACGGCCACCTCGCCGGCGTGGAGACGGAGGCCGGGGAAGCGCTGGGTCAGCGCAGCGGCGTCGAGGATCTGGTTGGTACTCACGCTGCACCGGCAGCCCTCCAGCTCCGGATTGTCCGCCGGCCCCAGCATCATGAGCCCAGTCTGCCTGCAGCCTCAGAATCTCCATCAGCTGTCCCTTCACCTCCACCCCTCCACCCCTTGCTTTGTCCTTGGGGGAAACTGAGGCACGATGGCACCAGTGATGCTCCGGATGGGCTTCCCCCCGGTTCCAGGGCACTCCACGCTGGGTGGTGCAGGCAAAGTGTGTGGAGTGATGCACAGGGAGGGTCCGAACACCAACATCGCACTCACCCCCCCAAAATACAGCAAGCGCCAGCATCGCACCCACCACCACCACCACCAGCTAGAGCATCAGCCCTGACCCTGGCAGTAGGGGATCGTTTTGATGCTCATTTCCTTAATGGCAGTTCCTTTATGGAGCCCCATAAATTAACCGGAGCGCCGTCTGCCTGCCAGGAGGGCCTCATCCTGCCCAGCGCGGCACTCCGCCGCAGCAGTGCCGGCAGTCCCCAGCCCAGCCCCGTGAGGAAGGGACGGTACCCATGGGGGCTGCATCCCCATCACCTGTAGAGGCTGGTGCCGGCCTCGGCCTCCAGCTGCTGCCAGAGGTGGAAGCTGTCGGGCATCATGCGGGCGTAGGTTGCCTGGGCGTAAGCGCTGCGGGTGATGCGGCTCTGCCCGTGCGAGCTGCCCCGCGAGTGGGGCAGGATGAACTGTGGGGCAAAAGGGTTATGGGGGTGACCGCAGCCGCCAGCACCCCCTCAGTGTGCCGGCTGCATCACCACTGGCACCGCGCTGCAGCGGGCAAGTGGGGGACACAGCCCACCCTGCCGATGGCAGCGCTGGGGAACAGCGGGACAGGGATCGTGGTGCTGGGGTCACAGGGATGCTGGTGCTGGGGATGTGGGGGTCCTGGTGCTGGGGACATGGAGGTCCTGGTGCTGGGGACACAGGGATGCTGGTGCTGGGACATGGGGGTCCTAGTGCTGGAACGTGGAGGTCCTGGTGCTGGGACATGGGGGTCACAGGGATGCTGGTGCTGGGGATGTGGGGGTCATGGTGCTGGGGACACAGGGATGCTGGTGCTGGGGACATGGAGGTCCTAGTGCGGGGACATGGGAGCTCTGGTGCTGGGGACATAAGGATGCTGGTGCTGGGACATGGGGGTCATGGTGCTGGGATGGAGGTCCTGGTGCTGGGACATGGGGGTCACAAGGGTCCTGGTGCTGGAGATGTGGGGGATCCTGGTGCTGGGGTGACTGGGATGCTGGTGGTGGGGGACATGGGGGTCCTGGTGCAGGGGGTCAGAAGGGACCCTGGTGCTGGGGACATGGGTGTCCTGGTCCCGGGAACAGGGGTGTCCTAGTGCTGGGGACACAGGGATGCTGTCAGCAGGGGTGCCAGCAGTGGCAGGGGACAGCCAGGTCTGCTGTGGGACATGGTGGGACAGGGACACGGCAGCGCTGGGGACACAGGTACCTGCTCCAGCAGGAGGGTGTCCCTGTGCCGCCGGGCCAGGTGGTAAGCGGTGAAGGAGCCCTGGATTCCAGCCCCGATGACGATGGCATCGTAGGTGGCCTGGTGGCTTGGAGCAGCCATGTTCGTCCTTGTCCCTGTCCCCACGGGCAGCCGAGAGCCAAGGGGAGGGACGGGGCAGAGTCCGGCCAAGCCAGGCGAGCGGTGGAGCCTTGGCCGCCTTCCAGCTCCCGTGGGGTTGGGCAACAGCATCGCCATTGCGCGGGCGACGCCGGTGCCTCTGGCAGCTCCAGGATCAGCCCCCTCCTCCCCAGGTTGCTGCTGGTGGGGTTCCCCTTCTCCCCAGGTTGCTGCTGGTGGGGTTCCCCTCCTCCCCAGGTTGCTGCTGGTGGGGTTCATCCCGGCTCAGCACCCTCCGCTCGCCCTGACCGCGGCACAGGGACCACCGAGTCCGGGCGTCAAACCCCACCGCCCTGAGGCCACAGAGCATCGCGCCCTCCCCATCCCTTTCCCCCCATTGGGTCCCCTCCGCTCCATGGCACCACCGTCGAGAACAGGTGGGATCGATCCAATGGAACACTGTTCCCAATATCCCCCCTTTCCCTCCTTGCTGTGGTGGGATGTGCTGCTCCCATTTGTGTGCCGATGGGAAAACTCCAGTTTTCTCCGAGGAAAACAGTTTAATTTTCCTCCGGCACAATTTATTACAACCATAAACTATTTTGTTGCCATCTTTTGGTGTTGTTCTTTTTTTTTTGAACAGGAGATAGGGCTGATTTCGGGCTCGGGATGCGGCACGGAGCCCCGTATCCCACCAGCTGCTGTGGATTTTGCCAGCCTGCAAAGTTTTGGGATGGAATTTGGGGTTTGGGACCATCGTCGATGCATCGCGGGGGGATAAAGGAGGCAGAGAGTGGCTTTGCCTGACACCGGCACTGCCTGACAGCTAATTAGGGGAATTAATTTACTCTGCCTTTCGTGGTGTAAAAAGCATTACTTACTGGTTAATTGTCGTTATTACGAAATGTTAAATATCATTATTTATTTTTGCTGCTCGCCCGCAGTGATGGATGAAGCATCGGGGAACGCGGGAGACCCACCCCCTCCTTTCACCGTGGTACCCAGCCGGATCCCAGGGACACCCCAACACCATTCCAAGGGAAAACCCAGCAACCGGCAGCGATGGGGAGGTGGATGGGGAGCGCGGGGACAGGACAAGCTCCCCCCGAGCCCCTCATCCACGGGACCGCCAAGAGAATGAGTCGGTGCCGGGCTCAGCATCGCCGCGACGCCCAGGGCTCTGCGTGCTGTGGTGCCCCATTAAATCAGCACATCCTCCCTCGCCTTTGATGTTACAAATAGTTCACCAATTTCCTCAGGTTTCAGCTTGCTCTTTTTTTTTTTCTCCGCTTTGAACAGCCCCTTTACCTGTTCTGCCTTTTCTTTTTTTTTGCTGGGAAGATGAAGAATAATTAATTATCTGTGAAACATTAAATGGCAAAAATGAACTCTTTTCTCGCTAACAGCGCGTTAATGGATCGGGCTGGAAAAGCCTCGCTCGTGCTGCTACAAAGCTGGCGAGGCTGTGGGTGGTGCGCAGGGATGGGTATGGTGGTGGCTGTGCTCCAGCGAGTCCCCAGGCTTGGTGGAACCCCTCAAACCATCTCTTTCATCCCATGGATGACCCCAACCAGGGCTGATCGCAGGCATCAGGGAGCTCCACACCCCAAAAAAGCAGCTGCAGGGGCTCATAGGATCATAGAATCACCAGGTTGGAAAAGACCTCTTGGATCATCAAGTCCAACCTTTCCTATTTGCCATTAAACCACGTTCTTGAGCACCTTGTCTACCCGTTACACTGGGGTGAGTTTATGGTATTCCCTCTAAACCCTCCATCAAGGGATGGAGAACATGCAGTCTCCTGCATCCATGCCATCATCCTCTTCACCTGGACCTGTTTAAATTAAATTAAATTAAAATGCAACGCTCATGGCAGGAAGAAATCGTTTATTAAAGGAGCCTCCATGGGTCAGGAGGGTTGACTCCAACCCAGGTTTCCCTGCTTGGGGTGATGAGCCCATCCCCATTTGGGCTATTTAAGGTTAGGGAAGAGTGGGAGCTTCCTGGGGTTTGTATGTAGCTGGGGTGGATATGATGGGATGGGCACATTGGGTAGATGGGAATGTTCAGGTCTGATACTGGCATGGGAATTGCGGTGAGGGTTTGGGGGGCAACGAGGTGCAGACTGGGGAAGCTGCCCTCGCTCAGATCCATGTGGGGCTGGAAAAACGGGAATGAGGAGCTTTGGCGAAGCTAAGTAGGATTTGGTAGCGGCTCGCTGCACCCACTACGCTTGCCACACCCTGGGATGGTGGCTGAAGTTCCCGAAAGCCCATCATCATCCTTGCCAGAGCTGCCTGCTGGACTGTGTCTTCCTCATCCTCCAGCAAATCAGTGCTTAAAAAAAGAATTAGGGAGCAATGCTTCTCCCCATGGAGCCGAGACCTCGTGGCTGTGCGGAGCAGAGCAACCTCCCTGCCCGACCACAGCGTTCCGACTGCCCTCTCCTGCGTTTCCCTCCCTGGCCTTTGCCATCGCTGACGCTTTGAAGGCATCTGCAAAGGGTTTGTTTGCTTTATGTCAAACCCAACAGCCGCAGAAGACAGCCCCTCATCGGCAGCCCAGGTACGTTCCCGGGGAAGCGTTGAGCGGATTAAAATTATTTGAATATCATAATATTAGAAACTCCAATTTGGCCTCAAAACGCTCATCTTCCGAGTCCTACCCAGGGCTTTGGTGCATTAAACATTGATGGAGCTAGAGGCGGATCAAAGTTTTGGGTTTCATGTTGAAAGCCTTTCGTGGGAGCGCTGGCGGCACCCTGCCCGCTCCGCAGCCCTCCCTGGGGTGAGCAGGACCACAGCATCGCTGCCCGCCCCACACGGCACAGCTGGGGGGCTGGCGGGGGCTCTTTTCTCCCCTTGCCGTGGGGCTGGTGATGCACATCCTGTGCCGTGGGGTTGGCAGTGGCTCTTCCCTTCCTGTGCCGTGGGGCTGGCGGTGCTCAGCCCACGCCGTGGGGCTGGTGGTGGCTCTTTCCTCTTCTTGCTATGGGGTTGGTGGTGCTCAGCCCACACCGTGGGGCTGGTGGTGGCTCTTTCCTCTTCTTGCCGTGGGGCTGGTGATGCTCAGCCCATGCCATGGGGCTGGTGGTGGCTCTTTCCTCTCCTTGCTATGGGGCTGGTGATGCTCAGCCCGTGCCGTGGGGCTGCCGGTGGCTCTCTCCTCCCCGTGCCAAGCCGTGCAGCATGTGGTTTGCCGTTCCCTGTGTCAGAAGCCGTGCATTCGGCAAAGCAGGGCCCGGGATTTAGAACACCCCGCAGTTGGCGATGGTTGCGTGGGCCGTGTTTGCAGCCGAGGCTGGCCGGGCTGCGGGGGCTCCGTGCTGCACACGGCATCAGCATGGAGAGATGAAGCCATCTGGGCTTTCGTGGAGATGGGGAGGGGGGTGGTTATTAAAAAAAAAAAAAAGAGAGCTCTTTGTTGGTTATTTTTAACACACGCGAGAGCCGTCCGGCAGCCAGCGCGGAGCTGGTGCCAATGCCATCTGCCTGCTGCAGGGCTGGCTGCCCCCCATCCTCCTGGGGGACCAGAGCCCCCCATCCTCCTGGGGGAGCAAAGACCCCCACCCTCCTGGGACTGGAGGAATAAGGAACCCTCTGGGGCCCTACGGAATTAAGGGTTTGTGCCATGCTTGGCTGGAAGGGTTGATTTGTGTCCACGTTTTCTTGCTTGAGGGGTGATGAGCCCAGCTCCAATGGAGACTATTTAGGGGTGGGGATGGGTAGCTGGGGGGGGGGGGGGTGTCCTTTGGGACTGGGGCTGCGTGCGACTGGAATGGGTGTCCTGGAGGGTGCAGAGGGGTGGGCTGGCAATGGGAGGGAGGCAGGTGATGGTGGGATGGGCACCGAGGACCTTTCCTGCATCCCTCGGTAGGTCCCCAGCCCAGGGGGTGGTCAGAATATGGGGGGGGGGAGGGGAAGGGAGGATGGGAGATTGCCCTCCCCCCATGCTTCAGCCGCCAGCTTTTTTGCAGGCGCCGCACTCGGAGACTTACGGCGAGGGGTGGGGGTGGCAGAGAGGAGCCCCCTCCCCATCCCAGCCTGCGGGATTGGCGGGCGCCGCACTCGGAGCATTACGGCTGGTGGAGGCAGAGCCCCCCCCCCCCCTCCCCCCCCTACTCCGGGATTGGCGGGCGCTGCACTCGAAGCATTACGGCGAGAGGGGGGGTGGAAGGGCAGACCCCCCCGGATTGGCTGGCGCAGCACTCGGAGCATTACGGCTCAGGGGGTGTCGGGGGAGGCGTTTCCCCCCCCCGCCCCGCCCCGGGATTGGCGAGCTCCGCGCTGAGGGGGGTGGGGGGGGTCCGGGTGAGAGGCAGAGCCCCCCCCCACCTCCTACTCCTGGATTGGTGGGCCCCGCACTCGGAGCATTACGGCTGGGAGTGGTGGGGGGAGGCAGAGACCACCCCCCCTCCAGGATTGGTGCGCGCCGCACTCGGAGCATTACGGCTCAGGAGGTGTATGAAGAGCCCCCGCCCCGGATTAGCGTGCGCCGCACTCGGAGCATTACGGCTGGGAGTGGGGGGGTGGGAGGCAGAGCCACACACATACACACACACACGCCCCCCCCTCCCCCTGGATTGGAGTGCGCCGCACTCGGAGCGTTACGGCGCGGCGCGGCCGTGCCCGCAGCGCGGAGCTGTCCGCGGTGCTGACCGCCGCCGGCCATGGGCTCCCCGCCGCCCGCGCTGCTGCTGCCGCTCCTCGCCGCGCTGCTGCTCTCACCGGCACACGGTAAGCACCGACACCCCCCCACCTCCTCCCCGCCATCACCCTTCAATCCCCGTCACCCCCTCCACACCACCCACCCTCGGTACCGGTAGCCCCCAACCCCGCTCCTTCGCCGCTAAACTTTGCCAACTTGCCCTCGCACCCGCTGTACCGGGGGCGTTTCCCCCCGGTGAACCGAGAGTGCTCCCCCTCCTCGTTATCTGCCCCCCCCCCAAACACCACCCCGGTGATGCGGGGAACGGGAGCTGCCGGGGGCGCGCAGAGCCTTTTGCAGCCGGGCTGGTGCAATGCCGCCCCCGGCGGGTTCCGGTGTTGGCCCCTCTGCCGGTGTTACCGGAGGGGCTGGGGGGGTTCCGCCTCACCGGGGGGTGGGCAGGCACTGCATCATCCGCAGGACCCGCTCCCGGGGCCGCCGAGCCCTTTGAGCCACTGCCGGCCGGCTACGCCTGGCAGCAGGCTGTGAGATGGTCCCTCCATGCAGTCCCCACCATTGGGTTCGGGGACATGGGGGACCGCAGCTCTTTCCCCCACCCCATGGCTTGGGGTGACCCCTCCGGCTCTGAGGAGGGTGTTGGGGAAACCCAGGAATGGTGGGTGTTGGTTCTTTCTAAGGAGAGCAGCCAAAACCCATCTCAGCTCATTGGCTCGGCCACCCATGGGGCACGGACAGCCTTGACGCCTTGCGGCTGCATTGCCCCAAAAACCAAGATTGTGAACCCAAGGAGACTCAGAGCAACCCAATCCGCCGCAGTCGTGCTGACGGTGGGCAGCGCATGCAGGGTGAGGAGCGGGTGGGGGTCCCGGTGGGATGCAGGCAGCGGGACGCTGGTTGCCGGCGCAGCTCAGCTGAGCTGCAGGCAGCAGCCGTGCAGGGAGTTACATAAACTCCCCATCTGGCAGCCGAGCTGGGGAAGGGCATCATGGCCCTGTGCCTGCTGCTATTCCCATCTTGCTTTGCCACCCAGGGCTGCTGCCATGGCTCTCTTGTGTGAGGGGACATAGGGGACACCGTCCGCAGGGCAGCAGGAGGGGTAAAGCCATGGCAAGTCCATCCCCTGTCCTGCTGGGGAGCAGCGAGGCTGGAGGGGGTCCTTGTCCCCAGTTCTGTCCTGAGAGCGGGGCCCTGGGCAGGCTTCCCCCGAGGGAGGCTGGTGCTTACCATGTCAGTTTAATGATTTCTAATGAGCAATTACCTCTAGTCAGTCCCCTAATTTCTGAATATCAATAAAGTTAATTAAACTCTGCATGTGCATTTTCCCAGTGTTAGAGGTGGGGATGGCCTGGGAGGTGCTGAGCTCTTCCCAGCGCTGGGAGGTGAGGGTTCTTGTCCACCCTGTGCCCCTCCATGTGCCGATAGTGCTGGGACCTGCCCACGGAATGCCCCCCACCCCGCTCTCAACCCCCCTTCAGGCAGGGATCCCAGCACCCTGATTTCTATGCAGTGCCACCATGCTCAGTGTCACTGTGGCCTTGGCTTGGCTTCGATGGGCTGATGAGTTGTGGGGATGGGGACGTGGGGGTCTCGGATCCCTCCCTCGGGCTGCAGGGATTGATGATGTCCCTTGTGTGGTGGCAATGCAGGGCCTGATCTTGTCTCTGTCACCATGCAGTGACCTGCAGATCTGTCCCAGCTGTGGGGCAGCTCCATTCCCAGTGCCCGCAGGGGTTCACCCCAGTGGAGAGTGGGGGTCTGTGCCCCATGGCGCTGGTGCAGCCAGGACACATGGTGCTGGGCACAGCTTCACCCATCCAGCCCCACCGTGACCCTTCTCCCCACCTCTCCAAGCCCATTATCAGCCTGGCTTTTTTTTAGGGGGTGGAGGCTCATCTTTGCCATGTTGAAGGGAGTTCCTTGTAATTTGGGATCCCTGGGTGATGGGAAGCTGCGTGGGTCAGGGTGGGGGTCGCAGGGCCTGGATGTGTCCCTGTGAGCTGTTCTGCACCATCCGGCGTCGTTTGGATGCACCACGTCCCCAGGGATGACGCATTTGTGGGGATACAACATCCCTGGGGATATGGGTGCCGGTCAGGGTCTCGGTGCGAGGAGGTGACCGGGGAAGGCAGAAAGCATCTGCTACGGTAATTAACAGCGTGCGTGCTCGTCCTCTGCGTGCCTCGGAGGAGTTCATCGCTGCCATGCTGCTGTGCCGCCAGGCCAGGATTATCTGGATAATGCTCTTAAGCCATGGGGCGGGAGGGCAGGGCTGCCCCAGGGGGACGCGGGGCATGGGCTGGGGCAGTGCCCCCACTGTCCCCCCGGAGTCTCCTCGCTGCCGTTCAGCTCCAGCGGCGATGGATTTGGCACACGATGCTGCACCAGGCAGGGCTGCCAGCCCGGAGCATCACACAGACACTGGGCAGGGCGGGATCGGGGATGGGGGAAAACGGGGTGCAAAGGCACCCAGGCAAGAGCACTCAATGCTGAGGAGTGCCTGGACTCCCCTGTGCCTCTGGTGGGACCCCAAAACCAGCACAGGGCTTGCCAGGACTGTGTTTCCTGGCGTGCAGCCCTGTGCCAAGGTGAGGGTCAGGATGACCCCGGGCTGCCGAGCTCCCCCAAGGGCAGGCAGGACCTGGGGGAGGCGGATGAAGTTGTGTCTCCGGCAGCTCTGGCGCGAGAGGATAATTTCACCTCGAATCAATTCTTTAAATGCGCACAATTGAAAGATTGCGTTTGAAAGCTGCCTATAACCAGGGAGGTAATGGATTCCCTCCAGTCGTAAGCAGCATCCTTTCCTCCGGCGGCATCCCTTCCTCCAGCTGCAGGGGAGACGGGACCAGCATCTCTCCAAACCATGGGCATCCTGGGGTGGGTGAAGGGACTGCCTGGATGGGTTGGAGGCATCTGGGAGTGTTTTGATTTGCCTGGCTCACTACCAGCTTGCCCCGCACTGGGACCCAGCACCACTCCTCACCTCCTCCGAGGCGCTGGAGGATGCCAGCGAACCGAGCTGGGGAAGTGCTTGATGCTCTGCCCGCAGGAGCGGTGGCAGGAACCGGCCCACACGCTCGCCGTGCCAGCGGAGGTTATTACATATATAATTTAAATACAGTAACGAGCTGTGCTGAAGGGATCAAATATTAATCAGCCACAAGAGCGCTGCTGTGACCCTGTGAAAAATGGAGCGAGGTGCTTGAAATGCCAGATCAGCTGGTGCTGGATGAGGCGCAGGGGCTGCGCCTGGGCAGGATGGGTGCTGGTGGCCCCCAGGTGCCCTGGGGTGTGGCAGCAGTCCTTGGTGGCTTCCAGAACTTGGGGCGGGGGGGGGGGTTCATCCTATGAAGGGCAGGGAAGGGGCAGGATGTGAGGTTTGCTGGCAAGGAGATGCCTGCATTGAATTGAATTCCCAGGAGGGCAGAGGTGGGTGCTGTGGGCGACGGCGATGTCAGCTCCAGTGGGAGCAGGTGGTGATGCTCCACACTTCCCACTCGCTGGGAGGGAACGGTGTCTGTGGGGATGATGACATGGCTGAGCAGCCCAACACAGAGCCTGACGAGCAGCTCTTGCTCGCCTCCCGCAACCAGATTTCAATTGCTGTCGCTGGCAGAAGGAAGGGGAGCCGGGAGGGCAGCATGGCTCTGCTCTCCCTCGCTGCCTGCCTCCTGCTCCGCTCCAGGCAGGCATCCCAGCATCCAGGGGTGCTACCCAGTGGGATGAACTAGGGAGCCTGGAGCTCCACAGAGCCGTGCCATGGGCACCTCGGAGTGGCACAGGGTGGGTGCCGCCTGGCAATAGGGTCTCCATCGCAGGGGATGCTGGTTTGGGCACTGCCAGAATGGGGAGGGGGACACGGCATCACACGGCTTCAACGCTTGGGTCCAAAATAGCAGCAGACATGTAATTTATCACCGCCGCCGCTCAGGGAAATTGCTGTACAAACGCATTAGCTCCGCAGGGAGAGGAGGAGAACTGGGATTACATGGGCCGTGGGGGGCGAGGATGGGATGGGGGCACTACTGGCACCCCACAGCACCCACCGGGAGGGAGGAGTGCCCTGGGGATCGGCACCTTGGTGCCCACCGTGCTCTGCCTTCAACCCTGACCGGTGTCGGCGTTCGGTGGTGTCGGCCACCATCGCGGTGATGCTCCAGGGAACCGGTTGCGGTGACATGTGACATGTGTCAGTGGGTAAATGACTGTTCAATTCAAGGAGAATCGCAAAACATACAAGGTCAAACGCTTCCCTGCCAGCGCCGCCATGAATATTAAAGCTGGGTTCCTCTGGCAGCCGCCGGGGCTGGCAGCCACGCTCGCCGTGGTGTTCCCCCTCGGCTCGGCCATGAGCAGCTGGGGTGGAGGAGGCCAGAGGACAGCAAGCTGTGGGTGCCAGGAGAGGTGCTAATTGGGTGCCAGCTGGTGCCAATGGGGTGCCCAGCTCGCTGCGACGGGTGTCGATGGGGTGTGCTGGCAGCTGCTGTGTCGGCTACGTGACGGCGGTGTTGGCTGGGTGGCACGGGGAGCTGGCATCACCGCCCTGCCTGCGCCCTTACACCTCCCACCCGCACCGCCTGCGCTGCCGCTGCCCACCCACCACCTGCACCCACCCTCCCTCCCCGCCTGCTCCTGCCCACGGCACATTCCCACCCGCAGGCAGGCAGGAGGGTGTCCCCCTCGTCCCCCTTTGCCGGGGTCCCCATCCCCAGGGTCACCAGGACAGGGGGCAGAGAGGGGGATCTGCCATCAACCAGGCGTGTCCCCTCTCCTGTCCTGCTGTGGGAGCTGAGGGAGGTGGGAGATGGGGGTTGAGGAGTGTGGTGCCGACTGCCTGACAGCTCATTCATCACAGCTGCCGGCCACTGGGGCAAATCCAGATTGGATTTTAAATTGGAAAATAAACCTGGAGTCTTGTGAGTGCCAACCCCTGCCCTGCCCCGGGGACCCAACCGCCTGCACTCCCTCCCTCTCCTGCAGATGGGGAAACTGAGGCACAGAGCAGCACCGTGCCAAGGGGCTGTGATGCTGCTGGAGCAGCCGAGGGTCCTACTCTGTTCTCTCCACTGAACCGGGCACTATGTTATTGCTTTCGCGGCGGGCGGCATCGATCGGCGCTCCCCGGGAGGCCGTGTGCCGCCTTATTTATTTATTTGCGACAGCAGGCGGCATTGATTCCTGCCGGGGGGGTGGAGGGGAGGATGGACGCTCACTGCAGCCGGATTAGTCTCCAACATCTCCCCAGCTCCTGGCCACCGTTAATAGACTCCCACCCGGCAAAGCCGATGTGAGGGATTAGGACCCCAGCCTGGCTGCGGCTGCAGGCACGTGCCACGCATGCCGAGCAGCCCTGGCGTGAGCACGGCTGGTGGGGACTCGATAGTCCCTTTGAAAAGGTCTGTGCCCATCCTGAGGTCTGGAGTTCCCTTCTGGGTACCAGGATCCCATATCACCAGCTCCTGGTCATCCTAGGGATGCAGGATGGACACAGCTGTGGTACAGCCACTGGAGATAAGCTGCTTGGAGACATTTGTGGAGGCTCTAATCCTCTGGTAATCGAGGGGCATAGGTGGCAAAATCTGGGTAAAAGTGGTGACATCTGGGCACCCGCTGCCTTCCTACGGTGCCCTGAGCATCCTGCATTGCCAAACTGCCAAGACCATTGCCAGTCTGGAGCATCCCCTGGTGCTGGGAGCATCCCGTGGTACCCAGAGCATCACGCAGCCCAGGTGCCACCGCACCCAGGTGGGACCTGCTGGAGGACCCTTGCCATGGGGTCCAGCCTCGCCCAGCAGCTCCGATGGGGACCACCGTGCTCCCCAGCACCCCAGGCAACTGAGACCATGGGCAGGAGGATGCAGGAGGCTGGGGTGGGTGTCTCTGCCCCAGCCTTCGCTGCGTGGGGCGACCGCGGCTGCGCATAGCCCAGTCCCGAGCACTAATCTGCTATTAAAGCCTAAAAGAGGTTTTGGCGCCTTTCAGTATAAACTCATTAACTTTTATGTTCTAATAAATGGATCCTATTACAAAATAATTCTGGCCTTGCCGGGGGGCAATAGAACCTTTCGGAGCCAGCACTGCTGTACCAGGGCATCGCCACCGTCCCAGGGCGGTGGGGACACAGGGTGGGTGGCCGAGCAGCGAGCACCCAGCGCCTTCCCCAGCGCCGCTCACCCAATCTAATGTCTCTTAATAGTCCCTTAAAAGTGGCAGTCGCCGAGTAATTAATCTTCGCGGGGCCCTGCCCTGCTACGGATCGGTATAATTACCCAGTAATTGGCAGTATCGTGTCATCAGCGCCTGTGCACAGCGGCAAGACCTGCCCGTGTGCCACGTACAGCCTCACGCCTGGCCACGGAGGGATGCTGGATGCTGCGGTGGCATCCCCGCCGTGGCGGCATCGCCCTTGCCATAGCACGGTGGGGCTGGGGAGCTGTGCCATCCCCCGGGAGAGGGGAGCATGTGATGCCAGATCCAACAGGGAGCGATGCTGCCTGGCTCATTAGGGCTGATTCAATTCTATTTAGTTTGCGGTGGTGTTGTTTAAAGGGTCTAAATGGTTGGGCTGGGGATTTGCTCAGGGTCTGGTGCACGGGAGGGCCAGGGGGTCCCCTTGGCTGCCGGTGGGCAATGTTGGAGGGGAGGGGGGCTCTGGCAGATTGACATTGCCCGGGGACAGCCCGGCTGGCAGGAGGGTGGAGAAGAGCTGAGTTCTTGCAGACTCGTTGCACTGGTGGCCTGGGCTCAGGCCCGGCGTTCAGCCTCCAGTGGCATCCCCAGTGCGGCCATGGCAATCGTCTGCATCTTCCAGTGCTCAAAAGGGGGGCTTCCAGCGCTGAAAGGGGCTCCCGGAAAGCTGGAGAGAAGCTCTGGATCAGGGAGTGCAGGGACAGGATGAGGGGAATGGTTTTCACCTGCAAAAGGGAGACTGAGATGAGATCTTGGGGGGGAAATGTTTTGCTGTGAGGGTGGGGAGGCCCTGGCCCAGGTTGCCCAGAGCAGTGGTGGCTGATCCATCCCTGGAGGTGTTCCAGGTTGGATGGTTCTTGGAGCCCCTGATCCAGTGGGAGGTGTCCCTGCCCATGGCAGGGGTGGCACTGGATGGGCTTTGAGGTCCCTCCCAACCCAAACCATTCTATTATTCCATGGCCTCACCATGGGAATGTGGGGTCCCAGGGGACCCTCAGGACAGGACAGCCACCTCCATGGAGAAGGAGAAGCTGTGAGCAGGGACAGCCAACCCCAGCGCTGGATCACAGGAGGGTTGGGCATCCCTTAACGTGGTACAATCTGCAGCTGTACATTAATTAGCCAGAGCTTAATTGCCAGGGCTGCCTCAGTGAAGGCTATGCTGGGGCAAGGTGTGGCAGGGTCCAACTCCATGTGGTCAATGCGATTATTTGCCGCCCTGGGTTTGGTGCAGTATTGGTGTGCAGGGAAGCATTAGTCCTTGGGGTGGCACCGGCTCGTGGTGCAGCGCGTGTCCCTGGTGCAGCATCCGTCCCCAGTGCACCACAGGTCTGTGGCTCCGCACCAGCGGGGCTCTCTGGTGCAGTATCCACCCCCAGCGCTGCTTCCATCCCTAGCGCAGCATCCATCCACCTCCAAGGGTTGCTCCTGGGTGCCACATCAGGTCTACGATGAAGCATGGGTCCCTGGTGCATCACCGGTCCCCAGTGCCGCATCAGTCCATGGTGCATCACTGGTCCAGAACGAAGCTTTGGTCCCCGGTTCAAGGTGATGTCTACATTGCAGCATTGGTCCATGGGTCCCCAGCACCCCACACTCTCTTCTCCTCCCCCCAGGCTTCAACGGGCTGGCGAGGAAGGCTGGGGAGAGCGCTGAGGCCGAGGGGGAGCCAACAGCACTGCCCACACCGGCGGAGAGGGAGGCAGAGGCTCACTTCGTAAGCACGGCACCCACACTGAAGCTCCTCAACCACCACCCGCTGCTGGAGGACCTTCTGCACGAAGCCTTCCTGAAGAAGGACTACCTGGCCAAGGCGCCTTTCCTGCCTGCTGGCCCTGGCCCCCTCCTGCCTGCTGATGCCCTCCAGCCGGACCCCGGACCCCCAGCTCCGGAGCCCCCACCTCGCACCCCTGCCCTTCCCAGGGTCGCCTTCCCCACCGACCCGCTGACCACGCCGGCGGGGCGCCCGGGGCCATGGGGGGAGGCGTGGGGGGCTGTGCCGGCTGCCGACCCCTCGTGGTCTCCCGCCTCAGTGACGAAGGTGAGCCCCACGTCCCCTAGCCAGGCACCCACCACCCCCAACGCATCCCTGGGACCCCACGCTGAGGCCACCACGGTCACCAGGGATGAGGAGGGGACCACCACCACCTCCACCATCACCACCACCACCATCACCACGCTGCAGGGGCCAGGTGAGCGCTGCGAAGGGAGCTGGGGGGAGACACGGTGAAGCGGGGCTGAACCAGAGTCTCCTTTGTCACCAGCCCCCTGCAACCGGACGCTGGCGGGCCCCGAGGGGTGGCTGGTGTCCCCGGAGCCAGCCAGTGTCCCCTATGAAGGCAGCCTGGATTGCACCTACACCGTCTCCGTCTACCCTGGCTATGGCGTGGAGCTCAAGGTGAGCCAGAGACTGCGGGTGGGATGGGGTGCCGAGTGCCCATAGCAAGCGTGGCTTGTCCCCTGCTCCATGCCAGGGCTGTGTCCATGCCAGGTGCAGCAAGCACATGGTCTTGACCTTGTCTCCACGTTCCTGAGCCAGGAGAGCTGGCTCGGAGCCCAAGGGCAGGGATGCGGGTTCATGGGCTGGTGGGATGCCCTGTGCCACACTCGGCAGCCATCGTAGAAGCAACACTTTGGGACTTAATTGCCAAAGCACTGATGAATAACCTCCAGGGAGGTGATTCTCCCTCTGTACTCGGCACTGGTGAGACTGCACCTGGAATACTGTGTTCAGTTTTGGGCCCCTCACCACAAGAAGGATGTTGAGGTTCTGGAGAGTGTCCAGAGAAGAGCAACGAAGCTGGTGAGGGGCTGGAGAACGTCTGACGAGGAGCGGCTGAGAGAGCTGGGGTTGTTCAGCCTGGAGAAGAGGAGGCTGAGGAGAGACCTTATTGCTCTCTACAACTGCCTGAAAGGAGGTTGTGGAGAGGAGGGTGTTGGGCTCTTCTCCCAAGTGACAGAGGACAGGACAAGAGGGAATGGCCTGAAGCTCCGTCAGGGGAGGTTCAGGTTGGATATCAGAAAAAAATTCTTCACAGTAAGAGTCATTGGGCACTGGAACAGCTGCCCAGGGAGGGGGTGGAGTCGCCTTCCCTGGAGGTGTTTAAGGAACGGGTGGATGAAGTGCTGAGGGACATGGTTTAAGGGAGTGATAGGAATGGTTGGACTCGATGATCCAATGGGTCCTTTCCAACCTGGTGATTCTGTGATTCTGTGAAAGAGGTGGAAGCAATGCTGATGGGTGCCACGCGGTGATGCAAAGCCAGGAAAACCTCACACCCATCTGCCAGGAGCAGCGGCTGGCGGCAGCTCCGGCAGTGCTGAGGCCACGTGCTGCTCCCGTTGATGGCACATGGCCACGTGTCCCCAACACTGCCGGTCCCACCGCCTGAGCCATCATTGCTCACTGAAAGCCAAAGGTGACCCAACAGCAGCATCTCCGCAGTCAATGCCCGCTCCTCCAGCTCCCACAGCAGCCCTCGCCGGTGCTGCTGCTAATCACCACGCAGCACTGCTTAATTAACATCATTAATAGCAAATTGCTCCAGAGGGCTGGAGCGCATGCCTGGCTGTTGGCTCTTAGTGCGGTCCCGGCTGTGCCGCGGCGCTCTGACGAAGCTGCTGGCTGGGTCCCGTCGCTCTTGCGCTGCAGGATGATTTATGGCGCTGCTAACCATGTTTGAAAGGCGCTGCCCGCGCAGACAAGCTCCAGCGTGCTGCCGACTGCGGGTGAGCTGCTCGAGGAGCAGCTCCCAGTCGGGTGCCAGGGCGGTGACGCCTGGCTGGACCTCTGCAGGTGCACAACATCAGCCTGGTGGATGGGGAGACGCTGACGGTGGAGAGCGCAGGGGGCTTGGAGCCCACCCTCCTGGCCAACGAATCCTTCCTGCTGCGGGGTCAGGTCATCCGCAGCCCTGCCAACCTCTTGACCCTCCGCTTCCAGAGCCCCCGGCCCCCTAACCATGGATCTTACCGCTTCCGCTACCAAGGTAAGGGGCAGCATCCACTGCTGGCACAACCCCCCCGGTGTCCCCTGAGGACTCCCCCGGCGGCACGGGGCTAATTCAGAGCGTGGCGATGCGCGGTGGAGTTGATCTGCGCTGCCGGCGGGTTAAGCGGGCAGCGATGGGGCGAAGAACGCTAATGGAAAGCTAATTGGCGTGAGCAATTATGGGCTCATTTAGCATCATTACTGGCAGCCATAGGTACAGCGTCACCCATCCCTGCGGCACCCTCCTGGGGGGCTGCGGAGGTGGGTGCTGGGCGAGGGGTGGGCTGGGTTCCCACGGCGGGTCTGTAACACCATCGCTTGCCCCCAGCCTACCTGTTGAGTTGCCCCTTCCCGGCGCGGCCGGCATTTGGCGAGGTGTCGGTCAGCAGCTTGCATCCCGGTGGGGACGCCCACTTCCGCTGCGCTGCTGGGTACCAGCTGCAAGGTGCCCACCAGCTCATCTGCCGCAACGCCACCCGGCCCTTCTGGAGCACCCGCGAGCCCCACTGCCTCGGTAAGCACCGGCACCGGGGGACGCAGCATGGCTGGCGTGGCACAGTCGGCCACTGATGGCCTCTCTCCGGCAGCGGCATGTGGCGGGGTGATACGGAACGCCACGGTGGGACGCATCATTTCACCTGGCTTCCCCGGGAACTACAGCAACAACCTGACGTGCCACTGGCTGCTGGAGGCACCCACCGGCCACCGCCTGCACCTCCACTTCGAGAAGGTCTCGTTGGCCGAGGACGACGACAGGTTTGACCCTGGGGCAGAGAGGGGGTGTGTGGGGGATGTGCTATTGTGTGGCCCTGCACCAGGTACGGGGCCATGTTCAAGGGTGGGTGCCATCAGCTATGCCCACAGATGGGTGCCATCGGCCACATCCAAGGATGGGTGTTGTTGGTCAGGCCCAAGGGTGGGCACTGCTGGCTGTGTCTGAGGATGGGTGCCATTAGCCACATTCAAGGATAGGTGCTGTTGGCTATGTTCAAGGAAGATGCCATTGGCTAAGCCCAAGGACAGGTGGCATTCATCTTGTTCAAGGATATGTGCTGTTGGCCAAGCCCAAGGGCAGGCACTGTTGGCCATGCCTTTGTCTGGGTGCTGTTGGCCCTGTCCAAGGATGGGTGTCATTGGACATGCCCAAGTGTGGGCACTGTTAGCCAATGGCCACATTCAAGGATAAGTGCTGTTGGCCATGCTAAAGGAAAATACCATTGGCAGTGCCCAAGGATGGATGCCATTCATGGTGCGCTGGCTGGGTGGTGTTGGCCATGGCTGGAGATGGATGCTACCCTCCATGCCCAAGGATGGTGCCATTGGCCATGGCTGGCGTAGCACCCTGCCTATGCCTCAGCAGGCTCATCATCCGCAACGGCAACAATGTTGAGGCGCCACCGGTGTACGACTCCTATGAGGTGGAGTACCTGCCCATCGAGGGGCTACTCAGCACTGGGAGACACTTCTTCGTGGAGCTCACCACCGACAGCAGTGGGGCCGCCGCGGGCATGGCGCTGCGCTATGAGGGTAGGGGGCCAGGGCATAGGGGGGCACCTGGGCATCCCTGCACCTGCGTGGCCCCCACAGACCTTTGCCGCTGTGCCCGCAGCCTTCGAGCAGGGACATTGTTATGAGCCCTTCGTCAAGTATGGGAACTTCACGGCCAGCGACCCCCGGTACCCCGTGGGCACCACGGTGGAGTTCAGCTGTGACCCTGGCTACACGCTGGAGCAGGGCTCCACCATCATCGAGTGCGTCGACCCCAGTGACCCGCAGTGGAATGAGACGGAGCCAGCGTGCCGTGGTGGGCACTGGAGCTGGGGGGCTGGCAAGGCTGGAGCCAGGGGTTCAGGGGGAGCTGGAAGCTGGGGATGGGCCATGGTGGTACTGGGGCCACCGTGCCATGGTGTGTGCTGGGGCTGAGGACACGGTGCAAGCTGGACCCAACAGAGATGGCAGGTGCTGGGATGCTGAAATGGGTGGTGGAGCTGGGGTTGGGATACAAAGGATGCTGGAGCTCCCATGCCATGGTGGGTCCTGGAGCCAGAGCCAATGGGGATGGTGGGTGCTGGAGTTGGTTGCTGAAGTGGGTGCTGGAGCTGGAGGGCTGTGGTGGCTGCCCCCACGGCGGTGCTGAGCCTGGCGTGCACTCACAGCGGTGTGCAGCGGTGAGCTGACGGATGTGGCCGGCGTGGTGCTGTCACCCAACTGGCCGGAGGCGTATGGCAAGGGCCAGGACTGCATCTGGGGGCTACACGTGGAGGAAGACAAGCGCATCATGCTGGACATCCGTGTGTGAGTGTGGGGGCAACCAGGGACAGGGGGATAAGGGGGGTCCTTGTGCTCCCCACCCTCATGGCCCCACCACTCCAGGCTCCGGCTGGGCACAGGGGATGTGCTGACCTTCTACGATGGGGACGACCTGACAGCACGCATCCTGGGCCAGTACACGGGCGCCCGCGGCCGCTTCAAGCTCTACGCCTCCAGCGCTGACGTCACCGTCCAGTTCCAGTCTGACCCTGGCGCTGGTGCCTTCGCCTATCGGCAAGGCTTTGTCATCCACTTCTCCGGTGAGCCCTGTGGCAGAACGTTATCACCAATGTCCCCGGTGTCCCCATCACCCTGCTCAACCCGCTCTCCCCACAGAGGTCCCCCGTAACGACACCTGCCCTGAGCTGCCAGACATCGCCAATGGCTGGAAGACCTCCTCGCAGCCGGAGCTGCTCCATGGCACCGTGGTCACCTACCATTGCTACCCCGGTTTCCAGCTGACCGGCACCGACCTCCTGATGTGCCACTGGGACCTGACATGGAGTGGTGACCTGCCCTCCTGCGAGCGGGGTGAGTGGCCCCTGCCAGCATCCCCTTGCCCCACAGCACGTCCCCAGCAGCCATCGTCACTGCTGGTTTCTCCCACCCCCAGTGACCACCTGCCGGGACCCCGGGGATGCCGAGCACAGCCGCAGGGTGGTCTCCAGCCCCAAATTCCCAGTGGGAGGCACCGTGCAGTATATCTGTGACAAAGGCTACGTCCTGGCGGGTGCCGGGACCCTCACCTGCCACGACCGCGCCGCGGGGGGACCCAAGTGGAGCGACCGTCTCCCCAAGTGCATCCGTGAGTTGAGTACCCCCTCCCTGGGTACATCCCCTGAAGCAGCGGTGGGCGCTGATGCCACCACACCCCTGCCCTACAGCGGAGACGTACGAGCCTTGTCACAACCCCGGCGTGCCAGCGGGCGGGCGGCAGAGCCCCGAGCGGCGATTGTACCCAGCGGGAACCACCTTACGCTTCTCCTGCACCGCCGGCCGGGCGCTGCTGGGCGAGGGCAGCCTGCGCTGCCTGCCCGGGCACCCCTCGCGCTGGAGCGGCTCACCCCCCATCTGCAAGGCGGGTGAGTGGACCCCCAACACTCCCCCAGCACCCTTTGGCACCCCGCTTCTTGACACTGATGCCAGCTTCTTTCTTCTCCCCTTGTCCAGCCTCCTACGATGAGTTTTACAGCAACCGCAACCTGGATGGTAAGGGCGAGGTTTTGCCGGGGCAGCCTGGCGTGACGGGAGGGTGGACGGGCACCTCGGGGTGCAGCCCATGTGGGGTGCCCCCTTGGTGAGCCCCTGCTCTCCCGGGCAGCCGTGGCCAAGGCTGTGCCCTCAGGGACAGCACTGGAGGGCACCAACGTGGCCATCGCAGTCTTCCTGCCCGTGTTGGTGGTGGCTCTGCTCATCGGGGGCATTTATCTCTACTTCTCCAAGTGAGTGGCCAGGTGGTCTCTATCCTCCTTTGGGGTCCCCCCTGTCCTCCCAGGAGGTCCCCCCCAAGCCCCACAGCTGCTCCAGCTGCCATCTCTCCACAGGCTCCAGGGGAAGCCGGCCCTGCAGCTGCCCCTCGCTGGCTCCCACCCCTACGACCACATCACCGTGGAGTCGGCTTTTGACAACCCCACCTATGAGACAGGAGTAAGTAGTGGTCCCCACGCCCGCCCAGGCAGGGTTGGGCACCCTGGGACCCTGCATGGCACGGGCCATGTGTGCCAGGGGCTCTGCGTGGGGCGGGATAAGCATGGGATGGGATCTTGCACTCCAGGGACCCATGCATGGCATACAACATCAATCCAGGGATAACACGTAGGATGGGATATCCATCCAGAGACCATTCACAGGGTGGACACTCAGAGGGATCACGCACAGGATGGGACACGAATCCAGAGACCACACATGAGCTGAGGCATCCATCCCAAGGACCGTGCATTAGATAGGACATCCATCCAGGGGCAACACACAGGATGGGACATCCATCAAGGCACCACGCATCATGTGGGATATCGCTCCAGGGGCCATACACCATCTAGGACATCCATCCAGGGACAATACATGACCTAGGACATCTATCCAGAGACAATGCACAGGGTGAACATCTCTCCAGTCACCACGGACAGGATGGAACATCCATCTACAGACCACACATCATCTAGGACACTCATCCAGGGACTCCACATGGGAGGGAACATCCATCCAGGGACCATGCATGGGATGGGACATGCATCCACAGGTCCATCTGTGGTCTGGGATGTGTTCCTAGGACCTTATGGGGTGGGAGATGCCGTGTCCTGGTCCCGGGCACCCCGTCACACTGCCCAGTGTCCAACCCCTCGCAGTCTGTTTTCTTTGCAGGACACGAGGGAATATGAGGTGTCCATCTAGGCATGGGAGAAGCTGGGCACCACAGCCACCCTTCGGGGGCCCCCCGTGCCCCCTGGCCCCCAGCATGGGCCGGGCACCTCTCTGCCAAGGAGACTCAAGCCGAGCGCTCGATGGGACCCACCCGGGCACAGGCCACCCCCCTGCCACCCCAACCCCCCCGGCCCCCTGTGGGGTCTGCCCAAGCACCCCCATAGCACCCACTCCCACCCTGGGCTGTCGGGGTGCTGAGCTAGCGGGGTCCCCATCCTGCCCCCCCCAAGGGACACAGCAGCCCCTGCAATGGAGGGGGGGACACGGGGGACCCCCCCAGGTAAGGACGGGGCTGCAATGGGGAGGCAGCAAAGCCCTGGGAGGAGGTGGCGAGGGGTCTGGGGGGCCATGGGGGTGCCCACCCTCTAGCACAGGGCTTCACCCCCCAGCACCCCTGTGTCCCCCCACTGCCACTCAAGGACGCGTGTCCCCCCCTGTGCCCCGAGCATGCTGCGTGTCCCCCCGCTTGCTTTGTCCTCCCTGGGGTGACGCCTTTGTCTCCCCCCTTCCTCCTGGCACCCCAGCAGGGTGGGTGACAGCAGGGAGGGGACAGGGGGGCACCAGCCACAGTTCTGCACCCCCTCTTTGCCCTGTCCCACCCTGGGCTGGTGGCCCTGGCCGTAACCCCCATCTGGAGGAGTGTCATTCCCCCCCCCAAGATGGGGTGTCCGCCTCCCAAGAGGTGACCCCTCCCCGTATGGAGGGGGTTCCCCCCCCAAAAGAGGGGCGTCCCCCACCCCAAGAGGTGCCCCCCCGAAGAGGTGCTCACCCCACCAAGAGGTGACCCCCTCCCCCCCCGGAGAGGTGTCACTCCCCTAGGAAGCGTGGCCCCCCCTCCCGCAGAGGTGCCCCCCTTGGGGAGAGGAGCCACGCCCCCCCCGGAGAGGTGTGCCCCCCCCGAGCCGTGCCCCCCCATCTTTTGGGTGTTTCATTAATAAAAACTGGTGTTTTAGAAGAAACGGTGGCGTCTCCCTCTCCCCTCTGTTTCCCCCCCAACCTCCCCAGGTGCCCCCCCCCAGATCAGGGTTCCCACACCCCCCCCGCCACGCGCTTCGAGGGGTTCGTGTCCCTTTAAGGGGCGTAACCTCCGCTGAGGTGACGTCAGGACGCAGGACGCAGGGCGCCCCCTACCGGCCCGCCTTTGCCCTGCGTCATGACGTCACCAGCGCCCGCCCCGCTCTCCCTCCCTCCCCGTTGCAGAACGTGACGGAGGCCACGAGCCTGCGCGCCCCCCCCCACGCCCCCCCCGCTCTCTGGAAGGGGGCGGAGCCAGACGCGAGCGGGAAGGGAGGTTGTTGTCGCGTTGCGCATGCGCAGTAGCCACCGGAGGGCGGCAAGGGAAGTGGGCGTTGCCGCGTTGCGCATGCGCATTGGCCTTCGCGCGGGGCGGGGCGTTGACAGCGGGTAGGGGCGTTGACTGCATGGCGCATGCGCAGTATCGGCGGCGCGGGGCGGACGGGGCCGTTCACGGGGGGGTGTGCGCATGCGCAATGACCACGGGTTGGGGAAGCGGGGGCGTTGCCGGCTTTGCGCGGAGGAGCGGAGTCGCGCATGCGCACTGGCCGCAGCCCGTGGGAGCCCGAGAGCCGTGAGGGGCGCGTCCCGAGTTGCGCATGCGCAGTGGCCAAGGGGCGGGGGGCGAGCGCGCGGAATTCACGCATGCATGCGGATAGGGCGGGAAGGAAGCCCAGATCGGGAGGGCGTTGCCGGCTTTACGCATGCGTATTAGCCTCGGCGGGAGGGGACCCGAGAGCAGGTGGGGGCGGGAAACGGAGAGCGGGAGTGTGTGTGTGTGGGGGGGGGTGCGTATGCGCACTGGCCGCAGCCCGGGGAGCCCGAGTGTTGGCGAAGGGGCGTGGTCACGGTTTTCGCATGCGCAAGTGGCCTCGGCGCAGGCGTACGGAAGCAGAGGACGAGGGCGGGCGGAGGGTCAATGCGCATGCACGGCTGTCACGCAGTGAGAGCGAAGGGGCGTGTCCCTTGCCGCGTATGCGCGGTGATCGCGAGGCGGAAGGAGTGGGCAGAGCCGCGCATGCGCGCCGGTCGCCATGGGCGGGATGGATGGGTGTGGCCAGCCCTGCGCATGCGCAGCGGCCTCGGCACGGGGCGGCGGGTGAGGGGCGCGGTCAGCCCTGCGCATGCGCGGCGGCCTCGGCGCGGGGCGGCCGGTGAGGGGCTTGGCCAGCCTTGCGCGTGCGCAACGGCCTCGGCGCGGGGCGGGAGGTGCGGGGCGGGCGCGGGGCCGCGGCTGCGCGGGGCGGGGGTTCGGCCGGTGGCGCGGGGCCACAGTGCGCAGCCGCGGGATCCCGGGGTGCCGCCTCTGTGTGTGTGTGTGTCTCTGTGTGTGTGTGTGTGTGTGTGTGCGTGCGCGGGGCCGCGCCACCCTCCTCCCTCCCTCCCGTTTACGCGGCATGGCAGTGGGCGCGGGGGCCGCCGCCGGGCCCGGCTGCAGGACGAGCAGGACAGCAACGACTGCTAACCAGGCGCAGCGGCCCGTGGGCTGAGGCCCCGCCGCCCGCCCCTGCTCGACGCGGAGCCGCCGCCCCCCCCCCTCCCCTTTTAACCCCCCCCGCCGGGGCCGTTCCCGGGCTGGATGAATGTGGGAGAAGATGGAGACCAAGACGATCGTTTACGACCTGGACACCTCCGGGGGGCTCATGGAGGTGAGGCCTGGGGCTGCAGAGCGAAGGGCGGTGGGAACTGCGGGGGGTGAGGGCGAAATGGCGAGAGATTCCCCCCTCCCCGGAGCCCCGTGTCCATACAAGGAAGTGTGGAGCGATGCAAGCGGCTGGCCTGCCTTTTCACCTCCCTTGTGCCCTCTGTCTCCCTCCTTGGCCTTCAATCTCCCTTCCTTGGCCCTGTTGTCACGTCTCCCGCCATGCCCTGTGTCTCCCCCCTTGGCCCTCTGTGTGTGTCCCCCCATGCCCTGTGTGTCCACAGTCTTTGTCCTCTGCCACCCCTCTCTGTGTCTCCCTCCCATACCCTGTGTCCCCCCTAGTGCTGTGTCCCCCCGGACCCTGTGTGTGTCCCGGATTGTGCTTAAGCCTAGTGTGTGCCCCTATTGCCCCACATCCTGGGGTCAGGGTCAGTCCCAGCCCCTCAGAGCCCCCTCTCTTGTCTGTCTGTCCCTCCCTACGCAGCAAATCCAAGCCCTCCTGGCTCCCCCCAAGAGTGAAGATGGGGAAAAGAAGAGCAGGAGGCCCGAGAAGGAGCCCAGGCGAAGTGGCAGGGCCACTAACCACGATAGCTGCGATAGCTGCAAGGAAGGAGGGGATCTGCTGTGCTGCGATCACTGCCCCGCCGCTTTCCACCTCCAGTGCTGGTAAGGCTCGGTGCTATCTCCCTCCGGATCTGGCCTTCCTGGCCCAGGCAGCACCTTCCCTCCAGCTGCTCCCGCTTCCCGTTAGCTCCCTGCTTTGCTTTAGGGAGGAGGGGGGGGTCGCAGGGCCGGGTGTAGCAGACAGGAACAAAAAAAGAGGTGGAAACCCCACTCGAGATCCATCCTCGCGAGACTAATCCACAGCGGGCGAAGTGAAAAGCCCCCTTGCTGCTTTATCTGGGGGGTGGGGGTCCAACACCCTCCTTTCTTTTTGTGCTGAGCAGCAGCCGAGAGGAGGAGCGAGGCTGCTGGCTGCGCGGCCTGGCTGCTTTACTGCTGCCCTTACCCAGCCTTCCTCCCTTCTCTGAGCCGATAACTTCCCCTCCTCACCCCTTTCCGAGGGTGCTGTGCTTGAGGGGTGCCTCCGGAGGGTCCTGGCTGGCCAAGGGGGGCAAAGTGACGGTGGCGTCTGCGCGCCAGGCCTGACGTTCCCAGCGCTTCCGTGCTGCTGCAGCTGCTGGGAATAATGGAGGTTGCTGTCTCTGTGTCTCCCTGCCTCACTGTTTACAATAT
Organism: Cuculus canorus; assembly: GCF_017976375.1. Lineage (NCBI taxonomy): Eukaryota > Metazoa > Chordata > Aves > Cuculiformes > Cuculidae > Cuculus > Cuculus canorus. The sequence continues at coordinate 4,792,845 of NC_071420.1, forward strand.
GGCGACCTTCCTTTAAATTATATTTTTATTCTCAGCGCCATTTTGGCTGCATATATGACTTCCAAACCCTCGCAGCGCTCCTCTAGTATCTCAAACAGGAAAATACCTTCCCTGTAGAAATCCAGGCCTTCAGACTTTAAAATTGCCTGAGTTTATTCCTTTCCCTCCTTTTTTTCCCTCCCTTCCTCTTGACTCTTTGGACCCGCCGGTCTCCTCTTTGGGAGTGAGTGCTGTGAGCTGGGGGGCAGCTGGGTCCTCTTGCTGGGAGTTGTGTGGCTTTGTTGATGAAAGCAGATCTTTCTGCTTGCAAATCTGGGTGCTGTGTGGGAGCGGAGAGGTGCGTGCGGAGGCGGTGGCAAAGCTCTGGTCGGTGGAGGTTGCAGCAGGGAAGGACTCTGGCTGCCTTCCCTCGCAGCTTCCCAAGCCCTCGGCACAAAGCACCCCGCCAAAAGCACCTTAACTTTCCACCCTAAAGTTTTTTCCTTTCCGCACCGGGAGCTCAGATGCATCCGAGGCCGCTTTACCCCGATCTCCCCCTTCAACAGTTGACACAGGCAGGCGGTTTGTGTTAAATTAGCGCAGCCAGAGTGGATAATGGAGTGGAGGAGGGAGTGGGGCAAGTTAAACAGCTGGAGCTCGGGCGTACAGAGTATTCTTCCTTAGGGGAGATTTTTTAACCACATTCCTTTCTCTCTTTCATGCTTTGGAGCTTTGTTTGCCACCCTGTTACAGCTGTCTCCTCTTTGCTGGTTTTTTTTTTGTTCCTGTTGTTTTTTTTTTTTTATTCCTTTGCTTGGTGGTTGTGCTGCGTTTCTATGCTAATCACAGGGCTCTGAACACTTATTAAACTGATTGCTGATAGCAGGAAAACTGACTGTGCGGTCACGGTTCTGTAGGGAGTGTCCCGTTAGCAGCGTGCAGCCAGACAAACCGACAATGCTGTAGCGTGCAGCCATGACATCATCCCTCCTACCCTGAGGAAGTGCTACTGGTGGTAGTGCAGGAGGACAGTTACTAAGAGGGCACTAATTGGGGTTTTTTTTTATTGGCAAGCTTTAGTTTTAAGGGTGTTTTTTTTCTTCTAATTGCTTAAAACTCAATGTTTGCTTTCAGATACTACGGAAGGCATCTCGAGCCTTCTCTTAGTGAGGCAGGAGCAATGGCTAAAACTCCATGTTTTTAGGTAGAAGAGCTGTGACTAATGCTATAAAGTGTTCTGTTTGACTCTGAATCCTAGTTAAACCTCAGCATAAATGAGCCTACTTTGTGCATGGCTAAATCCAGATGAATTTCGTGGCTCATTTTGGCAAGTTTCTTGTAAATGCTGAGTGGGAAATTATCACGTCCATCAGATGTCTGTAAAGCTTTGGCTGTACTTGAGTTAGGTGCATTATCGTTGTAAAAATAATGTTTGACTAACTAGTCAACCTTCAGAACAGAAATGGAAGGGGCAATTCTGATTATGCAGCTGCCTGCAGCTGGATGGGCTTTGCCTGAGGCCTCCAACTTGGCCCCAGTTCTGGCCCTCTGCTCTTGCCTGGTGAGCGAAAGCAGACAAGGGGGGTTGTCCCGCGCTAGCTGAGACCTTCAGGAGAATCAGGTTGTTTCAAAGGGTTGCTTGGGTTCTGTTTTCATGTTTTCTTCCCTTTACCTCCTACACCTTCCTTAAAGTAAACTTCCGTTCTGGGTATAACCTTTGGCATAAAGGCAGCAGTCGCAGCTTCCTTTCTGCCTCCTTTTTTTATTTAAAGAATAGCAGCTGTAATGCAATGCTTGTTTTAAATCATTTGAATAGCAGTTTAAATATACTGCTGGGGCATAGAGGCTGAATTGTGTCGACAGCTTACTTGTTCTGTAAGTCTTTATTGTCAGCTTTTGTACCAGGTTGCATTTATTATCAATATAGCAAATAAAACCCGAGACTAGCTCTTAACTCGTCTAGGATTTGTAATCAGTCAATCTAAGCTGGATACGAGAGGGCATATTCTAAAAGAAAAGGAATGACAAGGGTGTGATCGGCCCAAGTCACGCAACTTAGGCTGGAGACAGACCCGGCAGTTAACCCAGCTCGGTGGCCCATAAACTAGTTTTCTTTCTTCCTGCGTAGAGCAGGCTCCGCTGTGTCGTGTTGTTTAAATCTGCAGGGAGCGAGCTGGCTTCATTAGGTAAGTGTGCGTTTCTCAAACTTCAGCAGTTTGCTTTAACTTCAGTTTGGTACCTCAGCCTGTTGTCTTCTGCAGAAAACAGAAGGCACTCGGCCAAAACCCCCAAAACTTTCCGAGTCTGATAATGTTACATGTCTCTGACGGTAAATAACAAGTTGTGTTGATGTGCTGTGGAACGACTGCTCTCCTGAATCAATGTGGGTGGAAGTGACTTCCCGATTCATCCGTCAGGGTGTCAGCTCTTCTCACAACTCCATTTCGGAGCTGCTAGCACAGTGTAAAATTCCTGCAGGTACTGTTGGAGTGCATGGAGCGGGACGGTTACCAGCCTGGCTGGTGGGAGGGATACAGGAAAGAGCAAATTCCGTGCCAGATACTTGGTTTTAACATACTTGGATTAATATCATAGTCAGGTGACTTCAAGTTTGAATTTCCAGAGAGGGCTTTTTGTCCCTAATATGTCTTGAAAACAGAACAGACGTTTTAGCTCTCAAGTCTGGTTTTGGTTGTGCCACTTGCCCGTAACCTGCGGCTTTGGGTAATGGTGCAGCCTGTGCTCTCATTCTGTTGTTCTCCCTTAACCTAGGCCCCTGGCAATGGTGCATGCTCCTTCTTTACATGATTGAAAACCAATTTTCCTGTCCTTCTGCTACTCTTCCCTGTTTATATCCTCCTTCTGGCTATGTGGCTGTTAAAATTCCCTGTATTTTCTTGAGTTCATTGTCAACTCGATTCTCATTTAAGTTGATTTGCAAAGTGTCTGATGTTGCAAATTCATTACGGCTTCACTGAAGGATTAGAAAGATCCCTGGGAGAGGAAAAGTTTAGTTAGCGAGCTGGGGGAGGGGAGTGACAACGGGAGGGAGAACTAACACAGACCAGTTTTGTGCATGTTTGTTTTTTAAAGTCTCACTGCCTGGGTTTCTGGTTGGAGGAGCCCAAAATCACCGACCTCGCTGAATGCTGCTGTTCAAGCCCCTCTTGCAAGCGGTGGTGAGACACTGTTGGCATGGCAAAGTGACCCTAAAGCTGACCAGCTGCCTGGTGCGGTTAACAGACAGTCCTGGGGTTGTGATGTTTCCCAGCAAAGAGGCTTCCCTTGGCTGCTGGATCCCCCTGTGACAGTGCCGGGAGAGACGCGCTGCATCCCTACCTGCCGGCTCCATCAGACTCTTCGCAACTCTCGCCTCTGCGTTGTTTATATTTGGAGTGGTTGGCTCCATTTCCTCTCTGCTTTGGCAGTATTCACCAAAGCGCTGTTGTCGAAGAACTGGAGTAAGAGAGCTGCAAAGAGAAGTAGACGAAGCTGAAGTAGCTCGAGTTTTGCATATTTGCTGTGAGTCACCGCCTTGAAGTGGTTTGCAGAAAGAGCGGAAAAAAAAAGTTGTATTAACTGGTGGGACATCAATAACTTTTTCCCACCTTATTCAGGTCTGAAATGCCCTGCCTGTCTTGGGGTTTGGGCTTTTTAACATAAATATCCAGTGAGGGGAGGGAAACGTTAGTCTGTCCTTCCCTTAGTGGGCAGCTTTGGCTGCCCGGGGCGGGGTTCATGGAACATGGAGTGGTCTGAAGCATCTGCTACTGTGAGGAGGAGCGGGACATCCAGAAAGGTGCTGGAGAGGCAACTTCAGGCCTAACAGTGAACTACAGAGGAGCGGGGTATCAGTATATGGTATTACACGTGCTGGTGTGACTCCTACACACTGGCACATCAAACAGCTTCAAAAACACTTGTGGTGTAACTGCAGAAAGTTTTTATTTTGAGGCTAGTTTGGATTTTTACATTAAATGACTGGTAAAAACCTACCTTAACGTTCCTGTAATAGCATTTTGAAGATCAAGGCGTGTGCTGTTCTGCTCCAAACATTAAATGTATGAACCGATAGTTGGGTAAAATAATGTACTTTTTAAAAAAGCAAGAATTTTTATTGTTATGTGTCTTTGGTTCTGATATTTCAGTAGGGTTGGTGCCACCTTAGTCTGGATTCAGAAGGAAGTGGTGGCACTGGCTTGGTTTCTGGGTGCGGAAGGTCACTGCGCATGTGTCTGCAGAGCTGGTAACATGATCACTCTTGGCAGTTTTGTTCAGCTGAGTTGTACCAGCAAGATCTTTCTCTCTCCTTATTTTGCCTGAAATCTCTCAATGCAAAGGCAGATAAGGTCAGCCTAGATCTACGAACTTAAGCCGAGGGCACCATCCGCAGTAAGAATGTGATGAACTCATCTGATTTTGGGACTTGTGAGCCACTGTTCTCACCTGCGTATGCATGTGGGTTGCTCATGTTAAACTGAGCGTGAGCGGATTTTGCAACGTGGGCAAGAGCTGGGCATTCAGATCAAGCTGTGGATCGCTGCTATGGCTCTCAGTGTAGGAGCCAGGCAGTTGGATTCTGTCAAGAGTCAACATTTAAGTGCTTAACTTTGTCTTTGGATGTGGCCACTGTATGGACTAGCATTGTGTCAAAAATGCGTCATAACTTGACGCTGTTAAAAAGGGCACCGTATGAGACTGTTAGTAAGGAAAGTTCTCCGCTGTTTTGTCCCTTTTGCTTGGGAAAGTGCCAGTTTAATGTTGGCTGAGACTTGTAGGACTGAGATGTCTCTGGTTTTGTGCTGCTGTGAGTCCATTTCGGAGTTGCCTCCTGAAGTTCAGTAGGATGCAGTGGCTCACTTGAGATGGAGTGCGCGGCTTTGTTCCTGCTGCTCCGGAGCTGGTCTTTCCTGGTATGTCAGACCTGCAGGCATGACTCATGGGAGCCTTTCAAAACGTGGAAAGGCCTTCCCAGAGGAATTCCAGCTCCTCCAGGCATTTGCAAAGGAAATTCTTAATTGGATTAGATTCATAATACTAATCTGCTAATGGCTGTTTGTTATGGAGATCTTAGCACTGTCTTGTAAATATATTCACCTTCATTCATCTTGCCTTGTGTCGTTTTATCACATAGAAGCTGGGTGCTGTTAGGAGGTTACAGCCTCTTAGAGTCGGGAATGGGAGGATGGTGTTTGTTACACAAAATCGTGCTCTTATTCTCCCCTCTCTCCCATTTCTCAGCATTGCTTTAGGGGTGGTAAATGGGAGGCAGTCGTGATGAGCATGTCCAACATCTCACTGTACTTCCCTCACGGTAGGTGGGAAGGACATCTTGGATGGGCAGTGCTTCCATGCCCTCTTCAGCTACAGAGCTCTGTGTTTATAGCAAGAGTGAGGACCAAACATGCGTTTTTTCCTCCCTAAAACTGACCTTTATGACTCGGGTTGTAGGTGCTGTGCTGATGGTGTGAAGAAACCCATGCGGTGGGCAGAGCTGCTGGCTGTCTCCGTGTGTGGGACAGAGTCGAGTTGAGATTTCAGTTGTAGTGTTGATACAGAAACAGCTTTTCTCCATAGTAAAGGCATAAATATGAATACTTTTGTTTATTAACCACACAAGTGGATGTTAAACTGTTTTTGTTGCTAGACTGACTCACTGGTAACTGCCAGGTTCTTGAGTTTTTCTTCTGCTCCAGGGCCCTTATTCATCCTTGAGTCAGTAGTGAGCACTGGAAATCCGCTGTGAAGAAAGCAAGCGGTGTCTTCCAGAGTAGGAAAGAGGTGTATCATCCTGAAAGTAAGTGTTATAAAGTCTGAATGTCCAGGGAGTGCTGCCTGTGGCAGTGTAAATCACATCTGAGGAGGATGTACCTGTTTTCTTAACCAGTCAGGAAGTAAGCTTGGACTTGTGGAAATGCTAATGTATCTGAGAGCAGAATGTGGCTTTGTTATAGGGGTGTGAAGATTTGGATTTGAAAGCGGTGTGTGTAAACAAAAGCATCTTGCCACGTTGGGTTACTGGCTAAACTTCTGATTTTGTGACACGGTCAGATTGTCAGAGCTGGCGTTTTCTTCCTGCAGCAGTTGATTTACGCTGCCTCCAGCTTCACCGCTCTCTAGATGTCTGCCCAGCTTCCTTGAAGGAATGCTGCGGTATCCAGTGACTGTTAGCTGAGTAAAAATAGTGTTATACCTTTTCATTAATGAAGGGGTTGACAGATACCAGTTGTAATACAATTATGTACATTTTAGGGTATAGAGAAAATGCTCTATAGCCAAAAATTAAGAAGAAACAATTGTATAAATCATTCCTCTGGTTGGTATGTCGCATCTTGAGGACAAAAGGCAAAGAGCATCTCAGCCAGCTGAGGGAAATTTAGCGCCTGAACCAGACTCTACCCTATTTCTGCTGACGTCTGCTCTGCACGAGTCGCTTGAAGTAAACTAGATGGAGCTGGAGATCACCGACTTTGAACCCTGCAGAAAGCAGTGGCCCAAGGATGCTATTTAGCCAGCTGAAACCCCTGTGCTGCATTTCTGGCAAGTGCTGGTGATTGGTGTGAAACACCTGCCTGTGCAGCCTCTGACTTTGGGCAGAACTTCCCAGTGATCTCTGTCTAGAATAGCAACAGGAGCAGGATATGAAGGTGATCCTGAAGAGGCAGAAAAGGATTATACCCTGCTTTAAGGGTTTTTTTTGTGGATATTTCTATTGCTGCTCTTTTCCCTCTCCTCCCCAGTGTTCTTGGGAAAAGTCTGCATGTAGGTGTCAGAATTATGCCTCACTTGTTCCTGTGTGAAGACAAATTCATACTTTTGCTTTTATGAGGCTGTCCTTTATCCTCTTCTGATGTGCTGCTTTCCTTTTTTCCACCTTATTGCGTCTGTCCTTTCACCCCTGTCTCCTTTGAACGCATTCAGTATGGCTCAGGCTGAATGTGTTCCTGTCTCAGAAACCTCTCAAACCCGTGTTTTGATTATTTTTTTTTCCCCAGCAGAGATGTCTCTTCATTTATTGTTCTTTAAAGGCAAAATTGGATGGAGTGATTCTCACTAGAGCCGTGTTGTTCCTCACCCTTCTTTTCCCTCACGCTGCCCTATGTGTCACCCTGCTTTGAGGAGATGACTTCTAATCTGTTAAGAAGACGGTGCTGTAAAGATCTGAACACTCAATAATGAATGTGGATGTTGAATTCAGGCTATTGTTGCTATTGTCTGCAGCGCAGACGTGTGTGATGCATGGGAAAGAAACAGGAGTCAGGATGTGCACAGTGTTTGAATTTCTGGGTCTGACCCAAATTTTCCAAAGTCAACAAGTTTTCGTTTCGACTTCCATGATTTCTGCTTATAAAATACAAAGCTGGACGGTTCCTTAGCAGATATATCCCAAATACCAGAGTTCTTAATAATCTAAAAAAACCAAATCCTTAGTGCGGTGCAGGTGTTAGACACTTTCTTATGCGTATTTATTTATATGGTTGTATACCTGGGATTTTCTTTCTATACGGAAACTTAATATCTTAAAAACCAATGCTTCCTTTAATTTTTTTGTCAGCTGTTAATGAGTGTAAAAACTGATGGGATGTCTGGGGAATGGTCCCTGCAGGCCAGGTTTGTTCTATAAATAGCAGTAACTAATTACATCAGGTGATCACATGTTTACATGGAGCTTTGTCCAGTTTCTTGGACTCTCCTGCACATCAGGTATGAGACACAAAGTTCTACTTTCTTGCATAGGAAGGAACTTTTCTGAGTCCCTGTAAGTCTCAGAGTTGCCAGGTGGGAAGGAGGCTGTGTCCTGGGGACAGCGGGAATCCGGGTTAGGTAGGTAACACGTGCTTCTGTGGGGTTGCACTTAGCTCTCTCTTCCCAGGATGAGACGAGCAGGAGCAGTTGGAGGAAGGGTACAAGGCTTCCCGATTCACAACGCAGTGGTGCTTTGGCCTGTGAAATGGCGCCTGGTTCTTTGGGGCATGGTAGCACTGCTGGGAGGGACTGGAGCTGCTGCCCAGCACGTTCGGCTCTCGCAGTGCTGAGCATGGGCTGGTTTAGAAGATGGAAAACAGCACATAGTGAATGAAACTTTGGGATTTGGCATATCTGACCTTATAGTGCGAGTCTTGCTCTGCTCCTGCACTGACGCTTGGACGGATTACGCTAGCTTACCTTTATCTTTCCTTGCAGGTGTTTTCTTTCCCTCTGTCCAGCCATATAACAGCGTTTCCATTCTGCTTCTGTTCTCTGATGCTGAACCCTTCTTTCTAACTCAGGTGCTCAGTAAGCAAATGCAGTGTTCCAGGTGATAGAATAATTGGTGAAACTGTCCTTTTGGTTCCCTTCCTTGCCTGATGGCAGGCAAAATAACCGTGCACTGGCCTGTCCAGTGGTGTCCAGGTCTCCTTGCTGGCTGTTACTAATTTAGAACTTTTTATACGCGTGCCTAAGACTTTCACTTCAATGTAAATGACATTTTGCTGGCTGCTGTCAAACTTCTTTTCACTAGTTCCCTCAGGAGAAGGAATTGCACCACAGAAAAAAGCTTAGTGGCTGATGCTCTGTAATTCAGGTGAATTGCTCTAAGGGCTTTGAGTAGGTATAATTCATAAAATATGTGAGCCTAATCAAGACCAGGAAGTTCCTGGAACTCCGTTAAGTGTTAATGTGATCAGGTCATGCTTACAGGTCTCTGAAGAACAAAAACTATGCCTGGCTTGTCTGGAGCTTGGTGGTTTTTGCTTTGGTGCTTGAGAAATCATCGGCTTCATCAGGAAAATCATTTCTTATACTTCTGAGTGTTGCAATTTTATCCATGTTGATGAGCAGAATTTGTAGACCTTGTCTGAGGAGTTTGTGCTGAGGAATAATCCAGACACTGCTGGAACAGAGGACAGAGCTGACAGCATTCCTACTAACGGTATTTCAGGTAGTGGAGTCTGACTTCTGTTTTCAGAAAAGCTTGAACTCTTCTGTAGAGAGTTACAATAAGAAGGTAAAAGAGTTGTGACGGGGAGGGACTTAAAAGAGGCTGCCGTTGTCAGCTTGTTTTGTGAGGTTTTATTACACATAAGGTGGAAGCTCCCAGCGCTGGGTTCCAGGTGTCCTCCTCCTGCAGGGTTCCGGAGCAGCCGTGAACAGAAGAGTGTCCCTTGGGCGCAGTAAAAGTGTTTGAAAGAGCTGAATTTGTAAATGATGCAACTTGCTCCGTTTCTCAATGGGCCGCTTGTGAAGCACTGACAGCGAGGTTGGTTTCCTGGTTTGTTTTAGCAGCGGCTGCCGTTGAGGCCCTGCTGTAGGAAGCCAGGAAGCCTTGTTCTTTATGAAGCCGATAGAACAGCTGTAGCTCTATCCATCATTGGGATAAATAGGAGTCCAATAGAAGAGCCGAAAGCTTTCTTCCTTTAACTGGCAAACGTAGCCTGAATCCTTCATTAGAAGCCTGTCCTTGAGTCTTGGTAAGTTAATTAGAAGATATCTGTGAAGGAAAAACATTCTTGCCTACATTTTCTTGTGGGGATGCTATTTCCCCCTTCATAGAGGAAAAATATCCTAGGTCCGATTGTTGCGAACAACTGGCGCCAAAGACAAGTTGTCCAAGAAAGCTTCACCAGGCACGGGGTTGCTTTCCTGCTGCCATTGCCCCAGCCTGGTGGCCAGCTGCGGCCCGGAGGGTCCAGAGCCTGCGCTCAGCAGTGTCAGCGTACCTTCAACACAAGATGCCCACCAGGAATGTGTGTGTAAATAACTCCAGGTTTGCTTATAATGGGTTCCTTTGAGAGCTACGGCCTGGTTTGTCTTGAAGGAGGTGCCATTCCTTTGAGCGTTTGTTTGCTTATTTATTGAGGTCAGTAAAGTGAAGAGTAAATACAGGATTTAGACTAACATGGACATCTGACGTAGGAGAGCTCCAGAGTGTGAAACTGGAAAACTGAGTGGCTTCAAGCTTTTTTTTGTTTGATACAAACTCCTCCTATATGGATGATTCTTGAAGGATTTTTTTATTTCATCGTAGCCATTTCAATTTATTTAAGAGAGACTTTGCCTAATGTTCTGGCCACGGGAGCTAGTCCAAACATTTACAAGAGCAAGTCTTGATAACACAAATCTGGTAGGAATTCCAGGAGATGCTGCTTTTTGAGAGAAAAAGCCATGAGCTTGGTCTTATGGGACACGACTTTGTATCGGCGTAGGCAGGGCTAAACATCTTATTTAATTTTCAGAGGGTTTCTATGAGTTGGGTCTTCCAAGCGCTTTTATAGATACTAACCTTGAAAGGCAGACTTGCTTTTTTGGAGCTGCCTTTGTCTTAAATTCAGAAATATGTGTGTTCTGCTGAGCAAATCTGATTCAGGTCACACCAAACCTTCCAGGTAAGAAGCACTGGCCACCACTCTTGACTGTGATGACAAAGGGAGAACTTTCTGAAGCACGGGTTCAGCAGAATCACACAGAACAGTACGACTGCTTGGTGTGTAGTTGAAAGGAGATGTGTTGTAACCAAAGATAAAGTTGGTGCTGTACAATTCCAGGTCCTGTTGGCAGCAAGCACTAACGGCTGGAGATCTGCATGCTAATGAAGCTATGAAAGATAGGGAGAAAGCGGCCACGGCGTTCCTGCCAAAGTGCTAATTCTTACCTTAGTTATGAAGATCAAGTATCTTGTTCCGATTTAAAAATCAGTTTCTCTTATGCTTGCAGTAAAAGGTTGAAGAATGTGGTCATAACTAGTCAATTTAAACAGCATTTTTTAGCGCTTCCCTGGCTTTATGCTGAGACCCAGGCAATGTTCTCTGCTTGCAGAGGGGCCGGCAGTGCGGGAACAGCATTCATCAGTCTTTGTTAGTGCAGCGGGCCGCCTTGATGAACAGTTCATTAACCAGGAGAAGCAGAATCAGTCTTTTAATATACTTGCTATAGCAGTTAGGCCCTGACAGCAAGCAGAAAACTCGGGAGGCTACTCTGAGAGCTAAGACCTCGCTGATGGTCTGAAACTAATCTTTCCCCCTCCTTCCACAGGCCTTTGGGTAGCAGCACTCATTAAAATGCTTCTCTGAGCCGTTGTTTTGGAATACCATGTATGTGGGATCTCACGGGTGTCGAGCAGATAAGTCAAATGGGACATTAGCATTCACGCTGACGAAGAAGCCTGTTCTCGCTCTTCTAGGCACCTCTCAAGATTCACTGTGGTATTAATTGTTTCATTGTAGAGCGCGTAAGATTGAGGTAACAGTTAAAACAAATAACCGGAGGCACCTGGCAGCGTGTGGATCCCTGGCGCACCGCGCGTGCATTGGAATGGGGCAGACGTGTTTCCAGCAGTTCAGGCACGTTCGTCGGGAGCTTCAGAGGGCTAAAATTCACTATGAACAAATCAAAGTCTGTAGGTTTTCTTCCCCTGGGGTGCTGGGAGGGGAGGGGGGAGTGGGCCGCATGAATCTGTACTGGCTGTAGCTGCAGGTCTATGAGCTTGGTTTTGAGCAGGAATAAAACCTGAGCTATTGCAGGATCCACTTTAGGTCTTGGAATGGATTTATGCTGCAGCAAGCATGGGGATCATTTGCTACTCTCCTCCTTCCACCCCCTTCCCCGCTTCTATTAGTAAAAGATTCGTTTGGGGCAGGGGGAACTGCTGCCTGAGCCAAGCATCGGAGACTGCATGTAAAGCAGCCAGCAGCTGAGGCTTTGCTCTCATCTAGAGCCTGATCTCTTGTTCATCCAAGTCCTCCAGGAAATGAGAAACATAAGCTGCAGGTATGTTTGTGCGTATAGGCAGAGCGCGCTGCGTTTCTGGAGCGCCTGGAACCCGGAGGCCTCTGAAACCCTGCACTCCTCCTCAAAATGGCTGCCAGATGTGTTGGCTCTGTGGAATCCCCTGGAGCCTGACACCAGGAATGCTGAGGTTGTTACCAGCTTGGTTCTAGCTCCGTTCTTCCTTCAGTCTTCCAGGCACAGCGTTAGACCGAGCGTGACCCTGGGTGGCTGCGGTACCTGCGGAGGCTTTCTGTCAGCACACGGGTGTGCTCGGGGCAGGGCTCGCCGGGACTCTGGTTAAACAAAGGAAGCGTGTTTGTTTTTACAGCTCGAGCTTGGGAGCCTGGGCTGGGATCCTGTGCCATTTCCCCGTGCTAGCAGCAAGATTCTTGATGAAGACGGCCTCTCCCTTTGCTGCAAAGCACAGTAATTACCAGCCAGATCCTGCGATAGCGCATCCATCTGACTGTTAGGTGCAGGAGATAAGACTGACTGTGCAGCATCAGGAGGCAAAATGTTTTAAAGTCTCTCCTAAAGCCATGCTGCATGGTCACTGGCTGTGTTTCTGACAGTGTGTACGCTTCTCCTGCAACAGTCAGCAGTTTGCTGAAATAAATCTTAATGATAAAGAGGTGTTGGAAAGTACTTGAGCTGGTAGTAAGATCTGTAAGGGAAGTGTATCGTCTAACATATGCTGCTCTGCCTTTGTGGAAAAGTGTTTCTCAAAATAGGCCTCCTTACTCCTTTATCTATCTAATTTGCTTTGGTTTATTTCTAGCATCCAAATGAGAATGTCATTTCGATGTGATACAGCTTTTATAGTACGCACAGATCCATATGTGTAGGATGAATTTTGCACTTCATAGCCAAGGCAAGCTGTATATGGTGACACTTTTTAAGAGTATTTGGGTTGTCTTAAGATAGAAAGTGATTTCCACCATTAAGTAAGCGTGCCCGGGGTGGAGCACATGAGAAGCAGTGGGTAGGCTTCATGGCAGCTTGTTCAGTTGGACTCACACTGCAAATTCAAGGCATGGAAGTTCCTGGGTACTCGACTGTTCTTTCTGCATGGGAATCTGTGCAGTCCTACGTGAAGTAATTGAGTCATTTGAGGAGGTGTTGGTGTTGCGGAGAGGTACATGTGTTGCACACAAGTCTTCCATTTGTCTTGGCTGTAAGACTGGCTCCTGAAACCATGGATTGTGCTGCTTTGTGGGGATGGGGTGGGGTGGACCCGCTTCTCGGGAATGTCCTGCAAAGTGGATGTATGGGGGAGCAAAACCAGGGAGCATCACCGTAAAAGGGGAGGAGGAAGCACCCGGGAGCGTTGAACCTCAGAGCTGCCCAGACCCAGGCTGTGTGTACGTGAGAAGAGGCGTTCCAGAAATAACAGTAAAGCATTACTTTGTGTTTCTCTTGTAGCAACCCTCCGCTCAGTGAGGAAATGCTGCCGCCAGGGGAGTGGATGTGTCACCGCTGCACTGTACGCCGCAAGGTAAAGTCTCTTGTAACGGATGTGATCCCTGCCCTTCCAAATATCTATCTGAATCGTGAATCCTGTGTTTTATACCTTCCTCTCCCTTAACGCGTACATCTGTACCACCAGAGCTGCTATTTGTGCTCGCAGTTGCAAAGGGCTTTGTTAGGAACAGGCTTAAAGAAAACTAAGGGGTCTTGATGAGACCCTCCTGGTATTTTTAACCTCGCTACTAGGAATGAAAACTGAAGCGCCTGCTGTGTTCTCGACAAGCTGTGCCTTTTAAACTGTTTTCCTTTCCTTGACTTGGGGAAAGGAGGGAGAGCAGAGGCACAGCGAGCATGGGAATGGCTCGAAGAGGTGAGCTGCCTACAGGTGAAACAGGAGTCACGTTAACACAGCTTTGGCATCAGGGCTGTGATTCTGGTTAATGTGTGTGTTTTAGAAGTGTGACTTCACAGCAGTTGCACATCAGCAGAGGGTGAAATCACAGTGAGTTATGATTTCCTGGGCTGTTGAACAGAATGGGGAGGAGATGATTGGGCAAGATTGTGGCTTGTCATCTTTTTTTTTCCCCTTGATGCTCTTTCTCCAGGAAGCTGTCTTGCACAATGTAAACATCTTATTGCTGTGACTGTAAGACTGTGTAGCAGAGGGTTTAGAAACTGCAGCAAACTATATAGCAACTGTTCCCTTGAAGTGACACCCAAAACAGATTGGAAGAAAACTGTGTACTCAGCCTTTTGTTCCTGAAGCGATTGCCTTGTTCTGTTTCCAGGGCACTGCTCAGCCATCTGCCAACAGTCAAAATGAAGGTCATAAACTTAAAAAATAAAATAAATAGAGAGAAAAGGAAAAAAAAAATCCCCTACTTTTCTATGTTAAAAACTGCATGATAACAGTTTTCTCCTTTTGCAGACCATTTTAGTGATTGAGTAGCTTGGTTCATCCATTTTGGTGACGCTGCCAGGCACTGGAGTGGTGCACAGTTGCCCATACTGGGCCGTGCAGCATCCCCTCATGTTGAAAACTGGATCTTGTGGTGATTGCAATGTATTTTTTCCCTCTGCTGCATTTCTCCGTGCCCACCTTGTTCAAAATTCCTGTCATCAAGAGACAGCAGGGTGTTGTTTGTATATTGTGCTTGTATTCTCCAGCCGACCTTCTCCTTCCGTAATGGGTTTGGATGCTCTGCCAGGATTAATAGACTGCATCGACAATGAGCGGTCTGCCGTGGAGTTTCTCAGTGTTGGCTGGCAAACTGAACAATTGGTTTGTCAAGTATTTAGGACTAGATGCTATGAAACGTTTTCCTGACCTGGACTCCAGTATCGCTATCCTGAAAGGAGAGAGATGCTAACTTTCTTCCCTGTGCTTGGTTCCCTCCAGCTGTTTTGTCATCTGTATGGTTAGCTACAATTAAATTGGTTTTGTTAGGTCAAGGCTTTAATGACTTCACAGGGAAAGCTGTAGTAAGTGGCTCAAGCCTTTTCAGATGCTGTTTGTCTTCGATTGCATATTTGTCAAGGTTGATGTGCTTTGTTTGTGGCCTCCATGATAAGCCTGCCTATTCATGTCGTGCAGAAGCGAGAACAGAAGAAAGAGCTGGGGCAGGTAAATGGATTGGTGGACAAATCTGGGAAAAGGACCACCTCCCCCACCAGTGACGCAGACCTGTTGGACAGGTCTAGCAGCAGCATCAGGGCTAATGCGCATGCCAGGATCTTGGAAAGGAGAGCAAGCCGGCCTGGCACTCCCACATCCAATGCCAGCACCGAGACCCCCAACTCGGAACAGAATGATGTCGATGAGGACATAATTGACGTGGATGATGACTCTGCCATTGCAGAAATGGACTGTGGGCAGCCCCAGCTGAAGCGACCCTTTGAGCTTCTAATTGCTGCTGCCATGGAAAGGAACCCAACGCAGTTCCAGTTGCCGAATGAACTGACCTGCACCACGGCACTTCCAGGTGAGCCACGGCTTGTCTGTTATTGAAGATATCCGCAGTTGCATCCTGCTGCCATCCTGCCTCTTTTCCCTCTTGAGTCTGCAGTAGTTGTGGCTCCAGCAATGCTCATGGGTGAAAGTAGAGGGTGCAGATGTATCTCTGGTCCTCTTCCAGCTGTCCGGCAGCGGGCAGCTCTTCCAGAGGTTAGCTGTGGTGATGCTGCTGCCTCACATTGCATCTCCATCAGCGCTTGTGGTAGAAGCTTTGTTGTTGTCACCTTGATCTAGATCAGCTGTCTAAAGAAGAAAATCGTAGTTGTCATAATACTTGAGCTTGATTTCTGATACGATAATCTAACAACAAAGTAATGCATATAGGATGTCACTGAAATGATTGAGTACAAAATATGCCTGCCTTTACAGTCAGTCTCTGTCACTTAAGGCTAGATTTAGTGGTTGATAAGGGTTCCTTAAGCAGCTCTTTTTGCCTTTTCTGTTTGCCTCTGCCCGAGATGATTATGTGTATCTACCAAAAGGCAAATCTCTGCTATGTGGGTAACCCAAAGCCTTTTCAAATTTGCTTTCAGGTACAAGTAAGAGGAGGAGAAAGGAAGAAACCACAGGAAAGAATGTCAAGAAAGCACAACACGAGTTAGACCACAATGGTTTGGTTCCCTTGCCGGTGAAAGTCTGCTTCACATGCAACAGGTACTCGACTCTTCCTGGGAAGCTGTTCTGTGTAGCTGCACCCTTCCCAGGAGCAAAGTTCTTGCTGAAAGAAGTCCATGACCTGTTCCCTTTCCCATTCCTCTTCATTACTGGCTTACAATCCTCTAAACAAATGGGAAAATAATCATCTTTGCTAAATAACAATTGTTTAACCATGGCGAGTGTAGGTGTGGCTTCTGCAGCCCTCTGTGGCTGTAAAGGGGTTTAAAATGTAGCCTGAAGAGAGCAAACCATCTTGTCTTGGGTATTGTCCTACTAAGAGAAATTCTAAAGTGATGACAGTTAAGAAAACATAGATATTTATCTGTGGTTCACGAAGGAAGTATGCAAGGAGGTGACCTTTAGGAAATAGGAATCCACGGATAGAGTTGTAAGGCCAAGGGAAATTGGAATATTGCACTGAAATAGGAAATCTGAAAACTAGCACAAAATATTGCTGGTTTAATAACTGCTTAAAAAACACAGACAAATCCATGTTCAAAATGTCTGTGGAAATGAAAAACCTTAATTCAGGAACTCTGTCAGATTGAGTTGCTGGAAGCAGGTGGGCTTCTGTGGGGAACGGCTAACAACTTGTTCCTAGAATGAAGGCTTCTTTAAAGCCTGGGGAATCGGGTGTAGGAGCTTCCTGGAGTTTGAGGCTCATTCTGAGAATGTCCTGTTGAAGTAAATGTTCCAACTTCACACAAGATTCGTGTGAGGAAAAATGTAACAATCTAAATCTGGAATTTCCTTTGGGTCTCTGAATTTTGCTCCAAATGAAGCCACTCAGGATTAATGCACAAGCTCAACTTGAAAAGTTGCTTACATGACAGAGGTTACAGCTTTCTAGGCAGGGCATCCCTTCCTGCCAGAGGAGCTCTTTTGCACCAAGAAACCCTCGTGTGCACGGTCAAGTCCTGTTGCTTTGAGTGGGTCTTCCAGAAAGTCCACATAGATCAAGTTGCAAATCAGAAGCCTAATTTTAGATGCAAATAACACTGTGTAGGGGAATTGGTGGGGAAGGGTGAGCTGGGATGGTCAGCTGAGCTCGCCTGAGGGTTCAGTTCATGCTCCGTATTCTGTACAGAGAATAAGATGTGACTCTCTTTGCAGGAGTTGCAGAGTGGCACCTCTAATTCAGTGTGATTATTGCCCACTCCTGTTCCACATGGATTGTCTGGAGCCACCGCTTACTGCCATGCCTCTGGGTAGATGGATGTGCCCAAATCACATAGAACACGTGGTGGTAAGCAGGACTATGATTGCAGTATGGTAACCGGATGCTGGAGTGGAACCTGGCAGGTCCATTAAAGGACAAAGTACAACAAATGTAAAACAGCTTCTGAGCTCTTATTGCTCCCTGTAACGCTTGTAAAGCTCCTGCTGCAAGCAACGCGCTCTCCAAAGGAATATGATGCTGCTATCTGCAATAAAATGTAAAGAAGGGGGAACTCCTTCCTGTAACTGAAGCTGACAGCTCAGATTGTGGCTCACTGACAGCTTGTCTGGTTTTCAGACTGGACTCTAAGATCTAGATGAGCTTCCAGAACCGTGATACAAAGCAGCACAGTGCTACAAATAGGGGAAGTAATTCTTTGCATGCTTAACCCAAAAAACTTTCATTCCAAGAGGGAGTTTTCATTTGTGGAAAAAGCAGCGTACTTGAGACTAAATACTCAGGAAACAGGGAGCTGAAACAAAGGGCCTGTGCCCAGACAAACTGCTTCTGAGAGCATTGACGCTGCTTAGTAGGCCTCTAAATGCTTTTGTATTCATCTCCAGCAATGTACTCTTTAACAGAAATGCTTAGTGCTGCAGGAAACAAATAGTCTAAAGCTGAGCTGATGCTGTACTGCCAGTGCTACGAGGCATTATGAAAGTCTTAGGGTACGTTAGAGTGACCCGCAGATCCCTAACTCCTGTGGCATTATCTGATCACCCAGCTGAACCAGAAGAACTTGACCCTGAGTAATCGGTGCCGAGTATTTGACCGGTTCCAGGACACCATATCTCAGCACGTTGTCAAAGTGGATTTCTTAAACCGAATCCATAAGAAACATCCTCCGAATCGCAGAGTTCTTCAATCAGTAAAGAGAAAAGGTTTGAAGGTATGTGTAAACAAGTAGGTGTTGGGGAAGCTCCCTGTATATGTACTCTAGTCTGGAAGGGAAACCAGCACGTCCCGTAGGGGCGGGAGGGTGTGGGGTCTGAGTGGCTGCGTTGGTGAGGGGTCTGGCAGCCAGCAGTTACTTTTCACTACGCAAGGGATTTAAGCAGCTCTTTCTCCAAAAACCATAATGTTCATCTCTTACAAATAAGCCTTTAAGTCTAGCCCAAACATAGAAAGTACAACACAAAACCTGCTGAAGTGTCCCTACAGTCGGAACTGGGGATGCTGTGTTAAACCCCAAAAAGTATTTGCTGCCAGAATGCCTGAAAAATGCCATAGAGGTTTCCCTTCTTACTAGGCCTTTTTTGCATGACTTCTCTTAGCTGTAGCCCACATGTTGTGCTGAAGTCATGCCTGACCTAAGGGAATAAAACCTATTAATTTTGGCGTAGCTGTATCAATTTGAAGTACAGTCCTTGAAACTTCTAATGCATTGTCTGTGGGATTCCTTTGGGTCAGGAAGCAGCAAACACGAAGCACAGTGCTGGTTAGGCACTTTGTTTAACCAGTCATTCTTGAGTAATTGTTCTCATGTGTGATCTTCTTTCTCTACAATGTAGGTTCCTGATGCTATAAAGTCCCAATATCGGCTTCCACCCCCGTTACTTGCGCCTGCAGCGATTAGAGATGGCGAGCTGATCTGTAACGGGATCCCTGAGGAACCCTTGCAGAAGCACCTTTTGAACACTGAGCACTTAGCCAGCCAGACAGAACAACAGGAGGTAAATGAAGTCAAATGCTTGGACTCCGCGTCTGTAGTTGCTTTGATACAAAGATCCTCTTCCATTTCAGTCGTGATCAGAGCAGTTGTCTAGGAAACCAGTCTCAGAATCATCTCTGAAGGTGATAGCTTGTCTTGTCTCTGACACCCTTGCCCATTAAAACTTAATTTTGGCTTTCCAGGTGAAATGTAGAGCTCCTTGTTTGACACTTGAGGGAAGTGGTGAAATAGTTTTCTGGCCTTAAGAGTGGCATCGAGGGCTTTCTGTCTAGATGTCATTTTTATTTCCTAGCTGAGGGGAAATACTTTCCACTTTGATTATGTAAGGCTGCTCTCTGACACGTTTATTTGTATGTTAACGTCAGATTTCTGGGCTGCTTTTACTGCTGACAGAATTGGACTTTAAAATCAAGGTCAAATGAGTGTTTAAAGCCTGTATGAAACTTTTGCCAGATCCCACAATGCGAAGGCGTGTTGCTTTACAGTCAAGTCCTCCTGTTAGCTCAGGCGGGTTCTTTTCTATGAGTCAGGTGCACATTCATCATAAAGCTTAAAACTTGAAATAAATCTTTTGGTCTTCCTCTATCTTGTGTAAAGGAAAGGTCCTCTCCACCCCAGCTTTGGCAAGCTAATCCCTGTAGAGCGAGGTAGATCAGCATTTCTTTCCAGCCTGCTGAAGTGTAAGTTGGAGGGTTGTGTTTGGATAGAAGCCCATGTTGGTGAAAGATGTGTTTGTAACAAGTTGAGGAGTTACAACACTTAATGAGTCAAGAGAAGGAAGAGTTTGGGGCAAGGAAGTGCAGCTGCTTCCTTCTCCCTCCTTCAGTCTCAGCTCCTCTGTGTACTGTCTCCAGCATGGAGATAAACAGTACTGAGTTTTGGTTGAGCTTTTGTACCTCTGGGCAAAGCTTTTGCCTGTTTGTAGGTGAGCAGCAGAGCAGATGCTGTAGTTCCAGGCTGCGTCTGAGCAGTCAGTGCACAGTGCAGCACCTGAAGTTCTTGGTGCTGGTTGAACAGTGAAGTTGATGATGAGTGTTGAGGTTTGGAGCTCTGGCTGCCCGTTGAGTTAACCTGCACTTTTTTCTTCTTCCCAGTGGCTCTGTAGTGTTGTTGCGCTCCAGTGCAGCATATTGAAACATTTATCTGCTAAGCAGATGACTTCGCTTTGGGACTCTGAACAAACAGAGAAGGCTGATATTAAGCCTGTTATTGTGGCAGACGGCTCACTCGCCAACCCCTACCAGGCAGCTGACAAGGCGCCCACACCTTCCCTCTATTCCATGTCATCCTGTACCTCAGGGATCACCACCCAGAATTCCTTGAGCTCCTCGCAATCCCAGCAGACTTTGTCACAGGAAGATGTCAACTGCAGCTCTTGTATAGATAAATCCAAGAAGGTGTCATCTTGCGGGACTTCAAACGGGCCGACAGCCTCTGACATTAAAGTAAACGGTCCTCATTTCTATGGCGTTTCATCCGAGTCTTCAGCACAGTTGACTGACTCCCAGAGACTCATCGGATCCGGTAACACAGTACCAGTTTTGTCTCATCGGCAAACGTGGCCTCGGCCCCTCACGCCTCCGGCAACTTGTGGACTGCTGAATCACACCATTGGAACCATTGTCAAAACAGAGAACGTGGCAGGACCTGTTTCTTGTGCACAGCGAGGTTCTGTGCCGGTCACAAGTATGCCTACATCCATATCGAGCTCCTGTGCCAGCCTGGAGACCACCAGCACTTTGCAAAGAAAGAATGTGCAGACCCAGATAGGACCGCCGCTGACCGCAGACCTGCGATCCATCGGCTCCCCTCTAACCGCCACGAGGGCTCTCACCCCTCCGCAGGCTCCAGGAGACGGAATCTCTGCTGTGGGGTCCACAAACAGATTCTGTTCACCAGCACCACCTTCAGGTATGTGCTGCTTTACTGATCCTGGCCCCTAGGGCTGGGATAGAGTGCAGGACGAATGTTCTTCTGAACCTCAAGGCTCTAGCAGTCTGCCCTCATTTAAGTGGGAACAAGAGAAGTTTCTCAAGTAGCCTCTCTTAGGTCCTTTCATGGGAGCCATGAGATGTATTTTTCCTGACTGCCTATACCTGAGAGGGCAACTCTGTCCTGAGGAGCAGGATAGTAGAGCCGTTTCAGTTCTGGAAAGCAACACTAGTTCTAAATCAATTGGCTGCTGTCTCAGTTTCAACACCGAGCCTCTGTGATGCTGCTTTAAAACTGCTGCTTTGTTTTAAAGCCCTGGTTTGATTGCAAGGGGGGTCCTGCTCACCAGAGTAGCTGCCTGGCATCTCCCTGGTGAACCCTTGTGACTGTCCTGGGGATGGTTGTGTCCCCTCGCATAGATATGTTTGAAGTTTGCGGCTGCATAGCCTTGATGTTGGAGAAGTGAAGGCTTGGGAAGCCGTAGAACATTTAGTGTCTGCTAGCCCACTTGTAGAGGGTAGGAATGGGCTGGATGTACCATCTCTGTCCTCGCTGTTGAAGTGCTTATAAACCTTCTTCAGTATAAAAACATCGATTCATGGGTGTTGACAACTGAAAGTCAGTGTTACTGCCCATGACTCAAATTTTGCTAGAATAAGCTTTCACTTCAAGCGTTCTCCTCCTCCTTTTTCCATCGCCACCTCAATGCTCAAACCAGTGACCCCTTTGTGCAGGCTGGGTTTGCAGCAGTTGCTGAAGAGCATGCAACAGAGCTGTCTGTCCCGTCTCTTACAGCTCCTGGCTGCTCCGTGGCAGGCTGGCGTGGAGTGGCTCAGATCTGGTGACTGCAAGCACCAGAGGCCACAACTTTTTATTATTCCCTTTAAAATTCCTTATTGAGTAACTTCTGAGCTTCACTTCGTGTTTGGAAGCAGTCCCCGGAGTACCTGACCTTGTTTATTGCTGAACAAATCTGTTTACGCTAGGGCTGCTGGTTTGGCCATGCCCTGCTTAGAAATGCAAAACTAGGAGAGGTTTTGGTAGAGGAAATGAGACCATTTCGTAGAAAACCTCTTTATTGTGGTTTGAAGAGCACTGTAAACCCTCTATAACTTTGTAGTTACTTACAGATGCTAAAAAATTGCCTTTGGTGCAAAGTTGGGTTCTACAAAATGCAGATTAAAACATCGTTTTGGTGCGGGGTCTCTTGGGACAGGTGTAAATACATAGGTTTTCCATCTAACATGATGCATATATACATTTATAACTAATTATGGTATGCAAAGTGGGTGCAAATTTTGTTGCCAAGTACAAAAATACAAGTCATTCATGACTTTTTGCCATAAATTTCAGGCTTGCAGTAGTTCAAAGCAAACCAGCTTGAGAAGATCTGGTACCAACAACACATTAAAGAGGTTTTGTTTCCTGGCGTTTGCCTTTGCTTCTTTCAGCCACATGGCCACTGCCAAAGCAGTAGGATTTTATTCTGTAAATAATAAAATCTGCTTATGACTGTCACAATCTCACCAGACAGTGAAGTACAGCCCAGGCTTGATCATGGTGCAGAAATATAGATGTGGCAGTTCAGACCTAGGCAAGCTGCTTGGCAAATGTCTCTGGGTTTAGCGAGCTCTTCAGGCTCCTGGGGGCTTGGTGCTCACCTTTCCAGTCTCTCAAGGACATCACTTCCAGTCTGTCATTGCTGCTGCTTCAAGCAGGGAGTCGGAGCTTGAATGTACAGGTGCTCCTGAACCAGAGCACAAGGTAGAGACCAGCAGTTGCTCCATGTCTGAGGAACATGCGGGTCCTCTGCGAGCAGGAGAAACCACTAATCCAGCCTTTATCAAAGCATAACTAGGAGCAAAATGAAGTCATTCCAAGCAGCTTGGAAGCAAAGTGCAGCCTGAGGGCTGGGTGCATGTCTGGCGAACGTCACAGTGACATCTCTTCTCTGCACCATCTTTCTCTGTAGACGGTAAGGTCAGTCCCAGCACCTTATCCATAGGAAGCGCTTTAACGCTACCCTCATCGCTCACTTCAAACTCTGCAGCTATGTTGGACCTCACCAGTTCCCTGAAAGCATTTATGGATGGCGGTAAGTATTTAATTCATTATCAGTCTCTGCCAGCCCTGTGTGTTTGCTTCCCTAGCGCATTCGGTCTCCGCTTGAGGAAAAGTTCCAGAGATAAAGGAGGGTTGTAGTCAGGTGAAGGTGGGCATACATTACCTTAAATATGTCACACGCCTCCCTCCTTGTGGTGTTGCCAAGGCAGCAAGGCTGATGAAATGTCTTCTGCCTGAAGCATTTCTGGGGAACCATCACAAAGCTGTTGCACACGGGCTGCTTTCCAGGTGGAATTCACATGCACAAACCTGCAGCCCTGCCATGTTGTGCTAGCTGCAATCCAGAGCTGTTCCCAACGGGCACAAAGTCCAGCAGCAATAGATCTTGTAGTCAAGCAGTCACCTGAGTGGCAATGCTCAGATGGGTCGGTTAACTCTCTGATTTATTTCTGCTTTTGTCAGTCTTCTCCCAGACTGGCCTATTTTTTTATTTTCCTTTTGTTGCACTTGGCAAGAAATGCCAAACCATAGCAGAGTGACTTCAGGAGGAGGAGACTGCTGCGCAGCAATCGTCAGGAGCATAGTGAGGCCGTCGATAGAGACGGCCTTCTACATCTGAAGAGCAGCTTTTCTGACGTTACCAGTGTGACCCTCTTTTCTTGGGTGAACCCCAACTACTCAGCCTGCCTAGACTCCCTCTCTGCGATCAGGAAAGGCCATTCTAGCTCTGCTTCTTCTCCTTGCTGCTGTCATTGATGTGGAGAAAGCTCTTGGAAGAAGAGGCTTGCCAGCCTGCTTGCTGCCAGAAAGCAGACCTCTGTAGGGCTTTACAAATAGAAATACCTCAAAGCTATCAGCAACAGATCTGCTTTAAAGCTCATAAATAATATTGTCTGAATTGCCCTATTTTGTTTAATTGACCCTGCTATGAAAGCGCCTGCCTCAGGAATGTGCCTGTAGCAACTTCAAAGGTGGTTACAGCTTTCTTCCATAATGTAGGGTGAGACATTTAAGTAAATAATGAAGCTTCGCAAGCAGGACCCAACCTGCTTTTGTCCACCTCTGCAGACCTGTTGCTTCTGAACCAAAACAGCAGATTTTCAGCTTATTAGTCCTTGTTCCCCTAGACTTCAACCTTAAAATTCCACTTGCTGTCTCGGTTGTAGCTCTCTGGCTGTCACTGGTGCTCTCCTCGCACGCTGCTCACAGGCGATGATATAAAGGAATAGATCACTTGTTATGTAAGATTCTTGATATTGCAGAATCTGTCGGGTCTTTGCTCTTGAAGCAAATGACAAGTTTGAAAGTGGGACAGTTCAACACACTGCAGCTAAGATTGTTCCCTTTTCCATGAATAACTTACTAATTGCTTTTTGTTTATTAACAGAGATTGAGATAAATATGCTGGATGAGCAGCTGATCAAGTTTCTGGCCTTGCAGAGAATACATCAGCTCTTTCCTTCCAAAGCTCAGTCTCTAGCAAGCAGTGTCAGTTCCCATCAGCAATCTCCTGTGGGAAACCACATCGAAGGTAAGAGCAGCCCTAGAATAGTTGGGTTATGTTGAGCCACAGCTTTTGGGCGCTCCGTTGCCTCTTCACTGAAGGAGATCTCTCTCTTCTTCTGGTGTCTGTGTGATGCTGCCTTTCCCCTTTCATTCCCCACCGCTCTGAATTTCCACTGGCCAGAAAACCCTGCAGGTCCCTCTACTTAATTATTTCCAAATTATGGCGATGAAAATGTCTTCTGTAACTTTTGAGCTTCTGCTGGAAATCTTGAATGAAGATGTGTTTTATTCATCTTAGAATTAGCAAGGGATGGGAAGGTTCAGCTGCTTTGTTTTTCCCTCACCTTTGAGATGGGCAAGAGAAAGATGGGATCCTGCTCTCTTTCTGCGGAAGTTGCTTGTGAGACAAGCCCACAAACAGGAGGGACTGGGGCACAGAATACGTGTGTGACTTTGTTGCCTGTTCGGAGTAATGTCCGTGTCAAGCTGAAATGCTAAATGCAGCTAATGCAAATAATGGAAAACAACTTGTGCTTCTGTTGGAAATCTCCAGATTCCTGAGCGTGTGCTTTGTTTCTGGTCACTGGTATTGGCATGCTGACACCTAAAGCTGCAAGGCAAATGTGGCTTCCCTTCCTCTGCATACAGCCAGTCCTTTTAATCCGTTCTCAAGCGCTAACTGGACAGCCTTGTTGGGGAACAGGTCTCTGCTCCCCCTCTGCTAGGCCGGGGGGGGGGTAAATATCGCAGATAAGATCTGGAAGTCTGCTGGCAGTCAGTAACAACCTTCTGAAACTCTGCTTGCTCACTTGCATCACCAAATTCTCTAAATGCTTTGTCAATCTTCTTTTGAACACCGCTGTAGGGGCACCAGGCTGGGCCGTGAGCTGCTTCCCGCTGTTTCCCTGCCTGCTCCTAACAGACCCGCTCTGGAAATTCTTCAGCACTCTGCCCTTTGAAAGGCACATTGGTCCTGTCTTATCCCATTGCCCTTTTTGGGCAGGAACTGCATCCAGCTGACTGTTTAGCATTGCTGATGAAATACTAGAACGTTTTGTGAGCCCAGCAGAGCCAGGCAGCTGGAAGGACTTGTGCAGGGCAGCGGGCAGAGGTGGGAATTTGCACATGTCTGCCGTGTTGAGTGCTGCACGTCCAGTGATGCCACTCAGTGTGGTCAATGTTCTTCACATAGGCGGCTCTGCAAACAATCTCTTGTAATCCTCATGATTTGTTTTCAGACTCGTGGTGTAAAACTGCTTTGCAGATGTAGCATCAGAAGAGGCCTAAACTCTGTGCGTACAAGCAGCTTATCTCCAAGACAGCTGTGAAATCCTGGCTAGGCCCGCGTGGTCCCCCAGAGTTCAATATCTGTTTCAAAGAAGATGATTTTCTGCCCAATTGATGCGGGCTTGTGTGAATGATTTGCACTTGGCTGCCAGGGACCTGGTCTGGAGGCTCAGCCCTGGAGCAGCCATTGGTGCCGGAGGGACCAGCCTGTAGATAAAGGAGTCTGCTCAGTAAATCACCCTGTCCTGGGAGCCAACTTGGTCTGTGGACAAGCCCTGTTCAACCCTTGGGTTTTTCCTGCAGCTTCACTAGAACTGAAATCACAGCTGTTAAGTTGATGACATTCACCAGCACCAATTTTTTTTGAAGTGGCACTTTGACAGCGAGACTCGGATCTTTGATTACCCAGAGTGGAAGAAATTAAGAATAGTGGTGGGAGGCTTGTGCTTTCCTCAGTGTGTCTGGATTCTGCACACTCAGTATTAACGTTCCCCGAGTTGCACGGCTTGTGGGTGACTGGAGAGAGAAATTTTCCCTGCCTGGCAAAAAGACATTTAGTGCACAAACATTCCTAGAGGGTTGGGAATTGGAGTTTAGGCCAAAGCTGACTGCATCCTCCTTCAAATCTGTGCATTTTGGAGAGTTTAATGCTGGGGACACTGGGGTCAAGCAGCCTTTGTAGCTGATAACATTGTTCAAGTGTTTTCTTTTTATCTTGCAGCGCAAAGAAAGGAAGTGCAAGCCCGGGCTGTGTTCTATCCTCTGATGGGCTTGGGGGGTGCAGTCAATATGTGCTATCGGACCCTCTACATTGGGACAGGTGAGTAAGTTTTTCCTGCCCTGACCTTTTGGAATCAGGGTGGTTCTCCTGCAGTATTTGCCAAGTGGGTGTTGAAGAAAACAGATGCATTGTGGCTGCTTCTACTGGAATTCTTCGCTACCAAGGAATGTGGAAATTCCCCATCCACTTGAATATTTGTAGGGTTGTGCTTTTTTAACCTGGCTGGTGTCAAAATGAGCAGAATGGCTCCCCTGGAGATTTAAAGCCTGACTGATGGAGAGAAGAGTTACAGTTTGCTCGCAGGTTTCACTTCTTTCTGCTTAGATTCTTCCAGCGCTCTGGATAGACCCAGGAGCTGTGAAATGCTCTTCAACCTTCATGGAGCTGCCAGCCTTCCCTTCCCCCACTGAAACTTTGTTCAGTGGTGGCTTATCGAGGCATTATTCATGCAGTCCTGGGAGCAGGGACAAAGGCAGTTGCTCCCCTGTTGTTTTGCTAATTGAAGTTTAATTCTGTCTGTTGTTCTCTGCTGCCTGACAGGTTTTTTTTCTGAAATAAACTGAGCCTGTTTTGTCCTCCCCATTGACAGGAGCTGATATGGATGTGTGCCTTACAAGCTATGGTCACTGTAACTATGTGTCTGGCAAACATGCCTGCATATTCTACGATGAGGTGAGTGCCTGAGTGGGGTGGAATTTTATGTATTTTTATTATTCAGCATGCGTGGCCAGTAGGAGCTGGAGATGGAGGCAGCAGGTTGTCTTTGTGTGGTGCTCCTTTGTGGACTACAAAGTAAGAGCCAGGGTTGTGAATGGTTTCACTCCAGTGACGGCTGCGTCAGCGTTTTCTGTCAGCCCCTTTTTCTGAAGCACAGAGCTCTGCCAGCGTGATTTCTCTGAGCTAACTGCTTGTGGACAAAGACTGACCGCAAGCAAGGGCTGTCACTGCCGGTGTCTAGGGAAAGAAAAAGTCATAGAAACGCTTCGATAATTTTTGATCCTGCTGCATTCTTAATAAAAGCTGAATTTTATGTGTCTGCATTGAACCTCAGCTGGAACAAAGCTGGCAACTGCTCCCAAGTCTCCAGCTTTCAGGTGTGAGGGTGGTACAGAGTGCTCATGCCATCTGCAGGACTCTCTATCAATTATTTATTCAACTGCAGTTCCAGTTAGGCACCTCAGCATAAACAGAGGTTCACAGTTGCTCCTTAACTACAGTCCAGAGATTAGTTTGTTCTTAAAGTAAGTAGACTAACCGCTCTGCCAGTAAAAGCACTGCTGGAGATGTCTCTTAGTGTGGAAATGGTCTTTGAAGCAAGATAGTGTCTTTTATATCACCATTTGTCAACCAGCAACTGAGCAGCATCCAGGATTAACCCAGAGCCGGCTTTAGCCGTTCCTCCGGCGCACTACAAGCTACAGAACACACTCTGTAATGGGATCCAGACCTTAAATCTGTGTGGAAGCATCTCCTCACAGTGGTCTATTCTAAATCAGGCTTTAGGCAGTGAACTTCTTCCATGCTCCAGCAGGCCTCCTGTGGCTGTGGTGGCTCCAGAGGGAGAATTCCCCCTCCTTGGCGCTCTCTGCTGTTCCCGCTGCTGGCCTTTGCAGCTCACGCCTGGCCTTTGTCTCGGCTCTCTAGCAAGTTACTTGAGAATTTGCTGTGCATGGGGAGTTTTTATAGCTTAATTAAAGCGCTGTCATCCCTGAGGGACAAGGTCTTCAGCCCTCAGACGATTCCTGTGAGCTAACCTGAAATCTCCTCTGCTCTGTCAACATCCTCTGCAAAGCTCAGTTGAGCGTGACGCTGCTTGTGTAACGCTGTGTGTCCCGGTAACGTCTCCTGGCATCTCAGTGTCTCTAAAAGGCCTGTGAATCCCAGGCTGTCCCTATCCTGCGGCTGCTGCAGCCCTGCTGGTGTCCCTTTTGCCATCTTTTGTCTGCATTCCACAGCACAGTGCTTCCCTAGGCACAGGTCTGGGGCCAAGTCTGCCTCAGCACGCCTGTTAAATGGTGCGCTCGCTTGGTGAGAATCAGCTTGAAGCCCTGTTTATGAGAGATCAGCTGGTCCGAGTGCAGTAGGTAAAACCCACTTCTCTTCAAAGCTCCTTTGGCTCTCCTTCCCTGCTGGGAAGCATCCTGGGAAGCAGCTCTTGCTGGAACGCCAGCTGTGCTGTAGGCACAAGCCGTGTGCGAGGGTCAGGCTGGTGGTCTCTGAAGCTGGAGGATATTTCAACTGCTCTTATTTAACCACCAACGGCGATAGGGAGAGGGGATTTGTGTTTCAGTGCTCGGGTTAGATGGGCATAAGCCTTCCTGATTGCGTGTGTCAATTCCCTCCTCTTCTCTTCTTTTCAGAATACGAAGCATTACGAGCTGTTGAACTACAGTGAGCATGGGACGACTGTGGACAACGTTCTGTATTCCTGTGACTTCTCGGAGAAGATGACACCCACTCCTCCCAGCAGTATTGTTGCCAAAGTGCAGAGCGTGATAAGTGAGTGTTGAGCCAGCGCCCGCCCCACGTAACGCCACAGGGAGCTGAGAGGGGGGACAGCAGCAGGGGCAAATCCATCCCTTCTTGGTGCCCCGTGTTCTGCAGCAGTCACTGCACCTCTTTCCAAAGGAGGAGTCTCCACAGGCCTCAGCCTGAGTTACACAAGCCCTTCCTCTGCTTGGGGGGTGCCTCGGCCAGCCAAGAGCTCCACTGTCAACCCCGCTCCAGCCTCCGATGCTGGAGTTATCCAAGTGCCAGGTCTCTGGCTGATGGGCTGCGCTGGGAGCCCCACTGAGGGCTTTCCCCATACGCGTCCTCCCCTCCCAAGCTGTGAGTGAGCGACCTGGGCTGTGTTAGAGCCATCCCTTACTCCTGCTTTCCACCCAATCGGCTTTCTCTGTTTTTGGCTTCCAAAATCCCTGGAGGTGTTCAAGGCCAGGTTGGATGGGCCTTGGGCAGCCTGATCTTGTGGGGTGTTTCTGCCCATAGCAGGGGGGTTGGAACTGGATGATCTTTAAGGTTCCTTCCAACCCAAACTATTCTATGAAAATAAATGTTTGAATGCCTGTACCTCTCCAGGGCTGTGAAGAGATTCCCACGTCTCTTTTATCCTCCTGGCCAGCGGATCCTACCCCTGCTGCCCCTCCGCAGTCGCCCCTGGTGATGAAATCCCACGCCGGTTTCGGCCTGCCTGCCTCTTACATGGATTCTTTTTCTTTTCCAGAACGACATAAAAGCAGAAAACAGGAAGAGGAGCCGCATGAAGAAGCCGCTGTGATGAATTCGCAGGCACAAGGGCAGCATCGGAAACCCTGTAACTGCAAAGCCAGCAGCTCCAGCCTGATCGGAGGCAGCGGAGCGGGCTGGGAGGGGACAGCCCTGCTGCACCACGGCAGTTACATCAAGCTGGGCTGCCTGCAGTTTGTCTTCAGCATCACCGAATTTGCGACCAAACAGCCCAAGGGGGACACTGCCTTAGTACAAGACATGGACTTGGAGGAGAAGCTTTCTCTGAAACCCCACCAGGTGCCCGTGCTGCGGTCCAACTCCGTTCCCTAGGAATTTTAGGAAGAGAGCTTTTGGAGTTAAGGAAAAAGACCCTCAATCGAGACTCTTACAGTGCAAAAATGTACAAACCGAGGTGGGATTTTCTATGTCGGCCCAGAGACTGTTCACACGCCGTTTGCATGAAATGAAGAACGTTTAACTTTTTTTAATTTTTCTTTTTTTGCTCAAGTTTTAGGGGCATTTGC
Source organism: Cuculus canorus (assembly GCF_017976375.1). Classification (NCBI taxonomy): domain Eukaryota; kingdom Metazoa; phylum Chordata; class Aves; order Cuculiformes; family Cuculidae; genus Cuculus; species Cuculus canorus. The sequence goes on from NC_071420.1 coordinate 4,822,923, forward strand.
ACATATATTTGTACTATACATTTCATTTTAAAAGGAAAACTGCAGCGAGAGCAGGACGCGTCAGAGCGAGGGGCGACCGCCGTCTGACTCGAGGACTCTCTCTGACAGATCGTTCCCACGCAGTTGTAAAATAATCAGAAACTTGTTCTATTTTGTGCCAGTGACAATAGTTTTATATTAAAAGAGAAATACAGTTTTCATACAGCAAATCTATACAATATCATTGTTTTATTTAATGTAAAGAAGCGCTCTTCTTCCCACAGTTATTTTTTCCCATCCCTCCCTGCTATGGTTGCACTACAAGTAGCTACTGTGTATTATGGGCAGTGAGAAACGAGTTCTTTTCCTGGTGTCCATCCTATTTTTATTTTGAATAAGGAAAAGTGTTGGATTCTGTGTAAATACATCAGTGATGGCATTTTTCAATGTTTTAAAGCTGTGTACAGTGCTACATGTGGTAATGACGTTCCTCAAATTGTCTATTGTAGCAGATCGTTTTGTCGTAACCTGTCTGTCTCTTTTGTTTCGAAGCCACCTCCCCGCAGCAGGACAGCGAGCTCCACTGTACATAGTGATTGTAACGTTTTAGACTTTACAGAAACTTTCCTGTATTCTGTATATAAAAACAAAATACTTCACATTCTGTTTTCCGACTGTCTTGTCTTCACTCCTGTCACCACAACTTGGAGCTTCCCCGCAGTCACCGGCTGCAGAAGAGCCGCAGGAACAGGTGAATGGAGGCTGCCTGGGGGTGGAGGAGGAGGAGGATGGAGGTCCAGGATGGGGACTGGAAGGTCATGGAATCATGGAATGGTTTGGGTTGGAAGGGACCTCAAAGCCCATCCAGTTCCACCCCGTGCCACAGGCAGGGATACCTCCCACTGGATCAGGTTGCTCCAAGCCCCATCCAACCTGGCCTGGAACACCTCCAAGGGAAGGGGCAGCCACCGCTGCTCTGGGTCTCCACCCTCCCAGGAAAACATTTCTTCCTAAGATGTCATCTCAATCCCTCTTTCAGCTTCAAACTCTTCCCTTCGTCCTGTCCCTGCACTCCTAGAATAGCTTGGGTTCCAAGGGATCCTTGAAGGTCATCTAGTCCAACCTCCCTGCACTGAGCAGGGAAGTCTTCAGTGGGTTGAGAGCTGTCTTCAAATGGATGAGGCCTGACCTGGCCTTGACTGTCATCCCAGCGATGGGATATCTAGCAACTCTTCAGCTGGATGGAGAACATCTTCAATGGGATGGGGACTATCTTCAGTAGGATGTTCCCTCCTCCTGGTGCCAGGAATTCCCTGCCCATAGCAGGGGTTGGAACTGGATGTGCTTTAAGGTCCCTTCCAACCCAAACCATTCCATGATTCTTATGTTCCTGCAGACAAAGCCCTTCTTCCATGTGGCTCTGGTTGTGCAAGGTGGGACAGGGAGAGACGAGGCAGGACAGCGTGGGATAAGGCAGGACATGGTGGGACAAAGGAGGACATGGCTGGACATGGTGGGATGAGGCAGGATGAGGTGAGACAAGGACACAGTGGCACACGTCGGAACACGGTGGGACAAAGTGGAACATGGCAGGATGAGGCGGGACAAGGGTGGGCACATGGGACGAGGCAGGGACAAAGTGGGACATGGTGGGATGAGGCAGGAGGAGGTGGGACGTGGTGGGACATGGTGGGACGTGGTGGGATGAGGCAGGAGGAGGTGGGACAAAGTGGTAGGAGGCAGAATGAAGTGGGATGAAGCAGGAGGAGGTGGGACAAAGCAGCATAAAGTGGGATGAAGCAGGACGTGGTGGGACGAGGAGGGACAAGGTGGGACACGGTGGGACGAGGCGGGATAGAGTGGGATGAGGCAGGAGGAGGCAGGAGGAGGCAGGACAAAGTGCGACGAGGCGGGATGATGCGGGAGGAGGTGGGACAAAGCGTGACAAGGCCGGACGCGGCTGGACGAATCGGGCCGAGGCGGGATGGGGTGGGCGCTGCTGGGCTGTGCGCTGCTGCTGGCGCTGTACGCGCTGCTCCGGCACGGGCTGCGCCGCCCCCCGCCGCCCCGGGACCGCAACGGGATCCGCGGCCGCACCGCCATCGTCACCGGTCAGCGGCGGCACCGGGAGCTCCGGGGGCGCTCGGGGCTCACGGCTCCGTCCCGCCGGGGCAGCGCGGGGCTCGGGAATCTCGGGGCTCACGGGCGGATCCCGCAGGGGCTCTCGGGGTTCGGGGCTCTCGGGGCTCCGTGCTTGAGGTTCGGGAATCTCGGGGCTCACGGCCCGACCTGCAGGGGCTCCCGGGGTTCGGGGCTCTCGGGGTTCGGGGCCCGTGGCTCTCTGTTCTCGGGGTTCGGGGCTCTCGGGGTTCGGGGCTCACGGCTCGGTCCCGTAGGGGCGACTCGGGGCTCGGGGGGTGTTCTCGGGGTTCGGAGCTCGTGGCTCTCTGTTCTCGGGGTTTGTGGCTTTCGGGGGGTTCGGAGCTCGGGGCTCACGGCTCGGTCCCGCCGGGGCGGCGCGGGGTTCGGGGCTCTCGGGAATCTGGAGGCTCACGGCTCGGTCCCGCAGGGGGCAGCGCGGGGCTCGGGGCGGCAGCGGCGCGGGAGCTCGCGCGGAGCGGGGCGCGAGTGGTGCTGACGGCCCGGAGCGCGGCCAGGGGGGAGGCGGCGGCCAGGAGCATCCGAGCGGTGAGACGGGCACCGGGCACCCCCGGGACAGCCCCCGGGACAGCCCATGATACATCCAATGGGACACCCCATAGGACACCCCCATAGACACCCCAGGGACAATCCATGGGATATCCCCTGGGACACCCCATGATACATCCAATGGGACACCCGTGGGACACCCCATGGGACACCCCATGGCACAACCCTGAGACACCCCATGATACATCCAATGGGACACCCCAGAGACACCCCCAGGACAATCCATGGGATATCCCCTGAGACACCCTATGATACATCCAATGGGACACCCCCGGGATACTCCACAGGACACTCCACAGGACACCCCTGGGACAATCCATGGGACACCCCACGGGACACCCCATGACACAACCCTGAGACACCCCATGATACATCCAATGGGACACCCCCGGGACAATCCATGGGATATCCCCTGGGACACCCTACCCCCCCCCCCCCAGGACAGCCCATGGGACATCCCTGGGACACCCCATGAGACATCCAAAAGAACACCCCCCTGGGACACCCTCAGGACACTCCATGGGACACTCCCCCAGGACACTCCATGGGACACCCCCGGGACACCCCACAGGACACCCCGTGGCACAACCCCGAGACACTCCATGGGACACTCCTCGGGACACCGCCACAGGACACCTCAGTGGGACCCCTGAGAGACCCCAGGCACCCCCATGGGACTGCAGGACGCCCCCTGGGGGATCCTTGTGAGACAGCCCCGAGGGACCCCCAGGACCCTCCTATAGGACCCCCCCATGGGACGCTCAGAACGCCCCCATAGGACACCTCCATGGGACCTGTGCAACCCCCCTGGGACACCCCCATAGGACCCCAGGCACTCCCTTGGGACTGCAGACACCCCCTGTGGGATCCTTGTAAGACACCCCCGTGAGACAGCCACGAGGGACTCCCAGAGCCCCCCTTGGGACCCTCCCATGGGACCCCCCAGTAGGACCCTCAAAACACCCCCATAGGACACCTCCATGGGACCCTGGGACACCTTGGGGGACACCTGGGACACTCCTGTGCTGGGCACACTTGGGGGACCCTCAGGACACCCTTATAGACCATCTCACAAGGCACCTCCAGGACAGTCCCATGGGACACATCCCCCAGCACCCCTGGGACACCCCCTGGGACACCCCCAAGCACCCCAGCCCTCCCCAGGAGACCCCCAGAGCACCCCTGGGCATGGTCACCCTGCACCACAGGGACTGCACGGTCTCCCCCAGCCCGGCACAAGGCACCTTCACCTCCCCACTGCTGCACCCCCTGAGCTGGGTGCCCCCACTCCAGCCCTATTCCAGGCTGTACTGTGCCTGTAGGAGACCGGGAATGCCGAGGTGCGGTTCATGCAGCTGGACCTGGCCAGTCTGCGCTCGGTGCGAGCCTTTGCCAGTGCCTTCCTACGCCAGGAGCCCTACCTGCACCTCCTCATCAACAACGCCGGTGAGTGCCGGGATCCCCCGTACCCCCTGCACCCCTCGAGCACCCACCACGCGCTGCCATGGCTTCCTTTGCAGGGGTGAGCGCCGGGGGCATCACGGAGGATGGCTTCAGCCTCCCCTTCCAGGTGAACCACCTGGGCCATTTCCTGCTCACCCAGCTGCTGCTGGAGCGGCTGCAGAGCTGCGCACCCAGCCGCATCGTCATCGTCGCCTCCAGCGCCCACTGCGCCGGCCGACTGCGCCTTGACGCCCTGGGCCAGCCGCCCCCAGGGCCCTTCTCCACTTTCCAGGACTACTGCGACAGCAAACTGGCTAACGTGCTGCACGCCCGGCAGCTGGCCACGCGGCTGCAGGGCACCCAGGTGACGTGCTACGCCGTGCACCCAGGTAGGGACCCGGAGCTGGGGATGGTGGGACAGAGCGTCCTCCGCATGGCACGTGCTTTGCAGGAACCAAGGCTACGTGGGCATGGTGCAGCCTTTGCAAAGAGAATTCCTGCACGTGGAGCATCCCCCTGCACAGAATGCCCTTGGCAAGGTGTCGCCCTTTCCATGGAGGACCACTTTCCGTGGTGTCTCCACTTCCATCGAGCACCCCTCTGTGTGGTATCCCTGTGCACCGTGTGTCCATTTCCATGAGGTGCAGGGATAGGATGAGGGGAAGGGTTTTGAGCTGCAAGAGGGCAGATTGAGATGAGATCTTAGGCAGAAATATTTTGCTGTGAGGGTGGGGAGGCCCTGGCCCAGGTTGCCCAGAGCAGTGGTGGCTGCTCCATCCCTGGAGGTGTTCCAGGCCAGGTTGGATGGGCCTTGGAGCCCCTGATCCAGTGGGAGGTGTCCCTGCCCATGGCAGCGGTGAAGCTGGATGGGCTTTAAGGTCCCTTCCAACCCAACCCATTCCATGATTCAATGATTCTGTGATCCCTTCGCACACTGTCCCTGTGCACCGCGCGTCCCTTTCCATGGAGCAGCCCTTTGTGCCGTGCTCCCTTGCACAGAACCGATGTTCCACACGGAGCACTGCACTGCCGAGCCGCGTGCCAGCCGCCACGCTGCCAGGCCAGCCCTACCACAGCCCCTCCAGAGCAGCCAGATCCCACGTGGGCCCTTCCCACCGGGATCCAGGATGCGACATGGCTGCTTCCCTTCACCCCAGGGTTCGTCAACACGGAGCTGTTCCGCTATGCGCTGCTCTGGCTGAAGCCGCTCTTCCTGCCGCTGGCCTGGCTCTTCTTCCTCGACGCCTCCGAGGGTGCCCTCACCACGCTGCACTGCGCCACACAGCCGGGCCTCGAGTGCTTCAGTGGACGCTACTTCTCCGACTGCTGCCCGCAGGAGCCATCGCCGCCGGCTCGCGATGACCGGCTGGCCCACGCGCTCTGGGAGGCCAGCGAGCGGCTGGTGGGGCTGCGGGGCGGCGGGGGGAGCCCCTCGCCAGGCCCCTCGGATGCCAGACAATAAAAGCGATGGTGGTGAACGGGAGGAGCACGCCAGCTCCCGCGCCGCAGGCAGGATGGGGCTCTTAGAGGAGGCAGAGTGGGGCTGGTGTGGGCCTCGGTGGCCCCTACAGCAAAATCCCTATGGCACAACCTCTATGGCACAGTCCCTGCGCCGCAGCCTTTATGGCACAACCTCTATGGCACAATCCCTATGGCACAGCCTCTGTGGTGGAATTGCACAATCCCTGCGGCACAGACCCTTTGGCCCAGCCATCACCACACAATCTCTTTGGTGCAATCCTACAATCCCCCTGGCACAGCCGTTACGGCACAATCCCTTCGGCGCAATCCCTTTGGCACAATCCTATAGTCCCTCTGGCACAGCCGTTACGGCACAATCCCTTCGGCACAGACCCTTTGGCCCAATCCGTAGCCCTGGTGCGGGGTTTGGGTGGCAGCGGCCGCGTTTGCAGGCAGGCCTGGCTCCCTGCCCTGCGGCCACAGCACTACCACAGTGCACACTCCCCCGTGCAAGCACCATGCCTTGCACACACGCACACCCCCGCTGCAGCGCACACGCCCTGCCTTGCACACGCACGCACACACTGCGGTGCAGAAGCCCCGACTCGCACGTGCGTGTGGAGGCATGTGCGCCTCTTGCACATTAACACCTCGCACACCCATGCACGTGTAACCTGTGCACAAGCACCCCTCGCACGCTCACCCTGTGCGCTTGCACACACGCGCACCCCATACACAAGCACCCCTCGCACACCCATGCACACGGTGCGCTGCAGCTCTGCCTTGCACCCTGTGCACAGGAAGCTCTTGCACACCCACGCACACAGCGCAATGCAGAAGCTCTGCCTTGCACACGCTTTGCACACACACCCCCGTTGCACACCCACGCACGTGCATGGCTTGCACACCCGTCCACACGTACCCCTTGCACCCATGCACTTGCACACCCTGCACTGCAGCTCTGCCTTGCACACCCATGCACACTGCAATGCAGAAGCTCCGCTTTGCACATCGCCTGTGCACACACACACCCCCACACACCCCTTGCACGCCCCTCCGGATACGCAGCACCCAACATGGCGGCGGCTCCCGACTCCGCCCCCAGGGTGAGGCTCCGCCCTCCCCAACATGGCGGCTCCGCCCCTCACAACATGGCGGCGCTGTCCCTCACAACATGGCGGGTGCTGCGGGGGTGTGGCAGCGCGGGGGTGTTGTGGGAGCGAGCGTTGGGGAGGAGGAGGAGGAGGCGACGAGCTCGGGGCGGGCGGTGCTGCGGGCACCATGGGGAACTGCCACACGGTGGGGCCCAACGAGGCGCTGGTGGTGTCAGGTACTGGGGGAGAGATGCCATGCGGAGTGGGACACACGCCATGGGTGGGGGGGGTGTCACTGGGGGACTCGGGGGGGGAACCTGTCCTGGGGAGACCCTGAGGGAATTAGGGGGGTGTCTCCTGCAGGGATCCCAGTCATGTGGTGGGGGGCTAATGGAATGGGGGGCCTGTCATGGGGAAAACAAGTGGGAAGTGTAGGAGAGACCCTGCAGGGGTCCCTTGGGATTTGGGGGTGTCTCCTACAGGGGTGGGGTTTGGGGGGACACGACCCTATGGGGTAGGGGGTCCCCTGCAGGGGTCCTTACAGGGAGACCCTGAGGGATTTGTGGAGGGGCTCCTGGGGGGGCTTTTATGGAGGGGGCTGAGGGAATTGGGGGGCGGGGGAGCTCCTGTAAGGGTCCCTGTTGGAATTGTGTGTGTGTGTGCTCTTGTGGGGGTCCCTGGAATGGTGGGGTGCTCAGGGAATTGGGTGCGGCTCCTGGGTGCATCTCTGTCATGGGGGCACCCGGAGGGAATCGCGGGGGTGTCTCTGTCGTAGGTTCTGGTGTTGGGGTGGTGTCTGTCTCCTCAGAGGGGGCTTTGGGGCCCTGAGAGGTGCTCTGAGGGACTCCGGCGAGGGTCTCTGCTTTGGGGAGGAGTGGGATTTGGGGGAGCCTACTGCAGGGCGTCCTGTGATTTTGGTGGGGACCCCTGGGGTGTTGGGGGGAGGGTGGCTCTTCCTTGAGGGGACACTGGGCTGGGGGGTGTCTCTGTCATGAGGGGATCTTGCAGAGTCGTTTTGGGGGTGTCCTGCTCTGGGTGGGCACTGCGGTGTCCCTGCCAAGCAGGCATTTTGGGGGGTGGGCAGCTCCTGCCGTGGGACCCCCCGTGCTCCGGCGTAGAGCGCAGTGGGCGACGTGTGGTGCCAGCAGCACACCCTGGTGCCGGTGCTGGTTTCCAGTGATGTCAAGCAGAGGCACCCCGCGAGGCTGCTGGGCTCTGGGCTGCTGCCAACAGCCTTTGGAGCCATCCTTTCCCCACAGGAGCTCGTTTGCTTTCCTGGAGAGAGGGAGCTGGCTGTGAGCATCCCGCTGAGGATAGCTCAGGGCAGCCCCGAGCCTGTCCCTTGGGTATCCTTCTCATCCATTGTATCGTGCTGCTGCTGCTTCGTTGCCTGTGCGGCGCTTGGTCTTTCTGGCCCTGGATGCAGTCGATGCTTATCAGCAATGTTTAATGTTATCGTCAAGTGAGGTGGTTGCTTAGGGTGAAGCAAACCGGCAGTGAAATCCCTTGTGGCTGATTCAACCTGTAGCTGCTTCGCTGCTCTGCCGGAGCTCCGGAACGTGCTCTGGCCCAGACTGCGCTGCATGCAGACAGGGCTTGCTGCCCGTTAGGTGAGGTGATGGCCTGCTGGGAGGGCTGGATGCTTCACTCTGTGTGAAAAGCTGCGACCAGATGCATGGGTAGATACAGATGTTGGTCATTTCACTTGTCCTCAATCATGTTACATCCTTTGCATCATCCCTGGAGTTCAAGGCCAGGTTGGATTGGACCTTGAGCAGCCAGGTCCAGTGAGACGTGTCCCTGCCCATAGCAGGAAAGTTTGAATTAGATGATCTTTAAGGTCTCTTCCACCTCAAACCATTCTATGATTCTTTCTGTCGGTGCTAGACTAGTTCTGTGGAAGTGCTGTGATTCCCAGACCTGAATTTACTGGGAGAAAATGCACGTGAACATCAGGGGTGTGCTATGATCACAGTTCTGCCGTGCACGTTAAACTACGTTGTTATGTTTTTGGAGCCAAGCCCTCCAGCGGGCTGTGGATGATCTGTTATGAGTTCATCCCTCTTGGATAACAGACCCGTTGCGGGAATTACTAAGGATGTGCCAGAAGCAGGCTGCAGTTGTGGAAGCAAATATTCCCACTTGGCACCTGCTTGGAAGGAGTTACAAACCGCACCCACCCTGCCCGGAGCAGCAATGTTTCTTGCAGCGTTCCTGGTGTTCCCGTGAGCAGCACATCTTTACACTTCTCAGCTGGGATCTAGAGCTGATGCTGCACATCCCTCCAAAGGGAACCCTGTCAAAATTGATGCCACTTGGTGAAGTGCCACATCCAGTGGGAGGCTGAACTCCAGATGTGCCAGGATGCCATTCCATCTTAAAAGCTTGATTTTGCCTCTGGTCAGCTCTGAAGTTTACAAAACACAGCTTGCAGGATGAGCCAGCAGGAATTTGTGGCATCTGCGTGCGGTGCCAAGCGTTGCGCTTTCCCACAGCTGGGAGCAGTGAGCCGAGGACACTCCCCGATGTACAACCATGTTCTGGGAAGGGAACGTAAATCGTGCCAGGTTCTGTGAGTCACGACTGGCTTCGGCGCTGCCACCAGGCGTGGCTTTCTTCTGTTGCTGCCTAGCATGGTCTGCAAACGCTCTCTGTCTCCTGAGAGCGTGGTCTCTGAGCTCCAGGGGCAGCTCCAGAAGCTGAGCGCTCTGCAGAGCCCTGCTGCTCCGTGCTTACGTGCAGGGTGAATGCCAGAGCATTAGTGGGAAGCATATAACTACAAGCGGTTGTTGTTTCGAGAACTTGAGCTGTGTCTCTCCAAGGGGGAAAAAAAATCAAAGAGGGCTTTGAGGGCCAGCGTTTATTTGTGATATTAGGTTGGATTTGGGGAGAGAGGGGTAAGGGAAGAGTAAACCAACAGCAAATACTATTAAAAGTCGGCTTTTGACTTGCAGCCTTGAATTATCACACCATTGTTTGAAACATTTCACTTAGTGGGAAGGTACTTCCAAATCAGGAAGCTAATTTAAAGGTTTCTTTATTGTCAGTTTGCCTGTGCCTAACAGGAGCTTTAGTCAGGTGCCTCCCCTGGCGTGTGGGGTTTTTGGAGGAGTGCTGCTCCTTCTTTTCACTTCCTTGTGAGACACCTGAGTTTCTGCAGTGCTGAAGGAGCAGCTGGCTGTGCCCTGGGAATGTCTGTGTGTGCAGGAGCTTTGTAGACTTATTTGGGAAGCTGCTTTCCAGGCATGGGTCAGCACTCCCACAGGCATTTCCATCCTTCCCTTGTTGAGCAACACCAATCTCCTTCTAAGAAATTGCACTCCATTAGCCAGTCTGCCCTGAAACGTGGAGGCCAGGCACTGTAGGAATGCTCCACAGAGAACTATGGAGGCAATGATGGTCTCTCTGGAATGTGGGTCTCCATTTGCTGGAGGGTAGTGGTTCCAGGAGCCTCACAGTGAGGTTCAGCGCAGGCTCTGAGGAGGCTTTGACAGGCACGTTGCCCATCACTGAGTGCTCTCCAAGCGCTGGTGTGGTTTTCAGGGAGGTACAGAGTACTTGTTCATCCTGGTATCCAAATATTCCTGCGAGCTAAACAGGTTGTCTCAGATGCATAACACTGGTTTTGGATTACAGTTTGGTTGAGTGCAGCGTTTGTGGCTGAAGATCGATCCGCTAATTGTGAAAGACGGCGCTATAATATTTTTGCAGAGTCTCATAATAAGGAGATGTAATTTGTAACAGCCGCGTTCATCTTGCAGCTACCGTAAGTAAATAGCGTTGCCCAAATCTCTGGAGTTGGGGCATTTTCCATCTGGCTGCCAGGGCTGCAGGGTGGCATCGCACAGCGATGGTCCAGCGGCTTCAAAGTGAGCACCTGGTGATCAGGAAGGCTGGCACAGCACAGACCGCTTTTCAGCGTCAGAACAAACCAGTGCTTCTGCAGAAGTTCAGGGTGTGAAAGGAGGAAAAGAAGTTGGAGGAGCTGCAGCCCAGCCAACCTAGCTAGGAGAACACTGGAACAAATGCATTGCTCCTGAACACTGAAAAGAAAGCAGCTACACGGACTCGTTGGGTATGGGCTATGCCCTGCCACTTTGACATCCCTCTCAGGTGAGTTAGCAGAGTAGGGATGAGGAGAAGCGGCAGATGTTGTACACCTTGCCTTCACTATGGCGTGTTATGCTCAGGGTTTCTCAGAAGTCAGCTTGAAACGTGGTCCAGCCCAGTGTCTCAAACTGTACTTCAATACCGAGCCCTTTGGGGCTCCTCCTTCGCTGTCAAAGTAAAAAGAGTTGTAGTTAATCCCAGTTTTGTGTAAACATTTCCTGCCTCGCCCCAGCTGTTGGGGGTGGTTAACCCTTCTAGAGCCACGGGAAGCGCTCGCATCCTGTTACTGCATCCTCCTCATTGCTGCAGGAGGAATTGGTCGTGGTTTTGAGCCAGTGTGACTGCTGTTTTATGGGTTTTGAAAGCATGAAATGAAGGCTTCTTAAGGCTGTTGCTGCAAGCCCTTCCTGCAAGGGGCCTGCAGCTGACAGTCCTAGGAGGAACTGGTTTCTCAGATACTGTAAAATCAATATAAAACTGCCTGGAAAACCATTGCCAGTAGACCTGACAGTGGCTCGCTGTTCAGCTGGAAGGATTTATCAAGTTCATTCCTTGTTTTGGCCTGGATAATGGAATCGAGAATGTGCTTATTGCGTCTGCAGATGGTACTGAGCTGAGAATGGATTCGAGAGCTTTAAAAAGCTGGATTAGAATCAAAATGAATTTGACAGGCTGACCAAATGGACTGAAAGAAAAATGATGCGGTTCAATATGGAGAAATACAGAGAGCTATGCTTGGGTGAGAACAGTCGATGGCAGAAATAGTTCTTTAGCATTCTGCAGGTGGCGGGGCTCAAGATTTCCCTTGTCAGGTGCTTGTTAAATCTCCCAAGGCTTGCAAATGACTCTCCAGGAAGCATAGCACGAGAAGGAGGTGGACAGAGTAGCCTCGGGGCTTTCCTTTTGGTTTTCATGAAGAATTCTGCAGTAGTATCTCTATTTTTGTTGTGTAACTTCATTGGGTTCTCTGGGTTTCTGTATACAAGATGAGTTAAACTAAATGTGTTTTCAAACTCGCTCTGTAGCGTTGCTACTCGTAGCTTAAAAGAAGTCATTGTGACATAGATGACATCCTAAGCAAGCCAGCCAGCACGATCTGCTTTCATCTGCTGTAGTGGCCATCAAAGGATTTTATGGATTCGACTCAGAACCCTGCATCATTTTAAATTAATTTTCTCAGCCTTGTGCCATTTCTTTGTATGGACAAAGCCTCATTTATATTCACAGCCAGGCCGAAGCATCCAGACACTGGTTTTAGTCTAGACCCTGCTTCCTTACATGATTTTCTTAATGTGTGCCTTTGCTGCCTTCTCTCTTCCCGTTACTTCTTTGGTCAGTGACTGTTTTCAATTATCAGTTCTTTCCTTGCCTTTCTGTAGTCGCTTTTTAGCACCCGGTGATGTTTTCCAGTGCAGGGCTGGTTCTCTTAAACCCAACTTCTGTCCGACCTGACCAAGCTGCTTATTCCCACCGTGGGCAGTGGGTCCTCCCGGAGGAGAAGCATCCAGGACCAGATTGCCCTGAACCAGCGTGAAGATGGTAGCGCTCTCTGTGCAGGTGAAGCAGCAGCATCTGCTCTGTTCTTGTGTTCAGCCTGCAACAGTTTCTGGGAAGGAATATGCTTATCGAGTAATCATCACAGCCGATTTACCTCGACCTGATTTCTGAGTGCTCACAGCTTCCTGCCAAAATAGAAGCTCAATGCCTCAAGTTACCTTGGGAGAGCAAACAACACAGAGCTTGTTTGCAACCTCAAAGTATCCCAGCTTTGATGGTTTGAGCCCCGCATGCCCCGAACTGTTTGGCTTCTGCTCTGCCTTGCACGCTCCATCAGGGCCACAGCTTCCTGCATCTGCCGAGAGCTCCATTTATCTACAAAATCCCAAATGATTAATCTCATTTCATTAAAAAAAAAACCAACAAAAACCAGACAATGCATTTTTTTTCTTAGCTCTGGGATTTCTTGCTTGAACATGGGACCCCCTCTTTTGTTTGGGAAGAGGCCAAGCTTCCCAGCTCTGAATCCTCCATTTGTGTATCCCTGGCTGCTGTACACTGCCCCGGAAAAGCCATGATGGATGTTTGTGGAAATGAGGGCCAAGCAGCTCTGAGATCCGGGCTGCTGGAACAGTGCGTGTATTATAGCTGGAAAAGGCAATTTCTCTGCCAAATCTCATTGTGCAAGAGGGTTTTTTTTTTTCTTTAGATTTGCAAAGATTTCGCTTTGTTTGTTCCTCTTTCACTTGTTTGCTGAGACTCAGGAAAGAGGCTGCAGGACTGCAATGGAAATGAGCATTCAGCTCATCTGACTTGTGTTGCCAGGACGGGGTTCTGCTGCACTCAGATGTCCAGCTTGCATGAAAGCAACCAGCTGGCATCCTGCTCCTGTTTAATCATAGAATCATGGAACGGTTTGGGTTGGAAGAGACCTCAAAGCCCATCCAGTTCCACCTCCTGCCATAGGCAGGGACACCTCCCACTGGATCCGGTTGCTCCAAGCCCCATCCAACCTGGTCTTGAACATCTCCAGGGATGGAGCAGCCACCACTGCTCTGGGCAACCTGGGCCAGGGCCTCCCCACCCTCACAGCAAAACATTTCTGCCTAATTTCTAATCTCAGTCTCCCCTGTGTCAGCTTCAAACTCTTCCCCTCATTCTGTCCCTGCCCTCCCTGAACAAGAGCCCCTCCCCAGCTTTCCTACAGCCCCTTTCAGCACTGGAAGCTGCTCTGAGGTCTCCCCGGAGCCTTCTCTTCTCCAGGCTGAACAACCACAACTCTCAGCCTGTCCTCATAGCAGAGGTGCTCCAGCCCTCGGATCATCGTCTTTTCCTCCTCTGGACTTGCTCTAGCAGCTCCATGTTCTTCCTTTTTGATATATAATCAAGCTTAGTAAGCTGTACTGCGCAGTGATGTTGTGTCGCACTGGGAAGCAAACATGGGCTGGCTTTGGGGGTGACACTAAGTAAGGCATTTCCTTGCATTTCCTGCAGAAGAGAAGAAACGTCTGTGCGTGGAGGCACATTCTTGTCGCAGTGGTGGGTTTAGGGTGCAGAGTTTTCTCAGGACGTTATTATGAAATGGTTCAGTAAAGACTATACAGATCCTGTGATAAAATACCTTTCCTTTTGCCAGCTGCCAGGAACACCTCCCTTCCTGTTCTTGGAAAACAAAGGCCTGGCTAAAAGGCTGAGCTAACTGGGCTGGCAGCCTCCAAGAAACGTTAAAAGACTTTGTGGTTAGTGTGCTGCAGGGTGTTGTATCATCGCCTTCTGTAACTCCTTGCCTGGCTGAAATAGCCTTCCAGCTACAGGAAGAAGGTATCCAGAGGCTGACTTGGAGGTGACAGGAGAATATTCCTCTAGGCTGTGGAGCACAGAAGACCTGAAAAAGTGTGTCAATCCATCTCCCGTTTGTGATTACTTCCTGCTGAAATCAGAGGGTGAAGAATTGTAGATGGGGCCGCTCTCTTGGTTTATCAGGCGTTGCATGGAAGCCAGTGGAGCAGGAGGTCTCTTAGCTGATGGTAGAAGGTGGCCAGACACTTGAGGATGGGGAGGACAGAATCCCCTCCTGCAGTCCGGAGGGCCCTGCTAGCATGCTGGCCTGCATGTGTGCTGCCTTCGCTTCTTCATTTTCATTGCCTTTGAAAGCGCTGGCTGCTGTGGCTGCTGGCTGCGCAGTTCTCCCTTTCTCCTCCCACAACACAAAGCTCTCTGCTTGCCTGCTCTTCTCTGCACTGACTCCAGCGTAGATACATCCCGCAGGGCTAAAACTGTCTGTTGGTACAGCGCTTGCCTTGCTGAGGCCCTCGGGTGCTGTTGTAATAAGGGTGACTGTGAAAAACGGAGTAGGGAAGGCGTCTTCTGGCCTCGCCGAGGTCAAATCTTAAACGTGTCAGAGGAGTTCTGGAGGCTACCCAAGCTCTGGGCACAGCCAGCTCTGTCATGGACCATGAACACCTCAGGATTCACAGTACCTGCATGAGCCAGGCCTGGGAGATGGACCTCCTCTCCTCCAACGCTGATGCGCTGGCTTTTTGATGGCTTTAAGGGTGGTCTGCAGTGTGGGTGAGGGAAGGGAGATGGATTTATTACTTGGCTTTCTATGATGGAGCTGGTGCATCACAGTTAAAGACACTGAAGAGCGTAATTACAGTGATTGTGGTTGTTAAAAACAGCCTGACAAAACTAAAATAAAACACTGGCTTGAAATACAGTCACTTTCGGTGTGTTATTGTTCGTCATAATGAATTATTGCATACACTGTTTTCCAATTATATAAGACATTTTCAGTAAAAGAAAAGGTTGCCTTTGGAAAATTGCCTTGTGAAGCCTGTGGAGGTGAGGACAGTGTTGGATTCCCCGGCGGCCGGCTGAGTTATGGCCAACTGAAGGGTGTTCTGGGGCTGCCATGGACCTTGGAAAGAGTTTTCTGTGTTCATTATTACGCAAGTGCGCTTGGATTCTCCAGGGTCACGATACAGATCCCCAGAACGCCCTTTCCTCAGCACCCAGTGGCTGGGTGGGCTTGTTGTGAAGTCATTCTGCTCCTGACGCAGTCTGGGTGCAGGCTTTTGCCTGGCTCGAGCAGCGTGCACGTGGGTAATCTCTCCATCTCTCTTTGCTGCAGGCGGCTGCTGCGGCTCCGACGTGAAGCAGTATGTGTACGGAGGCTGGGCCTGGGCTTGGTGGTGCATCACTGACACCCAAAGGTAAGGAGATCCCTGCTGCCTGTGGGTTTGGAGTTAGACAAAGCCATCCCAGTGGGGCTGTCAGCAGTATCTTTCGGAACATGGGGCTGAGCAGTAGGTGTGAAATCATGGATGAGCATCAGCCCAGCCCGCTGCCCTTGGCTGTGAGCAGCTCCTTGGAACAAGGGCTGCCTGGCGTACGGTGCCGTGAGCAGCTGGAAGGAGCAACGTGTGCTGAGTGTAGTGGCTTGAAGCGTGGGGAATGTAGGGTTGTTCAGTTTCTGGCCATCCTCTGCTTTGAGTGGTGGCGCTGAGGTTGCCCAAGGCCCTGCAGGAGGTAATCCTGTCATTCCAGACTTACCTGACAAGAAGCGATGAGCTGCAAAATAAAATTGCAGGATGGGGGAGTTCTGTGCTGAGTTTGTGTGGGAACAGCTGGGATTGCAGTGCAAAGACGAAAAAGAAAAAGAAATCCTATGCTTTCAGCTGGAGCACTTTTCACAGGGCCTCTTTGTCCTCACTCCACCTCAAACCCGATGCAATCAGATTTTTTTTGGTTGTTTCTATTGACAAAACCCCACCGAGTGGAGGGTGCCGCAGCCTGGCTGGTAGGTGTGTTTCTTCCTGTGCTGGTGCAGCGAGTGCCGAGGACAGGGAGAGCCTTGCCCTCCTCTGCTGCTGCCCTTGCAGGTACGAGGCTCTCGCAGAGGTGCTGGGCAGTGGAGATGCTGGGCTGGCTCATCCATGAGTTCCCAAAAGGAGCCGAATTCTGCCCAGTGTGGCCCAAACCCTCACGCAGTAACAAACCCGTTTGTGGCGTGCAGTGGGCCAGTGCCACCTCCTGCTCACTGAATCTCTGTTTCTAAAGATGTGCTGACTGCTGTCACCTTGGGAGCAGACTGTGTTCCTATTTAAAACCACAGGATTTCCTTTCTCTCCCTTTCCTCAGTCATGGATTTTGCCTGCTGCTTCTTAACTGCTCTGAACTAATACCGTGATGGTGCTGCTGTCCTACTCGTGTAGCTCTTCGTCTTTAGTATCTGTGGGAATGTTACTCTCTCCTAACACCTCCCTTGTGCTCACTGCTGCAGGTTTCCTCCATCTGTGTGAAAAAAACAAAAAGGGAAAAAGGATAAAGACGTGACTTTTGGGTTTTTGCACTGAGTGATGGCCAGAGATTGCCGTTAACTCTTACTGCCTGATCTTGCCACCTCTGTTCCCTGTTCCTGTATTGCCACCGGCAGACACAGTGAGCATGTTGCTGCCCTCGCTCTGCGGATGACACGCTGCTGCTGCTGTGCACTGGGGACAGGCAGCTTTGACGGAGCCCTGGCTGCTGCCGCCACTGCCTCGCGGTGCCTCTCAGGTTCTCTCCCATGTGCTGGTACCCAGGTCGCTCCGGCTGCATGAAGAGATCTCAGCTAACACCTCACCTGCTAAGTTTTAGTATGGACTCTCCAGCTATGCTCGTACGAGGTGGGAGGGAAAGGAAAGGCTGGGCTTTGCAGACTCCGTGCTTGAGAACTGATTTGGATCCAGACAAGCTTCATTCCCGATTTTTTGTGAGGCATCTTATTGGAAGAGCTGATGATTTGAACAAATGGTTTGCTGCTCCTCCTCTTGTTGTGTGAGAAGCCCAGAGAACAGCGCAGGACCTTGACTTGCCATGTGCAGGAGATAACGAATGCATTCAGGAGGCTGTCTTATTCAGTTAAGCAAAAGCTGAGTCCAGAGCCAAGAGCTACTTGCCAGGATAAGCTGTCATATATAGAGATCTGTGAATTATTTAGCAAACGGGGCTCAGACAGGACTGCCAGCACCCAAACAAATCTTTTACTTTAAGATCTAAACCCCCGATTCATGCTATGGGATATGGGGCTTAATTCTCCTTTTGAGAAGAGCCTTTCCCAAATACCGTAAGCTGCGCCACAGATGGAGTCTGCTGCATTAACATGGAAAGCGAGGCAGATTTCCTCCTCCAAAATTAGGACATCTTTCCTGGAACTGCCTGTGCTGAAAGCAAGAGGGACAGCAGCAATTGTGTTGCTGTCAGCGGCATCCCACCAGGTAGTACTAACCTGGGAACAAAAGAACATTTAGAGCTGGCAAGGTGCTGGGCTTTTATCCTGCTGCAACCCTGAGGACTGGAAAAAAATGCTGTCCGTGTTAAAGGGTCAGAAATAAAAGCAGGGAGAGAAGCAGCATGGTCTTACCTGCCCCTGGAGGAACCAAATGGTGTTATTCAGCTTCTCAGGATGCAATTGGAGGCACCGTCTCTCCTCGATGCCTCATCCAGGGGTGGGTAGACAGGTCCCTGGCATTCTCACTTTTCTGGCCCCTCTTATATGTTGGCATAGAATCATCTAAATTATTCCAAAAAGGACTTTTCTGTGAAAATTACTCCAACAGAGAATTCCAGCTGTCTCCAGGTGGGATATACAGTTTCGTTGCATGTGTAGTGACTTACCGGACGCAGGGTGGAGATGAGACCCTAGCGAGTTTATCCTTATTAAAAGAAACAGCCTGATGCTGTAAACTCCCTCCCGTGACCAGGGAAGCTGGTCTGGCCCAGCATTACGGAGCCCTCGGAGCGGGCAATGGTAGAAAGGCAAATCAAACAGGGAAAAGCTGAAACCTGAAAGTCTCGTCTGTCCTTTGCAATGAGTGTCTTACTCTCTGATAATCGCTTTGTGTATTTGCTGTCCTACCCTTATTCCTTGCTGCTCAGACTGTCTTTGGAGGTTATGACCATCCTCTGTCGCTGTGAGAATATTGAGACGTCGGAGGGGGTCCCACTGTACGTAACAGGGGTCGCACAGGTAATACTCCACCAGCTTCCTAACATCCTAACCTTTTATCCCTCTGTTTTGAGCAGCAGCAGCAGCAGCAGCAGCAGAGTAACATAAAAACTAATGGTTTTCTAATGGGACAGTTGAAATTTAATCCCCTCCTCTCCTTCCCCTCCTCGGGCACTTGCCCTGGGGCGCACTCCACACTTTATAGGTAATGCAGACAGATGCATCCTTGGCAAATTTCAAATTCAGCATTGCTGTACTGGCTCCCTCTGATAACGCTGCAGGTGTTCGCTCCGGCTGTAACTCTTTCCTCAACAGCACTGTGTCCATTGTTGTGTTTGGTGAAAAGCAGAAGGGCGTCTGCTTTTGTGTGGAGCCACAAGCGGGCCAGGCTGGGTTCTGGACAGGATTTGGGGCAGGTGGGAAGGCAGGTTTTGTGCCATTTCAAAAGGAAACTTGTACACGCGTGAGCAAATTGCAACCGTACCTGGCGTTGCAGTTTTGGATATGGCTTTCCACTCAGCCCTTCTTCCTCCGCATGGAGACAGTGCCCGGTTTGGATGTTGTCACCTTTGAAAGTACAGCATAAAGACCTCGGGTGAGTTGCAGCACACAGGAATAACGTTTGCATTGTGGGCTGTTACGAAGCCATGTAACAGTAGTTGCCAAACAGCCCCGTGACTCGCTGGTGAAGCAGCAGCACAGCGCTGAAATTAAATTCAAAGCGTAGATTAGGGCTGCAAAAGGCTGAAATCCTGTGCTGGCTGATTAAAGCTGTGAACGCATATGGCAAAAAATGCCTGTGCGCATCCTGGACGGTGGGATCTGCTCTGTCAGCTCCCAGCTTGAGTGCCAGTTTAATTAGGACAGTGGCCAAGGCAGGCAGGAACTTGCAGACGTGGGTTTCAGCACTTTCAGCCAGTCCTGGAGCGACTCGAGGGGCTCGCAGCAGCCTAAGCCCTTTCAAAGTTCAGATGTTGGACCTGCGATCACTGCCACAAGTTCTCTGCCCTGCAGCTCCCTGTACTGACTGCCAGTGCCTTCTTGGCTTGTTGTGGCTGACACGAGAGCCAGGTTTTGTTTCCTGAAGCAGAACCTGCTACATCCAATCATGTCTAATGACTTGCAGGTCACCTGGTCTGGCCAAAGGTCCTTGAATCCACCTTGGGTGACTGCAAAAGCTATGGAGCTGCAGGGTCTGTTCCTGGGTGCCTGATATCATGCAGATATGGCCCTAAAGAGCTGATGACTCACTTCTCACTGTCTTTGGCTCACAGGACATAGGGAAAATAGAGAAAGAGGTGAACCAGATCAGGGAGTATGTCTATGTTCGTGCTGACCCAGAGGGGCAAAGGCAGGGCTGCTTTTAACAGCATCAGCACCAGGTTTTGCCGAGCACCAGGGCTCCTGCAGGGGTGGCAGCGTGGTATGGGCAGGAGCATCCTGGGTCCATGCTGTGCTTTTAAACCAGTGACACCAGCCAGCGAGAGCGTGCCCTGGCGTTGGGCAGTGTGGCACAGCGAGCCTCTGACCAAGGGCCCTTTGAGGTCCCAGAGCTGCCTAGCAGAAGGGAAAGGGTCACAGTTTGTTTTCCAGCCTGGCTCCCAGCCTTCCTCTGCTGATAAATTGCATTTAAGCGTTATCTGAAAAATCGATTTCTTGGCCAAAGTGGCTGATCTGTCTGTGGTCACAGACGCAGCCCCTTGGCTGCATTCTGTGCCTGTCTTACATTACCTGTGACGAGTGCGGCCGGGAGCCCGGGGCAGGAGATGCGAGGGGAAGAGCTGAGTGTGTTTTACCTGGAAACGTGCAAATATTTTACGTTTTTTGGCAGGATTTCCCTAGAGATAATGACGTTACAGCCCAGGTGTGAGGACGTAGAGACGGCGGAGGGGGTAGCTTTAACTGTCACAGGTGTGGCACAGGTACAGTAACTCCAAACCATCATTTCAGGAATGCATGTCTCTAACTTACGTCTGGTTTCCCCCCTCTAAGAGGTAACTTGTCCAGGAACAGAAGCCAACTGCTCCAAAACAAGTTCTTGCACAAAACCACACTGTCCTTGTTTGTTCAAACCCACAACAGCATGTCTCGTGTGGTGAAGGGGGTTGTGACCTCTCCTCCTCTTCCCAAAATCATTCATCTTTTTTTCTAATGTCTCATTTGTCCATATGGCAAATGAGGTGGTGTTGGGGGGTGATTTGATCCATTTGTGGAGCCCTGATGCACCGCAGTGCCCTTGGAGCTGTGTGTGACCCTGCAGGACTGAGCCATTCACTCCTGAGATGGTATCGAGCATTATATTGCTTTGGATTATTATTATTAGTAGTAGTAGTAGTAGTTTGTGGACCTTGGTATTCTTCACGTTGAGTTAAAGCTTAAAGAAAGAACTTAGTCCCTCCAGGCACTAAAATCTTTGTGTGAAATTTCTGGCCTGAATTAAATTTTGATTCTCTCAAGCCTTCTTCCACCTGAAAACCAGCTCTTGTTGCTTGTGATTCTTCACTTAAACACTGCATTTCTTAGACTGAGGCCTGCTGCCCCGATAGAGTTTGTCCTTGTGATCAGGCTCTGCCTTGGCAAGGATGGTGAGAGGAAGATCATGGAATCATGGAATGGTTTAAGTCGGAAGCAATGTTAAAGCCCATCCAGTCCCACCCCTGCCAAGGGCAGGGACACCTCCCACTGGATCCAGTTGCACCCAGCCCCATCCAACCTGGCCTTGAACCCCTCCAGGGATGGGGCAGAAAAGATGTTTCTGTGAAGCCAGCGTTCCTTCTTGCCCTAGTTTTGTGACATCCTTCCATTGCCAGCAAAATAATCTAGGCTGGGCGGCGCGTGCTAGCGGAAGGCTGGATCATCAGGTGCCTTGATTTAAAAACACAGCTCCCAGTTCATCTCATTCATGTTATTCTCTCTCTTCACTCGTCATTTTTTTCACTGTCCATTGATTTGAAAGGCTTAGGGTTGAGAGACACGCGGCATTTCCGTGCCGAAAGCAGGCTTGAGGCATCTGGCGGTACCTTAATTTTGCAGAGGTAGTTTGGGGCCAAACATTTTGCTTTTCAGAGCTTGTTCAAAACATAAAAAAAACCCAAACAAATTGTTACTAGAGAAACAACTTTTGTTTGCTGTGATAATAGAAGTCTTTAATGTCCTTAATAAGTCCTTAACAAGGATGCCACGCTGTTTTGAAAGAGAGATGTAAGGAGTATCTTCCCTCCTGTGTTGGCTGGTGCGTGGGCTGTGCTGGGATGCTGCTGCCTTAGGCCACGCTGAGCTCCTTATCCTTCAGTAAGGTTTTTCTGAGCCTCGAGCTAATTGGATTGTCTCAGCTCTCCCCTGGCTGTGATCGCAGCCGGCTGGAGCTGGGTGCAGTGCTATCGATCCTAACAAGATGGGATTGTTTTATGGAGGCTCTCTCATTTCCTGAGAGCTAAACTCTCACTCTGATGTGGATGACATTTAAAGAAGCACCAAGTGTCGCAATGCCTGGTTTGAAATACTGGAAAATAGCTGAGCGTGAATTGCTCAGCTCTGGTTTGTTTTGTGCAACCTTTGCTTTGTAGGTTGACATCTGTGCTCGCCAGCGTTTACGGGTGCAGGCAGGCTGCTGGCTGGCTTTATTCACAGAGGCTGAATCCTTCCTTTCTCTGTTAGGTACCGCAAAGACTCTTTTTAACAGACATCTTGCTCCATGCTTGGACTGTCCTCTCTGTAGCTCCCGAAGGGTAGGGGTTGTTCAGAGAGGTGGAATTGGCAGATGGACACCAGAAACCTTGCTGCTGAGTTGTAATTGGTTTTGGTGTTGGTAAAGAGCTCGTTTTCTGCAAGATGACCTTTGGGCAGGGCCCACGCTCCCCAGTGCAGCTGCATGTGCAGCTCTCCCAACTCCCCCTTGTGTAGAAGCATAGAATCATTAAGGTTGGAAAAGACCTCTAAGCTCATCCAGTCCAACTGTCAGCCCAACCCCGATGTTCCCACCAAACCATGTCCTGAAGTGCCATGGCCACGCGCTTTTTGAACCCCTCCAGGGGTGAGGACTCCACCGCTGCCCTGGGCAGCCTCTGCCAGGGCTTCACCACTCTTTCAGTAAAGACATTTTTCCTATTATCTAATCTGAACCTCCCCTGGCACGACTTGAGGCCATTTCCTCTCATCCTATCCTTTGTTACTTGGGAGAAGACACCGACACCCACCTCACCACAACCTCCTTTCAGTGATGAGGTCTCCACTCAGCCTCCTCTTCTCTAGGCTAAACAATCCCAATTCCCTAAGCTGCTGCTCATAACACACGTTCTCCAGACCCTTCCCCAGCTCTGTTCCCTTCTCTGGACGTGCTCCTCAAGGTCCTTCTTGGAGTGAGGGACCCAAAACTGAACACAGTGTTCAAGGTGCAGCCTCACCAGTGCCAAGTACAGAAGGCGCACACTGCTGACCTGGGGTTCAGGGGCAAGAGAACACTGGGTCTTGGTCCCATAAGGAGCCCAGAGAAGGCAGGAGAGGATCACCACACTTGCCCAGGTTCCAGTTTAAGGTTTTGGTTGGGAGACCCAGCCTGTGAAGTCAAGGTAGGAAATAGGCTCAGCCCAGGTCAGTGTTTCTTCATGTCACTAAGGGTAGGGTGGTGGCAGCTGAGTCTTGGTCAGCTCACTGCATCTAACGCAGTCCACCTCTGGTCCCTGTAGAGGATGGTGGCTGGTCCCAGTTGCCCTGCTCTCTGGCAGTGCTGGGGCCAGACGCTGCGGTTGGGCTGCAGGATGGTTTTAGATTTGTAGGCACACAGACCAGGCTTCTTCAATCAATAGTTGTGTTGCTTTTCACAGCAGTTCAGCCCTGAAAAGTGGTCATGTAGGTGGCAGGATGAGGTCTACAGTCTGTGAACCCATCGAGAGGGTGCATTGGGGCTCTCAGAAGGTTTCTGTGCAGCGCCTGAAGCTTTGGAGGTCTCAGCCAGGACTGTGCATTGCAGGTAGCAGCAGGTCCAGCCAGAGCCCTTGGAGCAGGACACAGGGTGCCACCAGCATCTCATGGGACAGGAGGCACTGCCTACCCTAGATGTCTCCATGAGAGGGTGCTGTGGGACCTGCTCAGCGCCCAGAGGCGCTGGTACAGCTCTGCTCCCTTCTCTGGTGCTGCCAGACACACAGACATCCCTGTGTCCAAGCCTTGCCTGAGCCCTCAGGCTGGACTTGGCCACCAGGAGTTGTCACCGTGGCGGGCTTTAGCTCCATAAGTGCTCATCTCCACTGCCTAACATATCCAGTAGGGATTCTTAACCCAGTGTGCTGTTGAAAAGGAGCCCTGTAAGGTGGCAGGACCACCGTAAGACCCTTGTTTGTCTGGATCTGAGGGTGCTTTTACATCTGGCTCTGACTGTGGGAGGTGAAAGCGGTTCTGGGGTGGTTGTGTCCCACCTCCAGCGATTGTTACTAGACTGATGGTGCAGAGCGGGACGGCTGGGTCCTGGCCAAGGCACACTGGTGTCACCACGAAGGGCAGTTGGGAGCTCCTAGCCAGGAGCAGGACAAACTAGTGTCCTGTGGCCATCTCATCTCACCTCTGCTTGTAAGGAATGCCAAATGGAGGTCCAATTCCTAAGCTGCTCCTTGGGCGTTTCAGACTCTTCTTTGTTCTCTGCCTTTCCCATGTCAGAAAAAATATTTCTAGTGAAGGAGGAAGAAGAGAAAGGTAACGAGATGGCTTTTGACCAGAGGGAGCAATAGAAAGCCCTCTCCTGCCAGGTCTGGTATTGGTGCAGTGGCTGAACTGGTTGGTCAGGGCTCTTTGGTAGGGTTTTCATTAGGTGGGACTTGTAGGGCCAGGTTCTGTCCCCACATCACCCAGAGTGGCTGTGGGACAGTTGGCCACAGGGGGTTCCTCTCCACATGGAGCTGCTGTCAGGGTTTGCGGCAGTGTCTGCCTGGACGCCGGCGTGGCTGCGTGTGCCGCCGGGCTCTCACCAGCGGCAGTGAGCAAGGCCTCCTGGCTCGTCCAGGGGCCCAGCTTGGCGTGGTGACAGCTCAGCACGGTCCCTTGGAGCATCGCGGGGTCTGGCAGCCTGGTGGTGGTACTGCTGCTTCTGCTGCTGCTGCTGCTGTTGGGTGCCTGTCCCTCTTCGGACAGCCCTTCCAGTCCCTTTGGTTTTGTCTCCTGCCTTTAGGTGAAGATAATGACCGAGAAGGAACTCCTGGCTGTGGCCTGTGAGCAGTTCTTGGGGAAGAACGTGCAGGAAGTGAAGAATGTGGTCCTTCAGACGCTGGAGGGACATCTGCGCTCCATTCTAGGTGTGGAGGATCTCACGCCTTTGAAGGCATCTTAAGTAGCTTTCTCTGCTGGCTGATCCCAGCAGTATCACTGTCACAGCAGAGAAGGTGTCTTAGGTTGTTCCTCCCCTACCGCAGCTCCTGCTGCGAGGCTGGGTGTTGTGATAAATGAGTTTTCAGTGACTGCAGTAAGAGATGTCTGAGTCCTCATGGGTTACAGGTGCCACATGTCCATGGTGGTTGTGGTTGAGACAGATGTTGGTGCACACTGCAGAGTCTGGGTGGAATATTACACCCTTGTACCCAGACCTGAAGAGATTAGGGGTAATGAGGGTGTTGCTGGGCTTAGACCCGCACCTTTGCGTGTTCCAGATAAAGTGCTTTGCCTTCCTTCCCTGCAGGTACCCTGACGGTGGAGCAGATCTATCAGGACAGGGATCAGTTTGCCAAGCTGGTACGGGAGGTGGCAGCTCCTGACGTGGGTCGCATGGGTATCGAGATCCTGAGCTTTACCATCAAGGTACATCCAGACATGGGGTGCTGCATGTGGGGCACCCGGCTGCGCTGTAGGAGTGGCATGGCAGACATGGCTCTTCCTGACCACACAAATCATAGAATGGTTTGGGTTGGAAGGAACCTTAAAGATCATCTAATTCCAACCCCCTGCCATGGGCAGGGACACCTCCCACTGGATCAGATTGCTCAAGGCCCCATCCAGCCTGGCCTGGAACACCTCCAGGGATGGGGCAGCCACCACTTCGCTGGGCAACCTGGGCCAGGGCCTCCACACCCTCATTGTGAAGAATTTCCTCCTTATGTCTAGTATAAATCTTCCCTCTCCAATTTAAAGCCATTTCCCCTCATCCTGTCACTACCTGCCGTTGTAAGAAATCCCTCCCCAGCTTTCTTGTACACCCTCTTCAGGTACTGGAAGGTTCCTATAAGGTCTCCTCGGAGCCTTCTCTTCTCTGATTGCTCTGAGCTCTGATGAGAAGGAAGCAAGATGGAATCGCTCGTTTGAAGTGGTTATGATTTCTCTTCCCCTCTCCAGGATGTCTATGATAAAGTGGATTACCTCAGCTCCCTGGGAAAGACTCAGACTGCGGCTGTCCGAAGAGATGCAGACATCGGTGTGGCAGAAGCCGAGCGAGATGCTGGCATTCGAGTGAGTCTGGAGATGTGCTGGGCTTCCCCAGAGCAGCCTGTTTTGCTCTGGTTGCCCACCCTGGAACTCTGCTCTCTGTTTCCTCTCCGCAGGAGGCAGAGTGCAAGAAGGAAATGCTGGATGTCAAGTTCATGGCAGATACCAAAATAGCAGAGTCCAAACGGGCTTTTGAATTGCAGAAAGCTGCCTTCAGTGAGGAGGTCAACGTCAAGGTGAGAGACATCCCCCAGCCCACTGCTGTTCCCTGCCTGGTTCCTCGTGGTACTGGTAGCTCTGGGACTTGCCAGCTTCCTCCTCCTGCAGGTGTGTTAGGAGAATCCAGGTTTCTGTGTCACAGGGTGAGCTCCTTGGAGCAGATTGCCTTCTGTTCGCAACAGTTAGGTGGGATTGGGAGGAGGATGGAGAGGGTCATCTAATCTAACATCTGAGCATCCCTTGTTTGGGCTGAAGTGGAAAGAGCGCATAGAGAAGGACGAGTACAGCTCTGAGGACAGGGACCTCACCTCTGGGTGGAGGATTGGTCCAGAGCAGGAACCACAGCTGGTTTCAGGGCCTGCCAAGGCTCCTTGTGTCTGCGCACAGGAGATCATGGCCAAGAACCCTCTTCTCATCTCTCCCATGTGCAGACTGCGGAGGCCCAGCTGGCCTACGAGCTCCAGAGCGCCCGGGAGCAGCAGAAGATCCGCCAGGAGGAGATTGAAATCGAAGTGGTGCAGCGCAAGAAGCAGATTGAAGTTGAAGAGAAAGAGGTCATCCGGATGGAGAAGGAGCTGATCGCCACTGTGAAGCGGCCGGCCGAGGCTGAAGCCTACCGCATCCAGCAGATCGCCGAGGGCGAGAAGTGAGTGAGGGACCAGCCCTGAGCCCAGCTGTGCACAGGGCTGGGGTGAGGTGCGAGCAAAGTGGGTTCCCTGCCTGGCAGGCACGTGGACAATGGAGGGTGGGAAGCAGCGCTGGGAACGCTGCGCGGATCTGGGCTGCTGGAGGGCTGCGTTTCCCTTCGCAGGGTGAAGCAAGTCCTCCTTGCTCAGGCAGAGGCAGAAAAGATCCGCAAGATCGGAGATGCAGAGGCCTTTGTGATTGAGGCCATCGGGATGGCAGAAGCTGAGGGGATGAAGCTGAAAGCTGAAGCACTCCAGAAATATGGAGAAGCTGCCCAGCTGGCTCTGGTGCTGGATGCGCTGCCTGAGGTGAGGAGGGAGCAACTTTCCCTTGCTCCGGGCAAGTGGTGGCGACTTCCCAGCTTGGGCCAGGTCTCCTGGGTGCACAGAGAGGCTTCACGAGCTTGGCCAGAAGGCTGGTGAGCAGCTCCTTGGCTTTCTGTTCATCCCACCCTCCTTCCCTGCCTCCCCAGATCGCTGCCAAAGTGGCTGCTCCCCTCTCCAAAGTGGATGAGATCGTTATTCTCAGCGGAGAGAGTGGCAACACAACATCTGAGGTGAACCGTCTGCTGGCCGAGATCCCCGCTTCGGTGCGTGCCATCACTGGTGTGGATCTCACAAAGGTGAGCCGGGCACCAGCAGCCGGCAATTTCTGTGACTTTTCAGGCACAGGAACTTGCCTGAAATCTTTCAGACTTTCTCCTTCCCCAGCCCTGCTTCCCCCTCCTCCAGCCCTAACAGCTTCTCCCTTCCCCTCCTACAGATTCCCCTGATCCAGAAAGTCACCGGGACCCAAGCGTGAGGCCGGCCATCCCAAAGCTAGTGAAGATCACTCCCTGTTATGCACTCAGACATCAACTGCCTTCAACACATGGGAATTCCTTTTATATCAAAGACAATCAGAGTTTCATTTTTAAGCTCTGGTGCCTTATTTTGTAGGGCCAGAAAGATGCATGTCCAATCAGCTGCTTTTTTTTTTATTACAAAGGGTTGGAGGGGATTTATTTTGTACCTAACTGTATTGTATCAGCCTGGGGCTTGGATCCTGTCCCCAGTTACAACTGGCAGCTTGTCTGGTGTTGCAATCCTGGTGCCTTGCTGTTCTCTGTCCTTAGGCGTTCACCCAGAGCTGGGAGCAATGGCTTAGTGGGATCCAGAGCATCGGCGTAGGGAGAGATAGGAAGAGAGCAGACAGTTCCCACCTCCGCTGGGCTCCCACAGCGACCCTCCCGGGCGCTACCCAAGCCCTGCCTCTGCCCAGGAGCTCTTTTTGTGGCTGGATTTCCCCCTCGGAGCCTCCCACCTGCAGTGTTTCGAGTCCTGTCCCAGGTGGGCTTCCTGGAGGTGGCTGTGTTCCCCCCAGGAGGGTGACAATCAGGCACTGCCGGTGAGTGCCACCCCACTGCCATGCTGCCTTCCCTCCAGGAGGTTTCCTTTGGGATCTGGAGGTGGGAGAGCTCAGGGGTGAAGGGAGCTCAACTCAGGCTTGGCAAGGTCCCACCACCAGGAATGCCAGAGCCACCCAGTCCTCCCAGAGAGAGGCGAAACCGCCGAGGCTGCTGTCCCCAAATGCTGTGGTACATCTTGAGCCCCACAACTACTGAAGCTGCAGGTCAGAGGGACGTGGGGGACCGGGCAGGGCGCTGCGCTGGGGACAGGCTTCTCCAGCCCCACGGCCCGTACAGCTGCCCGGGGACTGGGGTTCCTGTGGCTGCTGCCGTGGGGCTGTGACCCACAGCTGTGCCCCCGGGGAGGCGCAGAAGCCGCTGCCGCTCAGTCCTCTTGTTTCTTACGGCCAGTGGCTTTGCCACCCTGAGTGACAATGTGAAAGAGTCTGTCCCTGTGTGTCTCATACTGTGCCACCAGCACCCACGCTGGCCCGTGCCCTTTTCCCGCCTGCCTTGTCACCTGTAGCAGCCAAACCCACGCGTGAGGTCAGCCTGGCGCTGCTGTGGGGTGACCTGCCCAGACCTGTGGGGCGCTGGGGGTCCCTCCGCTCACTCCCTCGCCCACAGCTGGATGTCACCCCTCCACTGCCAGGGGGTGGCGGCTGAGTGCAGGGACCCACGTCCCCCTCTGCCCTCCTGGGTCCCTGTTGGTCTCTGCCAGGAGTGACCCGCTGTGGGGCGGATAGGTGCTGTGGGGCCGGCAGCGCCCTGTCCCCCTCCCTGCCACCAAGGGGGGAGCACCCAGTTATCAGCCCCCGGCTTGTGCTCGTGCCCGAGGGCCGCCAGCACTGATCTGGCGCTTGCCGGCGGGCGTGCCGGGCGAGGCGCCCTATCTGCATGTGCGTGTGCATGGCTGTGTCCCTGCCACCATCACTGCTGTACGATAATAAAGCCTTGTCACCGCCTGCCTTGGCTCCGTCTCGTGCCTCCTGCACCCCACGGCTGTGCCAGAGCCGCGGCTGGACTGCCCAAGGGGCAAACATTCCCGCTGGGACGTGGTGACTATGGGGAGGCCGCGAGAAGCTTTGCAGGACCTGCTCTTTCAAAGCTCTTTGTGGCTTCCCCGTGTCCCCATGGGCTCCTTGGCCCATCACCAGGGCAGCTCCCAGCTGGGTCTAGGTGAGACACAGCCTTGTCCTGCTTCTACACAGACAAGGAGCCACCAAGGTGGCTGGTGACCCCCAGCTGCCTCGTCCTCGTTAACGCAGGGAGCAGCAGGAGCACCCCAAGGTTTGGAGCAGGGCTGCCGTGGGATGAAGGCTCTGTCCCAGCAGCTCGTGCTCCCCTGACCTCCTCCTGCTCTGCTGCCAACCCTGTGTCCTTGGCTTTTACCCGTTGCACCGCGTGTGGACCAGGCAGCACCCACGGCACCGCATGAGCCTGGTACCCCCATCCCAGCCCCACGCACCCTTCCCTGCACTGGGGGACAGCAGGGTGACTCTGGGGATGCTGGGGGACAGCAGGGTGGCTCGGGGGCACTAGGGGACAGCAGAGTGGCTCTGGGGATACTGGGGGACAGCAGGGTGGCTCGGGGGGCACTGGGGGACAGCAGAGTGGCTCTGGGGATACTGGGGGACAGCAGGGTGGCTCTGGGGATACTGGGGGACAGCAGAGTGGCTCTGGGGATGCTGGGGGACAACAGGGTGACTCTGGGGATACTGGGGGACAGCAGGGTGGCTCTGGGGGCACTGGGGGTGCCTGTTCTTCTCAGGGTGAGCAATGGGGCTCACAGAGGGGGTCTCTGCAGCCCTGTTCCCTCCTGTCCTCCAGCCCCTCCGTGTCCCCAGGATCCAGACCCCCCGTCCCACGCCCCCGGCAGGGTGGCCCTGCAGATAGGCTGGGTGGGGACAGTCCCCAGCAGCTCCTTATCTGCAGCCAGACACGCTGCCCTGGAGCAGGAGGGCTGCAGCACCCATGGGTGCCCCCAGCAGCACCACTGCTCAGCCCCCCTCTGCCCCACGGGGTGCAGGGCTATGGGGCAGGGCTCCCCACCTGCTGTGGGTGCTGAGCAAACCTGGGGGGCAGCTGGGATGAGGACAGGCACCGGCCAGGTTTGGGGGACTCTCGGGGACACCTGTGTCTGCTCACGGCGCTGGGGTGCCTGTGCCACAGTTTGGGGAGCACCACAGCCCCCCCTCGGCCACCTCTGGGTCACAGCAGAGGCCAAAGACAGGAGGGGTTGGTTTCTTGCGTCCCCCAAATCCCGGCATCCTCATTCCTGGGGCCGGAGGTTGATCCCGTGCCACCTCCTGCTGGGTCTGGCCAGGCTGGGGCGAGCGTGGGTGATGCTGGTTTTGTCACCCAGAGGTGACAACGAGTCTGAGGGCACCTCACGCGCCAGGGCAGGGACCTCGATAGTGGGGCGCTGCTGCTTATCGGGGCCCCCCGAGCAGACATGGGGGGGTTATCACCTCCCCGCAGGCGGTTTCCAGGAACGCTGGCGTGTCCTGGCACAAACAACTGGGCGCCATGGCACGGCTCGCTGCGGGATGCGGGGACAGACAGGGCTGTGGGGACACGGGTGGCCGGGGTCCTGCACCGGCCGGTGATACCCATGGGCAGGGGGACCAGGGTGACCAGGGTTGTGTGCAATGAGGTGACACAGCCCTCTTGGGGACACCCATGGCTGGGGGGACACGTGTCCTTTGGGGACATTTTGCCCTGGTGGGGGGGGACATGCAGAAGCAGGGGACATGTGCTCCCAGGGGATGTGTCCCTCCAGGGTCACACAGGGCAGGGGGACACATCCTTCTGGGGTGGGATGGACATGTTGTAGGGGACACGTCCCTCAGGAGAGCATAGATGGCATGGGGACACAGCGCTTTGGAGGCCACCCACCCTGGGGGACACAAGCTCTCCTGCCTCCATGGAGCTGCCACATCCAACACCTCCCAGTCCAGCAAATGGGAACCAGTTTGCAATGGGTAGCTCCCAGTTTGGAGCCCCCTCCTCCATCTATGGGGAGGGAGCATCCCGATGGCCACAGTGGCCAAAGAAGGAGGATGGGGGGCTCGCAGGGGCACCCCCCCCTCCATCCCCAAATCTCCCATGGGCTGAGCGAGGCTGTGCCCTCCCCGGGCATGAAGGGGTTAATCCTCCCCCCCCACCCCACTTCCAGCTGTGCTGTGCAGATGTGAGATATGCAAATGAGGCAGAGCAGGTTTTATAAAGGCGGGTGCAGCCCCAGCACCACCAGTGCCACCCCCACAGGTAAGTGCCACCTCCTGGGGAGCCGCTGTCCTGCTCGGGGTGGTGGGACTGGGGGGGACTGGGAGGGACTGGGAGGGGACAGAGGGGGTGTTGGGGTCACTGGGCTACTGGGAGCCTCTGTTCTGCCCCAGGGTGGTGGGATTAGGGGGTGACAAGGAAGGGAGGTAGGGGGATGTTGGGATGGAGAAGCCATCAAGAACTTCCAACCTACTCCAGGGTGCTGGCATTGAGGAGGATAAAGAGAGAGCAGGAGGGGTGCTGGGATGGAGAGGCCATTGGGAGCCTCCGTCCTCTTCCAGGGCAGTGGGATCAGGGAGACAGGAATGGGACAGAGGGGGTAACTGGGATAGAGAGGCCATCGAGAGGCTCCTCCTGCTCTGGGCAGCAGGACTGGGGGGACAGGGATGGGGCAGGGGGTGGGTGGGATAGGGAGGCCATGGGGAGCCTCCGTCCTGCTCCAGGGTGGTGGCATTTAGAGGGATATAGAGGGAGTAAAGGAATTCTGGGGTGGAGAGGCCATCCGGAGCCTCCATTCTTCTCCAGGGTGGTGGCATTTAGAGGGATATAGAGGGAGTAAAGGAATTCTGGGGTGCAGAGGCCATCGGGAGCCTCCGTTCTTCTCCAGGGTGGTGGCATTTAGAGGGATGTAGAGGGAGTAAAGGAATTCTGGGGTGGAGAGGCCATGGGGAGCCTCTGTCCTGCTCCAGGGTGGTGGCATTTAGAGGGATAAAGAGGGAGTAAAGGAATTCTGGGCTGGAGAGGCCATCGGGAGCCTCTGTCCTGCTCTGGGGCAGCAGGACTGGAGGGACAGGGATGGGATAAGGGAGTGCTGGGGGTCCGGGGTCCCTAACGATGCTCTCTCTCCCATGGCAGGCGCTGCTCTCCGCTCTCCGCGGGCCTCGCTGCCCGCCGCCCCGGGCAGGATATCATCGTATACTGTAAGTCGGCTATGAGACACTACAGTATAGATGATGTACTCCCCGGCGCGGCCCCCACCCCACGGCCAGAGCCGCTGCGACGAGGGATGGCGACGTGTTGGGGCCCACGGGGCTGTGGGGGGGGTTACGGGGTGGGGGCACCCCGAGGTGCTGGCGGGTCCGGGTACAGCCGAGGACTCACGGCTGGCGGGGAAACCGTTACCATTACTGAGTTTAGTAATGGTAATGGTTCTGCCGACAGTCGGACGTGCGGCACGACGCAGGGCACGGACACACGGCGATGGGCGATGGAGACTAAGGGTTGGGCACGCGGCAATAAAGGGGTTTACGGCACCCTGGCTCTGTCTCTCCTTCTCCATTGCGGCCCCTGGGGGCTCCGGGACCAGCAGGGAGGGGTGCAGGGGAGATCAAGGGGTGCGAGGGGGATCAAGGGGTGCAGGAGGGCTCAGGGGTGCACTGGGTGCAGGGGAGATCAAGGGGGTGTGGGGGACTCAGAGAATGTAGGGGGCTCAGAGAGTGCATTGGGGTGCAGGGGAGACCAAGGGGTGCACTGGGTGCAGTGGGGATCAAGGGGTGCAGAGGGGCTCAGAGAGTGCACTGAGTGCAGGGGGGATCAAGGGGTGTGGGAGGCTTAGAGGATGTAGGGGAGTCAGAGAGTGCATTGGGGAGCAGGGAGGCTCAGGGGAGATCAAGAGGATGCAAGAGGGGTCAAGGGGTGGACTGGGGTGCAGGAGCCTCAGGGGTACAGGGGGCTCAGGGGTCACAAGGGAGGCAGGGAAGCTCAGGGGGTGCAGGGGGTTCAGAGGAGATGAAGGGGATGTGGGGCACTCAGGGAATGCTGGAGGCTATGGGGAGATCAGGGGGTGCAGAGGGTGTGCTGGGGTACAGGGGGGCTCAGTGGTGCAGGGGGGCTCAGGGGGTCCACAGATGCAGGGTGGGACAGGAAAGCTTGGGATGCATTTGAGCACAGGGGGAACCAGGATACATTGGGGTACTGGGGGCACTGGGGGCATTGCAGGGGCAGTGGGGAGAACTGGGAGAGGTTGCAGTGTGTTATGGGGGAGACTTGGGGAGCATCGGGGTGTACTGCAAGGCAAGCTCTGGGATGCACAAGGTTGCTTTGAAGAGGGGAACTGGGAGCACTGGGGCTCACTGGGGGACATGGAGGAGTACTTTAATGCACGGGGGGTGGTGCTGGGAACTCTGGAGTGAACTGGGATGGACTGAGGTGTGCTATGGGGGGCACTGGGGCTCACTGGGCTACGTGTCAGGGGGCACTGGGAGAAATGGGCTGTGGGGAGCACTGGGAGAACTTGGCTGGGGGGACACTGGGAGCACCGGGACCCCTGAGGGGGAGCACTGGGCTGTGTGTGGGGGGCACTGGGGGTCCTGAGGGGAGCACTGGGCTTGGGGGGGCACTGGGCATACTAGGAGCCCTGAGGGGGAGCACTGGGAGCACTGGGAGCCCTGGGGGGGGGGGTACCAGGGCTTTACAGTCCCCGCTCTGCGCCGCGCGGAGGAGCCAGAAGGGGGCGCTGCCTCTCCCGCCCCCCCTCCTCGCCCGCCTCCTCCCCACAAGCCCCTGCGGCGGCGCGAGGCGCTCTGCTCCCGCCCTTCCCCCTCTCTATGCTCCCCGAGCGCTGAGCCAATGAATGCTGGCGGTGCTCGCGCTCCCGCCGTGCCCCGCGGCGGGGCAACATGGCGGCGCCCAGGGCTCTGGCGGCCGCCCGGGCTGTGAGCGGCGCGGCGAGGGCTGCGGCGGCGGCGGGACCGCTCCGGCTGCGCCCAGGTGGGGCGGCTTGGGCCGTGAGGCGGGTGTGAGGCCGAGGTCTGGGGCCGGGGCGGCGGGGGCCGCGGTTTGGGGCGGCCGGAGAGGACCCGGGGGCGGTGGGACGAGGCCGGGGCTGCGAGTCTGAAGCGGGGCCGCTGTGTAGCGAGGTTTGGGGTCGGGGCGGGCCGAGCATGGCCGTCCCAGAGGCCTTGTTTAAGGAGGGAGCGCTCCCCGTCATACCGAAAACGTCCGTGAATGAACTCTCGGTTCAAAGGAAGACTCTATTTGGAGTTTGAGAAAGCGAACATCTTTTATCAGCGCTGGACAACGCGAGGGAGCGAGCTCCGTCAGTCGTGTGCAGCGAGACCAGAGCTGGGACAGAATGGGTTCCCCGCTTATGTTCATGCCTATAAGTTTCCCCAGCAATTTTATGCAGATTCTGTTACTTTCCAAGGTCTAATTTTAATGTTATTATGAGCTACACGACAGTCAAACCTCTTTCTTGTTTGGACCTGGCTCCGGCTCTGCCTGACCTTGGATTTGAGATAGGGAAAGGCTGCAAACAGAGGTGATTACAGAAGACGCATCTGTTCAGCACAGGTCACACTGAATACAAGCCATTAGCATCTTCAAACAGTGTCTGGAAAATCAGGACTTGAAAACAAGCGTGCTGTCAGAGGAACATTCTGTTTCACTTGCAAAAACTACTTAAATGATACTTAACTCTAGCTTAAATAAAAAATATTTCACTTTTTGTTATAGTAACTAATTGTATCATCTGGGTTATGCAAGGCAGGGAGGAAGGGGGCAGTGTGAATTTGGGGCCATTTTGAAACTTGCAGTGTTTTCTGCTGTCCCCTTCCAGCCCGTCTCCTGCAGAGCTGTGCCCCACAAGCCGCCACACTCCCTGTCCGCTGGAGCGGGAGCAGCTCTGCGCTCGGCAGCATCCTGGGCATCCCCGCCGAGAAGCCAGCCAGCGCCCTGGGCCAGCACCCACCGCCTGTTGCCACCAGCGAAGGTGAGTGGTACTGGCTGCCGGCCCAGCCCTGGGACAGACAGTCCTGACCCTGCAGGGTCTCAGCAGCATTCAAGCTCCTTTTCTCTGGCAGGGGAGCAAGAACGCTTGTTACAGAATCAGCCTAATCAGCCCCAGAACCCCAAGGTTTTACGAATCGCCATCATCGGAGCACCAAACGCAGGGAAGTCCACGCTCTCTAATCAGCTTGTGGGCAGGAAGGTAAAGCTGGGCTAGAGCAAAAAGTGCAAGCTGCTAAATCGCTTTTTTTGACATGTTCTGGCTGTGTGACCTGTTTAATTTCTCACAGGTTTTCCCTGTTTCTAAGAAAGTACACACAACACGATGCAAAGCCCAGGGCATTGTCACCTATGAGGACACACAGCTGGTAAGCTTCCAGACCTGCTCCTGCCTGGGGCAGTGGGAGTGTTAGCCGGAAAGTGCAAGGTTTTCCCATTTGTATCCATGGGATCGCTTCTCATTGCACAAATATAAGTTGTAGCTTTGCGACTAACTACAGGCAAACTTACCAGATCTGTCTTTTCCCTTTTCTAGATCATCCTGGACACACCTGGCCTCACAAGTCCCTTGAAAGCCAAAAGGTATCACCGCTGTGGTTTGGGAGAGGTTTAATAAAACCCAAGAGCAGTTGTCACTGTGCAGTTTGTAAAATAGGCCTGACAGGAATGTACATTTTTAGCCTTATTTTGGTCTTTGTGGTTTTTATTGTTGCAGTTTCAGTAGCATACAGAGATTGGGGCATCCCTTGAGCCCTTTTATGATTGATTCTGCATATGTGCATGTTATGAGGGATGTCACAGCCTATAAGGCAGCTTTGTATAGCTGGGATGAGAGAAAACACTGTTTTTCCCTCCCTTTGAGAGGAAGGAAGACGATTGTGATCAAATGTCTTGCTTACTGGTTTGCGTTTGTGTTTTTCAGACATAATTTAGATGCAGCCATGCTGACAGACCCATGGGACAGCATGAAACACGCGGATTTAGGTAGGTACTCAGCTCCTCTTGGATCAAACCAAACCCTTTATCTGCCACAGAATTTTACAGCCCTGTAGCTGTGGTATCTGGATGTTTGCTGGGTAACAAAGGCAGCCCTGGGAGCGTGAACTGGGAGGAGGAGGAGGGAAGGGCAGTGAAAAGATTTGAATTACTGAGCTGAAGAGGGGAGAGTGCCTGGTGCCAAGGGGAGGCAGCTTGGCTTAACAATTGGGCTTGGATGTTGAGTGTTAGTGTGTTTGATGTCATTAGGATGATGGGTATAAACTGCATTTTATTGTTTCATCAATTAAAATGCTCCATTTGGTTCCATCTGTGGGCTCTCCCATAACAGAGAGAGAAGTAGAAGCAGGAGGGAAGTGATTCAACCATAGGCTGTAGAGAAGCTGCAAAAGAATGTTTTGGAAAATGCAGATTCATCATATTTCCCTCCCTCTTTTCTGGCAGTTCTGGTTTTGGTGGACGTGTCGGATCACTGGACACGAGACTCTCTGAGCCAGGAGGTGCTGAAGTGTCTTTCTCGGTTTCCCCATATCCCTAGTGTCCTCGTTCTGAACAAGGTAAACGAGGAGCTTGTTCTTTCTGCCTTCTGCAGTCTGTTACGCCGGTGCCTTCGGACAGCACCTGAAGTGCCGGTGTGGCAAAAAACACTGGTTTCACCCTCTACTTTGGAATATTTTGGTGTCCGTGATCCCTGAAACTCTACACTGCAGAGTGGGGGTTAAATCAGCCTGGGAACAGGAGATGACACCATGGTGGGGTTGGCCAGCAAGAACCTCTGTGGAGCTGACCCAGCAGCTGTTGCTGTCAAGTTGACAGCGTTTGGACAGACGGTGCTGGAACTGCTGACACGTCCTTGTTTGGTCTCTGGTCAGAAAACTGTCCAGTTCTCTTGCAGAAGCTTTGTCCTGCAGCAGCTGCATCCCCTGAGTGGTTTCTTCTCACTCCTTCAGATCCAGGGCCCAGACAAATTGTGCCAACCTCACTCAGACAAATTGCTCTCTCTCATGTCAGGTGGATCTGCTAAAGAAGAAGTTCATCCTGCTGGACCTAGTAACTGAGCTAACAGAGGGAGTTGTAAATGGAAAGAAACTGGAAGTGAGATCTACGTTTAAACGGAATTCCAGTTCTTCAGCAAAGTCTCCCCCTCAAATCACTCAGCCTTCACTGAAGGATAGGGCCCGTGAGTCTCACTGTCCACAGGAAGCAGCTCAAGCCCAGGAGAGCTCTAGCTTGGGCCACAACAGTGATGTGAAGGCTTCTGAGTCCAGTCGTGTCACAGAAGAACAAGGGCCAAAGCGCTGTGAACCCAGAGATCTAAAAAATATGAAAGGCTGGCCGGGCTTCCAGGAGATCTTCATGCTGGCAGCAGTCCATGGGGAGGAGGTGGATACGCTCAAGGTAAAACTGCAGCCTGAACTCTCTTTGAGACCTGTGTGCTCTTACCCTTGTGGGACCCCAGTACTTCATCCTGAGCCTCATCTCCTGTGAGGAAGAAGCAGAGCTGCTGTTCTTGGCCAGAGGTGTGGGGAGGGAAGTGTCATCTGTTGTCGTGGAGTCCCTCTTATAGTGCATCTCCAGAGTCGTCTGTACAGAACTCTTGTCTGTGGCTCTCCAAACAGCAGCTCATTCACAATGATGAATGCACCCAGTGCATTATCTTTCAGCTTGAGGTATATGAGCTTTTGTAACTCAAGACAAACAGCTTTAGAGAAGTGTGATCTGCAGGGTTTGAGTTTCAGAAGCTTCCTTTTCTTTCCCTGCCAAAGACACTAAACTGCCACCCTGATGCCTGTGTAGCAGCATCATCCTCTTTGTGCCTCACTTCAAGGGGAGCACAGGGTTTTGTGGCACCGTTACGTGACAGCTGATGCGGTGTCATGTGTTTTATCTTGACAGCGGTACCTCCTGATGCAAGCCAAGCCAGGCCCTTGGGAGTTTCACAGCGAGGTCTTGACCAGTCAGTCACCTCAGGAGATCTGTAATAATATCATCAGAGAGAAGATACTGGAGTATCTGCCCCTGGAAGTACCCTATGGTGTGACACAGGTGGGAAGCATGCGCAAGCAGACTCGCCTTTGAACTGTTTTACTGGAATTATCAGGCTATGTGATGAGAATCCCATTTGAATTTGAGAAATCTGCCAAATCCTTTACAATCGCCATGGGCCGGCACGTCGTGTGCGGTGAGACCCTTCGGGTGTTTGAAGGAGGATGGCCCTGTGTGCTCAGCTACGTCCCTCAGGGAGGGTTGTTTGTGGTTCTTGAGGTGCTTTGCAGAATCATTGACTGTGCGCTTGCTGTTGCAGGTGACAGAGATGTGGGAAGAGGGACCAAGTGGGGAGCTTCTCATCGTGCAGAACCTCTTGGTCCCACGGAAGTCTCATATGGTGAGGAACAGGAGAGGGATGGGGCGCTGGGGAGCATGAAAGGAGATTCTCTAGGTCCAGTGCATCTGCATCTTTGCTGCGATCCCCTCTGCCTCAGCTGTGGGGTTTCTATTGGAAAGATCCAGGTGCCTGACACAGTCACAGGCTGCTCAGTGGCAGCTTACACCTTTCCAGAGTTGCCTGTGGTTTGATCTTTGGGGCCTACAGGAAAGCTGAGGAGAAACTCTTTATTGGGGATTGCAGGGATAGGATGAGGGGGAATGGTTTTCAGCTGAAAGAGGGGAAATTGAGATGAGGTTTTAGGAAGAAATATTTTCCTGTGAGGGTGGAGAGGCCCTCGCCCAGGTTGCCCAGAGCAGTGGTGGCTGCTGCATCCCTGGAGGGGTTCAAGGCTGGGTTGGATGGGGTGTGAGCAGCCGGATCCAGTGGGAAGTGTCCCTGCCCATGGCAGGGAGTTGGAACTGGGTGGGCTTTGAGGTCCCTTCCAACCCAAACCATTCTGTGACATTCTTGGGGTTTCTGGAACTGCTATGTCCCCTTTAATTGCTTTAGTGGCTGCTCTGTTGTTTTCTTGGGTGATTCCTCCCTGCAGTAAAGCGGTGTCAGGATGATTGTGATGATCTTCTCTGGGTTTTCATGCAGATGATGTTGATTGGAAGACGAGGTAAGGTTATCAGCAGGATTGCTCAGGAAGCTGGCCAGGACCTGATGAATGTTTTCCTGTGTGATGTCCGCCTGAAGCTCAAGGTGGAGGTGAAGAGTTGAACTCTTGGCATATATTTTAACAGCCTTTGAGCTCTCTGGTCATACAGAGAAAATGGTCCTGTTTTCCCGTGCGGGTATCTTGGCACTTTTGTTCAACCCAGAAACAGAGGGTGAGGGACTCAATATAGCGAGCGGAAGCAGAATATATTATTCTTTGGGGGAAATAAAGTCTTCAGACCTTCTATATCACCTTGTCTTGTGGAAGCTGGGGGTGGACATCAGAGAACCAGCTGCATGTGCAATTCCAGTACTGCATTTACACTTCTTTTAGGCTGTCCCTTGTCCTTGCTGTCAGGTGTTTGTTCCTGGAAGTTCAGGAGCCTCTTCTGTCTCTGAGTCGGTTGCAGTGAAGGACTGTCAGCACGTATTTGTTGTCTTTCCTGAAGGCTGAATGACTCCAGCAGCGCTTGCGCAGGAGGAAGAGGCCGCCCGCACCGTGGTCTCCCCTTGGCTTTGCTCCTTGTGCCGTTGGGGTTGATATGAGTGTCTGACGGTGTAGGAGTCGGTATTGTCCAGGCAGCCTGAGTGCTCTGTGGGCTCACTGGAAGCTGTGGTGGCCTGGTGTCAAAGAGGGAGCTCTTAAACTCTCCATAAATCATAAAGGCCAGTAGTTCCCAACTCCTGCGTGGGAGCCCTTCCCACAGGCTTGTGTACACCACCCTCTGAGATGACTGCCAGCTGCTGCATTCCCTTTGACCTCTTCTGTGTGTTAGTTCTGTCTCTTTTATTCCAACTGAAATCAGGACACTTTTACATCTTCCCCTTTTTTTCCTAGATGAGCTTAGATCCCCTTTCCTGGGTGGTGGCTTCTTTGGGAGTAAGCGTGCCTTGAGAGGTTGAGGCGTTTCATCAGGCAGGGTCCCTTTCCTCACATGGAGGTCAAGATCACGCCCCACCACCACAGAGCTTCTCCCCGGGTATCCTCCAGGCGGGAGAAAGGATGGAGCCGAGCACTTGGAGCGCTGCCTGCCCCTGGGAGCGTTGGAAACACTCCCAGGGTGGGAAGGGGTGAAGTCTCTCAACTCCTTGACCTGTGCGGTAAATGGCAGGGAGGGGGGGTTTAATTGACTTTAGGAGTGTGGGGGTGTTCAGTGACCTGCGGGGATGGGGGGTTTCTTGGTTCACCTCCCCTCTTATTTCATTCCCCCTCTTATTTCATTCCCCCCTCTGCTCTGCTCCCCCCTCCCTCTCCGTTTCTTCCCCCTTTCCTCGTTTTGCCTCCTCCCTCTCCATTTCTCCCCTACTCTGTTCTGCCCCTGCTTCTCCCGGTTCTGCCCCTGCTTCCCGTTCCCATCCAGTTCACTCTCCCCTTCTGCTCTCCCCTTCCCCATTCTTACTGTCCTCTTCCCGTTTCACTCCCCGCTCCATTTGGCTTTTCCCCATTTGCCCCCCTTTTCCCATTTTGCTCCCCCTTTGCCGTTCTGCTCCCCATCCTCTCCTTCCCCCCTCCCCTCTTTCTCCCTCTTTCCCCCATTCTCCCCCCGAGCCCATCGCTGCCCTTCCTCCCGCTCCCCTCCAGGGGGCGCCTCGGCGCGGCGCTCCCGGGCCTTCCACGTGGGCGGGGCCAACCCGCCACGTGGGCGGGGCTAAACCATCGAATGGGCGTGGCTAACTCACCCTGTGGGCAGGGCGCGCGCACCCAGTAGACAAGGCGACGCAAAGTGGGTGGGGCGAACTCCCTCAGTAGACGGAGCGCACGCGCAGTGGGCGGTGCGAGTCAGCGAATGGACGGGGCGGACTCGCAGTGGGAGGGACTCGCATGCACAGGGGGCGGGGAGCGCATGCGCAGTGGACGAGGCCAGCGCGCTCAGTAGGCGGTGCGTAAGCACGCACGGTGGGCGTGGTGACGCACGCACGCGCAGTGGGCGGGGCCTGGCGGTGCGCGTGCGCGTGAGCGGCTGGCGCAGAGCGAGAACGGGCGGCGGCGGCGACGGTGGCGGCGGCAGCAGCGGGGCCGGGGCCGGCAGCGGGCACAGCGGCCACAGCGGCGCCATGAGGCCCGGGCAGGGGCACCGAGAGTGAGTACCGACATCA
The DNA here is from genome assembly GCF_017976375.1 of Cuculus canorus. NCBI lineage: Eukaryota > Metazoa > Chordata > Aves > Cuculiformes > Cuculidae > Cuculus > Cuculus canorus. The sequence goes on from NC_071420.1 coordinate 4,864,100, forward strand.
GACGGGCGGGGGATCCCGCACCGCCGCCTTGTAGCGCCGTGGGACCGGCGTGGGCCCCCCCCTCATTGTCCTTCCCGGTGTCCCCGCCCCCCCCCCCCCGCGCTGTCGGGATGCCTCCTATCGCGACAGAAACTACGGGGCCGCTCCCGGGAGGCGAGCGAGGGACGGGAGCGGCCCTAGTGCCTTCCCCAACCCGTCTCCAATATCAGACACGCAGCGAGGATCGCGATCAGACAGCAGCTATCGCGACAGAAGCGCCTTGAGGCAAAGGGAGGTGTGTGCGAATTGTGTGCGAGTCCTTTGTGTGAGTCCTTTCACAAGGAAAAGTGTCTTTTCTCCGAGATCTATCATTAATAATCCATCCTTTTTATTCCCTGCCAACCATTTTCCTCGCGTCTTACAGAGGAAGGAAACTGCAGAGCCAGACTTGTCCGTTTTCAAGCCAGTCGTGCCAGCAGAGTGTTTAAATTCTCTTGGATGTGGAGCATCAAGCTTCCCAGAGCAGCACCTGCAAGAGCTTACAGATCAGTTTTATCCTGTGCTCAGTATCGCTGCTTGGTACAAGTCTTAGGATAGATTGCAGACGCAAGTCAGTTCAGTAATTCACTGCACTCATTTATCCCAGTCCTAGTTACTTAGATTCGTAGAAACATTTAGGTTGGAATAATCATAGAATCGTTTAGGTTGGAAAAGGTCTTTGAGATCATCAAGTCCAGCTGTGCCTGTCCAGTGCTAAACCTTGTCTCAAGAAACATAAGTTTATTAGGAAAACTTCTTACAGTGATGCTTATCCCTTTTTATTGCCCTAACGCAGCTCTTTGTTGTCCCGGAGGGCACGCTCTCGGCCCATGAGGTTGCCTTCCTGAGTGATGTCATTTTTGCTGGAGCAACGGCAATGACTTTGTGATTGAATAAATCTTCCTAGATGTATTGGGCTTGGGGATTGTGTGTGTGCGCTGTAGAAACTTCATCTGATTCAGCAGCCGGCTGAGAAAAATCTGTGCTCAGTGCTGTGTGGGCAGTAACGGAGTATAGTGGTGATAGTTGCTTTTTCCTTTCGGAGCGTGTATTCCCCAACCCCTATAACCCATCCCTCGATATCAAACACACAGTGGGAATCATGATCAGGGAGCAGCTATCACGACAGAGAAGTGCCCTCAGGAAAAGGAGGGGTTGTGATGTGTGCAAATCCTTTGTGTGAGTCTTTTCCCAAGGAGAAGTGTCTTCTTGCAGGAGGTATCATTAATAATCCGTCGGTTTTATTCCCTGACAACCATTTTCCAAGCGTCTTGAGCAGGAAGGAAACTGCAGAGCCTGACTTATCTGTTTTCAGGCTACTCATGCCAGCAAAGTGTTTAAAATCACTTGGGTATGGAGTGTCTGAGCTTCCCAGAACAGCACCTGGAAGGGCTTACGGATCAGTCTTATCCTCTGCTCCTTATCACCACTTGGTGCAAGCCTTAGGATAGATTGCAGACGCAGGTCAGTTCAGTAATTCACTACACTCACTTATCCTAGCTCTAATTATTCAGATTCATAGAAACATTTAGGTTAGAATAATGTCTGAAGAAAGAAGTTTATTAGGAAAACTTTTTAGAACAACACTTGTACCTTTTTATTGCCTTAACGCAGCTCTTTGTTGTCCTGGAGGGCACACTCTCAACCCATGAGGTTGCCTTCCTGAGTGATGTCATTTGTGCTGGAGCGACGGTGATGACTTTGTGATTGAATAAATCCTCCTGGACGTGTCGGGTTTGGTGATTCTGTGTGTGTGCGCTGTAGAAACTTTGTGTGATTCAGCAGCCGGCTGAGAAAAATCTGTGAGCGGTGCTGCGTGAGCACTAAGGGATTATAGTGATGATAGTTGCTTTTTCCTTTCAGTGTGTGTATTTCTATATTTTTGCCACCTAAATGGACACTAATGAGTTCAAATTATTTAAGTAAATACATAAAGCAGCAGAGAAAGACACTGCTGAAGCGTTTTATGGATATTGGAGGTGGAGAGAGCAGGCTCTTACAGCATGGGGAGCGCAGGATGCAGGGTGAGTGTACAGGTAGGTCTGGTGTCATGTAAAGCCGTTCCAGAGGGTCTGAAAGCTCCGGGGAGAAATGCAGCGACAACAGAAAGCAGGCAGCGGTGAGTTAATTAACCAGTACTTTTTAGTAGAGGAGGGTTTGGGTTAAAAGCGATAAGATTCTATTCTATGATTGTAAGAGCCAGAACAAACAGAGAGGAGGATTTACACTAAACACAAGACCTCCAGCTTTCAGGGAAAATGCTTCCGTAAGAGAAATGCTATTTATTTTTTAAGTTATATTTACACTGTGCAGTTGGGTGGAATTTTTGAGGTGAAGAAATCAAGGACTGACCCTTTTCCATGGGAGTTGCAGGTCAAGCTGGAGCTGGAAGATGGGCTGGTGAATAGGCTCTGAGTTGCATGCATAGCTTCCAGTATTTTTAATATTTCCCAACTATTTTAAGAAGCCACATTGAGTTCAAACCCAAGCAGCCTGATTGTCTGGAGATGGGAAGGATGCATATTGCTGGAACAAGAATTAAGCAAAAATAGATAAATGTGACATAGCAGATGACAAGGGAAAGTTGATTGCTGAAAGATGCTGGCATGCTTTCTGTTCCTTCATGATGGGTGTATATTTTGTTATGTTACATGGCTTTTGAAGTGTAAAAAAAGGGGGAAAAAAGCCCCAGAAAATCTCATTTTGTGCTGAGATAAAAGAAAAGGCAGGTGCTTAAATTCTGTGAAGGATCAGCTTTGATGCTGACATGAAGTAGTGACCTTCCTTGCAGTCGCCCCTCTGTCTTTTTGTGGATTTCTCAACAGAATAAATAATGCGCTTAGCACCAAATAAATACCATTTAATAAATGGGGTCTTTGATCCCCCTTTCGCTTCGCATTGCAAACAGACTCACACTTTTTCTGCTCGAGTGCAGCCTGGGCGCTGTTTCTGTTAATAACATTAATGATATAGTGGAGGATGCCCGCATAGGGTTGCTTTTTCACCAAATGTGAGATGAAGGAACTCTTATGTTCTCTGCAACTTAGACATTTGCCTTCCTTTAAGTCTTTGTGCTCATTTCAAGTTATCCTCTCATAGATAAGCTTTTTTATCTATGTTTACTTCTGGGAACTGTGACCAGATCAAGAGGTGACACAAGGATTTCTGTCCAGGACTGGAATCCCTGTATTTCCCAGGGATGCAAGCGGCCATGCTGCCTACAGGACCCTTGGCTGGTGTTCTCACGTGCCCTCGCTGAACCCCCTGGAGGTGGGGAAGAAGCTTTTAGTGATGTTTCCTCCTCAGTGCAATACTTTTTCTCCTTGGTTTGTACATTCATTTTTATTCTTTGGTTGGGACCTGGACTTGTCAGTGGTCAGGAGCTGGGGAGAGGAGGGGGTAGAGGTGGTGTCCCCCACCCATAGCTTGCATCGCTGAAATGTTTTGTATCTGAGATATTGTCATCTCGCTTATCTTCAGAGAGGTTATAGTGAGGAGATTTATTGATTTATGAAGATGGGAGGTGAAGTCATGTCCATTCTGTAATTTCCAAGATTCTGGCTTTTATGGAATTACTTAATCCACCACCAAGAACAGAACCACAACCTAACTTCCTTGGTTTACTTAACAGATGATTAGAACTTTTAAATAATCACTTTAAGAACACAGTTCACTGAAATACTGCACCCGACAGCTGAGGAACGGGTCACTCTGTTGCGTTGTGGATGGTAACCGGGGCCTGCTTGCTCCTCTGAGGCTCTTCATGGGCTGAGGTGCTCCTGAAGATGAGTAAAGGTTTCACAGCTTCTGCATCTGTGAAGGTGTCACTCAGCTGCTTTCGTTCTCGGCATTTTAAACATCTTCAGACTGGGAAGTTAAGTGAATAATTTAAATTTTTCTTCCTTCTGTGCTGTGCTGTATTCCCATTTTCCTGCTGCATTTTGTGACTCTTCTTAAAATCTTAACCATAATGGTCTTTGAGTGTCTTTTAATTGCGGATTGTTAGTTTGAATCTGAATGCAAAAATGAATTTGTCACACTATTCATCTTCTTTCTTCCTAAAAAACATCTCTTTCCCAATACCGATCCAGTTTCTGAGAAACAGTGCTCCTGAAACGGCATTCTGCTGACTGACATCCGGGAAAGTTGTCTTCAGTTTTGCCCAAAGATATTTTCCCAATGAGTTGCATTCCTCAGGAGCAAAGCTCCCTCTCCCAGACAGGCACAGCTTGGCCCTGGCCTTGCCTACACCTCCTGAGGGAGGCCAGTGTGTTATCAGCTGCCACTTTCTGTGGGTTTAGTAATTTGATTTAAATACTTTAAAAAATGATGATGACTGTAGTCCATGGCTTTATACAGACTTTCTAGACCCCTTTTCCTTAGCTCGGGACATGCTGTCTGAGTGTTTCTTCACGCCTCCCTGCTCATTTTGTGTTTGGCATGTTGTTGCTATAATTATTCTCCTGTTGTGCTCAGGAATTATGCATCGTTTACATATTCCCTTTGCTTAACTCGTTTATGCTGTGTTTGAAGATTAGTCCAAGTTCCCAGGTTTCCTGAAGAAAATGGTGATATTTTGAAATTGGAATAATTTCACAAGAAAGTAGTTTGGCTGCAGCCTGGCTTTGGTACGGAATAGCAGGGGGTAGTGCTTGGGAGGAAAACTGGGAGAGGTTTTTCCAAGCTCTGTGCAGCGATTCTGGTTGACTGGACGCTGTTGTGCTTGGAATGCATGGGGCAGTGGAGTTGAACATCTGAGTTACTGAATCATAGAATGTTTTGGGCTGGGAGGGACCTTAAAGATATCTACTTCCGACCCCCAGTTTTGATGTATTTGGAGATAATGGAACTGCTCCCGGCTTTTAAATAGGTGGGTGTACTGTAGGGAAGTGGGTTAGAAAACAGGTTTTACCTAAATGCAACACACTTGTGATGAACTTTTAAGTAAAATGCTGTTGAATTGGGTGACAAATCCTGCCTCCAATGGGCGTGGGCTCTGTAGCATCTTTGGTGTGCAATGAGTGAGGAGGTTTTTTAACTTCTTACGATGTGATGTTCTCAGTACTGTGATGCAGAAAAGGTGAACCATGAAAGTGAAGCTATTTTTAGTATGAAAAAACACCCAAACCAGTAAAAAACTGATCTACGAAGTGATACGGTGCTGACGTCTGTAGTGCAGCCAACCCAATTAAGGCACCGTATATTGTTTCCAGCAGGATTCTGATTGTTTCTAATTTGGGAACCACGTGAGAGCAAGTGGAAATAGGTGAAACGACATGCTTTGCTGTTCGGAGCGGATCCAGCATCCAATTGCTTTCTGTAATTTCACTTCTCCTGCTTGGGAGTCTCGCTGTCCTGTGCCGCACAGCTAAGATGGTAGCCACGTGCAACCTTCCCAGGTGAGTTCTACCCTCGTGGTGGATCTGGGGCTCCTGGAAGAGAAAAAGGATTTGCTGCTCTAGGGAAAGCATGGAGCAGTGAATAAGAGAAGAAAAGAGAAGGGAAAAAAAGAATCGTATGTGTTTTTACTTGGTAAAATGTTGCATGAGTCAGTGTTGAGTGCTGTGGGTTTTTCATTTCCTGACCCTGGCGTATCCTTTGCTGTATCCTGCTGTCCCTCCTCTTGCCTTCAGGCTGTTAAAGTCTGTGAATGTGCGTTTTAGAGGACTTGTGTATCAGTCCTGCCCTTTCCTGTTGCCTTGCCACTCATTTTGTCTCTCTCTGTAGGCAGTTTCTGCGCACAGAATACTTTGAAAAGTGTCATATGATTACTGTCTTTAGCCAATACCGTGTGTGTGTATAGAGTTTAAATTTTGTTGGAAATAGCATTGTATGAGCCTCTTTCAAAAAATGACACAGGTGCTCCCACTCTCCAAAGTGAATTTCCTTTTCTGCTAGTCTTCTTTTTTTAAATTTGGAATGGAAAACGTGTAGATTTTTAACATCTGGAAAGGTGAGCCCTTCATGCCTACTTTATTATTCTTCTGTCCAGCATTGCTCTTCATTCATCCTTCTGTTCAGTCACTGTTTCTCTTACTTTTTAGTCTTCCGAGCTCAAGCAAAGTCACATGTTTTGGCTTCGTTGTGTACACGGAAAGTTAGGTTTTTGCTTGCCATTCTCTTCCAGCTCATCCATTGGTTCTGATTCTGGGTTGTTTTCTTTTCTTCAGCTACAGAAATGCTCCCAGCTTTTACCCAGAACAGGTAATGTGTTCCTGGAGCTGGTAATTGGTGCTTCCTTTGACTTGAAATGGTTCACAACTACGATGAGCATTTGTGAATGAGCGTGGAGGAATATCAATGTGAAAATGCCAGGGCAGGCAAGGTAGAACAGCTCTTCCAGTGCCTTGTCCTGGTCTCACCATTGAAAACCAAAACTGGTTTTCAGTTTTCTTGTCTGAACTCTTCAGCGTTGATATTCAAAGATGGCTTCTTTTGGAACAAGTTGCTTTTAAGATCATTTCCAGAAGATTTGTGTGTACTTTAATCCCATTCAGGGTTGCTGCTCCATTCTGCGAGACTTCAGGTCGTTCTTTCTCCCTCCACTTCTCCCAGTATTTCCTAGAAGTTTGGAGGGGTTCCAGTCAAGGCTGCATTAATGAAACCTTTATGCCTGTTCTGTTCCCTGTTTCTGTTCATTGACAAGGTGGAATTCTTAGAATTGTTGTTTTGTTAAAAAATAACTTCAATTTCTTGAAGCATCTCATTAACGGTCATTATTTAAATACTTCAGAAACTGAATGCATTAGAAATCATCCTGAATAATATGTTTAATAGGTTTGATGTACATTATCTCATCTTTACTATTCATTTCCTGAGTTTAATATTTCAGGGTGTCTTCTTACTTACAGACTTCCAATGAGTGAAGTTGCCAATGAAAAACCAAAACCAAGCGTCTCAAAGTGTAACAGTGCGACATAACCTTTCAGCCACTTAAATTTAAGTTGAGGCAGGAAAGAATTAAGATTTTACACACTTCCATCTAGTGTGCGTGAGGGAAACTGCATCCATCCCAGCCATTCTCTTAGCAGCTCCAGTTGGGTGAGGGTCATCTCACCCACTGGTGTTTGTTAAGCAGTTACTGCTGATGAACTGTGTTGCATCCCAGGGCTGGCAGGTTTCTACTCTGAGTATTTATGTGGCAGTAGGTTTTACATGTCCATAAAATGGCGATGCACAAAGTTTAGGAAAAATCACCTTTCACCCTGTGGCATTTGTACTCTCCTTCAGTGTGTTCTGCTCTATTTACTTGTCATTCTGTGCTAGAATCTCAGCTGCGTGATTTATGAATTATTGCCATTGAAATAAAATTAAAGCGGCTGTTCAGTTATTTAAGAGCCAATTAAATCTGATTTTGTTCTGATGTAACATTTCCAATGAAAGTACATGAAACGCAGTCTGCGGAGCAAAGCTAGATCTAAAAACGTTTAGTGTTTATTTTTGATAATCTGTGCTTTAGACAGCTTGGCTCACCAAATAAAGTCCCTGGCGATCTCACAGCAGTGAGTTCAGATGTTAAAAGTTACTATATATAAGAAAATAAAACAGTTTTGGTGTTTTCAGTGAACCTGTATGAACCTTTAGCCATGACTGCGGGCTGGAGAGTGTATTTAACCAGGAGAACTTAGTTTCTCTGGTCTGCAATGCTTTTGGAGAATATACTTTATCTACTAGCCTTTGGTGACGTTCAAAGGTGGAGACGCGGGGTCTGCTGGGACTCACGTTTCTTCAGTCATGGGCTGCGCTGTCATTAGGGATCAGTGTTTATTTCCGTTGAGTTTCCAGTATCGGGACCTGTTCGTTACCTCGAGATTGCCCGTTCACGGGGGATGCTTAAGCTAGATGCTTTGAGAAGTGGTGTCCAAGAACCCGAGTGGTTTATGCAGAGCAGAGTCGCATTGTTTGTTGTGTGGTGTTGGGGCACAGACACACTGAAATGCTGATGAGACCAGAAAACACCCTACCAAGCCATACAATCCTCTTATTTTCCTAGCAATTAGTACAGCAAGTGGAGAATGAGCAGGTACTTTTCATTATGTGTGGCAATTAAAGTGTTTCTCTTGATTGTGGCATCTCTTTTTAACAGAAATAGTGCCAATCCCGGTTTTATTATGACTATTTAACACTGTATGTGGTCTTCTGTGGGCTGTGAGGGTGCCGGCTGTGACTGTTGGGACATTAAGGATCTGGTTTGCCGTATTTCTTATAAAAAATAAGTCATATTGATGCGGGTGTCGTGTCATTTCAAACCAGACAAGCCTGCACTAGCCAGCTCTAAGGTTTGTGGTGTCTGTCGCCGACAGGATCACAGATACGGAGAAAATGATGTATTTTAGTTTCCAACGCTTAGGTAAAACTCTGGTTTAGCGCAGATGACACTGAAAGGATAACACATAGCCCAGATAAATTTGTATAAAGCACCCTATATTCGTACCACAATCCAGATCTCCTGTAAATCAGCAATATTGAGATTTATATTGCTATCGTACTGTCCCATTTCTTTTCAGCAGGTGGAATTAATTGTGCTATGTAGAGGTCAGCAGAGTTGTACTACAGTCTGGTTCCTCCGTGCATCTTTCTGGGGCACTTCCAGCTGCCCAGCCCAGAACCCTGAAGAATTATCTGGTTGATATTGAAGAATGCTTTGGGGTTTTGGGATGGAAAACGTTCCTAGTGGTGCAGAGCAGGGATGTGAAGATGCTCAGCATTTTGGAGGGGGTTGGAGGTACCTGTTCCTCTGTCAAAGGCTTTCACAGAACGCGTTAGTAGAGCGTGATGAAGAGAACCCTGATTCTAAATAAATGTTTACTAAACAACATTAAGGGATTTTAAATGTTTTTAGGAGTAGTTATTAGTCCTTCAGTCTCGTACGGTGAAGGGAGTCTTGTCTCAATGGGGGGCTGCCATTTTAATGCTTCCTGGCAGGAGGCCTATTTTGATCATGCAAATTAGGTTGGAAAAAGTAGGCTAAGCCATTAAAAAGTAAGAGTCATCATGAAATTATCCATTTTTGAGGTGACTGTTTTTCTGATTATTACATTTTTGTTATCATTGATAATGTACATCACTTTATTTTCCACAATTTTCCCATCCTTATCCCTGGACACTGACAACTTCAATGCTGGTTGCTCTTGCATCCGCTGCTCAAAATGGAAGCCGTAGTCTGTTTTATTCCCAGCGAGATGCTTGGAAATATTGCCACGTGGTGTGTTTTGTTGTGTAATTAGAAATGCAGATACGGACTTTTTCATTGTGCAGTGGTTAATTTTTTCTGTTCTGTTAACGTTAATAGGGACTGAAGGTTAAACTTGGCTTGTGTAAACTCTGGGAGTAAACTCTGGGAATTTGCAAGATCCTTATTGGCACGGGGATTAATTCCGGCATCGAGGAAAGGACACTTGTGCAAATGGGTGAGGATCAGCGCTGGTGCCCAGAAGACTGGATCTCAAGTGAGAAGGTGCTGGGTTTTCACCAGGATGATCGCTATGGGTCCCCCTTCCCCATCAGTTTCTGGCTGGGGGCACGGGCCGCTCGTCAGCGGAGTCTCATGGAATGCAGGGACGTGGGGAAGAGGCCCCCGCTACCCATCCTGGCCAACACATGGACCCTGCAGCCACCATTCTGCAGCAACAGCACAGTCCTACCTTTGCATCCTGCTCGTCTGGGCAACGAGTGCGTCAGCAAAATAAGGTTCTTGGTGCCTGCCGGCTTGCGAGCTTCATTTAATCCTATTAATTTTTAATAGAAAATTAATACTAAGCTAGCATATTTCAAACATGATTTTGCCTGTACGCAGATAGAACCCACTTTATGTTTGCTTTGTGTTTGATCCTGCAGGAGCGAGACCCTCCGGATGGAGCCGGCACCGGAGCAGCAGCGTGGGGCTTTGAGCTGGGGGACATGGTTTTGTCAGCAAATACAGTAGTGGTGCCCTGCTCTGCTCTGGCGATCACAAACGTTGATTGGATTTCAAATGTATGACTCTAAATGCAGCGCTGTGCGGCGGGGCGGTGTTTGTGTGCCGCGCTGCTTGGGTAAACTGAGGGGAACCGGGGATTTCCAGCAAAATGTGTGCAACAAGTGCATTGTGTGTCGATTAGCACAGAGCTGACCTGACTGTTGTCTGGTGGAAAACGCCAAGAGCCGAATGCCAATTCTGTTAGGACTTCAGTAAATATTAATTACAGCGATTTAGCGTTTCTCTTGGTGGAAAAAAAGTGTGTTTTTAATTGCCGTTTTTGCTAGAAGCTAATAGAGGAGAATTGAGATGGAGAGTTTGTACCCAGCCACCCAACTGTGGCTTTGCTGCCGTTGATGTTCTGCACCCTCCAAAACAGTAAACTTGAAACAGGAAGGTCTGCTCCACAAGTTGATGGTATCTTTCTCGTTAAGGTAGATTCTGGGAAAGTCAACTGCATTCCTTAGCTCTTGCAAACCTTTTTAATTGTTTTTTTTCTCACAACCTTAGCCTGATCTTATCATGTCAGTAATTGTTGCATCATATTTGCTTTAGTCTCTCTACTGGGAAGTCAGATAATTGCTTTGTCCTTTTTAATGGGAAGCATTTGGGCAGCCTGTTCCTCTGAAGTGCAGAGGAGCAGTGCAGCCGCTGTAGCCACAATTGCATCCCACCTTTTCTGGAGCTCAGCGGGCCACGAGCAGGAGAAGGGAGGCAGGGATGGCTCTCACCTTCTCCAGAACCGAGTAGAAGCTGTAATGTTGCGTGGTCCTAAAAGTAAAGCTTCCAGCTCCAGTGTTTCTAGATATCTCTCATCTGTGGGCATATTCAGCCAGACTTTCCTTATGAAGTTGTATTACAGTACATTAATTATTCATAGTCAGTTTAATTCTTTGTTCTTGCATATTTAATTGTAATAGCATGCTGTATGTCACAGTGATTTCCCAGAAGCACTGAACACCAAAGGAAAATCGTTCAGGTATATGGTCTTAAATACATCCCTGCTAATCTTTGGTGTTGGATTTTGGAGCAGAATGGGTTATTATCAGATGTTTCTTGCAGAGAAACAATTATGCAAAATCATAATTTAGCTTAATCTTTTCAGCTAAATTCTTCCAGCTCAAGTAGCTGGTTTGATGCTGATGACATTTACGTTGTCTTGCTTATTTTATGAGGAGAAAATGCTTAATGGGAGGGAGGAGATGACTTTTGTTTGCTCCTCTGAAGGGGAGGAACCTCTGTCAAAGACTCTGGAAGTACAAATCGATTCCTTCCTGAAGATGAAGGAAGGGAGTAAGATTTTTATTGAGTTTTCTTTTCATTGATCAGAATAGTGATGCCAAACGCTTGTTTGATTAAGATTGGGGGTTTTTTAATGATGAGGATGGGCTCCTAGTGCTTGACGTGAGAAAATATTGGAGGCACGGGAACTGCAAATGCATTTACAATTTGATTTGCATTACCCTCGTTCTAGAGCTGTTTCGTGCTTGGGAGGCACTTGGTGAAGCTGAACCCCTCATGTTTGGAGAGCGGGATTGTTCTCCGAGATTTACCGTAGGAGTTTAAACTTCTGAAAAATCTGTTTACAATGTGTCTGAACTGGAGGATAGAGGACACAGTAGAGACTGTTATCTGTTTACTGCTCAGATAAGGAGGTGGAATAGATTGCTGGCCTGTTTCTGAACTCTGCTTAATGAATGGTTGCTAGGCAAATTGCATCTCAATCAGCTTAATCCTCAAGATGTCATTTACAGGTCTGCTCTTTGTGAGGGCCGGAATCGTGTGCTTTCAAACTGCACAGGCCAGAAATTGCCAGCAAAGCAGCTTAGAATAGCTTGTTCAAAAATTCAGTGTACATGTGTTGCTGAGCTGCCCAATTTGAAGTGCCTGTTGTCGCAGGGCTATCATTGCGTGGCCACGCGCTAGATGAGATGTTCGGTGATAGACAGGAAGCAGCAGCATCCTTAGCACTGTTTCTGGATCGGCACAGCAGACATCAGAACGTTTTGGCACTGGATTAACGTGAAGGAAAACGTTTCTAAATGGGGACCGCACTGCTGACGTGATGAAAGGTATTTCTGTTTCGGCTGAGTTTGCTCAAAGCCGGGTGTGATTTTGGGGTGTAGACGTGGGACGTGATTAACTTTGGCAAATGGGTGAAAGTGGGAGGTGGTGTGAGCTGACACAGGGCGGGAGGCTGGCCTTGGTGAGCGATCTCTGATCGGGAGAGGGCATGGGCTGGTGGTGTGAAGGCTTCAGCCTGCCTCTGCAACGGTGGACTTTCTCCCACAGCATCAGGAGAGAGCCAGTTAATTGCATATGCTGGTATGTGTGGTGCCCACATACATTAGACTCATGATTTAGTCCAAAGGAAAAAGTTTCCTAACGTAGTTAAGCTTTAACAGTCTCTTTGTAAAGAAAGATAACAAGATACTTGCTTTTATTGGTTTCCCATGACAGCGATTAATCTTGTTGCAGGCAGAGCATTGTTCTTTGCGTGGCTACACCTTCCTTTCCTTTGAAATCTGTCCTCTATACATCGTGACACCGAATACTGTAAATGCAAACTGGAAAAGACTGGACTTGTTGAATGCTAAAGACATTTTAGAACTGTTTATGGTCACCGTGTGCTAATACGAAACGTCCTTCACGTGGTCCGGTTGTTAAAGTGCAGGTGAAAGTGTGGTATGTGAACTTGGCAGCACTTACGTGGCTTGGATATGAGAAGCTTTTGTGGTATTCAAAAATACTGTTAACAGTTTTAGGAAGAGATTGTATTAAAACGCGGAGAGCCTCTTCAAAGGAAGCATAAATAAAGTATTCTACCCTAGTCACCAGCAAAACGACAGTGGAGCTTGCATTTTTATGCTGTCGAGGGGAAGGGGACTGGCGAACAGAAGACTTTGTGATCAGAGAGTGCTTTTCATGCAAATGAAGATTTTATTACATGCTGCTGAATCAGGGCCTTGTGTAGCGAGAACAGCACAGAAGTGATAAGATCACTTTGTCATAGCTTGAAATTTTGCCCAGCATGTCTTTTGGATTGCTGAAACGGGCAAGAAATGCTTTTGTTAAGGGCACAGCAGTAATTGATAGAAAACTTCGGTGGCAGGGCTGCTTCTTCGTGGTATGGTCTGTCTGCAGTCGTCTGCCACGTGTCCGCAGCCTCTTGATTTCTAAGCAGTGAAGAATCACAATGTATAGGTGACCCTGCATGGCAGCAGAGTCATAAAATCTCCTGTTCCTGAAGGGATCCCTGTTCTGCTTTTGCAGAACCTCCTCTCTGCCGCAAGCCGGGAGCCGTTAGCCTTGGTTAGAGCAGAATTGTCCACCCTTTTGGCTGGGGTAGCCTGTCTTGCCTGTTCCCGAGTCGTGCAGGGACTCAACACACACTGCAGGACTGTCTTTCCCTGCAAAGGGCACCCCTCTAGGACTGACTCCGTTGGGTTTTCCTTTTGTATTTGTTAGCTAATATCATCTTCCCAATGTCCTTTTACGTTTAAAACCGGTTTGGTTTAATGAGGACTGTGGTTGCCAACAAGCGATTGGATACGTGTGGTGGAATAGGCGTCTAAATCTCCCCCTGTAGATGGGGGAGTGCTCAGCATCCTGATGTGACCTTGGTAAAAGTTCTCCGGCGTGTTACTTTCCCTCTCTATTTCTCTCTCTTGCTGTGTAGCAGCTTTCCTTATTGAGAGGCATCTGAGCTATTGGAAGTCTGTCTTCTCTTCTCTTCCTCCCTCCAGAGACATTGTCAGCCTAACATCCAAGCTACTCAGATTGGCGCCTGGATCTTCTCCTTTTGCACAATCAAGAGGCATTCAGTGAAGCAGCAAGAGGAGAAAACGTTTAAGATTTAAGACTGACATTTTTAGATACTTTTCAGTCCCTAATTTTGAACAGTCTGGGGGAAGGAAGGTCAAAGGCTTCCTTCACATGGATTGCCCCCGTATATGTGTGCTGAGCATCCATCAAAGCGTGTAGCGCAGAGGAGAAACATGCTTAAATCCATCAGATTGCAGCAGTGGGCTGTTCGTATTTCACATTCTCATCTGAAAAGTCTAGGAACAAAATCTAACCCTGCACATTCCTGGAGAGTTTCAGAGCGGCAGGATGGAGCCTTTTTTCCCATTTTCACATGCAAATTACGGTAAGGATTATTCAGTGTTTAAAATCTGGTTTATACTGGCTTCTGAATTTCATTTAAAATAAACATCTGGAGAGCTTTTTGATCCCCTGTGCAAGGCTGTTGTCTGCCTCACTCATTAAAATTACTTCTGCTTAATTTTTAGCGAAAGGCAAAGATCTAGATCATTTTGGCCCAGAGGCAATCCAAACGGTTTGCCTTCTGCAGCTTTCCACGAGCACACAGCCTGGCCAGCGGATATTTAAAATCCTTTCTCTTAGGGAGTGTGCCAGCAATATTTCTTCTCTTTCTTCTGTGCTGCTCTTCAGGATCAGCAAGGCCGCTACTTCCAGTGTGATGTAGACTCTGCAAAGCCTCGTTCTTCCAGTGCTGGGCGTGTATCGGAGTGGATGCTCCGTTTAAGGAGAATTAAAGTCTTGTCCCATTGCAGCTTGCAGTACAAAGCTCTCCTCCAGGAGCTTGCCACAGTTTGCCAGTATCCCGCAGTTGGATCGGTGGAGCAGTGTCTCACAGGGATCAACTGGTTATTTATTCAAATAGCCATTATATTTGGAGTGTCAAGCTCTTGCTTGACAGGAGCTCACTGCTCTGCTCGTCACTGGCGACTGAAGATGTGTGCCTGTGGTGTGAGTGCTGGGTATGCGCTTCCTCTGCCCTGCTGGCTTTGCAATGGGCTCCTGTTGCTTTTTGGCAAACCTTGGAGCAGCGATCTGTGAAAGCAGCATATTCAAAGTGAGAGTGACTTTACCTCTTTGTTTTCTCTCTTTTTTTTATGTCTGCATGGGATCAGCTGGTCCCACATTGTGTGTGAAGTAGTTAAGTTTTAGCCTGCATCTGTAGGATGTGATTTTTCCCCCTCCTCTCCGGTTGCTTTGATCAAATCAAATAAAAAAGCAGCGCTTTCATTTCTAGTTGTGTAGTTTCAAAGACAATCTCTTGGCATGCTCTAGCAGTCTGGACCCAAGTCTTTTTTTTTCCCTTAGTCCAAAGCTGCACTGTATCTTGTGCCGTTCTCTATATCAGCAGTTGCAATCTGCATTGGCTTTTATCTGCATCAAAAGACAAATGGAAGAGCGCAAGACACTGCAGGAATGGGAAACAGACTTACATGTGCAATGGAAATATGTAATCCTTCCGTTCAGTCTGCCACATGGAGTACAGACCTGTTTCTATATTGGAAATCTGTAGCCTCTACTCCCAGAAATGGGAGTTTAGATTTTAGGCTTTGAGGGTTGGTTAATCCCCCGAGCGGTTAATGCCAACATAAATTTTCTGTGATGTCAAAACCTTTCCTTCTAAATGCTTTTTTATTTTTTTCCATATGTCAACTATACAAAGCAACGCTCAATTTGAGAAATTTGCATTCAAACACTCTGTAAGTACAGAGTGTTTTTTTGTCCGCTTTGTGAGCAGCTGAACACATGTCCAGGCTGGAATATGCTGAGCTGCTGCTTCCTGAAGAACGTGCCAGTGCCGCTCGGCACGAGGAGGGGTGAGGAGGCTCCCGGCCGCACAGGCGCAGGAGGGTTTGCATCTTTGTCCGGTGTCCTGACAAGGCCTTCCTGACCTCAGTCCTTGAGAAGCACATCTGCAACTCTCCCACTTGACAGCATCCCGGGGGAGAGGATCCCTGTTAAACCATGCTAAATCATACTTGGTTTCTCGGCAGGATGAGCGCTCTGGTTGCTGTCATCCCGATCAAAATACGAACCGTGTCTGATGGCTTTTGGAATGTTGTGGTATGCGTTACTTCTCCAGAGTAGCAGTGCTTAAAGCAAATGTGTTTCTCTCAGCATTAAGGACTCAGATTCAGCTATTCAAAGCAAGTTGATAAATTGCTTTTCATTAAGTGTCTGAGCGCCAAGGGGTTCGGTATGTGTTCCAAGTAAAAAATACATTAATTACAGCTTCTGGAGAGCATTTATCAGTCAGATAGTTATAAACGGTACTAATGCAGTTAATTGAAGGTAGAAAAATATACCTTTTGAATTTGTTGACTGCAGCAATTCCGTGATTGGGAAGACAAATTGTGTGGGAATTAAAATCGGGCGATAACTTTGAGGATTGTGTGAGTGAGTGCCTCGAATTGTACGCTTGGCCAGGCTTCTGCCCGGTGTTCAGAGGGTCCATGCTGCCTTTTGGGGTGAGTTGCTCTGTGGAGGTCAGGGCTGTTACAGCCCAAGCTATCCGGAGCTCTGTGTTCACGCAGGTGGGTTTGTGCTCTTTGCACTGAGGTACAGCCGCACGGGCTGCAATTGCAGTATTTGTTCTCGCCCACGCAGGCAGGTTGTGTTTATCATGCAAAAGGATGTCTCACTGCCTGTAGTACGGTTACAGCCTCGTGTGTCCTGTCCGTACAATTTATTTATTGCTGCGTGGAGTTTTTTTTAAAGCACAAGACAAGTGCAGGGGACGGGTGCACAAAACCCAACAAAAATCTCCTTTTTTTTTGTAGTTTTAGCTCATTTGTAGGCTGTAAAACCTACCGTGAAAATGAAATCTTTTGTGAATGTAAACTTTTGGCAAAGGTGATGTGTCAGCAACTGCCAAAGGAATCGGGTGAGATTGCGCTGAAGTGTTTTTTCAGGCCTGCAGACAAAAATCTCTGGTGCTTGCGGTGGGCAGAGGTTTTGAAAACATCTTGCACGCTTGTGTTGCTTTCCCTGTGGCCATTTCGAACTGGCAGCCACGCAACTGCCCAGTTTTCATGCTTCTCAGGAAAGCACTGAGAATAGCAGAGGCGTTTTACAGTAGCTCACAATTGATGTATTTATTGTCCTTTCTTCTGTTGAGTCCATATGAGATGGTCTTTGAGTTTCTTGGAAGAGTGATGAGGACACTGGGTCTGTGTCAGGACAAGCCAGCGGGGCACCAGCACCTCCTTCTAAAGGGGGGTGAGAAAATGCTGTCTCTGAGCATAGCAGTGCCTGGTCCAGCTTTTTGATGTTCGTAGAGTTATAGAATGGTTTGGGTCATCCAGTTCCACCCCTCTGCCATGAGCAGGGACACCTCCCACTAGATCAGGGGCTCCAAGCCCCATCCAACCTGGCCTTGGACACCTCCAGGGTTGGAGCAGCTACCACTGCTCTGGGCAACCTGGGCCAGGGCCTCCCCACCCTCACAGCAAAACATTTCTTCCTAAGATCTCATCTCAATCTCCCCTCTTTCAGTTCAAAACTGTTCCTTCTCATCCAGTCCATGCACTCTCTGATCAAGAGCCCCTCCCCAGCTTTCTTGGAGCCCCTTTCAGTACTGGAAGGATGTTCACCCGATGGCTTGTCTTTGCTGCTGGTGAGTGGTTGATACTTATGTGGCTGCTTCTGTTTGAGGTTCTTTGAATACTTGTCATCTTTACAGCAGGCTGCGTAATATCTCCAGCTACAGACGGGGGTCTTATCTTCCCCTTACAAGTGGTAAACTGTTTATCTTGGAGCTGATGTCCTCGTGGTCCCTCAGGAAGCTCCATCACCGTGCACAAAGAAACAGAGGTCTCAAAATCTGCCATGTGTTTCTCTGCTTTGTAAGTGGGCTGTTAAAATTTTGCCATAGGTGGGACCTTAATTCGGTATCCAGAGCACTAAATACTAAAGCAAATAGCTCTCAGTGTAACTGTACAGGTCAACATGGCACACACAAGCATAACCAATGCAAACTGAAAATCCATCCCCCCGCAAGCCTGCACGCTGCGTTCACACACCACCAGCACCTGGCCCGCCACTGGGTCACTTCTTACTCTTTTTCTTAATACGCAAGTTCAGTTTTTTGATTTGTATCAAGTTGTCCCTCATCTTATTTGCAAATATTTGTCATTTTCAAGGGAATCTATTTTTAAAATGGGACTTGAAGCAATTTTTCGGTACCTAAGATATGTCTGGTTTGTTGTTTGTGTGTTGCATAGGGGTGAAAATTATTCAAAGTTAGCTCTGAAAAAATAGGGTTTTTTTGAAATAATCAGCTTGTAACAAACAGGGGGAGAGAGCTGCTTTCCTGCTTGGGAACTGTCGTAATCTCTAACTTCTAACGATATTTTGGAAGACAAAACTGTCATCCTTCTGTCATGTGAAGCCACAAGGATTTCTGTAAGTTGTGATTAAGACTTTAATTCTGGGCTTTTATAGACTAAGTTTGGAATGAGAAAAGATAATGTTAATGGTGATCCACGTGAAGCAGCCACTGGAGAGGGAGCTATTCTGTGTTTCCTTTCCCCTTCACCTAGGCAACTGTTTGCTGGACTTAAGAAAAGCTTCCTTTTCAGACCTGGGAAGGCAAGAAAGTCAAGAGGGAAGAATTCTGGCTGAGTGGCATGAAGAAGCTCACAGATCTCACACAGCCTTTGTGGTAAAGTAAACCCTGGAATTACCACCTCGTGCTTCTCCCAGGCATGGAACACATGGGAAAGCAGCACATAACAGTGGTGCAGTGCATGTTCCTGGTGATGCTGTTGAGGTTGTAACTACAGACTCTCTGCTATGGGAAAGGGGTCAGAGTGTGTTTTGGTTTCTTATCACTTGAATGCAGAAGGAAGTTGCGTAGGAGGATGGAGAACGTCTGTTGGTGGGAATGTGTGGTGCCTCCACTGGGGGATGTGTTAGCAGCATCCTGTAGTTTGGCAGTCGCTGGGCTGTTCCAGGTTTGCTTTGAGTGGAAGACATCTCAGCTAACCTTAATCCCATCATATTCACGTGAAAACATGCGCACTCGTACCTGTAAGTCTGTTCTGTGTTTATAGTCCCTGCTGTGATATTATAGATGCTGCTCAAGCATGCAGGAAGAAGGTGGGTTTAGTTCACTCCAAGGATGAAGGATGCTTTGGAGCAAGAAATGCTTGTTTGTGCCTCTCAGTGTCTCATTGAAAAACAGGGCATCTTCTGTGAATGTTACATTAATGGGTAAAGAGTTTTGTATCTTGAAAATACAAATGTA
Organism: Cuculus canorus; assembly: GCF_017976375.1. Classification (NCBI taxonomy): domain Eukaryota; kingdom Metazoa; phylum Chordata; class Aves; order Cuculiformes; family Cuculidae; genus Cuculus; species Cuculus canorus. The sequence goes on from NC_071420.1 coordinate 4,883,146, forward strand.
AGCCTAATATCCAGGGCAAGCTGTGATTTTGATGACATCTCTGTATTTACCAGCCTCTGCTCTTCACTGGTGCAGTTCAACCTTAGCGTCCTTTGCTCCCTCACCTAAATGACCGTGCAGATTTAGGCGCTGTGAAACATAACTAAGATACATCCCAGGCTGCTGCTTCATCCCTGTTTCCCACCAATACAGCATTAAAAACTTGGAGTTGGAAGTTACCATATAAAAGAAAGAAAATTAATTAAAGGTCAGAGTGCTTTAGTGTAGTGAAAATTCAGAGGAGGCAGATACAAAGTTATTCAAATCCCTTTTGACTTCAGGCAGGTTGATTTTCGTATTCCTTGCATATGTTCCCATGGTAAAAGCAGTATCTCATCTGTCTCGTAACTGACCACTAGCTTGAGTGTTTCAAGCACAGCCAGAAATACTCCTTTGAAGCTTTGGCCAGACCCTACAATCGTCCCGACTTGTCTTTTCTACACCTTTCCTTCGCCTCAGAAGCAGCCTGCAACACCTGGCAAGACCTACTTTCGCCTGTGGTGTCTGTCAGCCCCTGCCACGTCGCAGAATACAGAGTTAAATCTAAAAATAGGCTTAAAAAGAGGTGAGGGCTTTGAGCAAAGTAAAATAAGCCACTGATTTGGGTCATGAAAGGGAATTGATGTCACTGGTTCTCTGTTGCAGCTCTCTTGAGCTGAGGAGTTCTGTTCTGAACGGTGAAAATGTGGAGAAGTGGTGGTGAGCAAATAGCGCCCAGGAGAGGGAAGCGTGATCTGCTTCCAGTTTTCCCCCAGAGACTGCCCAGACCACGACCTTATAAGCCTGACGCAAGAAGTCAAGGTGCTCTTGCATGCTCCGCAGTTCCATTTATCTTCACAGTCACCTTCAGTGGAAGGAAACTGTCACCCACCCCCATCCTTTTAACAAGGAGCGACCAGGGCAGCGGGTGATTAAATGCTTCATCCAAAATTACGTCAGGAACCTGTGGTGAGCTGGATTCTTCCCTCCATCTCTTCTGTCATAGGCTGGCCTGTAATCAGGAGACTTGTCCTCTAACATAAATCTGGTCACAAAACCTTAAGCCTCTGTAAAGCGAGTTGTGTGCCATTTTTTGCCTGTTTTAGAGCGGTTATGTGGCTTCGATAATGTTTGTTAAGTGCTTTGATGTGCTTTGGTGAAGGGCAGAGTGTTAATAATTAAAATTGGAAGGAAGTTTTAAAGTAGTATGGGGGATGACGACCGCTTTCTGGTCTGTTAGTTAACAAAAATGCAAAATATAAATGGACGAATCAGCAGGAATTGAGTTTAATGCCCCCTTCCCCCAGCCACCTGCACGAGCTGAGCTCAGAAAGCGGCTAATTGTCTGCTCCGCTGCGGAGATGAAAGAAGCTGGTCCTCTGACAGGAAAGGCTATTGAACCGCATGAAGGTGGTAAATGATCAGCACTGAAAACCTTTTGACTTGCTATCTTTATCTGCTCAAAAAGTACATTATTTGTACTGGTATTTACAGCGCTCAGGGGCTGATGAAACCCGCATCTCGTGACATCAATCTTAGGTTTCAGTCCATGTAATTAAGAGATCGGTAAAACTGAAACTTGGTTTTGAAACTCTGCGCTTTGGTGGTGTTGAGGTGTTGTCAAGAGTGTGTTTGGTGAGGACGGGCCCTTTTAATGGCTTTATCTTGGCCCAGCTAACGAGCTGTTTGCAGAATTAGGCTGTGATTTGCAGCGGGCAGACTGCAAGAGCAGCCTTGTGTTTGTCCATTTTACTGCTCACAGTTTCATTTGCAAAGTGCAGGCAGGAGCAGGCTTCTTGCCAGCAACAGCTTCATTCAGATTAGGGCTTTAGTTCAATTATGTCCAATTAACTTTTATTGCAGATAGCAGTGATAATTACTTGCAAGTCAATTTTTTGGCTGTGGTTATCCCAAGGCTAAAGTCTGAGCTTGATGGATTTTAATAACTGAAGTGACGTGTAGCTTTTCTTCTTTTTTTTTTCTTCTTCAGGCCTCAATTAGATGAAAGGTCAGAAGCTATGTAAAAATCCATCGTACAATTAAAGCCGACTCTTCCACTCTTCAGCAGATGCGTAGCACTGTGTTTTAAAATAATCTTTTGGGACCGACCTAAAAAAAGACTTTTTAAACTCTTAAGATCATAACCTTGAGCTTGCTGCTGCTTTATCTGAAGAGTGAATTTGATGGAGAGGATGACATGCGTGGCGGTACCTCCCTGCCTGGAGGTGGGCGCTGCCGCCTGGGCTTTTCTTACTGCACCGCAGCCTGCTTGAAATTGCTCACCTAGAAACCGTTAGGAGCAGCCCTTGGGCATGAAGGGTGTGATATGAACAATATTCCTTTTAAGTGCTGTTATCCCAAAGCCTCTTCTTCATTCTCTTCCCCGCTGCCATCACAGTTCAGGGAGAGGAGCAGAGCTGTGTTGCTGCAGGTTCCCACCTCCCGTACATTCAAATTCTCTCTGCCTTCCCCTCCAAACTATTTAATCGTGTTGCCTGAGTAACATCAGAAATGGAGGTCAGCCTGAAAGGTGAAATGATTTACAAGCAAAATCATAATTAATTAAACTGCAAGAAGCAGAAATTGATTTTGATGGGAGCTGTTGCGGGGCTTTACAAAAGGTCCGCCTGAATGCAGAAAGCCAGGAGGTCCTGTGCAGGCAGATGCTGACAGTGCACTCCACTTGTTACAAAAGGCGACTTTCTATTGTTCAGTCTTCCTACTTATTTATCCCCAAGCACACTCCGTGCTGTTGTGATATATTGCCGTTTCAAAGGAATATCTTTCTGTGCGTTATTTTTTCAGTTTACCATTTATAAAACATTAAGAGGATGCGATACCGGCCTGCAGTGAATACAGTGCTGTTTTGGTAATTTTGCTGCAGGAAACGGTAAGATTTATCTCTGGCTCTTGCAAGAGTCCTGGGAAAGGGCCATGCTGGTAAGTGCCTGGGAATAAAGGTGGGGGTTAGGGCTGGAGAAAGGCAGGAAGCCTGCAGGATCAGTCTAGACGCTGTCAAATGAGGCATGGCTGACGGGAAGGAATTGCATTGAACACTGAAGTTGGGGGGGGACGTTCAGCATCTGCACTTGACAGGAACAAATTTTGAACCTTTAGATTTGAGGTTACTTTGGGAGAAGGAAAAGGAACGAGTCTCATTTGGTCTTGAGCAGCCTGCTGGGGGGTAAATGAGACACTGAGTTTCTCTTGGCGCGTGAAAGTTGGCCTGGATTCAAATTCTGTTTCCTGCCAAGCTCTTGCAGACATTTGTACCGAAGAAACTTTACAACCTGTGTGAGTTTTTGCTTTTGTTCGCAGCATTTGTATATGCTGAACTTGGAATAGGCCACGTGCGCTTGGGGGTTGCCTTAAATCCCACCAGCGGTTTTGGAATTTCAGAGGGCTACCTTGTGAATAAACGAGGAGAAGCGAAGCGTAGCAGTCAGCCGCAAGTGCTTAACAACCCTTGCACGGCTTACGGGACCCCAGGGTGCTGGAAACTTGGAATAGTTTGGAGCTTTTCTTTTGTGTGTGGTTCGATGTTCCCGCTTCCTCCCAGCCCTGAGCTTTGTGAACAAGCTCGCAGTTAATCGTGGAATTTCAGACATGCGTGTTTACTTTCAGGACCCTAACTTTAAACTTCACCAGCTCGCTTTCATCTAAACCTGCTCGGTTTCCCATATTTCACTGGCCGGGGATGGTTTGTGGGGAGTGTTTCCTTTGTGTGCTTACCCTGTAAGGCCTCTTGGGAGCTTCAGAGACTGGCATATTTAAAAACTTGGCAATAACTCTGCATATGTGGTCTGTTTATATAATGATAAAGCTGTGTTTAGAGTATTAGAAGGTTCCTAGTAGCTTTACACCTGGGTTTTGCTCTAGCTTGTAGAAGCTCCCCCTGGCCTGAGGAGCGCTGGGGCTGGCAAGAGGCCATGCTGGACTTGGAATATCAGCCAGAAAATAAGGTACCTTTTTAGTCCAGGAAGGCAATATCATGGTAAGTTTTACTGAAACTGATTTTTAGCTCTCCAGGGAAGGTTGTCCTTGGGGAGCGTGGGTGGAGGCGAGTTCTTGGTGAGCCCTGGTGGTGACAGGACTTGCTGTGAATATCAGTGCAGGGGATGCTGTGTCGCCTGGACCCAAACCCACCCTGATAACGCAGGTAAGGCTGAACATAACAGTCATTGTGAGGATGTGACAATTGCCTCCAGATCCCAAGCACTGTAAATCCCTCTTAAGCTTAACATGCTTTGATTTAATTATTAATAAATCTTAGGAGGAAAAAGAATCTGTTCCTGTGTCTAAACCTGCTGTTTCATGGAGCGCCCTGCAGTAGGTGTGCTGTGAAGATTATATCCTGCAGCCAGATTAGATTAAAATCACTTCAAAGAGGGGTATTTATTTATTTATTCCAATCTAAAGATTGCTTTCCTCTAGGAATGTACTTTTATCTTTTTATATATTTTCAAGACAAAGCTCGTTATGCTGCGTTTGGCACTTTGCAAGAACGGTTTAAAATGCGTAAAAATTTTAAAGGGAAGGGTTTTACAGCTGCCTCCCATTGCTGGGGTGCCAGAGCTTACTGGTCAGCTTGCTCTCCAGCCTGTAGCTGACTGGTTTAGATGGCAGCGTTACTGAGCCTGTGCAAAACCCCCTTGATTCCTGACTCGCTGTGTCTGTTCCAGTTCCCCCAGTAACACCGCCCATCCTCGGAGGAGCTGCGCCAGGTGCTGGTGCCCCCACAAGGTACCACCGTAGAGCCAAGGCTGCCGGTGAGACCTCTTGATGTGCCATGTTCAGTTTATCTCCCAGTCTGGAGTAGTTAGGAGCATTAAAGCCAAGCCCAGGAGGGGATGATGGGCCCGGCTGCATCTGGACCCTGTGCTGAGACCGTACGTGACACCAGTGATGTTCACCTCGGTCCCAGATACAGCCCGTGCTGGGGATCCCGGCTCATTTTATCTGGAAGTGTCTGCACCAGCTCATGCTGATGATCCATCAGGAAAGAGAGATGGAGTCAGGTGCCGAGTATCTCAAAGGGAATAAATGTGAATTGATTTCTAACTAAAAAACCGAATTGGCTTGTTGGTAAAGATATTTCAAATGCATTTGTTTTCAAATACCGAGAATAACTATTTTGAAAAATGATATTAATTTCATAAAGAACAAAAACAGGAGCAGGATTTTAATTATAATATGGAATTCAGGGATAAAGTTATGGTCAGCACTTCTATGTCAGTCTGAATTTCTTTTTTTAATGCTTAGCAGTGACCTAGATGGCATCAATTTGGTTATTGCAAATCAAGCTAAAAGAATGATTTTATGCTTCTACTTAAAATGATTTTTTCTAAGTCCAATATTTCCTTTAAAATGATTATTGCCACCCCAGTCTTTTATGAACCTTTGGCATTGCCTTAAATGATTATCCGCCTGCGGGAACAACTTGCCTTTATAGCCCTCTCTCAAACATTACTCTCGGTATTGGAGCTAAAGCTCCTGTAAATACATGTTTTGACCTTCAAGGAAATACTGCTGTCTTATCGCAGAAGCCTGGCGATTCCGAGTTGAATGCTGTGACCACTCTTAATCACTTGTTCTTTCTCCTAATGTGCCATTATCCTGTTTATTGCTGGGTACGTGGCGCTGAGCCTCTCCACGGTGCTTCAGTGAGAGGCTTGCTCAGAGAGTCACGGTGTTCTGGCTCTAATGAGCATTAATGACGGCGCAGGTGAGCAAACCCTCCGCATGGCTTGCTGTCAGAAATGCTGTTTGTTCAGCCAGAGAGCACGCTGAGCGCAAGCTTTTCTCGCTTTCGGGGCTGGCACACCAACTTGCCATCGGTTAGGTGATGATTTAGACACCGAGTGCCTTGGGTGGTGCAGGGGTGGGAGGTTATCCTGGGCTGGCATCAGGAGAAGACGGATGCTGAGGCGAAGGTGGGACTGGTGTGATCTGATGGTTTTCTGACTACAGTGAAAGCTCTTAATTTTGTTTGCCTGCTTTTCACTGAGAAATAGGTCTTGTTCTTGCCAGTCTTCTGAAGTTGATGAAATGAGGAAAAAAGGAAAATACAATTATTATTTTTTCTTGCTGACTGTGAGCGTTTCTCCTGCTTACTAAAGCTCCAGCAACTCACAGTGGCTTTGCCTTCTGATTAAAAGGAACTGGATTCTTGTTTTGTCTTTTTGGTCTTGCTGGACGTGATTTGGGACAAGAACCTGCTGCCCACAGGCTGGCTGCAAAGTTTGACTGAACATTGTGTGTAGTCGTGGATGAATCTCATCTCTAAAGGTCAAGCAGCTTTTCGGTTCCTAAAGCAATTCCTTAAGTTGTGGATGTGACAGGTCTTCAGTCATCATTTCTGAACGCCTTCTGGAAGGCTCCAAGAACTCTACCTGCTCCAGAGGGTGAGAAGAAAATGTGGGTTTAGGCTTATTTTACAGCAACATAGCTTGGACTCCTGGTGGGGCAGGTGGTTGCTGTCCCCTAGGGATGAAACGGGGAGGGATGTAAACTTCTGGTTGTAGTTTCGCTGTGGGCTCTGTAGCTTGGGGACGTTGTGTGTGTGTTTCTTTCTCACAGCACTGAGTTACTGTTACTCGGAGCGGGCAGGGTGAATGGGCGATAGGGTGGAGATGTCAAGCTGACATTCAGTGCCCAGAACTGGTTTTAATTATTAGTCAGAGTGGCACCCAACGGGCTTGCTCAGCAGCACTTGCTCAGCTTTTGAGAGCCCTCACACAGTGAAGATGCAGAAGTTTTCATAAATTAATATTTGCCTGAGATTTCTTGGCTGTTGGTTTAATCAGCCTTTGTGTGTCGAACCGAGGAGATGCACACAAACATGGAGCTAATTAATTCTACACAGCGAGTAATTACTGTGCCACAGGAAACCTTTATGTCCACACTGTTTGCTGTGTCAGTGGAGGTGTTCCTTGGGTGATCTCGCTCGTGATGTGGTCTGAGGTTAGATTTCAAATTAAAGTCTTTAAACCGTCCCTGCAGACGCATCGGCTTTTGGAGCTTTCTGGAGCATGAAGGTGGTGGTGTTATCCAGGACACGGCACTGGTGTTGCCACATCGGTTGTCATCCAAAGGCTTCACGTCATTTACACAACCCTCAGCAGTGTGGCTATTCCAGAAGTGGCTTCTGTGAGGTTTCTGCAGCTGTGGCTTCTTGTGTTGGTCTTGAGCTCCGTTTCATCTGATCTTTGACTGCCTCCCCCGTTGTTTTAATTGGGATTTTGAAACAGCGACTGAAACTAATTAACTTCTAATTTCCACTCTCCTAACTTTTAGGGGCCATGCACCGTGCTGAGCCCTTTCCGGCTGCTCGTTAGGTGTTTTGGCAAAGCACTCCCTATGTGTGGCACTGACGCTTGTGGAGATCTGGCCAAGCTGAACTCAACTGATTTCTGCAGCTCAGTTCAAGCCACCCTGTTGCCCAGATGTCCCTGAAGTGCTTGTGGCTGTCCGTGCTTGTCCCAATAGCTGTGGCAGCAGGGATTTGAGCAGGGGCTTGGACCAGGCGACCGCTAGAGACCTCATTCCAACTTATATTTCTCTCCACAATTCCAGTAGCATTGGGAGATTTTAGGGGCTGAGTTAGTGTTGTGCTCGGAACCCCCTCATTGCACCCGATGATGGGATACGAGGGCAGCTGTACAGTGTTTCTATACAAAGAGTTTAGTGCTATGTGCATTCATTCTTTGATTTCCTAAATGCTGAGGGGATGGGGACACCTCTGCAGCTCCGTCATGCAGAAGCCACGTCTTGCTGTTTGCCGAACCCAGTGCCGTGCGGGTTAGCGATCTCCTGTGAAACGAAGGAGGTTGTAGCCATTCATCTCTCAGCGTAACGGACTTCAGAAATTACAAGCTGTGGCACGCAGCTTAATCTTGCCACAAGGCAGAGCGCTGCATACTTTGCCTTCCATTTACGCATGCCATGCCTTTTTATTAAATGCAAAAGAGCAGTGGACAGGATTTCTCTGGAGGACTTGCTTTGGCTGTAGTTGGAAATCGCCAGCGCATTCCAACACGCAGGGAAATAAATGGATGATGGTGATTTCTTTCCCATTCATAACCACTACCTTAGAAATGCGAGGACAGAGTTATGGACTGTCCTCCACGTGTCCGGCAGCAGAGAAGGGTGAGGCGGCTGGTTTGGTTTTAACCCTGCAGATGACCCACTTCTTGAAGTATTTCTGTTCCGAGATGCAGTAAGGGCCGGGACAGCGATTGCGCATCTGTGCATGGTCAGGCCTTCACCAGGGATGGCTCTTTGCCGCTTTCTTTTCTCTGTTCCTCCTTGTATTATAACTGTGCATTGTCTCTCTGTTGTTGCAGTGTGCAGAGGAGTGAATGCCCCATGTTGTGTTAGTGCCTGTCTGCCATGCTGGCCTGTCTGCCAGGACCAGGTGACCTCTCCTTTCAGCTTCTTTCTTACACGCAGATGAACACTGGACTTCAGAAATGTGAGTGACGTTTTGTCTGCAGGATGTGGTTAACTGTTAAATCTGGCTCTGCTACAGCTGTGACATGAACATTTAGTATACAGTGGAAAAACTATTTAATGTTAGAGTCGTTCTTTTGTTTTGCCTTCAAGGCACCCATCGATAATGGCTCTGAGAGATCGCTGTGGAGGTTCACGTGTGTGCAGCGAGCTCTCCCCGCTCCCCGGCTTTACAAAGGTTAATTTTAACCACAGCAAGGCAAAATGCAAGTGAGGTTTCTATGAGATTCATGCCTGTCTGAAAACATTTTGTGCTAGAAGTGTGCCAGCTGACTTGCTTCTTAACACAACTTTTTCCTGACTCTTTTTCACTTCCATTCGTTTAATTACGCATAGACACCATTAAAAGTTGAATCAGGCTAACAAACCTTTTGAGGTCAGCAGCTCTGTTGTTCTACATACCTGGGGCGTAAACTGCAAATATTAGTGATCTAGCCCAAATTACTAAAGTTCAAAGTTTCCATCTTCCTTCTGATGTCTCTTTTGTGCCTCTGAAATGTGTCTGCAGAGTGCTCTGATGATTCGTTTTTTGATAGCTTCAGTCATTTTTGTGATAGCTGTAGTAGTATTTTTAAGAAGGACCTAGGCTTGGGGATGCGAGTTTACCGACGTGAGATTTGTTTAACTCTTTCCCCTCTCTCCTCTTTCTCACTGAAGTTGCACATTGATTGCTCAGCTGAAGTTTCAGAAGAACCAAGGTTTCCACTAAGATCTGTGCACTTAAGGCTCTGACTTGTCTCCTGTATTTGAAATGTGCGTTAAGAGATCTCTGTGCCCTCGGTTTGCTGAGGGACTCTTTGCTCTTTAAAACCACGTAATTTACACTCCAGTTGTAGCTGCAGTTACTGTGCTAAGACTTGGGGTGCTACAGAAAATGGGTAAGATCATTTTGCAGTTGAGGGTGATGTGGTTACGGCCCTGACAGAGGTCAGTGACGCTGTTCTGGTACACACACGTGCTCCCCACAGCACTTCCATCACACTTACGTCAACTCCACGGGCTTGGTAATTGTAACACCACCTTCAGCAACAGTAAAAATTCTTACTACCAGAAGGGCATCCTTATGTGGTGTGGAACTGGGCATTCCCCTCCTTTCTCCTTTCCGTTCCCCTTGGAGTTTTGCTGGCCAAAACACACTTACTCAAAAGTCAGGCTCTTGTGGTGAGGTCCTTGCATCACACCAAGTTTCTTCGGTGGCTTGGAGAGCAGATTGTTTGAGATCTTTGTGAGGGCAGCTGCGCATAAATCACGTCTTTGCTAATTACACACTGACGAGGCGCTGTGCTGGTGTGTGGGCAGTTCCTTACCCTGATGGTACCTGATGCTGTTTGAGAACTGCCTGTCCCTGCTGTGCCGAAGGCGTTGCTTCATCCAGCCTTGGGAAGAGCCTCGGGTACCACATCTCGGAGAATTTAGGCCATGCAGGAGCTGGCAAGCGCTGGCTGGTGGTGGTAACGCTCAGCTTTTCGTTTTGTTCCGAGTCCTGTGGAAAATGAAACTGCTCACGCAGACCTTGCTCACCCGGCTGCAGATGTGGGTAGGATTAATTGGTGCCTTTCTCTCCGTACCGTGTATGCACGAGTAGGCCAGCCCTTGGCCAAAGGAAAGCTGAGTTAATGAGCATCTTTAATGAACGGTGACTTGTGACTTTTGGGGGGGGGGGGTTGGAAGCCGGCTTTAATAACAGCGCTGTTGCTTTTCTGAAAGGCACGGAACTCCACATGATAGCCTTTATTCAGACTTACAGTGTTTGTATTAATTTTTTTTAAGTGTAGCTTTCTGGATCGAGCTTTTTATTAATGATTAAAAATCCATGTTAGCTCAATTATCTTCTTTTTTTTCTTATTCACATTCAAATAAGAAGCACGTGGTCTGTGTAGTGGAAATTCTGTAGGTTAATATGCACATTTTTTTTCCCTTAGAAACTGTCCACTATGGGACTTCCAATTTCAGTATTTTTCTTCGAATTCCAAGCTGCCTCACAGGAAAAGGCAACCCTGAAATTTGTCCTTTTCTTATTGACTCCGTATTGGTATTCTCTTCTTCCTCCCAGTGACTCCAGTATAAAACTGACAAGTCAGTTGGGATACTTGAGGCAAGACCATTTGGGCAGTGTCTGCAGCAGCAATGCTTAAAGGATAGGGAGAAAAAGAGGGATTTTCTGTGCCAGTGGTGCAAAGCCAAGGTGAAAGGTGCTTCTTGGAGGGCTTAGGGAGTGAAAGAAGGAGAGGAAAGCAGGTTGAGGTGGAATATGGGGCCATCAGCTAACACTAAGTCTTTCCTAGGAGCAAGGGCTCTCTCTGTAAAACCTGCAGGGAAACTGCTGCAGTTCAGGTTTTTATGCAGAAGACTGGCACAGCTGTTTTTCACTTATCCCGACATGGATGCTCTCATTAGGGGAGGAATCCTGAAGGCCTGTTTGTGTTTTGTTTAGTGGTAATGAAAATCTATCTGTAGGCAGTTTTAAAAGCAGTGGGGTTTAAAGCCTTGATGTGAAATGTACTTAAAAGATGCTACATTAGTGCTGAGGTGAGGCAGAGGAATATATCGCATTGCATGATAAAAATAGCTCCGGTGGTGAGACGCACGCAGGAATGTGACCAGACGCATTGGTTGCCACGGGATTAGCGGGATGTAGACTCGCAGCTCCCCGATCGATCAGGGTAATTGCTCATCTGCACTGCTTTACCTTATAGGAAAGAGGAAATAATTACTTTTTAACCAAAGCATTCTGCCTTGCGTTTACCATCAGGTAACTTTGTGAAGCTCATCCTGTTGTTTTCTTAACGTGGCTTGCTCATCTGCCACCCTCCTTGGCATTTTATGGCCTGATCTGGAATTCTTGGACTTGCGCACGGATGAGGAGTGCTTCTAACACCAGCATCTTCCTTCGGTCTATTCCAGCTGGTTTGCGTTTTTACTTAATAACCAGACCTAATTGTTCTTCACTGGTTTGTGGATATTTGTGTGGAATAGTCAGACTCTTGCTCACCCCGCGATGCCTTTCTCCTAATTTTTTGCTGCCTTAATGAATCCAATCATCAAATCTTGCTTGTGGAACGATTAACGAAGCACATATTAAGCAGCACCTTGGGAACTTTAGAAATACATCACCTTGGTCAGGCCTGAGTGGAATGGCTGAGTTAGTCCGCAGTAACAGGAGCGCAATCTTAGCTGTGTGCAAAACAGGCTCTGTTTGAAATGGAGTTGGTTTCAGAAGATCCTATCCAAGGGATTTAAAAGACGGTGTGCCATCTGGTACGGTGCCAGGCTTGATGTTGGTTCGTCATTTCAGGTGAACCGAGGGGTTATTTTTTTCTCGTCAGAGGAAGATTCAGGATTACAGATGTGCTGTAACTGATAGCTGCAGCCTGTTCAAACATCGAGCTGCTTTCTAAAAGCTTCCATCACAATTCCTGTGCAACGGAAAAATAGGTGCTTGGGTAGGAGAATATTTAGTGTATCTGTTCATTGTTTATATTTACCACATAGCTTGCTGATACGCTTATAGAAACGTAAGCCAGGCTGGGAAATTTCGATGGTTAAGATGTCTTAAAGAATCTACTTAATTTCTCATCTGAAAAGCTTTATGTGACAGTGGCCATAACAGTAACGGTACAGATGGGGTGGATTCCTTTGTCCGTTGTTGATGGATGCTTGACTCATGGCGAGTTGCGAGGGTCATCTCCTGGGGAAGAAACAGAACGGAATGAGCATGGGCAGTGCTAAAAATGAAGGTTGGGAAGCTCGTGAAGGCCTTGGCCGCTGAGGTGAGGTAATACTGGCAGAGTCCGTTGGGAGGCTCCTCTCTCCATTAGGAGCAGAGCAGCTCCCTCAGAAGGACAGGCAGAACCCACCTGCCTGCAGCCACAGGGACAGTCAGGATGAGCAGCGAGGACGGTCAGGTTCACATCACACAAGCATTTCCTTTGCTAAGAGAAGGGGTGATGTGTTCGGACAGCACAGAGAGGGAGGTGTAACCAGCGCCGGGGAACGTGCTATGCTAGGATACAAGACAACCTGCTTGCAAAGCTGCTCGTTTCACAAACAATATTTGTGTAATTACCCTTTCTTTTGCTATCCATCGTATTTTCCGTCTCCTGGCCTTTACTTTCTGAAAGCAAATGCTCTTAGAGCAGTGGTGCTCTCCCTCACCTGCAGAGACGGGAAGCTGCAGGATGTGGGGACGGCTGGTACTTGGGCTTGAGCTGTTGTCGGGAGGCAATTTGTTTAAGAGATTCAGAGGTGGATTTTCAAGAGGAGGGGCTGTTTGCTTGGGAGCATCCAGTTCTTTGCTGGAGCATTAGATTTCCTTGGCTCGGGGGGGCCGGGTGCAGGGCTGGGCTGCTTTTGGGCTCTGGAGGAGCCAGCTGCTGCATTTCCCGTGTTTTCAGCACAGTAGCAGATGATATGGGGATGCGAAAAGTATTAGAAAAAAGGATGGGTGTTTTTTTCCTGTAAACTATTGCAATGGAGGGGGGGCTGAAATCAAGCACGAGCCAAATTGCCTTGTGGAAGCTGCACGCCGTTATTTGAGATGATAAAATCACTTGTAAAGCGGTAGTCCCATAGGAGTTAAGCAGCAGAGCTGTGGGAGGGGACGGGCCCAACTCCCCGCTTGGAATACAGTTGGCAACAAGCTTCCCTAGATTCCTGAAGTTCTCTCCAGAAGCACTTGGAGCTTGTGGGTGAGGTAGGTATCTGGTAATGGGAGTAAGTGAAACCACACCTCTGTCTCCACAAGGCTTTTGTCTGTCTGGGAGTAGCATCTCTTTAATCTGTGAGGTAATCGCGTAATTTTGCCGTGTGCATCAAGGATGTTGTCCTTAGCGAAGGTGCCACACTGAAAATCCAGCTGAAGAAATAATTGCACACCATAAAATAACACACGTGTAGCCTCCTTCCATTTGCTAAACTTGGACTGACAAGGGTTTCCTAATGGACAGAGAGACACTCACAGTGCTTTCAGATGTCAGCAGCTAGAAAAGAACGCGAATGTAAATGGAGGCTTGAGTTGAAGTGCTTCAGATGGTTCCCACCTCAGCGTTACACGGGTTTAATGTTTAATTTATAACTTTCTGCTTTCTGAATTACACGGTAAAGATACTGAGAGTGGCTCGAAGACAGCCTGGGGGAGACAGCTTTAAATTAAGAGAATAGAGACTGGCCCACCACCTCAAGCCGTAAGAAATATTCCAAGCTGGAGACGGGCTAGTGTTTATAGCACAAACCAATATTTTTTGTCCAACTGTAAGCACACTGATCAAAACACCGGCTTCGGTTTGCTCCCCTGGGCAGGTCTTGCCTTAAGCCGGTCTGGGGGAATGTGTTGTTCACCAAGTAATAAAGGGAATGAGGTTCCTGGTACACAATCTAGAAGATGAAGTTCTTGCCTCTTGATTCCTTGGAGGTTTTCTACCTTTGCCGTGCGACTGTCTTGCCCTGGGGTTGATCCCTTCCTTACCAGAATCAGTATTGACCAATTTCCTTTCTCCGCAGGGGACACTACACAGAAAATGAGATCTGCACAGTATCCTACCCCAGCAGAATTGGATGCTTATGCTAAGAAGGTCGCCAACAATCCACTGACTATAAAGATTTTCCCAAACAGTGTCAAAGTTCCCCAGAGGAAACACATACGCCGTACTGTGAACGGACTTGATACTTCGGGCCAGAGGTACAGTCCCTACCCGTCTCAGGCCACCACGAAAACCGGCCTCCTGGCGATAGTCAAATCTCCAGCGAAAGGAATCATCAAAGACTTTGACGGGACACGCACGCGTCTGCTGCCGGAAGCGATGATGAATCCCCCTTCCACACCATACGTTGCACCTAGCACTTTAACCCACCCGCAGGCGCTCGCTCGCCAGCAGGCTCTCCAGCATGCACAGACTTTGCCGCACCCCCAGAATATCCCGCAGCCACAGACTTTGCAGCACCCTCAGGGTATTCCACAGCCACAAAGCTTACCGCACCCTCAGGGGATCCCGCAGCCGCAGGCGCTGCCGCACCCTCAGAACATGCCGCAGCCGCAGGGCTTGCAGCATCCTCAGACCATGGCACACCAGACTCTGCAGCACCCCCCGAATCCTTTGCTGCAGCCGGGTTTACATGGAAGCAGAAAGATGCCGGATGCAGATGCGCCGCCGAATGTGACCGTGTCTACCTCAACCATTCCCCTCTCTATGGCTGCCACCCTGCAGCAGAACCAGCCGCCGGACCTGAGCAGCATTGTGCACCAGATTAACCAGTTCTGCCAGGCCAGGGCTGGCATTAGCACTACCTCAGTGTGCGAGGGACAGATTGCAAACCCCAGCCCTATAAGTCGCAACCTGCTTATCAATGCAAGTACCAGGGTATCTACTCACAATGTCCCTACGCCCATGCCTTCCTGTGTAGTAAACCCTGTCGACCATGCTGCTGCTGCTATTCCTCCTGCCTCTGTTAACGTGCCCATGGTGAATATTAACAGGGTGCCGCCCGCCTACCAGAATGAAATCAAATCGGTTGCGTGGAACCAGCACCAGCTCGCGCATCTGCAGCAAATGTGTGGGGATGCCGCTGGGCCTGCTGGTCTCACAGGGAAGCACCCTCAGAGAGAGATCGCGGGGCAGAGTTTTCCTGGCAAAGCTTCAAACTACCCTCAAGAACTGTGCATGGGCCAGTCGTTCAGCTTGAAGCCCCCCATCGAGAAGCCTACGCCTTCTCCGCCTGTGAACGGGTTGCAGGGACCCTTGCCATATACCAACGGGCACTATTTCCAGCCCATCTGGAATAACATTCTGCCCACACCCAACAGTGACAGCTCTGGGTCCCAGGACCTCGCCATGCCTTTCCACGGGGGACAGCCAGCAGGAGCGCCGCTAGATTGTGCAGGAGGAACTCATTACAGAGCTGGAGCTGGCCCATCCAGCCAGAATAATGTGATGCAGACCATGGATTACCTAAGCGGGGACTTCCAGCAGTCTTGCTTCAGAGATCAGAGCATGGCCATGCTGGGAAAAGTCCATCGGCCTCCCATGAACCGAGCACCTGAACCAACCGATAGTCGAAATCTTCATATTCAACACCCAGGGTATAGATAGGCTGCAGTCACTTTCACAGACAAAAAAATTATAGGTTTAGTCTTAATTTTAATTAATAAGCAAGGCGTTTTTAACTTGCAAACTTGTGTGATCATTATAGTAACCATCGGAAGAAGACATACTGTATATTTAAAAGCTTTGCTTACGTGTTACCTATCCTTTATGAATCAAATATTTAACATGCTTTTTGTTTCAAAGAATTTCATTACACTACTTCACGCCACAGCTGTTTCCTCACCGCAGAATCCCCTTTGTGCAGCTTTTGCCTTCTGCTTAGTAGCTGCTTGCCGGACTGATGTTGAGTTGCTGCAGGGTTTTCGCAGTTGCATCTGTTCACCGGCTCCGTCAAGAGCGAGGTAGTGTAGCTGCTTAAATTTCCATCTCAATTTCCTCTGAAGATTAAGAGCAACAGAGTTTGTCAGGAAGCAGGGCTTATTTTCGACTCGAAAGCCCATTTCATTAATGCATTAAACATTGACCATTTGCACTGTCTAGAGGCCTATTTAATTGAAAAAGAAGCCTATGTTTGAAAAGAGCAAGCTAGGGGTATGTATTTAGGCATTAATATAGGAAGAAGCTTTTCAGCTGTTTCTTGCTGAGACGCCCATGTTTATCGTTTAGACTTTGTCCAAAGTCAAAAGTCTCTGGCAGATTTCTCCGACACTTTTTGTTTTGTGGACAGGGTATGGAGGAGAGGGAAACGGCAGGTTTAGGATGAAGGCAGCACAGCTGCCGTAGGTAGCTGCCTTTTTGCTGCATCGTATTTTCCTTCCTCACTCCCCTTTCGCCAGCCTAAGAGCTAGCTTTGTCTGAACCCCTCGCTGCTAGGAGTCTGGCTGTCCTGATGTGAAGGGAATCCAGACCCACTGACAACTCCAAAAAGGGTTCAGCCGCTTCTCCGGTAGCTAAAATTAATTTCAGGGTGAGGAGACGTAACTCAAGCTCGTCTCCGGTGCAATGAGTGGGCGCGCGGGGCGGCGTGGCACGGTCCCGTTCCGGCGGCAGTACCGCTGGGACGGGAGGCGGTTGATCCCAAGCGAAGCTCCGCTCACGAGCCACTGTGGGACTGACGGTCCTGTATTCATCTCCGTCAAAATGCCACAGCAAATGAAATGGAACAATTCTCTCTGGGAATTAGCGAGGCTGTTTCTAACATCCCTTTTTCCCAGGGTCTCGGTGCCTAACTCCTCCTGTTCCTTTCCCACATCCCTTCGAGCAGCTGGTCGAGTCAGTGACCGCAGGACACTAACCACTGGGTAACCTCAGCGTCTCGTTCTCCTCCGTGTGCCGAAACATCTTTTCCCTCCTAACAGCCGAGTTTGTTGTGAGTAACCAGTTCCTCCTCTCTCTTAACGAGACTGATACTTGAACATAATGATCACAGTCAAGTTTGGAAATTAAAAAAAAAAAGATAATAAGAAAAGAAATAAATGCATTGATTCTTTCTATGTACACTGGCTAAAAAATATTGCTCTACACTGTAACTTTTAAGTGTAATATTTCTGTATGAATGTCGCCTGGTAGTGTGGGTTTGAGTAGCATTGCGTATGGGTGAACCCACTGGCCTCTGCCACCCACTGGCCTCCCTCACAGCCCTCTGGAAAACAAAGCCTTAAGTATTTGCTCCTTGAACTTTCCTTAACGAGCATGGTTTAAAATCTTACCCGACATCATACGAAATTGAGAGAAAAAAACAAAAAAAAAAAGGAAAAAAAAATAACAAGTTTTGAAGTGACGTCATAGTTGGCTTAGAGATTCTTAAAGAAGTTTTTCGTAAATGGGAAAATTAGCAAACATTTTATTTGTATTTTTTTAATTTAGACGTGTAGTCCTGGGCTGTAACAAATATTTAGGTTTCAAAGCTTAGCAGAGTACGTTTCCTGACTCCTCGCGTAAGTTGGTACACTTATATCCTGTCATTATTTAAATTCTTTTTAAGTGTACTATAAACCGTTCTTTAGTGGTAACTCTTTAGCAAAGTGAAGCAATTTGACTAAAGACGGATTAAATTATGTGTTGGCTTGTGTTGCCTTATATTTAAAAAAAAGGAAAAATTGCCTGATTGTGTTATGCCAAATGATAGCAACATGAAGTCCTAATTTATTGTTTATAATCGTATTCCTGCAGTCTTTGTGAAAACTGGTAAATATACATCTATGAAAGAACTAAACTCCCGAGGCTTTTCATGCAATATTTTTCTGAATCCATTCGATTGGAAGCCGAGGTGAAGCTGCTTCCCTGACAGCCTCCCCGTCGCCCACCCCATCCGCCCCCCGATCGACCCAGGGCTGTGCTATGACGTTAACCTTCCCCACCGAGTTAGTTCCTGTAAGGTGTTCTGCTACCTGAATACAGATCTTTGTACTAAATAAACTATTGGCCTCTCCTCTCTTCCGGAGCTGCTCATCCCGACTGTTATTAAAAGCTGTTTTTTCCCTCCTGCTCCTCTCCCGAGGGAGAGCCTGCGTGTGTCCCGTGCTGTGGCGTTGGTGGAAGCGGTTCCGTGCCGGCGAGGGGTTTGCGTTAGCGGTGGCAACGCACCGGGAGGTGCTGGGGATTGTTCCATGCGGACCGTCCCAGGTAGAGCAACAACCTTAGAGCCTTTGCCCCGGTACAGCAGGACCGGGATCCAAAGTAGTCCGGAGACTCATCCAGGTGGGACATTGCTTGAAAAATAGGAAACGTTTTACTATTAAAATCAACTTAAATGCTTCCTTTTGTTCTAGGAGTGGGATTTTTTTCTTTAAGCCGACCCCTTCCACTTCTCTAGCTGCCTGTTGCTGAGGGGCTCCTCTTCCTTCTCCTTGCCCGCTCCATGTCCTGTAAGGAGAAACGCAGCTGCTGGTCCTGCTCCTTCCCAGCCTCGGCGCGGGCACAGCGGATCCTGCCTGGGCATCCTGATGTGGGTGTCCCGCTTGCCGAGGGGGTGAAAGGGAGAGCGGGTGAGGCTCAAGCCCAAAGCTGGTGTGTGACAGGAGCTGTTCTCTTTTGGAAACACTTGAACACGCAGTTTTATTTCACGCCAAAACCAGAGTAACCTGAAGACCGAGCGTGCACCTTCCCCCTGGGCTCACCACCGCTCGCCTTCCCTTTCCGTCTGTCTCTTCGTCTGTGGGTCAGTGGCTTCCTGACCTCTGACTCCAGCACCGGGTTCCTGTTCCCCTAATGGATCTGAGGCGCTTGCAGATGACAGTTCTGCTCCTTGAGGGAAGAGTAAGGTATTTTCAGATGTTTTACTTATTTCTGCTGTCTCCCCAGCAATAAAATCTGTCCCATTTACTGTGCCAGACCAGTTTAGCAGAATACCAGTTTTCTGATGGTTCCTGGCATCTCCCTTGCCAGCCGGAGGTGGCCATCACATCCTAGGAGGGATAACGGCCTCAAGGTGCACCAGAGGAGATTTAGGTTGGATATTAGTTGTAATTTCTTTACTGACAGAGTTGTCAAGCACTGAGAGGCTGCCCAGGGGGGCGGTTGAGTCGCCATCCCTGGAGGAGGTTAGAAGACAAGAAGTTGTACATGGGGACGTGGTCTAGTGGTGGACGTAGCAGGGCTGGATTGATGGTTGGACTCAGTGATCTTCAAGGTCTTGTCCAACTGAAACTATTGTATGATTCTTTAAACATGGAAGCCTAAACCCTTCCACGAGGAATCTTCCACCTCCAGCATGTCTTTTGAGGAGAATCTTTGAAGCTGTTAAATCCCAAGCCCGGTTTGTTACAGCCCAAAGTTAACATGTCATAAAGACACTTGTGAGTTTTCCTTCTTCAAGCTAACAGTGTGCAAGATGTCTCCGTGGGACGCGGCTGCTCCCGTAGAAACCAAACAGAAATGCTCACTGGGGAGAGAACTGGGAATTGATGCTGCATTTCATTAAAGCACAGGCCGATTACAAACGCTGCTGCTCGTCTGCTAAGGGTATGAATAGTGTCTCTTTTTAATTTCATTTTGTCTGCAGGAGAAAGAAAAAGGCAGAAAAAGAAAGGGAGAGACCTGGTGCGTCTGCCCCTTCGGCTGGTTTGGTGTGGGGCGAGCGCGGGAGGCTGGCGTGGGCAGCAGCTCGGGGTGGATGCTTGTCCCAAAGGGAATTTGAGGAAGGGTCTTGGTGCGTTCCTGGGGTCTGAATGTGTCGGGCGTAGCCCAGAAAAGCACCAGGAAGGTCTGGGAAAATAGAAGTGACACAAAATCCCAGAGCATGAAAGATGCTGAAAGAATTATTGGAGGAGGAGTTGGGGAGATGGTTGAAGTCCTGTCAGAAGAGAGGGTTTTTTGACAACATCAGTGAGGGTTAGGGCTGCCCCATGCCCTGAAGGCTGGTTTCTCTGACCAGGAGGGTAATGCTATGGGGAGACAGGGAGCTGCTCCAGAAACCGGACCCAGCAGCTTCCCTGGACCGAGTGCCCTGCAAAGGGCTGTCCCAAATTCTGGGGTAATAAACTCCAAGTTTTGCTTATAAGATAACATTAAATACAAAATTTTAAAGTGAAGTCATAACCCTTTCTGGTAGACAGGAGTTGCGAGGGTTTTCTTTCCAGTGATCCTGCACCCAATTTAGGGCATGGAGCACGCGGGCTTTCATCTCTAACTGATACAACAGCTCAACCCCCATCTCCTCTGCGCTTTCCGCAAACAGGCGAGTGTCAGAATCCCTCTGATGGCAACCGAATACCTTTCATCCTGTGTTCACTGTTCAGATTCTAAGAAATCTATTTGGTTCCTATGTGCTTTTCCAGGAATTTGGGCTAAATCGGGCAGCTTAGCCCAGTCCAGCTTAGCCGGGAGGAGTTGGCTCTGCCCACAGGCGCTGCCGCTCCATCCAGCCAACCTGGGGAGTTTGACCTTCAGGATCCTCCTCTCTTTTGACTGCTGCGGCTCCTTCAGTGTCTCAGTTCTTCCTCTGTCCCCCAAAAGGAGGAATCCCTCCTGCGTAGCCTTTTCAGGAGGCTTTTACGCTGTCTTTGCTGTTAGATCTGTTCACCGGAGTGAGGATCTGATGGGATAATGAGCCAGCGGGGACCTCGATGTGAGCAGCCACTGCCTCCGATGAGGGGTTACCTGCAGCCACCACTGAGCTGAAAGCTACAGCAGAGTAAAATCCAACCTTTAAAAACTCCTTCTTTAGGGCCAAATAGGGTTTTCTTCCAAAGATTTAAGTGCTGTGTTGGTCTTTTCCCTCTAAACTGAGCTCACTGTGCCCCTGGGGATGGTGGGAGGATGTGAGTGTTGAGTTGGACCCAAGCGAGACTGCGCCCAGATGTTCTCTGCCAAAAAGAAGCAGCATGTCAACTCAGGATGGACGCTTGGAGAGGAGCAACTGCTGCAGGCGAGGTGAAAACCGGGAGCTGGAAAACAGTCCTGCCCAAAGTGGGGGTCCTGGAGGATCGCAGGGGAGTGGAGGAACCAAAGGAAAGGGGTGCTGGTTGAGCTTATGTTGGGCAACGCCTTTCAAGTGCTCTTCCAGTGCTCAACAAGGCCAAATTGCAATAAACTTGCTGGAGTATTTTATCTAATTAGCTTAAGTTAATTCCAAGGCAATTGGGTACAAATTGTTCATTCAGCGCAGACAGCTGCTGGCTCAAGAGCTGCGATAGAACTGACTGAAATCACACCGGGATTTAAACGGTCCTGCTGTAAAACCCTCTCCTTCACCTCCCCAACCCCTCAGTCCCGGAAGGGCAAAGGGCTGGGGAAGGAGCCCGGCTGGGTTTAGTAAAGGATGTGAAGAGCAAATGTGTCTGGAGTTGTTCTCCTTATGAAATATTAATGCCTGGTTGAGCCGTCCTGGCTGAGAAGCATCGATAATCAGCACAAATCGGGGCTCTGCTGCATCAGCAGATCAGAGAATCGTAGAATACTTTGGGTTGGAAGGAATCTTGATGCTCATCCAGTTCCATCCCTGCCATGGGCAGGGACACCTCCCACTGGATCAGGGGCTCCAAACCCCATCCAACCTGGCCTGGAACCCCTCCAGGGATGGGGCAACCTGGGCCAGGGCCTCCCCACACTCATAGTGAAGACATTCTTCCTTATCTCCAGCCTAAATCTTTCCAGTTTATACCCATTCCCCTTTGTCCTGTCTGTATAAGCCTTTGTAAACAGTCCCTCCTCAGCTTTCTGGTGGCCTCTTCAGATACTGGAAGCTGCTCTAAGGTCTCTGAGCCTTCTGTTCTCCAGGCTGAACAACCCGGAGAAGAGAAGACTCTGAGGAAACCTTATAGCGACCTTCCAGTACCTGAAAGGTGTGACATGGCCAAATTACATGGTTTGGCCAAAAAAAAAGTCTCCATCTCCATCCAAAGATGGTAAAAGGCTTTGGGGTTTCATGAGATGAGGACATGGCCATGTGGTTGGGGTCTTAAGCCACCAGTGGTCCACTCCCTGCACCCGGGGACTCCCTCTGTTTAATAATGCTCTGCTCTCCCTCCAGCATCCCAGGAACCACCCGGCCAGTTCTGAGTCCCGTTGGAGCGAGCTGGCAGGCTCTGAGCCTTTCGACTAAATCTTCAACCCACCGAGTTTCCAGGAAGTTTATTTTTAAACTTGATATTTGAGGCTAAATCTAGGAGGAAATCGCTTTTTCCACCCTCTCCCCCCCTGAATATGAAGAGCATCACCTCCTGCTGCACAGCCGAGGGATTTGCTCCCGTTTCATGCAAACACGGGAAGGTTAAGAGGTGCTCCAAGATCCGGCTGACATTTCCAGCCAGGCTGCGCACGGCGACGTGGCTCCGGGGTAAATGGAGCTGCCGTGCGGTGCTCATCATCTCCAAGAGCATCTTTGCCGGCGCTGGGAGCCACCGGAGAGCAAAACCTCACGGCAAAGTCACCTTTAGGATTGGAGAAGGGAAAAGAGCCAAGGAGGGACGGCAGAGCGATGGGAATCGCCGCTGTGGGGCCATGGACCCTGGCGCTGGTTTTCCTCCCAGCGTGGTTTTCAGGGCTCACAGCCAGGAGCTGCCACGCAGGCTTTTGCCGGCGTCGCTTGACTGCTTTTCCTTCATAAATAATCAATGGGTTTATTTCTTTTATGGTAACGGGTGTGCAACACGAGGCTGCCAACGCCGGACAGGACGTCTCCACACAGAGAGAGAGAAAGTGCCTATATACACATAAATATATAAATTAAAAGTATATAATTAAGATAAAATATTAAAAACACCCAAATAAATACATATAAAAATACAATATAAGCCCTGGCTGCTGCTTTTACCCTTTTGTAGCTCAGACGGAGTCGGTCAAGGAGGAAAAAAAAGTGGGTTAAGGCTCTGTAGGAGGAAAGAGAAATAAAGAAGAGGGAATGTGCGGTGGAGCAGAGGGGGATTGGGGCACCCGCGGGGCTGCGGTTCTGCCCGGTTTCGTCCTCCCAGCGCCAGGAGGGCAACAGTCGGGGCTGATACTGGGCACCAGTGTGGGCTGGCGCTCGGCACCAGTATAGGGCCAGCATTGGTTCCCACTATGGGCAAGAAGAGGGCATCAATCAGGGCTGGCGCTCAGCACCAGTTTGGGTAGGAGGCTGTCCCCATTCCCAGGGATGTGCCACCATCCGCTGGGCTGGGACCCACCCCTGGGGGACATTCCTGAGGGAATGGGGTCCCCAGCAGCTTCTCCCACCCCCACCAATCCCAGCCAGGACTGCGGGGTGCAGCTAATTAGTGGCTAATTACATTAAGCCGAGGCGGCACTAATGCAATTGCAGGATTAGCCTGCGGAGACGGCGCCCCCCGTCCCCCCCCTCCATTGCTTTTTTTTGGGGGGGTGGGGAGGGATGACAACACCCACCTGAGGTCTGATCCACCTGAGCACCCCCAATGCACCCCTCCTGCCCCCCACCTTGGCTGCTCCTCTCCCAAGGCTGTAATTGCCCCAGCGCTAATGAGGGGAGGGGGTAGAGGGGTGAGGGGTGCAGGACCACAGCACCCCAAGGCTGGCGACCCCCCCTATGCCATCAATTACCCAATTAACCGAGTCCGTCTGCTGCCGGGACGTGGGTCAGGGATTACCTCCCTCCGTGCCCCCCAGGACTGCCTCTCCACCCCTCCTCAGTGGCACCACAACCCCCCCCCAAACCAGCAGGGTCTGGGATCAGGGATCCCCCTATAGGAGCACCCCCAAACCTGCAGGGACTGGGGACAGGGGTGCCCCCATGTGAGCCCCCCCAAACCCACAGGGACAGGGGTCCCCCCATGTGAGCCCCTCCAAACCTGCAGGGACAGGGACAAGGGTCCCCCCAAACCAGCAGGGTCTGGGATCAAGAGTCCCCCCTATAGGAGCACCCCCAAACCTGCAGGGATTGGGGACAGGGGTGCCCCCATGTGAGCCCCCCCAAACCCACAGGGACAGGGGTGCCCCCAAACCAGCAGAGTCTGGGATCAGGAGTCCCCCCCCATGAGCACCCCCAAACTTGCAGGGACTGGGGACAGAGGTGCCCCCATGTGAGACCCTCTGAACCTGCAGGGACAGGGGTGTCCCCAAACCAACCGGGTCTGGGATCAGGAGTCCCCCCTATACGAGCACCCCCAAACCCGCAGGAACTGGGGACAGGGGTGGCCCCATGTGAGCCCCCCCAAACCACCAAGGGACAGGGACAGGGGTCCCCCCGATACCGCAGGGTGTGGGGACAAAGGTCCCCTCATGTGAGCCCCCCCATTCTGGAAGGAGCCGGGGTCCCCGTCCCCCCTGGGGGAGGAAGGAGGTTCAAGCGGCCGTAATAAATACAAGAAAAGTTTATTGACCAAAAAAAGAGGTGGGGAGGGGGCCCGGCCCGGGGTAATAAATAACAACCGTGCTCCCGGGGGGGTCCCAGATACAAAATATGGCTCTAGAGGGGCAGTGGGGTCCCCCCCGGGCTCCCCAGCGAGGCTGGAGGAGGGGCCGGACGCCCTGGTGAGGGGCTTGGGGGGCACAGCCCCCCGGCACCTAGGAAGGGGCTGCCCTGGGGGGGCCGCAGCGGGGTCCCAGCCCCGGGGGGGGGGGACGGGGGAGCATCCCCACCCCCCCACCTACCTGAGCGACCCCCGCGCCGGTGGCTGCAAGCGGGGGCTCAGCACCAACGGAGACACCCCCGGAGGGGCTCCCAACTCACGTCCTGTCCCTCCTGGGAGGCACCAGGGCTCAGGCCAGGATCTTCTGGGGGATCTCCACCGAGGCTTTGATGAAGATGGCGTTGTCCCGCACGTAGTTCCGTTTCTTGATGTCCTCATGGGAGATGAACTTAGGGTAGCCGAAACCCAGGGTGCTCTCATCCAAGGAGCTG
The DNA here is from genome assembly GCF_017976375.1 of Cuculus canorus. NCBI lineage: Eukaryota > Metazoa > Chordata > Aves > Cuculiformes > Cuculidae > Cuculus > Cuculus canorus. The sequence continues at coordinate 4,908,013 of NC_071420.1, forward strand.
CGCGAGGCTCCCGGTTTCTGGAAGTTCTTCCAGTTGGGATCGGGGTGGAAGGTCTCAGTGATGTGCTGGGGCTTGGAGAGCGAAGGGTCGCTCTGGTCCAGCAAGGAGAAGGTGACGCGGTAGGAGAAGGGCCACTCCAGCAGGTTGTCGTACTCGCCGGGCAGCACGCGGATGTAGACGGAGAGGTGGCTGCTCTCCCCGCTGCCGTTGCCGTTGAGGAAAGCCGAGACCTGGAGCTTGTAGCCGTACTTGTGGGTGTAGAAAGGGGGGCTGAAGAACTCGTAGTTGCTGCGGGCTTTGGCCTCCTGCAGCTTGCGGGTGTAGTCGGTGATCTTCCAGATGAGGATCCCGTCGTTGCTCACCGACAGCTCCTCCACATCCCGACGCAGCTCCAGGATCTCCTGCCGCTGACGGCTCACCAGGGCGCACACCATGCCCAGGTGGGCCTTGGTGCTCTCCTCCAGGTGCCGGCCCATGGCCAGCTTGGGGCACTGCGGGGACAGGAGGATCAGCAGAGACGTTCCGATGGGTGCCGGTGGCACAGGACGGTGTGGGGACATGGGGTGGACAGGAGAGGAGGAGGATGTCATGGAGATGTTGTTGGAGCATGGAGGTACGGGAGCAGGACAGCACAAGGATGCTGTGGGGACACAGAGGTGGCACAGGGACACCTGGTTGGGACGGCGTGGGGACACTTGGGTGGCAAAGTCACACAGGGGTGAGGCAGGGCAAGGATGGGGACACCACGGAACCACGTGGATGGGACAAATCAGAACGGGGACACCACAGGGGATGGGACAGATGTCAGAGCAGGAGAGGTGTGGAGACGGTGTGGGGCACAGGCGCACGGTGGTGGGGACGGGGACAGGGTCACCCTCACCCGGTGCTTGCAGCCAGCTTCCTTGAAGGGGCACAGCAGCATGGCGGTGTTGCAGCTCTCCTTGAGGTGGGTGGGCACGTCCTCCCGGGCGATGCTGGGCATCCCACACTGGTTGGGGCAGGGCACGGGGTACCGGGGACACTGGTACTGGTGGTTCTGGGGATGGAGGGTGACCGTCAGCCAGGGCCAGGAGCCAAAGGGGTGAAGGTCCCCGTGGGACCCATCTCACCTGGATGGTGTCGAAGACGAACTCCTTGGCGCAGTAGGTGCAGGGCTGGGTGCGCTTGGGGCACTCGGCCAGGGCGTGCTGGGACAGCAGGCGCCGCATCATCCGTGCCCCGCACTTGTTCTCGCAGTACACGCTCTCCTGGGGGCACGTGCCCTGGTGGCCCTGGGGACCGCGGCAGCAGTGTCACCCTCCGGATGCCCTCACCAGACAGCCCTGCCAGGGACAGGGCTGTGCAGAGCCCCCCATGGCCATGGTGTCCCCCATCCAAGCTCTGTCTCCATGGCCAGGCTGTGTCCCCATGGTGTCCCCCATATGGGCTCTGTCCCCATGGCCAAGCTGTCCCCCAATGGTGTCCCCAAGGCCAGGCTGTCCCCCCATGGTGTCCCCCATCCGGGCTCTGTCCCCATGGCCAAGCTGTCCCCCAATGGTGTCCCCAAGACCAGGCTGTGTCCCCATGGTGTCCCCCATATGGGCTCTGTCCCCATAGCCAAGCTGTCCCCCCATGGTGTCCCCCACAGCCAAGCTGTGTCCCCATAGCCAAGCTGTGTCCCCATGATGTCCCCCATTGGTGCTGTGTCCCTATAGCCAGGCTGTGTCCCCATGGTGTCCCCCACCCAGTCTCTGTCCCCATGATGTCCCCCATCGGGGCTGTGTTCCCATAGCCAGGCTGTCCCCCCATGGTTCACTGCACCTCATGCTGCATCCACAACCTGACTCTGTCCCCATGGTGTCCCCCATCCAGGCCCCCTCCCCAGTGTCATGCATTGTCCCCACGTTGTCCCCCACAGCCACGTTGTTCCCCCTTGGTCCCCTCACACCGCACCTCCCATGGTGGCCCCATCCTATCCCCCTGCCTGCTGTGTCCCCCCCAGCGTCCCCGCCACGGCCATTCCCTTGGTGGCGGTGGCCCCACGCCCCGGTGCCCACCTCGAAGGCCTCCCCGGTGAAGTCGCTGGCACAGAACTCGCACTTGACGCGGCGCTTGGGGCAGCCGTGCTGGATGTGCTCGGGCAGGTCGCGGCGGCTCAGCTTGGCGCTGCACCGGTTGGGGCAGGCGATGACGTTGAAGCCACAGGTGCCGAGATGAGCCTTGGGGGGGGGGGGGGGGGGGGCACCGAGACAGTGAGGGGGCGGCTGTGGGGTGCAGCTTTGGCCCTCAAAATTCCGCTAGATCCTACCTGGAGGTGCTTGATGAGCCCGCTCCAGCGGCAGCCCTCCTCGCTGTGGATGCAGCGGATGGCCAAGCTCAGCACCTGCGCCTCCAGCTCCGGATCGGGGTAGATCTGGGGAGGCATCAGCATGGCAGGTTTGGGGGGGCACATGGACCCCCTTCCCGCCCCAGCCTGGCTGGCAGCCACGGGCACGCTGCCCGCCGCCGCGTCCCCCCCGGCGGCACACGAACAAGCCCCCCTTTGTTGGGAATGGGTTTCCGTTCTCCGGCCCCGCGGCACAAAGGGCTCTTGCTTCCGCGCGGGCGGCCGTGCCAGGCTGGTGTGGCGGTGCCAGGCGGGGGGTGCGGAGCCCCGGGATGCTGCCCTGGCGGTGGGGATGTCCCCTCGCTGCGGGGGTCCCTGGCGGCACACCCGGCTCACCTTGGCATAGTCCAGGGGCAGCTGATCCTCCGGGCACTTGAAGACGCCTTCGCTGCAAGACACACACAGAGGGGTTGGGATCACTCAGGGTTGGGAACAGCCGCTGTCACCGGTGACACGGCTGTAAGCGTGGAATCATAAAGGTTGGAAAAGACCTCCAAGCTCATCCAGCCCAACCTCACCATGCCTGCTACACCGTGTAGTCAAAATGCCACGTTTACACTACTTTTTGAACCCCTCCAGGGATGGAAACACCGCCACTGCTCAGGGATGGAAACTCCACCACCCTCTGCCAGGGCTTCACCGCTCTTCTAGCAGAAGGTTTTTTCCCTAATATCCAATCTAAACCTTCCCTGACTCAACCTGAGGCCATCTCCTCTCGTTATGATGTCCCAGGGGGTCCCCACCATCTCACTCCAGCACGTGGGTACTGCCCCTCTGAGCGCTCGCCTTGGCCAAATCCAGCCCTGGTCCCCAGGGAGCCATGGCTCTAATCCTGCTCCATCTGTCTGAGCTGGGAAATGCCCCCGCCAGACGCCCCCCCTGCGGGCACGGCGGCCGCAGTCCCCGGGGCTCTGGGCCATCCGCCGCCAGCGTGGCACCATCTGGAGCCCCACAGCCCCGTCGGGTCCCCGGGATTAAGGCAGGGTGCCGCGGCCGGCCAGGAGCGGTGCTGGTGGGGGGACACGGGCACCCACAGGTGGTGGCACCCAAGGGAGGTGTGGGGGGCAAACAGCTGGGCGCCAGATGTGCGGCACAGATGTGTGGCTCCAGGGGTAGGAAACATCCCCACCAGCCACCACCGTGAGCCAGGACACGGCACCAAGCAGCCACCACGGAGGGGTCCCCATCCCAGGATGGGGTGCTCCTCCCAAGGTGGGATCAGCCCTGCTTGGCTCCGACCTGTGGAGGGACAGGGATGGAGCCAAACGGGTCTCCTGGGTGGCCACCGTCACCACCGTGACGCTGTGCCCGGGGACAGACAGCTGTGACACCCCACACACCCCCGTGATGGACAACGGGGCGCGAGGCCATGGGTGCTGATGACCCCAAGGCTCTGGATGAGGCCACCAGGTTGCCCTGCCCGTGTGCCACCCCTGCACGTCTCATCTCCCCTGCACGTCTAATCGCCGCGTCCCTCGCCAGGCGCTGGCACGGCCTCGGCCGGAGCTGCCAAGGGGATGCGAGATGGCACAATGGAGCCAGCGGTGCTGCCCGGCACGTGCTGGCGCGGGATGGCCGGGCACGGCACGGTGACAGCCCCCACAGCCACCATCCCTGTGCCGCGGTGCCAAGGCATCCCAGGAAAAACCAGCCCGGTGCCATGGGCTGTGACCTCCATGAGGCACGGCCGCATCCAGCCCTGCCGTGAGCCTGGTCCTTCTGCAGCCGGTGTTTCCGTGGGAGTCACCGGGCACCCACCGAGACAAACAGTCCCTGGCAGCGCTGGGCATCCAGCTCTTTCTGGGGACCCCACGACTGGCATCTCCCCATGGCTGGCATTGCTCTGCCACCTTTCTAGGGACCCCATGGCTGGCATCACTCCATGGTTGGCATCACCCTACAGCTGGCATCATCCTGACACCTTCCTGGGGACCCCACAGCTGGCATCGCCCCATGGCTGGCATCACCCCATGGCGGGCATCACCCCACAGCGGGCATCACTCTGCCACCTTTCTTGGGAGCCCACAATTGGCATCGCCTCATGGCTGGCACTGCTCTGCCACTTTTCTGGGGACCCCATGGCTGGCATCGCCCCATGACTGGCATCATCCTGCTGCTTTTCTGGGGACCCCACGGCTGCCATCGCCTTGCCACCGCCCCAGGGGCGGGCAGCCCTTGCTGCCCCCCATGCATAGTGTCGGGGTGTCGGGGCTGGGGGGGCAGCGGGACGAGGACCCGAAGGCAGCGCCTAATCCCCTACAAAGCCTCCCCATTCCTCACGCTCGGCCGGGCAGGGAATGTGCTGAGGCAGCACTAGGGGGGCACCGTCCTTGCCTCTGACCTTTGTGGCGTGCCGGGGCGCAGCGGGGTGACGGCGTGGGGGGATCCCCAGCACCCCCAGCGCCACGGTGGGGGGTGGGATGACTCAGCCCATGGGATCCCCAAACCTGATGGGGTACAGATGGAGAGTCTCGGTGGGGGTACCCCAATATCCAGCTGCCCTGGCAGAGCCGGGGTGCCTGCGGGGCGGATGCGGGAGGGGTGCGGAGGTGCCGGCTGGCACAGGACCCAGGGAACACCCAGTTTCGAAGAAACCAGTGCTGGCTGGCGATGCCCGTGGGGCTCCCAGTCCGGGCAAAGGTTGCCTCTGCGGGGCGAGGCGCAGCCAGAGGCAGTGGTGGAAAATGGGGGCCCCCGGGGGGGAAAAAGGGGGGGGAGGCTTTGCACCTCCACAATCCCAGCCTGGGGGGCACGGATACCCCCATCCCACAGAGGAATCCCAGTCCCATACTGGGCACGGTGGCCAACAACGGGCTGAGCTAGCCCAGCACGTGCCGGTGGTGCTGTACCCCGAACCCCAGCCCAGCATCACCCGGGGGCGGAACGTACACCCCCCCCGCCCCCCCCAGCCCGGCATCGCTTCCTCCGGGGCAGGAAGGGGTTAAGCACCAATCTTTGCGAGCGTTCGAAACTCGCAGCCCTGCTCTTCCTCCTCCTCCTCCTCCTCACCGAGAGGGGCCACCCCACAGCAGCCCCCCCCACACACACACACACGGAGGGGCACCCCGAAACCTCTCCTTATAGGGGCACCACACATCCCCCAGGCACGCTGCACCCCCGGGCACCCCAAAACCTCTCCTCCTCGGGGCACCCCCAGCAACCCCGTTCTCAGCCAGGGGCACCCCCAGCCCTCCACACACATCCCCAGGCACCCTCCAGGGCTCCCCGCTTCATCTCCCTGCCCAGGGGCGCCCCTGGGTACCCCGCATCTCTCCAAGCACCCCATCCCCAGCCTGGGGCGCCCCAGGGCACCCCAGACTCCTTCCTCCTCGGGACACCCCCAGAGCACCCCACATCCTTCAGTCCCTGCCATCCCGCACCCCCTCCTCCTCCTCCTCGAGGAACCTTCCAGGGCACCCCACACTCCCTTCATTGGGGCACCCCCAGGGCACCCCACATCCCGCCCCTCGGGCACCCCGGACACCTTCTCATGCCCGTGTCCCCCCGCATCTCGGGGCACCCCGCACCCCATCCTCCTCGGGGCACTTCCAGGGCAACTCCAGCCTCGGGGCATCCCGCACCCCTCCCAGGTCTCGGGTACCCCCACACCCCCCAAACACGAGCACCCCACACCCCAGAGCACCCTGCACCCCTTCCCCATCCCCTCTGCTCCGCATCCTGAGCACCCCGCACCCCCTCCTCCTCGGGGCACCCCCAGAGCACCCCACATCCCCCAGCCCCGGGCATCCCGCACCTCTCCAGGATTCGGGGCGACCACCCCCCCACCCCGGGGCACCCCATACTCCCTGCCCCGGGCCCCTCCCCCCGCAGCTCCTCCCGGGGCGGGCAGGGGGTTATTTTTTTTGGGGGGGGGGGGTGTGTCTCCCCCTTCCCCCGGGGTGTAGGGTTGGGGGTGAGCGGGGTACTCAGTGTAAGGGGAAAAAAGGGGGGGTTCGCGGCGTGACGTCACGGCTCGTTGTGACGTCACGGGTCTCACCTGAGGAACTCCTGCAGGCAGGTGTCGCAGAAGCGGTGGCCGCAGGTGGAGACGCGCACGGGCTCCCGCATGGGCTTCCCGCACAGCGGGCACAGCACCCGCCGCCGCGGCCGCTCCAGCAGCTTGTAGTCAAAGCCCGGCATCCCGCTCCTCTCCCAACCCCGAGCCCCGCACCGACCCGCGGCTCTACCCGGCTCCGCCCGGGGCGGGGGCACCCCCAGCACCGCCCCCCGCACCGCCCCGCACCGAGCGTACCGCCCCCCCCAGAACCGCCCCCGAACCGGGAGGGACAACCCCCGCACCGAGCACCGGAGCATCGTACCGGGGACTTGGGGAGCATCACATTGGGGGGTTGGAACCCTGAGGGCTTGGGGAGCATCACACTATGGGGGTTGGAACCCTGAGGATTTGGGGAGCATCACACTATGGGGGTTGGAACCCTGAGGACTTGGGGAGCATCACATTGGGGGGTTGGAACCCTGAGGACTTGGGGAGCATCACATCAAGGGGTTCAGGACCCCCAACGTCAGGAACTGGCACCTGGGGGCTTGGGGAGCATCACACTGGGGGGACAGGGACCCTGGGGGGCCCAGGGAGCATCGCATCAGGGGAACATGGACCCCAGGGACTTGGGGAGCATCATACTCAGGGGAAGGGGAGGTCAGGACCCCCAACATCAGGCACAGGCACCCTAGAGTCTTGGGGAGCATCACAGCGGGGGAGTTGGGACCCTAATATCAGGCACTTTGGGGACTTGGGGAGCATCACGTCAGGGGAACAGAGATCCTAGAATCTTGGGGAACATATCACTGGGTAGGTTGGGACTCCTGGGAGTACGGGGAGCATCACACTGGGGGGACAGGGACCCTGAGAGCTCGGGGAGCATCACATCAAGGGGCTTTGGGACCTCCACCATCAGGCACAGACACCCTGGGGCTCTGGGAGCATCAGCCTCTCCAGGGGGGGTTGTGACACCCATACCCGGCCAGTGTCCCAGTCACTGCCCATGGCACGGTCTGGGCTGGGCAATGGGGCAGCAAGACACGGAGGGTCTGCCCTGAGCACCCCAAAGCCGCAGGGACAGGGGGAGGCACGCGCTCCCACGCCTTCCTCTTGCTCCGACGGCCCAGGTTGCACACAACAGCAGCCCTTGGTTTCCAACCTCCTGGCAAGGGCTTGGAGGAGAGAGAATAAAAGCCAAACCCGTCTGGCTCCAGCCCCCACTTCACTCTTTCAGAAACCGGAGCAGCATATGGGAGTATTTGCCCCTTTCCCTAGAGATGGAGACGAGCAGATGCCAGGCTGCGAGCATGTGTGAGTCCCACCAACGCGCTCCAGCCAGCTTCCCATTAAGGGCAGCAGTTGCTCCAGCCCCAAATGTTGGCAGTTTTCAATTAGCAAATGGCAGAGGAGAGGGATTCCTGGGGGACACGCGGAGCAAGTTGAGCTCCATCACTTGTCACTCAAGGAGCTCACGTTACTCTTCTCCCCGAGAGGCTCTGCTTAAAATAAAATCCTCCAGCAGCCTGGGGGGAAGGCAGGCAGCCTGCACGCTCTTCACTGCCAAGAAGGGAGTGGGAGGCTGATTTTTGGGGTCACCCTGAGGGAGAACGGGTAGGTCCCACCACCCAAACAGCAGGGAAGCTTGTACTGGTGGCCATGGAGCATGCACAGCCACCGCGGGGTCTTTCTGAGGGACGTGACGAGCTGGCAGCCAGCATCGAGCTAAAGTTTAACCAGTTCCCAATGAGCCTGGAAACCTAACGAGTGAAAACAAATAACAGTGGGAATCATACAGAGAGCAATGGGGCACTCCGGGCACCTCTGAGCTGGCACGAGGTGCTTGGGGTTTGCTCAGAGCTGACCGCCCCCCAGGGCAGATCCAGAGCCGCGCCACGGTCCGGCTGGTTCTGCCATCGTCACAGCCTGCCCTGGAGCCAGGTTGGCCTCTCAGCAGGAGAAGGCGCTGCCCCAGGCACCCCAAGACTCAAAATCATCCCTGAACACCGCTACGAGACTGGGTATGGACCAAAAAGTTGGGCTCTTGGCCTCACGTGCCAGCATCCCGCGGGGCCGTGGGGTCCCAGGGCAGAAGGCAAAGGACACACCACTCCTGCAAGCTTAGAAAACCTGCATCTGCGATGATAGGCATGAAACGGAGCCGAGTTTTATCACTATTTACTGCTTCTCTTTGATGTTTTAAAAATTATTCTTTCCTAACCTCACTAAAGAGCATCTCTGCTAATTAGCCAGGAGCTGACAAAGCCATCAGAAGGCGCTGGCTGTGCCGGCAGGATGGCTGAGAGGTGTCAGACCCTGCAAACAAAGATCTCCTCCTTTCCCCCTCTCCCTAATGAACGCCCTCCCCGCACTCAACATCAGAGCCAGGCGTTTGCCTCGCACAAAGGCGACACAACCTCCTGGCAGGGCAATTCCCTTTGTGCCGGGAATATGTTCTCCGTCCTCGGAATATGCTCTCTGTCCCCCATGACACGCCAGTCCTTGAACCCATCTGGACTCAAGGAGTCCTCCTGCCTTCTCCCAGTCTCTCCCCGCCCCACACCCCAGCTCCATCCCTCTGTCTCGTGTTTAACTTCTAAACTGGACAGACAGAAAAAACGACGCTTTGGCTTCTAAAGAAGTGAAGGTGGAGCGCTTCGCCCCAGGGAAAGGAGCGGGGAAGAATCCTCTCCCTGCTTCTGGGGCCCAGTGCCCAGGGAAGGTGCGGGGTGAGGGCAGCGAGGCGGACGGACAGACGGACGGCAGCCGCGCCTTCTGCCAAGCCTCATGGGAATGGGGATACGACCACGACAGATGTGCCGGGATCAAATCAGCTCCGGGATCAGCAGGCGGTTTGGGTTGCTCATGGTCCCGCTCAGCAGGATCTTCTCAAGCACGGGGATGGGCTTTCCCTGGGTGACCACAAACAGAGGGGACCTTCATGATGGGACGAGGCAGCATCATCCCATCACCTTCCTTCCCTGCTCCCTCTTGGCCATGCCTTCCTTGGCAGGATGAGCCACGGGGACACGGCTGATCCACCACCAGCTCCACGGGACATAGGAACAAAACAAGGATAAAGGGAGAAGCCCTGAGACCTGCAGTTTTCATCGGGAGCTTCTGCAGGGAAACAAAGCAGCAGACGTGAGGAATGCAACTGGCCTATTCGCCCGGCTGCTCGCTGCCTCCGGCACTGCGGACATGCCTTGGCTTGTCAGTTCAAGAGCTATTGTTGCTCGGGGCTGGGGGCCTCTTTGTTTCCTTTACCCTTTCGCCAGGCTTGGTCACAGCCCGGTATTAAATTATTCAAATCATCTCGACGGGCTTCACAGCTGAACTCCTGCACGGAACACACGGACTGCGAAATCCCGAGGGCTCTGGCCCTTGCGTTGAGCCCCTGGCCTGGCACAAAGCACGTTGGGTCACACTGGATCCCCCTGTCCCGAGCAAAGGGGCCCAATATCAGAGGCAGTGACACCTTCAGCCCCAGCGCTGCTGTGCGAAAGCATCATTAAGCCATAAAACAACTCAAAGCCAGCACCTCAGCAGGAACAGGGGGGCTCCCAGGATGCCACCCCTGCATTTGGCAGTCCAGCTGGAGCTGGGAGAGCTCGGCTCTCCAGGTTGCACGTCCCCTAGAGCCGTGGCATTTTGGTGTCACCGCTGCCAAGCCAAAGGGTGTCGGAGACCTCTTGTCCTGCCTGCCTGCTGTCCTAGCCAGCACCCGGCCTCTGACAACCCCTACTTATGGGATGTTAGCACAGGGAGTGGGGCGAAGGGAGCCCCGAGAGCTGAGCACAACACGGCCAAGAGAAATCTGGTGCTGTAGGAGCCGGTGCCACTGCCAGCTCAACGCAGGGAGTGGCCCAGAGGGGCTTTGAAGCAATTTAACCCAACTCTGTAATTATTTTTGTGCCCACGTTGGTGTGTGAGCATAGAACACTTTTCCCTATGCCCATACTGAGCTGCCAGAGCCATCCCTGGAACCTGCAGCACAAGGCGAGCGCCACGGCACACTGGCAGAGCCTTTGAACACGAGACAGCTTCCCGGGATAGCAGGGTGTAACCGTCTGAAAAGGCAGCTCCACAAGAAACAAAAAAACGGCAGGGAAAAACCCATGCTCCCACCCTGCCAGGAGCCAAACAGGGAGGCCGTGTCTACAGCCAGGGCTGCACACGCCTCTCCCGGCTGGACAGAACCTGCTCCCTTCCCCAGCCGGAGCCTGGGAGGCGGGGGAAGAAAGAAGAGACTTGTACAGAAATTCATTACCTTCCACATAACAGAGGGATCAGTCGGCTTCTACTAGAGCCCGTCGAGGTTTCCTTCATTGAGAACAGGAAAGAATCACAAAAATAATTAGAGAGATTTCATCTCAGCCAGCTTATGAAAGCACCGACTTTATACACAACAGATTGGCAACAGCACAAAGATGGATACGAAAGGCAGGAGCATTTGCTATGTCAGACAGATCAGAAGACAGAAGCTCATCAAAAAATGGCCCAGGGCAGATGTAAGTTAAAAAAAAGAAAAGAAGAGAAATTAAAAAAAAAAAAAAAAAACAGAAAGGAAAGGAAACAACCCTTCTGGAGATAAAAACTGTAACTGCTGCCCGTGACATGGTGATATGCCCCCTCCTGCCTTGCAGAAAGGCTCCCTGGTGAAAGCTCATCATCCCTCTGGGGAGATCTGGGTTAAAAAACTTCAATTACTGACAATTGCTTGCTGTGTTTTGCTGCCTTCCACTAGCTCAGCTGGTCAGCAGCCGGATTTAGGGGCCTGAGGGCAAAAGTCAGCTGGAGGATCCTCCGGTGAGCTCCTGGGGCCAGGGGGAGGCTGTAATTAGAAAGCTCCAGGCAGCATTTCTGGAGAGTGAACCAGGTTGTGGTGCACAGAGGCTGCTCACACCGGGTTCGGGCAGCCGTGCAGGCCAAGACGCTCAAAAGCATGATGAGCAGCTCAACAAATGGGTAAAACCTTTTAAAGGGGGGGATGGGAAAGGACAGACATCTCTAATTAGAAAAGAGGTTTGCACTTAGTCACCCAGTGTAGTGCCTCGGGCCCTAACTCCAGACACTGCTGCGCGAAGGCTGACAGCTCTCTCAGACACCGAGCTGTCAGCCTGCGCTTTGTAACCAGAGAGTTTCCACGGGGAAAACAACCTCTGTGCTCCTCACCCTTCTACACAGGCACTTCCAGGAGGGAGAGGCAGAGCCCTGGCACGATCCCCTGAGGGCAGCACCAAAGCTCCAGGGATGGCTGTCCCATGGCACGAAGCCTTGAACACAGCGTTGGAGCTCCAGGGACATCAACCCCATGGAACAACCCCCTAGACGCAGCGCTAGAGCTCCAGGGACGCCTGCCCCGTGGCACGTTGAGGGCAGCAGCTCTCAGGCACTGGAGGTTCACAGTGACCTTTGATTCGATACGTGAGACCAGCTCTGGTTCCGTGGGAACCATCGTTAAGAGCTCCCTCTTTCTGGAGCGCAGCTGAGGAGCTTCGGAGTCCGGGGACGCAGGTCCGAGCCAGGCTGTAGCGGGCAAGGGCAGGCACGCCGGGCAGCTGGAGCTGCCTCCGCATCTCTACAACGAGGCTGGATACGGCCCCTCTCGGCTCGAGCTCACTGGGAAGGTGACTCTTCCACGGCAGCTGAAACACAGAGGGCAAGGACCAAGAAGAAGCTGTAAGCTGCCATCTCGATGAAGCTACAGGGAGCAGTGTCCTGCCCCACACAGGCCAGACACCCAGCAGATGGGCACCACAATCCCTGTCCCACTAACCCAGTAGTGGCACAAGTAGGAGGCAACGCCATCTCTTGAGGCTTGCACCCTCCTCTCCAGCATGCCTGGCTTCTCCCAGTTGCTTTTTGCAGTGGGACTGAGAGAAGGGTGCACAGCAGCCTCACGATAAGGTGGGCAGAAGGCCAAGCCAGTTAAAAATGGTGTTGGCTGCACGGGAGGAAACCGCAGCGCGGTACAGAACTGCCGCCCCAAAGGTGGAGCACCGCACGCCTGTGCCAGCAGCCTCTCTGGACCAGATCACAGCCAGCGCTGAGAGCAGCAATGACATGAAATGTGTCACCGGTTCTCGTGTTCTCTCTGGAGAGGCTTCCAGGCAGATCGAGCTGTGTGAAAGCCCAGAGTCAGAATTCAGCTTTTTGTAATACAGAGTTCCGGGTGCTTTTTGTTATCGAGGGACGCTGGAGCTGACGAGGCTGCCGACACTGTGTGCTGCCTCAACACTGCTGTGTTGAGGTTGCCCTTCCAGTATGGGGCAGGCAGGCCAAGGCTTTGGACTGGGCAGGGCAGGGGGACAGCAGCGGGGCTGCGGTGGAGACACACTCTCAGTCTCTGCTTTTACAGTGCTGCAGGTGGGAGCCCACAAACCAGCTGCCATGGAGCACAGGGGGACTCCGGCAGCGGAAGGGGTGAGCAGCAAGCAGCCTTCCTGCAGAAACAAACCCTTTTGACTCGCCTGACAAACGCCCTACTTGTTCCCGAGCCTGGGGACTCAGCCGTTCCCCGTCCCCTTCACGTGGCAGCACACATCACGTGAGAGCTCAGCACTCACAAGGGAGGAACGGGAGCCATGGCCAACTCTACTGCGCCGGGGCAGTCAGCCGGCCTCCTCCCCTCTGCGGTGTAATTAACCTCCTTGAAGTGGGCTGGGACTGGAATCCCTCAGCCCAGCGCTGAGGCCATAATCAGCCTAACAGAGGAGGAAGAAAGGCCCCTCCAGCAGTCTGGGCCAGGCTCCCATCATAGATCCCGGCAACGGAAGGGCAGGTCACGCCATGGGCACGTTTTAACTGTGCAACGACGCTGCATTTGGCCCTAGCAGAGAACCACAAAACCATTGCTATCTTTTCCAAACCACAATGGAAAGCCAGCAGCCAAAATGACGCCTCAAATCTCAGCTTCTATTTCAGCAGCAGCAATTAGAAAGCTGCTCTTTTTGGATACTTGGTACACCGCCAGCACACCAGCTCCGCACCAGCCACAGCCTGGCCAACCCACCTGTCTGGGAGCACATGAGACCGCCTCTGCCATCCCTCTGCTCCCCCAGCCCAGTGGAAGCAGCAGTGTCACAGTGCTGCATAGCAGAGTTTTATGGGCTTCAAGTTATTTCTAGTCATCTACAGCTCTAGAGGGACTAGAATAACACAGGACTTAAATGCCAGGGTTACTCAGTACAGCTGGTCACAAGGCATTGTGTCTAAATGGGCCCTCATGGCAGGAATCACAGTAATAAAGCCTTTACTCACGCTTCACTGCCAGCAGCGTGTTCCCGTGACAGCAGGCTACGGAGGTCACCAGGTATGGATGCGCCTCCTCCAGCTGCACCGGCCTTGGCGTTCCTGTTTCTTCGTCCTTCCTGCCCAGGCGTCCCCTGGCTCCTTTCCCCCACGTGCACACATCTCCATCTGCAAAGACAGATCCAGCTTGCTGCACCCAGAGCTCAGCAGCAAACAGGCCTTCCATCGCCCTGCGCTATCTCCAAGGCCTGCCTTGGCCACAGCATGAACTGCAGGCAGAGGAAAGCCCAGCCCTGCTGCAGTCTGGGACACAGGGGCTTCAGCCTCACCTACTCCGATGGCCACAGTGAAGGCATCCCCACAAGCCACCACGGTGACCTTCATCGCCTGGAGCCCCACAACCAGGTGAGGCACGCGGCTGTTGCGGCAGGAATTGGTGCCCAGTTGCCCGTGCTGGTTGCTCCCAAAGGTGTAACACTGGCCAGAAGCTGACAACAGAGAGGAGAGAAACAAGTGGTGCCACCCGAAGAGGCACTGGAGCCCCTGAAGTATTTTGCTCTCTACCAGGCTGAGCATCCTGCTCCACAAAGCTCCAGTACTGGGGGCAGGGTGCTTTTTGAGCCTCTCCAAGGATTCTGCCCATGGGAAGCAGAGGCAGAAGGAGGACAGTGAAAAAGCGGGTACCTTCTCAGGATCAGAGCACAAGTCACTCACCTGTGACTGCAGCCGAGTGCGCCGTGCCGATGTCAGCACACACAATCGGCTCTTGGTTCAAGGGGGCCGACTGGGCAGACGTGAACACGGTGGCCTCTTCCACCTGGTCCTCTGCAGAAGGCTCCTCTGCTGAGCTGATCCGATCTAGGCCCAGCTTGTTGCACCTGCATGGGGAAAAGCACAGTTCAGAGCTGGCCAAATGCAGCCTGGCACACACACCCCCAGGAACAAACCTGCCATGGCATAACTGGACCACTGGCCCCAAGATGCCAGGGAGCAGGATCACATAGAGATATCTTCTAGAGCCCCCCCCGCTCCTTCCTCGGCTGGACAGGCGCGGGAGGCCACAGGCAAGCTTTGGAGCACAGACCCTCTCCCCTCTTACCTGTTGCTCCCACAAGCAAGAATCTGGTTCTTTACTGTGAGGATCATGGAGGAATCGATGCCGCAGATGACCCTCTGAGCCTCGTGGTCCGGTGGGATTGTGACCTGCTGGGGGGAGTTGTGGCACTCGAGGGTACCCAGCCCAAGCCGACCTGGCAGGAGGAACAGAGCAGACTGACACACAACCTGAACACACCTCCATGAGCAACGACATCGACACTGGTGCTGCAAGAGGCCAGGCTGGGACCTATCGCCACAGCAAGCAGGGAAATCCAAAGTAGCTGCAACTCTTCCATACCTGGCACATCTGGAGAGGACTGTGGGCAAGCAGAGCCAGCGAGGGGAGTGGGAACAGGCAACGGAAAGCACAAGCCCTGTTCTGCAAAGCAGGTATCTCTTACCATTATCCCCCCTGCCCCAGGCAAACACTTCCCGTTCGTTGGAAACCGCCAGGACGTGAGATGCACCACAGGCCACCTGCACCATCTCGTAGCCCAGCAGGGCCTCCACAATCTTGGGCTGGCAGGGGAAGAACAGCAGCCGTCAGCCGAGACCTCCCAGCCTGCCCGGCTGCTCCCATTCCTCCCCCTCAGCACCCCCCAGCCTCAACACAGCGCTGGCAGCGTCCCAGTTTTCATCCGACACAAACACCAGAGAACATTTTTTTGTTCCAAACAGTCTTCAAAGGGTTTAGAGAATACGTGCACGTAGCACAAAAGATAAAGCAAACATCTCTGGGGCAGAAGAAAGCAGCCAGCACAACGGTTAGGAGAGGGAATAGGATCAGCCGAAGGGCTGGGATTTGCCCCCCTGCCCATGTGGGGAGTGCCAGGGGCCGTTAACGCACGCTCTGAGCAGGCAGTGGCTTGGTAGAGGATGCGTTAGCTGAAAGGCTCTTGTGCAGAGCAGTTGTGAGATACCAGCTACAGACTCGTTAGGGTGTGGAGAGACCAGGATCTCCACATTTTGCCCAGCCCCTGCTGTGACCTGCTGTTAGATCTGACACCTCACCACAGCGAGTCACATTCTCATTATCTTCTTCAAGTGAAAAGCACCATTTGTTGGGACCTGGCTGCTGCTCCCAACTGGTCTCCCCTCCCTAACAATAAGCACTGAGCAATTCAGCTCCGGACGGAGCAGGAACGAAGGAGCCAGCTGACCACAGTGACAAATGGCACCAGTCCCCGGGCTCGGCTGGAAGCCTTCAGCTGCTGCCACATCCGAGGGCAGAGGAGGAAGAAGCTGGAAAGGAGCGATGGGCCCTCAGCCCTAGCGCTCCAAGCCAATCGGAAACACACAGCTCTTCTTTAAATACTGGCTCTTTTGAAAAATAACTTTTCTCAGTGAACCCTGGCAGCTGCGGGCCAAGAGCGAAGCAGGCAGGTGTGTGATTGGAGGCAGCCTCCAAGCTGGGAGCCTGCCAACAGCAACCACAAGGCAGCTCTCGCCTTCCCCCACGCTCAAAGGGATCATTGTGTAGGGGGGGGAGAGAAAGAGAGAGGCAGGTTGGGTGTTTTAAAACCCGCAGTGACAGGGAGAGGAGGGGGAGGGAGTCAGACACGCCTAGGATGCACATCCCTGGAGCTGGGATGAGCCCTCTCCCGGAGTGCAGAAGGCACGATCCATCTTTTAATCTGGAGAAGCAGCGAGCCCAGCACCCTCACGACAAACCTGGCTTACGTCCGTGAAGTTTCCGTGCCCCAAACAGCCGTTGCTGCCACTGCCGAAAGTCATGATTATCCCTCTGTCTGGAAAAGCAGAACGAACTCGTGTTACTGGCACACGTGAGGCCCTGTAAGGCACACACGGCCCGTGGGGATGGTTGTGGCTCCCAGGAGAGCGGCTCCGCTCGGATCCACTCTGACTCATAACTTGCTGGGGGGGCCGGAGGCCTTGAGCGACCTTCAAGA
The DNA here is from genome assembly GCF_017976375.1 of Cuculus canorus. Lineage (NCBI taxonomy): Eukaryota > Metazoa > Chordata > Aves > Cuculiformes > Cuculidae > Cuculus > Cuculus canorus. The sequence continues at coordinate 4,924,637 of NC_071420.1, forward strand.
GCACAGCAGCCTCGATGCGCTGCGACAGCTCACCAAACAAACAGCAGATGATAGGAGAGCGCTGAGATAACATTATTGCAGCTGTGTACGCAGGAGCTGCTAACTCCACGGTCTGTCAAGGTGTTAAATACACAGAGGCACTCACTGAGCAGCCGCTCAGCAGAGGGGTGGCAGGAAATGCCATGGAGAGGTAGGATAAACACATGCCTACAAAGTTTGCCAGTTGCGTATCTGTCATTTGCTGCCCTGATCCCTAGTAGAAGTGCAAATAGCGTTCCCAGAGGAACACTGGGAGGCCTTTGCTCCACAAACACAGCCCCAGGCTGGTGTGTGTGCTCCCCTCCCTGCCGCAATGCCTCCTGGCCGGCTCTGAAAGGACTTCAGATCCTGCCTTCCTGCAGCTCAGGACAGGCTGAGGACAACCAGCCATGCAGGAGCTCACGGAGACTTCTCTCCGCAACAGCAGTCACTGCTGTACAGCCCAGCTCTGGCTTCAGGTGACACCAGCACAGCCAGAACAACAAACAAGAGGAGATCTGTATTCCTCCTCACACCAGACACACCTCTTGGACCAAGTTGGCCAGTGTGGGATCGTAGGAAGGCTGTGTTGGCCATTCCTGACCTCTACCTGACGCTACAGGCCACAAAGGCTTCTGTGTCAGTGCCAGCCCTGTGCCGCCCTTAGGTTTTTCTCTCCGCAGTCACGCTGCATCCACACAGCCAGCTGCCAGCCCAGGCGGGCTTGGGACTCAGCCAGGAGAAGGCAGGAGGCAGCGGCTCACCTGTGAGGCAGGCCGTGAAGAGATCACCGCAGGACACGTTCTTGATGGTCACACCAGACTGGCCCTCCAGGAATCGGGACACAAACTGAGGCTGGAGCTGCTCAGTGGCTCCTGGGAGAGAAGGGCCTCCCGCAGCACCCATCGGAGGAGCCTGGGGGAAAGAAGCCATGTCAGCTGCTGCAACTCCGTGCAGCACGAGCTGGGTTGGAGAACTCAGATGAGCCCCTTCCCACAGGCTTAGCAGTGTTGGCCGCACCCTGGACCAGCCTGTGTTCATGGGGAATACGGTGCCAGGGCCCATGCAGTGAGCAGAAATATCTGCTCCTCAGAAATCGCACATCTGAGGCTTCCACGGCCACTACCTGCCCCAGGTTCCCCATCACTCACCTCCCACATGATAAGCCGCCCCGATTTGGTGACCCCGGCCTTCTGCGTCCTGCCAGCCGACACCTGCACCACTTCGATGTTAAGCATGGGCAGGCGGAGTGGCGTGGTGATCCCACTCCCCCAGGTGTAGATGGATGACAGCGGAGGAGGAATTCCTGTCCTGGCTGAACCACCTCGAACACCTATGGATCAAAGAGAAATCACCAACACAGAGCTGCGACTCTGCTCCCACAGGAAGGGCAACGACAAGCTCCTTTAGGGCTCAGGGAAAGTGATGTCTCTTAGCTTCCTCTCTTCAGAAGATTGAGTGCCTCTCTGACATCCAAAGGACAAGGCCCTTCGGAATGGGGTTGCGCTGAACGCACCGTGCCAGGACTCACCCCTCGGCCTGGCGCTGCTCACTCGTCCCCCCGTCCGGCTGTGGGTCACTGTCGGCACCGGAGCCAAGGGTTTTTCAGGCCTGCCAAACCAAAATCCAGTCTTTAATGTCAAGTTGGCCTCAGAGGTCCTGTAGAGCCCTGTGTCACAGAAGGTCTGGGCAGAGCTACAGCATAAAGCCATGGCTGAATAGCTCAAAGAATTGCCTCAGTAGGTACTTTAAACCATCTGAGAGAGGGAAGTTGATGTCAGTTCACTTCCCCCTGAACTCGCAACTCTACTCGTAATGACAAGCCCACACCTGCCATGGTCCCAAGCCACAGGGCCAGGCTCAGCCCACAGCACGCTGGGTAACGCAGGAGAGCTGCACGGAGACAGTGCTCTCCTCGGAGCTCGTAACAGAGGCAGGGAGCTGGTCAGAGTCACTGCAAGCTGTGGCAGCCCCTCCCAGGGGACACCAAGGTGGCAGAATCACTTGCCTTCTCATTTTGACACTGCCCACGTCGGTGTAGAGGTTCAGAAGAGGCCGAATGCAGATGGCTTGAGCCATGATCTCATTCAGCTGGGGCCGCTTGGACGGGTCCAGGTTCAGCATGCTAAGGATGAGCTGGCGTAGGTCGGGGCTGTATCTATCCGATATTGGGGCAAACGTCCCGCTCATGATCTTCAATACTAAAGCAGGAAGGTTCTGAACAGAAAACAAGAGAGAGACACACAGTGGCTGGACAGCCAGCGGCAAGGCCGAGGAGCAAGAAGCTCTCAGCACTGCCCTCTGCCTTCACACCTCAGCGAGAAGAATGATCCATGCATACATTTTCACCTCTGTAAGAGGCCACTGCGCTAAGTGTAAACCATATCCCTCTTACCGCAGCTTCAAAAGCCCTCTTGAGGCTGGCGAGTTCATACAGCACACAGCCCAAAGCCCAGATATCGCTCTTCTGGTTGTAAGGCTTCCCTTCACAGAGCTCTGGGGAGATGTAGCACGGAGTTCCCACGACCTAGAAGAGACAAAGCCATTTACTGTGATGCTGTGAAACTGGGGCAGGGAGGTGGGAAGAGAAAAGCTCAGTTTAGAGCCCAGTGCTGGCTACAACCAAAGCTTAGTGGAGCTGGGCTTTTGTTCCCTGGTGTCAACATCTGGCTGACAGTAAAAAACAGGAGGATTTGCCTTTCCGGAGACCTCCCTTGCACTGAGATTACCTCTAATTTTGCTCCTATGCACTTGAGAGAATAAGAGCCCAGAGCAATGAGCGTGATATAAACGTCTAGTCAGATTAAACCAGGCGGGGGATGATGCTGAAGTCTCAAGCAGAGAGAAGAGATTAAGACAAGGCAGGACGGCAGGGCACAGGCAGGGATTGAGTTGCCAAATAAGTGTCAGACGAGCCTGTAAACAGCATCCCTCCCAGTGGGAGGAAACCTGTCTACTCTTGCCAGTGGGCACAAATGCCCTGTCCCCTCCCGGGCAGGTGCAGGCAGGTCTTTCTCACCTCTTTGCAGCCCACAGAGAGGCAACAAACTTGGGCATGAAGACGTTAGCCTGTATAAACTCCAAGGAGGAGAGCAGCAGTGCAGCACACGGATGCATGCAAGCGTGCTACATCCAACCTGGCTGCCTACAGCTTCCCCAGAGCCTTTCATGAGCCAAGCCCAGAGTTTCCAGCCCATTGCCATGGTGGAAAGTAGTTCCCTTGCAAAGCCAGGCCACCCACCGTGTAGGCTTTACTTTTGCTGCTCAAGATTTTGGAGATACCAAAGTCTCCGATCTTGACAATCATGCGGTGTTTGTCCAAGAGAATGTTTTGAGTCTTCAAGTCGCGGTGCAGGATCTGCTTGGTGTGGACGTGGTGAAGAGCCAGGAGGATCTGCACAAAGAAGTGCAGGATGGTGTCCTCATCCAGCAAGGAGTTACAGCGCTTGTGAATGAACTCGGCCAGCGTGCCCCCTGTGAAGGACAACAAGGGGCTGTCGGGAAGCGGGACTGCGCAGGGCAGCGCAAACCCGGCCTGAGAGCCAGAGGGGTTGAGCCATGGCATCTTAACATGCCAGGAGCATGGGGAAGGGCACATCCTGGTGGGACAAGCGGCACATCCTCCAATGCTCCTGAGACCGTGCAGAGAACAATGGCAGCACGGTTGACAGGATGAAGAAACAGCAAGAGAGAAGTTATTGTTGACATATTGTCAAAAGCAGCAGGAAAAGAAACTCTAAAATTACAACTCGAGGAGGAGGACACAAACCCCGACGGCAGAACAAGATAAGCCTGTTCTGCAAAGAGTTCTTGCAGTCCGAGAGGCCATGTGGCGCTGAGAGGCCTGTTTGAGAACGGGAGGTCTGAATTCTGCCCTCACGTAGGGTTTTTAACAAACCTTTATACAAACGACTTCAACTCCACAGCAATCTCGATAGAAATGACACCTTCCCACGCAGAGCTGTGGGAGCAGCAGCGTGGAAAGAGCTGACACAGAGAAACGTACATGAAACCGAAGCTCAGGGCAGATGGTAGCATGGTTATCAGCGACCGAGGCGTTAGAAATCTCCTTGTTCCTGACAGGATTAGCAGGCATAAGGCACATAATCACAGAATCACACAGTTGTTCGTGTTGGAAGGGACCTTGGGAGGTCATCTAGTCCAACCCCCTGCTCAAGTAGGGCCACCGGCAGCTGGTTGCCCAGGACTGTGAGCTGTTCTTTGAACGTCTCCAAGGATGGTCACTCCACAGCCTTTCTATGCAACCTGTGCTCAGTCACTTGGCTCACAGTCCACCAGAACCCCCAGATCATAGAATGTTGGGTCAGAAGAGACCTCAAAGCCCATCCAGTCCCACCCCTTGCCATGGACAGGGACACCTCCCACTGGATCAGGCTGCTCCAAGCCCCATCCAACCTGGCCTTGAACACCTCCAGGGATGGGGCAGCCACCACTGCTCTGGGCAACCTGGGCCAGAGCCTCCCCACCCTCACAGGAAAACATTTCTTCCTAAGATCTCAACTCAATCTCCCCTCTTGCAGCTGAAAACCATTCCCCTCATCCTGTCCCTGCACTCCCTGATCAAGAGCCCCTCCCAGCTTTCCTGAAGCCCCTTTCAGTGCTGGAAGCTGTTCTAAGGTCTCCCCTCAACCTGCACCTGTGGAAACTTAGATTGGATATTATGAAAAACGTCTTCACTTGAAGGGTTCTCAGGCACTGTCAGAGGCTGCCAGGGAGGTGGTGGAGTTCCCATCCCTGAAGGGATTTAACAGATGGGTGGATAAGGTGCTCAGGGATGGCTTAGTAGGGGATAGGTACGGCTGGACTCCATGATCTCAAAGGTCTTTTCCAACCAAACGATTCAATGAATCAATGCGAACTGAGGCCCCTGCATCCCCCAGAGCTGCCGAGGTGCCAAATGCAGATGCTGGGAGACAAGACCCACCAGGTGCATACTCCATGGCGATCATGAGGGCCTTGTCCTCCAGGAAGTTCTCATAGTACTCAATGACATTGGGGTGGTTGAGCAGCTTGAGGACCTGGCACTCGTTCTGCGCCGCCAGCCGCTCATCCTTGCTCATCTGCTCCACCGGGATCTGCTTCAGGATCACCAGCTTCTGGTCAGCCTTGCGCAAGCAGAGGTGCACGATGCTGCGGGGACAGAGACGAGGCCTCAGCGGGGGGACAGGGACCCGGCCACCGCCCTGGGGTGACACATGGACCCTGTCCCCCCCCCGTTGCTATGGTAACCAGGCACGCATCCCCCCCCCATCCCTGTGTCACACCCCCAGCGCTGTCACCCATCACCACGGCAACAGCAGGGCCTGGACAGAGACACACACACAAGGTACCACCCGTTGCCATGGCGATAGGCACGCGCTGCTGTTGCTATGGCAACGCGGCCTCTTCCCCCACGCGCGCGATGCCGTGGTGCAAAGGCCTGGAGACACCCTCCTCGCCGGTCCCTCCCGGCCCTGCGGCTGCCCTCACCCGAACGCCCCTCTTCCCACCACCCGGATCCGCTCGTATTTCTCCATCCCCGGCCCGGCCCGGCCCCCGCTCCTCGCGGCGCCATGGAGGCACTTCCGGGTGCGCTACGGCGGCCGCGGATGGACAGAACAGCGCGGGCCGCGCCTGTCCACCTACTGTATCCTGTAGAGCCTGGAGGGAGAAAGAGTATCACAGAATTCCCGGGCTGGAAAAGAGCTTTGAGATCACCAAGTCCAACCGTAGCTGTCCACTACTAAATCACATCCCTAAGAGCTTCATCTGCCCGTCTGTTAAACCTCTCCAGGGAAGGGGACTCCACCACCTCCCTGGGTACCCTGTTTCAGTGCTTCAGGGAAGAAGTTTTTCCTGATGCCCAATCTGAACCTGCTCTGGTGCAGCTTGAGGCCATTCCCTCTCATCCCATCACCTGTCACTTGGGAGAAGAGACCAGACCTCCTTCCAGGCAGTTGTACACACTGATGAGGTCTCCTCTCAGCCTCTTTTTCTCCAGGCTAAAGAACCGCAGCTCTCTCAGCCGTTCCTCCTAACCCTTGTTCTCCAGACCCTTCCCCAGCTCCGTTCCATTCTCCGGCTGCGCTCCAGCCCCTCAATGTCCTTCTTGGAGTGAGAAGCCCAAAGTGAATCCAGGATTTGAGGTGAAGCCTCACTAGTGCTGAGTTCAGGGGAACAATCCCTGCCCTGCTCCTGCTGGTCACACTGTTTCTAATCCAAGCCAGGATGCCATTGGCCTTCTTGGCCACCTGGGCCACTGCTGCCTAATGTTCAGCCGCTGTCAACGAGCACCTCCAGGTCCTTCTCTGCCAGGCGGCTTTCCACCTGCTCTTCCCCAGTCCTGGAGCTGCATGGGGTTCTTGTGTCCCAAGCGCAGGACAAGAAGGAGGGTGAGATCATGGCTGCCCTCACCCCATCTGATAAAGGCCTTAGGGGTGCTGGTCAACAGCGGCTGAATGTGAGCCAGCAGCGGCCCAGGTGGCCAAGAGCGCCCTGGCTTGGATCAGCCGTGGTGTGGCCAGCAGGGAAGGGATGGTTCCCCCTGCTTTTGGCTGCAACTTGAATCCTGGGTTCGGTTTTGGCCCCTCACTACAGGAAAGACATTGAGGGGCTGGAGCGTGTGCGGAGAAGGGGAATGGACAGATGTGCAGCGCTGGAGAGCCGTTTCTCCTGGGAATGGAGAGGTGTGCAGCGCTGGAGAGCCCGTTCTCCTGGGAATGGGCAGATGCGCAACATGCACAGGCTGTGCCCCTCACAGGAGGGGGCGGCGCCATCGAGAAGGGGGCGGGGCCAGAGAGGAGTGGTCGTCAACAAGGGGGAGTGGCCATATAGAGCATAGAAGGGGTGGGCGTGGTCATCACAGGGGGCGTGGCCATTATGAATACTGTCTTAGAGATGTAGCCAGACCAACAGGCGCGGCCAATGGGACAGTGCTCTGCACGTAGGGGGCGTGGTCAAAAGGAAAAGTGCGGCCAATGAGAACGCGTTGAGCAGCAGAGGTGTGGGGAGGGGGAGTGGCCAGATGGAAGGAGCTACCAATAGGGATGCGTGGTGTGGGCGTGGTCAATCCAAGGGGCGTGGTCAGGCGGATGGGCACAGCCAATGGTAACACTGGCCTCTCAGTGGGGCGTGACCAACGTGAGGGGCATGGCCACGGCGGAAGCAGCAGCCAACGGAAACGCTGGCCGCGGAAGGGGAGGCGTGGTCAACTCGAAGGGGCGGGGCCAGACAAAGTGGAGCAGCCAATAGGAAGGCGCACTGTGCAACAGGGGCGTGGCCAGACGGGAAGGCGCCACTAATGGAGGCGTGGCCACACGATGGGGGCGTGGCAAGATGGATGGGCGCAGCCAATGGGAGCAGCGGCTTCGCGGCAGAGGGCGTGGTCAACGCAGGGGGCGTGGCCACATGGGACGCAGCAGCCAATGGGAACGCCGGCCTCGCCGCTAGAGGGGCGTGGTTAACGGTAGGAGGCGTGTCCGGGCTCTCCCCGCGGGGCCCCCCCGCGCGGCGGGGCCGCCGGAGCTGGGCGCGATGGGCCCGGGGTGGCGGGCGGCCTCGGCGGGGCTGGTGTGCGGCAGCGTGGCGATCTTCGGGGCGCTGGGGCGGGCGGCGCTGGCCCTGCCCCGGCCCGCTGCCGTGCGGAGCCGCCCCGGCCGCGCCTGGCGCTGGCGGAACCTGCTCGTCTCCTTTGCGCACTCGGTGCTGGCCGGGCTGTGGGCCCTGTTCAGGTACCGGGGCAAGCTGCGAGGCGTTGGGGGTCCCCTCGGCTCTTCCGCCCCGGCTGACCCCCCGGCCCTGCTCCGCTTTCCCCACAGCCTTTGGCACAACCCGGAGCTGCTCTCCGACGTCCAGGACGGCTACAGCGTCTCAGGGCACCTGCTGGTCTGCTTCTCCTCGGGTAAGGGGGTCAGTGGGGCCATGGCCACGGCCACCTCGCTGGGCTTCAGCCTCGCCTGGCCCGGGACAAGCCCCCATCTGAAGGGCCAGGCTGCTCTCCGTGCCTCCTGCCTTAGTCGGGAGCGTGGAGCCCGCGGGCTGCCAGCCCCGGGGCTCGGCCACCTCGCCATGCTTTGCCAGGGCCGAGGCATTCCTGACACCCGGAGTGCAGCCACAGCACCATCGCCCTCCTCACTGCTCCTCCTTACCGCAGTGGGCGATGGGGCACCAGACCCCCTCAACGCTCACCTTCATCCCACAGGCTACTTCATCCACGATAGCCTTGACATCATCTTCAGCCACCAGTCCCGCTCGTCTTGGGAGTACCTGGTGCACCACGCCATGGTGAGTACGGCCCTGGGGAGGCAAGGGGTCAGCAAAGGGAGGGCTACCATGCACCTGGGTGGGCTACCGCAAACCTCATGGGGACTACCACACACCCCGGGGCTCAGCCCATGCAGGTTTCGTGCGCTACAGCACAGCAAATTGAAGCCCTCCCCTCTGCCTCGCCCTGGCTGCCAGGTATGCCGCACATCAACAAAGCAGGGGCGCGCGGCGGGGTAGGATGCCTGCCAGCGTCGGCTTGGAGTGCCGGGAGCCAGCCAGGCTGCCGCACTGGGAGAGGGAAGGGCTGGAGGCTGGTCCACACTGGGAGGAGTAACAGGTCCCAGGGGAACGGGCTCTCCAGCCTGGTTTTCACTTGGGTCAGGTGGGATCTCTGGGTGCTTGCACTTAGATCCCAGTGGGGAACGGCTCGCCTCCCCCAGGACAAGGAGAGCTGACCCTCCTCCGTCTGTGTGTCCCCCAGGCCATCTCTGCCTTCCTCTCGCTCATCATCACGGGCCGTTTCCTGGTGGCAGCAGTGCTGCTGCTGCTGGTGGAGGTGAGCAACATCTTCCTCACCATCCGCATGCTGCTGAAGATGAGCAACGTGCCTTCCCCGGCGCTCTACGAGGCCAACAAGTATATCAACCTGGTGATGTACTTCGCCTTCCGCCTGGCGCCCCAGGCTTACCTCACCTGGTACTTCCTCCGCTACGTGGAGGTGCAGGGCCAGGGTGCCTTCCTCACCGCCAACCTCCTGCTGCTCGACGCCATGATCCTCATGTACTTCTCCCGCCTCCTCCGCTCCGATTTTTTCCCCTCCCTGCGCAAGGGCTCTGCGGAGAGAGATGTGGATGGTGAGAAGTTTCTGATAGACTGAGACGTGTGTGCCAAGGGGGACCCAGGCTCCAGCTCCTGGAGGTTTTGGGCTCCCCAAACCTGCTCTGATGTGCCTTAGGGCTCGCTCCCTGGCCCCGGGCCCTGCCTTCACCCTCTCTACTGCCTAAAAGTGCTTCCCTGCCGGACCAGCCCGACAGCCTCACCGAGCCACAGGGACGCCATCAAAGCCAGGGGCACGGCCGATGGAGAAGCCGCCCAAGTTGGCTTCTGCACAGGCAGCTGGGGCACGAGGGGTGGCTGCGTTTCACAGCTGATGGCCTGAGGGGGTTGCGAGGGAAGGGTCCAGCCCCTTCTGAGGTGATGCTGGGTGTTATGTGCATTAAAATCAGTCTGTTTTCTGCTGCCGCAGCACGCCTGGGCTGGCTTTTCTGTGGAGCAGAACGGCATCAGGGGGAGAATGGGGGCATAGGTAAGGATGTGGGCATGGGAAAGGATGTGCCCCTGTTCCCAGCAGAGGGCTGGCAGTCCTTGGGAAGGGAGGGGCATATATCTGCTGCTTGCTTTGTTCTAGGGACCCTCCAGGGATGCCCTCAAGCCTGCTGGGTCCTACCAGCCCAGCTGCACCATACTGAGCTTTGAATAGCAAGACCCCATCCCTCCCACAGATGGGTCTCTCTGCTCCTCCTCACTCATCTGGCTCTTCCAGAGCCTCCGGGCTGTGCAGGGAGCAGGGGAAGGAACCAGGAGAGGTACTGAAGCATCCCTGACCTGGTGGCAAGGAACCTGGCTGGACTGCATGACTCACCCGGCAGCCACGTGAAGTGGAGCTGGCATGGAAAAAGCCCTGTGAGGCCACAGGCTCTTCCTGGAAGACTGCTGCATGCTCACATCCCCCCCAGAGCTGTCTTCACCAGCACAGCACAGCACTGGGCCCTCTCCTGCAGCAGCGAGACCAAGAAGCACCCTCAGAGCAGTGGGAAGAGAGGGGGGGCTCAGCTCCCAGGGCGGTGGGGGGTGAATGTGGCCAGAACCGGCCCAGCCGGTCCTGCGGAGCACCAGGAAGGTAAATCCTGCTGACGTGACAGCTCTGGGACCACACAGGGACTGGCAGAAAGGAGTGGGGCTTAGAGGGACCCTGCTCCAGGGCAGGATCCACCCCACCAACCCCACCATCAGCCCATCTCAGGCAGAGACAGGTTGAAATAAACCAGTGATTAAGTGGGAATGGTGGGGGATCACCTTCCCTCCCCTCCAGAGAGGGGAATCACCCCACAGGGCTGGGATCCCACACGGTGGTCTCTCCACACAGAGAGGACACATCTCTGCCCCAGGTCACAGGCTCAGGGGGACCAGCAATGCTCCCACAGCAGAGTGGAAGGGTCGGGCATGACAACGCTTCCCAAAGCAAGGAGCCCAGCTGCCCCCAGTTCCCTTCCTGGCTTCCAGCTGGAGCATCTCAGCACTGGCCAAGCTGGGGCACCTGGAGGGCAGGCTGGCTGCCAGCCCAGAGCGAGAGGCAAGTGTTGGGGAAGGAAAATCATGGGATCCTGGAATGGTTTGGGTCAGAAGGGACCTTTTAATGCCCATCCAGTTCCACTCTCAGGCAGGGACACCTCCCACTGGATCAGGGGCTCCAAGCCCCATCCAACCTGGCCTTGAACACCTCCAGGGAGGGGACAGCCAGGGCCTCCCCAGTCTCATCATGAAGAAAAATGCCAGAGGGCAGCAGCCACAAGGCTAAGCCGAGGCAGGGTCGGGGCAGACTGCAAGTCATGCTGATGTGAATCCCTCTCCAGCCTCCACGCTGCAACACAGACCCACTCCTCACCCCAACAGCGATAGGAGCTGTGCTACAAGGGGTGACGGCTGAGGAGGAGGCACAGGCTTCAGGCAGCCGCCAAAGCCCCTGCAGCTGCTCATCCCTTCCCCAGGCTGTGGTCAGGAGGTTGGGTAGGAGCCCTCGCCTCCACAGCCCAGTGGCTCAGGAGGGATCCGCACCCAGGTAAGCAGGGCTTTTCCCTCCAGGCAGTTTCTCACCCTTTACAGCAGGCAGGGAGCATCGCCTGTCTCCCCTCCCAGCCAAGCACCCCATGGGGCGCAGGGAGAACCAGGTGGTGCTTCCAGGAAGTCCCCACTTCCAACCCCAGCCTTCAGAAGCTGAGTGACAGCAGCCAGGGTCTGCCCAGAGCAAGGTGGGCACCCAGGCTTTGATCCCCCATCCCTGGAGGTGTTCGAGACCAGGGGTTAGGTGGGGCTTGGAGCAACCTGAAGGTGCCCCTGTTCATAGTAAGGGCTTGAAACTGGATGGGCTTTAAGGTCCCTGCCAGCCCAAACCATCCCACGGTTCTATGATCTTGGGGTCCTGGTGAACACCAAGATGACTGTGAGCCAAGTGACTGAGCACAGGCTGCCCAGAGAGGTTGTGGAGTCACCATCCTTGAGGACATTCAAAAAGCAGCTCATAGTCTTGGGCAACCAGCTGCCAGTGGCCCTGCTTGAGCACAGGGTTGGACCAGATGACCTCTCAAGGTTCCTTCCCTGGGACTCCACCACCCTCTGCAAGAAGCTTGAAGGAAGTCGGTGCCCCCGCTGCAGGAGTTCAATTACCCTGGTCAATATTTGGTCAGGGCTTTCACCATCTCAGCGCTGTGTATCCATACACTTAAAAGTTCAAGAGCCCCTAAGGCTCACCCACACTTCTCCTCCTTTGCCCGCTCTTGTGGCTCTCTCCAGTTGCTTTGAAAAGCCAGTTTCATCTACAAATTTAAGGAGGCAAAGGACTGCTGAGGCGTGGAGGTGGGGAACCCTGGCCCAGGTTGCCCAGAGCAGTGGTGGCTGCCCCATCCCTGGAGGGGTTCCAGGCCAGGTTGGATGGGGCTTGGAGCCCCTGATCCAGTGGGAGGTGTCCCTGCCCACGGCAGGGGTGGAACTGGATGGGCTTTGAGGTTCCTTCCAACCCAAACCATTCTGTGGTGCTATGAAAGAGCCCTGATGAGGGGCACGAACCCCAGCAGGTTACAGGCAAGGGAACAGGAACATTGTCAGGGAAACTAGGCTGTGATCACATGCTGCAACACAGGGATCAGGGATGCTGTCAGGAAACACACACAGAAAGCCTCTACGATGTTGTTAGTTCAAGGGCTTCATCAAGAGAAGCTTGCAAGCAAAGAGCTGAAACACTCACACTCTAAAAACACTGCAACGCTCTGCTGGTGCCAGATTTGACCCATAAACATGTTTTTGTTGGGGTTTACCCACCTCCTGTGCACTCACCAGCCTGCTGCACGCTCCAGAAGGAAGCGTGTAGGACAGAGAGAACACCAATCACAAACACAAGCTAATTGCACAGGGCAATATAACGATGGAGGATACCAGAGGCCTCAGGTGAACAGAGCTATTAAAGATTTGAGGCTGCATCACCTCACAGATGCCTACTCACAGCAGACAGAACACATCAGTGATCCAGGAGAGCTCAGACAGGCACAGGGCAGCGCTGCCCTCTGTGCAATCCTCTCACAGAGCAGCAAACTCTACCCTCACGGTGCCACGGAGGGAGGATCCCCCTTTACTGAAATGAAACCCCAAAAGTTTGCTGGGCGCTCGTTTTCACACAGGCTACGCTGTCACAAAACACAAGAGCCCTTCAGTGGTGTCACAGGGTTTATTATCCTGTCTGTACAGTCCTTGGTAGATGCAGTTTAGATGATTCCAATCTGGAAAGAAGCACAGCACATTAAAAGAGATGTTATGGTGGCAGAAAGGCAGAACTTCCACCAAAGACATCACCACCAGGGCTGAGTCTCCCTGGGATTCCTGTCCTCCAAAGACAGGCTTCTTCCTGCCAGCCTGACGAGTGTCTCTCACAGCCGCTTTACAGATCCACTCCAGGGTGACCCCTGTGCTAATCCACTGCCCCATTTCCTGCTCCAGTACCACCCCTGCCTCTTGTCCACCTCAGCCACACCCAGGACTGAACTACTCGCTGCTTCCAGCCACCTTCATGGCAGAATGCCCTCCTTCGCCTGGGCTGGCAGCACAGCGGTGCCTCTGGCATCATCTCCCCTTTTCGAACAGGCTACAAACAGTCCTGGCCAGGAAGGCCATTAGGACAAACTCTGTCCCAGCCCAGAAGCTGCAGGGCAGTTGCTGCATCCTGCCTGCGAATGCTCTGGAGCTCTTTTAGTCATAGAATGGGTTGGAAGAGATCTTTACACGACTACAGGTCATGCAGTCCAATCGCCCCGCAGTCAGCAGGGATATCTTTAACCGGATCAGGTTGCACAAAGCCTCATCCAACCTGATCATCTATGTTTCCAGGGATGGGAGAGCCACTACCTGTCTGGGCAACCTGGGCCAGGGTTTCACCACCCTCAGTGTGAAAAGTTTTTTCTTAATATCACATCTAAACTTTTCCTCTTTTAGTTCAAAACCATTACCCCTTGTCCCATTGCTACAGGCCCTGCAAAAACGTTTTCCCCCGTCTTTCCTATCAGCCCCCCTTTGAGTATTTGAAGTCCTGTGGTGTGGAGCCCTCCCTGAAGCAGCTGAGGAACTGCAGCAATTCTCTCTCAGCAACTTTTCCCACCCAACCTCAGGATTTCCCTGGCAGAACTGCATTTTGCTGGACAATGTGGCTTGGCTTCTGAATGCCTGGAGCCTGTCTAACAACAAGGACACTCCACAGAAGTGCTGCTGTGCTAGAAGCACCCGTACCCTCACCTGTACTCCAGGAAGAACAACCAAGTGCTGAAAATAGACAATGGGGGCTGCAAAGCTTCAAACATTTCTCACCTTGTTGGCTACATCCAGTGCATCATAATCTGGAGCCAGTCGGACGTAAGCCTTCTTCTCCCCATCAGGCCTAGAGAGGAGCAAGAGGATCAGTACAGAGGCACACAACTTCTCCCACCCGCTCTGCGTTCCTGCAGCGTGCATCAGTGGTTCCTTTGGAAACATCACTTTACTCAGTGGTAAAAAATGTTTACATCACTTGCACGAGATTCCCTGCGCATTAGAAGAGCTTCCTGACGAGGCTGACCCTCTGGGCTGCCAACATTTCCCGCTTTCACCACACACACACAGTCGCAAGTTGCATTTCTTGTAACTTTAACACTGAAAACACTATGAAGGCCAATCCCACACTCCCTCCAAGCACTCATATTTGTTCCTATTTTCTGTTAAAAGCGGCTCTGCAAGCACCTCAAACCCAGCGATTTACGCTCCCCTGCCTTCTCACCTAATCAATGTGTTGACCTTGGCCACATCAATATCGTAGAGCTTCTTGACGGCCTGTTTGATCTGGTGCTTGTTTGCCTTGACATCGACAATGAAAACCAGGGTGTTGTTATCCTCAATCTTCTTCATTGCCGACTCTGTGGTCAGAGGGAACTTGATAATGGCATAATGGTCCAGCCTGCAAGAGAGACCATGTGGTTAACAGAAGGCCGGCAGATGCTGTCTCTGCAGTTCACGGGCTTTCAGGTACCACCTAAAAAAGCTTGGGGTGCATCAGTCACCAAATAAAGTTCTAATCACAAACTCTCAGGCTTTGGTCGCTTAAAATCATCACCTGCACCCCAAATGCCGACCACGCTGCCACCAAGTGTGTGCACAGCTCCCAGGGCAGCACACTGGCACGGTGTCACATAGGTCCCCACACCACCCCAAAAGTAAGGCTTCTCCCACCCCACAAGCCCTGCTGCAGGGCATAACCCACACATACTTGTTTCTCCGTGGGGCGCTCTTTCGGGGGTACTTGGGCTGCCGCCGGAGTCGCAGGGTCTTAGGCCTGCGGAAGGTGGGTGATGTGCGGATCTTCTTCTTCTTGTGACTGTGCACCCCCTTCAAGACTGCCTTCTTGGCCTTCAGCGCCTTAGCCTTTGCCTCTGTCTTTGGAGGCACAGCTGCAAGGACAACTCAGTCAGCACAACCAGGGTCTGCAGAACCCTTACACACTCCCCGGCCTGCCCCAACAGCCCACGGCTTCCCCTGTCAACTAACGGGACCTCTCCAAGCGATCCATGTTCCCCAATCCAACCAATGCCAACCCCAAAACGCCCAACTGCGCTTTATTACCCCATCCCAAAACAGTCTCTCACCTCACCAACAGGCAGGGACACTCATTTGTGCTCTCAGATCCCTCACTTCCCAGGAATGAACTTGAACCCCTCCAGGGACAGAGCAGCCACAGGTTCTCTGGACAGCCTGGGCCAAGGCCTCCCCATCCTCAGCGTGAAGAATTTCCTCCTAATGCCTAATCTAAATCTTCTCTTCTCCAATTTAAAGCCATTCCCCCTCGTCCTATCACTCCAGGCCCTTGCAAGAAGCCCCTCCGCAGCTTTCCTATAGTTTCTTTCAGCCCTGGAAGCTGCTCTAAGGTCTTCTCGGAGCCTTCTCTTCTCCAGGCTGAACAAGCCCATCTCTCTCAGCCTGTCCTCGTACGGGCGGCGCTCCAGTCCTCGATCATCTCCCCCTCAGAGGGCTCTCCAGGCCCCCCCACGTCCCGTGCAAGCCTCTCCCGCCACCCCCACGTGCCCGGGGCCCAGCACCGGCTCGCAACCTCCTTACACCGCTCAGCCCGGCTTCCCGCGACCACCCCGCACCCTAAACGATGCCTCACCACGATCCCACCCCTCAAACCCAGGCCCCGGCGCCCCCTGCCCTCACCCTCCTTCTTCGCCTTGGGCGCCATCTTGGCCAGGCGGAGGCCGAAAGGGGTCTCCCGCGCCGCGCCGCACGGGCTTATAGCGGCAGTTCTCGCGAGATCTCCGCACTCCACTCTCGCGATACCGACGGGAAGAGTAGTCCTCGCGGGCAGCCTCATCCACGCATGCGTAGTGCATTCCCGCGCCGCGGGGCATTGTGGGAGTTGTAGTCCCGCCGCATCAGCCTCGCTCCGCGCCTCTGCCCCAGCGGGGGAGCCGGGAGGAGCCCGGGAAGGGGGGGGGTCACCGGGGTCCTGTCTTGTCGGTAGCGAAGCAACGGTCCAGCCCTGGGGAAAACGGCGTCTTGGCCACTCCCTCGTTCCCGGAGGAGTGGCCAAGACGCTGATTTCTCCCTGGGCTGGGTGTGCAGCGCCGAGCACCGCTACCGGCACCGGGAGGTTCGCGGGAACAGGGGGACCCCGCCCCGTTGGATTGGCTGTAACGGGGGGCGGCGGGGGGGGGGGGGGGGGCACGAGGATGGGGGACCCGGGGACAAGCGGCGATGAGGGGACCAGGGGGACACGGGTGGAGATGATGGGACACGGGGACAGAGGCACACGGGGACCGGTGGGACACGGGGATGGACGTGCACGGGGATGGTGGGACATGAGGACAGGGACACAGAGATCGGTGGGACATGGGGATGAGATGATGGGACATGGGGAAAGAGGCACACAGGGACGTGGGGACTGGTGGGACACAGGGACGGACGTGCATGGGGATGGTGGGACATGGGGACCAATAGGACATGGGGATGGATGTGCATGGGGACAGTGGGATGCGGGGACAGGGACAGGTGGGGATGTGGGGACCGGTGGGACATTGGGATGGGATGGTGGGACATGGGGATGGAGGGACATGGGGGCAGGCACACAGAGACCGGGGGGACGGGGAAACCCAGGGACATGGAGACTGTGGGACATGGGGACTGGGATGGTGGGACAGCAGGACAGGCACACGAGGAATGTGGTGGGGACTGGTAGGACACGGGAGAAGATGACGAGACTCAGGGACAGGTGGGGACATGGGGACCAGTGGGACATGGGGACAGCCGTACGTAGGGATGTGAGCACCAGTGGGACATGGGGATGAATGGGACATGGGGACATGAGGACCAGGGGGACATGGGGGCCAGGGGGACACAGCGATGGCTGTGCATTGTCCTGAACTTGGGATGTGAGGAGAGCTGAGGCGTGGGGACAGCGGTACCCTGGTGAGCAGGGGCGTGGGGGTGGCTGGGACATGGGGACAGCTGTATCCCGGGGCATGGGGACAGCTGGGACATGGGGACCGCTGGGACATGGGGACAGCCACACTCGGGAATCTCGGGGTGGCTGGGATACAGGGACAACCACGCTTGGGAATGTGGGGACAGCCACGTCCCAGGGATACGGAGACAACTGGGACAAGGGGATAGCCCTCCTGGACGCAGGGACAGCCGTATTGCAGGATGCTGTGCCTGGGGACACCTGGGGCACGGAGACATCACTGCTCCACGCTCCCTTTGTCCCCAGGGCTCGCGGTGGCCCTTGGCCCATCCCGGCTCCCTCCGGCCACCCAGGCGGCCCCGCTGGACCATGAACGTGCTGGCTCCGGTCCGCAGGGACAGGGTCATCGGTGACCTGCCCCCGGTGAGCCAAGGGGACGAGAGCGGATGGGGGGGACCCGGCTGAGCCCCATGGTCACAGCGGGGTCCCCCTTTGTGTCCCCAACAGTGTTTTCGGAAGGAGGCCGCCCTGCATGCGCGCTCCGCCTTCCACCCCAGCGTGGCCAGCGCCTGCCAGGAGCAGCGGACGGGCACCGTGGGGTGAGCTGGGGCGATGGGGAGACCCCCACCCCACAGCTGGGGGGGTGACAGGGGTCCCACAGCCCCACCAGCCCCCGGCTCAGGGTCCGCGTGCCGCGTGGCCGCCGGCTGCGCGTGCTGAGCCCTGCGTCACGGCGCAGGAATGCAGCACGGGGGGGACACGGGGGGGACACACATGGGGGTCTGGGCTGGCCCGCGGCTGGTGGCAAAGCGGGAAAGATGGGTTGTAGGGCGCTATGGGACTTGGGGGGCTGTGGGATGACATCTCCCACCCCATGGATTCGCCTGTCCGTGGAGCTGGGGGAGGGGGAGGCAGGCAGGGACACCCCCGCCCCGCTGAGCGGCTGTGCATCCCCCTGCCCTGCAGCTTCAAGATCTCCAAGATCATCGTGGTGGGCGACCTCTCGGTGGGGAAGACCTGCTTGATCAACCGGTAACGGGACACCCCCCTCCGGACGGGGGGGGGTGGGAGGCAGGGGGAGAGACATCCCCCCCAAAAAGGGCAGCGGCACCCTGGGCTGATCCTGGATCCGGCTGGACTCTACATCTTGGCACCACCGGGATGGGGGCACTGAGCCCCAGGGAGGGGACCCGGTGGGGGGCTGGGGGCTGCTGACACCGATGTTCACCCCCAGCTTCTGCAAGGACACCTTCGACAAGAACTACAAGGCGACCATCGGGGTGGATTTCGAGATGGAGCGTTTCGAGGTGCTGGGGGTGCCCTTCAGCCTGCAGCTGTGAGTAGGGACCGGACCCCTCCCCGCGTCCCCCCGCGAACCCCCATCACCTTCCACCTCCCCCTAGGTGGGACACGGCCGGCCAGGAGCGCTTCAAATGCATCGCCTCCACCTACTACCGCGGAGCACAAGGTGAGGTCCCCACCGCGTCCCCCCTCTCACCGGTTGTCCCTGTCACCATCTCACCCCCCTCCTCCTTCCCCAGCCATCGTCATCGTCTTTGATGTCAATGATGTGGCATCCCTGGAACACACACGGTGGGTGACGTGTGGCCAAGGTGGGACCAGGAATGAGCGCATGGGGCGGTGGGGATGGATGGAGAGGTGGGAGCTGGGCAGGAGGATGCCCAAGCGTGCGAGTGAGCGGGTGGCACCTGGCCATGAGCCACCGGCTGGTGACAGTGGCCCTTGTAGGCAATGGCTGGCTGATGCCCTGAAGGAGAACGACCCATCCAACGTCACTCTCTTCTTGGTGGGCTCCAAGAAGGACCTGAGCGTGAGTATGCCCCCCTTCCCGCGGGGTCCATGCGCCCCGTCTTGATGGGGTTGTCCTTGTCACCCACCCACCTGCGTGGCTTGGTTGGCAGACACCAGCGCAGTACAGCGTGATGGAGAAGGATGCTCTCAAGGTGGCCCAGGAGATGCAGGCGGAGTATTGGGCCGTCTCCTCGCTCACCGGTGGGTCCCCGGCTGGCCAGGGGGACATGGACCCCAAAATCCAGCTGCGCAAGGGGTCACTCAAGGGATCTCATCCCACGGGGCAGGGGAGAACGTACGGGATTTCTTCTTCCGCGTGGCAGCGCTGACCTTTGAGAGCAGCGTCCTGGCCGAGCTGGAGCGCAGCGGTGCCCGCAAGATCGGCGACACCGTGCGTGAGTACCTGCGGCCGTCCCGCACGGGTGTCCCCCCCGGTGCCCCCCACATCTTCCCAATTCTCTGTCCCTACAGGGATCAGCAGCAACGAGAGCGACCTGTACCTGCCAGCAGCCCGCAAGAAACCCAAGTGCTGCCAGTGACTGCGCTGCGCTTCCCTCCTCCGGACCAAAGAGGGGTGGACCTGGCTGGCCCCGAGAAGCCCCCCCGGCCCCCCCGGCCCCCAGCTGGGGTGGACAGGAGCACCCATGTGGCTCCCTTAGCTATGCAAACCCAGGTACCACTCGCAGGAGATGCCCCCAGGCTCCTGTTTTTCTTAATAAAACCTTTTTTATGCTTTTTAAGAAAGGCTTTGGGGGGGGGGGGTCAGGGCTGGCTGCAGCTCCTCTGCCCCCCGAGACTCACAGGCAGGCGGTGGGGGAATGAAGTCAGGACGGGGGGTGGCTGCCCCCGAGGAGGGGTAACATCTCTGGGAGGTGACAGCCAAAGGGAGCGGTAGGTGTCGTGGGCATCCCTGCCCCCCAGAGCCAGCAGTCCTGCACCCCGGGACAAGCAGGGTGCTGCCCCCCCATCAGTCCCAGCCCAGCTGGTGCTGGTCGAAGCGGGGCTGCAGTTGTGGGGGGACGCAGTGGGCACATTTATAGCGCTCCCGGATCCACCGCGCGCCCTCGCTGTCCTCGATGCAGATGGCAGCGACGCCTGTGGGACACGAGGCGAGGGGCTCAGCCGAGTACGGGGATGTTGCTGCACCCATGGGTGCACCCCAGGGTGCCCTGGCAACCCCCTCCTACCTGCCACGACCCCCCCCAGCCGCTCCACCAGCTGGATGGCCGCTCGCATGGTGCCCCCAGTTTCCACCCATTGGTCCACAAGGAGGATGCGCAGCCCTGCGAGGGGGCAGAGGCTGCGGCTCAGCGCCCGGTGCCCGCGCCGGCAGCCCCAGCCCCACGATGCGATCCCCCCACGGCTCACCTGGTGAGATGGCATCGGTGCGGACCTCCATCACCTTCTCTCGGCCTGAATAATCGGTGTAGGGCTGCGTCACCGTCTGCACGCAGAGATGCCCGACTTTCCGGATGGCGAGGAAGCCTTTCCGCAGCGTGGCAGCGGCGGCAGCGCCTGGAGGTGGGCACGGCACCATCAGACCCCGCGGGGACAAGGGACGCTGGGCTCGCTCGCATCCCCTGCTCACCCAGGATGAAGCCCATGGCGTCGATGCCAGCTACCATGTCGATGGCGTCACCCTGGAAGGGCTGCAGCAGCTCAGCCACGCAGTCCTGCAAGCCCTGGGGAGACAGCGGAGGGGCTGGGTGCCCACAGCCCGTCGTGGGTGCCCACAGCCCATCGTGGGTGCCCACAGCCCGTCATGGGTGCCCACAGCCCATCGTGGGTGCCCACAGCCCGTGATGGGTGCCCGCAGACTGTCGTGGGTGCTTGCAGCCCATCGTGGGTGCTTGCAGCCCATCGTGGGTGCTCACAACCCATCATGGGTGCCCATAGCCCATCATGGGTGCTCACAGCCCGTTATGGGTGCCCATAGCCCATCGTGGGTGCTCACAACCCATCATGGGTGCCCATAGCCCATCATGGGTGCTCACAGCCCGTTATGGGTGCCCATAGCCCATCATGGGTGCTCACAACCCATCATGGGTGCCCATAGCCCATCATGGGTGCCCATAGCCCATCATGGGTGCTCACAGCCCGTCATGGGTGCCCATAGCCCATCATGGGTGCTTGCAGCCCGTTGTGGGTGCCCACAGCCCATCGTGGGTGCCCACAGCCCATCATGGGTGCCCGCAGCCCGTCATGGGTGCCCACAGCCCATCGTGGGTGCTCGCAGCCCATTGTGGATGCTCGTAGCCCATCGTGGGTGCTCGCAGACCATCGTGGGTGCCTGCAGCCCATCGTGGGTGCCCGTAGCCGCATGCCCAGTGGCACAGCCAGTGCCCTGACCGCCCTGCAGAGCCGCAGCCCCCCTGGACACCCCCTTGCCCGCGGGGCGCTGGGTACTTGCGGGTGGCAGTAGAGGCGCGAAGGGTCCAGCCAGGCATAGTTGGGACCCTTGACGTTGGGGGCCATCAGCGCCAGGTACCAGCCCTTCTCCCGGGTGCCGGGGACGTGGCACAGGTCCATGCGCAGGGACTGCAGGCGCTGCAAGCACCGAGCGTGTCACGGGGCTGAGAATCCCACCGCGGTCCCCATGGGGCAACTCGTGGGTCGCTGCCCTGGGGACCCCCGGGGTTGGCTCCGTACCGGGGTGTTGACGGTGTGGCTGAGCCGAGCGGGACCGTCACGGGGAGTGTCACCGACAGCGACAGCTGAGCAGGGGCAGCACCGCGGTGCTGGGCGCCCGCCAGCACCCTCGGCCAGCCGGGACCTGGGCTGGAGCCAGGCAAGTGCCCTGCCAGCACGTCCCCAGCACACGCTGCCACCCCGGCCGGTGGTGTTTGCACCCCGTGTGGGTGTCATCAGCACCCAACGGTGCCAGGGAGCGGCACGGTGCCCTCAGCATCCCATGGGTGGAAGAGCCAGCAAGGCAGGATGGTGCTCAGGGGGCAACTTCATGGTCCTGGGCAGCACGGAGACTTTCTGAGGCTGCACACGTCCTCGTCAGGGGGTGTGGGTACCATCCTGCCCTGCCAAGCACCGGATTCCTCGGCTGCCCAGATCCGTGCCCGGGCTGTCAATGGGCTCCATGGGAGGCAGCCAAGGGGAGTGAGACCTGGCAGCCGCGCTGGGACCGTCGGAAGCTGCCAGCCCTGCCTGGGCACCATGGGGTGTCCCCGAGGTGGGACAGGGATGAGGACTGCAGGGAGCATCCATGGGGTGGGATGTGAGGCTGCGGGGAGCATCCGTGGGTCAAGACACGGGGCTGCAGAGGGCTTCCGTGGGACAGGACGTGGGGTTGCAAGGGACATCTGTGAAGTAGGGCCACAGGGAGCATCCATGGACACCATCCGGAGTTGCAGGGAGTGTTTGCGGGGTGGAACATGGAGCTGCAGGGAGCACCCGTGGGATGGGGGCACAGAGCTGCAAGGAGCACCCATGGGATGGGAACACGGAGCCGCAGGGAGGATCTACAGAATGGGGACATGGAGCTGCAGGTTGCACCCATGGGATGGGGATATGGAGCTGCAGGGAGCACCCATGGGATGGGGATATGGAGCTGCAGGGAGCACCCATGGGATGGGATGGGATGGGATGGGATGGGATGGGATGGGATGGGATGGGATGGGATGGGATGGGATGGGGAGCCGCAGGGAGCACCCATGGGAAGGAAACATGGAGCTGCAGGTTGCACCCGTGGGATGGGGACATGGAGCTGCACGGATCACCCATGGGATGGGGATATGGAGCTGCAGGGAGCACCCATCGATGGACACGCAGCCCTGGAGCATCCTCTGGCTCCGGGGCGGGGCGGGACCCCCGTTATCCCGTCCGCAGCCCCGGTGGGGGCAGCGCCGCGCTATAAGGCGGCCCCGCGGCTCTGCAGCGCTGTGCCATGGGCGTCCCGGGGCTGCTCGGCCGCCTCCTCCTCCTTCTCCTCCTCCTGCTGCCGCCCCTGGCCGCGGCCCCGGGTACCGGCGCTGCCCCGGGGCGGCCCCGCCGCGGGCTCACCTACCCCGGGACGCTGTGGTGCGGGGCCGGCAGCAACGCGGATGCCTACGAACAGCTGGGTAAGGGGCTGCCCGGCCCCGACAGCCGTCCCCGCGCACCCCATCCCCTCGCATCCCACCCCAGCCCCTCTCCAGCCCGGTGCTGCTCCATCCCCTCGCATCCCATCCCACCCCATCCTATCCCCGTTCCACGCCATCCCACTTCATCCCATCCACTTCTCAGCCTGCCGCTGCTCCATCCCATTCCATTCCATCCCATCCCATCCCATCCCATCCTCTCCCCTGCCTGGTGATGCTGCTCCATCCCATCACCTCACATCCCATCCCTTCCCCAGCCCCATGCTGCTCCATTCCACCTCATCCGATCCCATCCCACCCCAGCCCCTCCCCAGCCTGGTGCTGCCCCATCCCATCCCATCCCATCCCATCCCATCCCATCCCATCCCACCCCATCCTCTCCCCAGCCTGGTACTCCTTCCCACCCCCAGCCCAGTTCCAGACCCTATTCCTATCCTAGTTCAGCCCCCGTCTATCCTAGTCCAGACCCCAGTCCCAGTCCCAGTCCAGTCCCAGTCCACCGGGTCGTCTCTGCCCAGTCCCTGTCACAGGGCTCGTCCAATTTGGTCCCATCCTGGTCCCCATCCTAATGCTGATCCAGTCTTGATTCACTTCATTATGGTCCCTTCTCCATCCTGCTCCCGTTCTCATCCCCATCCCAGTCCTGGTCCACCAACTCCAATCCTCATCCCAGTGCTTGTCCAACCTGCTCCACTCCCAGTCCCTGTCCTGATCCCAGCCTGGTCCCTCTCTTGGAGCTGGTCCAGTCCTGATTCCCATCCTCACTCCAACCCATCCCCAGTCTTATCCCCGCTGTGATGCTGATGCAGTCCAGTCCGACCCCAGTCCTATCCCAGCCCCGATCCAGGGCTGATCCCAGCCCCAGCCGGTGCCCCCCAGCCCTGCCCCTTCCCTACAGGGGAGCACCGCGACACGGACCGCTGCTGCCGGGACCACGACCACTGCCAGCACGTCATCCACCCCTTCACCTCGCGCTACGGGTACCGCAACCTGCGCTGGCACACCATCAGCCACTGTGACTGCGACCGCAGGTGAGCATCCCTCCTCCATCCATCCATCCATCCTAGGGGGGGGTTCCAGCCCCCCAGGAGCCCCCTCTGACCCCCCATCACCCCACGGCAGGTTGAAGGATTGCCTGCGGCGCGTGAACGACACGGCGTCGCGAGTGGTGGGTCAGGCTTTCTTCAATGTCATCCAAGTGCCCTGCTTCGAGTTCACCTACAAGGAGGAGTGCGTGGAACCCTACCTCTACGTCTGGTGAGTTCCCCCCTCCGCGGGGAGCCCCCCCTGAGCCCCCCTGGGGCTCAGCTCACCCCATATCTCCTCCCCCTCCACAGGTGCAAGGCGTACAACACGGTGGCCATCGCGGTGCCCAGGGAGCCGGTGCTGTATGAGTTTGGTGGGGAGCTGATCGACCGGGCGGCGAGACCCGTGGGGGTCCCTCTGAGCCCCCTGGGCGGAGGAGCCGACCCAGCAGAGCATCGTGCGCTGTCCCGCCGCAAAGCTGCCAAGAAAGAGAGGAAGGGGAAGAAGAAAGACAAGAAAAAGAAGGAGAAAGACCCTTCCAGAAATGGGGAGCTGAGCAATTCCGCAGCCGCCGCTCATCGCACCGTGGGGCAGGACCCACACATCCCGCTGTCAGATGTGGGGGAAGCGGACAACGCCGTCCTGAGCGATGCGCCAGCGCGGGAGGGCTTGGGCACGGAGCCGGTCCCCACCGCCAGTGGGAAGAGGAGGAGGAAGGAGAGGGCCAGAAAGAAGAGCCTGAAAAGCAAAGCTGAGTCAGAGCCTGCAGGAGCCCCACGGCCCTGATTCCCACCTCGCGCCGCGCAGGTCTCGGCTGTGCAATAAAGCTGGGCGTTCGAGCAGATGGCATCGGCTCCGTGGGGAGGCATGCGGGGGAATCCCATAGCTAATCCTGCTCGTGGGGCTGTGGAGCCAGGAGCTGGGTGGGTATTGAGCAGCCTGGTTTAGTGGGATGTCCCTACCCCTGGCAGGGGGGTTGGAACTAGACGATCTTTAAGGTCCCTTCCAACCCAAACTATCCTATGATTGGGTCTGAGCTGCTCCTCACCGCTCCCACCACCTCCCAGGGCACCGGGGACGGCGAGTCGCTGCTCTGGCTGGGGACACAGCTTGTGTCCCCACTGCAGCACGGGGCATAGCCCTGATTTTAGCTCCTCTGCCACAGATGGTTGAGCTCCAGCTCCCCGGGGTGGATTTCTCTGGAGGATCCGTTAATGAACAGCAGCGTATGAGCTCTCTTCCACTTAACCTGCTGCCTTTTCCCAGGCTGGGAGAAGCAGGAAGCTCCCACAGGAGCACGGATCCTTCTCCAGCCCCCAGCAATGGAAGCTCTGGGAGGAGCAGGAGCCTCATCTCTGTACAGAGGCTCCTCAAATGCCCTACAAGGGCTCTTTGCAGTGGAACAATGGCTTTTCCAGCTCTGGAACAAAGGCAGATGCGGCTCAGGGAGAGGCAGGGGCAGGGCAAGCATTGAATTCCAGAACTGGAAAATGCTGGAGCAACATGCGCTGCCCGCTGCAAATCCCACTGTTCTCAGAGAAGCTGCCCTGCAGTCCCATATTGCTGAAATAAGGGGACCAGAAGGGCCCAGGGGAAAAAATACCAAGGTTGTTGATGCACTGCACCCTGTGGAGACCTGCCAAAGGGTGCAAAGTCCTTGCGGCAGTCACGGCGTCACCGCAGGAAGCACAGAACATGGGGCAGCTTCCCAAAAGTAGAACTTTTTTATTGATGGTAAGGGAAAACTAAAAACAAAGACAGTCAAAAAGGAGCCAACAATGCACAACTAGCCCCTGCCCCCTTACAGGTCCAACACATCCCTGGCAAGCAGTTGCTCCCAGTCAAATTCCCATCGTAGAGTTCCATAAAATAAGAAAATAGCATAAAGTTGCACACCCGCAAGCCAGGGTGGCTGCGGGACCCACGTCAGACCCCAGAACGGCAGGAGATGGAAGGCAGGCCCTGCACTTCTCTGTGGAAACAGCTTTGCTCCGTCTCCCGGGTTGCAGCCATTCTTCAGGAGCATTTACATGCAAAAAAAGACCTTTGTTTCTTCGGGTCGGCTGTTCCCCCTCAAGTCTTAGGAGAGGAGGTGAACCAGGAGGCTTGGGAAGGAACAAAGACTCTGCTTCCTTAGAAAATCCCTACTAACAAAGCAGGAGAGGTGAAAGTTTGTGCAGCAGGAACTTTCCAGTTCAGCAATGGCTCTCAGCATTGGCAATCGCTCTGCAACACTGCAGGGGCTGCTTCCGACACCACCCAAGTCTTCTGGCCCCCTCCCTGGCCCCTCAGTTCCTCTCCCAGCCAGCGAGAGCCGTAGGCCTGCAGGAGGTGCCTGTGATGTCCCTGTAAGACGCACTCAAAACAAAACATTATTCTTTATCAGCTCAACAGAAATCAGCTTCTCTGTGAAAGCCTCAGCACGCAGAGGGCAGCCCCAAGCAACAAAGGAAGAAGGCGCATCAACTTTCACCATCGAGCTCTGCCGCTAAGCAAATCCATCACCAAGAGGAATGGGCAGGCAGGGAGAAATCCTCTCGACTCAGTAGAAACACTATTTATTCATCCCTCTTGGTTACTACTGGGCAAGGGAAGCAGATATGGAGGAGGATGCCATGCACTCCCAGCTGCTTTGCATTCTCTGCCACAGGAGCGGGTGCTCTCGCAGTGCTTTAGCCCATTTGTCTGTCCTGCAGCTCGGGAAAGCTGCCGTTGGCTGGCAAATCGCTTCGCAGTCTGATTAAAAAAAAAATAAATCAAAACTAAATAAATATTGTTCCAAAAGAAGCCAGAGGAGAGAGCAAGCCTTTGGTACAACAGCTGCGTTGCTCTCTGGCAAGACCTGAGTTCCAGAGCTGCTGTGCCAGACCCCTAGGAACACGGCTCAGGGGTGGCACAGATTCCGCAGAGCCTGTTGCACAGGAAAACACGGAGCAGACAAAGGTGATGGTCAGGGTTTGCGAGAGTCCAAATGGAACAGGCTTGCTCCAGGCCCACAGCCTGCACTTTCAGCTACGCTTGCTGCCTAGTCTGTGCGGTGAAAGCAGACTGCACATACAAGGATAGATTCGTTTGTGACCTCATAATTACTCTGCTGAGCTTCCAAAGTGGTAAAGCAGGACCTGGAACTCAGAGGCCGCTGCGGCGTCCCTTCCTATGATATATTTATATATGTAGTATATATACTTAGACCAGCCCTGCCAAGTCTATTGGTTTGCTCAGGTGCACGTCACCAAGAGTCATTTCCCATCATCTCACGACGTATAAAACAGGAGTTACGTGGCTAAGGGAACGGAAGTAATTTCCAATTGTTCAGTCTCCCTTCCCCTTCCTAGAGAAGGGTGCGGTGGTTACGGCTCAGGTCGAGCATGGCCTATCGATCCATCTCATCCAGCAGCGGCGTGGCGTCCCCGGCGATGGACATGGGCGTGCTCTCGATCATGGGGCTGGGAGATGGACGAGGAGTCAATCTCTGCTGTTTCTGTTTCCTCCGTTCAGCCTCCTTCTCCTGGAGCCACTGCTCGGCCATCTTCCCCCAGTCGATGGCAGCGTGACTGTTGGTCCTGCAACGACACGGGCGGGAGGTGAGAGGCATCAGGAGTGAGCCCAGGGGCGGCTTCCCTGCCCTCCCTCCCCAAGGGTTCCACGTGGGAAGGCGCGAGGCAACGCCACCACATCTGTTCTACAGTAATCAACAAACAGAACCATATGGAACACAGACGGATATGCATATGGTGCCGAGGCCACTCACTTTGGCTGCTGCCTCTGCCTGGAGCTGGACGATGGCTGGGACTGTGTCTGGGACTGGGTGGACTGGGGTGTGGTGTTGGCCTGGAGCTGGTACTGAGGCGTTGTCATCGGCTGGCTGGGCGTAGTGTAAGAGTAGCTGGGGGTCATCAGTGGGGTGGCCACTGGTTGCTGTGCCGGAGTCGCAAAGACCTGTGGAGAGCAGATACTGTGAGGGGACAGAGCGCAAATGCAGAGGTTTGGCATGCTCTGTTCTGCTCTGCCCACCCTCGCCGGACACTGCCAGCCCTGCTGGAGCCCTTCATCTGGACAAGGACAGGTTTGCAGTGACTGTTGCTCAGGGAATGGGGGGCTGCAGGGCAGAAGGAATGACATCTGGCTGAGCACAGGACATCTGTTCCCCGAGAGCTCCGCACTGCCCACCCAACCCAGGCCAGCAGGGCCCCCACAGCCCGCCTTCCTCATTCAGACCTCACAGCCTACCAGGGGAGACATTAAACCAAGTGAAGATGAGAACGGTAAGAGAGATGGGCACAACAGATATTTGGGGTGAGCCAGCAGAAAGGACCTCCTACAGTGAACATGAAGAACAGAGGAATTCTCCTCCATTGGGCTGCAGAGAAGTCACAGCAGCTCCTGAGATGGCTCCCTTCCAGACCCCAAGCTGGCTGGTTCACCATTTGCCCAATGGAACTTAGTCTCTTCCTTCTGGTGTTCACCTCACTTTTCCTTCAGATAGTCTTTAATACACTGGGTTTTCCACAGCTCCTGCCTAACCCCAGCTCAGCGTTTGCTGTTCCAAACCCTGTGAAAGCCTCCCAAGGTGGTCTAAAAGAGGATCACTCCTCCCTACAAGCCTTGTCTTGCAGCACCTTTCCATCAGATCTAAGAGCTGGGTGTGTTTCTTGTACCCAGGCACTGCAGTCTTCCTGCAGCTGGATTTAGCCTCAGGGTCAGCTGGGGAGCTGGAAGCATGGGATGGGAGGAGGCAGGCACCAGCACACATGAGGAAAGGCTTCAGCGTGAGCCAAAACCGTCCAATTCCATCTTATTTCCTGCAAAGCCTCTGGTTGTTCGGTCAGGCTGAGGTGTTCGCCTGCCGGTGCAGCTCGGAGATTAGCACGCTGAGCTGAAAAGCTCTGCAAACTCAGCGCATAGTTTCACAGCTAATCTCTTCCACTGGCAGCTCACGTTGCCAACTCGGGGGTACAATCGGAAGGTTGTACACCCTCACTGCTGGATTCCACCTCTCCACCCTGCCACATTCCTTGGGGGCCAGATCAATTTGCTACTTGCTTCAACTCTCCCCAGAACAGGGCTGCGTTACATGCCTCACTTCCTCAGTCACAGGATGATCCCAAGCAATGAGTAACCCCTCTGGGTCCCACCATCACGGGATGGTTTCTACCAGCAAGGAGAAGCCTCCTCTCAGAAAGCGAAGTGACACCTACGTGGTACGCGCTGCTGCCACCTCCACTGCCTCCGTAGCCGAACTGACTGGAACTCCACTGCGCAGGGGTGGCATTTGGATTCTGCCCCTGGCCTGTCACGGCAGCGATGGCACTGAACATCTGGGAGGTCATGTTCTGCGGTAGAGCGTTCACCGCACGCGTCAGGTCTGCAAGAAAGACGCATCGTGTCAGAGGAAGCAGAGCCTGGAAAAGGAGCTTGCATCCTGATTCCAGCCAGGAAAGGCCGGCACTGACCTGCCAGGTTAATGTTAGCTGGAGTCGCATTAATGGAGGCTGGAGTCCTGGTCCGACTGCTACTGCTGGGGGTAATACCTGCATAAAATATAAACCAAAAGAGGTGGATTAGTTTAGGCAGAAGAGCTGCTATTGGCCTGAAGCTCTGGATTTGAAAACACACAAGCAGTGCTGGTACTGGCAAAACGCTATCTTATCACTGAATGGTGTATGAGGGTTGTATGGAGGGGAAGGCCAAGGGAGAGGGAAGGGACAAGCCAGGCATTTGCTGTATGGCCATAGATGGACTCTCAGGAGAACTCTCAACAGGTCCATGGAAGCCAAAGACTTGAGCATTGCTTTGAAACTTCCCACTTACAACAAACAGCTGAGGTGAGGCACTCAGATTCTGGGATGCTCACCTGGAACAGGATCCTGATAATGATCCTTAAACCATCGGAAGAGTCCGTTCACAGTAGGGAAGACCTGGCCCCGGTACCGGAATCCTTCTGGCGTCACTGTCACATACTCTATCCTGTGAGGAGCGGTGGATGCAGGAGAGAACACAGGCTGCTTCAGAGCCATCCCTGCACTGTACAGCACCCGCGCACCAACAGGTCACAGCCAGAACAGGCAAGACCTACAAACTCAGGCGATGGCTGTATCGATAACAAACAGATACACCCACCCAAGCCACTTTCATTTTGTTCTCAAACAATTGCTCCCCAATACCATGCCTTTCCATGCAAAATCTGTCAACTGCTGCCTATACCCCAGGGACACCCCTCGCACAGGATAGTTCTGGTTCAAAACCCAGGAGTCTCCTGGTCAAAATTCACTGCTAGACACAGATCCTCTGCTATCAGGATGCCAAAGCCTGGGTTAGGGGAGGCAGGACTGGCACAGAAACTGGCAATGATGAGCTGAGGTGTGGTACTGGCAGGACTCACTTGCAGCTGCTGGGCTTGCCTCTCACTTACCTTGGTTTGCCTCGAGGCTGATATCCCAAGAGGAATTTGCCAGGTAGATCTTTACAGGCACTGATAAAGTAGGGAATAAACGTTGGCTTCTCTTTCTTGGTCTTTATCAGCAGCTCTTCCAGCTTCTAATTAGAGAGAGAGGGGGATAAAAATGCTCAAGAAAAGCCTACGTTTTTGGCAACACAGAGGGCCTACAGCTATCTCCTTCCACACACCCTTCAGCCCTTTTTCCAGCCCTTTTCTTCCCCAGCCCTGATGCCAGCAATCAAACAAGGACCATCAGCTGTGCAGGGTTGGTTCACAAATGTCACAAGGTCAGAGAAAGCCAATACTCTCCCTTCAGTTGTATCTGCTGGCAGGGCAACGTGCTGCTCCGGCACAGCACTGCAGCACACTGTACTGCCACTGCTGTCCTAACTCCACCGCTCCGAGACAGAACCCTCTGGAGATCTAAAGCTGGAAAGTGACTGTCTAGCCCCAAGCAACAAGAGAAAGATGAGCCATCCCCATCCAGCAGCTCATGACGGACTCAGAGAGCTTAAGAGAAAACTACAACACGTTCCTCTATCTCCCACATGAGCTCCCACAGCGTGGGACAGGCTCACCTTCTTGTCTCCACCATTGCAGTCCTGATAGTACTTGTGATTCAACAGGTCTCTGGCAAAAGAAGCCATTGGCTGGACATAGCGAGCAACAATTTCATCCAGGTCTTCAAACTCCTTTGAAAAAAACATATTTAAAGAGGTATTTAGGGTACACAACGAGAAACTCTGATTCTAGTACACAGCTCTCAGTCATACATTCTACACAGTACTTCCAACAGCCTGAAAACAGCTGCAAGGACAGGAAGGCTGTGCCAACCTGTCCTTGCCAAATAGGTCCCTTTCTTCCCCCACCAACTCCTTCCCAGGCACGTTCTGTGGGTCTCCTACCTCTGTGTTAATCCAAAGTGTGGAGCCCAGGCTGAAGGCATTTTCTTTGCCCTCTTCTCGGACATCCACGTGCTGGTAAATCCCATCGTTCACCTTCCAGGTGACAGTCAGGTGGTTCTCCCCTTTGCTACTTGGCCGAATAATCACATCTCCTTGGTCCATCGTCTCCATCATCTTCTCTGCTTGCTTGAAGCTAATGTTGTGGAATGATGGGTGAGCAATTACTCTCTTGATGTACGCTAGGGGACAAAGCGGAGAGTTTAGGCTTCCAAGAGGAACAGCTTTATTCCACGTATATCTCTAATTGCGTTTATTCTCCTGAAGCACCCTGGGAAAGCTGGCATTACGAGGGAGAGAAAAGTTAGAGGCTCACTTGTCCGCTGCTGCTTTCGTTTCAGGTCTTCTTCCTGTTTGTGATCTGCTGCCTCAGTGTCAAAGTCGTAGTAGGTGTCTTTAGGCAGTTTCCACTCGTTGTTCTTGTCCATCAGGTCTGAGGTCCTGCAGGTCAGGTCTGCACTGAACTTTTCAATGTCGATCTTCATGATCCTGCAGTGAACAGTCATTCCCACCTACGGGCGAGGGGCAGGCAAAGCTCATCAGCAAGTGTGGCTGAAATGCCAGTGTCCCTGCACTACAGAGTGACCTGCGTGGGGTCACACTGCCGATGAGGAGGTGCAAATCACCTCACCTACTTCAGACTGATGCAATCTTTAAAAGCGATCCTTCTAAACAAACCCAAACCCAACCAGTCTCCCCCAAAATGACCAGAATCAAGAG
Source organism: Cuculus canorus (assembly GCF_017976375.1). Taxonomy (NCBI): domain Eukaryota; kingdom Metazoa; phylum Chordata; class Aves; order Cuculiformes; family Cuculidae; genus Cuculus; species Cuculus canorus. The sequence goes on from NC_071420.1 coordinate 4,956,719, forward strand.
ATTAAAAGATAAAGGGCAGTTTTACAGCATGTCTACTACTTATGCCCCACACCACACAAAAAGCTGCATGTTTGGAGGCTGAGGACAACTAAGTTTGCTATTTTAGATATCTTTGCCACAGAATTAGACTTTATGATGTGCAGGAAAGCAGTTAAGTCTGTTCAAAAACAGAGTGGAAGACACCCAAAAGACTTAAATGGGGAAATACCACCACAAAAATTGCAATGTCTTAGCCCAGTTAAGCGTGCTGAAGTTAACAATGGCTCTGTAAAGAACCGCTAAGAGGCCTCTGAGCTTACAGGATTATCCATCACCTGTATGGACTGTCAGGGGGATTCCAAAAGACAAAGATGTTAAACCTCTATTTTGTCATGTGATAAAAAATATGTGATTGTTTCTTTCAGAACCCCAACCTCTGTCCTGAGCAAGACCAGTAACTCACGATTTTCACAAATGAATTGAGATGGAAGGAAAAAGCTATAAGAGAGGTAAAGTGACCCTCACATATGGAACAACAGTTGTGTGGACTCTTTAGAAAGCAAGAAACAAAGGGCAGCTCTGCATTAGAATGCCTTCTGGCCTCCTAAACCCAGACTTTAGCCAGACTATAATAAATCCTCCTGCAGTGCAACATGCTAACTGATTAACTTGGTCCCCACCAACTGCCAAGAGATTTGCACTGTGGGAGAAGGACAGTAACCAGAACCTGAACTTACTGCTGATTTGAAGTCTTTACATGAAAAGGAAAAGTCATTTAGGGAACAGTGTTTATTAACCAAGCTCTGAATCTTTCATACTGGCTCCAGGCTCTTCCAGCTTTTGCTAGATATGTGAAAATCCACTGCTTTCCTACCTTCACCCTTTCTTCTGGCCGCTTCACCACCTTATCACTGAGAAATTTTGTTGGTATGAAGCCAGCAACACCATTATCCAGACGTGTCTTGACTCCAATGGCTTGACCTGGGCAGGAACCGCTGTCAAAGTGGTTCCAAACCTTGAAGAAGGCAAAAGTAGAAGTCATTCAGCATGGAAACAAAATATCACCACCGGCTCCCACTCGCACAAGTCTAAAAGCTGTGTCAGCAAACTGGTGCAGCCAGCAAAGATGTGTAGAAGGGCAGAGGACAAAGGACTTCGATCGGTGCTACCCAGTAATGCCGTCTTCCTGCTTTGGTTCTGCTCAGCCTATGGAGCTTTGCAATGAGGAAGGACCAAACATTTTTAGATCCTGGAGACAAGCCTGCAGCTGGGGTTGGTTTCTAACGCTATAGAGTTTTCAGGTTACGGATTATCAAGACTGGAATTCAGTAGTATTTATAAGAAACGTAAAGTACAGCTGCATTAAGCAGCAGGGAGTCCAGATGAGTTCTTAAAACTAAGAAGGTGGCAGAACCTCCTGTTCTCGGTGTTACAGGCGGTTTCTCTGCACAATCCGAGACCATAAACAACCCTGCCTCATGTATTCACAAAGAACTGGTCAGCTCAGTCCTGGGTCCACTTCACTCCTAGCCCAGCTCACTAAAACCCAGGATGTAGCCATAAAGGACCTGTCAAATCCCTATTGAAGTAATTAGTTAAAACTAGAACAGATCATATTTGCAGCCACATTCAGGTTGGGAACCTGGGGCACTGCAGACAATCTTGGCTCCCAAGAATCCCACAAAACACTCATGCCTGTCGAGAGCAGACTCCTGACAAAGGCAGGCTCAGTAGGAGAAGCAGCCCCACCTCACTGAGCTCTGGGAAGTTATCCTGCTGACAGAAAGGACACTGCCAAAGGCCAGTTTCATCGTTCCGTATTGCCTGGTCGTAGCTTTCTCCTTGTGGCCGCCTGTGGGCTATCCCAGTCACATTGCAGATGATCATTTTACCTGTGATGAGATGGGAGAGGAGAAGGAAAGAATAAAAAACTGAAAACCAACTGCAGGGCTTTCAGATTCGAGTGCAGTTCCCTCGATCTAAGGCAGTTGTGCATGAAAGTGTCAGGAGACCACTCAGGTAGTTGCAAAGCTGCTTCATGTAGACGCAACCACAGCAGTGTCCCAATATCACCCTCACCAAGATCCCTCTGCCCCACCTCTACACATCCCAAGTCAATTTAGGACGACAGAAACCATCAGAGCCCTCTTAGTAAACAAGGATGTACCTATGTAAAATGTCTCCGGGGTTTCTTTTGTCAGCATATTGAAGACCTCTTCTGTGTTTGGAGAACGGTATGGCGTTCTCAGGTCCTTGTACCTGCAGCTCAGTTCAGCTCTAATGTCGTATAAAGTGATATGCTTGTCACCGTAGCCCTGTGTGGTATTCAAAGGTTATAAAGCCGTGAGTAGCAGGGAGGAGGTGAATAGGGAATGCAGTATAAATTATGGAAGAACTCAAGGAACTTATTAAACAGCAAACTTAAAAAAAAAAAGAGGAATGCACAGGGTACCATCAAAATATGGAACTCAGTCACAGGATGTTGAAGAGGTCAAAAGTACCCATATGTTCAGAAAAATGTTAAGATCAGTTCAAGGAGAATCATTAATACAGACTATTTAGTGCCTCTTGCCTCCTTCCTCCCCCTGCTGCAAGCGCACTTTTTGTAAGCATTTACTACATGCCATTGTCAGATGCTGAATACTCATTGTGGCCGTTTACACAGTGTCAACAGCTGAATGCTCAGCTCCTAAAAAGGGTAAGGCTCACCAGCTATAAAACCTAAGAAACTGATCTGGACAGCAGAGCTTCCCCTCTGTTTCTCAGCATCAGGAACCCCCAGCTCACCTGTCTTTCCAGTTCTTCAGCAAAGGCATCGAGATCCAGGTCTTTCAGACGCTCAGGGTTTTCTAAGATCTCCTCTAGAGCTCCTGCTGGATTGGCATCCTCTGCCGACTCATCGTATTCCAAGGCATCTACTGCCATTTTTCTTGCCCATTCATAGGTTTCAGGATGGACTCTAGAACCATCTAGGACTTCGATATAGGAATCGGTACTGAAATAAACCCAAAGCAGCTGTTCAGATAACGACTCTGCAGAGTTCCAGAAACACCTCCTTCAGCTCAAAACCAATTCATACTGTTAAGCACCATTATCAGCTGCGTGGCTGCCCTCAGTGGAACAAACTACTCTAAAACGGACACAATGAATTCGTCATTGCTAAATCAACAGAAGCCAAGGCAAGACGTGACAAATTCCAACTCCTGTCCTGCAAAGATACTGCCTCTCAGGGGGGTTGGAATTAGCTGATCTTTAAGATCCCTTCCAACCCAAACCATTCTATGGTTCGATAAGCTAAATTTCTGAGATGATTTAAGTTTGGATCTTTAGAAGATAAAATAGTGATGGTAGCATCAGGCAGAAACTAAGGAAAAGTGCACATGGGTTACTGACGGACACACACAACGACTATGTTGGGGAACAGCTCTTTTCAGTGTAGTTTTTCTTGACACAAAGGGTCTTTCAAATCATAGCAAGCCATACAATTAATGTTTTTCAGCTCACATTGCTGCGTGAGTTTAGCTGCCCTTAAGGATCAGATTAATACCCAGCAATAGCTGAATTTGGCCAGTGATCAGAGGGGCCACACAGAAATTCCTGGGAACATGGGTTCCACGGAACATGTCGGCTTCAGCCTGTCACTCGTGCTCACTCCATACCCCGAATGACATGCGCAAGCCATACCCACCTATCACCCAGCGATGCTGTGTCGATTTTGATGAAGCCTGCACAGTTGATGAACACCTTGGGTCCCATGTGACACATCGTAACCAGCTGGGTCCTGTTCTCCAGGCGTGTGTTGTTTTGTTTTAAGATCTGGAGAGAGGTAATACTGACATTTAAACACCATGGTTCTCCAGGAAAAGCTGAAAACTCACATCGGACACCATAGTGTTCAAAGCATCTGACGTAATCAAGCCTGTCAGGTCATAAACTGTTGCCCCCTGCCTGTGTTTCAACATTGGATGAAAGGAAGTGACTCCACGTGGAACAGCTCCAACTCTCAAGAAGAGTGTTGGCTTTTTGCCTTGTGTTTTCTACATTATGGAGGCGTCTCGATAGCGTAACAGCGCATCCATTCCTGTGGGTTCAGGAGTGAGCTAGGACTGATGATCTGTTGAGTTGCTTCTGTCTATCAAGGCCGTAGGCCCAGGCTCAGCTCTGGGGTTAGGCCCAGTGAGACAGCATACGCTAAACAAATGTCAACGGAGCTGTCAGCTGCATCTGGCACACAGGGCCCTGACTCAGCTCATAACAGCACTGCCAGCAGCCCAACTCGCACGTTATTGGCGATGCATTGTCTCTGCAAGCAGGGACAGAAGCCCTCTTACCTTTAGCAGGTGAGTGCCTTTGCGTGGTCCCAGGCCACACACGTACTGCAGCAAAGCCTGGCTGTGAGGGTGAGCGATCGCCCGATTGACATCCACTCCCACCTCGTTCACGCGGTTTATGAATTCGCAGTAAAGGGCATTCAGCAGTTCCTCCTTCACTACGTGCTCCTGATGGGAAGCACAAGTGTTAGCCTTAATGCATGCAACACTGCCATAAGCAAACTCAGCCAAACACAACAGATTGGCTTCTGGGAGCCGTACGACACCTCGGTTACCCCTGAGAAAAGCCTGAAGGCCAGTGTCAGAGGAGTCGGAGGAGGCAAAAAAAAGGTGCTGTGTAGACTGAACATGCATAGAACTTGTACCAGTTCAACTTGGAATACTTTTCTTGATAGCAAACTGTCCCATGCCCCCCAGGCCACTCTGCAAGAGGAGGATCCCATAAGGCAAAGTTACCTGCAGAGGGTGGAGTTTTAGGCAGAGAATATCCTCGTCAGAGCTGCAAACCTGGGCAAACTCTATGAGGGGGTCCTGAATGCGGCGAGCAAGGGAGACTGCTTGACGCAGCAGAGGTGGATAATCCCGGAACTCATTCTGCAAGAGGCCAGAGAACAAGGGAAAATCTCGATGGTGTTTTCACACTTCATAGCACAAGTAGCAAAGACATATCAGACAGGGACAGGAACAAGGGAAGCATTTAGTGCTCATGGCAAACAGGGCCAAGGTCAAGGCTCCCAGGAACTCTGCTGAAGCTAGGAATGAAACAAACCATCCACTCAGCTGAGCAAGATTCATTTCAGACTACAGCAATATCTCCTTTGTACATCTCCTGGTGCTGATGTCTTCAGGGAAGCCCATATAAAACATTTTGCCTTGAGCCAAAGATCAGTATACCACTATCTAGATGGATTACATGAGGCAGTGGATGACAGAAGGCAAGGCCAGCACAACAAGTAGAGGATGAGACAACACAAATGAGCACCAGACTAAGGGATAGCTGGAATAACAAGGTTCACCTCAGACTTCTTGCTGTTCATGTAGAGGATGGCCAGTTCATTGTCTACCAGCTCCACTCCAATAGAGGACAGCTGCTGCCCTTGATCCAGCTCATGAACAATTCTCTTCACATCTTCCATCAGCATCTGAGCATCCCTAGAGGGAGAGGGACAAAGGGATTGAGAGGAGAGTACAAAGCTGGGTCCTGGAATCACTGAGAGAGAGAACCCTCATGCATTACTTCACACCACAAGCAGAAGCACTGAAACGTGGACAGGCTTGAAGAAAGGACTGCAAAAAGACAGGGAAATGGAAGAAACACACAGACTGACCTGTTCTCGCCTGCAATTGTCACCACGTGAGGCTTCTTGTTCAGGAGGAATTTTTTCAAGGTTTCAATATCCTGGGCCTGGAAAGAAAAGTGAAACAGGTCAGAGTAGAAGAGCTAGCAGGTTTCCGTGCTGAGCTACCAGTCCTGGGTTCCTATTTCATAGTGCAACTCCCCACTTCCACCACGACATGAACATGGCTAAATGCCTTCTCCTCAGGCCTTGCAGCTCCTGACTGACTACTGTAAGGACAAGCAGGAAGGCTCTGCAGAGGGAAGACTGATGGCCTCATGGTCTAGTGTTACAGGAAATCCGTGCAAGTGGGAAACAGAAGTCAAAAACCTGCCCCAAGCTCCAGGAGGTCCTACAGGTTCCTACTATTATGTAGTCAGGGAAAAGGAAAAAAGTTTCTGCAGCCGAGACCACAGAAGCTCTCAAAACCTTAATACAGCTCAGGAACGGCAAGGCCCTGCCAATGACCAAGAGAGAAGCTGAAGAGATTAATTGGAACCTAACCAGAAACAACTGTTCTGCGAGAATTACAGGGTGGGAAAAAGGCAGCATTCTTGCTTGCAAGCAGGCCAACTTGCACATTACTGCCAATGCATTGTCACTACAAGGCCTGAGCTGCCTTCGGACTGCTCCTCTCCAGCCCACAGTGGATTGAATGTGTAGACATTATCGCAATAATAGCTTCACCAAGGCTCACCTTCTTTTCCCTCTCTTCCTCACGCCAGGCGTTCCTTCTCTTTGTGAAATGCGGCAGTCGGAGGAAGTCTGTAACCTCACCCTCCCCATTAACAAGGGCGCAAAACACGGGGTGATCCCTGTGAAACAGAGATCACTCAGACGTGGAGGACTGCTAAAGCTGAACGTGGATCAGGGGGAATTTCTTTCCTCCTACCTGGCTGAGGAAAATGCAATGCCTAGCACCCGAATTCCTTTCCCTTGGTTTTCATCCATGAAATCATCATCTTCCTCCACTTGCTGATCAGGACGGTATGAAGCTACTTTTAGCCAGTTGTGCAGTTTCCGACTGCAAGCCTGGTAGAAGAGAGAAGGGAAGAGAGGAGTGAGAAAAAGGAGCTGTAGGTGCTTTGACATAGCCCTTCTCCAGAGAGGTTATTGACTGCTCAAGGCAGCAAGAGTGTACATTCCACCAGGACCGGGACCAGCTCTCCAGAGTCATGGAACCCATCTTCCCTCCCACGGAGGTACCTGCTTTTCTCTCCACGCTGGGAAAGAACCAGTCTCGGCCCTCTGCCTGTTCCCTCCTCTTTCCCAAGTGCCTGTGTATGACCTGTTGGCAGCTCTCTCCCCCCAGCTCTGCCTCAAACCCACTCATCTCCGGTCTCACCTTGAGGACATACTCCTTGGCCTCCACCAACAGCTTGTTCTTCAGCTCTTTAGCCATCTGCACATAGAGGAACTGGTTGAGGGACCGCTCAATGGCCATCGTACGCTGCCGATTCCACTCCTGCACCTGGTGGCTGAACTCATCCCGATAATAGAACTGTTTGATTTCCTCAAAGTATGTCTGGTCGCTACCATAACTACAAGAAATGAGAAGAGAAAATACAGAAGGGCTCCGAACACCTGCATTAACGACAGCATCACTGTCAGGTTCCCACACAGGGGAGGTAAAAGCACTCCCCTGGAAAATTTGGGGACGAGTCAGCCCTCCCACAAAGCCCTCCTCTATAGCTGCAAAAGCTCTGCTACTACACAGACGGGATCTGAACACCACACAGACAGCACAGAGACACCTGGTCAGTTCAACACGGGGCAGCCCGCAGCCACTCCAGCACACCCATATTGCAGTGTGGCTACTCAGATGTGCGAGAGGACCCAAGGAGCCCCAAAAGCATCATCTTTCACAAACATCCTAAAGGCTTTAGAGTTTGCCTTCAAATGAATAAGCCAAATGTCTGCTGAAGTTCTCATTAAGATGAAGAAAAAAGCAAGACCCTGAGAGGCTGCTTGGCTTTAAGGTGTAGGAAAATATCAGACCATAACTTCCAGGAGCAGTTTGGTTACAGAGAAGCTCTAACAGCATGGTAGCACTGGATGAACAACCTCTGCCAAGGCATGGATGGCACAGCCAGTGAGGACTCACCCCTCCACTCCTTTCATGTCAATGCAGATATCTATAGTCAGCAGACCCTCCTCCTCTGCCAGACTCATTTTCAGGAACTGGTCATCTCGCAGCTCCTTCACAGGCTTGTTTTTCAAGTATTTAAAGGAATAGGCATAGTGGGCTTCATCAATATCCTGGGAGAGAGGAGACAGTCAGTATGCACGCACGGCATTCATGAAAAGACCCCTGTGTATACCACAGCAGACAATGGGTTTTATTCAGTATACCCTCGCCCCTATGCCTGTCAGTCTGCATTTCCTTCCCCAGCAGGACACAGTGGAATTCATTCCCACTCCCAGAGAAACAGAGGCTGTTCCAATAATTGAAGGCAACATCTCAACAGCAAGAATTGGGTCTGATGAAACGCTGAGACAAAAAATGCAGCGTGTTCCTGAGCTGGCCTCTGCACCAGCCCAGCTTACATGCTGCTCTAAGATCTATTCAGAGCTGCCACTGATGTGGCAGAAGTTTTCAGATGCAAAAATGAGTATTTGTATGTTATTTAGATCCTTCCTTTGATTAACCCACAGAGTGAGGCCTCCCTTCCTTACCTTTTTCCCCTTTTTGGTTGGTGAAATGTTGATTTTGGCTCTTTCTTGGAAAGTCTGTCTCAGGACCTGTCTGACCAAAGGCTCCCTGGCTATCTGCAAAGCCACCATGTACCGGGCTCCTTCCAGCACAGCTTCAGGGCTTGGGAACTGACTAAAAGCAAAAAGGTAACATGAAGGCTTAGGACTTCAGAATGCCCTGAGATACCATTCTAAGATCCCTTCCCCAACATCACATCTGCAGGACATCCACAAAAATCCACACACTGACCTACACACGTAATCCTTGGCCAGCTCCAGGGGCTCTGCAGGGAACTGCTCTGTCTCATGACGCTGGTAACTATCTCGGAGGTTCTCTCCGAACTGCTCAGGTGTCAGACCAAATTTCTTAGCCAGACCGTCTGGAAAATGATGAGAAAAATGGTACTGTAGCTTATACTGAGCAAAACTAGCAGTCTTACAGACAAGCCACAGCACTGCATGGGCGAGGCCACTGCAACCTCAGTGACAGATCACAGCCCTTACCCAGCCCAGCTGTCTGACAGATGGTGTACATATCCCGACGGGAAGCCTGCTTCAGCTCTGGCCCTTTCTGCTCATCATCTTCTGCATCCTCCCCTTCACCTGCGGGAAGGATCTGCTTAGCAAAGCCTCTTTACAGGGGCACCCAGACAGCTGCAGTGTGTCAGAAGCACAACAAAGGGATCAAACACAACCCTAAGAATGTTCTTTTCTCTTCAGTTCTAATACCAGTATCTCTGGATTGCACACTAAAACACACACTGAGGTGGCTGATCCTTGCTTTGACCCCTACCATGATGGGTGGCATCCAGACCATCAGAAAAGCATTGTATGGCATTTTCAGAGATGCCTGGAAGACCTGGGACTAACTCGAGACAAAAGCGAACAGCTAAGATGCTGGGCTTTTCGACAAACTTTCTTACTATTCTTTTGAGTCAAGCTATTCAGCCAGCCTGCAGTTAGGAGACTATCAAATCTGGGGACAAACCTTCCTCCTCTTCACCGTCCTCTCGGATACGCTTTTGCTTCTTTCGAGCAGCCTTGGCAGCATTCTGCATCTTGGGGATGTCTCGCCCATAGTACAGCAGGAAGTGATTATACACATCTTTCAGCTCGTCCATGGACTGCACATCCTTCAGCCTATCGCAAGCAAAACCAGCACGTTACACCCTGCCTGCAGCGAGGCTGTGGTCAGAGCACTCAAGTAACCTGTGCTGGGACAGGTCAGGCAGATGGAGCGCTTGGGCTCATCTTCCAAATATATATATATATTACAATATAAAAATATATTAAACATTTCTCATTACTGGCTTTGTGGGGAGGCTAAAGTCAGTGCACTACAATGGATGGAGACCCTGTGCTGTATTGCCTCTTAGCGCTTTTTTAAAGTCATTTTGGAATGAAAGTCAGGGCACCATACCTCTCCATGTCAGTAGTGTCCAAAGCTCTTATTCCATCAGCCAAGGGCTTGTCTGGGTCAGCAGAGATTTGTTCATACTGATAGGCTTGCATCTTCTCAAACAGACGTGTCAGGTTTTGCTTGCGCATCTTCAGTTGAGTCCACTAATAGGAGAACAAAGACTTCCAGTGAAATGCACCATAGCTGCGTGTCACATCTGTCTCCTTCCTTCCCGAAAAGGGGTTCCCAGAATCTTGTGATATTTATCATGTAAGAATAATCATCAGAATCTTCATCTGGAGCCAACCTCAGATGTGACACACAGGGCTGGTCTCGTCTCAAAGACGGATTGTATCAACATAAAAAAGAAGATAAATTAAGGTTTGGATCTCTGTGATAGTAAAGAACCTGCATTCCTTGCAGGAAAAGTCACTATACAAGGAACTTGGTGAAATGCAAGGACTGTTTCAAACACTCTTTTGTCAGATAACTCTTTACCATTATGTGACAGCAAACATGCCTAAAACACATGAAAAATCACACGAGATCTCCATGGCCAAAATAAAATCTGCTGAAAGCGTAAGGCTAGGTAGGGGAAGACATGCTAAATGCTGATGGGATAACAAGCAGTGAACCACTTCTCACCTTCTCATCCCACTGCCAGACTCTCCACAGATCATTGATGTTCAGCTCTGGCTCCACATACTCCTTTCTGTAGAAGGCGATGAACGGGACCTGGGTCAGAAATGAGACTTATGATCACCAGGCAAGAGACTGGGCTGCTCCTGGCTCCTGTTCCATGTGGGATGACAGGCTAATGGGGCAGCAGTGTGGGAGTTCTACCATGCCATGCCCCAGTTCTTGAGACTGTTCCGCCAAAGAATATCTCACATAGACCAAAGAGCTTCTGCATCAGGCAGCACTTCAGAGAACAGGCTAAATGGACCAACCATGGCTCATGAAATTCTACCACCTCATGTAGCATCAGTTTGTCCAAGATCGAGGAAAACCGATGATATCAGCCCCATCAAACAGGCCTTAAAAACCTGCATTGCCACAGCTCACTCGAGATGAGCTGCACCTTCCACTGAAGCACCATTTTGTCACAGGAGAGGCAACCAGATATAGTATCTCGGCCCCTTCTAGTTCGCTGCCCGAAATGCTTCCAGCAGCTCCACTGCTAACCCTGCCTGGAAAAGGAGACAGCAACTCAGACCGTATCTTGGCAAAGAAGCTGAGCTGTGAATTACCTCAAAATGTTGATTTCTCATGAAATTCAGGGCTTCTTTAATCTTCTGGATGGTGCTGGGCCCTTTGCGGCTGAAGCTGCTGCTGGCTTGTCCACGGTCAAGGTAGTCAGAAGTTTCCTAAAAGGAGAAACACACTGTGTGGATTGTATTCCTGAGCTGACCCCTGAAAGACCAGCCCAGGCTCAGCCTGGAGAATGGTGGGCCTGGGGTGAGCTGGGAAGGCAGGCTCAGGCACATGCTCCGATTTTAAACCACAGAAAATCATCCTAGCCCCAACTGGCTTAAAGGAGAATGCAGAAGCAGCATCTCGCCAAGACAGCTGACAGTTAAAATCAGATCATTGCCAAAACCAGTTTAGCCCTAAGTGCACAGTGGGTCAGAGATCTTTCAATCCCTCTCGATAATTAATCTTGCAACCTCTCTGTGTTCCTTTTTGTCTTGTTTTATAGATGCAAAAATGCAGATGCCTGTTAAATGCTCAAAACCAGAAGGAAAGGTACATGGGGCACCACAGTCCTCTGAGCAGACTAAGGTCTAGACAACATCTCCAGACTGGAAATCTGTAGCATCTTCAAGTCCTCCTGGGACACAGGCCTTTACCTGCAAGGAGATGGTGGGTGTCGCAAATGCATTCCTGTAAATCCAGTCCGCTTCCTCCTCCAGCTCATCATCTTCAGCACTCTTTACTGGGATGGATCGCAACTATGAAAAGACAACAGCATGAGCAGAGGCACAGGGCTTGTGCCACCACGTCTTCAGGAAACCTGGAAATTCTCATTTTGAGCTGCAGGTTGCTGGTGGGGTCTCAGTCCCACCCACACCCAGAGGGCTTTGCTGAGGACGGCACTTTGCTGTCTGCACCTTCCGAGTACACAGGAAACCTGCATCGGTAAAGGCAGCTAAGGATTCTGTCAAAGGCTTTCAGAAGGGCCTGCAATGGTGTGAAATCTCCTGTGGGGATCAGATCAGGGTACTCCCACTTCCCGCCAGACTCCCAAACCCTCTGCTACATCCTCCATTCCAATCAACTTGTGGCCGTTCTAGACTTGTTACCAGTTTTCTTGCTGCAGCCATAGAATAAGAGAACACAAAGCAGCTCCAAACCCACTCTGGGCATTCAGTCTCAGCTAATTCTCTCTCAAAAGGCCTGCCGCAATCATCACTGACATCCGTGAAGATGACAAAGCGTCTGACCAGGCCACACATGGCCAGAAAACATTACACACAGCGTTTCCTTGTGCTGTGCACACTGGCACGGAAAAAAGCTCCTTCTGAAAAGCTGGCAGCTTAAGATGTCCCATTCTGCACAGGAAGTTAACAAGCCTCTGCACAGAATTTATTAGCATACACTTAAGGGAGATTGAGGAACACTGACTGTTCAGGGAAAACCCCATTACGGGGTCAAATTAAACCAAAAAAATGAGATAGGAGAATGTTTCCCAGCAGCACAAACAGGATGCCACGTTGAAAGCAGCGTAAATCCCAATCGCATGGATTACACTGCATTACAGAAATGCCTTGTACTAAGTTATGTGTTCTCTGGCATACAGGTAGCCTAAAAAAACCTAGCAAACCTCCTCCAGCACCACAGCTGCAGCTTCACTCCTGCTATCCAGAGAGAGAACTCATGGGACTAGCATCTAGCAGGAGGGACGTTTGGGCAGAGCAGAAGCTCTGCAGCACTCCCAGGAGAGCAACACTGGCACCCAGTGGCCAAAGAGAAACTACAGCCAGTTCTAAAACCGGACTAGAACAAGTCACAATACCACCTATATGTCCAAACACAAGAGTTTTAGCCTATACGTTTGACAGGTGGGATCTTTAAAGAGAGGAAAAAAAAGAGATGCTGAAATCCAGCCAGGTGAGAAAGCTGGCCTGCAGGACCCAGGCCTGCTGTAGTCGGGAGCTGAAACGCTTTCTGCCTGCACACCAGCACACTCTTCCCTCACCTGGAACCTCTCCGGCATGTCTGTTATGCGGATCTCATTGTCCTGGTCCGTTAGGTGACTGCTCTCCAGCTCACTGGGCTCGTACATCTCAAAGATGCTGCGCCGACTGACACGCTTCTTGGCAGTCTTTTTGGGTCGTACACGGGTCTCCCCTTCAGTTTCTTCATCCTCATACTCGTATTCCTCCTCCATCTCCTCATCGTACTCATTGTACTTCTCAAACTCATCATAGTCAAAGTCCACACCAAAGATTTCCTGGGCTTCTTGCAAAGCACTGGAAGGCAAAATATTGTTCAGCCCCATGGTACAGCTTATAGAACATCTTTCCAGCCACACAGAGGAGGCCAGAGCACTTAGATTTAAGCTTGTTTTTCACCTAGGCTAAAAAATCATGGATAGGTACACAACTCTGTGAGCTTTACATGCAAATGCTTCTCTTAAGGGACTGAGTTTGGCATCCATGTAACAGGGGAGAAAGGAAGGAGTCAGACATTGAATAATACAGGCTAAAAGCTCCATGTTTAAATTTAGCAGATTCCTCTGGGGAAGGAGATCAGTGGTATGCACAAGCGTAATCACTTTGCAGTTGCAAGATCAAGTAGGCTGAGCACTGTTTTCAAGGGCCAATTTCCAATCAATACTTACGCATCTGTGTATCCAGGGAGCTTCTTTCGCCATTTTGGTTTCTTCAGAGGTTGTCCATCGTCATCCACAATGAAGTCATCGATGTCTGGACATTGAGAAGAAATTTAGGGGTGAGGACATACTCATATTCAACTGGTACCTCTGACAAAGCTCAGCTCGGTCAGTGTAACTATAAGCCTCCACACCACAGACTTGGGCTGCCGCTGGCTGTCAGTCTGCACAACTACCAACAGCATTTCCTGCAACAACTCGGACATTCCAGGAGTCTGAACCACAATAACAAGCCAGAACGAACTCCCAAATGCAGGCAAAGCCATCTGGCAACTATCTGCAGCTCAGTGCCCTGAGAACATAGTCAGAAAAGGCCTTGCTGCTTTGGACAGCAGACAGAAAGAATTCCTGAAACTCTTTTAGTATGGTACTAGCAGTGGCTGATGCTGAAGGGAAGAAGTAGGGCAGGCATGCGCTGTGCCACTAGGTATTAAATAGGGCCTTGACTTCGCTCCTTTGGAACATTTCCATTTTGGAGGCAGCTTAGAGGAGATGTTCAACACCTCAGTACACATAACGTGCCTCTGGACAAAGTGGTTTAGAGAGACAAAGCAAGCCCGTCACCCAGAAACGTAAGACTGTACTAAGCAGACCAGCAAGAGCTTTACCACACCAGGGCTACAGCCTTTGGTTACTTACAGCTCAGAAAAAGTCTTAACTTGGTTCCTGTACTGTGATCCTTGGACAAACTATGGATGGAATCGATCATCCATACTCACCAGATTCATCTTCCTCTTCCTCCTCTTCCTCTTCTGGTTGAGCAACAGGAGCTTCAACAACTTCCCCACCCTCCTCGCCTTCACCATCCTGAAAGATTTCTTCAGCAATGGCTTCTTTCTCATGTTCTTCCTTTCCATAGTCTTCCTCTTCGTCATCCTCATCATCAGACATTTTTCGCACACGCCTGAATTTTTGCTGCAAGGAGAAAAGGCTCGTTAGTGCATGGAATTCCTGGCACAGAAACTCAAGCTTAGCGTGGTCTCTGCCAGGCCAGAACCACGCTTCCTCTGCTCTCCTGAGAAGGAGCAGGATGGAGCCCAGCACAGGCATACTAGTGTTTGCTTGGCTTGTTGGGTCTGTAGCTCGTTTTGCGGAAGGAGCTTGAGAGTTTGTGCTGACTTTCAGGTCAGGACCACAGAAGAGAAAGTTATAGTAAAATGGGCCTTCTGAGACTGGCTTGCAGAGGTGAGACAGGAGGAGTAATTTAGAAGCACAAGAAAGTGTTTTACAAACTCCAGAAAGTCAGTTCCCAGTTGCCTGGGCAGGGAGAGATCCTCCATCCTTCAGCTCTCCCATTCCAAGAGGAGAAGAGCAGACAGGAGGCACCACTCGCTCACTCTAGGCAGGAGCCCACTGTCCTTCATGCTGAGAAACATCACGCATTAACGACTGTAGCACAGGAACACAACTCACTCTTTTGACTTTAACGCCCAGGTTCTCTTCAATGAGGTCAAAATCATCATCCTCCAGGCGGTCATCAAAAGCTAAGAGAAGAAATCAGAGATGAGTTACACTCTCCCTTTACTAACCTGGGAATGGACCAGCCAGGGAGAAGGGAATAGTTTACCCAGCCCACGCAGACACCCAGGGAGGAAAAGCTCTGCTGTAACCTAATATGAACAATATCATCATAGAACTCACTGCGCTTTCTCTTTTTGTGGCCAACATCGTCCTCAGAGTCTCCAGAATCACTGGCTTCTTCCTCCTCTTCCTCATCCTCATCCTCATCATCATTAATGAATCCTTTCAGGTTCCCCTGCTCATCTTGATCATCGAGATTCTCCTCCTCCTCTTCCTCATCTGGTGGAGGGCAGCAAGTATTAGATGTGTACTTACAAGTTATCTGCTCAGACTCCTTCACAGCTCTGTGCAAACAACATCTTCCTTCACACCTTCCACGCAGAGTTTTAACTGAACACTTTTCCTAACAGAGAACCCAGCCAGCTCCTTGCGCCAGAACCCCACTTCTTGTCTCCTGCTCTCTGTAGAGGGAACAGGTGGAGTGCTCACACTAGGAGAATTCCTCCACTTTTACTGTTCACTACCAAATAGTGCAACTGCAAATCCCACAGGGGTGAAGCAGTACATTTTTGATGGCAATATAAAAACCACCTAAGCACTTTGAGGAAGGGAAGCACTTGAACAGCCGAGATCATCGACTACAGATGGCCATACTGTTACAGCACAGTTACCGCTCCATGTGCGGAGTCATGGGATCTGAAATAGAGCAGCGAGGCACACAACTCAGCAAGCTCAGAACAGACTTACCATCCTCATCTTCCTCTACAAACTTCTTGGTTACTCTCGGCACAACCTCCCCATCCTGGTTGTATTCTTCCTCCGACTCCTCTGCTTCGCTTTCTACGAAGTCAGACATGGTTGAAGTGTCTCACACACGGCTCCACAGGAACTGGAAAAAGAGGATACATCCATTGCATCAGTCAAGTGAGCAAAACAAATATTTCCCCCTACCATATTCTGGAGAGAAGACGGTTAAGGCAAAAGGGTTTCAAATTATCTAACAAGGCCCTGAATTACCCAGTGTCCACGGTGCCTGGACATCCCTGTCACCAGAGATTAGGCAAGCAGAGCCAGCAGCCAAGCACTGCAGCTCCTGTCAACCCGTGTCTCAACCGGCACGACAGGCCCTGTCACAGCCGCGCTCCCGGCTGCAGCTGAAACAGCACACACAGCCAAAGCCCTTCATCCCAGAGGCCAGAAAAGCAGCCCTGTGCTGTCACCGGCACAGCATTGTGTTAGGCACACAGTCCAACCAATTAGGACCTTAATGTGATCAGTTCTCGCGTGGTTAACAAAACCAGGGCGACCCTGAAAAGGGCCTTGAGGAAGCTGTGCTCGCAGGCTGTTCTCAAGGCTCTGTGGACCCCAAAGGTACAAAGAGAACAGAGGCCTTGGGCGCCGCAGGGTCTGCGCTGGGGGCTGCCGGCTGCTTAAATCCACTGCCCCACAGAGCCATGGCCAGGAGCTTCCAACCAGAGACTAGGAAGTAACAAGAGACTACTGAAATGGGGTATTTTTGATATCCAGCCCCTTTGCTTGATGGTTTTTTCCCCACCTGAGGTTTCTGGAAGCTATATGGAAGCTAGGCACAAAGGGAAGTGCATGTCCATAAAGATATGGCCTAAGTTCTGCCTAACTGAGCTTTCTGCTTCTTGTAGTTACAAACCTTGCTGTCGCTTTTCAAATCTGTGAAGGATTTTTTCTTTCAGTTCCTTTTTACATAGACCAAAACAACAGAAGCTTCCAAAAGTCATCAAATGGATTCCTCAAAATGGCTGTGAAAATGAAGAAGCCGGCGCAGGAAGAACCAGCCTTTGGGAAGCTCAGAGGAAGCGTCACATCTAAAGCCAAACCCTCTGTGTTAAATTATATCCGACACAAAAAGATGAGGAAAGAACTCCACATACCAGGGAGTGATACCTAAACAAATACACTTCAAAATGCTCCCATCATCGCTTTTCCATTGCAAACAAACAGCTGAAGGATCAGCCCCATACAGCACAATCCATCAAGGTTTAGCCATGACGCTTCTCATACGCGGGACATCTTTTCTGCCCCAATTTGCACACATCTGGTGCACAAAGACTTAGAGAAAACCAGAGACTTATCTCTCAGTTCAAGAAAAAAAGTACAAGGCTGATCTTGGACAATCTTTAAAGTCTTAAAACACTAACAGCTCCAAAGGATTGTGTCAGCCGTGTCTCATGAAAGAAAACCACAACAAAGGCAAGGGGAGACCTCTGCCAGATTTCAGACACGAACAGAGAGCAGCTCATCCTCCTTGGCTGCAGATTACACGGCATCAGTGGTGCTCCAGCCAGGCAGGAATCACAGCAGGCCAAAGCTGCTGCTCTGCACTCAGACAGGACATCACTGCTCCGGGGCAGTGTCCGTCCTTGAGAGGACACTGTAGAAGTCACATATGTGAAGTAGCTCTCTCAGAAATAATGCTTCAGAGGACGGTACTGATGCCAGTTAAATACATGTTCCTAAGCAAATGCGACAGATCGATCCTTCCAGTGCTGAAAGGGGCTCCAGGAAAGCTAGGGAAGAGCTTTTGATCAGGGAGTGTAGGGACAGCATGAAGGGAATGGCTTTGAGCTGCAAGAGGGGAGACTGAGATGAGATCTTGGGAAGAAATGTTTTATTGTGAGGGTGGGGAGGCACTGGCCCAGGTTGCCCAGAGCAGTGGTGGCTGCCCCATCCCTGGAGGGGTTCAAGGCCAGATTGGATAGGGCTTGAAGCAACCTGATCCAGTGGGAGGTGTCCCTGCCCATGGCAGGGGATGGACAGGATGGACTGGATGGGCTTTGAGGTCCCTTCCAACCCAAACCATTCTGTGATTACCTGCAGGCTAAGTGGCTTTTCCTAGAGCATTTCCAAGTCTAATAACCTCATTTCTCTCCTGTCCATGATGAACACAAATCCAAACAAGAAAGAAACTCCCCTTCTCACCACATACAATTTCACTGTTCTTCGCCAGTGAAGCGTTTCACTCACAATTCCAACCTTTTTCTTCATCACTTGTTCTACCATTTCCAGGCAATTTCAGTTCATGTCAAGTCAAATTTGTCAGGACACAGGGAACAGCTAGGACTTAGAAACCCATCTCATTTAATGATCCAGAGGAGCAGGTTCCACAAAAGCCATCCACCCACACGAACCTGGGTGCTTTCAACTCTAGTGAAATCCACCTCAGGAGAGCAGCGATGTCACTTTAGCATGGCAAATGGAAGCAAGGGTGGCTATTACTGAGGAGATGCTGAATCAGATATGGACTAAAGGTCCCCCTTTATCCTGTGCTCCAGAGAGATCTTCATTTGGAATAAATCAGGGCAGGGAGGACGCAGATACCGCAGCCAGCGCGGGTGGAGGGGCAGAGTCCAGTGGGAGCCCCCCAAGTCATCGGTCGCATGGGTAAAGCCCTGTACCCGCAGCACTGCCTGTCAGGTATGGGAAGGGTTTAAGGACTCCAGACTGAGGAGCACTGGGCCAGCCTAGCTCTGTCAGGTTCTGGGCTTTTCCTTGGAGCAGCACAGCAGCATCCCCGCTCTGTAACACTCCCAGGAGAGGGACAGAGGTTGCTGCAGCACGGGAGCAAGTACTAAACTGCATCACAGCAGCAAAAAGGCAGGGAGACCACAACTAATCCTGCATGTTTACCTGTACATGCGTAGACAAGCTCTGATGGGTGATATATCTATAGCTTTACCCCAGAGACACCCCACGGGCGCTGGACACTGAGATGGACCAAAGCCAAAAGCAATGCAGTGAGCAGCGCTGCGACAGCACCACTGCAGCAGAAGGTGAGGGAAGTGCAGGTGCCTCTGCACCGAGCCTCTCTTGCTGCCAAAGCAACTCAGGGCTGAGCAGCTACCTGACTGCTGCTTTAGGCCAGAGCCACCTGCTCTTTGCTCAGCTCAAGAGCACACAGCAATTGTCCAGAGTCCACAGCTCCTTTAGCTGGGATGACCCTGAGCAGAGAGCGATTTGCTGTCAATACTGAGAATGCCGATCTCTGATCAGGTTGGCAGGAATGGGCTGGACATGGTTGTCACCCTGGTTAGGTGAGGCAGCATCTTTGGAGCAGCCTAAGAACTCTGGAAAACTGACGTTCAAATATGCGTCAAGCCTTGGCCACGCATCCAGATAACCTGCCGGCTGCTCCAGACTGCAAAACATCCCAATGCTGGAGGCAGGAGCAGCTTTGTACACCACACATCAGCAAAATGTAACTTGTTAGGCTTAGAAATGGAAATATGCAGGGAGTACCTGCAAAATATCAGAACATGGTACAGGAAACACTCCAGCACCTTGGCTGTTACTGTGGCACTGGCAAAGCAGGGACACAACCACGGGCAGGATGGCACTGGGAATGGCAGCACCACACGGGAACTTCACAGCCTGAGCTGGTGTGGGCTGCGGGAAACCAAGCACCATCCTCTCCAGGCACAGCAATGCCAAGTGAGGCCTGAGACCTCAGTGGCGCTGAGAATAATCAAGGACAGTCCTCACAGTGAGATATATTTATTATTCAACAATCAGCCTCAGGATATCAGTATCAGCGCAGAAAACTGCAAAACCAAGGGCTAATTAGAAGTCTAATCCTGACTTCTCCCCATCCTTTATCAGAAGAACTACATCAAGGCCCTGACGCACGCTGACACTGGTTTTAAGGGGGGGTTGGGGCACGGAGAGGGTTTGGACAGAGATCGTCTTCAACTTTGCCATTCCATGGCTCAACCCACTCAAGATCTTTTAGGTCCGTGGACCCATGCTAGCAAAGCCACCCCTGCAGAGTTCCGCTTGGTTCTCATGCCTACACTTTAAAGAGGAATGTTAAATTGGAGAGGATTCAGAAAGTGCTGTGAGGATGCAAAGGATGGGAAACCTGACTCAATTAAAACATAGAACCCAAGAAAGACAAATCTATTCATTTTGTCAATTAAATGCTCATGAAATTAGTTTTAGCATGGCCCAAGTAAAGACACAGGAGTAAAAGATTGGGACAATAAATGGCTCATTAGGGAAAATCCAAACGAACTGCAAAGGTGATGCCACTGTGCCACCCCCTGAAGCTATCACAATTAAATCAATTTGTTTTTTTTAAAAGAAAAAAGCCATGATTGAGCTGGAATATGTGGATTTAACACTAATGACTCGGCAATGATCGCCACCACCACAGAATTCAGACAAGATCATATTGGCTTCTTTTAATTTGAAGCTGGAGCGTGGTAAAGCACTCGCACAACAAAACACCCTCAGCAATTCCCCACAGCCACTCTTTGGTGCAGGCAGGGACTTCTGTAGGGCAAATCACTGCAGACATCAGCAAACACGTTTTGTATTTACCTTTTATAGCTGTTTTCTTAATTTCTGATGTCAGGATCTACCCCAGACACACTCCCCCTTCTCAGTGGTGGCTACGTGCAGGAGCACAGGGGCAAAACAACGAGTAGACACCAGTGATGCTGCGACAGGGAAAGCCCAGGCAGGCAGGCACCGCGGCCCAGGAACTTCCCATACCTGCTTCGTTAGTTTTAACGCTCCCCTTTGGTCCCACCGCCCCTAACACTATTGGGCAGTGGAACATCTTGCAGCAGAGTGCCACATTTTACAGCGTGTTTGTGTGAAAAAGCACTTCCGCCCATTTATTTTAGACATGCTGCATCATAATTTCCTGTAAGAAACAAAACTCGTGTTCTCTCCTTGCTTTCACTGACCTGCCCATGACTTCACACACCTGCATCTGATCTCCTGTCAGCAAGCTTCTTCCCTAAGGTGCGGAAACGAAGGCTTCGCTTGCCTGGAAACCTGCTCATCCACACCACTCCCATCCCTACCTTCTCCAGCACTCCCCTTTTGTGACAGGATAACCAGAACTGCCAGCACCATCCTAGGCGCAAACTGCCAGCAATTTATGCAGCTGTGTAATGATGCTTTCTGCTTTGTTCTCTGCTCCTTTAAAGTAATTCCAAAATACCTTTTTTTAGGCTATGGTGGGGAGCTGAAGTGAGGTTTTAATACGAACAACTGCTGAGACACCAACAGCTCTTTCCTGAATAGTAAAAGCTGATGCAGAGGCAGTTGCTGCGGTGTTTGTTACCTTCACTGCACCCATTGCTGTCGTATCTCATTTGCCACACGAGCACTCAGCATTACCTGACCTCTGCATCTTCCAACACCTCGCTTTAGCTATCCTAAATAATTCAGGATTACATTTTCCTCACCACATCACCATATCCAGATAAAAAAGCAGCAGCAGCAACGATCATGGAACTCCACAATAACCCCCCTTCTGCTGCAAGCACCCATCGCCCATCCCTGCCCTTCCTTTGCCACCCTTCAGACAGTTATTAATCCCCAAAAGGGCATTCCTGAGCTGTTGCCCCTCGGCTACTCACGGACAACCTTGTCAGGGGGTTGCAAATCCCAGCGCAGGGCTCTGGGCGCCACACCTGGGGCGCGTGCGGATCCAGAGCGCCAATGCACCCGAGTAACAAAAGTCAGACTCTCTTTCTTCCCCCACAAAAGCAGGGGGACGCTCCCCACGGCATCACCTCTCTGTTACCAGCTCCCCCCAGCGTGTCAGGGCTGTCCCACAGACCCTGGCTCTGCTCTGCTCCCTGTCCCAGGGGGAACAGCCCCCGACCTTCCCCCGAGTGCTGCCTGCTCCACCCTGGCTCCTGATCCCCAACAGAGCTCACAGGCTCTGGCTCCTGCTCCCCAAAACCTGGGGTCCCAGCCCCGGCTCCGAAAACTGAGGGTCCCAGGCTCCCAGTCCCCAAAACTAGGGGTCCCTGCATCCCAGCTCCCGGTCCCCAAAATTAGGGTCCCTGGCCCTCGGTCCCCAAAACTGGGGTCCCAGGCTCCCGGTCCCCAAAACTGGGGTCCCAGCCCCAGCTCCCAGTCCCGAAAACTGGGGGCCCCAGGCTCCCAGTCCCCAAAATCGCGGTCCCTGCATCCCGGCTCCCAGTCCTCGAATATGGGTTCCCCGACCCCCAGTCCTCAAAACCGGGGTCCCAGGCTCCTGGTCCCCAAAACCGGGGTTCCCCCATCCCAGCCCTCGGTTCCCAAAACCGGGTTCCACGGCTACCGGTCCCCAGTACCGGGGGTCCCCCATCCCAGCTCGCGCTCTCCAAGGGGGGGTCCCCGCCCTGGGCAGCTCCCACTGCCCCGGGCCGGCGGGGACCCTTCTACCCTTGCCCTCCTGCGGCCCCGCCTCAGGCCCGGCCCCGCCGCGTTCCCCGCCACCCCCGCCCAGCCCGGAGGCCCCGGAGCCGCCGCGGGCCCTGCGGCCGGCCCCGTTCCAGGGCGACGCTGACTCCGCCGAGCCCTTCCTTCGACCGGCCCTGCACCCACCGCCGCTTAGCCCCCGCCGCCGCTCAGCACCCCGGCCCGGCCTTACCCGAGGCACTAGGGAAAATGGAGGCCGCGGCGGCGGCGGCGGCAGCGGGCGAGGCGGAGGAGACAAGCGGCAGACTCTGCGGCGGGCAGAGCGGCTACACTTCCGATTCCGGCAGCCGGGCTGGGCGGGCGGAGAGACGCAACTCCGGCAACCGGGTGGAGTGGCGTCACTTCCGGTTCCGGCGGGCGGGATGGCGGCGCGGCTGTCAGCGCTGCCGGTACCGCTGTTGGTGCTGGCGCTCGGCGCCGCGGTGCGCGGCAGCCCCGGCCCCGTCACCTGCGGCTCCGTGGTGAAGCTGCTCAACGTGAGGCACAACGTGCGGCTGCACTCGCACGATGTGCGCTACGGCTCCGGTAACGGGACCCAGAGACGCGGACGGACAGACAGACACAGGCAGACAGGCAGATACACACAGATACACGCATTCACACAGACACGGGGACGCACAGTCCCGTAGAGACGGACAGACAGACACACGCACTCACAGAGAGACAGACACACGCTCACGCAGGGAGACACACAGACACACACACACCGGGCTGGGTCTGAGCACGGTTCTCCCCCTCCGCAGGCAGCGGGCAGCAGTCGGTGACTGGCGTGGCGGCGGCAGATGACGGGAACAGCTACTGGCAGGTCCGGGGCCACACGGCAGCCACCTGTGAGCGGGGCACGCCGGTGCGGTGCGGCCAGGCCATCCGCCTCACCCACCTGGGCACTGGCCGCAACCTCCACAGCCACCACTTTGCCTCCCCGCTCTCTGGAAACCAGGTACGAGTGCAGGTGGAACCCTGGCCCCATCAAAGGTCACTCTGAGGTCCAACCCCTTTCCCTGGGTCCCCTGGGTCCCACCAGGTTCTGGAGTCCCAACCGGGTCTCTCTTGTCCCCCACACCCCTGCCAGTCCTGTCGTGTCCCTAAGTCCAGACTGCGTTCCTCTTGTCCCTGCCAGCCCCACCTTGTTCCCAAGTTCAGACTGGGTCCCTTTTGTCCCCCATGTCCCTGCCAGCATTGCCTCGTTCCCTAGTCCCAACCAGGTCCCTGCCAGTCCAACCTTGTTCCCCAGTCCCTGCCCTTTTGTCCCCCTAGTCCCTTGTTCCTAAGTCTACATCGAGTATCCCATCTCTCTGCCATCCTCATGTTGTTCCCCAGTTCAGACTGGGTTCCTCTTGTCCCTGCCAGCCCCACCTTGTTCCCCAGTGCCTGCTAGGGTTCCCTGTCCCTACCACCTTCCCTTTGCCCCCACAGCACCCCAGTTGCAACCAGTTCTCATCCCCAGCCCCTTCCTCTGCCCCCCCTTCTCTCCCTCTGGGCCCACCTCAACACCCTCATGTCTGCCCACTATTTCTGCCCCCAAACTGAGCTCTTTTTCGCCTGCAGGAGGTGAGTGCCTTTGGGGAGGGGGGCGATGGTGACTATCTGGACGACTGGACGGTGTTGTGCAGCGGGACCTACTGGACGCGGGACAGCGAGGTGCGCTTCCAGCACACTTCCACAGACGTCTTCCTCTCAGTGACGGGGGAGCAGTATGGGCGACCCATCCATGGACAGAAGGAGGTGCATGGCATGGCCACCTCCAGCCAGAATAACTACTGGAAAGTGATGGAGGGCATCTTCATGCAGCCCAGCGAGGTCTTCAAAGCGGAACAGTACCATGCTGAGTTGTGATGGACACACGGACTGACACTGAGCCTCTGGGCACTACCTGGTGGTGTTTGGGACTGCTCAGCTCTGGAGACAGCCCCCACCCAGGGGGCCACACCAAGATGCAGAGCCCCAAATCAAGCACGAAGTAGATCCCAGCATCCTGAATTTGATGTGGAATGGATCCTGGTGTTCTAAATCCATTTCCAGACCTGACCCAGAGCGGAGCCCAACATCTGAGATCAAATATGAAGCAGGTCCCCATGTCCCAAATCCAGCCCAATACCCAGACCAGACTCCTGAACACCCAACGCCTCCCTTGCAGCTCCCTGATCCATCCGCCTGGTCCCCTCCAGCCAAGAACCCCCAGGACCACTGTCCCCTGCTGTGTCCCCCAGTCGCCCCCCGGTGGGGCCCTGTACCCATAAAAGCTCTGAATGCTCCCCGCGGTGTGGCTGTTTGTGCGGAGGGCGGGATGGGGGTGGAGGGAGTGCCGGTTGCCCCGCGCCAAGCCTCTGTGTGGGGGTGCTGCCCCCATCACGGGAAGACCACGCCCCTTCATCACATTGGCCACGCCCCCAAGTAGCAAACGCCCTCGTTCCGCCGTTGGCCACGCCCCCGCACTGTCAACCGTATTACATAGTTGGCTACGCCCCCTCCGAATTGGCCACACCTCCTTCCGCAGCCCCTCTGCGCGGACAGCGTCTTAGTTCCGCGCTTGACCACGCCCATTCCATTTTGGCCACGCCCACACCGTGCGGGATGACGTCATCGTCCCTTGGCTACGCCCTCTCGTCATATGACGACGTCGGACGTGCCCTTAGCCACGCCCGCTTTCTCGACCCTAAGCGCTGACTGCACCATCACCCCGCCCTTGGCCACGCCTCCTTCGTGCGGACCACGCCCCCTCACATACTGCCCCTCCCCCCAGTGGCCCCGCCCCCCAGCTCTGGCCCCGCCCCTCGCTGCCGCCTCTCCGGGTGCGCGGGCGCTCGGGCCCCACGGGCGGCGGTGGCGGAGGGGGGTGGGGGGGAACACCCAGATATGCAGAACGCGGGGCTGGGGGCCGCCATGCCGCCGCCGCTGCCCGCCCTGCTGCTCGGCCTCGTCGTCGCGGCGCTGCTCGCCGGGCTGCTGGCGCGGTCAGGGCCCGGGGGGGCGGGGAATGGGGGTTCGGGAAGGGGATGGGGCACGGGAGGCCTGTGGCGCTGGGTGGAGGGTGTCGGGGGAGCTGAGAGGGGACTCAGGGGGGGAGAAGGTGCGGGGCATGAGGGAACCCTTAAGGGTTCGGGAAGGGAGGGTTAAGGGGTCATGGGAGGGCCCATGGGGCTGGTAGTGGGGTGTCAGGGGGGTTGAGGGGCTGAGAGAGGGGTGAAAGGTCTGGGGGGCTGTAGGGGGCTGATGGAGGTTCGGAGTGGGGGAGTCATGGGGGCTGATAGGGCTGGGGGGACCCGAAAGGGCTGGGAGGGGTCTGAGGGACCTACAGGGGTTCAGGGAGGGGGTGTCATAGGAGTTTTAGGGAGTCCAGAGGGGGTGGTGATGCTGGTAGTGTGGAGCATGGGGGGGTTTAGGGGGATGAGAGGGCTGGGGAGAATTGTAAGGCTGTGGGGGTGTATGGGGAGGGTCCAGGGGGGCCTAGGGGGGCGATGGGTGTAGGAGATGATGGAGGGGCTTGGGGGGGATGTGATGGGGCTGGGGAGGGAGCTCGTGAGGGTCGTGGGGGATCCAGGTAGGTTCGGGGGGTGACAGGGCTGGTAGGGGGGTCACAGGGCTGGCAGTGGGGTGTCAGGAGGTTTTGGGGGGCCCACAGGGGTTTGAGGGAGTGGCAGGGCTGGTAGGAGTAGTGTCAGGGGTGGAGGGGGCCCACAGAGTGGAGGGTGGGATGTTGGGGCCTGGGGGTGTATCAGTATTTAAGGGGGGCCATAGAGGGGGATTCCCAGCCCCCATCCAGCTGTGGGTGCTGGAGCTCAAAGGGCAAAGCCCGGGTGTGGAGGCTGACCCTGGCTTTCCTCCACAGGTGGCTGTTGTGTCGCCTGGCCGTCACCTGGTGTCGGCAGAAGCTTCATGCAGAGCTGAAGATCGGCTCCTTTGGCTTCTTCTGGGCTCAGAACATCAGCCTCAAGTTCCAGCGGGAGCAACAGACAGTGGTGGGTACCTGGGTGAGGGGTGGTCACTTCCAGGCTGGCAGCAAATCCATGCGGTCAAGCTCCGTTGCACAGCCCCATGGTGCCAGCGCTTCCTCCCATGACCAGCTTGGCGGTTTTGGATGCTCCACGGTTCTCTCCGGGCATCGGGAGCAGAGCAGGAACGTTGGGATGGAGCATTACAAAGCAGAACCAAGTTGTTTTGTCTCTGATCTACCTGTGCCTCCTTGCAGGAGATCGACAACATCTGGATTTCCAGTAAACTGAGCCGGGAGCTGCCGTATGTACCCCAACCCCAGCTCCCTCCCCGCTCTCCTGGGGGCCCTGGCTCATCCCTGGCCCCGCTGACTGCCGTTCTGCTGCCTTTACACCTTCCTGCACTCCCTATTTCCCCGTGGGCTGCTCTGTGTGGGAGTGAGTCGCTCTTTGTTGAGGCGGTCATGTCTTGTGGGTGCTCTTCTGCTTGTCTTGTGTGTCCCCAGGGTTGGGGGGTGTTCCTGGCGATGGGGCCGGGTGTGCTACATGTGAGCTCTTGTAAAAGCTGCCTGTGTTGTTCTTGCACAGGCGCTACTTTGAGCTATGCTTTGGCGAGGTGAGAATCCGCACGGATCTCCAGAAGGGCCCTGGGTTCCCATCATCTGTCCCGGACGCTCCCAGAGAATCCGATGGAAATGGGGGCAGAACAGACCTGACTCTTAAACCCTCCCTGCTGAGGCTTCTTAGCCAGGTGAGGCACCGGCTCGGTGGGAGGCCGTTGTGGGCTGCGCTGCTGTCAGACATCCCTCACAGCAGGACATTCCCCTCAGCTCTTTTCCATCCACATGGACACCATCAACATCATGGTTCTGCACGTGGCCACCTCAGAGTCTCTCTGGCACATCCAAGCCAGCAAGACACGTCTCCTCCTGAATGGTGATGGGAAAAGGTAACGTGGTGCTCACGCTCTGCTTCCTCAGCCTGGCTCTGCGTTCCACAGGGCAGGGAGGCTCCTCTGACCCCATCCTGGTGTGTCACCTCTCTCCATCCCACTCAGCAGCATCCCATGTCCATTACCATTTGGGGTAATGGTTTTAAACTAAAAGAGGAGAGGTTTAGATTTTAAATTAGGAAGAAATTTTTCACACTGAGGGTGAGGAGGCCGTGGCCCAGGTTGCCCAGAGAAGCTGTGTTTGCCCCATCCCTGAAGGTGTTCAGGGCCAGGCTGGAGCCCCTGATCCAGTGGGAGGTGTCCCTGCCCATGGCAAGGGGTGGGACTAGGTGGGCTTTGAGGTCCCTTCCAACACAAGCCCAAATTCCATGATTCTACGTGACCTGTGATGTGACACATTAAGCTCCTCCAAAGTTGCCTGCTCCCTTTTCCTCTCAGAAGCTCAAGTTGTGCTCTCCAAGTTATGAGTTACTGTGCATCAAGTTAGGGCGTGGGATGACTTGGAGCTGGATTTGGGGATCCTGTGTCCCACAGGAAAGAGAGGGCAAGGGCTTGGTTTGGAGGCAGCAGGGCCTGCGACCTCCATCTATTCTCTCTGTCCCCAGCCTGACCTGCGAGGTGAGCCTGACAAAGGTGAACAGCAAAGTGCTCCGGAGCAGCCAGCTGGTGAGTGCTGGGAATGGAGGAATTCCACGCCTTGGGCTCGGACACTGGGACACCCCAAGGACCTGTTCAGTGCATCCCCAAGGCTAGGCAATGCTGCGAAGCTCTGGGCTGCATGCTGTGCCCAGTGCATCCCCTGCAGCACTCCTGGAGCTGGGTGACTCCGTTTGCATTCCCTGCCTGTGTCCCCATACAGGATGACACTTGCCTGGCAGAGCTGGCCCTGGCGCTTTCCCTCTCACTGGAGATCAGCAGCAAGCGCCGACTGGTGGGTGTCAGGCTGTGCGTCTGGACTCTGCAGACGGAGCTGCACGAAGGGCTTTTCTCCAGCCCACTGCTGCACTGCGTCACTGCACAGGGGAAACAGCCCAGCCCAGGTCAGGGATGAGCTCTGGGCAGGGCAGGGGCTCGCAGTCCCCATTTTTGCGCTGGAGCCAGAGGGATTTGGCTATGCCATCGCTCCCTTGTGCTGCAGGGCATCAGGGTTTGGGGAAGAGCCTTCCAGTGACTCCACGTGTCTTCCTCCAGGTGCAGCAGAGCCCCTGAAGTCCCTGTCCCTGCTGAGCAGGGACACGCTGCAGCTCATCCCCAGGAGGGTGGAGGTGAAGCTGGAGAACACCAATGTGGTGCTGTCCATGAACAGCCAGAAGAGGTGAGGAGACAGGAGGAGGGGGAGGCTTCCTAAATCCAGTCGGCACTGGGGACAGGTACTTGGGGACAAACGTGGCATTCCCTGCTCTGCCAGCCCGCACAGAGAGAGAGAGAGTCCTAGATCCCACCGCAGCAGGAAGGACTGAGCTTGGTCTGAGGCCAGGCTTTGGGTGAAAGAGGAAGGCACATGAACTGGTTCTCCAGTAGAACAGCCTGCTGGGATCCTCTGCTGATGGGATGAGAGCGCTGCGCTGGGCTGCAGCTGGGCACTGGCTGGTGTCTGTCTGTGCCAGCTTGCTGGTCAGCTGGGGACGAGAGACGAGATGGAGGAGATAACAGCGCCGTTCCCTTCTGGCAGTGACT
The DNA here is from genome assembly GCF_017976375.1 of Cuculus canorus. NCBI lineage: Eukaryota > Metazoa > Chordata > Aves > Cuculiformes > Cuculidae > Cuculus > Cuculus canorus. The sequence continues at coordinate 4,985,672 of NC_071420.1, forward strand.
CCCTGCTTCCCATAGGCACCTCACCTGGAGCCTGAAGCTGCTGCAATTTCTATATCAGCGTGAAGATGAGCAGATCCCACTGCGCAACTTCACGCCCACCTCAGACCTGGACCAAATGAGTGTAGAGCTCCAGCTGGAGGGCAAGTAGCCTGGAGGGTGCCCAGAGCATGGGGCTGCCATCACTGTCCTCTGCCACCCTCACTTCTGCTCCTTTCTCTCCCCAGACGGCCTTCTCCTGTCCCAGAGCCGCCAGCGCATCGTGTGCCTCAACTCCCTGAAGACCAGCGTGCAGGTGAGCGAGCACTGGACACACTTCTGTCCCCCAGGACGGGTTGGTTTGGCTCCTGGCAGGCATATTTCACCACCCGGCCCTCTCTCTGCTCTAGGTCACCGCCATTGACCTCTCTGCTGCTGTGCTTCTCAACACCTGCATCATCCACTACCGCCACCAGGAGTTTTCGCACTGGCTGGGCCTGTTGGCACAGGAATACAGGTGCCGGGCGGTGCCTGGCTCCAGCCAAGGGCACAAAGGAAGGTAAACTCAGCTTCTGTGCAGCTCCTGGTGTCGCAGCTTGTTTCCTCGTGCCTGCCATGCTCTGGCAGGGTGCCTGGGCACCTTCCCTGCCCCATGCACGGCCTGTGGGATGAGGAGGCTGCTAGGGAGAGTGGTGGGCGGTTGGATGGCCCTGCAGAGAGGGCATTCCTCTGGGTTTGCTCCCTACCACGCTCCGTGGCACACTGCACCCCACTAACAGCCCATCCTGGCTTGTTCCATGCAGGAGCTATCCCCAAATCATAGCGCCTATCATCCTGTGTGCCTCGCTGTCCAACGTCAACGTGTCCGTGCAGCTGGGGGACACGCCACCCTTTGCCTTGGGTTTCAACTCTATCTCTGCAGGTATGGGCTGGCAGATGGCACCAGGGCTGGCAGATGGCTGCTGGGCTCTTCCTGGGGGTTGGTTGCTCTGGAGGTGAACGGAGAGGCCTGTGCTGCCTCTGTGCTTGCCTGTGCCTGGCTGGAGGCTGTATGTCCTGCCTGGTTGTGTCTGGGTTGTCTGGGTTCAGGGACATCTGAGCCAGTAGCAGCGATCCTCGCCTGCGCTCACCCCCTGCTCTCTGCCCACAGACTACCAGCACTTGCGGCCGCAGAGTGTGCACCAGCGAGCCGTGCTGGCTGTGGACCACTTCTGCTGGCGTGTGGGCAACGACTCGCACATCCAGCGTGCCCCGCACCCCCCCAGCATGCATGTGTGGGGAGAAGCCCTCATCCTCGACTCCTTCAACCTGCAGGTGAGTGGCGAGCTGAGAGGGTGAGGTGGCTCTCAGGGAGGAGCTGCCTGTCCGTAACTCCATGTGGATGTTACATGGACACACAGTGGCACGGGGACATCCTGCAGGCTGAGAGTCACCGTCCTGTCTGTCTTGCAGGGCAGCTACAACCAGCCCCTCGGCATGTCCAGTGCTCAGTCGGACACGCTTTTCCTGGACTGCACCATCCGGGGGTTGCAAGTGGAGTCATCAGACACCTGCACCGAGTGCCTCGCCAGGGTCCTGCCCCTCTTCTGCCCTCAGCCTGGTGGAGCTGAGCTCGCCAAGCAGCCGCCCTCTGCCTCAAGCGAGCCCTGGGGGCTGCTCTGGAAGGTGGATCTGAAGGTGGAGGATGTGAACCTTTTCACACTCTCAGCCCTGGTGGGTAAGTAGCATCCTGGGTGGTTCCCAATGGCTGTCCTGGAATGTCTTCTGCAGTCAGAGGTACCTGGTGTGTCGTGGTTGCATCCAGCACTGACATACCATCTCCCTAGGAGCCCTGGAGCTGCGGCTGGACACACTGACCGTCCTGGGGAGTGCCGAGAGCTGCACGGTCAGTGTTCAGGGCATGGTGCTGGCGTTGGTGAAGAGCATCACGGAGAAGATGCAGCCGTGCTGCAAAGCTCCTGCCATCCCCAACCCGGTGGCCAACCTCTCCATGCTGTCTGTCACCTACCACAGCAGCATCCGCTCCCTGGAGGTTAGTGTGGGTCTTGGGTCTCTGCTTTATCTTGTACTGGTGGGACTGGGTTGTCTGGGGCTGGAGGAAGATTGGCTGCCACCGAAAGGTGCTGGGGAGGAGAACAAGGCTTGGCTGTGCTGGACCTGGTGGTGACTCGGTGCCTGCTCGCTCTCTCCGCTCTAGGTGCAGTGCGGCGAGGGGCTGGCGGTGCTGTGGAGCCCTCCTGACCACATGCACTTGTACCATCACACCTTGGCCACCTTGCAGTGCCATGAAGCCTTGCGGAGTGCCCTTGGCCACAGGACGCCTCCCTCCCTGCCCCCAGAGAGCCCAACATCCCACCTGGCCACCCCTATGGAGGCAACGGGGCCTCTCCAGCCAGATGGGACCCCCCCCAAAAGACTCCTGTCGCTGTCGCTGGAGCTGAGCTCCGCAAAGATCACTGCCTTTGTCTCCGAGGCCAACTACATCAGCCTGGCTGCCGAACGGACCTCCCTGAGCTGGCATGGTGGTGCCCTGCACGGCTACTGCCCTGAGCTGGCCGCCGGCTTTGACGGACACAGCATCTTCAGCTTCAAGGAGGTGGAGGTGAAGCTGCTGCCAGAGTTGGAGGAGGTCATCTTACACCGCTGCGCCTTCCCCACCCTGCGCACCCTCCGCAACCGTGGCTGGGCTTTCTCCTTTGCCAGCGTGACCATCGAGTTCCCCTACCAGTACGACTTCTCCCGCACGCTGGACGCTGCTGTGGGCGTGCAGAAGTGGCTGAAAGGCCTGCACCGGCGCACGCGCCCTGCCAGTAAGGCACTGCCCCCCGACCTCCTGCTCAAAGTGACGCACTTCTCCTGGGTCTTCCTGGATGACGTCTTTGAGGTCAAGTTACGAGACAACTACGAGCTGATGAAGGACGAGAGCAAGGAGAGCGCCAAGCGGCTGCAGTTGCTGGATGCCAAGGTGGCTGCGCTGCGCAAGCAGCATGGCGAGCTGCTGCCTGCCCGCAAGATCGAGGAGCTTTATGCCTCGCTGGAGAAGAAGAACATCGAGATCTACATCCAGCGCTCACGGCGCCTCTATGCCAACACGCCCATGCGGAGGGCCCTCCTCACCTGGACCCTGTCCCACCTAGAGCTGGTGGCCATGGCTGACGAGTCCTTCCACGGCACAGAGCGTGTGTTGGAACAGATGAGGGACATGGATAGCGTCAGCCCGTTCCCTGCTGAGGGTCTGGAGTTGGTCACCCAGTGGTGCCGCATGATGAAAGGCAGAGTTGGCAGCTTCTTTGGTGAGTTGCTTCACGGTAGCGTGACCTTGGGGGACAGCATGGTGGCCGTGTGGGCTGGGCTCCCAGGACAGGGACCTGCTGGCACCACGTGGTGTGTAACCACACATGGGAAGTGAGTTTTGGAGGTTCAAGGGAGTGGGAGGGGAGCAGAGATGAGACAGGACAGCGGCTCCTGCCATGGCCCAAACTAGGGGAATGGGGGTTTGTCCCTTCACTGCCCCATCTCTCAGCCCTTCCTCTGCCCCACAGTGCGGATCCGTGACTACCCTCGCTATCTCTTTGAGATCCGGAACTGGCAGCTCTCGGGCCGGTTGATCGGAGCTGAGCAGTGTGGCCAGGCCTGCTCCCGGCGCTGCCAGGTCCTCAAGCTGGGGCTGCCCTGGGGGGACGCGAAGGTGGAGAGGAACATGCCACCCTTGAAGTTCTACCACGACTTCCACTGTAAGAGCTGGACGGGCAGGGGAGTTCTGTGCTGGAGTGGGGCGTGGGCTTACGTGAGACTTTCTGAGCCAACCTCTGTCCCCAGCTGAGATCTCCCAGTATACCATCGTGTGGGGGCCCTGCTGGGACCCAGCCTGGACCCTGATCGGCCAGTGTGTGGATCTGCTCACCAAGCCCTCAGAAGACCCCAGCGCCCCATTGCCCTGGTGGGACAAGAGCCGCCTTCTCTTCCATGGGGACTGGCACATGGACATTGAACAGGCCAACCTGCACCAGCTGGCCACCGAGGTGGGTGCCGCTGCCGTAGGGAGCAGAGCGCAGCTTGGAGCCGGCTCACGGCTGCTTCTCCTCACGCTTCTCCTTGCAGGACCCCTACAACACCACAGAGAACATGCACTGGGAGTGGAGCCACCTCTCCTTCCACTGGAAGCCGGGGCAGTTCGTCTTTAAGGGCAACCTGGACATCAACGTCCGAACAGCCTCTAAGTGAGTGGGGGCTGGGAGCGTGAGGGCTGCCACCAGTGCCGAGGAGCAACCAGGGTCTCTTTCCCCGTTCAGATACGATGACTGCTGCTTCCTGCACCTGCCCGACCTGTGCATGACGCTGGACCTGCAGTGGTTGTGCCACGGGAACCCCCACGACCACCACGGCGTGGTGCTGCGCTCCCCCGAGTTCCTGCCTGAGGTGCCGGTGGGGCAGCAGTATGATTCCTACCGTGCCTTCCGCTCCGAGAACCTCAACCTTTCCATCCGGATGGACCTGACACGGCCCAGCGAGGGTGGGTGATGGTGCCCTGGGGACGGGCTCCCTGGTTTTATTAGTCCTTATGGGTACTGGGTTGGGTGCTGCGGTGTCCCTGCCCCATGGTGTTGACTGACAGCGGATGTATTCTCAGAGCACTCTCAGCCCCGGATCCTGCTCTACAGCAGCACTCTCCGCTGGATGCAGAACTTCTGGGCCACGTGGACCAGCGTGACACGGCCCATCTGCCGTGGGAAGCTCTTCAACAACATGAAACCCAGTAAGAAGAAGCTGGGGCAGCACTACAAGCAGCTGTCTTACACTGCACTCTTCCCTCGGCTGCAGGCAAGTCCTGGGGACGCAGGTGCACCGTTACCTCCCCTCTCTGCCTACGATGGGTTCTCAGCCCCTGCTCTCTCCTCCTTTGCAGGTGCATTATTGGGCCTCCTTTGCCCAGCAGCGGGGGATCCAGGTGGAATGCTACCAGGGGCACATCTTCACTCGTGGCACTCAACGACTCATCCCACAAGGTGAGTTTGGGTCCTGCTGACAGTACTTCCAAGGTGTGGAAGGGCCCTGGTTGACCCTTCTCCTTGTCTCCCAGCTGGCACGGTGATGCGACGCCTTATTTCGGAGTGGAGCATCACTCAGATGGTGAGCGACCTGAGCCAGGTCACCGTGCACCTTATGGCCTCCACTTGCGATGAGAATGCTGATCACCGGCTCGACACCCTGGTGAAGAAAACCCACCTGCTGAGCCTCTCCTCCCTCACCTACCAGCGGCACAGCAACCGCACGGCTGAGGAGGTACCACTGCAAACATGGGGCACGGCGAGTGTAACCCCAGCTGCGTAGGCCTTGGGGACAAAGGGACCTTAATCTGTAGGTGCAAATGGAGCAGGGATTTGGCTGGGCAGGAAACAGACCTTCAGGGCCTCCGATGTCCTTAGTCCCTGGCCAAAGAGATGCCTTGTTGCAGCCACAGCATTCCTGATATGGGTTCTGGATGAGGGCTCTGGAGTGGTCCTCCAAGCTCTGGTCCTCTGGGCTCCCAGCTCCCATGCATGAGACCCATGGATGGGGCCTGGGGGTGGCTTTACCATGCTGAGGTTCTGATCCTGTGCCCAGGAGCTGCCCCTGCGGGATGGGGACGATGGTTTCCACACGCACCAGCTTCACCTGGTGGACCTGCGGGCGTCCTGGACCACCACCAACCGAGACATCGCCTTTGGCCTCTACGACGGCTACAAGAAAGCGGCTGTGCTCAAGCGTAACCTGTCGACTGAGGCCCTGAAGGGGCTGAAGATCGACACCCAGCTGCAAGCTAAAAAGCTGAAGCGGGGCTCGCTCTCTGCTCACTCTGTTCCTGCTAGAGTGACTGCTCCCATCACCAGCGGCCGTCCCGAGAGAGCCTCCTCGGGGGGTGAGAAAGGGAAGGGACAAGGGGAAACTCAAAGCCGTGCCTGCCTGCACCCTGTTGCCCCCAGCCAGCCCCCCCAGCTTTGCACTGACCCTCTCTCCTTCCCCAGGGGCCTACATGCTGCAGAAGCTCATTGAGGAGACGGACAAGTTTGTGGTCTTCACAGAGGAGGAGTCGGGGGCCAGCGAGCAGCTGTGCGGCATCGCTGCCTGCCAGACCGACGACATCTACAACCGCAACTGCCTCATTGAGCTGGTCAACTGCCAGGTACCTCCACCGGCCTGCTGGTCCCCATGCTCTTCTGTGAGAGGGGCTGTTCCTGCCCCACCAGGGCTCGTCTGATGCCGGGGTCTCTCCCACTGCAGATGGTGCTGCGCGGTGCGGAGACAGAAGGCTGCGTGATTGTGTCTGCTGCGAAGGCTCAGCTGCTGCAGTGCCAGCACCATCCTGCTTGGTACGGGGACACGCTGAAGCAGAAGACATCCTGGACGTGCTTGCTGGATGGCATGCAGTACTTTGCCACGACAGAGAGCGGCCCCACCGAGAGGGAGCACGGGCAGCTCTGGCTGGAGGTGAGCAGCTGCAGGAGCTGTGACGGGGGAGCTGCGAGCAGGGCAGGTAGAGTTTTTGGTGCCCTGGCTGAGGCGGGGGAGCAGGGACAGGCAGCAGTGCCCCGTTGCCTCCCCAGGTGAAAAATATTGAGGAGCATCGGCAACGGAGCCTGGACTCGGTGCAGGAGCTGATGGAGAGCGGGCAGGCGGTGGGGGGCATGGTCAGCACCACCACAGGTACCACCCGCAGAGCAGCTGGTTGCTCTGCCTACGCCGATCCCGTTCGCCTGTGACCCCAAGGCTGGCGAAGCTGAGGGTGCCTGTCCTGTCCTTGGATGGCTTCGGGAGCTGGCTGATGCTCTGAGCCCTGTGCTGCACGGTCCCCAATGTCCCCAGGACATGGTGCTCTGACTGTGGTCCTCCTGCATGTCCCCAGACTGGAACCAGCCCTCGGAAACCCAGCAGACCCAGCAGGTGCAGAGGATCATCTCGCGCTGCAGCTGCCGCATGTACTACATCAGCTACAGCCATGACATTGACCCCGAACTGGCTACGCAGATAAAGCCCCCGGAGACTCCTGTCAACCAGGAGAAGGAGGATCTGCTGAAGAAGCAAGAAGGTGGGTACATCCAGTGGGTAGAGCTCTGGGCTGACCCATGGGTGCCAACTAAAATGAGGAATGGTCTGTCTTGGCCCTGCTGAGATCATGGGGTCCACACAGGAGGGGTCCCCAGCCATGTGGTGATGCACCAGATGGTGCTGGACATGGATCTGGAGCCAGCGTAACCACCTTGGCTCATTCCCTGGAATCCTCAACACAAGAAGGATATGGAACTGTTGGAACATGTCCAGAGAGGGCTACAAAGATGATCCGAGGACTGGAGCATTTCTGCTATGAGGACAGGCTGATAAAGTTGGGTTTGTTCAGCCTGGAGAAGAGAAGGCTCCAAGGAGACCTTATAGCGACCTTCCAGTACTTGAAGGGGCTCCAGGAAAGCTGGGGAGGGGCTCTGAGAGGGAATGGCTTTAAATTGGTAGGCATAAGATTTAGATTAGGTCTTAGGAAGAAATTCTTCACGATGAGGGTGGGGAGGCCTTGGCCCAGGTTACCCAGAGAAGCCGTGGCTGCCCTATCCCTGGAGATGTTCAAGGCCAGGTTTGATGGGGCTTTGAGCAACCGGAACCAGTGGCAGGCGTCCCTGCCCATGGCAGGTGATGAGACTGGGTTGGCTTTGAGGTCCCTTCCAACCCAAACCCCTCCGTGATTCTATGATTCCACATGTCCTTTGTGCCTGCAGGAGCTGTGGACACTTTCACGCTGATCCACCACGACCTGGAGATCTCCACCAACCCTGCACAGTACGCCATGATCCTTGACATAGTTAACAACCTGCTGCTGCATGTGGAGCCCAAACGCAAGGTACCCACGAGGTGTCAGGTCCCTTTGTCACTTGCTGCACTCAGGGCAATTCTAATATTCCACTCTCCCTGTGTCTAGGAGCACAGCGAGAAGAAACAACGGGTACGCTTCCAGCTGGAAATCTCCAGCAACCCTGAGGAGCAGCGCAGCAGCATCCTGCACCTGCAAGAGGCTGTGAGGCAGCACGTTGCCCAGATCCGGCAGCTGGAGAAGCAGATGTACTCCAACGTGAAGGTGAGCCCACATTCCGGGCAGTGCCTGGCTCCCTTCTCCAGGCCAAAGGGTGCTGAGGCTTTCTGTCCTTCAGTCACTGCAGGATGACAGCAAAAACGAGAGCCTCCTTGACCTCAACCACAGGCTACAGCAGCAGCTGAGCCAGGAGAAAGCCGACCTGCAGCTGGAGAGTGAGGAGCTGAACATACTGATCAGGTAGGGGCTCTCTCTTGCTTGCCCAGCGCTGTGTCCCGCTTATTCCAGGCCTCTTGCATCCCAGCGCTACCCTCTCTACTGCAGGTGCTTCAAGGACTTCCAGCTGCAGCGAGCCAACAAGATGGAGCTGCGAAAGCAGCCAGAAGACGTGAGCGTGGCACGGCGGACTGAGTTCTACTTTGCCCAGGCACGCTGGCGTCTGACCGAGGAGGATGGGCAGCTGGGCATAGCTGAGCTGGAGCTCCAACGCTTCCTCTACAGCAAGGTAGTGAGCTGGCTGGTGGCATCTGGAGGTAGGGCACTAAGGGGGCTGGTGGCACCTGCAGCCCCGGACTTGGGGCACTGAGCTGGTTGGTGGCACTTGGAGCTGTGTACTGAACCACCTGGCGGCACGTGCAGTCCCAGAGCTGGGGTGCCAAGCCAGATGGTGGCACCTGGAGCTGGATTCCAAGGTGGCTGTGGCACCTACAGCCCCAGAGCTGGGACCTGGGACACGCGGGGCTGATGGATTTGTGTGCGCAGGTCAACAAATCTGATGACACGGCCGAGCATCTGCTGGAACTGGGCTGGGTCACCATGAACAACCTCCTGCCAAATGCTGTGTACAAGGCAAGTGGCAGCCTGGGAGAGCAGCCACACACCCGGGGGATCCACGGGTGCCTGTCCTCATCCCGGCCACCCATCCTCTTCCCTGCAGGTGGTGCTGCGTCCCCAGAGCTCCTGCCAGTCTGGCCGGCAGCTGGCACTGAGGATCTTCAGCAAGGTCCGGCCACCCGTGGGAGGCATCTCCATCAAGGAGCACTTTGAGGTGCTGGGACCAGGCAGGGTAGTGGTGGGGTCCCTGTGGGGTGCTGGCAGCGTGTGGCTGGCCCTGACACTCCTCTCTTCTGCAGGTGAACGTGGTACCCCTCACCATCCAGCTCACCCACCAGTTCTTCCACAGGATGATGGGTTTCTTCTTTCCTGGACGGAACGTGGAGGAGGAGGAGGTGGGGGATGAGGAGGACAAGTCCAAGCTGGTGACAACAGGTGAGAGGCTCATGGTCACCCGCCTTTCTGGCACCTGATAACATTTGTGGGTAGTTGTGTTGAGGAACACGGACTTGTGGTGTCCCCTGTGGGCAGGGAGATGTTTGGGGAGAGCAGTAGAACTGGAAGGGGTCTGGGTCATCACTGGGACCTCGGCCACCGCCTCCCACCCTCTTTGTGCCAGGAATCCCCGTGGTGAAGCCACGGCAGCTGATTGTGGCCGATGACTCGCTGGGTCCAGGGAAGGGAGTCGCTCAGGGACTGAATCGGACGTCAGGAGTCAGAAGATCATTCCGAAAAGCACCCGAGGTACCTCCTGCAGCCTTGAGGGGGGAATGCGGGAGGGCCCTGCTGTGGAGCCAGTCTGGTGTCCCTGGGCTGCAGGGTTGGGGAGTGATGTCCTCCCTCTGCCCGCCCGCCCCAGTTTTCTCCTGTTCCCTCCCACCGTGAGGGTTTGCATCCTTCACAACCAAGCACCTGCACATTTGACGAGATCGCTGCAGCATCTCATTTTCCACACCAGAGCTCTGCTCTCAGCTCTCGCCTCTCCATGGTGAATCACAGCATGGTTTAAGTTGGAAGGGACCTTAAAGATCATCTAATTCCACACCCCTGCCATGGGCAGGGACACCTCCCATTGGATCAAGCTGTTCAAGCAGTTGAAGAGTGCTTGAAGCAACGCCATGGCCCAGTGCCCGGCTGTTCCTTCCCCACGGGGGTGTGTTCCCCCGGCTGTGTCCCTTCTCCTTCCCTTCTGCTCATGGCTCCTGCTCTGTCCCCAGCATCCCGTGGATGACATTGACAAGATGAAGGAGCGCGCGGCCATGAACAACTCCTTCATCTACATCAAGATCCCGCAGGTGCCGCTCTGCGTCAGCTACAAGGTGTGGGGCCAGTGGGATGGGACATGCTGGGGGGTGGCCTGGGCCATTGTCCCACGCTTCCTGACACCTTGTCACAACAGGGCGAGAAGAACAGCGTGGACTGGGGGGACCTGAACCTGGTGCTGCCGTGCCTGGAGTACCACAACAACACGTGGACGTGGCTAGACTTCGCCATGGCGGTGAAGAGGGACAGCCGCAAAGCCTTGGTGGCACAGGTACGTGGGACCCCAGCCCGTGGTGTCTCCTTCCCACTGCCAGAGCTGCTCTGCCCAGGATGGAGGCCATAACCCCATGGAGGGTGGCACGTTTTCCAGACTGGGAAGCAGCTGGGCTGGCTTGGCACCTCGGGATCTCACCCTCTCTGGGGACCTGGGTGCTGCTGTGGGGCACTGAGCCCCCTAAATCCTGGGGCAGGTGATCAAAGAGAAGCTACGCCTGAAGCCAGCAGCAGGAGCGGAGGCTCGGGGAAAGCTGGAGAGCAAATCAGACGGGACCATTCAGCAGCAGGAAGAAGACGAGAAGGCACGTCTGCTCATCGGGCTGAGCGTGGGTGAGAAGAACCCCAGCAAGAAGTCAATCTTCGGCAGGCGTAAATGATGGTGGCACCCGGCAGGCCGGGAAGGGACTGGGGTGCCCTGTGATCCCCCAGCTCCGTCAGGGCAGCCCTGCGGTGGTGGGAGCCGTGCTGCTCGGCTTGGTGATGCCCGAGGTGGGAGTTAGCCACATGCAGGCCCTCGGTAGCCCTGTTGCAGCGGGGCAGGGGTGTGGCAGCACAGGGATGTGGGGCGCAGCGTGCTCCGGGGCTGCTCTGTGGGGCGCAGAACCCTGTGCCAAGGACTCTCGTGAGCTTCCCCCCTCCCTGCTGTGCGGGTGCTGGGCCCAGCCCCTGGGCCTGGTGAAGCAGCAGGATCGCTCCGGGCTGGGAGAAAGGGAAGCGGGAGAGAGATTAAATAAAAGAGTTTTTAATTTGGAACAGTCTCGGGCCACTGGCTCGTTCCTCACTTCCGCGCTCACACCGGAGTGCCGGGCTCAGAACCATCGCCCCCTCAGCTCAGCAGCACCCACCGCTGTGCCTTCTCCCCATCCCCTTTGCCTGGGGCTGCTTGAGGCACCCCCTTTGGGGTCTGCAGCGCCCCAAGTTCAACCCTTGTGCCCGTGTCCCTCTCCTCTCTCCTCCATTGGTGCCCGGGACTCGTGGGGGCTGCAGGTGCCCCCCCAGCACCGGGGCGCTGTGGCAAGGGGGGTGCAAAAGGAGGGTGAGGCATGGAAGAGGGAACCCCAAGGCGTGCAAGGGGATCCCAGAGGGTGTGATGTGCCCTGCCCAGAAGCTGGGAGGGGATCTGGCGCTGGGGGTGTCCTGGGAGATGCTCGAGGTGCAGGGGTTTGGTTGTCCCGGGGTTCCTTCCCCATATAGGGAGTTATCCCGGGATGCACTCCTGGTGCAGGAGGGGTGTCCGGGGGGTGACCCTGTGCAAGGGTTTGTCCCGAGGGGTGCTCCCGGTGTAGGAGGCAGCCCCGGTGCGGGATGGGGGGGATTGTCCAGTGGACGCTTTCAGTGCAGAGGGGTTATCCCGGGGATTGTCGGGGTGCATGGGGGGTTGTCCCGTTGCAGGGGTATTTGTCCCGGTGCCGGGGTTGGCTGTCCCGGTGCAGGGGGAGGTTGTCTCGGGGGCGCTCCCGGTGCAGGGGCAGCGCGGCTCAGGGCCCGGGGCGGGGGGTGGTCGCGGCGGGCGGGGCGGGGTTATGTAAAGCAGCGGATTACCGGGACCCGGGGCGCGGCCGGGCGGCGCCGCGATGGGAGCGACGAGCAGCGGCCCCGAGCAGCCCCCGGCCCCGGGGCGGCCCCCCCAGGTGCGTTAGGGGCTGGCGGGGCGGGGGGCCCCTCACCGGGCATCCCCACATCCCGGGGTCCCCCCGCTTCCCGAGCATCCATCGGGGGGTCCTTCACCCCCACATCCCAGGGTCCCCCTGCCCCGGGCATCCCTCCCAGCCCCGCGGTCCCTCATCCCCGAGCGTCCCCCCATCCTGGGGTCCCCCTGCCGCCCCAGGGACCCCCCTTCACGGGGCATCCCCTCTGCACCAGGGTCACCCTGCCGCCTCTAGGCATCCCCCTGCCCTGAGCATCCCCTCTTCCCGGGTTCCCCCCTCACCGAGCATCCCCCCGCCCCGGGCATCCTCTCCTATCCCGGGGTCCCCTAAGCCCCGAGCATCCCTCCGCTCCGGGTTCCCCCCAGCCCCGAGCATCCCCTCCGGCCTCGAGCATCCTCCCACCCCGGCATCCCCCTGCCATCCTCGGGCATCCCCTCCCTCGCTGCGGTCCTCCCTCACCGAGCATCCTCCCCCCAGCCCCGAGCATCCCCCCCGCCCCGGGGTCTCCCCGAGTCCCGAGCATCGTCCCACTCCCCGGGCAAACTCTCCCATCCCGACGTCCTCCTTCCACCCGCGAGCATTCCCCCCCTTCCCCGAGCATCGTCCCCAGCTCCGAGCACCCCCTGCCCCGGGTCCCCCCGCTTTGAAGGTGCCCCCCGGTTCCGCAGGGCCGCGCCGTGGGGTCGTGGGTTCGGGCGCTGCTGAGCCGCGCGGGGCCGGTACCGGCAGCGGGGTCGGGGCTCGCCCTGGCCCCGCGGGGACCCGCCGAGGAGCCGCCGCTGCCCGGGTGGCCGCTGCCGCAGCTCGTCTCGCTCTTCCTGCCGGAGTTCCCCCTTCGCCCCTCCGCTCTCCAGCAGCAGCTCAAGGTGTCGGGACCCCCAAGCTCCTACCGGGGTCCCTATGCGCCCTACCGGGGTCTTGGTGCATCCTAACGGGGTCCCCGTGCATCCTACCGGGGGTTCGGTTCATCCTCCGGGAATTCCTGACCGATCTCCCCCGGTGGATCCCACCCCAGCAGCCCCAAGTGCCCTAACGGGTCCCCTTGCACCCTGTGTCGGGTCCCCGATCATCCTACCGGGGTCCCCCAGTGCATCCACTGGTGTCCCCATCTGTCCCGCCAGGTCCCCGTGCCCCGAGTTGAGTCTCTGTGGGTCCCACCAGGATCCCTCTGTACCCTACTGGAGTCTCCTGTGTCCCACCAGAGTCCACGTACCCCTGTTCCCCACCCTCCTGCGCCCAATACGGGGCCCCCATGTGTCCCACTGGGGTCCCTGCTGGATCTTCCTGGTCTCCATGTGTCCCACTGCAGTCCCTGTTGAGTCCTTCTCGTCCCCATGTGTCCCACTGGGGTCTCTATTGTGCCCCCCTCATCTCCATGGGTCACATTGGGGTCCTTATTGAGTCCTCCTGGCCCCCATGTGTCTCCCTGGGGTCCCTATTGGATCGCCTTGGTCCCCATGTCCCTCCTGCCTGCCTGGGGTGCCCAGTGCCCCCCAAACCCCCCCAGACCCCTCACCTGCCCCCCCCCCCCCCCCCCAGATCCTGGGCTTCGTGGCCAAAGGCTCCTTCGGGACCATCCTCAAGGTGCTGGACTGCGGGCGGGAGAAGGTCTGCGCCGTGAAGGTGGGTGCCACCCTGGGGACCCATGGGTGCCCTTGCCTGCCCCCCAATCCCCCTGACAGCCCCCCCACCCCCCCAGGTGGTGCCCAAGGTGGAGGTGCTGCGCCGCGACACCCTCAAGCAGTGCAAGGAAGAAGTCAGCATCCAGGTTAGGGGGGGACCAAGTGGGGTCCCCAACATGGAAAGGGGTTCGGGGTGACCGTGGCGATGACAGGAGGCTGAGGAGGGGTTGGCAGGAGTGGGGGTTGTCCCCCCTCCAAAAGGGGCTTCTCACCCTCTCTGCTTTGTGTCCCCAGAGACAGGTCAGGCACCCGTTTGTGCACGGGCTTGGGGACAGCTGGCAGGGCCAGCGCCACCTCTTCATCAGTGAGTGACCATCTGCCCGCGGGCTCGCCACGGCCCCCCCTTGCCCGCGCACGTGTTCCCGCTGCCTGCACACGTGTTCCTGCACACGCATACGCTCCCCCCGTGCTGCCCTGCGGGGACCCAGGCGCTCGCTGCTGGCTGCCACCCCGCACCCACCCTGGGGACGGGGATGCAGGGATGGGGATGCAGGGATGGGGATGCAGGGATGGGGATGAGCCACAGCGTGGTGGTGACCACGGTGCCCCAGCCTTGGTGCTTGCCTGGCCCTGATGGCCTTGCCACCTCACTATCCATGTAGTTCCCAGCGCCTGTGTGACCCCTGAGACCATGTCACCTTGATCCCCATGTCACCACGGTGCCTGTGCCACCTTGGAGTCCATGTGGTCCTGGTGCTTGTGTGTTCCCAGCGCCTGTGTGACTCCTGAGACCATGTCACCTTGATCCCCATGTCACCACGGTGCCTGTGCCACCTTGGATTCCATGTGGTCCTGGTGCTTGTGTGTTCCCAGCGCCTGTGTGACCCCAGGACCATGTCACTTTGGCACCCAGGTGGCCGTGGTGCCTGTGCCACCTCAGAGTCCATGTAGTCCTGGTGCTTGCGTGTTCCCAGTGCCCAGACGGCTCTGGTGCCCATGTCACCATGGTAAATGGCACTGGTGCTTGCATGCTCCCATGCCACTTTAGTCATGCCCATGTCACCCTAGTACGTGGTCCTGGTGCCCGTGTTGATGCTTGTGCCACCATGGTGCCATTGCTGTCCTGGTGCTTGTGCCACCTCACTGCCCTTCTGGCCCCAGTGCTTGTGCCACCTTGGTGTGTGGCCCTGGCGCCCATGTCACCTTGGTGCATGGCCCCAGTGACCCACCTGGACCCTGTGCCCGCGCCACCTCGGTGCCCGTGCCCCTCGTGCCAGCGCAGCCCGTCGGTAAGACGCGTCACCCATCCCGGCAGTGTGCACCTACTGCAGCACCGGAGACCTGCACGCGCTCTGGCGCACCGCGGGGCGCTTCGCTGAGGCCACCGTCCGCCTCTTCGCCGCCGAGCTGGTGCTGGTGCTGGGTGAGTGACCTGTCACCACTGTCCCCACTGATGGGGACCCGCAGGCGGCGTCAGCCATTCCCATGGGTGCCATGGGGGTGGTAGCGGGCACTGTGCTCTGATGGCTCCATCTTCTCCGCAGTGTATCTCCATGACCTGGGCATCGTGCACAGAGATGTGAAGGTGGGTGGCAGCGGGGCCGGGGGGTCCGGAGGATGGGGTGAGGGTCTCTGAACCCCTCAACATGGAGAGGCCACCCCAGCATCTGTCTTGTTTCAGATGGAGAACATCCTCCTGGATGAGAGAGGTAAGTCTGGTGGCACCAGCATGGAACATCCCATCCATGGGGATGCCCTGTCCCCACAGAGACCCCCATCCATGGGTCCCGGCGTGGTGTCTTGCTCCACAGGACACCTCAAGCTCACCGACTTTGGCCTGTCCCGGCACCTGCAGTGGGGTGAGCGAGCCCACACCATCTGCGGCACCCTGCACTACATGGGTAAGGGGGCAGCGGGGGGCTGGAAGGGGGACATGAACCCCCGCAGGTGCTCACACCCTCATCCCCGCAGCCCCAGAGGTGCTGAGTGGGGGGCCCTACAGCCACGCAGCTGACTGGTGGTCCTTGGGAGTCCTGCTCTTCGCCTTGGCCAGCGGGGAGGTGAGGACCGGGGCAGGGGGCAGGGACTGGGGCACCCCATGGAGCTCCTAAACCTGCTCCCTGCCCCCCAGTTCCCTGTGGCACCGGCAGAAGACCATGTGGCCATGCTGGAGCGCATCCAGCAGAGCAGCTACGAGATCCCAGCCGCCCTCAGCCCCGCGCTGGCCCGGCTGCTGGCTGAGGTAACTCTCCCGCCTGGATTTCGGGGTTCATGACGACCTCCCCCAGGCTGGATGCAGGATCCCTGCCACTCATTGTCATCCTCTGTCCCCAGCTGCTGTGCCACAACCCCCTGCGCCGCCTGCACTACCTCCACCAATTCCAGAGCCACCCCTTCTTCCGTGGGGTGACCTTCGACGCTGACTTGCTGCAGAAGGACCCGGTGGCCGTGGCGGTGGCCCCACGGCCCCCCGAGCAGCCCCTGCCAGCCCCTGCCACCTTCGCCGACTTCGACTACGACCTCGCCACCCTGCCGGGACGGCCCTGCCCTGGCTGAGCCGCCGCTGCCGGGACCCCCGGCATCGCTCAGGGACATCCCCCCACCCCGGCAGCGGGACGGATCCTGCTGGGCTGGGTCCCCCTTCTCCTACTGCTGTACCTCTCTCCCCGCGGGAGCAATAAACCCGAGAGCCGCGGGCACCGCTGCGGGTGCTGCTCTGCATGGTGGTCGACAGCGGCTGAACGTGAGCTGGCGGTGGCCCAGGTGGCCAAGAAGTCCAATAGGATCTTGGCTTGGATTAGCCATGGTGTGGCCAGCAGGAGCAGGACAGCGATTGTCCGCCTGGACTTGGCGCTGGTGAGGCTGCACCTCAAATCCTGGGTTCACTTTGGGCCCCAAGGAGGACCTTGAGAGGCTGGAGAGCGTGCGGAGAAGGGAACGGAGCCGGGGAAGGGGCTGGAGAACAGGGGTTCTGGGAGTGGCCGAGGGACCTGGGGCTGTTTAGAAGAGGAGGCTGAGAGGAGACCTCATCACTCTTTGTAGCTCCTGGATAGGAGGTTGTGGTGAGGTGGGTGATGGTCCCTTCTCCAAAGCAATAAGGGATAGGATGAGAGCAAACGGCCTCGAGTTGCGCCAGGGCAGGTTTAGACTGGCTATTAAGATATATTTCTTTCCTGAAAGAAGGCTGAAGCCCTGGCAGAGGCTGCCCGGGGGGGTGGTGGAGTCCCCATCCCTGGAGGAACTTAAAAGATGGGCAGATGAGGTGCTCAGGGGTCAAAGAATCATAGAGTAGTTTGGGTTGGGAGGGACCTTAAAGATCATCCAGTTCCACCCCCCTGACACGGGATAGTTTGGCAGTGCACAGGTACGGTTGGACTCCATGATCCCAAAGTTCCTCTTTCCAACCCAGCGATCCCTTGCTCCTGAACCGGGGCTGTGCAGGGCTGGTTCCACCGGGACAGGCCCCGAGGAGGCCCGGGGACAGCTGGGCTCTGGCCCGGTGCCTCTGGGGCGGCACGGGAAGTGGCGGGGCCTCGTATTAAGCCACGCCCACTCAGCGTAAACCACGCCAAAACCAGCCACACCCACTCACTGCCACATCACCATAAAAACCACGCCCACGCAACATACCACGCCCACCCACCACAGACATCACGTACACCAACACCACGCCTATCCACTAGACCACGCCCATTCCGCAGGAAACCGCGCCCATTCGAAAATGCTAGCATGCTTGAGACTACGCCCACTCACTTCTAAACCACGCCTACTCGCACAGGAAACCACGCCCACTCTCTATACGTAATGTCGCTGCAAGCCCCACAAAGCCCCGCCCACCGCCTGTAGCCCCGCCCCTAACGCCCTGCGCGGCGCAGCCAATCGGCGCTCGGCGTGGGTTTCAAACGGGCGGCGGCGCGCGAGGAGTGAGGGCTGAGATCGGGACTGGGACCCGAACCGAAACCGGAGCCATGCAGGCCCCCCGCACCCCCGCCGTGAGTGTGGCACGGAGCCTCCGGGGCTCCGGTTGGGGCGTCCCGGTGGGGAGGCAGGGGAGAGCTCAAGGTGGAGGGGGTCGCAGTGAGGCCATGGGGAGAGCTTGGCAGGCCGAGAGTCCTGGTAGGAAGAGCCCTGACGGGGGGGAGGGGTCTCGGGGGGGCGGGGGAGGGAGCCCTGAAGGGGGGGAGGGGTCTCGGGGGGGCGGGGGAGGGAGCCCTGAAGGGGGGGAGGGGTCTCGGGGGGGCGGGGGAGGGAGCCCTGAAGGTGGGGGGGGGGTTTCGGGGGGGCGGGGGAGGGAGCCCTGAAGGGGGGAGGGGTCTCGGGGGGGCGGGGGAGGGAGCCCTGAAGGTGGGGGGGGTCCCGGTTTGGACGGTGGGGGAACCCTGAAGGTGGGGGGGATATAGGGTGGTGGGGGAAGAGCCCTGAAAATGGGGTGCCCCGTAGGAAGAGCCCTGAAAGTGGGGGGGGTCCCAATTTGGGCGGTGGGGAGGGCCTTGAAGGTGGGGGGGACCGGGTAAGAAGAACCCTGAAGATGGGGGTGTGTGCGTCCCGTTTTGGGAGGAGGGGACAGCCCTGAAGGTTGGGAGTCTCGGTAGGAAGAACCCTGAAAGTCGGGGGGTCTCAGTTTGGGCACTGGGAAGGGTCTTGAAGGTGGGGGGGGTTCCAGTTTGGGCGATGGGGGGAGCCCCGGGGTGTGTGTGTGAAGGTGTGTGTGGGGGCTCCTGGGGGTGACCCTGATCGTATGGGGTTGCCGGTGGTGGTGGGTGCAGTGCAGCAGGTGCTTGTGCTGTGTGTGTGTGTATGGAGGGGAAAGTGCTGCTGGTGACCCCCAATTCCTCCCCCAGGCACAGAAGCGGCCCCGGCGCACCCCCCTGCAGGAGCTGCAGCTGCAGCCCAGCACCGAGCGAACCAGCCTCACCCCACTGCTGCGCCGCCTGCGCCTCAAGGTGAGTGGGGGAACAGGAGGGACTGGTGGGGTGCACAAGAACTGGGGTGGGTACCAGGATGGAAGAGGGGGCAGCTACGTCTACTGGAGAGACTGGGGGAAATGGGGGGGGAAGGACAGGCCAACCCTGACCCCCCCACCTCCTCAAATATCCTGCAGGATGATGACTGCGCCACCCCAGTGTCCTGTACCCGGGGGCCTCCCAGCCGCATCACCCCACTGCCTTGTGCCCTGGGACCCCTCAGAAATGCTCTCCTCCCCCCCAGCAGCACCGCCTCAATGCCTTACACCCCAGGGCCCCCCAGTGACACCATCTCAGAGCTTCCTGAGACTCCTACCCCTGGGAATCCCACCCTAAAGCCTGGTGCTCCTGAGCTTCCCAGGAATCCAACGCTGGGGTCTGATGGCCTGGGGCTCCTCAGCAGCACCATCCCAGAGCTCCCTGGGACTCCTGCCCTGGAGCACAACACCTCAGAGTCTGCCAGGGGTCCAACCCTGGTGTCCAGTGCTCCAGAATCTCCCAGAGATTCCTCCCTGGTATTCAGTGCTTCAGAGTCCTCCAGGGATCCCACCCTCATGTTGAGTGCTCCAGAGACCCCCAGCAGCACCGCACTGGCCCCCCTGAACAGCCCTGTCCTAGAGTCCTACAGCCCAGAGCCCCCCAGCAGCACTGTGGCAAGCCCCATCGTGGGGCCCAGCACCCCAGAGCCCCCCAGCAGCACTGTGCCAAGCTCCATCGTGGGGCCCAGCACCCCAGAGCACCCCAGCAGCACTGTGCCAAGCCCCATCATGGGGCCCAGCACCCCAGAGCCCCCCAGCAGCACCGTGCCAAGCTCCATCGTGGGGCCCAGCACCCCAGAGCCCCCCAGCAGCACTGTGCCAAGCTCCATCGTGGGGCCCAGCACCCCAGAGTCCCCCAGCAGCACCGTGCCAAGCCCCATTGTGGGGCCCAGCAGCCCAAAGCCCCCCAGCAGCACCGTGCCAAGCCCCATCGTGGGGCCCAGCACCCCAGAGCCCCCCAGAAGCACCGTGCCAAGCCCCATTGTGGGGCCCAGCAGCCCAAAGTCCCCCAGCAGCACTGTGCCAAGCCCCATCGTGGGGCCCAGCAGCCCAGAGTCCCCCAGCAGTACCATGCCAGCCCTCCTGTGTAGCTCCATGCCAGGACTCAGCACCTCAGAGCCCCCGAAAATCGCCGTGCCAGCTCCCCTGTGCAGCCCCATCCCAGAGCCCAGCACTCTAGAGCCCCCCAGCAGCACTGTGCTGGTCCCCCTGTGTAGCTCCATCTTGGGACTCAGCACCCCAGAGCCCCCTGGAATCACCACATCAGCCCTTCTGTGTAGCTCCATCCCAGAGCCTGGTATCCCAAAGCCCCCTGGAATCACCACACCAGCCCCCCTGTGTAGCCCCATCCCAGAGGCCAGCACGCTGGACCCCCCCAGCAGCACCATGGCAGCCCCAATGTGTAGCTCCATCATGGAGCCCAGCACCCCAGAATCCCCCAGCAGCACCGTGCCAGCCCCCCAGTGCAGCCTCATCCCAGGGTCCAGCACCCTGGAGGCTGCCGGAATTGCTGTGCCAGTCCCTTTGTGCAGCTCCATCCTGGGGCCCTGCCCTTCTGAACCCCGCAGCAGCACCGTGCCAACCCCGCCATGCAGCCCTGTCCCAGGGTCCAGCATCTCTGAGCCCTCTGGAATGTCCACATCAGCCCCCCTGTGCAGCCCTGTCCTGGGGTTCCGTACCCCAGAGGCCCCTGGCAGGACCATACCAGGGCCTCCTGACATCATCATTTCAGTGCCTGGCACCCCGAATTCCCTGGGCAACACCCCTTTTGCCCCCTGCACCCCTGGCCTCCCTGGCACCAGCTCCACCCCGCAGGAAGCTCCCTTCCATGGGTGGCGAGCAGTGCCCATCGACCTCTCCTGCAGCCCCGTGGCCACCGAGCCCTCAGCTGGAGTTGGGAGTGTGAGTCCCTCACCTTGTCAAGACACCCCTGAGGGGACCGAGACCCCAGCCCCTGACCCCCTAGAGCAGCGTCCCCCCAGCTCCCCTCCAACCAGGGCAAGCAGGTCAGAGCATGCAGAGTCAGAAGTGGCGGCCACCCCTGTCCCATTGCCTGGGGTGGCCCTGGGTGCCGTGTCCTGGATGTTGCCACTGATGTGGCTGGAGAAGAGCCTCAACACCTCCTCCCTGCTGGATTCCCTGCGTCACAGCCTGCCCTTGCCTATGACCAGCGTCACCCCCGTGGCCACGGCGGCCGCGGGCACCAGCGTCACCCCCGTGGCCACGGCGGCCGCGGGCACCAGCGTCACCCCCGTGGCCACGGCGGCCGCGGGCACCAGCGTCACCCCCGTGGCCACGGCGGCCGCGGGCACCAGCGTCACCCCCGTGGCCACGGCGGCCGCGGGCACCAGCGTCAGCCCCATGGCCACAGCATCTGCAGGCACCAGCGTCACCCCCGTGGCCACGGCGGCCGTGGGCACCAGCGTCACTCCCGTGGCCACAGCATCTGCGGGTACCAGCGTCACCCCCGTGGCCACCATGGTCACTGGCACATTCATGACACCACGGGACCTGCGGGAGATGAGCATGAACATCTCCTCGGATGGCCGCCCCTTTGCCAAGGACATTGCTGCCGAAACGGACTCCCTGCTCTGGCAGTAAGTTTGGGGACGTCCCCCCCACGATGGGGCTGTGGTACCTGTGGGCTGTCCCTGCCCCAAGCCCTCTCTCTGTCCCCAGCTGTCCTCGGGAGCAGCTGAAGTCCCTGCCACGGGCAGAGCTGGAGGCACGGCTGGAGAGCACCCTCATCATCATCGAAGCGCTCTCGCTCCAGCTGCGCGGCTGGCAGGAGAGCCAGCGGCTGCTGCCCGGCG
Organism: Cuculus canorus; assembly: GCF_017976375.1. Lineage (NCBI taxonomy): Eukaryota > Metazoa > Chordata > Aves > Cuculiformes > Cuculidae > Cuculus > Cuculus canorus. The sequence goes on from NC_071420.1 coordinate 5,007,163, forward strand.
TGGGGCCGGCTGAGCAGAGGGATGCGCTCACGCAGACAGACATCACCCACCCCAAAGGGGTAAGAGTTTTCTCACTGGGGCAATCCCACCCCATTCCTCGCAGCCTCGGTGCTGTGGCGGTGCCCTCGTGCTGCCGGTGGGGTGATGACTCGGGCTGGACTGCAGCGCGGTGGAGTGGAAGTAAAGCAGAGCTGCTGCAGCGCAGCGCGGCATCACGCGCCCGGGTGCTGCTCCAGCCGTGTTATTGCACCCGGTTTGACCTGCTGAGTTGGCTGGATTTGAATCCCTTGGGCAATGTCCCTAGTACACGTGGGGAAAGGGGATGGGAGGTGTCTCAGCTCTCGCTGGACCCCAGGGTGGAGCGGGGTTGATATGAAGCCCCCTCTGCTCTGCTGGAATGCCCTTAGGAGGAAGAGATCTACCACAACCTCTACCTTGAGCTGCGGAGGAAAACAGAGGCTCTGCAGCGGCAGCGAGGAGCAGAGCAGGACCTGCAGCGGGAGCTGGAGCTGGCTGCTGCGGGGACGGTGCGTCTGGGCTGGCGTGTGATGAGTGTGCCCGGTCTCAGCTGGGCAGGGCATGTGTGTGCCTGGCACTGCCTGCGCCAGCTTTGGGAGTGCTGTCTGATTGCTGGTGCCCCTGTCCCTTCCCCAGGACGCCTGGAGCAGGCAGTGCCTCCTATTTCGGGGCCTCGTGGATGCTGCATTTCAGAGCTTGCAGGAGGAGCAGGGAGCCCTTGACCAGGAGGTGAGTCTGGGCACAGCTGGGCACCCTTTCCCCTGGGTTTGGGGAGACACCAACACTGCTGGCACACAGGGCAGCTGTTGGCTATAGCCAGTGCCTCCTGACGCTGTCTCTCCTCGCAGCAGGCGCAGGCGAAGGCCTTGGTGTCACGGTGCCGGGCCGTGCTGGCGAGCGTGCCCGGCAAGCTACGGAGCTGCCTGGAGGAGCGGGATGCCATGAGGCAGCGAGCAGATGAAGCCCACCAAGCCAAGGAAGAGGTAGGGAGCATTGGAGCAGGCTCTCCTGTGCTGCCAGGAGCAACTGGATGGGTTTTTGGCTCAGTCTATGTCCTGAACATGTGGAGATGGCTCCTGGGAGTTGTTCCTCATGTGACACCATGTCTGGAGCAGCATCCTTGCCTTGGCAGAGCGATCGCTTCCTGGAGGCCTTCCGTGTGCACGCCAGTGCCCAGATCTGTGCCCGTGACCAGAGCCTGGCCTCCCAGCGAGAGCTGGCCGTGCTACTGGTGGATGCCATCAACCAGCAGGTACCGGGCAAGCACCTCCAGCTGCCTTCTCCCTGGGGGAACTGGAAAGGCGTCCCATGTGCTGGGCTTGGGTGACGCTCTGAGCAGTGGTCTGTGATGGGCTGGGTCCATCAAAGGTTTCTTGGTGCTGGTGCTGGGAAGCTGCTGCAGATCTGGCCTCGAGGCTGGCGCTTGTCTCCCTCCGTGGCCATTGATTGTGATTCTCACTGCAGCAGCACTGACCCATCTCCTTCCTCTCAGGCAACCCTGGCTGCTGAGGCTCAGCCCTTCAGGGAGTTCATAGATGTCACCTTTGAAAAACTGGAGGAGGAAAGGAGAGCCCTGGATGCAGAGGTGAGGGTGGTGGGCTCAGCCCTTTGCCTCCCTCCTGGTGTAAACCAGGCTGGGGCCACTTGGCTCCATCTTGGAGTGCTTTGTGCGCTGGGTGCATGGCCAGCCTGGCTGCCAGGACTGTCCCCAGGCAGAGCCACCAAACTGGCATGGCTGTGCCGTTCTCAGCTCTGCCTGGCACCGTGTCTCCTTGCAGAGGGAGCAGGTGAGGGCCCTGGTGTCGCGGTGCCGGAATGTCCTGGAGAGCGTGCCTGGCAAGCTGCAGAGCTGCCTGGAGGAGCGGGATGCCATGAGGGAGCGAGCAGACCAAGTTCTTCAAGCCAAGGAGAAGGTAGGGGGTTGCTTCGTGCTGGGAGTGGCTGGGATGCTCCTCAGCTGGCCCCAGGCATGGAGTGACTTGGGGCACCCCTTGTTGTGGGTACACCCCACGGGGAAGAGCACCCCAAAGCAAGCCCAGAGGGCACCGTGTCTCTGCAGATGTCCTGCCAGCTGGAGGAGGCCTCGGTGGCCCTGCAGGATGCAGAGTCTCAGCTGGAGCAGCTGACGGTAGCCAACTCACGCCTCAGCACAGGTAAGGGGGGTGATGTCGGTGACTGGAACTGCCCCTGTCCCTGCTGTCCCCATCATCCCTGGCACTGATGGCTCTGCCTGTCTCAGATCTGAGCTCTCTGATGACGAATCTGGCCAGTGTGGAGCAGGAGCGGGATGCGCTGCAGCAGGAAAACAAGCAGCAGTGTGAGGAGATGGCTCGGTGGGTCTGAGTGCTGGGGCAGGATGTTGTTGCTCCCCCTCTACCCCTCCCCAATAGCCCCTCTTGTCACCCCTTGCCCCCAAAACACAGCACCCCCTGACCCTATCCTGTCCCCCCAGGCTGGTGTGGGAGAGGGATTCCCTGCAGCGAGAGTGCAAAGGGCTGTGCCAGGAGCTGCGGGAGGCAACCGAGTGCCGAGAGGTAGGAGCTTCTCTGACCTTGCCCGCATCGTCACGCGCTGCTGGCCCCTGGCATGGCCTCGTGGCAATGCTGGCGGCCAGCCAGAAGTGGGATTAGCCCTCCTGTGGTGGGGCGAGGGCTGTTGACATCCTGCACGTAGCGCTGCTCTCTATCCTGCTCAGTAGTGATTCCTGGGAAGGGTGGAGACAACAGCTCTCAGAGATAATTCCCTAGCTGCAGGCATGGTGCCCGTCCCCCAGCCTGTCCTAGTCCTGCTAAACTGCTGGGCTCCAGGGGTTGTCCTATTAGGGGAAAAACTGCCTGTAATTGGAAACAGCGCCCTGAGGCGTGGGAGGGACTGTGCTGGGAGTCCCAAAGCACCTCTTGGGTCTTCGATTGGGTGCTCATGGCTGTTTCCCCCCACCCGCTTTGCAGTTCCTTGACCAGGAGAACCGTATGTGCCGCACGCAGCTGCTGGAGGTGGAGGCCAAGCTCAAGTCCACGCAGGCCACCCTACAGGAGCTCAGCCTGCAGCACGAGGAGCTGATGGACTCCCACCAGCGCCTGCGGTACCGACTCTGCTCACAATCTCTGCTTGAACCCCTCTGTTTTGGGGAATCGAGTCCTTGCTGGGGGGTGTGGGGAACATCTCTTGGCACTGCTGCTCCAGCCAAGTGTGGCTGCCCAAGCGTGTGGGGAAGCCCAGCAGCTCCTTTCTTGGGGGAAGCTGCCTAAAGCTGTGGGGTTTGCACCCCTCAGGTCATGGTGAAAGGCAGGAACATGGGGAACGTCCCTATCCCATGGTGCGGAGGGGGAATGCTGCTCCCACTGAGAGTGATGCTGTCCCACAGGGAAGAGCAGGCTGCCCTCAGCCAGGAGCTGGAGAGCACCAAGGCTGAGCTCCAGAATTTACAGCTCAAGAGGGACAAAGTCTCCTGGTGCTTTTCGGACATTGCTGAAAGCAAGATGCGGCTGCAAGAGCTTGCGGATTGTCTCAGGGCTGCTCTACAAGAGGAGGTAGGAACCTTGCCCTGGAGACAAAGAGTGGGGGTGAGGGAATGTCTCAGACCCCCATGGCTTTCCCTGGCATGGCCTCAAGACCTCTGAGCTCACTGGGGCAGCACAGAGGTGTCACAATCCATGCATTGATGCTGTGCTCTGAGACTGTTTCCCTTCCCTCTGAAGGATGATGATGCCCCATCAAGAAGCAGAACCTGGACCCCAGCTCCGCGGACGCCAGGCTGGCGGACACCCTGCTGGCAGACACCTCGCCGTGTCTGGACCCCCGCCTGCCGCACACCGGCATCCCGCACCCCGTACCATGCTGGGAGCTCCTTTGTGGGCAGCGTCCTGAAAGCGGTGTCAAGGAAAGGTGAGCTGGCACCCACTGGCTGGCGGGGTGTCTCTGTATGGGGATCACTCTGTCCTGTGCGGAGAAGAGAAGGCTCTGGGAGACCTTAGAGCAGCTTCTAGCACTGAAAAGGACTCCAGGAAAGCTGAGGAGGGGCTCTTAATCAGGGAGTGCAGGGATATAGGACAAGGGGGAACATTTTTCAGCTGAAAGAGTGGAAATTGATATGACATCTAAGGCAGAAACGTTTCCCTGTGAGGGTGGGGAGGCCCTGGCCCAGGTTTCCCAGAGAAGCTGTGGCTGCCCCATCCCTGGGAGTGTTCAAGACCAGGTTGGATGGGGCTTGAAGTGACTGGATCCAGTGGGAGGTGTCCCTGCCCATGGCAGAGGTTGGAACTGGGCTTTGAGGTCCCTTCCAACCCAAACCATTCTGTGATTGTAAACTGGGCATGTGCACTGGTACTGGGTGAGAAAGATCACCGTGCACTTGCCTGGAGATTCCCGTCTTGCCTTGTGGCAGTCATGGGTGAGGTCTCGGCCATCGCGAGTGGCTGGGGTCTTCTCCGAGCTCCCCTGTGGCAGATGGCGGGTGGGTGAGCTCTGTGTGTGCAGGGCTGGGCACGGCACCTCTGCCCTCTCCTCCCACAGATGCTGATGATGCTGTCAGAGTTGGGAGTGCATTTACCAAGGACAAACCTGTCTCTGCGCCAAAGCCAACAGGTACTAGTGCTGTCCCCCTGCCCTGGACGCTGCTCCAAAGCTGCAGGGCTGCCAGCACAAGGGGGACAAGCAGCCCTGCCTCCCTGCTTGGCTCTTTTGTGCCCTGCGTGCTACTCATGAGCCACTGCCCTGTGCACAGAACCCGAGGAAGGTCTGCTGGAGAGCGTGAAGGAGCTGCGAGCTGTGGTCTCTGACCTCTCCATGCTGAGCACCCGCATCCAGGAGCTGGAGCAGAGCGAGTTCAAGGCGCTGCAGACAGAGATGTGAGTTCAGCAGCAGCTCCCATGGAGGGCCAGGCATGGGTACCGCTCTCCTGGGCCTGGTATCTCCCGTAGGCAGCCTGTTGGATCTGACTCCTTTCACTCCAGCTCTTTGCTGCCATCACTAGAAGGGCTTTTCCCAGTTGTCTGGGCCGGTGGGTTGGCCTCACTCACCACAGAGCTTGTGGGATGCCCAGGAAGGGGTGTTTGGCTGCGATTCCCACATGCTCAGCACCTCTGTCCTCTCCCAGCTCTGACCTGCAGCTCCAGCTGGAGACTGTGACCACCGAGAGTCAGGAGAAGATTGATGCCCAGGCTGCCAACATCGCCAAGCTGAACAAGGCATTGAGGGCCAAGCAAGAGGTAAGTGGGTGCCAGAAGTGGGCCAGCACTCACCCCAGGGCAGAGCCAAACTGGGACGGCGCTGATCTAGGACATTTGAGAAATCTGGGTGACCGGTTCTAGTGATGCCCCGTGGGTGTTCCTGGCTCATCTGACCTCAAACATGAGAAAACCTGCTCCCCTCTGGGGTGCTGGGGGCGGCCGGGGCCGGGCACTGCCTGACACTGCTGCTTCCTCCACTTGCAGAATGAGAAGGAGCTGCAGAATGTGTTGAAACAGCAGGAAGAGAAGATGCTGCAACTCATCGACAAGAGTGGGGAAGTCACGGTGTGTAACAGAGGCTGGGCCAAGCTTGCACGGCTTTGGGGGGTGCTCGTTGCAGGACCCCTCTCAGAAACTCCTTTTCCGCTGCAGAGGCTGAAGGGAGAGATGTCCCAGCTGAAACGCTCACTGCAGCGTGCGGAGACAGAAGCCAAGGTGCTGTGGGAGGAAATGCGAGGGCAGCAGCCCAAGGTGGATGCTGCCTATGTTCAGGAGCGCGTCCTGCTGCGGCAGGAGGTGAGGCCAGGGGGCTACTGGGGCCACCACCCCTCTGTGGACAGGGACCTCTGCAGCCCTTGCTCCTAGAGCAGGCAACCGGCAGGGGGGACCCCCCACCCCAGGGCTCTCATCCCACAGTGAGCCTGCTTGTCTTGCAGGTGGACAAACTGCGGTTGCTGCTCCTAGAGAAAGAGGATGAGAATCTTCTGCTCTCTGATAAATACCTGGAGCAGGTACAGGAAGCCCCAGGGGGGCTGCCCTGGTCTCAGTTCCTTCTCCCTCCTGCACAGTTTTGAGGCAGGCTCCTAAAAGGCATCTCCCACCGCAGGTCCGAGAGCTGGAGCTGAGGCTCTGTCACGCCCAGAAGATGCTGAGGACCCATGAGGAGATGCAGGAGAAGATGAAAGAGGTGAGGTCTGGGGTTCATCGCTCTCACCCTTGCCGTGAAGAACACAATCCTTCATCCCAAACCCTGTCCCTAACTGCTGTCCCCAGGTCCTGTCAGCGGTCCCTGACGTGGCAGTGGTCTGCCAGGAGTTCCCCAGCCTGCTGCGGTACTTGAGCCTGAAGCCGGGCACCAAGGAAGCTGCTGAGCCGCTGCAGCCTGTAGCATGAAACCTTCCTGTTCTTAATGTTGTAATTATTTATTCAATAAAACTTTTATTGGTTTTCACCCTGCCTCGTGTGTGGATGCAGGAAGCTCCTGGTGCCCTGGGTGGTGAAAACTCGTCCAGCCTGCTCGGCTGTGCCTGCTCTGTCCCCGTGGCAGGGCTGTGCCCGCTCTGCCTCAGGGCTGTGCCCACGGCTCCCTCCTGCTCTCCTTGGTGTGGGGGGCCACGCTCCCCCCTCCGCTGGCTTTGCTCTCACGGAGGAGCTGCGTTCCCCAGCCTTCCCACCCCGCGGCCCCGGCAGCAGCCAGTGCATGCCCAGGCTAACCCAGCTTCCCTCCCTGGGGCCCCCCCAGCTCCTCCTCCTGCCCTAGATTCCCTCTGTGCCCCCCTCTTGCCGCTTCTCCCTGCTGTGAGGGGACCGGAGGACAGATCCTTCGCCCCACACGCCTGTTGCGTGGGGCTGTTTGCCCTCCCACTCGCAGCATCCCCTGCGTCGCAGCAAGCACCGGGAGCTCTGCCAGCTACCGCACAGCGGGGGGGCTCCCTTGGGGTCCCCCCCCACTCCCAGCCTCCCTCCTCCTTTCCCTGCCAGGGCATCTCCTGTGGGATCTGCTTCCCCGGTGTTCCTGACCCCAAGGATGCTCCCTGCTTGTTGTGAGGACCACGTAACGCTTCCCTTCCCCCCTGGCATAGCCCAAAATAGCAGCGTTCAAACAAGTGTTCTGGTTTTTAATGGCCTGTTTCTCCTGCTGGGAGGGGGGAATCACCTTCCCCTGCCCTCTGCCACCACCCTGCAGCCCCGCACGGTGAGGGTGCCGCAACACCCGGGGTGCTGGCACCTTAATTTACCCCCACAGCCGCAAAATTAGAGGTGTTTTGGGTTGTGCCTCAGTTTACGGATGCGTTGGGTGGCTCACGGGGATGCAGCACTCGCTGCTCCATGGCATCAGCTCCCTCCCTGCTGCCAGAGGGGTGTGGATGCAGCCCCCTGAGGTGTGGGGCTGGCAGGGGGGGGCCCCCCCAGGCTCTGGGGTGCAGAGGGAGATGCGCTCCGTCCCTGGATGAGGCCCCACGGGGTGGCTGAGCCCTCCTTTTATGGCAGGGATTCAGCAGGAGGCACGCTGGCTGCTGGCCGTGGGGTGAGCAGGGGCACTGCCATTGTCCCCGCGGTGGGGGCAGGTGGCTTTGGGGGGGCACTGGTGTCCTGGGGGAGCCCCCGTCTTGATCTGAGTCCTGCAAGTGGAGGTGATGGAGCAGGGATCCCCGGCACAGCAGTGGGGGTGACACAGAGGGGTCCCCAACTGTGTAACAGTGACTCAGTAGGGTCCCTGCCTGGGTGGGGGGCACAGAGGGGTCCCCAGTAGCACTTGTGGCACAGTGGGGTGTCTGGCTGGCATAGGGGTCCCTGCCTGGGAGGGGGGGGACTCAGCGGGGTCCCTGCCTGGGTGGCGGCACAGGGGGATCCCCAGGCTTGGGGTGGCATAGAGGGGTGTCTAGGTGGCATGGGGGTCCCTGCCTATGACAGGGGTGACTCAGCTGTGTCCCTGCCTGAGTTGGGGCACAGAGGGGTGTCTGGGTGGCATGGTGTGGGGGGGTGTCCGTGCTTGTCACATGGGTGACTCAGCTGTGTCCATGGCGGGGTGGGGGGCACAGAGGGATCCCCCCAGCAGCTGGGGTTGCTGATGTGTGGCACAGAGTGGTCCCCAACCCCAAGGTGGCACAGGAGGGGTCCCCATCCTGAGGTGACACTGCGGTGTCCCCATCCCGGGGTGGCACAGGGGGGTCCCCATCCCAGTGTCCCCATCCTGGTGTCCCCCATCCCGAGTGGCACAGGGTGGTCCCCATCCCAGTGTCCCCCATCCCGGGTGGCACAGGGGGGTCCCCATCCCGGTGTCCCCCATCCCGGGTGGCACAGGAGGGTCCCCATCCCGGTGTCCCCATCCCAAGTGGCACAGGGGGGTCCCCATCCCGGTGTCCCCCATCCCGAGTGGCACAGGGGGGTCCCCATCCCGGTGTCCCCCATCCCGAGTGGCACAGGGGGGTCTCCATCCTGGTGTCCCCCATCCCGAGTGGCACAGGGGGGTATCCATCCCGGTGTCCTCCATCCCGGGTGGCACAGGGGGGTCCTCATCCCAGTGTCCCCCATCCTGGGTGCACAGGTGGGGTCTCCATCCCGTTGTCCCCATCCCAAGTGGCACAGGGGGGTCTCCATCCCGGTGTCCCCATCCCAAGTGGCACAGGGGGGTCCCCATCCCGGTGTCCCCATCCCGGGTGGCACAGGAGGGTCCCCATCCCGGTGTCCCCATCCCGGGTGGCACAGGAGGGTCCCCATCCCGGTGTCCCCCATCCCGGGTGGCACAGGGGGGTCCCCATCCCGGTGTCCCCCATCCCGGGTGGCACAGGGGGGTCCCCATCCCGGCAGGGGCGGCTCCGGCGGGCCGGGGGGGCGCTGTGGCGGCGGGGGCGGGTCCGGGGGGGGCCGGTCCTGCCGGTGCCGCCCCGCCGGTCACGTAGCTCTGCGGCAGCGCAGCCCCATTTACCGCGGGAGCGGAGCGCACAGCCCGCAGTCCTCGCCGCCGCCCGCACGGTAACGGGGACCGGGGAGGGGAGGGGGTGGGGGGGGGCAGCGTCCCCGCCGCGCTCCGGGCAGGGCCGGGGCCGGGCCCCTCGGGCAGGGGGTGATGGGGAGGAGGGAGCAGCCCCAGCCCGGCCGGCACCGGCTCGGCGGCAGCGGCCCCAGCGTACCGCCACCTCCGGGGTACCCCAAACCTCGGGTACCCCAAACCTCGGGTACCCCAAATCCCGCCAGCCCCGATTTTGCCGCCCTTGGGCTCTCTCCTTCCTCAGGCAGCGCCGTTCCCGGCGTATTCCCACCCCCCAGCATCCCCATTCCCGGGCTATCGCCACCCCCCGCATCCCTCCTCCGAACCCCGGGTACCCCCAGCCTGGAGTTTGCCCCCCCTGGGCTCCCTCCTTTCCCAAGCAGCGCCATTCCCGGGGTCTTTCCACCGCCTGTATCCCTATCCCCAGGCTACCGCCATCCTCCACGTCCCTCCTACCCGGAGCATCCCCCTCCGGGTACCCCGAACCCCGGGTACCCCCTGCTCTGCTTGTGCCACTCCTGGGCTCTCTCCTTCCCCACGCAGCGCCATTCCTGGGGTATTTCCACCTCCCCCCCGCATCCCCACCCCCAGGCTATCCCCATCCTCCACATCCCTTCTACTCAGAGCATCCCCCCCCATGGGTACCCTAAACCTGGGTACCCCAAATCCTGGGAACCCCAAACCCTAGTGTCTCTCCTTCCCCATTCCTATCGTATTTCTGCCCTCCCAGTTATCCCCATCCCTGGACTATCGCCATCCCTCGCCCCCCAGGACATTCCCTGCGGGGTACCCCCATCCTCCAGCCCCCCCCATCCCTGCCCAGGCCCCCCCAGAGCTGCTCTCCCTCAAGATGGCTGGGCTGCGGGCGAGCAGGCAGCAAAATGGCTGGGAGCTCCCCAGCATCCTCCACGAGGTTGTGCCCGTCCGGCAGCGAGGGCAGCCACCGGCTTATCCTCTCGGATAGGGTTGGGAATCCCAGCCCCGTGGGGGTCCCCGCAGGTTGGGGGGTACGTGACGGGTGGGGGGGGTCACGCCGCTGGTGTGTGACTCAGCCCCGTCTGCTCGCAGCCACCATGACGCACCAATACCCCGCGCTGACGGCCGAGCAGAAGAAGGAGCTGTCGGATATCGCCCTCCGCATCGTGGCTCCGGGCAAGGGCATCTTGGCCGCCGATGAATCCGTAGGTCAGTATCCTGGGGGGGGGGTGTTTCTGTCGCCCACCACCCCTTTTTTCCCCCCCCTGAGGCTGATGGGGGTGTTGGGTGCCCGCAGGGAGCATGGCAAAGCGCCTCAACCAGATTGGGGTGGAGAACACGGAGGAGAACCGCCGGCTGTACCGCCAGATCCTCTTCAGCGCCGACAGCCGGGTGAAGAAATGCATCGGGGGTGTCATCTTCTTCCACGAGACCATGTACCAGAAGGCTGATGATGGCACTCCCTTCGTCCAGATGATCAAGGACAAGGGCATCGTCGTGGGCATCAAGGTGTGTGTGGGGTCTGGTGGGTTTGTGAGGTGCTTGGAAGAAGCTGGTGGGGCTCAGTACGGCGTTCCCCTCCACAGGTGGACAAAGGTGTTGTGCCACTGGCTGGGACGGATGGCGAGACCACCACACAGGGTAGGTGGATGATCTTCAAGGTGTTTTCCAAGATTCTGGAATTATGAGTGAATGGGGATGGTGGGAGCTGTGGGTTTTGGGGCTGATGTGCTGCCCGGCAGGTCTGGATGGGCTGTCGGAGCGCTGTGCCCAGTACAAGAAGGATGGGGCCGACTTTGCCAAGTGGCGCTGCGTGCTGAAGATCAGCGACAACACCCCATCTGCGCTTGCCATCATGGAGAACGCCAACGTCCTGGCCCGCTATGCCAGCATCTGCCAGCAGGTACATGTCCACGGCCTGGCATCGCCCCACAGGATGGGGATTGACCCATAGCATGGCTATTGGCCTAAGGGGTGGGCACTGATCCATGGGGCTTAGCATTGCCCCCATGGCTGGGCATCACCCCATGGGGCTGGGCATCAACCTGTGGGGTAGGTAACACCGCACGTGGATGGCATTGACGTCCAGGACCAGGCATTGCCCCATAGGATGGGCATCACCCATGGGACCAGGCATTGCTTCATGGGGCTGGGCATCACCCCCCAAACATCTGCGTTGCTCCATGGAGCCAAGAATTGACATTCCTAGGTTGGGCATCACCTCATGGGGCCAGGCATCACCCCACTAGGATGGGCCTCACCGTCAAGGGTGGGCATTGAACCACGGGGCTGAGCATCGCTCCCCGGGTCCAGGCATCGGCCCACATTGCCGTGGGGCCATCCATGGTGATACCCAGGGATGTCCCCATGATGGGATCTGCCTGGTGTTTGCAGAACGGCATTGTGCCCATCGTGGAGCCGGAGATCCTGCCCGATGGTGACCATGACCTCAAGCGGTGCCAGTACGTGACGGAGAAGGTGAGTGGTGAGGTGGGCAGTGGGGCAGGCACTGTGCTGCGCTGCGCCACGCTCTGCCAGGGGACTCCATGCTGCCTGTCCTCTCCAGGTGCTGGCAGCTGTCTACAAGGCACTAAGTGACCACCACGTCTACCTGGAGGGGACCCTGCTGAAGCCCAACATGGTGACCCCTGGGCACTCCTGCCCCACCAAGTATAGCCCTGAGGAGATCGCCATGGCCACTGTCACCGCCCTGCGCCGCACCGTGCCCCCGGCCGTGCCAGGTATCAGCACCAGGACATGGTGGGGACCAGGAGGGGGATGCCCTGTGGAACCCCAGTGCTGTAATCCCACTCTCTGCAGGTGTCACCTTCCTGTCTGGGGGTCAGAGTGAGGAGGAGGCTTCCATCAACCTCAACGCCATCAACACGTGCCCGCTGATGCGGCCGTGGGCCCTCACCTTCTCTTACGGGCGGGCACTGCAGGCATCAGCACTCAACGCCTGGCGTGGGCAGAGGGACAACGCTGACGCCGCCACCGAGGAGTTTGTCAAGCGCGCAGAGGTGATGGGGGTGGTCCCTGCAGGAGAGGGGTCCTGAGGGCCACGTCCCATGGGGATGGTCCTCATAGGAGATGGGTCCTGAGGGCCACATCCCATGGGGGTGGTCCTCACAGGAGATGGGTCCTGAGGGCCACATCCCAATGGGGATGGTCCTCACAGGAGATGGGTCCTGAGGGCCACATCCCATGGGGATGGTCCTCACAGGAGATGGGTCCTGAGGGCCACGTCCCATGGCGCCGAGTGCGGTGATGACTGGGGATGCTGAGGGCCATGTCTCCCAGGGTGATGGGACACACCAGGTGCTGTCACCTGAAGGACAAGAGATGCCAGAGACCATGGTCCCCGTAGAAGGGACACTGAGGGACTCTCCCTGTGGGATAGGGGACAGGGAGAACCATGTCCCCAGAGGGCAAAGGGGGACGCCAAGGGTCAGATCCCTGCGGGATGGGCCATGCTCCCTAGGGTGACATGGGACACTGAGGTCTCTGTCCCTGTGGGACGAGGGATGCTAAAAACCATGTCCCGTGAGGTGACGGGGGACACCAAGGGTTGTGCCCGGTGAGATGGAGGACACCAAGGGGGCTCTGTCCCCATGGGGTGGGGATGCCAAGGGCCACAGTGTTACAGGGGCACAGGGGACACTAAGGGCCGTGTCCCCACAACATGGGACCCCCCAAAAGCTGTGTTCCATGGGGGTCACTGACTGTTTCCTCTCCCCACAGGTGAACGGGCTGGCAGCACTGGGCAAGTACGAGGGCAGCGGGGACGACTCGGGGGCAGCCGGGCAGTCCCTCTACGTGGCCAACCACGCGTACTGAGCCCCAGCTGGGCGCCCCCGGCCCCCCCAGCCCCCTCCCTGCCACCGCTCACACCCTGCTTCCACCCCAGCCACCCAGGGGAGCCGCCGCGCGGAGGGCGAGGGGAGCGCGCCCCGCCGGCCAGCCCCACGCTGCACGACAGTTGGAGAGGGGGGCAGGTTTCTGACCCCCAAAAGGAGCCCCCCTGGGTGCCCCTGTGGTGGTGGGGGCTCTGGGCAGGCTGTCAGGAGGGCAGGAGGGGAGGTCTGGGGGTGCCCCTGCTCTGCCGTAGCTTCGCAGTCCAAGTTGCTGCCGCCCTTGGGGCGCCTGTGTTGTGTTTGCCGTGTGCACCCCGTGTACCAAATAGCCTAACAACGAATAAACGGTAGAGACAGCGCTGTGCCGCCTCCTCCCTCGCGCCCGGGGACCCTCGCGCTGCCCCATCCCCATCCCACTGCAGTGTGGAGCATCACTCACTGCTGCAGTGAGCTGTGTCTGGTCTCAGCCGTCCCGCACCTACACCCACCATGGGCACTGAGCATCAATCACTGCCATGTCCTGCCTCAGCCCACCCACATCCACTGTGGGGCCATCCGGGGCTGCCCCATCCCACTGCTGCTCTGAGCATCGCTCACTGCTGCAATGAGCTGTGCCTGGTCTCAGCTCATTCACACCCACTTTGGGGCCATCCTGAGCTGCTCCATCCCCATCCCACTGCTGCTCTGAGCATCGCTCACTGCTGCAATGAGCTGTGCCTGGTCTCAGCCCACCCACACTCTCCATGGGCGCTGAGCATCAGTCACTGCTGTGTCCGGCCTCAGCCCACCCACATCCACTGTGGGGCCATCCTGGGCTGCCCCATCCCACTGCAGCTCTGAGCATCGCTCACTGCTGCAATGAGTTGTGCCTGATGTCAGCCCACCCACACTCACCGTGGGCGCTGAGCATCGCTCACTGCTGTACTGAGCCGTGCCCGGTCTCAGCCCACCCACACCCCCGGCGGGGCTGAGTTCCCCCAACTGCAGAGGAGAAGACCCGCCCCCTCGTTTGTCCCCGCCCCTTTCCCCCGCCCCGTGCTCTGATTGGCACTGCCTCCCTCCGGCCCCGCTCCCATTGGCTGTCTCGGCGAGTGCGCGGCTCTGATTGGCTGATCCGGCCATGGCCACGCCCCCCTCGCCCCAGTCCCGGAAGTGAAGATGGCGGCGATGGCGGCGGCGGCGGAGGCGGCGGATGAAGCAGGTACTGGTACCGCCCGCTGTGCTCCAGCCGCGCTCTGTGCTCCTCCCCGGGATCGGGAAGGCGGTCCCCGGTCCCCTCCTCGCCCCCAGGGACCTGGGCCAGTGCTGAGAGCTGGTCCCCTCCCTGGACCCCTGTTCCTGGTCCTTTTCCCAGTCCTAGTGCTGCATGTTGTCCCCAGTCCCCTCCCTGGTCCCGGTGCTGAATGCTATTCCCAGTCCCCTGTTCCCTGTCCCCTCGCTGGTCACAGTGTTAAGCACTCTCCCCTGTTCCTGGTTCCCTCCACGATCGCCTCCCCACCCTGGTCTTGGTGCTGAGCGCTGTCCCTCGTCCCCGGACCCCTGTCCCCTCCCTGGTACCCAGCACTGTCCCCTGTCCCCAGTCTCCTGTCCCCTCCCTGGTACCCAGCACTGTCCCCTGTCCCCAGTCCCCTGTCCTCTCCCCAGTGCTAAGCACTGTCCCCTGTCCTCTCCCTGGTACCAAGCACTGTCCCCTGTCCCCTCCCTGGTACCCAGCACTGTCCCCTGTCCCCAGTCTCCTGTCCCCAGTGCTAAGCGCTGTCCCCTGTCCCCTCCCCGGTGCTAAGCACTGTCCCCTGTCCCCTCCCTGGTGCCAAGAACTGTCCCCTGTCCTCTCCCCGGTCGCGGTGCTGATCGCTGTCCCCACAGAGCGGGCACGAGGCCGCCGAGCTGCCCTGTCCTTCGCCACCATTGCTGTGGTGCTGGGGCTGCCGCTGTGGTGGAGGACAACCGAGACCTACCGCGCTGCGCTGCCTTACGCTGACATCAACGAGCTGGGCCGGCTGCCGGTGAGCGCCGGGGGTCCTGGGGGTCCGGGGCAGTGGGCAGGGGGGCCTGGGCTCCAGACTGACACCGCTGCTCAGTTCCAGCTGGCTGTCCCTGTCACCGTTATCTTCACGCCGGGATCGGTGCCTAAGGACCTGCCGAAGCCACTGCCGTTCAGGGATGTGCAGGAGATGGAGATTCCTATCAACTGTGAGAGACCCCCATGTCTATCCCTGTCCTTCTGTCCCTCCTGGTGGCCTTGCCCATCCCCTGGGAATCCTGCATGCCAGCAGCTTCTCTGCTTGGGAGGCTGTCACTGACTGTCACCCTTTCACCCCAAATCCATGATCATCAGCATTGTCCCCTGCTGAGCAGCAGGGTCCCCAGGGTGCCACGGGGAAGAGGCTGATTCCTGTCCCTTTGGAGGGTGGGAAGTGCCCTGGGTGCCGTGGGGCTGTCCTGCCTCTGCTGAGGCCACCAGTCATGGTGGGTCACTCCACTGGTGCCTACAGGACCTCATGGCATGTGTCCTCGTGGGCCTGTCCCTTGTCCCTCTTAGCACCAGGCTTCAATGAAGGGGCTGGGTTGAGCAGATTCACTTGGCCTTTCTCCCCTGGCAGTGAGAACCAGCATCACGTCCCGCTACGAGATGTTCTATCGCAGCACCACAGCTCGGGAGGAGGCAGTTCTGGCTGCGGCTACTGCACGAGGTGTGGGGACGAGGGCTCGTGGTGGCTGGGGGAGCTCTGTGGGGAGCAGGCTCCTCTTTTGGGGGCTGATTCAGCAGAGGACTTAGTTTTGTGGCATCTCAGAGTAGGACGGGGAGTGGAGTGAAATTCCCAACCCTGCTCACACTTCCGTCTTCCGCAGAGGCTGATGCTGCTCTGCATCCACTGCAGGACACCTCGCTGGGCTCTCTAGCAGTGTATGTGGTCCCTGAAGCCTCCTCTCTCCTCCCTCAGGTAGGGAGCAGCACCTTTGGTGGTGGCCTCTGTGTTCTTCACCCCTCGGAGGTGCCCAGGGGGAGGAATCCATCCCAGGCTGCCGCAGGTGACACCGTGCTGTTCTCCAGCATGGTGGCAGGAGCTGGCCCTGCTCCCAGCCCTCACCCCTGCCCCTTCCGCAGGGCATCAGCGTCTATGTGGGGAAGCACCGCAGCGCCCTGGTAAGGGCTGGGGGGAGCCTGGCCGCCCTCCGCACCCGCCTCTGGCAGCTCACACAGGTGATGTCCTTCACGACCAGCTCCATCACCACTGCCTTCTCGGACCATGTGCCTGACGGCCAGCTTGGCCCTGGTGCCGGGCGGCACTTGAAATCCAGCCTGGGTACGGATGTGCGTCCCTGACCTGGGGAAGACCTGGTAGCTCTGGGGGAGATGCTGTTCCTGCTGTACCTGTAGCATCCCTGAATGTCTTCTGGGGTCTTCCCTTTGCCCTTGGTGGTTGCTCTGGGCCAGGATCCGTGCAGCAATTGCTGTGGGTTGGGGCATGGGTCCCAACCCTGTGTTGGGGAGGGCTGGAGTGGAAGGGAAAGCAGGTCCTGCTGCTCTTGGGGAACTCTGTCATCGCCTTGGTGGTGGCTGTAGCTCCCTGGCTGTGGGTCTGCGGCAGGGTACGAGATCACCTTCAGCCTGCTGAACCCCGACCCCAAGTCTCACACCGTGGAGTGGGACATTGAGGATGCCGTGAACCGCTATGTGCAGCCTGTCCTGGACAAACTGAGCTTGGTGGCCAACTTCTCCGTTGACTCGCAGGTAAGGGCTGGTAGAATTGGTGGGGAGAGCCCAGCCCTGGCTTTCTCGGGTGCCCTGGGACACGCTTCTCTTCCAGCAACACCTTTATTGTGTGCCTGCAGATCCTATACTACGCCGTCCTTGGAGTGACGCCGCGCTTTGACAAGGAGTCCTCCAGCTTCCTGCTGAGCGCCCACAGCCTCCCGCACGTCATCAACCCTGTGGAGGCCAGGCTGGGTGAGCTCTGTGTCCTGTGCCCCTTCCCTCCCTGCCAGCCTCGGATGGGAGTGAGGTGACTTGAGTTTTGCTTGGGAGCTTTGCTCAGGGTTTGCTGTGGAAGGAGGAGCCGGGCTGGGCTCTGCTGGGTCGTCTCCTCGCCCTGTCCCTGCCAGACAGGGCAGTTCTTTGACTCTGTGCTGCTGCAGGCTCCAGTGCTGCCTCGCTCTACCCTGTGCTGAACTTCCTGCTGTACGTGCCAGAGCATTCCCACTCTCCTCTCTACATCCAGGACAAGGATGGAGCCCCAGTGAGCACCAACGCCTTCCACAGCCCCCGCTGGGGTGGCATCATGGTACGGGGGGACCCTGGTGGTGCTGGCAATGCTCAGACAAGGCGCTGCTTCCCCATCCCTGCCAGCCCTGGGCTCCGGCTGTGCCGCGCTGACATGCTCTCCTGCAGATTTACAACGTTGAAGCCCCTGCTTCCCCCCATACCTCCTTCCCACTGCACATCAACGTGGACATGGTGCGAGTGATGGAGGTTTTCCTGGGCCAGCTCCGGTGAGGATGTGCTCTTCCTTCCCTGGGTTTCCGTGTGTGCTCTCCTGGAAGTCAATGGGGTCAGAGCGGGCTCTTTTGCTCCTCTGTAGCCTCTGGAAGGCTGAGGGTGGCTTTTCGTTGCCTTGGAGGTGCTGAACACTGCCCAGTGCTGCTCTCTGGCTAGAGATGGTGGCCTGTATCCCATCTCCTGAGGTGGGAGGCTTCTCTTATCCTGCCCCATGTCCAGGAGGCACGGTTGAGCCCTTCCAGGACTGAATGCACCAGGGAAGGGGAAGAGTGAGGAGCACTTGAGGGACCACAGGCTCATGATGTGAGCTGGGACCTTCCCCTCTGCTCCCAGGTTACTGTTTGGGTTGTCTCGGGAGGAGCTGCCCCCTGAGTTCCTGCTGGAGAGCCCAGGGAACGAAGGACTGGCTGACTGGGAGCTGGACCGCCTGCTCTGGGCCCACACTGTGGAGAACCTCGCCACTGTGTCCACCACCTTGACCTCGCTGGCCCAGCTGCTGGATAAGATCGGGAACATTGTCATCAAAGATGATGTTGCCTCTGAGGTAGGGCAGGGGTCCTGGGCTGGGGAGGGGCCCGATGTCACTGTCCCTGCACAAACCATGAGATCTTGCTGGTGTGGAGGTGTGGGTGACGTCCCCAGGCTTGTTTCTGTCTCCTCCCTGGCCAGGGACTGACCGTTGGTGGTGTTCCCTCACAGGTCTATCGAGCAGTGGCCGCAGCCCAGAGCGCCATGGCTGAGCTGGCCACAGGCCACCTGCACTCAGCTTTTGAGGCCAGCAAGGAGGCAGTCACTTCCTCGGAGCGGGCCTTCTTTGACCCATCTCTCCTCCATCTCCTCTACTTTCCTGATGACCAGAAATTTGCCATCTACATCCCTCTCTTCCTGCCCATGGCTGTTCCCATTCTCCTCTCCTTGGCCAAGATCGCCCGGGAGGCCAGGCAGCGGAAGAAGGAGCCCACCAAGATGGACTGAACCTGTTGTCGTGGTGCCCTGCCTTAGGGCTAGGGTTGTCCTACCTCCTGGAGTGCATTGTCGTGGACCTGTGGCCCAAGAAGGTGCCCCAGAATGGTATTGGAGCCAGGCCCAGCAGCTCAGCTCAGCCAAGGTGCCGAGTGGGAAGAGCAGCTGCTTTGAGGGATGGCAGATGCTCTCAGTCTGGGTGCTGAGCCCTCCACCCAGCGATGCTGAGGTCTGAGAGGAGGGAGGGTGCTCCTTAGGTGCCCCCCGGGCGCTGCACTGTATTCAGATCAAGCTGCTGTGTAAATAAAGAACAACCCCGGCTGTGTGGACCCTCCCGTGTGCTGCTGGTTGCCCTGTGCGGGTGGCCCTGGCCCCGCTTGCCTGCCCCTGCGTCCCCCCACTGCTTTTATGGGGTTTGGCTGCTGTCTTATGGGGTGTGGGGACAGCTTTTAGAGGGATCTGTCACTTGTGGTGAGTGTGGGGGCAGAGCCTCGTGGGGACAGTTACACCTCCGTGGGGTTCAGCTCCAGCGCCTGAGCTCCCAGCCCAGAAAGCCACCCATAACCTGGTCAGCATCCAAAGCAGAGGGACCTGCAGGGTGAGTGGGGGGGATTCTGCCCCTCTGCTCCTCTCTGGTGGGACCCCACCTGGAGTTCTCAGCACAGGAAGGGCATGGATGCATTGGAGAGTCCAGAGGAGCCCCCGGAGATGACCCAAGGGCTGAATCACCTCCTGTAAGGGGGCAGGCTGAGGAAGTTGGGGTTGTTCAGCCTGGAGAAAGCTGTGGGGAGACTTCAGAGCAGCTTCCAGGAATGTGTGAACTACAGTTATATGCGTATAAACTGCAGAGAGGGAGATTTAGACTGGACCTAAGGAGGAATTTCTTCACTATAAGAGTTAGGAGACCCTGGGAACAGGTTAGCCAGGGAAGCTGTGGCTGCCCCATCCCTGGGGGTGTTCAATCAAGGCCAGGTTGGATGGGGGCTTGGGCACCTGATTTAGTGGGATGTCCCTGCCCATGGCAGAGGGGTTGGAAGTAGGTGATCTTCCGACCTTTCCGACCCAAACTATTCTATGATCCTATGACTGAAAGGGGCTCCAGGAAAGCTGGAGGGGGGCTCTTGATGAGGGAGTGCAGGGGTAGCATGAGGGGAAATGGTTTTCACCTGAAAGAGGGGAGATTGAGATGAGATTTTAGGCAGAAATGTTTTCCTTGTTAGGGTGGTGAGGCCCTGGCCCAGGCTGCCCAGAGCAGTGGTGGCTGCCCCATCCCTGGAGGGGTTCCAGGTTGGATGGTTCTTGGAGCCCCTGATCCAGTGGGAGGTGTCCCTGCCCATGGCAGGGGGTGGGACTGGATGGGCTTTGAGGTCCCTTCCACCCCAAACCCCTCCACGGTGCCCCCGAGGCTGCCGGGGGGGCTCTCTGGGGGTGTCCCCGTACCCCACGGCGCTGCCCGGGTCTCCGCTGCCCGGGGCGGGGCGGGGGCGTTCCGGGGGCGGTGCTGGCGCTGCCGGGGCGGCGGGGACGCGCTCGGGGCCGCTCACAGCGGCGGTGGCGGCGGGGAAATGAAGGTGAAGAAGAGCGTCGGGGCCGGGGCTGGGGCCGGGGGGGCGGCGGCGGCGGCGGCGCGCACCGAGGAGGAGCTGGGCAGAAAAGCGCTCATCGGACCCGACGATGTGCTGGGGCTGCAGCGCGTCACCAGCGGTGAGTGCCGAGCGGGGGGGTTTGCCCGGGGCCGGGAGGGGCTGGGGAGAGGCGGGGGTGGAGGATGCAGACCCCTCCGGGGCTGGTGAGGGGAGCCCGACACCGTCCGCCCCCTCCCCGGGGCGAGAGGAGCAGGGATGCGGGGATGCGGATGCTCTGGGGTCTGGGTACCACTTCGGGACTGGGGGGGGGGGGGGGGGGATAGGGGCGGGGAAGGCAGCACCCACATCCCAGGGGTGCAGTCCAGTTCTCCCCGGGGGTGCAGCCCCCCCCCGTCTTTCGAGGGATGCAGTCTTTCTTTTCCCAGAGATGCAGCCCCCCCTCTTCCCAGAGGTCTAGGCCCCCCCTTCCCCCGTTCCAGGGGTGAAGTCCAATTCCCCCTAGGGATGCAGCCCTCCTCCCCTCTTTTCAGGGATGCAGTCCTCCTCTTCCCAGAGATGTAGCCCTCCCATCCCAGGGGTGCAGCCCAATTCCCCCTGGGGCTGCAGCCCCCCTCTTTTCAGAGATGTAGCCCCCCCCCCATCCCAGGGATGCAGCCCCCCTGCCTCTTTCAAGGGATGCAACCCCCTTCTTTCCAGAGATGCAGCCCCCCTGCCTCTTTTCAGGGATGCAGCCCCCTTCTTTCCAGAGATGTAGCCCCCCCCCCCATCTCAGAGATGCAGTCCCCCCCACCTTTCCAGGGATGCAATTCCCCTCTTCCCAGAGATGTAGTCTCCCCATCCCAGGGATGCAGCCAAATTCCACTTAACTATACAGCCCCTGCTCCTTCCATGCGTGCAGTCCCTCTCTTCCCAAAGATGCAGCTCCCTTCCCTCCTAGGGACACAGTCCCCCTCCTTCCTAGGGATGCAGCCTCCTCCCCCCCCCCTTCCCAGCTATACAGCCCCCTATAGACCCATCGTACAGCCCCCCAGTATAGCAGCACTGGTTTTGAGAGCATCCTCAAGGGATGGTGGGCGCAGGAGCGTGCGAGCTGGAGGGTTTGTTGTGCTTGGCAGAAGAAGCTCGGTTGGGACCAGACGGCCGCCTGTGCAGTGGTGGTGGCTGCGTTGGACCTGTCAAGACTGCAGCAATGCTGGCTGTGCTGGGAGATGGCATGAGCCTCATCGCCGTGGCCGGGGGGTGTCCTGCTGTGCTGCCCCCTGAAAAAGCCTTTTTTTTTTTGCACATCCTAGGAGTTTTGGGTCATCTCTGTGCAAGCATCAGGTTGGACGTGGGGAGGAGGAGGAAGAGGAGGCTGACCTGGGTGTCCGATTGTGCTCCTCTTTGCCTCAGAGCGCTCTGCGATGTGGCATTTTTGCCATGTGGCATTAGAGGAGGTTTTTGTGTCGCAGGCCAGGGCTGTGCGGCGTGACGAGCCCGGAGGAGAAAGGATGCGGCTGGGAGAATTGGTGCGTGCAGGCAGCTCCCTGGGCCTGCGTGTGGTGAGCAGGGAGGGCAGGAGGAGAGCTTTGTGGAAACTTGGTGTTAGCCCTCAGGAAGAGGTTACGGAAGCTCCTCTGAAAGCTGCTGTGGGGGTCTGTGGGTCCCCCCTGCTCCAAGCTGGGATGCTCTGGTGGGCTGCAGCAGTGGGATTCCAAAATCCCTATGCCTATGGCAGGGAGAGCTGAAGTGTGCTGCCAGCGTACTCGGAGCAGCAGCAGTTAGATGGGAAATCCAAGCGATGGCTGCATTCAGCGCTTTGCACGCTTGCTTTATGGTAGCCTGCGTGTCCCTGCCTTTGGCGGTGCGGTCTGGCAGGGCTGCAGGCACAGGGCCACCCTGCATCCTCGCTCCTGGGCGTGCAGACCTCACGTGGCATCGCTCTGGCCACCAGGGATGGTGTGAGCTCTTGCATGGTTCATGGCTCTTGGGGAGCAGATGCGTTTCCAGGACACAGGAAAGGCTGAGCTGGTCACCCTGGCTTCAGAACCAGGCTGGGAGCGGGGCTGGCTGTCACCTGCCTCTTCCAACCATGGGGCAGCACGTTCTGGAGCTCAGGGTAGATGTGAAATGCGTGAAAATGTTTTGCTCCCCTCCTGCTATGAGACTTGCTGTAGCGCAGGGGGTGTGGAGGGGTCATACTCACAACAAGAAAGACATTGTGAGGTCCTGGGGTGCGCTCAGACACAGGCGATGAGGCTGGTGAAGAGCAAGGGTTATGAGGAACGGCTGAGGGCACTGGGGTTGTTTAGCTTGGAGAAGAGGAGGCTGAGGGGAGACCTCATCACTGTCTACAGCTGCCTGAAAGGAGGTTGTGGTGAGGTGGGTGTTGGTCTTTTAACCCAAATGACAGGTGATGGGACGAGAGGGAATGGCCTCAAGCTGCACCAGGGCAGGTTCAGATTGGACATCAGGGAAAACTTCTTCACCAAATGGGTTCTCAAGCAGGAAGGTGGTGGAGTCTCCATCCTGGAGGTGTTTTAAAGCTGGGCAGGTGAAGTGCTCAGGGATGTGATTTAGCAGCGGACAGGTACAGCTGGACTTGATGATCTCAAAGGTCTTTTCCAACCTAGGGATTCTGCGCTGAACAAGAACCAGGTGGTGGGATGAGCCTTGAGTGGTGCCTTCCATAGGAAGTGCTTGCCTGTCCTGCTGGGTGTGTGAGAGCCAGCAAATGCTCTCTGCACCTGAGATCCTGGGTGTGTGTTTGAGGATACAGGTGTACAATACATCCCTGGTGAGCACATTGTATCTTATTACCTAGGAATATTTTGCAGCACTCCTTCTCAAGCTCCTTTCCACCCCAGAGAGCAAAGCTCCAACAATATTTTTCTGATCCTTAACGCGTAATGGTTATTTGGGGCATTCTGTGGCCTTTTCTCATTTCCAAAGCAAGCTCCTAAAAACAGATTGCCAAAAATACCAACGTGGAACTGTTCCAGTCTTCTGCTTGAAGTGGAGGGTGCTGCAGGGAGGAGGAAGGACCAGATTCTGGGAGAGAACTTCATGGCTACCCCAGCCCCAACGTCTCCCTTGGAGATGCTGAATTGGGACAGACACACCTTGTTTCAGCAATCCTGGTGTTGATGCCCAAAGCTGTGGTGCTCCAAACGGTTTGGAGTTGAAGCAGGGGTTGGTAGTGGAGTTCTAGTGGAAATGTCCTCACGCCCTGGATGTCCTTTGTTTCCAGATGGAGTGTCATTCATCTTTATCCAAACTCATGGGACAGTAGCGTGGTGGCTCACACTGTTGAGGGACCGCGAATAAGCTGCCCAGGGACCTGGGGTGGTCTGGCCACGTTTTGACGTTGCTTCAGCAGACAAAACCCAAGATAAACCGTGTCAGAGGAGGGCTCGGTACTGCAGGAACGTGTAGTTTAGAGATGCTTATGCTACGAGTAGCCTGCGTGTTTCTGAATGGCCTCCCAGTTGTATGGGGAGAGGTGGAATCCTCTCCTGTGCGGAGTACAGCATGGATCCAGTTACGGAAGGGACTCCGTAGCGTGGCTGCCTGTGACAGCAGAACACCGTGCTCGCACCCAGAGGGCCCTTCCAGCCTTGAGGTGTGCTGACGCTCTTTGGAGCCAGGCTTTTGCCATCTCATACTTGCAGCAGAGCTCTTCAATGTGTCATAACACATTGGGCAAATCTGCTTGCCCTTCATCCCTGGAGGAGCTGGGTCTCCGCGCAGCCACGCTGCTGCTTGTGGTCCCCAACCTGTTGACCAGGCAAGCGCGTGGGCGAGCTGTTAGCCCTGCTTTGGCGTTTGGATCTAAGGAAAGCCCTTGCTTTTGCATCAGGAAACACAGCTGGGCTTCACCCTTCCAACAGGTACAGCTGTTAAAAGGCCAAATGTTAACTGTCTGGGGCTGAGAGGGTGGATGTGCAGGATGTGGCTCTGTGGCACTGCTCACCCAGAGAAACCCCGTCTGGAAGCGGCCAGGAGAGCCAGCTGGGCTCTGCTCCTAATGTGCTTCTAATGAGCTTAAAAGGGGAGCAGTGCAAACCATCCTGCATTTGCTGCGCCCTTGCAATGTTAAATTCTCCAGCGGCTCCAGGGCTGTCGCAGTTCTGGGCACGCTAGGGTCCTCCCTGGTGGATTTGGGATGCTGTGCTGGAATACCTGGACCTTTTGGCCAGGCTGGTTCTGGATCTGCTCCAGCTGGATGAGGTGTGAGGCGAATGAGCCGTTTCCTTTGCGATCAGCAGGATGGCTTACTCGCTCGCACAACTGCGGTTACAAAAAGAGGAAAACACTCTTGCAACGTGATTAATTTAGGATTAGCGAAGGAGCAGGGCAGCGCTTACATTGCAGTTAATTACCGGAGGAGTCCGCCTGCAGTTATGGGATGTGGGTGTCCGTGAATGCCACGTTGTGCCTGGTGGGATGTGGGTGTCCGTAAATGCCATGTTGTGCCTGATGGGATGTGGGTGTCCGTGAATGCCACGTTGTGCCTGATGGACCTGTTCATCCCCGGGCACTGTCCCTTGTGTCTCTGACCACGCTGCAGCTCTGGGTCACGCTGGGCTACTCCCACGTTAGCTGCAGGGCAAGGTTAATTCAAGCAGAGTTTTCGTTTCTTCCTCCACCGTCAGGGTTGGAGTCATCAGTGGTCAGCAGAAAGATGATATTACAGCCCCTGCAATGCCATCCCTTCGAGCCAGCGGGCAAGAGCACCAGGCTTCAAAGAGATGGGTAATGAAAGGTGAGCTTCAGCCTCTGAGCTTATCCCGGCGTCAGCCACCTGTGCAGTCTGCCCGTCGTATTAAAGCTTATAGTTTAAGCCTTACGCCGAGGCTTATTTTAGTTTAGCGAACCAAAGGGTTAAAGAATCGATTACATACTTGGAAACAATTACAAAACGGAACCTAAAAATAAGGAACGCACGCTTAATTATTTCTGAAAGTAATCTCTTCCCTGAGCTGTCATTTAGGATTTCTTTGAGACTTCTCTTAGCAGCTTTAGCTAAAAGCCAGCTTGGCAGAGGGCTGCCTCGACGGGGCGGTCAGGACAGACCCTTTGGGGGGGACTGGGAGCTGTTGGAGTGAGTCTAGAGGAGGCCATGGAGAGGATCCAGGGGCTAGAGCTCCTCCTCTGTGAGGACACGCTGAGAGAGTTGGGGTTGTTCAACCTGGAGAGGAGAAAGCTCTTGGGAGACCTTAGAGCAGCTTCCAGCACTGAAAGGGGCTCCAGGAAAGCTGGGGAGGGGCTCTGGATCAGGGAGGGCAGAGAGAGGATGAGGGGAAGGGTTTTCAGCTAAAAGAGGGGAGATTGAGATGAGATCTTAAGAAGAAATGTTTTGCTGTTCAGGTGGTGAGGCCCTGGCCCAGGTTGCCCAGAGCAGCGGTGGCTGATCCATCCCTGGAGGTGTTCCAGGCCAGGTTGGATGGGGCTTGGAGCCCCTGATCCAGTGGGAGGTGTCCCTGTCCACGGCAGGGGTGGAACTGGATGGGCTTTAAAGTCCCTTCCCACCCAAACCATTCTATGACTTTCATACCAGTTTCCCTCTAGCGTTAACAGGAAGCTGAGGTGTGTGAATCAGTCTTCAAAGAGGCTTGTGCATTATGATTTTTTCTTTCCTTCTCCTATTAATTGGGACAATTTCTTCTATTAGGAGCTCCGATTAGCCGGGGGGTGTTGTGAGGAGCTTAATGAATCCCTGGTCTGAGTTGTCCAGGGCTGTGGAGTGTAGAAGTGTTTTGATGTGTGTGGATTTCTCATGGCAGAGCGCTGTCCCAGAGCTCCGTCAACCTCCTCTCACCACGATTCTTCTCCTCGGCAACATCACATACGTTAGGAACCTTGGTGATAACACACAGCTTGAGGTGTTGTGTAGATGAAGGGGGTTATTTAATGGTCTCTCAGTACAATACGGAGTGTGAGGCTTCCAGCGCACACGGTGTGTGGAGCACGGGGTGGGTTCCTCCTTCTCTCAGGGTTGTGGGTTTGGCCATCCATGGTGGAAATGAAGAGGAAAGCTGAGGGAATCAGGCTTGGGGTCTGGGAAGAGCCAGGCTGTGCTGTCTTAGCCCTCTGTTAGAGCAAACCAAGCTGATTTTGTGAATGTCGTGCACGTCGTTTCAGACTTTGAGAGCCATCAGCGTGGACAAGGGGGCAGGAAAGAGGGCTTGGAGGCCTTGGGGATGGGGAAGAGCAGCTCCGTCCTTTCTTAACAAGGCCTGGAGGGCTGTGAAGTTAATTGTGAGGGTGAAGTCTGGAAAGCTCTAGCTTAATAAAAAAAACACAAGATGATCAGGCTGCCACAGAGAGCAGCGCCTGGGAGGGTGGTGAGAGCCACGCAGCAGGGCTCGGTGTGTGATGTGGGAAGGCACACTGCCAGCTGGGCACATCTCATGAGAACCTTTGGAAATGCCCCAGCTCAGAGCCTGCTGGGATCACAGAATCACGGAATGGTTTGGGCTGGAAGGGACCTCAAAGCCCATTCAGTCTATCCCCTTGTCCTATCCCTGCACTCTCTGATCCACAGCCCCTCCCCAGCTTTCCTGGAGCTCCTTTCAGTCCTGGAAGCTGCTCTAAGGTCTGCCTGGAGCCTTCTGTTCTCCAGGCTGAAGAGCCCCAACCTAGATGCACCCCATTCTTCTTTCCCCTCGGTCGGTACACGTGCTGCTGCTGCAGAACTCCCATGGGATCCTAGTGGAGCAAGATCTTTCCTCTGGGGCATTCACGGCAGCCCAGTTTGAGTGGGGTGTGGGGGCTGGGAGTGCTTCCCTTCCCTTTTACCCCCACTATTTTCACTTATCCAACCCCTATGGCTTTAGAAATGGGGTGGATCCCGGCTGGCTTAGCTTGTTTCTCTGCCTCTCTCTTTAGAGGACTTGAACTGCTGAGGCAGAGGGCAGGGGAATGGTTTAGTTTTGCCTTTAACCGAGCTCTGGTTGTCTAAGCAGGCACATCGATACCGCCTGAAACCCGCCCTGCCTTCCCCTCGAGGTCTTGCACTCCGTCCTGCGTCACCGCTCTGCGTCTGCACGGGGTCCGTGCTATTTTTGCTCGCTTCCTCCTGAGACTCTTCAATCTGATAATCTCCTAATCTCCAGCTCCTGGCAATTCATCTGCAGTTGTCTTTGCTTTATACTTGGTTCACGTCTTGGGAGTTGTCTTCAAAATAGCTTCTGACCTTGTTGGCTAAGGCACGTTAGGAAACAGAGTTACAGGAGCCTTCTCATCCCCTGAATCCTTGTTTTTGCCTGTCTTGGGGAGAGACATCCCTGTTACAAGTCAGGGATGCATCAGTTTCTGGGGCATCAGTTTCTCGTACAGCATCTTCCTGATTTACACGCATTTTCATGACTTACCCCCGGTTCTTTCTTACCTCAGGTACACTCTGCTTTCCTCCGTGGGCTATTAAAGCCTTAAAATAGGAGCTGCCTGATCTGAGCTTAGATGCTCTGATGAGCACTGCAGAGACATCCGTCACGTCTGCGAGAGGGGACACGTGCTTGCTCTGCTTGCAGAGAAGGGATCTTGAAAGGAGCCCGACAAGGACCCTCTTGCCCATGACCTCCTCTTGATACGATGCGCCTGGTAGGGTTGGTCGCAAAGGAAATCAGAAAACATAGGATTGACTTTTAGCTTTCTCTGATGAGGATCAAACACCTAATCTCATCCACTGGATAACTGAAATAACAGAGAGAGGGCAGGAAGGGAAAGTGCCTTCATTAGCTTTCTTCTTGTATTATCTAACGTTGTATTAACCCTCACCTTTTGTGCTCAGGTGTGACACCAGCTCACTAAAACACACTTCTGGAAGCACCAGCGTTCACAGTGCACCATCGCTCACGAGAGCATATGCGGTGCCTGCTGACTTGCCCAGGCTGTTACGCTGGTTTCTTTTGAAATCTTGGTTGGTTTTGGGAGGGGAGGAAGGTTTTCTGGATGAGAACCAGCTCTTCTCTGGACTGGGGAGAGGAGGTACCACATCAGAACTGTAAAGAGGGAAGGAGCATCCACAGGCTCTTGTAACAAAGCTAGAGACTTCTTAATGAATGCCTTGCTGCAGACTGGTGTTTGGGTTTGGCTTTTAATCACTTTTTCATACAGAGGGAATACAAGAATTCATTAAAAACTTCACTGTGCTTGCCTCAGGAAGTCCATCTTAGAATCATTAAGGTTGGAAAAGACCTCTAAGATCATCCAATGCAACCGTCACCTCTGCTGCTTCCTGAGACCACCAGAGCATTGCTGGTTTTGCTTCCAGACTCTTCAAAGCCATGGTAGACCTTGAGAAAGAAAGTGTCTCTAATAGTGGAGAGCTGTAGATCTTTGGGCATGATACGGAGATTACGGGAATGCATCTGCAGATGAGGTGGACTTCCTGAGCCAGGCACAGTGGAATTTTTAATGCAGTAATGTGTGAGAGAAGTAGCTGCTAATACCAGGCTTGGGCAAGTTGCAAGACTTTGCTCTTTGCTTTGAAAACAAATTCAAGTTCAGTTGGTGAACCCTTTCCAGGAGAAATTTGGGTATGAAGGGCTGGGATATGGCAATTCGCTGGGCTTTAGGAAGGGTAAGAAATGCTCTTCTCTTGTGACCTGTCTTTGCACTATTTAACATGGGTGCTGCAGGACAACAGCCAATCTGTTGGGTTTCCTGAGACAGTGTTGATGTCTCCATCCCTTTATCCTTCATTGTGTGCTCTCTGGTGAGTACTGAGGGCTTAGAATTGTACGATCATGGAATCATTAAGGTTGGAAAAGACCTCCAAGCTCATCCAGTCCAGCCCCACGGTGCCTACTAAACCACGTCCCACACGTTTTTTGAACCCCTCGAGGGATGGAGACCCCCAACAGCCTCTGATTGTGCTTCACCACTCATTCAGGAAAGAATTTTTCCTACTATCCAGTCGAAACCTCCCCTGGTGCAACTTGAGGCCATTTTGAGTTTAGGGAGGGATCATGATTATTTGGTTATCGATGGGGAAATACCGCAGCCCATTTCAGGGGAAGTCCTGAGAGGCCAAACCTATCTTTCTTTGCTCAATGGATGTTCGAGCTGCCTTATCTCTAACTAAAACAGTCACGGATGCTGCCTCCATTCCCTCAACTGTGGTGATGGTGAATTAGGGTAATGAAAGCAGATGAAACATTGCAGTGCGTCACGGGAAGTGTGGGCAACTGGGCCCGACAGTGATTTAAAAATAAGTATATATGGGTTGCGATTAGCAAATCTGACGGTGCTCAGCTAAGCAGAAGGATCTGCCAATTGCAAGCAGCTCGTTCCCCATAAGACCTGCTAGTGTAGCCGTGGGCTTGTTATGTATGGGAAAAAACCAGCACGTGGCTACTTTGATTGATTTTTCGTTCTTTTGAACAGGAATTGCTGCGAGCAAGTTTAGCATGTAGGCTCATGGACTGGTTTGGGTTGGAAGGGACCTCAAAGCCCATCCAGTGCCACCCCTGCCATGGGCAGGGACACCTCCCACTGGATCAGGGGCTCCAAGCCCCATCCAACCTGGCCTGGAACCCCTCCAGGGATGGGGCAGCCACCACTGCTCTGGGCAACCTGGGCCAGGGCCTCCCCACCCTCACAGGAAAACATTTCTGCCTAAGATCTCATCTCCCCTCTTTCAGCTGAAAACCTCTCCTCCTCATCCTGTCCCTGCCCTACCTGACCAAGAGCCCCTCCCCAGCTTTCCTGGAGCCCCTTTCAGTGCTGGAAGCTGCTCTAAGGTCTCCCCAGAGCCAAACAGACTGAATATACACCACTCTTTTTTTTTACCTGCTAGGAGACTGGACACTGCCAGAGGAGGAAAAACCACTTGGTTGCAATACTCTCTAGCTGATCTTCCCAGATGTCATCATCTAGTTAGATACTGGCCTTTGATTTTTGGGTTTTTCTTTGGAAATAACAACCAGTTTTAATGTATTTTCAGTGCAAAAAGAGTTGAAAAATACAGTGTAGGGGTGCAAACATCAATGAGCAGGAGCCTGGTGGGGATTCTGCCTGGGTTTTACTCCTTTTTGGCTCTGCTTGGCTCTCCTCTCCTCCAAGTGAGTCATGGACACTGTTACTGCAGCAACGCTGCTGCCAAGGAGGGGGATAAAGCTGTTGCCATGGTGCTGGATGGGCAGGAATTCTGCAGGAGGAAAAACACTTAATAATTAACTTGCAGACAAATGCAGCTTCAGACTTTGCTGGCGTGCTCTGGGGAAGGTGTCCTGGGCTCCCAGGCGACCACCAGCCTGTTCTGGTCCAGCCCCTCGCCTTCATGGAGAGCAGCTGGTCCAAGCGTGGCTATAGGATGAGGGAGGTGAAGCCGGACTGCGAGAAGCTGCTCCTTCTCCTCTCCATTTGTGTTTTGCATGCGGCTCCTTGGAGCGGGGAAGTTGTGGGGCAGGTTAGAATCTAGGCTGGCTGATGTGTGAGAACCTAAACTCATCTTGTAATTGCAGGACGTCTACCTGGGGATCATTAAACCCTGGGGCTTGAAGCGAGGAGTTGATTTAAATTCCTGTCCCATCTCCATGGCTGCTGTTAAAGACAGAACAGAAGATTTTGTGCAGTTCTTGGGCTCTTTCACGGAACAGTAGGCTTGCATTTTCTTGTGGTAGTAAAAAGTTGGAGCTTTTATCTTGTTCTTACTGATAGTGTGGGTACTGGTGTTGGGTTCTCTTTGTGCTGTGTTGATAGCAAAGGGAAACTTCCCGGCCAAGTGCCGGCGATGCTTTGAAAATGGTCCTCTCTCTTAAAGCCTGTTCCTTTGAGTATTGAGCCAGGGAAGGTTTAGATTGGATATTAGGGAAAATTTCTTTACTGGCAGAGTGGTGAAGCCCTGGCAGAGGCTGCCCAGGGCAGTGGGGGAGTCTCCATCCCTCGAGGGGTTTGAAAAATGTGTGGGTGTGGCGCTTGGGGATGTGGTTTAGCAGGCGCGGTGGGGACTGGATGAGCTTGGAGGTCTTTTAATGATTCCACAATTCCATGTCTGGTGGTGGTGATGGAGAGCAGTAAAACCATCATAGAATGGTTTTGGTTGGAAGAGACCTTAAAACCCATCCAGTTCCAACCCCCCTACGATGGGCAGGGACACCTCCCACTGGATCAGGCTGCCCAAGACTCATCCCACCTGGCCTTGAACGCCTCCAGGGATGGGGCAGCCCCCACTGCTCTGGGCAACCTGTTCATCCAGAAAACGCATTGAACCTCTCTGTTCCTTTTACCCGTAAGCACTCCAACTGTAGGAGATCTGCAAGGAATAAAACGCTTCTAGGAAGGGTGAGGTGCTCCATGTGCAGTTGATGCTCATCAGCGCCTCGGTGCAATCTTCCCTGGTGCTGACTACAGCTCTGCCTCTCACTACAGAGGGACCTGATGTCTGTAATTATAAATCCCAGCGTGAGAGCCTTGCTCTCAGTGATGTTCTCTTATTCTACCTCAGCAATCTTTTATTAACCACTCTTCTGGGGGATGCTCTAACCACTGCCCATGATCCGTAAGCCTCAGCTGTAATGTAGGTACCCGATCTGTTATACCGGCGCTGACGCAGGGGTTATAATGGGCAAATATGATCTCTGAGTACTTGTTTTCACGTGTTCAATGAATTATCCATAGGTGGATGCCTCTGTTTGAATTTTAGAATCAGGAAAGCAGACAGAAAGAAGTAATTAACTCAGACTAACGGCCAGAATTAGTGGCTGAGAAAGGGCTTAGAATTACAATGTTGAAGTATTACTTTCACCTTGGAACTTCCAAAACAAGCCTCCTCCAACATGCAGGCGCACAGGGGTTCAAAAGCGGACCCGGCTTGGATATATAGAGCATTCATTTTGATTTGTCAGGGTAAAGTAAGTTATTGGAGCTGCTTGGAGTCTGTGCTTGGAGGTGCAGTGAAAAGGAAGCACCTCTGCTCTCTCCAAAAGAGAGGAGGTGGATGCCCTGGCTCAGAAACTGAAGCCACCAACTATGACTTTCTCCCAAAGATTTCAACTCTGGTGGAATCAGGGAAGGGCTTTGTTCCCAGACTAATTTCCTCCTCCAGGGAAAGGCTTTGCCACCTTTTTAAATGCTGAGGAAACAAAGACTTTGCATGGGACAAGCATGGGTGGAGAGGAGAGGCCATCCTTTGTCTGCAGAGGGCTTGGAGACAGGGGGAAGAGGACATTCCTGTTCCAGTTAAGTGCAGGCTTAGTGCTCACAAAGCTGCTTAGCACTTGCATTCTGCCAAAGGGCAGTTTTTAAAACAGGCAAAGCCTCTTACACTGAAATGGTGAGGATTTGATGGAGGTGCTGACTATTCTCAATACCCTGAGGGGAAATGGAGGCAGAAGGTGCTGGCACAGAGGTACAAAAAGGTGGCGACCTCCAAGTGCTGGGGGACAAAAGCCTTTTCCCTGTCCTGTCCAAGCAGGGCAGCGTAAGCGTAAGCATTCAGACATGGGACAGTGTTGGAGGACATAAGTAGACTACAAGGCGGTTGTGGAGATGCGTTTGGGCTTCTCTTACTGCTGGCTGAGTCCTCCAAAGAGCAGCCAGAAATACCTCGTAATTCTGGGCGGCTGTTGTTTAAATTTGCCTTCCTCTGCAGATTATTTGTGCACTCCAGAGGAAAATGTTTACAAGATAGACTTCACCAGGTTCAAAATCCGGGACATGGAATCTGGCACGGTCTTGTTTGAAATCACCAAACCAGCAGCTTCAGGTGAGTGCACACAAAACCCCCTGTTTTCACGGTCAAATAAATGCTGGTGTCTGCTTTCTTTTGCCTTTTCCCACTCCTTTGACTCAATTTATTCTCCAAAATAGGAGACGCTCTCAATTGCAAGAGAGCTGGAGTCCCAACTTGCAGCAGAAATACTACTCAGGTGTCCCTTTGTACCCACACAGTGAACAGAACGCGTTGCTGGTGTGTTCGTCTCATTGCCATCTGTGGTGAGAAAGGACAGATGGATATTGTAAACAGAAGCAGAGGAGGAGGTCGCCGAGTGTTAGTTCCTTGGCTGCCGAGAGGGAGTTCTCTTAGCTTAGCGTAGGGAACCAGCCATGCTAAGGTGAAGTGGCTTCTTGGGAGTCACAGTGCCATCCTGAGTCAGAGGCAGGAGCAGTAAATGACTCCAAAGGTGGTGTCTCAAACGTGCTCTGAGTGAACAGCAGTGGATGCCTTCAAGAGGAGAGGAAGAGGGTGAGCCCGTCATCAGGCTTTCCCAGAGTGGTTTCTTAGCGTGTATCACTCAAGAATGTACAATTGCGAATATTTTCACTGGGTTTCTGTTTCTCAGATGACTGTGACGGAGCTTTATTTTGCGCTTTTCCAGAACGTGACCACAATGACAAGAAGGACATTGACCCCAACGCCGGACGCTTCGTACGCTATCAGTTTACCCCAGCGTTCCTTAGGCTGCGGCAAGTGGGAGCCACGTAAGTAGCTGCTTTAATGCTGCTTTTTCTAGTACAAGAACCAACTGAAATCTTAGGAAAAATGGCTCTTGATTGAATCAGGTAGTTGATTTAGCAGGGATCTTTTGTTATTATGAGCATCTCCAAATGTCTTTGCAGGATGCCTGATTTTCTCCATCCTTTAGGAACACACACGGCATTGAAGAGATGAAAGGGGAGAAAAAAGGTGGATAGACTACCCAGATATTTTTTTTCTGTGCGTTATAGTTTGTTTGTCAGAGGCTCTGCCAGTTTTGAAGATGTGTCTCCAACCTTCCACATTAATCCAATGCACTCAAAATGGTGAAGTGATGTTGGACGCTTCACATACCAGAATGATCTTTGATGCGTCTGGTAGTTCTGCTCTCTGCAGCTCCCTGAAAGGAGGTTCTGGTGAGGAGGATGCTGGCCTTTTCTCCAAAGGAACAAGCAATAGAACAAGAGGAAATGGCCTCAAATTGCACCAGGGCAGATTTAGATTGAATATCAGGAAAAATTTCTTTACTGAAAGAGTGGCGAAGCACTGGCAGAGGATGCCCAGGGCAGTGGTGGAGTCTCCGTCTCTGAAGTGGTTCAAAAACCATGTAGATGTGGCACTTAGGGACATAGTTTAGCAGGCACAGTGGGGTCGGGCTGATGGTTGGACTGGATGAGCTTGGAGGTCTTTTCCAACCTTACTGATTTTATGATTCCATGGTCTCATGAAGGGCCTATCCGGCATAATTGGAGGGATCTTTTCTTCACTCAAGATCAGTTTTAGACTGTAAAATTGCCTCGTGTGTCTTTTTTTTCTTGAGTAAAAAGAATCAAAATGAAGTATAATCTATGACTTGCAGTGCTTCGCTGTGTCCCTGTAACGTGCTTTAAGAAAAACTGGAAAGAATAATTTGGTTCGTACCGTTGCTTTATAAGTTTTTTAGAAGAGCTCCCTTCTGCATTTCAGGACCGGTCGAAAATCTTGGAAACGAGCTCATTGCAATCTTCTCCTTCTTTTCCAGGGTGGAATTCACGGTAGGGGACAAACCCATTAACAACTTCCGCATGATCGAGAGGCACTACTTCCGCGATCAACTCCTTAAGAGTTTTGATTTTGAGTTCGGGTTCTGCATCCCCAGCAGTAAAAACACATGTGAGCACATCTATGAGTTCCCACAGCTCTCGGAGGATCTCAGTAAGTTCGCTTTAATTACCGGGTTACGCAGAGGGATGTTAATCGAAAGTGTGGTGAAGAAACCATTTCTTAAGAGCTGTAGAAAGTGGGTAGAGTACTGCGAGGCAGTTTTGTGTGTGTGTTAATACAGATTTGGTTTTCTAGCTCAGGTATCTTGTCGCCCACCAGAAAATTTTTTAAGGGAAGCATCAGTGTTGGGGAGAAAAAAATAATTGTGTTGTAACTAGGGTTAAAAAGACATCAAGTTAACGTGTGACCTAAATGCTGTGTTTTAATGTTTGATGTGCTGTATTGGCAGCTTGAGAGGTTTTATTTTTAGTATGAATAAGGCATTTATTTTCTCTCCGCTCTCCCGAAACACAATAGTGTCAGTACTATATCTCAGTGACCTTTCATTCTTTACAAACTCTAAACACAGATGCCAGGGCTGTAGAATCATAGAATGATTTGGGTCTGAAGGGAACTCAAAGCCCATCCAGTCCCACCTCCTGCCATGGGCAGGGACACCTCCCACTGGATCAGGGGGCTCAAAGCCTCATCCAACCTGGCCTGGAACACCTCCAGGGATGGGACAGCATTGGCTTCTCTGGACAACCTGAGCCAGGGCCTCCCCACCCTCATTGTGAATAATTTCTTCCTACTGTCTAATGTAAATCTTCCCCTTCCAATTTAAAATCATTCCCCCTTGTCCTATCACTCCATGCCCTTGTACAAAGTCTCTCCTCGGCTTTCTTGTAGGCTCCTTTCAGATCTTAGTCTGTAGAAAATAGTGATGTGCTGCTTCTTCCTCATTGTCTCACCGGAACAAATGTCTTTCGGGTTTGCTGTTTTATCACTTTATTAAAAGCCGAATAACACCCCACCTCCCCTTGCAAACTGCAGTGTGATGTTGTTTTGAGGTTAGGCAGAGCACTTAGACTGTGTATGGTACTTTAACGTGTTTTGGTGATGTTTGAGTCTTTTAAAAGATGTTGTCAACAAATGGTTTGGGTGTGCTCCCAGTTTGGTTTTGTTTTTTTTTCACTTGAGAGTTTGCTGCTATCTGAACAACGCAATGAAACGTAACCGAAACCCAGTGCAGCGTTGCCTCCGCGGGGCTTCTGCGTAACATGATTGGTTTTTTTTCTTCCTCCTTCCCCTGCAGTTCGAGAAATGATCCTGCATCCATACGAGACACAGTCGGACAGTTTCTACTTTGTAGACAACAAGCTCGTGATGCACAACAAGGCAGATTATTCCTACAGTGGAGGACCTTGAGCACAGGATGGACAGCCAACCTGCGCTGGCCTTCCCTCTCCTAGTGAAGTCGTCAGGGATACCAACACCTTCGATTCAGTTGCTGATAGTGTCAACTGGACAAGGATCCACAAACCAAGGACTCTCTGCCACAGTAGGAGTTTCATGACTAAATCTGCTAGCCTCGTCGCTTTTGAGCTTTGAAGGAGACCCAGTTCTTCAGAAGTTTAAGCAGTTCTACAGTGCTCCATGATCTTTGGATACCACTTCCCCAAGTTCTTGAAGTGCTTTGAAAATGGCTTTGTGAGACCTGGGGTATTTTAACCTAATTCTCTGGATTTATGTTTTTGCCCTCAAGAATCTTTTAGGACGTGTTTATTTTTCTCAAAGGATGTGATCTGAGAAACCACGTGAGTGGACAGATACAAAGGCAGATTTTGCTTCATTTCTTCCTCTTTGTGAGTGTTCCAAAGGCATGGCCAACTTGACTTGTACGTCCAGTTAAAATGTCGAACGTAGCATTTCACGAAACCAAGTTTCATCTTTAGATTAGTTCTCTAAAGTATCTCATCCGTTAGGTTTTTTCCTTCGATGTCCTATTCTGATTAATCTTGGGAACGCTGAGCCTCGTAGTGCAGACTGTTAGATCGTCACAGAGCTGTTTTTAATTGGGTACCATCCTTCTGTGTTTCAGATGAAGGCAAAACAGCGCGGAGGGTCCGTGAACCTCCACTAATGTATTCCAGTAATTTTCAGTTTTTACAAACTGATTGCAGAAGAATCCGGAAAAAATAGAAGGGTTTTAACTTCAGTTGATATTTTTACCCAGCTAATGGTCAGCCGATTCAAGCTATACGTTTTCCATGCCTTTTTTCTTTCCTCTCTGCTCAATACTAAGACAAGGGCTTCAGCACTGCTTGCAAGGGCAACACTTCCATTAGTTTAGGGCAACTGGAGAGTGTGGAATTCCCAATCTTCCATTTATATTTGAATTCAAAGAATGTTATGCCAGTGTTTTCCCTTTGTTAAGAATGTTATGCATCGGATATCGATACAGGTGATCCAGTAAGTCTAATAATGTAGGACTTTAAGACACAGCAAATAATCAGCAAAAGCTCTCTCTTGAGGCTCTGTAAGGAATTTAAGACCAATTTTGCCCAGAAGGGCACAAAAGCGTATGCAAAACAAAGCCTGAGAAGGGGTAGCCCATGGTCATGAAACCCTTACTGTGAAGGTCAGCTTAGAAAAACATAAGACAGTTGCAGTTTGTAGATATTTCTATAAATACTTGATGTTTCCATGTCTAATTCTGTGAGTTTAAGTGGAACATTCTATGTTAGCCTCAGATAGGTGTGATTGTACTAATTTTTTATAAAATCCCATTGCCGGTGGTGATTCGCATCTTTGTAGGCACAGCCAAAGTCAACCAGAACTACAAACGATTCCATCTGCCTAAGGACAGGGAGGGGTTTGTGCTCATATTAGGGTTGTGGTCACTGTTAAATGTGTTACCATTTGTACTTGGCTTGGCTTCCTTTACTTCTGAAAGAGGATCCCATTTTCTAAGGGAAATGCAGTGAGTTTAGGTTACAGCACGGGATTTTTTAAGATTGGTGGCTAAGAAAGTGTGTAAAGCTCACTGGTTTTACACAACTGATATCTTGTAGTCGTTATCATCGCAACGAGACTTGTCTTTATCACTGGTTTTTGTCTCTAGTGTATTAAATCATAGCATTAGCCCACGGCTGACTTATCTCTTTGAGAGTTACAGAGAATTCTCTCATTATTTGTACAGGGCTCTGAGCTGCTCTTCATTAAGTTTTATAGCACGATAATTACTAAAGGTGAAATCAGTTTCAAAAAATCTAGGTCCTCCCTCTTCCCCCACCCCCCCCTTTTTTTACGTCCAAGCTGTTAAACTCTATATATTCAATGACATTTTGCAAGTTGAACTCTTTGTGGATTTTATTCTGATGCTTGCAAGGAGCAAATACACTGATTTGAAGAGGGAAGAGAGGGTGTGTTTAGAACTAGCACCCCACGGAGGTTTTTGGGGCTATCTTTTAACTCTTC
The DNA here is from genome assembly GCF_017976375.1 of Cuculus canorus. Classification (NCBI taxonomy): domain Eukaryota; kingdom Metazoa; phylum Chordata; class Aves; order Cuculiformes; family Cuculidae; genus Cuculus; species Cuculus canorus. The sequence goes on from NC_071420.1 coordinate 5,044,909, forward strand.
TCTGCTGCTCATCATAATCACTTCTGTGCATAGGATTTTTCAGAGACTTCTAGCAGTGGTGCTCGCCCAGAATTCATAGAATCATGGAATAGTTTGTGTCGGAAGGGACCTTAAAGATCATCTAATTCCAACCCCCTGCCATGGGCAGGGACACCTCCCCCTAGATCAGGCTGCCCAAGGTCCAACCTGGCCTTGAACACCTCCAGGGATGGGGCAGCCACAAACCTCTTCCAGTGCCTCACCGCTCTCACAGTGAAGAAATTCCTCCTTATGTCCAGTCTAAATCTGTCCCTCACCAGTTTATACCCATTGCCCCTTGTTCTACCCTACAAGCCTTTGTAAACAGCCCCTCCCCAGCTCTCTTGTAGCCTCTTCAGCACTGGAAGCTGCTCTAAGGTCTCCCTGAAGCCTTCTCTTCTCCAGGCTGAACAACCCCAACTCTCTCAGTCCCAGCTGTACGTGTCCGTCTTGGTATATTTGGGTCAGAACAGTTGCACTTTAGGGCCAACCTGTGGGTTATGGTGCTGAGGATCCTCTCTGCATAGCGCATCATTGTCTGCTGATCTGAAATAGTCGTGTTCTGCCCCTTTTTTTACACCACCTCCTTTTGAGACTTTGGTCTTCAAATACAAATATTACTGTAATCGATGAAAACTGGAGTGGGAGAAGTGCCTCCTTTAAAGTGGAATGTATTGAAAGGTACCTTGCTCCCGACAGCGCAAGAAGTTGGTGAATGGGCTTCCTTACGCTCCGCTTTTAGGGTAGGTTTGAGGTTAAACCTAAGGATAAATTCTCTGCTACCCATCTCCCGAATTCCACAAGGTGCTCTGATAATTCAGATTCCATGGGTAATAATTTCAGGCTAATAGGAAATGGAGTGTGAATCACATAGGAGATGTTTTATTGAGTGAATTTATTGTCTTCTATTATTAGGAATACATTAAACCAGGAACAAATATTGGACTTGTGCTATAAATTAGATTTCAACCTGTTTTCAACCTATTTCAGCCCGGCAGGGGGTTGGAACTGGATGGTCTTTAAGGTCCCTTCCAACCCAAGCCATTCTATGATTTTAGCTTTTCAGTTTAAGGGATTTTACTTCTTTTAAAAGTCCCCATACCTTGCTCCGAATAACAAAGTTGGATTCTTAAACCAAGGCAAATAATGAAACTTTCCCTGGGAAGTGTAACAAAGGTGCTTTTTTTTCTGTATTCCACTGCCAGGGTTATCACTGTTATCTCTCTCTTCCACTTGGAAACAGGTTGTTTGCCTTTCTTTAAGGTCATCTGCATCCACAATGTTTACAAATGCGCGGGAATTGCTGTCCAAGGGAGACGTTCCACCCTTTTTCTCTCTGTTTATGCAGCAGAATAATGTGTTGATATGAGATATGATGTTGCTGCACATAAACAGTGCTGGAAGAGGGCTTCTTCTGTAACTTTTGCAGTACAAAATGCCGATTTTAGTGCTGTTCTGATACCCCTTCTGTCCTTGTTTTGTGTTAAAAACATGTGCAAAATTTAATGTTAAAGGCCATGCTCTGTCAGGCACTGAACAATCTTTCAGCTGAAAGGGAGCTGAATGCTCTCAGGTCAGCTCTAAAGTGAAACCTACTTTTTCACCTTAAATTGTCAGCTGATTCTTATTATAAAGCAGTGGAAAATCAAGCCTTAACAGCATTGTTCACAGAAGGATTTGTTAGTGTCCTTGACTGGTTATTAGTTTGGGTTTTAAATATTAATAATTATTGGGTTTTCTTTGGAAAATCATCTACAAAATCACCAAATCCTTTTATTTTTTTGATCCTTGTATTTTTTCTCTTTGGTCTCATTTAAAAAAATTGTTTTAATTAGCACTACAGCTCTCTTTTAATGACTCAGTCTGGAAATTCAGGATCCGACTTTCTGAAAGCGAAAGGAAACATTGAGGAGCAAACCAAGATTATCTGCTGGTAATGACTTGCTGTTTCCCGTCGTAAGACAGGATTATGTGTGTGCTTTACCGAGGGAGTTAATCTTGGGAAAAGAAACTAATTCTCAGCTAATAGTGACATAATTTTTCTGAGAGACAAGGAAATTATAGCTCCACACATTCATTCTCCTTTCCAGTCTTGGATTCCTTTAATCTTCAGTGTTTTTTAAAGACAATGCATTTGTGGTTCACTACTGTGCTGTGCGATGCAATAATTCACGGGCTTTAGTGGCAGAGAGAGAATAATTTGATTTTTAAAATTAACAAATCAAGTGTGGTTTAAAGTTTAGAAAGTTTGTCCTCAGATCAGCGACGAAATTGTAGAATCATGGAATGGTTTGGGTCAGAAGGGACCTCCTTAAAGCCCATCCAGTTCCACCCTGTTGCCATGGGCAGGGACACCTCCCACTGGATCAGGGGCTCCAAGCTCCATCCAACCTGGCCTGGAACCCCTCCAGGGGTGGATCAGCCACCACTGCTCTGGGCAACCTGGGCCAGGGCCTCTCCATCCTCACAACAAAACATTTCTGCCTAAGATCTCATCTCAATCTCCCCTCTTTCAGCTCAAAACCATTCCCTCTCATCCTGTCCCTGCACTCCCTGATCAAGAGACCCTCCCCAGCTTTCCTGGAGCCCCTTTCAGCACTGGAAACTGCTCTAAGGTCTCCCTGGAGCCTTCTTTTCTCCAGGCTGAACACCCCCAACTCTCTCAGCGTGTCCTCGTACGGACAGCCCAAATTGTTCCTGTGAATGCATCCCATCTGTGGTGACATTTATGAATGAATTTAATAACCTGCCCCTCCCCCAACTCAGAAGAATTTCTTTCTTCCTTTTTAATGTAGAAAATCTCTCCAGGTTTGAAAGCAAGGTGTTGGAATCCAGATCTTGCTCATCATCTCTCCCTACGTCTCGGTTTTGGGCAGGTCAGTGTGGTAGCTCCATTCGCTACCTCTGCCTTCCACTTGAGTTTCATTTTGGCGGCCTGTGTAGAGGATCCGAGTGGTGGCTGTGTGTCTGAAACCTTCCAGGCCACCACGTTCCCAATTCCTTCCTTGGGAGCGAACTATTAAAGTTTATTGGGAAACAGTGCTACGTGTTGAGCTGTAGAACCTTGAACCCATGAAGATTCCAATCTGTGACAAAATTTAAAGGGAATCTTATTCGTGCAAAGATTATTTGGGGCCTCTTTAAGGCAAGAAGATGCTAATATCCAACTCTCATGCTTAATGTGTGTTTTGAAAGTGTTCTATTAATTATTCATAACCTGAAAACATATGGCTGGCAGCTCAATTTTAATTAGTTCGGGAATGAAGCTATAGAGATTATAACTGTCCCTTACTGGGGGAGGGGGAAGAGTGACTGGGACTGCGTGTGCTTGGAAAAGCTGGGTGCCTTCACTCTAGTGGTGAAAGTTATCTTTGGGGAAAATGAAGGGGAGGGAAAGAGTTCCTTTCAGCTAATTGGAACCAAGAGCTTTAAGGCCATGGCGAGTGGTAAATGCTTTTTCTCTCGAGGTTGAGACAGGTGGTGAGTTCTGTTAGTGGTTCTTTCCTATCGCCCCCATGCACGAATGCCCTCTCAGTTATACGCTTTTCAATATTGATCAGCTATTAAATCTCATTGATGGTTCTTATCGTTTTCTACCCGTGGAAATACACTTGTAGAGAGTGCGTTCCCCTAGGCTGAGGTGTTTCTGAATCACGAAGCAGGCTGACCAAGCGGGTGAAGTCGTGTGTCTGTGTGTCTGTCCGCGAGCTGTAGGTAAGCGCCTCCCTAGAACCAGTGGTGATGCCTCCCGTGATGTCTCCTTCTCTCTTAGTGCTACACAATCCTGTCCGAATGTGACATCGACTTTTTTGCATAGGATCAGAGTTGTCTGTATTAAAATGTATTTATAAAAAAAAAAATATATATATATATATTTTGTGGAAGGAAAGTAGGATTCTAGTTCTTATACCATTGGGGAACTGTTAGGAACATTTCTACCGAGTTCATTTATAATTCTTTGTATCTTCTTAGTTACCTGACTTGTTTCCTATCAGAACATCCACTGTGGCCCGTTTAGTGGCACCGCGATGCACTGTCATGCAGAGAATCTGGTTTTCAGAAAACTGGGAGTCTTTTGTTTCCTTTTGGGACAGTAGGAAACGGAATGGGTTGCCCGGAAGAAAAGGAACCTCGGCACCGACTCCACTTCAGTAACCAGTCTGGTTGGCGTGTTTTGTAGGTAGGCGAGTAGAGCAAAGATTGAGACTTCAGGATAAAGAAAATTAGATGCTACAATTTAGTCTTCCTGTAGGAGAAGGAGAGTACTAAAATTAATCTAAACAAGGACTAAATATGGAGTACACTTGCTTACAACTATTTCATATTGGCAGCTTAGTCATAACCGTGCATCCTAGGGAATACGCTTTCCATTACCTCAGAACATGGTTCAGAACCCATCACGTTCATTAGCAAGTGTTTCTTCTCCTGTAACCAACTGCAAAATGTAAAAAAACCCCTGAAAATAAATAAATTATTGATCCTAGAAATGTGGGTGGTTTTGTTTTTTTAAATCTTTATATTTTGTTTATATTTAAAATGTTTAAACTTTCATATTGGATATCTTCCATCGATATTTAAACTCCAGGTTTGTGCAGATTCGTGTAACCACTTTCACTTTCTGGCGGTTGTGACCTAAGAAACGCACGCGTGAAAGCACTTCAGTGGTTTGCATCGTTATGTGAGTAAAACAATTAAATTAGAAGCGTTTAAATAGGATCCAGCTTTCTGATTGGTGAAAATATCTGAGGGCATAATTAAAAGAAATGGTTTTCCAAGCACCTTAACAGAACTCAGCTGCTGCCCAGGTCACAGCTACGTGCCAGGTTGGGAAAAAAACCTGCTGGCTGCATCGTGGAGAATCAGGTTCTGGAATTAATGAGACCTACAATCACTGTCTCTGCCACAGTGACTAAAACTGAAACATCTGCTCCACCTGCAGTGAGTTGTAATTCTCTCTTAATTCTTTTTGTTTTGACGTCTTAGTCAAAATTTCCTGGGAATATCTCTGTATTTCTTTCTGCGAAGCAGAACGACTTGTCTGCCGTCAGAGGTAGAGAAAGGGCAATGTTTTTGTTTGAAAATACTTGCTGTGACTCATTTCGATTCCCCAGAATTACTTGGCGATGCCTTAGGAACGCAGCATCCAGCAGAACAATTGTTATATACTGGAACTTGACAAAGAAATGTATTAGTACAAGGCTCTACGTTTTGAACTGTTACTTGGAGCTGCACGTTCCTGCCCTGGCCCAGGTTGCCCAGAGCAGCGGTGGCTGCCCCATCCCTGGAGGGGTTCAAGGCCAGGTTGGATGGGGCTCGGAGCCCCTGATCCAGTGGGAAGGGTCTGGGTTGGGACTGAATCACAGAATCACCAGGTTGGAAAGGACCCATTGGATCATCGAGTCCAACCATTCCTAACACTCCCTAAACCATGTCCCTCAGCACTTCATCCACCCGTTCCTTCAACACCTCCAGGGAAGGCGACTCGACCCCCTCCCTGGACAGCTGTTCCAGTGCCCGATGACTCTTACTGTGAAGAATTTTTTTCTGATATCCAACCTGACCCTCCCCTGGCGGAGCTTGAGGCCATTCCCCCTTGTCCTGTCCCCTGTCACTTGGGAGAAGAGCCCAGCTCCCTCCTCTCCACAACCTCCTTTCAGGTAGCTGTAGAGAGCAATAAGGTCTCCCCTCAGCCTCCTCTTCTCCAGGCTGAACACCCCCAGCTCTCTCAGCCGCTCCTCGTCAGACTTGTTCTCCAAGTCCATCCAAGACTGGATGGGCTTGAAGGCCCCTTCCCACCCAACCCATTCTGTGGTTGTATGCAATCCCTGCACTGGGTTCTTCACAGAGGTGCTGACCTGAGCGCCGGTTTGTAACGTGACTGTGGCTCAGCTCTCGCTCCTCTGCAATCCTCAGTGTAGATGCGTTCGTGGTCTGACATCAGTTCTTCCAAACGCTCTTTTGATGCAGAGGGCAGTGCCTGGATGTGCCTGTACAGGTTCTCTGTGGTTAGATGCTCGCTCCTGATTAAGCAGACACTTGGAATTACCCGAACAACTGGAGGCATCTGGTCTGTTTTCTTAGAATTCTTGAAAGCACTGGATGCTAAATTCACTGAATACCTAAAGAGAAGAAAGAGCAAAATCAGTACTAATAACTCTTAACAAGGCGTGTTAAAAATTCTCTCTGATTTTGATATTTAAGTATAATTACCTGAACTGGTTGAAAACCTTCTGAAGTTGAAGAGACCCTTAAAAAAAAAAAATCTTAATTATATTCAAGAGAATATTTCCCCCTCTTAAATCTCTGCCAAAAATAAATGACTTAGTGTTCCTTATAGTGCATCAGCAATGCTTTCTTTTTTTTTTCCTTCGCTGTTGTGTCAGTCTCATCTGTTAATAAGTACGCCTGATCATCCCAGAGATGTTCCGTACCTCCCTGACATTCTTAGTTCTGATGGTGTTTGTCAGCTGCTCAGCTACTGTGGCACAACTTGCGTGTTCACACCGTGCTACTCATCCTCTCGTCATTGTCCAAGGACATTTGTCTATCTCTGACTTGCATTCCCTTAATATTTCTGAACTGCACTGAGGACACATCTCAGTGAAATCCCAATTAAGACAATGTATCATACTTTTAAAGACAATTTTAGAGGTTACAAAAGTCTATCATTTCAAATAAGGATAAAACAAAGGTATTTATTCTGCCTGAGTCCACAAAAAGGAGGAAATACATTTTTTTTTTCCATAACCAGTGCTGTACGAGAACTGAAAAGGAGGTGAAATCATGCTGGATAATGTATTTTAATTAAAACTACAAAGAGAATTTGGGTTTGTAGAGTGTAATTGCAGCTGGATGGTTCCCAGCCATTATTTTGAAAACTGACGTGGGATCTGAAATAACAAAGGGCTGGTTTATTTAATAATCGTTTCATTATCCTAGCAGAGGGCGTAAACCATGTTAATGAAGCTGGCATATGAAAGTAATTTGTAGTAAGAAATAAAATCAGGCAGGGAAGTTACGAACAGCAATATAGAAATCACATAATGCAATTTACTCGGTGGAAGGAAGTTAACGCGTAAGGGAGAGGAGAGTTCTAAACGCTTCCCGTTTCTCCTTTCCTACTGAGTGGCAGAATGAATCAAATAGGGGAAGGGCAAACTGGATATTTTATCATCTTTATAGTTTAGCTGTAAAGAGTAAAACAAAATAATATTTCAGATCTTTAATTATTTATGTTGTGTTTCCTGGAAAAGTTCAGCATTTGGCTGAACTCCATGGGTTTGCTGAGCTCTAGGAGTGGGTACGTAGCTTTTGTTTGTTCGATACAAGCAAGCCAAAAACTGGAGTAGCAAAGCTTGGGCAAAGAGAAATGTCATAGGTAAAGCTTTTGGTTAAAGATCAACCTCCCGTGTCTGTATCAGCTCCCTCGCTGGTCCTGGGGATGCTGGCAAGCGCGCAGAGCTGAGGGCACAAAGCATCCTTTGCACGTCTGTCCGCAGACCCTACTTTAGCTGGAAAAGGTGAGCTTCACTACATGCCCCAACCCTGAGATCTTGAGGTATATACAACCTATTTTAGTAAATAAAACCCACTCAGCCCAAAACTCAACCCCAAACGTTTTCTTTGCGGATGATGTCGTGAAAGGTCTGGTGTACCGCACTTGTGCCAATGTTACTCTGACCACTGGCATTCGACTCGTTCTGAAAATCGTGCTTTTATTTCCCAAACGCATAGCTTACCACCCTTAGATGTAATTAAGCGCCTAATTAAACCTGCTGGCTGCTTTGATGTCTGCACGGTTTCATAAGCCAGGAGAACAGAGGGTACACCATCCCCTAAAATTAAAGCATTCACTCAGACCTGTTTACAAGTTCAGAGGGAAGAAAACTTTCCGCCCGAGCCATGCCAGGTCTCTTCAGCACCGAGACGTGGTGAAGACGTTCCCCCACGCCTGGCACTCATCATAAACTAAATTTAAAATAACAGTCCTGAAGTGTTCTTTGTGGCTGACAAATAGATGCGGACGCTTCCTGGGGCTGTCTGGCTTGCAGGAAACATGAGCTCAAGTGTCACCGCTTAGATAACACTTAGACTGTTATTTCAGCTGACATAGAAATGTCTTGAAGAAAAGTTCAAACCACCTCCCAGCCTTGGAAGTGTTCGAGGCCAGGTTGGATGGGGTTTGGAGCCCCTGATCCAGTGGGAGATGTCCCTGCCCATGGCAGGGGTTGGAACCGGATGGGCTTTGAGGTCCCTTCCAACCGAACCCATTCCATGATTCTAAAATGAGAAAGATTATTTCCAGCCAAAGCGAAAGCTTGCACTAAAAGCATTGCAGTTTATCTCCTTAGATTGGTTAATTTTTTTGGGTACAAAGTGTTTTTCTATAGGTTTGGGGCTTTTTTTTCCCCCCCGATGTTCTAAAGTCATGGAGTTAAAGGTAAGTTTAATAAATGCCTTCAGTAATCACGCCAGCCTGGTGCCTCCGACAGGCACAAACACGCTGAGCTTATTCATGTGGTTGAAATTCAGTTCTTCAGGAGCTGCCTGATGAGTGAGATCTTAAATCCGCTGCTCACCCAAATGATGCAAATTCCCTCCTCTCGTGTTTTTGGTGGCTGATTTGCTTCTACCCAAGAGCTCGGTGCGTGGCCACTTGCAGCCACTCAAATTAACAGCAGGAATCTTTGGCGAGCCACCTCCCTGGGGGTTTCTGGAGAGGAAAGCAAAGCCTGTAGGAAACGCAGAGCCACGCCTGCCGTGTTTTTAGCTCATTACTCATCCCCGCCTGCTGCCAGGCCTTTCACCTTTACACACGCACCAAATGTGTCATTCCCAGCACCACCAGATGCTGCGTCCTCGCCTGCGACCCCAGTGGACCGTGAGGTGGTGAACCCTGCTTGTGCCTAAAAGACCTCCCTGCCTTCCCCTTCAACCCCCAATGGCCACAGCGGTGGCAGCCGATCAGTGGGTGGGTTTGGGCGTCCCCAACCAACAGTCACGGCTTGTGTGGTGCGGCGGTCACCTTGCCTTGTGTTGGGGAGACGGATGCTGTCACAAGGGAAGCGGCACATGGGAGATGATGGGCTGTGGGAAGGGCAGGGTCTACGCAACTCTCCAATGCCAACACCCTGTGGGACAGCCGTACATGGGACACCTCTAACCCTAATTCTGATTGCTTCCCACAGAGAGTTGGCTGCAGAGTTGTCCTGCGGAGAGTTGGCTGCCCAGAGTTGTCCCCTCCTGCCTCAGGATGAGCTTGGAAAGCTGTCACCCACCCCACCTGTGCCTGCTGCTCCGGAATTGACGTATTAATTTTCCAGCGATGCTGATGGGATTAAGAAATTCGAGTAATGCAACCAGTGAAGATTGTTGTGCAGCCGGACCTAATTGATGTTCTTGGGATTAAATGTTAATAGGTTTACTTGCTCCTTCTGTGCCCAGGATGAAAATGGATAGATTCGGAGTAGGAAGTCTTCAATTCATCCAAGCAGCAAAATGTCTCCGCGCTTTGTTATTTAGATGGTGAATTACGGAGATTTAATAGCAACGGCAGGCTGCTCATCAGTATTTATTGGCCTGGAGGCATGTGGAGCACTTTCTATGCGTGAAAACCTTTTGCAGGAAAGTTGTTGTGCAGTCAGTAGGCCTTGGAAATGAATTGCAGCGCCCGGTGGCATCCTGTGGCCCTTGTTGGTTCACATTCTAGAAAGGGCTGCTTATCTCTCTCCCTGCTTGTATCTGTGCCTCTTGCTGTACTCAGCCCAAACTTAGAGAATTGCAACTAAAGGGCACTAGAAAAGTGTCCAGACTTGATAACAAGATAGCAAACCACAAAAAAAATCATTATTATGAAATGCTGAATAGCTCTGACTATCAGTGTCCCACTGCTGAGGAGGGCTTTGATTTGATGGTGGTTTCACCTTGACGACTGAGATCTGGCAGTCCTCACCCATCCCATATTTGTCATGTTGATATATAGCACCTGGGACTTCTTATCAATATGCCAGCGGCCAGGAGAAATAACCCAAATATAATTTATGATGTTCCTTCTGTTTATTTTCAGTCCAACCAAGTATTGTTCGCGTGTGCTTCTACCGACTAAAAAAAGTGCCTTTTCTGCTTCTCAGAAAGACTGGATTCCAATTTTATTTTATGAACTAATTCCACCCTTCATTATTTTAGTGGAGAACAAATCAGTAGTTCTCGAGTCATTTTTTTTCTATGGCCACACTTGGGAAAAGCTGTTTTAATGCTTCCTCTTGCTTTACTTCAGTGTGGGGCTGTGTGGTGAACCTTCAGGGCTCCTTCAGCCGGTGAATGCTTTATTTTTGTTTGTATTTAGCAGTAACATTTCCACACAAATCTGGAAGTCTGAGCGAAGCATAAAACTGGAGCATCAGCACTCATAAATTTCGTTCTGGAGTCCAAATATTTGTTTCAACCCGCGAAATAAAATAAGTCTCAATTTACTTGAAAGTGCCAATAAGTGAGTTGCGCTTTTCAAGCTTTATGTAGAAAGTTAGAGCCATAAAGTAACACTGACGTGCTATCTAATCCTTTATCTCTTCCATAATACGTATTAATCACTGTCAGGTATAAGTAGCTCAGTGCTGGGCCAGGGATTTGAAAGATTGTGCAAAGATAGGAGCACAGCTGAAAAGAAAAGCATCTACAGAAGCCAATGGATCTTCAGGGCTGATGGTTTACACCAAGAGCAGGAACACAGGCTGCTTTAGTCAGAAGTCTTGTAACAACAAAGCTGAGCTCCTGTCAAGAAAAAGGACCTTGAGAACATGTTCCAATAGAAATAGAGATTATTTGAATTTTCTGAAGTTTAAATGAAAGATGTAATAAAAAACGGCAAAATTTGGGGGTGTTCAGCCTGAAGAGAAGGCTCCAAAGAGACCTTATAGTGGCCTCCCAGTACCTGAAGGGGCTACAAGAAAGCTGCGGAGGGACTGTTGGCAAAGGCTTGGGGTGATGGGAAGAGGGGCACAAGTGAAGAGAGGGGTTCTTGATTGCCTGAGGGATTGCAAAGTTGCATCACATGTGGACCCCTAAGTCTCCTCTATCCACCTGCTCCTAATCTGGTTTGATTTAAGGCTGGGCTAGCGGGCACGGCTGAGGATTTAAACTTGAGTTTGGGTTTAGCCTGGGCTGGTGATGCTTCTGTTGTGCTGTGAGGAAGCTGCTAATGTACCTGTGTGCATTGAGCACCACCAACTTACTGCTCTACCTGGGCTGTGCTTCTCTGGGTAATTCCTTGCTGCTTAATGTAAGTGACTCCGTCTGACTCAAATTTCAACCTCCTTGGTTTCTCTCAAGCTTCCATAATACACAAAGAGAGATGTTACTCCGACAGTGATGTTTTTTCTTTGTAGATGTGGTGTTAAATATTCCTGCTCCAAGTTGCTTTGGTATTAGAATGCTTCACTTGAGATAAAACTGCTCTGTGTTGTCCCAAGGAGCACCTTTACAGTAAATCATAGGGAGAGTTTAGAGTGACCTTCCAGTACCTGAAGGAGCTACAAGAAAGCTGGGGAGGGGCTGTTTACAAAGGCTTGGGGGGATAAGATGAGGGGAAATGGGTATAAACTGGAGAGGGGCACGTTTAGACTGGACATAAGGAGGAATTTCTTCACTATGAGAGTGGGGAGGCCCTGGCCCAGGTTGCCCAGAGAAGCTGTGGCTGCCCCATCCCTGGAGGTGTTCAAGGTCAGGTTGGATGGGGCTTTGAGCAGCCTGATCCACTGGGAGGTGTCCCTGCCCATGGCAGGGAGGTTGGATCTAGATGACCTTTAAGGTCCCTTCCAATCCAAGCTATTCTACGACTCCATGACATCGGAGAGAGAAGGATGTCCTGGAGAAACCAACTCTAGCAATGCCAGAGCTCAGTTTGTATGAGGAACCATCCACTGTCCTACTGCAAGGGCTGATCAGCATCACAATAATCCCTGTGGGGTGTGTGGGATGTCAGGTGGGTGGTGAAATAGAAACGCTCTTTGGATTTGCTTAACTGTCCAATTATTGTTCTCTTTTTTTGTTAGCGTTATTGAGAAATCTTGATTTAGGGGTTGAATAACTCATCTTGCTTCCCACCTGATGTGGAAGAAGATAGAGGAATGAATGTGAATAACTTCAGGCCAAGTCAAAATTCCACTGAGTTTTTTTCATTTTTTTATTAAAAAAACAGTTTTATATTTCTTTTTAAACACAGTAAAACTCAGATCTTTCACCAAGTGTACCTGTTGCTTCTGTTCAGTCTGTCAGCAGCCAGTCCTCTGTCTAATCATACTTGCGGAATTTTCTGTTTCTGTCCTTGTTTCTCAAAACTCAACTTCTTTCGAGGCGATAATAAATGTTTTAATTTGCAGAGTTTTATTTTTTTCCTACTTATCTGTGGCAGATGTTGTTGACACCATTGGCTCCAAGAAATAATTTAGATTACTGTTTACCTTGACTTCTGTGTTTGTTTGCAAGCAGCTTTCATTTAGGAAGAAAGAAATACAAGAAAAAATAGGAGAGGGGGGAAGAAAAAAGTCAATAATTTGCTGTTTCTGGAAGATGCAGAAGATGAGTGGCTCAATAAAATGGTGTTGACCGGTTCAGCCATGAACAGTATTATCTTTAAATAGTCCTTGAAATACTTTTTTTAGCATATATCTGTAGAAAACTCACATAATAAAGCTACATATCCTGCAGGCGAGTTCTGGATGAAGGTTACTCTTGTTGGGATGGAGGCAGTCTCAGCTGACATAAATCAGATGGGTGTGTGATGGTTAGGACTGTGTTTAGATGAAATAATAACAACACTGATTAGGTGGGTGCATGGCTCACATTAGCGCTATAGGTTTGGATCCGGAATTACTTAGGTAGGCAGGGGACACTGTATCCAACTCCATGAAGGCCGAGTAGAGCGTGGTGAGCTGGAGGTCGGGTAGAACGCTGTGCGGGGCTCCGCCGGAGGCGTTGGTGCCGGTGTCCAACTGGCAGTGGGAAGGGAAGCACTGGGAAGGCGTTGGGGACGATGAGATGAGAACGAGGGGATCCACAGCCAAGCTGTCATCTTTCAGCTCCTCCCAAAGATTCCCTGCAACAAACCAAAACGGATTGACTCGATTTTTCTCTGCGGGTGCCTTTTGAAATACTGGAAGTGGTGGTACCTACGCAGCTGCGCGTGTGGGCACTCTGAGTCCCTTGTGATGGAGAAAGGGAAAAGATGGTTCTGAGAGTTATTATCTCTCTGTCTCCGTTATGAATTTAAATCTGGGAGGAAGGAGAATTGATTTAAAGAAAATGATTTCCTTGATTATTGGCAAGATCTTGTTGCAAATGTATCTTTATGAAGCGTTGTGTTTGAAAGCAAACACTCATTAAAAGGGGAAAGTGCCTCCGTTATCTTTACAACCTATGAAAGAGCAACAGCATTGTAAGATATGGAAAAGCAAATGGCATTTTATGGGACAAATCTGCAAAGAATATCACCGCAAAACTGGATTTGTTGCATTCTCGGGGTGTAGTGTCCTCTGAAATAAATCACTGGATGTGTGATTGATCTGACAAACGAAAAAGTCTGAAATATAACTTTTTTTCTGATGTGAAACAAACTTTGTTTCTGTTGAACTCGTATCTTAGGGTGAAAACATCCAACAAGTTACTGCAGGAGGGTCCTGTGTTTGTATTCAACACCGGAGACTTTGGGGTGGGGGGCGAGGAGTGGCAGGGGAGGCTGTGATTCCAAAGCAACCCACCATCTGCAGGCTATCAAATGGGATAATAATCAGCCTTTGGTTAGTAGTAGTTTTATTATTATTATTATTATTAATGTTTAATATTTTATTAATATATATAATTTTTCTGTAGGCACGTAGGCTTTGTCTTAAGTTCTAGGACCTCTGATTTGGTAACCTTAGAAAGAAAGAAGCTTAGATAAGGTTAAATAATTGAAGATAAAGGGCAAGGATAGAGGCAGGTGAGAATAATACCATCTTTTGAAGCATACAGAATCACAAGGTTGGAAAGGACCCATTGGATCATCGAGTCCAACCATTCCTAACACTCCCTAAACCATGTCCCTAAGCAAGTCCCTATTCACAGTACCAAGTCAGCATCCTCCAGGTTAACTAAGTAAAACAGAAAGAGGTTCACAGAAATAAATGGAACGCGAGATCCAGCTGCATGAAAGAGGAAAAAGCTGTGTTGTTAATCTTAGTCAAGTGACCTGGGCATGGCAGGGGAGTGGAGTATTTGGGGCTGTATGATGGCGAGGTGGTCGCATTCTCCAAGTGGTGTAGATTATTAAGGCTGCAGGGTTTTTTTTGTGTCTTTTAGGTTGCCCTCTATACCACTTTTTGCTTCTGCAGGAAGAAATTCCTTGTATATTATTTGTTGCAGCAAGAGCTTTATCATTTGGAACTCACAGGCTTTATTTTATATCACAGAATGGTTTGGGTTGGAAGGGACCTCAAAGCCCATCCAGTTCCGCCCCCTGCCATGGGCAGGGACACCTTCCGCTGGATCCGTTTGCTCAAAGCTCCCTCCAACGTGGCTTTGAACATCTCCAGGGATGGGGAATTATGTATGCATACATAAATATACGCATGCACATAAAATTGGTGGTTTTTTCCCTTTTTTTAATGGAAAGCTGTGTTCTTAGTGTTCAAAATCCTGTCCATTCAAGATAATTCGATTATCTAACACCGATCAGCCCCTCCTGGCAGGGGGTTGGAACTGGATGGGCTTTGAGGTCCCTTCAACCCAAACCATTCTATGATAGTTAAAAAGTGACATAAATACATCTTTGCAGGCTGGGATGTGATGGAATAAGGCTGACTCTACAAAAGAGAAATGCCTTTGATACCCACCTTGGAGATCAAAATCAGTCAGGGATGGATTAAGAGCATCGATGTCGTTGCTGAGATCTCCCTCCTGCATGAGGTTGTCCTGCACTGTCCTGGCCGTCGAATGCTCTGCCAGCATCTTCCCACCACACATCGGTGGGGTCTGTGCTGGCAGCGGAGAATCCTGAGTGATGCTGGGCTGAGTTCTGGCTTCACTTTGAGCCTCCCCAGCAGGAAACAGGGTCTGAGGGGCAGGCGACTGTTGCATTAATGTACTTGAGATCGGAGGAAAACCCTGTGGGGATGTGTAGCACGCCGTCTGCTGTCCCCCAAGCAAATTCGGTAGTGGGTTCTTGACCTGTAGAGCTCCTGATGCGTGGATGCTGTGCAAGGGCTGGGGTATCCCGGAGGAAAGGGAGGGCTCGCATAAGGAATGGGCTTGGACTGCCATCTGTCTGGGAATGGTTGCGCTTGCAAGGCCAGTTGGACTGCAGGACATGATGGAAGATCTCAGCTTTTCGCTCTTGTCGCCTATCAGCGTGTCGAGTTCTTCTATAAAACAAGAAAAAGAAAGGCCATGACTGACTTATTTCTAGCAGGGATTTAATCTTCATCTCTGCAGCTAGAATTGTAGTGTTCCTCAGGGAATGGGCAAACAAATGTGCGAACCCATGTGTGACACAAACTCCAAAAGCCTGGAAAGCTTTTCTAACCTATTGGTAATAAATTACATTTTTTTTTATTTAGGCACTGGATACTTATGAGTTAATTTCACATTTTATTCTATAGGACTTATTTCGGTGTTGTCTTTATCTTAAAGTTAAGTGAGATGTCGAGAGGGAACGTTTTCTTGGTGAAGCTCCTTTGTGCCTATTTGGAAGCTCTCCTGCAAGACCAGCTCTTATTAAATTCCGCTTTTTATTTCATTCCTTCTTTTGCCATTCACTTGACAACCAGGAAAAAGTGTTAAATGCTTTCCTAAATCAAGCGTAAATTCTCTTACATGGCTCTGTGCCTCAGGGACCACTCTTTGAGAACTAATATTACTGACCTGGCTTTGCCATACTCTTCCTTACAGCAACTGGGTCTTTCCTCTTCCATTTCTGGAGCTCCTCCTGCATCTTATCAATTTTGGCTGGATTCAGAGCCCACAAACAGCCTTTCCGAGAAGAATTGCCTGATTTGTTTTCCACTTTCTCAAAGCATTTGTTCAGAGATAAGTTGTGGCGGACAGAATTCTTCCAGCCATCTGGAGCTGTCTGGAAAAACAAATCCAATCTGAGAATGGAACTTCAAGGGGGGAAAGAGAAAATACAAATATTTATCTCTGTTTTGAGTGGTGAGATGATAAGAAATGCTGTTTAGATGATGCTTTCTACAACACAAAATGTGTATGTTAGAAGGAAGCCACAAAAATGTTAATGTTGTGTTGTGTGGGAAGAGAGGGATCAGATAAAATAGTAACCGATCTTCTGGGCAGGAAGGTTGGCTCTGTCCAAGGAGCTGCTGTATTTTTTAAGGGTGAATTTACAAATCACAAGAATTAAGGGTGTAAAGGATTATAGTTTGTGCACTAATTAATAGGAAATCTTACTCGGTCTCTTTTGGAACACCTAGAAGAAATCCAAGCACTGAATGGAAGGGCTACTTGGACTCAAAGCAGACTTCAAAAGAATTTTAGCATGCTACATGTAAATAGCCAGTTATATGCCAAATGGTTTAAAATACAGATTTCTGCAACTTTTTCTTTGCATTTATTTTTATCTCAGTCGTGGAAGCTTCCTTAAACTGATAAATATATATAAGCTTCGTTAAAGTGATTCCTCTGTTTTTATTTAGGCTGTTTCTGATCCATAAGGGAAACAAAACTGCCTCATTTCCCCAAGGACAGTTGTGCATTCAACTGCAAGAATGGCAGGAAAAGAAACCCCAATGCAAAGCCTCTTTTTACACTGTTTAATTTTTACAATCTCTTTTTTTTTCCTTTCCCGATTGCTTGCGAAAGAGCTATGGAAATGAATATTGCCGTGAAGAATATTGGAATTGAAAATGAAATTTGAAATATTGGAATTTTGGAATTGAAATTTGAAATATTTGAATATTGGAATTGAATATTGCCGTGAATATTGGAGAAGGAAATACCCGGCAAAACAGTTGTGTTCAGAGTCTGATGAGGAATTCCTGTTTGCTTGCCAGTCTAAAGTCTGGTCTCGAAGGAAGGGTGCTGCATCATATAAGTTTGTCTGGTGTTTGTTTATTTGATTTCACTCATTTCTGCTCCCTTGGTCACACAGCCAGGAGATACTGCCCATCGCATTAAGGCTTTGTAAATTAATTAGCGTATGTATTCATATCAGAAGGTTCCTGTAGGATGTGTCACTTCCGTGCTTTGCTTTGGGTAGGTACCGTACGGTGCTGTTGGTGCAGACCTGAGTGGACCTATCTGAGATCATCGCCCCTGCAAAGGGAGCAGGAAAAATGACTGGCAGAATGATAGGAATCATTCATTGCAATAGAATCATAGAATAGTTTGGGTTGGAAGGGATCTTAAAGATCGTCTATATCCGACCTCCCTGCCATGGGCAGGGACACCTCCCACTGGATCAGGCTGCTCAAAGCCCCATCCAACCTGGCCTTGAACACCTCCAGGGATGGAGCAACCACAGCTTCCCTGGGCAACCTGGGCCAGGGCCTCACCACCCTCATGGTGAAGATATTCCTCCTTATGTCCAGTCTAAATCTGTCCCTGTCCAGTTTATACCCATTGCCCCTTATCCTATCCCCCCAAGCCTTTGTAAACAGCCCCTCCCAGCTTTCCTGTAGCCCCTTCCAGACACTGGAAGGTCGCTCTTAAGTCTCCTCGGAGCCTTCTCTTCTCCCGGCTGAACAACCCCAACTCTCCCAGCCTGTCCTTAGATGGAAGGTGCTCCAGCCCTCGGATTATCTTTGTAGCCCTCCTCCAGATCCATTTCAACAGTTTCATCTCCTTATGTTGAGGATTCCAGAACCGGACACAGTACTCTAGATGAGGTCTCACAAGAGAGGAATAGAAGGGCAGAATTGCCTCCCTAATGAAGCTGTTCATCTTCTCTACTTCCCTTGCTGTTGTGAGACCAGTTAAAACAATTCAAGTTGTAGCTTCACCTGTGTCAGTCCCATGATATTCTCTCCAAAAGCTCTGCGTTTGCAGAGAGGGGAGATCTCGAGAGAGAGGCTTTAGGGCTCATTGAGTTGCAAAGAGTGATCTTCAGTACTAGTATATGTGAGGCCTTTTTATTAAAAAAATCAATTTTGGATGCTTTTTCTTTTCTTATTTGCAACAAAATCATCTGTGGGCTATAAGAATTCAAGAATTAAAAGAAATCAAACAATTCTCGGAAAGGTGGGTGAAGTTGTCTGTGTGCCAATAATGATTCACATGCACGGATGAAAAATATTTGTAAATGTTTGCATCAACTGCGGAGAATTATTGAACAGAAAAGAGACAAATGTGATTTTTCCATAGTCTTTTTAAAGAGGTTAAAAATTTAAAATTTCCATTTCCTTTCCATTCTTATCCTTCATTAATAGGGATCTTCTCTTAGAAAGCTTTTTGATAGTTTCTCTAATTGCTGCTTAGTGCAACAGATTTCCTCTCAAACCATCTTTTATAAATGGACTTGTGCCCATTTTTGCTTTCAAAACATACCATGAATTTTTGAGCGCTTGGATGGAAATTCTACTTTTATCAGGAATGTCCAATCTGTTCTTCCCTGGCTTGTTGGGAAGGCCCATCTTGTGGGTGAAGGCATTAAAAGCTTCACTGAAGGATTCGCGGGCCAAATTTAATACTCTTTCTTCATTAAAAAAAATAATCCATCAATTGTGGAAGATAGACACATTTTATTTACTAAGAAATACACTATCTTCCCTCCATAGCGGTGGTTTCTACCCTTTTGGCCCACCTGATGTCAGCATTTCGCTTTGCTGTTTACCAGTCCTATAGGTGAGACTACAGTGATTCTATATAAAATAAACCCTAGAACGAAAAAAGCCCTTTAAAACTTTCTGCCATGGTAAAACTGAAGCTGATGAATCATTTTCTTTACCCTGTGGATCATATTTAAGTAATTCCAAAGTGGATAAAACCGTTCCTTCTAAGTAAGACGTATACTTAGCTATGGAATTAACTGACCCGAAAGAACATTCATGTTTCTTGCCCTGGACGTGAGTCTACGTCTGCCTCTGTATTATCCTCTGTCAGGATAATTAGTGTTTCTGCTAAGCACTGGAGACGATGGGAGCGGCTTGTGTTTCTCAGAGGTTCTCAGAACGTCTGGGGGTGTAAGGGTGAAATCATCTTTGAAACGTTAAGAGCAAAAGGTAGATGGATTTATTTGGGAGCTGGCTGCCAGGGGTTGAACAGGTTCTTGCATTAAACTCGGTATTGCTGAGCAGCAAGAAATAGCTGTGTAGCTAGGAAGGCCCTGGAGGAACCTTCCGGCAGCGTGGTCATGTTACAACTCCATCACCGGGGTTAACATTTGATTGCCTGTTAATGGACTGAGCTACTGAAGTGGCTTTTGTATGGTTGGAACCTCCTCGCTATGGGTTGTTTCTGTCATCGCTGTCTTTAATGTAGTGTGGACACTGCACGAGACTATAAATTCACTGCTCTAAGCTCCGTCAGACCATGGACCTCTTCCAACCTGGATCAATGGCAATAACCCCGATTAACGAGATTAAAGCTTCCTGTTGGACTCCCTAATCGCTACAAAGAAAAAGCAAAAAAAGCAAAAAAAAATATATTATTGTACAAACCCATTGATCCTGGCCACCTCTTGAAGTTTAAAGAGTTCCATGATCTTGCAAAACCCTTTCTCTTTAAATCTAGGTCTCAAGAGAAGGGAGAGGTACATCAAAGAGTAATTCAACTTTAGCTGCCGTAGCTGTTTTTTTTTTTTGGTTTTAGAACGTAGGAGTTGGATTGCTCTGTTTCAACTAGAAATGAGATTGTTGCATCATAGAAACTAAATGTGCTGTGGCAGCGAATACAAGTTAATTTGACTCGGCTTGTATCATCCAATGTCTCCCAGCAAGGTTCTGCGTACACTTGTACTTTCTTTCTCTCCAACTCAAATTGCTTCCCCTCCCCCTGCTGTATCCTCACGTTTAGACAGTTCTAGGAGCAACAACCAAACGTCCTTCGCTGATTTTTATATTGCTTTATCTTCTCAAAAAGGGAGAATAGAGGATATCAACTTTTGCCCCAGACTGAGAATTCTGAGGGCTGCTGCACTGACCAGAGGTAGACAGAGCTTAGCGCCCAGAAGTAGAATTTTGCTTGCTTATTCTCCTCTCCTTCTTTTACGGATGTTTGGAATGGAACCGGTCAATCGTCTCATTGTATTTGTAATTAAAAATGCAAAAGTAAAGCCATCGCAAAACAGTCGTACCCCCTGCGCTATTCATTTCTTATAATGCCTATGACAGCAGCAGCCTCATCTTTAAGTTTGAATTCAGAAAAAGACATGAGGATTTGCAAAAAAAATAAATAAATGCAAAACCCGCTTCCAGTTTTGATAAGTAAGAAGAGAAAATATTAATTATAAAGCTATTATTTAAAGCTGTGGTAGATGTATACCTACTGTAAGGATGAGTGTATGTGTACACACATCTGTATGTGCACATGGAGGCGTAAGAACACCCCTATTTATACACATTAAGACACAAAATATCACAATATGTACCATAAATAGTGGATAAACACTATATATAGTTGAAGGACTGTAGCTTCTGCTGTGTCAGATGTCCCTTCAGGCCCAGGAAGGTGACACCTGGCAGAGCCACAGCCTCGCGTCTGAGGGATTCCGGGTGCGTTGACAGCAGCAGTGCTCGGTTTGCAAGCTGCCGATTGATTTTATTAATCATTTTGTTGTAAGACAAAGGCGAATTAATTTCGCTTTGGCCTGGTGAATAAATGTGGCTGTGCCTGTGAGACTCATTTTTAATGTTTAATTAGGCATGAGTGCATTCCTTTGCTGTAGATCCTGCTTTGTACGTTGTGTTAGAAAGCAGAGTTCTGCAAAACAGCCCTTCCAAGATATTGTGGTCCAGGATCTTTTTAACAATCCTCAAACTATATTATTTAGATTATTAATGTTAATTGCAGCTCATGGTAAATACATGGAAGAGAAAGTTAATATTCTGTTCTATATAAAGCTTGAAATGTAGTTTTGTTTTGAAAATGAAAACAAGTTTGTGTTCTAACCATGTGCCGTTCTACCCTTCTTCCTTTCTCTCATTGCTGATTAGTCTCATTACTTAATTCCACGTGTGTTTAGATTAAAAAGCAGTTGTGTCCCTGTAACTTAATTACATTACAGCACCTCAGATTTGTCTCTGTTGGTTATGACCAGTGAGGCTGTGATGGAAGACTTCTTGAATGATGATGTTTTCTTTTTGTTCCTCCCTTCTTTTGCTTATAACCAACCACCTAATAGAGCAGCTAGGGAGCCCTTTGGGAGGAAACGTGGAATTTTGGATATATAGGAGAGTGAAGGATCCTAACAGTTCTTCCTTCATGATAATGCGTGCTCTTTTTCTGCCCTGTTCGATGTTATTTCTTTTTGTGGGCATTATTTATCTTCACTTAATGTCCCATTGGAAATTTGCATCTGAACATTTCTTAGTGTTCTTTTCTTAATACAAATTTCTGGATTTCCTTTCTGTAGTTGCTTTGGGTTCATTTGAATTGCTGTCTGCTTATTTGCATGAGAAATAAGACAAACTCCTGTTGCTTTATCTTAATTTTTTGGGCCTTACTAACAGTTGCGGGTCGCCTGATCTGGACTTATAGTGAGATGTTTTTGAAGAATTATTGATAATAAAGCTCTGAGAGTGGCTGTCGATGGTTCTATTATAGCTGATTTTAAAACCTTAGCTGTAGTCCTGCTCTTGGATCCTGCACTGACTGATCTTTCCACTTGCATCCCATGTGCGAGAAGCCACCCTCTTACAGCATGGATTTAGATTTCAATAGTATCTGCTGCAAACCATACACCCTTCCCTTTACCACCATTACTCTGTAATTATGAGCTTAGTACCATTTATCAGGTATTATACTTTATACGGTGCATACAAGTGATGAGATTGCCCAAGATAGACATCCCAGCTCCAGAGCAGAGCAGATAACCTGGAACCTCTGCTTCCGCGCTCATTTGGAGGTGCCGTTGGTGACAAAGAGGGCCACAAGACCAGTTCAGTCTGTATTTGACATTTGAGGGGAAGAGATGGATGTGTTCTTAAAAATATTGGTCCTTTTTGAGTTGTGATTGAGGAACGGCCGCTTGGTATCTGCACCATTTCAAAGTTGGAATGGTTCTTAGTACAGTTTTGTGTTAAATATTACAGTGTATTGTGTTCGCATTTCTGCCTGGGCCTAAAGTGCTGATAGTTTGCGATCACAGAGATATATAATGTGTAATTGAGTTGATGTTAATATAAGAAATACCCTTTTCATGGATCACCTCCCCTCCTTCGTTCCCTCTGCTGCCATGTGAGCTTAGAAAGAGATTTCCCCTCTTCCCCATGGAACTCACCTTGAAGTAAGGGAAGTGTTCCGTCATGAAATTGTAAATCTCACTGACTGGCAGACTCCCAGTCTTGCTGTTTTTGAGCGCCATGAAGATCAGGATGCTTTAGGGAGAAAAGAAAAGTGTTTTAGCCTGCTCTTGACTGCTCAGAAGCAGAAAAAAAGACTTGTGTTTCACAGAGCAACTGCTCTGGATTTCACTGTTATGGCATCAATGTCGGTGATGCTTAAAGTTTCCACTCAGTTGTTTGTAAGCAAACTCCTTACACTGCACTGCTTTTAAGGGTCTTTCTCAAAGTGCATATAGAAGGGTTTCAAGCAAAGTAATAGAGAGTGAAATCGGGACCTCAGCCTTCCAGTCCTGCTGGTGTGTGTTTATTTAAGGTTGTGTTGGAATGCTTAAACCTGTAAAGGCCACGAAGGGAACGTCAAACTGACGGTGACAGAAGGTATAATTAAGCTGTAATTGTCCAATCAGTTTTGTTAGACTACTCTCTGGGGGCTAAACCTGTGCGGTGTCTGGTACATCTGCTATGTTCTTTAGGCATCTCCATGCCCTAGGAACTGGAGAAAAAAACCTGGGTTTAATCCAGGTCCTGGAAAAGACAACCCAAGTGTGGTTAGTCTCGTGCTGACGTAATTTGCAACACCTAATATTTTGCATTAAAGAAAAGTCTAGCTTTTGTGGGGGTGATCAAGGCTGTTCACACGCTTTGCAATATTTCCCTCTGCCTTGGCCCCAGAGTCTGAAACATCTCATGATTCATAGGAACAGGACAGAGCATACTGGGAAGAAGACAAAGAAGAGTAAGCATGTTATTGCAAATGAAGCTGGAGATCAGCCATGGGTAAACAGTGAATTTCCCATAATGTTAGGACTTTAAAAAAAGCTTTTATTACCTGTAGGAGTAGATGGGCTTGGGAAATAGAGGCTGCTGGGATTCTTGACTGCTTTGAGGAGCAATCCTTTGGTAAGGGTAGTGTGAAGAAGTAATGTAAGTCACAGGATAGCTGCCTCCTGAGGGATACTGATGGTACAACAAAAGAGATGTTACTTGGCTTAGCAACAATCTCTCAAAAGTTTTTCTTTCTTAACGGTATTAAACTACTTATTTTTGAGGATACCGCCCTCTGCTTATGTTTCATAGATGTAATGACAAGTCAGGCCTAAAGTCATTCTAGCGTGGTACTAGAAAACAATATTACGAGTCAATGCTTAAGAAGCAAAAGTAGGGCATCTATGAAGAGGAACCTGCTGATATGTTGATTGCTGCAGGATTCCATGTCAGTCTGTCCCAAATTGAAGTATGTAAAATACCCAAACCCACCACTGTACTTCCTTTTATTATTGCCTGTTACGCTACTGATCCAGTGGGAGGAGTCCCTACCCATGGCACAGGGTTGGAACTGGGTGATCTTCAATGTCCCTTCCAACCCAGACCACTCCACGCGTCTGTGATTCTATGATTTCTTCTGATGGTTTTGGTATAGAGAATAGCTGGGACACCTAAAATCAGATAGCATTTATACTACTCCTACCCAACCTAGAATACTTCCCGAGGCTGAAACGCAAAGCTATCGCTTCGAGAGATCTCTAAAGCCTGTCCAGCACTCGAGACCTACTGCAGAAATGGGTCATGCAATCACCAGGATAGAAAGATGCCAATGAAAAACCTTAGATGAAATAAGGGAGATAATCCATCCAGATAGCCCCGATTGCATCAGAATTTCTGCAAATTTGTTCTCCATTTTTTTTTAACCCAGCAGTTGGTCACATATTTTCCAAATTGCAGTTCAAACCTGCTGGCAAGCAACTTTTGAGAACAAAGAAACACTACCCTGCTAAGGTGAGATACCATCAGTTGGCTCTCTGTGAGGCACAGGCTCCCTCTGAACTCTGAGCTCAGCATGAGAGGAATTTCGGCCTCTTGGAGATGAACCTTTCCAGATGCCAGGGCTCGGGCATGGCCAAAATTAGGAGTTGTGTCATATGCTGTTAAAGAATCCACCTGCATGCTTTCCCTAGGACTCAAAGGCTGCTGAGCCCTCTTCCAGTGTTTTACTGCTTACCTCTAGAAGCCCTGTGTCATGAAGTTTATGGTTCCTCTGGAAGATTATGGAGCTTTCCAGACTTGCTGGGAAAAGTTCCTTGGTAATTAGTTTATACGTCTCCTTAGTTTCTTACTGTCATTCCCATTTTCAGACCAATCGCTCCTGTTGCTTTTGGTCTTTGTCCCCTTGAAATGCCTGTGAGAGTTGATCATACGCTTGCAAAACATTCGTAGTTTGTTTATTCTGGATTCTGAATCATTTATTTCAGTTTCTCAGCAATTTCATTGTTGCCGGTTGAGTTTTTGCCTGTTTGCTTTTATTTTCCTAACATTAAACTGCCTGAAATGGAATGTGGAAAAACATACTGGATATGCTAATTTGTTTGCTACAGTAAGAGGGATGAAAGAAAGGACATGTACATAATTAATCATGTCCTGCCTTTTTAAACTAAACATCAGGCAAAGCTGCAGTCGTCAGAGTAGCTGTGAGCTGAATTCCTTGCTGCCTCTTTTGTTGTCTTGTGTGAAGATTTTCCATCAGAGAAGACAATTGGGCAATTAATCATAGAATCACAGAGTGGTTTGGGCTGGAAGGGATCGCAAAGCCCATCCAGTTCCACCCCTGCCATGGGCAGGGACACCTCCCACTGGATCAGGGGCTCCAAGCCCCATCCAACCTGGCCTGGAACCCCTCCAGGGATGGATCAGCCACCACTGCTCTGGGCAACGTGGGCCAGGGCCTCTCCACCCTCACAGCAAAACATTTCTTCCTAAGATCTCATCTCAACCTCCTCTCTTTCAGCATCAAATTCACGCGATTATTTTGATTTTATTGGTTTCAGTGGCTCTTTGAAAGGAAGGGATGCAAAGATGGGCCTGGTGGTGATGTCACCACCAAAGGCAAGGACTTGGTGTTTTAAGGATTATTTCTGTTTTATTGGTTTCGTTACTCCTTTTTGAGGGAACAAAGGCTGAGGAATGGGCTGGTATGACAGGCTTGAGCTGGTTTTACAGTCGCTCGACTGGCATGAAAGGTGTCCATGTTTTATGGTGGGTGGGTAGGTGACTTCAGTGAGTGTCTGCTATTTCTTTCAGGTCAATAAGATGTAGTTTTTCTTATGAGTCACTATTTATGTGGTGCCCAGGAAAGGGGAAGGTGAAGCCATTTTATCATTTGGACAAAATTAACGAAGGAGCTGATCTCTCTCTAATCCCTCTCTAATGAAAGGGGAGGCGTAGTGTGAACATCCTTCAGACTAAAGAGCCCATTCTCTTGAGGGTAACTTCCTAGAGATTTTAAATGGACTGTTCCATTACTTGAAACGTAAGATATTAGTACTGGAGCTGCTTCATGCAAAGATGTTATTAGAATTAAGGAATCATTAAGGTTGGAAAAGATCTCTAAGCTCCTCCAGTCCAACCATCAGCATGACCCCACCGTGCCTGCTAAACCACGTCCCAGAGCGCCACCTCTATGTTTTTGAACCCCTTCAAAAACCCCTTTCATCCCTCCAAGGATGGAGACTCCACCAGTGCCCTGGGCAGCCTATGCCAGGACTTCACCACTCTGTCAGTAGAGAAATCTTTCTTCATATCCAATTTAAATCTCCTCTGGCACAACCCGAGGCCATTTCCTCTTGTCTTATCACTTGTTACATTGGAGAAAAGACTCAGCATCCGCCCCACCACAACCTACTGTCAGATATTCCACTTCTTCTCAAGTCTTGTATCACACATTTCTCCATTTCCTAATTTCTGGTTATGGCACATGGGCTGCGGTTCTCCTGGTTATGACTTTGGCTTCTTATGTCTACTGTTTTTTTCCTCTGAATAGTAGAATGTGGTGCTGTAGTTTTACTATAGTAACATAAAGAAGCACGAAGTTTGAAGTCTAACAGAAACCTGCTGCGTGCAGGAGAGCCGTCACAGTGCCACCCTGCAGGTGGATGGAAGACTTTCCTCTTAGTGCTTGTTGTATCTTGCCTAACAGCTCCCAGAAGGTATTTCAGCTTTAATTTTGCAGGTTTTTTTTTGAATGTGGTTAATTCCAAGGTATAGGAATGCTACGGGGCTCAAGGCAGCAGTGGCAGGGGAAGGGTGCCTGCTCTGGAATGAATACAGGAATTAAATATTCAAATGAATTAAGAAGCTGAATGGGGGTTCTGCTAAAGTACAGAACTGACATTTTTACTGTGCGGGAGATGGATGGTGCTGTGGCACATCCATAGTCTGTGCTGCAGTCCCGGTGGGGAGCGAGGTTAAATCCACAGCAGAGATTTTGCGCGAGTTAACCCTTCATCTGGGACCATTCCCTTCAGAAGCAGCAGTCATGAAATCAGTCAGTTTGTGAGGATGGTAGGGTAACTTCATCTTTCTTTTCAGTCCGGTTTAATTTCATTATTACGCATTATTCTATTACGTTTTAGGATAGCGAGAAAACAAATGAATTATGATGGTGTTGATAAGGATACTACAGGGAAAAAAAAAAAATCCATAAATTCTGACTAGCGAAACGCCAACATCTGGTAAAAGAAAAATGCCAGGAGTGAAATTATTCTGCAGGCATATTTCTTGCCTCATTGTAGGAGAACTGCTTTGTTCTGTTATCAATGCCGTCTCGCATCTCTTTAGCATCTGCACACTCCCCCAGCTCTTTCCTACATAGTGATGGGTGATTTAATTGTATCAATTATCATAAAATTCCACCAAATGTCTATTCTTGTTCTTCATGGTCATTCAG
Organism: Cuculus canorus; assembly: GCF_017976375.1. NCBI lineage: Eukaryota > Metazoa > Chordata > Aves > Cuculiformes > Cuculidae > Cuculus > Cuculus canorus. Next base: position 5,072,134 of record NC_071420.1, read on the forward strand.
CACCTGTTTTCAGAAGTTACTTACATTCTCTCTTAAAATAATGCTGAAAACAACCTTTATTTTTCCTCATGAGGGAGTAAATCCTGATGAGGAATGGTATGTTTACTATTTCAGTGACTCTGGTGAGAAACACCATATGAATTTGTGAAGGGTCTGGAGTCCACCAGTTATGAGGAGCAGCTGAGGGAGCTGGGATGGTTTGGTTTGGAGAAGAGGAGGCTGAGGGGAGACCTTATTGCTCTCTGCAGCTCCCTGAGAGGAGGTGGGAGCAAGGTGGGTGTTGGTCTCTTCTCCCAAGTGACAACTGATAGGACGAGAGGAAACGGCCTCAAGTTGTGCCAGGGAAGGTTTGGGTTGGATATCAGGAAATATTTCTTACTGAAAGGGTGGTGAAACCCTGGCAGAGGCTGCTCAGGGCAGTGGGGGAGTCCCCATCGCTGGAGGGGTTCAAAGAATGTGTAGATGTGGAGCTTCAGGACATGGTTTAGTGGACACGGTGGGGTTGGGCTGATGGTTGGACTGGATGAGCTTAGAAGCCTTTTCCTACCTTAACGATTCCATGAATTAACAATCCCAATGAAACATCACACGGTAACCTGTTTTTTTGTTTTCTTTACACAGTTTTAAGTCTGTTACTCACATTTTTAACACTTCTCAAGCAAGTCAAATGAGACGGGAGTTTTAGCCCGTCCGCAGTTCTGCAGTTTTAGCCATCAGTATGGGATCAAAGGAATCGCAACTCAAGTGTGAGCTTTTATGTTCAAATATTTTATACATATGAATTTCCCGTAGGTTTAATTTCACCTAGCTCTAATGGATGAGAGTTTTGGTAGCGGGGCTATTTCTGCATAGGAATTTCTGCCCAGTTATCTGAAAAATCCTTGTGGCACTAACTTCACTTTATATAAGGTTTGGCTTTTTATTTTAAATAGGGTTTTCCAAGCATACTTTTCACTCCTAAACATCTTTCTTACTGCAAATTTTGCACATTGCGGACAACCGAGCATAAAAGAGGAAAAGCTCAATGAACAGCACCACTGTTTATATCTCAAGGAAATTATTTCAAGACACTTCAGAGTCATGGAAATGACTTTCTGTAATACACACCCTCACTCTACACCAGGTTTTCGAAGCTCAATAGCCCACACTCATTAATGCCTATAAATATTAGGATCCCACGTAAAGATTAAGGTCTGATTCTGCAGAGAAACTGGGTGTCTGCTGCTTTGAAAGTATGGACTGACCTGTATTCAAATGACGTCTGAACGCACTCCAGAAAAACAAGGTGTCAGTTATTCCGGTGTGTTTTTAATATTAATAATATAGTTACATTAAGGAAGAACCACCTTAATATTGTGCATTCTCATGCATCATCAGCATTATTGTCAATTAAGCTCCAGCTGAATAATCTTTCACTGGGGATGATGTAATAGTCCAAAGATTGCACAAGAGAGATGAGTGTGCCACCAGGCACAAGGAAAATGAGCGTAATCTTGCTGTTTGAATTTTGCTTTAAAAGTCTTTTTCAGTGTTTAATCTGATTTTTAAGCACATATATTTAATGAGAGCACAGTTAAGGCACAGTTGATTCCCTGGGATCCTGAAATGCCAACAATTATGTCAATAATTTCTGGTTTCAAAGCCAATTTTCTTCAGGATGATGGTGAAAATATAAATAAATAGTATTAAGACCCTATTTTTACAAGGCTTTCTCCTTATTTTTATTTTTTTTCTGGATGACCATTTAATATGTTAAGATGTGGTTCTTTTAAGACCTCGTTGTATTCAAAGATAGCCTTGCAAATACAATTTTAGCAGGTATTATTTCATCATTATTTTTTTGTGATACTACCACAATTACCGTACCATTCCAGTGCTAAAAATACTCTTTTTGATCTGCATGTTGTACTGACCTGATGGAAAGGATGCGAGGGACAATACATCTGCTGCACTGGAGGCTGATAGCAGTATAGACCAGGTTGCCCTTCCAGTGGGGACGTCCTCAGCTTCATGTCTGAATCCTGCTGGGAAAGAGATATTAGAGAAAACACCTCGATTTAAAATAGAACGATTATGTTAATGTTCTGATCTGTCTTTCATTGTAGTTGCTACTCTCTTGATGCTCTCGCAGTGTGTGAAACACTGGATATAGTTTAAATACTGGTAGTACAAAGAGAAGCATAATGGTTAATGAGGCGATTTTGCCCCTCTGTTCCTCCCTTGTGAGACCTCATCTGGAGGATTCTGTCCAGTTCTGGAATCTTCAACGTAAGAAGGAGATGGAGCTGTTGGAACGGGTCCAGAGGAGGGCTACAAGGATGATGTGAGGGTTGGAGCACCTCACGTATGAGGACAGGCTGAGAGAGTTGGGGTTGTTCAGCCTGGAGAAGAGAAGGCTCCGAGGAGACCTTAGAGCGACCTCCCAGTACCTGAAGGGGCTACAGGAAAGCTGTGGAGGGGCTGTTCAAAAGGGCTCGTAGTGACAGGATGAGGGGCAATGGGTATAAACTGGACAGGGGCAGATTTAGACTGGACTTAAGGAGGAATTTTTTCACTATGAGAGTGGTGAGGCCCTGGCCCAGGTTGCCCAGGGAAGCTGTGGCTGCCCCATCCCTGGAGGTGTTCAAGGCCAGGTTGGATGGGCCTTGGAGCCCCTGAGCCAGTGGGAGGTGTCCCTGCCCATGGCAGGGGGTTGGAATTCTATGGTCTTTAATGTCCCTTCCAACCCAAACTATTCTATGATTCTATGAATTTCCTGCACTTATATAATTTCTCCTTGAAAAAGCAAACCTCAGTCCAAGTGCCATTCAAAAATCAATTCATAAAATGTTGTTTTCTGTTTATCTCTTTTCCCTACGCACAAACTACCCACTCCGGCTTTCATTCCTGAGTGTGCAGATGCGTTCCTGTCTCTCTTTTTCCTCCTCTGATTTTTATCTTGCCAACTCAGTGCCTCCTGCTGACACCGGGCTTTGTTGTTAGGGTGAGGTTTGCAAGGCAGAGGGAAGAGGTTGGCAGAAGAGAATCAAACCCTACCGAATCGAGTCTGACTGCTGAATTGAGTCAAGATATAGGAAATATAGTAAGAATATGATTTATTTCTGCAGACTGTGGAAATAACCATGGAGAGGCCGAGCAAGTCTTGATATCCCCCAGGTCTGCCCGGCTCCTGCACTGGAGTTCGGGCCTGATTCTGCCAAGGGGCTCAGGCTCTCAGATGTTAAATGTTGCTCTCTTAGTTTGAATGCTGAATGCGGTAACAGGAGCAGCTTTAGAAGAGCGATTCAAACAAACTGGGAGGTAGAGCAAGCTGATGACAGACACGCAGGGGATGATGTGTTTTAAGCAGGGTCTGTATTGCCGGTCTGGGAACTGACCTCAGGCTCCTTCCCTCATCTAACATCCACGTCCAGGAATTCTCTTTGGAGATCTGATGCCATAGACAGCTTATAATTTCCAGGAACTAGCAGCACTTATCTTTCCTTTTCAAAATAAGGTGATAGTGACTATCTTTTGTGGTATAAGTTAGTGCAGGGCTACTTATTAAACTCTATTTGATGCCCTGGCACCAAGCGAATGCTGCAGCCAGCGATCACAAATGTCCATGGGATTTTGATGACCAAGAGATGAAGTTTTCCAGAAATGTCCGCTTGCCAGCAGCGTGAAAGCTCTTTAAGAGCTTCAAAGTCACCAGTGAAGGCTTTAACACACAGCCGTGCTTCTCCTAAGCGCAGGGCTCCCGCAGTGCCAGTTCTGCATTCCCTGCATCCTGCAGCCCAGGGATTTGGGGAAAAAAAATGGGAGTGTTGTTTTTTTTTGCTATGGGTTTTGCATTCAACTCGTCTGACCCAGATGAGCATTTATCCAGGAAATAGGAGATTGAGATCAGCTTCCTCCTTAACCCGGATGGCTTCAATCCCCAGGTATGCACCCTGACAGCATCCCTCCCTGGTCAGTTTGCTTAATCCAATTATGATTGATTTTTTTTTTCTTAATCCCTCTTTCTTTTGGTAAAACTTGGAATCATTTGGCATCGGTGGTTAGGGCCCTCTCCTGGCAGGCACAGACATTGTTCTTTTCCTCACTAGATGATGAAGATGGGCTTTGCCTTTTGTATCGCAGCGGAGAGACCTTGTGGAGATACTGGAGAGAGGTCCACCTTGTTTTTCAGGGACTTCTATGCTGCCCTGAATAGGTGGTTGCCTTTATCCAGTATGTGAATCGGCCTTAGGTACCTTTACACTGCCCATCCCATAAGCAGATCTTGTATTTAATTTTAAGTAGTACTGACATCTTAAAGTTTCTTTTCTGTTTGCATCCATGCAGGGAGGTGTTGTGACAAATCCGAGACGCGTGTCCTCATGCCTGAAAAATACTGCTTTGTGAACTTTTGTCCCGTGAAAATCCCAGGTGATGAAAACTACGGATATAAAACCTGTTTTCAGGAAGAATTCAGATATTAAGGACTCATATATAGTGTTTAGAGGAAAATAATGCACCTTTCTGATGATTTATTTCAGTAGGAAAAGGCCATAAATAGAGAACTTTGACAAATAAATATGAATGTCTACTCTGAGCTCTACCCTACACCTTGACAAGAGACTAAATGTCCATGTAGTCACATTAAGGGATGAGAAAATAGTTCCAAAAGTATATTTTTTGCCATTAAAAACAACCAAAAAGCAAAGAAAAGATACTAACCATGACTTGTGAACTGTGTTCTTGACCTGTGTTGCTGTATTGGAGGCTGTTGCACCACGGTTGCTCTGTGGAGATGTTTGGAATGTGCGTAGGAAATGCCTCTGGCTCGTCAGGACCCGTAGATCCCGATAAACCCTCAAAGCCATCAATGCTTGTAGAATTTTTGAAGGGTGAACCTTCTGGTGGGAGGGCTTGGTTTGCTTCCTGGAAGACGTCTTCGCTGATCTGCCTCTTGTAAGGGTGAAAGGGGTTTCTGCTGCTCTTCAGGAATCTGTCGTAGTTTCCTACAGTACTTTCCTCGTAACTGTACCGTCTGAATTTTTCGGTACTGAAAAACGCTTTAAATTTGTTCTTGCCACAGTGAATCACTTGGTTTGTAGAATATCTCCCATGAATTGGATCCTGGGCTGGGGAAGCAGGGCTGGGGCTGTGAGAAGACTCGGAACTCTTCCTTTCCGTCCTGCTGTCTGACTCATACGGTTGGCAGTTGTAACCGGGATTATCCTGCAATGATTTATTGGTGTTTATTTAGGATTAGTATGAGCAAATACTTTATTATTTAAAAAAAAAAGTAGAATAAGACTATATTATTGATGAAAAGTACAAAATTACTCCTCCGAGCCACCTTCGTGCAGAGAAGCCCTAGAAGACCTAAAGGGTTTTCCAATTACTTGGTATCCAAAGCTGTTCAAAAGTAAATTACTAAAAGCGTTGAGAAGACTGAAGTAACCTTAATTTGTGGAGCTATCTTGGAAAAACAGGTCGTCTTTGGCAACTATTGACTAGTTGGTCTGACAGTTCTGAGGAAAAGATGATGTATGATGGAGATTAAATGATGGGAATCTGATAAGCGCAGCTCTCGTTGTATGCAAGTTTAGTCAAATAAGCTTGGGCTCGTTCCCTGATGGTGTTACAAGCTGCCAGATATGTGGCGAGTTACATCACTTCCCTTCATTAGCAGAACCACACTCGTTCGGTGAGACAGGGAGGCTCTAGGTGGACATTTTAACCTTCTTCCCGTCTCCTCTCCTCCCTTCCCTTTTGCACTTTAGCAAAAGGAAAATAACAGCAACTCGAGCAGTCTTTAATCTAGAAAAGAAAGGCTTAACAAGAATGCGTGTCTGGATCCTGAACCCATTCAGCTTAGAAATTATGCATGATTTCCCTGGCATTAAGGATGAGTAACAACTTGAGTGCCTTTTGAGAAGACAAGAGCAGGTTATCGTGGTCAGTGGAGGGGAAAACAAAGTTCCTTTTTAAGCATCTTAACTCACAGTTTGCTGCACTGGGGATATTGAATCCCCCTGTGTCTTCATGAGGTCGTGTTGGTCCCTCTCCAGAGCGTCCGATGAAGAAAACTTAATATTAGATTGATCCTGGAGTAGTGAAACCATTACCAAATCCACCTCGGAGGGAATTCCTGCTCTGACAAAAATAAAATTTCAATAAATATTTCTTTTAAACTTAAATTGTAAAAAAAAAACCCCATTTGTCACATGCAGATGACTGAACAGCGTTAGAAGTGCAGCTCGACAGTAACCCACCTGGTAGAATTCCTAAAGCAGTTGAATTTTTATGCACTCAAAGTCCCGTAGGTGCAATTACAGTGAGGAGGTGATACTGAGTGATGTGGATTTACTGCTGAATTTTAATCAAAATAAGTTATTGCTTTGTTTTCTATAGGTTTGTAACTCGATGAAAATACATTGCTTAGGGGTTTTGCAAATTTAGCAATATTGTTTTATTGAGAGATTGTTCTGGAAATGCAGCCGCATTGCTTTCAGTGGGACTATATAAAATACAAGGTTTTTTTTCTATCATTACTCAGACTATATTTATGATTGTCTGACACTTTTGCTTTCTTATTAGTACCAATCCCTTCAGCCTTTTCCTTCTGTTTTGCATGATTAAATGTATCTGAGATATGTAGTTAACTTCATCATCCCATCCCTCTTCTTGTCAGTGGTGTCTCCTCTCAAGTTCCAATCTTTGATCTTCAGATATAGGAGACGTATCTGATGGTGCTCTTCAGGTTAAGAGGAATATATTTAATCTTCTAGTATTTTGCTTTCTACCACGTTCCCACCCGAGTCTTGGTTTGCTGTAACCATCCAGTAAAACTACAAAGGAAGAACTCGCATCCTCATCTTTCGTCACGCGTGTGGTGCCGCACCAAGCAGGCGCCTACGTGAAGATGTCTTATGGTCATAGACTTCAGGTCTACAAGTCAGGGATAAAAAAAAAAGCCCTTGTGCTTCAAGAGTTAATCTGCAAAGCCTTTGCCACGCGTTTAAATGGCTGTTAGGTAAATAGCTAAGGGGTTAATTAGGTTTGGTTAACAAAGATAAACGACTTAAAAATGTGGAAAACCTTTTTTGCCCTTAGAGTTCAAAGAGAAATCTGTGTTTATGATGAATGAGACTGCTCTGCCCGAGGGGATAAAGCACAATGGGGTTTGGAATCAAGTGTGAGGCCCATAGTGTATCAGGAGAAATGATGTTAGATAAAGTTCAGAAGCCTCTTCGGTGCAGACTTGTCTTCCAGTAGCTTAACTGGAGGCTGATGAGGACCAATACCTCTAACTGGCTCTCATCATAAAAGGAGGTGGGAAAACTGACAACCAGGAAAATACGTGTGTGTGTGTAAGTGTTCTGTGCTGGTTGCCCTCTCATCTTCATGTTATACTAAGCTGCCTCTGACCTCTCTTTTACACTACAGTTTTTCAACCCAGCTCCCTAATTTGTGGTCTTAAGCATTAGAATTTTATTTAAAGCTTTAGTCCAGTTACTGTTCTTGCCTAATTGGGGTTTGAGGTGCGAGAGGCGTTTGAGAAATGGTCACAAATAATGTAAAAGGAGGAGCTCAATTTCAAGGCAATCGGATTAATGGAAATCAGAATATAGGTAAGCCAAAAAGCTCTGATTGCAGAGCTGCAATGCCTGAAGCTTTTCAGTTTTCACATCAAGATCAGCACCATTCCTAAGCGGCTTGGTAATCACTGGCTCTCCAAGGTATCCTAGAAACGTCATGCTGTAGGGATGTCTTGCTGGGAGAGAGAACCCCTGGCCATGTACTTCTGACTTTCTTATTTTATCTTCTTGCTCCAAAAGCCATTTGTAACTTTACTTCCACTGATGGGTATCGCTGCAGGCTAGGAATACAGGTAACTAGAAACTGCCGTGTTGACACATTGAAAAATCTTGCTGTTATTGTTCTTTATATCTTGGGTATTTTGTTTTTAAAATATGCCTTAGAGAGATTAACTTTATTCACTAGAAATAATATACAGCAAAAAAACCCTAAACCACTTTGCATTGTTACTACAGATTTTAGTAGAGAGAAGTCAGACCTCTTACTGACAAATCTTCAAGAAGGAAGAAATTATGGGCAGTGGAGGTTGCCAATAATCAAGATTACAATAAATCATTTACAATAAACTCTTCCTGGGAGACAGAAACTTTAAGGAAATTGTGGGTTGCCTGGATGTAGGGCTTGTTAAAGAAAACAATGATGCTTTGATTTGGAAGAAGGTATCTGATTATCCCAGCTGTAGCTGGAACCGTTCCTCCCCAGCCCATGTCATTTTGACTACTGTAAATGTTGCGTGACAATCTGAGGCTCCTGTGATAAGATAACTATCTTTGAAAAAAAGAAAATAGTGAGAAACTGTAACCTCAGCTGAGCGTTCGGATAAGCAAGGTAGCAGCAGCTGATCTATTAGCTCTGCATGACTGGAGTCCCATGGCAGCAATCCATGGCTTAAACAATTCTTGGGTTTGTGTCCTTTCTGGATACCGGAGGGCGTTTTGCCGGTGATACACTTCACCAGAGTTCGGCACTGGGCCGTCTCGGCAACCTGAACTGCTCTCAACGCTGTGCGTTACTGTAAATGTCCTCTCCATCCCTTGGAGCTGAGATCAGTTTTCAGGAGAGGAAGGTGTATTTCGAAGCTCCCCCGTTGGGAACTCATTCCGCAAGCACGCCGTAAGCTGAGCATTACCTGACACTGCTTTGATCTGCTCTCTCCAAAGCACTAAATCACCTTTTTCCTTTCCAAATCATGGAATGGTATGGGTTGGAAGGGACCTTGAAGATCATCCAGTTCCATCCCTTCTACTACAGGCAGAGAATCGCACTGATGTTGCGCAAGATTTTCCTCCTGAGGCTCTACGAGAAAGGTTTTAGATCTCCATTTTTCAGTTGATAATTAAAAAGTCTGCCCCCCAAAAATGTCAAGTTCCAAATACTGTAGAACCGAACAAAACTTGTCACATATACAAGAATAATTCTATATCTAATTATTTACGTTTGGATTGGATATTAGGAAAAATTTCCACTGGATCAGGTTGCTCAGAGCCTCATCCAACCTGGCCTGGAAATGGAGATGAACTCCGTTTGGTAAATCTAAACAGAGCAAGTTGTCCAGCGGGGTGCTGTAGGGTTTAGGATTATCTCTAATGTCATTTAGTATTTATTAATGTCGTGATAGAGGGGAAAAAAAACCCTACAGGTGTTGAACCAGTATAATTTGCTCAGCAGAAAGGGAACTTGGAACTGAACCAAGCAACCAATCATAGGGGAAGTTAGCAAAGAAGGCAAATGAGCTTGTCACTTGGACTTGTTTTTCCCTACACCTTTTCCCCTCATCACACTAAACATTAATATCTTTCCAACTACACCAGTTAACTTGATTAAAAATAAAAAAGGCATTAGCTCTCCCTATCAGCTTTGCAACTCAGATGGAGTTGTCAAACCTTTGTGTGCCTTCCTGTGTACTGGGTGAATGACTGTGCCGTTCCTTGAATGAGGAGGATGGAATTTCATTGCTTTATAGCAGACATGTAAGCATGAAGTCAGACGCGGTTCCAAGAGTTGAAGTAGTTAATACGATACAGAAACAGTGTGATTCTTTCATGAATAACCAACTTGGTTGGCAGGTCAAACCAGCACAGGAGATAACGGCGTAGCGTGTTTGCGGGCTGATCATAGCAAGTAACTGAATTCTTTGTGCTGAACGCAGAGCAAATCTGTGGTGGATCCAGGCAGTGGCAAGGCATAGATGCAACAAGTACAGCAGAGCTGTCACTGCAACCTTATCACTTATAAATAAATCATAGGATGAAGGGAAGATAAAGCAACTCCAGCCATAACATTGAATAGTAGATAGAAATCCCTTCTCTGGCTCAAATTCTTGACCTGCAGGGTGCTAAGAGCTAGGAGAAATACTAGGGAATCATCACTTTGCTCTTCTCCAGATGTTCCTCACAGTCCCTGCATCTGCGCTTCACCTTTTCACAGCCCTGTTTCACATAACCTTGTGTTCCTTTTGTGTCCCTTTCTCCTATCGTTATGTAGGTTGTCTCCTCCTCTTTCCTTTCCTCTCCTGCAATGAGAGTCTGTGTCACTTTACTTTTTTCTCTAGCTTTGTTCCTCACTGTGAGGGTGGTGAGCCACGAGAACAGGTTGCCCAGGGAAATTGTGGCTGCCCCATCCCTGGAGATGTTCAAGGCCAGTTTTAATGGGGCCTTGGGTGGCCTGATCCAGTGGGAGGTGTCCCTGCCCATCTCAGGGGGTTGGAACTGGATAATCTTTAAGGTCCCTTCCAACTCAAACTATTCCACGATTATTAATTCTTTTGCTATTCCTCTGCCTCTCTTTCCCTTCTGCTATGGCTGTTCCACTGCTTGGGTTCCAAAGTGGCCTATGGGCCATCCACAATATTTCCTGTAAGATCTTTTTTTTCTTTTAAGAGTTCACCATTAAATTTTAATTGAAAGGTAAATGTCAGTTGGCTTTGAAGACAAGTGCTAAGAGATGGGATTGATTACTGTCTCAAAAAACCTGAGAGCCACAGCATGATGTAATAGGTAACGTGGGTCAGGAGTTGTCGGTTGGTCTGTACACAACTTGTTGTGGCCCTGCTCCTTACTTCCTATGTGCTGGTGTAATAAAGGTGATTAATAGTAAGCTCTTCCCATGAATTACCTATTGATAGCTTGAGGGCTGCGTGCGATACGGTGTGTCCTGTTAATGCCTCTTGGGGACAACCGGGCAGGGGAAACGTGGGGGGCACATGGCATAGATCCTTTAGTTGCCTCCTAATTTGTTCTACGTTCCTTTTCTCTCTCGGTGAGTCACACTCATCTCCCTGTGACTTGAGAGTTCATCCTGGGATCTCATGCCATCTTTCTGTCTTTATGAGAAGGTGTGTATGATGATCCACCCTAATGGTTTCTGTTGCTGGCTGTGGCAGCATGTTTTATGATGGGTGTGGTACATTCCCATTTTCTCTGTTGTGCATGTACAGGATTCACCTTGCAGCCCCACCCGTGGCCACTCCCACCCTCCCACTGGGAATCGCCCACAATAAGCTCTGTAATTACCTTTATTTGATCTGAGGAATGGATTTGGGAATCTTATTTGCACAGTCGTAAGCTGGGTATGTTAAAAGACTTTTGAATGACTGATTCACCGAGCAATGGTGTTGACCGGAGAAGCAGCAGAGACATGGAGAACTGAGTTCAGGAGCTACTGAACTGAGGTGGGATTGGAGTTTTTGCTTTGGAAGTGTCTGACTACGCTACACATAGAATCATTGAGGTTGGGGAAGACCTCTAAGCTCATCCAGTCCAACCGTGAGCCTAAACCTACCATGCCTACTAGACCAAAACGCCATGGCCACATGGTTTTTGAATGCCTCCAGGGATGGAGACTCCAAAACTGTACAAAGAGGAATTTCAGCTGTTATCACCTGTTTTGAGTTTTTAATGTTAGCAGACGAAGCTGCTGCAAGTTACAGTTTTCATTGGAACAGTTGATGGTAGTTTTACATTGGATAAAAATGAACAACAGAGCAGTGGTGGCTGTCTCATCCCTGGAGGTGTTAAAGGCCAGGTGAGATGAGGTTCTGAACAACCTGATCCAGTGGGAGGTGTCCCTGCCCATGGCAAGACGTTGGAACTGGATGGGCTTTAAGGTCTCTTCCAACCCAAATTGTTCTGTGATCCTATGAATCAGTGCAAGCTGCGGTTTGTACTTGTTTCATATGTTCAGTCTGGGCTATGCAGTCTGGTTTACACTGGCCTTTAGGACTTTCAGGAGAAAAAAAGAACCTGTATGCAGTCAGAAGTATTGCAGCACTAGTTCAAGCATTTGGTTTCTGGGGAAACCTTTGAAAAGAAAAAACAAAAAAACCCCAAGACTCGAGCTCCTACTTTGGCCTCTGAAGATCAAAGACCTTTCAGCATCCACCTAGCAACTAGTAACTCATGCAGGTAGCTCGCAGAAGCCCAGCTGATCTGGGGTGATGTATTCTGCTGACACCTATTCCTAGGCATGCATGAAAAATGTTGCATGTAAAGTAGGAAAGATGGAAGGACAGGTAATGGAGAATGGCTTATATTTCTCAGAAGGTAACCTACCTTCCTGTTCTAGCGTTGGCCTTTCTGTCCACAGAGCCTGAGTTTTGGTTTTGTACATGCACTTGTCAATACTATTTCGCGTGTTAAAGCGTTTCAAACCGGTAACTAGAGAAGCTGGGATGATAATTTGTTTGAGTTACCTGAAAGAGCTTTTGACGAGACGCCTTATCAAAAGATTTTAAAGGAACTAAACAAAATCATATCATAGAATGGTTTGGGTTGGAAAGGACCTTAAAGCCCATCCAGTTCCAATCCCACTGCCATAGGCAGGGACACCTCCCGCTGGATCTGGTTGCTCTAAGCCCCATCCAACCTGGGCTACTGAATATTTACTGAAATCCTTACTCTCCAAAGAAAAGGTCTTTGGGTGGATAAATATTTGGTTAAAAGATAGAAAACGAAACATAAAGGTGAATGATGGATTTTTTTGCAAGGAAGGAGGTCACTGGTGCCGGGGGTGATCTGTCGGGAGTCTGCTGAGTGTTTGTGTTGCTTAATTGACCTGGAAAAAGGGATGAAAACACCATGGCAAAATTTGCATATGATACTGTTAGTCTGAATAGTTGTGATGAAGCTCAGGTGGGAAGAACAGCAAAAGGGTCTTGTGAGGTTCAGGGATGGGGCTTTCAACCTTATAGGTAACCCTAAAGAGAAGCACAAAAACGTTGCACGCTAAAAAGCAATTCTGACTGCCTTTTAGCTGGCCAATAAAACTCAGGAAAGATGAATTGTTCTATGAATACATCAGCTCAGTGATAATAGCAACCACAAAAGTCAAGTCAAAGGTAAAGAATTGTGAGGAAAAAACAGAACAAACAGTTTTTCCGTGGTGAAAAACCATGATGCGTTTCTATCTTGAACAGTGTGCAGTTCTGGTTCTTCCTAACTCAAAGTTAAGTTTGTGCGGGAAAGGATGAGGAAAGCGCTGCAAGTCTGACCAAAAGTATGGACCAGCTTCCATAGGAGGAAGGAGTAAGTGGGTTTTGGCCTGGAAAGCCATGATTGGTGATGGTGAAAGAATGGAAGAGGTCTAAGGGGCATGGAGAGGGCGAGCAGGCATTGAAGGGCGCCTTCTAATTCAGCAGCTGTGGACCACCAGATGAGCCTAGCAGGAAGGAGGTTGCAAACTATCAGCTTAGCTGAGGTGATTCCTCAAGCAGAGCGTGGTAGAGCTGTGCAAGCCCTTACTGCAGCACGCTGGAGGCATCAAAACTTGTATGAATTCAAGGGATGGTTGGGCAGCTTGTGGAAAGGAAAACCCATTGTGGCTTATTAGACAGACACCAGTGCTAACTTAAGAAGTCTGTAACTTGTAAAGTCTTTGCTGTTTCTATGATTTTCACCAGGCATTTAGTCTTGTTCATAGCTGGAATATGATCCTAGCATAGGTGGGCCTGCGGTTTCACCCAGGATGGGTGTTTTCCAGTATTGTGTGCGTTGCATTGCACTCCATTTTATACAAAATCAGGGCGTTTTGGTTTTGATGCCATGAATTCTCTGCAGTGTAGAATCACAAAATCATTAAGATTGGAAAAGATCTCTCGGATCATCCAGCCCAACCGTCAGCTCAACCCCAGTCTGCCCAACAAACCATGTCCTGAAGTGCCTCCTCTGCACGTTTTTTGAACCCCTCCAGGGATGGGGACTCCCCCACTGCCCTGGGCAGCCTCTGCCAGGGATTCACCACTCTGTCAGTAAGGATATTTTTCCTAATATCCAATCTAAATCTCCCCTGGCACAACTTGAGGCCATTTCCTCTCATCCTATCCCTTGTTCCTTGGGACATAGTGGCTAATGTATCTCCAGAGGGATCCAGCTCCCTGCCTACAGGAGCAAGCACTCTAGTTACGGAAAAGGGGAGAGAAAAAACTCAAGGGCAATGAAATAGAAAGGTAAATGCCTGATTATCCCCACGCTCTTCCCTCCCTGCCCCCGAAATTAAAGTCGTTCATACCCCAGCATCAAGCTGGGAATTAAGTTTTGTAATTTAAAGCAGGAGGAATTGGAATATTCTTTGGAATAGCAGGAGGAGCAAGAGGCAGACAGGCTGAAGAATAAATGAGGGCCAGTTTGGAGATTAAAGAACCTTCTGAGACAATCTGGCCTGACATTATTGTGCAAAAATGAGTGCCATACAAATATTTTAATCCTTCAGGAAGGAATAACTGCTGAGAACAAGATGGGATACAAGGACTTGGAATTAGGGAGACTAAAAGGGCTTTGGGGGAGGGTGAAGGAAAAATGAGTCTAATACAGTGAACAGAACAAGAAGTAGTGCATGAAAGGCACTAAACTTCCCAGGAAGGAGCATGTTTATTCTTTGTAATCCTCGGAAAACCCAATGTCTGCTGTTAATGTAAATACAAAGGAAATTCCTTGGGGGGAAAAAAAGATCTGAGAATGAGGGAAACTATGAGAGAATAGGCACAGCCAACCCCATCCCTATTTACAGCTATGAGATATAAGACCAGCACAGGAGTCTCTAAATAGGGCCATAGCGGACAGACAAAGCTGCACCAACGCCCGTTCACTCCTCAACCTTCTCTCTGCTCACTGCAAAGTGCCCTGTGATTGCTCTTCCCTTTCACCCCCTCGCTCTTCCCAAGCCCTCCCTCCTCTCTTACGCCCACCTCTTCCCTAATTTATTCCTGGAGTCTGGTTCAGTTTTGTAAACACTGCTTCCTTACTGCTAAAAGCAAAAGTCTCAGGAACAGCTATTTGATTTTTAAGCTGATTTTATTGAATTCTTCATCTTACAGTATTTTAACTCTTTTGGGAAAATTCTTCAAGCTTTGGGAAAACCATTTCTCCTAAAAGAAGAGCAAAACTGTTTCTTTCCCCGGTTCTCTTCATTGGTTGTTTAAAAGCACATTGTTCAAGGCAGCGTGGCTTAAATGCTTGACAGAAAATTTAGGCAAAATAATGGGATTTATTCATCTAGGATGAACTCTTCTGCCTGGTGAACCAGGAGGTGGCAAGAGCCAATTTTTTTTTAGCCATTACCTGACTGAGCAGGAGAGAATGATCCCTGTGCTCAGCAAAACCACTGAAAAGGAAATGCACAACTATGTGTCCTCTTTGGGGGATGAAGTGCTGCTCTGGAGGGCTTACCTCTCAAAAGCATTCTATTAAACCATTAGAATCATGGAATCACTAAGGTTGGAAAAGCCCTCTCTGTTCATCCAGTCCAACTGCCAGCCCAACCCCACCGTGCCGACTAAACCATGTCCCCAAATGCCATATCTATATGCTTTTTGAAACCCATCGAGGGATGGGGACTCCAACACCGCCCTGGGCAGCCTCTGCCAGGGCTTCACCACTCTTCCAGTAAAGAAATTTTTCCCAATATCCAATCTAAACCTCCCCTGGCACAACTTGAGGCCATTTCCTCTGGTCCTATTTCTTCTTACTTGGCAGAAGAGACCAACACCCGCCTTGCATCAATCTCCTTTCAGGAAGTTGCAGAGCTGCATGAGAGTGGTTTTTTTCCACGTTTCCACTTTTTTAATGAACGTTGCAATAGAGAATCTCTTTCAAGAACTATCTATGTATTCAAAATAACACAATCTGGAGAAGAGAAGGCTCTGAGGAGACCTTATAGAGACCTCCAGTACCTGAAAGGGCTACAAGAAAGCTGGAGAGGGACTGTTTACAAAGGCTGGTGGTGATAGGACGAGGGGGAATGGGTATAAACTGGAGAGGGGCAGATTTAAACTGGACATAAGGAGGATTTCCTCACTATGAGAGTGGGGAGGCCCTGGCCCAGGTTGCCCAGAGCAGTGGTGGCTGCCCCATCCCTGGAGGTGTTCAAGACCAGGTTGGACGGGGCTTGGAGCCCCTGATCCAGTGGGAGGTGTCCCTGCCCATGGCAGGGGTTGGAACTGGATGGGCTTTAATGTCCCTTCATACTCAAAAGATTCTATGATCTACTTTCTGCTGTTTCTTAACCAATTCTGAATTCCATCTGTTTGTGTTTCTGTCCATCTGCTGAGTTCATCCTTTCAGGGCAAGTGTCTGCTCTGTTGATAACTGAGACAAATCATGTACCTCTCATTCTTTCTGTCCCAAATTATGGTTAATGAAAATATCTAACCCCGAGTGTTTAAAAAAAAAATACTTAAAACTCGATTAAATAAACCACAAAAATTAGAAAATGTGAAGTTTATGGCTTTTTAAGGAAAAATTGCATTCTATTACCAAGCGAGTGGTGTTCCTCACCTCTCACTTATAAGAAAGCCCCAATGACTTTAGAAAATAGACATTCTCTTCACCACAAAACATGAGGTAATAGTACCTTTTGAAGTAAAGGAAAGGCATTTCACAGAAACAGCAAACATCCCAAAACTGGGTGTGCAGAAACAGTTTTGCAATCAACAGCCTGAATAAACAGTCTCTGTTTTCACTGAGGAAGCATCACTCCAGCAGTGGATTGAATTAAACCCACATACACAACGCTGTTGACGGATTCTTAAGAGAGAGGGAAATCACAAGCAAGGAAAAGGTGGAATTTTTCTTTAGAGTCCTGCATTTTTCCCCTGTTGTGTTGCATTTGATGCGCACACACCATCTTGCAGCTCATGAAGCTCTAGAGATGCTTCCCGGGAGGCTCACGCCCTCTCTAACATGGATTTTATCCATTCATTTCTTAGCGTGAAAAATTAACTCCTTAATAAATATGGAACCTTACATTTTTGGGAGCAGACAGATGTAAAAAGGCTGGAAGTATGCTCGGTTCTTCTCTTAAAATATTAAATTTCAGTGATCCATAAAACATAATTAACCACTCTAAGGGGATTACCACATTAAAGAGAGAGATGTAAAACTAAACAGATTACAAAACCCATTCTGTTTTCTTATACATAAGAAATAATGCAAATTAAACTTTTTATAGGTGTTTGTTTCCAAAGCTTAAAGCCCAGCTGATAACGAATATTCATTAAGGGACGAGAAATACAGTTTTGCATTATTAACTCTGCCCTCAGAATAGTGATTTCGGGAGCAAAAGGAGGATTAGTATATTAAAATGTCTTTGTATATTATAGAAACCCCACAGATCTTTATCGACATCGATAACAGCAACAGCTCAATGTCTTCCTTCGTCTTGAAGTCCTCTATGATTAATAATTTTTCAGTCATTTCAGTGTTGGGTTTTTTTCAGAGTGGCTAACTAAGTATAGGACTAAACTTGTGTTATTATGGTATGTTGGGAGCCTATAGACTGCGATACGAGAACAGAACATGGTGTTACAGACTTCAGCAGAATGCAAAAACATCAGCAAGGGAAAAAAGCTTGTGAATAAAGACCATCCTGCTTGGAGACCCTAGATATTTATTCATAAAAGAATGTCTTGAAATTAATTAACCTGTTGTATTTTAGTCTTTTTTTTTGTTTGCAGTCACATATTTCTGCCCTCAGTTGTTTTTTTTTTCCAGCGGAATCCAGGATTTTATATTATGGTAGCAATCGGTTATGAATGGTGTTTTATGGTCAAGGAGATTTGTGTTTGGGAGTAGTTTTATCGGAGGCTGCGTGGGACGGATTTCTCTATAGGAAGCTTTTGTCAGCTTCAGTTATTCTTTCTGCTGAAGTGGCCAGTTAGCTGCTGGAAGCAACCTCATCCTTTCATTTCTTTGGCAGCTTGTTTAGTGGTGGTGGTGGTGGCTTCTTGTGGCAGACCCCATGCTATGACCGAAGACCCCTCTTCCCTGTGCTTGGGGGGTCTGTAGAGCAGAGCTATAAAGCGCCTGGGTTTCATATCAAGGTCTTTTCAGCAAAAATGGGTTCAAAGTCACAGGAAAGCTGAGGCTGGGAGGCACCTCAGGACCATCTGCTCCAGCTTCCCTTGCTCGATGCTAGGGCTCCTCTATTAAAGCAGGGAGAGGGATATCAGCAGGACCTTCCAGTAGCTGAAAAGGCTACAAGAAAGCTGAGGAGGGACTATTTACGAAGGCTTGTAGCGATAGGAGGAGGGGCAATGGGTATAAACTGGAGGGGGCAGATTTAGACTGGACATAAGGAGGAATTTCTTCACCATGAGGGTGGGGAGGCCCTGGCCCAGGTTGCCCAGAGCAGTGGTGGCTGTTCCATCCCTGGAGGTGTTCAAGGCCGGGTTGGATGGGCCTTGAAGCAACCAGATCCAGTGGGAGGTGTCCCTGCCCATGGCAGAGGGGTTGGAACTGGATGGGCTTTAAGGTCTCTTCCAACCCCCAAACCATTCTATGATTCTAAAATAGCAAAGAAGAAAAAAGCACGTGCGTAGTTTCTTCTGTCAGGGAAATAGAAAGCCTCTAGGGCAAAGGAATTCTTCATCTGAGTTCTCTTTATTTGGTTTTCTATAAAGTATTCCTTTCCTTCTCACTTTCTGAGTTAATTATTGCCAATTACCACTGCTGCTATTGTGATCCTGGGTGTATCTTAAGGTTTTTTTGAGGTGCTCTGTGCTGCTGGAATACTGAATACACAAGAATCACAATTTTTATTTTGGCAAGAACGCATATTTGTGCACTGGTAGTTCTGAAATGAAGGTGGAAACCTCATTCTTAGAGTGTCTAAAGACAGAAGCAAGTATCCTAGATCCATCATACGCTTATTTTTCAGAATTCCACGATGATAAGATTTGATTATCCAAATAGTTAAATTCAGTTTAACTGGTACAAAATTCCTTCTGTTTCATTATATGTGTATTTCTAGTTTCCACATTTTCATTTTATCTTTCACTTTACTTCGTTATTCCTTCCCAAATCTGTTAGCTTAACAGCGTCTTTATATGTGGGAAAATCTTCTATTTGTGTATACCTCATCTTTTCCTATTTTGAATATATATTTTAAAATCATCTTTTCTGTGGAAGCTTTCAATAAGGAACCATCACCTGCTTTGTGTCCCTTTGATACACATGGATGCACAGAGAAATCTCGCTGATTTTCCCTGTTGAAAACAGTCCCCTGGTCTATTTTTATAGAGCCAGGGAGGAGAAAAGAACAGGCACGACTGAATTATGCGGTGCCACGTTTTTGTTTCTGGCTGTTAAGTTTGTCTGCTGAAAACCACTGCTAGCCGATGCATGCAAATAGGCTGCAGGGCACTCTCACCTATGCGAGAATGGACAGAAACATGGGAAGCTTTTCCTAGACTTCTAGGGAGTTTTAATCATTGGATGAAAATTCTGTGGGACAAAGAGTTTTTCTGTACAAGTGCAGGAATTATACAGTGTGTATCGAGCTGATATATACCCATAGATTGTAAACTTCCATATATTTATCTAACTAGTGTTTTCCCTCAGCACCTCAGAAGATGATGTGCAGACTGTCCCAAACAGAGGACCTTGCATTAATTGGTTACTCTTGAAAATGTTGGTCCTGGTGTTATAGATTCATGGAGCGGTTTGGGTTGGAAGGGACCTCAAAACCCATCCAGCCTCCCACTGGATCAGCGGCTCCAAGCCCCATCCAACCTGGCCTTGGACACCTCCAGGGATGGAGCAACCACAGTTTCTCTGGGCGAGGTATGCAAGTCCCAAGTGCTTTGAAAGGTTCCTCTAAAGGATGTCAGACAACATGTGTTACCAAACGAGAACTGAGCTATCACAAAGCTGACCCCAAACCCATAGGGTAGATCAGGTGTTCTCCAGACGCTCTGCATTTCAAAGGAAAAAAAAAACCCAGCCCAAATCTATTCCTGGGTGGAAAAGTAGGGCAAACATTAATTAGCGACCTTAAAGCACAATGGAAAACTAACGGGGCAATGCCAAGTCAGAGTATGAGAAATTCGGGAATATTAATGTCCGCCTCTGATCTCGTACACTGAAGAATACGTTCTCAGCTCCCAGAGGACAGGGCTGAGGCTTTTTGACGTCTTAAGGTCCAGTGGCCTCAATTAATTCCCATCGAGCGAACTTGGAGACTCAGCTGCAGTCACTACGGAGCTGCAGGTCTTTGGCTCTGAGAATTTGCTGTGAGTGCCGTATCAGAAGACTAAAAGGAGTTCCTGTCTGGAAACTAGGAAGTCTGAGGGAATTACAGGTTGAACTTCAGTTCCCAGAAAAGAACAAAATTAAACAACCAAACCAACAAACTAAGGGAAAGGGGTCGAAAGTAAAAGCCATTACAGAATCACAGAATCACAAGGTTGGAAAGGACCCATTGGATCATCGAGTCCAACCATTATGAATTTGCTAAGCAGGAATTATCCTCCTAGTGTAGTTTTCCTGTGTAGTGATCTTACAAGAAGAGAAGAAGGTGTAAATAACAGCTTGGCATTGGTGAGGCTTCTACGCTGTCTCCCGTGACGTTCTCATAAGCAAACTAAGAAAATCTATATTAGATAAAACTCTAGTAGAGGGGAAGTAAAGTTGGGTGTGGTAGAGCATCAGGAGTAGTTATTGACTGTTGTCAGAATAAAAGGGTATTTGGAGTGGATTTCTTCGAGAGCCTGACACTAGTTGGTATTTTCACTAATGACTTGTGTGATAGACCAGAGAGGAACACTATTCAAATCTGGAGCCAGTGTGAAGATGGAAGGGTTTGCATAGGCATTTAGAGGATTAATATTTAAAAGGAGTTGGGGAAAAAATGATCTGAAGGGAGTAAAATGCAGTTCAATAATGACTAAGTTCACTATCTAGGTAGGAATAATAAACCCTGCAGACAGCGAATGAGAATGAGGGATTGGGTAGCAGTTCTGCATAAAAAGATCTCAGAGTTTTAATGGGTTACTAAATGAACCTACTTCAGCCACATGGTGCCACAACGAAAAAAGATGTGCTAGCAGGTCTAAGGTGATTCCAGAAGTGTATTCACTGAGACTGGTGAAGTTAACTCCTCTCGGTGTTGGTAAAATATCAGCTGGAGGTTTGCGTCCAGGTTTGCTCACTGTGTTTGAAACAATGGACTCCAGTTTGGAGTCCAGTTCCTTTTCTGGGAACTCCAGTTTGGAGTCCATGGGAGAAGAATGCAAATGGGCAGGGGCCGAGAGACTAAAGGTTGACAGAATTAAGGTTGTTTAGGCTGGGAGAGAATTTATATTGAAGGACATGTCAAGTCTTTTTTTTTCTCCTCTTGTTCTTTCTTCATCTCTGCAGCTTGGGAGGACAATCCCTGGCTGTTTAATTATTCCAGCTGGGAAAATAGTAAATTATTTCCTTCTATGAATTACTTACATTCCTGGGAGAACAGGTTCCTGTCTAATATTTCTGGCATCCTACCATTTGCCCACAGAGGGGAATGTTGCAGGGACCTGTCCTGGCAGGTCTGTTGAACCAGCAGTTAAGTGTTTGCAGGGCAGGGATACCTACCCATTCCAGGAGTAAAGTACGGGCTAGGTGTGGAAGTTGTAAGCTGACACTAGATGAGCTCCTTTGAGAGGCTCTAACAAACTGGTGAGGCAGCAGTACAGAGGGAAACAAATTGGGTTAAAATGACAGCATGTTTAGCTTCATTACATGACTCTGATGGAACCTCACCCTCTATGCTTCATTCATTTCTGAGCACTTCACCAACAGAATGATAATAATGCTCTGGATTGCAGTAGCCCTGTCTCATCCAAACATCTTCAAATGATTTTACATATATTTACTGAGCCTCAAAAGACACGGCTGAGATTTGTAAAGGCTGTGCAGGGATCACTTTGCTAACCACACGTTTAGCAGCTCCCTGCAGTGCTCGGCAGCATTTAACAGGGAGCAAAGAATGCAGGTTTCATTTTGAAAATGTTAGGGAATTTAGGATAAATGCTTCTAATAATATTTCACGTTATTGTTTTGTTTGTACAATGCAAAAAGTAACTTTGTGAAGACCTCTGAAAGTCTCGAGCCGCCTGATGCAGAGGGGAGGTGTCCCTGCAGGTGGAACTGGATGGGCTTTGAGATCCCTTCCAACCCAACCTATTCCATGATTCCATAATTCTGTCATTCTATGATATTCTGTCACAGTTGTTTGGCGTATGTGGCTCTTTTAAGTGTTAATTTGAAGGAAGAACAGTGGCTATTCGGGACGAGGGGGTTGCAAGAAGCTGGCAAACCCACCGTGCTGGGTTATAGTGAGGGGTCTCTGCTTTCTCAGCATCGTAGAAGAAACCACCGGTATCTCATGTGTGACCGAGAGACTTAGTTGTACAAGAGGGGAGCCAAAAATGGGCTGTGTTGTACAGCACTTCATCGATTTAGAAACAAATCAACAAAACCTCAGGATCTCTATCTATGGGATGAGGAGTCGGTGAGGGAAGGAGCAAGGAGCTGGCTATGATTACGAGGGAACAACTTTAGTTTATATTTGAAATGTGGGAGAAAGGCTAATTATTTTCCTAATCTTATTGAAAGTGGCAGTGTCTGATAACTAGAATTGGCCAAGACTTTGCTTTTAGTCCTTGGCATAAGCAGTATCCTGTCGGTAGCACCATGCTGGGCCATTGATGCCATGATGACTTGGGTGGAAGAGCAGCACCTCCCGACTCTGCTTCCTACAGCAGAATTGGGCTCCTACTCAGGATATTCCAGTCTCCTTCAACCTTGCGTAGCTTCTGAGAACGGCCACCTTGCTTTCAAATCCTCCCTAAACGAAGAGTGGCCTCGGAAAGCCGTGACACTGACCACACTCACAGACGTGTGAGAAGAGGATTTTCTTAGTGCAGATTAAGCAAGAAATACAATCTCTGTAATTAATCGCTTTGTCTTTTGGGCTTATGATTTTTGAGGTGCAGGAGTGTTTGACCCAACTGCTAAAGCTCAGGTTTTCTGAGTAACGGCCGAGGACATGGTCAGAAAGAATAAATCCTATCAGCTTGGGAGTTATCTCCGTTATTATTTCCACGGCTCATAGACACTGACCTACCACGTGCTGCTTCAGTTATGCCACGTCCAAAATAACACTTTTCCTTACTTTCCAACGAACGCTGTCGGAAAAGACAGGTTCCAAAGTTTCTGTATGAGTGAGGCATAACCTGCTGGAATATTTTGCATCTGTAATTATTGGGTTTATAAGCAGGACAGAGTCGTACATGTAAAAATTCTTCATTATACATTCTTCAGCGCTTTGAGTCCCTACCTTTTAAAGGCTAAACGCGTAATGGGGTAAAGTTTGTTTTGTTTTCTGGTTTTGTTTTTTTTTTTTGGTATTTTATGCCTTTTAAATTATATTGCATGGATTACTGCAGAGTTTCTGGCTTTATCTCTAGCTGTGGTCTCTTGGGGCTGTAATTAAAGGCTCCTTTGGGTTCTAATGTGAATCAATTATAAATATGTTTTTGCAGGACTTGGGAATTGCTGTTTTGGATTTTTTTTGGAGGCCGCATCGCTGTCTCCCAGTCCTCGATCGTATAACAGCCCTTGAAGCAAGGTTATGGGAGCGATTTAATGACTGAAAGTAGCTCGGCATGGCACAGCTTCTTGCGCTAAATTTCTGGAGTTTGTGGTCAAAAAGATTAGAACGTTGTTGTTGCGGTTAATGTTTAGTGTCCAGGAATCCTAAACAATTATGTTTTCTTTTTATTTCTGTTTTTACAACACAGATGCTCTAAGAGGACACAGCACATTCTCCGGGGGGGTTGTGTGTCTGTCTTATTATCCCCTTCAAAACCTGTATCTCAGCAACAAGCTATTCTCCTTGAGAAGAAAAAGTCTGTTATCACAAGGAATGGGTCAGAAAGACATCGCTTCATGTGGGTGTCCCTCTTTCTATGCTTTCTGCTCAGTGTTTTGCAGGAATGGCAAGTGTCCCCGCATTCCTGGCAGGTTCCTATGTTACACTTGTCACAGCGACATGTAGATAATTCCATTTAGTCCCTGGAATACTCGACTGAATCGTATCTTGGTAACTAGCACATGGCTCCAGTTATATCTAGGAACACAACGATGTTACACGAGTATCTGCGCTCGTGTACAGCCTAGTCCTTTCTCACACCATGTTTTAACACTTGGGGCAGAGTGTAGGAGCTCAAATTACCAGGATAGAGCCCCTTATTTAGTTTACATTAATACTACTTCTCCCCACATTCATCTCCCCACCCTGGGATGCAGGGTGAGCAATGCACTTTAGTGTGTATTTTCTTCGCTGCATAGATAACACAGTACATCACCTGGCTGAAAGCAAAGTACACCGTCCTTTACCTCTTAAGAAACACTCGTTCTAGATATTAAATATTTTTTGTTCTTCTATGCTCATAATTATCTATGAACAAAATACATACATTTTCAGCACTAAAATCATCCAGTTCAACCCAGCTCCTATCAGCAGTCACGTTAAAAACATATGAACCCAATAAACCAAACAAAACCAACTCTAGAATAAAGCCATTCCATGATTCTATTATTCTATAACTCCAATTCCCTAAGATTTAATCGGCTGTCCGGTGAATCTGCAGGAGGGCCAAGAGTGAATGGTGGCTAGCAGTTATTTATAGGTTTGATAATTATTGTTTGTAGCACAAACAGTCCCTTTCTTGCTGGAAATCTAACAGTCTGAAACTAAGAAGAGAAATAAAGTGATACGCATCCTGCGTGTATAAAGAAATAAGAAACAAGTATCAATTTGCTGTGCTCAAATGCAGTCGTTCCTGCAGTCGGCACATCCCAGCTCCTCTCAGGATGTCACCGCTCACCATTCAATGTAAAGTCTAAAAGTAGCTCTCATCTACCACTACAAAACACACGAGGCAAAAGGAAGAGATTTGCAAAAGAGGCCATAGTAAAACCAAACTCGATTCCCAAACAGAACACCCCGAGCTTTTGATTCGCCATTGGAAATTTTGAAATAAATCTCTAAACTGTCAGACAGGCTTCCCACTTCACTTTCCTTGGTTTGTCTTTCTGTCATTTAATTATCTCTTTTTCAGGTAATGGTGAGCCCTTCCAGCTTTGTAACCATGGAACAGAAAGTAGCTTAGGTTAAGCTGTTACGCACCCGCGACAAGAAAAGCTATTTTTTTTCTCCTTTGGGAAATCACCCACAGCCTTCACTTCTCCCGGTAATCGCCCAATGGATCTATAATCTTACCTGGTGTCTTCTTGGCTCCTTCTCTTGCTGCTCTTCACTCGATAAATACCTATAGGAGTTGCCGAGGAATGGGATGTAGGTGCTGACCTTCCCCTTCCCTCAGCTTGAAGTTCTTCAAAGTCAGCCTCGGGGACTTCAGATTAAATAGATGAGCCAAGGCAAAAAGAGTTCTGCTCCCCCTTCCGTTTGGCTTTCACGGTTGAATTCTAAAAAGCTATATGAAGTTGTCAGAGGTTTCCTCTTACCTTTTTACTGAAGCAAAACGGCGTGCTGCTGCTCCGGGACAGGATTAGGTCATTCAAACAGCCCTGCAGAGAGAGTGGAGGCTCAGCGGTACAGAGCCTCCAAAGGCTGGAAAGATCTGATCTTACATCAGGTGAGAGAAGGCAACTGGCTAGGCAAGCCAATAATTATGATATCAGCTCTTGTTTGCCTCGGGCAGTCCTGCATTTAATAAGAATACAAATATGACTAAGCTGCAGGTTTTTTTTTTTTTCCTTGTTCTCTTGGTAATTCTTCAGAGAAGTTGGGCAGGTACTGAGCTCTAACTGTCTGGAGAGAGAGTGCTCCCTCTCAACCTCTCTGTTTTTCTTTTGATTTAAAACACCCATCTGTTACTGTGTTTTGCAAACTCATTATCCACCTGTGGTTATTAAAAACGCTCTTTCCTGGCACGGATTTTGCCATACTATCAGAAAGGATTCAGCCAACAGCAACAGGCGCCTTTCTTACGTTTGTACAGTCTGAACTCTTCATGGAAAGGACCTGTGGCTCCACCATAGAACGTCAAAACACGTTGCACCGTCTAAACGCAAGAAGAACACTGCAAGACTGGTAGCCTCGAAGTAATATTCGCTCCCCAGAATAGAGCGCCTTAGCACAGTCATAACAACAAAACCAGATTGGAGGAGTGTACGCATTTGTGTGGGCATGTGTGTGTGTGTATATTTATGTGCAGAGGTCTGGGTTTTGCGTGCAAATATGTAGAGTGGAGTATGAATTTAAATGTGCAATGGCAGGAATATGTATTTCAGCCTTACCTGGCTTTGTGCACACTCTACAGTCCCCTACACAAACCTGATCACACCTACTGTAATAATACTTACCTACCTCATAGGGTGTTGTGAGGATTAATTAATGTTTGTAAAGTGCTTTGAAGATGAAAAGCCTTGAATGACTGCTAAATATAATTATCGTCATTCCACAAAACAGCAGAAACATCTTTGCGGCCCCCAGGTTATTGTATAGGTACACCCATATTTATCTGCTGTGATTATGGTGAGATAGTGAAGGAGGTCTTGAAACTTTGATAAAAACACACACTTTGCTTTGGAAGATGCATTTACGTTCGTGTTAAGTTCATGAAATGGTTGTGTGATTCCTGTTGCAGAGTACATCGCACAGATTTGTGATAGAAAGTGACCTACCACAGCATCCGCGTGTTGTAATAATTAGAACTGGTGGAAGGAAAGCCCTATTTTTACCTGTGGTGAATTATTTCCTATCTAGAGTTTGCTAGTTTGCTCTTATTAGATCTATCAGGAACTTCCGATACTAGAAATCAAGACTGTCAATTTATCTGCTGGATCTTGTCGAGATAGTGGGCATGGAATGTTGGTGGATGCGCTCTTTCCCATCTGGAAGATCCTGAAGATAGCGCTAGGTTATTATTTGTCCTTTCCAAGGGCTTTCAGATTTGGTGCTCCTCAGGGTTACAGGGAAGATTCTGGGATGATTTGGGCTACGCTTGACATGTTAATTATTCATAAAGTCTGCGCTACCCTTAATTTATGATTCTTACTCTGATGGCTGAGAGACAAATGTGAGATGGTTTTACTTTAGTAACGAACTACGCCAGCCCAGAACAAAGCCGGGTAATGGCCTGATTATTAACCCCGACTCCACAGTGGGCTTTGCAGCCTTCCTTGAAACCCCGATTGCTGCAGCTTTGTAGTTATTGGTACCTAAGTTAGCTGGTTCAACATTAACCTGTTGGGTGTGTTTACTCGAGCTGGCGTCACAGGTCGATTGCAGTGCAGAGATAAGATCCTAAATGAAAGTGAACCACTGCCTGGCAAGCATTATCTCGTTTTTCCTGGGATAACTACCAGGAGGAAATACCTAGAGGAAAGGGGGATGTCAGTATTTGCTGCAGACTTCTCCTGCTCCTCACCAGTGTGTACACAGCCTCGTAGCAACATCCACTTTTGCGGGCAGGAGGAGCACAGCCCACCCAGCTGTGCTGCTTTGAAGTGTTCCTCCTTCTGACTGGCAAAATAGTGCTGTAGAATTCAAAGTTAGTGGGTTTTTTTCCCCCCTTCACAGCTATCTTATAATTGACTAAAAGAGTTTCGTTAAACTAGAACAGTTTGATCATAGAATGGTTTGGGTTGGAAGGGATGTCAAATCCCATCCAGTTCCACCCCCTGCATTGGGCAGGGACACCTTCCACTGGACCAGGGGCTTCAAGCCCCATCCAACCTGGCCTTGGACACCTCCAGGGATGGAGCAGCCACCACTGCTCTGGGCAACCTGGGCCAGGGCCTCCCCACTCTCACAGAAGAACATTTCTTCCTAAGATCTCATCTCAGTCTCACCTCTTTCAGCTCAAAACCATTCCCCTCATCCTGTCCCTGCACTCCTTGATATCTCCCCAGCTTTCCTGGAGCCCCTTTCAGTCCTGGAAGCTGCTCTAAGGTCTCCCTGGAGCCTTCTCTTCTCCAGGCTGAACAACCCCAACTCTCAGTCTTCAGGAGATGGAGCCCTGTGCCACAAGCAGAGAAGACACCAAGAGGCCAACAGCAGAACAAACTCGGTTTTGTCAGACCCAGACTGGAGCACTGTAATGAGTTCACTTTAGGTCTGTTCTTGGTCTGAACATTTATTGAAAGACTGAGGTGTTTATTTAGTGTGCCGGCAACCGTCTTGAACTGTTAAATTCTGTTCTCAGATGTGATCTTTCAGTTTTTTTGGGGAGGAAAAAATTAATTGCAGCCATCAAAGCATTCAAAGTGCAAATCAGTGGTACCAACCCAGCGCTGTCTGACTGAGGCTGTGGATTGAAGTAGGAAAGCCGGCAGGTTTAAAGGGCTCCTCTCCCCTTTTACGAGGGCTCAGCTGCCCATTGAGGGTTCCTAAAGGGACAGTGATGTTTAGCGCTTCTACGTAGGCAGCGCCGCACGGAGTCTTTGTGAGCTGTGCAGAACGAGTGGCTCAAGAACCTGCTTCCATATCTGTTTCCTTCAATAATCTCTTTCCTGCAGTGCCACGTTTGGGTATATGAGGTTGTTTTATAACAGAAGTTGGAAAAATATTATCTTCTTATTTTCCACAGTTTGATCCTTGTCTCAAACGTTTTTTTTTCTGGACTGGCTAATGCTTTTCAAAGCAGAGAACCAGTGATGGATAAGGTGCGTGTGACAGTTCGTATGCAGTCCAGAACATCTGGCCATTTTTAACATAAAATGTGGGCTCCCTTACACAGAACACCACTGTTGACCTCATTATAAACCCCTCTTGCTATTTAAAATCAACAAGAATGGTCTTGCTGATCTGCAATTTTGTCAATCAGGAGATCTCCCTGTGAACTCGCTTCATTTTGTACCTGACCAGAACATAAATTTATTCCTTTGATAAAATAGTCTTATTTAATTTTTTTTAGCGGGGTAATTGCTTATTTTTAATACCTTGTTTATATTTTATTATGCAGTGATGGCAGCAGTATTTGTTATCATAAATAGCTTTACAGGCTTACAATTTTTCTATCCTAACATTTGGATGATGAGCCTACAAAATGACTTGGGACGTAATCTAACCAGCTATTCTGCCACCATTAAGTAGGAAAAGTGGCCCAGCATCTCTCCCTTGGGATCACCTGAGAGTAGACACACCTGGGTGTAACTTAACCGTCTGCTCTGCTGCCTTTAAATAGTAGTCAGGGCTTGCTTTTTATCTTCTGAGATATCCTTAGGGAATACACACCTTGGTTTAACCTACATACACTTCAGTCCATTTTTGTCCCTGAGAAATAATTCCAAGTGCATTCACCTGGTAGTTTAAAGTGTCTAGAAAAACACATTGGTACACTGAATTTATCTACTTCAGCGTTCGATGTATTTAAGACAGTTTCATTCTCTTTGTCTCTTCTTTTGACAGAATATATCCGTCTTTTGCCCTGTTGTTGCAGCTCAGAGGAGTTGCGAGTCGCAGTATTCGGTTGGGAGGCTGAAGGATAAAATTCGCAGGGGACACCTGAATTATAGCCTCCAAATCTGGCACACCCATAAGATGCTCTTTTGTTGGCATTTGCAGAACTTTCTGTTTGCTAATTGTTTAATCTTAAATTAAAATACGAAGAACCATCATTACACCTGAAATATCATTTCCTGACCGGTGATTTAGTGTTGCCTATAAAGCATCTGTAGCAATGTGACAGCAACTGTAAGCTGTTATTGTTTTGTTCCTTTAGAAATGAGGATGAGCTCAGGACGTGGTGTTAGACTTGATTCTGTGCCTTTCTGCTCTAGGTGAAATCCAGGTAGGTGATCGAGACACGTGTTTCAGTCATTGTGTTATCTCGCGATGGGGTTTGGTTTGCTTTTTTGACAAGGTTGCTCTTAGGATGCAACTTTTAATATAAGAGTGAGATAATTAATTTAAGACAGACATTAGGCTAATGGAGTAATGATCTCTGATTCTCCTCACAGGTTTATTTTCTCCTGTGCTTGGTTATTTGTGCCTTATAACTCTCCGGTGTCATGGTCAGGACCCTGATTCATTCCGGGGTGGCTTCACCTTTCTCCTGTCCTAGAGGAGGAATGATTGTTTTTCCTTGGAGCTGATCACTGTATATCCACGAAGTTTCAGACCTCAGAACCAGGCTGAAACATCGTGTCATGTAGCATAAACCTCCTTTTCTTCTCACAGAAGGTAATTTGCGAAGAGCTGGCAGCGTTCTCTCGACTTTCTCTTTTCTGTTGACATTGCATTTCAGGAAGAGTCTTTGGTGATTTTCTTCCCATTTTTTATTGTTATGGGGTTAACAGAGAAAGCTTTCCTAGCCTGAAGCTGCTGGATAAGTGGTAGCTTGGCAGGCTGTCTTTGTTTGTTTCGTCTTATGGCTTCTTCAGTTTTGGCTGCCAGGCTTTGTCTAACATCCCGGAGTTGTGCAGAATGAGGTTATTGGTGGAGTTTTGGTGACGTGACAATAATGAGGACAAAATCTCCTTTACACCAGCTTCCAGCGCCCAATAACGTGATGAATGTATTCTCTGTCATCATTAAGAATGTAGAAGAGCATGGCCGATGTCAGAAGACAAATGCTCAAGTCCTGGAAGTCTTTAATTGAGCCTCTTGATACTGGAAACTTTGGTACCGATATTTGAGAGAAAAGAGCAGTTGGCCGATATCTGTCTAGCCACCTCAAACTTCTCTATCTAAATAGGACTTTCTAAAGGTCAGACCACAGGAGACTCAAAGGAGAATGCTCCTGCATTCAGGTTTAAAGGCCCCGAGGGGCTGTGGGAGCTTCAAGAACATGTGGAGCTCCAAGTGAGGCCTTTGAACCATATGAGTCTTGCAAAGCCAATCCCGTCACATTCAGGATTTTGAATGTTATGCAGGTTTGGCCACTTAGCACTAAGGCATAAGCAACGAAATGATCACTCATACATTACTTCATACCATTGCTTTTAAGGCTTGCTGCCTGCTCTCTTTATTTTCCATTTATTTCAAGCTGCAAGATGTTTTCCAAGGCGTTGATTAACCCCAAACTGCACATCTTTTAGCTCTGGGGCTATTATCTGCTCTGTTCCTCCTCGCTGCCCTTCTATCGTGAACATGCCGTGCCCTTTCCTGGAACTGTGACAGAGCTTAGAAACAACATTTGTTTGTGAATGACTCGATGTTGCTTTGTGGTACAGATGAAGAATTTTAGCGATTTAACTGTTAGCTCTGCAACCCAAGCTGAAATGCATCGTGTTCTTGCACCACTCCTTCACAACAGCCGAAGAGAAGCGCTTCTGAATTGTTTGAGGACCTCTCAGAACAGCGGAGTGCCTTCAGCCTCTGCTGCGCTTCCCAGCTTGCAGAACCTCCTCCATTCCTTTCAAATAACTTACGGGTTTGCTGACACCTGGAATATTGCTTTTGGAGTCGCCTTGCTCAGCACGTTTTCTGTAGAAGCTTAGGAATAGCGCAGCAAGAGATAAACAAGCCCACCTCGGTGCCCCAACCTTTAACCAAGTTTCTAACCGGTTAGCGACATGATTGGTTCCAAATAGGATGATTAATATTTAGCTAACTAGAAGACAGCTAACAGTGTTTTACTCCTGCCAGAGGCTTAGGCTAGCACATGATTAGCTTCTTATAACTGCCTTGGCAGAAGCGTGTGTGTGTGTGTGTGTTGGTTTGGATGATGGGGTTTTGTTTTTTTTCAGCCCCTTAACCATGTCTAACAACCAGTACAACTGGTCTGTCCTCTTCCTTTCTTGGAGCATGCCTGGATGTTCCCAACTCCAGCTCTCCATAAGCGGCTGGTGCCAATACATGCACGCCCTTTTAGCGTTTCTCCACTGTCATAGACTTCAGGGGAAACGTTTGCCTCAGCTTCCCAAAACACACCAACAATATGTGAAATACAGATGTATAAACAGGGTTTAATAGACTTGTATTGCAGAAAAACTGGTTTAGGAACACGACCTAAATTGAGTTCTTGAAATATGAGTCTCTTATGAGCTCTTTTATGGTTATATCTGCAGTATTTATAGGCAAAGCGGCTTAATATCACCCCGACGAGGTGTTACCTCAAGTTCTACCAGATATTATTGTGTTGATTTTGAAACATAAAGAAAAGTGGGAAGAGTTTACATGGGACATTCATAACGACTAGTATACTTGGCTTTTCCTGAGCAATTATAGTGTGAATGCAGCCTGGGATGAATTATTAGATCCAGTCTGAGGCATTGCTTGGATTTGGGGAAAGACATAGTGCATTGAGCAGGAAGGGTATGGATCTCTGCCTGGCTGTTGGTCAGGGCTCTGAGCTGACCTTCCTAACTCCTATATGCCAGACTTTAGTGCTGTCAGGTCAGTAATCAGAACTACACGAAAGAGGCTTCCACCATCCTGTCCGAAACCTTTTCACATCTCTCTTGGGCAATCCTCCCTTCGTCTTCATCTTTATCTTCACACACAATAGTGGAAAACATCAAATCTTTTGCTTCCGCAAACAGCAGCTGAAATCATCCCAGCGGCATTATCTTAGAAACTAGAAAATGATTCAATGAAAGAAGGAATGAATCATATAAATACTCAAAGTGTTGTACCTCAGCAATGTCCCTCCCTTCTTAGTACAAAGCAAAGAACAAAAGCAGGCTGCTGCCCGGCCTGGGCCCCTCCTAGATGACTTACTGGGACTGTGAAATCATCAGAAGCCTAGGAAAGAAGTGCTTATGCAGCATTTACGACTTGATTTTCTTCTCTTCAGTTCTCTGTAAGCGTGGAACTGGTAACTGTGTCCTCCTAAACGCCTGCGTGTATTCCAGGAGATGGATGATGAAGGGCAGTGGCTGAAGAAAATATATTACGTTCACAGCTTTCTGGAGGGCTTTCACATTTCAGAAATGGAAAATGGATTTTCAGAGCTATTGCATGCAAGAAGGGGCATAAACACTTGTAAGGTCATGAAAATACGAACCCACATTTTCATCGCTGAGAATGACTTTAAACACTCTCTTAGAAAACAAGCAGTGTTCAAATGGAAAGTTATAATGGGGGTAAAAACCCTGAACAGGTCATTAATTCCTGTCTGGCAGAAGAACTGAGGTTGCTTCAGCACTTAGAGAGCTTCAGGGAGAAAGAAATATTGATCTCAAATTGCCAGATTTTAAATGAGCTGCGTGAGGTATACGATTCAGAGTAACCCCCGTAGAACGTATTCAGTACAAATGATGTTTTGGAAGATGGTTGCATAAAAGATTAAAAGAATGAAGGTGCATAAAAAGAAAGCGATTGCAAGTGAAGTTTTCAGTCTGAATTCAGTTAAAAACTCCTTAAGCGAGTGTTAGGAGTCCATGTGATTCTCCAAACACTCCAGTCTGAAAGGGTTCGTGGGAAGCAATAGGACTGTGTCACCTTCAGAGTC
Organism: Cuculus canorus; assembly: GCF_017976375.1. Classification (NCBI taxonomy): domain Eukaryota; kingdom Metazoa; phylum Chordata; class Aves; order Cuculiformes; family Cuculidae; genus Cuculus; species Cuculus canorus. The sequence continues at coordinate 5,105,384 of NC_071420.1, forward strand.
ACTCTTAAGTCAGTTTTGATGGTTTGCTCACCAAAATGAGAATCCACTGCAGCTCCTCCACGTTGTTTGCCCATCTCTTTGCCGGTGTTTTTCTTTCTTTCTTTTTTCCCCTCTCTGTTTTTGCACAGTGTGCTTTTTGCTCGGGCTCTTGTGACATCAGTCTGTGAGGAATTGCCTGGGGCCAGTGTGACTTTCAAAGGATAAGACAATTTGTTACCTTGCCAATGAACAGTTTATTACATTTCTAATTATTGTTATTAGTCTGGCAGGTGGTGCCATGCACGATATTTTTACAACAGCCGAAGATGTAGGTACTTTTTTCATGGCAAAAAACAACCCGAGGAGCATATAAAGCAAACGCAGGCATTCTGCTCTAGTAAGGGCTCGATAATTCTTTGCGCTAACACAGTCTATAGGGCACCTGGCTGGTTTGAAATCTTAAGCTGAAATATACTGACTCTTGTTGTCGGACTAATTGCAATTAGAGCGTTTTGGCTGCCGAAGTTGGATAGGAAGGTCTCTCCCCCTCCTTCTCAAGGTCTAAATATTTGCTATTCTGCTTGTGGTGTAAGTTAAAGCCTCGTCATGTTTATAACGTGGAGGCGTTCCCGGACAGGTTGGATGGTTCTTGGAGCCCCTGATCCAGTGGGAGGTGTCCCTGTGCACGGCACGGGGTGGAACTGGATGGGCTTTGAGGTCCCCTCCAACCCAAACCGTTCTATGACTGTATAAACTCTAAGTCAGTGTTCATGTTAATCACCACCGAAGAATACCAAATAGCCCATTCCCGATGAAGATCTCGGCTCCTAAACGCAGAGACTTTGCTCTCCCTGGTTTGTGGGGTTGCACGCAGCCAGATTCAAGAAATAAAGGTGACAGCCATGCTGTCTGCATTCCAGTCCGGACTAACGCAACACCATCCCATCCCTTCGGAGCAGCACAGCCCAGTTCCACCCAGCACTATCTGCCCAGAGCAGTTGATGAGGCATGTCATGCCTTTGCTTTATCGCATATCGTGTGGCGAACCGTTCTTTATTAAAACAGTTTCACATCGCTTCTTCTGCTTCAGTAAAAACTGAAGAATTTCATGTCACGCTGTTAGTAAATGAGTTAATTCAAAAGGAACAGAGCTTGGAAGTAAATTGGCATCTTTCATGGCCAGCAGTATGTTTGGTCTCAGGGGATAAATATTGTGATAGAAGCTATGTTGTTATTATGCCTCTGTTTGCAATCTCAACAAACACGGAGTGTGTTTTTCGGTCGTTCTCATGATACAAAGGAAATTGGCCTTGTAAAAAGAAAAAATTGTGGGTTTAATATATCTTTATATATATGTCATTATTTATAGTTTATCGTTAATCTTAATGTATATATCATTATTTATATCATTATTTACATATATCATTATATATATCATTTTATATATATTATATATAATATATCATTATATATATCATTTTATATATTTTATATAATATATCATATATAGCATTTTATATATATTATAATAATATATCATATATATCATTTTATATATATTATAATAATATATCATATATATCATTTTATATATATTATATATATAATACATATCATTTTATATATATATATTTTATATATATATAAACCCCTCTTTGCTTCTTCACCATTTGCCCAGTAATATCTCATCATATTCAGGAGAACCAGACTTTGATGTTAGTTACAGTTAATCCTTCTGGATATTACAGTACTACACTTTATTTCAAGGAGAGGGGGCAGTCTTGTCCAGCTCTGTCCCCGACTCTGATCTTTCATGACGTGGCTGCACTGTGACAAGATAAGAAGTTTCCTCAATGCCACGTTTATGTCCTATAAAAATGAAGTGTAAATTGGCAGCAAGAGGAGAGTAAATGTTGTGTCCGCTAAGGCAAATGAATCTATACAAGTGTTTAGTACAAGGATTTAGTGGGGTTTGTCTTTTTGTGACTTGGAGGAGCTGCAGCTGTGCTGGAATGGCTTCGGATTTGGCTGCCTTAGGTGTGCACCCACCGGGGCTCCGGGTGAGAGCCGCTCCTGCTGGAGCGGAGAGCATGGGCAGGTTTTGGAGCCGCTCCCTGCAGGGGCTGTTTGGCAGGTACAGGAGGCCAAAAGTGGCACCGATTCAAAAGAGTGGCTGGAAAGATATTACATACCTGAGTGCACCTGGTGCCGAGGAAAGGATGGATGTCAGTCCCCTCCCCTTTCCCCATCAATTGTCTCATACCTTTGAGATACAGGTGTGCGGTTACCGTGTAAACACACCGAAGATTTTTCTTCTAGGCTAATAAGCTGCATGTTTGGGTTGGTTTTTTTTTTTTTTCCTTCTAGTGTCTCTGCCAAAACGCAGAAATGCACCATTTGAACTCCTGCACTTCCACACGCCCTGTGTTCACCGCTGAGAAAGGCTTTGGTCTCTGGAGCCCGGATGGCAAACAGGAGCAGCCCCTCTGGCAGCCACGCTTCAGTCTTCTCTGAAAGCATTTCAAGAGTTTATTTGTGTCTTATCCACACACCACTCTGTTCAGAGCACCTTCAATGAAGAGATAATGGGCGAGCATGGAATTGGAGTTGATTTTTCCTGTGCCACGCATGGATCTTTCTGCTGTGGCTCTCCAAGACTGTAGAGTTGGCTGCAGTCATCAGCTTTCACCACTAATTACCGGAAAAACCACTCTGCTTCCATCCCTAAGCTTTCAAGTTACATCGAGCAGTCCAAGCTCTGAAAGACTGGACAAATTCTGATGATGTTCCTATTTTTGGTGTTGCCTGAATAAAGATGTAGCACCGAAGGAGATACAGAAATCATTTCACACTGGATTGGTAGTGTCTTCCGAGACTGCTCTAGCTTCAGTACAAGTTGTAGCTCTCGATACCACAACACCGGCCTCAAATTGTGCCAGGCAAAGGTTTAGATGGGATATTAGGAAAAATTTCTTTACTGAAAGAGTGGTGAAGCCCTGGCAGAAGCTGCCGAGGGCAGCGGGGGAGTCTCCATCCCTGGAAGTGTTCAAAACCCACGTAGACGCGGCCGTCAGGACGTGGTTCAGCAGGCACGGTGTGGTTGGGCTGACAGTTGGACTGGATAAGCTTAAAGGTCTTTTCCAACCTTAATGAATGTGATTCTAACATCACTTGCTTAAGTCTAAGGAGAAGCAAAACAGCACAGGTGTGAGGAAGCTCACATTGTACAACTGTGTTATCTTCAACGTAGACAAGTGATTTATGATTGCATGTTTCATGGAGCAGGAATGATATTGCCAGAGGTAAGAAGAAGGAGGAAAATCCAAACTCCCTGCAGGTGACAGACATCTCGAATAAAAGAGAATCCCTTTGAATTTTTCTGGCAAGTCTCATCAGGAGAGTCCTACAGCGAAAAGGGAAAAGTGACTTTCCCGTTGCAGTCACTACAACTGCCCTAGAATCAAACCTACTCACTAAAACCCCCTTGACAGGCAACCAGGAACGCTGGCGCCGTAGCGGCGAAGGGTTCCCGGACCACAGTCCCCTTCTGCTTTTGCACACAACTTGCTCATCTGCCGTTGTGCAATTCCACATTAATACGGACATTAGTTTCACGGGAAGCTCTGACCACTTCTTTCGATTTATGGAAAGAAGTGAGAGGCTCTGTAATCAGCAGAATTAATGAAAGTGATGTCCTAGGGCTTTCCATTCCTTTCCGAAGAATGGGGGACCCTAGGTCTCAGGGTTGCTCTGCTTCTCGTAGGCTGCACAGAGACCAAGGGAAATGAGGATATTGTTGTACTGCTTCTGGGTTGCCAAGAGAACCTCAATGCTAACCTGAAGTTTTGATGTTTTAATTGATCATAGTTAATATTTTGAGTACAGCACCATCTAAAAGCAGTCATGACTGATGCTTTATCGAGATAGATACCATATAAAGACAAGTCTGAGCCTTGAAGCAGTCACATTTGGTCTGATCTAAATCATGCATAATAATAGAACTATAGTATAGTATGGGTTGGAAGAGAACTTAAAGATATCTAATTCCACTCCCCCTGCCATGGGCAGGGACATCCCCCACTGGATGAGGCTGCTCAAGGTCCCATCCAACCTGGCCTTGAACACTAGATAGATATGGGTTCAACTCTTGAACTCACTGTTCTGTCCCTTCTCCATTTTCAAGTTCATGGTTTGGTTTCTTTTTCCTTTTTGACGCTTTCAATCAATTCTTATTGAACAGGAGTGATTAATACAGTTCTAATTTTGCAGCTGTGCTGCCTTTGAAAAGCGTTCCTCTCGTTCCATTACTTTCTTCTTAGCTTTTTAAGGGTGTTTTCCAAGGAAGATGAATACCACCGGAGGTGCTTGCCCTGGATTTGGGAGCCTTGGGCATGCCCTGGTGCAGTGCCTGCAGCCACCAGGTGGCACGTTGTAAGGGAATCTGTACGACCTGAATAGCAACTTGACGTTTTCAGTCTGTTAGTATGATTAAAGGATAAATAATATTAAATGTTTCTTTAATAGGAGAAAATGCACAGCGCTGACAGTAGTGATTAAGTCCTATTAAACAGTTGTTATTTTGGACACCAGGTGATTAGTACGTTTAAACCACTTCATTTCCAGACTTTGGCACCTTGGTCATTACTAACTCAAATCATAAAGTTCAGTGAATCAAGTTGTAAATAGTTTTATTGGTTCCGCGTTAGAAAAAAATTGAGGGTTGTGAAATTCCTTGATGATTTAAAGTTATATATTTCCTAAGTCCTTGTATTTCTGGTTTTTTTGTACTTCATTTGTTCATCGGGGCAGAAATTCTAAACTCTGTTTCTGCCTTTGTAAACTTTCAAACCAGGGTGGTGATTGAGAGCAAAGAGTTGTGTTCGTAGGATGAGGACCGTGGAGATGACCTGGGGCTGGAGCACCTCCTGTACAAGGTGGGGCTGAGAGGGTTGGGGTTGTTCAGCCTGGAGAAGAGAAGGCTCCCAGGAGACCTTAAAGCAGCTTCCAGTGCTGAAAGGGGCTCCAGGAAAGCTGGGGAGGAGGTCTGGATCAGGGAGGGCAGGGATAGCACGAGGGGAAACAGTTTTGAGCTGCAAGAGGGGAGATTGAGATGAGATTTTAGGCGGAAATATTCTTCTGTGAGGGTGGGGAGGCCCTGGCCCAGGTTGCCCAGAGCAGTGATGGCTGCTCCATCCCTGGAGGGGTTCAAGGCCAGGTTGGATGGGGCTTGGAGCCCCTGATCCAGTGGGAGGTGTCCCTGCCCACGGCAGGGGGTGGGACTGGATGGGCTTTGAGGTCCCTTCCAACTCAAACCATTCAGTGCTTCCATGACTGATGCGCCAAATAGAGAGAACTGGAGGTTTGGACTAAGGCTCATACAGCACTGCCAAATGCCATAGATATCTGAGGGAGGAATTACCTCCAGGGACAAGAGTGGAACTGCTCTTACAGCTTCTGGAGAAAGGTCCTGATTTACATATGTGCTGATGACTACTGTGTAAAACACAGCAGCTTCTTTTTCCTGTTGGATTGTATTTTGTTTTCTGAAAATATTTTTCATACTTCTGGAAAATATTTTATATTCGTGATATGAAAAAGTTTCCTTCAAAGCAGTTATTTGTTTTCTGGAATTTTATTTGTTTAAATAAAATCTTTGGAATTGTATCGCAAGGTCTAGATATATTTCAAGGATTTAGCTACACAACAAATCTTCCTTGAAGCTAATTTTAATAGTTTTTAAGTGACTGGGAGCAAATTTTTGGTTTCTCCAAACCAAATGGAGGATTAAAAAGACCCGCTGGCTTTGTCCTGTTTTTTGCTTTAAACCTGTCATATGTTAGGACTGTTTGTGATTTCAGTGCTCGATGAAGTGGCCTTTGCATCACTCACATGCCACTTCACAAACTTCTATCAAGATGTTTATGATGGAGCTGTTTAGCCTGGAGAAGAGGAGGCTGAGGGGAGACCTCATTGGTCTCGACAGGTTCCTGAAAGGAGGTTGGAGCGAGGTTGGTGTTGGTCTCCCAAGTAAGAAGTGATCGGATGAGAGGAAACAGCCTCAAGTTGCACCAGGGTGGGTTTAGATTGGATATCAGGAAAAATTTCTTTACTGAAAGAACACTAAAGCATTGGAAGAGGCTGCCCAGGGCAGTGGTGGAGCCTCCATCCCTGGAGGGGTTCAAAAAGCATGCAGACATGGCACTTGGAAACACATTTTAACAGGCACGGTGGGGTTGGGCTGATGTTTGGGCTGGATGAGCTTAGAGGCCTTTTCCAACCTTAATGATTCCATGAAGAGGCCTTTTCCAACCTTAATGATTCCATGACTCTAGGAAGAGACTTTGCCAAATGGAAGCTACCTTCATGGTTGCGTTAGCCTGCTTAAAATGCCTCTGTTTTCCTAGTGTGATTGTGTGTTGTCGAAATGCATATGTTAGCCAGGAGAAGTCCTTCATATTCTCTTGGGTGCACATGTATGTGCCTGTAGAACTTGTGCGTGTGTGTCGGGGCAAGGCAAGGCAAGACAGCACCATAACTCCGGGGAAAATGGAGGAGGTGACTGCGAGTCACCCACTTACTCACTGGCAGATGCTGTAGGAAACCTCTCTTCTGTGGTTTTGAAGAGCATTTGCGTTCTGGACAAGGAAGGCAAGAAGGTAGATGTCCGTCCCCTTCTCATCACCAATTTTATCACTTAAGACCCTCGTATGTAGAACAAACTCTGTGTCGGCGTTGGAGTGAAGAGCAGCATTGGGAATCACACCTAACTACAGCAGGTGCTGAGCTGGCAGTTTCACAGAAGGTTGTGAAATTTGATCGCACAATGGGAAATCAAGCCACTCCTTGAGGGCAATATCTGGAAACATAATGGGGAACCACCCTTCAAAGGTGATCTCTGTAATAATGGGGCTTAGAAACACTTTCTACCTGCTTTGCTTAGAAAATTATGAACATTTTTAATAGTGTTACTGCCTTTTGCACAAGCGCACTATATTTAGCCGTACCTCAACAAGTCCAGCGCTCAGACACACCCAAGGCAAGAAACTGCCCCGTACGTGCTTGCTGCTACCATCACTGCAAGGTGTAAACTATTGATGAAATTTTCTGTTCTTTTTATATTCTGATAATATTGTGAACTTTTCGTCTCTGTCTATGGATCATAGCTTATCACCTGTTGTCGTTTTTCAACCTTCTCTTCTCAGCCTGGAGAGGAGAAGGCTCTGGGAAGACTTTAGAGCAGCTTCCAGTGCTGAAAGGGGCTCCAGGAAAGCTGGGGAGGGGCTGTGGATCAGGGAGTTGCAGGGATAGGATGAGGGGGAATGGTTTAAAGCTGCAAGAGGGGAGATTGAGATGAGATCTCAGGAAGAAATGTCTTGTTATGAGGGTGGGGAGGCCCTGGCCTGGGTTTTCCAGACAAGTGGTGGCTGCCCCATCCCTGGAGGGGTTCCAGGCCAGGTTGGATGGGGCTTGGAGCCTCTGATCCAGTGGGAGGTGTCTGAGTTGGGACTGGATGGGCTTTAATGTCCTTTCCAACCCAACCCATTTGGTGATTCCTCTGGAAGCTGGGCATCTGTGCACCCCTCGAATACCTTTTGCCGCAGCTGTTTTTGGGTAAGGCTTTAACCTTTCTCTCCTCACACATGCTAATGAAGATGGAACACCCAACCCTATTGCATTAGCCCCATGACACTCTCCTGCTACTTGATGTCTCCTTCCTTTCTTCTTGAGATTGCCATAAAGATTGCACCTGCACTCTGGCAGGTACTTATGCACACCACAGCCTCTGAATAATGTCGACTAATAGGAGAGACTTCAAAGAATCCCAACTCAGTCTGAAAGGGCTGGAAGGAGGGGCTGATGGGAAATGTTATAAGAATTCAACATTTCCTGCTTAGCTAAGCGGTAATTTAGCAGGACATGTAAACTATGTGCAAGTATTTCAAAGCAAACAAAAAAACAAACAAAAGCTACGCGCACTGCCCTGGTGCTGCAGACAAAGAGCGAAAGAGGGAGGGGTTTGAATCCTCTGCTTGCGTTTGTGATTTTGGTAAGTGCTCAGACACAGACGGAGCAGGGTAATGAAAATATTTTGGCAGATTTGGGGTTTATTTGGTAGAGATAAATGCAAAGAGAAAGAAGCCGAGTGGTTTAGCAGTGACCTGAGCAGGTCATTATGTGATTGAAATCAATTACCCAGGAGCTCATTAGCAACACAGAATAAATGTCCTTCCTTCTTGGGCTATGGACATTCTGTTGGATCCCTATCGCACATCAGATCAAAACGCTGTCTTTCAGAGCCACTGAAGGGTTACTACCAGAGTGTTCTTTTTGAGACAGTGATTTTCCAGAGCAACCGTGCTTGCCAGGCCAGCGAAGCTTTCAGAGCAAAGGGACTCGTTGATCAGCAGATACCAGAACTGTCCTGACAGTTGGAACTGGAGAGAAACCACTGCAGGTCAGGGAATTCTAACATTTTACAAATCAAATATACGCTGCGCTTTTTCTCCTCGTGATTAAGACACAGAAAGATAGATAGTTCTGGAATCCTCAACATAAGGAGGACATGGAGATGTTGGAATGGGTGCAGAGGAGGGCTACAAAGATGATCCGAGGGCTGGAGCACTTTCTATATGAGGACAGACTGAGAGAGTGGGGGTTGTTCAGCGTGGAGAAAAGAAGGGTCCAGGGAGACCTTATAGTGACCTCCAATACCTGAAGGGGCTACAGGAAAGCTGGAGGGGGCTGTTCACAAAGGCTTGTAGTGATAGGACAATGGGGAATGCGTATAAACTGGAGAAAGGCAGATTTAGACTGGACATAATGAAGAATATCTTTACTCTGAGGGTGATGAGGCCCTGGCCCAGGTTGCCCAGGGAAGCTGTGGCTGCCCCATCCCTGGAGGGGTTCCAGGCCAGGTTGGATGAGGCCTTGAACAGCCTGATCCGGTGGGAGGTGTCCCTGTCCATGGCAGGAGGTGGAACTGTTTGATCTTCAAGGTCCCTTCCAACCCAAGCTATTCTATGATTCTAAGATGATGCTATTTTAGAGTGAACTTCACTCCCATTCACTCATTGAACCCATGTGGTTCAAGCGCGCTTTCAGAAACACGATAGACTTTGTGCGAGACTTCGGCAGGCGACGACAGAACAAAGCACTGAGCGCAAAGTTCAGGGGCACGTATTGTATGACTGCTCCGAATCCACCCTCCTTTATGGTGCTAAATACTTGATTTGGCAAAGTGTCCGTGGCTGTTCCAGTATCTTCATCGGTTTGGTCATCAGGAGCCTGTGTGCTACTGTCAGGCGATTCCAGCAGAACAGGGATTAAATATTGAACAGTATGAGGGCCTTTTGAAAAGGAAGATCTTTGTTTCAAGAGTCCAAGAAAACTGCGCTCTTAATTGTAAAGTAATTATTACTCTAATGATAAGAGAAAATCAATGATGCTATCTGATTCTTTCAAGATATCTTAAGGCAGTACGCAGAGAAGTAGTCGATACACAGAAGATGGAAGTAGAAGTAGGGATAAATAATAGGAAAAATATCAGTAACACAGGAGGTTCATTAAAAAACAGTCTTTAATTCAATCATATATTTTAGGATGCAGGGATTCTCTCCTTCTCAAGAGAATATTGATATTTTATCGTGACCTTGCAGGCTGTAATTGTACATAAATAACAAAGGGGCAAGTGAAAAAAAAAATCATCTTTTACACTCATACCGAGTGGACTGCAAATAAATATGTTTCAAAGGAAGAGAATGGGCTGACAGGATGGGATTTGTCTGGAATTGTACAGCACAGGCCTCGTGAATGCCCACCAAGTGTATAACAATCATACGGTTTTGAACATATACAGGGCCTGTATTCTCATAGAGGTGAATATTTGTGCCAGTTGTGACAATACACAGATATATACATGAATTTAGGTACGTAGAGTCTCCTCCCTTTTATATACACACCTCCGTCTTCTTTCTTGCTGTGGATTTCAGACTTTATGCAGGAGGAGCTTGAAAAAGCGATGCTTGGGGAAAACCTCCCCCTGCAGAGACAGAAAAGCTAAAGACACCTGGAACAGTCGAAAAGCTAAAGGTTACCTCGTCTTACTGCTGGGGTAACAAAATTGCCTGGCAAACAGCACTGTTAGGCAATTTTATTGCTGTTATCAACTGAATGATTTTGCTTGGAGGTGGTTTGTCCTTTTTCACAGAACAGCCTATCTCTTAACTACTGCCTCAGCAAAGCTGGGGTCGATGGTAGTCCGGCTCTCATTGCAGTTCTAACAGCAACAGTGTTTGGTTCCTTTGCCCTCCGTGTTAAGGGCATGTACCTGTCCTATTTGCCCACGATGGGAAAGTTTGCAGTTCGAACAAAGACGAAGCCCAGGTGTTGATGGCTAGATTTATCGTCAGGACTCCTAGGATGTTGAGTACAAACCCAGCTTTGGCCTAGAATGATAGAAGAGAAGGGTTATTAGTTGAACTGAGTATGTTTTTCCTTCCCTGCTGATTAGGTTTGATTGCGCGGTTAGATTTTCTCCTTGGTTTTTGTTCACAACTCCATCAAATTATATTTAAGCTAGTTTGCTTCGCAAATACGTGTATTAGGGGAAAATGAGTTTCCATGAGATGAAATTCTTTACCTAGAAGTCCTGAAATCCTTTTAATCCACTCGTGTAAGGCTTTCTCTTCTGACCTGGCATCTGTCTCTAATGTTAGTTCGGATTTCTTCTTGGATCAATTATGAACTAGAAAAGTTATTGAGGGATGTGGCATCCTTGTTGCTCTTTCCTTAATGTACTGAGAAAGGACATCAAGGCAGCCTAGTGAGATGTGCTAGGCTTTCCGTGAGGCCCTGCAGGAGGACTTTCCAGCTGGTAGGAGTCTGACATCCCTATGATCTTCCTTTGGGCTTCTGGAACTGTCAGACCCTGCCATTGCTCACTGACAGCGAGCTCTTATTGGAACATCATCAAGAGAGCTTGAGTGTTCTTCAAGAGCTTGATGGTATCTTTATAAGGCCCTGGGTATATGTTAGAGTCACCGTGACCCTTCATTAATTCACACATGTAATTCTTCTTTCCATTTCACTTCAGCCGAGTACAATGAGTTTTCTAACTCTCTTTCAAGGAACAACATCAGGAAGAGGAAAGATCAAAAGTAGCGATGAAAATAATGAAAAGAATTGCTCACCATATCCATAACCTTGAGTTGTCCATAGGAGAAGACAATGGCATTAGGAGGAGTGGCCACTGGGAGCATGAACGCCAGCGATGCAGAAAGGGTACAGGGCAGCATGACGTAGAGTGGATTGAGGCAGATTGCTTCAGCCTGGCCAAAAAGGGAACAAAGATGATGGATTTGATATAAAAAATGCGGAGAAATTGTTTGGCAGAAGCCTGATTGTATTTGTCCACCTCGTTCTTTCGCAAACACTTCAGCCGCTCACATCTACGTTTTGCTTTAGAACCTTCTGGCCAATGTCTTTATGCAGAAAATGCGAGAATTGATTTTTGTGGTCAGTGCTTTGTGTTCCCAACTGTGGAATCTGAGCGCTGCTGCAGTATAAATGAATTACAATGGTTGTATTCAACATTAAAACCAGGGGGGAAAAAGGGCAAAGAGGCTTCGAACTGGTTAAGAACAAAACGAAATTATCAGGTAGCTCCAATTCTGGAGGTGAGTGGATCAGTTTTAGGGGTTTGCATCTGTGCAAAAAGATGCTGGTGGTGCTTATCCCAATTTCTACGTGGAATCAGCCCCACCCCCCACCGCAGAACTACTTTCCCCGGCAAAACGCATCTCCTGTGCAAATGCAAAAGTCAGAATTAGGTCATAGAGCTTGACTAACACTATCACCTTCAGAGCCTTCTGGAAGGCCAGTGGTCAGAGTGAAATAGAGTCATGGAATGTTGCAGGAAAGCAAATGCTGCTGCCTTTGTACAGAACAAATAGGGAAAAAACAAGTACAGCTGGCAGTGACCTCATGGGGTTGTTTAGGCCAGGAGGCAAAGTCTAATATGGCAATGAATTAAATCCCTTTACTGTTGACCAGCAACGATTTTAGAAAGGTTGAACTAAGCACAGCGTGTGTGAATGCACACGCAGGCACAGACACCTCTGCGTGTTTTAAGTCTTGTATTCCTGTTTGGATACACGAAGCAGTGCTCGGCCGTGTCCCCCAGGTAGGTTTTATAACTGAGCAGGTGTGTGCTCGGAGCAGAGTTGGAAGCTGTTCGTAAAAGAGTATTTAGAAACGGTGGAACTCACCATTGAAGCCAGAATAGGGAGGAAAAGGGTGGTGGTGGCCACGTTGCTGGTGCACTCGGTGAAAGTGGCAATAAGGAGGCACAGGAGGAAAGCAATGGCTGGGTGAGGGATTTGCTGCAAAGGAGTCAGTTTGCTGCCTAACCATGAAGACAGACCGGATTCCTGTAACAGGGGAAAGAGGTCGGTCAGGATAGTTGACTGGGAAGAACCAGATACCCACATCACAGCCCAATTACCTCTCTTATACCATATCTACCTTCTCTTCTCAAAGGAGTTCTCATACAAACTGCTTTTGTTAGAGAAACAATTTCTTCCTAATATCGCATCTAAATCTCCTCTCTTTCAGCTTAAAATCGTTACCTCTCGTATTTCCAGGCACTTGAAGCCTTTTCCAATTTGTTTATTGTCTAGATATTTAATAAATACATTGTCTGTTCCATTAACTAAGCCATTGCTGGAAAACAATTTGTAGCCCTGGACTCCTGGCAGATTCCTGCAAGAGGACATCAGTGCATCCTTCAATGTGACAGCCAGATGTATTTTCCAGCTCCTGATGATTCTCTAGGCTAGCTCTGCATTTGTCTTCTAACAGCTTAATTTCAATCATACTTCCATGAGTAGTTTGAAACAGTTTGGAGACCCATCCTGAGCACGTTCTCCCCTCGTGCTTGCCATGCCAATTAAGTTGTATTTAGCAGAAGTTTTAATGTATTGGGGTAGTTTCTTGATGATCCACTTTTTCTAGAAGACAGTTAATCACGCTGCATTGACCGGTGGTACCATCCCATATGTAGAGGCAACCATAAAGGTTTGTTCTAATTACAGGGCTCCTCCTAAGGATGGTGAAGTCTATCCTACTGCCACTGGCTGAGGAACTGCACCTTTGGTGCTACCAGCATGCCCTCTGGTGTCCTGGGAGAGCAGGCATGAAAAGCAGGATAGAGAACACCAAAGGAAGACACAAATCCCAGTAAGCAGAGGAATGTTACCTCGCTGCCTTTGGCTAAGGCAAAGCCACCTCCCAGCAGAAACACAATGTTCCACGGCATTTTCTGGTGAACCACTTTCCAGCTCAAGAGCGCTGGAGGTGCTCGGATCTTTGATGTGCTGCCTAAAACCCAAAAAGATTTTGTAAGCCATGTTTTATCCTGCAAAGAAAGGAGGGCAGGACATTTTGGTGGGAGGTGAGTTCAGTCTGAGCATCAAGGAATCACTTTTGTCAGCAAGATCAAGCAAACTGTGGAATCATCTCATAAAGCAAAGGATGAGAGCCTCATCGACAAAGACTTCAAAACTTGACTTGAAAAAATACTCATGAATGATCCGTAGCTGCTCCAAGAGACAGTGGAATAAAGGTAAGAATGAGTTAAAAGCAATAGATCTGCAGAACGGTGTGTGTTTCTGTTAAGTCATGTATTTGTTTCTGAAAATTCCAGCTTTGGTGGCCTTTCCATACGTGCACAGTGGTGTCCAGCACAGCACCGGGATGTTCTCTGTCTAGTTAAATTACAAGAAACAGAGAACTTTTCATAAAACCATTGAGGTTGGAAAAGATCTCTAAGCTCATCCAGTCCAACCATCAGCCCAGCCCCACTGAACCTACCAAACCATGTCTTGAAGTGCCACGTCCAAGCACTCAGCTGTAGCTATGCAAGAAGAGCAGTTTGATATCTTGTGGAATGTTTGGCATTTCCTTTGTTAATCTAGAATATAAAACTTCCTGCATGCCCCTTCTGACAGCTGAGTTTTGATGCCTCCAGTACACGTACCTGTTGGTTGCTTCTCTCTGCTGTCGTTAGAAATATCGGAAGGGATGATGAACAACAAAACTGAAACGAAGATGGCAACCGTAGCATCAGTAACATAGCTGCAAGAGATCAGTCAGAAGTTTAGCCCAGCCGCGTTTTCATCTTTATGAAATCCAGCTTGCTTCATTTTTATTCAACATAAGGAGAAAGAGTGGCCATACCTTGTATTGTTTCTGTTGAAAAGAACCGTTGCCCAACCTGGTATGAAACCAGGATCTCTCGTAAACCAGAGTACCACCAGTAGTATAAAGACGATCAAAACCGCTATTTCTGCAAATCTCATTGGGCCTAATTTCTTGGTTTCTGCCTTGATAATTTCATAGGCTCGCTGCTCTTTTGCCTTGGCAGAGGCACTGTTGGCACAACCAAAATTCTCCCGAAAACTGGAATAAAATGGACAAGAAACATCAGAGAAATTTGCCACAGAGTTAAGAACAAAAATTTCACATTCAGTCATACTATCTTTTAGATATGTTTATATATGCATATAGAGACACTATATATTATTATCATAAGCTATAATATACGTATTATTATCTATTATTATCACAGCAGTAGCAGCCAGAGGTGTTGAACAGTAACTACGTTGTCCTGTGTTCTGCCAAGGTGATCGGAAAGAAGCTTCCTATCCCTAAAAGCTCATGATCTCAATACAACCAGGTATGGACACATGGGGCAATAACTCACTGCTGGTGTCATCGAGAGGGCTGTGTGATCATCAGGAAGCAAACAGTTGCCAAACTTTTTAAAATGACAGAGCAGGAGGATATTAAAAGAGGCATTTGAAGACAAAAGAACTGTTTCAGGTATTGCAGCACTCTTTCCGTTTAGAGGAAAGGAGGTTGGGGATAATAGAGCAGTGATAAGCTACGGATTAAACAGGTAGGGAAGGCGAGCCAGTTGTATGGGTGATTAGAGTTTGGACCTGGCACAATACTAATCCTCTAACTCTTGTCTCAAAGGTATTTATTAGCTATAAAGAAAGATCGGTTTCCTGATTTGAAGCACAACAATCTTTCAGGATGTGAAAGCAATGCTGCAGAACAGGTTATATGCAGTTCCACCTTCTATTTTCAGCTACAGAGTATATTTAGCTGGGATTTTATCAGTTCCTCACAGAAAAAGTCGCACTGTTTTAACAGATAGGAGGTGTTCTGCTGCTCTCTGTTGTGTGCCAGCACTTTGTCGCTTGCTCTCTGGCTTTTAAGCATGGGAAATAATAGAAGTATCAACACCGTGTCATTACAACATGTAATGAGCACTCAGTAAGAGCCCTGCCAGCCGCATTGCAGCGTGCAGAGGGTACTTACTTAAAGCCCAAGTACAGTATCTGCAGCCAAATCCATGCCAAAACCAGCAGCAAAACCATGGTGGGGAAGGCAAAGGAGAACCAAGAGGCAAAGTTGACGATATTGCCGTTGTTAGGAAAGAGCCTGTAAAACATAGGCGGCTGTTAGCGTCCAGAATTCTGCCCTCTCTTCTGTAATGAATGATTCAGAAAAGAGGAGGCACTGAGGAAGAGAAAACAACTTCCTGACCGAGTTACCAAATGGATATTTCCCTCCTCTGTGTCAGCTGTAGAAGAATGATGCAGGTTAGTGGGTACGTAATCCCAAATTCAACCGGACTTACTCATCCACTTGTCCTTGCAGGACCAGGTTTGGTGTTGTCCCAGTCAGAGTTGCAATCCCTCCAATACTGGCTGAGTAACAGATAGAGAGAGACATCCCTTTGCAGAGCTTCTTGTGTTTCTCCTCTAGCAGATTTTCATCTCTCTTTTTGCCTTCCTCGACTGTCAGGATGTGATTGTTTCCTAGGTCCCAAGACAGGAACAAAAGAGTTATGGAAGCTTGAATGGATGGGAAAACATCTTGTGCCTGTGTAAATTCAGGATTTCAAGTCTAGGACACGATGGGCTCAAAGGTGAAGGAACCACATTCCCTCATTTTAAGGCTGGCATTGTTAATTCTTTGATCTTCTGCCCATTGTCACCGGTTCTCTTCATAGAGAGCGGTTTTTCAGAAGGAGAGAAATTGAAACTTGCGATGAAGTCCAAACATAGTGCTCACACTTCTCAGTGCATCAGGGCAATGTCTGAACTGCACGTGGAGGGGTGAGAGGGAAGAATTTGGGGCGGTACAACAGAGCCAGAGGAGCTGGGCTGAAGGGAACTCATTCTGCAGCGGCACCTGACTGCAGGCAGAGATTTACATTCCAAAACATGAGTGGTCTCAAAGATGGGAAGAGGACAAGACAGCTAGGAGAGAGATATTGTTGCATGGTTGTATATCTTTGGATTAGAACGATTATTTTAATCCCTAACCTTCTGCCATAAAATAGGTCTGAAAATTTCCTTTGGGAATTCCCTGTTATCTGAGAAGTGATACAGTAGAAAGTTATTGAACCAGCATAAATATACACGGAAAGCCCAAATTCATGCATTTTGTTGATTGAATGATTAACGATCACCTCTTCATACTTTCAATCTATTCCTAGCTTCAGCCAAGTCAGCAGATTTTACTGTGCTTTCGTTTGGTTCAGGGAAGAGCCTCAGAAACGCTCCGATACAGTCAGCAGGCGGTAGGTACGTTCTTCTTTTAGAATTTACTGGCAACTCTAATGACAGGGAAGACGGCATCAAGTCACCCTCTATTATCCCGCAAAGAAAACCACCCATAATCCACTCACCTTTCCCTCCTGTTTCTTTGGAGCTCTCTGATTTAGTTGGCTCTTCCTGCAGTTCAAAGGCTTTATTGATGTTTTCAGAGGATTGCCCGGCTGTGCTAGACTCTATTTCGGACTTGTGCAACTGATCCAACACCGCTTGTGCAATTGGGACCATCATGGCAGTGGTGGCGGTGTTGCTGATCCACATCGAAAGGAAGGCGGTCACGACCATGAAACCCATCAGGAGCCTGAAATGGAATGGTTTGAAAGCACCAGTTTGGAACTCAGTGCTGCGATGCCCTTTTGTTTTTAGTTTGCGTCACGAAGCTTTGGTTATGAACATTGGGTTTCATACTTCCACCCAACACTTCCTCCCACCCCAGTCCGCTTTGTGAAGGACGCTAAGATTTAGCATAAATGTTCCTTTTTGAGGTTTCAGCCAATTGTGTTTTTATGTTCTTGTGACTAGGAAAGTGGAAGCTGGTATCTTGGAACAAACAGTTCACTACTCACTACCCTGCTTATTCTTCACGTTTCTGGGGGAGATACACCATCTCAATAACACATTAATGCATTATAATATATTTTGAAGAGGAATTTCAAGCTGAATTTGATCGCCAGTGGTGATCAGTTTAAGCCATAAAGAAGATGATCTCTCTCTTTTTTTTTTTATTGTTTTATCCTACCTCTATGATTTAAGATTCTCTTCTTACTCATGTAAAACTTTAATCCTCATTTCAGTACTACTCTGTTATTTGTCTCAGAATGATTCTTTTGATGAGATGTAGATTATATATTGGATGGAAAGGGCTTTATCTTGTATGCATTTTTATTCTATTGCTTTGTAATTTCCTGCAATATTCCCTCTTCTTATGATCTGAGACAAATTAAATAAGGCCATGTAGCCTCTGCTTAGCTTAAATTTCTGGTCTGGTAAATATTTGTTGCTTTCAAAGCAATCATCCCCATATTTTCTGTTCTCTTTGCAATCAGCGTGACGGAGAGTACGTGGTTTCTGTGTTTTAGCTGCAGTCTTTCCTGATTGTCTAAAAGCTGTGCTTCTGGCCAAGCCCAGAAGCACTGTTGCCTCTTCAGAATCATAGAATAGTTTGGGTTGGAAGGGACCTCAAAGCCCATCCAGTTCCAACCCCCCTGCCGTGGGCAGGGACACCTCTCACTGGATCAGGGGCTCCAAGGCCCATCCAACCTGGCCTTGAACACTTCCAGGGATGGGGCAGCCACAGCTTCCCAGGGCAACCTGAGATAAGAACTAACACCGTAAAGTCCTTTATCCCGTAGTATTTTCACGGCTGTTACTCACAGGGCTGGTCTGACGCCAGTGATAAGTAAGACCCGCAGAGCAACGCGTTTGTGCAGGTGCCAATCCTCAATAGCAATGGCCATCAGCAGCCCCCCGATAAAAAGCATATTGGTGTCCTTCAGATACTCCCTGCAGGTCTGTAATGTGGGATAAGGGAGAGAAAACAGTGACAAACAGCCAAGAGAGAAGGCATTTTCCGAAGAGGGATCTTGTTTCAAAGAAGTCAGCATGCAGTTAACTTTGGATTGCATTGGATCTTAGAATCATAGAATAGTTTGGGTTGGAAGGGACCTTAAAGCCCATCCAGTCCCATCCCTTGCCATGGGCAGGGACACCTCCCACTGGATTAGGGGCTCCAAACCCCATCCAACCTGGCCTTGAACCCCTCCAGGGATGGAGCAGCCACCGCTGCTCTGGGCAACTTATTCCAGTGCCTCACCCCTCTCATAGTGAAGAAATTCCTCCTTATGTCCAGTCTGAATCTTTCCCTCTCCAGTTTATACCCATCGCCCCTCGTCCTCTCGCTACAAGCCTTTGTAAACAGTGGATTTGTTTTGATTTCAGATTAGCAGCTCCACCCAGAGTTCACTCCAGGCTCGCGCGAGTTCTGTTCCATGGAGAGGACGGCTGGTTCCCTGAAACAATAGCGCAATTTTCTCTTCTGTGCACCGCACTCTAGAAATCACCCTGGAAATAATCCCAGAGTGAGAGAAGCCAACCAACAAATCCATGGGCAAAGGAAGATCTCTTACTGTTGTTGAATCCATGATATTCATCACTGGGAACAGCAGGACAGGCAAGAGAGCGGTGACAGCCAACGGCAGGGCTTCCGTGCACCAGAACAGTGCCATCACTATGATGATGTAACCACACTCGGCCTCCTGATAGAAGAAGAGTACGCGCAATCAGAACAGGCTGTACATCTCGCTTGGGCTTTTCGAAAGGCAACAGCCCGTAACGATGTTCATTGGCTGATAAAGGGATTTGAGAAAAGGTTATTTTCTCTCTTTCTCTCCAGTCTGTCCCCCTACCTATGCAGATCTTAATCAAATAACAAACCATTCAACAACCTTGTCAGAACTGTGAGGACAAGACCGGGGCCTGCAATGGGGAAACGAAGAAACCGAGGAAAATAAACAAATGGATGACTTTGAACCCTTCTTGATATGAGGCTGGAAGTCCCTGCTCAGACTTCTAGATTGTGCTGATGGGGTACTTCTTTCCTATATATTTCTGTCTTCGAGTTGCAGAAGTAGTTGTTGATTCGGTGAAGGTTTCTCCACGTGTCTCCACTTGGCCTAAGTGAACCCCAACCAATTTCAACAGCTTGGATTCCTTCTGCTGCAAATACTTTTACTTGGTTTCCGTTGCAATTTTAGCTTAGGGGAGACTTTGAAAGGCTCACTGACAAAGCGCTCACAGGTGAGCTTCAGCTTCCACTGCCTTTGTCTGGTTCCTTTGAAGCAAGTCTGATCCGCTTCTTCATGTGGGTCTTATTCTGAGAAAGCATTGATTTAGTTCTGCTTCAGACAACCACTCCAAATTGTATACAAAACCAAATAACTGCCACTATACAATAAAAAGATCCTAAATAACACATCGCAACAGAATTTCCTATGTCTGGGCTGATAGAAAAAGCAAGGAAAAATAACATTGCAGGTGAAGGTGTTTTCCTGATTTTGGAACCAGCACAAGAATGCCATCAAATCGAAAGAAAGAAAGAAGTGGTTGTGTGGTCTTGGAGCCAGGATGCCCACTGGAAAAAAATACACTGGACAGTAGCAGTGAAAATGTAGTGATGGTTACTGAGGAAACACTGGAGAGGTGGAAATGGCTCAATTGCAGATGATTAAACCAAGAAGCTGGAATAGTGGCCATCAGGACCAAACTTGTGATGCTTTAAAATGTGCTCAGGACTTCCAAACGTGGCATGGAAGTGGCAGAGCCGGCGAGGGGAAAGGATGGCGGGGGAGCCAAGTAGTCTGGAGGAAAGAAGACGACAGCAATCTAGGTGGTAAATGACCAGAGCAGCAAGGTTGGAGAAATAAAGCTGAGAGAGATTCATGAAGAGATGAAAAGATGCCTTTTTCAGCCTCACACTTGAATGAGAGCATTAAGAGCCTTAATTACCCATCCCACCAAGCACTGAGGGCAATTTTTCCATTTTGATCATTCTTTTTCTCTCATTTTTGCTATTTAGAGACACCAGTGGGCACCTTTTGAGAGACCCTAGCAGGGCTTTGGGATCTACAGGCATGGTGCTATCCTCCTCCAGCCTGCCGTGAGCAGTGAGAGCTGGAACTGGGCTTTTCCCAGCGAGTTGTCCTGTAAGGACATTCCTCTGCCTTTAGGCAAATTCTTCACCATTGTTCGCTTTTATTTGTATGAGTTTAGTGCCCGGTGTTATGTCATTGTAGGACAGGTTAATAGCTTAACAGAAGAGAAAAATGCAGAATTCCATCCCGTGAGTTATCTGCTGACAGCTCCGCAGGCTGAGGTTCCAGCTTTTCCTGCGTAGCACAGTTCTCACACAAGGAATCTTCTCACAGGTTCTAAAGAGGAGAGGCCAGGACATTTCAAATGTCTGTGTTGTGGCTGACTATCCCGGAGAAAGTCCTTTTAAAGGGGAACTGAACCAAGACGGCCAAGTGATTCCACAGGCAACGCCGAGAACTTATTGTATGGTAACAATGACTCCGGCAAGTTTGAACTCAGTGTCTCAGAACAAAATAATCTCTCTCTCTTTCTGGCTATTAGGACTTTTCTGATCCTGATCTCTTTTAACTCCTGTAACACTTTTGCCTATGGAAAGTTAACCAGCAAAAAAAGTCCTTTTTTTCTGTTTTAATTCTTAGTAAGCTTTTCAGCAATAGTTTTCAGCAGAGCGAGAGGAGGACACACCTGATCAGTTCCCACATTTCACCTCCAGTCAGTGCCATTCCATCATTCTTGCTCGTAATCACCTGGTCAGAGCTCCAAAGTCTCTGATAACGCTCAGGAAAAGAGCAGTGAGAGAGAAAGCTTTGGGACAAGCTGCACAAAAAGACAGGGAAAGGCTAGTGGGGCAAAGAAAGAAGCTTGGTGAAGGAGACCAGAAACTGGGAGTTGGCAAGGACTGGGAGACGGGCAGGCAGAGACTGGAGGAGAGAGCTAGGACTTGGTATCCAAAGAGCAGTGACAGGAGAGGGAGATTGGGTCTTGCTATTTAATGATGCTGGAGCTTTAATAAAAGACCAGGAGATCAGAGATCAGATCTCTCTTCTTGAAGAGATTTGGAGTGGGAGAAATAAGCCAGATAGACACTTTCAGATAATCAGAAGGGAGATTAAAATTGAGGCTTCAACCGTAACTTAGGCTCATGCGTATGAGCTTCAGCGCAGAAAACCCTTTGCGAAATCAGTTAAATGCAAAGCCAAATGTACAAAATTGGATGTCACCAAGCATTCTTCTAGAATATGTGATCACAGAGGTATTTGTTAATCCACCTATGTCCTATTGCTTTATTCCCTCACCATCAGCAGTCAAAGGGCTGTTGAGAAAAAAAACAAATCTTTGAGCAATAGGTGAAGAAAGTGCCTCTGAGAAAGGATCTACACTTTCTCTTCAGTTCGGTCGCTTCAAAAGACAGATCTGGAGATTCGGCTCTCGACTTCAATTTAAAAAGTTCTTACCTTGGTAGGAATAGCCAGGGGCAGAGGAAGAAACACAAGGGGTACCAAGATTATGATCAGGTATTTCCTGAAGGCCACGGTCATCTGGCAGAAGCCAGCCATGGTGCTGGAGCTGGCCTAGAGCTGAGGGACCCGTGCTCTGCGCTGGAGACTATATAAACACTCGGGAGTATTAACCATTGACCCCAGGAGGTTGGGTGTTGTTTTTGGAACTGTAATCGGAGAAAGAAGGAAGAGAACAAAGGAGGGAGGGAACAGCAGAAGACTGTCAGACCGGGAACTTTCTTAAGACAATCTTTCTGATAACTGATAAATCAGGAGGGAATTAACTCCTTGTGGATAAACCGGGTTCGTTAAAAGTAGCCTGAAATGACCTATGCTTTGTTTAAAGGATATTAATGTTTTGGTCTTTTAATGCCTTCTTTGAGTACTATTATTCCTCTCATAAAAAAAAAAAAAAAGAGAAACGGCTCCCTCCATAATACATTAAAATTGCTCTAAAAATATGTAGAGTACTGAAACCCACATCTGCAACGGTAATACTCAACTACAGAGATTAGAGTCATCTACACAAAATGTTATATAAACATCATTGTATCCACTGAGAAATGCTTTGGGTAGCAAAATCCTCCAGAGCAGAGCTCCTGTCTCCAGCTGCCACACCATGGCCCCATCCAGAAAGGGACTCATCACCTGAGAGCAGGGGCACCTGTCCTTGTGCCAACCAAGAGTGACCATCGTGGCTATTCTGTTTTCTTCGACTCAAACAGTAATAGGGGAAATGCCGAGGTCTGCTCAGAACCCAGTTCCTCCCACGTGCCAGCCCAGTAGAGAGTCGTAGAATGGTTTGGGTTGGATGGGACCTCAAAGCCCATCCAGTTTCACCCTCTGCCATGAGCAGGGACACCTCCCACTGGATCAGGGGCTCCAAGAACCATCCAACCTGGCCTGGAACACCTCCAGGGATGGGGCAGCCACCACTGCTCTGGGCAGCCTGGGCCAGGGCCTCCCCACCCTCACAACTAAAGATTTCTTCCTATGATCTCATCCCAATCTCCCCTCTTGCAGCTGAAAACCATTACCCTCATCCTATCCCTGTGCTCCCTGATCAAGAGCCCCTCCCCAGCTTTCCTGGAGCCCCTTTCAGACCCTTTTCAGATCAGGAATTCTTTCTTGCAAGAAACCTCCAAAACACATGCAATGAATTACTTGTTCTGCAAGTATGCGGGAATGGAATTGAAGGTTTTAATTCCACAGGGAGTGTCTTGTAAAGCCACGTTGATATCTTTATTTGGTAGATCGTACAAGCACGCACTTCAGATAATGGTGATAAAGTTTCCGTTTTATTGGTACGAACTGTCGCAGCGCTGTTTATAGCTTACTCAAGCAGAGAGAGAGAGAAGCACGAGCATTGGGACATCTGAAGTCAGTTCCACAAAGAGCTTCACAGGATCATGGGATGGTTTGGGTTGGAAGGGACCCTAAAGCCCATCCAGTTCCACCCCCCGCGATGGGCAGGGACACCTCCCACTGGATCAGGGTGCTCAAAGCCTCATCCAACCTGGTCTTGAGCGCAGCTTCTGCTGTTCTCTATCACCCCTTTTTCTGCCAGGGCTTCTTTTCTCTCCATAATGTGCTTAAGACTGAAGATCACTGAGGGTTCAGCTGCCAGAGCTGCGAACTCACAGCTCTCTCGCAAGCTTCATCATTGCTCACCAGACACAGCATCGTGTTAAATAACTGCCAACCCCGAGCTCTAGCATTTCACCCTTGGTGCACAAAGAACGAGAAAAGAGGTTTCAAACTATATTCCTCCACATTTTTGTATGCATTTCATGTTGAATTAATGTCGGAAAAGGTGCAGGAACCAAACTAGCCACTGGCAAATAATGTTTTTACTTTTAAGTCCTAAGGTTGCAATGAAAATCTATCAGGAAACCCTTTGTTTTCCTGTCTCGGGAACACAAGGTTGGCCTCCAGCTGCGGTGTTGTTTATGAGATGGAAGTGACCACGCAGGACCTCAGGTAACAAATGGTGTCTGTTTAGAAGCAGCGCAGCCACAGCAGTTGCTTCCACAGCTACAAGAGGTTTGTTACTTGTGAAGATGCTGTAAGTGAGCTCGGAAAGAGTGCAAAATGAACGGGTTAGGTCTTCTGGGGGTTTGTTAGGGCTTCACCTGTAGCCCATTAACAACTCCTCAAGGGTGTCAAAGGAGTGATGCCAATTTACATTAATATTGAACCACTCCAGTTTTATATAAATGGGTTAATCTAACACTCTGAATTGCGATCTCTGAATTTAAAGAACAACTTGGTCTTTGCTTACTGATCAGCTCTTCAAGGCAGACTAAACCTCACAGGAAACCCGATGGCACGGCCAAAGCCTCTTGTGTTGCCCCAAACCTCTCGTGTTAAGGTTTATAAGTGATTCTGTCCTTTAGAAACATTTTCTAATGTAATTTCTAAGTATTTTCTAATTATAGGGTGGTTTGGTCTCCCCGGAGCCTTCTCTTCTCTAGGCTGAACAAGCCCAACTCTTTCTGTAACGCACTGTGAATTAAGAGAAGCGATTACACATCACTGACTCCAGCGTTGCCCAGACCCCGGCGCACTTAAAATGTCCATTATAATGTTTCCTTTGATCAGAGAGAAGAAAAAAAAAGAAAAGGTTTTAAGTTGAAATTTCTATAACCCTCCATAGAAAGAGAGAAAAGGTTTTGGGCAGATCTCAGAGCAGCTTTCAGTACTGGAAGGGGCTCCGGGAAAGCTGGAGAGAGGCTCTTGATCAGGGAGAGGATGAGGGGAATGGTTTTCAGCTGCAAGAGGGGAGATTGAGATGAGATCTTGGGGAGAAATGTTTTGCTGTGAGGGTGGGGAGGCCCTGGCCCAGGTTGCCCAGAGCAGTGGTGGCTGCCCCATCCCTGGAGGGGTTCCAGGCCAGGTTGGATGGGGCTTGGAGCCCCTGATCCAGTGGGAGGTGTCCCTGCTCGTGGCAGGGGGTGGGACTGGATGGGCTTTGAGGTCCCTTCCAACCCAAACCATCCCATGAGTAACGTTGGGAGCGGGGATGCGGCAGGGACCCCACCGCCCGTTTCCATTCCCAGCAGCCGAGCCCTGACAGCGGCGGCAGGAGGAAGGGAGACAGCCGGGCACGGACACCGGGACCGGGGCGAGCGCTGGCAACGGAGCCGTTAGAACCGGGGCGGGGGCGAGACCGGGACCGGAGGCGGTGTTGCTGGAGCGGAGAGCAGCGCTGAGGCCCGAGCGGGTGTCGGGACCGGAGCCCTCGGAGCCGGAGCGAGCAGCGCTGGGGCCGGGGGGGGGGGGGGCACCGGCACCGGATGCCGTTGTTGGCGCTTGCCGGGGCGGAGCGAGCGGCGTTGGGACCGGAGCCGTTGTTGCCGGGGCGGAGGGGGTTGGGACCGGGGCGGGTGTTGGAACCGGAGCTGCTGTTGTTTCCTGCCGGGGCGGAGCGAGTGTTGGGACCGGAGCCGTTGTTGCCGGGACGGGGGCGCTGGGGGCGAGGAGCGTTGGAACCGGAGCCGTTGCAGGCGGTGCAGACACTGGGACCGGAGCCGTTGGAGCCGTTAGAGCCGGTGTAGGCACTGGGACCGGAGCCGTTGTTGCCGGGGCGGTCGCTGTTGCCCGGAGCGGCGGTCGCCGCCCCCCCCCCCCCCCGCCCCGGCCATGGCCGCCCCCGTGGCGCCCCTCGGCCGCCCCGAGCCGCTGCTGTTCCTCGCCACGGTGGCCCTCGGGCTGCAGGGCCCGCTCGCCACCCAGTACCTGTGGGACCGGCTCGGGGCCGAGCGAGGATACAGCGGTAACAACGGCAGCGGCCGCGCCGCGTGCGGGAACGGCAGCGGCAGCACCGACGGGTTGCGGCAGGTGGGGGACACCGGGGAACGGGGGGGGGAACCGGGGAGCACAGAGGGACTGGGGGGGGGGCTGGGGGAACCAGAGGGATGGAGGGGACCCGGGGGGGGACCAGGGGACCACGAGTGACCGGGTGGTCTGGGGGGTGTGGGGGGAGGACAGGAGAAACCAGAGGGATGGGGGGACCAGAGGGGATGGGGGGAACTGGGGGGGATAGAGGGGACCAGAGGGATAGAGGGACTGGGGGGGAAGGGGGGAACTAGAGGGACAAGGAGGGATGGGGAGGACTGGAGGAACCAGAGGGATGGGGGCAACCAGGGGGGGCAGAGGACATGGGGGGACCAAAGAGATGGGGGGTACTGGAGGAACCAGAGGGATGGGGGGGAACTGGAGAAGACTGGAGGAACCAGAGGAATAGGGGGACCTGAGAACACAGTGGGGAACCAGAGGGATTTGATGGAATGGGGGAACTGGGGGGCACAGGGGAGCTGGGGGGGACCAGAGGAACCAAAGAGATGGGGGGACAGGGGAACTGGGGGGTATGGGGGGTACTAGGGGACATGGAGGAACTGGAAGGACCAGGGGGAATGAGGGGGACTGGAGGAACCCAAGGGATGGGGGATTGGGGGGACCAGAGGGGGAACGGGAGGACAGAGTGGACAGGGGAGCTGGGGGGATGGAAGCAGGGAAACCAGGGCAGCTGGGAGAACTGTGTGGAATCTGGGCGGCATCTGAGTGGCATGAGGGGACCGTGTGAGCCAGGGACGGGGCAGGGGGGCAGGAGAACCAGAAGAACACAGGGCACCAGGGATATGGGGTGGAACCAGGGTAACTGGGAGAACCAGGCGAACTAGAGGGCCTGAGGGAACCAGGAGGATGGAGAGGGATGAGGGTGCTGCCGCCACTCCATGTTGCTCCGAGTGCTGCCAGCCTTCAGTCTCATGCACTTGTTTCTCTTGCAGGAGGTGGAAGCGCTGGTGTCCCACTGGAACCTCTATATCAACCTAGGAGGCTTCTTTGTTGGGCTATTCTCTGTGACTCTCTTTGGACCATGGAGCGACAGCGTTGGTCGGCGTCCAGTGCTGATCCTGCCGGCAGTGGGTATGGCCCTGCAAGCGGCCATCTACCTCCTCGTCATGTACCTGCAGCTGCACGTCGCCTACTTTCTGCTCGGACGCATTTTGGGTGGCCTTATGGGTGACTACAACCTGATCCTGGCCAGCTGCTTCGCGTACGTGGCTGACACCACCGACAAACGTGCACGTACCTTCCGCGTCGCTATCCTCGAGGCGTGCCTCGGCATTGCGGGCATGTTGGCCAGCATCGGGGGCGGCCAGTGGCGCAAGGCGCAGGGGTACATCAACCCCTTCTGGCTTGTGCTCGCCACCAGTCTCGCTGCTGCTCTCTATGCCACTTTCTGTCTTCGGGAATCAGTGAAGGAGCAGAAACCAGCCAAGTTGTTCACGCTCAGTCATTACAAAGCTGTCTACAGGCTCTACACGGCCCCAGAACACTTGGGCACCAGGAGGAACCTTGCTCTTTACTCCTTGGTTTTCTTTCTTCTTGTCACGGTGCATTTTGGAACCAAGGACCTCTTTGTTTTGTACGAGCTTGGCTCCCCTCTCTGCTGGGCTGCCGACCTCATCGGATACGGCTCGGCTGCGAGCTACCTGGCTTACCTGAGCAGCCTGGGGGGGCTGCGGCTGCTGCAGCTCTGCCTTGAAGATACCTGGGTGGCAGAGATAGGGTTGATCTCTAACATTTTTGGACTGGTAGTGATTTCTCTTGCTACTACAACACCACTGATGTTTACAGGTGACGCTGAATTCTTAAATCGCTATATGACAGGCTCTTAGCTTAGAGATGCCAATAGATGCTGGAGGACAGCGTGCTTCTGGGAGTTTGTAGACTTGGGGAATGGTTTGGGTTGGAAGGGCCTAAAGCCCATCCAGTTCCAACTCCCCACCATGGCAGGGACACCTCCCACTGGATCAGGGGCTCCAAGCCCCATCCAACCTGGCTTTGAACCCCTCCAGGGATGGGGCAGCCACCGCTGCTCTGGGCAACCTGGGCCAGGGCCTCCCCACCCTCACAGCAAAACATTTCTCCCCAAGATCTCATCTCAATCTCTCCTCTTGCAGCTTAAAACCCTTCGCCCTCCCTGAACTCCCTGATCCAGAGCCCTCCCCAGCTTCCCTATAGCCCCTTTCAGTACTGGAAGGTACTTAAAGGAAGTTCAAGCATGTGGAAGTAGTTCTGCCTCAGTTTTGGCCCAGGAGCCAACGAAACCGTGGCTTGCTATCAGCAAAGTTCGCCAAACACTGAAGTTGAAAGTGCAACCATATAGCTCCTGGGATATTAGGTTTCCCAGAAGCTGTATTGCACTGCAGACGCAGACTGAAGTGCATTGTGAGATGCAGGAGCATGAATTTGGTGTAAACGTAGCAGGAAGAAACTGCCTGGAGCCTCAGGTCACTGGAATTGGCCTTGAAGACTATTTTTTAGCTGAGCTTTGCTTTAACGTGCTGCATCTTGCTCACAGGTTATGGGATCCTGTTCCTTTCCATGGCAGCCACTCCAGTCATCAGAGCCAAGCTCTCCAAGCTGGTCAGTGAGACGGAACAGGGTAAGGGTTTAGCAACTACGCTTGAGTCAGGTTCTGAAACTCTCCCTTTTTGGGACATTGCAATCTCTCTACTTTGGGAAGTTAGGACCTCTCTGCTTCCTCTGGACTCCTGGGTCCCTGCATTCACCCTTAGGCGCAAGGTAACATTTTATTTTAGTAGAATAGTTGTCAGTTTTCATGCGTTTAGACATGGTACGTTTTGAAGATGAGGAGAAAAGAAGAAAAGCAAGATGAAGAGTGTTGCGTTCAAGCTCAGGAATAGTTCATTCATCCATCGATTCATTCCCAAAGCTTCTACAAGCAGCAAGAGTTAAAAGGGATTATAGAATGAGCGGAGAACAGTGATTTCCCTGACCGTGACTCTGTAGATCAGTAATAGTGGGAAGAAATCCGGTGCTGTTAGCGGGTTCTATCATTGGCCATGGTGAAAGATCATGACTAACCTGTAGGAGGAGCGTATTTGCTGTTCTTAGAGTAGTTTGTTTGGTGAGCTTGCACTTGCTGATAACCGCAGGAAAGGGATACCTCTGCGGGAAGAGGGACTCCAGGTGGGAAAGATCGAAAGGAGACTTTGCACAGTTTGTGTTTCTTGTATTAGAATGAAAGAGGCTCACACCTGATATCAGATTACGATGCTAAATCCGTAAAGTGCAGTCTTCTGCTGTACTTAATGTTTAACAAGTGATAAGATGTACTTGGCAGTAAACAGATCTACCTAGCCCTGTCTAAAGCATTTACAATCCAGCCGATATTAACTATCCCTGCTCAGCTCTGGAGGTCGGTGCAGTGATCCTGGCTTCAGAGAAGCTGAGCCTGATGGGTTTGTCCTGCAAGGCCGGCACAGAAAGCCCAGTCTCTGCGCCCAGCTCTTGCTTGCCACACTTGATAACCACACACCAGGTTTCTAATGGGAAGTGCAAACCCGTAGAAGGATTCACGGAGTCCTGCTGAAGGTGATGTGTTGAAGACGTTTACGGTCGTGCCTCGTCAATACCTTCTTGTGTATCTTTTCCAGGTGCGCTCTTTGCGTCTGTTGCCTGTGTGGAAGGGCTGTGTTCGCTTGTGGCTACGGGAGTGTTTAACTCTCTCTACCCTGCCAGCTTGCACTTCATGAGGGGATTCCCATTTCTCTTTGGGGCTGTAATTCTCCTTATTCCAGCAGCGATTATTGGGTAATGTACTTTAGATGTCTAAACTGTGATATAGGAACCTGTGAAGTGTAATATGATAAATACTCTTTATTTAGGCTGGAGGCTCGCAGTTCTAAGGCATGTTTGCAGTTATGCTTATGGTTGGGTGTTTTAGTGTGCCAGTAAACGGAGGAGCAGGTACGTTTCTTCTGGCATCTGAGTCGTAGTGATAAACCTGCACCCTGAGTAATGTGGAATGATGGAATGGTTTGGGTTGGAAGAGATCCCAAAGCCCATCCAGTTCCAACCCCCAGCCATGAGCAGGGACACCTCCCACTGGATCAGGGGCTCCAAGCCCCATCCAACCTGGCCTTGAGCACCTCCAGGGATGGGGCAGCCACCACTGCTCTGGGCAACCTGGGCCAGGGCCTCCCCACCCTCACAGGAGAACTTTTCTTCCTAAGATCTCATCTCAATCTCCTCTCTTGCAGCTGAAAACCGTTCCCCTCATCCTATCCCTGCACTCCTTGAACAGGAACCCCTCCACAGTTCTCCTGTAACTCCCTTTAAGTAGCTGCTAACGTTCAAAGTTCTTCAAAGTCTTGTCCCTCCCTCAGAGTGGGATCTGAAATCTGGAGTTGAGTTTCAAAGTCCTTTATGAAAGAGGTGGTGCTTTCATAGCCATCTCTCTTCCTGTCATTTCTCTACTAATTAAAGCAAAAGTCATGTCATGATAGAAAACAATCCCCTGGTAAGTCCTGGAGGAGAGAATGGGTTGGGATTTGCAGTAGAAGCACAACAGCTCCTGGCAGGGTCATTTTGTTCTGTTCCTTTGGAACTTTAAAACTCCCTTCAGTGACGTTCCAGTGTGCCTTTGTTGGTTCTAACTGTTCTTTCTTTCTCAGGTGGATAGAAATCTGGGACTCGGACCATGACTACAGTCACTTTACAGATGATTCCAGTCCCCCACAGACGGCTGAGCAGCAACTCGGGAATTGACCATCTTGGCCATGTCCATCTGAAGACTGCTCTATATTCTTCCCTTGAGGACACACCAGTGCGGGAGGGACACCTTGCCTGTCCTTAAGTGCCAAGTGGTTGGAAATCATGGCTCTGACTGCCATCAGGAACTCGATTTGCAGGGACTGCCTTCTTGCTCTTGCGTTGGCTTCTTTGTTAGCAAAAACCCAAGAGGCTCAAAAGCCAATTCAGAGTAAAAGCTGTTGTTGGCCATTTACGAGGACAGTTAGTGGTTTAGGGTTTGATGGAGTGGGAATGCTTTTAGTGCTGAGAGAGGACTGAATTCTGGTTTAATTGCTAAACGTGTTCCCCACTGAGTATATTACTGTACAGCAGATGAGGTGATGGTGTGGGTGAAGCATTGACTCTATTGCCTCAATCTGATTTTCTTTAAACTGCCATAAACCAGCAGGTCTGTGTACACTGCCTTGCACAGTGTGTTCAGATGCAGGCAATAATGTCCTTAACTGGGAAATTGCTTAGTGGACATGTTACTTTCAGAATGAATAAACCCTCCATTCTCTTTTATGGTTCATAAAGTGATTGCTTTTCTCGTACAGTTATTGATATGATTTGTCCTTGCCTCATCCTGTGCTCCTTTCCATTATTGGCATGCTGCTTTCTTTACTGAAGACTTTGCAGGAAAGCAGCAGGAGCGTGAAGTTCTCTGCCCTGTGAAGAATGAGCCTGGGAGGGTCTGAAGTGGGGAAAAATCCAGGTTTGGGAATTGCAAGCAGCCAAAGTTTGCTTTTCCTGAACACCAGAGCGAAGTGCTGACTGTGTGGCCTTTCCTTCTATGTGCAGTAAATGTGAAATGATTGTACGCAGCTTGGTTCCCTGCTCGTTAGAGTCTGGGATAATGGCAGGAGAACTGAGGTGTGGAGAAGCAGGAGGTGGAGAAGCAGGGAGGCTTTGACAACTTGGTGTTACGCCACTTGCCCTGTGTGGTTGTGCCATTGGACGTAGGCAGGAGCTAAGTGTTGGATTGAATTGGAGGAACAGAGAGTGGTGTGAGCGATGCAGTAGGTGTTTGTAGCTGAACTGATCGTGAAGTCTTCTCTACCAACAGACTCCATGGTCATCAATGCTTTCAGTGGCTCAATATTGTGCAGTAAAGTGAAACCGGTGTACGGGCGCTGCTTTCCTGGTGTGTCAGCATGCTTGCAGGGGAGAAATTCGATAGCAACTATTATGCTCTGTTAAAAACCAAAAAAGTCAGAACAAAGCTTTTCTAGGCTGTCCTCCAAGAACTACAACTGTGAGGAGGATACGTGAGCTGTGCATCGTGACTGTGGGCAGCAGGGATGCAGTGAGCTACATCAGTTTGCAGGGAGATAAGCATGGTGGGTGCCCCTGGACAATGGTGCCTGGAGAACATCAGTTTCTCATCGGAGGATGAGAAAGCATGACAGCAAGCATGAGAAGGCTGCAGGGACAGGAGCGTGTGATACAAACAGAAAAGAGGTGGGGATTTAGGCTAGAAATCAAATTTATTCATCACATCTGACAGAGCAACTTCAAACTTCTGACATGACGGAGCAAAGGAATAAGGAAGGGTGAGAACAAAAGGGTTTGTTTCTTTGAGGCTGCTCAGGCAGGAAGGGGCTGGGAATGGGATGTGTTTGTCAAGAGCAGGGCGAGTTCATTAAGGTGAAGGTAACTGATGAGGAACCAGGAAAAGGCACAGTCTGGGCAGCTGGAACATGAGATGGGATCTGATTGCAGGTGAGACAGCTAATCTGTAGAGGACAAGTGATTCTCTGCATTGAGGAGGTTGATTGCTAGAGAGCTCTTGGGAAACCAGATGCAGTGACCTTAGTGTGTTAATGTAGAGAGAAAAACCCTTCGGGCTGTTTGTGTGGGACTCTTTCAGTGGCCTTGGAGGCCTTGACATTGAACGAGTTACTCAAGACTTCCCTGAAGCAGCTCACAAGAGGCTTTTATCCTCTGGCAGATTCACCTTTGGGCTCATCCGCTGGCTTCCTCGTCTTTGATCTGGAGGTTAGGTAGATTCTGATGAGTGCTGGGCAGACGTAGCTATTAACCTTTCACTGGAGAGCGAAGATGCCATTAAGTGAGAGCTGATAAGAACTATCCATAAAGCTGTGATTAATCACCATAATTTAACTTTTTTTTTCCCCCTCAAATGCTCATGGATCTGAGCCAGGAGGAACTGTGTTTGTGTTCTGCCAGGTAAGGCAGCAGCGAGGCTTTGGGGAGAGCCAGGAGAAGGGAAAGGTGACTGAGACTCTTCAGTACCTCCTGAAAGAGCTGAGTTATCAGAGAATCAACAGACTGTCCTGAGTTGGGAGGGACCCACAAAGATCATCGAGTTCAATTCCTGTCCCTGTACAGGACAACCTCAACACTCACACCATGTGGCAGAGGGCGTTGGCCAAATGCTTCTGGAATATTGTCAGGCTTGGCACCATGACTGCTTCCCTGGGAGCTGTTCCAGCGCTCCACCACCCTCTGGGGTTAGAACCTTTTCCTAATGTCCAACCTAACTCTCCCCGGTACATCTCCCTGCCATTCCCTTGGGTCCTGTCATTGGTCACCAGAGAGCTCAGCGCCTGCTCCTCCTCCTCCACTTGTGAGGAAGCAGCAAACTGTGATGAGGTCCCCTCAGTCTCCTCTTCTCCAGGCTGAACTTCAGCTGCTCCATCTTGAGCAGGGACAGGCGGAGGAGCTGGTTTCTTCTGCAGGGGGTGGTGCGTCAGCCTGGTCTCCAGAGCATCAGGGCAGGCAGATGCTCCTCTTCCTCCTGTCCGTGCTCTCAACAATGATGCATTATTTACTTTGCTCTGCATCAAAAAAAGACAAGCTCAGGTAGGAGCTGCAATTTCTGGTCCTCTTTGCAAAGCGGCACCTTGTGAGGAGCCTGCCCACCCTCCAGGCAGGTGGGAGAAGCAGGACAAGGGCGGGAGGGGCAGAATTAAGGAGAAGGGTGGTAAGGTGTCCGTGGTTGCTCACCTCCAGCGGTAGCAGCAGGTGCTGCCAGTCCTGCTCCCACCCAGCAGCCTCCGCCTGCCCTTTGCATCGACTTTGCTCTCTCCTGGTGCTTCCAAGTGGGTTGCTTCAAAAAGACCTTGTGGGCGTTGAAGTTCATAGAAAGAAGCGCTATTTGATATTGCATCCAAAAGAACGTAGGGACAACCTTGAGCCTGAGGAGCTTCGGCAGGGCTGTCGGGGTAGGTGCAGTCAGCATGGAGATAAACCAGCTCCTGTTTGAAGGAACCAACCGTGAGAGATCTGCTGTGGAGCACCACAACGGCATAAAGCACAGCCAGAGCATTTAACTCCACAAGTGCAGCACAACAATTAGCATCTTCCATATCTGCATGGCTATTGGTTTCCCAGAGTGGCAATCCAGCCTCCTGTGCCCTGTAAGTAGAGACTGGATGAAGTGGTGAAGCTGAGACATCAGACGGAGGGAAAAGGGTGGTTTTAAAAGCACTTTTTTTTTTCTGCAGACCCCCTGCCAAAGCTTCACAAGATCTGATTCCAACTTTCCATCTTCAGAGTTAAGGGCACAAAGTGGTTTTGCAGCATTAGGAGGCGAAAAGCCCTTGAGAAGGGAGCGAGCTCCGGTGATAAAGGGATGTCGCTGGGAAAGAGAAAGCTGCTGCTGAGCCCCTTAGGAGCCTCTGTGCGTTATCTTTCCCAAACACAGGGATTTCGTTAGGGCTTAGATTTTATTTGCCCTTTCCTGCTCTCGGCTTCTGGCCACCATGATATTCCTGTGGCACCCAGCAGAGGCCATGCGACGCTCATGGACCGTTCCCTCTCAACCACTCTTCTCTTCTCCTGTGTGTCCTCTTGCGACATACCCCTCACCAATGTCCCAGCTTGTGGTCCTCAGAAGATCCCTCCTCTTCAGCCGGGCTCCTGAGGGAACCTGCAGCCATTTGAGGGGCTGGACGGTGTTGGTCCCTCTCGCGTCGCCTGCGTTGCGGGAAGCGTGTCCTGCCACCCCAAGGGAGGATGTGGAACACAACTCTTGTCCATCCTGGAGTCCACCTTGGCTTGGCTCATCAGGTACCTGTGAGTGAGTAGTGGTCTTCTAGAACCAGGGGCTTGCGTTTGGGGGGCAAAAGGAGGGCAAAGAGCCACGGGCTTTGTCTCAAGCCAGGATAGTAAGGTGGGGAAAGATCCCAAGGGAGAGATTTGGCTCCAGATAAAAAGGGGGTACTTGGGGAGTCTCTGAAGGGGAAGAGGCAGCTCTGCTGGTTCTAGCTCTGCCCCAGGGAGGGCAAGCAGTCCAGGCCGTTCTCTGACCCAGCCGAGGAGTCTCGGGAGGAACGGCCCTGGAGAAAGCGGATGATTTTGTCGATTGTGGCCTCCTGGTACTCGTGGGACCACCTGTGTTTGGGGAGAGAATGCAAGCTAATGGTTCTGTTGTGCAAGGTGCCACAAGAGAGCTCAGAGCGCTCGGGCCAGGAAGCAAAGTCCCCCTTCCTCCACCTCAGCTCTCTGGGAGAGCCACTTTTCCCCAGGGAAAGTAGAGGAACCCTGGATGCTGCAGGAAAGCCCCTTGTGCTGTGCCCTGCCAGGCTGCAGGGCTACGAGCAGGTTGGGATGGCAGCCTGGGATGCCTCCGTCACCCAGGGGAACCCCAAGCCCAAAACCATAGAAGGGGACCTTTGCTCTCTTCATTCCATTGAGTGACTTGCCCTCCCTTTGGCTTTTTCCGGCTCCCTCACCTCTTTCTCCCATCTTCCTTGTGCTTTCTGCTACTGTTTATGCCAGCCGCTCTCTCCAGGTGCCGAGGAACCCCATGGCAAAGGTTCCTTTCACTTACTTGATACCATTAAATTTCAGGACAGCCCTCATGTCCGTGGGAAGTGTTTCTGGGTCTGGCCACTCAAAATGGTCTGTAACAGGTACAATGTTCTTTCCACAGTTCAAGGCTGTCACAATCTCCTGCAGGGACATGCAAGTGCTCAGGCCATGGCCCGTGTCAACCCACCATCAGCTTTCTCCTGCTCCAGCATCCACCAAGCTCCCACCTGAAGGCATCTCCTACCTTGTGCACCCAGTCCTTGCACTCGGGGTCTCCCATGCATTTATCCAATGCGTTTGGCGAGAGGACCAGCACAAAATTGCGGGCACTCATGACGCTCTGGGCCAGCTTGTCCTCAAACTTCCCTGCCTCCAGCTTCTCCACATCGATGAACACGCTGAAGCCATGAAGCTGCAGGTGGACCTTGAGCAGGCTGTGACGAGAGGAGACAGTGCTGTGAGGGGAGTTGCTGCCAGCGCATGGGATTCATGTGCTCTACCACCACATTGGCCGAGACGTGGGGATACAGAGGAACAGTGAATGGTCTCCTGCATGGAATGCCATGGTCCATGAGATGCCAGCTGCCAGCACTGCCTGCTTACAGGTGTCTGGATCCATGCAGAAAACATGAGGCCTGGTGGAAAAGGCCCTGGGGGTGCTCGTTAACGGTGGCTGAACGTGAGCCAGCAGTGGCCCAGGTGGCCAAGAAGGCCAAGAGCATCCTGGCTTGGATCAGCCATGGTGTGGCCAGCAGTAGCAGGGAAGGGATAGTCCCCCAGGACTTGGTGCTGGCGAGGCTGCACCTCGAATCCTGGGTTCAATTTGGGCCCCTCGCTCCAAGAAGGACCTTGAGGGGCTGGAGCGTGTCCGGAGAAGGGAACAGAGCTGGGGAAGGGGCTGGAAGCCAGGGGTTCTGGGAGCAGCTAAGGGACGTGGGGTTGTTTAGCCTGGAGAAGAGGAGGCTGAGGGAAGACCTCACCACCCTCCGCAGCTCCCAGAAAGGAGATTGTGGTGAGGTGGGTGTAGGTCTCTGCTCCCTGATGCACCCTGCAGCTCTCCTGGCTCAACGTTCATCGCACAACTGATCACCAGCACCGTAAGGTTGCCTGCAGGTCTCACCTAGCCAGCTGCGAGCCAGTGCTCCTCCGGTAGCTGATAAATACATCGGTCCCATCAGATGCAGTTTGCTGTGTTATAGGGGAGTGCAGCATTTCTAGGCAGAGCAAACATCAACCAACAGTTAAAAGCACCCAACAAGTCATCCCAAGGAACCCTCGGTCCTCGCCCCCACCCGCCGGTGAGCAGCAATGAGACCCGCACCCCTTGCAGCAGTGAGGATGCGGACGCGGTGGAAGCCTGTGTTGATGTGGCAGTCGTCCTGCAGCTGCTGCTCCGTCACCCGGTGCAAGAAGTTGCGGTTGATGCCACAGGTCAGCAGGTTGTACGTGTACTGACGGAACTTGGGGTCGATGCTGCCCAGCCAGTCGGCCAGGTTGCTGCGGTCGCAGGTGGAATAGTTGGCAAAGGTCTTCAGCTCCGTTAGCTCCCGGAAAAACCTGGCAGAGAGACAAAGGAAAGCATGGAATGGGGAGAGGAGCCTGCTGGACCAGGCAGCACCTAGAGATGTTTGGTTCCACATCTGTGATCCGCACAGGAGAGAGTGGATGTGCCGTGGTGAAGAATAAGCTAAAGGAATAAAAACGAGAAGAACAGGAGGTGTGAGGAGCTCAGCTAAGGGAGGAGAAGCTTGCGTAAGTTCCCATTTGCCTGGGTGACTCCCAGGATCCCTCCTCCCCTGTGCCATACATGATGTCTCCCTATCCCACACCTCTCCTGTGCATTGGTCCCATTGCAGGAACACATCTGGGACTGCAAACCATGCTGGAAAAGCTGGGGCAGTCCAGGTTTTGCATTTTGAGGAGATCTGTTCTCGTCTTGGCAAGAAGAGAAAGATCTTTCCCCTGACTCTGCCATGGTGATGGCCATCCTACCTCTTCCGAGTGATGCTGGAGTCCATCCCCAAGTCCTCCTGCAGCTCCTCCTCTGTCAGTCTCAGGAGAATGTCTCCATCCACCTGGTGGTCCTGCCAAGAGAAATGCAGGCTGGGAAGCTCCAGGAAATCTGTTGGGTGGGATGTTTGCACCCCTGCAGCCAGATGGGCCAAGAGGGCCCATCCAGGTGTCCCTCCCCCATCACACAGCCCTACCAGGAATCTCTGGCAGTATTTGTTGAATCCAATCTGCTGCAGCCACGTCTGCACCTCGCAGGGCTTCCAGTTGGGAACTGTGGGCAGGATGCGTCGAGGAACCTCTTCCCCTATCATGCGCAGCACCTTTTTGGCCAGGGAGGAGGTGGTGCTGCTGGTGGAGTAGCACACTACCCTCTTCAGGCTCTCCGTGGCCCCAATCTCACTGAAAATCTGGGGATACAAAGGGAGGAGGCATCACTTTGCCTTCCCTCCTCCTCCCCACAACCTGTGCCAGGTCAGCCAAAGACCAGGGTGAGCTCAGAGGGGCGCAAAGGACATCGAGTTGCGGTGGTGGCACCCCTTCCCTTTTGCATCTCCTTCCTTCAGGCCAACCTACCCTTTACCTTTGTTTTCTTCTGCCTGGTTTTGATGGCAGCCTCCGTGCAGAGGTAGAAGGCAGCGATGCACTGGGCTTCCAGCCGCGAGCTGTCTAGCAAGGGGACCAACTGCTGCAGGTCATCCGCTGTCCTCCCTTGGCTGTTGTCACTGCTTCCCAGCATCTCGCATGCAAACTGCTCCGGATCCAGCGAGGCAATGAACGGCTCCACCAGTGCCAGCGTCCCCGAGCGCTCCACCTCCTTCTCGATCTCTTTGTTGGTGGCCAGCACCGTGATGGCCAGGCAGGCGTGCAGGCGGATTAGATCATCGTCCCTTGAGAACACCAGTGGGAAAAGCCACTCTGCTGTCCTCTTCTCAATCATCAGGCGCTGGTTAGCCTGCCCTCCGTACATGGCACAGTTGGCCAAGGCCATGGCGCAGTGCCGCAGCACGACGGGGTCTGTCCAGCGGCACCAGTAGAGGATAGCATCCAAACCTCCATCAGAGATGAGCTGGAAACAGGTCTCCTCGGAGTGTTTGAACATGTGCTCCAGGATACCGGAGACACTCTGTGCCAGCTGAGGAACATCTCGCTCCTTGGCTAAGTTCAGGATCACTCCCAGACCTATCCGAGCGATCCGATCCCTGCAGGAAGGAGAGGCACAGGCAGGTGAGGGTCAGATGGCCATGCAGGGAGTGAGAGCGGTGACGGGTGTCCCTGCTTTGGAGGTGTTTGCCCCATGGCAGCCAGGTTTTTTCCTGTAGGATACAGCTGACGGATGTGTTGTCAGGCTGCAGTGCTGCAACGTGCAGGTGTTGGAAGAACCTGACTTTGATGGAAGAGCTCATGATGGGACAGGACACGGGGTGCATAGCCCAGGACCCCCACACCGGAGGTGAGACATAGCATCAGCAGCACACGATGGGCTGGAAACAGGTCTGCTTAGGCAGCATTCCTGCTGCGTGTGAGCTGCTTTGTGTCCAGGGATAAAAACTCATTTGTCCCTAAGCAGTGTGGTCTTCTGGCTGCTCTCCGGATCGGTGCCAAGCTGGACTTTGACACCCAGCTGAGGAACCATGGGGAATCGGCCACGGAGCAGGTGAGATGGGGATCTGCCCATCCTGAGATGGCAGTGGGGACAGCTCAGAGGAAAGCTGTTCATTTCCTCCACCCTGCACTCTCCGAGGAGAGGAAAGGAAGAGCCAGAGGCCACCAGCTGCTGCTCCACCACAGCTGGCCTTGAGCCCGTGCCATGGGGCTGGGCTTGGAAAGACACCCGGAGCTGGATCCTAAAAGCATAGAGCGAGGAGGGGAGAAATGATGGGGTCTAATTTGCTCTCCCATGAGCAGGAGGCTCCATCGCTGGCTTTAGGAAGGACACCTTTCCTGCTGTGATGGAGCTGCTCTGTCCACAAGGCAGAAGCTCTGGGGTGGATGCCCTGTGTGGGCAGCGGCACATTTGGCCCCAGTGGTGGTGGGTGACAACACAGCAGCCTCTCCGCGCTGGCAGGCAGGAAGAGAATTTCTGGGAAGCCTGTGGCCCGCATGGCTCACGCTGACCTTGGGGTGGATTTGGCAGCAAATGCTGTGGAGAGCTCTGGAAAAAAAGCCCTCAGCCTGGGATTGGCTCCGAGCCCAGATCCAGCCATGGAGCTGGATGACAAACACAGCCTCACCGGGTCCCTGACTGCCCAGAGCCATGGGTCGGAGCCAAGACCAGTCCAGCTCTTGGTGGAGCACAGATGCTGGGAGAGGTCTCTAAGCCAGAGGTTTGGACCCGTGTGGGACCCCACATCTCCCTGTCATTGCTCAGAGGTTGGCGGTGGGTCAGGCTGTGTGGAACGAGGAGCTAAGGACCCGTGGCTGGTCCAAGACCCTGGTCCGTGACCTGCTCCTGCAGCAGGGATGGTGACTCTGGCAGCTGCTTTCTGTTGCCAGGAAGTTAAATGTTGAGTTCAGACAGCGCCAGGAAGGTTTCCTGGGATTAATTCCACTCTAATGGACTTTCCTGATTTAGCTGTTGCTTCTTTTTGCCTGCCAGAGCATGCAGCAAAGCCCAGGCTGCGAGTGCGTGACCTCACAGCACGACACATCGCTCGTGGAGCTGGAGCGAGACCGTAATCTTTGGCCAGGCTTCCTCCACACCCTCCCAGAGCCCCAGCTGCGCTCGGGCACAGCGAGGGAGAGCAGAGCTGGCAGAGTCATGGCTTTGCTTGTGAGGTCCCAGGAGAGAAAGGCCTGATCCTGACCCAGGGGTGCACAGCTCCTTCCTGGGAGCAGCACACTGCCAGGGCAAGCTGAACCGAACATGAAGCGGAGCAGAGAGCTCACCTGTCTCGGGACCTTCCAGGAGAACCTTCGTGGTGTTTGAGCCATGAGTGGGCGCCGCATGAGCGCTGCTGTGCATTTAGACGTGTCGGGTGCTGTGTGTGAACGTGCACCTTCATACACGTGCTTATATACACACACACGCGTGCTCCCACCCCGTGTGTGAGGACGTTTTGGCAGAGCCAACCCAACGTCTCTCACCTTTTGTGGGGTGCAGCACACACATCTCCAGCCTTTGAGCTAGGGGTCGTGGGCTGAGGGGCTCTGAGGGCCACCAGCTGCCTGGTCCCCTCCTTGTGGCCTCGCTCCAGCCCTGGCCAGCAGCAGAAAGACCCTTGGAACAAGCTTCATCTTCCTCTTCCTCCTGTAGCAATGGCTAAGGGGGACTTGTGCCCCATCCTTGGGGTCAGGTTCTCTGGGCTAGACAAACCTACCCACCTCAACCACAGAGGGTTTCTTGGACACTTCTGGGTGGCCCCAGGCTGCGGGTGGCCCATGAGGACACACCATTTCTCACCAGCATCCTGGTGCTGAGGTTGGTCCTCCTCCCTCCAGCTGGGGAGGGGAGGTCCTGCCATTGCCTGGGCGTGATCAGGGAGTGCGGTGTGGGGGGACGCGGGGTGGAGCAGGGGGGGTTGATGCACCAGGAGCACCCAGAGCAAGGAAATTTGGGGGGAGAGAATGGGAAGGGTGGAGGAAATCCCTTGCTGTTGGGAGGGCTGTGCCCGGCAGGGTGGGAGGCTCTTTGTAGACTCACCTATTTTCTGCCACCAGGATCTGCTCCAGGAGTTTTCCTGCCTGGCACTTGGTCTCCAGGTCCGCCGTGTACAGCAGGTTCAGCAGCAGGTCCAGGCCCCCCTCCAGACGGATCACGTCGCACAGCACTTTGGCCACATCCCTGCCCAGCGTGGGCATCCCCCAGGCTTCCTCCACCAGCTGGAAGACCTGGGCGATGGCCTTGCTCAGCTCCTCAGGGTTGGCCGCCTGCTTGGCGCGGGCGATGGCGCGCTGCACCGTGGGCAGGATCCGGTCCAGGGCTGCCCGCACATCAGTGTTGACCCCTGGGGAAACCTCTCGGTGGTCCCTGGAGCTGCCCCCGCTCGCCCAGTTGGCCGCTTGGCTCACGCATTCGGGTACAACCAACCTCTCCGCACCCGCCATGGCGAAGAACCGGCACAGTTTGTAGAGGGAGACGAGAAGGGTGAGCACCATCGGCATCTCCTAGAGCATCTCTGTCAGCCTCCCACCGGGAGCATCCTTGGGGGATGTGAGCTGGCCGGAGGGGGGACAGAGCTGGGCTGGGGTCCAGCTGAAGGGCTGGGCAGCCAGCTCCCTCTCCCCTCCTTGTCCTGCTGGGATGCGGAGATGGAAGAAGCTGTGGCAGCAGCTGCCTTCCCAGAGCCAGGCTCAGCATCTCAGGTTCTCTGGGGCTGATGTCACCCTGCGCAGGCGCCGCCTTTCCAAGGAGGGGCTCATCTCTGGGCAGCAGCATCCCCCTCCTCACTGCAGATGCTCTGGCATCCCTCCCAGACCCTTTCTTCCACAGCCCACCCAGCTGAGCTTGTCCTGCCATCCCCATGGCCCCCCCTTGCCCGAGCTGCTGTGGAGCCCGTGGTCCCCTCCAGAGCAGATAGGGTCCCCCACACTCTCCAAGACCCTCGGGGATGGGTGAAGGGGGCACAGTGTGGCTGTGGGCACTGTGGGGTTGTGGCCACCCTGGCACTGCGTTTTGAACCCATTTGGGTTCCATGCAGGGGGAGGTGAATACCTCCTTTTGCCCGGTGGAAATTCAGAGCAGCTCCTCTGGGTGGGCTCAGGATTTGCATGACAAAAGAAAGAGCAGAGGCAGCTTGGGCCTCTTTTATTTTCTTTTTTTTTTTTCTTCTTTTTTCCAGGCCAAACGTGCTCAGGGCAAAAATGCTTCGGATACTTCTTGCCTGTGTTGGGAGGAGCAGCTTCAATCCTTGCCTCCTGAAGCAGGTTGTTGCCAGCTCAGCCTGAGACTTAAATTCAAGTTGATGTTTTGATGCCACAGAGTCGCTGTTAATCCTCTCGGAATCCGCTACGCAGGGACAGACTGAGGAAACGGGAAAGAAGGCGACCTGAACGGCACAGGACTGCAGGAGAGGCTCAGACACAACCTGTAAGAATTTTCCTAATTGGTTATTATTAATTGGGGGCGACGATAGGAGCTGTTGCGCTGCAGCACAGCCAAGGGGTTTGCTGCCTCGGAGGAGGCTGGTGCCTTCCAACCATTCCCTTACGCTTGTCTTGACAAGATCAGAAAGCTTTGCTTCGCTTTGCTTTGGTTTTGCTTTGCTTTGCCTTAGTTTTGCTTTGCTTTGCTTTTTGAGAGGGTTCTCAGCACCAGCGCCCTGGCGATGGCAGGGGCTCCATCCTCGCCCTGTGGGATCAGCCCCATGGCCTGAGCTCTCTCCACTGGCTCAGCTCAACCCTCAGCCTCCCAGGGCTCTGTTACCCAAACCAACCCTCTCTTGGGGTCTCCTTGTGCCCTGCTTTGCCGGGGAAAGGCTCACGGAGCCTTGGCAGGGCTGTGGATGTTGGTGGCTGCAAGCCTGGAGCAGCAGGAGGGAGCTTTGTCTCAGCTGATCAACAAAAGCAGCTCAGAGTCTGCCCAGCCCTTCTGCACCCCCATCTCCCTGCAAGCCTGAGCCCTTGCACGGCGTTTGATTGAATCATAGAATGGTTTGAGTTGGAAGGGACCTTAAAGATCACCTAATTCCAACCCCCTGCCGTGGGCAGGGACACTTCTCGCTGGATCCGGTTGCTCCAAGCCCCATCCAGCCTGGCCTTGAACACCTCCAGGGATGGGGTTTTCACCCCAGGATCGATGCAACGAGGATGGGATGAAGGTTTAGTGCGATCACACCCAAGGATGACACCAGCTCTGCCACAGCTGAGCAAGGAATCGTAGAATCATGGAATCATTAAGGTTGGAAAAGACCCTTAAGATCATCCAATCCAACCATCAAGAGGGGGTGACAGGGCAGCAGGAGAATTCCTGCCCTGGCTGCCTTTGGCTCACTGGGGCTTTCCAAGAGGAAATGCCTTTCTCAACACCAAATCAAAGCTCTTTCCAGCAAGGGTGGGAGCAGCTGATGCCGGGAACTGCCGGTGTCTGAGCCGACAGAGCCAAGGCCCCTGGAAAACCAAGCATTCTCCTTGGTTTCTTCTCTCCCCAAATCCTCCACCACTTATTGAAGTCCAGAGTTGCCGTTCCTGCTCCAGGGCCAGGATGGACTCCTCGGAGCCCCAGCAGTGTCACAGCGGTGGAGGCAGCCGGACACACGGTATCTCTGTAGCCTTGTGTGCGTTTGCTCCTTGCCCCTGATTAAATAAACATCCCTGAGTTATCAGGAGCTGCTGAAAGAGCTGAATCGACATTAATTAGTAACCGAAAAGATTGGTCGGAAAGGGAACGATGGGAGCAAAATACACAGGCTTTTGTTTGTCTTCGGCAGTGAAAGTGCAGAGGGTTCCTTCTCTGCCTCCTGCCCAGCCCCTCACCTCTGGCCCCTGGTCCCTGGGCACGGAGATGGCTCCTACCCCACCTGCCCCATCCTGAGCTGCATGTCCTGGGACTC
The DNA here is from genome assembly GCF_017976375.1 of Cuculus canorus. NCBI lineage: Eukaryota > Metazoa > Chordata > Aves > Cuculiformes > Cuculidae > Cuculus > Cuculus canorus. The sequence goes on from NC_071420.1 coordinate 5,149,028, forward strand.
CTCAAGTCTTTTCCCAGCCCTGCTGACACCAAGAGAGATGGAATCCCAAGAGAAAATCCTCCAAAATGGGGACATCTTAGGGCAAGCATAAACCCAGGGCTTTTCCCTTTGTCCTCTGAGCATTGTTTCCCTCTCCCTTCTCATTAAGGTTTCTGTCTTTGAATCATAGAATGAGCCATGGAATGGTTTGTGTTGGAAGGGACCTCAAACCCCATCCAGTGCTACCCCCTGCCATGCTTCCTCCCACTGGATCAGGGGCTCCAAGCCCCATCCAACCTGGCCTGGAACTCCTCCAGGGATGGATCAGCCACCACTGCTCTGGGCAACCTGGGCCAGGGCCTCCCCACCCTCACAGTGAAACATTTCTTCCTAAGATCTCATCTCAGTCTCCCCTCTTTCAGGTGAAAACTGCTCCCCCTTGTCCTATCCGTGCATTCCCTGATCGAAAGCCGCTCCCCAACTTTCCTGGAGCCCCTTCCAGCCCTGGAAGCTGCTCTAAGGTCTCCCTGGACCTTTCTCTTCTCCAGGCTGAACAACCCCAACTCTCTCAGCCTGTCCTCATACAGTAGGTGCTCCAGCCCTCGGATCATCTCCATGGCCTCCTCTGTTCCAACAGATCCACGTCCTTTCTGTGCTGTCTTGCCAAGACCAGTCTAGGAAATGGTTTCCCCTTGAGATGGAGTCTGGGAGCTTCAATACCATGAGCTTTGCTGTGAAACAAATGTGGTAGAACCTTGTTCCAGGCTCTGGGCTGCTGATCCTCCTGCTCTCTGAACCAGTGCCCAACTCACACCCTGTCCGGGAAGGTGCTGGCAGCAAAAGCATGGCCAGCAGCTCTTGGAGCTGCCTGTGCACGTGGAGAGCCCTGTCTGCCCCCAAGTGCATCGCGTCTGACGTGGGCTGTGGGGAATGCTGGGCAGGAGAACATCTCTGCCCTGTTTCCCTCTGCTCCGACCTTGACCTGTTTGTTCTCTCCCACCAGAGAGAGAACAGGCTCAGCAAACAGTGAGCCGCAGCGGCACTTCAGCCCGCACAGTCGCAGGAAGGCTGCGCTCCCAGCTGCCCAGGATGAGGCTGCTCTTCCCTGCCCTCGTCCTGGCCCTGCTCGCTGCCGTCCGTGCTGCCGAAGGTGAGCTGGAGCCGGACAGCCGCGTGCCACCTGCTTGAAGCCAGGGTTGGGATGGAGTGGGTGATGGAGGGGCTGGGGAGCTCAGGGAAGGGGCCAGGTGGTGGTGGATCTAGGCCAGCTTTCTGTGGCCAGTTCTCTGCAGGGACAACTCTACATGAGGTCAATGTGAAGTCTAACCCTAAGCCTAGTGGTTCCCCATGGAATGTTGTCCCCGCGGAGAGCTGACCAGTTGGTGGCCATGGTCACTGGCCACAATGGCTACACCTTGCAGCGTGGGGAGAAGGCAAGCGGGCAACACATGGGTATCAGTGATGTCTGGCCAAAATCCTTGGCCATCCTATGGCTGGCACTGCCTGGTCCATGGTTCCCATCCCAGCAGGACTTGGGTGGGAATGAGGAGAGGTGCTGCTGTAGCCCTGCTGGGGATCCCCATGGAGATGTGGGGTCCCCCCACCTGCACTGTGCCCATGTTTGCTTTCACGCCCGTGCCTGGGCTGGGGGGGAGGCACTGGCCCTGCTGCCCACCCCACCCCACATCGCCGCTCCTGTGCTGATCATGCTCTTGCAGACTCCTGCGTGGGCCGTTGCGATGATGGCTTTGACGAGAAGCGCAAGTGCCAGTGCGACACCCTCTGCATGTACTACCAGAGCTGCTGCAGCGACTACTCCACAGCCTGCAAAGCCAAAGGTACCAGCCCCGCGGCCGCCCTTCCAGCCGGGGCGGGGGCTGCCGGGGTGGCCGTGGGTGCCCAACACCGTAGGGGCTCAAGGGGTCTGTGCTGGGTCAGCTCTGCACCCACCTGCAGGCTGAAGTGGGGGCCCAGGGTCTGGTGCTCAGGGTGCTGCAGCACCATGGGACAAGTCATGGAGTCACAGAATCATTAAGGTTGGAAAAGACCTCTAAGCTTATCTAGTCCAACCATCAGCTCAACCTCACCATGCGTTCTGGATCATATCTTGAAGTGCCACATCTACACACTGTTTGAACCCCCCCAGGGACAGAGACTCTACCACTGCCCTGGGCAGCCTCTGCCAGGGCTTCACCACTCTTCCAGTAAAGAAATATTTCGTAATATCCAATCTAAACCTCCTCTGGCACAACTTGAGGCTATTTCCTATTGTTCTATCACTTGAGAGACCAATACCCACCTCACTTCAACCTCCTTTTGGGTGGTTGTAGTGTGATGAGTTGTCCCCTCAGCCTCCTTTTCTCCAGGCTAAACAACCCCAGTTGCCTCAGCTGCTCCTCAAACCTTGTTCCCCAGCTCTGTTGCCCTCCTCTGGACATGCTCCAGCAGCCGGCTCATAGCTGCCCGCAGCAGGGGTGCCTGGGGATCTGTGCAAATCCATTTTGCCTGGGAGCAAGCAGCTCCTGCACCCAGACCTGGTGGGAGATGCGCAGGGCTCCTGGAGACCTGGGCTTCCTGAGCTTTAGGAATGGTTGGACTCGATGACCCAGTGGGTCCCTTCCAACCTAGTGATTCTATGATTCTATGACCAACCTGCTCTGTCCCACAGTGACCCGGGGAGACGTGTTTGCCTTGCCGGAGGATGACTACCTCGACTACAACTTCACCATCAACTTCCCCACGGAAGCGGACACTGCAGAACCCATCACAGAACTGCCCACATCTCTGTTGCCGGAGCAGCCCACACCACAGATGGACCCTGAGGAGGTACCAACAGAGGTACCCATGGAGGAGTTGCCCAGCACCACGCTGGATGGGTTGGAGGAGCAGGACCCTGAAGAGCTGTGCAGCGGGAAACCTTTTGATGCCTTCACTGACCTGAAGAACGGTTCCCTTTACGCTTTCCGAGGTACCTCGAGGACCTTTCCTGGGCACACTGCTGCGCCATCACCCCACACTGATGGCTGTGGCCCCTCCTGCTGATCCCACCTCCCCTTTCTCCCCAGGGAAGTACTTCTATGAGCTGGACAAGACAACCGTGCGGCCTGGCTACCCCAAGCTCATCAGCGATGTCTGGGGCATCGAGGGCCCCATCGATGCAGCCTTCACACGCATCAACTGTCAGGGCAAGACTTACCTGTTCAAGGTGGGCAGGAGCCTGGTTGCAGGGCTGGGGCTGCCCCCAGGGTGGCCGGCACGGTCCCCAAATCACCCTGTCCCCACCATGTCCCCCTCCATCACACAGTGGCTGCCAGATACTCCCAAATCCCTTTGGCTGTCTGGGGCCCCAGGCAGCCACAGCCTCACCATGGGGCTCCCCAGCATCCGAATGCTCCCCCCGCGCCTGGAGGTTGCAGCACCCTGACCCCCATCTCTGTCCCACACCCCCCAGGGCAGCCAGTACTGGCGCTTTGATGATGGAGCCCTAGACCCTGGGTACCCACGCGACATCTCCGAGGGCTTTGAAGGCATCCCGAACAACATCGACGCAGCCTTCGCCCTCCCCGCGCACAGCTACCGCGGCAACGAGAGGGTCTATTTCTTCAAGGGTAAGGGGTGCAGCCACGGCTCCCGGACACCCCCTCTAGCTCCTGCTCCCCCTCGAGTGCGTGTCCCCCACTAACGCCCTGCGCATCCTCTCCTAGACAAGTACTACTGGTCCTACGACTTCGCAAACCAGCCCACGCAGGCCGACTGTGAGAAGACCTCCCCCTCAACCGTGTTCAACCACTACGCCTTCATGAACCGCGACAGCTGGGAGGACGTCTTCCACATCCTCTTCGGTGGCAGGACGAGTAAGGAATGGGCCAGCTCCGGGGGGAAAGGGCCAGCAGGAGCCGATATAGCCTGCATTGAGGAGGCGTGAGGGGTGCAGGCACCCAGGGAGGAGGGAGCGATGCCTGGGAGCGCAGGCAGGCTGGAGGAGGCCCCCCTGGCCACAGCGGCATCTCCCACAGCATCCAAAATCCCACCTTCTGCTCCATACAACCAAGCCCAACATCAGTTATCTCGCATTACAGCGTCACTGCTGGGGATTCTTTATTCTCTCTGGAGCTGGAGATTCCATAGGAAAACCCAGCTCTGGGCAAGAAAAATGAAAGATGGAGAGGAGGAGAGGGGGGCTCAGCAGCAGCAGGGCTGCTCCCAGCCAAGGCAGGGGCAAGGGGCTGCTCCCGGCTCTGCCTGGTCCGTGTCCGCATCACACATCCCATCCAGGATGGGACCATTGGGAGCATCTCAGAGTGGGGCTAGGGGCTGGGCTCAGCTCCCCCCATATCTTGCTGCCCCTCTAACTCATCCTTGGCCCCTTTGCCAGTTGGGGCGAGCAGGCGGCGGTACATTAGCCAGGACTGGCGCGGGGTGCCCAGCCGGCTGGATGCCGCCATGGCCGGCAGGATCTACGTGGCCTCCCAGGAGCCCCGGAGGAGGAAGTCTCGCCGTCAGCGCAAGAGGTACAAGAACCACCGCTCACTGAATTTGGGTTTCTGGACCTGGCTGCAAAATGATTCCGACTCCACGGATGCCGAGAGTGACTGGCTGTCAGGATCCAAGTGCGAGACCCTCCAGAGTGTCTACTTCTTTGTAGGAGGTGAGTCCGGAGTGCTGGGATCGAGGAACGAGATGGAATGAGGGTTGCTGGGGGAAGGAGAGACCTCCTCTTGCTTTGAGATGTCCCCGATCTCAGGGACACTGTGGGACGGTGCGTGGGGCTGGCAGTGAGGGCTGTTGGCTCTGCTCCACGAGCAATCCTGACGGCCATCTCCCTTCTTCCCAGACAAGTACTACCGCGTCAACCTGCGCACCAAGCGCGTGGACCTGGTGCAGCCACGCTACCCGCGCTCCATCGCCCAGTACTGGCTGAAATGCCCGCAGCCTGGGGAGGAGAGCGTCTGAGCGGCACCCCCGGAGCCGCCCGCCCGGCCACCCAGCCCCCAGCTAGACAGAAATAAACCGTGAGCGCCGCGCAGGCTGGAGAGCTCTGTCTGTCCCTCTGTCCATCCGTCCCGTGGTCTGCGTGGTCCCTTCAGTCCGAGATCCTCGTGGTTGTCCCCTCCGGTGTAATAACCGTGTGTGGGCTGTGCCGGATCCCCGGTGCTGGTCCACATCACGGTTCCTGGTGCTCAGATCTGCTCCGCCAGCCAGTCCAGTGCCTCTTCCCACTGGAGGAGGGGGACAGTGCTGGCACCTGCCAGCCAGGAGCCAGCGAGGTCAGGTCTCCATTGCCTTGGGATCAGATCCACAGCCCCATGCACAGGCGCCTGGGCTTGGGACAGGGATGCTCAGCCCTGAGGGACCCCACCAAGGTGCTGCCCGGCTTCCCTCTGCTCACCTTTTGGTTCCAGCAGTCCCGGCCATGGTGGTGCCGAAGGGATGACCCTTCCCTCGGTGCTGGGACAGCACTCGGGGACTGGCAGCTCCTGGGGGAGCGGGTGCCGATGGGATGAGCTCCTGCTTCTACCCTGGCTCCTGCTTCTGCCCCGGCTCCTGCCATGAGGACACATGAAGAAACCCCAATCAGCTGCCCAGGCACCCCCATAACCCCAGGGGCTCCGGCTGATGCCCAGGGGGTGACCCCACGCCCGGGCCCTCACCGCTTCCCTTGCTGGTGCCCAGGGAGCTGGCGGGAGCCGGGCTGAGCCGTGTCCTCCTGGCGGGGCGGCAGGATGCCAATGCTTCCCTCGGAGGGGACCGGCTGTGGCGTGGGGGGCCCCGGCAGCGCCTGGTGGGGAGCAGAGCGGTGGGGTTGCCATGCCATGCTGAGCCACCCTCCCCAAAAGAGACCTGTGGGGCCATACCTGGGTCACGATGGCATCGGCTGGCGCCGGGCAGCACTGGGGGCACCCTGCGCAGCCGGAGCGGCCAGAGGTGGGAGGCAGCTTCTGCGAGAAGGGAGGGAACCACAGGGGAGGTTTTGCATCCTCACCCTGCCATGGGTACAGCCCCGAGACCCCCTGCTCACTCACTGGCAGCGTCGTGTTGGGCTGCTGGAGTCTCGCGGGGTGGCCGAGGGGAACACGGGGGGCGCGGGCACTCCGGAGCGGGTGCTGGGTGTCACAGGAGCTGCGGGTGGCTCGAGGGGACAGGCTGGCTGCAACATCACCTCCAGGGTCTGGGGACAGCTGGGACTGCCTGGGGAGCAGCAAGGGAACAGGGCTGGGCATCAGCAGCCTCCGGGGAACCCCTGAGCCCCACTTGGCCCTGGGGTGCCCCGACAGAGGCTGGGTGTCACCGGGTGCTGCCCAGCTGGGGGTCTGCCAGCTGCTTGAGCCCCTGCTCATGGGTCCTGTGCGTGCCCCCCGTACCTCAGCTGCTCATTCTCCACCACGAAGTCCCTCAGGAGGCCATAGAGGCTGGGCCAGGCTGGGGCTCCCTCTGCCAGGGGGTGCCCTTCAAGAGGGGGGCGATGCAGCCCCGCAGGGCCATGCCTTCGTCCCCAGCCTGGCCATGCCCCCACTCTCGGGGGGGTCCCCGGGACCTCCGTACTCCTCATCGGCAGCCTGGGCAGGCACAGCTGCTGGCGCAGCGAGAGGTTTTCCAGCTGCAGGGCTTGGATTTCTTCCTCCAAGGTTTTCAGCAGCTTCTCTGGCGACATCTGGGAGCACAAGGGAGTGACGGCTCAGGGGGGTCCTGGCAGTGGGGCAGAGCATCCTCCCCACAGCTCCTGCCTGCCGGACCCTGTTGGCCATGGGCTTGGTGGTGACCCTCCGGGCTCGGCTGGCGTAGTGCAGCGTGCTCAGTGTCTCCGGGAGGCAGCGCGAGGAAGGGGAGACGCAGGCGACCTGAGGAAGAGCCACAGGTGAGCTGCCAGCTGTGGGTCACCCATTGCCCCTTCCAGCCTTCCTTTCCATGGGGCGAGACCTCAGTCCCTGCCCAGCCTGCGCTGCACGTACCATCAGGGTGATGCCCGAGCCGCCCAGCGAACGCGCCAGCAGCCGGGTGAGCTTGCTGTCCCGGTAGGGGATGTGCGTCCTCTTCCCTCGGGGTTTGGCCAACAGGGAGATGCAGTGTCCTGCCATAGGATGAGCCACAGTGGGTGCCACAGGGCTTTGATGGGGACCAGCGGCCCCTGTTCTCACAGTTGGGGGTCCTCTAAGTCTTACCCAGTGCCAGGAGGCTGCGGTTGATGTTGTTGGCCTCCACGGAGAGCTCCCCGCTGGAGCCGGTCTCCTTCACCCGCTCGCTGCCCGCCAGGTCGACGAAGCACAGGGTGCCCTGCTTGCTGGGGCGGGCGCTGGGCTGGAGGGACCCACACTGGAGGGTGATGTTCTGCCCCACCTCACCCTTCTGTGTAGCCCACAGCAGCGTTCCAGCCCCTGGGACTGGGGATCTGGTCCCTGCTGCTCATCCCAGCTCCATCAATGCATCACTGGGAAGGAGGATGTGACCCCTCTACCCTGGGGGTGTTTGCACCCCACAAAGAGCCTCAGCCCCCCACCGCCACAAAGCCTCCCCCACGGAGCAGGATGTGTGCTCACAGCCCGGCTGCAGATGTGGATGGTGAGAAGAGCGTGGCTGCGGCTCGAATGCCTGTTGAGGGCGTGCGCCGAGGTCCGTCGCCTCTGGGATCCTGCCAGGAAGGAGGTTGAGAGCTGCAGGGGGGCACAGCACCCACTGCCCACCCGCTGCCAGACACTGCCTGGGCTCTGCTGTAGGACAGGGACCTGCCCCACCATCCCTGGGGAGGGTCTAAACCCCCCATAGCAGGTCTGGCACCTCTTGAACATCCCCCAGCCCTCCACCCAGGGCTCAGCACCTTGCAGGAGCAGCTCAGTGATGGCCTCCATGCTTTCGAAGTCCACGTTGAGCTGGTTCTCCACGTAGAAGCCACGGGTTTTGCTCCACCGCAGGGGCAGGGCACACGGTGGCCCCGGGCTCAGCAGGTCCCGGACCTGGGGATACGGCAGAGGGGAGGCATCGGGGGAGCTGGGACATGGGGTGCCAGCGGGACATGGCTGGGTGGCTAAGTAGGTGCTTACCTGCTCGTTGTAGATCTCCAGGTAGGAGGCACTGAGAGCCAGGTCAGAGCCACGGCTCCGGCTCTGCTCCAGGAGGCAGGAGAAGGATCTCTGCATCAGCCCCAACAGCCCTGGGGCTGCCGGTTGCTTCTCGCTCTGCGGAGATGACGGGTGGGCAAGCAATCGCACCGCTTTGGCACCCATCTCCTCCCACCATCCACAACCAGGAGAGAAGAGCCCGTCCCACCATCAGGACCAGGTCAGGAGTGGGGAGATGGCACTGTACCTGGGTGAGGGGTCCCATCAGGGTGTAAGTCTTCCCGGAGCCGGTCTGCCCGAAGGCAAAGACGGTGCAAGAGAAGCTGGGGAAGATGCTGAGCCTCAGGCATGGCCCCAGGCGGTGGCACAGGGATGCCACCTCCCGGTACGGCTCCAGTAACGCAAACCTGCTGGTGAGCCCAGGGCTGGGGTCTCCCCAGGACTCACCCATCCATCGCCAGCTCCACCAGCTGCCTCACCCCACTGCCCTCGAACACGGCCTCCTGCGAGGCGCCCGCGTCGAACACGGCGCTGAACCCGAAGGTGGCCTCGTGCCTGGCCGCGCTCACCTGGGCACAGGGACAGCGGTGGCTCAGCGGGTGCCGTAACCCCCCGAGGACCCCAATGAGGAGGGGGCACTTACGTGGACGGTGCCATTGCCCAAGCTGTGCACAACCTGCCGGTCCCCTCGACGCGTCTCGGTGCAGGTCAGTGGCCGGACCCTGATGGTGAGGGGGACACAGAGGGGTTGCTGCATAGGGACCTGTGGGTAGAAGCGATGCTGGACCCCACGGCGTCCCCAAACCCTTCGGATCCCCCTTACCTCAGCACCACTCTCAGGTGTGTCTCTCTGCCCGCCACCGCGCCCTCTCGCTCCTCGCCGGGGCTCCTATGGGGCACAGAGGGCAGCAGGGAGGTGGGTACCCCAGGAGATCCCAGGGGACAGGGCAGAGGGGCTCACGACGGAGCTGTGCCAGCCTCCTGTCCCCACGGTGCCCCGTGGCCTCGCAGGGACACAACGCCCACCCGCATTCCCGCAGACCCCACTCCCCACAAAGTGCAATCAGCATAAAAGCCCAAAGCATCAAATACTCTGTGAAATCAAGTTTTAGTCAACTTATTACAGGAAAGGTCATAAATCATTAGGAGGGATCAACAAGTAACAGCTTTTAAAGGCAATGCATCCGATCGTTACTACAAGGGAGTAAATACAGCGATTAAAATCCACCGCCAATTGCTTCACTGTCATTACCCAGTTCTGCAGTTGCTGGAGGGGGGGTTCCTCCAGCAACTGGGAACCCACACATGGGAGAGGTGTCCCACCCATTAGCTTTTATATCATTGAAAAACAACTTCCATCACCCCAAAACTGTGGGGTTTCCAGCCCCAGCTGCTCCTTGCCTCTCTTTCTCCCGCTTTCCTGCACCGACAGCCCTTCACAATCACAGGGCTAGCGAAACGCTTTCTCATACTCTTATTTACCAACAACAGCACCGCACAACCACACCGATCGTAGCAATGGGAGAGGTTACAGATCAAACAGCAACACAAGACGGCTCAGCCAGGGATCCCCTCGATCATTTCAGCGCAGTCGATCAGGTCCTGCCCCTTTGTCCCCCAGCTTTTCGGGGGTGCCAGCCCTCCACCCGCTGCCCAGGATGGTCACCTCCAGCCCCACCAACTCACGGTCTCTCCTGGCCCCGTGGGAGCGTTCTGGGTCGTGTTCCTGGTTGGGGTTCCCAGCCCTGCTCCCCCTCCAACTCCATTCGCCCCCCCAGCACCCCTCGCCAGGGGTGCCCGAGGCGCGGCCGATCCCAGTCGGAGCCACCGCCAGCCAGCCTGGGCTGCCCCGCACAACAGGTACCACCGCTCCTGTTAAACATTGACCGGCATCAGCCCCGCGGGAGAGCGGCCGCAGCGCGGCGGGGGGCCAGGGGGGCAGGCGGGGGCACCTCAGCCTTGGCACGGGGTGCCCAGAGCCCACTTCAAGCTCTGGGGTCCTCATGGGCTCCGCTGCACCCTGACAGTAATGGGGGGGTGAGATGGATGGGGACACCAGTATGGGCATGGTGGGGTTACTGGCAGATGGGGACACCGGTACAGGCATGGTGGGGTTACTGGTGGATGGAGACACCTGTATGGGCAGATGGGAAGGATACTGTTGGATGGGGACACTGGTACAGGTATGGTGGGGTCACTGATGGACAGACACTGGTATGGACATGGTGGGGTCACAGATGGATGGGGATATCAGTATGGACATGGTGGGGGTTACTGGTCCCTGGAGGTGCTGGGGGGGTTGTTCGCTCCCCGGGGTGATGCTGTGGGGGCCACAGAGCAGTGAACGGCCCTTGGAGCCGAAGGGAATGACTGGGGGGGGTCAGCACCGCCTGCTCAGGGCGGTTCCATCGTGCTGGGAGGGGTTGACGGGGGATAAAAGCCAGGGCTGCGGACAGGGCCAGGGCAGCCAAGCAGGATGAGTGCAGCCCCGGGCACCTCCCGTGCCCCCCAGCCGCTGCTGCTCCGCTTCCCCGATGGGGCAGGGGGACCTGGGGGCACGGGGGGCTATGCCCCATGTCCTTGTCCCTGTCCCTGCCCGGGGGTCCCACGGAAGCGGCGTCGGACCACCTTCAGCCGGGGGCAGCTCTCGGAGCTGGAGAGGGCATTCGCTGCCATCCCCTACCCGGACATCGCCACCCGCGAGCGCCTGGCTGAGCTCACCCAGCTGCCCGAGGCCAAGATCCAGGTGAGCGTGGTTGGGACCCCCACTCCGTGCCCCAAACCCCCTCCTCTGCGGGACCACCCCATCCGGGTCTCACAGTCCCATTCCCCTTCTGTGCCTGGCTCAGGTCTGGTTCCAGAACCGCCGCGCCCGCAGGATCCGCAGCACCAAACCAGAGCCACCGCCGCTACCACCACCACCACCGCCTGGGGAGCGGGGTCCCCCCGCGGCACCTCCTGACAGCACCATCCCGACCCCGGCTCCCACCCTGCCCGCGCCGGGAGCCCGCAGCCCCGCTCGCGGCATCCCCACCTCGCTGGGCTCCATCTCCGACCTCATCTACAGCGCAGCCATCACCAACCTGGGCGAGCCATAGTGGGGACCCCCTGGGAGCCCCCCCGCACCAAGACCCCACCGGCTTAGCTCTGCGATTTCATTAGGGTGTGGAATTACCGCTGGTTCCAAAGGTCCCGAGGATGTCATCCAATATTCTGAATGCCGCGGCGGCCGTGGCGGGGCCAGCTCCCCATCAGCCCCCTAATGCCGACTAATCTTTTGGACAAAATACCTTAATCTGAGGCCGTATCCAGGGATGATTGCGGCGCGGCCGCCCCTAATCCGCAGGCACGTTCGCAGGTGCCGGCAGATTTCCCCGTATCGGATATTAAAGCGTGTTCGCAGAGGGGCTTAGCTGCCATCAGAGCATTAATCACGGTGTCCCGCCCTGGCAGGGTGCCCACCTGGCAGGTGTCCGGGTCCAAGGGGCCAGCGGTGCCACCATCCCCTCTCCACCACGGGGCCGTGGTGGCACCCAGCTGGCTCCGCTCTCTGTCCTGTAGCACCCAGGAAGCCCCCGGGCTCTGTTTTGAGCTGCTTCCCACATGGAAGCCGGGCATGGTTTGAGGTAGAGCTACATGCCACTCGCTGCCCTGCCCACCTGCACCCCGTGGCATGGGCTGGCAGCGATGGATCATGCTCCTTCCCGAGGCACCAATGGGGTCAGGGGATGCAGATGATACAGAGCTGCTGCAGGCAAAGCCGAGCTGGGTGCCAGCCCCAACGTGGCTGTGCAAGGTGCCACTGTCCTCCTGAACTGGAGGGGGAAAGAGCCCGCACCAAACATGAGCTGGGTTGGGAATAATGCTCTGCCGAGAGCGAGCGAGGGCAGGCAAAGAGTTTTGGCAGGAGCAGGATGCAGACGGAGAGAGATTTATGGTTCTTCAGTGTCTTTTAGATGTCAGGCTGGTGTTCCACATAGCAAAGCATCTCCCATCAGGCAGGAAGGGGGTTGGAAACACAGAATATTATTTATTTCCAGGATAAAAGAACAACTTGATAGGAGAATGGGAATGGCAGGAGCTAACACCCCTCTCTGTACTGGGATGGTAAGAGTCCACAACCGTTCCCTCTTCTGTTCTGCAGCTGCGGGATTTTAATCCATGTCCATTTCAAGAACGTTACGGAGTGGGAAGCACAGGATGAGGCCTGAGAAATATAGCAGTCTTCCCGGTAGCAGGAGCAGGTACAGATGGTAGCAGATAAACCTGTCCAAATTAATGGCTCCTGGGAAGGGGAGAAGCCTCTGGCGCGTTCAGTTCAGTTCATGGGGACACGTGTGGTTACAGTTTCCCGAGGTCCCCTTCAAGAGTCCGCACCATTACATACAGCTCGGCCAAGCCCACCACTGAGGCCACGATTACTGCTGACAGGACGCGCTGGGGACACAAAAAGAGAGATCAGTGACCATGTGTGTGCCCCGAGCTGCTGCTCCAGCCTGGCTGGCGCAGGGCAAGTGGGCTCCGAGGCCACAGGCTCACTCACCGCTGCTGTCTCAGCGAAGACATACTGGCTGCCCAGGTACGTGCAGGCGAAGGAGGCCACCACTGTGAGAATGAAGTTGAATACGGTGATGACAACGGCTTTAACAGAGCGAACTAGAGAGAAGAAAGAGAGACAATTGTGCTTTTAGGTAAGGCTTGGAGAGTAGGGCCAAGGACAAGCTAACAGAGCCTGCCTGTGGCTTCCTCAGCCAGGCTACCGGAACACTTGAAGATTCACAGGCTTTGCGACTCTAGACATGTTTGTAAGAGCAACCAGCAGGCTGTTTGTGCATTCAGACTCTCCGGTGAGCTATTCCAGGAGGGAAGGGCTGTGCGATGCCAGCAGCTAGCGATGCCATGGTTCCCGTGCCTGACCCGTAGGCACCCGTCACCAGGCACCAGCAGGATAGGCAGCCACTCACTCACCTTGCCTCCCAAATTCAGTCAACGGCCCGTTCGTGTCCTAAAAGGGATTAAAACAACTTGTGATCGGCTGTATTTTAATGTTAATGCATAATAAAAGTGATGCCAATGCCCTAGCCTGTCCCTAGATCTCAGAACTCTGGCAGCAGGCGGGTAGGATGCAGGGCAGCAGCAATTCCACAGCACTTGGGTCTCACTGGGTTTTCCCTTGTGGTTTGATTCAAGGACACTTGAGAACAGATCATTTCCAATCAAAGCATTTCTCAGCGTGCCTGTTTTCTTGCATGTGGGTTCTCTGCTGCAGTGACAGAGACCCTAAAGGTTCCTGACTGACCTGTTTGAACCCTGCCGGTAGGCGAAGCCGCGGCCCCTCACCTGCCCAGTGATGTTGCGGGTCATTCGCTGGTACTCTTCGTTGGCCAGCTTGGCCTTTATCCGCTCCAGCCGCGCCACCAGCTCGGGGTTCTGCGGGGGGGGGGGAGGGGGGGGCAGAGCTACCGTGAGGACTGGGGGCCGCCGCCGCCTCCCGCGCCCCGCGCCCGGCCCTCACCTACCCGCGGCGGCACCGGCACCGGGGGCAGGTGGATCTCGCTGCCTTCTAGGAGCTGGAACAGGTACAGCGGGGACCCTGCGGGGGCGGGAGGGGCGGTTACCGGGGGCCAGACCGGGGGCGGCGGGGCGGGGCGGCGCGGCGTTACCTGCCTCCCGCAGCGCGGCGTGCAGCTCCCGCAGTAGGCTGAACGGCACCAGGGCGCCTTCGGACGCCAGTGCGGCCTCCAGCTCGGCCCGCAGCCTGGCGGGCAGCCCCGCCAGCTCGCCGCTCTCCGCCGCCCGCCGCAGCCGCCACCCCGCCTCTACCGCCGACGCCATCTTGGCACCGACACCACAGAGCGCGGCACCGGGCTAGAGCGGCGCTGCCCGCCCGTGCGGGCGCCGCCTGGAGGGCAAAGGGGGTGTGTGTGCTCGCAGTGCATTGTGGGTTGGCGGCGGGGTGATATCTGGCAACATGGAGAGCTATATCTGGGGCGGAAAACCATAGAGTGCGGCCGCGAGCTAGAGCGGTGCCGTCTGTGTTCCTGGGACTGGGGTTGGCGTGGTGCATTGTGGGCTGGCGGCAGGGTGATGTCGGTAGGCGCTGTGCGGCGGTACGTGGCGGCGGCGCTCAGCCGTTGTCGGGCCCGCGGGCCGCCACTCTGGGAACCGGCACCGGCCCCAGCCCGTGGACTGCGGCCCTTGGGAACGGGGGGAGCCGCCGTCGCCCTCCCGCTGTTGCTGCCGCCGCGGAGGCACCTCTCGTCCCGGTGAGGGCGGGGGGCGCAGGGAGGGGGGACCTTTGGAGGGGGGAGGAAGGAGCCCTAGAGGGGTTGTTGTGGGGAGGACACAGATCTTGGAGGGGCTGTTGGTTGGGGGGAAGGCAAGGGGCTGTTTGGGGGGTGGAGGGGGGAAGGCGTCGTTGCTGGGGGTGAGGGCAGGGGCCTTAAGGTGGAAGATAGGGCTTTTGGGGAGAAGGCGGGGCCCTGGTTGTTGGGGTGAGGGCAGGGTCCACGGAGGGGCCATTTTGGGTGAGGGAAGAGACCATTGTTGGGAGAAAGTTGGGGCTATTTTTGAGGGGAAGGCACAAACCATGAAGGGGTTGTTTTGGAGAAGGGGGGGGGCGTTACTGGGGGGAAAGCGGGGAGTGTGGAGACGCTGTTGGGGGAAGGCAAGTGGCTGTGGAGGGGCTGTTGTCAGGGATGAGGGCAGGGGCCATGGAGCTGGGGGGAAAGCAAGGGTTGTTGGGGGGAAGGCATCCTGGAAGGACTATTGGGGAAGGCAGGTGGTGGGGGTGCTGTAAGGGCAGTTTGGAAGTGGGGTGAGGGGTTCTGAGGGTGTTGGGCTCTTAGGTCACTGAGGGGAAGGAGGGAAGGATTTGGGTGGCAGGGATATGGGAGAGGGGCAGTTTTGCTGACAGAGTGACTGGGCAGGGGGGCGTCCAGAGCAGTTGGGAAAGGGGAGACTGGCAAAGTGTGGGATGTGAGTGACTGGGCAGCCAAGTGTGTAGTGGGGCGCTCTGAGGGATGCATGGTTCTAGTACGAGGTGGGGAGCCATGCCTGGCCAGCGCCAGGAGCTTATGTGCTATCTGCTCTGGGGTGGGGATCAGCTCCCATTGCACCCACTGAACAGCCACTCTGCTTCTAGAAACCGTCCAGAGGGCAAAGTATTGGAGACTGTGGGGGTGTTTGAGGCACCGAAGCAGCATGGCAAATACGAGACCGGTCAGGTAAGCGATTCCAGGATGTGAAGCTGGTCCTGTAGGTTTGTTCCAGAAAGGTCAGGTAGCCAAGGGGTTTACCCACAAGGAGGTGGCTGCATTGTAGCAAAAGGCCAGAAGTTTCACAGTTCAGTACTCTGTGTCTCTGCTGTGTTTGCACTTTGCCAATCATCTGACAGTAGCAGGGTGATAAGAATCTGCAGCGTGACACAACTGTTCCTATGATGGCATTTGCTCTGCTGGCCTTATTGAAGGGTTTTCTCCCTCTGAGACCAAAAGGAGAGTCACTTAATTTGAGAAATAACAACTGAATTTGTCATTTCAGTGCTAAGGACTCACAGATCTGTTTCTGTGTTCTGGAGCGTTCTCTCCTATGCCGGTCTTCTTCACTTTTATGGAGTAGAGATGATGCATGTTTCTTCTTTCATCCCAAACTCTCCCCTCTTTGGGTTCACACAGTGGTGATTCTCACTGCAATCCCATCCCATGCATTCATGCTCCTTGTAAATGCTTCTACTTTTAACTCAGTCAACAGATGCTTTTTAAATGCTTTCAGAAAAGGGCTTTTGGCATCATGTTTCCTGTTGTAGCTGAGGTGATTAAAGCCTGCTGGTTATTCAAATGCAATTATTTGTTCCTTTCAGCTATTTCTTCATAGTGTGTTTGGCTATCGAGGAATAGTCCTGTTTCCATGGCAAGCCAGGCTTTATGATCGAGATGTGGCTTCTCCTGTCACAGAAAAGTAAGGATTTATTCTGCTTTATCTGGTGTTGTGCTGTTATATTTACATTTTGTAGCAAGTTTCCTGGTTGGAGTAAATATGTTTTTAAGGAGGACGATGGTGTGGGCTTGTTTTGCTTAAATGTAAAATGGAAGAGGGGTGCTTAAAGAAGAGATATAGCATGAGTATTAATTTTGTGTTAATTAGACAGGATAGAAAGATGAAAGATGAGAGTGGGAATGTGAAATGAATAAAAAAAAAAAGAATAACAAGCTATGCTCTTAGCATTCTCTGTTGTAAGAAAACCCTTGTGTTGCTGCTTGTGTAAATCTGGGCTTAAAATTACGGGCTGGTGGTTGCGGGTGAGCGGGGTTTGCTGGCTGACTCCCCAGTTTCAACCCACCAGGCCAAATTCATCTTCCTTGTTGCTGAGTTGCTGTTCGCTCCTCTCGCCTCTTCCATCTATTTCTTCCTGGCCTGTGTTGGAGGTGTGCTGGGCAAGTGTGTGTTTGGAGTTGGGATGGAATGAGGAGTAAGCAGAGAATGGAAAGGCAGGAGAAATACCCACCCCAGACAGGAGACTGTGCTCAGCAGGAAGAACTCCTGAGCTGTATGAACCCAGAGCTGTTGCACCACAGGAGCACACCTTTGATTGTCATCTGGGCTCGTCTGTTGTAGTGGGGGTGGCTGACATGAGGTTAATTTGGATGCAATTGCATCATGACAGGCTGTGAAATGTATTTTTTTAAAGAACCGTTGCTTATGAACATGCCTGGTCCTGGTAATAACTTTGCTGCCATCCTGTGCTTGAGCTTCGTGCTCTGCTTCTCTCTTCAGGAGCGAGAATGCGACAGGCCATGGTTCCAAAGAGGTGAAGGGCAAAACACATACTTACTACCAGGTGCTAATAGATGCTCGGGATTGTCCACATATAGTAAGTAACCAATAATCCTGGGATTGAAACTCAAATGTTCTCTCTTGTCTGAATGCTATAGATGGACAGACACTGAAAGACATGGCTTTGATGAACTCGACTGATAAGAATTTTAGGACAAATTTGTTCTTCAAGTCATATTTTCCCTGAGAAAGATAATCTGGAATGTCGTATGACTGTTTTTTGGATGATGTTTCCACTTTCCAACCTGCCTTCTTCATCCTGTTGGCCTTCCTGTTCTGTTGCATACTGGTCAGTGCGGCTGCAGGTTGGAGCACTGAAAGCGCTCCTCGCTTCTTTGAGTGGAGAATTAATCTAGAAGAGTTAAAAGGAGAGAATTGGTTAAATAAAATAAACGTTACAGCTTTAGAAACCACAATAGTGAACTAAAATCTGGCTGGAAACTGGCCCGCAACTATGCAGAAAGACATAGACTTGCCTTTTTCTCAGTCTCAGAGATCCCAGACGGAAGCAGTGACGTTCCTGGCAAATCATGATGACAGCAGAGCCCTCTATGCTATCCCAGGTGAGTGACACACCTTTGGCCTCTGCAGAAGGGACGGTGGTCATGAGGCGAAGTCATAAACATTGCCAACAGTTGGCTTCTGCTGGTGATACAGCAGTACCTGCAGGATGTTCCACAGTGGATCAGTCTGTGGTTTAGGGCCCTGCAAGCAACAATGGAAAGATTGGAGTATGTGCAGTGCTTTTGATGGCAGTTGGTCAGACTGAGGCATGCCTAGAGCTCATGAGACATTGATTGTACACACAGAGCCTGTTGCATCAGGCTGTTCTACTTTACTAGCAGGACAGACAGATCTCTTCTTGTCCTCTGTGTTTCCTGCCCAAAGTCCTTTAGTGACAGTGCAGCTGCTTCCCAGGCAGTGTGTATTTATCAGAGTAACCATCCTAGGGAGAAATCTCCCAGGAGAATGCTGCCAGGGGTTATTGCTGGCCTGTTCCCTCCATTCTTCCTTGCGATTGTGGTATTAGCTTTGACTGCTGCTGCCAAAATCCTTTCCTTAATGCCCTGCTAGTGCTATCCATTTCTCTGCCAGGAGGCTTCTGAGCTGCTCTTTGCTGGAGAAGTTCAATGGCTTTGGGGGTTTCTGTTTCAGGTTTAGACTACGTAAGCCATGAAGATATCCTTCCCTACAGCTCCACAGATCAAGTACCCATCCAGCATGAGCTCTTTGAGAGGTTTCTCATGTACGACCAAACAAAAGGTAATCTCTGGCTTCAGAGGCCAACTCTTCAGTGAGATGCGTGAGGTGCTTTGTAAGGAATACCCAGAACCCATCATCTTAGTTGTGGTGTAAAACTCATGGTCTGATTTGAGTTGTGTTACAGTAAAGCCTCCTTTAATTTTTGTAATGATGTGATGGGAGTTGCTTTGAGGGGAGAACACTCCGGATATGAGAGAGTTTGCCTCTCCTCATAAACTCTTCTGTTTTCCTTCCCACAGTTCCACCTTTTGTAGCACGGGATACGCTGTGTGCGTGGCAGGAGAAGAACCATCCCTGGCTGGAGCTCTCCGATGTGCACCGAGAAACCACAGAGAACATCCGCGTCACAGTCATCCCTTTCTATATGGGCATGAGGGTGGGTCTGTGCTGCGCATCACTGTTAGTTCTGTCATCTCTTTAAGTTGCCCGTGTTCCTAAGGCCAGTTTGCTGACTGGAGGTACCTTCTGCTCACTGGAGAAGTGACTTTTTAATCGCAGTTGTAATTTGATTGTCATGTTCAGCAGAGGTAGGAACATGAAACTGTTTTGTCATGCATTTTTGGAGAACAGCTCCTGCATCTTAGTTTTGACTTCTTATTTGTGGGATGGGAAGAGCACTGTGCTGTTCTGTAGAATGGTGTTAGCAGGATAGAGAAGGAAAAGTTTTAGGAAGGCTGGTGCAATGGTCCTTCGCTGCCTCCACCACTGATGGGCACATGCACAACAAGTGGCACTGAGGCAGTCTGCCCTGTAATTGTGGGATGGTTTGGGTTGGAAGGGACCTAAAAAACATCCAGTTCCTACCCCCTGCCATGGGCAGGGACACCTCCCACTGGATCAGGGGCTCCAAGCCCCCTGCAGCCTGGCCTTGAACCGCTCCAGGGATGGGGCAGCCACCACTGCTCTGGGCAACCTGGGCCAGGGCCTCACCAATCTCAGAGTAAAAAGTCTTGCCCAGTGGTGAGGTGCTGTGGACGTCTGCCCATTTCCTGTCTCTAATGCAGGTTAGAGGGTTTTGCTAAAGCCTTCTGGATTTAGCTGATAACTACGTGCTCTTCCTAGTGTAAGAACTTCATGTGGCCCATCCGAAATAACAGATTTCGGAGAGGGAGGGCTAGAAATTGCTGCAGCAGTGTGATTTCCAAGTTCAGATGAGCCCAGCTGCCGGGGAGCCTGTGCCGTGGCAGGTGAATGTTCTTCTAGTGGAATTACAGCTTCTGCAGAACCCAGCTGATGTTTGTCCTAACCATGTCAGAGAAATACGTGCCTGAAGGCAAGGAAATGGGTGTTTCTAGATCAGTAGAAAGTGTGTGATTAACATGGAGATCAATCCTCCGCAGTCATGAGATCCTTGCAAATATCCTGCCCCATGATTCCGTGTCCAAAGCAGAGACGGTGCCAGGTAGTAGCTGAGGAACTGCTTCGCAGAGCAGCTGTCCTTGTGCTCATGTGAGCTGGCTGTGTCACCCTGGCGCGGAGCAAGAGCCCCCGTGCTTGCACTGTGCTGACAGCTGAAGAGGTTTTGGCACTGAGCGTTGAAGGGCAGCTGCTAAAGTCTTTTGTTTCTCTTGACAGGAAGCCCAGAATTCCCATGTCTACTGGGTAAGTGCCTATTGTTTCACGAAACAGCTAAAGGGAAGGAGTTTATTCGCTGTGCCATCATTACTGTGTGATGGAGGGAGAGTAGCCCTTGCCTGGAAACTGTTCCTTTGTATTGGCTCTGGGTTATCAACTGTTTGCAGCCGATGCCGGTCCTTGTAACAGCCTTTCTTCTGTCCAGTGGCGCTACTGTATTCGCTTGGAGAACCTTGACAGCGAAGTGGTACAACTCCGAGAACGGCACTGGAGGATATTTAGCTTGTCTGGCACCTTGGAAACGGTCAGGGGCCGTGGCGTTGTAGGGAGGGTAGGTATCATGCAGCTTCTTTTGGGAAACACAGCCCCATGGAGTCCTCATTACCAGTAAATTGCTTAGTGGGCAGCAGAAATCGATGGAATAGGAAGCTGGCAATAAAAAAAAAATCACGGGAGCTTTTAATCTGTTGTTTGTATGCATGAATTGAAGCTTCACACTGAGCATCACAGCATGATCCTAAATGATTGGTAATGGGAAAAGTGGAATAGTACGGATTCCAGCACTACTCACTGGGCAGGTTGTTTGCCATGTAATTTGTAGGGATGGCTGGGTGTGGATCTCTCTGTTTTTCTTCTTGCTATGTGAATTCCCTATTGATGCTTGTCTGTGGAGAAATGTTAAGATCCCTTGCTGATGCAGAGTGGTCTCTTCTTGTCTTCTCAGGAGCCAGTTTTATCCAAAGAACAGCCAGCATTTCAGTACAGCAGTCATGTCTCCCTGCAGGCATCCAGTGGTCACATGTGGTAAGCAGCAGTCATTACCGCGATACTGGTTTAGATTTAGGACCCCACAGCGCTGAGCCAGGGTGCAGTTCGCAATCTGGAGTTGGCTGGAAGGTGGGTGGAAGTGGACTGGATGTATTTGATCGTTAGCATTTCTGTGAGCTTCTTTATAGCAGCGTTCAAGTTAGTGATAAGAAGATCTGTTCATTTGCTGCACTGAGAGAGGTTCTAGGCTAATTTATCCTCTTCCTGTGGTCTAAACCTGGCTGGACTTGAAAAGACACAAAGCGGTTTTCTATCATCTATTGCTGTGCTCGTTTCCTGTCCCTTTTAGTCCTTGGTGTAAGAGGCAAGGCATGTGGGGTTATTCCCCATTTAGGCCAGATAAGGCCTTCAGTCTAACTGTTGTTCAAGTCCCCTCTTCAAGTGCAGGCAGGAAAGTGCTTGGCTGAGTTGTTCTTTTTCTGTGCTGTGGGGTTAAAGCTGTTTCCCTCTGTTTGCATTTAGTTAGCACATGTAGCATCACCTCTGTGTGGGCAAGAAATACGCACCCAGCTTTTGCCCTCTGCATGGACAGGGCTTTCTGCCTTGCACTTTTTAAGTAAATCTGTTTGAGTTAAGCTGCCTTGGAAGTGCCTTTGAGCTGGGAAAAGCAAGAGACCAGCTCTTTGCCTACAGGATACATCCTTTGCCATGTTAAGCATTTTGAATTGTCT
This sequence comes from Cuculus canorus, assembly GCF_017976375.1. Classification (NCBI taxonomy): domain Eukaryota; kingdom Metazoa; phylum Chordata; class Aves; order Cuculiformes; family Cuculidae; genus Cuculus; species Cuculus canorus. Next base: position 5,170,233 of record NC_071420.1, read on the forward strand.
GAGTGCGTGCCCTGCGGAGTAAAACCAGCTTGTTTAGTATTTTTCCCCCTCTCTACACTTATCCTGAAGAAAAAGAGGCAAAGGTTCTGCAGCTCAGAAGCTGCTCAGCTTGACTTCTGCTGTTTAATTGTGTTCTCTCCATCACAAGAACCTGTTTATCTTCACAATCCTCTTGCCCATGTTGTGTTCTGCAGTTCAGCCATCTAGCTCAGAGCAGTAAACAAATCCTTTGTTTGTACAAGGACAGGCAGACTCAGTTCTGAAATGCAAAGCAGAAGCTGTTCGCAGTTACATCTGTGATAAGATTTCATATTGTCGCAGACTTTTTACCCAGTGGAGCTTCTGCCAAGGAATACGCATCTGAATTTACGTGTAATCAGTTTGTAAAAATAGCTCAGTCGGTTCTGCCTCGTGCGGAGTGGGAGTTAGGTAAACACTGCAGCAGCTGCGTGGAGTGCTCTTACCTCCTGGAGGCTCCAATCAGGACATCGTTATTCAGGAAATGTGTATTAGAGATGTGATGCAAACCGCCCAGGAGTCTTCCAGCTCATGAGTCATCCTGGCAGGCAGATGTCCTTGCTGCTGGACCAGCATTGCAAACACAGCCCTGGAGTCCCCGTGCAGAATATGGAAGAGCTCACGTCTTGTTGCTGACGATTCCTACCTGTGTTTGTTCCTGGCCTCAGTGTGATCTCTGCCATTATTTTGCAGGGGTACTTTTCGATTTGAGAGGCCTGATGGCTCCCACTTTGACGTCCGAATCCCACCCTTTTCTCTGGAAAGCAACAAAGATGAGAAGACCCCCCCTTCCGGCCTTCACTGGTAGATGGAGCAGACGGATTGCCGGGACCCGCAGAGACCTGTGTGTGATGTAGACCTTTGCCTCCCCATTACACTGCAGCCAAGAACAAAGAGCTTTTAAACATTTTAAACCATTTTTGTTTTAACGTTGTCTAACGGGGAGGCTGTTTTGAACTTTAATACTGGCTCTCTCAGGCCCCTTGTAAACACAAGCTGTGTTACAGTTAACCCTTCCCTTTGTGGCGCCGCTGGGGTTCGAGCTGGGGAACATAAATCGGTGCTGCAGCAGAAGATTGGCCCCCAGCAGGCCCAGACCCTCTCCAATGTGTTGTGAATTCTCTGCAATGTGAGGTTTCTCTAATAAACTGGCCCTTCCAGTTGCAACCAGTCTTCCTTTACAAACCAAGGCCTAGGCTTTGTATCCAGCCTGCCCCGGCTTGTTGCTCCCATCCTCCTTGCCATGCAAAGTGGAGTCAGCCAAGACTTAGTGCTGCTTGGGGAGGCAGCAGCAAAGACCTTTTAGGAAGCAGAAATGTGAGCTCAGCCTCCCTGCGGTGCAGCTGCTTTCTGGGATTTAGCTAGCGTGTGGCAGAGCAGCCTGTGAGCTCTGAGAACTCCGCTTCTCCTTACACAGCTCATCTGGGCTGAACGCTGGAGCAATGCGAAGCCAGTTTTCTCAGAGGAGAGAGCACAGAGGGAGGGAAAGTGGGTTGGCAGGTGGTGCTGAGTGTGCCCAGAGCTTCGGGCTGTGTATTGTGGTTGTACAGGAGAGCTGAAAGGAGCTCTCCCCTAGTGAGGCCTTGCCTCGCTGCCGGGATGTGCATCCTGGCTGCCAGAGCAGACTTTGCTGCTCACACTGCAGCTGTAACCGTATTTCCCTGGTGGTTTTTGCTTTGGCAGGAAGAGCTTCTTTTAACCTGCTGTGCTGTTGGCCACATGAGATGGCGCTTGAGTTTTGCTCCTGCTTGCTCAGCAGGTTGTAATTTTGCTACTTGGTGTGGAGGGCCCAGCAGAACCGGTCAGTGAAATGGCTGTAAGCGGTGTGGAGTTGTGGGAATGCTGCTTTTACACACACACAGGGCCAGGTCCACAGTGCAAATGCAGCGTTAGCTCTTTTTCCACACCAGAGCAGCTCTTGGCAGCTCTGAGGATTGTAGAGACCTGGGGAATCACAGCCCCTGTGGTTGGGACCCCTCTGGCTGGCTTTGGGTTTCCAGATTTCTGGATGGCTCGCAGGGGCAGAGGTTGTTGGCTTTGTGATGGGAACCATGGAAAGAAGAAGTTTCAAACCCTGGAAACTCCTTTCCTTGGCTTTCCTTAAAGGACAAGGGATAACCAACTCATGGGACTGCTGTTTGTTTCTGAATCGGAAGTATTCTAGTTATCCCCTCTTCCCCTGAGGCTTCTCTCGACAGCCTCTCTGCATGTGGCTCCGCCAGGCAGTGCTGTGGCTGTCATGACTGATGGACAAACACCCTTCAGAAATGACAGTGGGAGAGCCTCGCGTGCTGTCCCACAGCCAGCAGATAGCTGTGCAGAGAGGCTTAGTGCTGTTGAAGCAGTAGTACTTTATCTGTCACTGATGTCTTAATTGTGTGTCTTCCTTCCATCTCCTGCGGGATGTGGTAGTTACGTTTCTTTCAGATTTGAAAGGTTTAGACAGCCAGCCTGCTTTTAGGGGTAGAAAAGGATCTGTAAAGCTGACAACCCCATGCTGCCACTGCCATTATGATTCCTTCACAGGAGGAAAAGGCGGGGATTATGCCTTGTGTTTGGAGGAACCAGCGACTTGCAGGAACCTGCTTTTTCCCTCCCATGCAGTTGCTCAATTGAGATCGCAATAGGAGCTGCCCTACTTCTCCCTTGGGTTGTAGACTTCAGCTTTACGGGCAGTTGCACCACCACTGTGAATGGTTAACTCTGTCGCTCACCTGCCTGAGTGTCTGGGGTGCTGTGAACCTAATCCTTCCTGTAATGAGTAGACAGTGTTACATTGTGGAGCGATGGTGTGGTTCTGGATGTCGAGGCTCTGCAGAGCAGCTTTGGCAGCTGTGGGGCTCCCACACTGTGCGTGGTGGGACGTGCCACTGCAGCAGGGCACGGCTGAGGCCTCGGGCTGTGGCAATGGAGACGCAGACCTTGCAGTTTTCTCTAATCATATTCTTTTAATCAGCACGGCACACAGAGGTTGAATTAAGAAAGTACACTGGCTTCTGTGTTTTAGGCAGATTTTATACACCTCTTCAGTTCCGAACTAAGATGACAAACAGTATATTTTGTTTTGTCTATTACACACTTGTGTTCCCAGGTGGGTTTTTCCAGACTGGCTTTTTCTCGTGCACTCAAGATTCTTGTTTGGAGCACCTGTTTTTTTAGTCATGTTTATTCTTGGTACCAGCTTAATGCTTTATCTTAGTCCCAATTAATCTTCCATATACTTGGTGTTGCTCCCACAGTGGGAATTCCAGGCTGGATAATGACTGGCAGGACTGAGGTGGTGCATGCTGTGTTAACAGTGCTGGGAGGAAGTGGCCTGTGGAGCGCAGGGATGTTCCCAGTGGGTCAGTCTTTGTGGAGCAGGACAGAGCCAGGCCTAGCTGTGATGCCAAGGGACTTGGGGAGGGTGTTTTCTCAACTGCTTTTTCCCCCAGGGCTGTTTCGGGAGTGCAGGTGAGACCTCTTTCCATGGGTGCGCTGCTTTCCTATCCTGTGTAAATACCTGTACAAAGAACTCTCAATAAAATCATCGTAGAATCGTCATGGAATGGTTTGGGTTGGAACGCACCTCAAAGCCCATCCAGTTCCATCCCCTGCCAGGGGGAGGGATACCTCCTACTGGATCAGGGGCTCCAAGCCCCATCCAGCCTGGCCTTGAACACCTCCAGAGATGGGGCAGCCAGGACTGCTTTGGGTGACCTGGCCCCTCAGTGTGAAGAAATTCTTCTGAATATCTAATCTAACTCTTCCCCCTTGCGATTTAAAGCCATTCCCCCTCATCCTATCCCTCCAGGCCCTTATCGAGAGCTTCCTGGAGCCCCTCTCAGTCCTGGAAGCTGCTCTAAGGTCTCCTTGGAGCCTTCTCTTCTCCAGGCTGAATAACCCCAGCTCTCCCAGTCTCTCCTCGTAGCAGAGCTGCTCCAGTCCTCAGATCATCTCCGTGGCCTCCTCTGGGGATTCCAGAACTGGACACAGGACTCCAAGTGAGAGCAGAGAGAATCAAACATCCCCTTTCTGCAAATGGTAAATACTTCATGTATTGCCCGGCGCGGCGCTGAGGCCTCCAACCTTTCACCCTCCCCTCCCTGGGCCGGCCCTGAGGCTCCCGCCCAACTCCTTCTCTCCCGCCGCCACGTTAAGGCGGGGCAGAAGTGGGGCGTGTGTACGTAGGGGAGCGTATATGTACGTAAAGCGGTGGGCGTGGCCGCGACACGGGAAGTGACGTCACCATGCGGGCGGAAGTGCCGGGCAGCAGCGAGGAGGCGGCATGGTGGCCGCGGGGGCCCACCGGCCTGGGCCGCTCAAGCAGCAGAACAAGGCGCACAAGGGCGGGAAACACAGCGGGGCCTCGCAGCGCCGCGCGGGAGGTGAGGAAGAGCAGGAGCGGGCCCGCCCACCTTCCCGTCCTCCCTGCGCCCCTGCCTGACCGCGCTCTCCCCGCAGGCCGCGTGGCCGTCAAGGCCCAACCCCGCCGGCGGCTCCGCGACCTCAGCCGCGTGGATCGGCGGCACCAGGCGCTGCAGCTTCGCCGGCAGCGCAAGGAGGCGGTGAGGCGGCGGGAAGCGGGCCGGGCCGTGTCTTTGCGAGGGGACAGCGGGAGCGGGGCCGGCTTGGGTCTTTGCGAGCGGGCAGCGAGGAAAGAGTCGGTTTGGTTCTTTGCGAGGGGACCGGGGACAGCAGGAATGGAGGCGCGTTTGCAGGAAGTGGGTTGGTCTGTTTTTGTGCGAAGGGGTAACAGAAACAGGGCTGGTGCGGTGTCGATATGAGTGTGTCTGCGGGCGAAGTGGGCTGGCACGGTCCTGTCCCAGTGTTGCAGGGGAGAGCAGGAACTGGGCTGGTTTGGATCTCTGTCAGAGGGCAGTGAGAACGGGGCCGCTGCGGTCTCGGGGTGTGTGGGGGGGGAACGGGTCGGTTTGGGTTTTTGCAAGGGGGATGCAGGAATGGCTGTGCTCTGCAAGATACGGCTCGATTTGGGCCTTTGTGAGGGGGCTGTGGGACCGGGCCCGGTATAGTCTCCCTGTGGGTGTGTGTCTGCTGGGGAAGCGGGTCATTTTGGGTCTCTGCGAGGGCAGTCAGGACCTGGGAAAGGGGGAGGAATGGGTGCCTAGTTCTATTCGGTTTGGGGCAAGCGGAGCATTACTGGGCTGAGCAGGTTCAGGTTGAGCTGTAGAGGAACTTGGCTGGATCCGGGGGAGGACCTGGATTGTGGGCAGGTTTCATGCTTTGCAGTTGTGCAGGTGCTGGCGGAGAAACGGAGCCTGGGCAGCAGAGATGGGCCTCCTCACCTCGTGGTTCTGGTACCGCTGCACAGCAGTGCTGCAGCCCACAACACCCTCAGCCTGCTGCAGAGCCAGGACTCGGCTGTTGTCCGTGTAGATGAAGGGGGAGCCAGTGGCTTTGCACTCCTCTGTCCCCGACTCAAGCAGCGCTGGCGCTTCCTGACAACACAGGCAGGTGAGGAAACACCGATGCTGGTGTGGTTCTTGGCTCTGTACCCCTGGCAGCCCCAGCAATGGAGATGTTTTCTGTGCAGGGGATCTTCATACCATCTTAGACCTTGCAAAGGTCGCTGACTCCCTGCTGTTCATCCTGGATCCCGTAGATGGCTGGGACAGTGCAGGCGAGTACTGCCTCTCCTGCCTCTTCGCACAGGGGCTTCCCAGTTATGGTGAGTGAGTGAGGAACATTAAGAACTTTTAGTGAGGTGTAGTTTGATGGGGATTTGCTGTTGCAGTAATTAAAAACTTCACACATTAATAGGTGATCATAGGTATTTGACCACTCTGTTGCTGAGCATAGATCAGTCGGGTGAACACTGTACTTGTGCTGGGGTTGAAAGGGGCGTTCTCAGCTTAGACCTAGGTCTGTGGTGCTGGCCAGTGTTATAGTGATGATTGAGGCATGCAGAGCAAAGGGATTCAGAGACTTTGGTGCTGAGTTCAGGTCTTGGGTCCTTATCTCCGTGGTCTCATTTAGTCTCAACATCTTAGCTCTAAAGACAGGTTTTTCTGTCCTGATGATTCTTTTGAATGGGTGAAGCTCATTTGCAGCTTTGCAGCTCATGGTGTCAACCAGTTGTTGGGGTTGCTGATCTCTGAGTTTGCGTTAATGGTCAGTAAAAGGGGTATAAGAAGGTTTTCCCTCTGATCCTGAACTCTCTTCTGTGTGCTGCTTCATAGCTCTTGCTGTCCCAGGAGGCACTGACTTGCCACCGAAGAAGCGGGTAGATGCCAGGAAGAAACTCAGCAAAGCCATTGAGAAGCGCTTTCCCGAGGCTAAACTCTTTCCCCTGAACACAGAGCAGGAGTCCTCGCTGCTGCTGAGGCACCTGGCCACGCAGAAGCAGCGCCACCTCGCTTTTCGGGACAGACGGGCTCACCTGCTCACTTACGCTGCCGAGTTTGTGCCCAGTCAGGAAAGTGACCTGGTTGGGACTTTAAAGGTGTCCGGCTTTGTCCGGGGACAGGCGCTCAATGTGAACAGCCTGGTGCATATTGTGGGGCACGGAGACTTCCAGATGAGCCAGGTGGATGCCCCTCCCGACCCACTCTCTTTGAATCCCCGTGTGGCAAAAGGCCAGAAGAGGAGCCAGGACATGGAGGTACAGGTGGGTGGCAGGCCAGGGCTTTGCTGGGCCCATCAGAACACGATGTCTCTAAGCTTTCATCGGGAAAGGGCAGCTCTGTGTGTGTGGTCAAAGGGAGAGGAGTTTTATTGGAGACAGCAGGGCTGTGTTCTGCCACTGAGCAGAGGTTTCTTGATCACAATGTGTAGCAAACACTGTGTTACAAGTTAATGAATCATAGAATCATGGAATCATTAAGGTTGCAAAACACCTATAAGCTTGTCCTGTCCAACCATCAGTCCAACTCCACCGTGGCCACAAAGCCATGTCCCAAAGCACCACATCCACACACTTTTTGAACCCCTCTAGGGTTGGAGGCTCCATCACTGCCCTGAGCAGCCTCTGCCAGTGCTTCACCACTCTTTGGGTAAAGAAGTTTTCCCTAATATCTCATCTAAACCTCTCCTGGCACAACTTCAGACAGTTTCCTCTCCTACTGCTTGTTACCTGGGAGAAGAGACCAATGCCCACCTTGCTACAGCCTCCTTTCCGGCAGCTGTAGAGAGCAATAAGGTCTCCCCTCTTAGCCTCCTCTTCTCCAGACTAGACAATCCCAGCTCTCTCCGCTGTTCCTCCTAACTCCTGTGCTCCAGACCCTTCACCTGCTCTGTTGCTCTTCTCTGGACTTGTGATGCCGAAGGGAGTTTCACTTCAGGTTGATTGCCAGCCTGAGTTCGGTGTGTCCACAACTGAGGCTTCTGCTCTTGCCCTTCAGGATGATGCTGTAAATGGTACTGATGAGATGGAGGAAGACATTAAGGTCCTGATGAAGGCAGATCCAACCAAGCAGGAGTCTTTGCAGTCAGAAGTGGTTCCTGACCCTATGGAAGGGGAGCAGACGTGGCCTACTGAGGAAGAACTGCAAGAAGCAGAGGGTGAGTAGCAGCAATACTTCTGTACCTTTTCCTCGTCCCTGCTAAAAGGGTTGTTAAGAACCCTCTGTCACCAGGACAAAGAAACTGCGAGAAGCTTAGAGCTTCCATTCCCGGTCCCACCGCCTGATACGCAGGTTGCGTGGTTTGCCTGGCAGTTACTGGTGTTACATTTTAGCTGCCTCTTCTGGGCTCAGACAAATTCTGTGCTAGGAAAGAGCAGTTCTGGTCCAGAGCTGATGTCCTGGTGTAAATGTTTCTGAGGGAATGATTTGTTCTTGTATTCGTCATTGGTGGGAAATCCTGCAGCTTCTCTGAAGGCAAACAGGAGAGTGGTGAAGGTCCCCAAAGGCACATCCAAGTACCAGGCTGCCTGGATTGTGGATGATGGAGACGAGGGCAATGAGGAAGATGATGGTGATGAATACGAAGATGACGACATCGATGAGGATATGATGGAAGAGGCTGTTTCTCAGGTACCTCTAAGAGCTGATGCTGCAGGTGATCTCCAGGAGGCTATTGCGTATCCTAGGACAATTCTGTCCTTCTGGCTTGCTCTGTGCAAGGGCGCAACAGAGCCAGAACTTGCCTGGATTTCCCTTGTTAAACCTCTCACGTGTACAGATTGCTTCTTTGGCCATGTTAGATGCCAAACTGTGACACTGTGGTGTAGGCTGGGTCACAATGCACAGGGTCCGAGGGCAGGCAGGGTTTGCGGTGGTGCGGGGACATCAGCAAGCACCTGTGCTCATGGGCTGTGCGCTGTCCTTGTGTCAGGAAGGGGAAAGTGAGGAGGAAGAGGAACCTGCAGAGGAGGAAAGTGAGACCATGACAGTTCCCGAGTGCTTGCGGGACGACCAGTATGATGAGAAAATGGAGGAAGATGAAGAGATGCTGGAGAGATACAAACAGGAGAGAATGGATGAGATGTTTCCAGATGAGGTGGACACGCCACGTGACGTACCTGCCAGAGTGCGGTAAGAAATGGCTTTGCTGGGAGAGCAGCTGGAAGGTGCTGTTCTGTCCAGTTTAGGGAGACAGGGCAGGAAGCCTGTGATGTCTTAGCCGTGGTGTCTGAACCTGGCTGAAGGATTCTTCTGAAGACTCACTCCTAGGCTCTGAGGCTTCCATGGAAGGCACTGAATGAGGGAGCAGTGGGTAGGCCGGGACAGCTCCCTGCGGCAGGGAGAGCCGGGTCCTGCCCTGGGAGAGACAGGAGAATGGCAGAGCCCTGACACAAGGGCTGGTTATCCAGGGATTTGGCTACTGTTTCCAGGTCTCCCTGCACTAAGATCTTTGAGAGATAACATTTACTTTGCTCCCTTTGCCAAGTCCCTGCGAACTACAGAAGGTGCTGGCCAGACATCTTGATATGTGAAGCAGTTTGTCTTTCCTGTTATCTGTCCTTTAGGTTCCAGAAGTACAGGGGGCTGAAGAGCTTCCGGACTTCTCCATGGGACCCCAAAGAGAATCTTCCAAGGGATTATGCCAGGATTTTCCAGTTCCAGGACTTTTCCCGAACCAGAAAGAACCTCTTCCGGCAAATCGAGAAAGAGGAGACTGAAGGAGCCTCGGTAACTCCTTTTTCTCTTGCTGATCTCTTCTCCTACTGTGTTACTCCTAGTAGGAAGGACTTGGCAGGGGTGTGACTGACTTCTCTCAAGAGAAGTATTCACAACCAGTTCTCTCTTGCAGGTTGGCTGGTACGTGACACTTCATGTCTGCAATGTCCCTGTCTCAGTGATGGAGAGCTTTAAAGAGGGAAAGCCCCTAGTCCTGTTCTCGCTGCTTCCCCACGAACAAAAGGTAACTAAGTACAACTCTGCTGATATCTTGTAGGTGTGCAGCTCCTTGTCCAATTTCCTCCGGCTGCCTGGTTTGGAGAAATTTTGGCTGCAGAGGCTTTGGTTTGAAATCTCCCTCCAAGCACAGCCTTCCCTTTGATCAGAGCAGGCTGAAGCTGCCATGGTGTTCAGGGTCAAGTGTCTGAGCCTGGCTGAGGTGTCTGCACTGGTGATCAGCGTTCCTTTGGGAACCCATTGTCAAAAGGCATTTGTCCCTGGTGGAACATCCCATTGCTTTTTGCTGTGGCCACCATCCTTTGCCAGCCCTGCTATCAGCCCCTCACTGTGCTGCCTGTCCTACAGATGTCTGTGTTGAATTTCCTGGTGCGTCGGCATCCGAGCAACAATGAGCCAGTGAAGGCCAAGGAGGAGCTGATCTTTCACTGTGGATTCCGGCGCTTCCGAGCATCCCCACTGTTCTCCCAGCACACCTCAGGTTTGTGAGGGGCCGGTGGTGTAGGCACGGGTGTGCCAGGATGTGACTCTGTGTGGGGTCTCCACAGCAGGAAGCCTGTGATGTCTTAGCCGTGGTGTCTGAACCTGTCTGAAGGACTCTTCTGAAGACTCACTCCTAGGCTCTGAGGCTTCCATGGGAAGCACTGAATAGTTGGGAAGTGGAAGGGCTTGGTCATGGTGGTTCACTGGTCCATGTGATGCAGTGGCAGCCTCCATGCAGTGAGCTGGTAGCTCAGAGCATTACCCTTATCGGTGCCAGCAGAAGATAGGTGTTTATCACCTACTTTCCTAAAGTGCTGAGCCCATTTGTCAGGGAAGAATGGGCTCAGTGGGATTTCCTGGAGTTCTGAGGAGTGCTGTTGGCCTGAACTTGATTGTTGCCGTTCTATCCTAGCTGATAAGCACAAGCTGGAGCGTTTCCTGCGACCGGATACTGCCCTGGTGGTGACTGTTTACGCTCCCATCACTTTCCCTCCTGCCTCAGTCCTTGTTTTTAAACAGAGAAGTAATGGTAAGTACTGAGGAGGTTGTGTCTGGGAAACAGAGGTCAGCAGGGCATTCCAATACCCGCTTACCCCAGAAAGTATGACTTTGAGTCAAGTATGAAAAAGCTGCCCCCCTTGTACTGTTGGAGAAGATTAATGCATTTCCTTCCCCATTATCACTGGCACCTTTCTCTGTCCCTGCTGTGGTGTTGCTGTGGGCCTGGAACCGTTTGGGGAAGGGGGTTGTGGAGGAGGGAAGAAAGAGGTGATGGAGGCACCTTCTGTGATGCCGTTAAGTGACTCTGCCTTGCAGGAATGCACGACCTCATCGCCACAGGTTCCTTGCTCTCCGTGGACCCAGACAGACTTGTCATCAAGCGGTTGGTGCTCAGTGGGCACCCTTTCAAGATCTTCGCCAAGATGGCTGTTGTGCGTTACATGTTCTTTAACAGAGGTACGGCCCCGCTCCGCGTGGTGGAGAGTGAGGCTGCGGAGGCAGAACTCCTGGAAGTGGTTGTGGTGATGCAGCAAAGCCTGTTTCTTACGTGCCTTTCATGTTTTCATCTGCAGAGGATGTGATGTGGTTTAAGCCTGTAGAGTTGAGGACAAAGTGGGGTCGTAGAGGACACATCAAGGAGCCATTAGGTAGGTTTGGTTCTGCGTTTATCGATGTTGGGCACGATTTGGACCTTTAGGGTGGGAGAGACAGCTAATGGCCTCTTTCCCTTTCTGCGTAGGGACCCACGGTCACATGAAGTGCCACTTTGATGGACAGCTAAAATCCCAGGACACTGTGCTGTTGAACCTCTACAAGCGTGTTTTTCCTAAATGGACTTACGACCCCCATGTTCCGGAGCCTGTGCCGTGGGTGAGGAGCGAGAGTGCGCTGCCAGTGCCGGAGGTGGAAATGGAATGAGTCTTTAGGATGGCTAACGCAGATTGTGCCTTAGCTCCTGCATGCTGTGAGGACAGCACTGAGATTTTGGACCTGTTACTGCTGGGGGCTGTGCAGGCAGGGCTGCCTCACCGGCTGCTGCTCAGGTACCAGCTACAGCTATTTATTTAAAACAATAATGTTTTAAAAAACATCGAAGTGCCTGTGTTTTGGTGGTGGCTGACTTTGCAGGTCAAATGAGGAGGCTGTGCACCCCCTGGCCCATGGGGCGTGTTGGATTTCCCTCCTGCCCATAGCGGTGCGTGCGGGGACTTTGCTGTTTTGTGGATAGGAGTTTGCTGGAAGTTATTGTGATGCTAAGAAAGGCGAAGTAGCAGCTGGGGAGAGGGCCTGAGTGCAGCTCACTGGAAACTTGTCCAGAGCAGGGTGGCTGGAGAGGGAAAACAGGCAGGGCTTTGTTTCCAGGCCCCTCAGTAGCGACTCGGTTTTGGAACCGAGTGACTCTGCTGCAGAGACCAATGCCGCTTCCCTTATCCCTCCACAAAAACTTTCAAACGTTTGGGGTTGTTCCGTTTTTAGTAGTGCCCAAACCCAGCTGTACAAACGTAGAGTGAGGTTTCTGTCACTTGAGACTGCTCCATTCTCATTCTGCTTTCCCAGGGAGGTCTGTGAGCCAGGTCAGGGAGCTCAGGTCCACGTTTCCCCCGCACAGCACGATGCAAACATTCTCCACGTCCCGAGGGACGGCCTGGAACTGCTCCGAGAGCACGGCTGCCACTCCCACACCGGCTGTTGGCTCAATCAGCAGCTTCATCCTTTCCCACACCAGCCGTGTGGCTCGCTGTTGGGACAGAGGAGCAGCTGTCATCCCAGCAGCAAGCACAGGCTGCTCCAGGGCCACAGAGGGCACCGCATGTGCGCATCTCTGCAGTGCTCTGGGAAGGGAGAGCAGAGCTTCCGCCAGCCCTTCCCAGCTGGAACCAGTGTGGGTGTTGCACAGCTGCAGTGCCTGCCCTGGGAGAGTGGAAGGGCAGAGTGGGGACAGAGGCAGCTGCCTGTTGCTACCGTGAGAAGGGAGCGGGGAGTGTTTACCTTGATTTCTTCCTCTGAGACTGTCAGGACATCATCAACCAAATCCCTGATGATGGGCCAAGTGTTTGGTCCGATGCTGGTTTTAACTGCATCTGCAATGGTGTTCGGTGGATGAGGGTTGGGGGTGAGTTCGCCCCTTACCTTGGACTGGTAACAGTCATCTGCGTTGCGTGGCTCGGCAGCAAACACTTTCACATCTGGTCTCAGAGCCTGTGGAGAGCAGAAGGAGCCACTCCGTTATGATGAGGGGGTACCTGTCTGCTGTGAGTGCGCTCACAGTGGGGCAAATATACTGTGCTGCTGCTGCGGAGACCCCGGGCACCCAGAGATTCCCATAGCAGGATTTCCACTGCTACATTCCCACGGGTGAGCTCTTGCCTACCTTGATGGCAACTGCTATTCCTGCAATCATTCCTCCACCCCCGACAGGAACCACCACTGCGTTCACCTCGGGTGCCTGTGCAGAAAGGAAGTGTGGGTGCTTCGGGCACCTTGCGCACCCCTTTTTTGTTGAGCTTTTGCCTGCAAGGAGCAGAGTGCTGGGCTGCGACCAGGCTGTGTGTTGCTGTCACCTGCTCCAACACCTCCAGGGCGATTGTTCCTTGCCCCGCAATCACTGCCGGCTCCTGGTTGGGGTGCACCATGACTCCTCCTGTCTCCTGGACTACACGAGCTGCTGTCTTGGCTCTGGACTAAAGGAAAGTATGCAGACTGCTGTCTCTCCAGGTGGCTGGGCTGTGTTCCTGGCTGGTTTCTCCATGCCTTACCTCATCGCTGGGCTCACACGGCACCAGCGTGGCGCCGTAGGTGCGGATGGCATCTTGCTTACAGCGTGGGGCTGTCCGGGGCACCACGATGTAGGCAGGAATTCCTGTGTGGTGAAAGAGGAGACAAATCCAGCAGCCAGTTAGTGTTGTGGGAGTGACATCTGCACAGCCTGAGCCGTGCTTTGCCAGTGCTGGCTCTGTACGTGTTCAGGAGGGGGACACCCCTGCTTATCTCCTGCCTGAAGTTGCCTCTGCCCAGGAACCAGCTCTGGATTTACTCCTGGCGCTGTGCCTGCTGCTCTCTGAGCTGGGGCTGGAGGTCGACTGTGCGTTACCTTCCTGCTGGGCTGCACAGGCCAGTGCCTGTCCGTGATTCCCACTGCTGTGTGTCACGACAGCGCGGGGCAGCCCCGCTCCAGTGCGCTCGCTGTCCTCAACCAGGCTCCTGACTGCGCTGAGGGCACCGCGGATCTGGAAGGAGAGCACAGCTCTGTGCTGGGATGTGCAGGCAGGTGGGACTTCCCTTCCTTGCAGCCTCCCCTGTACGCTGGGAAGCAGAGCAGCCCCCGTGTCTGATGGGTGCTGGCAGAGAGCGAGGCACAAGTAGAGACTGTGCAGCACCATCATCCCTCAGCGTGAGAACTTATAGCAGCTTCCAGTACTGAAAGGGGCTCCAGGAAAGCTGGGGGAATGGTTTGAAGTTGAAAGAGGGGAGATTGAGATGAGATCTTGGGCAGAAATATTTTGCTGTGAGAGTGGTGAGGCCCTGGCCCAGGTTGCCCAGAGCAGTGGTGGCTAATCCATCCCTGGAGGTGTTCAAGGCCAGGTTGGATGGAACTTGGAGCCCCTGATCCAGTGGGAGGTGTCCCTGCCCGTGGCAGGGGTGGAACTGGATGGGCTTTGAGGTCCCTTCCAACCCAACCATTCTGTGAACTCCACGCACCTTGAAGGATCCGGTCCTCTGGAACAGCTCGCACTTGAAGAGCAGCCTCCGGCCGGCCAAGCAGTCGAGACAGCGGCTGGTGAGCACCGGGGTTCGGTGCAGCCGCCCCCGCAGCCTCCGCTCCGCATCGCGCACGTCGCCCAGCGCCAGCGCCGCCATGTGCGGCCTCCAGACGGGTATGGGCACGCGCGCTGTGCAGGTGTTTTGTCCCCACGCGGGCGCCGTCGGCGCGCTAGCTCCCCACGCGTGGTGCCGGTGTTTTGTCCCTGTGCGGTCGCCGTCCGCGCGCCCCGCCCCCCCGCGCAGCCAAGATGGCGGAGCCGCTCGAGCGCGTCCGAGTCTCGGCCGCTCAGCTCCGGGGCGCGGCGGCCGCGCAGGGCCCGGGGCCGACCCGCGGGACAGGTGAGAGGCGGGGGGAAAGGCGCACGGGGAGGGGTAGGGGCCGGGGGAGCGGGTGGGGCCGAGGCCAGGGCTGAGAGAGGCGCTGGGATAGGGGCTGAGGCGGAGGGAGGGATGGGGAGGGAGAGGGGGGAGCAGAGGCTGAGAGGGAGGTGGGCCGAGAGAAAGAGAGAAGGGGGAGCGGGACTGGAGGGGGGAAGAGGGTAGGGAGGTTAAGAGAGAGGGGTAGGGGAACGGGGGCCGAGAGAAAGAGGGAGGAGGGAGCGGAGAGGGGGAGCGGAGAGGGGGAGCGAGACCTAGAGAGAGAGGGAGGGGAGCAGGGGCCGAGAAGGAGAGGGGCTGGGGCAGGCGCTGAAGGAGAGGCTGGAGTAGAAGGAGGGGTTGGAGTTGGAGGAGCCAGGGCAGTGGCTGAGTGAGGGGCTGAGCTGTCGCACCAGCCATAGTTGCCACTGCTGAGGTTGTCACCACTGAGGTTGTCACTCTGGACATGGTTGTCGCTGGAGCGAGGGCACGCTGCCGCCGAGGAGGAGTTGAGAACAGGGATTGAGCCCCTGGTACCCGTGGTTGGTGTGGTGTGGCTTGGCGGTACCGGCCATGCAAGTCGCTGATGGGGGAAGAGGTTGGAGAACCCAACACTGAGCAGCTCAGCTGCGGTGAGAGGTGGGGCAAGGCTGTGCTCTTGGATAGGTTTTTGCATGAATGCAGTTGTAGAGGAACAGAGAAACGTTCCTGGATTGGGAGCAAGAGAGTCTTTGACTCCAGTCACTCTTGGAAGAGCAGGAAGCCTGTGGGAGGAGGTGGTGGCTGAGAGGAAAGCTCCTGCCCTGGCAGCTGCTATGGAACCCTTCATGCTGAAACTTTATCCCCAGTACTTAGGGGTGTGCCAGCCTTGCGTTATGCTTTGTCCGTTCCTCATTGTGTTGGGGCTCTGAGGCAAAGCCGTCATCGCAGGATGTGTTTTGTACCTGTATCAGGCCAAGGATCTATAGAATTATAGGTTCGTTAAGGTTGAAAAGACCTCTAAGATCACCAATTCTAACCACCCACACAGTACCAGCATTCCTAATTGGTCAGCTTTGTTGTACTTTCACATTTTCTACTTTTGCTCTGTGATTTCCTGTAAACCTTGACATAGATTTCCAGATTCCTTCTCTTGGAACTGCCCTGAGGGTGCTGGGCTCTGTGCCTGCAATTAATAGTTCTCTTTGAATGCTCGTTATGGTATTTTTTCTGTCCCTGGCTGATGTGCGGTTTGAAGAACTTTCTTCTGTCTGTTTTTTCCCAGAAAACATGAAGGAAGTAAAGGAGCCAAGGCATCGCAAAGACAACAGGCGTCCAGACCTGGAGATATACAAGCCTGGCCTCTCACGGCTGAGGAGCAAAATTGTGCCACCGAAGCACGAGGCCTTGGAGAAAGAGAGGAGCAGAGCTGAGGAAGAGAGCGCCAGCGACAAAAGCTCTTTGGAAGGAGCGGCTCCAGCCAGGGAGGATTGTGGCAAGGATGATGGCCCCAAGCAGAATGGTCCTTTGCAAGAAAATGAAGAGGTAGAGGCTAAAGTTGGTGTTCAGAGCCAGGAGGACTCATCCAAGCAGGCTGCTCTAGGTGAGTGGTGTCCTAAAACCACCAAGAGAACCAAGAAGCCAGACCAGCAGATCTACCAGCCTGGGAAACGCCTGCATTCAGTCACTAAAGAACCATCCCTACGGTTGGCTGCTGAGGAAGTCGCCAGTAAGATGGAGCAGCTGAAAGTCGAGAGGGATGAGGAGGCTGAGAAGGGTGCTGGGAAAGATAATAACAGGAAAGCCAAACCAAGCAAGGATGATAGAGAGGGGAGCCAGGTGGGAGAAGGACTGAGAGCCTCAAGGGGAGAAAAAGGAAGACGAACAGAGCGAAGCGACAGGATTAGGAGAACAAGCGACGAGGTGATGCAGGGAAAGCTGGGCTCTACCAAACGGTATTCCCGCTCTGACAAGCGGCGGAGCCGTTACCGCACCTGCAGCACGAGCTCAGCTGGAAGCAACACCAGTGTAGACGGAGCCCCACTCGTGGATGGGGTGGAAAGGCGGCAGGAGCGTGCCAGAGAAAGAATGCGTCCCAGGAAGCAGCTCTCTGCATCCTCCACTGACTCCTTGGATGATGACAGAATTGATGAGGCAGAAGCCTATGTCTCCAGCAGGAATTTGGACAAGAAAAAGCGTGCAGAGCAGAGTGGAGCTTCTAGGAGTGAGAGTGAGTGGAGCAGCAATGGCAGGGAAGTCAAGGGACCCTTTCGAGTCACGTTTGACAGCAGGACTATGAGCAGGGATGTCAGTCTGGCAGATACTGATCAAAAAAAGCCCCTGAAGGCGTACGTGAGTTGTAATGACTCAGAGACTTCGGAGGGGAGGAGCCGGAGCCGAGAGCCCCAAGGGAGAGGCCGTGGGATTCTATTCCTACCTGCCAACACGGACTTCTCTGCCAGCGCCACGGGCTGCCCTGAACCCAGTCACCCAGGGCCCAGGCTCCTGCTCGGCGGGGCGGGCACTAAAGGCCTCCGGAGCAGGGGCCGAGGTGGCACCGCTCGCAGATTGTGGGACCCAAACAACCCGGACCAAAAACCCGCCCTGAAGAGCCAGACTGCTCAGCTCCACTTTCTGGACACGGACGATGAAGTGAGCCCAACCTGGGGGGAAGCCCGCCAGGCCCAGACCTCTTACTATAAATTCCAAAACTCTGACAACCCTTACTATTACCCTCGGGCCCCTGGCCAGGGCCCGCAGTATCCCTACGGTGGGTATTCCCTGCAGTATCCGGTGGGTCCAAGCAATGGTGTGTACCCAGGAGCCTATTACCCAGGGTACCCCGGCCAGGCAGGGCAGTACCTGTGTGGCCCGCTGCCCCCGACTCCTCTGAGTCCCGAGATGGAGCAGCAGATGCGGAACATGCAGCAGCAGGAGCTCAGCAAACTCCTCCGTGAGGCTGGGAACCAGGAGCAGCAGCTCAGCAATCTGCTTTCCAGAGACCGCATCAGCCCAGAGGGGCTGGAGAAGATGGCACAGCTGAGGTTTGTGGCTGTGCTCTAGAGGGGGGTCATTTCTAGGGTGAAGTGCTAGCGGAACTGTTCTCCAGAGAAAACTGCTCCTTGAAGATCTGGGAGATTGGAGATGTTGATGTATCTGAGATGGGGCAGTGGCTCGCAAGCTTTTGATGGGCTGGGTCTGTTGTGTGCCATGTGTGAGGGTTTCAGAAGGAAACTGGGGGCAAAGATATAACTTGCTCTGGCTGGGATCTAAGCCATAGCTTCTGGTGGTTGTGGAATGCTTTGCCTATGTCGTAGTGACGTGAGAGAACAGGATGAGCACCCACTGCAACTCTTGGGTTCTTCCTGCTCTTGTTGGAGCTGGTCTCTCAGTCCCAGTGCTTTCAATGGTTGCTGGTGGATTCCTGCTTTCTTACCTGTGCCTGGTAATCTCCTCTCTGATTTGCATTGTGGGCTTCAGGCTTCATTGTGGTGGCTGTCAGCTTGTGCTCACAAAGCATTGCGTGGGTTCTTGATGCTGTGTGACAGTGATTAGTGCCTTTCAAGCACGAGGTAGTTTTGTTCCTGACACCCCTCAGCCCTGTGACACAGAACATTCCAGTGGGAACAGCCTGGTGACACCAGCGAGCGAGAGGGAAGCACCGGCTGGTGCCTGGAGGGTCGTTAACATGGCTGTAGCAAGTTTCTGCTTGGTACCTTTCACCTTTACTTGTGACCTCTGCATCTCCAGGGCTTCTCTAGACACTTGTTTTTACAGCTAGTTGGCAGCGATTCCAGCAGGTGAGGTCATTTCAGGCCTCGTTCTGTGTTCTGGGCACTTGTGCTATAGATCACAGAATGGGATGTATTTGCGGTTGGAGCAGCAGTGGAGGTTTTGGGTCTTCCTCGAGGTGCCAGGATTACCCAGAGCTGCCGTAGCATGAGGTGTGATTCATGGCAGATGAAAAGCAGAGGTGGCTCAGCACAAATTCCCTGGCAGTGAGCCCAGGCTGGGCAGCTGATGCTGTGTTGACTGCTAGTTGTATTTCTCTGTAGGGTGGAGATGCTGCAGCTGTACGAGCGGTGCATCCTGATGGATATTGAGTTCTCCGACACCCAGAATGTGGACCAACTGCTGTGGAAGAATGCATTTTATCAGGTGATTGAGAAATTCCGGCAGCTCCTCAAGGACCCTCAGGGAGAAAATGCCCAAGAAATACGGAACAAATTGCTCCAGCTTCTCGATGAGGTAAGAAGGGAGAAACAGCCCCAGATTCTGCTAAACCTTCAGGTAGATTGGCTGGTGTTTAGAGGCAGCCAGCCTTCTTGGTCCTGTTCATGTCCTTGCGTGCTGGAGGCCATCCTCGTGCAAGGAGGATTATGGTTTAGTGTGCAGGTGGAAAGTTGTTATAATTTAAACTGGGCTTGTTTTGGTGTGTTTTATGTTAACTAGAAATCGATTTAAGCTAAAATGAAATGAACAGAAGCATTCCTGGAAGTGTTTGTACCATCTTTAACAGTCATTCTGTTCTACTGCGTGGATCAGTTTGTAGAAGGTGGGCTGGCAGATCTGAGAGGACAAGTTTTATAGGATTGGGCTGGTGGGAAGGGACTGCTGGAGGGATTTGGTCCTGCCTCCTGTTCAAAGCAGGGCTCCTCAAACACCAATCAAGTCAGTCTTGATTTTGTCCTGCTCAGTCTTGAAAACCTCTGAGGCTGGAGATTCCCTGGTCGTGGCTGCCCCATCCCTGGAGGTGTTCAAGGCCAGGTTGGATGGGGCTTGGAACAACCTGATCCGGTGGGAGGTTTCCCTGCCCATGACTGGGCATGTTGGAACTGGATAGACTTTGAGGTCCCTTCTAACCCAAACCATTCTATGATTCTGAAGAGAAATGGCCCACACCTCAGGGAGAGAGACCTTGTTTCTTGCAGGTGGCAGGGATGGTGACTTTGTGCTCGTCATCAGAAAGTTTGTAACAACTGAATATGTGATTGTTTTGCAGGGCTCTTCTTTTTTCGATGGCCTACTCCAGAAGCTGCAGGTGTCATACCAGTTCAAGCTGGAGGACTACATGGATGGGATGGCCATCCGCAGCAAGCCGCTGAGGAAGATGGTAGGTTGGCTTTCTCTTGGAGGCTTCTCATCCTGTTAATCATGAGCAGCACGCTGGACTCAATGTGTTGCCTGTGCCAAGAGGCAGCTGCATTCGGAACAGATGTCAGCGTGTTTGCAGGGAATCTTTCTTAGCTGTTAGAGAGCTTGTTGCACCAGCCATGGTGTGTTGATATTTCTCAGCTTCCTTTGCAAGGAAGAACGCTTTTTATACCAGCTCTGTGACCAGGGCTGACAAAGGGAAAGAAGTGTCCAAAGGTACCTGCGATTTGCCTGGAATATTGACCCCCAGGAGAGATGGGGAGAGGCTCTTGACCAGGGATTGCAGGAATAGGACAAGGGGGAACGGTTTTCAGCTGAAAGAGAGGAGATTGAGATGAGATTTTGGGAAGAAATGTTTTGCTGTGAGGGCAGGGAGGCCCTGGCCCAGGTTGCCCAGAGCAGTGGTGGCTGCCCCATCCCTGGAGGGGTTCAAGGCCAGGTTGGATGGGGCTTGGAGCAACCTGGTGCAGTGGGAGGTGTCCCTGCCCATGGCAGGAGGTTGGGACTGGATGGGCTTTGAGGTCCCTTCCAACCTAAACCATCCCATGATTCTGTGATCTCCTATGATTCCTATGATCATCCCATGTTTCCTTCTGTCCATGGAATCCAGAATAATGAATGAGGAAAGCTGACAGTTGTGCCGTCTCCCTGGCACTCGTGTTGCCCTGAGCTGTGAGAGCAGCTGGGAAAGCATGTTTGAGTCCAGCTCCATTCCCAGAGACGTGTTTGTCCAACAGCTGTCCTCAAATTGGTCATGGAACGAACAACTCCTCTGGAGTGAGAGGGAACATTGTTGGAAGAGAGGAGGTGTTCAGGGGCTTGGCTTGCCCCTGCGAATACTGAACCCGTGCCATAGAGCTGGGCCATTTCGTTCTGCTGCCTTTTCGTGAGATTGTCAGTGTGTTGGTGATCACATCTTTCGCTCTCTGTGGTCCCTGTGTGCTGCCGGGTTTTGCGGACGAGCCAGGGCTGCGCAGGTCCCACCTCATGTACTGAATGCTTCCTTCCAGGTGAAATATGCGCTGATCAGCGCTCAGAGGTGTATGATCTGTCAAGGGGACATTTGCCGTTACAGAGAACAAGCAAATGACACCGCAAACTATGGAAAGGCACGCAGGTATCGTCTCCACCTCTCTCTGTGAGGGATGTATCTTATTTCATGCTTAAATTTGCCTTTTCTCTCTATGCCTCTTTATTGTATTGCACTCCTGTGAAGCTGAAAGGTCTAGCCTGGGCTGTTTTGCGGTCCCAGAGCAGACCAGTGATCCTCCAGCTATCCAGTGTGGAAGCTGTTGATCCTGCAGCAGGGAGGGTTTATGCTGTTGAGGCTGGCAGAAGGGCTGTTGTATTTTCTGGTGGCTTTTAAGCTAGGAGAGGCTTCTGTATGTATCCATGTGTTCTGATGGCATCAGGAGCTGATGGCACTCGTTGCTTCCTGTCATTCTTGCTTTTCTGATGTCTTTTGCTAGAGCAAAGACTGTTGGGGGGCAAGTAGTCCAGCATGGGGGGTGGAGGCCTGAAATCTGTGGGAGTTTGGAGGACAGGGCAGAGAAATCTGCTCGTTTTGGGTCTGTGGATACCGTGGAGTGTGCTGATACCTCAGGGAAGCTGTGGGTAACGTTGTGGATTCGTGATGTGTCTGACCCCAGTGTTGGTGGATCTGGGTGGTGTGGTGTAAGCTGGAGAAGATAAGAGAATGAAGAGAAAAGAAGAGAATGGAGGGGTGAATGGGCTGCCACTGAACAGACGCTTCTTTTGGAATGATTAGGCATCTTTAAAATATTTGTAACGAGCTAAGCCATGAGGAAGGTTTGATCCCAGCTGCTATGGAGCTAAAAGGGGGATTGAGAGAGAAATCTTCCCTGTTCCCTGTACTGGTGACTGCACAAGGGACAGCACTTACTGAATCTGGCTAAATGCTGATCATCAAGCTGAGTTAAGGACATTTCCTCCCACAGCTGTACGTGCCCCTCTCTCTTGCCCGCCTGAGTGCAGGCTCCCTGCCTCTGCACACTGTTGCAGGCAGAGGGCACTTGTGCAAAGGTCTTGCTCCCTGTGGGATTGCTGTGCTGCCAGTGGAATTCTGTACCCTTAAGGAAGGCAACCTGGTGTCCTTTCAGTGACTCTTTGTCTCTGGTTCTTCCCTTCCACAGCTGGTACCTGAAGGCACAGCAAATCGCTCCCAAAAACGGCCGCCCGTACAACCAGCTGGCGCTCCTGGCCATCTACACGGTGAGATGCTTGTCACGCGAGGATGTAGCAAGCATAGGGAGAGCCTCTGGGACGGCTGTGAGATTCCATCTGGTGGAGAAAGGCGTTGTTTAGGGCAGTGCTCCCAGCTGTTTTCTTTAAAACAAGAAAAAAACTGATGGCAGGATGTGCTGCGTGGATTCCAGCTGTTGTGGCTTCAGGCAGCTTTGTTAGGTCTGTGCTGCTCCCTCAGGCTGTCGGCATTTTGGGGACTGTTCTGTGAGCTGTTGAAAGTGCAAATGCTTGAAAAGGGAGTTGTGTTTACAGTTTTGCATGAGATTTTTGTGCTCGAGGCCATGCTGTCAGTAGGACATGCTGTGTCTATTGGCCCTGTCTTCACTGAACCTGTGGGCACTGGTCAAAGCAATGTCGCCATGCGACTTCATTAGGTTTCAGTTTTGCTGGCCGCTTCAGCCGTGCCCAACAACTTAATTCAAGGGAGATCTGACAGCTTGTAATGGAAGCATCAGACTGGGACGTAGAAGCTGGTAGGGATCGCTCTGTTCATAGCACTGAAAGCTGCTGGTTTAAAGCAGAGAAGATCAGAACTGCAGGGTTCAGAAGCCTATTTCCTTTACAGCTGGCAATGACCTTTCTGACTCCCAGAGTGTGGGGCTTGGAGCAGCAAAGTGTTGGGCCCTCTGTAATGGTTTTTAAGGCCACGAGCAGCTTTGAGGTGCCTTCCAACCAGGCCAATGCTCTGTTGTCTGTCCCCAAGCAGTACAGAATGAGAGGGAATGTGTACTGAGGGATGGGGAAGGCTCCACGTGGGAGCTGGGCTCTGAATGCCCTAGAATGAGTGGCAGCTCTGAGTCTGGTTGTTTTTGCAGCGGAGAAAGCTGGATGCTGTCTACTATTACATGCGCAGCCTGGCTGCCAGCAACCCCATCCTCACGGCCAAGGAGAGCCTGATGAGTCTGTTTGAAGAGACAAAACGCAAGGTGAGTCTTGGAGCTGGGCTGCAGGATGCTGCAGCTGCTGTGTGCTGGGGAGCTGTGATCCAGGGAGGAGGTGACTGGGGGCTTTTGGTCTTGGAGTCACCACTTATCTACCTCCAAGAAATTCCTCAGATGAGAGAGGCAGCCTTCAGAAGGATGGTGACTTGTCTGCAACGCCTCAGACTGCTTTCGGGCTTCTTTGGGCAGACGAATCTCTTGCTTCTGGGTCACAAGGTGTAGAACAGCCAAGCTCAGCAAGGGATCTTAGGTTGCTGTGATTTGCAGCGTGGTCATTGCCTGTGGAGGTGGGCGAAAGAGGCTGCTGCCCCACCCCAGAGGGACATCCCAAGTCAAAGGTGCCGCACGTTGGCTGTCACACGCCGCTAGGACTACGCACAGCTTTTCTTATCCCAGGGCAGCTGGGCTTGAAAACGTTTTGCCTTGCACTGTCCTATAGCATCAGAAATCAAACTGTAGGCCTGTCAGTGAGTTACTGTGGTCCTGAAACAGAGGGAAGAGCTCATTTCTCTGTCTAAATGAAATTATGTACTCTTCCTGAACTTTGATCCCTGGGTGATCTGAATCTGTCCCATCTGCCCAGGCTGAGCAGATGGAGCAGAGGAAACATCAGACCCTGGATCTGAGCCCCAGCCGCCGAGGGAAGGGCAAAAAGTCCACATTGCGACAAGTTGGAGATGATACCACGCGGCTGGAGATCTGGATCCATCCATCCCATCCCCGCTCCTCCCAGGGCCACGAGTCCGGCAGGGATTCTGAGCAGGACAACGGTCTTGGGAACCTCAGCCCCAGCGATGTGAGTACTGCAGGAGGCGGTGGTTGGTTTTGGTGTCATGTGTTTGGAATGTGATGGAATGACACTGGATCTGTTTTGCTTTCCTGTTGCTAAATTTTCCAGTGTTTTGGCTTCCCTTATGGGAGCTGCGCCTGGGTCAGGCTGAGGAGCTGGTGACCTCGTGCCTCTCATGTTTAAGGCATGTTGTTACCATCCATTTCTTGGCAGCGTGCGCCAGCGTGGCTGATGCGGCATAGGGGAGGCACAAGCTGAAGATGCTTGTGCTGAGGGCTCTAACTCGGGTGAGGTTGCTGGTGGGAAGGGAGGTCAGATGCTGAACACCAGGATTAACAGTGACCCTGTGAGCTCTTGGCCTCGTTCTGGAAGTGGGTTGCTTGTCCCAGTGCTGGGTGATGGGAGGTTTGCACTGGGAATGTGAAAGCAGGGGGTTTAGTTTGCAGTGTAGGTGTTACATTTGCATCACTTGTTCTGCTGAGAGGCTGGTTCAGTTCCTGTCTTTTGCAAATGGACCAACAGCATCGCTTGTCAGTCTGATCGAGCGTGTACCTTGCGAGGAGCCTGAGTGAACTCTGTTTGTCAGGCACAGGAATGCAAGTGAGGGCAGTGGTGGTTGAGAGCTCATCCTCTAGGAATCCTTGTGCTGCTCTGGCACATGCGACTCGCAAGAGAACTTGCCAGGGAGCTCTGGGCTGCCTGTCCTAAAATGGCTGTTAAGGATGTGAGTTTAGCAGCACTGGGAAGATCTTCTCCGCACACTGCGGGGCCCAGGACTTCTCGGATGCGATTGCGCTTTTATAACTAGTCTGTGACTTCAGCTGGGTGGAACTGGGGTGAAGTCTTGGGGTTTGAAAGATAAGCTCTGGCACAGAGCTGCAGCATTTTTAAGACATTACTGCCCTGGGTTGTTTTCCCTCTCCTCAGCTTCTCTTCTTGGAGACTTTTGCTTCCTCAGCATCATTGAAAGGAACGTGCCAAGCTTTAGCCTCCCTATAAATCATTGATGCAGATGCTTTGACTTGACATGCTGTGAGTGTTTTTGAGGCAGGAGGGATTTCTCTGCCGCGCTTCCATGCGAGGTGGTGTAACCGCTAGCAGAGTAGGGGGCAGCAATGTCTTGTGGTTTACAGTGCAGCGCTGTTTGCTGGAGCTCAGCCCTGGTCTGTTCAAAGGAGCTGAGCGCTCTGAAGTGCAGGTTGCTGGCAATGCCTGTACAAATTGTGTGTGATTGCTACCATTAGCCTTGATTTCTTCATCTGTTTGAAATGTTGGCTCATGGAAAGCTTTCCCCGTGATCAGAAACACAATGGCAAGAGGGCAGGGGGAGCTGAGGGCGCAGGTTCGTGTGCTGCTGGTTTTGGCAGCCAGGATATTTGTACTCGGGCTGCCTGTGCCTGCTGTGGCTCAGCAGTCTGCGTGTGTGGGCACAGCTGCTTGTGAGGCCGTACCGTGGCCATGTCACCAAACTGATGTGGATTAAAAGTATCCAGGTGAAAGGAAACCTTAAATCCCTGTTGCTGCCAGAGATACAATGCCGTGGAGCTGCGGGCTGGATAAAAGGCAGCAGCTCTGTGGGAAGTTCTGGACTCCCTGCTCCTTGAAGCTTTAGCCTCTTACCCACTTCCTCGCTGCCCCTCTGTGTGGTTTGTGGCTCCTTCCCTGGAAAGGAGCGGAGCAGCCCCTGTGTAGCCACAGTGTGGCACTGTTCGGCCTCGAAAAGGCTCTGCCTGTGCCAGGGGCCTCATCCTGGCAGCACCTCTGCCCCACATCCCCCAGCCGGGCGGAAGGGATCTGCGCTTCTCCCAGGGGGATGTGTGCCAGTGCCTACGTGTAGTTTGGGGGAAGTGAGTCTAACCCGTGTTCCTTCCTCACCAGCTTTAGCCCGTGGAGAGGCTGAGCCAAGCCGTGTGCTTCCGTTTGCACTGACAGCTGTGCTCTGCAGGTAGCATCGCTCCTTATGACAGCTGTTTCTGGGCCAGAGAAGGGAATTTTACAGAGTAGAATGGGCAAGTGTTGAGCATTCACAAGCAGATTTAACACCGCAAATATAGACCTGAACAGCTCTGGACAGGTACAAGGCCAAGGTGTGGAAGAAAGGCTCCTTCTGCCCTTCAAAAGGAGTCTTATCAGTTCAAACCCAGCCCACGCCAAAGGCAAAGGTGTTTTTTCTGTGGAGATGCTGGCTGTTTCTCAGGTGACAAGACATTGCTTTGGGATGTTTTCCATCCTCAGTGGTTGCATACTTCATTGTGCAGGTGGTTACGTGCCAGTTTTGCGGTGTGGCACGCTTGGCAGGGAGATGCAGAACGCTGACTCTCCCAGGACCCGCTGATGCGTGCGCCATCCCCACCAGCGAGCAGAGCGTCTGCTCAGTATGTGGTTGCGCATCTCTTCTCAGTGCTGGTTTTATTTTTCCTTCCGTAGCCCTATACAAAGACACAAACATCATTACTTTAATTCAGGGAGAGGACCCAGCTGAATGGAGATAGTAAGGCATGATGAAGATCTGCAGAAGGCGAGCGTGTGCTGTGGCTATGACAAGAAGAGGTGATGTGCAGTGCTGGCAGTTGGCCTTGGCACTTTGTGTTTAGGTGGAGGCTTGGCATAGCTGCTCCTTTCCCAGTTTGCTGCATCATGTTTTCTAGGACGATGCAGAATGGGAAGAACGTGCCATCTGTCCACACCGAGGGGCATCCGTCTCCATTTGGCCCCTTCTGCAGTGACTGGTTTTGGCAGGGAGGGCATGGGATGGTTTCAGAGTGAGCTGAAGAAGTGTGTTTGGGTTGCAGCCTGGTTGTTCTGTGCTTACGGTTTTGTCTGTTCTGCCTGTAGCCTTTTGGGGTTTCGTTCTGTAAGTGCTGTTCGCTGTGGTCTCCTGTGCGTTGTGTGTTCTGGGTGTGCAGTGGCAGGAGAGTCCTGCCTGACCCAGAACCCTGGACAACATCGGGTTGCTTTGTTTGAGATCCAATAAGAAATGCAAACCAGGAGGCTGACCTAGCAAGCAGCTGTGTTGCTTTTAAAACAGCTGGGTAGGGCAAAGGGAGCTGAAAAGCTGAGCCTTTGCCATTTCTTCTCTGTCACTGGTTTCATTTGCCATGGATCTCTGTTGATCTTGAATCTGATAGTACCATATGTAGTGTACTGTGCAGGCTGTGAATTGGTACAATAAACAGGGCAAATGTGCTGTCAGCCTCTTGAGAAAGTGTTAATATTATACTGAGTTTTAGATTTTAATCACCCCTGTCAGGAAATGCTGAATTAAGGTTCCCACAGTCGCTGCTGCTGCTGCCCGTGCTCTGCAGTCGACGCCTCCTTGTATTATCACGCAGCATGCGTGCATTAATAAAGATTGCTCCTTTGCTGCAGCTACTGTTAGGGAAGAGAGGTTTTCCTTTGGCACAACAGTAATTGAATAATACTTCTCTCCAGATGTTAAAACACTTCAGCATCATCAAAGAATGAAGCCTCCCAGCCTCTTTGTAAGAGGTCAGTCTTGCCGAGCCATCAAAAGTTTGGTAGGGCCACCCAAAAAGGTGCTAGGAAAGCTAAGGCAGAGTCAAGATCCGCTGTCTGAGCCCTGTGCGTTGGCTGCAGGAGCCCTCTCATTGCCCCTCAGCCTGTGGGTTAGGGACAGAGGTGTTGCATTTGCCTGGTGCTGGGGGCAACGACCCCTTTGCAGTAGCAGAGAAATGGTGGTGGAATCTTTAGTCGTGAAGTTAGGAGCAGCTTTTGAGCTCCATTTCTCTGCAGGCTTTCTTCTCAGCAGCAGGGAGTATGGACAGCACAGCAGGGCTTCCATAGGTGAGCAGCAAATACCACCAGGAGGTCCACCAGAAAGAAGAGGAAGTTTCTCTCCTTTCCAGTGAAGTGCTCTCTAGTGTTTGACGTGAGCAATCCCGTCTGTGGTCTGCTGCTTTGTGGTCTGCCCATACTGTCATGGGAAGGCTTCTCCTCCAGCCTTGCTGCATGCTGCTGTGTGTGCTCCACACCTTTGCCATGCTGGGAGCCTCTGCTGAGCCTCTGCTGTGGCACAAAAGTGAGCAGAGCAGCTCTCTGGGTTGGGAATGCTGGGCACTTAGAGGCTGCCCCTCCTTATTTCTCTCCTTTGTCCACCACCCACATGAAAAAGCAGTGAGAGATGTTGCATCCTGAATTTTTCTGTCCAAAGCGACTTGAGAGGGAGAAACCTGGAGCTCCCTCTGTCCTGCCCGGGCAGCTGCTTCTCACCCCCGCGAGCTCACAGGAAGCTGTTGGGTTTGGTTACTCATTTGTGGAGGTCAGGACTAGGTCTGGATATTTTTTTTCCTTTGTGTTTAGGAAATGGTTTACGAACTGTTTTGAGCATGGGGGAGCTGGTGGCATGCGAAAGAGGCTGCTCATCCTCCTTTCTGCTGGACTTGCTTTGACTCTTTGCCCTGCCTCTCTTTCTGCAACCTCTCTCTGGGCTGGCAGTGTGAGTGGTGCTGAGTGCTCTCCCCAGCCTGCCGTCCCTCTGCCTCCTAATGTGACCTCGGTCACCAAACCACCTCAGGGCTTTATTTTTACTCTGGCCTTTTTGTTTTGTCAGGTAAGTTTGGTTTCTTTCCGTAGCAATGAGAAGACTTCTCTGCGGAGGAAGTAAGAGAGTGCCAGGCTGCAGTCGAAGCTGGTTAAACACTGAAACCACACTCCTAGCCTCGCTGGCTTTGAGACGTGACATTCAGCCATGCAGCTCAGCATGGGCTTTTTTTGCCCACCAGTTGTGCACTCTTCCTGCTTGCACTTCTTTTATAAACTCTGTTTTTTTACTTTAGATGCTGGTAAAAACCTTCTCGGCTGCAGTTCCTATGATCCAGCCAGGAACGCTGTTGCACTTTGCCTGGGCTCCGATGTTTCATGGATGCTCGGTGCTGCTCTGCTAAAGCTCCTGGAGCTCGATAGAGCTCGCAAAACCTAGTTACCGAATTTAGCCCGTGCACACATGTCGTGTAGAACCCACATGTTGCTTTCCAGCGCAATGTGACCTTTTGTCACTACCCAGAAAGTGAAGGCTGAGCTGTTGGTAAGAGTTTCCAGAAGTAGGGGTTGGTCTTTTATTTTCCCCTTTTCTTTTTAGATCGTGTTGGTGGTTTTATTTAACTGTGAAGAATAAGGCAGGCGCTAACGTTACTTGGATGGGAGAGACACGAACATGTTCTCCTTCCGGTAACAGGCATCTGGTGCTAATGTGTGTAGAATATCATGTGGATCAGAGGTGGGAGCGGACAAGGACATCAAGGAGTTTTGCCTCTGTGAGGGGCTCTGCTCTGTTCCAGTGCTCAGAGAGGCTGCGGTGAGGAGAGCGAGACTTTGAGTTCCAACAAGCTTCTCATACTCCAAAACCAAGTACAACGATCCCAAAACCGCCTTTCCCTGTCAGTCACTCTTTCCTCATTTCCTCTCCTGCTGGTGCTGATCAGTCAGGGATTTGTGTGTAACCAAACCCCCTCCTGCTGCCGCACACGAGTCCTTTCTCGGGGCAGCAGATTTGATGATCTAGGTGCTGCCGAGTGGTGTTGGGAGGGAGAGTTTGCACTTCAGATGAGAATAATGCCAGAACTGGCAGTAAAGGAAGTAAAATGCCTAATAGCAGGGCTGGGAAATTTCCCAGAGCAGGGTGAAGGCTGTAGACAGTGATTTCTCTTGAGCTTTTTTTTGTTAGTCTAACCTTGATCTCTGTCTGGAGTTGGCCCAAGCCAGCTTTTTCTGCTGCCTGCTGTACAGTTTTTGGGATGGGCACCTCATATTCCATAGCCAAACCTCTTAATTCTGCCATAGGGAATGTTTATTTCTCTTCACTGATGAATGAGCCATTTCCAGACAGGCTTCGTATCCACTGTGGAGGTGGGTATTCGGAAAGAAACTTCCTTCCGGAGGATCAGGGAGTGGAACCTGCTGGAATCTGTGTCATTTCCTCTGTCCTTGGCTCTACTCTTCCTCCCCAGCAGATTCCATTGCTGCATGATTCAGAGTGGAGAGGGCGATGCCTTCATGCCCTGTGTTACGTGGCCCAGGTAGAAGGAAAGGCTCCAGAAGGACTCAGGGAATGCAGCAGGGTGGACAACTGCCTCCAGGGTGTGGGAGCCTGGGGCCCAGGCTGGCTGCTAGCGGCTCCTGTTATCCCAGCTGGAAAGCGGGAGTGTGAAGGTTGTGTGCAATAGTGCAGCCATCCTTCTGGAAGGATGAGGAGACTCAGCCCATTTTCCAAACATCTTCTCCATTAGCCTAACTCCATCCTAAACCTTGCAGAGTCAGATCTCTTCAGTCTTCAGCTTTCTTACATTCTCATATTCTGTCTCTCCTTTGTGCTTTAAACCCCACAAATAACCTCTTCTGGAGTGGTGGAGAAGCTGACAACACTCTGAGCTACACGAGCAGGAGGTCTCTTATGACCAGAACTTGTCACACATTCCTCAGTGTCAGCTTTCTATCACAAGAAGACGTTCTTTACTCCTGGCGGAGTATGTGTTTGAGTATAAGCAGCTTTTTGCTGGTTGAGGCTGTGCGTGGCCTCCCCGTTACCTGCTGGACAAAGAGCGGCTCTGCCTGGGTCAGCTCGCTGTCAGCGCTTAACCAGACACAGCTTGAAGAGCTGAGCTTGTATCCTGAGCGACCTGCAGCACCAGAGCCAATTTGTGAAGGGTTTTGTGTTGAAAGTTAACTTGATATCTCAGCTGAGGGCTCTCTGGCATGTTTGCATAGATTCATGGAGTTTATGGCCAGGAGGGACCATTAGATCATCCACTCTGATCTCCTGTATATCGCAGGTCCTTAAATTTCACCCCGCTACTCCTGTATGAAGCCAAATAGCTTGTGTTTGGCTGAAGCTAAACTTCCAGAAAGACATCCAGCATTGAGAATCCGCCCTTTTCCTGGGGAGTTCATTCCAGTGATAATTGCCCTGGTTCTGAAACGCTTATAGCTTATTTCCAGAGTGAACGTTCTCTGTCTGTCCTTGTGCTTTGCCATTCTACGAGCCTAAAGAGCCCGTAAGTACCACGGAGGCTCTTTGTACCCTGCGATCCAATCGCTTCCCAGTGTCTTTTGATATGGATAACAGATTGAGCTCTAAGTTTTTCACTGCAAGACATCATTTCTGGCCTTTGAATCACATTTATCGGTGCTTTTTTGGACCCTTTCCAATATTTCAGCATCCTTTTAAAACCAAGGGGACTGCAACTGAATGCTATATTCCAGTGTCAGCTGTATGGAGATGTAAAGTGCTGTCCATGCCTGCTTCCTGCTTGTCCCTGCTCCCTGCTTGTGCATCCAAGGGATGTGTTAACCCTTTTTTACTAGACTTTGTGTTGGGAACTTGTGTTGTGGTCCCTGAAGCCTTTCTGGAGAAGCTACCTCGGGCACAATCCCCCGGAGGCTAAATTCTACACCATCCCAGATGTGTAATATGACTTTTGATGCTGGAAACCCCTATATTTTGAAACAACTGTAATAACCTTGCGTGGATGTGCTGTGTCCTGTCGTTACTGACTGCTCCATTCACCTTTGTTACAAGCTGTTTGACAGCACAGTTTGCTTTCATTTCATTGATTAAAAATGTTGCTGGTAAGTCTTTACCAGCCTCTTTCCATCAGGTTCAATGCAGGGCCCTGCAGATTGCTGCTTTTTAAGAGGTTACTTAATCAGTTTTTAATCTATTTAATGGTAATGGTTTTTTCAAGAATGCACATTACTAATTCATAGAAACCAAACTTATGTACAGGTTGGGTTGGAAAGGAAATGACATGCTTGTAAATATTCTATTTGGCCGGTCTTCCTTAAATTGAAAATTCTCATAGTAAATTCGTTATTAGATGATGATGAGTTTAATAGGTCAGGTATTTGTTTCTGAGCCAATGAAGTTACCATAGCTCCATCTTTACATTCCTGAAGCGCACAATTTTTTTTGCTGATGTTTCTCATCTCACCTGTTCCATTCAGTGATGAAGGGGAAAACCAAGTACTCATTGGTTTTGCTGAGGGGCTTCCAAAATGTTTCTCTTTCTCTTGCTGGGTTGCTGACTTGTACCTCCTGGAGCCACAAGGTGTGTCCCGGAGCTGCTGCGCCGCAGAGGGTCAGGAAGTTGCCAGAGTGTCTTGAGGTCTCGTAACCTGTAAATTAATTCCATGTGCCTCAAGGACACAATACGTCAGGGTTCCCTCTTTCTTCCACGCTGTAGCAAATTGGATTTTACATTTGCGCAGCGTCTGATGTGAAGCGTTCAGGATTCTCACTGGACTTGCTTCTACAGCTATAGAAATTAATCCGGTTCAGGGCAGGACGTTGCGACTGCTGAACAGAAACCTGTGCTAGAACGCTTGGCAAGAAGAAGCGAAGGCGAGCTCTTCCATTTGTGGTTGCAGGTGGTATATGAAGAGGAATGATTATGGTAATTAGCCCAGATGGAATTTGCCCACAGCTCTGTGGGTATCTTGTAAATACTGCAAAAAATGCCAGGCAATCTTAATAGCCCTTTTGTCTCGTCTCCTTTTTGTAGGAAGCTGTTTGCACAAAGCCCTTCCCACCAGCTCTTTGTTGCGATTGCACCTGTAACAGTAAAAGCCTCCTCCTGGTGCTTTGCCAGTTGAGCCCACCGCGGTGGCTCAGGCTTTTCAGGAGGCTCTGTAGCAGCACTGAGTGTTACTTCAGTGGGAAACTATGGAATTATAGAATCATAGAATGGATTGGGTTGGAAGGGACATCAAAGCCCATCCAGTTCTGACCCTCTGCCATGGGCAGGGACACCTCCCACTGGATCAGGGGCTCCAAGCCCCATCCAACCTGGCCTGGAACACCTCCAGGGATGGAGCAGCCACCACTGCTCTGGGTGACCTGGGCCGGGGCCAGGGCCTCACCTGGCCAGGGCCCTCTTATCATGAGGAATATCTTCCTTATGTCTAATCTAAATCTTCTCCCTTCCAATTTAAACCCTTGTCCTCCTTGTCCTATACCTGCACTCCTTGATATCTCCCCAGCTTTCATGGAGCCCCTTTTCAGTACTGGAAGCTGCTCTAAGGTCTCCTCAGAGCCTTCTCTTCTCCACGCTGAACAACCTGAACTCTCTCAGTCTGACTTCTTAGCAGATGTGCTCCATACTGCTGGAGAACACCAGCATTGCAGCTTTGGGATGGTGTGGGATAAAGGCTTGGGCTTTAAAGCCATCTCCAGGGGAGATAACGGGCTCATTGCTGGGCCCATTGTTGGGCTGGGCGGTGCAAAGCTCTGAAGGACCTGCCTGGGAAAGAGAAGAATAATCTTAACAGTTAAGGTGGTGTCTCTTGCCCTTGGGCCAGGAGAAAGAATATGGTGTGGCTTCAGTGCCTGGATGTTACTGCACTCAGTTCTCAGTAAGGAGTTTGTGCCTGGAAAGGCTTTGCCACCCAAGAAAACCTGAAAATATTTGGGACGAGTGTGGTACGTGTTTTGCAGTGGAGGTGTGGTCTGTGTCCCAATGCATTGTCACTGAGGAGAGCCCTGTGCTCAGGGACGCTGCTCTCCGGTCCCTTCCGCTCTGGTGGAGGCAGCACATTTGTTACAGGCAGTTTTGCATCTGGTCTCGTGATTAATGGACTTGTCTTTTGCAGCCTATTTTGACTCTGACACCGCTTTCTGCTCCACAGATGCTTTGCTGATGTTGAGGAAAGTTTGCCACGCTTGATAAAGACCAGATCCTGAAATTTACTTCCAAACCTGAAGTAACAATTTTTAACTTGAAATGCTTTTTTCCCAGGAGTCACCGCTCCAGAATCCTTCCCTTATTTGGTGCCTCCTTCACAGCTGGGACTGACGCTCAGGTGCCAAAGCTTTGTGCTCTCCTCGCTGTGAGCCAAATGGGTTCGCACTGGGTTCGAGCACAGCAGCTCTGCTTCCTGGCCCAGATCGTGGCACTCCTTTTCCTTCACACCCCGCTGATGTTTCCTGTGTTTCTGCGCTGGGGTGGGAGACACGTTTTCAACCCTTTTTGGTCAGCACGCAGTCTCTTGAGGTTGGATCTTGCTTTCTTCTTTGCTGGCTCAAGACGTGACAAACCTTTCCTGAAGCTGTCCGACTGCCTCTGCTCTGTGTGCTGTCAGGACGTACTCCTCGCGGCCTCTCGGTGATCTGAGCTGGCTGTTCCAGCACCGTTGCTATCTCTGCTCTCAGCCGCTCCGTGAGAAGTTGTTAGTCACTGTTGATTTCTTCCATGGTAACGAATCCAGTTTGGTTGGCGGAGCAGAGTGTGGATGCTCCCCAAGCAGCAGTGGGCCGCTTCCTCTGGTGAGGTTGCCTCTTCCCAGGTGGATTTAGTCTGTCTGCACATGCTGACTCATGACAGCCCAAACAGCTGCTTTCAGCTTCAGGCACTACTGTGTGCAGGGACCCCTTCTTCTTCTTGACAGCTGGTTTGTTTTTATAACTAATGCCTTCACTATACGCTCATAACTTCCATATCTGCGATGCCCGCTGTTCAGCTGGAAGGGCCAAAATCTGGGTTTTGACATAGTTTTGTTGTTCATAGAATCATAGAACGGTTTGAGTTGGACGGGACCTCCAGTCCCACCCCCCCTGCCATGGGCAGGGACGCCTCCCACTGGATCAGGTTGCTCAAGGCCTCATCCAACCTGGCCTTGAATGCCTCCAGGGATGGGGCAGCCATCCAAGTAGGGCTCATATAAACTTTACTTGGTGGGCTCCTCCCAGGTGACCAGCTGGGACCAGCCAGGTTTGGTTCCCTGTTCCAAGGAGCAAAGCTGTTCATGTGTAAGTGCACAGGGAGCCCTGTCTTCCCTGGCATCCTGACCTCAGTACAAGGACCATTCCCAGGAAGCCTTTGGAGGTGACCACCCTTGGACTGCACAGTGAGTAAGAAGAAGGTGGGGAGTTGTTGCCTGTCCCCTGCGAGCACCGGCAGGGCTTTGGGGAAGTTCTTCTCCACTGTGTGAGTGCAGAACAGCAGGTGATGGGGCTTCCTCCACCCTGCCCCAACCCTTGGTGGAAGCCACTGTATGCCTCCAGCCGTGAGAAGCAGCGTTTGGTGGGAGGAGCAGGAAGGGTTTCTGGAGATGGAGGGTCAGGTGAGTCACTAGAGAAAGAGTCATTCAGAGAAAAGCCCAGTCAAAGCAGCCCGTGGCCTTAGTGTGAACTCGGAGATGAAAGGTCCAAAGTTAAGTGATGAGCTCATCAAAACCTCGAGGCTGTGGGAGAAAAAGTGGTGGTAGAAGCACAAGAGGTGCCTGCTTGAGATGCCACAGTGCTGGGGCACACGGGTCCCTGCCTGGGCTTGCTGGGTTTGTGCTGAAGTTGGCAGGAGATATGAAGCAGGATTCTCTCCTAGAGGCAGGTATCCTGTGAATACTCACACATACCTGCATCCCTGTTCAGCACTGGTTCCTGTGGAGTGGAACTGGTTAGTCCTTGGGATTGCGAGTGAAAAGGCTGAGCATGAAATTTGCTCTGAGAAGATGGGGGTGAAGCTGATGTCCTGGCCAGCTCTCCCAGTGCCAGGCATCTCTGTGGGAACACTCTGGGTACGGGCATCACTTTCTGTTCAGGGTAGGGAGTTTTGGTGCTTCCCCGCTGCCGGTAACGTGGTGTGGGGATGGCAAGGTGAGCGCTCCCAGGCGAGTGTGGGCCTTGGAGAAGAACATCTACTCCAGTTTCTTCTTTCCCCTACATGCAGCCTGCTGAGGAGCATTGCCACAAGCTTCCCAGTAGAGATGGGTCAGGCCACACGCTGCTGCTCTTTTCCACATCTCCCATCGAGGAGCGCAGGACATGGACCCTCAGCTCTTGCAGGTGGCTGCACAGAGGCTGCAGAGGCACTGCCCACCGCCCCACTGGGAGCAAGAGGCTCACACTGTTCGGCTGTGCCTCTGCCCAGGTGTGTGACTGCAGCTAGAGATGCAGAACTACTCACAACCCTGCTTCCCACCTCCACGAGGTGTTGCCTGGAAAAAAAAGTACGTGTTAAAGCTTTCAAGCTCTGAGCTACCTCAGTGTCCTGTGAGGTTGGTGGGGAAGCAGCTCTATCTAAACTTTGCTGATGTCCCAGTATTCCCCAGTCTCC
This sequence comes from Cuculus canorus, assembly GCF_017976375.1. Taxonomy (NCBI): domain Eukaryota; kingdom Metazoa; phylum Chordata; class Aves; order Cuculiformes; family Cuculidae; genus Cuculus; species Cuculus canorus. The sequence goes on from NC_071420.1 coordinate 5,205,844, forward strand.
TCTGGGTTTCAGCTATAGAGTTAATAAAATGGTGGCAAATAAAGTCAGGTTCTAGTGGAAAGGGCTCTTTAGGGCAGCAGTAAAATAGTGAGTAAGCAAGAACCCCGTGCTGCGGGGGCCAGTTTAATTGGTCTGGCTTGTTTTATGAGACAGGTTTTATGTTTAAACTCGCACATGGCCCAGGAGCGACGTTGCAGCAGGGCATCATTCTCCGGAATGGCTCCTCCGGGAACGCAGCCCAGGTTAATTACACCAAACTGAGCGATTGCACGGAGCAGAGGGTGTAAGGCATGGCGTAAGCTGAGGGGTTCCATGAACAAGGGTGGGAGGGAAGACTAGCGCTGGGACTGGCCGTGATAGCATTGGGGAGCTCTATGCTCTTGGGCCGTCAGCCAGAGGCTGTCTCACACCCTGACATTTGCCCAGCTCTTGGCCAGGCATTGCCACAGCTCTGCCTGGCAACCTCGTCCTCCCTCTGTGTGTCTGATTCCCCTGTAAATGGAAGCAGTGCCTCTGACTTTATAGAGGGGGTTTAGGATATAAAAGTCCTGTGCGATGGGAGCAGGCAGCAGTGCTCAGGCTGCGTCGCTCCTGGTCAGCATCTCCCCGCGTGCTGCGCTGAGCCTGGCTTTTCTCACCGTGCTGAGGCTGTGCAGGCGCGCAGGTGCGAGAGGAAAAGCCTCTTGGATGTGGAGAAGGTAAGGGCGAGGCCAGTCTGCTGCTGCCCTGATGCAGCCACCCCCAGGGCAAGGCTTGCCCACCCACAGCCTCCTCCAAAGCCTGTTAGATAAGGTCTGGGGGAGGCCAGCACTCTCAGAGGAGGCTCAGAGCAGCAGTAAGTAGTTATTCAGGTCCGGTTTTGGTGCTGCTGGACCTCAACAGGGCAGGGAGCTGCTCTCGCTCCCCTGTGTCCCTGTAGCTCCATGTTCTGCTGGTTCAAGAGCTGCAGGCTTCCAGGGGCTTTGCTGATGCATCCAAACACTCCCTCTCTACACTTGATGAAGGCTGGAGTTAGGTGAGGGGGTGCAGCATCACCCCAATGTCCCCTCACTTCTGAAAGTGGCTCCTGGCTTTACTGCTACACCCAAGCGGTGCCGAGAACGCCCCGCTCCCTCTCCGCAATGACCAGCAGCTGCGGAGCACTGAACTAATTGTTACTGTTAATCGCAGCTTGGAGTTTTATTCCCAGTGGTGGGAAAGGCTATGCTGGGGGCTCCAAGGATGCAGAGCCGGTGGGTTGGGAATGGGGTGCCCGGTGCCCACAGGGTGTGCGGTGTGGTACGTGGTGCTTGTGAAGCATGGGATGCGTTGCCACACGCTGTGGTGCCTGATGCCCGTGGGATGCAGGGGTGAGGTACTTGATGCCCGGTGCCCGCAGAGTGCAGTGCCTGGTGTCCAAGAGGTACGGTGCCAGGGGCTGTGGTACCCAGTGCTCGTGGGGTGGAAGGGGTGCAATGCCTGGTGGCTGTGGGATGTGGGGTGCAATACCTAGATGGTGGTGCCCAGAGCCTGCAGGATGCAGTTCCCCGGGGTGTAGAGGATACAGTGCCTGGTGTTGTGGGGATACAATGCTCGGGACGCGGTGCCTGGTGTCGCAGGATTGTGTTGCTGGGGATGTAGTGCCTGGTGCGCGAATGCGATGTCCAGGATGTGGTGCCTGGTGTTGCAGGAATGCTGTGCCCTGTACTCACAGTCCTTGGTGCTGGGGATGCAGTGCCCAGTGCCAGGGAGGTGGTGTCCAGGATGCGGTGCCCAGTACCTGCGGGGAGCAGGATGTGGTGCCTGGTGCTGGGGGTGTGGTGCCCTGTGCCCACAGTGCCTGGCGTCCCAGGGATGCTGTGTCCTGTACCTACAGTGCCCGGTGTCCTAGGGATGCTGTTCCCGGTACCCATAATGCCTGGTGTCCCAGGGATGCTGTTCCCGGTACCCACAGTGCCTGGTGTCCCGGGGATGCTGTTCCCGGTACCCACAGTGCCCTGTGTCCCGGTGATACTGTTCCCTGTACCCACAGTGCCCCGTGTCCCGGTGATACTGTTCCCTGTACCCACAGTGCCCCGTGTCCCGGGGATGCTGTTCCCGGTACCCACAGTGCCCCGTGTCCCGGGGATGCTGTTCCCGGTACCCACAGTGCCCCGTGTCCCGGGGATGCTGTTCCCGGTACCCACAGTGCCCCGTGTCCCGGGGATGCTGTTCCCTGTACCCACAGTGCCCCGTGTCCCGGGGCTACGGTGTCCCGTTGCGGCCGGCAGAGGGCGCTGCGCCTCCACGGCGCGGTGGCCGCCGCTGTCCCGGGGCGCTGGGCACGTCCCGCCGGTTCCCATCGCCCGTGCCACCCCCGGCAGCCCGGCCAGGTTCTTCCCTCCCTGGGACAGGCTTAATTCACAGGAAATCGGAGAGAGTTTAATTGTTTTCTCCTCTCTCTCTCTCTTTTTTTTTTTTTTTTCCCATGCAGCTGAACAAAAGGTTCATCCTCAGTTTTCTCCATGCCCATGGGAAGCTGTTTACCAGGATTGGGTAAGTGTGCAGGATGTTTATTTTATTTTCCTACATTACAAGTCTTTTTGGAATTTAATATTGTTAGCAACTAAGCTGTGTTTGGAGCTGAGGGCACAGGGTGTGAATTCTTGCAGGCCCAGCCTCCTGGTTCTTATTCTCCTTACCCGCCCTTCGATCCACGCTGATTGTGGTTTGGGCTTTTTCTTCCCCACCTCAGGGCCTGATCCTGCCCGTGTGCTGGGACCCCCTGGCAGAGGCTGAGCTCTGATGGCTGATAGGCACACAGGAGGGTCTGGTGGCAGTTTGTTTTCTCTCCCAGCACCAAACCACACTCCCGTGCCCCTTAATTTCTGGTTTTGCCTCTCCTTGCCCATTTTTCCCACTCTTTGCCAGCTGAGAGGTGGCTCCGGTGGGGGCTCTCGGTGGCTGCTGCCTGCCAGGAGCACAAAGCCATCGAGGCAGAACCATGTAGGGGCTGAAAGCTGCCACCCAGAGCGTGTCAAGACAAGCCTTGCCCTTCGTCTCCTCGCTGCCATTTCAGTGAAAGCCTCGGAGCTGAGAGCTGCCCCGGCTGTGGGAACGGCTTTGTACAAAGTGCCCTTGGCAATGTCTGTCAGAAACTGGTTTCAATTAATTGAACAGCTACCTTGAAGCAAAGCAAGCCTGATTCAGGCCTGGGCTGAGATCCCAGCCTGGGGGACATCCTTCTGAGCCAGAGAGCAGAGCTCAGCCCTGCAGCTGATGGGCTTCCCGTGGAGCTGTCCCGGCTGCGGGTCTGGACTCGCCCTCGCTGTCAGGTGATGGGGCAGCTGTTGTAGTGAAGACCTCGCAAGGGTTCAGATGATCTCTGGCTGTAGTGGCCTCTCCTCGAGCCTGCCAGCACCTCGTAAGCCGATGAGGTCTCATGAGCTCTTCTGGCTCCTCTGGTCTCTTGTGGAATTAATGGCTACAAGTTAAAGGGCTGAGAGACCTTTTCCAGGCTACTTAGGTAAAGGTAACATGAATGCAAAGCAGCACCTTGTCTTTACAGTTGATTTTTGACAGTTCCCAACCACTGGGCCATCTCCTTTTTGACTTGTGGAGCAGGAAAGCACAGCAGGGCAGGGCACTGCACCGGCCCTGACACGCAGCCTGAAAAAGCGCACTCTGGAGTGCCACTTAAGGGTAGTACATGCTTGGTTTTGGACCCTGCATAAAGCAAGGGGAAGCAGGAGCTGTGCTGGCCGATTTATTGGAGATCTGATTGTCGAAGGGCGAGGGGGAGAGCAATCCACTCGCTGCCGGTGCTGTTGATCTCTCTCTGAGTCACAAGGCACTGATTATCTGCTGCCGGGCAGCGGGCTGGCCTGCCTGAGGAGACAGAACGTGATGTCCTCCTGCCCACAGGAAAAGAGGAGGGAAGCTTCAAGAGCCCAGGAAAGGTTTGGAGACTGTGCTGTGTCTATGCCGGAGGGCAGAGCATCCAGAGAGCCGCTGGTCCTCGGCTCGGTGGGACTGTGCTGTGGCCGAGCTCTGGTTGAGTGTGTGCCAGCAGGGGGATTAGTGGGGATGTTGCAGAGATCGTTTGCACATTTGGCTCCCAAGACTTACGTGAAATGAAGATGCAGTGTTTGAGGTGATTGCTTCCCAGGGTAGTCATTTAGAAAACTTGAGTATGTTTCATGGTAGAATATGCCCTAAAGTACTTAGAAGGGAACTAGAAAGTAATACTATGACACAGGAAGAGAAAATCGTCCAGCCCTGCTAAACAGCTTCCGCGCTTAAATAGGTAAAAGGTGAGGAATAGTCTAGTCCTCTTAGGGCAGGATCCACAGGGATTTGTCCATAAAAAAAGTACGGAAAAGATGATATTGCCCTAATTGGACTCTTTTGCTCCTAAAACCACAGGTAAGCTATTTATTAAAAGCTTCCGCTCTGCTCCTGACCTGCTGGTTCTGAGCTCAGCAGGGTTACTGCATGCTGTTCCAGATGTGCTGCGGTATCAAAGCACAGCTAGGGGGGCTGAGAAAACCCTCGCTCCTTCTTGTTGTTATTCCATGGCAATAATCGTAGAATCATTCCATGGTTTAGGTTGGAAGGGACCTGAAAACCCATCCAGCTCCACCCCCTGCCATGGGCAGGGACACCTCCCACTGAATCAGGGGCTCCAAGGAATGGGGCAGTCACCACTGCTCTGGGCAACCTGGGCCAGGGCCTCCTTGCCCTCACAGGAAAACGTTTTTTCCTAAGATTAAATCTAAATCTTCCCCCTTCCAATTTCAAGCCATTCTCCCTCATCCTATCATTACTAATATTCATCTCTTTGCTAACGGCCCATCCTGCAAAGAGCTCCTCCATCCCCAGCATCCTGGCTGCCCTCGGAGGATGTTGCTGGATACGCTGGATGTGGTCTGAGATTTCTCAAAGTTAGGAAGTCTTTAGAAGCAATCAGTTTGCTTGAATTCCCTGGCTGTGTCCCAAGTCCAGGGAAGCTGCCTCTTCCAGGGGGAGCAGTGCTTTTGTACCACCGGAGCTGCTCTGCTCTGCACAGCTACAAAGTACACAAAGCGGGTTGGGAGGTCCTGGCCCAGGTTGCCCAGAGAAGTCGTGGCCACCCCATCGCTGGAGGTGTTCAAGGCCAGGTTGGATGAGGCTTGGAGCAGCCTGATCTAGTGGGAGGTGTCTCTGCCTGTGGCAGGGGGTTGGAACTGGATGGGCTTTGGGGTCCTTTCCAACCCAAACTGTTCCATGATTCTACGAGGAGCCTCTTTATTCCAGCCCCTGCTTGTGAGAAGGTAATGGGGCCTTTGAGCTGCTCCAGCAAAGAGTGCCTTCTGCCAGGGGGTTGAAAGGCATCCCTGAAATATGGTTAAGAAGAAAGCCATCTTGGTCTTCAAAAATAGAGTCGATTACTGTCCTGAAAGCCTGCTGGGGAAGCCCAGCAGAATTGCCCATGCGGGTTACCAGAAGTGGCTTGCTAATCCAGCCTGTAGTGTGCTGATATCACCAGATCTAAATCTCTCAGGGGAAGACAGAGGAAATTGCGATGGAGGCCCCTGAGGTCGCCTGCCCCGGCTCCAGATGCCTCACCCGTTGTAGATTTTTGGCTCCTTTGCTCCCATGTGGGCACACTGGTACAGTGTCACTGATAAATGGAGCAGACACTTGCTGTGAGCCTGGGATTAATCCTGGCTGGGTCTGACTGTGTCTTTTTCTACAGCAGGAGCAAGTAGCACAGCAAGCTCAGCAGGAGAGGCAGTGGGTCAGGACTTCCCTCTCCCTTGTAGCCTGCAAGGTTTTTGGCAGCTTCTTGGTTATAAAGTTGTCTTTGTGGAGTGCCAGGAGAGGACTCTGTTAGTGCTGTCGTGGGCATCCATGTCTCAGTCGTTTTTGTGACGTGACTGTGCTCCCCTGTGCAATCAGTTCAGTTTTCATCCCCCCTTCAGCTGGGAGGGTGCTGAGGATCCGACAGCTCCGAGGAGTTACCTCAGCCCAACTCCCTCAGCGATGCCAGATGAAGAGCAGGATAAATGCGTCAGATCCCTGTGGGCGCTTGTGAGCGGTGTTGAAAGCACACCCCGGCCCCGGCCGTGGCACAGCAGCCGCTGGCTGCTGTGCCCTGATGAGCAACAGCATTGCTGTGTGCTGCAGGGACCAACTCCAGCTTCGACGTTGCCAGCAGCTCGACGAGGCCGGTCGTTAGTCTGCAAGTCCCAGTCCTGTGGGGCTTTAAGTGATGAAGTTTAGGGGCTCAGTGACAGTGAGTGTGTAGCCTGAGGGGATGGGGCTCAGTGCCATGGGATCTGGTCCTACAGTGAGGAGCCGGGCACAGGCACCGTTCTTCTGGAGGAGGCACGCTCTGGCCAGCGTTCAATGCACTGGAATTGCCACATCCGCAATGTGGCACCAGTGTGTGCAGTTTGCTGCCGCCTAGATTTCTCGGGAGTCCCATGGGCTGCTCCTGCTCCAAGCGAGCTGCTGGCCTCTTGGCATCCCTCCCGGGTTGGTAGAAGTCAGTAGAAAAAAATGGTTGGTCAGAAATGACTCATAAAGGCCATGTTTTCCTGCCAAAGGAATGCTGCCTGCCAGTCACAGAGCAATCGCTCACTGCCCTGTCCACAGCTGCCTCCGTTGCAGCTTGAACCTTCATTCCCAGAGCCGGGAGCCAGAACCCCAGGAGTCCCCGTTCCCCAGGAACTGTGACAATGAGTGAGCTGTGCCCACTGCCCACGCTGGGGCACAGCCCACGCTCTACAGACTTTCTCTCTGTCTGCAGGATGGAGACTTTCCCTGCGGTGGCCGAGGAGGTCCTGAGGGAGTTCCAGGTCCTGCTGCAGCACAGCCCCCCTCCCATCGGAAGCAACCGCATGCTCCAGCTTGTGGCAATCAACATGTTTGCAGTGTACAACTCCCAGCCCAAAGGTACCACGTGCTGCTTGAGGGGAACTGGGCTGGGGATCATGATCATGGAGAAGCGGGAGGGCGGGACTCACCAGCTGAAGAGGGAGGTGGTTGGATGCCTGCGGATATCGGTGTGTGTAGGGACATCAAAGGGACCTTGGTTCAGCCTCTGGGGAGCTGGCTGAGGTGTCTGAGGAGTGAGGAGGCATTGTACGTCTTGCGCGTCTGAGTCAATGAACGCGGAAGGAAAGCACTGCTTTATGGCTCTGCCTTCTCAGTGTTGAGCCCAGGCCCTTCTCAGCACCCGCGCTGGCACCAGAAGGGCTCGGGAGGATCTCTGAGGGCCTTGGCTGTTGGGAGAGTAACATTGACTGTGGCCACTTCTGTCCACGCAGGCGGTTGGGTGATGCGATGCCGCTCTCTGAAAGGCCAGGCTGGAGGCTGTGCCCCATGTTAAGGCACCTAGAGAGCAAAACAGATCGAATATTGTTCATCTTCTTCCTCCGTCCGCCCCGCAGGCTGTGTGTAGTCTCTGCCGTTATCAGGTTTAACCTGTGCGTTAGCAGAGATGCCACCAAACCAGAATCTCTTCTATTGAGTTTGACATTGTGCTGCCAGGGGCTGTGGTTTTCCCTGTGGCCTCTGGACACCCACACAGTGACAGGGACCCACGTGTTTGGGAGCAGGGATGGGGCTGTGCTTCCTGGGTGGGAGGAAGCAGCATTTCACATGCCGATGCCTTGGGATTTAGATCGCAAAGTTGGAGGCGTCCAGCTGATGGATTTCAGTCAAAGCCACCGTGTGGGCAATCAGGCTGGAAGATTTCTCCCTTGTGAGCCAGTTGGCCAGTTGTCAGACTGGTGGTTACTGGCCTAGGGCAGCTGATGGAAGCAAACTGGTGTCGGTCAGGCAGCTGGGAGGTGGTTGCCGTGTGCTGTGCCTGGCCAGCCATGCAGGCACCTTCCTGTCCCAATGGAATCCCAGGGCGAGCTGTCAGTCCCGCTGGCGAGGCAGCCTCGATGCCAATCAGCGCCAATGTGTTTATCTTTGAACTGCAAAGTACTTTACGATTATGAGCAAATGCTCTGCGCAGCCCCTCAGAAGGTAAATTAATAGCGGCGTCTGTGCCGCAGGCAGGAACGGGTGGTAAAGAGAGGAAGAGATTTGTCTGGGCCTTACAGCAAGTGCCTGTGGCAGAGCTGGAAGCGCTCCCAGCTCACAGACCACTGGACTCTGCCTTTCCATCCGTAGCTGAGTCGTGGATGTGTGTGAGTAACAGAAAGGGAGAGCTTTTTATCTCTTGTGAATAAGTGTTCTTGGAGTTTTCTGCCTCCTGCGTGGGGACCCACCAGCTGCTCCCAGCTTCTGGATCTCTGGAGAAAGCCAACCCGTTCCTGCTGGGGACCGCAGGCTGCGCGCAGAGCAGGTGGCAGGATTCATGGAGTGCCTGCAGGTCAGACGGCACCGTGGCTGCCATCTGATGTGTGGTGCCCTTTGGGGATTTCCCTGAGAGTTTCTTACTCTGGTGACCCTAAAATATTGCTGAGAATGTTGTTGGCAAAGCAAATCTTGTTGTCAGCGCAAACACTTTTAAGGGTCTCCAAGCACTCGTGTGCCAAGTGCTGGCACAGCCCAGGTTGGGCTCGGTGCCGGCGCTGCAACATTGAACTGGGTGCAGACGGGGTAAAAAAGCGAACGGTTTGGAGTTAAAAGGACAAGCAAGAATGTTGGAGTTATTATCGAGTGCCCAGCACGGAGTGAGGGTGTTGGCTCTGTCCCTGGCATGTGGGTTGCTGTGGGCAGAGGCCTGGCTGGAGCGTATGGTAGAAACGGCTGTCGGGAAGGTGCAGATTTCCATTTCCCAGCACATGAGTCACCTCAGTAGCATGGGCAGCAGCAGGAGCGGGTGCGAAGAGGCCGATCCACCCCTGCGAGCGTGTGGGAGGCTAGGAAAGCGCAGGGAGCAGTCCCACCCTGCCTGCATCCCAGTTGCCAGGAAGCATGACTGGGGAGCTGCAACCCGGGCTTGCTGTAGCTGTAGCTGTAGCTTGGCTGCGTCAGCTCTGAAGAGTTGGATTTAACTTTGCAGTTGGACTGAACGACCTCCAGAGATCTCCTCCTACTGAAATCCTTCTGCAAATCTGGGATCAGAGCGTGTCTGTGTCCTTCCTATCGCCTGGACCTGCCTGACCTTCAGCTGTGAGCTCTCGGTAGCAGGCAGGGATCTGTGGGCTCGAGGCCGGCAAGGGAGGTCCGAGAGCCTCTCCTCCTGCTGTCCAGGGCAGTTCTCTCTGGGGTGATCTGCTCCCTCCCTCCTCTGCCATGGATTGCCAGATCTCTGGAGTCCCAGCTACTCCTGAGAAACTTGTAAACTTGCTTGCTTGCCTTATGTCTGGTGCCTAATGAATCCCTTGCGCTGGGACCCAGAGGGATTCACAGTTGGGGGATGCTGTCGCTGGCAAAAATCTCTATGTCGGGAACTCTTACAAGTTTTTACGCCCATGAACACAAACTCTTAAACACAGATTCAAGTATTGAGAAGTAGGAAACTTGACCAATCAAATGCTGTAATAAACACCTTTCTCTCTTCGTCGGGTTCACCCCAAACGTTTGTCCTGCTCCAGTTCAGTCCTAGCACCCCTGTTTTCACTGCAGATTAAGCTCAGTCTGTCACAATTCCCTCAGTGTGGGAACAGGCAGCGCGGAAGGTTGGGGACTTGTGTGTAGCACTTTCTATTTGCTCTCCTTGCTTTTTACTTGTTTCCTTTGCTTTGGCTCGGGTTGGCTGTGGTCCCTCAGGGGCGTCCCTGCCTTGGCGTGCCTCCCTCATGTTGTGCTTTTCATGTGTCCTCCTGCACGTCTCCCGGCAGCTGCCACTCTTCTGTCAATCAATCTATGCGAGGTCACCATGTGCTTTTTTGTCAAGCTGACTTTTTGGGGTACACTGGGGTGTTTAAACTGGTTTCAGAGCGAGCCAGCTGTGAGCAGTGTGTGGGGTTTCATGGCCTCCTTCCACGCAAGTCCTGGACCCAGCAGCTTGTGCCCAGGGCAGGCCTTGGGTGAGCACAGTCAGGAGCCCCGCGGTTCGTGCCCAGCGCAGTCAGGAGCCCCACGGTTCGTGCCCAGCGCAGTCAGGAGCCCCACGGTTCGTGCCCAGCGCAGTCAGGAGCCCCACGGTTCGTGCCCAGCGCAGTCAGGAGCCCCGCGGTTCATGCCCAGCGCAGTCAGGAGCCCCACGGTTCATGCCCAGCGCAGTCAGGAGCCCCGCGATTCGTGCCCAGCGCAGTCAGGAGCTCCACGGTTCGTGCCCAGCGCAGTCAGGAGCCCAAGTCAAGCTGTGCTTGTCCCACAGGAGCAGCAGCAGGCATGCTGACGCTGGTCTCGGCTGCCTGTGCAACCGGGCAGCACTGGGAAGGCACTGGGAGATGGATTGGGTCTGACAGAGGAAGCCAAAGAATTCCTGCACAAAGTGCTTCCCCCGCTGTTCGGCATCTGACAGCGTATTCCCCTGGGGGAGCCACTCTCCCTGCTGCCTGGGGAGGCGTACAGCCAGCAAGGGCCCCTCTGACCTCCTGGTTGCCTCCTGTCAGGAGCACTCAAGGTGCAAAAAAGCTTCTTGTGGACCTTGAACCTGTGGGGCAGGGAGGGCCCAGCCAAGGAGGGAGGCAGAGGGACACAAACGCTCTTTCCGGGCAGCCAGGCAGCTGCTGGCGCTTCCCATCCTGGGGCGTAGGTGATGGTTTGGGCCATCCTGGGCTCCGGCTAGGGCGGGACCTTCGTGTGGTGGCCTGTTTAACAGTTTGGTAGCCATCTGCACGACGAACTTGGAGAGAAGCTTGGATCCCTTTATCCCAACCGCAAACACTCTGAGAATTTTAATTTTTTTTTAATTCTCTAATTTGGGGAAATAAAACTCTGGTTTCTGAAAGGATTAATTGAAGCCGTGCTTGCGGCAGGGGCATCTCGGTGAGGGGAGAGCGAGAGAAACCCCCTCCCAGCCCCATCTGTGCCCAATTTACTCCAATCTGGCCTCTCTGAGGGTTTTTTTTTTTTTTTTCTTTCTCTCTCTCTTTAATAATTTGTTTTATAATTCCTGGAATCAAACCCATCTCAGACACACTGTTTTATTTTACTGTATTATTGGATTATACTTCCTATAAATCACTGGATGTTATTCATAGGCCACCACCAGAATAACTTCCCCTCTCCCCTTCTCCCCCCCTCCCGGTGGCCCCGCATTCCAAACAAGCGCGTAGCAAAGTGGGGGTGCGGCAGTGCAGGGCACCCCAGAGACGCTGCCCGGAAATCCCAGCTAATTTGCCTGGCTGCGGGTGTGAAGCATCAGGGCTGCAGCACCTGGATGCCTTCTGGCACTCCCGGGCCGGTCGCGTTGTGCCGTGTGGAGGTTGTTAGGAAGGTCGGGTTTAGGTGGAAGCGGAGAGGGGAGGGGAAGCTGCCATATGTGCATCCTCAGCACATGGAGGGAATAAAGTTGGATCCCCCCCGGGGCTGAGCAGAGTCGGGGCACGGAGGCACGGGGAGGTTCTGGCCAAGCACGCGGCTTTAGATGAGGGTTGGGAAAGTGGGTTTGCGTTTGTCTGTCCTCCCCTATGAAGATGGGATGGGAGAGTTGGGGTTGGTCAGCCTGAAGAAGGCTCAGAGGAGACCTCAGAGCAGCTTCCAGTACTGAACTGGGCTCCAGGAAAGCTGGGGAGGGGCTCTTGATCGGAGGGTGTGGGGATAGGACAAGGGGAACAGTTTTCAGCTGCAAGAGGGGAGATTGAGATGAGATCTTAGGGAGAAATATTTTGCTGTGAGGGTGGGGAGGCCCTGGCCCAGGTTGCCCAGAGCAGTGGTGGCTGCCCCATCCCTGAAGGCATTCAAGGCCAGGTTGGATGGGGCTTGGAGCCCCTGATCCAGTGGGTGGTGTCCCTGCCCATGGCAGGGGGTGGAACTGGATGAGCTTTGAGGTCCCTTCTAACCCAAACTATTGCATGATTCTATGATTTCAGCTAGAGGAAAGTTATAGCAGGGCAGAGTGTCTGCTCTGCCAAGGGTGATGGATGAGGAGGAAGACCTGCTACGTGGGTGGCAATCCACTGCCAAAGCTCAAGCGGGACACAAGAAGGGTTTGAGGGTGCAGCCAGCGTGGAAGGATCAGCTCTGATTTGCAGCCCTCCCGGCTCTGTCTTCTCAAGCGGAATATGGCTGGGTTTTCTGTGTGAGATAGGGTTGGCTGGGAAACCTCAAAAGCAAGCAAGGGTGGGATTCATGACTACAGGAAATTCAGGACAGTGTCTGTCCCCTTTGCCCTGTCACACTGGTGTCCTCAGAGCAGAGTCGAGTAGGGCAATGCTGCACAGGCCACTCGGTACAGAGGTAGCGTGCCTGGCTCACAGGGAACTGTGCTTACACGGTGAGTGTCCACTAGCTACAGCCTTTGCAAGCCTTTGGCTAACATGCATAGTCCTGTTTGCTCCTTGAAGACCTACGCTGGGCAAGGTGATCTTGTCCACGTCTTCTTGGTAGACACAAGAAAGTTTGCACAGGTTGGTGCAAATCAACTGCAGCTTCTCTGCAGGTCCAGGACTTCCCCTTCTGCGTGTGCTTTCAGCACCTCAGGCTGGAGGGGACACATCGAATGCAAAGTACCCCCTGAAATCAGCCCATGCTTCTGCAACTAGCAGTCTGCTCCACTGCTGTCCTGCCACCGCGCATGGCCCTGCGCTGGATGGGTTTCGCTTTGCTGACCGCAGCTGCTCTCTCTTGCTCTAGCTAAAGCGTGAACCCTTAAAATATCCCCAGAGATGCTGCCGAAGCTGGTGGTGTCTGTCCTCAGCAGAGCCTCACCTCTGGCCATCTCCACGGTTCTTGCTGGATTTCTGCTGTTCGGAGCCAGCTTTGCTCAAAAAGCTACCTGCAGTGGGAGTGTTTACTGCTCAGCCACATCACGATGGCTTCTCATGAGGCTCTAAGCACATCTCGCACATTGGAGCAGACACGAGGGGCTGGGGGTTGAGCGCAAGGGAGTCCAGCGTGTCTGAGTGGGTTTAAAAATAAAGCAGTGCTGCGGGCGGCTACCTCGGTTTGGTAGAGCTTTAAAATTAGGCACAAACCAAAGCTTAATAAAGCTCAGACTGTAGATAGCAGAAGCAACAACCTCATCTTCCCCTGCCCGGTGAGCGAATGAATCTTTTTTCTCCTCATTCCCCTCCTTGCGTGGTAAATGCGTGCTGCACCAGGCACCGGCTGGCACCTTTGGGCAGGCAGCTCTGTGGGCCACGACAGCTTCGGACACAGTGCTGGGAGGTGGATGGAGATGTTGTATCGCAGGGCTGTGTCTTGGGAAGGCTGAGCACCTGCAGCCGTGTGCTCTGTTGAGAGCAGAACTTGAGGTCCCTGCACCTGTTTGGGCAACGTGGTTTGTAGCACAAAGGCAGCCTGCTTGGTGCAAGCAGGATAGAGCTGAGCAGTTTTGTGATGGGCTTTCTCAGGGGTGCGAGGGCTCCGGGCATGCAGGGGGTGTGGACTGAAGTGTCTGTGCTGCCTGCTTTTCCCCATGGGACTGGACAGTGCTGTCCTTAGCGAAGTGCTGTTAACGCTTACCAAGGCCCTCTGTTTGGTGAAACTGGATATTAAACCCATCCTTCCCCTCCATTTGCCTTGCTGCTCGTATTTGTAACAGATTTGAGTTATAATCGGGAAGCCCCAAGGAGGGCTGGTGTCCATACTTCCCTGTGCTGCCTGGCTTGAACGGAGCCTCTCTGGAGTGAGTGGGTGCTGAGATGTTGCTGCCTGTACAAGGGGTTTCTTTCCTTCAGCTGTTGTTAGAGAATCATGGAATGGTTTGGGTTGGAAGGGACTTTAAGGTCTAGTTCCACTCCCCTGCCACAGGCAGGGACACCTCTCGCTGGGTCAGGGTGATCAAAGCGCCATCCAACCTGGCTTTGAACACCTCCAGGGATGGGGCATCCCTGGGCAGCCTGGGCCAGGGCTTCCCCACCCTCACAGGAAAGAATTGTTTCCTCAGAGTTCATCTCAATCTCCCCTCTTTCAACTCAAAACCATTCCCTCTCATCCTATCTCTGCACTCCCTGATCCAGAGCCCCTCCCCAGCTTTCCTGGAGCCCCTTTCAGTCCTGGAAGCTGATCTAAGGTCTCCTCGGAGCTTTCTCTTCTTCAGGCTGAATAACCCCAGCTCTCCCAGCCTGTGGAGTGATGCCTGCACCTCGCCATGCTCAGGTTTGGTTCATTCTGTGCCCATGTGAGCAGGATGAAGGATTGAGATGGCGCAAGGGATGATACCTGCGTTGCTCATCTCTGGAGCCGCACGGCTTCCTGTGCCGAGCTGCTCGCTCACGCTGGGCATGCTGAGGGACACGTACGTGTCCGGAGGTGGCAGGCGACCCTCCAGGGTTTCTGCTTTGAGCCCTTAGGACTGTTGGAGGTTGGCACAGTTGCAGGGAACTGTCGGCGCCTTTCCTTTCAGGGAAGGAAGCTGTCTCAGACTTGAGACATATCAGCAAAGTACAGGTAAAACACTTTTGGCCCAGACGTGTTCAGAGTCTCTCACTCTTGGGCTCTTGAGGCTGGTGGCAGCAATGTTTAGACCAAAGTCTTCCTTTGCTTATTCCCCTCTGTTTCCTGTTTAAAAGGCAGATTGTCACATATTTGGGGATTTATTTACCGTAATTGGAGTTATTTTCCTGGCTGCTGGCTTCTGCCCTCTGATGCAAGACTCCTCAGCGAAACGTGTGTCCAAAAAGCCGTGTGACTTTTTTTCCCCTTGCCACAAGTGCCAAGCAGGCGATGCAATAATCAACGCGCTACAGGGAATTTCCACTCGCAGTTCGGGTTTCTGAAATCTAGACGTTGGCTTCGGAGGCAAAAGATTGAGCAGGGCTTTGTGGCAGAGAAGGGAAAGGTTTCCAGCAAAAATGAGTGTTTACTGGTGTGTCAGAGTCTCCAGTCCTGCCCTCCAGCCCAAGTGCAACACAAGTCCCTGCCAGGCAGGGTCGGATGAGCTCATGGGGGGCTCCTGCCCGCCCTGCTGTCACAAGAGCACATCCTTACATCTGCCCTTGAAGCTGTTCCACCAAACGCAGGGCGATACCGAGATCTCATTTCAGGGCAACAAACGGAGGGGAAATGATTTGTAATCACAAAGCTGGAGTCTGTTTTACAGCCAAGCTTCGGCAGCGCGAGCGGCAAGTCGGGGCAGAGCCGGCAAGAGGCAAGGGCGGGTTAGAGGGGCTTTCACGCTGCGGTGTTACCAGGGCCGGGGCCAGCGCTGCGAGCGCCGAAACAAACCCACTGTTGCGACGAAGCAGCAGCATCGCTGTGTGAAGTGAATGGCAGGAAACGGAGCGCTGGCGCGCAGTGTCCATCCATCCCGCTCAAAGCGAGAAAGGAGGGGCGTGAGGCAGCGGTGCCGGGACTCTGCCTCACCCCTGCTTGGGTGGTGGAGACGAGGGGTGCCAGGGAGCCCAAGCGGGGTTGCACCAGGTGCAGCGGCTTTGGGGAGGCTTTAGATGTTTGCAGCGTGACAGGAAATCCTCTCGCTTTTAAAGAGATGTTTCTGACTCTTTAATGTGCCTCGCGCCTTTGATTTCTTCGTACTTCTAAGCAGCACCGAGTCAATTACTGTATTTCTGTTTAATTCTCTGAGAGAACATTGTATAATTAGGCTAATTATGGGGCTTTGTGAAGTTGTAAAACTCTTGATTGAGCTTGCAGGGCTGTTTTATAGCCTGCCAGGTGTAGGCAGAGAGGGCTGCCTGCCCCGTGCCCTCTGCAAGGTCGGGTGAGCCTGCCAGCTCTGCGAGGGCAGTATCCTGCCCGAGGGCTGCCCTGCGGGCTCATCCCCTGCCAGCTCCATCCCACCTCCATCCACTCAGTGAATCAGGTTCCGGGTGCTGGGGGGGCCTCAGCTGGGAGCGAGCACCCTTGGGGGCATGTTGGGATGAATGCTGAGGGCAGGAGCGGCAGCGCAGCCAAGGCTCTGTTTTTGCGCTCATCTGCAGCTCAGAGGTGACCCCACGCAGGCTGGTGTACGGACACCTTTGATTTTTCCCGATCAGGGCCTGCCGGAGGCTGCGTGTGCCCGTGCAGCAGGATCTTGGCAGCACAGCACTGCTCTGCTGTGCTCATGGTGGTCAGGAGGAAGGTTAGGACTTGTTGAGCGTGACCTGCGGGGGTAATGTTCAATCCAACAGTACAGATGACGGCTGTTTAACTCTGGCCAGATGACAGCGCTGGAGGTACATGGCTCTTCTCTAATCAAGGGGTCATTTTTAGTACTAATTGATGTGGCTTTTGCTGGCTGTGGTTACTGTGACTGTAAAGCTGTCTTGTAGGTGACATAAAGAGGGCATGAGTGTGAGCAGCAGGGTGAGGGAGGGGATTCTGCTCCTCTACTCCACTTTCGTGAGATGCCACCTCGAACTCAGCATTCAGTTCTGGAGTCCTCAGGACATGGAGCTGTTGGAGCAAGTCCAAGGAAGGCACAAAGATGACCTGAGGGCTGGAGAACCTGTTGTAGGAGGACAGGCTGAGAGGATTGGAGTTGTTCAGCCTGGAGAAGAGACCTTAGAGCAGCTTCCAGTGCTGCAAGGGGCTCCAGGAAAGCTGGAGAGGGGCTCTTGGTGCAGGGATAGGATGAGGGGAATGGTTTTGAGCTGAAAGAGGGGAGGTGGAGATGAGATCTTAAGAAGAAATGTTTTGCTGTGAGGGTGGGGAAGCCCTGGCCCAGGTTGCCCAGAGCAGTGGTGGCTGATCCATCCCTGGAGGGGTTCAAGGCCAGGTTGGATGGGGCTTGGAGCAACCAGGTCCAGAGAGGGGTGTCCCTGCCCATGGCAGGGGTGTAGAGCTGGATGGGCTTTGAGTTCTCTTTCAACCCAAACCAGTCTGTGACTCTTTGCCTGTCCCTGAGGCTGGCACATGTCTCTGACACGCACTTTTGGGTCTCTCAGCCTGTGGGGCGAGAGAGGAGGTGGACAGAGCACGTCGCTGTGGGATGGGAAGAGTTGGATGGCTGTAGGGACCTCAGTGAACCTCAGCAGATGGCAGCTCCTCGGCTGTGGGGTTTCTTCGCTCCCCCTTCTCCAGTCCCACCCGGAGCGTGTGGTCCCCTGACCCCGCCTTGGTGACCTCCGGGCGCTGCCAAAGCCAGGAGCAGGGGAGTCTTGCGTAAGCAGCGCCTGCTCTCCGGGTAATGGCACGGAGACGGAGAAGGAGGCGCCGGCTGCCAAAGGCGGGTTGGGAACAGCATAAACCCTTCAGAGCAGGGCCCAGGGAGCCAAGGTCTGACAAGACCTCATGCCTGGTGCTGGGAGCGGGGCTCGTCCTGCCCGGGGGGCCCCAACGGGGAGCGGCGAAACGCTGCCACATGGGCTCGTGTGTCTTTAAAAAGCAGGCGAAGCGGAAGTGATGCTCTTGGGCCCATCTGCGCGGGGAGCGGGAGACGCGCCCCAGCTGGTGCGAGGCCCTGGCAGCCCGGGGAGCTGCCGTCTGTTGGGGTTTACTGCTGTCTACGTTGGAACACGGCTTGGGAAAGGGGGGGTCGGTGGCACCGTGCCAGTCCCGGTTCGCCTGGCCTTCTCGTTCCTCTCTCCTCCTCCTCCTCCCAGCTCCCTCCGATGCTTTAAAGTCACATTTCCAGGCCAGACATAGAATTAATCTCTGGGCACTTCACATTGCTGGCAGCGCAAAGCAGGATGTGGGATCTTTTTTTTCTCTCTCTCTGCGTCTTGGCTGACTTTTTTACCTCTCGAAGAATTTGGAAGGGCCGTGAGATTCCCCCCACCCCCCCTTTGCTCGGTGCCGTGCAGTTTTTCAGCACGCTGATCACCCTGCTGTGGCTTCACCCTAATAGATTTCATATGCTGACACAGTTGACATCAGTACCAAACTATTTTACATGTGATCTGGTGTATTTCCTGAGGAAATCTGCAAGATATTTATTAAGAACTAATAAAATAAACCTCTCCATGAGCTTTTAGGTAGTTTTCAATTTTTCATGTCTCTCTCGTTTCCTCTTATCAATGAGTTTCTATTTTCTCCCTCTCCTCTCTGACCATCGCGAAAGGAAACAAAAATAAATGTTTTAAACCGTTTCTGAATGGACACTGGGAATATTTCTGTAGTGATGTATTAGCAAAGTCGTATTTTTAGTGCTGTATTGTCAAGACTAAAAATATCCCGCTGCACTGCATCCTTTTTATAGGGCTTTGTGTTGTGTGCTGCGCGCGCGTGTGCGCTCGGTGGCCTTCGAGTTTGCACCAGTGTGTAAGGCTCTGGCTTTGTGCTGCGGCAGCGTTGCCTCCCCGTCGCAGCTGGACTCCATTAGGGCCTCGAAAATTAAAGTAATCCTGGTTAAGAAAGGAAAGAAAATATTAATCAATCTCGCAGAGCCGCCTTGCCCCAGCTGAGCCTGGATACCTGCGTGGCAGCCCCGCTTTGAGGGACTCCAGCAGCCCTGGCTTGCGTGGACCGATGGCTTCGCCGCTGCCTTGCGGCCGCCGAGGGTGTTCCCTGCACGCCGCGCTGAGGACAGCGGCTCCGCTTTCCCGGCGCGGAGCAGTGGGGTTCAGGGTGAGGTTTGTGCTTAAAGGAGGAGTCCTGCTCAGTTTTCGTGCTCAGGAAACCCTTTGGGCACTGTTTTGGCAGGCGGGAGTGTGCGTGGAGCCGGGAGCAGGCTGGATGCTTGTGTTTTCAGAGGAGTTTTCTCCCTTTCTGCTGTCTCGGTCTCCTCCAAACTGTTACAAACTGTTTGTAATGGAGAGAACCCAAGGTGGGAGCTGGGCTGAGAAGCCCCAGCCCCTCCGTACCCGCAGCTGGCAAGGGGGGACCCCGCTCCGACGGCTGTTCCCCCGCACTGCGACGGGAGGTGGGTCCATTCCCTTCCACACGTGATCGATGCAGCCATTTCCAACCGCGGTTTGGTCTCCCACTCGCAGATGCCCGGCTGTTGCTCTGGGGCAGCCTTGCGTCACAGGTAGCGGGTGCTGCGGCTGACGGGGGACCTGACGGCCGGTCCCGCAGCGCCGTGCGCACGGCGTGCAGCGTTTTATGGACTGATGCGTCTCACGCGTTCCCTCTCCACCCGCCCCCTGTCAGCTTTTCTCCTCTGAGTCACTCGCCACTTCACTCGCGGGTGCCTCGCGTCGCTGGCTGCTGCCGTCTGGAGAGCCGCAGCCTCTCGGCTTCCTGCAGAGCGGTTCAGCGAAAGCAGTAATTAGGGGCCGTAAAAGATTGATTTTTATTAGCGAGAAGTGTTGGTGGGTAATTGGCCATAATTTGAACCCGGCCAGATTGGAGATTAATAAAAAAAATATATATAAAGTCACAGAGCTCTTTTTACCAGAAACGCCAGGGCTGTTACTTGCAAACCCTTCCCGAGGAGGGTGGG
This sequence comes from Cuculus canorus, assembly GCF_017976375.1. Lineage (NCBI taxonomy): Eukaryota > Metazoa > Chordata > Aves > Cuculiformes > Cuculidae > Cuculus > Cuculus canorus. Next base: position 5,225,129 of record NC_071420.1, read on the forward strand.
ACGGGACGGCGGCTGTGGAGCGGGCGGCAGCAGCGAGCGCCTGTGCTGTACCCGTCCTTGAGGGTGTTTGACACTGGCATGGGAAGAAAGGAAAGCTTGTTTTCCAAGAACTCTGCTCTTTCTCAGCTTGATAAGCATTTAAAATAAAAGCTGCACAATTGGAATTGGCAGAGCATCCTCATTCTTTTGTCTGTCTGTTTATTTTTTTCCCCTTCATCCCTCGACATGTGTGCTACAGCCCACGGTTACTACGCCCCGCAGAACCACAGGCCTGGAGCTTGGCAGGCGCGCGCCGAGCGCTGCCCACCCCCAGCTTGCCTCTTTGAAGCCTGGCAGAGCAGCAGAGCTCCGGCTCCGCCACCTCCTGATGTCCAGGGCACTGAAGCGTTTGACAAAAATGTACGTTTTCAGCCCTTTTTGGTTCCCTTTTTGTTCATGGGGCAGCAGACCTGGGGCTTTGCCTGGAGCTGGAGCGTTGGGTTTGGACCGGGGCTGCGACTGTGCTGTACGGACCCGATCGCTTTGGTATTTATAGGCTCTGTTAGAATAGCTTGAATGCGGCCAACCTGTCGGAGCGATCTGACAGCCAAATCCTGCATCCCGCATGCTCATCGCGATGGTTGGTGTCAGCGACTGGAGCATTCACTGCTTCGCTGAGGGCGTGAGGCTGAACCGAGCCCCCACGCACGGGTCATGCTCTGTTCTGGGGCGAATCAGCCCAGGGAGCGCTGCCGGCTCACCAGTCCTGGGTGTTGCTGTGGTGCGAGGGACGTGGGTGTTGCTGCAGGTTTAGTAGTGCTTGTTTTTCGCTTGGCAGCCCCAGGCTGGAACCCGGTGTAACTGCTTCCCAAAGCATAGTTTTGGTTTGAAAAGTGAGGGTCAGCAGTTCGTGAGCGCGGCGCTTGCAGCCAACTCTGTGGTTCGCCGTGTGCCACCGGCCAGCAGCACTTGAAATCCTGATCAATTGATCTGCAACAATCTGAAACCACGAAGGGCGACTGCCAGTTCAAACTCCCCGGCTCGCCCCGTTCTCCCCACCCAAAGTGTCTTTCTGCCCATATCCCCTTTCTCGACGCCTGTCTCCCTCCCTCCCTTTCGGCTGCGTATTGGAGTTTTGGTCTATCTTTTTCCATCTCTCTGTCTCTTTTCATAACAGTTTTTAATAACGTTTTAGTTAGTTCCAGCCTTTTCCCTCAATGGATCCCATTGGAAAATGCATTTGAAAGGAAACAGTTATACACTTCCCTTCCTTTGAAACTCTGTTGGCACCTTTTCCAGTGCAGTAAACCATACAACATGGATTTTCAAAGTTTCCAAACACAGACACGCTGGCGTTAAATTGATGAAAAAATCTTTTATTCGGCTGTATAGGAACTGCGAGTCTCCGGGCTGCTGGTCACGGCGAAACCCAAGCTCGCTTTGGAACTGCAACAGGTTTTCAGTCTCTGCAGGAAGCGGCAGCGCTGGCTCTCTGGGAGCCGGCAGCTCCTTCCCAGCAGGAGACGAAGCAGCTAATGGAAAGGGTGCTGGAGCACCCAGAGCTGAGCCCGCTGCCCGTGAGCGCAGCCGTACCATGGGAGCGGTGCAGCCATGGTAGCTGTGGGGAGCTTCAAGGTCCTGCCAATCCTATCACAATCACAGGAGAAAAGAGGAATTTGGCTAAAATCGTTATGTCTTGTGCTTGTTAATGACTGTAGAAGGTTTAGGATCTTTAGTTGCCGAGCCTGGTGGCAGGGATTCTCAGTGGCCCCTGCGAGTGTGCGCGTGCTGTCGTCTGCGCAGGGGTTTGGGACCCGAGGCTCTGGCTGCAGAGAAGTTGTTGGAGCACTGAGATCGTATATTCTAATATGTGGGCTTGGATATTAGACTTCCTGGAATGGTTTCTCTGTGGGTTTGTGCCTGTGGTCTTGGCCCTTCCCGTAGGGAATCGCTCACTTGACACCTGAGAACCTCCTTTGCGTGGCACTGCTAGAGCAGATTTTTTCTGAGTCGCCACAGAAGAGTCCCTGTTCACCACGAGAGGTCGGGTGGGTGAATCTGAAATGCGAGTGCCATTGCGAGGGGTTGTTTCCAATCAGAGTGAGCCTTGGAGCTTGTGCTTAGCAGAACTTCCATGCACTTGAGGTGTGTGTAAAGCAGGTGAGGCCTCCTGTGATGGGGGATTCATGGGATGGTTTGGGTGGGAAGGGATCCCAAAGCCCACACAGTTCCACCCCCTGCCATGGTCAGGGACACCTCCCACTGGATCAGGGGCTCCGAGCCCCATCCAACCTGGCCTTGAACATCTCCAGGGATGGGGCAGCCACCACTGCTCTGGGCAACCCGGGCCAGCGCCTCACCGCTCTCACAGCAAAATATTTCTTCCTAAGATCTCATCTCAATCTCCCCCCTTTCAGCTTAAAACCATTCCCCTCGTCCTCTCCCTGCAGTCCCTTATCAAGAGCCCCTCCCCAACTTTCCTGGAGCCCCTTTCAGTCCTGGAAGCTGCTCTAAGGTCTCCTCAGAGCCTTCTCTTCTCCAGGCTGAACAACCCCGACTATCCCAGCTCATCGCTTCACCTGGGATCCTCGACTGGCCTGTAAATCTAAATTCCCCATAAGGCCCTGCCACAGCCAGAGCGCTGGATGCGTGGGGCTCTTTCCCTCCATGCACAGCAAGTGCTGAGGTGAGCAGGCACTGATGGTACCAGCAGAGGAGCCTGGAGAACATGCTACTACACTAACACGTACCTTTTGCTGCCTTTTCTACTTGCCTTTCCCTCTCCGCTATCTCACCTGACTTAGTTTTTTCTTCCCAAGCTGCTGTGGTTGCCGTGGCACGAGACCTGTCTGCTACTGCGTGCCCAGAATTCCCTTGGCCAAGCAGGGCTGGCGGTGGCAGACGGCACACCCAGACCCCACTGCCGTCCCCTGCCAAACCTCTGGTTCCTGCTCCGAAGTGTGAAGGTGTGAGGGATTTCGCTGAAATGGTGGAAGAGTTTTGAACTTGAGAAGAACAATATATTTTCCCTAACCTCATTCTGGCAAATGGCTGAACCCCTTTGTAGATGAAGTTTTTCCCAATAAATTCAGCTCGAAGAAAGCTTTTGGCACGAAGGATTGCAGCCTAAATGGTTAAAGTTTGGCAAAGGAACTAAAGCCAGTCTTATAATGGAAAGTGTTAGGTAAGCTTCTCTGTAGGCCCGGCGGCTATGCTGTGCCCCTCTTGGAGGGGTGTCCTGGTGCTGGGATTGTTCAGGGAGGCATCATCCACTGATGCCACTGGCATTCTCCAGCCTGGAGGCGCTGGAGGTGGCCAGGAGCAGGAGCAGGAGGTGAGAAGGTAGCTCAGGCCTGCAGGCATCAGATGAGGACCCTGGGTTTACTGCCTCCCTGAAGCAGGAGGCGGCAGGGGGGTATGGGTTTCGCTTTATATTTTGCCTTTTGCTTTGCAAAGTGACGCACTGGTGCTCTGGTTCCTCAGGAAGCTGTAAAAAGAAGAGTGGCAAAGGAGCGAATGTGCTGAAACGGAAGCTGCACACTTTGCTGTTCCTGCCCTGTCAAAGGCTGCTTTCTCCGAACTCACCTCTCTGCAGGTGTTTTCTCTCCTTAACTTCCAGGCTTGAAGTGCTCACCAAGGTTCACAGCAGAGGAGTCATCTTCCAGGCTGTCTGTTTGTGTTTGTTGCCAGAGACATCGCTCACCTCCGGCACGGGACAGGGGGATAGAAAAAGCTGCCTGGTATATGCTGCGACTGTCCTGGTAAAACTCCACTTGGGGCTGGAGTAGATCCCTTGGGAAGCTCTGTTCACACCTCCTCCCCGCTGTAAATACCATCTGACACGATGAGGGCTGGGTGCAGGCAGCTCCTGGGTGGGATGCGCGTAGCAGCTTGCCGTTCATGCTGTGCAGTGCCGAGCCAGGCTCCCCTGGCAGCACCTTCTCCGGAGCCCTTGTGCCAAGGTGCCCACTTTTCTTCCTGGCCCTTTTGGCATGAGATTCTGTGCTTGTGGCTCCTGCAAGAAGAGCTGGCAGACCTGAGCAGAGGACAGGCTGTCAAAGGTTTTATTATGCTGAGCTGCATCATCCTGCAATGCCTCTAATTCCTTTTTACGTTCCCATCATCCACGTTTTCTTCTTTCGGTGCAATCTTCCCTGATTTTATGTGCCTTTTTGCATGTAGCGAGCCCTGCTCGCCTTTGGATCCTTGCAGCCACTTTGGTCCCATCCCGCTTGTGCATCCTGTAGCAATATTTCCTCTGCAGCGAGAGGCAGCTGGTGCCAGGCTGATCTGGAGCTGCACACACATACGCTTTTCCGAGCTAGCCAGAAGTTACGTACGGTTGGGTTTGCCAGCCTTTTAGCTGCCAGACAGGTCAAATCTGTGTTGCTGTCAGCTGTTGGCAGCAGAATCGGCGGCGCTGGGGATTGCGCAGAGCCTTGAGGCTAGTGAAGATTTTGCTGTGCCTGTGTTGTAAATCCTTGGAGCAGGTCTGAGTGCTGAAAAATAACAGTCTTGCAAGTGATTCTCCAGGCTTTGCCAGTGTGGGTGAGAATGCAGGGACCTTTAGCCCAGCCGGGATGGTCCAGGACTGGCGTGTCTTAACAAGCTTGATCCAGTGGGAAGTGTCCCTGCCCATGGCAGGGGTTGGAACAGGATGGGCTTTAAGGTCCCTTCCAACCCAATTCATTCCATGATTCTTTGTCTCGGTGCGATGGTGGCAGGTGAAGGCTGGGATGCACGTGGCTCCCAGGCAGGAGGAGTGTTTCTGACTCTGTGTGGAGTGTTTCATGGTGAAGGAGCTGGAGAACAAGGGTTATGAAGAGCAGCTGAGGGCACTGGGGTTGTTTAGCCTGGAGAAAAGGAGGCTGAGGGGAAACCTCGTCACTGTCTACAACCGCCTGAAATGTGGATGTGTTGGAGTGGGTGCTGGTCTGTTCTCCGAGGTGCCAGCCAATAGGATGAGAGGAAATGGCCTCAAGCTGCACCAAGGCAGGTTCAGATTGGATATCAGGAGAAATATCTTCACTGAAAGGGTTCTCAGGCACTGCCAGAGGCTGCCCAGGGAGGTGGTGGAGTCCCCATCCCTGGAAGGGTTTAAAAAATAGGTGGGCGAGGTGCTCAGGGATGGTCTAGCAGTGGACAGGTGTGTTTGGACTTGATAATCTCAAAGGTCTTTTCCAGCCAAGTGATTCTATGATTCACATCCAAAATTGACTCCAGCAGCCTCGCAGGGGCCAGGGATGCAGGGTGGGATCGCAGCCCTGCCGGCTGGGTCAGGCACCCGAGCGCAGAGGGAGAGCTCCAAGTGCCGCTCAGCGCGAGTGGAAATGGCTTCAATCTGTGTTTTGACTGATCGGTCTTTTCAGGAAATTTCTGAGAATAACATTTCTAAAAATGGCTGCTTCTTTCCACTGATATTTCCTGGAAAAGGCTGCAGTTAATTTTAAACCACTATCCTTTTCCCTTTTCAAGTGGAAATGGCTCTGTGCTTGTCCTCAAGCCTGATGTCATTCTTTCTGCCCTAGCCTGAGCTGCGCAGTGGAGGGGGCAGTGTGCTGCTGCCCTGGCATTCTCTGCAGGATGCCTTGGTCTTCCAGGGCTACAGAAATTTGTGTGCACATGTCTGTTTTCCCCGTGGAAAGGAATAACCGTCTGTCCCTGAGCCACTTCAAAATGATGTTCTGTGTTGGTAACTCCTGGCCGGTCCTGAGTACGCAGGAAAGCGGTCTCTAAAGTCACCCAGCCTAAAGCTCTGCTCAGGAAGGATATACAGAGCTGCTTATCGCACCCCAGGTGCAAGGATCTATTCCTGCACGTGGATCCTGGGCTTAGGAATGGTCAGAGCTGGAGGCGAGCTCGTTGATCAGCCGGAAGGAGCTGGTGGCTCAGAGCTGTCCTGAGCAGGCAGCCCCTTCGTGTTGGGCATAGCACAGCTTCCCTTGTGGCTCCCAGGCAGGCTCACTGCTTCGGGTGGGAATATGTCATTAATTTTTATACCTTCCCCTGTAAACCATCGACCCTTTTTATGATGTCATGAGGGATTCCTTAATTTTGCAGCTGCTTCCTGGTTACGTCAGAGAAGAGCCTCCTGTCCTAGAGCCCAGTGCTGCAGTCCAGGACGGCTGGAAACAAATGAAGTGTTGAATATCTAATGGCTTCCACAGGGAAAGCTGCTCCGTCCTCCCCAGGCCCCCGGCATTCCTCACCTCCTAGGCCTCCCTCCCTTGGACAAGACGGGGTTTTAGCACAGAGGAGAGGGAGCTGCGGACTCCCGGGCAGTCCCGGCTGCTTTGGGAACACGTGCAGTGAGTTCTGCAGTGCTGCTGCCTGTCTGGGCTCCCCCTCGGACCTTCCTCCCTCTCCACAAAGAGAGATCGGAATGGAGAGGTGGATTAGGGGTGTCCAGGTTATTTCTGCAGTCCAGTGAGGGATTCAGCCCCTTGTGCTGCAGGTGGTGGTGCTCAGCTCAGCCGTGGGGCTCTGCCGAGAGCGCTGGGGCTGCCATCGCATCTGCTGCCTGCAAATTCAGAGTCAGGGAGCATCTTTCCAGGAAAGCTGCCCGTCATTCCTGGGCTCTTTACAGGATTTTAGCCAGGGCTGAGCCACTGCCTCCATGTTCCCAGGCTCTCTTGGGGGCAAATGAGTGCGTGTGTGACTCGCCAGTTCCCAGCGGAGAGCTGGGAGCGCCCGTGACTCAACAGGTCCTCTGCGAGGGGAAATGCCCAGCGGTTGTGAGCATCCCTCTCGCTTTGCTGCTTTTATGTTCCCGTCAGTTGTGTGCAGTTTCCATTGTGGGCAAGCGGCAGCGGGACCAGCAGCGTGGCTCTCCTTCCCGGCTTCCTGCAGTCATCCCCATCCCAGCGGGCTGCCCTGTAGCCCTGCCAGGGCTGCGTCTGGCGGAGCGTGACTCATGGGGAAAACACTCTTGTGTCTGAGCGATAAGAGAACAAACCAATTGCCTTCAGGTGGTGTCAGCCTGGAGGTGACCAGCCTCTGTCTTCTTCCCCGCAGGGCAGCAGCCGGCTGGTGAATCAGTTGTCTGTGCTGCTGCGGAGCTGCTGATGCATCAGCCGGGCGCCCTAGGCACAGCTCGCCCGCAGCCTCCCAGCTCCTCCGCCTCCTGCAGCCCCTGCCCGGCCCATTATGTCATCTTTGGGATTGTGTCTGGAGACCTGCTCAGTCCTTTGGTTGCCTTTGTGTATGCTCCTTTACCGTGCCACTGCGCAAGGAGGGGTTCAGCTTTTGCTCCCTGGGAGCAAAGCACATCCCTGCTGCACTCTCTGCTGCTTTCCAGCCTGGAGCCACAGCTCAGACTAGGATGGGAAGGTCAGCGTGGAAACTGGCTCGCTGGAGTCCTCCCGACCCTTGGCTGGAGCAGTCCAGTTGTCTGAATCAAAGGAATCTGCTCTCCTTCGAGACTGTAATGTTTATTGGCTGGTCTTGTTTTAACAGTGAAAGGTTCAGCGCTCCTCGTGTTCACTGGGTTGGACGCAGGAACGTGGCTGTTGCTTGCTTGCAGGTCGAGGGTTGCTATGCTCACTTCCACCACCGCCTGGAGCGTGCTTGGAGCAGAGCAGCAGGGATCCCTCACTTCCAGCCGCCTGTCCTGTCCCCACGAGCGCTCTCCTGGCCGAGTCTACATGGCCTGTGCTCACTCTGCCCTGATTGTCCCTCGCAGGATTTCCTTCAGCACATGGCACTCGGGCGGCCGCGAGAAGCTTCCTCCAGCAAATGCCTCTCCTCGGAGGCAGCCGTCCCTTGCATCGCCTGCTCTTTCCCATTCCCATTTCCTGTGGCTGCCTGCGTTGCCCTAATAGAGGTTTGGCATCGCTGTTTTGCACACCCTAGTGGGAGAGGGGATGTGTTTATCACTTTTCCTGGAGATTATCTGTTTAAGCACTCTCTGACAGTTACAATAACAAGGGCAGCGCGTTGTGTTTCCCAGCAAAAGGACACTTGCTGCTGAAAGATGTATAGCACTAATTAGAAATACATAACATCCGGCCACATGGCAGCCTTCTCCCGGCCGCTCCATTTCCTGAGCTCAGACGACTTTGACGACAGTTGGTTTATGTTTTCCATGAATATAATGTTCTCAGAGAAACATGAATTTCTCCTCTTTACAAAAGTCCCCATTCTCTCCATCTCTCTCCCCCTACCCAGCCACCCTTTTCCCCGTCATGCAGGTAGATTTATGATTGCAGAAAGCCTGGGTCGGATCCTGCTCCTGGCTCTGTCCGAGCAAAGCTCGCAGCCTCTGTGCCAGACGCAGCTGAGAGCTCAGGTAGACTCGCGGAGGGTCCTGCAGCAGCCGTGCCATCCTCTCTGCAAAGGAAGCTGCCTCATGGTCGAAAAACAGTGCCCAGCTGGGTCAAAACCCCCTCTTTCTTATGAGTTAAGAAACAGGAGGGTTCTACAGCTCAGAGGGTGTTCGTGATCTTCAGTAAAACCTCCCATCTTGGTTCCCGGTTTTCTCTGTGCTCCCAGTCCAATGTTCATCAGCTCCAATTCTTTCCATCCCATCCCCTCTCCCTCCTCTCCCTCTTGGGCTCTGCAGGTGGTTTGGGCGCCAGTTGGTGGAGTCTGGCTCCAGGCTCCAGCTCGCAGCAAGCGAGTGACCAGTACAAATGCATTTGTCGGAGGTCTCCGAGTGCTGGATGGGAGCAGGGCAGTTGCCTTGCCGAGCGTAAGGGCGGTTCGATGCTGGGGAGGTAAGAAGATGGAGCACGCTCAGGGAGGTGAAATCTTAGAAGGTTTTCACTGCTGAAATGAATTCCTGTTGAATATGGAAAAACTGCTGTATTTCAGATGTTTATTGCTTGGCCAAGTGCAGACAGATTTCTAGTAGGACAGGAAAAGTCTCTGTTAAAAAGGTTATTCTGCAGCAAAATCTCCCCTTTCCAGGCTTTGCAGTTGTAAGATTAGCTCAAAGAAAAGGTTGTAAGTGTTTTTTCTAACAGGGGTAAGCTACTATCTTGTTTCCTAGCCTGATTCTGGCTGGGGCTGGAGCTCCTCTGCTGCGAGGACAGGCTGAGAGAGTTGGGGTTCTTCAGCCTGGAGAAAAGACGACTGTGGGGAGACCTTAGAGCAGCTTCCAGTACTGAAAGGGGCTCCAGGAAAGTTGAGGAGGAGCTCTTGATCAGGAAGTACAGGGATAGGGTGAGGGGGAATAACTTTTAATTGCAAGAGAGGAGATTGAGATGAGTTCTTAGGAAGAAATGTTCTGCTGTGAGGGTGGGGAGGCCCTGGCCCAGGTTGCCCAGAGCAGTGGTGGCTGCCCCATCCCTGGAGGGGCTCAAGGCCAGGTTGGATGGGGCTTTGAGCAACCAGATCCAGTGGGAGGTGTCTGAGTTGGGACTGGATGGGCTTTAATGTCCTTTCCAACCCAAACCATTTGGTGACTCCTCTGGAAGCTGGGCATTTGTGGTGGTGCAGCAGGTGGTGAGGATATGGTGTCACTCTGAGTCAGTTCAGGCTGCTAACGCTGCGAGCCTTGACCTTCAGCTGTGATTTTGACAAGCAATTATTTAGGTAGCAGTGCCAGCTTTACCCCTGTCCTCATGCCCCACACAACCCCTTTGATGGTGATGGCACGGCTGAAAGATGACATTTCCAACCCCGATGAGCTGTGTGATCTGATTCACCGGGTGGCTGCGCAGACGAGAGCTGAGAGGTGACATGGTGACAGGAGCTGTTTAACCAATGCCGGCATTAACAGGGACGTTTGCCTGGTTGCAAGGAGAGAAGGTAGAAGGGGAACGTGTTGTGGTTATTGGTGCATGACCTGGTGGTGTGCTGGTGTGCCGGCTGGTTGCCTGCACGGCATCCGTGCTGCGGCTGCTGGGGCCACATCTCTGACAGCCTCGGGGCACCTTGTTTTGTGTGAGATTCCTGTCCATAGCCTGCCTGACCACCTCCATACCGCGCCCTGGTGATCAGATAACCCCTCTGATCACAGCTTGCTTGGGGTTTCAGGGGAGGAAGTGGAGTGTGGGTTTGTGGCAGCTTTAGCTGATGTGATGCCATCAGTGCCGCCTAAAAACATCTCTGGCACCAAGTGACTGTCTGCAGGGATAGGATACGGGATTGTTTCGAACTGATGCTGTAGTTCTGCTTCTTCTGTGTATCCGGGCAAACAGATCTGGGAATTAGAGGGCTTGCCCTGTCCTGGGCAGTCAGGATTTCTCTGCCAGCTCACATTTGTCCATGGCAGCTAGTGTCCCCAGGCTGTGCCAGTGCTGTTCAGCTGCAGGGACAGGAGTCCCTTATGAGTCCCTCCAACCTCCAAGAACATCTCCTTCCATGAAGTTTGTGTCCTAGTGCAGCACAGACCATTGCTCAGCCCAGAGGTAATGCTGCCCCATGGGCTCCAGAGCAGATTTTCCCTTTTGGCATAAAGTATTTTTCTCTTAGTGCCAGTGGAGGCTCAGACACTTTGTGCTGTGGATACAGAGAAATAGTTTCCTTAGTGCCCATTGCTGTTCCTGTGTAAGCACCCCCTGTTTCGTGAGTTCTTTGCCCTTTGTACCCTCACCATGACTCCTCTGGGGCCACGGCCACCCCACCACCTCTGCTCATGTAGTCCTGCCCGGCTCCAAGCTCCCAGCTCACTGAAAGCCAAGGCTTCCCACCTCCCAAGGAAAGTGGTGAAAAGGCGCAAAGAGAAAATTCCTTCTGATTTATGGCGCTTTCCTCTTTTGTCCTGCAATTAAGCTCTGAAGAGCTGGCAACACTGGGAGCTGTAGCACTGGTGCACATTCAAGGGTCTTGAATATGCTCCCACCTGGATGCTGTGCCTTCCCTGCCCGGTTGTTGGGTTGGAGGTTCCTCCCTGGAACGCGACTCATAAGGGTGGCCAGGGAATGAACTTTCAGGACCAGGGGAGTTTTGGGTAATTTAATGATGAGATGACAGAGCCCACGGTAGCTGAACTGGAACCGTAGGGAAATGACCCTGGAATTGGGGTGTCCTGTTCCTCCTACCTGCACAGTGGGCAGCCTCACAGGACTGAGCATCATTGGATCCGCGAAGCACCGTGGATTTATATAAACTGGGTGTGAGCGGTGGGCACAGCATGCACGTTGGTAGCAATACGAGATGTTTGATGGGGCTGTGGTTGTGGTGCTCACCTTGAGCACATCACGGGTGGCTCTAGCTGCAACAGCTCACATACCAGAGATGGTTTTTACTCTCATTCGGGTGTTTAATATTTTGTGGAGAACTTTGTAGCCCTTAAGAAGAGCTGGAGGTGGCAGTGGGAAGGGTTGAGGCACTAGTTCTGTGCCTGGTTGTCAGCACCCCAGAGTGCTGCTCGAGCACCTGGAGCTGTTGGCTGACATGCATCAGGGCTGTGCAGCGCTCCTGACCTTTGGCATCACAAAAGCCTTTTAGGCTTTGCCTGTTTTGGAGGGAGAGCTTATGTACCAGCCCTTAAACACTGGAGGTGTTTAAGGAACGGGTGGATGAAGTGCTGAGGGACATGGTTTAGGGAGTGTTAGGAATGGTTGGACTCGATGATCCAGTGGGTCCTTTCCAACCTGGTGATTCTGTGATTCTGTGATTTGAGGTGACTGCTTTTCACCCACCCTAGGGACTCAGGAGATTCCAGTGTGGCAGCGCAATGACCGAGATCTTGTCAAGTACCTGTTTAAGACAGGAGGTGAAGAGGGTCCAGCGTCTCACCCGAGTGCAGGAGGAGGGAGCACGGGGAAGACAACTGTAGTTTCTTGAGCTGGACTGTGGCCAGAGCGTTGCGACTAATGCTCTTAATTGTGGGAAAGGCTTCATGAAAGAGATTTACTGTCCCAGAGTGATCACATCTTTAGTTTTATGTTTCCTCCAAAAGTTGACAGCCCCTGCAGTTATGGCACTTCCTACTATTGCTCTGCGGCATCGCCTCGATCCTGGCCCCATGGTCAGAGCTGCCAGGCACTTCTGGTGCCGCCCTGAGTCATCCTCAGTGGGTCTGAACTCACTTGCAGCTGTAAGAGCTGGTCAAATCAAGCCTACAGATCCTCCTCCTGTTTTTTTTTTCTATATTTTCTAGGTGTGTTTTAGCCTTTTTCTAGTTGGGTTTAACCTCCCACCCCATTACTCTGAAATAATTTGCACTTAAAATCCCAACGTTTGTTCTCTGTGCCTCAGGCGTTTTGCTGGCCCTGGCTGAACAGGGTCCCGATGTCTTACATTAATCCTCTTGCCTTCTGCTCAAAATCCCTGGTCTGCCACGTTAGAGGAGTTCAGTTTCCACCACCTCCTTGCCTGCGCGCAGCCGACGCTCCTGTCTGTGGCGAAGGTGTCTGGTAGCCGGGGCTTTGCAGGGATTCTCCCTCCACGTCCCACACTTTGAGTCGGTACCTATACATTTGCATTCACTGTGCAAATCCTTCGCCTGGCTTGCAGCAGCGTTTCTCACAGCGCCTGCCCGGCTGCAGGGTGAGGGCTGGGAGCCCTGCTTCTGCGGGAAGTGGTGTGCAAAGCTGGCACGGCGCTGCGGCACAGCAGCCTGCACAGAGCCCGTATGAAAACCCTAAGCAGGGAGGGTGCATCCCATCCCTCTGCTCCCACCCTGGCAGCGCCTCCCTGCTTCTCTGCCTCCCCCAACATCTCGAGGGAGGATGTGAATCTGGAGCAGAGGGGATTTAGAGGGCAGAGGCTGCCTGTAAGGCTTGAACACCGCCTGCGAGCAGGCAGTGTAGTGCCTGAGCAAGCGCGGGCATCCTGGCGTGCCCCACGGTGCGCTCAGCATCGTGCAGCGTAACCCGTGGCCAGCTCCAGGCAGCTCCCCACTGCTCTCAGCAGCCTCAGAAGTGGTTTCTGGCTGGGTGTAGCTGTGCCGGGGGGATTTGCTCTCGCTCCGAGCCGGCTCTGTTTGGAAGAGCTGTGGTCGTGTGGCATCTACTTGAGTAACAGCTTCAATTAAACGCTCTTGACAAGCTGTTGTGTGACTGCTGAACTAATGGGAGGAGCCCCCTCCTCAGCTGCTGAGGTTACAACTCCAGTGGGGACAAAGATCAAACGTGCAGCTAATTACCCTTTTAACGCTTAAACACCCCCCCTCCTTCAAGAGAAGGCTCAGCTCCAAGCAGCAGCTTCTGTGCTGGGAGCCCTGAGTGCCGGCTCATGGGCAGGATGAGAGGAGCCTCTTCCCACTCCAGAGTGGCTGCTCCCCACATTTGTCCCCCCTACACGGAGCAGTGGGGTGCAGGATAGGTGTGAGCTGGGGAATCTTCCACCCTTGCAGAAATCCCTGCCCTGTACAGGATGCAGAAAGGGAGGCTGCAAAAGAAAAGTAGGATGGAGCCTCTGACCTGCTCCCTGTCTCTGTCTCTAGAACACGTCTCTGAAGACTGCCGCTCCGTCATCCAGGAACAGGCCACAGCCCTGGGCCTCTCCATGTTTGCACTCTTGGTGAGGAGATGCACCAGCCTGCTGAGAGAATGCATGCAAGGTAAGGGCTTACCAGCAGGATCCGTGCAGGACAGCCTGGTGGGGTCCAGGCCCTCGTTCCCTGCTGGTTTTCACATCCCTTTCTCTCATTTGGGCCTTTGGGTTTTCCCTGGTGTCTCCAGCTCTGCTCAGGTTATGGGATGTCTAGTGTGAAAGCCTCTGATGTGTGCAGGCAGAATCGTTTGGAAGGGATGGACACAGGGTATGCTTTCTGCCAGCTATTGGGAAGCTTCCTAGAACTGGGACTTCGGGATCCTATCTTTGTGACTGGTTCACTGGCACCTCGTTGTCCAGGCTCCCAGACGTCCCCGCCTGCCCTCCAGGCCAGTCCATTTAGGGAGAACAGATCTGGCTTTGTACTTGCTGTGGGTTGTGGCTCTTCCCTTGTGTTTCTAAGGCTGGGATGGTGGGATCCATGTCACGCATCCCTAGTCCTTGCCTGAGCCTGGCTTCTGGCTGCGGCGAGCTGCCTCAGCTCTCTCGTCTTGTATTTGCAGTTCAGCCACGAGAGGTGGAGCAAGAGGATGAGGAGGATGACATCAAGGTCTCTGCCTTGCCCCAAGACCTGAAGGAGCTGCTACCCAGTGTGAAGGTCTGGTCGGACTGGATGCTTGGCCACCCGGACACCTGGAATCCTCCTCCAACCTCTCTCGAGCTCCCCAAACAGTACGTGCATCCCTGGTCTGTCTCCTGGTGTCTGCTCTCTCCCTGGGCTCCTTGTGTCTCCTTTCCCATGCTTACTCTTGGCTCTGGTGCTCCGACCTGAGCACCCAGGCTCACGGTGTAGGGGACATGAGGGGGGACTTATCACCCTTGGTGGCACAATGACTTCTTCATTGATGTGTGGGTGGGGCTGAAGTATCTCCGAGGGGGCCATGAGCCGGATTTTTACCTCCTACTTAGGATGTGCGCCTGCTTTTGTTGGGATACGTCTCCTTTATATGCTCTGAACAGGCAGGACCTTCCTCTCCGCAAGGGGAAAGTCCATTCCTAGCCTTTTTCCGACGGAGTCGAGCCAACCTTGGTTTGGCTGGGCTGGCCTGGAGCAGTTTGCCTGTTCCTGGAGCTTCAGAAATGGCTTGTGTCTCCCCCTGCTATGCATAAAAGGGTTAATTCTCTAAACTGGCCAATTCCAGCCCATTAGTCCATAATGCGAACTAGGCAATTTGCATATTTTTGGACAGAAAATCAAGTGAAGGGGCCAAGTATGGAGTATGCGAAACAGTGTCTGAGCATGCTCCGTAGCTGCTTTCCCGCAGGATTTTCCATCTGCCTCCGGTACTCCGGATCCAGAGCCTGAAATCACGTCTTATTGTTAATCCAAAGGAGCCAGAACCCAGGGTGATGGGAAGGCGCATTAGGAGTAATCCAGCAAAGTGGCTTAACCATTAATGGGTCCCCACTCCGTGTGTCAGGTCCAGTCCTGCTCTCCTGGTTTATTGCCTCTTACTCCAGTTCTTTTTCATTTGGCTGAGGAAATGGAAATCTCACACAGGAAGTTCTGGGCCTCATTTTGTGGAGATGGAGTCTGTTTTCTGTTTGTCGGCTGCTCGGTGTGGGACCGCTGCCTGCTCATGTGAACTGCTGCCCATCTTTGGGCAGGAACTCAAACTGGGATCTGTCACGTGAGAGCGTGTGCACCAATCCCCCCCTTTCCCCTCACGCTGCCGGCACAGGGAGCCGCTGAGCCCTTGGCGACGGGCAGCCTCGAGATGGAATTTCTGATCGGGTTTGCGCAGCCGGCACTCGGCGCCTTCCCTGGGAAGAGCTGCCTCCCGCTCCTGCGGGGCACAGGGCTGCAATCCCCCTGTGCTGCCCGGAGCAGGTGCGGGCTCCTGCTTGCCTGCTGGAGTGGAAGAAGGTGGTGATGGTGGTGGTGGCAAGGACAGACCTTGTCCTACAGTGGCCCACCCTGTCTGCTTGCCCATTGGTGTGGAAGAAGGTGGTCATGGCAGCCCACCCCATGGCATGGCAACACGTGGCTCTTTGGGGAGTGGTTGGAATGGTTTGGGGGGGCTCTGCTCTGCAAGATCCTTGTCTGCTTGGCGGGTGATCAAGGGTCTTCATCTTGAGGCAGAGACCCAAGTGCTTCCCCACTTTTCCCTCACCCTGAGCAACCCCTCTTTTCCCATCCTGCCCCTCTTCTGGACCATGGGCAGCCTTCTCATCTTGGCTCCCAGCTCCTCTACCCTGGCGCTCTCTGGCTCACCAGGAGCTTCTGTCTTATCCACAGTGAGGAGACAGGCTGCTCCTTCAGCCCACACTTCTTGTGTTGACCCAGCACCGCATAGCTGGGTGCTGGTGCTCCAGGACACTGGGAGCTGAGCCTCCCTGGAGGTGTGGGTTGTGATGAGTAGCAGGGAACCAGCTCCACTCCTGGGCACGATGTGGGACTTGCGTTGTTTTCCGTAGAGGTGGAAAAGGAAACTGGGAGCTCTGGGTTCCTGTTTCAGCTCTCTATTGACACAAGCCTGTTGGCTGACTTGGGGTTGGTCAGTAACCAGGTAGCGTCACCGAGCTGGGGGGTTTAGATAGGAGCAGCTTCAAAGGAGTTGAGAAGTAAAGTGTGGGTCAGAGCAGCAGGCGTGTTGGAGTAAGCCAAGGTTTATGGGCAGGGTGAGCTCAGGAGCGGGGAGAGCACGTGAGGAGCAAGTGCAGATGCCAAGTTGCAGACTGAGTAAGGGGCCTGTGCCGTTCCACACGTGCGTTGTGCCTCACGGCGGTGGGACGTGCTGCAAGGTCCCCACTGGTGCCAATAGAGAAGCTGGATGGACACGCTGGAACCACCTCCCAGTGCTCTGCAGCCATCGCTTTCATTGCTCCTCATGGGCACAGAAAAGGGGCAGTGAAAAGAAACCCCCAAAGCACAGAAGCAGCCTGCAAGGATGCCATGAATGTGCTAAAGCTTCTGGAAAAAACAGACCCCGTACCCACCTGGCAGCTCCCTCGGAGCAGAGGCCTGGCCCAGAGCTTGCATCAAAGTGCAGCTCGTCCGGGGCCAGCGCTGCTGCCAGAATGACGGCCTGGGCTCGAGGCCAGCGGGGCAGCTTGTCAAGACTCCGCCAGAGCCTCAGGCCTGGGCTGCTGGGGCCGTACATCCCGAGGCCTCCGCTCATGCTGCGTTCACCATGTTCACGATGGCTCGTTCTTGGTAAGGGAGAGAGCTGGGGGACTTTGAGAACGTCTAAACTCAGCCCAGCTGTGGCAGTTGGTTTATTGCTTTCAGCTGGTACTTGAACCCAGGTCCTGGTCTTGGAGTCTTTCCCAGGTTTAATCCCCGGAGCTTTCTCTGCAGCTGTATGACACTGCGCTGACCCCGAATGAGGATAGGAAAATAGAAACGGTGCCAAGCCAGAGTCTCTTTTTCATTTGGAGTCTGGCTGTCTGCCCATGACCAGGGTTACATAATGGGAAACATAGCTGGGGCTCTGGAGAGCCCGCGTTTCACCACGCTGCCCAGACCTTCGCGTTCTGATGCTATATATCTTCCTAATTGTAGCTCGGATGCATTTATCACACTGCTGGATTTGAGGCCTTACAATAAAAAAAAAAAAAGAGAAAAGCAACCCAGCCCCACACTGAATTCCTCAGCTCACTGCTCTCCCCCTTGGCCAGAGGCGGAGGGAAAGGTGTGAGGGGCGAGCGCTGCTGAAAGGAGTGGGCTCTGCAAGGAAGGGAGGCTGTGTCTTCAAGGCTCTTTTCTTAGTGGGGGCTTAGGAATGAAACTGGGCTCCTAGCAGGTATCTTCCCCGTAGCTGGGGGCTCAGCGATCCCAAATTCAACCTGAATTAAAAACTATGCCTTTCCCCAACCCCCTCCTGTCCCTGCTCTGGCATCCCTCCAGCTCTCGGCCACACCTGTGTGGTCACCAGGGCTCAGAGGATGCACTGGGACACGTTTCCAGGCTATGGGGAGGTGACGGCCTGCCTGGATCCCTCTCTCGGGGCTGCTGTGTGTATTTGAGAGGCGGAGTGTGTGGGGGGTGTCCTTCCCTTCCTCTTCTTTGGGAGAGGGGCTCAGCGAGTTTCCGTGGCTCTTTTCTCAGGTGTTTCCAGGATGGAAGCTAAACCTTACAATGGGCATCACTGCTTTGCAGCAGCAGTGTCATGTGGCTTGGAATTGTGTCCAGACCGGGTGTTCCCAGGTCTTCCAGCTGCAAGCGACTTGCTTCTATATCTTAAAATTAATTAATATCTGTATGTTTCGTGGCAAACATCACGTTGAGGACTGACCGGGCATTGTTTAAAGCAGTTGCATTGCCTTGTGACTGGGTTGGAGCAGTGTCCTTCAGATCAGCTGTCCGCAGGAGTAACTAGCAGAGCTTAGGGTGTAAAAGCAGGGAATCTTGGAGAGGGGAGCAGGTTGGACCTCCTAAGGCAGAGTTATGGGCGGCAGATGGGGTGAAAGGTAGGTCTCCAAGGAGGTTGCTGTCATCCAAGGAAATTCATCTCCACTTGGCACATGTGGCTGAGGAGCTGAGATAGGTGAGATGAGTTGGGCAGAGGAGGGCAAAGTGTCTCCTCCTCTGCTTTGTTGTTAAATTAAGTGCAAGAATCAATGGGGAAGCTAATGGGTAGGACAAACTGCTGCAGAGCTGACCCTGGCGACTCCGTGCTCTGTTCACGCTGGAGTAAAGGGCTTCTCCATTTGTGGAGACTATCTGCAAGCATTTAAAAATGGTTAATTTCAACCAAGTATTAAATGAAATCAAAAAGCTCTGAGCACATTCTAGAGCTTTGCCTTCCTAGGGAGACCTGCCAGGTTGCTCTCATCGCGTCACTTTGGTGGAGAAGTGTCACTGAGATGGCAGCTTCCACTGGGCGAGGTGGACAGAGTCCTGGACAGGGTTGCCAAGACCTTGTTGGAGCCTAAATGGAAAATCCCTTTTGCAGAGCTCAACCTTAGTAACTCTGGTCACCAGAGTTTTCCTATCAAAGCAAGGATTCAGAGGTGTCTCAGCAGTGTAAACCTGGCTAAGAACAAAGGTAGAGTCAAGGGAAGAAGAAAGCAAAATTCTCTGTGGAGAAGAGGCTGTGGCAGAGCAGGGGCTGCCTGGGAGAAGAGCGTCCCTCTGACTCCAAGGGCAGGTTCCCAGGAGAGGGATGGATTTATGGATGCCCAGCTGGCCAAAGGGGCCGCGGGCAGAGCTGAGTGGGGGAAATGGTTGGTGCAGTGGGACAGTGCCCGTGTTATCCCTGCTCTGGGCAGCTGTATCCCAGTCCAGAATGACGGCTGAATGCCTCTGGGAAGAGTTCACACCACCAGCCCTTTTGTTCCTTGCAGAGAAGCAGCTTTTAGTTTGGCTTCTCCTTGGCTGAGAGAGAGGAAACCCAGGAGGGGGGATGTGGATGCGGAGCACTTTGTAGAGCGGTGTAGGAGCTGCGGTGTGTGCCGGTGCCGCCTCGCACCGGGAGATGGTGGGTAAGCGTCGCGCAGCCCTGGGCGCGTGCGAGCCCGAGGTGTTTGCCATCTGTGCAGCTCTTGGCGGCTGGGGAACACAATGCAGGGCTTCTTCTGCGCCGCGCTTTCCGGGTTTGTTCTGCAGCTGTGGAGTTTGACTGTTAGTGTTTAAACAAGCTGGTATTACACAGGAAACGGCCACCTCCACAGGCCCCCGCAGGCTCCGAACATGGGGTCATTGTGCTTGATATTAATCACCAGGCAGCCCGCACCCCGGGGAAGGTGGTGGCTTATGCAGGAGTGCCGCACGGCACCGTGGCTGGTGGGCATTCGGCGAGCGCCAGGCGCTCCCATGCCTGTTGCTCCCATTGCCCTCTCCATGCCCAGCGCTTCCGTTGTGTGGCTTTTGCATCAGGGTGACATGTGCCCACCTTGAGCATCCATCCCTCCTTGCCAGGAGCCACCCCGGCACAGACCCAGCCTCACTGAGGCCGCGCTTGGCCACTGCACTTGTGCGGTGCGTTCAGCATCGCCTGGCCGGGCTGCATCCTGTCGGCGTGCAGCTGGGCTGCGCTCGCCCTGACAGCTACATTAAACCTGGAATCCTGAGGCAATAAAAAAGAAATTAACTCTTATTTTTTTTTCCTGTCCTTGTGGAATAAAGCAAATGTAAATGTGTCTGCAGGGAAGTGAATGAACCCCGGTTCTGAGGAAAGACCTCGCGCTAACCCCCTTCTCGCTTCCTCGGTTAAAAGCTCCGAAAGCCTCATCCCTGTACCTGGGAGCTGCGTGCCTGGGCTCTGTGTCGGTGATTCCGGGCCTCCCTCCGAAGAGGGACACCGAAGCCGTGGCCCTGTGCATCCGCAGTGCTTCCAGGCACTTGGGCTTTGCAGAGAGGCTCCGGCGTGGCAGCACTGTTGGGGAACAGAAACCAGAAAGATCTGGAGGTGGCCATGGATGCATCCTGGGAAGGAGCAGCAGGGAGAAGGTGCCTGAGCGAGCTCCCAAGGGGTGTGTGACCTCCTAGAATGAGTGCACATCCCAGGAGATCCACTGGGCTGTGCGGTGTTGGCATGGGCTGTCAGCCCTCAGCGGCTTGGCTGGCTCGCAGCCGGTGAGCGAGGAAAGCTGGGGAGGGGCTCTTCATCAGGGAGCGCAGGGATAGGATGAGGGGGAATGGTTTTGAGCTGAAAGAGGGAAGATTGGGATGAGATTTTAGGAATAAATGTTTTCCTGGGAGAGCAGGAAGGCCCACATTGCCCAGAGCAGTGGTGGCTGCCCCATCCCTGGAGGGGTTCCAGGCCAGGTTAGATGGGGCTTGAAGCAACCTGATCCAGTGGGAGGTGTCCCTGCCCATGGCAGGGGTGGAACTGGATGGGCTTTAAGATCCCTTTCCACCCAAACCATCTCATGATTCTATGATCTTGGTGTTGCTGTGCTGGGAGCTGCACAGCAGAGGAGCTGCACCCAAAGGGAAGGCAGATAATGGTCAGAGCTGCTCTGTGCAGTGCTACCTCTGCATCACATTAGAAAACCAGAGCAGAAATACTAACACCTTCTTCTCTGTTGGCTTTTGAAGGCTCTGCAGGGTGCTGCATGCAAGAGGGTGCTGCCCAGCTGCTGCCACAGAGCTGCTCAGGGCTATGTTGCACCGAGATCTTGCTACCCAGGGAGCCAACCCAGGCTGTGGTTTGAGCAAAGGAAGCACAGGGTGGAAACCTAACACGTCCAGTGCAAATGAGAGGTGTGGCGAGGCACTGCGATGCTGCAGGGACCCAAGGATGAAGGGGATGCAGTGACAGGGACTGCTCCTGCACTCGGGGGGTGGTGAGGGGCTGTGCTATCCGAAGGGGCTGCAGGGGAGAGGAGAGGGAAATGCTGGACTGGGTGGCTGTGGTGACTTCAGTGATGGCTCAGTGACTTCATGTGGTGTTTTTCTGCCATGGGGTGCCTGTGCTGGGAGATGGCTTCTGTGCTTCATCTTCCTCAAGCCGCACCAGGGCAGGTTCAGATTGGATATCAGGAAAAACCTCTTCACTTAAAGCGTTCTCAAGCATTGGAACAGCTGCCTAGGGAGGTGGTGGAGGCCCCATCCCTGGAGGTGTTTAACAGACGGGCAGATGAAGCACTCAGGGATGTGATTTAGTAGTGGACAGGTACAGTTGGACTTGATGATCTCAAAGGTCTTTTGCAACCTAGGGATTCTATGATTTGCTTCACCGCCCTTGCCCCGCTGTGGCTCTCGGTCCTGCCCAGCATCCTACCACTGCTCTCTGCCTCTGTCCCACCTTTGCTTTTTATCTCCATCCCCTGCTCTGTGAGGAATACAGGTGAGATCTCTACAGCGGGTTTCTTCCCACCCTGACCCCATCCACCCAGCTTTGTCACCTCCCTGGGAACATCCTCTGCATCCATGCCTGTCCCCAACACCCCAGTGCGCTCGTTGCCTGCCCACCTCCTTCTCCTCATCCCTCTGCCCTTCCAACGCTTCCAGCCTTTCCACCTCCTTTACCGGAGCCCAGGTGGCAGCCCGTGCCGGCGGGGGCTCCCCTGGCACTGCGTGAACGGCCCCAGCCTCCGGCAGCCCAGCCTGGTTGCCAGCGGGGCACTGGGGGGGGGCTGTGGCTCCCAAGCCCTGCGCATCTCCCATGGGCAGAGCTCGCCTTGGAGGTGGCCCAGAGCAGCCCTATCACATCCGGTGCTTGTCTCCGCAGCCTGGGCCGGAGGATAAACTATCAGGGCTGTGGGGCAGTGGATCATTCCTCTTATTATTTTCTTCTTTTGCAGATAGGGGTCGTGGAAAGTTCAGTTCCTTTTAACCCTCGCAGCTCTGTTTATTTTCCAGCTGGTAGCACAAACGCAGCGTTTCCCATTACATCACAAAGGGCCTCGGACAGATCCCTCCGAAAAACGTGTTGCAACTGTTTATTTTTTTCCATATTTAAACATTTCTGACAGCCAGACCTGGCTGAGCCAAGCAATGGAGCTTTGTGAATGAACCCAGTTCCTGGTGTCTGTGTGTAGAGGGCTTTGAAGGAACCTCTTCTCCTCTGGAGCGCGCGAGTTGGGTCTGCCTTAGGGACGTGGGCGACTCTGCGTTACATGTGTGCTGATTACGTGCCGGGCTTTGATTAATGGCTCCTCATTCTGCCTGGCTCCCAGGACGCTCTTGAAAACAAGATGTTTCATTTCAGTGTGCTTTCCTGGTACATTGATTCCCGTAAATAACGGAGTGCAGACTCTGTCCACCTGGAGCAGTTCAAAGAGCAGGGGGCCTCATCCAGCCCTGGGCTGCCTCGCGCCGCACTGGCCACTGCTGCACACCCGGTGATGCTTCCCTTTGCTTTTTGGTGCCCAGAGGTGTGGGGTGGAGGAGCAACCCTCCTTTGTGCCACCAGAAGCAGGTCAGCCTCAGTTTCCCCTGCTTTTATGTGCTAAAAAAACCCTCTGAGTGCTTTTAGACACAGGAGGAAGCAATGCGAACCAGAAATGCTCTGTGCAGCGCCTTGTGCTTGTTCCCCGCCAGCACTGGGCGATGGGGAGGTGTGACAGGGATGTGCAGAGAGTGGTCCAGGGTTGCCACTGGCCTTGTGTTCGCACCCGGTGTCCCGCACGACACTGCTGCTCCAGGAAGGTGAGACACGGCAGAGGCAGCTTTGCAGGTCACTCACAAGTGTTGAAACCATGACCAGAAGCAAAACACGATTTAACTCTGCCGTGGCTGGGGTTAACTAAAATAATCTTTTTGCTTGAGGATGTGACCGCAGCGTGTGATTGCAGCAGCTAACAGCGAAGGAGAGGGTGGGCTGGGTTCCCTGGGTGCCCCTGTTGCCCCACAGCAGTGCAGGGCATTGGTTTGTCCTCCCGATAGGCTTCAAAATTGAGTAATTAGCGGCATTTCTCCCAGCTGGAAGGAGCTGGGTTCCTGCCGGCACTGCACAGGGAAGGTGCTTCCTGCACGTGTGCTGGCTCGGGAGTGGGCAGAGGTGGGCAGAGCAGCGGGAAGGGTGAGATCCCAGGAGCTGGTGAGATCCTGGGAGCCGTCCCTGTGCAGGGGACAGGGTGATCGGTGTCAGCAGCCGCGAGCGAGGGTTCCAAACCCTCGTGGGTTCGGTGCCAGCGCAGCTGTGGCTGGAGCCCTCCCGGTGGGGTAGGTTAGCGGCGGTGGTGGCGTGCCTCGCCTCGCCTCGCCTCACCTCTCTGGTATTCGCTGCAGCATTGCAGGCAACTCCCAACGCATTCCAGCCCCGAATTGCTCACGTCTCTCCTCGTTCTCCCAGGGTCTCAGTAGATGTGTGGGCGACGCTGGCTGACTTCTGTAACATACTGACCACAGTGAATCAGTCGGAGGTGCCCTTGTACAAGGACCCAGATGACGACCTTGCCCTGCTTAGCCTGGAAGAGGATCGGCTGCTCTCAGGCTTCGTTCCCCTGCTGGTCGCCCCCCAGGAGCCCTGCTACGTGGAGAGGACCTCGGACAAGGTCAGCAGTAGGCCAAACATCCCCCCTCGATTCCTCCAGACTTTTATTCTTGGGAAGTTTTCTGTGCAAACGGAACACGATTAAGTCATTGAGAAGGGTGTTAAGGGAAAATATCGACCTTTCAGCCGCTGACATCCAGCTCTGTGTCATGAAAACCCCTCTCGACTTCCTCTGGTGTGTGTGTGCGCGCTGGCATGTTGTATATACGATCATTTCCTCACTTGTTTAAATAGTGCAGCTTGTGTTGGCAGTGCTCTCGGTGCACTCCAAATGGTTTGCATCATGCTTAAAGCACCCTCCCCCTCCCCCCGGCCACAAAACTCTGCCTTAGGAAGGCAGCCAGGACTTTTTTCCCTCTCTAAAGAGGAGAGTGATAAATAGGTGACTAGAGAGAAGCAGACACCATGTGTTAACGTACAAAAGGCTTTTAGGAATATGAAGCATTCCCAACTGCCCGCTCTCTATTTTCCTTTCTTTGCTCTAGGAGCCCATTCTAGCCTGAACTTTCCTTTGCCTGTTTGTTTTTAGAATAATGAAATCAGTTCCCTTGTTGCTGTGGGGTTTTGGGTCTGTTCTCTGCCACCACCTGGCCAGAAGGGACCTGGGGGCTGCTCTTGGATAACGTGCCTGAACCTGATGGGGGATGGACGAGGCACAATGGCATTTGTTTTGCACACCCTCGGAGGCACGACAGGATAAGAGTGGCTCTCAACAGTTTCCTGCTTGGAGGCAGAAGCGCAGCACCAGGAACGCTGCTAGTCTGGGAAGCCGCAACGTTGGCTCCACGAGCGGTTGGTGCTACGAGAGGAGAAATGGAGGAGCAGGCACCGGTTTCTGTGGAGAGCTCGCATCTGACAGTGGCAACGTCCCCTCCAGTGTGCCACATCTTGCCACTTTCCCAAGTGACAGTGAGAAATTTAGGACCTTTGTCACAGAGGGAGCCAAGAGCTGTGAATTTCTGTTTCAGTTCTCTGTGCTCGCAGTACTGTCGGCAGCAGAGGAGCACAAGGTCCCAGTAATGCGGAGAGCTCTCGCGGTGCAGGGAAGCACCTTGGTGCAGGAAGTCACTGTGGAAAAGTGGAATTTCAAGGCTCTATTTGAAGGGATTGAAACAACAAGCATGCAGTTGCTGTCGGTGCCCTGAGGTAGCCTGTCCCCAGCCTCATGAGGGTTCTGCTGGGGACAGTCCCAATGCCCCAATCTCTGTGCAAAGGCTCTTTCCCAGCAAACAGGAACCCCTGGCAGGCAGTGAGGGGGCTGAGCAGCCCAGTCTGGTGCCCCATAACTTGTGGGAGAGGGTTGGTATTCCCTGAACTCTGCCTTTCCTAACCACACACACCAGTTTATTCGGAGTGCCATCTACCTGCCCTGCCAGGCACTTACGCTCGTGTCTGTGAAAGAAGAGGCGTATCTTTGTTCTGTAGCTACACCTGAGCTGTATTTTCTCACTGAATTGGCTCTCTTTGGCCCTGGTCTTTTACAAACTGCACAACACCACTGGTGGGAACCGGTGCCCTTTGCAGTGTGGCAGAAGCCACCTGGACATCTGTGATCATCAGGTGCAGTGGTACCAGCTCAGCTTTGCTGAAGAGCCCAGAGAGAAGGAGCCAAGCCTGGCTGTGTCCTGTTCCTTTCTTTTTTGCCTACCTCTGTGGGTCTTGTTTGGTTTGAAATAGCTGACTTTGGAATTGTGATCCCACCCAGCAGGCTGGGGTGTTGGCTGATGTTGGCAGAACTCTGAGCCTGTGGTGTGTGCCAGTTGTGTTGTGCCTTCTTCTGGTGTCTGCGTTGCACAGCAAACCCATCGCACAGTGGCAGACGAAGGAAGCCACTGGTGCCAGCACCACCCAGAACATGCTGAGCAGAAGCAGCAGTTTCTGCAAGGTCACAGCTCAGGAAGGACATGGATCTGTTTGGAGTGAGTCCAGAGGAGGGCACGGAGATGATCCAAGGGCTGGAGCACCTCCCATATGAGAACAAGCTGGGAGAGTTGCAGCCCAGAGAAGAGAAGGCTCCAGGCGGACCTTAGAGCAGCTTCCAGGACTGAAAGGGGCTCCAGGAAAGCTGGGGAGGGGCTCTTGACAAGGGATAGCAGGGATAGGATGAGGGGGACCGATTTTAAGCTGCAAGAGGGGAGATTGAGATGAGATCTTAGGGAGAAATGTTCTTCTGTGAGGGTGGGGAGGCCCTGGCCCAGGTGTCCCAGAGCAGTGGTGGCCGATCCATCCCTGGAGGTGTTCAAGGCCAGGTTGGATGGGGCTTGGAGCAACCTGATCTTGAGGTGTCCCTGCCCGTGGCAGGGGGTTGGAAGTCTATGGGCTTTAAGGTCCTTTCCAACCCAAACCATTCTTTGATTCTATGCTTTTTCTTGATCCAGTACTGACCAGTAGTTGTGTTAATGGTCAGACTGGTGAAATGGCAAGTATTTACTTCATGGAAGGCAAGCAAGAGGGCTATGGGAGGACCGGTGCAACAGAGCAGAGATCTCAAAAGCCTGACTTCCGAGAAGGGACTGTAAGAGCTGGAGCTCTTTAGTCTAGAGGAAATTCAGGGAAAATGCTGTGTGCTGTTGCAGAGAGGAGAAGAACAAGCTGTGCTCCAGCTCTGCGCTGAAGAGCACGAGAAGGAATGGGCATCAGTTGAGCAGACTTCAGGCAAGGCTTCATACCTTTGAGTAGTTAAGCACTTGAAAGCAGCCCCCTCAGCAATTCTGCTCTCAGCTCTGGAGATTTTTAAAAGCAGGCTAGGTGGCTCTATCTGGTATAGCTTGGCTGGAGGTGGATGCCTTGGAAAAGGAGGCAAAATGACCTCTTTGGATGCTCCTACCCCATTGTCTGGGGTCTGGTAGTGCTGTAGAAAGGGGCTGGAGTGGCAGCTGCATCATCAGGGTTTGTACGTCAAGGATTTTCAGGACATGGTTTAGCAGGCACAGTGGGATTGGGCTGACGGCTGGACTGGATGAGCTCAGTGGTCTTTTCCAACCTTAACGAGTCCATGATTCTTTAATATCTCACCTTACTGATGCTCCAAACCCTTCCCCCATGCTTTTGCATCACAGTTTTTTAATAAATATGTAAAGTTGTGGAGGAAATGGATCTATTGAAAGGCAAGACTGGAGAGTGTTGGGCTAAAATGATGTCAGGTTATTGGCTCCACTGAGAGGATGAATGTTTTGTAAGCCATGTAGGACAAACTCGGTGCTTCCCACTTCTTTCTGTTCTCCACGTCCCATTTAGCAGATGGAGTGCAGCGTTCAGCCAGAGTTTCTCAGCAAGAATTTGAGCATTTGGCCTGGCTCTTATTTTGAGTGAAAATGTTCTGACTCCGTTTGCTGCCATGAAGCCGTGCATTCGGATTCCTTCTGGAGCCAGGGTGACACTTAGAGCTTCCCATTGTCTCTTGCGCTGCCATTGAAGCTGTAACCAACAAAAGCTGGCTCCAGCAGGAACACAGCTTGGTGATGATTTCCTGGGTGCGTGTTGGGCAGATCTCCATCGCCGCTTGTGTGATGGAACTCCAGCGAACGTACCAGTCAACAGCAAACTATGCAGCCCGGTGCCGGAGCCATCAGACTGCGTCTGCAGCATTCACAGGGGAAGGAGACACTGCCAGGACCTCAGTCCCCCATCGTTGTACCTGAGACAAGAGCAGGGAGCAGCAACGTGGCAGAGTTAAGAAGGAAGGTAACAACTGTGGATTCATCAGGTGGTGTGTGGTGCTGCTGGGCGAGAATTTTAGTGGAACACACTTGGGTTGTGTTGAGGTTAAAGCAGTCCTAGGGCTGGTGCACCTGAGGTCTGTTCCTGTGCAGTTCTGGGAGCCCAGGGCATGTCCTGGTTTCTTCAGCTCTCGGTGAATCCCATTGTCTCGGGTGCGTCCTGCTCTGCAGTGCCCCCACGGAATAGAATCATAGAATCTTTAAGGTTGGAAAAGACCTCTAAGCTCATCGAGTCCAACCACCAGCCCAGCCCCACCGTGCTCACTAAACCATGTCCCCGAGTGCCATGTTTACTCATTTTTTGAACCCCTCCAGGGATGGAGACTCCACCCACTCTTTTGGTAAAGATGTTGTTCCTGATATCCAATCTAAACCTCCCCTGGTGCAACTTGAGGCCATTTCCTCTTGTCTTATCCCTTGTTACCTGGGAGAAGAGACCAGCATCCACCTCGCTACAACCTTTTTTTAGGGAGCTGTAGAGTGCAATGAGGTCTCCCCTCAGCCTCCTTTTCTCCAGGCTAAACAACCCAGGTCCATCAGCAGCTCCTCGTAACCCTTGTTCTCCAGCTCCTTCCTCAGCTCCGTTCTCCTTCTCCAGGACCTCAGTTTCCTTGTAGTGAAGGGCCCAAAACTGAACCCAGGATTTGAGGTGCTGGTGGCAAGGCTGAAAGAGGGGCTGCAGATCACCCAGCAGGGAGGTCCTTCTCCTCCAGTGGCATCACTGATGCCTGCATCCCTAGAAGAAGATCTGTATGGGATCACCTCGTGCATCACCCAAGCGTGTGCCTGTGTTGTGGGCTCTGCCCCACGCCCCAGCCAGAGAGCTGTGGAGGAGAAAGTGTTAATGTCCCTTCCCACAATAAACCTCTCTGCATGGGGGGTCCTGAAACCTGAATCCCCCTCTCCTCCCCCAGCCCTGACACACGTTAATAAAAGGTTTTTAAACGCCAATAAAAAGGCAGCAGCCCCAGCTCACCAGGTCCGGGGCCCAGGGTCCTTGGGAAGGCACTTCACAAATGTGTTTTTTGCATTTTCAGGCTTTTGGCTGGTGAATAAGATTGAGGAGAAATACTCCTTCCCCTGATAACAATACAGGGAGACGCAGGATCAGCAGTGTGTGGATTAAAACCAGACGGTGCATGATTAATACATATGCTTATAGGGCCAGTCACTGTGGTTCCCTCCTCTCAAACAGAAAAGGCACTTTTTCCCCCTCGTGCATGCTCATGTGCGGAGTGGACTGTCTCAGATCCTCACCACTCGGCTAGGCTCAACTTTGCCTCACCTCCCCAGGCAAGCGAGAGCCCTAAAACACAAGGCTCTGAAATATAACGAGCAGTATTTTACTGCCTCAGCCCTCCAGACTGGGTGCCGTGTGGCTCTTCCAGCTCCAGGGTGGCCAGTTACCTTCCCACACTTGGTGTGGTTCTTGTTTCACAAGGACTTTCTTCTTCCTATTCGTGCTACTCACCTGTTGGTGCAGATAGCCTGAAATCCAAGCTTTGTTCTCCTTAGAAGACACAATTCTCCTTCGAGCAGCCTTGTCCAGTGGGAGGTATCACTGCCCATGGCATGGGGCTTGGTTATGGGTGGACTTTAAGGTCTCTTCCAACCCAAACTATTCTATGATTCCTCTGTACTGTCCGGTCCAGGTGGCCAGTCCAATTTTTCCCCTCTCTGCTTGCCTCAACGTGCTCTACGTTCGTTCTTGAAGCCTTTGAGTTAACTATTTAGGAACCTTTTGGAGTAGGTTTTGTCTAAAATTAGTCCTGTCTTGTTATTCACTTCACTTATTTACAGTATTTCAGTCTTCTTAAGACTTACAGATACCTCTTGGTAAATTGTAGTCATGTCTAATGCCTCTTGGGCAGGCAGCCCCAGGGTTAGAAGCCCAGGAGGAAGAGCTGTCAGAGTGACCGGGCTCTGTCACGCCTCTAAACACCAGAAGGTTTGTCCTTTCTGAGACCTTTTGCCTCCTGGGATGACAGGAATGAATTCCAGGTTAGAGTGGCCATGCTACAGTGATTGAGGGTAGCAAGATTAGGATATTCTGAGAGCACAAAGTCTTTGTAAGCAGAGAGAAAACTCCAGCGAGCAAATGTAACTGTTTTCTCAGCATCCTTTCCATATTCCCATTCCATAGCCTTTGAGCATCTCCCTCCAGCTGGCAAGCAAATGCACTCAGCCCAAGAGAGCGAGAGCTTCCAGCTTGGAGTTTGGTCCAGAGAGGAAAGGGAAACTGTGAGCAGAGATCGGAGCCGCAAGGAGCAGAGTCCAAGAAGGAGTCATCCTTGAAAAACTCCTTCCATTCCTGCCTGCCTTGGTTTCCAAACAAGCAGTGAAAGATCCCTGCCGTGGGCAGCCCTGCTCAGAGCAGGGACTTTGGCCGGAGCTGGCAGCCAAAGGCGCCCGAGTTAGGGATGGTTACATTTTCTGACCAGTATCTGAACTCCATCCCAGCCTCGACCTTCCCTTTTATGTGGTACCTTTGGATTGTAAAAGGCAATTAGGCTAAATTATGGGCCGTGCTGGAAGGTGATGTTGTTGGGTGCTGGAGGAGAGGCTGGATTTCATGCCACCATGAAGGTAGCTTGCAATGTCACCTGCTTTGAACTTCTCGTCTGTCCTTGCGCATCCCTTGAGTGCCAAGGACTTTGTAGGCACTGCAAGAGCCTCTCTTTGCTGGGTGTCGTCGGCACGGTTTGCAGTGGGAATTATCAAGCTGAGTCCGTGTTCTGGGGTCTGGGTGGCAGAGGAGGGGACACCGGTGGCTGTTTGAAGCGGGGCTTCGTAGAAAATAGGCACGAGTGCTGTCCTTGCGGCTGCTGCTACATCTCCTAGGGCTGTGCAGGGCATCTGCCAGGGGGGTTCTGTCATTTATTGCTTGCTCTTGGTTTTTAATCACTATTTAAGCTAAAAGAGTTTTGAGCATAATCATAAAACTGCCTTTCTCCAGCTGAAGGCAACGGGATCTCGGGGCAAACGAGTGTTAGCGCTGTGCGAGGACACTGAATACAGCCCTGGAGAAATTCGCAATGTGGAATAATAGTTCAGGCTCTTAAAAGAGGAGGGGGGGGGTTAGAAAAAAAAAAACCAACTGCAATAAATCTAGCGAGTGGAATCTGAGGGAAATGATCCCATCTGGAAAACTCCAGCACTGGTGCTGCTGAAGGCTTAAGGAGCGATGCAGAGAGCAGAAAGCAAACCCTGCAGTCTGTGGATGACAGGCTGCTTAATTGATGTCCATCGCAACTGGTACTCTGCCAGTTGATGTTGGCCCCCTTCCAGCGTGCTGTAATTTTGGGGCCAGGTGTGAAGCGTTTCTGTTCCGTCTTGTTCCCAAGCACCTACAGAAGCCTTACACATCTCACTCGAGGCTGCAGCCCTGTAGGAAACAGCTGTACAGGTATAGGTGAAAGGAAATGTCACAGCTGGGCTCGCAGGACTCCCCCGCGCCTTGCCGAGGGCTCCAGTTGGGGGGCCCCGCTCCCCAGGCCGGCTTTGGGGAGGTGGCCGTGTCCCAGGCACACCTGCCTGTCTGTCAACGAGGGGCTTGGAACGTCACGGAGCTGCTGGGAAGAACATACAGGGCAGAAACCACCTCTGCAAAGAGGAGCCCACGGTGGCGTGCGTCAGCCCTGGAAGTGGGGAATCCAGCCTGGGAGAGCCCCGGATGCTGGCAAGCCTGGAAAGCTGTGGCAGCTCTTCTGGTCATCTTCGCCCTTAGGAAACCACAAGGAAATTCCCAAGGGGAGAAGAGCAGGTCTTGTGGAAAGCACTGAGCCTTGGTTTCAAGAGAACCCATTGGGATCTTTAGCAAATCACTGCAGAGCCGCTTTTAAAGGGTGCGTTATTTCCAGGCTAAATTTGGGTTGTTTCAGTTTCTACTCATTGAATTTTGCTGTAGGTTGGGTAGTTCTGCATTGCTGTGCTGCCCCCGCCAAGGAAATGTGTCCCAAGTTCCCCTATACCCATCCTCTTCTGATAAGTGAAATAGATGGAGTGAGAGACATGATGGTCTCTCAGGCATGGTTTGGATCTCACCTGGGGCTTCTGAGCTGTGGCTGTCTCAGCTTGATGTGTTGCTCTGTGAGCTGCTGCACTGGCTTCTAAGGAGGAGGTGACCTCAGTTCTTTACTGCTTTCCTCCCTCTCCACTACACCTTGATGCTTTACTGCTCTCCTCCATCTCTACCAGACCTCAGTGCTCTGCTTCTCTCCTCCATCCCCACTAGACCTCGATGCTTTACTGCTCTCCTCCATCTCTTCCAGACCTCAGTGCTCTCCTTCTCTCCTCCATCCCCACCAGACCTCTGTGCTCTCCTTCTCTCCTCCATCCCCACCAGACCTCTGTGCTCTCCTTCTCTCCTCCATCCCCACCAGACCTCAGTGCTCTGCTGCTCTCCATCTCCATCAGACCTCAGTGCTCTGCTGCTCTCCATCAGACCTCAGTGCTCTGCGCTTCTCTGCTCCATTCCATCAGACCTCTTTGCTCTACTTCTCTCCTTCATCCCCACCAGACCTCAGTGCTTCTCTGCTCTCCTCCACCCCACCAAACACTACCAGCATTCTGCAGCATTTTCTCCTAGAGGGACAGCTTGGTGTTTAGCCATGTTAAACGCCGGGATGTTTGCTCATGAGTAGGCGACTGAGCAGTGTTGAGATTTGTGTCTGTTGCGGAATTGCTCTCTTCAGAGACTGCCAGGGCAGGAGACGGTGTCTAATCTACAGGCTTTATCAGTCAAGGTTTTCTTTGACCAGGTCACTGAACCTATTGTTAAGCCGCATAAGCCCAGGCAAGCTCCCCCGTGGCCCCGCCAGCACTGCCCTCCTGTTTACGCTGACATTTTAAGACCTCTGTTGACCAGATTTTAATCCACTCTGTATCCTGTGCACCGCGGTCTCTGGGGCATTCTGGCTTTTCACGTCCTCCTGTCCCAGCTGTGTGGAGCTCGGGCTGAGGACAGCCGCCTGCGTGATGATGCACAGCCGTGCCACCGAGCTGCGGCCACAGCCCGGCATTAACAGATCCCGTAGCCCTCACCAGGCAGGCACAAAGGCAAGGAGGAACGGGTCTGATGGTACCTCCAGCCAGCGTCCCCTCTGGAGACCTGGGGTCCTGCTGCTTTGCTTCTGTTCTGAACCCAAGAGCTGGTGTGAGAGGTTCCACCTCCAACGTGTTAAGATCCAGCCACACGTGTTCTCTTAATGTGCTGTTAGGAGCGTGAGAATGGCTTTGTGGTCTGGATGCTGCTCGCAGGGAAGTACAAGCTGCTGCCTTCCAGGCAGCCCCATGTCTCGAGGGGGAAGCGGGAAGAGAAGAACCAGCATTTGGTGGAAACAACCTTCCCTACCCACGAGATGTCTCTTTTCTCGTACCTGGAGGGAGCGAGCGACACCCCAGTGTGTGGGGGAGCTGTGGGGAATTTGCCAAAGTGGCTTGTGACGTTTCCACTCCTTCCTCCCCTGCCTTCCCGCAGCCTTGGTTCCACCTCTGCCTCCTCCAGGCTTGCCTTGGACAGGGCGCTTGAGCCACTGTGTCAGCTCCAAGTGAATCAGGCAGCCTGGGAGTGAACCGTGCATGTGTACCAGCGTGTGTGCGGTTCCTCGGCCAGTTTGGCTCTGGTGTCAGCAAAAGGCTCTTCTAAAGTGTTTGCTGGAAGCGTGGTGTGATCATCAGCTCAAGGCACCCACTGACAGGGTAAATCAGCCTTGCCCTATGCCTGTTTTCAGGTAGTATTGGATCTTTTCGTGTGGATTAGATGATGCTCGTTGTCAAACATCTTTGGGTCCGTCATCGTCAGGCCAGGTTTGTGTAATGAAATGGAAAATTTCTTTGTGTTCAGTCCTTTTGTCCTCTGAACTGCCTCTAGAGGTTCGGCACGGACCCCTGGGAAACGGGAAATGTCCTATTCAAGGAACTCACTGACTGCGTGTTCCCGGAGTTGGCATCGGTGGAGTGACCTGGGAAGAGAGAGCGAGATCATGGAGGCTCTGGTGCAGCACCTCCTCGGCGTTAGCCGCATGCACCCCTCACCTCCCTTGGGGTTTTCAGCAGGCCTCACTTCTGCCATGCTGGCACAAACCCTGACACATCTGGGTAGGTCATCAGGCCCAGATAACGCATGGCTCTGGCTATAAAAGAGGCATTGACCATGACTTTAGTGTGCTCAGAATGACATATTAGAGTCCAGACCTCGTGGAATTTGCTGATTAGTCTGCAAGTACATCGAAAGGCCTCGTTAAAAGACCATTAACGCTGGATCCCTTCCCAATGAGCCATCTCTTATTGCTGCCCAGAGAAACCTTGAGGAAATGGAAAGGCTGCTCTGGCTGGCCGGGCTGGTCCCTGGGCATGAAGCGTGGCCTCGCCTTGGACAGTCTTTGTGGTGCTCAAGACTTAATGTGGCGCTTCTGATCGTGCGGGAGGACCCTGGGACTTGGGGCTGTCTCTGTGCCTCATTCTTTGCCTGCTGGATCCACCAGGCTCTGGTCCTGAACCCAGTCCTGGGTCTGACTCTTCATCTCTGACCTTTCCTTAGCATTTGGGTGACCCTGTTTCACAGTGCTGCTCGCAGTTTGTCTTTGACCAAGTGAAATGCTTAAAACATCCCTGCTGAAGACGACGGCGGCTGTGGTAGCCACCAACGCAGCTATTGGAAGGACCTCAGGAAACCCGAAAAAAGCCCCAATTAATAACGCCTCATTGTTATCCTGAATAAGAAAGATCCACGTCCTGGGAAGCTTGCCAGAGAAGTGGACTGGGTGGAATGCAGGGAGTGGTCAGCCCAAATAACAGATGGGGATCTACTCTGTCTCTACGGGAGACGGAAGGTGACCTCTGTCATTGAGCTTGGAGTCTGCTCCCCACGTTTCTGCTCCCAGCTGGACCTCACATTGTCTTTGTGGATGCCGAATCCCTCTGCCAGTGCTGGGCTGAGTCTGGGCAAGGATGGAGAACGACAGGCTAGAGCTGTAACTCTCAGTGTCCTCCTGCTGTCACATCCCCAACCAGAAAGAGGAGACACCATCGTGGTCTTATTTCTTATTTCTTGTTTTCTCTTCTCGCCGTCATTGAAGTCAAAGCACTTCCCAGGCATTAATGAACGTATCTCCACAACACGTTATGCCAGAAGGAAAAGCAATTTCCTTGTTAGAGATTGGCAACAGAGGTACGCGAGGCTGAGGGACCGACCCAGGTCCCACAGGAAGCCTCAGCTCCAGGATGAGAACAAACCCCTGATACCCAGGATTTGAGGCCAGTGCCTCAGCCCCAGGCCACCCGCGTCCCTGAGGAAGACGAGGGGGCACTGAGGGAAGGTTCACAGGGAGGCGTTAACATTCTTCCCAACCATAGGCCTTGCGTGAGCAGCGTTGCTGCTGGTCTGAGTCTGTGGTGGGGCAGAAAAAATGCTGGATATTTAATCCAGATAATTTAATCACATTTTTCCCCATAACATATTTGCATATATTTACTTAAACATATGGTAAGCCCCATCATTTGGTTAAATTAACAAAATGTGCCGTTGCGTTTTGCGTGCCAACATTTTACATAAAGCATTTTCTCTGCCGTGTAGCAAATATTTGACTTTATCTATCATGAAGAGAGACAATAATTGTAGATCTTTCTCCTTTTTGTCTTGATGTCCCCAAATGTCACTGCCCTTGCGAGAGGCAGATGCCTTCATCACCAGAAACTCTTAGTATGAAGATGAAGGTCTTTTCTGAGGTCTGAGGAGTTACTGCCTGCCTGGTCTGCTTGGTTTGTGAACAACAGAACAGATTTGCACTTTGAATCCATATTTACCTTTAGCATTAATGATGTTAGGTTTATTATAGCATCCGTAACTATTGAAGGAAAGAGATTTATGTCTGTAGACAGAGGAAGATGGAGTTTGCTCTGTCGTTCTGATGCTGTGTCAGTTCATCTGGTCCATGCGTGATGTTTCCCATGGAGAAGTGGCCATGGAGCAGCTCAGGGACACAGCTGCTGATGTGGGTTTTTGGAGCCTACCAGCTGCTGCTGCTGTACCGCGTTCCTGGTGCTGAAGTCCTTTTGAAGACCACGCTTGCTCTCCTAAGTTGCCAAGATGCTTCTTTAGCTTGTACCCGTTGCCAACTCATATTGTTAGCTCCCCTAGCACCAGTATCATTTTATTTCACCGTCTGTCTTGATGCACGATGATTTGCTCAACGTTGATCTGAACTTTGCAGAAACCTAGTGGATGAAATGCTCTTAGCGGTCCAGTCCGTGGGAGCTGAGTTTGCTCAGCCCTTGCCTGTTCTCACAACTGCAGCTTCAACCTTCTTTAAGACACCAGCATCCTCACCGGCTTCAGAGTTGCTTGTGAGCGACCACCTTGATGTGGGAAAGGAGAGATCCTCCAGGTACTGACATGGAAGGACCTCATCTTGTGGAAGTATGTATCTGCTAAACATAAAACTGTCTTAATCAGGTAGGAAATACTGGGGTTATAAAGTTGAATCCATATAGACTGGAGAGCTGGAAGGGGAGCTGTGTGGATGGGTTTGGCTGGGTGGGGATGGGAGCGAATATCTACGTGGATGCATTGCGTCATTCTGTCCTTGCAAGGAGGAGGAAATGCTGGCTGAGGGCAGCAAAGGGCTCACAGCTTCGGAGGTCCCAGCAAGTCACGGTGTAGCTCTTTTGGTGGTTTAGAGGTTGAACGCCTATGGCAGCGTTTCTGAAAGTTGTATGTGATCCAGAGGAGGTGACAAAAATGTGTAGACATGGTGCTGTGAGGGACATGATGGTGGATTGGGCAGTGTTAGGTTTAAGGTTGGACTGTGTGATCTTAAGGGTCTTTTCCAGACTAAATGGTTCTCTGTGTGCAGCCGCTGCTCTCCATGTTCCCTGCCCATGGCGTGATCTTGGGGTGTGTTGGCTGTCCGTGGCCCAAGCGGGACTGGTTTGCTGTCAGCAGTACACGGGAGGGCTTGAGGATCCACCCATACTTGTTCTTCTTGGTGTCTGCTGCTTTTGTGTTCCCAGTAGCTGGGAGAAAGTTGTTCATTCCACTGGCAGGGTGGCACTTTTAGGTTGCCGAAGGATCCAAAGCTTGGCTTGGCTGCTGGATCCCATGGGATATGGAGCTGCCTTCCTCCCTGGGAGGATCTGAGCATCTTCAGCGCTTACCCCGTGGAGACAGCAGAGCTCTTATTGTAGTCATTCTTTGCTCCGCAGCATCTCGGTCCATCTCTAATCCCCTTTTCAGGATGAAAACCACCACTTTGGAGAATGGTTTATTTAGATGAGTTATTTTATGTGGGTTTTGGTCTAAAATGAAACATCTTGACGTGGTGAAATGTGAGGACAGGAAAGAATTAGATGGAACTTCTGAGAGACTTAGCATGTATGTGCTAATGGGGTATAATTTCTGTCCTGCCATGTCTCTCCTCATCCACTGGAGCGCATGGGCTGTTCCTGGTTGTGATGAAACCCTCAAAGCCTGCTGTAGATGGCTTCAGGGCAGTCTGGTGATGAAGAGGAAGCCTGGTAGACTGTTACCCCTCAGAGATGCACTACGTGTTCCCATCCCATCTTGGACAGTGCTACTCCTTTCCTGCAGGCACCTCGCTCCTCCTGGAGCTCGTGGGTCTCCTCTTCCTTTGGACAGGATTCCCACTTTTCAGCTCTTCCCAGATTTCACCTCGGTTTCCCCTTTTTTAATAGGAATGCTTGGCCTCTTGCACTCGGGCTCGGGGAGGAGCAGCTTGTTTCTGTAGCTGGCGGGGTGCCAGATGTCATCACTTCAGGCAGTGCCACGCTGCACATCTTCAGCAGTTTGAAATGGAGAGACAGAAAGAGACAGATAAGATCAGCAGCTTTAGGTGATGGCATTGTTTCAAATAAACCATGCATGACCCAAAGCTTCCACTTCAAATGGGGAATGAAATTGCTTCATCCTTTGACAGCTTGCTCCATGAAAGAAATTTATCTTCCCTTAATTACTTTAGATCCCACAAGGCTGTGTACAGTAATTTCTAGGAGATAATTATATCAAATTAAAAAAATATGGGACTATCTGACTGCTGAGCAGGAACACGGTGGCGAGAGAGCAGGAAGGAAAGAGGCACCACCGCTGAGTCCTGCTCCAGGTTATCCCTTCCTCTCCTTGTGGGCTGCAGGCACGGCACTGGGGGACCTCAGGAGAGTCTCTGCGAGGGACTGGGTGCTCGACCACAGAGTGGAGATGGGAATCCTGCTCTTCCAGAGCTTCTTTGAGATCCTACCTTCGCATCCCTCCTAGGGCATGACGGGGATTTCCATCACCCATACCTTGACACCTGGGGACAGCGAGCCTTGCCAGGCAGGGCTTGGCAGTGCCTTCATCCGCTCCATTCTCTTGCGTGGTTGGACACCAGAGCTGAGGAACGAGAGCTTGTTGATTTAAAAACATGTATATTTAGAAGCAGCGTGTAAACTTCCTGCCCAGGCTGGGATTGGATTCTTGACTATGTTTGAGTTTCCAGTTTTCATTTCCTTTGCCCTCATACTTCACATTGTGTATCTCCCAGAGTGTGCCCCAGACTAAGCTCTCCTTAACCCTCCCTCGCCCCACATTTTTCTCTCATTATTTGCACATCAGTTCCAGTTCTTCCAGGAAGCAGCGTGTCTCCCGATAGTCACGCTGTGCCATGGCCGAGCCTGGCCTCCTGCAGGTCTCTTCCATCCCTCTGGAAGTGACCTCAGACCCAAGCTGGGGCCTGCAGCAGGGACAGAACTGCTGGCAGTTGCCATCTCTTGGAAGAAGACAAACTCTTTTGCTACAGATTGAAAACCCAGAGTGACATCTCTCTTTCTAGCTCATAGGAGACAATCACTCACCAGTTCTAGGAGGGGTAAATTGCTCCATCATCTCAATCTTCTTCTCTCTCTTCTTTAAATCAGACTGCATGCCCTTAGAATAATTTGCTTAGAAAAGAGCTTTGAGATCATTGAGTCCAACTGTACCTATCCACTACTAGACCATCCTTGAGCACCTCATCTTTTAAACCTCTCCAGAGATGGAGACTCAACCACCTCCCTGGACAGCTGTTCCAGTGACTGAGAACCCTTTTGGTGAAGAAATTCTTCCTGATGTCTAATTTGAACCTTCCCTGGCACAACTTGAGGCCATTTCCTTTCATCATCTCGCCTGTCACTTGGGTGAAGAGGCCAACACCCACCGCAGTCCAGCCTCCTTT
Organism: Cuculus canorus; assembly: GCF_017976375.1. Taxonomy (NCBI): domain Eukaryota; kingdom Metazoa; phylum Chordata; class Aves; order Cuculiformes; family Cuculidae; genus Cuculus; species Cuculus canorus. The sequence continues at coordinate 5,263,367 of NC_071420.1, forward strand.
CAGGCAGTTGTAGACAGTGGTAAGGTCTTGACTGCTTCGTGTGACAGCTCCTGCCCTGCTATTGCCTTTACAGCCCTTCTCCTGGGGACAGGGAGAGTTTTGTTGCCCCCCCAGGGCTGTGACAATTTCTGTGTGTGTGATCCTGCATGGGCTTTGAAATGGTTGTCAACAATCTTGGGCCAGAACTGAACTCCTCCCCACCCCTGTGATGTGCAGGCTGGTTTTTGAAGTGCGATGCTTCTTCAGCTGTTCCCAGGAAGTCTGCAGGGGAGCCGTGTTTGTACTGAGGAGGTAAAGTCCCCGTGTGTTTCTGGAGGGGATCTACTCAATGGGCTCTTTGATGTCATCTCAGGTTTTGGACTTACATCAAGTAAGTGTAAGAAAGAAAAGAAATGTTAGAACATTTGCACCTGAGGAAGGTAACCTGTGGCTGTCCTGATGTCTAAGGAAGAAATCCACGGCCACCGGTAGAGCTGTGACCCAGAGCGGGGAAATGGAGGGTTCTGGTCCTTAAAGCTGCCCACCTGGACAAGCTGGCTCCCAGGGTTGTCTCAAGTGGTGAGATGGGAGACTTATCACATGTGAAATGTCTCCTTGAGGCAACCCTCAAGCTTAGCACCGTCCCCATGTGCTGTTCAGGATGCCGCTCATGGTTAACCTCATACACCCTGAGCACAGACAAAACCAGCCCTCTGAGATGTTCCCTGATGGTTTGGTTTACCTGCGCCAAGCTGAACAGCCTCTCCAGTCTCCCCGTGTCTCTAGAGCCCGAGCAACCCAACACTGGGGGGGTGACCATCCCCATAGTTTGTGCATCATCTCCAGTTCAGATCTTGTGGTGCTCCCACAGGGCTTGCATTTAATCATCTTGGACTCAATGATCTTAAAGGTCTTCTCCAGTCTAAACGACTAAACGATTCTGTGATCTGGCCTGGCTGCCCAAGCCCAACACTCCTGACAGCTCACGCATCCTTCTCTTCAACTGCAGTTTATCGTTACCTTTTTCTGTATGAGAAGTCCAGACAAAGCCTGGCGCGTGGCAGTGGTCAGCGGTGTCCTCAGCGACCTCCGCAGCCCCGATGGCCTTTCCCCTTTTGTGGCCTCCTTCTGGGAATGATCCGGGGCTGCTCTGAGATTTTGGTTCCTTAGTCCCAGGCTCAGGGAAGAGAGGCTTATGGCAGAATTTAATTGCTTGAGGCTGGGAGACTCCTTTCCTCCCACACGGTTGTGTGGGGACAGATCTCGCTCCTTTTTTTCTCTGCTTTCTTGACATACTTCATCACTTACTCCTTTTTTGTCCCTCTTAGTGAAGAAGAGCTCACCTAAAGCTGTTGGAAGTACAGTTTCTGCTCTCAGTCCTTTCACAGACCTGGCTGCCCTGACGGCCAAAGCCTCTGGGGACGAGCGAGGGGGCTGCAAGGGGAAGGGCACCCGATTGCCAAAGCTGGCAGAAGAGCATTTAAGAAACCGAGAATTCAAGGAGCTCTGATCTGCCTGGAAGCTGCTGCTCCCGGCACAGTCGGCGTTTTGTTTCAGAGCCCATGAGCAAAAGAGTTAATGATGATCCCAGATGGCTTCAGAGTTCGCCTCTTGCCACCCCTTCCTGTTCCCTCAGGATCTCAGATGGTGGCGGGAGATGAAGTAAAATTCTAGAGTTTGTTGTAAAGTTCATCTCTCTCCCTAAATCATGCTGGAACTTGTGCGTGCGGTGCTGGCAGCTTCAAGGGGATGCTACCTGGTAATTAATTAGTTGTCAAAAGACAGCCCAGAGGTTCCAAGTCTTTATATTCTTGCTAATAGAAATTGCTCTGATTACATTTTCCCCCTCGGCTGGAGGGCTGAGGAGTGCAGAGCAGGAGCTCTGGTCCATGGGCAGCTGGAGCACGCCTGCCTGTCCTTTGTTGGGACTCCTCTGAGCGTGCTAGCACACGCTTCCGCAAGCACAAACCCCGCGGGAGCCCAGGCTTTGCCAGCCGGTTCTGCTCCTGTTTCTCATCGCACGCTTCCCCTGCCTTTGCAGGTGCGCCCTGCCACGATTTCCCTTCAGCTCCTCCACGGGGGCTTCCCTTGGCATCATCATTCCCATCGGCATTTCCCCTGCAACCCCTCCCCAGCCTGCACAGAGGTGCTTCACATGTTTGCTTTGCAGAGCTCTTTCCTGGGCTAACCTTAGAGGAACGTTCGGTGTCTACAGTGATCCCTCGTGTCTTGCTCAGCCTCGCTTCTGTTTTCTTCTTTATCCCTGTGCTTCTGCAGTTGGTTCTGAACAGATTTAGGTTACTTCTTGCAGAGAGAAGACTGTGTTGGAAAGCCACATGAGAGGTGTGTGGATGTTCCAGTCCTTTCTCAGCCAAGCAAGGCACCGTGCGCACAAAACTCTCTGAAGCTGAGGTATCCAATGGTTTGTTAAGGGATCATTTGCGGTTTTGTCCCATCTTTGCAGAGATTTTCTGCTGACGACTGACAATTCATAGAATCATGGAATGGTTTGGGTTGGAAGGGACCTTAAAGCTCATTCAGTCCCACTCTCCTGCCACACACAGGAATACCTCCCGCTGGATCCAGTTGCCCAAAGCCCCATCCAACCTGGCCTTGAACCCCTCCAGGGATGGGGCAGTCACCGCTGTTCTGGGCAACCTGGGCCAGGACCTTCCCACCCTCACATTTTTTTCTAAGATCTCATCTCAGTCTCCCCTCTTTCAGGTGAAAACCGTTCCCCTTGTTCTGTCCCTGCAGTCCCTGATCCAGAGCCCCTCCCTAACTTTCCTGGAGCCCCTTTCAGTCCTGGAAGATGCTCTAAGGTCTCCCTGGACCTTTCTCTTCTCCAGGCTGAACAACCCCAACTCTCTCAGTCTGTCCTTGTATGGGAGGTTCTCCAGCCCTTGGATCATCCTCGTGGCCTCGTCTGGACTCACTGAGGTGCAGCAGGGCTGGGAGCTGGGGCTGCCTGGGGGCCAGGACAGGGCGCAGTGGGCAGTGAGGCGAGGGGAAAAGCAGCCCAGCTCTTCTCCTGACCCATCTCCCTTGGGAGAAGAGCCCAGCCGGTGGGCAGGGATGCTGCAGCTCTTTGAGGTCCATCTCTGGTACCTTAGGGAGCAGCTCTGCCCTGGCTGATCCCAGGAAGCATCCCACCCAGCGTTCCTCTGGATGCTGGAAATAAGGCACAGGCAGTGGTGCTGCCGGATGCTCTCACGCCTGCTGGTGCTGTGCCTTCCCTTCCCACCCCCAGGGAGCCGCGCTCCGACCCACCTGACGTGGCTGCCTCTGCCGACATATGGTCCCTTCTCTTTGTGTTTAGTTAAGTGTGGGAGGAATTGATGCTACAACTCCTGTAGCTTTTAAGCTGTTGTTACTGCAGATACGGCCCTGCGAGCAGACGTGGCATCTTTACAAGCGTGGCCCCGTCCCTAACAAAGGCAATTAGGATGCTATTCTGTTAGAGCTGAGGAAGAGAGGTTTCTATAGTGTCTGCAAGGAGCAGTCTGGCAAGGGCATAATCTAATGCAGAAGATGAAGACAAAGGCATTTTGAAGGCAGGATGTGGGGAAAAAGAGAGGTATAGTGAGCTCAGTGGGCAGATCTGCAGCAGGAGTTGGGGTACCGGAGCCCAGCAGCTTGTGGGGCAATGCAGGGGTGAGCAGAGGCGCTGCTCTGGGCAGGTACAGGGAGTTTATCAGCTGGGGAGAAGGAGTGTCTGTGTGTGGGAGATGGTTCGGGGTGAGGAGTGTGAAGTTCAGGCTGCTGGGTGGAAAAAAAACACAAGAGGTGATGACCTGTGTGATCCTGCCGAGCAGCAAGCACAGGAGATGGAGGTGATGGTTGAGGCAGGAGCGGCGCGGGGCTGTCAAGTGGTCTTGAGGCTGAGGTGGTGGCACGGGAGAGCTCAGAGGAGCAGGACAGGGTGGCCAGGACCACTTTTGCCATGTGGTTTGGGGCAAATCACCAGGGGCAAGTCAGGAGGCTGTTTGCAGCCCAGGGCTTGAGCTGCGCTTCGTGCTGCTGGCTCCTTCCTCACTTGGCTTTTCCAGCATCCGAGCTGTTTGTTTGCTCGCGATGATTTCAGTTGTTTTCTATTTTAGCTCCTGACCCCGAGTGCCTGGGCTGGGGCAGGCAGGCACCGTTTGAAAGCCGCCACTTGGCGGCAACAACTGTTCGAGCCGCGGAGCAGCACCCATCTAACCCCTCTTTTCACACACTCGGAGCTTCCCAAACATTAACCTTCGGATTAAAATTTTCCATGCTTGGTCTCACCCCAGATGTGATGTCGGAGCTTTGGTTTGGGTTCATGTTTTTCATGTTTGCTGGATTCGTGTTCTGGGAGAATGAAAGAAATACTTTTCCCATTTAAAAAAAAAAAAAAAATTCTAATCTCTATTTATTTATTTTATTATTATTATTATTTGGGGATCCACCGAAAATGATTGAAGTTTGGAGCTGAAAATAAGTAGCTTGGCTGCAAAAAGCCGATGTGCAGGCACTCGGGGAGGTGAAGCAGCTCCAGGTGAGCGGCGTGGTGGTGGCACCATCACAGCCTGTGCAGCCCACGCCAGGTACATGCGGGCTCTGCCGTGGTGCGAGTCAGGCTGAGTAACTCCACGATTGGAGCAGGGCGGCTGAGGGTTTGGTTTTTTAGTCAAAAGGAAATAAAAAAGTTGTTTTTCAGGCTGCTCTCGCAGGATCACGACGCGGGAGGGACGCGCGGGCTCTCAGGCTGCAGTGAGTCAGGCGCAGGGCTCGCTGTGCTGTTTTCGATCCTCTGCTCCGCGTTGCAGGTCGTGTCATCATCAGATGATGACACGCTGGAGAGCCAGTGGTATGGTCACCCCGGAATGGGAGCGTGGCAGCACGGATCCTGCCTTCAGGCCCCTGCACAGCACCGCTGCTCATTTCTCATTGCTCCCCTCATTTCTTTTGCTGGAGAAGCTCTGCTGCGTTTCATGTAGTAGTGCCCAATGGCTGCACCTTTCCTTGTGGCACAGCCAGTCCCACTCTTGACGCTTCCTTGTCCACTTCAGGGCCACCTTGGACGTGCTCTGTGTTTCCCTACATTGATTTTTTCCTCCTGGCTGCAGCATCCCTCCTCTCTGCCCTAAGTCTGCTCGCTGCTCATCGGGTGGGGACCTGTGCTGCTCACACTAGCACTGTAATGTCTGGCCGGCAGCTCTGCCAGAGGCCAAAATTGGCTCTCGGTGCGTGGCTGGATCGCGAGGACAGTGTTAGATGGAGGGTGGAGTGAGTGAATACCCCTCTCTTCCTACTGTGCTTTCAGGAAATGTCTCTAATGCAGCTGTAAGTGTGAATGAAGTCAAAAGGATGGATCGGTGCCCCCACTCCAGCCCACCCCACTTGTCGGGGCCCATCCAGAGTCCCCACCCTATTGTTCTGGTTCAGCTCCTCCGTTTCGGGGCAAGGGGCCCTGCTCTGTGCTCAGCATCCCGCTCCCGGGAGGAGGAGCTCTGCAGAAAACAAAGACGCAGCGAATAGTTTTCCTCTCTTGGACAAGCTGCCTTGCCAATTCCTCCTTCCCTTCCATAGGTGTGTTTGCAGCTCTCGGCCTGGCTGGAAGTGAGCAGCTGCAAGGCTCGGGCCATCAATCATTGCCAAAAGAGCTGCGTGTTGGGTATAAGTAGCAGAGCTGTGCTTGCTGCTTCCTTAGAGGCAGAACAGGATCCATGCGGGTTGGAACTCACTCCTAGTTCATAGTTACCTCTCTGGTAGGCTAACGGAGCATGGCTTGCTCGGAGCAACCCCTCCTCGAAAAGGACATGGGCTCTCAGACACAAGAACGTCATCGGGAGTCCCCTAAGTGGCAGCATTTCACTGTGAAGCAAAACACAGCATTTGTCCCTCCCTGAAGTGGCTGCTGGAAGCGGCGCGAGCTGCTTCCCGCCCTGCCCTGAGCTGCTGGGAGCGCGCTGCCAGTGTGGTTCTTGCGGTGGGGGGAAATGCCAGTGTTGCTAATGTCTTTGGGGCTGTGGTGGTGTAGCCGGCTGAGCTGTGGTGGCATTTTTCTGGTGTTATTACATTGTCTTCCATATCCCCACCCTCTGTTTTCAAGGGAATTTAGCAGCGGCCCCGAGAGAGGAGCCAACAGTTGGAGGAACTCCTCCCTGCACACAGCAGCCCCAGCCCCACTAGCAGCTCTTTCACGTGAGCTTTGCTGCTTATTAGTTCAAAGCAAAGCTGCTTCTCTTCCAGCTTCCAAAGTCGAGAGGAGCCAGAATGCGCCGAGCTCCCCAGCAGCAGCCGGGCCGGCGAGGCGTGTGGAGCAGCAGTGGGGCAGCTCGGTGCTGACGTTGCTCAGTCTGGCTTCTGGTTTGTGGAGCGGAGGTTTCTCATCTCATTGCTCTGACTCAGGTATCTGTTTCCTCTGATGTGGGCAGCGCTCGCTGCAGCTTTTGCCCTGGGCACGCAATTGTTCTGTGGTTCACAAGGGCTGGCGCGACATGCAGGCGAGCTCCCCGGGTGCTGCCACGGCCGGGCAGTGGCTCAGGTCCCTGGGGTGATGAAAGCAGCATCTACCACACTGCTACATGCTCTGAACTTCCCTTAAACTTAGTGGGGCAAGCATCCGATTTGTGTCCTAGAATAAAAAGTCTGAAGGAAAACGGAACACGCACAACCTTACTCGACCCAGCGTGTGTGTGCATGAACTCAGATTTGGGGCTACTGCTCCCTGTATCTCACCCACCCAGCTGGTTGCCAGCTCGGACCCTCAGCTCTCAGCTCCCCATCCAGCTCCGTGAAGCAGCAACACTGAATTCCCTTGCTGTGGATGCTTAGGAGGGACCTTTTATGGTATTTATTGGATTGCATTTTCCTGGCCAAACAGCCTTCCCGGAATTCGGTATCTTTCTGCCACCGATTCTAACCACACTAACTAGTTTCCCTAGTGTGGGATCCCAGTTCAGCAGGTTGGGATTGTCACCCTCTGAGAATCGCTTGTGTTGGAGGAAGTGAAAACCCTCATGGGGCGGCTGTGAGCAGTGGCCAGGTGGGACCTGTGCTGCTTTGGGGTGTTTTAGTCTCCCATAGACTCAAAAATCCCAAGTTTCCTAAAAGAGGAGCAAATTGCCAAGACTTTTTATCCTAGTTCAACTATCCACCAGGGCAAGGAGCTGTGGAAGCTAAGTGCAGGATCTCAGATGATGTTCTCTGAACAGAAAGTTTAATAGAGTGTGAGTTTGAAATGCTCGGAGCAGCGGCTGTGCCCTCGGCGAGGGTTTGGTCTTGCAGCTCTTCCTTGCCTGCACCGGGGAATGAAGGGCAGAAAGGGGGAATCGGGGGCTCTGCCTGAGGAACTCCACTTTTTGAAGCCTTTGGCACCTCCGTGAGATATTTAAATGACAGACAGACATACAGGGATCTGTAACTACTCATTTGGTGCCAACTAAACCACAAAGAAGATACAGCATTTGTGGGCCAAGGAAGTTTAAATATTTGTGGTCAAACTTAAAGTTTGACATAAAACTCTCATCTGCGATGGAAGGCGTCCAGGAACTGCATGGAGAACGTATAAGCTGTGTAAACTCACAGGAATGGCTTCCCAAAAGGCTCTGCCAGGGCCAGGCAGAATATTCCAGCTCGTCCTTCTCCTCTCCCTCCTGCTGACGAGGTCAGGAGTCAGGTTTGCGAGGCTCATGGTGGCCTGTTAAGATCGCTGGGAGCGAAAGTCCACAAAGGAATGGGTGTTAGCGGCTAATGCCGTGGTTTCCTTGCTGCCTGTAGCACAGACCATGCTGGAAGGGCGAGGGGTGGACGGTGTGTGCGGGGCAGGTGGGTGCTCGCGGAGTGAGCTCTGGTTTGCACCAATTTTGGCTGGTTTTGTATGGTAGATCCTCAGCCCCACTTCCTCATCCCTGCGTGGTAACTCTTCCTTCCGCCACCCAGCTCTGCACTCCCTCAGCCTTCTGCTACCCCACACAGTGGTGTCTGCTCCTGTGCGACGGGAATCACCGAGTCGCTCTGTGGGTCAAATCATGGAGCGTTTGTTCTGTTGTCTCCATGGGTAAGTCCTCGCAGAAGGTCACGTGCTGTCAGTGAGAGCAAAAAGCTAGCTCTGCCCTGCTTCGTGGAATCACAGAAGGGTTTGGGTTGGAAGGGACCTTAAAGCCCATCCAGTTCCAACCCCTTGCCGTGGGCAGGGACACCTCCCACTGGATCCGGTTGCTTAAAGCCTGGTCCAACATGACTTTGAACACCTCCAGGGAAGGCTTCAGTGCCTGGTGCCTTTATCTGCCTGGCTGCGAAGTGGCTGTAGGGTCTGGAGGAGCTGAGTTGGATCTCCACATAGCCCCACGGTGCATTGGCGTGCTGGGGATGGGACACGCTCAGCAGGAATCATGTATCTTCAGCAGTTCCACTGTGCGAGCACCTTGAGGCCAGCTTCCTCCTGCCCCTGCTCAGGAGGCACTTTCTGAAGCAGGGAGGTTGCCAGATAACCACAACTTTTTCCCCATGGAATGGGCAGCCTGGACTTGGCTCCTGCCCTTTTTTGTTTTCCACGTACCCTGCAAAAAGGAATTTTACTGCTGCAAGAGCGCACTGAGATTCACAGGCGAGATGTTGGATTGAACATTCATCAGCTGCATTTCCCAAATTCCAGGAGAGACAGATCCTAACCCTGGCACAGGAACAGCTTCTCTGGTCACCAGCACAGTGTGGTCCCATGAGCAGATGTCCCCAAGAGAAGCCAGTGCTGAGTAGGGGACGAACCAAACTCGTCCCCAGTGCCAGCGTCTCCCAGAGCGGTGGCCTCAGAGGAAGGGCAGCGGGTGTCCACCGAGAGCAGAGCGGTCCCCTTTCCCTTACTAAGCAATCCTCCCTTCCTCCACTGAAGAGCCTGCTAACCACTTTCTTATCTTTCTTAACTCTGCAAAACAATCTCTGGCAAGGCAGGCATCCTCCGAAATGGCAGAGGAAATACATTCCCCCAGTCCCTGAAAAGGAAAAAAGCTGGAGACTTTTGGAGCAGGGAGAACAGCCCGTGCCCTGCGAGAGCTGACACTGGTGCCGTAGTGGCTTCACTGAGGTTCTGGATCGTGGCCCTCACTCCAAGAAAGACATTAAGGGGCTGGAGCGCATCCAGAGAAGGGAATGGAGATGGGGAAGGGTCTGGAGAACAAGAGTTGTTATGAGGAGCGGCTGAGGGAACTGGGGTTGTTTAGCCTGGAGAAAAGGAGGCTGAAGGGAGACCTAATCACTGTCTGCAGCTGCCTGAAAGGAGGTTGGAGCGAGGTGGGTGCTGGTCTCTTCTCCCAAGTGCCAGGCGATAGGATGAGAGGGAATGGCTTCAAGCTGCATCAGGGGAGGTTTAGATTGGATATCAGGAAAAATATCTTCACCAAAATGGCTCTCCAGCTCTGGCAGAGACTGCCCAGGGAGGTGCTGGAGTCCCTATAGCTGGAGGGGTTTAAGAGATGGACAGATGGAGGTGCTCAGGGATCTGCTTTGGTAGTGGACAGGTGTGGTTGGGCTCAATTCTGTGATTCCCCAGCCTTGGGGGAGGCTTTGCACCTTCTCATCATCCCTGTGTCTTCTCTGTATCACTTCATGGAAGAAGCAAGGCTGGTCTTAGCCCAGCAAACCCAAGTGATGGTGGGCAGCTGGCGCCCTTTCCACACTGCTTTCCAGTTCTCAAGGCCAGTCGTGGCTGAGCTACGTGGCTGAGGTTGGAAAGACGCAGGCATTTGCCAGGCCAAGAGCACATCTGCTCCGATGACTCGTCTGAGACCATGTGCCCCAGCACAGAGGCTGGAGCCGTGCCTCCACAAGGAGGGTGCTGGGAGAGAGGTTTGGCTGAGGAACGGCTACACTTTCTCTTTGGGGAGCCCCTGCTTTGCAGGGAAAGTGGTTCTTTAGCAGTGGCAATGGGGAAGAGCGACTGGAGTGATTCTTGGAGCTTCTCTGTCTTTCTTAGGTGCTTTCTGATGCACCTCTCTGCAGTGATGAAGCATCAGATGTGGATGTGGTGGATCCCGTCCCCATGCCTGCTCTCTGTTCGGTGCGCGGTGCTGCCCATGCTGCCCCTGGGTCCTGAAGAGCCAGGGCAGCAGCGAGATACTTGGCCGCCTTGGTTTGATCCCTATTGCAGCCACAGTTGTTCTCAGGTCACACACAGAGTTGCAGGCATGTGGGAGCTGCGTCTGTCGAGCCTGGGTGTGGGATTAGTCGAAATGTGCAGTTTCTCTGCGAGAAGCTGTGGCTGAAGTCAGCTCTCGGCTGCAGAAACCAGGGTTGCGATCCAGCTGCGAGTGCCGCTGCCCAGCTGTGACGGGTGCTTTGGTCCTCCCTCCCCAGGTGGCCAAACCTCTCCAAGCTGGATTTGGAGCTGGGCAGGGTGAGGGGCTCCTCGGACCACAGCTGACCTGGGAAACAAGCCCGGAGAAGCTGGGCTCCTTAAGCCCAGAGTTAAGCCCAGCCCAGTTTTCGTGCAAGCCTGCGAGATGAAAACCCAGAAGGGTGAGACCAAACCGAGCTCTTCCCTCCACGCTGCACTGGGCTGCCCTCCGAGCTGGCTTCCCGGGGATGGGAAGCGGTGGCACAGGGCACTGGGAGCATTTTTAGCCCCGGCCTGCATGGATGGCTGAGTAGGGTCAGTGCAAATGTTTCAGCTGGGCCATGCAGACGCCGCGTAGTTGAGATTGTTTGGGGCTCCCTTGGTTTCAGCATCGTTCAGCTACTTAAGCTAAGCCGTGTTTAAACCAACACAGCAAAAACAGTGTTATCCCCACGCTGGATTGGGCTGGAGCTTGGCTCTGACTCCCACTCCTGTCCCGTTCCCATCTCCGGATCTGGGATGGGATCTCTCCGTGCTATGACTCAAACTTCTCATGTCCTTTTCCCCTTCTGAATCCAGCTGTCAGGATGTGCTCGTGTCTCCCCCTTGCACACAGGAATGCAGAGCGGCCGATGGCAGCCTGTCCTCTAAGCAAACCCTTCATCAAAGCCACTGCCTCTTGTTTGCTTGCGGAGTGTTTTTACCGAGACAGAGAAGCTGCCGAGCCCTCTCCACACGCTGCCACTGTCAGCATGGCATTGCTGGAGGCTGCCGTGGATGCAGAGCACCCCTCTCCAGACCAATTCCCCCCAGGATGTGGCTGGTCCCCGCGGCCGAGCGGGGCTCCCCTGGCCAGCTGGTTTGGCTGCCGGAGGCTCTTTGGCCCAGCTGAAGGAGTCTGCATTCCTGCCTCCCAGTTATTTGCTCTTTAGGATGCTGTGTAAAATTAACAAGTTGTAAAAGTTGATTGAAGGCGGCGGTGGGTGTGACGGCAACTTGCGGAGCTGTGGGAGCTCCGCGTGCGGAGCAGCAGCAGCAGAGGGGCTGTTCTTCCCTGGCTCCGGGTGCTGCTGACCCAAAGCGAGAGTGGGGCTGGTTTCTGGTGGTGTCACCCCACCAGCACCAGGTGCACGTTTCCCCTCCGGGCACAGCACTGGTGGCTCTTGCAGCGAGTCCCTTCCCTGCCTTTCAGTCTCGTGGAGCACACGTGCTGGTGTCAGAGCTGCGTCTCCTTCAGGCTGGGTACCAACGAGTCCCCTGCCCTGCTCTTGTTGAAGAGCAGTGGGAAGCTTTTCCCTTCAGCCCTTTTTATCTGAGGGAGGAAATATAGCCAAGGATGTAGAGGGGATCGGCTTCATTAGAGCTGGGAACCCCTTGTTAGACGTAGAGATCCTGCTCACTGCTGGCAGGAGGTGACACACGCAGAGTCCGGGTGGCACTGGTGTTGTAAAGTGCTTTGGAAAGCAGCAGTTGGGACAGTAAATCCGCAGCCCCGTGGGTCTCTCCAGGCAGGCTGCGTGTGTTAATGTGTGTCCCGCTGGGTCCTGCTCAATGATCAGTATGGTAGTGTGTGACCCGTGAATTAGCAGTCGGAGCGCTAATGAGCCTGCTCAGCCTGCCCAGCAGCCACCGGCTGGGGCTGGGAGCTGGTGGTTACCCTGCCTGATGCAGCAGGAGGTTAGAAACCTCTCATCTCCACACCGGATGAGATCAGGCTGGCGATCGGGGCCGCTGCAGCCAAAGCCACCTCTGCCCTGCGCCCGGTCCCCAACCATGTGTCACCGCGAGGCACCGCGGTGGCGAGGGGCTCAGCAGTGCCTCGGCTGCATACATCCCTGGGGAACTGAGCCCGGGTCACGGTCGGGGGCACCAGACCACTTCAGCAATTCTCAGTTTCAGTTTTCCTTTGAGAGCGGCTGCGTGCGTGTCAGCCCTATTTTAATACCCAGCGATGACTTGAAGCCAGGCTTTCAGTTCCTGCTGTTTCACTGTACGGGCGGAGGGGGAAGGGCACACGGGGTGGCTGTATTCCTCGCTGAAGCCTGGGTGTCTGCTGCCACATCACCAAATACATCCCCACAGTGTCATTTGGTACTTGCCCGTTCCTTTGGGAAGGGTGGGCAAGGCAATTCCTCCACTCCGGCAGCGAGGAATTGCCACGTGAACCAGCAAGCGCCTTCATGGCCGTTCCCTCTGCTGGGGGCATCCTGGCACTGGCGCGGACACTTGCATTTCCACTCCGAAACGGGAAGTTTCTGACAAAAGTGGGTGTCACAAAAGTGACAAAGGAGAGACCTGGGTGCCAGTCACAAGTCACTTCTTTCCCAGCATCTCCAAGGCTGGGTTGCCCCACGGCGGGGCCAGCCTGGCTGCCGACAGCCCGGGGCTCTGCTGCATCCTCCTCAAGCAGGGCTGCACGTGACGAGGCTGTGTAGAGCATTTGCTCCTTCCCTGTTTTTCATTCATGTGGGCTGGAAAAATGTGTTCATGCGATGAGTTGCTGTGGCATTATGTCATGGGTCTTGAGTTGGGCTCCTTTCTCCCCAGCAGATGCGCTGGATTTAAGCATCGGGCTGTGCTGGCTTGGCAGGAATCTGGTGTTTCCTACTCGTTTCTTTTTCAGGGGACAAAGGATTGAACCCACCTGCCCTTGTCCTGAGACCCAGCCATGGGTGAAGGGAGTTCTTCTGCATTATGCCTGATCATTCCCAATCCGGGGGGACCTGACAGTGAGATTTAAGCTTTGGCTGTGCAGAGGAGGCTGTGCTGCAGCTGTGTCATTGTCCACATGAAAACCTCATGGTTGCTAAACTGGATGTGATGGCTTTTATTTCTAGAGGTGTTTTGAGAAATCCCGAGGGAATGGTTGCAGGCTGGAGTGGTCATCGCTTTCCCACCTAGCCAGACAGTTCTTGCATCCCTTTTCCCAGTGCTGCTGCTGGCAGCTGCATCCTGGCATCCCATGGCACATGGGTGCTGGCAGCAGGGACTCAGCTCCCGGTGCTGCCGCACACACATCCCTGCGGCTCTGCCGGTGCTTGCCTGGCAGCGTGGGCACAAGGGAACTGCTGATACCAGGACTGGAAAACCCCTGGGTTGAAGGCCTCCGGGTGAGTCAGGCCGGGGCTCCGCAGGGTTCACCCATCGAGCTGGGGTGAAGCAGGCAGTGAGGTTTCCACCACTTCCCCCCAAGGCTGCTGCAGCCCGGAGCTCTCCGGAGGGAGGTTTCCCATGACAGTCATTCCCATTTAGCTCTTATTCTCTTTCCTTCTAACTTTCCCCCCTACACTTTCCTAAAGGAGAGCCAGGAGGATGGGAATGTTCCTGCAGTGACACTTGCTGGGATTACTCCTGGCTGGATGTCCCAGGCATCAAAGGGCTCTCCTAGGAAAGAGAACCCCCAGCAGTCTGTCCTGTTCCTGGGGCTGCTGAGCCTATGTCATCCTTTCCTCACCTCGGTCCCGTAGGACACGGTTTTAGGAGCAGGATTGGTTACGGGTCCCTTTTTCCCTGCAATATTACCTTCTTGGCATCACCCCGCTGGCAGCACCTCTCGCAGCAGCCGCTGCCTCCCGGGGGAGCCGGCAGGAGAGGGTGAGGTGAGGGTGCCGTGCTCGGGCGGTAGCTGGGGTGGTAGGTTGGAGGTCAGAGCAAGGTCAGGTTTTTGACATGCACTACAGCGACACGGTGGTTAAAATTAGCCCGCAGAGAGGAAACTGGCAGCGCTGTGGAAGAGCAGAAGTTTCCTCTCACGGCAGCCTGGTGTAGCGGTGTGGCGTGCTGCTGCCAGCCCTCTGTCCAGGGCACGTATCGCTGCCGGCACAGCACGGTGACGAGCCGGTCTCTGCCAAGCCAAGGCCAGGGTGTGCAGCGTTGGCATCGCATATGTGAGCATGCAGGGGCAGAGCAGGCAGCGTCACCAGCTGCGAGGTCCCTGCTGGAGTCACCTGTGTGGGGTCTGGCCTCTCCCCATCTTCAGGATCCCGGTCCTGAGAGCTTGCGGGTGTCGTTCTAGCTCTCTCTGGCTGCAGGATCCTGAGAGCCGGCAGGGACCATTCTGGCTCTTTCCCCAGCCTCAGGATCCCAAGAGCTGACAGGGACCGTTCTGTCTCCTTGGCTAGATCCTGGTCCTGAGAGCCTGCAGAGGATCCCTTGTGGTTTGGGGGTCTCCAAGGCTGCGTCTCTTTATATGAGCAGAGCAAAACCCAAAGCAGTTTTGGGGGGAGGAGGAGGAACTTGGGCATCACCATGGACTTGGTCTGCGTCATATGTAGCATTTCCAGCTCCTGTGTGCTGACTCTCTCCCTATAAATCTGCTGTTCCTGGGAGTGATGCTGGTCAGCGAGAAGCCCCAGGGGAGGGCTTTGCACCTGCAAGGGGATGAGGTCTGAGCCATGGCTGGTTGTGGCGGAGGCACCAGCAGATGCTGTGCCGCATGGGACGGGGCCACAGAGGCACCAGGCTCGCATGCTCTGGAAACTCCATTTGAGAGCCTCATAAATTGGATAATTACCCAAGCTATTGAGTTTCCTTCTGGCCAGATCTGTCCCAACCTCCCGAACGGGGCTCCCCAGTTGGTCCTAGATGGGCCCATGGGATGGGGTCAGGCTGCGGATGAGGAGGGGCTCGGCTTTTCTCGGATGCCCCCACCTGACCGCTCTCGCACCTGCATTGCTCCCCAGCTTTTGCGGGGAGGGGAGAATCTGGCAGTGGAGCTGAAATGAAACAATGAGGATAGGCCCCATCGTTCATCTCTCACACTTTAGGACACCCCGCATTCGGTGGGACTGGGCAGGGGACTGGGTGCCCCTTGGGGCAGGATATGACAGGGATCGGTGCTGGCTGTCCTGACTCTGCCTGCTTCCTTGACAGCAGGCTACGAGGCACGGACAAACCCCTTCCATCCCTGCTTGGGGCACCCTGCACATCCCTGCGGTGCTGTGCAGCACTGCCTGCATCCCACTGGGCATTCCAGCCCCAAACGCTTCCCCCAGCTGTGGCCCGTCCGCCTCCCCTTTGCACTGACTTTGTTTTCCTTTCCCTCTCCCCAACCCCCTCGCCCTCACCCCGTAGGTTATTGCAGCCGACTGCAAGAGGGTCACAGTTCTGAAGTATTTCCTGGAAGCCCTTTGTGGACAAGAAGAGCCTTTGCTGGCATTCAAGGGTGGAAAATATGTGTCAGTGGCACCCGTCCCAGACGCCATGGGAAAGGAAATGGGAAGCCAAGAGGGAAAACAACTGGAAGATCAGGTACCGTGCGGGAAGAGCGCGCCTCGGTGAAGGAAGAATCACCCCTGTGGGGCCCAGGCTCTGCCTGCCCTGCAGCTCCCGCTATTTATAGCTGGCGTAGCTGCGTGTGCATTTTATGGGGGGAGGTTGGAAGGGGGGCAAATGGTGCGCAGCTCTTGTCTCCTGAGTGCACTTCACTCGTGCCCTTTCCTGCCAGTCCAGCCCGCTTGCCTCTATCTCGCACGCTGCTATGAGTTCCAGATGCTGCTTTTTCAGCCCCGAAGCGGGGGGAGCTTTAATAACGTGCAGCTCGGTGGCCCCCGGGAGAGGAGGTGGGCGAGGGGGTGTCAAGGTTCAGCTTCAGGATCAAGTTTATAGCCGTGGAGCTCGTTGCGGCAGAGGCCTGAGCTCCAGCCTCCAGCACACGTACAGGAAGAGCTGACATTGGCGCCCCGTCCCTCCCCTGCCTCTCACATCCTGATGTGATTAAGGAATTCAACTCTTGTTTTTCTGCCCTTGCTTGTTCCTGTAGGCCTTGCTTCACTCCAGGCTCTGTGTGTGTGTTTAAGGGCTCTGCCAACCGCTCTGCAGGTTGACTCTTTTCTTCTGTTTAATCTTGCAGTTGGAAAGGCCAGGGAAACAGGAGAGAGGGGCAGGGGCGTTGTGGGAACCGAGAGCTGGGTGACCCGGCACTGCCCAGCCTCGCTCCGCATCCCCTCCCTGCACCCGGAGCTGCAGAGCCGGAGGGGACATTGCTCCAGGCAGGGACAGCACCTTCCCTCTGCCAGGGCTGGGTGCCCCGTGCGCCGACTGCCAGAGGAGCCTGGAGCAGGATTGTGCTCGGCACTCTCCTTGCCACAGCAGCCGGCTCCGGCTGAGCAGGAGACAGGGTTTAGGTGATGTTTTTGCACTGAGGCTCAGAGCAAAACCCCAGGCAGCAGGAGATGGCTCTGGAAGGGGAAAGACTTGTGCCTTTGTCCTCTCCTGGAGACCTGGATCCCTGTCCTCTTCTGGAGACCTGAGCCCCTGTCCTCTCCTGGAGACCTGGATCCCTGTCCTCTTCTGGAGACCTGAGCTCCTGTCCTCTCCTGGAGACCTGGATCCTTGTCCTCTTCTAGTTTTCAAGCTTACACCACCAAAAGCATGTGTTATGGGGGGGATCATCAGGTTCCACCCAGTGTCATGACAGGGACAGTTCTGTTCTCTGTTTTATTGGGTCGATCCCTCCAGTTTCTGCTATGAACAAACACAGTATGGAGAGAGGCTCCCTCCTGCCCGGTCCCCACAGTCTCCGCTCAGCTGTGGGAACCTCTGTGTGAACTCGTTGTGCAACCCTGGAGCTTCCTCCTTGATCTAATCGTGAAGGAGCTCCCAGGTCACCAGTGTGACCACTGGGCAAGCAGATCCTGACCCACTGCAGCAGATCTGCATCTGACACATGCTCTTCCCTGAGCCCCTTGCGCCACACTGTCCCTCTGGCAGCGTCCCCCCATCCCCTGTGGTCCAGGCTGTCCCGGCAGAGGGAAGTGAGCCTGAGGGCTCCGTCTTCCTCCTTCCCATAGCTAAAAAGTCACAAGGAGAGAAGAATACGTGGTCCTGTGGCCAGGCGGGTGTGCGGTTTGGGTGAAATGGTTGAGTATGTGACTATCCAGGGCTGGGGTTGTTCTAAATAAGGACTGTGAGCTCCTGCCATGGGAGTGTGGAGATGCTCTCATCCCTCTGGGGAATCCTCTTGCGCAGGATCAGTCCCCTGCTGCCCTCTCGGGGTCTTTCTGCCCAGGTGTCCCCCTGGGAACTCTTCTCAGCCCCACTACAACCCTTGGCTTTAGTGCAGAGAAGCAGAGATGGGTAGCGGCAGGCTGTGGGAGAAGGCCTGTGGTCACTGTGCTGGGGCCCAGGAGGTCTGGGCGAGACAAGGGGCTGTCAGCAGCACGGGCAGAGCTGGGCAGCACGTGTGTGCAGGGAGCTCCTGCTGAGATACGTGCTGAGGAACAGGGACCTGTGGTCTCCCCACTGGGGAGAGCAGCAGAGCTGGGGGCGGAACTGGGTTGTGGTTGATCCTCAGTGGGACAGCAGCCACCACCTCTCATTCTCCTGCATCCTGGAGATTTGGGTGCATAGGAGAAAGCCAGCATGGCCTTGACATGAGAGAGGAACAGCACGGCTTGTTCTGGGGTCTCCAGTTGGGGCAGTGTAGGTGTACTGGGAAGGGTCTTTGGGAGAGTGGGAAGATGCAACATGGTCTAGAAGTACCTGTGCAGGCAGGAGGCTGGAGAATCAGGAGCCCTTCAGTTCAGCAAAGAAAGGTTCCTGGCCAGCAGAAGCGTGGCAAAGGTGGACCAGAGGTAGATTAAGTTAGGAAAGGACTAGCCTTGAGACATAGTGGCTTCTCCATCATGTGGAGCTTTAAAATCAAGATTGAGCATCCCCTCCTAAAACATCTCTTCCAGCCCAGCTGGAAGTTTTGGGGTGGGTGCAGGAGTTGTTCTGGCCTATTCAGAGATAAAAACAGAGAACGGGAATGGACTCTTTGATCCTCTGGGTTCATGGATCTGCGTTTCCTATCACGATGATGGGGTTGTGTGCCCAGCCTCGAGTGAGGCAGCAGCTTAGAGCCACGTTGTGCAGCCCCAGTGCAGGCAGGTGAGGGGAAGCAGCATTTGCTCCGAAGGATGTGCAGCCTAAAGATCTGGGCACAGCGAAGAGACAGGGAAGTACCATGGCTTTGCAGAACTGAAGCCTTTCTAGAATCATAGAATGGTTTCGGTTGGAAAAGATCTTTAAGATCATCGATTCCAACCATCAATCCAGCCCTGCTAAGCTCACCACTAGATCATGTCCCCAAGCATGGCATCTACTCGTCTTCTAAACCCCTCCAGGGATGGGGACTTGACCACCTCCCTGGGCAGTGTCTTCCAACCCAAGGCTGTGGGAAGACTTTTCCAAGGCGAGGGTTTGATTTTAGAGCAGAGCTTTAAGCAGGGCTGCCCCTGCCCTGTTACCTCCTGTCTTACCTTATTGTTTCCTGCATGTTTACTCTTTTATGTATTTTGCTCGCTTCTTTGGGATGTTGAGAAATAGTCATCAGCAAGCGGTGATGGACCATGCCTGGTGGGGATTTGTCTGCTGGAAGAGGGAGAGCAGAACAAGCATGGTCCCTGCCGCCAGCACACCTTACAATGACTTGTCTCCTATTTTGTTGTCTCTCTGCGCTTCCTGGAAGAAGGAAGATGATGTGAGGATTGAGGCATTTGAAGATGATTCTGAGGCTGAAGGCAGTGGAGGAGAGATGGACATCAAGGAGCTCAGAGCCAAGAAGCAAGCCCTGGCCAGGAAAGTAGCTGAGCAGCAGCGTCGTCAAGACAAGATTCAGGTAGGATGGGTTGTGCGGCTGCAGTGCCCAAGTTGGCTGGTCCTGAGTACGTGGGCTGGTCCTGCCTCGCTGTACTGATGGTGCACAGCCATCTGCCTGCCACACTTCAAGACCAGCAGCCTCTCAAGTTGTCCCGTAGCACCTGGAGCTTCCCTGGTCTAGGTGCCCTGCGCTGCCTCTGTGAAACCCAACACCAAACTTCTCTTTGCCTTTGGTGGAAGGGCCAAATCAAAGTTGCTATTCCCTACCCGTGGTAAGACCTGCCCTTGCAGGCCCTGAGATGAATGTTTTGGGGACTCCTGGGCCCCTTGTGAAGCCAGACAACTCCTCCATGGAGCTGCCAGCACTCCGGGGAGCCCTGGCAGGGGCTGTAGTACAGTGTGTGCCAGGCAAGGAGCTGTGCCTCTGCTCTGGGCAGAGCTTCTGCAGCTGTGAGGCTCACCGAGAAATAAGCTTTTCTGTGCAGCAGGGCACAGGCAGACAGGGGAGAGGGTGGGACACAAACCAGCAGAGTTCATGTGGGAGCCAGCGGTAGGAAAAATAGTCTGCAACGGCTGCTGCAGCCAGAGCCCCACTTGCAAAGCATTGCCATCTTTATGGGGACAAACACGCGGGATACAGGTGATCCTTTCCTGCCCCTGGCCTGAGCCAAGCATGTTTCCCAGTGGGAAAAGGTGAAATAAACTGGTTGGACTGGAAGTAGATGTCTGGCGGCGCATGCTGTTGCTTTAAGAGCAATCTCACATGCATGGTTGTTGGCTGCCTCGCTGCTCGCAACCCCTCTTCCTCCAACCTCGCAGCCCAGATGAGGATTTCTCAGCAGAGGAAAAATTCTCCTTGGCTCCCCTCCCCCTCACCTCCGCCCTCTCTAATGCCCAGGGCCCTTCACTTCCATAATTCTTCATTTTCCAGCCTTGAACGTAAGCCAGACACATCTGTCTGGCCATATGCGTGAACTCTGCAGTGTGTGCCGAGGTGGTTGTAAAACAGGGCTGCTGAAGGCCCTACTGGGAGAGCGTGCACATGTGTACCCTCCGGCTACTGGCGCCAGGCCCAGAACCACTGCGCTTCGCTTTTCCAAACCCACCCCAACCTTTCAGATTTTGCCTTTTTTCTTCTTTTTCTTTTTTTTTTTTTCTTTTCATTTGAATTTTTGAGCAATTCCTATCAAGGCGAAGGTAGAAGCTGCCACCCCCGCAAGCGAGTCCATTATTGTTGGCAGGTACCTGGGTCACGATAATGCAAGGAGGAAGAAAGCAGCAGCGAACGAGTGAGAGATTGGAGAGATGGGCTGTAAATTAAAGCGGCCTGAAGCCTTCCAGCCTCCCAGGGTTGTTAAGCGGGAGGTGTAAGTAAATTCCCCACTTCCCACTGCCTTGTACAGACGCAGCAAACAGGAACTGCACATGTTCGGGGAGGGCAGCGCACAGCGGATCCCGGCCCCGGCGAGGAGCCCAGCTGCAGCAGGGCCCCCCTGGGATGGCCGCTGCCCATTCTGCGGGGAGAGTGGGGGCTGCCTGATGTTGTCGGGGGCTTTCTGCCCCCGACGTGCTCCTCCCTTCCTCCCCAGCCGATGCTCGCAGGCGGAGAGAGGTCAAAATGAGGGTGTGGGCAGCTTCAGGGGCTGCGCAGCTGAGAGCTGAGGTGCAGTTGGATTCTGAAGGCGCAGGGTGGAGGAGAAGTCCTTGGGGCTTCAGTAAAGTCATCCAGCCCATAGCTAGCTGGGAACAGCCCCGAGCAGAACATGTGTGCTTGCCCCGGTCCTCTCCCTGCCCTGGCACTGACCACATGGCTGGAGCCAGAGGAGCGGAGGAGCTCGGGTGGAAAACGCTGCTTGGGGAGACCAGGTCAGAGCCAGCGCGGCCTCCACCCCCTCCACTTTCCCCCTCTTGGCCTGTGGTCCTCGACCTTTCTGATCTTCTCAGGAGATCTGGTATTTCCCAGGACTCGGAGATCTTCTGTCTTCCCTGTCACAGCCTGTTTCTGTTTCTTTTGTTCACTGCTCACCTATGGAGATCATGCGTTGGCTCCTTTCTGAGTCCTCCCTTCGTTATCCTGGGGACAAGCCACAGCTCCATGTATTTATCTGAGTCCAGCAGATGTGACTCCTGTCTCAGCATGGCTGAGAGCCTCAGCTCTCCACTCTGTGGCTGTGCCCGCATGGCGGGGAACCCGGCGAGCCGAGGTGCCACCTCTGCCTCCTGTGATGCTGTGTGTAGGGATGCAGAGTGCAGGGCAAAGCTTTGCCACCCCTTTTCCTTCTGTGCCCCAGGGGAGCGCGGTATTATGGCCTCACCTGGGCTTGTGAAGTTGTGCTTCTCACAGCTCAATTCACTGCCTTCTCCCCATCCCGTTTTCCTGCATTATCCCTGCCTTTGCCATGTTCCCCACCTCTTGCAGCCCAACTCTGCTGCTGGTGGAGATGATCTAACCGATGCCTGTCCCAGGTTCACTGCTGCTGCTTGCCTGCCCCACGGGTCCTTTTTTTATCTCCCAGCCACAGTGCTGGGTTGACATTTATACCTCAAGGAGAATTTGGGCTTCACTGTGCTCCTTCGGTCCCTGCCCTGCCTGGGTGGGTGCAGGACAGCAGCTCAAGCACAGGTCCAGGCAGGGCAAATGGCAAATGGGTGGCTACAAGGAGAACAAGAGAGCTCAGCTCTGTTCCCCTACATGAGCTGGACCCCAGAGCCATTATACTGAGGTGGGGGCAAATTGGCCAGAGTGGATTAAGTGGCAACCTGTTCCTGGTTGGCCCTAGTGGTGAGGATGCTGCCCCGGTTGTGAAGAGCAGCCCTGGTTGCAAAGAGGCTGCTCAGGTTGTGAAGAGCAGCCCAGGTTGCAAAGAGGCTGCCCAGGTTGTGAGGAGCAGCTCTGGTTGTGAGGGAGCAGCCCAGGTTGTGAGGAGCAGCTCTGGTTGTGAGGGAGCAGCCCAGGTTGTGAGGAGCAGCTCTGGTTGTGAGGGGGCAGCCCAGGTCATGAGGAGCAGCCCAGGTTGTGAGGAGGCAGGGCTGGTTGCAAGGAGCAGCTCTGGTTGAGAGAAGGGCAGCCCAGGTCATGAGGAGCAGCCCTTTGCTGCCTGGCTCTGGGTGGTGGGTTGGCTGCTGCTCCTGGCTGTGTTGCCAGCCTGCCTCTGCCCTCACTGCTCTCCCAGTGTCCCGTGTCACAGGCTGGTGACAGCAACGATGCGTCAGGATGAAGTGAAAGACCAGGTGCCACCCAGATATTTGGAGGGGCGAGAGGCCGGGCAGGTAGGTGGACAAGAGGAGGTTATGGTGGCGCTGCTGGAGCAGGCAGCGTTCCTACCGCGTGTCCCCAGCGCTTGGCCAAGCGCTTGGTCCATGCTGTTCAACGTCCCCTGTCCTTTGTGCCGCCGCTGTGCGCTGGGAGCGGTCGAATTTCCTGACCGGTTGAAAACATCCCACCTGAAACATAACAGGCTCTTCCTCTGGATGCTGCTATTGTTTTGCTTAGCATTACAGAAGCTGCTTAACCGGGACGTCCAATTATGACATGTCTTCCCAAAATAGCCGCTCTCCTGTCCCTTCTGAGCCCACGGAACGGCCGCCCCCTTAAGATGCAGCCGCTCCTTTGTGGCGGTAGTGTGAGTAAGTGGCTAAATATAGCCGTATCCCATTCACGCTCTCTTCGGTGCGCGGGAACAATGCCGCGGGTGCACACGCGCCGACACGCACCTGCCTGGGAGCGGGTGCCTGCTGGCTGCGGAAGGCGCACACCCACCCACGGCGGCTCCGCCACGGCGGCGGCCCCACTTTGCTACCAGGCACGGGGCACGTTTACTCCTGAGGAAGACGCTGGAGACGAACCTTGGGAGGAGGAAACTCAGGAGCAGAGACTAGAGAGGCATTGTTCTCAGCCCTGGAAAATCCACCTCCGATCCCTGCGGAGCACGTGGGGTTGGATGGGGCAGCAGCGCTGGGTTTCCCCACGGTCGGAGAGCGGGTTGGGGCAGCAGAGGTGGTGGCAGAATGGTGACGGCAGAGCGATGCGACCCTGTACGACCCATCCCAAAGGCAGCAGGGCGCTCGTATCTGCTGGGCTTCAGCTCCGGGCCTCAGCCACCGCAGGGAGAAGAGCTTGGGGTCCATGTGCGGAGCCCCAGGGGTCAATGTGGAGCCCCTTCCTATTCTGTGCTTGTGGTGGAGACCCTCAGGTCCCCTCTCTGGCACTGGCCTGGCTCTCAGGGGTTCAGGTCCTCACTGGAAGCCCTGGGCTGGGCAGCAGCTTCCGGGGAATCCCCCAGGTGATCCCGGCTGATGGATGAGCTGGGAATTTGGGACTGTGTGTGCAGGAGCGCCTGATCTCAGTGCTGCCACCAGCTGGGGCAGCCGAGGGAGCCACCTCTGGCTCCAGCCCAGCTCCAGGGAGAAGCCCCCATGGCCAGAGCTGGGCTGGGCAGGGGGGCTGTGGGTGGGCGCCGCGCTGGCAGCCACAGCCTGCGGGTGCAGAAGGCAGGAGAGCAGGTGCTGCCTGGCCCCAGCGGGAGCAGAGAGCCCCTCACCTCAGAGGTCACGTCCAGCACTGTGGGGTCACTGCCATAGTTAACCCCCGTGGGACACAGCTGAAATCCGGCCATCCTGAACCACTTGGGCTGAGGCTAGGCTGTGCCTCTCCCCAGCATCTCCTCCAAACCCCACCTCCTAGAGGCCACCTGGACCACAATCTTCCCATCCTCCCATTGGGGAAACTGAGGCATGGTGGGACCAGCAACTCGTTCCCATCTGCAGTGGTGGTGCAGAAGCTGGACCCAGACACAAGCATCCCAATCCACATCCCCAAGCCCCTCTATCCTCCCCATGGGGCCGTGCCCCACGCATCAGTAGAAGGGTTAACGCAGCGCTCGCCTGCCGGTTCCCCGCACATGGGCTCCCTTTCATCTCTGGCGCAAGGCCAGGCAGCGTCCGCATGAATCATAGGCCACTCCTCTCCCCCCCGAAACCCCTTGGCCGGAGGCTTCTGCAGCCTTTTACTCACACAAACAAAAATAAATCTCGCTGCCGGCCTCTGAACTCTGCAAAGGCGAGTTTCCCTCTGGCTCCCCGAGCGGCCCGGAGCTGTGCGCGGGGACTTGGCACGCTCCCTGCCGACCTCGCTCTTTCACTCCCGGCGCATCCTGTGTCCTTCTCTCACCGGGCGGCCCAGCGAGCGGAATGGGACGTGACGGCCGGCACAGGCGTCGCTCGTGGCTGCCAGGAATCGGCTGGGTACGGCCCGCGAAAGCCACGGGGGCGAATGCCACACACGAGGGTATTGCTCCCCGCATCCCCGTGCCCCACAGCTGGAGGGGTAGGTGAGCGTCCCACTCGCGCCACACTCCTGAGGTCGCCTATGCAGATTGGGGTGAGACCTGGGGTTGGGGAGCCACGTTGGGGTGCAGGCGGGGACCCTCTCCTGCCACCGGTCCTTGCTCGTGTACCATCGTCATCACCCATCAGAGGCTGTGTGGTTTCAACTCCCTTTCCTGCAAGTTTGGGGCCGTTGACCTCTTTGGCCACTGCACAGAAGTTGTGGGTCATCGTGTTGGCCAACAGGGCCCTTCTCCATCTCCCCATGACAGGTGGAGATTGGTGGAGCTCAGCGGGGCCTGGTGTCTCTCAGCATCTCCTCCCATACCCCCAAACCCTGGGGAGAAACGCAGCAGTGCAGTGCCAGCGTTGACTCCACATTGTCCCTCCGGCTCTTCTTGTGCCACCACGAGTGCCAGCACCTCCCTGAGTGAAGGCAGAGTGCAGGCAGGGAGGGCATCTGATGCTTATCCAGCCATGGCAGCATCTGAAGAGGGATGCTGGTTCCACTGTAGTGTGATGGGGGACGTATGTCCTCGCCCTGTCGTGTCAGCTCAGCGCTGCCATGCAGCAGACAGGACCCGGCACGCTCCCCGTTCTGCCCATCTCCCCTGGGATCAATGGGAGCTGCAGCCCCAGGAGGCGGGTGGGAAGCACGTGGTGAGGTTATGGTTGCTGCCTTGCCTGGAGATGCTTGTGGGAGGTGGCAGCATCAAGCCGCCTTGATTTAAAGCCAGATGACAACACTTGGAAGTGGATTAAAAACCACTTCTTTCCATGGCCACTGCTGGCCCGTGCGGCTCGTCGTTCTAGGGCACATTGGAAGGTTCGGAGCCACACCCCAGGCAGCAAGAGCTTCTCGTAACGTTGAGCAGAACAGGGCTGGTGGTCACCACCTGTCCCCAGGGCATGCCTTGTGGGTGTGAGCCCGCTGTCACAAGAGTTTGTATGGTAGATGTGTTCCACAGCAGCGCTGCTGAGCTCCGTGGGTGACCAGTTCCTATTAGAGGCAACAAACATCAGCGAGTCCAGGGAAGCTATTTTTAAGCAGAGGAAGCACTAGAATAGCATCCTGAGTTTTTTAAGCCTGTGACTTACTGAAGAACCCAAGTCCTTCCATAGCGTCTAAAGGAACGTGAGCTTTTGGGTCCCGTTTTGGCAGCTGGTGTTGTCCAGAGGTCCAGGTGCAACCCCATAGCGTTGCTAGTAAAACCCAACAGACCTTTACCATGTATGTGTGAGCATCTCCAGTGTCCAGTGGGTGTGAAGGGCTCAGCTGAGGACAGTGCTGTGGGTTTTCAGGGCTGGAGCCCACCTGGTTTCCCAGCTGGGCATAGTTGGAAAAGGCAAGGCACAAGCAGGAGCTGGTGGGGCAGTGAGAGAGAGACTCAGCCAAACATCCCCACGGCACGGGCGTCCCTTCTGGCGGCCTGCTCTGGGTCCCTGGTTAGGATGCTGTTGAGTGTTGAGTGTCCCAGACTGGTTTGTTTTGGCTGTTGCCACCTTGAGCTGTTCCCATCTGGAGCCCCAGAAGCCCCTTCCTCCAGCTCCTTTTTTTCCCTGCTGTTTTCTGTTGGGTTGGTCTCATGGCACCTGTGTAGATTCTGCTGGCAGTGGCCAGTCCCAAATATGGGATGATTCCCAAAAGACCTCCATTGTCAAGGCTGGTCCCAGTTCTTCCCAGAGCCTGAACAGAGCTGGTTTCCTAGGCAAGAACTCTCTTGGAGGCTTTCGCCATCCCACTCAAAGGGTGAGATGTGGACCCACAAGAGTTGGTGTTTGAGGGGGAATGGCTGCAGCCTCCTGCTGGTCTCCTTCACACGATGCCCTTGCTGTGGGAGGCGTGCATGCGAGCCAGGGTTGTTTTCTGCTCTCAAGGTCCACATGTCACAGGGCTGATGTCCTACTCATATGTGCCCTTCTCCTCCAGGCTGTGCTGAAAGACCAGAGTCAAATGCGGCAGATGGAGCTGGAGATCAGACCTGTATTCCTCGTCCCAGACACCAATGGTTTCATCGACCACCTCAGCAGCTTGAGAACTCTTCTGGACTGCAGGAAGTTCATCCTGGTGGTGCCCCTGATCGGTGAGTATGGTGGGGGCTTTCCCTTCTCCCCCAGCACGTTGTCCCCCTGTGCCAGCTCCCTCTCTCTGTGCCCCACACGCTCGCAGTGCCTGTGTGGTCTGGAGCCGGTTGGCTCGTGCCAGACTGGCCTCCATCCTGCCCTGTCTCATCCCAGCTGCGGCCGGCGTTCCTTCGGCTCCGTCACCCTTCCTGCCTACAGCACTCAGCAAACTCCTCTCCTCCTGGTGCCTCTGGGGGTGCCAGGGGCTAGGAGAGGCAGGCGAGTGTTAAATGGGATTTGAAGGGAATTTTGGAGGGAGCAAGGAGGAGGAATTGTTAAACAATCGGAGCAGATAGCTTATCCCAGCTGAGCTGGGTCTTAGGCAGCCTGAGCAAATGGCCAGCCTGTGTCCCAGCGTCTCCGAGCTGCTCGAGCCCAGCCCTTCTTTTTATCCTTATAAAGCTCGCAGTAAAACAGCAAGCTGGTTCCCGTTATT
This sequence comes from Cuculus canorus, assembly GCF_017976375.1. Lineage (NCBI taxonomy): Eukaryota > Metazoa > Chordata > Aves > Cuculiformes > Cuculidae > Cuculus > Cuculus canorus. The sequence continues at coordinate 5,290,114 of NC_071420.1, forward strand.
GGTAAACACTCACCCTGGCAGATAACGGCTGTGCTGCTGGGTGGTCTCCCAGGGTGGCGGGAGGATTTGGGTAGATGCCTTTGCTCTGATTGTTTGATCATGCTCCGGGCTGGAGGTAGCATTCCTCCAGCCAGTGTCGCTCCGGCACCCAGCGCATCCCAGTGCCAGCCTGGCATTCCGAGGATCCCTGAGGGCAGCAGGAGAGGTTGGGGCAGGAGCAGGGCTGAGCCGTGAAGAGCCCACGGGCTGCCTCATCCCAGCTGCAGCTCCGGCTCTGCCCCGTGGGCATCTCCAGAGTTCAGGCAGTGAGGTGTGTGCTCCTGCTGATCTCCTTGCCTGCAGCACGCAGGCTGCCTGCCCTTCCAGCTCCTTACGGGGCTTCCTTCTCAACTCCTGGGGTCCAGCCAGCCAACATCCAGCTGCCGCCCTTCGCCACGAGGTGAACAACCTGGCTCAAGAGGGATTCCTGGGGCTGGGACCAGACCCCGGGTGGGGATAGCAGGGCTGGCTTCCTGCCCAGGTCAGCACAGAAACTGCTTCATGGCTTGGCATCACAGTGCCAGGAAGGACTATGTGTGGAAATAATGGGGAGGGAACAAGCAGCACCGGCAGAGCCCAGGCAGCCCTGGGGGCTGCGGGGCTGTGTGAACACCTGGGAGAGCTGGGACCTGCTCTGGAGCTGTGGCCCTGAGCTCCTGTAGTTGATGTGTGCTTTTCCATCCAAGCCCCAGCCAGAGGCAGGAGTTACAGCTGGAAACCCTTGTCCTGTCCCTCTCCAAGATGCCCTCAACCTGCAAAGGGAGCCTGGCCTTTCCTGCCACAGGCAGGAGGCGCAGCGACTGAGCACCCTCGGTGCTCTCCTGCCCTTCTGCCTCCCTGCACAGCTCATCATGGCAGGGACACAGTAACTCGTCCCCCACTGCCTGCCACCAGTGTCCCCTGCACCACGAAGCCAGCGGCTCCCTGTCCACACCAAGTCTTGGTAAAATTCCCCCTCATCTCCCAGGAAAGGCATCAGTGCTGAGCCCTGGATGCGGGCAGGAGGAACCCATCCCCTGGGCTAGACCAGAGTGCGGCGTGGCAGCCTGGCACAGAGGCCTTGGTGCTGTGCGCCATCGCCGGACCAGAGCCACGCGCCGTGCCCTTCCTCCAGCACAGGGCACTCCTCCCCGCTCTTCCCAGGGATGCAGCAAGGGGTTAAGCGTACAGCTTTGCGTTGGGTTTGTTTCTCTTGCTCTTTAACCTGCTCCGTGCTCCTTGAGGTTGACCCCACCATGGAGAAGCCAGGCCTGGTGCAGAAGCACAAACAAGCCTCCCCTTTGAAGCCTGTTTAGCTTGGAAGCAGGAAGGCGGATTTCGGGAGGGAATACCAGCTTTTCCTGTTTGATGTTCCGTTCTTGCACGGCTCCCCCCACCCCGGGCCCAGCCGTGCATTGTGTGGAAATGGCAGCATCAGGTCGGTAGCGAGAAGAGTCGCCGGCCAGCGAAGAGCGAAGCAGCTCCATGTAGCTTTAATTTGAATACCCAGACAGTGAGTGCCAGTCTCACCATGGAACAGAGCGATCACGCAGGCTCCCCGGGCAGTGATTCACAGCACTGGGGAGAGGCCTCAGACCCCGAGCTCTCTCCCCGAACCCCCAAGGAATGCATAGTTCCCACTTGAACTCAGGACTTGGCTCCAGGCTCGGAAACAATCTTCAGAAATGAAGCCATGGCTAAAACACACACTGTGCGCGGCAGAGGCTCCCTCGCGCACACGTGCACACCAGCTCTCTCGCGCCCATCCTCGCGCACACGCAGCCCCGCACACGATTGCAGTTAAGGATGCTCGTGTGCACATCTGGCTGCACGCGTGTGTGCCCGGCTTTGCCGCCAGCCGCCTTGGCGGCATCTTGCTCCTACACACATGCTTCCTCTATGACAGAGTGGCTCTTTCAGCAGCCCTGGTGTCAGAGGATGGGTCTGTCCTGGAGCTCTGTGGGGTCCCTCAGGCTTTTGCCGGGCTCGGGGAACTAGAGCGGCTGGGGTTCCTGGCTGCTTGGCAGTGATACAGGAGGCTGGAAGGCTGGACAGGCTCCAGTTAAGGTGAAGGGGTTGGGAATCCACCTGATCCCAGGCTCAGGCTTGTCTTGAGCTGCGTGTGTCAGGACAGATGTGTGAACCCAGGTGGGTGAGGTGTTAGAGTGAGCCTGGGACGGTGGCTTCAGGTGAGGAAAATAGAGCCCAGAACTTCTGCAGGAAACAGAGCTGGAGTGGGAACTGCCTGCTCCCGTGCATGACCCTGTTCCCACGTGCAGCCCTGCAGCAGGAGGGCAGCAGCTTTTCGGGTGTGAAAGTGCAGGGAGCTGAGAGGCACTGAGCCAGGCAGGCGGGGCAGCTCCTCATCCCTGTGTGGAGGTGGAGGAGCGGGCTGCAGCGGGCTGTGGGTTTCTGACTCCCTCAGGCACACATAGAGGTGCCATCAAGGCAGGAGCACGGGTAGGGGGCACGGTGATGGTCCCGGCATTGCGCAAAGCAGAGCAAGATGCCCTCAGGGAGTGTCACTCAGGCACACTGCAGGAGCGAGGTGCCTGCGCTCTCGGGGCTGAGCCAGGTGACCCACGGAGGTGGAAGGCAGCAAAGCTTTTCCAGACCTGCAGCCAAGTCCAGGAGTGCAGGGACACTGCGGCAGCTGAACCCAGATTTCCTGAGCCAGCTCCCAGTGCCCTGGCCCTGAGGCCTTGGCAACTTGTGTGCTCCAGCAGCAGGTCATGGGAGCACCTTGTCCCATAGTAACTGTACCTCCTCTTCCTGTTTGAAGTGATAAACGAGCTGGATGGCCTGGCCAAGGGCCCAGAGATGGAGCACCGGGCTGCAAGCTATGCCCGCCAAGTGCAGGAGAGAGCCAGGAAGTCCATCGAGTTCCTGGAGGAGCGATTCGAGAGCCGAGACAACTGCTTGAGGGCTCTGACCAGTCGAGGCAACGAGCTGGAGTCCATCTCCTTCCGCAGCGAAGACACCACCGGCCAGCAGGTATGGGACATCCTGGCCCCAGAAGGACAGGACACAGAGGCAGTGCTGCTGAGGGCTGGAAGATCTTCACCACAGCCTCCTTGAGGGAAAACAGGGACCCGGGGATTCGCAAGCTGTGGGCAGGGGTAGCTCTGTCCCCATCGTCACAGGCTCCTGTGGGATGCATGCATTTTGGCTCAGCCAGACTGAGCTGTGGCAGCACCTCAAGGGCAGGCCAGTAATCGGGGTGGCGGGCAATTTTCTTCCTGCCAGGGTTAATGTTGTCCTTTTCTTCCAGGGAAACAACGACGACTTGATCCTGTCCTGCTGCCTCCACTATTGCAATGACAAGGCCAAGGATTTCATGCCCTCCAACAAAGGTAGAACATCCTCACATCATAGAATCAGATTTGGGTTGGAGAGGACCTTAAAGCCCATCCAGTTCCAATCCCCTGCCATGGACAGGGATACCTCCCACTGGATCAGACAGCTTCAGGCACCTTTTCCCTCCTCTCCTGCATCTCACAGACCCTTCTGGTTTCTCTTTCATGACCCTTGGAACCAATCCCTCTCACATTTTGCCTCTTTCAACACCAAGGTGCCACCTCCTGCCTCCGGTCAGCCCCAGGCTGTGGCCCTCTCACCGCCTTGCCAAATGCGCACCTCACTGCACGGGAGATGCCCCAGCTTGTGGGAAGCCCACCATAAGCATCCATGGAGCAATTCCATGGTGCCAGGAGTGGTGATGAAGGGCCAGAACGAGCCTCCTCCCCGCAAGCCCCCGTGACTCCTGGCTGGGGACCTGTTTCTCTCCATACCCAGTTGGCATCAGCCACACATGCTGGGACCAGACAGCCCCAGGCTGTTGCCAGGGCAGTGGAGACGGGAATCGCATCAGCAGCTGCCCAAGAAATCAAGCCACATTTGTCAGTGCGAATTCTTAGCAGCTTAACTTGTCAGATTCACAGAGAAACCGTCACCAAATGTTTATGTGCAAATGATGCTGAATTTTGAAATCATGTGGATTATGGGGAATGGGGCCTGACAAGCTGACAGCCTCTGGTTTGTAACAAGGAGACGCGTCACCAGCACGGAGCAGAGGATGTTTATTGTTAGACATTTCTTAAAGTGTCCGCACAAAACCTCCCGAGCCCGCTTTCGGCAGCCTTCGGCCCCAGGCCTGCCCTCCCGCCGAGCCCTTGGTGCAGCCTGGCCAGGGCGCTCGCCCCACCATCCTCAGCCCCAACACCGTGACCAGAGCCCGCGTTCCTGGCCACCGTCCCCTTCCCCTCGTCCTGCCGCTCCCTACGCAGCCAATCTGGGCCCATGTTGGGCTCCCATAAACTCTGTTTTTTCCATTCCCGTCCTGGCTCGGAGGCACTGTGTTTCCTGTGCTCATAGGAACAGTACTCTGGTCACAGGACCCAGCTGCTTACACATACCCCATATGCTTCCCCTGCTTCACACACACGTAAGCGTGGCTCCCACATCCCAGCCTGGCGCGTTGCGTGCGGGGCAGCTCATCCATCTGGGGGCAAGATCCCTTCGGTTATTTCTCAGGCTTCAGCTCTCTCTGGCTGTCTGAGCCCCAGCCAGAAATGCCTCAGTGTCAGTGGCGACTCCAAAAAGCTTCACAAAAAAAAAATAAGGGTTGGTTTTAGATCTTATAATGAGATCACCAGAATAATAGCACCAGCTTCCTGCTGGAACCAGGGTCGCGGGCCGTCTTCCTGGCCTGGGTCAGGCAGAGGGAACTCCTCTTCCCTGCATGGCACAGCACCCCACGCGGGCAGTGGGGACCCTGGTGCTGCTCGACAGCCTTCTCTGCCCCAGGGTTGTGGGCAGGGATCACAAATCATCCCTGAGGCCGCACGGGGTGGGAGGAGAAGGCAGCCTTCGAGATGAAGTGTTGTCTCCAAGCTACGCTGGGAAGCCTTGGCAGGGAGCTGGGGTGCAGGGTGGCCTTTCCATGCCTTGAGGTGGGGGGCACGGTGTGGGGTCAGTGGGGTGTGGGATGGGGGCAAGGGCAGGGGCAGAGCGGGGAGGGCTGAGCTTCACAAAAGCGCTCTTGCTTTCGTTGCAGATGATCCCATCCATTTGCTGAGGGAAGTGGTTTTGCTGACGGACGACCGGAACCTGCGAGTCAAAGCGTTGACCCGCAACGTGCCCGTGCGGGACATCCCCACCTTCCTCAAGTGGGCCCAGGAGGGCTGAGGGGGCCAAGCGGGGCTGACAGCCCCTGAGCAAGTCACGCAGCCTCTTACGGTGGAAGACCAGTTTCTGCGGCAGCCCTCACCGCGTGCTGCCGCAGCCTTCCAGCCCACCACGAACAATAAACGCCACGTCTTCAACCCACCAGCACGGCCGTGCTGCGACAGGCCCCCCACCCCGAGGGCAGGCCAGCTGGGAAGGTCATTGCTGTGGATGGTTCACGCGGAGGCTGGGCCATTGAGGGTCCCACCAGCCTTTGGGCAATGCCAGAGTGGAGCTGGCGAGCCCCGCTGGCCAGGGAAGCTTTGGGTGAGCCCCTACCGGATCGCCAGCCTTTTGCTTGGTTTGCTTGGTTGCAGAGAGCTCCGGTCGCGAGTCGCTGGCGCTTTGGGTTTGTAGGCTGCGTAGGGCAGAGAGCAGGGACACACCAGCGTGGACTTTGAGATCGCTTAGTGCCCCTCGGAGAGGTTGTGGACGCGAAGGGCAGGTTCCCTCCTGCCGCAGCCTGTTTGTCCTGCGTGGCCCAGCAGCCCCAGGCCCCTTCCCCACCCTGCGCTGCTTGCAGAGGCGTGTGGCCTCTCCCTGGTGCGGGGTTTGCTTGTTGAGTTTCATTTCAGATTTCAGTGTAGGTTAGTTTGCAGGGTGTGCCCTGCCTGCTTTGCTGGGGGAGGCTTTGACCAACCCCTTGTTCCCCCCCATAGTTGCTTTCTGTTCTACTCCCTGCCCGCCCCAGCCGTTACCTGCCCCTCCCCTCCTCCCTCAATCCCTTAATCCCACTCTGCTACCTTTAGACATGTTTTAAACCTCAGTGCAAGACTAACAAAACCCTCTGAGGTCCTGTGTGGCCTCACAGCACCATGGGCTCCTCTTCCTTACGGGATTCAGCTCCTGCCTGTGGTTCCGGGGCAGTGCCAGCCCCAGCCACCTGCCCCGCTGGGAGGGCCCCCCCCCCAGTTGCCCCTTCGCTGTGGAGGGAGCCATGAAGGGACCTCACTGCTGCACCGCTGGGTCATCCCGCGCCAGGAGCGAGGGCCGGGGCGCTGCTGAGCCCCCCAACATCACATTGTCCCACCACCACATCCCAGTTCCCAAGCCCAGTTCCACACCAGATACAGAAGCTTAAGAGGCAGCATTAACCCCATGAACTGGAGCTCTGTCAAGTGCCAGTCCCATGAGCAAAGGGTGAGAGTGACCCTGCGGCCACCCCGGTCCCCGCTGGGGTGCTGCGGCCGTGGGAGGGGAGCGGCAGAGGTGACAGAGGAAGCAGAAGGAGAGAGCCCAGTGTTTTCCTTTCCTGCATGGGTGGCTCAGGCCCGGGGTCTGCATCGGGAAGCGCAGTGTTACCCCTCACCAGGGTTGGAGCCTTGGCAGCGCCCGGCTGCGGTGGGGCCGCAGGACTCGGTGATGGAGCCAAGCAGGTTTGTGCTTGCTCACCTGTGCCATATGGACACCCTGGCACCACACGGGGCAGCATAGGAGGGGTCTCTGCTGTGAGACAGAACTTATTTGACAGACTTTGGGGTGCAGACGCCTGCTGAGCCCACGGCACACACCCCGACATAGTGCCCGCAGCTGCCTGCAGCGCTGCGCTGGCTGTGAGCTCCACGTAGACTTTGCCTTCTCCTCCCCACCGGGTGTGTTTCAATGTTTGTTTTCTAACAGAGCTGCCCCAGGGCTGCTTTGCAAAAGCCCTTCCCGGGGTCCCACCAGCTCTGCCGGATGCTGACCCCGGGCTCAGCCATGGGGCAGCGGTCTCGCTGCCACCAGCCCAGCAGGCACAAGGGCGAGCGGAGCGGGGGGCTCGCTGGCTTGAGCGCCCCGTGCCTGGGACCATCGGTGCCAGGCTGCCGCCCCGAGCCCCCGCAGGGAGCCCGTGTTCAGGGGAACGCGGCCGCGTTCGGGCTGTTTTGTTAAGATGGTTTTAATAATTTTTAGTATTAAACATTTGTCTGTGCAGTGTGTGGCTTCATTTGCCTTTGGCGGGCGAGTTGATTTGAGGGTGGGGCAGGGGTGGGTGCGGGGGGCACCATGGGGGGAACGGCAATGGGACACGGTCTGGTTGATGGGATGGCAGCTCTGCCCAACCTGCTGGAGTCGAAGATCTTGAAGATCTTTCTTTTCCAACCGTAATGAGTACGATTCTACACTACCCCCCAACCGAGGGGGCGAAGCAGAAGCACAGCAGAGCCCCTTCTCTGCCCTCCCCACCACTATTGTCCCCTCCGGCGCATCTCCAGGGTCACCTCTCAGCCCCAACCACGCACCAGCGGGGCCTCCACAGAGAAGGACGCGAGGCCGCAAATGTTAATGTCATTTTATTGCTCATTCGGTTTCGACTATAGAAAAAAAAAAAACACAAAGGGCGAGGAGCCCGTGTACAAATCGGACGTGATACAGAGGGGGCCGCGGGCCCAGGTGTGCTTTGGGTGCTCTTCCCACCACCACTCGCCCCACAGCGGCTCGGCGGGGACGCTGCCAGCCCCGGGGTGCCCGGGACGGGGTGAGGGGGGCACCGGGGCACGAGCGGGCAGCTCGGGGTAAGGCACAGTGGCTGCGAGGCCGGGGACGGTGGCTGCCCCGGGGGCCTCGTGTGCAAAGGAGAGGAGGGGGCGCAGGGAGGGGAGAAGCTTCACATTAGCCCCAGGCAGAGGGGTCAGGGCAGGGGCTGGGGGGGCCGGGCTGGGGGGGTTGGACTCGCTCCCAGCCGGAGAAAGGGTGCGGAGGTGGCACTGGGTGCTCCATGGGGGCTCGGGTCTGGTCCCCACAGCCCAGGGCAGCCCCGCGCCCCCCTCGGTCCCCCCGCAGCCCCTGCCCGTAGCTGACAAACCAGACCGCTTTGTCTTTGTCGTGACCCCCCCGGCCTGGCCCGGACGCACTGAGGATGGGCATCTTTGGCAAAGAAAGTAAAAACTCAAGGCGAGCGGCAGCCCGAGGGCAAAACCGCCCGGGCCCCTCGGGACCCCCGGGCATCCCTGATGGTGAGGCGGCTGCTGGGGCAGAGCCCAGGGGCTCAGTCTGTGACAGACCCTGCCCCACGTCCCGAAACATGGGGTGGCCGGCCGAGGTCGGGGTTCGGGCTGGGAGGTCAGTGCTTGCTCCAGAGCATCGCAATCCCTCGGCCCCTCAGCACGGACCGAGCGTGGGCCCCTCGCCCCCATGCCCGCTGCTCGCACCCCACTGTTCCCGTCCGTCAGTCTGTCCCCCAGCTCCCGGCATGGTCCCCCCCCGGCCACAACATGGCCACACTCGCCTCTCCCACTCGGGATGGTGGCGTTGCTTTGGTCACGATGGACAAACTACTCACGGCCCCACGGCGGCGGAGGCGGCACAGTCCGGGTCCCATGGCGGGCGATGTGGGCGGCTGTCGAGGGCGTCCCCGTGGCCCGGGGCGCAGCACCCTGAGGTACGGAGCGGGCTCGTGTCCTCCAGCGCCTCGGGGCGCAGCCCAGCCTCACAGCTTGTGCTTCAATCCCACCCGGGGCCGGGGTCCCCCAGCAGCCCCCGCCGCGAGGAAGGGGCCACGCCGCGAGGTCAGTCCCTGATCGATCGGCTTCTCCCAGGTGCTCGTTGCGGTCCAGCCATCCCGGGGCAGCTCTCGTGGGACCTTCCGCCACGAGCAAGTTCTCCGGGGTTGGCGGCAGCACCAGGGGATGAGCACCCACCGCCTCCCACCCCAGCTCCATGCGGGGCAGCGAGGGGAGCCCGGTGGCCCCCCCAGCCCCCCGGCCGGGCCGGCGCTAGGGCGGCGAGTAGCGCTCTATGGTCCGGGCGGCCTCGGCGTGGAGGTGCGGAGCTTGCACCAGCACCTCGGCCGCTTTGTCCTGGCTCAGCCCCAGGTGCTCGGCCGTGAACTTGGCCAACGGGTAGAGGCTCTCCATGGCCTTGGGGTCGCTGAGGAAGTGCGAGGTGTGGGAGAGCAGCTCGGCCGCCTTCTCCTGCTTGAGCCCCAGCTGGTCTGCGGTGAGGCGGGCCATGGCGTAGACGCTGTCGGGGAAGTCCAGCTTGGCTTTGCCATCGGGGCCGGCCGCGTGCATCTTCATGTGGCTGATGAGGTTGCGCTGCTGAGCGAACTTCCCGCCGCACACCTGGCACTCGTAGGGCTTCTCGCCCGAGTGGATGCGCATGTGCTCGGTCAGGCGGTACTGTCGGGTAAAACGCATCCCGCAGGCGTCGCAGGCGAAGGGCTTGAGGCCGAGGTGGCTGCGCATGTGGCGGGTCATGGTGCCGCGTTGCGTGAACTTCTTGCCGCAGATGGTGCAGGGGTAAGGGCGCGTCAGCCAGTGCGTCTTCTCGTGCTGCCGCAGCGTGGCCGGGTCCTTGTAGGACTTGTCACAAGAGGAGCAGCGGTAAGGCCGCAGGATGTCACCGAGCCCTGGGCCACCCTTGTCCAGGAAGGGCACAGCCTGCTCAGCCGCTGCCTTGTGATAGAGCTCCTCTTCGTTGTGGGCCTCCACGTGGGCGTTGAGCTGCTCGGAGCTGGGGAAGCCCTTGCCACAGGGGATGCAGACGTACAGGTTGTCACCCAGGCTCTCCGGCTCGTAGCCCAGGTGGTTGCAGTAGCGATCCAGCGCATCACCGGGTGAGGGGCCCTCGCTGCTGCCCGTCTCCTCGCTTGTGCTGTTATCGGGCTCCAGGTCGTTGCTCTCCACGCTGGGATAGCGGGGCTGCGGCGCCGCGGGTGGCGACTCAGCCTTGTCCTCCCGCTCCAGCTCCTTCTCCGCCTCCCCCTCATCCAGGTACGGACCCAGGGGCTCGTGCTTCATCCAGCGGTACATCAGCTCGCGGCCATCGGCGCGGGGCAGCGGGGGCTCGGCGCAGGGCGGCGTGCTGCGGAAGGGGTCGGGGGCATGGGGGTGCCCCCCAGGCTCGCCACCCGGCGGGGAGTCCTTATAGGCATTGGCGTGGCCGGCCAGGAGGCCAGCGCTGACCGGAGGGCTGTCGTGCCGCGGGGGCAGCGAGGGCTCGCGGGGCTCGCCTGGCAGCAAGCGGTCGGTGGGCAGGAGCTGGGCGGAGGGGCCGGTGGGGCTCTTCTTGGAGAGGTCGAGGCCGCAGGGTGGCGAGCAGTGGCGTTCGGGTGGGCACAGCCCGTGGGGGTGCAGCGGGGCGCCCTGGGCGGCCGAGGCGTACAGCTCCCCGCACTGCGTGTTGAGCGGCGTCGACGGCTCCACGGGCGGCAAGTCCACGGGACGCGGCGTCCCCGAGTAGCAGGCTTGGATGACCGGCGTGGCAGCACGCAGCCCCCGGCCCAGCTTGTAGGGCGCGTAGCCCCCGCGCAGGTGGCAGTACTTGCCGCTGCGTTTCAGCTTCTTCTTGCAAAGGGCCACCAAGCCGGGGATCTGGAGGTAGCTGGCGGCGGCCAGCACGGCCCCCAGGCTCTGCTCGCTGCCCGGCTCGCACTCAGCCAGGCGGCCGGTGTAGATGAAGTCGAGGATGAGGCGAAAGATGCCGGGGCTCACCATCTCGTGGTCCAGGTTGAGCAGGTTGTCGTGCACCACCAGCGACTTGAGGTAGGCGCTGCTGGCCGCCAGGATGTTCTTGTGCGCGCGGAAGAGCGCGTTCTGCACCACGATGATCACGTCGCACAGGAAGCCTTTGGTGCGCTGCGTGTTCAGCTGCAGCAGCAGCTGCCGCGAGTGGCTCGGCACCTCCATGGCGTCCAGCATCCCGCTCCTTGCCCGCCGCCCTGCAACAAACCGCCCCGTCAGCGCCGCATCCGGCCCCGCGCGCTCGGCCCACGCGTTGGGGACTCAACCCGCATGTCGGGGAGCTCAGCCTGCGCGAGGAGGTGCGAGGGAAAGGGGGGGGTCGAGGCTCAGCCCCCAGCCCCGCACGCCGCTGTGTCCTGGCCGCAATGTGTGGCTGCTTGGCTGGTGCCACCGCTTATATGGGGGCTCGCTCCTCGGCGGGCCGGGGGGCGGGAAGGGGGTGAAACCCCCCGGGGGCTTTTAGAGAACGTGACATCACCTCGGGGCTGCTGCCAGCACCGCGCCCCAGCTCCCCAGCACCCCTGTACCCCAGGAACCCAGCACCCAGCATCCCAGGAACACAGCACTCCTGCACCCTAGGAGCCCAGCACCTCTGCACCCTAAGAAACTAGCGCTCCAGCACCCCTGCGCCCCAGGAACCCAGCGCCCCATCATCCCAGGAACACTGCACCCCATCATCCCAGGAACCCCGGAACCCAGCACCCAGCGCCCCATCATCCCAGGAACGCAGCACCCCAGCATCCCAGGAACCCCGCACCCTGCACCCCATCATGCCAGGAACCCAGCACCCCAGCATCCCAGGAACACAGCACTCCTGCACCCCAGCATCCCAGGAACACAGCACCCCCGTGCCCACCTGCAGGAGGAAAGCGGAGAGTGGGGCGAACCAAGCCGGTGCCCCCCACCCATCTATCCCTCTGTCCGTCCGCCCCCCCCGGGTCCCACCGTTACCTGCTCAGCCTCGTTCCCCGTTGCACCTCTTATTTGCCCCGGTGCCCCCCGCCCCCGTTTCCTCTCCCCCTCCGCTCCCTTCGCGGAGGGGTGGGTGGAGGGAAACCCGGGGGGAACCCCAGGACCTCCCCTCCCCTCCTCCGCTCCCCCCGCCCAGGTGGGCAAAGCCAAGCGCTTTTGGGGCTGCTTTTTTTTTTGGGGGGGTGGGTGGGTGTGATTTTTTCCCCCCTCTTTCTCATTTTTTTGGGGTCCCCCCCCCCTCCCCTGTTACCTGGGCGCCCGGTGGCCTCCGCCAGCCAGCCGAGGTCTCGGTGGGCTCTCATGGCTCAGCCCCGGGGGGGCCGCCGCCGGTTGCTGCTCCCCTCCACCCTCCTCCTCCTCTGCGGCTGCTGCTCCTCCATCCCCCGCGCTCCCGGCCGGTCCCGAGGAGGAGGAAGAAAAGAAGGAATAGAAGAAGAAGAGGTGGACGAAGCAAGCAACAGCTCCTCGGGGTTCCCAACGCCGCCAGCTCGGAGGTGAAACCCGGGCTGCGAACTCCCCCTGACCCCGGCCTGAACTCCGAGCAGCGCCGCTGGCTGTTAAAGGGACGGCGGGAGGTTTTCCTCCTCCCATCCCCGGGCGGGGCACCGAAAAGCCGGGCCCCCCCCGTCTCCTCCTTTCTCTCCCCTCCCCGTCTCCTCCTCCTTCTTCTCTAAATCCGTTTGCCCCTGAGCCGCCCCTTCGGGGGTCCTTAGAGCATCCCTTTATCCCGGAGCATCCCTTTATCCCGGAGATACCGGGGGCGACAGGGAGGGTCTCCCGGTGTCCCCCCCTCGGTGTCTCCGGGTGAATGCCCCTCTCCTCCAGCTTTATCTCCCCTCCCCACCTCCATTTCTCCCCAATCCCGTTTTCCCCCAAGGGGTCTCCATCCTTAGAGCATCACTTTATCTCAAGGGAACCGGGAGCCCCTTCGGATCTCCCAATGTCCCCCCCCTCCTCGGCCCCGGTGTCTCCAGGCAAATGCCCACCCCCACCCCCCGATCAAGCCCCGGTAACGCTCACCGAGCGCCATCTACCGGCCCCGGTGCTCTCCACCCTCCCCGGTTAACGGACACAGCTCCTCCCCGTGCAGGTGCGGGACCCGACGGGGCGAACGGTGGGGAAGGGGGAAAAGAGGAGCTGAGAGGTGTGTGTGGGGGGGGTCCTGCTGTTTGCTGCCCTATATGAGGTGGGGGGGGAATAGCACCCAGTGGGTGGGAGAGGTGGGTGCTGTGGGTGTAGGGAGTTTAGAGGGGGTCCCTGAATGTGGGGAGGGGTTTTGAGGGGGTGAAGGGGAAGCCAGCCTTAATTTGGTGCTGGGGGGGATGCACAGCTCTGGTGCCCAAATGTGGCTCAGGGTGGGCTGGACGCTTGCAGTGGTTTGGGAGGAGGAGGCGGCACTGTTTCACCCCTCGCTGTTTCAGCACCCCCAGAAAGGCTGCAGGGTTGGGGTGCAGCCTGGGGTCCCCTCCTTGGTGTGCAGGGAGCTGCCTCTCGCTTCACACTTTCACTTCTCCTTTCTCACGGCCGTAGCCTCTTGCACAACCCCCTTGTAGAGCAAAGCATCGAAATGGGCACCTCCAGGCCTGCTGCGAATTCTCGGGGGTCCTCCTGCGCCCCTCAACCTGAGCAGAGCACCCCGAGCATTGTCCACCCCTCTCAGCTGGAGCCACACTGGATGCTTGTGGAGTTTCACCCCATAACTCTGGTCCCTCGGTGAGTGGGAGACAGCGTGGCGTCCTGGAGGCTTGGGACCATGGTGGGTCAATGCCGTGAGGGTCCCTCAACATTGGCAAGGGCTACATCCTGCACCCGGAGAGCCCAAAAATCATGTGGGACTCTCTGGGGACCTGCAGCACACACTTAGTGCTGCAAGAGCTGCAGGACCCACACAGTGCTGTCCCAGCTGCCGTCCCCAGCTCCCGGGACAGGATTTGGCCAGTCCTGCCTGGATCCCAGCCTGGATTTGGGAGAAAAGAGGATGGGTGCTGGCAGGGAGGGTGCACGGCAGTGGCAGCTGGAACCCTCCAGCACCGCATCGCTCAGCTGGAGCTCATCCTCAGATTCCCATGGGATCCAGGTGCCCCAGCTCACACAGGAACACCCCCATGGGGACCCTGCTATGGGCACATCCCGAACTCCAGCTCAGAAATTCCCCTTCCCGCTCTCCACACTGGTCTCGTGCCCACAGGGAGCATCAGGATCCTGAGAGCGGAACATGGGCGACTCCTCGTTACAGAGCCGTGGTTTAATCCCAACTCCCCGGGCACCAATTTCCAACCCCCTCCTCCCTTTATATATATATATATATTATTTTTTTTTCCCCTCTTCAATTAACGGCTGGAAGTGTTTCAGGTTCTGGCAGCGAGCTCTGGACGTCGCTGTGAGCGATGGCTCCCGCGGGCTCCGTCCCGGTAATTTATGGGGCTGTGCCATATAAATCACAGCAGCGAGCGGCTCCCAGACAGCTGCGTCCCCGGGGGCCACCCGGGACCCCGGGCTGCCCTGCTACCTGCTGAGTGATGCTGAGCCCCCGGGGAAGCGACTGGGATGGGGGCAAGAGAAAAAAAGCTTCACCTTTTCCACCCTTTTTTTTTCGCAGCTCCTCTCCCATTCCCAGCTTCTAAAGCAGAGGGATGGGTTGGTGCCCGCAGGGGATTGGGGTAGGTAGAGGGTGTCGGATGCACCAACATAGAATCGTAGAACCCCAGGTTGGGAAAGACCTTTGAGTCCAAACGTAGCTGTCCACTAATTAATCACATCCCTAAGGACTTCGTCTGCCCATCTTTTAAATGCCTCCAGGGAAGGGGACTCCACCACCTCCCTGGGTACCCTGTTTCAGTGCTTGAGAACCCCTTGGGTGAAGAAGTTTTTCCTGATGCCCAATCTGAACCTGCCCTGGTGCAGCTTGAGGCCATTCCCTCTCATCCCATCACCTGTCTCTTGGGAGAAGAGACCAGACCTCCTTCCAGGCAGTTGTAGACAGTGAGGAGGTCTCCCCTCAGCCTCCTTTTCTCCAGGTTAAACAACCCCAGGGCCCTCAGCTGCTCCTCTTGTCCTGCTCTGCCTTCTGGAGGGACTCCAAAGTGACCTTCAGCGCCTGATATGGTTTCTGTGGCTGCATCCTGCACCCAGAGAGCCCAAAACCCACCTGGGACCTGGAACACATGCTCAGCCCCAAGGGACGGTGACAGCGGGGCTGCGGGCAGGGACGGTGAAAGCAGGGAGCGAGCAGGGAAAAGGGCATTTTTGCCTCAATGTGCTAAGCAGATTGGAACCAGCTCTGGTTTAGTCATTGGCTCTGTTGGGAGGTCTGAGCTGGAGCGTCTCCCGCCCGTGCCCCCTCCCCACGATCAATCAAAGTTGCAGCAAATTAGCCCAGATGCTGGGAGATTCGGTTCAAATCCAGCTGTGGTTTGGATCGCGTTCGCATGCCTGGCTTCATGTGGGACCTGGGCTTTTGGACAGGATACAGCCCCCCGGTCTCCGCAGGGCCCTGTTTCCCAGCTCAGCCTCTCCCCAAAGCCCACACACATGTCTTTGATTATGGCGTGTTGGCCAGCCGGGCCGCATCCGGCACCGCCAGGAGCCTGCAGCCCCCGCTGGGAGCTCGCACTTCATTTTCCCAGCGGTGCCCGGGTACAACAGCCCCCCACGTCCCACCACCACAGCCCCAGCGCTTGGAAAGGGATCCACATCGCCTCCTCCTGGGCTGGGCTGAGGCCGGGAAGCTCATGACAGAGATGAGTGGCTCCACGCTGGATACGGATGGGTGCTGCCCAGCTCCTGGCATCAGGCAGGACCACGGGGATGCCTGTGCTGAGCCCTGCATGCTGCAAAATGAGGCTGGGGGCACAGGACCCTGCTAGGGGCTCCCAGGGTGCCCCCCAACATGAGAGGCTCCCCACAGCACGGCTGATGGGTGCTGCAGCCCTGCGAGGGTTCCCTTCCTTGTGGGGTGATCCTTGAGTGGATGAGGGGGGCCCTGCTCTGTGGAGTGATGCTTGATGGGGAAAGAGGACCCCTTCTTTGTGATGCTCAGGGGTGAGGAGGGCTCTTCTCCGTGGGGCAATGGGACCCCTTTCCTAGTGGGGTGATGCTCAGGTGGACGGGGGGCCCTTCTCCATGGGGAGATGCTTGATGGGGCAATGAAACCCCTTCCTTGTGGGGTATGGGGAGGGATTTCTTGCAGGGTGGCACTCGGTCAGATGAGGGCACCCAGAAATATTACCGCAAGGTGATATTTCATGGGGCAGTGGGAAGCTTTCATGTGGGGGATGTTCAGGTGCATGAGGGACAGAACCACACAGTGGCTGTGGTCAAGAGGGACCTCAAGAGGTCATCTTCTAACCCTTTGCTCAAGCAGGGCCAACCAGAGCCAGTTGTCCAGGACCTTGCCCAGGTGGCTTTTGAATATCCCCAAGGATGGAGACTCCATGAACCTCCCTGGGCAATCTCTGCCCACGCTCCTCTCATAGCGAAAAAGCATTTCCTGACTGTCCAAGAGACCTTCTGGGGTTCAATGTGTCCCCGTTGCTCCTGGTCCTGGCACTGGGCATGACTGAGCCCAGCCTGGCTCCAGCTTCTCTGCACCCTCCCCTCCAGGTCTGTATATACATCGATAAGGTCCCGTGAGCCTTCTCTTCTCCAGTCCTTTAATCTTCTTGGTGGTCCTTCTCTGGACTCTCTCCAGCACATTTGTCTCTCTCTTGTACTGGACGCAGCACTCCAGAGTGGCCTCCTCAGTGCTGACAACTCTCGTCCCAATGCAGCCCAGGCCACCACATACCTCCTTTGCCCCAAGGGCATGGTGCTGGCTCGTAGTCATCTTGGTGTCCACCAGGACCCACAGGGCTTTTTTTCTGCTGTCCAGGTGGGTGGCCCCCAGGCTGTCCTGATGCCTGGGGCTGTTCCACCACAGAGGCAGGGCTTCGCACTTCCCTTTGTTGAACCTCATGAGATCTCTGTCAGCTGGAGGGGGCAATGGGACCCTTCCTTGTGGGACAATTCTCAGTCAAACAAGGGCACCCATACCTGCAAGGCGATGTTTCAAGGGGCAACGGGACCCTTTTCTTGTAGAGTGATGCTTAACAGGGCAATGGGACCGCTTCCCTATGGAGTGACATTCAGATGGGTGAAGATCCAGTCCCCGTGGGAAGATGATTGATGGAGTGATGGGACCTCATCCCTTTCAGGTGATGCTTGGTAGAGTGATGCTCAGTCAAACAAGGGAGCCTATGACTTCCAAGGGAATGAGGCTCCCTTTATTGTGGAGTGATGCCTCATGGGATGATGGAACTGCTGCCTTTCAGGTGATGCTTGGTGGGCTGATGAGATCCCTTCCCTTTCAGGTGATGCTTGGTAGGGCAGTAGGACCCCTTCCTTGTGGGAAAATACTCAGGCTGGGTGAGAAACACTTCCAGTGAAGTGATACTTGGGGTAAGGGTGGTGGTGGTGGTGAGACCCCTTCCCCTTAGGACAACGATTTGTGAGCCAGTAGCATCCCTCCCTTGAGGGTGACTCGGTTGGACAAGAGCACCCATGCTTACAAGGTAATGTTCCATGGGGCAATGAGACCCTTTCTTGTAGAATGATGCCTGATGGAATGGCAGAACCTTTTCCCTTTTGGATGGTGCTTGGTGGGCTGATGAGACCCCTTCCCTTTCAGGTGGTGCTTGATGGAGCAATGGGACCCCTTCCCTTCTGGGTGATGCTTCATGGGGCAATACGACTCCTTCCTTCCGGGTGATGCTTTGTGGGGCAATAGGACTCCTTCCTTGTGGGGTGATACTTGGTCAGTCAAGAGCACCTATACCTACAGAGCAACATTTCATGGGGCAATAAAACTCTTTCTCATAGAAAGGGATGAGATGGCAGAACCTTTTCCCTTTCGGCTGGTGCTTGGTGGGCTGATGGGACCCCTTCCCTTCTGGGTCCTGCTTCACGGGGCAGTAGGACTCCTTCCTTTTGGGGCGACGCTTGTTGGGACAAGAGCATCCGTGCCTGCAAGGCAACATTTCATGGAGCAACGAGCCCTTTTCCTTGTAGGATGACACCTGATGGAATGACGGAACCCCTTCCCTTTCACCTGATGCTCCCCGCAGCTCTGACTCCCCCTTCCTCTTGGGACAACATCCATCCATCCTCCTCCTTCCTACCCTTTCCAAACCCACCGGTGACCTCCCCCTCTCCACCCACGAGGAGGATACGGTGACGGGAAGCCCACGAGATGGCAGCAAAGGGCTATGAGATGGGATAAGACCCCCCTTCTCTCTTGTCCGCCCCCTCGGGGGGACGCTTTTCCCCCCCACCCCCGCCGCCCCGGGGCCACCGACGCGCACCGAGTGCGCGTCGGTGGCCCCGGGGCGGCGGGGGTGGGGGGGAAAAGCGTCCCCCCGAGGGGATGGAGATGAAGATGCGCAGCCGGTTGCGGGTGGGCCGGCCCCGCTTGCTGACTAATCCCGGGGCTGAGTCACGGTTGCGGCGGGGAGCGCTGCGGCAGCGATTTCCCCCATCCACCGCATCCCTTCTCCTTCTTCTCCTCCTCAACCGGAGAACCCCGACGGGGAGTATGGAAAAAAAAAAAAGCAAAAAAGAGGGACACCCCCCCATAAAAAATCACCCTGATGGGGGATTAAGGCGGTTTGTTTGTTTGTTTGTTTTTTTGAGGGGGGGTTAAGGTGTTTTTTAGGGGGGCAGCAGCTTAAAATAGGATAAGGGGTGTTGGAGTGGGAGGGGCATTCCTTAAACCCTTCTGCAGGTATTTTGAGGGGGGAAAAAGGAATTGGGGGGGCTTGGGTCCCCATAGCAGCGATGCTGGCGGGCGAGGATGCTGCTGTCAATGACAACGCCGCTGTTGCTGTGGCGACCGCTATGATGCTTCGCCAGAGCAGAGTGAGGTCAGAAGGCTCCAGCAGGAATGGGGGGGGGGAGAATGGGGGGAAAGGGATGGGGGGAGGACCCACACACACGTGTATCCCCTCCCCGGACACGGCTCCAAGTCCATCTTGAGTGGGTGGAGGCTGAAACTTGGGATGAGGAGGGCAAAATTAATTCAACTGTGAAATTACAACCTGTCTGGTTGTGGGGTACTGGTGGTTTGAGGGGGGCACTGATGGTTTGGGGGGACCTTGCCCTAGGGGGAGCACAGGCCAGGTGCCACTGTGAGGCCAGAGGGTTCAGGTCAGCACAGAGCTGCAATGGGGTCCCCCCTCCCTACTCCAAATTCCCTCCATCCTCAACTTTGTGCTGCCCCATCCTCCTGCAGGACATCATGGTGGAACCCCTGGGTGGGTGCTCCTGGCATCACGGACACGGGTTCTTACGGGGGTGTGGGAGGGGAGGCGCTGCCCAGGACATTGCCGTGGGCAGGTGAACCCCCTGAGTGGGCACCTCTGGGGTCCTGTGCCACCACCTCCCATGAAGGGGGTGCTCAAGCAGCCCCACAGTGACACCAGGAGTCCGAGATGGGGGCACACTCCAGCCCAGTGGGGTGTTTGGAGGCTGATAGATACCCTGGGCCCCTGTGGGTACCACGGGTGAGCACCTCGAGTGGGGAACAGTGGGTGCCCCACACTGCAACGCTCGCGGCTGTGGGTCCCTCTGCTTGTGCCACGGTGGGTGCAGGGCCCCTGGGTGTGGAGTAGGAGCAGGGGGGTGGGGGTTACAGGAGGGGTGCAGGATGTGGGGTGGCTATGGAATGCAAGGTCCCTTAGTTTGGGAGCGGGAGCAGGAGGGGTGCGGGTTACAGAAGGGATGCGAGGGCCCTGGGTTTGGGACAGGAGCAGGAGGGATACAGGGTGCTGGAGGGGTGCAGGTTACAGGAGGGTTACAGGTTACAGGAGGGATGGAGGGTGCAGGAGGGATGCAGGTTACAGGAGAGGTGCAGGGGGGTTGCAGGGTGCAGGAGGGTGCGGATTACAGGAGGGGTACAGGTTACAGGAGGGATACAGGGTGCAGGAAGGATGCGGGATGCAGGAGGGATGCGAGGTGCAGGAGGGATGAGGGAGGAATGCAGGAGGGTTGCCGCGTGCTGGGGATTGCGGGGTGCTGGATGCTGCTCCTCCGCGCATCCTGAAGAGCCGGAGACCGCGGGGACCGGGAGGGGGGAGGGAGGCGGGGCCCCGTGCAGCCCGGACCCCCTGCCCGGCTCTGGGCCGTTGTCCTCCCCCCGCGCCGATATAAATAGTAGCGTCTTCCCGTTCTCTAAATTTCCTCGCTGACGTAGCGCTCACGTCATTGTGTAGGTTGATGCTTTTCTATGAATGAGCCGAGATCCCCGTTACTACGAGCCCGATCCTATAAAAGCCCCGCGCGCTGCGGATCGCGCAGCACCCGCCACCGGCGCCGTCCCCGCCGGCAGCCGCGGGGCCTCGGCACCGGGGGGGGGAGGCACCGGGGCCCGCGGGAGGTAAGGCATCGGCTGGCCCGCAGGTAAGCGGGAACCGGAGCCCGGGGCGGGGACGAGCGGCGGAGCCCCGCGGGACCGGGCGCTACACCTGCCCGCCCCGGGGAGGAGGGGGGGGGCGGAGGAACGGACACACGGACGGACAGACGGAGCGGGGAGGGGGCTCTGCGGCTGGAGGGGGGGCTGCGGGGGCGCTTGGCGCAGCCCCTCGTGCGGGACCGGGCGGCGGGGGCGGAGCAGCCCCGGGGGGGCGCACGGCAGGCCCGGCCCCCGCACCCCGCGGGGGGGAGGGGAAGGCGGGGAAGCGCGCTCCGTGTCCCGTCCTCCGCCTCCTCCCCCGGGGGGGGGGTGACACCGCTCTCCCAGCTCCGGACCCAGCCCCGACGGAACACCCCCACACCCCTCCGGCCCCATCCCGTCCGGCAACGCCGCCACCTTCGGGTTCCCCCGCGCCCCGGTGCTACCGGTCGCGCAGCCCGGGGCTGGGAAGGGGTGTCGATCGCCTTCACCCCGGTGTTGCCCCCTCGGGGGCATCGGAGGAGCGCGGAGACCCCGTCGAGGAGAGCCCGAGTCAGCGCATCGGCACCTTGGCTCTAGACTGCTTACTGCTGCGTAGGGACAGGACAGTAACAGTCTACAGTCATGGCTACTGAAGCATGACCCACCGCCCGCACCGGCACCGCCACCGGCACCGGCCCCGCCACTGGCACCAGACCCTGCCCCGGCCCCGGCCGCACTACCGGCACCGAACAGGCACCGAACCGGCACCGAACCGGCAACAACTTCCCCCACCTGCTCCCCTACCGGCCCCGCTACCAGCACCTGCCTCTGCCCCGGCACGAGCACCGGCACTGCTACAGGCACCGACCCTGCCACCAGTCCCGACTCCACCACCGGTACCGGAACAGGCACCGGTTCCCCCACCGGCCTCACTACCGGCCCCAGCCTCTGCCCCGCACCACCACCAGCACTGCTACCGGCTTCGACGCTGCCCCCCGCCCTGCTCCCACCGCCGGTCCCGGTCCCGCCGGTGCCCGCGCCGCCGCAGCCCGGGGGGCGGAGCTGTCCGTGGTGCTGACCGTCGGGGCTCGCTGCCCGCCGCGGGGGGGCGATGGTGGTGGAGGCAGCGCAGCGCGGAGGGGGGGTCCCGGTGCCCGCCGCTCACCCGCTCTCTCTTTCCCTCCCCCTGCAGACATCGAGCCCCCCCCACCCCTCCGGCGGACACCCCCGGCCCAGGTAGGGGGGGTCCCCCCCACCGGCGGGGCGGACACGAGTGGGCGGGCGGGGAGCGTGGGATGGGATGGGGGGGGGATGCTACCGATAATCCCCACAGGACCGGGAGCCCCCCAACGCCCCCGTGGGACCGGGCCTCTCGCTGCGGTGGCGGGGCCGCCTCCTCGCCGTCGCCAAGGCACCGGGTGCCCCTCCTCTCCCCGTCCCTCCCTCCCTCCCCACCCCCCCCCCCCCCTCCGACGCCGCTCGGGCGACCGTGGCTTTAGATTGTTACTGTGCTGCTGGGGGGGTAACAGTCTACAGCCATGGTCGCCGGGCCCGGCGCACTCGCACCGCGGGCAGCACCGGCCCCTCCACCCTACGGGGGTCCCGTCGGGGGGGTTCCGCCTCCCGGGGCAGTAGGAGCTCACATGCAGAGTGCAGCTGACCGCACATCAATTCTTACTGTTCGAGGGGCGCGGGCACCGAGCGGCTCCCCCTCGGGCAGCGGGAACGGTGGGCACTCGTCCTGGATGGATCCCCCATCCTTCTCCCCCCTTCCCGCCCCCCCAGACCCTCGCGTGCCCTCCCGGTCGGGATTCGTCCTGGACACCCCCCCCTCCAACATCGTTTTCCTCCCTCCCCGCCCCCGCAACCCCTCACCTGCCCTCCCGGCGGGGACTCACCCGGGACCCCCTGTCCTACCCCACTCCCCGCCGCCCTCACCCGCCCACCCGGCGGGGATTCGTCCTGGACCGCTCCATCCTTTCCCCCTCGCTCAGCAGTCCCTCTCCTGCCTTCCCCACGAGGATTCACCCTGGACCCCCCCCCCCCCGAATCCCTCTCCTCCACGGGGATTCACCCTGGACCCCCCCATCCTTCCTCCCGCGGAGATTCACCCTGGACCCCCCATCCCTCCCCTCCGCGGGGATCCACCCTGGACGCCCCCATCCTGCCCACCCCTCCCTTGCCCCTCCCCTGCCCTCCCGGCGGGGCCCCGGGGCCGCTCGGTCGCTGCTCCCGCCGCATCCCTGAGAGCATCGGCATCTCCGCTCGCTGCCCCGGTCCCCCCCGCCGCTGCCGATGGATGCGGGGCCGGTGCCTCTATCGCAGCGCGGCGGGGCCGAGCGGGGCGGACCGGGAGCGGGGGCGGCGGCGGGTTGCACAACTCGCCCTGCGGGGCCAGGAGATTCCTTAGAGGCAAAGTCAGAGCGGCCCGGGCTGCCCCGGCACTGGGCACCGGGCCCTCGGCAGCGGGAGGCCACCGGTGCTGGCCGGGCAGAGCCCCTCGCAGGGGCACTGGGATGCGGAGCCAGGGACGTGGGGAGAGCTGGAAGGGAGGAAGCTGATCCAGGGGAGTGGGGACACTGAGGATGGAGGGCGGACAGGACCAGGCAGGGTGAGGGGTGGCAGGATGGGGACACGGGTCCCGAACAAGGAGCTGCAGCCCTGGGGTGGGGGGGCATAGCTGCCATGAGTGCCCCAGGACACCTAAACCCAACTGGGGCTGTGCCAGGCATGACCCCCTGCCCACACTCCCCCTCTCCAAGGTCAGAGCACCCCGTTGGGATCTGCCCTCGCCCTGACTACCACAGCCACTGCCACCTTCCCAGGGCTCAGGGTCACCGTGGGCAGGTGTTATCTCAGCCACTGAGGCTCCTCCACGCGCTGCCCCGTCTCCTGCCAGCCACCTTCACCTCTCGCTTTGTGTGCTGATGCACCGCACACCTCCAGGCACGGCCCCAGCAGCACTCAGGTAAAGCCACAGCGGCATTCAGCATAGCGCACCGCGGTCCAGCGCTGCCAAGGTGCCGCCAGCCACAGAAATCACCCTCCATCCTCTGGAAAAACTCCTTGCTTGCGCCCATGGTGGGCAGTGGCAATGGCAGCGCAGCGAGGTCCAGGCCACAGCGGCCTCTGGGTCCCTTCCAGGGCATCTCCAGGTGAGGGGACACATCCTTCACCGCAATCCCTCGCACCCTGCGTTCCGGGCCTGGGAATGCTCCAGCTGTGCAGTTGTTGTTCTGAAGGCCAAGTCTCTCCTGCTGACATCTTGGAATTAAGTTTTGCTTTCAGAGTCCTTAAAAATATCCTGGATTTCTGACATCGGGACTGGGCTTCCGAGGGCGCTTCCAAGCCACTGGGCTTAGGGCCAGCCATCGGCGCTGGGAGACAGAGGCCATCCAGCTCCCATGCTCCTCCTCAGCGCAGAGATCGCAGCGGTGCCAGGAAGGAACGTGGCAGTGCCAGGGACGAAGGCAGTGCCCTCCCCAGCTGAGCCGTTACCTGACATTCCCACAGCAGGATGGTGCTCAGCGGGGCACAGGCATGGCACAAGTGCTGCCTTACCTCAGCCTCGCTCCCAGCGGCTCCCAACACTTCATCCGGGAGGGTGGGAAGGATCTTCCCAGGGGACCTGCAGCAGCTGTGCCCCCCCTCTGGCCCCCCAGCTGGTCTTGCACTGCAGCGAGGGTCCCCAAGGAGGGTCCCCCCGCCAGGGTTTCTCCATGCACCCCCAGGAGAGCAGATAGCCCCAAAACCCAGCTTCTCTTTGAAGCCTATGACCCACTGCCGGCTTTGTAAAGGGGCACCAGTGCCACGCTGGCACCACAGGAATTTGGGGTGGGAGACACAGGGTGAGGTGCTGCTGCCCCCCAAGAGGCAGGGCAGCCGCCCCCCGCCCCTGGCTGCTTGCCCGCCGCACACGCTGCTGTTGCCATCCGAGTGCTCTTGGCCAAACGGCCTTTTGTGATTCAGCCGTGTTTATCCCAGCCTGCAGCCCGGCCCAGCGTGGGTTTCCATGGAAAACTTCCATCCAAAACAAGAAGAGAAGGAGCTACAAGCAGGAGTGACTCAGCCACAACTGGAAGCTTCTGCGGGTGAAGCGGGGAGGGGAGGGCTGTTCCCTGGGGCTCGGTCCCAAGGTGGCCCCCAGGTCTCGCCCTCCCCTCGCAGGCAGGAACCGGGCTGGCTCCAGGGTCCCGCGATGTAAAAGCACCTGCGGAACACACCACCTTCCCAGAGCACCCCCTGCCCAGCTCCTTGGACAGGGGAGGAAGAGTGTGAGATGAGTAAGGCTCAAACCCCAGCAAGATCCGCACCAGTGCCTGGCGAGCCCTGCGCAGGCGGCTGGCACAGCGGGCAGCAGAGGAGGGCCTGAGTCAGCGGCAGCGCAGGGAGAAGGGATGCAGGGAGCTGGGCAGAAGTGGTGGGTGTTTGTGGGGAGACAGCAGGAGTGGCAGCGTCTCTGCTGCTGCGGATCTTCTCCCTGGGACACTAGGAGAGAGCCGGGGGCTCTGCTCTGCCCGGACATGCTGCCCACAGCACGAGCGCAGCCGCAGGCCCTGGGGCCAGGCAGGGGCTCTGACGGCTGCGCTGCAGGGTGGAAAGGGCCCAGATGGGGAGCAGAGGGCTGACACCCACCCCTACTGAAACATCCAGGCTGCTGGGTGACACCCGTGCCATGCCCAGAGCCCCCGTGTCCCAGGCCAGCGTCACAGCTGTCACCTGGAGCTCAGGCTCCTTCCATCACCCTCCCAGCAGTGCCGCTGGCTCAGAGATCACGACCACCATGTGCAGGTTTCGGGGGAAAAACGAGCTTCCCTGAGCCATGCGGGGCAGGGGGAGAAGAAACCCGCAGGGTCCCAGGCCCTCGGTTGGTCTCATCTCCAGGCTCACCTTCATGGGCGGCCAACAAGGGCAGCTACATCCCAGGACCAGCA
The DNA here is from genome assembly GCF_017976375.1 of Cuculus canorus. Classification (NCBI taxonomy): domain Eukaryota; kingdom Metazoa; phylum Chordata; class Aves; order Cuculiformes; family Cuculidae; genus Cuculus; species Cuculus canorus. The sequence goes on from NC_071420.1 coordinate 5,315,112, forward strand.
GCAACGGGAACAGACCTGGACCTGGGAGAGGCAGGCAGGGACCAGCATGAAGGTGTCTCACTGGTGGAAAAGGAGGCAGAATTCCCAGAACAAACCTCAGCATCCGGCAGGGACACACGGTGATGCCCACTGGAGCCACTTCCCTTCTTCCATCACACCAGAGCTGGGCATGTCCTTCTGGCCCTTCTCACAGAGGCACCTCCCATGGATTATATGCTTTATTAATTTGTTTAAATCAGTGCAGGAGCTGCCTGGCAAAATCCAGCTTTTTACACACACTGGGAAGAGGCTGCAGGCGCTGTTGCAGTCCAGCTCAGGTCGCCCATCCCTCAACACCCTTCCACGAGCCACCAACGGAGCCTCCTGCCAAGCCAGGATCGTTCTGCACACTCACCACACGCTTGACTCCTTCCCCATTCTTAAAACCCACGGTGCGTCCCCGCAGGAGTGGGGAGATGCCAGGCAGCGGCTGCGGGACCGCAGTGCGGGCTGGCGGCTGGGCAGCGCCGCTCGGCAGCAGCTGCGGTGAGCAGACGTGGCTGCAGTGCCTCCTCCGCGCCATCCCGCCGAGCTGCTGTGCTGAGAAAGCACCAGGGCGAACTGTAGCTCTGCGATAATTAAACAGCTAACGGCGGGCTGGCAAAGCACTGTGTGCTGCCATCCTTCAGCGGGATCAGGTGCAGGGTGCTTTGTCACTGCTGGAAAATGCGTTCGGCCTTGCTCCCTGGAGCTGCTGCAGGGCACGCAGCACAGAGCTGCAACTCTCCTCACCAAAAACTGCTGCTGGTGTTGCCAGCGCAGTGACAGAAACCTTACGAGTTCACATTAGATGTGCCAGAGCCCTCCTAGAGCTGCACCGTGAGGTGGCAAAGCAGGCAGGCACTGCCCAAGCCCCACCAGGCCCCCAGGACAAGGGCATACTCTGGAACCAGCCCCATCCTCCTGCCACAACCACTGTCCTCCTGCCACTCAGGGGCAAAACCAACCAACCAACCAACCAGAGGGCATAAAACTCACAGGCCTGAGAACTGTGCGCTCACTGGGTTCTGCCCCGGCGCCCACTCCTGCACCACAGCATTTACCATCCCTCACACTACCAACACTGCACTGCTCAGCTGCTCTCCAACTCCCAGCACTGCAGGGTGCAAATCACAAGTTTTCATCCAATTTCTGTCTTTTACCAACTCTATTGCACCACAGCTTCAAGGAAACTGTGGTTAGGGACACCCTGCATGCACAGACCTGGGCTGCAGACTGGAGAGCCCAGCCTGCCCTCGCATTCAAGCAATTGTAACAACAATAAAGACTTCCGTGTGCTTTGGGAAAACATCAGAGCCAAAATCATAGCAACAAGTTTTTCTTGTTCACAAAGGCACTTTGTACAGAGGAAGATAGAAAAGATCTCCCAACACTCGCATGCTGAACCAGCAGACATTTAATTCCTGAAATGAACACCAGCCCTGGCACTACCAGAGAAGCGAGGGATTTCCAGACCTGCTGGGAGGTTGGATTAATCACTTTCACCAGGAATATGAAAACCACAGACCTTTAAGGTGTAACAGCTCAAGAGCTGAGTGGTCCACAGGCAACTGTGGCTGAGCTGGGAACCCAATTCTGAACTGTTCAAGTCTCTGAAAGCAGCTAAAGTAGACAATGTCACCCTCCTGTCCCCAAGCCCCTCATCATCACATCTACACTCTTGTATACAACAGCTGCGAAAAAAGGAGGAGATAACGAAGACCCATTTAGCTTGGCCCTAGGATAACAGGGCAGAGCAGCACAGTGAGGTGATGAGGACCCTGTGGCCCCTCTGGAGGGGATGGAAACACTGTGCCGTTCCCCCACGATGGCAGGCTGCGCATGGCTCACCGAGCCCCATTTATTACACAGACGGTTCTCAAAGGGTCCCAGCGCCCAGGGGCTCAGCCTGTCCCTGCGCAGGGTGGAAGCGGTCCAAGAAGTCCAGGTAAGCTTTCTTCTGTGGCGCAGCCACCGGGACGAAGTGCCCGCCGGGGTGGGTAAGGAGAACCGGCTCCACGAACCGTTGGGCCAGCTCCCTGCTGAGAGGGGCCGCGATGACGGCGTCGGCATCGCCCACGACGTGCAACGAGGGCAGGGCGATGGGTTCCTGGTAGAAGTGGCTGTGGGCCGGGGCGCGGCTGGCGAAGCCGGCCACCAGGATGGCGAAAGCCACGGGCTGGAAGCGGCGGTCGCCGCGGGCCCGCAGCGCGCACACCATGGCGGCCAGCGCCGCGCCCTGGCTGAAGCCCAGCAGCCCGTCGAAGGGCCCGCGTTCCGCCAGCGCCGCCGCTACGGCCGACAGCGACTCCTCCAGCCCCACGGGCGCCGCCGCCACCTCCCCCGCCTCAAAGGTGCCGGGCCCGGAGAACCACCAGCCACGAGGAGGGTCGTCATCGTCGGGGTCGTCCCCAACGCCCCCGGGCACGGCGTGCGGCGCGCTGAGCATCACCAGCTCGGCGCGGCCGCGCAGAGCCTTGCGCAGGGAACCGGTGCGCTGTCGAAAACGGCGCTCGCTCTGCCGGTACCCGTGCAGCGCCAGCAGCCGCAGGGGTCGCCCCTCCGACATGGCGCCCGCCGCCGGAAGTCCAGAGTGTCGCTTCCGGTTGGGTCGTTCCCCCCTCCCCAACCGAGACGCAGGAATGATGAGCAGAGCGCCGCGCCTGCCCACAGAGACACGCGTGTATCGGTGCGAGAATGGTGAGCAGACTGTCACACCACAGCGCTCAGCGCCCCCTGGCAGCGGGAGGCCCCGCCGCAACCGGACGGGACGAACAAACCCCCGGTACCACCGGTGGTGCCGCGGACGGCTCAGCCGCCCAGGGCAGCGTTCCCCGCGGGCAGACGGGCCGGTCCCTGCGGGCAGCGCTGTCATCGAGGCACGGGATGCGTTTCCATCCATTCCGGTGCCGGTACCGGGGGTCCCGGAGCACGGCGGCAGCGGGACGGGGTGCAGGCTGCATTCACGGGGCCGCTGGGTCCGCGGTGCTCGGCCCCTCTTTGACCTCCGTTGAGATGGGGGGCGGAGGCTGCTTTCCCTGCACCGGAGAGGGGGGTCAGGATGGGGGGGCGAGATTTGCGGGTCAGGATGGAGGGGGGTCAGGATGGGAGGGATCAAGAGGGGGGGCTGGGATTGGGGGGGTCAGGATGGAGGGGGTTAGAATGGGGGGAGGGATTTGGGGGTCAGGATGGAGGGGGTTGAGGATGGGGGGGCAGGATTTGGGGGTCAGGATGGGGAGGGTCAGGATGGGGGGTCAGGATGGGGGAGATCAGGATCAGGGAGTCAGGATGGGGAGGTCTGGGTGTGGGGGTCAGCCCCTGCCTGATCCGAGATGCTCAGCACACAACACCCCATGGGGCACGACTCGGGGAGCAGTGGGGCCGGGCAGGCGCTCGCCCTGGCCAGGGCTGGGGGGGCTCATGTGTCCCCTGAGCCAGGCTGGCACTGTGCTCGTTACCGTTCATCGGGAAGGAAGCCACGGGGTGGCGCTTTAAGCACACGCACCGGGCACTGTACAGCACCGCACACCGGCACTGTGCACCGTATGGCACCAGGCGTTCAACCCGGGCACCGTACAGCACCACACACTCTATAGCATCAGGTGTTCAACCCGCACCAACGCTCCCACCGCCTGTCCCCTCCACCCTGCGTGGCCACCAGGAGTGAAGGGACAGAGTGGGGACGCCCTGCCCTGATGCCATCCCATGCCCTGGTGATGCCACGCTGCCCACCTGGGCCGGCCGGCCATGGTGCAGAGGCTGCGTGCCAGCGTGGTTCACTGTCCACGGCCCCAGGGACTGGCTGGCGTAGAAGTCCATGGGGTACGGCTGTTGCCACTCGATGTCCTGGAGAGCCACCGCGGCCTGTGGAGGGGACAAGGAGCTGAGACCATGAGTGGCACCCACGTCAGGGAAGCCAGCGGTGCTGAGAGCTTCCACCGCAGCGGCTTGTTCAAGGCTGCTGGCGGTAAGTTCAAGGCACCAGGAACCCCAATGGCTTTACAAGAGATGGGAAATCCCAGTGGCACATCCGGACTGGGCACAGATGGGAAGAGGAGGGGACGCTGCTCAGCTCCAGGGATGTGCCCATCCTGGTGGCTCAAAGCACTGCAGCTCTGTGGGTGGTTCTGGGGTGTCCCCCCAAGCAGGAGGTGGGTGCTCACCTCATAGGGGGTCAGCAGTGGCTTGCCGAAGGCTTCTCCCCAGTCGATGGAGAGGCGGGGACAGGCCACCTGCACCCACCTGGGAAAGAAACACATAGCAACAAACAGGGATGAGCAGTTTGGGAAGAAGAAGCTGCAGTGAAGCCCTGCACCAACTCCCTGGGAAAGGAGCAGAGAGAGCAGGGAGCGAGAACCCTACTGTGCTGGAGCCACCCTGCTAGGGACAGTTACATCCCCTCCCTGTTCCGTGCACACACAGTGCCAGCCCAGGTGACCGCAGGACAGACGTTGTGGCTGGGTTTCCAGCAGGAACTGGAGGCATCTGGGGGACCCCAGTGCTGGAGGGGGTCAGCAGCACTCACACATCCACGTCAGGGAAGAGCCGCAGCTTGCTGGGGAAGATCTCGGACAGCAGCACCCGCACAAAGGGCCGGCCAAGGGCATGGAGACGGCACTCCAGGTGCTGCAGGGGGAAAAGACACCGGAGGGTTTAAGGCAAGCCCAGACAGATGCCCCTGGCCAGCCCCCCAAGACCTGCCCACAGCCCCTTCCCAGCTATCAGACCCTCTGTCGGTCCCAGCTCTGTCCATGTCCCCATAGCAGTCGCAGGCCAGGCGCGGTGACGGAGACTGTGGCCATGGCTCAGCTCTCCCCAGCGCGTGCCTCAGTCTAATGAAGTAATTACCGCTCAATGACAACAATCTGTTCTTGTTAGCGGCTGCCTTCCCTAGGATGCCCGCCTGCCATGGGCTGGCTGTGGTCAGGCAGAGGAGAGAAGCCCAGGAGGGACCAGGGATGTCCTTGTCCTTGTCCCCCACCTCCCTGTGGCTACAGAGGGACAGTGGCTGCCAAGATCTCGCCACCCTGCCCTGCCCACTGCTCCCTGTGCTGCCCCAAATCCCACCTGTGGCTGCCCAAAGATTTCCAGGTGTGAGGGGGCTGCTGTGCTCAGGGCACCCCAATTCCCTGGGGCAGGACACTGCAGTCTGCTCCCCTCACTCAGCCAGGGTATGGAAAGCAGCAGCCAAGCAGGGACAGTGAACCCAATAGGAAGTTCATCCAATTAAAACAAACCCAGGGAATTAATTGTCGAGCTGCCTGTGCAGGGGGCTCTCGGAGGCTGGCCAGCTCTCCCCAGTGAGGGGCAGGTTTAATGAGCCCTTCTCCAACCTCCCTCATCCGCTGCTAATTGTCCTACCCGCTCAGCTCAGCGTCTCGCAGATCCAGGCAGCAGCAACCGATGGGTTGCCCGCAGTACCAGGTCTACTTGCCCCGGCAGCGAGGTCACGCTGCCAATGGTGCCCTCGCTCCCCAGTCCTTCTTCCCCCCAGGAGCAACACCTGGTGCCCAGGTAGGCCCGTGGGAAGGGGGACGGTACCTGCAGGATGCCGAGGGAGCCCTGCCGCCCCAGCGTGCCCAAGATGAGGCCCCAGCAGCGGGCGCTGGCGGCGGTGCGGATGGCGTCCTGCCGAGCGCAGCGCATGCGCTCGTGGTCGTAGTGTTCCTGAGAGAAGACCTTGCTGTAGGGATCGTACCTGCAAAAGAGAGTCACATAATCATAGAATGCTTTAGGTTGGAAAAGAACTTTACAGGTCATCCAGTTCAACCTCCCTGCAGGAGCAGGGACATCTTGAACCAGATCAGGTTGCTTAGAGCCCAGTCCAACCTGACCTTGAATGTTTCCAGGGATGGGACCTCCACCACCTCCCTGGGCAACCTGAGCCAGTACCTCACCAACCTAATTGTAAACAATTTCTTCCTTATATCCAGCCTAAATCTCCCCTCCTTTATTTTAAAACCATTACTCCTTGCCCTGTCACCACAGCCCTTGCTAAAAAGTCCCTTCCCCGCTTTCCAGGAGCCCCTTTCAGCACTGGAAGCTGCTCTAAGATCTCCCCGGAGCCTTCTCTTCCCAGGCTGAACAACCCCAACTCTCTCAGCCTGTCCTCGTACGTGAGGTGCTCCAGCCCTTGAATCATCTCCGTGGCCTCCTCTGGATCAGTTCCAACAGTCAGGCTCACACGCGTCCCATCACCCAAACGATGCCCCCTCCCTCATTAGCACTAACTGCCTCCCACAGCATCTCTCCCCCCCATATGGCACAGAGAGGGGACGAGGAGACAAGGATAGGCTAAGACAGGTGTCCCACCACAGCCCCCCAGCACCTGGCACAGCTTGGGCTGCACGTTCAGCTTCGTGCTTGACTCCCCTCACCCTGTCCTAGCTCATCAATTATGAAGAAATCTTTGATTTGTTGCTTTGTTTGATGAGGAGAATTTTAATCAAATCCCACTCGGGTTTCGGCAGCTTCCCCAGCGCCATAAACCTGACGCGCGCCTCCCGTTAGTAACAAACGACCTACTAAGAAATTCAGATTTCACCAAATGGGCTCAGCCTTTCGCTCTTGATATGTCATCTGCTTTCAGCGGCCTCATCATCGCGCTTTATGGCCTCTGCCTGCAGCAGCGAGGCTTTAATGGCTGCACCTCCACAAGCTTTCACAGGTACTTGTCAAAATGTTTATATTCAGCTGGAGTAAATGGCTGGCGTTCATCTCCGCGCTGCACCTCTTCACCCACCCCGCGGCCTCTCGCCTGCCTGTGCCCACTGCAGGTAGCTGCCTGCCCACCTCCAGGGTGTGGGGTGCTCCTGGGGGGCACGGTGGGGTGCTCTCCACTTGGGGACCAAAGCGGGTGCCCCCAGGCTTGCTCGTACCTGTAGGCAGGTATCCCTGGGTTGGCGATCATGATGGATTCCAGGTGGAAGCGCCCATCACCCAAGTACCTGCAGAGTGGGGAGAAAGAACCGTGGCACATGGAAACAGCAGCATCCATCCCTGTCCCCACTGGTTTCCCATGCCTGAACTCCCATGCTGGGATCCGGAGAGCTGTGGCACACGGAAATAGCAGCAGCCATCCATGTCGCCAGTGGTTTCCCATACTCCTGCTGGGACCCGGAGCAGCAGGCACTGCCATTGCTCCCTTCCTCCATGCAGCCCCCCAGCACGTTGGCGTGGGAGAGGCAGCCGCGCTCAGGACAAGGGAAGATGCCTACACCGGTGTGGGGCAATCAGGAGCTGCTCCATCTCAACGGCTGGTTCTAGACGTTGCTGCTTCCATTTCTAATCGGATTTCAAGTCAGCAATTACATTTCAAAGCCTTTCATTCAGCTGCCCTAATGGAGTGAGAGCTCGGAAAATGAATTCAGACGTAAAACTTGACTAGATTTTGCCCTTAATTGGAGAATGACATTTTGGGAGATCAAAGCTAATTTGTCTGCAAAAGTTAGCCCCAGAGACGGGCAAAAGAAGAAAATAATGATGCGGGGAAGATGCAGGTACAGTGGCTGCGTGCACCTGCACGGCTGAGCAGTACCAGGGCATGACTCCTCCAGTGGTAAGAAGGACCCACTCTCATGGATGTGATGCCAGCCTGGCCACCCCTGCCTGCTCTCCTGATGCCCTTGGGGAGACGGAAAGCAGCACCTCAACCCCAGGGCGAAGCCGAGCCCCTGCTGACCCCCTGCCCCAGCAATCGTGAGCCTGGCTCCCTGCACAGCTGTGCTCAGAAAGGTGCCAGTGCCGCTGGGTGCCGGTGCTGTTCTCACTCAGCAGGGTAGGTGAGAAGGGGCTCAGCGGGGCCCGAATCCACACCTGGGCTCCCCAGCTCCCCCCACAAGGGTGGGGTCCTCGTATTTATTTATTCTGCAGTGCACTGTATTCACAGTACATTAAGCATTTCCATTACCTAAAATAATTAGGTGATAGGAAGCGAAGTGCTCCCTCTAATTTGCTGTCCTTAAATAAAATTAATGTTGCTGTGATGTTGGGCCCCAGCCATTTGTCTTTTCCAATTATCCACACGCCCTTCCATCTATTATCTATTCTGATATACGACTCAATTATTTCCTCTGTGCTACGAGCACACGCCACTCCGAGCAACACAGGGACCTGGAGGGAGCTCGTCCCAGCCCACGGATATCCTCCTGCCACCCCCCAGAACCACCCCACAGCCAGGCAGGGAGGATCTCAGGTACTTACACAATGGCATCTGTGTCCTGGGCAAGCCGGGGCGAAGTGCAGCCCAGGATCTCCCCTGGAGACAGCGGCTTGCATTGGGGCACACACACCTTGTACTGGGAACGCAGCTCCTGTGACGCTGCCTGCAGGAGACGGGGAGTCAGCAGGGAGAGACCGTGGCATAGAGCGTGGTTGAGGCTGGTGGCCCCCAGCACTGCTGGGGACCCTTGGGGACACCCCAGCCCTGGCAGTCCCAGCTTCATAGGACACCAGCAGGAATGGCTGTGCTGTTGTGCCCCAGCGGAAGGGAACCAGGCTGCTCGGGGAGGATAACAGCCCCTCACTGAGATGCTCAGCGAGGCTCAGGCAGCGTATGAATTAAAAGACAAGGGAAAATGCTTAACGCTTCGATAGCCCCGTGTTTAGATAGACATGGCTCAAGAGGCTCATTCATCTCCTCCCGTCCTGCCCAGCCGGCCGTTCAGGGGCAGGCAGACGGACCTGCCGGAGCTTCCCCTGCCGCTGCCAGCACTGCATCAAAATGCCAAGTGCTCCACCGCCTGCCCTGACATTTACAGAGCAGCTCCCGGGGGAGCCAGGGAGGGGTGCCGCCATGAAACATTGATCAGAGTTATTATAAAGTACTTCATCAACATTACGGCAGCAGCATATTATCGCAGCCACTCGTCACAGAGGAACCACTGCCACCAGCACCCCAAGTCAGCTGCTCCAGCCCCAGAGCCGGGGCAGGGAGGGACACAAGGGTTAAGGCAGGAACAGACACAAGCCTTGCACTGCCGGGCATTCCCATCTCACCTGCAGCGTGGAGACGAACTGGATAGTGCTGACGAGGGCCAGGGAGGTGCCCGCTGCAAAGTTGTAGCGAATGGTCTCCAGGAAATGGGATGTGTCGATCTTTATGTCCACGAACACATAGAGCATCTTCAGCCCCTGTGTGGCATCAATGGGAACTGGGGAGAGAAAGAGAGAGGGTGTGAGTGTGGGGTACACCCAAGGCTCCAGCGAGTCCCCAGCTCAAAACCAAGGGATAAAGCAGGTTGGGGGGCTCCGTACACCCCAATGCACCCCAGTGCAGTGCAGGCAGGCCAGGGTGGGCTGTGCCACCCTTCTGCCCACTCTGGCATCACGGGCAGAGGGTGCAGATAGGAGCTGTGGAGAGGACCCGCCAGTTTCTCTCCGGATAATGGCAGCCTGGGGAATCAATGAACACAAATCTAATTACCCCCAGTGCTAAGAAGGCTGTGTCACCACGATTAAGTGAATAATTAAAGTACACAGAGTCCATATCGATTCACAGCTCCGCATTCACTTCCCATTTTGGTGCTCTTCACCTGATCACAATTAAGTGCAAATTACTCCCTCCCGCTGGGCACGTGGGGCTGGGATGGAGAGGGCAAGTGCCTGTGTGCTTCGTGGGGATGCGTTCTGCCACCAAGCACGGGGCTCCCAGCAAGGACGGCAGCACCGAGCTGATGTCAGGAGCACCGTGGGCAGCCCGAAAGGAGCCCAGCACACTCTAAGCACCCTGTGGGTACCCCAGGGTGCCCTGAGAGCCACCCAGCCCAGTGCAGGCAAGGACCACACGGCCACGGGCAGCAGACGGTGGCCAGGCTGGGGACAGGCAGCCTAGCAGTCCCTGTCTGTCTCTGCAGGAAGCAGCTTCAGATGTGAATCCTGTCCCCTGAAGCAGGCTGGCACTTGCACTGGTGCACTCCTGAGCACTGCTGGATGCAGCCCCTTCCTCCCCTTCCTGCTGTTCATTCATGTAATAGCAGGCTACGAACCAGGAGTTTTATATCCCCTGTTCTAGCGGTGCCCATAACCCTCTTTCCGTAACAAAGGACCTAGTACAGATATTTATCACCGCAAACGTTCTCGCCGACTTAGCTTTCGGGACAGAGTCCTCTAGCAGGGAGTCAGTATTTCATACGGAGCCTGACGCAATTCTTCAAACCCATTTATATCGCCCCATAAATGTCCAGAACAGCCGCTGGCTGCTTGGAGCACAGCAGCGGCAGCAGGGATGCAAGTGCCTGCCACTCGTTACGGCAATTCTGCCGATCCACCTTAAAACCCAGAGCGTCTTATTGTTATTTTTGGGCTGATTCCATCCTGGGTGGACTTCAAAGTTAGCAGCATCTGGGACAGCAGCGCAGTTTCCATGGCAACTGGATCCAGAGTACCGTCAGCCTGGGGAGCACACAGCCTCCTCCTCCCTTCCCCGCCCAGCCTGCACTGTACTCGCTAAGCCGTCTTCGCCAGCCCCACACTGGCCGCTGGGCAAGTGGGACTCCCAGGCTGTCATTCCTGACTTCCCCCCAAGGCTGGCAGCCGTGGGGCAGGGAAGAGAGCAGCCCCATCCCTCCCAGACGAGCAGAGTCCCACTAAGCCTCAGTTCCATTGCTCTGCTCTTGGGGCTGTGACTCGGATGCTGCGACAGCATGCAACCAAGTAGGATGAGCACACCCTGCTGCCCCTGAAATCCTGCGCACGGGCAGCTGCCCAGCCAGCCCAGCCCTGCCCAAAGCCAGCAACTGAGGCTGAAGAACAGAAATCCCTTTGGGAAGGGATTAGCCCTTGGCATTAAGTCTCCAAGCTAGCATCAAGCAGAGCAGGGAGCCGCTCGCCACAGCACGGTGGCAGCAGCACAGCGTCCGCAGTGCCACGCACGGCCACCTTGGCAGCACCCCGGGGCCGAGTGTCACCTACTCAGGCAGCTGTGTCCATAGTGCACCAAGAAGTCAGCGCCCAGGGCCCGGGCCGTGTAGTCATCCACGCAGCATGCGCCGTAGGTCACGTCGCCCATCACCACCGCCTCTGCCTCTGTAAACCTGTGGGGAGGCACAACAGCAAGGGTCACGGCTGGCTGCTGTCACCACAGCCCACATCCTGACCCCCAGCCCCGCAGCACGCCACTACTGGGGGACCCGGCGCTGCCACCGAGCCCCTCGCCACGCGCCAAAGAGGACGAACACTGGCTACTCTCAGAGATGTCAACATGATTAAGCTGGAGAGCGGTAATCCGCCTCTTCAATTGGGTAAAGCTGTTTGCAATTCAGCGGATTATCCGCTCATCAAACAATACGCTGCCAGCTTCCTAATGCTCCAGTGGGGAGAGGAGCAGAGGGAGACCCGGCGCAGCGTGGTGCTGCTGCTCCTGCCAGCTAGCCCCAGGGACCAGAGCCACCGGGATGAGCATAAAATCATCTCAGCTTCCCCACAAAGCACTGTCCCACTGTGCCTGGGTGTTGCAACAAGCTGATGCACCCCAGGCTGCACCCACGGGTGCTGTTTTGGCCAAGTTGGATGTGCTCCAGGAGCAGCTGGTGCTTAGGTGGCAACGAAGAACACGTAGCAAACGCTGGCACTGTCCCCCATCCCTGCTCCAGCATCCCGGTGCTCCAGCCTAACCCACCCACCACTGGAGGGGCACACACAGCACTGGGTGCCAAAGCTGTGGTTCTAGCACGATTTAAAGGCCCCACCTCTGTGGGTGTTTTATTGCACCGTTTCGGGGGATCATTAGCTTGGCTGCCTTCCCAGGGAGCTGCTGTGGTAGTTTACGGATGAGAGCAGGTATTGAGATGACAAAGCCCTGCGTCTGGAGGGGCTGCTTAAACCAGATGCTAAATCCTTATTTATGCTGAGGCTGCACCCAGGGCCGTAGCTCGGTGCCAGTGGGGTCCCCCCGCTGTTGGTGCAGGACTGGGATGAAAGGGCTGGAGGAGGTGGGGGCCAACGCACAGCATCACCCCTCCTTGGCACCCAGTGCTGGCTGGGGGCCAGGGTCCCGCACGCTCCCCCCTGAGCGCCACGCAGGGAGCGTTACGTCGGTGGCAAGAATAGAAATGGTGGGCAGAGCTGGGCAGATGGCAGAAGGTGGAGAAATGGCGGAGCGTGCTGAATATTAACAGCTCCGGCCTATCCATCAGTGCCTGAGGAGGGGGACAGGGGAGCGACTCTGCTGGAGCATCCCTGGAGACAGGGCAAAGCCATTCCCACCTTCCATGCCCAGCCTGGGCACTTCCAGCTCCCTGCGGTGTCCCGAGGACTGAGGATGCAATTGAGGACCATAAGATGGACCAGATCCTTCCCAGCACTCAAATCCCGCGGTCCCTCGCTGCCAGTGTGGCCCAGATGGGAAGACGTCTCCTGTGCTGCCTGCACGGCTGCACTGTGGGGCTGGGGTCTGCCGGCGAAGGTTCGAGAAGTCTCTTTCCAACCCCTCTGAGCCCCTAGCCCCTCCTCTAATGAGAGGTGATGAGATGAACATGAATCAGACTCCACACATCTCAGCAAAAGTGGAAAATTATTCAGCTCCTTAAGATTCAGGACGGGGAGGTCTGACTCAGAGCGGCAGCCAGCGCCGCTTAATTTTTTATAGATTAAAATGTATGCAAATTGGCCCAAACCCCAGAGAAAGTCCCTGGGGGTGAAGAGCAAGAAAGTGAAATAGCAACGGCAGAGGGAGGGGGGCAGAGGCTGGAGGAGGCGTCTGTGGCCCCTGCATGGCGTGTGGGGCTGCAGCCCGTGGCACGTGGCCACCAGCCCACGCGCAGGGGGAGAGGGGGTTGAGCCCAGCCACGGCGAACCATCCTGCTCTATCTGCTGGGAGCAGAGCAACAGCTGGGCAAAACAAAGAGGCCACAGGATGATGCCCAGTGAGGAGGGAGCCCAGTGGTGCTGCCACCCTGGCTGGTGAGACTGGAAGGGTGCCGGCAATAGAGGCGCAGAGGCACCAGGACGGCATGCACCGCAGTCACCCACACCGGATGGTCGAGCGGAGCAGCAATCATCTCCCGAGACAAATCAAAGGCAAGCACGGGGCCTTCCCTTGATGTTTTAATCAGCTCGGTGTCGCCGGAGCCTTTCATCAAACTACAGAGGAAGGGAACATCAATTAGCAGCCACCTGCCTCTGACGTGGGCCAGGGAGCTGCTAACCAACCAGACCTGACCAGGATGCAGGACAGGGGTGGCCATGGGAGCATCCTTGAGGGTGTTTCGTGTCCCCACAACTCCTCGCAGAGGCAGACGGGTCCCACTTGTGTGCCGGCAGGGAGGACGTGGTGACGGGGCTGTCCCCACCCTGTGCAGAGCTGCTCACTACAGCTGGGAGCTCATGAATATTGAACACGTGGGGAGGTTATTCATCTTTTACGTCCCGCAAACCCGGGCTCATTCTGAAAAACCGCCTGGCCTTAGCATTTTTCTCATCTCCCCCTAATTCATTATCTCCTTCTTTAAACAGATGGCTCCCAAAATCCCATTTATAAAGAACCGTGCTCAGCACTGGCAGGACGCATGCCTGGGCGGGCCAGGTCCCGGCCCTGATCCCAGCTGCTGGGACACCCAGACCCTCCCAGCCTCTCTCTTGGAGGTAACAGTGACCCAGGAACAAGTTTGGGGGCTGAAAATGCTGGGACAGAGATGGATATGTACAAGGCCAGCATGTTCCCAAGCGTGGGGCGGCCAGTCTCCATCACCCAAGCACAGGCACTGGGCTGGAGCAGCCCTGATTTATCCTGGCCCCTCGACAAATAAATGAGAGCGTTTGCTGCTGGCAAGAGCACGGGGTCCCCTGACACCGTGGCAGCGCGTGAGTGATACCGAGCTGGTCCTCACCTCGTGAACCAGAGCTGCTCTCCCTGGCAGAGCGGAGACCTCAGCCCCAGCACATCCATCGTGCCTGGATCCAGCAGCCCTTGGCAGGAAGGGCAGTGGGCTGAGAGCGGCTGGCCCTGGCACTGCAGGGCTGCTGGAGGATGGGGCTGGCACCGAGACGCACCCGTGTGCCCAGATGAGGATGTGGAGTGGGCTGCTCCTTGCTCCACGGTCACCTGCCTCCTTGCACATGGCCCTTCACAGCACAGTCACACTGTGGCACAGTGTCACCTTCCCACTGGGAAACGCCTGGCGATAAGCAAGAAGGTTTTGCTCAGCAAACACCGCACAGCTTGTCGCTCAAAAGCAGAGCCCCATGAGCACCCCATAACCCCTACATCCACTGCCTGCCCCACCACACCCAAGCCCAGGCCATGCCAGGGAGGAGCGGCAGCGACTGCCGCTGTCTCAGGACACAGGGGGGCTGAGCACAGCCCCAGCCAAGAACAATGAGCTTCATTAGCGGAGAAACCCATCACCAAGCCCCATTAGCAGACTCCCAACTTCATTAACACAGGAAGACTGTGCGTAATTAAAATAATGAGTTTGCAATTTGCCTGCGAAGGGCACTGGGAGAGCCCCATTGCAGCAGGGCAATCAGAGCCAGCGGGGTAGGACCGGGAGAAGGGCAGCCCCCCAGAAGCAGCCGTCCCAGCGGGGTCCCCTCCCGTGAGGGAATGGATGTGGCACCTCGATGTCTTCAAAGGGGGTGCCAGGGCCAGCCCTGCCCTCTCAAAACTCATATCCTGGGGACACTCCAGCTTTGCTGGCCTTGCAGCTGCAAAGAAACCGAAGTCAGGCAAACCAAGAGCACAGAGCTTAACGAATCGTAAAATCATGGAATGGTTTGTGTTGGAAGAGATCTCAAAGCCCATCCAGTTTCAAACAAAATGGTGGGATCCAGTGGATCAGGCCCCATCCAACCTGGCCCTGAACACCTCCAGCGACAGGGCAGCCACCACGTCTCTGAAAGAACATGCTGGTGGCAAAGCCACTGCAGCCATCCCGCAGCAACAGTGCCTGTCCCCTCTTCCTCACGGCTTGGCCATGGCACTGCCCATCAGTGCCAGCTCCATGGGCTCTGTGAGGGCACCAGGAGGTGGCAGGGACATGAGGAGGTGGCACTAGGCACATGGTGGTGGGCACCACACCTGCACTGGCACATCCCAGCCTTGGGAGGGGACAGCCTTATGGACATCCCCACCTCCCCCTGCCCAGTCCCCCCATGCCGTCACCACCCAGGCTGAGGTTTTAAACATCACCAGTGAAGTGAGAACTTAATTCTCCCTAATGATGCTGTTGCGCGGTTAATGACGGTGATTAAATTCCCCTGCACAGCGTGCTGCACCACACTGCAAGTGTCTCCGGGTTGCGCCTAAAGGACAAGGGGAGAAGGAAAGGCAGCGCCGGTTGGCGGAGCTACGGCACTGGGATATCGGGGCCAGATCCTGATCTGTGTGAGCATCCCAGGACAACCCTTTGGGGCCTCCTAATGATGCCACCACTTCACCATGGCACTCAGTGCCACACTGCTCAGTGGCACATCACAGATCTGCCTCACCAGGGGACCTGGTGCCCTTGTCCTGCCATCCACCAACCCCAGGAGGGGACAGTCTGTGTGGCACCGGGCATTTACCAGGCATACCGACCCTCAGGGGCGTTTTTTGTGCCCGCTATCACAGCTGCAGGCCAAAGTGGGGCCATAACAGGGCATTTCAAGCCATGCCAGAGCTGCTGGGCTGTGTGCACGATGTCTAACTCTCTGCTGCTCAATCAGAGATGACTCAAGAGCCCCTTGTCACTCTCAAACTCCTCGCACGCTGTTGGGCACACCATGGCGTGGTCACTGGGGTGCTCTACACACCACTGCACTCCCTTGTGTGGGTGCTCCCAAGCTATGGGGCCATGGGGAGGTGCTCAGGCCATGGCAGGGCAGCCTGTATGGGCATCGGGATGTCCCTTGTCCCCCCTGCCATCACCCATCCCTGCTGCCGAGCCACGTCTGATTTGCAGGAGCTGCTTGCCCCGTCGCGGCGCGGGCAGACGGAAGGATTAGCAGCTGCGAAGCCTGACAGCCGACTTTATTAACAAGGAATCAAAAGCCCAGCTGAGAGCCCAGCTGATCCGTCTGCTCCAGCCCCGGCGCAGAGAGAGGAGGGGTCCGCTGATGGCTGAGTCCCCCCACCAAGCACAGGGGGTACAGCTGTCGCTTCCCTGGCATAACGATGGGTGGGTTGGGGGGCTGCCCCCCTCCCCGAGCCATGGTCCGAGTCCCCCCACGCGCCTCTCCACGCAGCCGCCCCCCAGCACGAGTTACCCTCTGCTGAATTGCATCAGCCGTGACAAACAGAGCCAATTTGGAAGGTGCCGCGAGAGCGTCGTGATGTGTTTTCGGCAGCCCCGCCAGCTCAGCAGACCCCAGCCCTGCCACCCCCCCATGAACCTGGCCATTCGTCCCAGCGCACGTTCGATAATGACAAACCTATTAATGCTAATTAACTGGGCCTCATGCTGGTCAACGCTGTAAGTGCACTCTCGATTTCAAAGGCTTCAGGCTGAGAAGCCCACCAGCCTTTCCGGAGGCATTGCTTGTGACACCTCAGCTACATCTTCATCCCCGCAGCCCCTCAGGGTTCAGCGAGTGCCCGTACAATGCTGAGGAGCAGGAATGAGGCGCTGGGGGTCCCCATCCCACAGCCCCCATCCTGTCCTTGCTGGGTATCCCTGGAAGCCTGCTCACTCCCCACTGATGTGGGGGACATGGTGACGTGACCATCCCATTGCATGAGGGCAGACGGACATACAAACCACACCTGAGCCGCCCATGCTGCGGCAGAGTGAGGCTTCATCCCCGCTTTCAGCCATTCCCAGCACCGCCAGGCCACAGCACAAATGTTTTATTTAAAGGCAACTCCAGCAGAAGGGATAAACATTCCAGCTGAGTGGCAGCAGACACGGTTGAGCTGGAAGGCGCTGGGATGGGCACCATCACCGCAGGGGCACCAGCTCTGTAGCCACTACCAAGAGCACACAGAGGACAGGGAGCTCACTGGCACCCCCAAACCCCAATCTCTCCTAGCAAGGACGGGGCAGGAGATTGCAGGGATGGGCTGGGGAGGGGGGCTGCTCACTGGGCAATGCCCCCCGTGGGTTCAGGTATCCCCGGCACGCTCAGTGCTCTGTCCCCAGCGGGAAGGGAACACGCCACCCTGGGGCTGACAGTATCCAAAGCCCCCATCTCCAGCCTGGCCACAGCAGCCACTGCCAGAGCACACGGCTGCAGCGATTCCCGTCACGTCGGAGCCTTGTCCAGCCCCAGCGCAGGTTGAGGAGGGCCAGCAGGAGCAGCGGCCGAGCTGCAATTCCACATTAATACTAGCGATGAATATTAATAGCGGGAAGAGGCAGGTTCTAACGAGGCCACCTGCCGATTCACACCTCACCTACAGCAACGCAATCGGGTCCCAAGCGTGTCCCTGAGAGAGCGGGGACAGGGTTGGGCTCACTCCTGACAGCATCCACAATCCTCCAGCTGAAAGCGACAGTTCCCAGCACAGCCGCATCCCCAGCCCCAATCACAGATGGTGTTCCCGACAAGGGACCGGCACTGGGGTGTTTCTGGGTGCGGTGCAGTGGCAGCGAAGGAAGGATATGGCCCTTCTGCTCAGCCTCAAAGCCATCCCCCATCCGATCGCCAACCATCGGTGCTGCCACGTTCCTGCTCTTGGCCAGGCGCCTCTCCCCATGCAGCACCCGTCTCCCACTAGCACCCCTTACCCCCTGCGGGGAGGAAAAGTCCAACAGGAAAGCCAGCACCCCGGCATCCACCGAGAAGTGGGGCTTAAGGTTTCATTCAGATAAAAGAGCCCCTTAATCCGCTGCCTTTGAAGTCAGAGACATGAAAGCGGCTGGGTGCCAAAGCTGGAGAGGAGGCAGCTCCGCTTAAAGGGACAAACCCACGCAGAGCCGCCTGCACTGGCACCCATCCCCTCTGCCCCCCCGCACTCATCCCCTGCCCACACCCACCTTCCCACCACTCCCACGCCCAGCCCGAGCGTGGGGCTGCCACAGTCCCACAGGGGAAATGAGGGGACAAAGCCCACAGGCATGGTCACCTCCCCACCTGGAATGCCACTGCTCAGCTAGGGATGGTGGGGAGACAAACCTGCTCTCGCCCTGTGAAGGCAGCTTTTACTAATGAGTGCCGCAACCCTGATGGCAGCCGAGGCACGCGGTGCTATTAGCACTAATTCATGGGGAGAAAACAGAGAGGGGCTGGGGAGGGGGCAGCCACAGTGGGGAGAAAGACAGCAGGTTAGGAGGGAGGGAGACAAAATCAACACTAAGGAGATTAAGGCAAATTTTTGCAAGGTGCCTCCACTCGTTGCTGCTGCAAAGTCCAGCTCCTCTCCGTGTCTCCCACCTCACCTCCCAGGCAGCACATAAAATCAGGCAAGGAGCCATGAGGAAAGGGCTGCCCGGCAGGAGTTGCTTGCAGTCACCCCCTCTGGGCCATCATTGTGGCCTCAGGTCTCTCCGGCTGGAGAAAGGCTGTGCTGCCCCAAGAGTGGCACAGCCAGACCGCGGCTGCAGGGACAGAATGGGGCAATGGGGGAGGAGGGCAGGGGACCTGTGTGGCAGCGGTTGACCCCACTGCCAGCCCTCCTCTCACCAGCTGCGCTGCCACGGCGAGCGCAAAGGCACCGAGCTGGCGTCAGCCGGTTGTTAACACGGCTGCTCCCCGGCTCCACCACCCCCGAGAGGGCCCTGACTCTCATCAGCAGTTCTGCAGAGCAGTGAGGGGAGGAGAAGCCAAGCAGCAAGGAAGGACCGGGCTGGCGCGGTGCCTGTCCCCAGAGCTGGCGGCGGGTCACTGTGACCGGCCTCAGGGCAGTGGCATCCCCTGCACCCAGCCAAGCTGTGGTCGAGATGTCCCCACGTTGGCAGCTATGCCAGGGCCCCTCACATCCCCCTGGGCCTCATCCTGCCCAGACAGCGCCTGTCCAGTGGCCCCCATCCCCTCACCAGCTCCCAAAGCAGAGCAAGAAGAAGCTGGAAAAGCTGTTGTCTTACCGCTCAATGATGTCCGCGATGGTGCAGGCGAACATAAGAAGCCCTTCTGGCATCTGCAGGGCCACTGGGAAGAGAAACAGCCCCAGGGTTAGGAGGGGCTGCCCCAAAGCCCCCTGCAGGGGCAACGCACCCAGCTCAAGTGGCATGAATGACCCTCCAGAAAACAGGCAGAAACGGGCTAGAACTCCCAGTGACTCCAGCAGCCAGGATGCATGCAATCCTGCCTTGGGCCGTATCCATCCTCCCGCTCATGCTCAGCCCCTGCACACACACTTCATCTCTTTTTGAACCCGCTGACACCGCTGGTCACTCTTACTTCCCGCTGTAATGAGTTCCATGTTTTAATTATGTGCTGCACAGGAAAAGGTACTTTCTTCTGTTTATTTTAAACCTGTTCCTAATAATGTAAACGCGTGCCCCTGGTTCTCCTGGTACAAAGAGTGAATAATCATCTTCTATTCAGCCTCTCTGCATCCTTCACAATTCTATTTCCCTCTATCATATCCCACTTCGTTCATCTCTTCTCCAGCTAAAGGATCTAAATCTATTTAATCTCTCCTTGTACAGAAGCTGTTCCAAACCTTTGATCGTCCTTACTGCCCTTCTCTGCGCCTCCCCTCCCTGCTTCTCTCTTTTGGGAGGGTGGCCGGCAAGACCACAGAGTTGTGCCTATCAGGAATTTATTCATCAGTGAATAATTCCCAGTTTGCTCCCCCTTCGCAGATGGGAACAATCCCTTTGTCTCTGCAGCCCAGCTGGGCCCCCCGGCTCCTGGGGTCCAGCCAGGAGCCTCCTCCAGGTCTCCCCAGCTGCTCCAGGGTGGTGGGAAGGAGCACAGACCATGCTGGTGAGAGGAATGGAGGAGGCCCCATCGATCCTGTTGTCGTTTCACCTCCCGATCCCACTGACATCCCAGCTCCAGCGATATCCATCCAAACACCCCTCTTCACATCCCCCTCCAACAGAAACCCCTGTGCTGCCAAGCCCAGCCTGCTGGCCAGCAGGGAGCTGTGTTAAAACCTAGCCCAAAACGAGCTCATCCCACCCACAGGGCCTAAGGAATGCTATGTATGCTCTGCTTGACCTGGCAGGGCCACGCAGCTCTGGGTCCGAGCATCCCCAGCCTGTTTGGGACCACCCTCCATCCTGGACTAGCGCCCAAAAGCAGACCTGCACCCAGCAAGGGCTTGGCAGGAGGCAGCTGGGTTGCTTTCCGCTGGCACAAGGCCACGGGGACAGGGGGTGACAGGCCAGTTCCCCTCAAATCCCGCAGCAGGCAGGGTGCAGGCAGGGAGGCTGCGTTCCCCCAGCAACAAGCCCCTGGCTGGGCTCTGCACGCACAGATTTTTAAATCCCAGCACGGCTGGCTGGCTGATGGGCTCCGCTCCCAGCTCCGAAGCCTAAATCCCAGCCGCATATTTACATTTAATTAGGCAGTGCCAAGCAGCAAAACACAGTAACGAAAGCTGGAGCGGCACGGCTGGGCAGCCTCACCGTGCCCTGGTGGGCAGCCCTGTCTCCCACACCGCAGCCGGACCGGACTGGGTGGCCCCGCAGCCTCCAGCCCCCTGGCCTCACAGCCGGGACAGTCAGCGACATTCCCTGGCTCACACGGCATTTCAAATCTGGCCCTTCTTGGAGCCCCCAGCACTGAACAGCCCCATGAGGAGCCCTCACCCACATGCAAAGCCAGGGTGGGGACACTGGTGACACCCAGGGACGGCGACAGAGGCTCCATGCCCCAATGATGCCCGTAGCAAATCATACATAGAAACGTGGTTCAGCCACAAAGGGATGCGCACAGCAGGGATGGGGGACAGCACTGGCACCACACTACAGCACCTCAGTCCCTGCTCCAAGGCCACCACGGCCACTCGTCACCCCTCTGGGACTACAGCAACCCCCTGAGGAACCCCAGGGAAGGTTCAGACCAGAACGTAGTGTGGCCCAGCTCTCTGTCAGCCTTTCCAGCTCCCAGAGGTAGGCGTTGTAGGGCTCCCCCTGCTCGGCCCCGCCAGCGTGGCAGGAAAGCACGGGGAGAGAGGAGAGCAGCAGGGACCTGGCCGGCATCCCAGACACATCTCACAGGCTGACAGGTCCGCGCAGCTCAACCTGTCCTGTCCGATATGATTATGATCCAGAGATACAGATCTATTAACCCATCTCAAGGGGAAGAACACTCGCCAAGACAAAGCCTAAACATGCTGGGACTCACTGGGCAGCTCAGCGCCACTCTTGCCCCAGCAGCATCGGCCCCACGCGCTGATCCAAGCAGGTTCCTGCTGCTGAGGAGCTCAGTGGCACCAACTCACCATGCTGCACCCCAAAACCCCTCATTGCCGGGGCTCGTGCTCACCCTTCTTGGCCTGAGCCTGTCGGATCCGCCAGATGGTCTTGGGGATCTCAAAGTTGTAGTTTCGGGGCAGAGCCTCTGCTGCCTCCCGCAGCTCCACGTTACTGAGGATCTCCTCGGGGACCTGCTGCGCCGCTCGCCGCCTGGGGCCTTGGGCTGTGGGACAAACGTGGTGGCTAGTGATGAAGTGGGCATGGGCCACCACCTGGCTGCCCTCATACCATTCCCAGTAATAAGCGGACTGGAAAAGGCGGTGGTTTTCTGCTGTTCACACTGGGAGCAAGTTGCTGGCATTTGTGAGTTCAAATCAGCTTTTTACTCCCCTGAAAACAGCTACGTGAAACCACACAACCGGGGCTTGCTCTCTGCCAGCCAGGGAGGAACCGAGCACAACCTCTCACGGTTCATCCCTCGTGGGTCCTTCCTGCCCTATCACAGGGAGCCTGTTATCCTACCATGAAAAAGGCAACAGCCGTGGGGTGATCATAGAATCACTTGGATGGAAGAGAGCTTTGAGATCATCAAGTCCAACTGTGGTGTTCACTACTAAACCAGATTTCCAAGCACCTCATTTGTGTTTTAAATAATCCCCAGGGTCAGGGACTCCACCACTGCGGTTAGGGACTCCACCACTGCCCTGGGAAGCCATTCCACTGCTTGAGAACTCTTTTGGTGAAGAAATTTTTCCTGATGTCCAATCTGAACCTCCCCTGGCACAACTCGCAGCCATTCCCTCTCATCCTATCGCCTGTCACTTGGGAGAAGAAACCAGCACCCACCACACCACAACCTCCTTTCAGGCAGTTGCAGGCAGCGCTGAGGTTTTCCCTCAGCCTCCTTTTCCCCACATTAAACCACCCCAGCTCCTCACAACCCCCGTTCTCAGCCTTTTGCCCCCAGTTTGTTCCCTTTCCCTGGATGCGCTCCAGCCCCTCAATGACTTTCTTGTAACGAGGGGCCCCATCACTTCTTGTGATGCCAGCCCCTCCCAAATCAGCCCCCGCGTACAGCCGCCCCCCTTACAGCTCGCTAAAGCCGCTGATCGGCGGGGGAGTGACAGCAGGGGGGGATTATTCACTCTTTCCAACCCAACCCCTGCACTCATGAGCCACCAAACCCACGGGGAACCAGTTAAAGGGACAGCTGGGCCGGGCCGGAGGCGGGGGAGGCCGGGATGGTGGCTCCGTCCGCCGTCCGCCTCCTCTGCCACCAGCCCGGGCTTGTAAGGGCACTCGATGAACCGGGATGGGCCCACCTGCAACAGGAGCCGGAGCGGCGCTCCCGGCGCTCATGGAGGCCGCCATGGCTGTGGCGCACGTGCAGGCGGGCAGGCAGCACTAAGCGAGCCCCGCGCTAGGCCAGAGCAGTCGCTGGACGAGAGATCGAGCGCGCCGACGGGGCGGGACGATGGGATTGGGGGGGGGGGGGGCGATGAGGGCACAGGGTGAGTCTGCGTGTGCAAGAGGGTGGTGACAGCGTGTGACAAGCGCTGCTTGCGTCGAGGCTGTGGCCCAGCTTGCAGCCATCGGTTGTGATAAGTGCTGCTCCCGTCGGGGCTGTGCTCCAGGTTAGAGCCCCACGTTGTGACAAACTGTGACAAGTCACATCTAGGCTGTGCTCCAGCCCAGAGCCCAGAGTTGTGACAAGCACTGCTCACGTCGAGGCTGTGCTCCAGCGTAGAGCCCTGCGGTGTGACAAGTGTTGCTCACGTCGAGGCTGTGCTCCAGCCCAGAGCCAAGGGGTGTGACAAGCACTGCTCACGTCGAGGCTGTGCTCCAGCATAGAGCCCTGCAGTGTGACAAGTGTTGCTCACGTCGAGGCTGTGCTCCAGCCCAGAGCCCAGGGTTGTGACAAGCACTGCTCACGTCGAGGCTGTGCTCCAGCTTGCAGCCGGTCCCACTCTGACGCAGGGATGGGGAGGGGGTACCAGAGCCTTTGCCAAAGTGAAGAGTACTTGTCCTCCCACCCTACCTGTGTCAGGAGCCTGCGAGGCGTGGGGCAGGAGGGACACAGGGGTAGCAGGGACCCCCGGGGGCGGCAGGGGACCGGAGAGGCTGCAGAGTACCCCCGGGGACAGCAGAGACCCTCAGAGGCCGGAGGGTAGTGGAGAGGCAGCGGAGACTCCTGAGGGGCAGTGGGGACCCCCAGGGGCGGCAGGGGACCGGGGGGACAGCGGAGACGCCCCGGGACAGTGGGGCACCCTGTGGACATTAGGGAGCCCAGGAGTCAGCGGGGATCCCGGTGGGATAACGGGACCCCCGGGGTCACAGACGGGACGGGGCGGGAGGGATCGCCCGGGGGGCAGCGGGGTCCCGGGGCGGTGAGGAGGGCAGGGACCGGGGAGGCAGAGGGGACAGCAGCGCTCCCCGTGCCGAATCCGTACCCCCGGTGGGAGAGCAGGGTCCCGGTAGGGCGGAGGGGAAAGAGGAGGGGGGGCGGTAGGGACCCCAGATGGGTGGCAGGGACAGTGCCGCGGCGGAGAAGACCGGGCTGACAGCCGGGACCCCGGTGGAGTGGCGGGACCGGGGCGGGACACCGGGGGGTGGGGGGAAGGGTACAGCGGGGACGGTGCAGACGGGACAGCGGGGACAACCGGGACCCCGGAGGCGCGGAGGGGACGATGCAGAGTCCCGGTGGGATACGGGAACACCGGGGGACGGTGAGGTCGGTAAGGGCGGTGCTGGGCAGAAGGGACAGCGGGGACAACCGGGACCCCGGCGGCAAGGTGGGAGGTAGCGAGGGGGCAGAGCTCCGGGGCGACACCGGGGCACCGGGGCGTGGGGGTGACAACGGAGCCTGGAGGGACCGATGAGCCCCATGGGGGCGGCACAGGACCGCGTCCCACCGCGGTGCGGCGGCGGAGGACGGTGAGGAGGGCAGGGACCGTGCTGGGCAGACGGGACAGGGGGGACAACCGGGACCCGAGCGGCGTGGGGCAAGGGCAGAGCCCCGGTACGGTACCGGGACCCCGGCGGAACTGGGCAGGGGCGACGGGAAGGAGCCCCGGTGGGATACGGGGACACCGAGGGGTGACAGCGGAGCCCGGAGGGACCAAAGAGCCCCGTGGGGGCGGCGCCGGGCCACGTCTCCCCCCCGGTGCGGCGGAGGGGCCGGTGCGGCGGGGGCCGGGAGCAGCGGCACTTTCACGAAGTGTCCACGGGAGGCGGGAGAGGCGGCGGCAGCGGCGGAGGAAGGGGAGGGGGGGCCCGGCCGGGCTCGCCCAGCCCAGCCCAGCCCTGCCCAGCCCTGCCCGCCCCGTCGCGGCCCCGCCCCGCCCTGCCCAGCCCTGCCCGCCGCTGCAGGCAGCGCGGCACCGGCACCGGCACCGGGCACCCCTTGATAGGCTCGGCCCGAGGGGGTGGGGGGCGGCGGCCGCGGCTCCAGCCCCGAGGGGGCGGCTCCCCCCCTAAAAGCGGGCGGCGGGACGGGCGGTGGGCAGAGGCGCGGCCGCCGCTCCCCGGTGCTCCGGGGCCGGTGCTCCCCGGTACCGGCGCTCCGCGGTACCGGCGCTCCGGGGCTGGTGCTCTCCGATATCGGCGCTCCACGGTGCTCCCCGGTACCGGTGCTCCAGGGCTGGTTCTCCCCGATATCGGCGCTCCACGGTGCTCTCCGGTACCGGTGCTCCGGGGCCGCCGATCCCCGGTACCGGAGCCCCCCTGGTGTTCCTTGGTACCGGTGCTCCGGGGCCGCCGATTCCCGGTACCGGCGGTCCCCGGTACCCCGGAGCCGCCGATCCCCGGTACCGGCGCTCCCCGGTGCTCCGGTACCGGCGCTCCCCGGTGCCGCTGCGGCTCGCCCCGCCATGCCCCCCCGGGCCCCGGCTCCGCGTTCCCGGTGCAGCAGCACCCACCGCTGCCGTTACCGCTCGCCGCCGCCGCGCCCGCGGCTTTGAGCGCCGCCGCCGCCGGGAGACCGCGCCCGCCCCGCTTCCAAGATGCTCCGCCAAGGTGAGAGCCGCACCGGGAGGGCACCGGGGGACCGGGGGCATCGGGACCGGTCCCGAAGTTTTGTTTCGCTGCCGAAGTTGGGGCCGCGCCGCTGGGCGCCCCCCGCCGCCCGGTTACCGGCGCCGCCACCGGGGCTCGGGCACCCCCGGGGGCGGCGGGGAGCGGGGGGGGCACCGGGAGAAACGAGGTGGGGGGCGCCCCAGCCGGCGGCTCCGAGGCACCGGAGGGTCCCGGAGGGAGCGGAGTTGAGGCGGGGGGAACACCGGGAGGAGCGGGGTGGGGGGCACCGTAGAGGAGCGGGGATGCGGTGAGGACCGGGACACTGTGGATCCCAGGAGGAGGACACCGGGTCTGGAGGCACTGGCGGCTCCCGGAGCGAACGGAGCTGCGGCGGGGGATAACGGGGTCCCAGAGGGGACGGAGCTGGGGGGGACATGCACGGAGACACGGTGGATGCCGGGGTCACAGCGAGTACCGGGGGGCCGGTTTGCATCCACCGGGGCACGGGAAGGGGAAACGGGGCGCTGGGGGGGGGGGGGTGTCGGTGGGGAAGTTGGGGCGAGCTGTCCCATTCTGTCCTCCCCCCCGAGGAGATTCGGTCCGGTGTGACATCACGGTATTTCCATGGCAACCGCCTGGGACATCATCGGGGAGATTTTTGACATCATCAGAGCCAGGGGAGATGCTGACCCCCCTGGGGAAGTGGGGGGGTGGGGGGCAGGAACCCCAGTGCCGCTGTGCCTTGGCCAGTCCCGGGGAGATGCTGGGAGCAGTGGTGCTGGGGGAAGGGGGGGCACCCCAGCTGGACACCCCAGCTCCCGTCCCACGCCCCGGCGAGGGGCGATTTCACAGCCCCAGGCCCAGATCTCACCACCACCACCACCACATGCCCCTCTCCGGCGAGGGTTTGGCAGCGGAATAATGTGCCAAGGCAGCAGCCACAGCCCCCCGCATCGGGGAACGGACCTCCGGGCAGGGCAGAGCCCCCGCTGCCACCCCAGGGATGCTTTTTCCCACCGGGAGGGAATGTCACCTTGCGGCTGTGGGGCCTCGCTCGGATGCTCCTGTCTTCCGCTCCCACCTCAGCTTTCTTTGGTGAAATAACCCAACCAGGCTGGCGGTCTTAAGAATAAACCCCAAAACCTCCTTCCCAGCAGCTCCAGTGCTGCCAGCTGGAGGAAAAGCGGCATCCAGGGCTGGGAAAGCGGGAGCCTGAGGTGGAAGCAGGCGGCAGGGCTGTTGGCAGGGTTGCATCCCACCAGGGGTAGCCTGTTAAGGTCAAGATCTACAGCTTTCATTTCTGGAGCTAGAAAAACAAAATGCAAATTGAAGAGCCTGTGGGCTAATGCGAAACCTATTCTTAAAAGTTTTTTTTTGTCTTGTTAAGCAAGGAAATAGAGTGCCAAATAGGCTTTGTTAAGTGGCAGTCTAATTAATAATTTAAAATCTTGTAGCTGTCTTTCATTAGAATTTATCTGTACATCAACCACAAAATCAGTCAAACACACTCATTTATAAGTTAATACCATTCCTGAATAATTCAACAGGCAGTTAGAGGAGGCCTCCATCCCGTCGAGAGGTTCCCCCCTCCCCGGCTCACCACAGCCGGGTGTCCCTGGGGAGGGGGTCCAGGTTCCCAGCTCTTGCCCCAAGTGGGGTGCAGGGGGGACACCCTAGATGGAGGGTCCAGGTTCCCAGGGTTTGCCCCAAGTGGGGTCTAGGGGGAACATCTGGAAAGGGGGGGTCTTAGTCCCTGGTGTTTTCTCCAAGATGGTGTGGAGAGGACACCCTGCGTGGGGTGTCCCCCGTGTTTGCTCCAAGTGGGTTGAGAAGAGGACAATCCAGATAGGGGGGTCCTGGTCCCCAGTGTTTGCGCCATGCGCGGTGTGAAGAGGACACCCAGGAGGGGACATCCTGGTCCCTGGTGTTTGTCCCAAGCTGAGTGCAGCGGGGACACCGTGGATGGGGGTCCTGGTCCCCAGTGTTTGCCCCAAGTGGGGTGCAGAGGGGACACCCTGGATGGGGGTCCTGGTCCCCAGCGTTTGCCTCAAGAGGGGTGCAGAGGGGACACCCTGGATGGGGGTCCTGGTCCCCAGTGTTTGCCCCAAGTGGGGTGTGGAGGGGACATCCTGGAAGGGGGTCCTGATCCCCAGCGTTTGCCCTGAGTGGGGTGCAGAGAGGACACTCTGCATGGCAGATAGGGAGAGCTACCTTTGGGGTGCAAGGCTGGGGCTGGACACCTCCGTGGGGCTCGGGGACAGCTGGTTTTTTTGATGGAGGTGACAGCAGGAGCTGTGCTGGTGGGAGGCAGCGCAGGCTGGTGGTGACAATGCCACTGCCCTTCCTTGTCCCATCACTGGGGACTGGGATTGGGCTGGGGATTGTGGCAGGGCTTGGAGCAGTGGGAGCCGAGGTGCCATCCCTGGGGGAAGCGGCTCCATGTGCCAGCTCGTGGGGGGATGGCTTCGCACGCGGTGCCATGCGAAGACATTGGTGGCAGGATGGTGGTGGCATGGCTGGGGCATCTCTGAGGTGCCCAGGGCAGTTTGGGTCTCCTGTATCCCATGGTGATGGGCAGACCTGGTGGGATTCGATGTGGATTTTGGGCACTGGGATGTCATCGGTGGCGTGGCAGCTGGTGACAGCGCGGGGTGTAGCTCCAGCCTGGGCGAGGGTGTTGGTGGGGCCGGTGCTGCACCGTGCGTCGTGCCGGAGGTGGCTGCAGGCTGGAGTGCGATGCTGGCGAGGCAGGAGAAGGAGATTTCCAGGTCAAGGATGACACCAAGGTCATGGCCAGCCACATCCTTGTCCCCACCATCGCTCAGCCCATCAACGGGCATCCAACCCCCGTCCCTGCCTGCATGGGTGCAGCTGCCGGGCAGGGTGCGGGCGCAGGCTGGGCTGCGGTTCCTGCGCCGGGGAGCCGAGAGCCCAGAAACCTTTCTGCTTATGAAAGTTTAATTTCCTAAAGAGCTGAGAGGAAGCCACAAGCTCTCTGTGCCCAGTGAAGCAAGGGAGGCAGCTGATGGGGAGGTCAGGATGCGGCCCAGGCTGTCCCTGCGGTGCCGGGGGGGAGCGAGGGGGGGTTCAGGCAGGCAAGACCTGCCTGGACCTGGATCCAGATCCAGGATGCGAAGGAGCCGTCACCACTGTTTGACCAGTGGTGATGGAGCCCATCAGAATCAGAGCTGCAGCCAGACTTGGCTGAATGATATTCCCACCTTTTGCCTAAAGTGCCTCACCCAGCACCTCGCGGTGTCATCTGGGTGCCCGAGGCCGCAGGTGACACTCCAGGTGGCCTCCGAGCGCTGCCCTAAAAACACCTGTGAACCTGCTGGGGAAGACGTAAAAATATGCATTTTCCGGCGTGATTTCACACCCACCTTTCTCCAAGGCACCTGGCAGCGCCAGAGCCGGTGGTGCAGGAGGTCCCTGTGGTTTGCAGGATGAGGCCATGGCTGGGATGCTGCTGCCCTGGGGCTGGGCAGGGACTTGGGCTGCTGGACACAGCCAGAGCACTGATGGGATTTGGCAGCAAGGGACAAACCCTTATTTGGAGGCAAAAACCAAGCAGGAAAGCGTGGGAGCCTGGAGGGACATATGTGATGGTGGCCAGCAAGAGCAAAAAAACCTTATTTGGAGGCAAAAACTGGGCAGGAAAGCGTGGGAGCTTGGAGGAACACGTGTGGTGGTAGCCTTGACCTCCATCAGGATGCCTCTGGAAGGCTCCACTGGAGTATCCTGGCCAGCCCCAGAGCAGCACAGAGGAAAAACTCCCCTTGCAGAGAAGTGACCTCGACCGCGGCCACTTCATCCCTGTGTCACAGGGGACAGCCACTCATCCCACTCTGCCCCATGGTGGGCCACCCCTGGGTGATGCCGCTCCCCTTTGCCACATCAGGGAGCTTCTCCAGCCACCTCAAACAGCTGAAAACTTGGGTTTTGTTTGCAAAGTGCAATCCCAGTTTGGTATAAACTCTGGTTGTTAACAGCAGATGATGTCTTTAAAAGGACTTTGGTGGAGCAGCAGGCGAGGCGCCGGCACCCGAGCAGTGGTCACTGTTGTTTGAGTTCCCTGCGGTGCGGGATGGGCGAGGGGCTACCCTGACCCAGCACCCACTGAAGGAGGTTGGCATCTGATTTAGGAGTGGTGGCAACAAGTGGGAGGCAGCGAGGAGAGCCGCGAGTTTGAAAGCAAGTGGGACGTTGGTGGGCACCAGCGAGGAAGAGCTGAGTAGTCCATGCGCTGGTGTGAGCAGAGGATGCGGTGCACAGCCCCCAGTGGCACCACTGGGATGCAGGAGCATCCAGCGAGGTGGTCCTTCCCAAATATTTTGGGTGATGCATCCCAAGGTGGGATGAGCCAGCTCAGGTCCCTCTGCCAGCAGCACAACTGGTGCTGTACCCATTCCGGATGTGGGCGCTGCGTCCCATCTCCCAAACTGAGGAAGCGCCGATCCCCCGTACCATCCCTACGGAACAGCATCGCCATGGAAACCCGCAGCCCTGCCGCCCGGCAATCAAGGGGGACACTTTTAGGAATATTATTTTTACTGATGACAAATGATGGAGGCTCAGCGCTGACGGAGGCAACGCCTGCGCCTGGTGCTGGGCATCGCGTGCCTTCCCCAGCAGCTGGTCTTTCTCTGCCCATTTTGCCAAGGACAGGGCACGCCTTGCCATGGGCCAATCCAGCAGCCGCCGTGCTGCCCGCGCATTAGGTGTGGGCAGCAGCGAGCAGCAGATGCAGGACGGGGAGATGCGGGGGGCAATCTTCTTTGCGCAGATTAGGATTGGGGGGTTATTAAGCAGAAAATACTCCATTTGGTGTAGAAAGCTCCTTTTCCTCTTTAACAGCACATGTGCCTGCCGGCTGCTTGCTTCCTGGTGGTGCTGGCACGGTGGCTCGGAGCCAGCCCAGCTTTGGCGAGCGGCTTTTTGCGATGCTCCTGTTGGGCTGGTAGTGCCGTGAGCATCCCGGTGAATCCCAGTGCCGAAAGCCAATGGCACTTTGGAGCTGCGTCTCTTCCCAGCTTGAGGCTGGACACGATGGCAATGGGGTTTGGCCCCGAAGAGGTCCATCGCATCCCGATGGTGCCTGGCCATGGGGAGAGCAGGGCACCAGAGTTGGAGCGCATCGGAGATGCTCCACGTGTATGCCAGGACCCAGCATCACCATGGCACGGCGAGGATGCGGCCGTTGTTTACCAGGGAGCAGCGGCAGGAGGGAATTTGGCTGCTGTGCTGGCAGGGCTCCTTACGGAGGCAGCCCTGCAAGCGGAGGGGAGGTGCCAACAGCTCCGCCAGCCCCGTGTGCCGCACTTGGGAACAGCTTTTTCTTATTCCAGCTGCGTTTACACCAGTGTTTGCACTGGTTTACTTGGGGAAACCCTGTTCCCATGGCCACGGGACACCCACGATGCCATCCAAGGAGTGCAAAGCTTGTCCTCATGCATGGAGAATATCTTGGTGCTTTTTGGCTCTGGGATGAGCTCGTAGTGGCCGGGATGAACTCTCTCATCCATAAGACCTTTGCCTGGCATCAATGAGCATCCGGGCATGGGGATGCGCTTGCATGGGGCAGAGCCCCTCTGGTCTCCCCATGTGGAGACAGAGAAGGGAAGATGCTGCATCCAGTGCTTTCCACGACCAGCTCCTGCCTCTCCGAGCTGCCTTACCTCCTCTCTACTTGCACATTCAGCAGCCCATGGGGTGCTGGATGCAGCCACCCTCCGGGCGAGGGGCTGGTGTGATCCCCTCTTGGCGGGGATGTGCCGGGGTGTTTGTGCTAACAAGCCCGGCGTATTATAATTTCAATGGAATTTAAAAAACAAAATAGTCCTCAGACAAACGACTCTGCAGTGCCTCTGCCAGGGCCTAAGATCTGCTGCTATCTATTTTTTAATAATTGAGGGTAATAAATATGTATTTCTTTCTCCTTTCTCTCCGTACTCCGCAGCTTGTCAGCTCCCTGTGTCTCTTCTCTGATCAGACCCCATCTTTGCCGCGTGGAAAGGAAAAAAGGGAAAAAAAAAGAAAGAGAGGGGAAAAAAAAAAAAAGAGAGAGAGGGGAAAAAAAAAAAAAAAGAGATCCTTTAAGCAAAAAGGATTAAAGCCTTGAAAGTAGGTCTGCCTGAGCCACTCAGCTCTCCCTGCTCCCTGCCAGCCGCAACCAGGGCCAGAGAGGGCTGTGCCGAGGCAAGAAGAGCATCCTTGGGCAGCTGAATCCGGCCCCGTGGGGTGGTTGGGGGTGTCGAGCCCGGCTGGGCACTGGCAAATCCCCCGGGAACTGGGCTGCAGCTGGGCAGAGCCACCAGGCAACTTGGCAAACCGCTGTTCAGAGCCAGTTCTGCTTCAGCGGCCGATATTCCCCAGCGTTTTATTCCCTCTGGCTTTCGGATGGGGATGTTAGCCTGAAAACGAAGAGGGGGGCTTTGGTGGCAGGGCAGACTGCGGGACCCCCCCAAGCCCGGCTGCAGGATGCTGGGGCGGAGGAGGCGCTGGTGTGAAGGAGGTGGCTATTTATAGCATCCTTTGGCTTTTGTTCCTTTTCCAGTAGAGCTCTTCTCGAAATAGAAACAGCGCTGGCTGCGCGGACGCTCCCGGGGCCCAGCCTGGTCATGGGGGGCACCTCCCCGCCTGGGGTGGGGGGACACCCACTGCCGTGAGGTGCCGTTGCACTTGGGCATCCCCTCATCCTGCGTTCCTTGAGATGGAGCTGGTGTGGGATGGGGAGGGGGAGCTGCCCAGTTGCAGCCCCTCTGTGCTGGTGATGCTGGTCCCAGCGCCAGGGGGGACACAAAGGGCTCTGGAAGAGGGGGGGACAGCACTGGGTCCCCCCAGGGACAGCGGGCGAAATGTTTGGGAGTGCCCTGGCAGGGTCTGTCCCTGTTTTGTAGCTCAGCCGTTGCCTCTACTCTTCCCTCCCGGCATCCGACCGCTCCTTCCCCCCCATTCTCTGATCAATATAGCTGGGAAAAACAAAACAAAACAAAGTAAATATTTAATACGATCCAGGGAGCCACGGCGAGCGCTCCCCCCGTCTGTCTCCTCCGCCAGCCGCTCGCAGCAGCTCCTCAGCCCTAATGAGCCTGAGTGCAGCAGGGATCGATGGCAAAGGCAACCTCCGCAGAGGGGTCAAGTCCCCCACATCCCCCCTGCCCGCGCTGTGCCGGAGCTGGGGCTCAGCCCCCTGTACCCCTCGGGCTGCTTGCACTCCTCCTCCTCCTTCTCCTGCCCTGCTTTTCCTCTCCTGTGTCCTCTTTGTCCTCCTGGACTCTTGGAAGGGCCAAGGGCTCTGCTGCTCCAGCGCAGCCATCCCGTGTCCTGCAGCCACAAAGGACACGAGTTGTGTCAGGCAGCAGCTTCCAGCTGGGGGCTTCCACAGGGGTGCGTGGAAGGTGTCTGTCCCCACAGGCGGCTCCTCATAGATGGGGTTGTGGAGCCCAGGGGGACCCCAGACACTCTCAGAATGGGCCCCAGCTTCCTCGTCAATGCCAAGATGCTGTCCCTGCACATGGTGTGACCAGACCTGCCTCCAGCTTCTCCTCCTCGGCAGCCTCTTACCCCCTCGCCTCCATCCTCACTGGGAGCCTGAGTTCTCTGCTGCCACCCAGAACCCATGGATGATGCTGTCTGGAAAAGGCCGGTGTCAAGCAGCTGGTAGGCTCATCTCAGTGATGCCAACGCAGGACCTGCCTCATCGCACTGCAGCTCCATGTGTTTTCCAAGTTTGGATGGTCCCTGTTGCACCAACACTATTAATGGGAACTGCCAAACTGCCTGTTGCCTCCGCCGGACGAGGTCCTCATCATATCCCTCAGCCCGTTCTGTGGGTTTAGGAGAGGGGCTGAGCTGGACCCCCAGCCAGGCTTTCCATCGGATGGACCCTCGCATCCCCACGCGGGCTCCTCAAGCCCCAGGCGGTGGCTGGTCTCCCAGCAGGGTGCAGAGGTGTCAACCTGGAGGAGAAACTCAAGAGGAGCATCTGGCTGTGCTTCTCTGCCACCATTAGCGCTTTGCAAAGGGGTTTTCTGCGCAAAAGTCAATCGTTTTGGTGGTGGCCGGGATGAACCCAACCTTAGTCTTGTCCCTGGGATGGGACGAAAGGAGCAGCCGCCCTGTCCGATGCTCCTCGCTCAACCCTGCCAGACCTTCAGCCCCACCGGGAGCCACGGCCGTGCTTGCCCCTTCCCCAGGGAGTGCAGAGGATGCAGGGATGGAGCAACATGAAGCCCTGGCCAGGCTGCGTCTGGGGATGATGACTGGATTTACAGCTGGAAAACAACCTGGTGCGTCCCGAACACGGAGCAGGGAAGGCTTGGGGACCGTCTCGTGTCTCCAAGGCGATACTGAGCATCTTCCTGCAGCTCAGGGTTCTCCAGGAGCTCGCAGAGGTGCGGGAACAAGACTCCCCCATGGGAAGTCCGGCAGCAGCGGCGTGAGCCCGGACAGCAGCGTGGATCCTGCGTCACGGACACTGGCTTATGGCAAGGTGCCGAGGAAGTTTTGCAGCAGCATTAGAAAATGTTGACATGTTTTTTGAAACAATTTCAGATCTGATATCTGCGCCAGATTGAGTTTGTAACCAGCTTTATTGTTTAAGCCTGCTGGGATTTCATCAAAGGCGTCTGCTGTTTACCCAGAACCATTTCATTGGAGCAAACAGCAAACAGACCTGCGTTTCTATCTGATTTCACTTTTTCCTTTTCCTCCTGAATTTAAGTGCTTGTGAAAAGCATGGCTGATAAGGCAGAGCAATGTGGATAAATCCCGAGGACCGGCTCGGCGGAGGCTCCGCCAGCTGCTCTGCGTTTATTAATAGACTGAAGGCAGTTGTGGGACCGGCTGCCCTGGCTGGTTTGGGGATCTCCATCCTGACAGATTGAGCAGGGTCCTGACTCCTCAGGATGCTAAAGGATGAGCAGAGGATCCGTATGGAGCTTTTTTACCGCTTTCAGTGTGACTTCAGATTTAAGGCATGAAGGAGCTGATGTCCATCCCTCTCCAGGGACCTAGACAAGCGATGTGCTCCGCAACAAGCCAGGCCAAAGCTCCTGCAGCCACGGAAAGCAGAGAAAGATGAAGGAGAAACCAAACTAGAAAGCAGTCTAGTGTAAAGTGCATTAATCCTCCTCACACCTTGGTCCCAGGGGTCTGCGGCAACTGCCTGCCTGGCTCTGACTCCTGCCCAGTGCTGACCTTAGAAACACACTGGAGCGGAGGGCTGGGAGCTCAAGAGGGTTTACAAGGAGCTGACCTGGGGGCTGCAGCCCCTCTGCTCTCAACCGCTTTCCCCAGGCATCCTCCCCACGGCTGCTTCGTGGGTGCTTCTCATGGTGACCCGTCACCAGCATTGTTTCAGCATCTTCCCTGCTTGGGAATGACCATTCCCACCAGGATCATGATGGGGGGTGAGTAGAGTGCACCCCACTGCCTTTCTCTGAATGCTATTGGCATCTAAGGAAGAGATATTTTACGATGAGAGTGGTGAAACCCTGGCCCAGGTTGCCCAGAGAGGTGGTGGATGCCCCATCACTGGAGACATTCAAGGTCAAGTTGGATGGAGCAACCTGACCGAGTTGAAGATGTCCCTGCTCACTGCAGGGAGGTTGGACTGGATGGTCTTTAAGGGTCCCTTCCAACCCAAACCACTGTGTGAGTCTATGATTCTCTGATCTCCCAGCCGCCTCAGGGGCCGGCGCTCCCTGGGCGGGTTGTGCTGGTGGCACCTCGCCGGCGTTCCGAGGGCTTGTCTCTTCCATCGATCACACTTGCACGGTGACAATGTAATTTTTATCTCCGGTTGTTTATTTCTCAGACAGAACTACTTGTAAATTCCGAGAAGAATATATATCCCGGCGCGTGACAGATCCAGCACACGGCGATTAATCTGCCCTCTTAAGACCTGAATGCAAAAGTGTCCCAATGTCACTCCTGGATGGGATATTGAGCCCCAGGGCAGCGCTCTGGGGACACGCAGAGACCCCGTGGCAGAGGATGCTCTGGTCGAGGTGATGCTCCTGTATCACTTCTCGCACTCGCTATTGGCTCTGGTGGTCCCCAGCCGGTGCTCGCAGTTGCCCGGGCTCTCGATGCTCCAGCTCCGGCGCCTCTTTTTGGGAGGTTTATGCAAATAAGACTTTTTCCTTTTTTTTTTTTTTTTAATTCCTCGCTGCTGCTCCGCTGTGCCCCAGATAGAAGTGCTGAGGACAGGCGTTTGCGTCAGGTCCTGCGGCACCCGCGTCCCAGCCGGCTGCCCAGCCAAGGGGAGGAGGGATGCGGCGAGGGGATGTCCCAAGGGGAATGGGGCATAGAGCAGATCCAGAGGTCGAGGATGGAGGCGTGAAGGCTCTTTAATGACCAATATCTCCACAATCAACATGGCTGTGGACAGGGCTGGCATAGGGCTGTCTTTATCCCATGGATGCGTCCCCATCGAGGGATCAGAGTGGCAATCTGGGCTCTGCAGCACCTCACAGCCCCATCGGCAACACCCTCCGTGCCATAAAACCGCTTATTTACAACCTCCTACTTGGAAGCATCTGGGTAGCGAAGCGCGTCATTTCCAGGGAGAGCAAAATGCTGCATATTTCAGTGTCTTTTGAATTTTTTAGGTTTCCCTGAACTGTGCTAATGGGTTGGCGGTGGCGGGGGGGAGGCGAGGGCCCAGCCCCGCTCCCGGCCTGCTTTGCTGCTCCGCCGCGCGGCCATGACTGCATTGCTGCTCTTAAAATATTCAGTGCTGTTGGCCACAATTTCACAGCGGGTCAAAGCGCGCCGAGCCAGCAAGAAGGAGGGAAGGTGTGACAACAAGATTAACCCCAGCCCGGCAGGCCCCCGCCGCGCTCGGCAGGCTGAGCACGATGCGCTGCAGCCGCCTCGTCCCGGGGGGGGACGGGCAGCGATGCCGAGAGAGCCACAGCACCCAAAATGCTTCTGGTCACCCCATCTTGCTGCATTGGTGGTGTCACCTCCAAAATGCTGTGAAGGGACAGCGGGAGCGTCTTGGGTCCTGCTGGGATGGCTGAGCATCCCTTGGGCTCCAGAAGCTCCCGCTTCTTGTTCCAAGCTGGTGCAAAGCAGGAGCCGTTGGCCTGGTAGTGCTGCTGGATGAAGGATTGGGGGATGTCCCCCAGGTCTTGGGGACGTTGAGAGCCCTCAGTGCTTCTGCAGCCCAAGATATCATGATTCCCAGGCCTTGCATAACCATCAGTGCTAATGATGGAGCGGCAGATTTACGATGCAAAAGAGCAGCCGCTTGAACCTAGAGGGGTTTGTGGATGGCATTATAATCATCTTCCATTGGCCTAGAGTTTGGTCTGCACTTGTTGGCTTGTCTGTCAGGCTTTGATAAGAAAACTTCTATGGCTGGGGGAAAAAAACGAAGCAAAGCAAGTGGTCTGTGCCACCCGTGCAAGGAGGGATGGTGGGAGGTGTCTGTGTACCAGCGTCGAGCCCTGGATGGGTGGGGGATGCTGTGATGGGTAGAAGGTTCAGCACATGGTGTCTGGAGGATGGAGACCTCCAACAAGTGCTCCTTGCATGGGCTGTGTGCCCTGGAGCTGGGCTATGCTGCATGGCCGCTTTGGCTGAAGCTTGGTCTTGTGTCTCATGTGCCTCCCTTGGCTTCTTGGTCCCATGTTGTAATTTCCGAGCACACCAGCAATGGCATGGATGGTCTGCAAATCAAGTGTGGTGTTGTCTACAAGAGGTGCTGCAGCTGATGGATGCTCTCCTGGGGCTTTAAGGATGCTGTGGATGAGATATCGGGGTGTCCTTGGGGTTTGGGATTAGACCCCAGCATCTCACCAGCCTCTGGATACAAGAAGTGGCTGTTGGGCTGGGGAACCTGGCAAAAAGCTACCGATGTGGTGATCCTCATCCATCCCAGGTGGTCACCTCCAGCCTAAAGGCAACCAGCCCTGCAGTGACAGTTCTGCCACTGCCCTGTCCCTGAGCACACCCTCTTGGCCCCAAAATCTCAATCCCCAAGCGTGCTTGGGCATGTTGGCATCTCTGCCACGGTCAGGGGCTGGACCAGCAGTGTCCCCCTCGAGCTGACCCCAGGGGTGTCCTCCCACACCCTGCACCGGCGGTGAGCCAGGCTCTTCTCCCTAATTCTCCTTGATCCCTGCTAATGTACCAGCAGATGTTCTCATTATCCATTTAAACATATAATCCTCCCCCGAATCCTGCTAAGCTCCTGGCCTCCAAGATACCTCGTGGCAGTGCGTTCCACAGGTTAATTATGCATTTTTAATTAATCACTGAGCAAAGAGTGACCCATGAATTAGGGATGCGAAGCTCCAGCAGTTGGGAATAGTTGGCAAACTGTCCCCAGGCGGAGCGGTGGCCGTGTGGGACTCTCCCTGAGTAACAAACCCGGCTCTAAAATTCCCAGTTTGTGGCTCTGCCATGACTGGAGGATGGGACGGAGCTGTGCCCGTGGGGACAGGACATCCTGTGCTCTGTGTCCCTCACTAAATAGAGAGGAACGACATCCTCAGCGGAGCTGTCTGGGTCCCACCTGGGAGTGAATGAGCGAGCGTAGGGGGGAGGAGGAGAAAGGAAGGGAGGGGAAAAAAAATCACATGTTGTTTTTAAGAGGCATTTTTGAGTGAATGCTGAATAGGGTTTGGGAAAATTGCCTTAAAGGCTTGTTCTCTGCAGGGACGGAGCTTTTCATGGAGCATGAGTATTTTGAAACTTAATTGCACATTTGCACGGGCTAGTGTTTTTATTTCTCTCAGGTCTCTGAGGTGGTCTTTGAAGATTGCTGTCTTTCTGTAATGGTTTTCTTTATCTCAAATAAATTCCGCACACCTGCGAGGTGGAGCTGCTTGAAAGAAATGATGTTGAAATTGGCTCTCGATTTAATAAATCTGCAAATGGAGCTGGGATGCAGAGAGGCGAGATGGCTGGTGGGGCCGGCTGTGCTTCCTCCCTGCTTCCCACCTCTCCTCTCCCTTCCCCTTTCCTGACCTCTCCATCAGCTCACTTTCATAGAATCATAGAATCATGGAATGGTTTGGGTTGGAAGGGACCTTAAAGTCCATCCAGTTCCATCCCCTGCCATGGGCAGGGACACCTCCCACTGGATCAGGGGCTCCCAGCCCCATCCAACCTGGCCTGGAACCCCTCCAGGGATGGATCAGCCACCACTGCTCTGGGCAACCTGGGCCAGGGCCTCCCCACCCTCACAGCAAAACATTTCTGCCTAAGATCTCATCTCAATCTCCCCTCTTTCAGCTGAAAACCATTCCCCTCGTCCCGTCCATGCACTCTGTGATCAAGAGCCCCTCCCGAGCTTTTCCTGTATTTCTTTCAGCCTCTCCATGGGCTGTGGTGAGCGCAGGGCTGAGCGATGTGGGTCCAGATGGTGCCTTTCCCCCCTGGCAGCCGCAGAGAGGGCTTTGGCTGAATGTCCCGCGGTGCAGACCCCTCTAACGCCCACCCGGCCACCGCCTCCAGCCACGTGTTACCCTGGCACAAACCCACCTGTGCTTCCAAAACCAGCGTCAAAAGCTGTCATCGAGCGGATGTTTAGAGCGAGCTGGGCTGTACCGGCTGGAGATGATGCTCCGAGCCAAATGCCAACTACACCAAAGACCCTCCTTCAAGGACCCTCCAATGCCATGTTCTTCCCTAGTCTCACATTTGCGGTTTGGAGCTGTGGTTTGCTCCAACAGCTTCTCCTGCAGCCACCCACCACGTGCTGCCACGGTTTTTCCTGCTCCGATAGTCCATGCCCCGGCTCCCCAGCTCACCAGAGGACACTCAGCCAGCTCTCCGTTTTGGAGGCAGAGCAAAGCACCGGCAAAACGCCTGTGGCACAGTTGAGCGGCGCTGGCTGTGCCGCTGCGGCAGGCAGAAACAAATCCCCGGGCGGCCGGGGCAGCATGTGATGGGCAGCGCCGGCCGTCAGGCGGAGAGGAATGGGCAGCAGTGGGAGTACACAGACAGGTTAATGGCAGCCGCAAATGCTGCACAATTGGATTTCACCTCCTCGTTTCTTAAGGAATCGGCATCTCTCCCTTGCTCTGAAATCCAGCAGTCCCATTGCTCTCTCCGGGAGCCTCAGTGGCACCGGGGTGACCTGGCAGCCATGGAAAGCACCCAAAAGATCCCTCAAAATGCTCCTTGCTGGGCTCCCCGGACACGACCTTACCCACAGAGGGCCGTGTCACCCTGCTGCACAAACCCCGACTGCTTGCGCTCGCTCAGCTTCAAGCAAACAAGACGACGGGTGATTTTATTGCATTGCTGGGTTTTGTTCCACTCTGTTATTCGCCACGATTGAATTTGCTGCTGCGGAGGCAGGAGCCAGCCCGGCCACAGGTCCCTCGCTGCGCCGGTGGGACCGCGACCTTGTCTCTGTGTCCCTTAGCCCTTGGTTGGGTAATTCAGTGCCGGCCTGGGAGCCGGGCGTTTGTCTTCCTCCCACTGAGCATCCCAGTGCGTCCGACTCCCTTGCCTGAGCCAAATCCTCACTCTGCTCCACTTTGAATCGTTGACCTTGTAAATGCTTTCAGGGAAAGCGTCTGCCTTCTCAGCTCCCTCCTCTCTCTTTCTCACCCAGTTGTGTCCCTCCATCCTCATCTCTCTGAGTGGCTTTCCAAGTTTTGATGGTGTGAGCATCACCGTGGTACCTGGGACCCCTGGGCAGAGCGGAAATGCGCATCCCCGTTACTCAAACCCTTCCCATTACGTGAACCGTCCCCAAGTTTTAGTTGCATTTGCCGGTTCGTGGTGTCAGTTGGGAAACAACACTTCATCTTTCTCCTTCCCTGCTTCTCAGACTTACGTATAAAACACCTCAGGCTCTCCTGAAACAGCGGTTTCTCAGTCTGTTTTCTCCGTGTGGTGCACCTCTCAGTGCAAGTGGTCTTTGATCAATACAAACTCCACGCGGTGGCACTGATGCCCCTCTCCCCTCCGCTGGCACCATGGCTACACCAGACCTGCGACTGCGGCTTCATCGCATCCTCAGCCCTTCACAGAGACACGGAGCCATTCCTTGTGTATTCGGAAGCGCAGCCATGAGCTCCACGAGTGGCCAAGGGGCAGAGCTGGCCTGGAAGGCTGCTGAAGCCTCGCTCTCTCCATATCTCCGGCTGCACCATTGCCTCTGCTCCTTGATTGAATTAGGGGGCTGTAACCCGTCTCCCTCCCGGCATGGTCCCTGCCGCGCCGGGCTCAGACGCTGAACTTGAGAACCATAATTTAATAAGTCTGAGGCAGACAGCGCGCTCGGATAGCCGTTGGGATCTCTTCCCTCCTCCCCACCCAGCAATGCACACTGATTTATGCTCCCAAGCGACAGCTGGGATCTCACCCGGGATTTTCATTCTGCTGGGATGCATTGCTCTTTTCCCAAAG
The DNA here is from genome assembly GCF_017976375.1 of Cuculus canorus. Taxonomy (NCBI): domain Eukaryota; kingdom Metazoa; phylum Chordata; class Aves; order Cuculiformes; family Cuculidae; genus Cuculus; species Cuculus canorus. Next base: position 5,355,749 of record NC_071420.1, read on the forward strand.
TGGGAAGCTTGTGGGGTGAGCCGGGAGCGGGAGCGGGGCTGCACGTGCTGCAATTGGTGTGGTGGTCATCTCCACAACCCTGCTGGCCCTTCGTCTCCGGAAGGGAGCAGCGATGGAGAGCAGAGGAACCCCTTGTCTTTATGGCAGCGGCTTCCCAGGCACAACGAGTTAAAAGTTGCAATTAGCAAAGTGCTGACGATGGGAAGGTGGGGTGGGAAGCGAGCAGCGCTAAATGAAACCTGAAAGGTTATTCCATTAAGCGGTAGCGCAGTTTGCAGCTGCGCTCACTTTCCTGGGAGCTCGGGGACAAGGGAAGGGATCCAGGGAAGGATGAGAGATGCTGGGCGGGATGAGGGATGTTGCTTGAGGATGCTCAGGCACCGGCAACACCTGCGGCACATGGGGGGCTGTTCTGTGTCCTTGCTAGGAGAGTGACAGCACGGCAAAATCTGCCAGGGGTTTCTTTGTAAGTGTCCCTGAAGGAAGCTGGTTGGAGGCTGGCAGGAGCTCAGCACTCACTGGAGTGAAAAATACAGCAGGGGAGTCAAAGCGGGAGGGGGACAGGCCACCGTGTCCCAAGGATGCTCACGCCAGTGCCAAGCGGAGAGCGTGGTGAGGTGGGTGCTGCTGCTCTGCAGCCCCGGGCGCTCCTCCACGCTGCAGGCAGGATGCCCTCTGCACTGCATGGGGAGGGTTTTGGGGAGCAGCTGCTTTTGGCAGGAGATCCTTGCAGCCTGGAGGGACGGAGGGGGCTGCTGGGGGGGGGAGCAGAGCTGGGAGCCAGGCTGGAAAGGAGCTGGGCAGGGTGGAGGTTCCCAGGAAAAGCATTTCTCTTCCAGCTGAGCAGGCAGGAGCCCTGGCAGGCAGAGGCAGCCAGCAGTGGCCTCTCCATGCCAGACGCAGCCGTTCCAGCTCTCCGCTGGTGCGACACCGCGGCGCTATTATTAGACTCCAGTAGGTCTCTGTGGGTAGCTGTGAACTCCCCGATGCATCCAGGAGCTTGGCAGATAGCACGGCAGGGGGGAATCTGCCAGCACTGGGGGGGGATGAGAGGCCCCAGTGAGCTCAGAGGGGGTGTGGGTGGCAGCAAGCGGTGGTGGAACCTCTTTGGCACAAGGGCACCGGAGCTGTGCACCACAGCCCAGCCGGGAGCCACAGCGGCAAAAGGCAAATTATTGTCTAAGGAGAAGGAGGGGCTCTTTATCAGGGAGTGCAGGGATAGGATGAGGAGAGCGGTTTTCAGCTGGAAGAAGGGAGATTGAGATGAGATTTTAGGAAGAAATGTTTTGCTGTGAGGGTGGGGAGGCCCTGGCCCAGGTTGCCCAGAGCAGTGGTGGCTGATCCATCCCTGGAGGGGTTCAAGGCCAGGTTGGATGGGGCTTGGAGCCCCTGATCCAGTGGGAGGTGTCCCTGCCCATGGCAGTGGTGGAACTGGATGGGCTTTGAGGTCCCTTCCAACCCAAGCTATTCTATAAGATGGCAGCAATACCTTGGGAACACTCAGAGGCGGTGGCTGGGAGAGGTGCTGTTCTAGCAGAGATGCAGGGCGCAGTTCTCTATGTGAAGCCACACCTAAAAACCACATCTGAATTTCACAGCATCGCTCTAAAATGGAAACAAGACGTCCCCATCGCCACTGTCCTCAGCAGGAGGCGTGGGGGACCTTGGCACACCAGGACACCCCATCCCACGTCGGAGGAGGGCTGGGGGAACGTGGTGTCTCTCCGCTCCTACCCTCTCCCCCAGCCTGGTTTCCAAGCAGGAGTGTTTAAATGCCTTTTATGTTGTGACTCAAATGATGAAAGGCCCGAAAATGGGAGTAACAAAGACGAGTTGTACTTCAGAATAAAAAAACCCATGAAAGCAGCAGATGCTGTCATAGGAATAAATTGTATCAACAGCGATCAGATGGGAAGTGAAAAGTCAGAACGGAGTTGCTCCCTCTTTCCCGTTTCCAACTAAAATGTCTGGGTCCGTGAGTTTAGCCAGAATCAGGTAGGATGAAAGGCTTTGTCTGACAAGGTATTTCAAAGCATCTGGGAGCCTTCGGAGAAGATGTGGCCACTTGGACAGGGAAATGGAGCCCCTCAGTTTTAATGAGCATTTCAGTTGCTTTCCTTTGTCCTTCTGCCAAGATCTTCTTTTTTGTTTTGGGTTTTTTTTTTTTCTTTCCCCTCCAAAAAGCAGATTTCTGCTGTTTGCGATTTGTTTCAACCGTGCAAAACGTGCATTTAAGCAACTTGACGTGAAGAGGCAGAGAGTAAAACATCCCTGTCACTCCATACAACCTGACCTGTTGCTTCTTGCCAAGAAATACCTCCCTATGGCAACTGGCCTGGCTATTTCCACTGCTGCCAGCTTGGCACCACGTGCCTGCAGCCAGGACCCTGGCACTGGTGCCCTGCTCCAGGATCCTGGCATCGGAACCCCAGTGCCAGGACCGTGGCATCCGCGCCCTGGTCCAGGACCCGAGCATCTGCATCTTGGTACCAGGAAGGTGGCATTGGCAACCTGATACCAGGACCCTGGCACTGGCATCTTGGCTCCAGACCCCTGGCATTGTTGATGCCGCAGCCTCTTAGTCCTCCTGGTCAGTGTTGGGATGGGCAGCAGAGTTGGGGAGGAAGGAGATGCCCTCCTCAGCCTCCCCCAGCCTCCTTTGCAGGAGCGGAGGCATCCGTCAGAGATGCTCCTTTAGGGATGAGTTGTGTATTTTACCAACAGCCCAGCTGGGCATTAGCGTACGGCGCCGTATTCCCAAACCCTGTGTCTGGTCCCCCCCAGGCCAGTTTGCACAGTCTGCCCAGTCCCAGAAGGATGCTGGCAGACTGGGAGGGGGAGGAAGGGATGCTCTCTCGCTGCGCAGGGAGCGGGATTGCTTTTGAAAGTAGACAATAGCACCCAAAGCAAACCCTTCTCGCGCTCTGTGAGCCAGCAGGCATGAACCCTGTGGCCACTCCTCATCCCTCCATTTCTGCCGACTCAGCATCTCCAAAAAAAATGGATGTTGCTGTCCCAGCAGCCAGGCAATACCCTGAGAGCATCCCTCAGCCCTTCTTCAGCTCCTACCTCAGCTCAGCCAGGTTGGATACTCTCACTGCTTGGCCATACCCTACTTTTCTCCTCTCAGTATTTCGCTCGGCAGCATTCCTAGCAGGAGTTTGGGGCTGTGGATTCCAACCTGTCCATCCCCAGCAGGAACATCTGCTCCTGGAGAGGCTCAGGTACCACCAGTACAGCAACGCACATGCGCTAGCAGGTGCTTCACCCTTTTTTTGGATGCTGTGGGTTTCCTTCTTACATTTCTGGCTCACCTGCCTCCTCCTTGGGCGGTCCTGGGGGATGGATTGGTGAGGGTCTGATGCCCGACTTGTCTGTCCCACTTCTGGCACAGGCGAATGGTGGTGCGGGTGGCTTCGTGCCAACGTCCTTGCATGTAGAATCATAGAATTCTATGTGTCTTGCGCTCACCGTTATTACCTAGTGGAGAAGGGATCATAACAGGATTTATAATGACTTACTGAGAAACAGGCTCTGATTAGCTTAAAGGGAAGCGATGGGAGCCACGTGAGGGGTGCTGGCAGCTGCCAGCAGCAGGGAAAGGCTCCAAAAAGCAGAGGGTGAATGAGCCCAGCCCCCACCACGTCCCCCCACCGCGGCAGCTGAGCTGTGAGGATTGTGCCGTGCATTGAACAGGAGCCCTGCCTGTCACGGGGAAAGCAAGGACGTTGACTTTGAGTTTTTAATTGGCTCCTAAAGCAGTAGGAAATCGCCAGAGCCAGTGGAGAGGCAGGACTGCGGGGCTGCTGTGGCCTTCTTCTTGCCCCACCCCACATTTAGGGGGGTTTGGCAGCCAGGCAGCATCTCCATGCCCATACGCTCCCCTCCAGCCCCTCTGCGTGCTCATGCGCGGCTCCACGCTGTGGCAAAACCCCAGTCTCCGTGGTGGCCGCAGCTCACAGCCTCTCTGAGCATCACCTCAACTCCCACACATGCCCTTCACCCCTTAAATACTTTTCCCGTCCCTCCACACTGTGCACAAACACTGTCCTCCTTCCCCACCAGTTACAAACCATCCGAAGAATCCACCCAGTTTGGGGCCAGGGTCACATCCCATTCCCCGGCCCCACCTGCGACTGGTGCAGGACAGGTTCCACTTCTCAGCATCTTTCAGCATCTCTTGTTCCCTCCCCAGCCCCTGCAACGATTTATCATCTCCCCATCTCGCTTTTCCTCTGTGACTGGATCGCACGCGCACTATAATTAATAGAAATTAGACTGTCGAGACCTTGCAGCCCCCATCCCGTAATTACTTGGCCTTGCTGCATTTGAGGCACAAAGATCAGCAGCGAGCTCACAAGCCACTGGTGATGGCAACGCATCCCCTTAACAAGCTATTTTTATTAAGCTTTTAATGCAGGCACTTGTGTGGCGCTGGGGGATGTGCAGCATCACCACAAAGTCCGCTCCCAGGGGATGCACGGTGGGGATATTTTGGGATGAAATACCGGCATCGGAGCTAGACAAAGGATATTAGCAAAGTGCAGTGTCCCAACCACGCTCATCGCTCGCACATTAATTCCTGGCTCCGCACCACGCCAGGCGCCCGCCGTCCAACCGTACAGATTTCAGGGGCTTGGCAAAGCGCTGGTGCTCGGCGAGCGGTGATGTCCAACCCTCAGCTCCCTACATCCCCCTGCACTCCAAGAGCCGGGCGGGAGCGTAACGATGCCCAATGTCTAACTGGGCACGCGACATCTCCCCACCGGCTCATTAAACCTCCTAACGAGGTGCAGGTCGGCCCCGGCTGATGGGCAGAGAAGCAGCGGAGCACAGCTATTCACACTGCTCTGCTTTTATCACTGTGCTTTTCACAAGCCGGTAAAAAGTTCAGTGCAAAGCACAGGAGAGGTCTCTGAAAGGCAGCAGCACGCACGACCCAGCACGCTGGCGTACGTCTCCATGGGGAGTGGGGTTTTGCCTACATCCATGATGCTCACTCAGCTGCCAACCCACAGGGATGTTCATTTGGAGGGTTCATAGCATCTTGCAGCCACCCCGAGAGGAGACCTGGGGAAAGGTGCTGCTGTTTTGGGTGCGGGAGAGAGATCCGAGGCTGCGGAATGGGCTCCAATTGATGCCATCTCTTTTTTTTTTTCCTTTCTTTGTGGGAAGAAAATGTGACCGAACTTGTGGCTTTGATGCCCTCCCATCAGTCTCCTTCCTCCCTGCTGCAGTCGGAATGATGTGCCACTGAATGGGGAAGAAGGGGGACAGAACAGGCTCCGATTTGCCCTCTTCTCCACCAAATACAAGGACATCCAGTAAATCTGAAATGCAGAAAGGCTGAAAAGGGATGAAAGGGAGCCTGTGCAGCACGGTACATAATTGGCTTGCGGATCTCGGTGGCACAGGACACTGCTGGGGTCGGGACCTCAGCAGGATTACACGTTTGTAGAGCTAATGCTCTCCCTATTAGCCATGCTTGCATAAAAACACCGCAGAAGGGCCCTTCCACTCCCTGTTTCGGGCCACCATCGGCTCCCTGCCCCCTCCATATCCGTCCAGCCCATCCCTGGGTTTCTGCAGCTTCCAGTTTTTGCATCTCTTGCGGATGTGGGATGGATGGCAGGGCAGCCGAGCGTGCACCGAGAGCCCGGGCAGCTGTCACTTTGCTCTTCCATCTCACATTTGCTCTGTTCTGGCTGTATTTCTCATCCTAAAGAAACTCTCCGTAGGTCCTAGCCAGCTGCTGGCAGGGAAATGAGCTGGTGAATCTGCTTTCGCTACACATGACCTTGTTCTGCATTTGATACCGATCTGGCTGGTGCTCATCTGGGGTGGGTTTGGTCATTTCATCTGCAATTGTTTTGCTATAAAGCATCTCGGAGGGCTTGCTAGCCGGCTGGTTGACTAAGGACCCTCTTTATTACTGCTGTGAAGGAATTACTTTGCATTTCTGTGAATGGGAAGGAAAACTTGTCACCTCGGGACAAAAAGGGAGTGGAAGTATCTGATGATCCCCTGAGACGCCTCAGACAATCCACTAAGCTCAAGTCATCCTCCTCTATTTCTCTCTCCTGGGGCAATTGGAATTGTTAGTCTCTTCTCAAGGACCTCAAGATCTCTCTGTTGCCAATTCCTGTCCCGGCTTCGCTGCAGGCTGCTGGCACATCCCACCAGAGCCCCGTCCTGTGCCAGGGACCAGAAGAGCATACCTGGTGTGTGCTGGGGGTCGGGCTGACAGTACGTGGAGCCGGTGAAGCCCATGGTTGTGCCTGAAATCCTGCAATATCCTCGCCACGCTCTGCTGGGCCACTCCGTCCTTTCCCAGAGGAGCAGGAGCATCGTGGTGTCCATTGACACCTCCAGCCGTGGCAGCACCCAAGGACACATCCGTCAGTAAAGTCAGACGTGCCGTTTCCCTCTGGCGTGCCTCCACTCTGGGAAGGTCCCAGAGGCTTTTGAGATGCTGGCGCTTTATGTGAGATGGGATAAGACACAGAGGCACAATAAACCCTCCGGCAGCGAGGAAAGGAGTCAGGGAAAGATTACCTCTCCTCCCTAGTGTCCCACACGACATGTGGGAATGGTTTTAAGCTGAAAGACAAGAGATTGAGATGAGATTTTAGGAAGGAATGTTTTCCTGTAAGTGTGGGAAGGTCCTGGCCGGGGCTGTCCAGAGAAGTGGTGGCTGCCCCATCCCAAGGCCAGGTTGGATGGGGCTACGATCACCCTGATCCAGTGGAAGATGTCCCTGCCCACGGCAGGAGGATGGAACTGGATGGGCTTTGAGGTCCCTCCCAATCCAAACCAGTCCATGATTCTATGATTCTATTCAATTCTATTGATCTGCACCCCATGCAAGCAGCAGCCCAGCCTCTGATTTAGATTATCTCCTCCCAAACTCTGGCTTTTAGGCTCCACACTGAGGTACAGGTTTGTGCCCTGTGCCTGCAGCCCAGCAGCACCCCAGCAGCAGCAATCCAAGGGCATCGCTGCAGTGGAAGGCGTGCTGCAAACTGGGGTTAAGCAGAGCAGATTACGTGGGAAAACGCTTTCTACACTCCCTCTGTTTCTGCATATGTTAGTCCTGAAACAAGCATTTAAATTAAACAAGTTTCTATAGCTGTGTTTCCAATCCCACAGCCGCTTCCACTGTTGGCATCCTTTTTTTCCTCCTCTTTTTCTTCAGCTTGAGCAGCAGGAGGAGGAGATGCAGACACAGAGAGGAGTGCTAATTAAACAGGGAGTTCCACATTAGGGTACAAATCCTCTGGACCAGCACAAACCCAGCCAATTTCTGTATTTATTTATTATTTTTTCAGCACAATTGTAATTTCCAGTGGTGCCTCCAGCACGGGGAGAGAGTTCAGGGGCTGCTCTCGGAGAGGATTAACGCGCTGGAAGCATTATTACTTTCCTTCGCTGTGAATTCAGGAGTGATTCCCTGATGGCTGCACTCTATATAGAAGTGAATCGGTGCTAATTTGTTTTTGAGGATCACACATCCACCAACATGTGAAAGACAATCCTTCCTCTCGATGTATATTTCAAGGCAGTGCTACAGCAAACAAGGAAAAATAAGCAAGCAAAAGAAGCCAGACCTCCCTCGCCCCGAGAGCCAGAGCTGGAAAAGAGCGGACTTTAATTTGGTTTTGCTCATTTGAGTTGGTGCTGCGCCTTTTCGGGACTGTGTTGGGTTTTTGGCTGTGCTGTCCGTGGCGATGGGCAGCGGGGCTTGGGCATCTCTTGCATGGAAAGCCTCAGGGGATGCCGAATCAGCCGGGATCTCAAAGAGACTGAGCATAAAAGGTTCCGGTTTTAATCTCTTTTTTCCCTTTTAAATCATCCTCGAGTTTAACTGCGAGAGAAGGATAAATGAACTAATTGAATCTGTAAGGACAGAGGGGTTGGGTACCTGGCGGGAGCGCAGCCGCCCCACCACCCATCGCTCGGCTCTCTTTGTTTCTGTGATTCAGAGGGACGCGGTCCGCAGGGAGATATCAGAGCCGGCTGAAATGGAAGACAAAGCTATTGTTTCAAACAGAGTTATTGATTTTTACATTATTACACTATGAAATTTATGGTCTGGTTTCAAACTGCAATAGGAGTTAATGACCACCATCCAGAAAGTTCCAGGTGACCTTGGCCTTGACTTTGGGGGAGGAAGGTGAATAGCTCCGCATACCGGGTCAGCACATGTAAAATGAGCTTGCAATAGCCTAAAGGACTTGATTTTTGGGGTGCTGTTGACCCCAGGTCTCTGCCCTGAGCTTTAGCTCATGGCAAACTCCAACCTGGCTGACAGCAGTGATGGAGGGGGACTCTGGGCCTTCTCAGCTCCACACAAAAGTCATTTCTGCTGTTAAGCTGTGTTTTGCACCTCTTGAAGCCCCCATCCAGAAGCACCATGATGGCCTCAGAGCTCCTGGTTCTCTTTCCTTAACTGCCCACCCAACGTAGCTTGGTGGACCAAGGGCTTGCTCTGGTCCATCACTGCTGGAGAAATGCAGACCAGGAGGCTCCAGGGTGGCTGAGAAGCACCCAGGGAAGAGGCAGCACGGCCCGGAGCAAGAGAAACCCTGCAAGAGGGGAGAGCTATGGGCAGTGCCCGCGAAGGACGTGACCCGATCCCGGTGCTGGCCGACTCCTCTATATCGGTTGCATGAGGAGGATTTGGTTTTTAATGTCAGGGCTACCAAAGCGGATCCGAGAGCCAAGAGAAAGTTCATACCAGTTAGGACATGAGATACCAGTGACACAGAAGGGTTTGTAGCGACTACAGCACTCTCCAGTCTAAAGCTTTTGCCTGGCTTTCCTTAAAACTACCTCCCGATGCTACTTTTGGCACCAGCCTCTTCCCAACGCTTTTCTTCGCAATATTCCTTCCAAATTTCCATGTATGCTTCTTCCTCTGGGAACAGTCTTTCCACTTGCCAACGAAGGAAGGCAATTTCCAGCTGCTGGAGAAGGTTTTTTTTCTTGTAGTACCTTCTCCCTGGAACATCCCTGATGCTGCACTCTGAGCTGAAGTTGTGTGAAGCCGGTAGCCTCCAAGCTCATCTTCTGCCTCGGAGGTCATAATTGCCATTAAATCACAGCTTGCCTAACCAAATTATGCAAAACCGAAATTATCTCCAATGATTTTTATGTTGCTGAGACGTTCCAGAACTGCCGGGGTGATGACTGGGGGATTGGGAGCAGCTGTCACTCCATCAGAAACCATAGCTCCAAACAGCTGGGATCTGTCAGTTATTTATGACACTGGTTGGAGAAAAAAAACCCAAATGCTGAAGGTGGCTGGGTGGTTGCCACTCTCCGGCTGCGAGGCAGCTCGTGCAGAAAGCAAAGCTCGGTGCCATGGCCTGGGGAGTGAACCCGCCAAGGATGCTCCTGCTGCCAAGCGCTGCAGGACCGCGGGGCGGCACCTAAAGGGCTTTGCGGAGAGGCTGAAAGCAAGCTGCTGCTCGCAGGGGAATTTAGTCTTTGTGACAGTCAAGACAAGCTTGTTTATTTTATCCTCTGGGTTGCAAAAAAAAGAGGAGGAAAAAAAGCCCTGCAGCACTAAGCACGGGTCTGACACCGCTTTGTCGAACCATCTCCCATCTGAAGTTTCGCTCTGGGCTCGTGGCCCGTTGCTGTCGCTCCTCCGGCCTTGCCTTTCATCGTCCTTCGCTTGGCAGATGAAATTGTGGATATTTGAGGCTCCTTTTTCTCCCTAAACAACCATTTACATCCGTGGTGGTGCGCACATCCCATTCGGAGTTAGTTTCCCAGTTTCAAAGTATATTTTCCCCCGGGGGTCGTAGTCGTGTTGTTGTGCCCCAGTTCACTCGGAGCCGATTTAGAAAGCATCCTTTGATAGATCCAGGGTGCGAACGGGGCAGGAAAATCTCTCTCTGGAGCTCGTTGACAGCGATGCCGTGGTGTTACACCAGGTGTGAATTCAGCCTCAGAAGAGGGTGAGTGATGAGCAAGCTTCTGCCTTTTTGATAATCCCAGCTGCGAGCACAAGCCAGATGCTTTGTCCCCCACTTGTAGCTTGCCCTGGTTAAGTATTATTATTTATATTATGTAGTAGCTATACATAGTGTTTTATGGCAGTAAAGATACATAAATCAGCAACCAGAAGACGAGGGCTTTGCTCTAAAGAGCTTATAAATCTAACAGCTTGAGCAGCACCGGTAATGGACATAGTAAGCAGGCAGTCAAGTTGCATGTAGACATGAGCTAAGATGGGTGTCCCAAAGCAGATGGTGGTTTAGGAGAGATTTGAAAGAGAAGCAAACTGCTCCATCCTCATGAGCAGATCGTGATGAAGAATTAGACAGGCCATGACCCATATAGCTTGTCCGGCTGGAGAGGGGAAAGCGTCCATCTGAGAAAAGCAGCTCACAAAGAAGGGCTGGGCAGGGGGTGGCGAGGGCTCATGGCAAGGTTGCCTTTTTGGGGGCTCTGCAGGTCTCAGCTGACGCTGAAGCATCTATTCTTGTCCTAAGTGATTTAGAATCATAGAATCACAGAGTGGTTTGGGCAGAAGAGACCTCAAAGTCCATCCAGTCCCACCCCATGCCATGGGCAGGGACACCTCCCACTGGATCAGGGGCTCCAAGCCCCATCCAACCTGGCCTGGAACCCCTCCAGGGATGGATCAGCCACCACTGCTCTGGGCAACCTGGGCCAGGGCCTCCCCACCCTCACAGCAAAACATTTCTGCCTAAGATCTCATAGCAATCTCCCCACTTTCAGCTGAAAACTATTCCCCCTCGTCCTACCCCTTGCATTCCCTGATCAAGATCCCCTCCCCAGCTTTTTATTTCCCCTCATGCCTGAGATTCCTAATAGAAATAAGAAGCAGTAGATCTTCCTAAATAAACCAAGGCTCTGCCTTGTTTTTAGATACAGTAAAGCTTTAAAACGCAAGAAAGCTGCCGGCGCAGGTACAGCCTGGGTCGAGCCGTAGGGATGGGCTGCCTGCAGAGCAGAGCCAAGGCCAGCATCCCTGCCAACCTTCCAGCAACCACTCCAACCCTTCCAACCTTCCCCCATCAGATCCTGGATCTCAAACCATCTTCTTTTTCTTTCCTTCCTTCCTGCGCGGGGAGGAACCTGGGCTGGGCTGGAAGGAGCTGGGCTGTGTCTGGCCGAGCCCGTTGGCTCCCGGCGTCTGCATTCCTCCGACCGCTTTTCTTGCACAAATCGAGGCTTCACGCTAAATGCATTATGCTGTATAACAATTAATCCCGTGCTACATATAGAAAGTCCTTACTCATCAATAATGCATGCGGGAGGAGTGATTTTCACTCTCAGTAATAAGGCTAAGACAATGGAAACAAGCAGGTAATGGAGAACATTTATAACGATGTTAATCTAATAATGAGTCTAATGCTGTTAAAAGTAAGACTGCAAACTGGACGCATCCAAGGATAAATTATTTCAAGCATTCATTAACTGATGCCTAATTAATGCCTAATTAGAGAGATGCTACATGGGAAATGGTCTGGACAGTCGGACAAATTCATTCCAATCATTGAAACCTTAGTCGAAAGCAGGAGGCGGCAGAAGGACACAGCGAGCAGAAGCCGGGGTGACACAGCGGATCAGTGGGAGAAAGCCAGGAGATAAACACCCCCGTGCTGGTTTTATCCGTGTCAGCAGGGCTTTGTTTTTATTCACTTCACCGGCAGGTTTCTGTAGGATTTTTCTGTGCTGCTTTTGAAGCTCTCCCTCCCTGGTGAGCTCCGACACACATGCTGGTGACCCTCCATCTGCCTCGCAACCTTTACAAGATGAAGTCAAAAGGGCTGCATCAGGAATAATGAGTTCAACAAGTTACGGAGGGTCTAACGCTCAGGAGAGCTGGGCTGGGACCTCTCGGGAAACTCGGGGAGACCCAAGTACTCCTGGCTGTCTGATCTCGGTGGGGCTCGGCTGTTGGCCATCGCAATGCTGGTGTTACCACCCTCAGGAGCTTCATGGTTCCATGATAGCAGCCTCTTTGTTTCTCGGGGGGCAGGGGGTTCATTCCCAGATTTAAACTGTGACCAAGCCCAGGGCATTCCAGGAGCAGCATTCCATAGCTCTAGGCAATCAGCAGGTTTTGTGGGCTTGGAGAAGAAGCATTCTTGCTGAGACCATGTGCTTTGAGTGCCCCCACTGGGGACTTCATACATTTCCTCTTTCCATGTCCTGCCCACCTAATTATTATTTTTTCTAAGCATCCATCCTTCGATTCCCCATTCTCCCTACCCCTGACTTGCACCAAGGAGTCAGAAAGACATCCCCAGCTTTTCTTCCTACCTTCGCACTCTTGGGAAGCTGAGAACCAGTAACCCCGCAGACTATCCCCACCACAATCCACGACTGCGGGAGTCACATCTCCCTCTCCATAGGAACTCCAACCACGAACTCACAAATGCCTGTTCGTTTAAGAGATGGACTCAGTTCCCTCTGACCTTTAACTCTGGAGTTCTCCCGGCAAGCAGGGAGCTGTTAAACACCCGCTCCCTTTCGGCAGGAGCCTCTACCTTGGCCGTGTTCCAGGGAGACCCAGGCTGCCTTGGTCCATCACCGCGCATTGCTAACAGCCGCCTGTCATCACCATCCCTATACGTGAAATCGGGTATGCTCCGAGGTCCCTGCCCGGCTCCACCTCCCGTCAGTAATCCCGTTAGCTTGGCAACTGTCGTGTCACGGAAGAGCACATAAAACTGTTGTTTGGAAGCAATATGTAATCTTCCAACCTGCTGCTTATAGCTGGGAGATGGTTTATTGATTCAAACCCTTGTGATTTGGTATTTGCAATAACAGACTCCGCATGTGGGAGATCGTCACGGCGCTTGTGCCTGGCAGGATTTTACTAATAAACGCAAGACCTTTGCTTCGTACTTTGGTGTCACCAAGGTGAGATGGCAAACACGAAGCCATCCCACCTCGGCGAAGCCCATCCACAGGTGAAAAAACCCCAAACCCAGCAGAAGGTATCTGCAAGCCGAGATTTATCTTCGCTATCGTTATCTGGCACTTGGATAATCACAACATCGCCAGGATTCCGCTGTTTCCCAGGCTGCGCTCGCATGGCAAGTTGCAATGAGGGCTCCCTTTTTGGCAGGGAGCGCTCGATAGTCAGCGCCGGCACGATGCTCCCACCAGCGCAGCCCCTCTCTCATCGCAAAGGCACGACAGCAAAGCCAAAATGGTACGGTGGTGACTTGGAGAATGTTCCTTTTCCTACACAGCCGTAGGAGTTGTTGCAAATTAAACGTTCCCGACTTAGAGCCCCTTTCTGGCAGCGGCACAGGAATGAGACATCCCTCCCGGTAGCCAGTGCTTAATTTCTGAAGGGCTGTGCCTGGAAGAAGTCCCCCGCTTCTCATCGCAGCCAAGGCTTGGTCCAACGCTTTGGCTGGCGATGCTATTTTTTTCCCTATTATCAGCCCAGTCAGAGATGACTGCCTCTTACTGGTGATTTATGGACAGTTGGAATAGCCCAGTTTATCTCCAAATGTGACAACTTTGCCTTGAAAGGATGGGTCCAGATGGACGGGTCACCTGCTGTTAACTATATGGTAATAGATCTCCGTACCAGGCAAAAGGCGATGGTAACCACAGAGTTATATTTCAAACACAATTAGCAAGAAAACAGCGACAGGATTTTCACCTCCCACTCGTATTCAGCTGTAGGCTCTGAAAAGAGGGACTGTAAAAGCCCAAGGGGGTCCAAGCTCGTGGACTAGCTGGTGATAATGACATGGAGTAATTAGAGATGAACTCCACTTCCACTCTCGTTTTTCAGATTATTACAAGCCGAGCGCAAGGCGGGACTCACGGGCAGGATGGCACTGGCAGCTGTACGCTGCTCCTGTGTTACTCCTCTTCCCTGTGAAGTCCAGAGGCAGAATTCATTAGACATGAGCAAATTTTGCGTGTAAGAGGGAAAAAAAAAAAAAGCCAAATCTAGGAGGAAAATCTGAATGAGAAATGACAAGTCTGGTGCAACGAGTCTGAAAAGCCACTCGGCGCAGAAGGAGTAGCCTGAAAGCAAGCCTGGTGCGAGGAGTGGGAGCGAGACGGGAACGGGGAGGCGAAACCAGCACTCTGAGCAGAGGGAGGGGATGATTATTGCCTTGCTCACCGCTTCTTCTCCGCAGCGAGAGAGCTCCGGTCACAAGCACATACTGTAGCATTAGAGGATGCAATATGCTTTGCCACAGGACATCCATTTAAAAATATGTCTGAGCATCCCACTTCCAAGCAGAGTTTGCAGCTCAGCCTTTTCCACCAACTGCTGACAACATATTTCCCTGTAAATCAGTTGGTTCTCAGGGTGGATGGCGGTGTCTAACAACTGTAGGAGAAGGAGACGTCGGGGCTGGGGCTGCGCCTTCGGGGCAGCTGGGTGTGCGGTGCAGATGTGCTGCACACCTGTCATCGTAGGTGATTCCTAAAGCTCTGTACCTTTTCCTCTCCGATACGTAAGCGCGGGCGATTTAAGAGATGCGTTACAGGAGGGGTTGGGCACCTCCTGAAGGTTTGCGTCTCCTGTTTGCTCTCACACATGGATGCAACTGCCTTTCGCCCAGCCTGTCTGCAGGCAAAGGGTTTCACTGCCCCCACTCCCAGCGTGAATTCCCCCAGGGAAGTTTCTCCTGCTCCGTTGGGGCCGGAAGCGCAACCACCTGCCTGTTGCAGGCAGGGCGAGGAGGCAGGGAATACTCCATACATCACGTTCAAACGACTGCGGGTGATGAGCCCACTCATCACCGCCGCGTGGGTAATTCATGAGTAGAGAGGAGGGTTGAGTTAATTGGAGGCGTTTTTCACCCAGAATAGTCCCCGCGGCAGCGATGGGTGGGTGGGGGGTGCCCGAGTCCCTGCTGACGCTGCTCTCCTCTCTCTCTCTCTGCGCAGGGGGGTTTGCGGAGCTGCTGCTGGTGCTGCTGGGGCTGAAGGTGCCCGGCACCCTGGGCTGCCCCACCGACTGCGTCTGCTACCCGTCCCCGATGACTGTCAGCTGCCAGGCTCACAACTTCGTCACCATCCCCGAGGGCATCCCCGAGGACAGCGAGAGGATCTTTCTCCAGAACAACCAGATCACCTTGCTGCTGCGGGGCCACTTCAGCCCTTCCATGGTCACCCTCTGGATCTACTCCAACAACATCACCTTCATCGACCCCAACACCTTTGATGGGTTCGTCAACTTGGAAGAGTTGGATCTGGGGGATAACCGCTACCTAAGGGCTTTAGCTGCAGACACCTTCCAAGGGCTGGTGAAACTCCACGCCTTGTATCTGTACAAGTGTGGGCTGAGCTCCCTCCCCAGCGGGATATTCGGTGGTCTCCACAACCTGCAATACCTTTACCTGCAAGACAACCACATCGAGTTCCTTCAGGATGATATTTTTGTTGACTTGGTTAACCTCAGCCATCTTTTTCTCCATGGAAACAAGCTCTGGAGCCTCCATCAGAACACGTTCAGAGGACTAATAAACCTGGATCGGCTGCTCATCCATCAAAATCAGCTGCAGTGGATTCACAGGCGGGCTTTTCACGACCTCCGAAGATTGACCACCCTTTTCCTGTTCAATAACAGCCTCTCGGAGCTGCAGGGGGACTGCCTGGCCCACCTGGGAGCCCTGGAGTTTCTCAGGCTGAACGGGAACCCCTGGAGCTGCGACTGCAAAGCCCGTTCGCTCTGGGAATGGCTGCACAGGTTCAGAGGCTCCAGCTCCAGCGTCATCTGCGAGTCCCCTGAGCAGATGCACGGCAAGGACCTCAAGGTGCTAAGAGCAGAAGACTTTAGGAACTGTTCGGGGTCCGAGTCGCTCCATCAGATTAAAACACATACTTTCTCCACAGCAGACAGAGGAGCCTCCAAAAGCCACCACCCTCACCAGTCCTCCAAGGAGAAGGGGAAGGAGAGAGGGGCCGAGAACAGTTTGCACAGCAGCCAACCCGCTGCCCCTCCCGGCTCCCGGCCGGGCTATCGCAAACCCGGCAAGAACTGCACCAGCCACAAAAGCCGTAACCGAACCTCTAAACCGGTGTCCTTGGGACCGCGGAAAAACGGGCATGAGGTTCCAGACTATGTGCCTGATTATCAGCACAAATTCAGTTTCGGGGCGATGCCGACGCTGCCCCCCAGGCGCAAGGGTAAGTGTACCCGGCGGACGCCCATCCGCGCGCCCAGCGGGGTGCAGCAGGCGGCCGGCTGCGCGGGGCTCCGGGCGTCACTCCTGGTGTTTATGATGGTGTTAGCGGCCGTCATACGCTGAGCCCTCGGCTGCAGACGGAGCGAAGCTGTACTGCCAACAATCTACAAAGGACCAGAGTTTCTTTTCTTCTTCTTTTTTTGTACGTGGAGAGCGTTGGCCTGGCGAAGGGAAGAACGTTGTCTCGGCTTCTGATGGTCTCTCCGTGCCCGGCCGGGCTGCCAACGTGGACTGTGCCGAACGCAGCGGAAGCGGATTAAAAGGCATTATCACACCTTGTCACAAACAGCCTAACCGAGCACCTACAACAACAACAAAAAAAAGCCAACCTTACGAAAACCCAGATAACGGGGATGGTAGCCAATTCGTTGGTGACAACAACGAGACAAACGGACTGTATCCACGCTCTTGGGAAATTCCATTCATTTGAGAGCGCTCTGAACGACCCCTCCAATTACCGAAAGGAACATAATTGCTGTAAAAATGATCACCAATTAAGCCTACACTATTGCGCTGAAAGTGAGTGCAAGGACACTGATATCGATGTAACAAGGACATTGGTTCTCCCACGTTTTAGCCCTTTTGGCTCCAAACCCAGAGGCCAACGTTGGCTGGGAATCTCTTAGAAGACAATCTCAAACCCCTGAATATCTCAGGCATTACAGCAGAACAGGGCTTGCCTGCTGGGCTTGGAGTAGCCAACAACCAAAGGAAAGACTGATTAGAGGTGGAACTAAAACCCAACAACAACAAACCCAACACTGAAAGAATTGAGGTACCCACAGGAGGTGCGTTTTTTTTTGTAACCATGTTCACACACCTGAAAAAAAACAACCCAACAAATGCACAGGCTCCCCCGCTTCCCCTCAATTATCCATATGTATGTCTTACAATGTTTATAAACTATACGGAAACTATATCTGCAGAACTAAGGATTGTATTGTTGAATTTATAGCAGCAGACCAGTACATGATATTTTTTTTTTTTCTCAAGAAAACAAACCGGCAGCGGTGCCTACAGATGCTGAAGCCATCGGGCGGGCTCAGTACGCGCGGGGGAACCACAGCGGACCAATGTTCTCAGCAATTCAGAGCACTAAACTTTGGGAGGGGAGGGGGGGATTGGTTGTATGTGATGCAGCAAAGTCCATATCCAGAAAGCCAAACCTCACTCTTTACGTTCTAATTTGTAACCAGGGCGGGAGAGAGAGAGAAAGAAAGAGAGATGAATGAGTCCAAAAAAAAATCTAGCCATAAGAGCTCTGTCTTCGGAGAGAGCGCTGCGAGGCCCCGGGGAGCAAAGGGGCTTTTGGGGGGCTGGAGGCAGAGAGGGGCTTCCCAGCCGCTCCGGTGGCGTGAGGACCTTTATAGCTGGACTAAGGTTTTCACTGGGACAGCAAGAAGCAGTTCCGAGGCTGCAGACAGTCCTGATGGCATCAGGAGAGGGTTTGTTTCTTAAAAGGAACAGGTTGTGTCCCGGGAGGAGTCAGAGAAGGGGGAAATGACAGCTCATGGGGGACTGGTGAGAAGCGCAGTGCCCGGGGTTTCTGGTCCGCCAGGGGAGAGAAAAATAAACGGTCCAAGACAGCCATAAGGGGGATGGCCAGGTGGAGGAGAGGGAACAGGTCCGCTTGTTCCCGAATTAAACCCCACAGCGGAGCGATGCGTTTGCTGGTCAGGGCACGGCAGAGCCGGCGGCATCACCGACGGCAGCCCACGGGCTCGGGGAGGCGTTGCCCACATCCTGCAGCCAGTGTGAATTCCCTGTCAGCGTGGAGACGTGAGACCAAACAGCCACTGAAGCTCATGAAACAAGGGAAATAAAAGTGATCTTGGACAAGAAAAGGCTGCTTTTCATTTCGTAACCACTTCCCCGCGGCGGTGGCAGGACGTTTCTAGCCCATAGGTCACGTGTGGGGCTGGAAAGCCCAAAGGTGATGGCTTGTGTTTTCCATCCGACACACCACCAGGTTCAGGAATAAAAGGCCAGCTCAGGAAATCCACTCTCCCAACCACTCTAGGGATGGGGAGAGGGTACTCCGGCAGCAGGGAATCCCCTGTGGAACAGAAAAGGGAAGCTCCCAAGCCAAAAAAAAAAAGAAAAAGAGAAGCAGTAGATTCCATGGTGTGCTTATTTCTAAGAGTGATGGGTGCTGGAAGCAGACGGCTGCAGGGCCAGGTGTTTCCCACCCATCTCAGGAGCGATAAGGGGCAGAGGCTTTGATGCTTCACCTTTAAATACCTGTCTTGGGGGAACAGCAGGAGTAACTCCAGGAGGAGAAAGGAAGAGGTTACTTCATCAAACCTTCTCCCTTCCAGCTCCTGTCCAAACTTTTCTGCCTACAGGCCTCTAAAGCTCCACTAAAGGGATGTCCAATGCAGCCAGAACAAATAATCCGTGATCTGAAATAGCTCCCTCACGTCCTACTCTCTATAACCAATAGCAACTGAACGAGCCTGGCACTGTCCCTTAGAAGTGGAGAATGTTGTTATGCTGGTTATTTCGTTTCATACTCTGGAAATCAAAGCTCTCAGTGGGAGAATGAAGAAGAGAAGCACTTTATTAATTTTTTTTAAGTCTGTGTGTAACTCCTGTGATATAGGAGTAAAATGTCAGCACAGGAGATGCTAATGTTTTATAAATGATTTGGGTGCAGCAGGCACGATGGATAGTCTTTGAGATGAATTATATTAGAACAGACTACGCCTGGCTCAAAACCATAATTGTATTTTTAGTATCTCTTCCTTTAACATGTAGGAAAAATAAAGGCAACTCCATGGTGTATTACAAGCCTTGTCAATCAAGCGCTCTAACTCCTAGCAATAAAGGCTACTGTTTAAAAACCAGAAGGGAGACATGATACACTGCTACATAGGAGGTGTCACTTGACATGGACTATAGGTTTCTGATGTTCCTGCTGCCTTCCCCTTAGCTGATGCCCCTCCCCGTGCCCATCCTTCCTCCACCGCCACAGCTCTTTGAGGATAAACTAAATCTTTATGGCACGCTCTGACACTTCGCCTCAATAACTGCCTTCCCATCTGCACGGTTCAGCTCTGCCGCGGCCCCTGGTTCACTCTCGTGCGTCTTCTCCCCAATCCCTTCACGCGACGTGTCTTCATGCATTTTGAATGTTGCTCTGAGGGCTGCCATAAATCCCCTTCTTCTCTGAAGCAGCGCTCGCGCAGGCTCAAAGCAAGCAGCTCTCCAGCCAAAGAGACGCAGGTATAACCACGACGAGCCAGAGCGAGTAAGGCTCAGGCTGGAGACAGAAACCTAGGATGGAGTTAGAACCACTCCCAGACACCAAAGGTTGGACGGAGAGGTCTCTGCGGTGAAGGGCTGAACCCCCCAGGGTGGTGGTCAGCACCACAGCCCCTTTGAGGCAACGCTGGGGAGTGGTCCACGTGCTCCCGTTTGGTCAGGGTGGATGGATGGGTTAATACCAACCGTACCAGACTCAACAAAGCACAGCACCAGGTCCTGGATGTAGGTCAAAACAACCCCATGGCTTAGGGAAGAGCGGCTGGAAAGCCGCTTGTCAGAAAAGGACCTTGGGGTGCTGGTTGACAGCATCTGAACTGTCAACAGCAGTGGCTCAGGTGGCCATCAGTATCCTGGCTCGGATCAGCCATGGTGTGGCCAGCAGGAGCAGGGCAGCAATCGTCCCCCCGGACTCGGCGCTGGTGAGGCTGCACCTCGAATCCTGGGTTCAGTTTGGGCTCCTCACTACAAGAAGGACCTTGAGAGGCTGTAGAGCGTGCGGAGAAGGGAACGGAGCTGGGGAAGGGGCTGGAGAACAGGGGTTAGGAGGAGCAGCTGGAGTCGTTCAGCCTGGAGAAAAGGAGACTGAGGGGGGAGCTCATCGCTCTCTGCAACTGCCTGAAAGGATGTTGTAGCAAAGTGGGTGCTGGTCCCAGGTAAACAAGTGATAGGACAAGAGAAAATGGTCTCAAGTTGTACCAGGGCAGGTTTAGATTGGATATTAGGAAAAACATCTTCACCAAAGGGTTCTCAAGCACTGGCAGAGGCTGCCCAGGCGAGTGGCTGCCTCACCATCCCTGGAGGGGTTTAAAAGAGGTGTAGATATGGTGCTTAGGGACATGGTTTAGGGGTGAACTTGGCTGCGTTAGGTTTACGGTTGTATTTAATGATCTTAAAAGTCTTTTCCAACCTAAACGATTCTGTGATTCTATAAACCTAAACCCCTCCGTGCTCCCCAGCTCTGCCTGGGCTCCCCTGGCCACGCCACCGTTTGCCTTCCCAGGGAGTAGGAATCAGCCTTGAAGGGGTGCAGTTCACTGCACGAGCTCAGCCTTTGGAAGGGCATCGATTCCCCTCGCCGGGGGCCGGGCAGACAGACTGCCCATTGCCGACGTGGTTAGACACCGCCGATAGCTCCCCGCAGCTCGGCTGCGAGCTCCGAACGCCTCCCTTGGGAAACATGTCACTTGAGCATTTATTTGCTCACCGGTTTCCCGTTCCTTTAGCGTTCTCCGGTCTGCCGCCCGCACCATGCACGGCGCTGGCAGATGAGACAAGTCCCTGTTGCAGCAGCTGCCTTCTCTTTCTTTACATCAGTGAGCTTTAATGCTCTAACTTTGGGCTGCTCATGCAAATCCTTTCAATTAAAAAAATAAATGCCGGAGAACCCAGAAGAGACCCCAGACTGCGCCTCTGGAAATTCACCCCCGGCGGCAGAATCCCGTTTCCTGAGTCGGAGCCAATTTTCTCTCCATTGTACCACTTTTCCACAGTTTCATCCCGTAATTGCTAATACGGTGCTTTTCATACATGCTTTGAAAACACAAACCAGACGACGCTGCATCTCTTTTATCCTCCCAAGCAGGATGAAAACCAAATGCCTCTCGGATATTGAGAATAAATTTTTAGTTTATCAGTCTAAACCAAGACCACAAGTCTGCACTTCCTCCCGTATTCCCTATCGCTTCCCGGGTGACACTTGTGGCCCCCCAGCACCATTTCCAAATGACTTCCTTTGTCCCAGAAGTTCGTTCCGCAGCGCATTCTCCCCCCCTTCAGAGGGACCGAGCCCAACAAAAGCATCACTTCACATTTCTCATAAACCAAATAACACTTTTTATGATGCTTCAAGCTCAGCCTTCCCTAAATCCTCCATCTGCAGATGCTCTCCCTGCCTTGATTTCAACCGCACAGCCCGGGAACGCTTCTCCAGATCCCACTGCATGACCATGAACGTTTCCCTTTCCATCGCTTTCTATCTCCTTGAGGCCTTGTATGCTGACACCATCCCTCTGTTCCACCAGCCCTCTCCTCTCCCTTATCACATCCAGCAGCCTCGAGCTCACAAATGCTTGGGTGAAACACGAGACTGCCAACGCCAGACGATGCTGATGGGAACAGGGATTACAGGGATGCTCTTGTATCGCTGACCGCGTTGGAGTTTGTGGGTTACGGGTGGAAGGAAAAAGCAACTATGAAACCGGGACGGAGAGGACTGCAGCGGTGCTGACGTTTTGCACGGTGTGTTCTCAGGACGGTGCCACACCGGCGAGCCAAACCACCTCTCTACCCGCATAAAAGCAGCCCCAGGAGCAGCATCCCTCCAGAGTCCCCATCCATCTCGCTGTCTCCCAATACACTCCAGCCTCTTCTCTCTCTCTCTCTCTCGGAGAAATTGCCTTCAAAGAGGAGAAGGGATCTTTCATCTCCGTGACCACCTCAGTCCTTGGCCCCTACTCAAAAGCAGCCAATTAGGCGAACAAAAGCAAGTGTTATAACGCAAGACCTCGCTACCGGGATTGTTGCCGCAAGGAACTGCTCACTAAAATCCATTTTTTTCCCCCCACCCCTTGACTATGAGTGAAATTCTCCCTACGCCCAACCGCTCTGCAGGCACATCTTTCTCTCTCTGCAAGCTCATCCTCACCCTCGGCCGCCCAGCCCGAGTCCTTTCCGGAGCTGCCCTCCACCCTCTTCCTCCTTTGTGAAAACAGAATCAAAATAACTGTTTAACAAATCAGCCATTACCTTCTCCCATGTCACCAATTCCCCGCTATCATTTCGTAATTGGCCAATTTTCTCTTTTACCTTCTCTCTGCTCTGAATACATCTCGGGAAGCTCTGATTGTGTGTTAAAATATCCTCCCTAATTCACTGCTCAATATCTCTTTCTGCTCTTCTAATTGCCCTTTTAACTCGCTTCTAATTTTTTTTATACATCTCCTAATCCTCTTCCCCGCACAAGTTGTTTACACGCACCGGAGAATGTATATGTATTAGCAGATGTTCCCGGGTAAATAATGCACAAAAGAATATTACTGCTTCACACAAGCTGCAATTACTGCTTCCCTCAGAATAAGCCCTGGTTAACCCTCCTATTCAGGGCGCGTGCCCCTGCTCTCGCTGCACATCTCCAGGCTATTTCCCTCCCGCTTCAGAACATTACCACCACCAGCTCCACCCCGGCTCGCTGTCTTCTGGAAATAAAGAGAATTTAAAGAAGAACCAAAGGGAACGGTACAGTTATGTTCCAACAAATCTCTTTTTTTTTTTGGGGGGGTTGGACCGCAGCTAGAAGAAATGAAACAAAAGAGCTCCACAGTGGCACAAACCCAAGCGATAAACAAATGTGATCGTCTTGATGCATTTGATTCGCGGGCAGCTCCCCGCGCCTCCCCAAGCCCTTGCGCCGCAGACAGAGGGTCAGGCAGGTGGTGTTTGCCATCCGCTTCGTCAAAGACTTCCTAAACCGACTCAAAATTTCCTTTCTCTTTTCCATTTCTCCTCTCCGTTTGTTTGCGCTCGCCTAACAAAACACTGCAGTACCCGCCAGATGCTTTGAATTCCGTGTTTTCCAGCTAAAGGGCGATGCTGATCACGGGTTTAAAGTTACACATCTCATTCGGATGAAAAGACTCAAGTCATCGCCCGGGGAAAGCGACCTGGGTCCAAGCAGAAGTCAGCGGTTTGCAACCCAACCCTCGATCTTGCTCGGGAGCGAAAGGCATCGCCAGTACCGGGAAACTCTGGGAGATGGGGGCTGTTTCGTACTTCCAGCTGATGCTTACGGAGGCACCTGCTGCCTAAATACCAAATGGCGATGATTAACAATAATGCTCCGGCCACCAGAATGCCTCTGGGCATCTCATCCGTGTCTGCCACCTCCATCCTGCCCAAATCCGGTCCCGCTACACCCACAGGGCTGCCTGTCCAGAACATTGCACCCACCCAAATCTGCCCAGGGGTCAGAAGATAAAAAAGAAATAGAGAGGGAGGAAAACTAAAAATCAGATGGCAAGAGTAAAAGCTCACCTCCTGCTTTGCAGAGGCTGTTGTGCCACACGGGGTCAAAAGCAAAACACTTCTATTAAAACACAAAATTGCTCCTATGACAGACTGCGGGTTTCTGAGGCTGTTAGGGAATAACAAAACTCTTGGCTATTTGCTGACTCGCCCACAAAGATTTCCATTCCTTCCCCACGTCCATGCACTTTATTTCCCAGAGAAGCAGATCCCGCTCCCAGCAAGAGTTGCCATCCCCAGAGAGAGATTTTGTCTGCTTCAATTTGAGCTGCACCCGTTTTCCTTCCTCCCCTCCCCGGTTCCTGCGGGCAGGTATCGCAGCATCCTCAGCGCAGGACTTTGCGCTGCACCTTCCCCACCTCGCAGCTGAGATTTAACACCTCCACTTCAAGCCTACCAGCGTGACTTGGTTCTTTTTTTTTCCTTTTTCCTACAGACCTAGTGAAACTTCTCGCAGACCTGATTTCTCAATAGCGCATAGAAATTGCTCTCCCTGGAAAAGGATTTCAGAGTTATTCCCTCAGTCAATCTTTCTACAGCTAAATACCCAGTCATCAAAAGGTCTTTGGCTTCTCGCAGGTCTTCTCTAAAGAAGCGCTTCAAGGTGGGCTGCCCTCATGTCCTCAGGATAAGCCCCGTTTAACCCTTCTGGGAGCACGCAGAGCACCTGTATTATTTTAAACTCGGGCATTAAAGTTCATTCTGGAATAGAAAAATTAAACCCATACTAATTCGAAAGGAAAAGCAGAGTGACCCTTTTGGCGTGGATCCTGATGAGGACCAAACATACAAGACCCAGCAGCGCAGAGCCAGCTGTCTGCAGGCACCGTTTCACTGTCCTGTGTCCCTGAGGAAAATCCCTGCTGCTGGAAAGACCTTACCGTGTTGTCAGGGATTCATGATGGAAGGGGACCCTGAGACACTCACGGCTCTCCAGCTCTTATGCCAATGCTTTTCATAGAATCAAAGGACGGTTTGGGTTGGAAGGGACCTTAAAGCCCATCCAGTGCCACCCCTGCCATGGGCAGGGACACCTCCCGCTGGATCAGGGGCTCCAAGAACCATCCAACCTGGCCTGGAACACCTCCAGGGATGGGGCAGCCACCACTGCTCTGGGCACCCTGGGCCAGGGCCTCCCCACCCTCACAGCAAAACATTTCTGCCTAAGATCTCACCTCAATATCCCCTCTTGCAGCTGAAAACCCATCCTCTCCCTGCCCTCCCTGATCCAGAGCCCCTCTCCAGCTTTCCTGGAGCCCCTTTCAGTCCGGGAAGCTGCTCTAAGTCTCCCCAGAGCCTTGCCTTCTCCAACCCCGCAACGGAAAACAGCATACAGAGCCACAAAACCGCATCCTTGCCATCACGGGAAGAGTTCTCGACTCCTTCCTGCATCTACTTAGCACGTAGAAAGCAAAAGGAAACAAGAGAACCCACACATACGGAGCCCTTGTTAAAACCTGAACTAAATATACCGCGGGATGCTAACAGCCTGCCGTGACTCGCTGGTGCTTCAGCTGGCACGGCAGGACCCCAACCACCGAGTTCGCTGGGAGCCTGGAAGGGTTTTCCACGCAGCAAATAGGGGGAACCTCCAAACCTCCCCCTCTCTGCTTGCGCTGAGCACCACTGCCAGCGCAGCACTGCCCTGAAATTATAGTGCGAGCATCCGGATAGCAAAGACATAGTTGGAGACACGGAGCAGCCCTGCCTTACGGCATCTTTTCTGACGCTCCATCATCCTGGGTGCTTGGAGGAGCCCCTTCTCCGCCGTGCCCAGGCACCGTGGGTGGGAAGCAGCGCTGGGACCAGCCAAGGACATCTGGAGGCGTGAGCTGCGCAGCACAAGGCTAAGGAGGCTCTGGCATCACCTGGGTGCAGCTCCGTGAAGGGAGATGGGGACTCTCCAGATGAAAATAATGAGAGACAAGGCAAGCATATGGGAGAGCAGCAGAAGGGGAGCATCTGTGAATGCTGGAGCGGGTGCGTGTAGCCTTGTAAAGGGGGAAAAAGGGAGAAAAGGCAGTCATATTTGAGTTAAGAACGAAGGAAAACCAGCTGAGAAATCATTAGAGGCAATTATGTGAGCAGAGTATGTGAAAAGCAATCCCAGCTGCAGGGAGCTGGGGCAGAGGGGGGAAAGAAATCATGATGTGATTCAAAGGGGCCCAAGAGAAAAAGCGCAAGAGCAGCGCTGACCTGGTTTGCGGATGGCTCCAGTTCTATTTCTGCTCGGATGCTGTAGCCGAGCCTCACCCAGCACGCTCGGCTCTCCGATGGTTTGCGTGACTTCTTCCTCGACTGGTGCAAGTGTCAGGCACATGCATGTACTGCGCGTCAGCTGGGAACCGTATGTGCCTTAACAGGCTGCCCAAATGCAAGCGCTAACAAGAATTCACTATTAACGTGAACCATTCTTCCAGCAGAACTGGTTTTTAGCCCAAAATAATACCCTGTCCCTGGGTGTCGATATCTGCGACACGCGCTCATCAATTTATTTCTATTTTCTCTCTTCCTTAATTTTCACATCTTTGGGAATAAAAGCTAATTCGTTGTGCCGATTCTGTTCGTTTCAAGTCACGCACTAAATAAAGTGATTCTCGAATAGATATTTTCTCCCCCCTCGCCGCAGACGTTCCCCCAAGTTACCACCAAATAGAGCAAAAGCAACAGCAGCTTCAAACGTCAGGGCAAGAAAACAAAAAGCAGCTTCTACATCAAGACAGATCCCAGCTCCTCAGGCTTCCAGCACATCTCAACACAGAACTAGAGCAAAAGGGCAGATTATTTAAAGCCATCACATGTAGGCCAATTTTCACTGCAGTTCCTTTTGGCTCTGATTTTCAGGCCCCAGTGGAGTGGTGAAGTCATGAATAAATGCAAGTAAACTGAGCTTATCCACTCTTATTTTGAGCAGTGGAGTTTACTCACCTCATGCTGCTTCAGCTGGAACACGAGAAAAGTTTAAAGGGGAATAAAAAAAAAAAAGGAGGGGAGGGAGCGGGGGATAATCTAGCGCTGCCCTTGCCTATCGACTCGGCGAGTCCAGCATGGAGCAAAGGCAGGGCCAAGCTGCCGCAGCCCTGCAGCGCTTTCTGCTCCGGCTATTGAACGTCCACGGTTATCTCCTGGTGTGGTGGAAGGGCTGGAGCTGGGCTCCTGCTGGGTGATGGGCAGGGAGATGCTCCCCGTGGCCCCCCAGCGCAGGGGGGATTTGCAGCAGGTCCGACCTAAAAGGCTGCAGGCAGGAAGCTTCGTTTGAGGAAAAGCCCCCCTCCGATGTCATAGCCTCCCTCAGCGGGCAGCGTTTGGTGGAGGAGGGCTGAGTTTTGGCTGCAAACTCCATGACAGCCTTCCAACTCCACAGTAAACAGAGCAAATACGTGAGTTTAAGAGGTCGCCGTTAGTCTCAAAACACTTCACGTGGCCATCAACGTCCTTCCAATTAAGGAAACAGCACCAACAACCAACGATGCTCACCTGGGGACCTTCCCCCGGGGACACGGCAAGCTGAAGACACTCTCAAAGCTGCCCAACTACAGCACTGAGAATGTTGTGGATATAATTAAGTGTGTCAAACACCGTATTCTTCTCCTCGGAGCTGGGACCGTGCTTGCCCACCCACCTGGTTTGTACAACCTACAAGTTCCTCTGAGCTCTTGCCCAAGAGTGGTGGAGGAGCCTGTGGAGACCCACATAGACAGGACCTGAAGTCTACAGAGATAAATCCATTATGATTATCACATTAAAGAGAAAAAAAAAAAAAGAAGGAAAAACACCCTGCAATTTTATCTCCCTTCCGCTCGGCTTTGACCATAGCAGAGTGACTGCCGCACTTGTCTCCTTGTGGTCAAAACAGCAGCGAGAGCCAGTTTCTTCAAAGTTAAAAGAAAATAATAATAATGGAGTCCCCACATTCCTGCTGGGTTTATAAAGAGATGTTTTCTTCCTGAGCCATACAGCGTGGCGGGTTTAATCTGAAATTTCTTTTTAATCATAGCAGGAGTCCCAATTAACGTGTCGGGTAATCGTTCAAGTCGAACTGGAGTTTCATGGCTGCAGCAAGGCAAGGGCGGGCTCGGGATCAGGGTATCAGGGATGGG
Source organism: Cuculus canorus (assembly GCF_017976375.1). Classification (NCBI taxonomy): domain Eukaryota; kingdom Metazoa; phylum Chordata; class Aves; order Cuculiformes; family Cuculidae; genus Cuculus; species Cuculus canorus. The sequence continues at coordinate 5,383,350 of NC_071420.1, forward strand.
CAGGAGCTGGGAGCACGTCCTGGTGCTTCACACCTTCCCTGAACCACAGACGGGCTACGGGGAACCAGGGCAGCTCCACCCCTGCAATATCGACATGCAAACAGGTCCCCCAGCTCCCCAGGCGTCGGGGATGCAGCAGCTCCAAGAGAAACCGCACGGCGAGAGCAACCGCACCAGCACACCGTAAAGCACCAAATTGCTTTTACGTGCACCATCCCAAAGGGGAAGAAAACCCCATCCCAGGAGCTCCTGCTTCAATCTGCAGGCGTGTAATCCAACACATGTGCTTCCAGCGCGCAGGCGGGGAGGGGGACCTGGCACTGACCTACTTTCTTTTGTTGCTGGAAGTGCTGATCTCTCTGCAGAATTCAGCGAGCAGGCAGAAGGCGTTATTAGGATATGGCTTCACCTCTGCCTTACACCACTTCTTACATCACTGTAACCACCAATTCCAGTCCAATTACTCTTGGTTTATACCAGTTCCGGCGACAGGACGCTCTGACCTCGTCCTTTTTGCAAGCAAAGAAAATTGCCGTCTGCCACGCAGCGGCTTTTGGGTGCACAGGGGGGGTTACCTGCAGCCCAAGCAGCTAAAAGCTGTACTTACCTGGAGGATGCTGCTGTGGTCAGCGCACCCCAACAACCCGAAGCGAAGCAGCACGCAGACAGCCTGGCTCTAGAGCGTTTTTATTTTTCATTCACAAGGAATTCGGGTTCGAGTTTGGCACCGTGGTGACCTGGAAAAGCAAAGCTCTTTAAAATTCAAATGTGTACACCCAGGGTGGATTCTCATCAGCCAATGTTACACAAAACTCATGCACACAAGCTCTGAAACATGCGGGCTTTTTTTTCTTTAGGTATAACAGGTCCAAGCTCCCTTCTTCAGGACTAACAAGCCCAGCGTGGGCAGCCGACCCTCCTCCAGCTCCCCTACCGCAGCATCTCCTGGTCGGATGCCGAGCTGCAGCCCTGAGGTTTGGGAGTTCCAGGCTCGCTGCATCACTGGGGTTTGTATAAATTGGTCTTCAGAGAAAACCGGCTCTATTGCCCTCTGCAAAATCCACTCCTTAGTAACATACTAAAGAGCTTCCTCAGGATTTCTCTTCCCGGTGCTCCCGGGTACCTGGGTAAAACGCACTGCCTTGATTTTGCAGATCTGAAGATAAAAGGATGTTATGTTTAACTCGCATCCTGCAGACCTTGTAAGGCAGTTATTCGAAACAAGCTTTCTCTTCTGCAATGGCTTAAGGACAGACCATTTTAATTGATTACTTTGCCCATTATGGATAAGCAGAATAACAGCCTTGCCATTGAACTTAAGTCCTTGAAATGCAGAAAGACATCAGCCCGCAGCGCATTTGCAAACCTCGGAGGCTAATTTCTCCCCTTTCCACTGTTTCAATCTCGCAGTCTGGGATTTACCTAAGCATATAGGATGCGTCTCCGGCCCAGGCGAGGGGAATTGCTTCGCAGTGACGTTCAGTCAACAGATTCTAACGATAAAACAATTTCAAATCCACGCTTTGATTAAAATCAAAGCCATTGTAAAAATCATGCTAAGGTTCACCTAATGAATTTTTCTTTCCAAGACTTTAGTGGAAGCCTGCCAGGGACTAAATCCAAAGGGGTACGGCTAAATGTGATAGTCTGATAGTTGTTTTCACCCCAACTCCTAAAGCAGGCTTAGCAGTATAAATAAATCTGGTGTGGCCACCAAGGAAATAATCCCATCTATTTAACTGCACCAGTCTACTGGGGAGAGGATAAGAGGCATTTGAAGACAAAACCAACGATCTCAAACTGTACATGTATGAAATTAAAGGATGTAGGTAATTAATTGTTTGATAAGATAATAAAATCTGTGCTAAGATAGGGCCGTGTGAGTCAGAGAAATAAGAGAGAGAAAATATGTTCATCACTCAGTCCACCTCTTTACCAACACATATTCCCCAGCATTTGTCCAGTGTAGGTTTTGTTTTGTTTTGGTTTTTTTTTGAAGTCAATGAATCAACTTTTTTGATATTCAGCCTGATGCCAAACAGGAGCTACTGGCATTTGCCAAGGATGAATAAATAACCAGTAACTCTGCGCTCTTGCGAGGTGGTCCAGGAAAATCCTGAGAGAGGTTTCCCCAGGACACAACATGCTCGATCACACTTCCCTCTGCTTTCTAAAAGAACATACGTACCTACCTACATCGCTTGTTATACCAACCGCCGACGAGAGCCGCCCATCCCTCACCTCCCCAGCGATGCTTTTTTGCCTGCTGCTCCCATCTCCCCTAAATACCAAGTGACTTGTTTTGAGAAAGCTCATTTCTCCTGGCACCCTTACCTCACTCTTAGCAACCTTCTATTTAAAGTCACAATCTGTTGCAGCAAACCGGCTCAGGAGTATATAAACAAGCTGTTATGACCCCGCCGCAGGAAGGGGAGGAAATGGCCTCTGCTTTAAAGTCAGCTGCCTTCAGTAATTAGAAGCCAGTAGACAAACATGAAAGCAATGACGCTTCAATGTTCTGTTATTTAAAGGGTACGCTGGGCGCTCAAGTCCCTCATTACCACCTAGGTATGCAGATCCAATGCAATTAGTCAAGCAAAGACGAGCATCACCTGCCCCAGAAGGGGGTCACAGGCTTTTTTTTTGTTTGCCATCGCTGCTACTGGAAGAAGTATGTGGAGCTTTATTTTGGAAATCAGTCTTTGTTTCTAAGTATGCAACGTCAGCTTCTTCTCAAATCTGATGCCCTGAAAGGTTTTTATTAGTCCTAATGCTCCGCAGAAGAATTAAGAGATAACAGCACATATGCTCTGCTCTGCCCCGAAGAGTGGGGAAGGGAGGGAAAAGAGCTCTTCTGCAGCGATACCGCCCAGCGTGTGTGCCTGGCGTTGATGAAGGGAACACTTCCACGCACAAAGCACTCCCCCTGCAAAGGAGCAGCCTCTGCATTATTGGCCTGAGCCGGGGGAAGGTAAAGGTCCCATAAAAAGCAACGGGAACATTTCTTTTGGAGCTGTCATAGAGGAGACAGTCTCCTTGCGAAAGGCAAAGCGGGGCTCTGCTTTATTCCATCTCCCAGATGGGAAGTTGAGAAAAAGGCAGAATCAGCACTAACATCACACCTGGGAAGCTTACAGTGCTGCGCGGTTTAAAACGGAACGCGGCACAGCTCTCCCGTTAGGCTGTCTTGACATTACACTCACAAATAACCCCCGAGTGTTTTTAGGCGAACAGCCTGAAACTTGTTTGCTGAGGGACTCGTTCGCATCAGCATCCTGAGCAGGGAGCTGACTTCTTCAAAGCCTCTTTCTTTAGGGAAACACAACACCAAGGAGAGCAGCCGCTCAGCTCTTCCAGGAGATTAAAGAGGAAAATTAGCAAAGCTACAGCTTATGCCCATACCAATAAGAGCAGGCGTTTACCACCACTTAAATAATTAAAGAGATTTTTCACTGGTGACCAGGTTGTCACTGACTCATCTCGCAGCGCCCGGGGATGCAGGCGGCAAACGGGGGCTGCGAGGGCCAAGAGGATGCTGCAACCCCAGTGATCCCAGCACAGCGAGCTGCAGGGAGAGGAAAAGAAAGGGGAGAGGAAAAGAAAGGGGAGAGGAAAAGAAAGGGGAGAGGAAAAGAAAGGGGAGAGGAAAAGAAAGGGGAGAGGAAAAGAAAGGGGAGAGGAAAAGAAAGGGGAGAGGAAAAGAAAGGGGAGAGGAAAAGAAAGGGGAGAGGAAAAGAAAGGGGAGAGGAAAAGAAAGGGGAGAGGAAAAGAAAGGGGAGAGGAAAAGAAAGGGGAGAGGAAAAGAAAGGGGAGAGGAAAAGAAAGGGGAGAGGAAAAGAAAGGGGAGAGGAAAAGAAAGGGGAGAGGAAAAGAAAGGGGAGAGGAAAAGAAAGGGGAGAGGAAAAGAAAGGGGAGAGGAAAAGAAAGGGGAGAGGAAAAGAAAGGGGAGAGGAAAAGAAAGGGGAGAGGAAAAGAAAGGGGAGAGGAAAAGAAAGGGGAGAGGAAAAGAAAGGGGAGAGGAAAAGAAAGGGGAGAGGAAAAGAAAGGGGAGAGGAAAAGAAAGGGGAGAGGAAAAGAAAGGGGAGAGGAAAAGAAAGGGGAGAGGAAAAGAAAGGGGAGAGGAAAAGAAAGGGGAGAGGAAAAGAAAGGGGAGAGGAAAAGAAAGGGGAGAGGAAAAGAAAGGGGAGAGGAAAAGAAAGGGGAGAGGAAAAGAAAGGGGAGAGGAAAAGAAAGGGGAGAGAGATGGGGAGGCAGGGGAAGAGAAGAGAGAGGAGGGGAGGAAGAAAGGCTAGACGAAAAGCTCCCTGCTTTTCCCAGGAAGCTCTGCCATGATTTCTTCTGCGACAGGACCCAAGGTTTGTTTTGAATAAGTTTTAGCCAGACCATGTAGTCCCGACTAAATGCAGAGTCTTTGGGAGTAATTATCCCAAAAAACAGCATCTCGGGCAGAGCAGTGCAAGGAGGCAATTAGGCATCATGTGAAGAGGCAGAACGCAGGCACTGGCACACAAGCCAGAGCCAGAGCGCACGGGATACGCGTAGCATTTAGTGTATTTACAACACACGACCTAATAGTAAAAGCAATAATTAGCTACTATTAATACCAATGGAAAAAAATAGAAGGAAAGGGAAGCCACATAGCTAAACACAAGTTATTTATACCGAGGTGGCTAATGCAGGCCAGGAGTAAAGATGGCACAGTGTTGCGGTATGACCATGCTCATCCCAAGCCTCAGACACGGGAAAGAGTCCACGAATGAGGGATGGTCTTTGGAAACCTCTGGAGCTGCATCCTGAGTGTTCCAGGCTGCAGTATGCGGATTTGAGTCTCACCTATATCGCCACGCCACGTACCGAGCTCACACATAACAGCTCCTTTCCATGAAGAACCTCTCCCAAATGGGATTAAGTCATCTGCAGCCTGCAGAGGGCAAACCAGAAGGATGACATCGCCCCCACCTTTTTTACTTATTCCAAATATTGCCAGGCGGGTGGGCAAAGCGATGCCACGACGTGGAGAGCAGCACAACAATGATGCAAAGCAACACGGAGAGCAACACGGCGCCGTCTCCTAGAGCAAGGAACAGGACTGGCTCAAAGCTTTTGTTAGGGAGAAGAGGGTGCTTTCATAATACAGCCCTTTGTTCTGCCGGAGGAATTCAACTGCTATAAATTCATTCCGCTGGTAAATGCAGCAGTTATCAGGCATTTTACCACGGGATTCCTGGTCTCCTAGTGAAGTTAAATGCAGTGCCATTACGGCAGCACTTTAACGTGTAAATATTACATTCCCGGTTCTTTAGGAGATGTTCATTTAGTGAAATAAAATCCTGCTAGTAAAACACCTGATCAAACCCTTCAGCTGAACTGGCCCAGTAATTGCTCCAGGACTGGAGGGAGGCCAATGACTGGTTGCAATTTATGACCACTTTAGGAAAAAAAATCTACCTCGAAGCATCCGCTAAGGACTGAGTTGTAGATGAGATCATGGAGTACATTTACATCGCAGCTTTCTATACCGTTAAGTGGCCACTAATTCATGCTGAATCCCTTTGTAATTCTGATGGAATCACATCTGACAATCATATAAATAGCCAAAAAATTCCTCGGGAATAATGCTACTACAACAAGGAGTAAAAGGCAAAGGAGTGATTCATCTTTCATGGTGAGACATGCCCTTTTCTATCATCTCTACTCACCCAAAATAATTTGCCCAGCCCAAATTTCACAGCAGGGGCTGACAGACACCAAGTTGTAAAGGGGTCACTGTCCGCCGAGCCACAACCAAACCGCAGTTGCAGTTGGAGGGGAATACAGTAAAAATATGAAGCTGCGAGAAAGCATAAAGACAATTAAGCAATGAGATGAGCTGCCTGAGGGAGGCTGCAGGAAAAGCTTGATGAAGATTTTGTTGCAGGCAGGGGGCTGCATTAAATGACCATCATCTCCGCTGTTATTCAAAATCCAAGGGTCACGGTTTGGACCAGCCAGAGAGAGCGGATGCAAAATATCACCATTTTAACCACTTCAATTCAGTGTGGATTAGAATAGGGAAAGGAAAAAGACCAACAATCCAGGGAAAAGCAGCGAGTCATAAGTGTATCAGAAGCCTACGATCCAGCTGGAGATCTGTAAAGTCATAGAATCACAGAATGGTTTGGGTTGGAAGGGACCTCAAAGCCCATCCAGTTCCAACCCCCTGCCATGGGCAGGGACACCTCCCACTGGATCAGGGGCTCCAAGCCCCATCCAACCTGGCCTGGAACCCCTCCAGAGATGAGGCAGCCACCACTTGTCTGGAAAACCCAGGCCAGGGCCTCACCACCCTCACAAGAAAACATTTCTGCCTAAGATCTCATCTCAATCTCCCCTCTTGCAGCTGAAAACCGTTCCTCTTATTCTGTCCCTGCCCTCCCTGATCCAGAGCCCCTCCGCAGCTTTCCTGCGGCCCCTTTCAGTACTGGAAGCTGCTCTAAGGTCTCTCTGGAGCCTTCTCTTCTCCAGGCTGAACAACCCCAACTCTCTCAGCCTGTCCTCACAGCAGAGGTGCTCCAGTCCTTGGGTCATCTTTGTGGCTTCCTCTGGACTCGCTCCAACAGATCTATGTCTTTTCCACGTCGAGGACTCCAGAACTGTGGCAGACTAGAGTTTGGAATAATGATAAAGAGATGCAGTGGTGAGATCTACACAGGTTTTAAGAGGTTAGATGCCTCCTCTCTGCAGACCGGAGCCAAGGAGTAAAGGTGGGCTTAGGTTCTCTGCACCTCTTGCCTCCAGAACACAAATGCCCTGCTTCTGCCCCGGAATAAAAGAGAAAGAGACTCCTCCTCATCTTGCTCTGTGGACCCCAGAAGTGTGAAGATGAAGAGAAGCCGTATTTTGACTGCCTCACTTAACCAAATAGCTGAAAACTTTGTTGTTTGCCTGGCACCAGTAGAAGCAGGGTCCATCTGCTGAACTAGAACAAGAACTTGTTTGAGGAATTGCTGCCTCGACCGTGAGATGCCAAAAGCCAGATGGGGAATCTGTAACACTGCAAGGCTGGCTTAGCGGGCAGCGACAGCACAGCGTGTTCCTGGAAGACTGCAACACTCACTAAAGCGATGGGAAAGGGTTAAAAATAAAAGCGAGCAACTTTCTTATCATGCACTCCTTGCCTTCCACTAAATTAACGTTGGAATCAGAAATCAGACGGCACTCCAGGCTGCCTGAAAATTGTTTTTTACACTTCTAGTATGCCCGTGGCCAAAACCTAAACAATATATGTTCAGTGTGAGGTGATTATTTAATGAATTAAAGGAGCAGATACATTAGGAGGAGCTGAAGCTCTGTTCTGCTGTTCTCCTCCTGAACAAAACCTCCCAGCCCCAGCTTCACCCATTACTCAAACAGCAATAGCATCACTGGGAAGATGACTGGCGGACGCCTCAACTGTTTTGAAGAGCAAACACACTCTCTATCTCTCGTTGAAGTTCAGTGCCATGGGTCTGATGCGAGGATAAACGGTGAGAAGTTGCATTTTTAGCTCCCCAGTGGGTGCAATAATTATGGGTACAGAGTAGCAGCAACATCTCTCCTCAAGGCTGTTAATAAAGTTCACCTTCACCAGCTAAGCCCATTCCTCTTTCCTAAAGACTGGAAGAGATTTTATAGCAGATTCATCACCTCCACCCTTTAATTCTATTTTTGGAGCCTATTGAACTTTTGCATATGTTGAAATGAAAAGAGTCTATATTAACACAACCACTTTTTTGTTACTGTAATGAGAGCCTTGAAACCACCACAAAGAGAAACATGCCTTTTAGCAGCTGAAACAAATTATTACAGCAACTGAGTCTTAAAAGGAATTTCAAGTTAAAATATAGTATTGCATGAAGTTGTTATGGCAACTGATGTTGTGGAGTAACTGCACTGGGGCAAGTTTTCCGCCTTCATCCTGCTCAGCAAAGTCTAGGAAAAACTTTATGATAAAAACTGTGCCTTAATTAGTCAAATAAGTCATAAATATAGCTTATCCCAAAATCCTTAACATTCCAGCCTCATGCAGTCTGCGTGCAGTTAGTCTGCTAATGAGAAAATATATCTACTAAAGCCCCACTTACCATTAAAAATCCTATCCAATATTTTCCTAATACAATTTATCAATTTAAACACATTGCACAATGTAATATTCTGCAGCGTTCCATTAAAATGATAAATAGCCATGGAAAAAAAAAACCAAAAACCAAGGGATTAAACATACTGTAATGTAATATAGCAGTAGTTAAACGTAAATAAAAACTTAAAGACAGAAGGGGGAAGCGTACCGTAATAGAGAGCAAAGAGAGCGCAAGTTGGGCTGCGGCTCTCCGGGCTGGAGTATTAATAGGACAGAGAGGGAGCAGGGCAATGAGAAATGACAGTCAACTTCAGAGGGTATAAAATTTCCATTAGGCTTTGTTATAAGATTACATCAAAGCAGTTCATATGTTTTAATCTGGGCAAAGAGAAAGCAGCTACTTGGGGTCCGTGCCTGGGGGCTGCCTCTGTGTACTGAACCAGACAGTTTGCATAATGAACAATTCTTATTCAATCAGGATTGCAGCGCAGATAGCTCCCACTCAATGGGCTCCTGCACAAATGGGGTTGGAAATTGATGCTATTCTTCAAGCTCCACCTGCTGGCTCCGGAAGACGTGCCGGTGGCTTTTTGAACGGGCAGCTTTTGGAGGGACACCAGATTTAAAAACGCGAGATTAAGTTATGGGGATAAAAATCCAAACGCAGGTTCTGTGCTTTTTGCCTTTGGGAGCTAAGAAAAAACCCAACAACTCCCCCTCAAACCTGAAAATAAAATAGATTAAAAAAAAAAAAATAACCAAAATCGCCAAACCATACTATGATTCTATGAACTCCAAGCTCAAGTTTTTCTTGGGTTGCACCAATAATTCAGCCGATTTCGGTTTCCTCAGGCAGATCTTGAGCAGCAGTCGTGCTCCTTGAGCAAAGCTGCCAACATCTGCCTGTTTGAACCCACCTGGTTACCGAAGGAGCTGGCTTGTGCTCCGAGAGCAGCCAAAAGGGCACAGGAGCCAAGGAAACTGTTCCATTTAGCGCGCCTTCTGCACGATAATTACTGATTTAAATTTTACTCCGCTGCTTGAGCCATTAGAAAACACACTATAAAACAAGGGGGGGCTGGATGCAGACAATAGCTGAGCCAGTCATTTTTAAAGACAGAAACGCAATGTTATCTCCCAGGAAGAACAGCTCATATGAGATAGCTGAAACAAGGTTTATAGCCTAAACCCTATTTCCAAGGGTTATTCCAGTTGCTGCGCTGCCGGTTCACCTTCAGCAGCAGCACGGAGCTCACTTGCCCCGCCGATGCAAACCAGGGGAGCTACCAGCTTTACGGAGATGAAAAGCCCAGGCGACAATTAGCTGCACAAAATGGTTTGCGAAATCCTAAGATGATCGTTTAAGGGTTTCAAATATACACCTGGTAATTCAGAGTTAATTACCATGGGTGTATGAGAGCCCTTCCTGCCAGCACCTCTGGGTTCTGCCTATTGATTAGGCACTGCGGCTGCTCTCCGGCTCTTGGAGGAACCGTTGCAGTGAATTTAGCTTCCTGAGTGAATCGGGTAGGCTTTGCTTCTGACGGGCATCAAATCCCTTCTTCCTATTTCCAGAAGAAAAATAGCTACATTTTAATCTAGACCTTCCAAGCTCCTGCCATGCCTGTGACGTCCTGAATGCAGAATTATTGCTTTCCCTGCTTTCTGCTCATTTATCTGGAAGCCTGTAGATTGTTGTACCTCACCCTCAGTATTTTTTGGCTCAATCCAGAAATATTCTTTTATCAGTTCATCTGACAGCGATCCAAAAAGAAGAGAGTGTTGGAAGATGATGCTAATCCGGAGAGACTCTTCTTCAGTTGCAGCATTCATGAAGTCTAATGAACTATCGGCAGAAAGGGACTTCTGGAGCACAATTAAAACTTGCTTCTGCGAGATATAAAATATTGCAACTCCAAGTTTAACTGTGCCAAGCAGGAGAGGTGGATTAGCTCAAGGAACACAAATTGGTGAGAGAAGCCACTTCCTTCTCCCCCCCAAGCCCTTACGCATTAAGCAAAGCTGAAATAATGAATATGCATCGCAAGGTGTTTGCTACAAGCCTGCTTATAAAATGCACAGCCAGGAACTCCTGGAAGGGGGATTTATGGGTGCAGTCACACACTGTTGGCACGCTACCTTCTGCACGCATCGATTGGGATGAAACCCAACCCCCTGTAAGCACCCAGCACCCATCACAATGAACTAAGGCGTATAAGCAGGTCTAAAGTGGATTTTTAGGAGCATCCCTTGTGGGAAATGCTAAATCATCCCCTTCAGGGCTGGCAAATTCAATGAGAAACCGGAGCCGGGAGAGGGGACGCACATGGCTCTTGCAGCTAAGGCTGCTCCCAAAAGGAAAGCACGTAGGGCAGGAGCCACACTGCGTCCCCTCTCCCAGATGAGATACCAAACATCCTCAAACTGGTCAAAGAATAGGAGGCAAAGCATGGGAATAGGTTGCTGCTTGGGGACCGGCCCCATCGTTAACAGCAGATGACATCTCATTAGTCATAGGAAACAACACTAACAGGGATCATCACAACACTATGATCTTTCGCTGCTTTTGTTAACTGAGGAAAGGAAAAAAAACATTGGGAACCATCCCTAGAGGGGTTCAAAAAGCACGTAGACATGGCACTTTTTAGTAGACACGGTGTGGTTGGGCTGGTGGTTGAACTGGATGAGCTTAGAGGTCTTTTCCGACCTTAACGCTTCGCGAAGTAGTGAAGTTACAAAAAGAAATTCACCTTCATTGCTTTGTGTTTTCACATTTGTTTCCAAACACGGTAATTAAAATTCTAATAAAAATCCAGGCACTCTTTTCCTTAGGAAAAAAGAAGTTTTTCGTAACTCTTGCTTAGTAATGAGTACGCTTTCTCCACAATCCGATACAAGACTGAAGTATTAAGAGAGCAAGTCAAGCAAAGCTTACTACAAGGTGAAGGCAGCTCCTGCAGCTTTAGCATCGACAAGAGCTGCAGTGATAGAGGCTCCTGAAGGCAAAGGCTGATGCTAAAGGCCGTGTCCTCCGATGGGTGCCATATCAATGCTATTCCTCTCTTCAAACCCCCTCGGTCTGTATTGCTTCATGGGAGAGGTTTGAAAATTAAGATATATTTTCTTGCCTTATTAATCTCTCTGCAGAAGCCCTGCACTTGGAGACAGCACAGAAAATAGGTTAAGGCTCACAATAAGCCAAATGAGTTAAATCAGAATCAGGCAAGTATGCTGACAGCCAGTTACTGCGACTCTTAAGCTTACGGGCCAAGGCATGAGTACAACGGAAACTGCAGTATCAAGTCAGATCAAATGAACGCGTAGGGTCTGACCAGTCTAAAAGGAAGAGGCAAGTATTGGCTTGCTGGTGGGACCCATTGCCAACACGCAATGACCGGCTGAAGCAAAGAAGGACTGACATCACTTCTCCAAATTATAAATTCTGTTTCCCAATCTATCTGAATGGATTAACCTCAAAACATGAGATCCGGAATTTAAAGATTCAGAATTCAGAAGCTATTATGAGTCAAGAGCAGGAATTAGCATTTGAGTTATAAATATGCTCTGACAAACTGACAGGAGTCGGCTTGCTGTTCCTTCCCTTTTTGAAGATGGTGGCATCAGGCTCGCAATATTTAGAGACATAAACCTAGAAGTGATTTCACATCCCAGCTGGATGTTAACAACACAGCTTGTTGGAAGAACGCTGCTCCTCATCTTCTAACCGCTGCTACTGCGCAGTAAACCACCACGGCGAGGGAGGCTGATCCTGCTCAGTGCAGGGGATGGGGTTTGTACAAAGAATTATAGAACCATGGAATGGTTTGGGTTGGAAGAGACCTCAAAGCCCATCCAGTTCCACTCCCTGCCACAGGAAGGGACACCTCCCACTGGATCAGGGACTCCAAGCCGCATCCAACCTGGCCTGGAACACCTCCAGGGATGGATCAGCCACCACTGCTCTGGGCAACCTGGGCCAGGGACTCACCACCCTCACAGCAGAACATTTCCCCCCCAGGATCTCATCTCAGTCTCCCCTCTTTCAGCTCAAAACTGTTCCCCCTCATCCTATCCCTGCACTTGCTGACCCAGAGCCCCTCCCCAGCTTTCCTGGAACCCCTTTCAGCACTGGAAGCTGCTCTAAGGTCCCCCTGGAGCCTTCTCTTCTCCAGGCTGGACAAGCCCAACTCTCTCAGCCTGTCCTCATACAGGAGGAGCTTTCCCAGGACCTGAGGCCATGGGATGCCACCGTGAGCCCTCACAGGTCCTCACCTATCCAAAACACAGACAGCAGAGAGGCAGACAGAAGCATGCCCTGAATAAACAGGAGCCACTAATATCAGAGAAAGTCTCCCAGCAGTAAGTAATGAAGGCACTAAATAACTGTGCCCGCTATTCGGCTTTTCTGCCAAACATTAGCCAATTTAAAAGGCAGCAAGAGGCCTTTTACACAGAGAGAATTTCTTTGAGTGCCGACTTAAAAGCTGAAGTTTGGCAGGGAAGTGTCTGAGAAGGATGGAGGAGAGGTAGAAGCCAATTTTACCTGGTAATCTGCTACACTATTTGTGTCCTGCCCAGACCACACTCTGTGCATTAAGAACACGCTGCAGCTCTGCGCTGCGCCGGGGCAGCGGCGAAGCGAATGGTTTCTATTACAGGCGTGTACGGAGGGTGGCTCTGGCACGGCACATCTGTCTGCAAAATAGATGTTAGCTTTGGAAAGCACCTCAACACCCTCACTCCCCAGCAAACAGGGACAGCAGCGGAGCTTTTTGGGCTCCCTCCCGGTGACTGACAAGGTTGGGAGCCCACATGTGCTCCCACTGTAAATAGCAATGCTTAAAAGCAGCAGCCTTAACAGACCATTTCACTGACTTCAAGTCAGTTACTCTAATGAGAATTTCCACACACACACAAAAAAGAGTCTACACATTCTTAGTGTAAGGGGAAAAACCACCCAAAAGAGCGAAATAAACAGCTGGTGAAGTGAAATACGAGGTTAGAGCCCTCTCTGATTCAAGAGAAGATTATTAAAACAGCTACAAAGATTGTGTTGGCATCTCTTGAAATGAGTTTGTTACATTCAGAAGAGGCAGTTACACATGACAAACCATTTTCTGTTTAATTAGAGGGCTCTGTGTGGAACGCTTCCAGGCGGAGGAGGGGAGCAGATTGCTACCCAGCATCTCAATTATGGGACAGTGCCTTAACGATTCAGCATGCAAATGTTTTTAACTGACCTCAGAGGGGGGGAAGAAAGGCTTTATTTGTTCTGCAGGGTTAAAGAATAGGAGATTTCTGCAAACCTTCAGCAAAGTTAGGCTTTCTGGTAACACGTAGCACTGCTTAAGGTTTATCTCTGCCCAAAGAATGGCTTCTGCTGGCTGAAAAAACCCCCACATATGGTGATAACTATGAGAGAGACACCTGCCTGTCCAGCCCTCAGTAAAAGCTCTCGGTTCTTCCAACCAGGTAAAATACCTGGTGCACAAATAGAAAAGGACCTCGGTATTCACACCAAAGCTCTGAAAGTAAGCAAGCGTGGAAAGGAAATTCTAGCTAATACAAGTTAAATATAGGTTATGTTAGCTGCATTTTACAAGCACTAAGAATGTTATTGGAGAAAGCTGTCATTTTTAATGACAGCACAAGCTCCAATTACCAGATAGCTGATACACTTGGGATTTGGAAGGTTTTTTTAAATCACTTGAAACCTAAAAAAACCTTCATTATCAGCTTCTGAGTTCGATGTAAATAACTTCACCTGGTGCTAAGAAGTTTAACATTTCACAGGGTACACGAACAACTTAAAGCCATTTATAAATGTAGCTTCAGCTTCCTGGCAATTGAAATACAGTTTATGGCAAGTTAAGCAGCAAAGAATGCAAGGCTGGGCTGCAAGAGGAACCAGCAGGGGAAGAGGGAAAAGGCTAAGGGAACCAAAGCGATAGGGATCCAGCACTACCTAACTTTGGAATCAGGCAGGAACACACACTGGGCTGCAGATTATTTCTCAGTTCAGGGAGAAGAGTAAATTTTACTTAATGGCTCAAGAAAGTCCATTTTAGCTTAGAACAAACCCAAGTATCACCGAGAGCCTAAACCAGAGCACACCCCCCCCACGCACACACAGGGGCTGCTTTAAAAACACAAATGCGGCCACACTGATAGGAAATGCTCTGTCTGACAGAACCATCCCCAGTCTTATCAAAGTGTCCCTTGGATTTCCCATGTTTCCATTGCTCATCAAGGTTACCAAAACCAAAAGCAAGTCCAAAAAGTCTGCAAACTTGCTTACAAAAAGCAGGAAGGTGCTTGGAAAAGTCTGGTTTCCCAGAAGCAAGAAACAGCGCCGCGCACACGGGTGCTCCAGCTCTGACATCTGATGCAATAGGCAGCAAAGCTCAACGCTGGGAATTTTAGTTCCCCCACAGATAATATGAAAGCCTTGCAGTCAGCAAGAAGAACGGCAGCCTTCGAGCTTGTGGCAAGCAGAAAGTGGGATTGAATCATTACTTGAAGAAGAACGTGTTTCGATGTCTATAAATAAAAACCTGCAAGGCACGTTGCCAGAGGAGCGCAAGTCAATATAGCTTTTCTATATGCGCTGTCAAACTTTACTTTTAGACAGTATATTAATTACATAGTCGATAATTGTGGGTTTCATTAGTGTATTAAATACCTCGATCAATAATATTTATCCTTCTCAGAGACAGTCTTCTCCAGAAAAAAGGGGAAGAGTATTTTTTGATCTTGCAGTTCAAAAAGTCAGTGCAGCACACCAGCAAGGCTGTAATGGAAAACATAAAACACTGGAAACAGACAAAAATCGCATTATTACTCTTATTTTTCAGCCTTTTCTCCAATAAGCCACGAGGGAATTCCAAGAACTAAACTTGATGGCAAAAAAATTAGATTTCTTTCCCTTAATTGCTCAACGGTGATGTCAGAGTAGACATGACAAACACTCCCATTTTTCATTTCTGCATCAGATAAGCCCAGCTCTGCTCAGCCAACTTCCTGAGGTTAAACTCCCAAAGCAAAGAACCCATTTCTGGTGCACCCCCACACGGTCGTCTGCTGCAGCTTTCAAGCGCTTTTATCATAACCTGGACCATGAGAGGAAAATACAACCCTATGAGAAGTTACAGCCTCATGTGGGGCTTTCACAAAGCTCAGCCAGGCTGAGCCCAAATGAAATCACATCGGACAACACCAAAGGAGCCCAGGAGGATTTTTTTTCTCTTAAAAATCAAAGAACGGTTTGGCTTGGAGGAGACCTCAAAGCCCATCCAGTTCCACCCCCTGCCATGGGCAGGGACACCTCCCACCAGATCAGGGGCTCCAAGTCCCATCCAACCTGGCCTTGAACACCTCCAGGGATGGAGCAGCCATCACTTCTCTGGGCAACCTGGGCCAGGGCCTCCCCACCCTCACAGCAAAACATTTCTGCCTAAGATCTCATCTCAATCTCCCCTCTCTCAGCTCAAAACAGTTCCCCCTCATTCTAACCCTGCACTCCCTGATTGAGCCCCTCCCCAGCTCTCCTGGAGGCAACTCCTTAAAATGTCCCTTTACAGGGCAAGAGGGGTGGGACAAATTACAAAAATGACTTTGCGAGTGTCCAGTTTGTTTTAAATAACTTGCAAGAACAGCTACATAGAAAGATGAAAAAGAAAAGCACTTGGAGCAGCCCAGAAACACTCCCCAAGGCACGCTTTTGGCATGGCAGAGAGGCTGAATTTAACAACAAATCAATGCACTATAAACAGGAAAAAACTCAAAACAAACAAACACCCCACCCCCAAACACAGACACCTAAGTATTCAAATAAAACACACTGAAAAATGCAGAACAGCCTTCACGAAAAATCCATCTGGCAATTCAAACCACTTGTTTTTTTTAAATATCCATATGAATGAAATGTAAAAATGTAAACACGAAAAACAGACAAAATAACCAAGAGGAGGTCTGTGAGCCTCCTGCGTCCTCACAGATAACATATTAAAGAGAATTTCCCATCCCTGTAATAAGATTACTGATATTTACTGTGTCACTCCAATATTTATAATGCATAATCATGGAATGGTTTGGGCTGGAGGGACCTCAAAGCCCATCCAGTCCATCCCCTGCCATGGACAGGGACACCTCCCACTGGATTGCAGTGCTAAATACGCTGCAGAGCACTCCTTTCCCCAAACGCAGTGTTAGAAGCAGGCAACCTGCTCCATTTCACGTTTGTATGAGCTTTGTATATAAAAGCGATATGAAATTTCACTCTCTTTCCAATCCGAGTCCCCTAAGCAGCCCTACAGCTGCCTGCGAGCAGCTCCTCCAGCCGCCTGCCAGCGGCTCTTCCAGCCAGCGAGGCCAGGCACAGCAAGGAAGAAGCCCCGTGGGGTGGCCACTCAGCTCCAAAGTGAGTTTGATGGCTGGAAAATAGAGTAGGCAAAAGGAAAGGGAAGATGACGAAACAGGACGTGGAAGGAAAGTACGTCTAACCTCCCCCTCCTCAGGACGTCGCTGGGCTGCAAGAGGAACCAGCAAGGTAAGAGAGGCATCTCAGCAGCAGATGCAAATATCACTGCGAATAAAGAATCCAAACATCAGACTCGTCAACTTCCACTCTCACACCCGTTGCACTAAAAGGACAATCCGATTGTGCCGGAACACAGAAGCCCACTCATCCAAGCTGCCAGGCGCAGCACACAGTGCAAAGCAACCGGCTACCAAACACAGCGCAGAGCGGGCACCTCTGGTCTGTGCAAGACCACCAGTTATCTTTTACAACAGCTCTTAGGATATAACACTCCTCAAAGCTTTATTTTAGAGAACAAACATAAGAGAAGAAACCAAACCCATCACCTGATGCATCTCAGAAACCAGAAGTGACTCAAACAGAATCTCCCCCTCCAGAGGCTCTTAAAGGTCACTAACAATTAATGTAAAATTCACGTACGGTGAAAACAGTTAAATCCTAAGAGTGGGAAAGAAACAAACAGCAAACTACCTGAACGCAGCACATTAAAGCACCAAATTAAGGCTCCAGATCTTCCCTTAGCCACGCAGAACTGGAGGTTCTTGTGTAGCTGCCCTCACGCCCCCCTGTTCAGAACCAGCAGCCCCCCAATTGCATCTCCACTTTGTACATTCAATCTAAAGCAAAACCGTAGCAGCCCCAGGAATCTTCACCTCACAGAGATCCAGCTATGAGCTCTTCCAGCTCCCTTTCAACAGAACAAGCACGCAGTTAGCCATCCCACCCAGATAACGGTTGAAGCCGTCCAGCAAGAACCTGCATGCTAACAGAGGAGATTTATGATGAAAGGAAGCAAGACACAAGCTTGTTTGCCAATAATACCAATTAGCATCGTAAGTCCACTCACTACTTAATTAGCAGAGTCAAAAAAGCCCTGAGGATGCTGAAGAGGCCCATTTTCCATGGCCCATGCCAGCGCCTACAGTGATCTACCAGGGCTTGGATGGCTGTGGCCATTTGGAATGAGTTGGGACAATGGAGACACCTCTGCAGCTTCCCTGCCCTCGCTCCTCAGTTAAGATGCCTGCTTCAGACCCTCACTTTCTTTTGATTGATAAACTATTTATTAACCAATTACCTCCAGCAGTTCCAGCCTATGATCAGGGGAAGGAAACCAGAGCTATAGATAGATGCATATATATTTTATATAAGTGGGAAATCACATCCCCCTCTCAGGATCTGTTTGGCTAAATTAGCTCTTCCAGGCCCCTTCTAAAAAAGATCTTTCTGCTGCTCAGCGGGGTAGTCCTCCTCTGTACTCGCCCCAGCTGAGAGTCTTTTTTGCCTCTCTATGTAGCAGTCCAGATCCGTACATGGCATTCGAGATGAGATCTCTCAGCAGAGGCTTACATAATCCTGTGGCACTTGGATAGCTACACTACAAATACCTCGCCTTACAGAGCTCGATGTTTTTATCATATACTAGCTGATTAAAGCATGATTAAAACCCTCCAACTCTTCAGTCACTAATGAGCATCCACTTTATAGCAGAGGGGTTTTTTTTTATTAGTCCTCAAATAAATGACTTTTCACACAAACTGCTCTAAGTTGATTTTCTGTTCCAGCTCTCAAGGTCATTCCACTGATCCTGTAACACACCTTCATACTCTTGGGTATTGATACCTTCCACTTCCAGCTCTGGCTGACAGCGGAGTAAACCCAGCGATACGGATGCACAGCGATTCCCTCCAGGAGAATGAGTTGCCCCAGCAGAGGAGGGTGTGCAACGTCAGCTCATAAAGCCACAACGCAAACACAGACCGACAGAAATGCCCATTTCTCATGTATATGGGGCTGGGAAGCAGCAAGAGCCTCCAGGAACGTTACACCACTTGCTACCAGTCCCCTGAAACTGGGAAGGAGGGACACCAAGGGAGGAGCAGAGCTAAAAGACTGGTTAGCAGCGTGGAAAGATAGATCATCATGGCTAACCTACGATTTGTCAGTCTAGGACCCTGCTGAAGACTGTAATTTTCTTGTCAATGCTTTATAAGCAAGGTCAGAAGGAACAAATACTTCAATATAAAAATCCAAGACATCAGCAGAAGGACCCAGTCATGATCCTCAGGATCCAAAAAAGAAGGAGTTGTTTGTGCAATTAATGGGACCAGAATAATGCCCTTCATGTCCATCATCGGAAATGGCATTTACAGTTCTGAAACATAAAGACTTGAGATGGCAAACAGGAAATTATGGGGAAATAAAGGGCATCAAGTGAATACATGAAGAAACAGTGCTCTACGAAGCAAAATAAATAAATAAGTGTCAGTTGTGCGATCAGGGACCCGCTGCAGCATTGCCTGGATGCTTGGAGCTGTGCAGCAAATGCCAAGCTGTGAGCTGCAGCCAGGGAACACATAATTAATGTGATTAGGAGCACACAGAGCTAGCATGCTCTGCTGACTGAAAAGCCCAGTAGCATAATTACTGTTTTCTGTACTAGCTCTATGTCTGAACAAATCTCAAAGCCTGGTTAGTTTTAGACTGCTGTGTAAACGTCAATAAAAATCCCAGAAGTGCCAGCTCATCAGCATTCCCAGGCACAGAAATGGTGAAAATATCACTGCATTTCCACGCCGCTAACATCCGGCAAAGAAGTCTCCTCCATTCTTCAGCCTAACCTTAGAGTTTGCAATAAGGTAACATCCCCCCCAAGTGAATGCTTATTATGAAAGCTAATTAATTGCTTTCCAGTAATGAGAAGTCTTTGGTGTTCAAAGAAAGCAAAATTCACTACACAGGAATTAAACAGCGTTTATTGAAACAAAGGTCCCCCCATTAAAGACCTGTTTCTGGTTAACATCATCACAAATAAAACCAAAGAAACTGAACATACAAACATAGAAAATATGCACAGGCAGGAAATGTGTCCTAAAATCAGCCAAAAACCCATAGTATTAATTGAAGAGAAAACTAAAGCAATGCTTTGTAGTTGCCTACGTTTCCCTGGGGGATGGAGAGTCAATGCTTATCTGCCTTCCTCAGAAGAGACAATTTTGATTAATATCAGACCCATCTGACTCAGCCTATTAAACCCTGAAGGAAGGATATTCTTCAGATATAAGAGATATGTCTTTGATTAATAATTCTACCATATTGCCATTCCAAGCATTAACAACTGCATGGCACCTGTGGAAAGAGAAAGACTTTGAATTCTATGGAAAGGAACTCACTTGCGCTAACAGACCTGTTCTCCTTCATCCATATCTGAAATCCGTCTGACACTCTTCCTCCTGCCCTTTGCTGTAACAAGTCAAAATGTCAAGTTTGTCACTACTTTCTGGCAAAGAAGTCACAATGGTTATACAATTCAGCTGTACCTATTGTAAGAAAGCAAAATTACTTCAGACATTCAGAATGGTTTGTGTGAAGAGCCTGGCAATCTGTTTGGAGATTCCTCTCCAGAGCCATCACAGCTTAGCAGACTACAACAGTCCACGACATCGTGGCCATCAGAGTGCACTCTTACCTGCCAGGGGCAAATCTTCAGAGAAATGCATTAAATCACTGAGCCCACTACACTGGACTACCACGCATGGTGTAATTAATGCCAAATTGTCACACGTGGGGTGGGGAAAAAAGTCAATGCGATATCATCAGTTGAGCTTTTCCTGGAAGTTCTAGCTTCAATCAGACACCACCAGGGTCCTCAGCCTAGCTGAGCGTTTCTCCTGATGCTTGCAATCAATCTCTTGCTGTATTCTCTGTAGTTCACAGGCTTGACATCCAATGCTGTAGCCTTAATACGAGATTCGTCCTATGGAAGAGAAACATGATGTGTACAAAGAAGAACACTAAGCACTCCAGGCATTTGGTTCTAACATCCTTCTGCCCCAGGACTTATCGCTCTCGGTACCGGGATCAGCTGGGAGAGCAAACCTGACTCCCAGAGCAGCTATGTTGGTCTTTTGAAACAAGCTAGGCTTGATGAACTTGAGGGAGCAACGTAAATGACAGTGGATTCCTCCCTCAGTGCTCAAGATTGACAGTGTTTAATGTTCACAGAGAGGAGTTTCCAAAGACACAAAGGAGGAGGCCATGCCCTACGCAGACAAATGAACCTACAAAAGCCACATGCTCACTTATTTGCACTTGGAGGGATACTTACATTGTAAGTCTCCAGTTTGACTCGGATCCTGAACTCATACGTGTTGAAGTTTGCATTTTGGAACACTTCTTCAAACGCCTGCTCGTTCTGTGAGAAGGACAAAGACAGACATCAGCTGCAAACACTCCAGGCTTCTGGTACTGCCAGGAACTTGCCGAACCACGTGTTGATGATGTTGGCAAAACAGTGGAACTGGATCACATAGGCAGAGCTGAACCTTCTATCAAATTTTAGATGCTAAAATCATAACTTAAACTTCGAGAAAGTTTAGTTCAAGGTCAGAATTTTTTATCTACCTAAACAAAATAACGTGCAGTGGCACCGAGTCTGCAAGCAAGTGTACCAAGTGAAAACACAATAAGCCCACGTGAGATTCTTTCATGCTGCTTAAGTGGCTGATTCTGATGTTCTGCTATGATCAAACACTGACAGTTAACTATTTCTGTGTTCTAATAACTGTCTTATTAGGCATTCTCTTTCTGCGTTCTTCCACCAAGGCCGTGTGTATCCCTCACAGCCCGACACAGACCTATTTAAGGGGATGCTTGATAAAAAAAAGTAGAAGCATGTTTTGAACATGTTTTTATAACCATTAGAAGCCTCTGTCATATTCATAACATAAGCTGCTTCTAATTACCATACGAGCACTAAACATCAGCAGCGTTTATAACAGACAATTTGTCAAAACAGCAGAGAAGAAGCACATCAGTTATGGAGATTGTGGAGTTTATTTGTGTAAAAATTAGTTGTAAAACCTTTGCTGACGTTGCACAAAAATCCTGCAGCTCCATGACGCCGCAGACAAGTAATTATTAATGCATTTCTCTACCAGATGCACTTGACTCGATCAGTCACTCCAGCAGCAGACAGAGCATCTGATCTGGAATTGAACCCACCTCGGTTTCCCTCCTATTCCAAGTGTTACATCTGCTGTTTTTAAATGTGCACAGCACTATTTGACACTACACAGTGATTCTCCTAAGCTTTAGAGAAGCACAACAAATGAAGGTGAACAGGAGTAGCTCGTTTCACAGACTGCAAAATTTAGGTGTATCCTTCCTGAATATTAAAACCCCTTTCTTCTGAGCATGGTATGGATTAGAGGATAAGAAAACTTGCTTAATAAAGCATTTGGCTTCCATTTCCAGCTCTGCCACAAAATACGCTCACCATTAATGACTGGAAAGTGCCGTTAGCGTATCAGTCGCTGCTACCCTACATTAGCTCCTTTGTTAACAAGCACAGCGGAGAAGTAGATGAAAAAGAGTGCACGCATATCTACGCTTTGTGTGGTCACTGGCTGTACACGGGCTCAATCCACACTGCGAGCAGCAGAAAGACTCCCACCAACTTCACAGGATACTGCATCAGGTCTTCAGAGAAAAACCACTAAGAACAGCTCACTGAAAACGCATCAAGTACCATTTTTAAAGGCTCATAAAAGTGTCAAATCAAAAACAATTTCTCCTGGTGCACAAAGCATTCCCGCTCAAGGGCTCATTCCACATTATGTTCCATTTTCTATCCTCAGCCATTTCCATTAGGCAGCTCTTCAAAAGACATTACATGTTTGTACTGTTACATAGGATCTGCTGTCTCCCCTTCCCCACCCGGTTCTCTTCAGCATTAAAAGTGAAGAAGAAATTTTGTTTGAACTCCAGCACAGATTAAGCACAACTGAAGAAAGAAAATATTGACAAGTTAAGAACATCTGAAAATGGGAAAGTGCAAGCACATCTAATTAGAATGCCCTAGCAACACATCTTCCAACAGAACGGAGGTGTCCAGCCTTCGTAATATCACAAAGACTTGGAGCATCCCAAAAGGAGAAGCTTTGCATCACTTATCTTGGAGAGCTGAAGCACAGGAAATGTCCAAAAATCATTTCTGTATGCAAGTTGGAAGAAAGCCAGCCCTGCTTTGCAGAAGCAGATCAGGGGTACAACAGCGTCTCAGGAACCCAGGAATCAATCCCTCTTGTTTCGTTTCCCCCCCATAGCCAAGCAATGAGTTAACTGGTGTTATCTACAGAGCCCTGGGATCGACCAGTCTCAGCCCGGGAGCACAACAATGCTCACATGCAATTCAACAAGTTATTACGCTTTGAACATCATAGTTTAAAAAAAAAAAAAAAACAAAACCAAACAAACCCCACACAGTTTTTCCATAGCAGACAACTAAAAAAAAAAAAAAATCAGGAAGAGACTACCTCAGTTCGAAGAAAGGAAAATGCAGCAGAGCAGCATATAATGACAAAGGGAGAGAAATACTGCCTGTCAGTGTTTAATGGCTTACAACCCTAAAACCTGTTCTAACCTGTCAAAGAAAGATCATTTAAGCATCTCTGCCAATGACTAGTTTACAAGTCACAGTTTTCCTATGGACCCACAAAGTTTCTGATGATATTTGGTGAAGGAAAGAGCCTTCAGAAGTGGGCTAACACACGTGAGTTCAAAAAGCATCCTGCCTACTTACAAAGATACATACAAAGTGTTCTGGAACTTTTTGGTTTTGTAAACAAATTTTTTGGAACACATTTAGGATAATGTTGTTAGCACGCATAGCTAGAACAGGTTTTTTTGTACCTAAATTGGAAGAATCTGCAATGATAAAACAACTTGTGCTTGCAATCAGAGTTAACATGTGCTAAAGGTGTGAACCTTCTGAAGGCTGTAGCTCTATCAACAAGTAATCAGCTGCCTCTCAAGGTCCAGGGGACACGGACAGGCTGAGCTCCAGCTTGAACGGCCAGCAGAGCTTGGAGGTAGACAGACTGACTGTGGGAGCAAACTATGGGGGAAACTAAGCAAATCTCTGTTCTCCAGGCAGATGGCCTGTGGAAAATAATCCCGAGGAGAGTAAACAAGTCCCTGCCAAGAACTTCAGACTAGGGAGAAACAATAATTTGTGAACTTGTATGAGATACTGAAGTCCAACATCTGGAGAGCAACCCTGGGCTGCCAGGGTCCAGAGCTGGCCCATCACTTAGAGGGTGGGCAAGGTCAGATTCTTGCCAAATGAAGCAGAATATCCCTTACTTTCACGTGGCACTTTTGTAATGTTTTAATAAGGCTCTTAATCTCCACAGCAACTACATAAACATGACCCTCTGCCACTTCCACTGACTTGGGAGCGCTATGCATACTCACACAGGAATGAGATCATGTTCTGATGGATCAGCACTGCTGTTGCACTCATACCTGACATCTTTCTCCAAGTTGCCTTCAAAGCCAACACTACTAGGCTATTTCCTTACCAGGAGGATCAAAACAAGCAAGAAATTTGAGGGCAGTCCAACAAGTCTTACAAGGCACAGTTCAGCTACTAGAATACAACAAGCGAATCCACTGACCTTTTCCTTTAGCTCTCCCATGAAAGCCGCATTCTGCCCAAGAATGAATTCTGCTGTGTCCTGGAAACAAGTCACCCACTGATAGTCTAGACAGTCCGCAATGGTCACCTGAAAAACAAAAGTCACTTCATCCAGTTGCCTCTTCCTCAAAGCAGACAGAAAACTGTACAAAAGAAAGATTTATTTTGCAGCTAAGAAGTGTTTTAGACTTCCAGTAACTATCGGAGCTCTACGCACCGCAGGTACTTTCCATCAGCACAGGCCAGAAGGCAGTGACTTACCATGCTTATTTTTTTTAAGCTCCATAGAACGTCACAGTAGCTTAACGCAAGTTAATATTGACAGTACATTGTGTCGCAGGAAAAGGCCAGCAAGATCACAGTGGTGCACACTGATGGATATTCAGCTCCGTTCTGCGACCACTGATGAGCTGTGAGCAAGAACAAGTCGCCCAGAACAACCACCAAGGGGAACACCAGCAAAACTACCGTCTGTATTGACTTTGTACCTGCCTGAGGACTGGAGCATAAACACATGTAATACTGCGTTATGAGGGACTGTCAAAACAGTCAAGGACAACGCAGAGCAGTAAAAGGATCAAGTATGAGCCTCACATGCATTTCCTGGCTGCTGCAACAATTAAGAGTGGGAAAACAGGAGACACACTGTTCAGAAGGCCACAATTGCACCCTCAGCGTCCCCTTTATGCTCCTGGAGAATGGCTCTGCTATGTAAAGTAGTTCATGAATTCCTAGAAGTTCGCTGCTAGGAATTATTCAGCAGCAGTTTGTGTTTCAGTGCGGCTGCAGAGATAGCTCCCTCCTCTCTGCATGCCCACCTGGCACAGCATTTCTAAAAAGCAGATCTAACTCTTATAACATAGAACAGAAGAAGGTTCAGTGCCTACGGTGTAAGCGGGCATCGCAATCATCACCCTCAGACAACTTTCTGAAGCAGGCTCCATTAAAGCATAAGACAGAACAATACATACCAAAAAAATGTACTAAATATAGGTAGCAGCTGTAAAAGTGCAATTACTGCTCTCCAGAAATGCCATTTTACTTCAGTTTATCTTCACTACTGAAGAGGCGTAGGCCATCTGTACTCCGCACTGCATAGTACACTTGGAAACCACAATCAACTGAGCTAGCATCAACTTTTTGGCAACGAGAAAAGCTTTTAATTGGAGCACTAGGAAAACAAACTGCTAATCAGCTCAATGAAACATCCCTCACCCAGGTACAGCGTGCAAGCGATTTAAATACCCTCTAAGCCACGGGCACTACAGAGACAAACAGCACCAACACCCCCATCCTCTCTAAGGATTCCTGTTTGGATTTTACAGGGAAAACAGAGAGAAACGGGCTCTCCTCTCATTCCTTTACTCACCAGAAGCATCAGGCGGTACTTGAAGTTGGGGAATTCACGATCGCACTTTTCACAACGATACAGGCCATTTTGCTGGTCTATCACTTTCTTGTTGCAATCCTGCGAGGGACATGCCTGGTACATACAGTTCTCTTTGCGCAGATGTACGACTGTGCCCACACAGCTAAAATAATCTGCCTGGGAGAGTGAGTGTGCAACATTAGCCTCAAAATACTCAATGTTTTCCAATTCTGAATTAACTACAAAGCAAGGCACCCATACTTGGATATTTAGGATTAGAAAGCTTAACAGCTATGGATTATTGGGAAACTGTAAATCAACCCCTCTGTTGCAATCATTTTCTGGCTTCCATTATGTTAAATAAAGCCCCTACAGCAAGATTATTTTGTGTTTCCATTGCAGGAAACTCCAATTGCTAGGTTTTTCTTTAGATAAAGCATATTTGCTTCTCCATTGTGTCTGTTCAAATCTCTGCTTTTTCACAGGATTAAGATTCTACGCTTTCCTGTGCTTCTTTTGGGAGCCAATACAAAACCCAGAAAGCCTACTGTGTAGTAGTGCAGATAAGTATTTGATTAAACTATAGCCTACAGAACAAAATACCCACTCACCATACTAAAATAATCATTCTAATAGTTGAAGACCATGGTCAAGTCTTTCAACAGATAAACAGAGGTTGGTTATGAAGTGCAAAAAACCTTGGAAAATAAGTGAATCACAGGTAAAGTTGTTTTTTTTCTTTAGATAGAAGTCAATGTGTATCCTCACTGGCTTAGCATTTACGTTTGAAACGACCAAATTAAAGATAAGCCAAGAAGCTGTGTGAGCCTAGAGAGGTCATTGGACTGGTATGGCAGAGACCTGGGCTTTATTCCTAGCCTTGCTATTGACCAAGCGCGCACCCCTGAAAACCACTTCCTCCTAATGCACCCATTTCTCTACAACACTTAATGCTATATATATATATTTATAAACAGCTTTAGGGTGAGCTCGCTCCTGCCCCATTTACACAAGGCTCAGAGTTCTCTTGCAAACATCGTATAGTAGAAAGGTTTCAGTTGGAACACACCTTCAAGACCATCAAGTCCAACCATTGATCCAGTCTTGCTAAATCTGCCACCAGATCATGTCCCCTGCCGGTCTTCTAAACAGCTTCTGGGGTAGCCTCTTACAGTGCTTCACAACCCTCTCAGTAAAGAAATTCCTCCTGGTATCCAACCTAAGTTTCCCCTGGTGCATCTTGAGGCCATTTCCCCTTGTCCTGTCACTGGCCACCAGGGAGAAGAGACCAATCCCTCCCTCGCTGCAGCCTCCTTTTAGGCAGTTGTAGAGAGCAATGAGGTCTTCCCACAGCTTCCTTTTCTCCCGACTAAAGAACCCCAGCTCCCTTTGCTGCTCTTCATAAGGCTTGTGCTCAACCCTTCACCAGCTTTGTTGCCCTTCTCTGGATACGCTCCAGCAGCAACAAGCTTGAATTTATTTGAAGAAAAATATTTAATAGCTTAAATACATTAGAATTTAAATTAAAATTCCTTAGAATTGATTTTAGCAAAGAATAAGCACGCTTTGCTCAACAACCGCACTACTGCAATAAGCAGAACGCTTGCATAAAGCCCAGCTCTTTATTTTCTCCCCAACGCACGAGGCTTGAACTCAGTGGCCAGGCTTTACCTTATCTCCTTGGCCCAAGTTCTCAGATTTGGCTTCATACAAAGTTTTCCAATTGGTGTTGGCCCCTGCCGCTGGCCCACCTCTCACATCCGAGATCGAGGCACCTTCCAGCAGCTGCCCCTCGGCGTCAAACCTACAACCACAAAGACGCACGTCTCTTTTTGGATAACAGACCACACGAGCTTATCAAAAGCTTTTACATTTAGTTTTGTGTACTTAAAACACAAGGGATTTGTTTATCAATGATTGCAAGGGAAACAATTACAGTAATTTGTGTATATTGCAAACAAAAATAGCATTTCAGAATAAGTTAAGTCCGACTTAATTAGCGCAGTATTTTATAAACCCACAAAAGGAGGACAGCTTTGTTCTATATAACTGCAATTTGTTTGCCAGCTAGTGGTCAAACCACGCACTGCATGCCTCTTAAAGGCAGGCAGATAACAAGATTTAAGGGCATCAAGATATTTCCATAATTAAAATTAAATTACATGGTACCATTATCTTCGCAGCAGCTTTCGAAAGAAAAAAGCAAAGAGCACTGAACAGATTAAGCTGGCTCTGTTAAAATCAGAAAGCGCTGCTTTTCAACAAAGGTTGTGCTGCCACCCCATTGTGGTGTTTTTTGTCCTTTAAGAAACACACCGAGACTCAGAAACTGAACTTAATTGAAGAGTGACACTCTTAGCTAAGACTCACAACCAATTTTATCTTCAACAACCACCTGAAGTATGGGAGAACCACAGCTCAATAACAAACGGAGAATGCCTTCCTCTTTCATCCACATTTGGGTGATTTAGAGAACCTGAACACCCAAAATTCAGGAATCTGATGCTGTCAGCACTCACCCCGATTTGTTTATACACCACATCTCACTGTATTAGTACTTAGAGCAGACAGTTTAGGAACTACCTACAGCAGAAGCAACGAACCACTGAGAAAACACTTTGTTTTCCTGACAACAATAAAAGTGTTTTGTTATCTAAAGAATATCTGATAAGGAACGCAGACCAGAATAAGCCAACATAGCTCCTCCAGTCCGTAACAGAATGCGTGGCAGATCCCACACAATGGAAAAAGCCTGGGGAAAAAAAACCACTGTTCTTTCAGATAACGCCTCAGCAAGCGGAGCTGGTCAAGTCTGATTTCATGCTGCCTCCCAAGGCTTTGGGTCAGCATGCACTACTCCCATTTCAATTTTTCAAGGTCTGTCATGGCATTATAAGTTCTTTGAATTGGACAACTTGAAAAGGACAGCCTTTCAGGCTCTAGTGCTTTCAAGGAAGAGAAGCTTCTGTCACTCTGGAACCCCTATCCTCTGCTGCCTTTCTTCAGTACTCTACAGACTGCTCAAGTACAGAGAAAGAGAATAAAACAAATACTCCACAGCAGGCTGGAATGAATCAACATAAACACACAGTCATACCATCCTCTGAGCTTAAAAGCCTCTGGGCTATCAGGGTTGATGACAACTGTACTCGAGGACATGACAGACAGGCTTCTACCACCAAAATCAGAGACTCGGGCTCCTTTGATGGCTACCACAGGTTGTCTAGAACCATCAAACTGCTCAGCCTGCGTGTGAAGAGACAGAAAGCATTAGTTGCACGCTGCGGTAAAGGTACTGAACTCACAGTCATAACTTACAGATCACGACAAGAGACCAAATTGAATCAAACAGTCTTACTGCATTTAGAAGGTAAGGCTTTAAGCAATATCATTAAGAGTTTAAGAAAAGGCAGCTAACAATTAAAGCTGTGCTCCTAACACCCCATTTCCTGGGGAAGCAGAGAATCCCTGAGTCACAGTGCTGGTTTGGGGGAAAAAGGAATGATCTCCTCCATTAGGAATTTCACATAAGGATTTTAGAAAGGGAGACTGGTTATGGGAACAGAAGTGTCTCCAAACAGGATAAATTATTTGGTCAGATTAGACTCTTCAGGAGAAGAAACAACTCACTCAGCTCAATTGAGCCAACGCCATCTACTCTACTGCAGCTTAAAACGTACAAATGCAGCTACGCTGACCAAACATTTTTTTCTTAACTTCCCATTTTCTGGTTTTAACCTCATCAAGATGCTTTAATGCTGTTCAATTGCCATTGGTTTGTTATCAGAGCAAAGTCTGACACCAACAAAGAACCTCTTGGCTTAAGAGAGGTTTTGAAGGGTATAGATTTTCTGGACCCCACACCACTTGGGAAGCAAGGGGAGGATCACGTGCTTAAAGACTGCAAGCAAGCTGGAGTGAGTGGTAGCATTCAATGTATCCACCAGATGCACAAAGAACACAAACCACATCGCAGCAGTCAGGGCAACGACTTTTATAAAGGAGGCACAGATTCAAACCCTGTCTGTGCCAGCTGCGAGCCATACAAACCTTCCCCTCGCAGCTCGTTGTTGTCTCTACCCTACAAGCAAACAGATTTAACTTTGTAAGATGCAGACCCTGATCTCTGTCCTAAGAGTTGCACCAGGAATTGATTAGTAGCCTCTCCTGTAACAACCTGATTCAACCTCCAAACTTTGTGCTACTGAACTTCAGTTTACTTCGTTTATATCAGCAGATGGTTAATGGTGCTTCGCTATCTACAATATCAGTGCACTTGATCATTTTGCCATAAAGCATGACTGTCAAGCTGGCAGGATCACTCCCATTTTATAGACTGGAACATAAATCCCTAAGTATCTACAACACTGCTGGAAAACAAAATAGCCTGTTAAAAGGATAAAGAAGCAGTTTACTGCAACTACTCAAAACTTTCTATTTCAAAGCTCTTATGGTTTAAACTCCTAACCAGAGATACAGCCTCTCAGCCCTCTAGTTAAGCAGCGATTTATGCAGGGTAATGCGTATCCCATCCTAGGAACAAAACTCAAAGGAGATAGTCGTAGCCACTGGCCTTTTCCATAATCAAACCGCAGCTTGTACCCTTCCCTAAATTGTTATCTTCAGTCTTTGGGCTTGAGACACAATGTCTGCAGTTGTTCAGAACACATTAGACGCATCATGTCAGCAGTTTGTCAGAGAGAGGTTAAAAACATCACACCTAGATGAAACCAGTCAGTTTTTCACCCTCCCTCTGCCCTTGACCCTTGAGCTCCCAGGACTCTGTCTCAGCACTACACCCATCCCGGATGACAGAAGCGCACTGCACTTCCTCGCCCTGCACCAGAGGACCTTTGCTCAGGAACAGTTAAGAGAGCACTCACCTCATTGCCCCATAGCGTAGCCGTCACCAGTTTCCCTGATGTGTCCATCAGGTGCACGTTCCTCTTCGATACCTCCCTATTGTTAGCTTTTGTTACAATTTTAGTGACATCTTCATAGCTCTTACAAATTCCAATTATATCTGGAAAACATAGTCACAATTTTGAGTTACACAAGGGTCACAACTGGGGAATACACGATCACAGAGAAGATTTCTAACCTACTGTCAGATTTTTACCTTGTATCCTAGCTCCCTATTCAAATCAACTCTGATATGGAAATTGAGTGTATTATGATAGGAACGCTCCACTACAGAACTCTTCAGTGCTTTAATTTTGTTGACGAATCCATTAAGATATTCATGAATGCAAGTCTCACTACATTAGCAAGACGAAGGCATTGTACTATCCTTCCCCATCACATTCCGCCAAAGGACTTCAGCCTTGATCCTGTAACACACACGCTCGCTGTTTAAGCACAACTCTCTCAGGCAAAAGGTTTCAAAGTGACTGTAACACAACGAAGCAAACACCTCGTGCCTTCACTGTAGCCCCAAGACCACAAGCTGCAACTTAAATAAGTCCGCATGCTTGGGTAGTACAAGCTAATGGAATCATAGAATGGTTTGAAGGGACCTTAAAGATCATCCAGTTCCAACCCTTTGCACTCCCTGAAAACATCCCATTTTTAATATTAGAGGTGTACCTTTAAAATCCCTAGCTAAACGCCTCTGAATCACAGGCATCTTGTGCTTGTGAAACCTGAGAACCCTCGCCCCCACCCAAGCCTCTGATTTTTCCGGAGTACTCTGCCCAATAAATTACAGAAAAACAAACCTCCAATACTTCACAAAGCAAGCCAAAACAGTCATGCAACTTGGACTGGGATGCAATGAATTATGCCAAAATAACTACAGAGATAATTAGATAGTGAAAGAAAGCAAGACCACAGAAGGTATGAAATGCACACGTGCTGAGCAAGGACATTTTTCCTTCAGCCCTTTTCTGAGGAAAACAATGATTGTACTACAATAAACAAGTATTATTTGCTGTTATTAAAGCACAGGTTTGAAGAAAAAACATTATATATTGTTAGCTTAACAGGGCAAAGATATCCTAACAGGAAAACACCCAAGGTAAAGAAGGTTGCAGTGAGGTGGGGGTTGGTCTCTTCTCCCTGGCAGCCAATGACAGGACAACAGGAAATGGTTTCAAGATGCACCAGGGGAGATTTACGTTGGATATCAGGAGGAATTTCTTTACTGAAAGGGTTGTGAAGCACTGCAAGAGGCTGCCCGGGAGGGGGTCGAGTCCCCATCCCTGGAGGTGTTAAAAACTAGATGTCATGCTCGAGGATATGGTCTAGTGGTAGACTTAGCAGTGCTGGATCAATGGTTGGACTCAATGACCTTAAAGGTCTTCTCCAATCAAAACCATTCTATTATTCTAGGATTCTAACAGAAACCATCATGGGATATCTTCATTTGAGAGATCACAACACTCGAAGCACTGTATGCTCACTGTCTCCCCAGCAGTAAGGACGCAAAAGTAAAATTTCAAAGCTTTAGAGTTTGCTATTTTGCTACTTAGACTGACCAACAATTGAGTCTTTCGGTGTGTTCTCCAAGTCAGCGATGGATACAAAGTCAAACTGAACAGATGGAAGATGCTGGGCATCATCACAGGGCACAACTGAAGTCTCATTAGTGAATGTGATCTCATAGTCATTCTTAACAGCTGAATATTGCTTGTTAGCAGTCTTCAAATTGCCCTTAGTAAAATAATATACCTACAAGATAAAGCAATGAAACAAAGGATATCATCACAAGTCAGAAAGAGAAAATGGATTGTGTTCACCTTTAAAAATTTTTGCTACACTGAAGTTCCTCTCTCCTAGCTCACCTCAGACTAGGAAAGCACAATGCTACCATACCTTGTTCAATTCAATGAGTGGAAAGAACTTGTCTGCTTGATCATTGAATGCAGTAGCTCTAATCTCACCCTGCGGGAAAATAGGAGAGCTGGTCAGAACTGAAATTCAGCATGAAAAAAATACAAAGAAATCTTTGCAATGTTAAGTGGCATCAGCTCTACAGGCACAGTGTGGTCTGCCAGGCTGGCTCCAGGCATGCGAGAAACAAACAACATTCTCCTCGCATGTGTAGCTGTAGCTAAAATGACAGATTATATGCCTGACCATCAAATCTCACATTCAAGTCTCATTACTGTATCTAGAGCTACGAAATGAAACATAAAGAGTGAATACAGAATGAAATAAAGAGCTATATATGCTACATCTACACCTTCAAAAAGGTATTCAAAGAACTGGCATTAATTGCTGTTACATGCTAAATAAAATGTATATAGCTCACACAGCTCCACAAGTCAGCACACAGGATATCGTCCTGTCTCCCACTCGCACGTGTCAAGTCTTTAAGCAAGAATTAATAACAATTATAACCTTATTAGATATAAATATTGTTTTTTAAAAACATTTGAATCCAGACAGTATGCACAGAAAACAAATGGCTGCTGACAAGACGTTACATTATTAACCTCACATTTTATCCTAAACATAATCTAGCAGAATCTTGTTTGTTTTCGCGACAGAAGGCTGTAATTTGATAAGAGGTTTGACAAACTGCAAGTTTGGTTAGATTAACCAGATATCGTTCCCCAAACAAACCACAGATGAAATTCCTTAGTATTACATTAATTTGTAATCCGATTTCCTCATGAAAATGAAAGTTTATAAGGTGGAGGCAACGCTCCTCTCCATGTTTTGTACCGTGTATCTGAACACAGAGGAGACCTGGCTCTTCAGTCTGCAGGAAACCACCACAAACTGCAGCATTAGGTTGTCACTTCCCATAAACAACTATATTTTGAAGCTGCAAAAATTCAGTCACACACTATAGACTTTGATGAAAAATAATCAGTAATGCCATCCATTTAAGACTTCATTCTGGCTAAAAAACCGGGTCGTTGATGCTCAACTTAATGAATACAGGAATACAAGCCTCAGTCATAATAACAAAATCCATTTCCTATAATACACTTTATTTCCTCTATTCTGTCTTTATGAAGGCTTCATCAGCATCTAGCATACATTATCTTTTTCTCACCATATGACACTTACGCTTTCATCAACCAGCTCTATAGAAAAGAGCTTTCCTTCACCACGGGAGTTGCTCCACGTGCGGATCTGGCCTTTTTGGGTAACACGAGCACAAATTGTCCACCTGAAATTGTGCAAGAAATCACTCTTCAGTGTCTTTTTTTAAGAACAGATTGAATTGACAAACCTTTGGAACTGGAATGTCACTGTTTAAAAGCCACAGTCTTTCCACTGCACCTCAGCAACTCTTCCTGCTTTTCTGCTGCTTTCTTTTTTAATGGCTTAGACTATTAAAAGCAGAAAGTTGTAGAGAAAGCAGCCCGCCATAAAGCATCCAATATGATAATAGCGGCGAACAATCCTTCCGCAGAGAAGCAGGCCTCAAATCTTTTACTCTTCTAGGATACACTTCTCATGCAGCCGTTTGCCTGTTCTGAAAAGCCATCCTAGAACTCAAGAGCTCAATTATAGGATTCGCATTTAACTCGGGTAATCAAATCAGTTTGCATAACTTAAAAATGTCATTCACAAAATAATTACATCCTCATGCTTTTCAAGAGAACAGTAGCCAGAGTGAATAGCTTACTGAGCCGCTGGGGCATTCAGTTACCAAAGAGAAGGCTGCTTTAGCGGGAAAAAAAAAGAGAAGTCAATTGATTTTTAACTAGAATATTACAAACCTATCAAGCTCAGCAGGGTAACTTCACCAGGACAATGCAAAGGCAAATCTCAGATTGTTGAAGTGTTGATGAAATGTAAAACAAAACAAACAAACAAAAAAAACAAACCCCTCAAACCACAAACAGACCAAAACCTGTAGAGCTGGTTTTGCGGAGGGGTTTCATTGTTCTTGTTGGTTTTGTTTGTTTGAAGTTAACCAATAAACTCAGAAGAACTCAAAGAATGATTTGGCGGAGATTCACATATGAGAAAGCAAAGCGAAGCTATTGTTCCTTCACTCTTGCGGCTGAGCAACACTTGGCAAACCAGGATAACTCACTTGGACTGGTACGGGTTCAAGCTGGCAATCGGCACTACTTTGGCCTGGGACCCCACTGGTGTCTTCATTGAGCCGGGAGCGCTGGCTTTACTGAACTGGTTTGAGGGAGGATGGTACTTTGGAGCAGCAGGACCTTTAAAAAAACCACAACACAGTATAAAGAATTTCAGCCTTGCAGACAAAAGTGAGGATAAACCCAACTGCTGGTATGAGGTCAGAGCTTTTGCCACCACACTGTGGGGAGCGGCAGAGAAGACAAAATTACACCAAAACACTGGGAAAGCACCTAAAACTCCATTCACTGTGCTATGTGGGACCACAGGGTGGCTGAAAGTTTGCTTCTGTTCTTGGTCAGAAGTATTTTCTAGGCTGCAAACTGCTGCAGAAGAGGCATTCAGACCTTTAGCTTGCGTGCACTGGAAATGGGGATGTGTCAAACCCCTAAACGTGGTCTAAGTGGGAAACAACTAGTCAGCAGTAAATTCTCTAAGATACAGCCCATAAAGCCTTAGACCCACACCTTTTTGGGGAACAACCAAGAAAACAACCTGTTTAAGTAGAGGAAGGAAGAGCTTGTTTGCTGTTGCAGTAGACAAGTGTCAGAATTTTACTATTTCTAAGTACTTTTTAAATGCAAGGGTAAAGAACACAGGTTAAAGCAGGAGCAAGAACTAGAAGTGACAACATTTTTGCTTCTAGATGTCTACAGGCTGGCATTTAAATTGACTGCTTTTTCAGCATCTCACTATTTAAAGCCCTCATCCAAAAATTGTGTTGATAGATCTGCTATCAAACAATTTCAGCCTTGAACCGCTTGCCCTCAGTATTTCACCACAGATAACAAACCCGTTGGTCACCTCCAAGCTGAAGCCTACTGAGCATCCACGGAGCTCCAGTTCAAGAAGGCCAAATTGCATCAGAGTGGATGTTCAGTCTACAACGTTTTGTCGAAGTTGTCTCCTATTTATTTAGCTTCAGGAAGAAGACCACATTTTCTTATTATTATTAAAGCCAAGCGTAGTGTAGCCTCTTGAGAGAATTCACCTTTTATAGCTACGGGTTAGTCTTTAGTGCAACGTTTCTCATGTGCCACTGTTACAGAAAGAAGCCTTTTTTAAATCTAAGCTGTGGTTTTACACTGCACAAACAAAAACCAGAATTCCTGCCCAGGATGACTCTTACCTGGTACTGAAAAATTGCCGTTTGCTTGCTGTGGTTTACTGGGTGCTGGGTTTGCAGCTGGAGCTGAAGGACGTTGCTGCCCTTGCCCTGGTAATCAAATGGAAAAAGACCACATAGTACAGTGGGGAGCACAGTAATTAAAACCGCCCTTAAGCCTTTTTTAGGATGAAAAAAATAATTTAAAACAAAGAACACATTAAAATTCAGGTATTATAAGACACCAGCTGCAGCAAGTTATCTGTTGAACAATATTACTATGGAGGAATTTCAGTCAGATCTCTTTCCTCAACCAACTGCTTTCTACTCAGAAAGAATTCAGGGTTGACAGTTATTTAAAAGGACAGCACTGAAGTAATCTTGACAGCTTCTCAGTTTTTGTAAGCTTCTCTTGCTCTGACAGGTAGTTTCTGCTACTACCTAACAGCGAAGATGAAATACGATGGGAGAATTCCTTCTTAAAAACTCAGAAAGGGCCAAAAACCCACTGGGTAAAGTCAAACCTGGAGTTAACACAAGACAAAGAAAACATCTGATGTATTTTATCTCCAAAATATGAAGATATTTAATCTGGGGGTGATGGAGTCATTTCAGCATTCATGGGAGGCAGCAGTACATCACACCGGGAGCAAAGTGGTCCCACAGTGAGTACATATGGGACGTATGGCCTTTTTTTAGATTGCAGGACATGTGTTTTATAGAATCATAGAATCATTTGGTTGGAAAAGACCTTTGAGATCAAGTCCAACCATACCTGCCCACTAATAAACCATCCCTGAGCACCTCATCTACTCGGCTTTTAAACCCCTCCAGGGATGGGGACTCCACCACCTCCCCAGGTCAGCCGTTCCAGTGCCCAAGAACCCTTTCAGTGAAGGATTTCTCCCCGATGCCCAATCTAAACTGCCCTGGTGCAGCTTGAGGCCGTTCCCTCTCATCCCATCACTTGTCACTTGGGAGAAGAGACCAGCACCCACCTCATCACAACCTCCTTTCAAGCACCTGTAGGCAGCGATGAGGTCTCCCCTCAGCCTCGTTTTCTCCAGGCTAAACAAACTCAGAGCCCTCAGCATGTCCTCATAACCCTTGTTCTCCAGCCCCTTCCCCAGCTCCATCCCCCTCCTCCAAACACGCTCCAGCCCCTCGATGTCTTTCTCGTAGCGAGGGGCCCAAACTGAACCCAGGATAACGCTGTTGACAACTTACAAGAGAAAGAGCAGAGTGACCTATCTAAAGAAACAGTACACGAGAAGACTAACCTACAGTTCAAAGATTCAAACTCCTTTACAGAACTGTCTTGTCATTTTGCCTGCAGATGAGAAAATACCCAACATTTGTGTCTTTTTGGTGCAAGCCTGCACAGGCAAAGCCCTCCTGATAGCCCAAATCAGGGGGAAGACAGAGAAAGTAGAAAAGAAGGTCAAACTGAGCATGTAAGCATCAGGGGGAACAAAAGCAGAGAATCCCAGAATAGAAGGCAAGAAAGGATGACACAAGTTAAGGCAAAAGAGCAGAAGCACCACAAGGAGCCCCTGATGTGGCATTGCCTGATGTTGTGTAGTCTACACAGGTAACCCGCTGGTTATTTTTAATCTAAAACAAGGTCCTTGCACAAAAAACAAGCTGCTCCTCTAACTTGCCGCAGTAGAGTCACATCGGTGAACTGGTGACAGCAGTCTCCCTGGCAACAGAGTGACGTCAAACAGCAAAGTGTATTTACTGCAGAGTCCACTAGATGGAGGAGCCCGATTTCACCCTTGCTCAGTGAGGACCCGGTCAGGGTCAGCACTCAGCACCCCAAATTAATTTTATATAAGAGAAGAAGGTAAAAAATCCACAATAAAACACGTTAAGAGGAAAATATGACTGGGCTGGGAAAGAACATTCAAGAACAACAGGAACGTGCATAGACCAGAGAAAAAGACTTCCTTGTTACTTTTGTTCCAAAGGTTTTTTCCATAGTTTTTTAATTACCCCCCCAAAAAAACAATAAAAAGACCACCACATACATTAGAACACTCGTATATTAGGGAACGCTTGCGTTTCAAGAAAAAAAAAATCACATTTTTATAGTTGCCTACTCATAGCCTGGTGTTTCTCAACAGATTAAGAATATATTAACACA
Source organism: Cuculus canorus (assembly GCF_017976375.1). NCBI lineage: Eukaryota > Metazoa > Chordata > Aves > Cuculiformes > Cuculidae > Cuculus > Cuculus canorus. Next base: position 5,421,138 of record NC_071420.1, read on the forward strand.
TCTACGCACGTGTTTAAATACAGAAATGGCAGAAATACCTCTCCAATTTTCTCACTTGTAGAGTCCAGGGACTCCTAAACTATGGCTTTTGGTGGCTGGTAGCCTACAGATCACTTGGGGAGCTGAGAAAATTGACTCCTCTGCCTGGTTTTCACTGTTAGATTTTATTAGCAGAAGCTGAAAAAACACTTAAAATATCTAATGGCAATTTTGCAATATATCTGGGTTAGTCAAACCCAAGACCTTTGGCCCAAGAGAGCCACACAGCCCATTCTAATGCCTGTGGAACAGCAACATTGTGTTTCCAATGATTTGTTACCACAAAGTCCTGCTACCATGCCATGGTGACAGAAGAGGTGTCCCAGAATGGAGAGGCTCTGTAGGGGAGGAAGAGGAGCGAAAATGCTCTTTGAAAGAACAACCACAAAAAAGTAATATTGTTTGATGATGGGAAGGGCAAGAAGAAAGAGTTCAAGCGAATGTGTAAGTATACAGACATTTCAACGTTGACAGATTAATGACAGGAGTTAAACAGAAGTGGCAGTTAATTGGCAGAGTAAGAAGGAAGTCCAGCATCAGAGTAATTTGAATGAGACTAACGACAGTAATAACATTACCATCTAGTTTGCCACTAAGAACTAAACTGCTCAATCTTAATTTTCAATACTATTATGAAACGCTGCCTGAAAAGTTTTTTTATGATGAGTATTAAGAGGATTGTGTCTCCAGCTTCCTTGTTAGGCAGATTAACCTCCTACCGCTGCAACATAAGGTGGCCAAAAGCCAACTTCTCACTCCGTGGGTCCTACTGTGGCATTACAGTCTAGGAAAGACTATTCCTTAATCCTAGCCTAGTGATCTGAGATCCGTATTTCCTGAAGTAGGAGTGAGCGTTCTTTTTAAAATACCTGAACTTTTGTCCGTTAAAACCAGAATGCTCTTCAATCTTCTGCATGAGCTGAACATTCCTCGAGAATACCATCTCTCAATATAGATAGGAATTTAATGAATCTGCAACCTGAAATACACCTCTGCCTTTTTATCAAGGTCTTCAAGGCACCTCAGGTGGCCCTGCAGAGCTGAAAGGCTGGGTTAAGCATACCAAATCTAAACTACTACCATTTCCTGAAACCAAAACCTTATGTAATATCAAATAAAAGGGTACAAAGTCTGCAGGATAACGTCAGTGTTAAATGAAATACACGTCATATCAAATTCGATATCTCTTAACCATCTCGTACAAGACTACACTTACTGTGATCCTAGACCTGCAACACCTCCACAAGCATTTAGACTCAACAACTTCTTTGCTAGGCACTTTTTGAAGCCCAATGATCAAAGTCATTGTAATTTTACCAAAATTTATATCCTTAAAGGTATATTTTCAGCTTGGTTCTGTAAGATATCACATTCCCATTCGTTTCCAAGCAACAATATAACTTAAAAACACTATAGTTCACAAGCTCTTGTACCACACAAGTGAGGAAAAAGGGAGAAAGATAGAAAACAGTCTGCTCAATAGCTATTCTGGAAATCTTGGTCTCTACAGCAACTGTGGGATTAAACCATAAAATCTAAGATGTCAACACATTTTTAAAACAGCAATTAGCTAAGTAACTATCAAAGGAACAAAGGAATCTTTAGGCTCATGTAACAAACGCCCCTCTAATTCCCTAGGAAAAAGAGAAGTTAATGAAAAAAGATGTCTTTGCAAAGTCTAAATTCTACTTCGATTAGTAAAGTAGATTTCTAACCAGAGTGGCAGTGTACCTACTATACTGTTTGTCCAAAATAGCCTACAGAAAATTGTTGCCACTAATGTGCGGTCCCTTAGTAATAAAAATATATTAACTCACTTTCACCAGGAAAAGAAATAATTTCTCAAGAGCTATTTGCTGTTACATTTCAGCCATTATCTGTATATGTGCCAGTGACAGAGCTGTTCAAATATTTTCTTTAAGTGCTTATTATTCTCTGTGTTTTTTAAAGATCAGAACTGGAAGAACAGAACCCAATTTTGAACATATCTCGGCGGAGGAAATATATTAACTAAAAAACCTGTTTGCTTGAGAACTGTAAGCTCAGCACATAAAAAAAGAACAACACAGGTACTTATGCAATATAATGAAAACAAAAGATTACGGGCAGATTAAGGTCCACGCAGTGCATCACTGTTTGTCAGCTGGCAGGGTAGGAAGGGGTGCTTTAGGGAAGTCTGTGCGCTGGCTCTGTTTTCATCCCAGCATCTCATCTATGTACCTTGAGCAATCTGGGTTTTAGTGCTTCCTGAACCCAACATCCACGCAGAGGATGCATTGTTATGTTTAACAGCCTTTAATGGATTTTTCTTTCACATCTAATTGCTTTCTGAACCAGTGCCAGTTTTCAGCACCTACCTCAACAAGTTCCGCGATTTAACTCTGCTCTGTTCGAGGGTGCAGCACAGCCTTTGTTTTAAAACCACAACGTGACAACTAGAGAGCACCAAATGAATGTAGGAAAGAGATTCATCATTCTTTATTCATCCTTTCCATGCCATCTTATAGTTTGATAGATCATTACTACATCTTCCTCCTGCTGTTTTCTTTCCAGACAGAAGAAATTAGAATCTATTTGATTACTCATTATAAGGAGACATAGAATAGCTTCCGTGTGCTTACTGGAAGTCTAGGTAGAGACAACAAATGTATCATAAAAACCTGTCGACGTTATAAGATAAGATGTTTCCCAGTGCCTTGCAGAGACTGAATCTTCAGCCATGGCAAAGAGTTTATTAGAACATGAAGAAAAGCTATTTTATGCTGTACAAATAGAAAGGGTTTCACCGTTCCAGGCATAGGATAGTGGGACTGCTTCTTTTTAAGTGAAAGAAATAGAAAGCTGGAAGATTATCATAACAGACTATTGTGTTCGGAAAGGTATTTGTTTACAGAGGATACTCACCTTCATTGTACGGCACCGGGTTGCCAATATTCCCACCAACCTTATCAGCGGTTTTCAGCACATCTACATCCATCAGTATAACCACTCGCCTACAAACACAGGACAGACAGCAATAAAGACTTTTACTCCCTCTGCAGATCTGTCAGACGCTGAATATTCTTTGAGTGCAGATAAGAGAACCTGCCAGTAGGGGCCGATTCTTTGGATGAGGGATCTGGAAGACAAAAGCTCTCCACTGCCAACATAACCCTCTCATAAAGTACAAGTAGGCTTGAAACAGCGTCACATTTCATCAGGGGCAGCCGATGGCAGGTTGAATGGGCACAGAAAACTGGCTTGAAATAACACAGCATGCTAAACGCATCAAAACCATGCCAGATTTTATAAGAAAGAACATATTCCTTCCACAAAAACACTAAATAAAAAGACTATGAACCTCAGTTCATTTTCTCCTAGACACATTCACATTTTTTATGTGATCACTTCATTCTGTTCCCTTCTCATTTTGCAGTATTCTACCTCCCTTCCCTCAGATTTTCATAAAAGAAAGACCAGAGTCCACAACACCGAAGTAACAAGAAATCTTCACTGTTTCTTTTACACGGCAGAAAATTTTAAGTGAATTTTAATGAAGCTTTGTACAATATGGAGTATTAGACATATCTGTATTAGACATATCTACACCCACTGCAGTCACATTCCATCAGTTGTTACTACTATGGCTTGTGCTGTCTACTTTTCCTCTTGCACCCTAAAGCTGAGTATTTTCAGATAATCGCAATCAAAAGGCTCTGCTTAGGCACAAAGGACTGAACATCCGCTAACACAGCTGCCCTTCTGTAGAATAGTACTTTAAGAATTGTATATACCTTCCATCTTTCAGGCAGTTAACGATGTATCTGTTAACTTGGCAAACACACTGGGCCGCTAAGCGTTCCTCTTCCACCAGAGAGTTCAGCTGCGTTGCTAACATGAATGCTGCAGAAACAAAACGAACACAGTGAAACAATTAACACCTGGCAGCCTCAAAAACACCTGGCAGCCTTAAAAAGGGGCTGCCAACTTTTCCAGCCAGTCCAGGATTGCAACAGATCTAGAACTTACTCAGTTAAGTTAAACACATAGAAAACAGTCTTAACTGCTAAGAAGTCACCAAAACTGAGCATACATTGCTATATTTATAGCCCAAACTTCAGAGCACATTGACAGCTAGAATGATTAGAAATCAGGGAAAGATTAAGCTAAGTTACTTTATAATCACATTACTAAGTTACTTTATAATCACATTACAAAAACACATACAGCTTTCTATATCTTCACTCTACTCTGCAGTAAGTTAGTTGCTTAAAGCTCACAATGTTAAAATGCAGACGCACGCTTTAGCACCTGTAGTTCCCAGACAAGCCACATTCTCCTTCCATATTTATTTCATTACTTTGCACCTGGACTGGGAATTTTAGCACCACTAGTAGCTCCACACTTACAAAAACCTCGCTGCGGTCTGTCATACTTACAGGAGAGTGTGTTAACCCCATCGCTCATCAACACTCGGTAACGCGGGGGCCCATTTCCCGTAGCAATAGCCCGTGTATTCTGTGTGGAAACAACAGATTATTAGCTCACATTTGTCCAAAAACTCTTCAAAACCATAAAGTAACATTGTTAGCAGATGAGCTATCTTTTTGAGCACTGCTAACAACAGCATAGCCCGAGCCATAGAATCATAGAATGGTTTGGGTTGGAAGGGACCTCAAAGTCCATCCACTTCCACTCCCTGCCATGGGCAGAGACACCTCCCAGCAGATCATGGGGCTCAAAGTCATGTAAAACAAAACCAGGCGTACATCAGCCTTGCTCAGCTCCTCTACAGAGGAAGCCTGGCTGACTACAGAAGCTGTCACTGATAGACTTGCACAAGAGATAATGGACTACTCACAATGACTTGCAGCACGGGCTTGGAAATGCTCTCCCCTTGCATTATGGCCTAGAGAAAAGAAAAAGAAAGACCCTCAACAAGGTGCCACCACCACCTCCCTCAGGAGCATCACGAGACCCACGGCTGGAATGGCCAGACACAGGAATGGCTATCACAGCTAGACGTGGCCAAGGTCCTCTCTGCTCTAGGGACCAGCACCAGCTCCTGGGCCGCTCCCTCTCCTGTCGCCGGCGGCCCCGGGGCCGCTCTCTTCCTCCTCCCAGACCCCCAGCACTGCTCCAGGCCCAGCCTCTCCCCGCCTCGGGACGAGGCCGGGCTCGGCGCTCCGTCCCTCCTCCACTTCTCCCGAGCTCCAACCCACCCCGTTCTCCCCCGGCGCGGCCCCTCACCGCAATGGCGCCCTCGCTGAGCCGCACACTCATGACTCCACTCCTCCCGTCCCGCTCCACTGCTGCCGCCAAATCCTCCCGCCACCCGCCGCCGAGCCCTTTCCTTCCGGCGCGCTGACGTCACCGCCGCACCGCCCCACCGCGGCCCTATTGGCTGCCGAGCGTCTGTACGGCGGAAGCGCCTCCGGACGCCGCCATTGCAGTAATGGCGCTGCCCGTGGAGGAGTGGCGGCTCCACGCCGCGCGGGGCTGGGCTGCGCTGGAGCCGGCGGAGCGGGAGCGGCTGGCGGCGGCACCACTGCAGGACGCGGTGCGCCTGGGCTGCGGGCTCCTCCGGTGAGCGGCGGGGAAGGGAAGGGTGGGGAACGGGGGCGCGTTGTGGAGCTGACGCCATGTCTCGCAGGCCCGAGGCGGAGCGGGCGGCACTGTGGCGGCTGAGCCAGCGCGAAACGGCGGGCAAGGATCCGCGGGTCGCCCGGGGCTGCCGCGAGGAGGGGAACCGGCTCTTCGGCCGCCGCCGGTACCGCGCTGCGGCCACCCTGTACTCGCAGGTGTGTGGAAAGGGGGTCCTGAGAGGCGAGGAGAGGGAATATGGGGACAGGGGGGGATCCTGAGGGGTTGGGAGCTTCCCTGAGGGAGGATCCTGGGGCGTTGGGGGGTACGTGAGGAGAGGGAGGGATCCCGAGAAAGAGCCCTTTTTTGAGGGGGGGGGGAAGATCTGAGGAGGAAGAGGTACGTGGAGACAGGGGGATTTCGGGTAAGTCGTAGGGGGACGGGGAATCTCGGGAAAGAGAGCTTCCCTGAGGGAGGAAGGGGTCCCGGCGTGGGTGGTGAAGGGGAATACCCCGTGAGTAGGGGGAGATCCAAGGAAAGAGAGCCTCCCTGAAGAAGGGGGTGATCCTGAGGAGGGGGGAGTTCTGGGAAAGAGGACTTTCCTGAAAGAGGGAGGATCCTGGAGAGGATGGAATTCTGGGGAGGAGGAGAGGGTCCCAGGAAGGGGGGACGTGGGGAGACGAGGGATCGTGGGGATGGGGGGTTGGTTTGGGGAAAGAGGGCTTCCCTGAAGAAGGAAGGATTCTGTGGAGGGTGGGATCCTGTAGAGGAGGAGAATCCTGCAGAGGAGGAGAGGGTCCTAGGGAGGGGAGACCGGGGGAGAGGGGTGTCCTGGGGAGCAGGGGGATTCTGGGAAAGGGGGATCCAAGGAAAGAGGGGGGACATCCTGAGGTGGAGGAGAGGTCCTGGTGTGGGGTCTGGAGGGCCCAGGGTGAGGGGATCCTGGGCAGGAGAGAGGGACCAAGAAAAGGGTCTTGGCAGGCTAGGGCGAGGGGTCCCAGGGAGAGGTCTGGCAGGCCGAGGGGTTTCTGCCAAGAGGGGATCCCTGGGAGGGGGATCCCTCAACGCCCCTCGAGAGGGTTCCTTTCTGTGGCAGCAGCTCTCTGATCTCTGCAGGCAGCATCCCACGAGCTCCCCGGCACCCCTGAGATCTCCATCTGCTTTGCCAACCGCTCTGCTGCTCTCTTCCATCTTGGGTACTTTGAGGTAAGCAGTTCTGGAACCCACAGACCACCTACCCCACCTCCCTGAGCTCCTGGGTGCCTCCTCTGCACACTCTGAGGCCTCCTGTGTGTTAGGATTGGGGATTGAGGCCGGGAAGAGCCCAGGCAGCGTCCAGGGTGTTACTGTATAACATTTGCACTCGGGGTTTGGATGGGTGCTCCTGCAGACCCAGCAATAACAACTATTGGGTTATTGGAATAAGAATCAGTAGGTCCCAAGGCAGTGCTCAAAGCATCCATCACTACTTAAACTTCCTGCAGATTTCCTGTTTTCCCTCTTGTTCTATGTCAGGAGGCTTTGCTTGGCTGACAGATTGGCTACGCTCATGGAATTTGCTGATTAACATACACTTATTAAAGTATTCTGCATATTGAAAGGAATAAAAGAATGCAAGTCTCAGCTGGTTTTCAAGTACATTTGAAAGGCTTTGTCCTTGTTTCTAGGTTTGCCTGGAAGATATTGCCAGGGCTGAAAGTCACGGCTATCCAGACAGGCTGCTGCCCAAGGTCTTGCTGCGGAAAGCTGAATGCCTGCTGTGTTTGGGGAGGTTACGGGATGCAGCAGACATCCTCGGTGTGCTGGAGAAGAAAATCGCTATGGATGGGACCATGGCTAGTCCTACAGAGCAAGCACTGCTGAAAAAGTCAAGTCAACTGAAGATTAAAATACGTGAGAGAGAGACCTGTCCAGAGCCACCACGAGAGGCATGCGGTGGCATTCAAAGACAGTCGGAGATCTGGGAAGAGAATGACAGTATTTCAGGCGCATCTTCATCTTTGAGTTTGAGATTTAATATTGAGAGAGGACGTCACTTGGTGGCCTCTCAGGACATCCTGCCAGGACAGAGCTTGGTGAAAGAGGAGGCCTTTGTAAGCGTGCTCTGCGCAGGGGAGAGCCTTCTCCTGCCAGGCAGTGGTGAAACAGCGTTGGATACTCGAGTCACTAATGCAGATCTTTATTGCCACCGTTGTCTGAGGCAGCTCTTAGCTTCAGTACCTTGCCGTGGGTGCAGTTACGCGAAGTACTGCAGCCAGGACTGTGCAGACGTGGCATGGGAGCAGTACCACCGGACAGAGTGCTCCCTGGGAGCACTGCTTCTCACATTAGGGGTCTTCTGCCACGTTGCCTTGAGGACTGTCCTGCTAGCAGGATTTGCAGAGGTTAGCAGGCTGGTGGAATGGTCCCACAGTGGTGATGAGAACCTTCGCAGCCCTGAGGTGAGATGCAAACATCTCGGTGAGTCCCCAGATATGAGAGCTGGTAGCAGAGGTATCCCAGGTTGTAACGACAGTGGTCAGTACCAGAATTCTTACCAAGCTGTGTTCAACCTTTTGCCACACGCTGAGAAGCACAGCCCTGAACATAAGTTCCTTTGCATGCTGAGTGTCGTAGCTATATGCAAACAGCTGCAAGAAGCTGGTCTCGAGGCTGCTGTTTTGAATCGGGAATCATCTGAGAAGCAGTCCAAACAAAAGACACGTGAGAAAACATCTGATGAACTGTCTCCAGAGCTGATGATTATGGCAGAAGCAATGCTGAGGCATGTGCTGCAGCTGCAATGTAATGCACAAGCAATCACTGTGATGCAGGAATTGGGTAAGATAAAAACCTGTAAGCCCTTCCCTGTTGTCCTTGCTAATCTAGCTTGCATAAAGTGGAGAGAGTGAATTACCTGTTGTGAAAAGCTCCCAGTGCAGATGCAAATGGCTTGCTTAAAGTTTAATGGCCCATCCTGTGCTTGCCTGTTCTCTGGTGCACGTGTAGAGGGTATTTAGCTATTATTTGTTGCAGCAACGTACCAGCAGCCTGTCTGCTTCTATGTGCAATTGGTCACAGTGCCCATTGCATAAGTTGCGTGGGTTACTGAGCATTCATTCTCAACCTACTTGATTTTCCTCTGTCTTTAGAATCCGGAGATGGTGCTGTTGTAAATAAGAAGCCTGTGCGCCTGGCGACAGCCTTCTTTCCTGTCCTCAGCCTTCTGAACCATTCATGCTGTCCAAATATCAGCGTGTCATTTAATGGGACAGCTGCCACTGTCAGAGCATCACAGCCAATCCCAAGCGGCCAGGAGATTTTCCACTGCTACGGTAAGTATTAACTCTCTGTTTGTCCTAAGGCACAGACATCCTTTCACCTCTACTCAGCATGCTAACTGGTTACTATTAATATTGTAATTCCCAGTATAATGTTTGTAGAGTCATTGTTTATGTATAAGCCTCGATCAACTGAGCCCACTGTTAGGTTTTTCCGTCTCCGGTTATGTTCTCTCCGAAAGATGATTTATTTAGTCTCAATTGTAACAACGATAGATTTAGTCTGATGTTACGGACTGAATCTGTTCAGGGATTTCTATCCTTGCCATCTGTTTGCAGGGCCACACCAACATAGAATGAAGGTTGCTGAGAGACAACAGTGTCTCAGTCAGTATTTCTTCGAGTGTCGCTGTCAGGCATGCCTCGACGAGTTAGAGTCTGATGTCAAAAGCGTGGTGTCCAGGAGAAACTCATTCTGCTGTCCTAGCTGCCGGGCTTCACTGCAGGTAGTTCTTCCATAGTTATGATTGTATAACCTTATTGGGATCTGTAAAGTTTGAGTCCCTGGGAAAGTCATGAGTTAAAAACCTCAGTCCGTGACCTCTAGTCAGAAAGCAAAAGCCCATGTACAGTCTAGACACTATGTTGCTGTTCTTAGCAGCTTTCTCTGTTCATCAGAGCTATTCCTGGAAATTCCTCATAAAATCAAATAAGCTAATAGCAATTTACAAGCAAGCCACTTTGTTTAATGAATGCAACTGAGAAGCAGTTTAGCATCTCTGTAATACGATACATAGATAACAGAGATGCAAAGCAAGCTTTGAGTTGAACATGAGCAGGAATGATCACGCGGGTGATTTCCACAGGGAGAAGACGTTCTTTGTTGTTCAAATGAAGCTTGTGCAGTTTCCGTCAGCAGAGAGAGCCTGTTACACCGTTTACAGGACCTTCAGCAACAAATCAAGAAAGCATTAGAACTGCTAAGAGACAGGAAGGCTGGTAAGGCTCAGCTTTCTACTTTAAGGTCAGTAGCTAACAAGTAGGAAGACGTAGTTCCGGCCATGAGATGGCACTGTTGCTTATGCGGTTGGGGTCTTCTGGCAAGCAGCCTGGCTTCCCTGGGGACTTGAGCTTTGGGTTTTTTATACCTCTGATCCGGGTGTTAATCTAAGTCACACGTTGTTCCATAGTAACTTGAAGAACTCGGGGTAGTATTGGAGTTAGGCATTCCCGGGCCTTGCTTTTCTCGAGTCAGTCGGGCCAGCACTGCGTTAGAATAAGCAGAGTTGCAGATGAAGGCACTGTTGACCCCTAAGCAAATCCAAATCTAGCTGTGTAAGATGTAAGGATGAAATTGGACTGATTTTATTTCGTTGATCATGAAAAGCTGGAGACTGGCCTGTAGGATGAATTTTATACCCTGTTTTGTATAGATCAGGCTGTCAAAATGCTCCTGAAGTGTCAGAGGAATGCTGGCAACTTCTTGTCTCCAGAGCATTTGCTGATGGGAGAGATTGAGGATCATCTGGCACAGGTCTACGCTACTCTGGGTATGGCATTGTCTTCTCATTATCTTTAGTTTTCTGAATTAAACGTGGCTGGCCTTTTCTCAGACTACCCCTTTCACCTTTTTCCTACTGCTTCTGTCTATTTTTTACAGCAGGGTTCTCGGAAAGACCACATAAGCCCAAACCATGTTCCCAGCAGCCAGTGAACTGCCAGTGAACAATGTGATCCCATGTTCTTGTAGATTCTGTCTCCTGGTTCTGAGGCCAGCAGCCTGCCAGGAGTGCTATGCACAGAGTTCATCACATTTCACATAATGCTGTCGTATTCTTCAGGTGACAGTGGCTCTAGCAGATGTTTATTCATGACTTATTTCTTTTGGTTTGGTTTTGGTTTTTTCTATCAGGGAGCTGGCAGGAAGCAGCCAGACACCTGGAGAGGAGTATTGAGATCGTCGAACTGCATCATGGGCCATCAAGTGTAGAAATAGGTCATGAACTTTTCAAGCTGGCACAAATTCTCTTCAATGGGTAAATTTGCTTTCATTCTCTGTCCCTTCCATGCACCACTCTTATGTGTCTGACATGATACAGAACCATAGAATGGGTTGGGTATCATGGCCCTCGGCACCTTGCAGGAGCCTGGCCAGTCTGGCACAGGTACAAAAGGCCTTTACTCAAGTGCAAGTTCATTAACCACATTGGGGTTCACTTACATCTCAAGACTCTCTGGATTGGTTTCTCTGCTTTCTGTCTGTCTATTCTTTTCTTCTCCTGGATCCGTTTATTCCCTGTCCAAAGTTGTTTCACTTTGACAACTAGTCACCCTTGGCGTTTATACCACAGTTGGATAATCTTGCTGACATCTTTTCAAAGAGGGAAATAAAATCCTCTTGTTCTATTTTGCCCCCCTCCTGGCAAGCAAATCCCTTGACAGCTTCTGAAAATCTTCTCACATCACCTCCCTTGAAATGAATTAATTTTAGCGGGAGCTGCAATGAGGAAGTAGCAGGCAGGTACTCAATGTTTTAAGTTTTTGTCCATTCCCTTTTCCCTCCAATGCTCCCTTTGCACGTTATTTGCCTGGTGCCAAAAGGCAGCAGGGGGGTAGGATCTGCACCCATTAACAGGCTTAGGTTTTTGTTGGGGAGGTGTTAAAGGTTGTGCAGATCGAGGAGCTGAATTAAGTATTTTACATACTCTGTTCTTGTTCTCTTCCTATTACAGATTTGCAGTTTCTGAAGCTCTGAGCACGATTCGAAGAGCAGAGGAGATTTTGTCAGTGCACTGTGGTCCTCAGAGTACTCAGATCCAGGAACTACGAGAGATGAAGGCCTGTCTGTTAGAGCTTCCCAGAAGTGTCCTTCAGAGGACTTAATTTCCCTGTCAAAGGAAGCTGCAGTGTGATGTTTCATCAAAGCTAAGTTTCATGTGGTAAGGTAGTCATGTAGTACAAGCTGGAAAAGCATGTGTAACAACAACTTGAATGAAATCTGAATGCTCTTTAGTGAGACTGTTGTAAATAAAATGACTGATTCTAACATGAGGGATGTGTGTGGTATGGTGGGAAAAGTTGCTGTTTAATTTCTGCACGAAGGTTTGAAGCAAATGTTTGAGATGCTTCTGTATGTGTGTGTGTTTCTAGAGCTGTGAATCTCCTGTGTGTGCTTACAAACTTGCAGTCATCCAAACCACGCTACCCTTTATTTCTAATGTGATAAAGCACTTTTCTTGCCAGTGTGAAACATAAGTGGTTGGAATGGGTGAGGCAGCAGTCTGGGAACTGCAAACTTAAAAGCTATAAGAGGGGGCAGCGCAGAACATGGAGGGCTACTAGCACAGACCTGTTGGTGGTGAGAGATTCGGTATTCGGTGTGAACAGTTGGTGTCAGGCTGGAAGACAGGATAGAGAAATCACTAGATGATGCTTGTATATAGGACACAGAACTGCATTGAGGCTCATCTGGGGAAAATGGGAGTGTGAAGGCCTCTGATGTATGCCAGACAATCTTTCAAGGGACAAGACTGGGGCTTGCTGAGATTAATAGCAAAAGCTCTTTTATTGCAGCATGAAGGCATAAGATTTGCAAGTTGTGTCTTTGAGCAGCAGAGCAGGGAGCCAGTATTCCTCCCAATACCACCCATTCCATTTGGGCCCTACCATTGCAGGTTATTGTGAAGGGATCTAAACACTCCTGGGATCCAGGATCTTGCCAATAAAGAGGAGGGTTCCAGTGGTATCTTCTCGCAGTACAAGAAGGAAAGGCCTGTCCACATGATATTCTATGGGGAAAGTCAGGCGAGCAGCATTCGCCACAGGATTTGGTGTGGATCTTTCTCCATCTTCACTAAGCTCCAGAACTGCCTTGTGTTGCACATGAGAAAGCTTAATTGGTTTGGCAGAAATCTTGGTAAAATCAGGTGATGTGAAAAGTGATTGGAGCCCTGGAGGAGAGAAAGACAATTCCATTAGCTAAAAGTAGAGACTGCAGGTCAGGAAGCAGTACTGCTAATGCTGTGATCCAGGAGGACACGTGGCTGCTCTGGCAGAGCTTACTGAGGGTAAGGGTGAGAAGCAGCTTACGTCTATTTGTACTGAGCTTCTCCCTCTCGGTTTCAGAAACATTGTATGAGCTTGGTGGGAAGATCAACAATAAGTTGAGGAGTCCTGAACCAAGGTGGTTTAGCTCCTGGTGAAACCTCCACAGACTGCCAGTGGGACCTAACTAACAACCCACCAGCTTCACGTTCTTCTTAGATCAGGAAGCCACTTGCCCACTGCTTTGAGCCCTGGCCGTCTGTAGAGGATGTGTGGTGTACGTACTTGTCTCCTTTACAGTGTTGCCAAGGGCCTCTTCATAATTCAGCTTGAGTTTGGGCAAGCTTAGCACAGCGTGAACTGTCTTCAGCTCCTTGTCTACATCGTGGACAAACTCAGAAGTAAGGCTTTCCTCAATCAAAGTCATATTCTGAGTCACCTTCGTAGGCAGGAAAAACATGGCACTGATTCCCTCTGTCAGTGGCAGCTGGGCGATCTGGAAGGCCAGTTATAAATAAGAAAGGGTCACATCAATAATGAACAGTTTTACCCACCCCATACCAGACACAAGCCTGAATCTAGACCGCCTGGTGAGCCTTTCCAGTTAACATTTTGTCTTATTCCCTGTTTGCTTTTATTGGATGTGGTGCTTCCCGATCCTTCTGGTGCCCAGGCTTACATATACTTGAGCCATACTCTTTCTGCTATTACATGTCAAGTGTTCTCTTGTGCATGTTGAATGCTGTAATGACCCGCAGTATTGCTTTGAGGGATTCTCAGCAGGAACACCTTTGAGCTCAGGCAACAGTGAAAGATTTGTTGGAAGAGCTAGTGATGGAAAGGTTGGGGAGTGTGCCCTGCCCTTCTTGCCCAACTTAAGGTCAAGTGATACAGGTTAGCAGGACCTGTGCGTTATTTAAATACTGGACTGGAGCCCTGCATTCAGACCTGGAGCCCTCAGCACAGGAAGGACATAGATCTGTTGGAGCAAGTCCAGAGGAGGTCATGGAGATGGTCCAAGGGCTGGAGCACCTCCTGCATGAGGACAGACTGAAAGAGTTGGGGTTGTTTTCCAGAGAGACCTTAGAGCAGCTTCCAGTGCGGGAAGGGTCTCCAGGAAAGCTGGGGAAGGGCTCTTGATCAGGAAGTGCAGGGAGAGGATGAGGGGGGACGGTTTTCAGCTGAAGAGGGGAGATTGAGATGAGATCTTAGGAAGAAATGTTTTGCTGTGAGGGTGGGGAGACCATGGCCTGGGTTTTCCAGAGAAATGGTGGCTGCCCCATCCCTGGAGGTGTTCAAGGCTGGGTTGGATGGGGCTTGGAGCAAGCTGACCCAGTGGGAGATATCCCTGCCTGTGGCAGGGGTTGAGACTGGGTGGGTTTTAAGGTTCCTTCCAACCCAAACCATCCTGTGATTCTATGATTTTATGAGTGCTTGTCACATAGCCATTGTAGGTGCAGGATATTCTAAGAATCAATGTATTGCCTTTCAAAATAGGGGTTGCAAAAGTAGCCTGATGGGAAGAGCAAGGCTGTCCTCTGGAATGGGTTAACTGGTGAGTGTAGCTGAGCCTGTTGCTCAGTCAGTTTAGGACATCTTGTGCAATATTTGCTCTCTGACCTTGCAGTTGAGTTCCGAGTCAAAACCGTATCGAAGTATGGCTTTGGGGTCTGACATCATGGACACCTTCACCGTTCTGCCCTCATCCAGATAAAAGTCCTTCAGGGCTGTCTTCTTGGTGTCAAACTTGGTTTTCCATGTCCCTATTTTTTAAAAGATAAAATGGAAGATTTTCTGGAACAATAGCATATGAAACCAGAATTGTGACTGTGGCTGAGCAATCCTGTGCTTTATAGATACAATATTTGTGCTGTAAGAGTTGAGTGATTATAGAAATGGAAGTAGACAGATTGGACCTACTGATTTACTGCCTCTTTGGGTCCTCCTTTCCATCTGAGGATTGGCTAAATGGGAAATAAAAAACGAAGCCAGTGTATGGGTGGAGCAGCTATTGGGGAGTTGATGTCTACTTATGTAATTACAAAACTATTTTAGAGGGTAACAATTGTGTAAATGCATATGAAGTGCTTTCTCTCCCCACCCTTTATTTTGCTCCTTGTCTCCAAGCAATAATTCTCCAGGACACTGCCTGATAGCATGTTCTAGAACAGCTCTCTGCATCTCCATCCATTCCCTCTGCAGTGGGAAAGGCTGGGTAGCTGAGCCTTCCCTGAATTGCAACATTCTGTCTCTTGCCATGAAGTATTGTGAGCTTAAACTATCTTTTCCGGTCTCTTGCTGCAGACAGGACAAGATTCAGCTTCCCAAGAGTAATAATTTCTCACTCAAGGACTATTTCTGTTCAGGTAGCATGCATTTTTTTCTACTTTACTAAACATTATCAAACACTTTCTTACACTTTGTCTCCTTGGCAGCCTGTTTGCTCTGCTGAAGGGAGTGTTCCCTCACATCTCTTCTAACGTGGGATTATAGACCCAGCACACAGCATTCTTACCCTTGAAGAAAGCAGCCCCAGCAAGGAGAATACTGACATCCATGGGCATGTCCTTCATAAACCGCATAATCCTCCCCTTTGTCTGCTGCCGTACCCAGTTGTTGATTTCTTGGAGGTCTAATTGGGTATTGCCGCTTAGTGCCCTCAAACGCATCTTGTAGGACTTCTCTAACTGGCTGTGAAAACCAGGCTTCACCCTCAGTCCTGGGAACAAAGAGATCAATATTGCAGCTAGCTCCCTTATCCAAACAATCTCAAGGCTGCAAATTACAATCCAAAGCCTGGTAGGAGTTCTCTCATAAAACATCGGTGGCTGTCTGTACACGGAAACCTGCTTTGAAGAAGGAGGAAACTGATCCAAATCCTAATGCCACCCATGCTGGTGTATGTGATAACTCCCTCCTGAAAAGTAAAGAGGGGAGATAAAAACAAAAGGTTTGGACACAGCTATTCCTACATCAGTCTTTCTTCTTTCTCCAGCTCACTTTATGAGCACAGCTTACTCAATCTATTGGATTCCTGGAACCAGTAGGTTCCAAAAGATAGCTCTTCGCTTTCCCAGCAGATATTCATTGCATGCTGAAAGCAGACATTTCAAATAGTTCTGCAAGGAATTAAACAAAGGATGATGGCGGAATGCTGTCACAAGTAGAAAATGTGATTAGTGATTCCTGGAAGCTAGCAACACCTGCCAGGAAACCTAGAGCGAAGGCAAAATTCTCAGCAAGTTTCTTCTATGTCTTTGGCGTGTTAGCTGCTTTATCACCAGTGTCTTTGTGTGCACTCGTGTCTGGTCTTTTATTTATGTGCACACAAATTTTCCAGCCTTTTTCTGGAGCAGAAACAGCATTCCATGCACTGTGTCCTGGCTCAGCAGTATGTCAGAGCCAAGACTGTTAGTCTGCTGTTACTCAGTACATTCTACTTGCTGCAACTATTTAGGTACATTTTGATAAAGGGGAAGAAGAGCTTTTACTTTTCTCCAAGATGATACGGGAGGCACTTTTCATGCTCTTCTCTGGTCCAGTCACGCTGGCCAGTAGGTCTTTGTAAGTGTTGTGAACCTCAGCTTTGTTAAGTAGATCATAGAAGAGAGCGCGAGAAATCACATCTTCTGTTCGTTCTCCGGCCCCTGCCGATGACAAAGCCAATGGTATGAGGGGAGGCCTGGCAAGCCTAGCAGTGCATGAGGAAAAGGGACAGGAACTCACCAAGCGAGAGACC
The DNA here is from genome assembly GCF_017976375.1 of Cuculus canorus. Classification (NCBI taxonomy): domain Eukaryota; kingdom Metazoa; phylum Chordata; class Aves; order Cuculiformes; family Cuculidae; genus Cuculus; species Cuculus canorus. The sequence continues at coordinate 5,437,782 of NC_071420.1, forward strand.
AGAAAGGGCAGTAGCCAGGCTGAACGGAGACAGTAGCACGTTGGCAGTGGCTGTGCGGCTGGATTGCTGACGGTACAGGTCATAGCCAAAGTTGGAGACTGCAGCTGCCAGCTTGTTTACAGGGCTCTTATAGAATGGATCTTCCTCTTCGGCCTCGCCAGCGTTTGCTCCATCAGCAGTGGCAGGGTTCTAGCAGGTACAGGGAGCGCTTTGGTTAGACTTGCAGTTTACAAGGGCGGGTGCAGCTGGGATAAAGGTTTCAAAGGCAAGCAACCACAGATACTCCCCTATGATCCACAGAAATGCTGGCTTAATCTTGTTGATAGTGTAGGAACAGTGACTTTACTTTAAAGTATCCCAGTAAAGCTGAAGGCAGCACTTAGATTGGAATCCACTATTCCTGCCTCCCAGTCATCCCCTGATGTAACTAGTGTGGTTTTATCTAGGTAAAGCAGGAGTTAGTCTAATTACGTTGCTAAATAAAATCCTAGTAACTTAGGAGGGTAGTGCTTAATCCTTCCATAAGATACTCTAAAATTAAATTACCTGTTCCACGTATTTGCCCCTCACTCTCTGCTGTTGTCTTCTACTCACCTGCTCAGCAGCCGAGTTCTGGGATCTGCTTGGGACAGTTAAGAGACCCAGGAAAAGGAGAACCACTGGAATCTGCATGCCTGAAACTAGAGTAAGAACATGACCGAGGTAGTTTGAGCAACCGAGCGAATACATCTCTGCCACTACTGTACCTGGTTGTGACAGAAGCTGCAATGACACATGCTGCTTGTCCTTTCCGATTGTGAAACACACACTTGATCTCAGCTGGGTTTTCTTCTTTCGCAGTTTAAAGTGTTCAGCCAGCCTGACCCCAATGACTTTGACACTGGGCAAGCACACATCAGGGTGTGCCTGAGCGCAAAAGCAGATGTGTGTGGCCCAAACCATGCTGATGATGGCAGTTACTGAGTGCCAAGGTCCAGAAAAGCATTAAATCATATCTTTGGAGTTTCAGACTTCCAAAATTCAGTACTTCAGCATTTAGAAAAGGTCACAAATACATTTTGTTGAATGGGGCAGAAGACAAACTGGTTACTGCCCTGCTACGCCAATTACCTGCTTCAGGCAGTAGTTAGTCATGTTTCTTGTGTCTGGAACGCTGTGCAGCCTGTACGAATCCTTTGCTTCTTATTTGCAATTTGATAAAGTAAAAGTAGAAGAGCTTTCTTAAAAGACAGTAAGAAAAGCAGCCAGGAGTAGATACCTAGTGCTGGGGCAGATCTAGAGAAGAGGTGAAAGACAGAGCTTGGCTTATTCAACATTTCTCATGGGAGTGGGAGAAAAGTACCAAGTTCCTCCAAGCTGTTAAGCTTCTTCCTTCGATGGAATCCACTTCTAATCACTCTGGTGCTGGCATGCGTGTCCCTTCCAGACAGATCTGTCTGGTCACAATGGCAGTGTGTAACCCAGAGTTTCACTGTGGGTAAACAGGAGCTGCTGCAGAAGTGTCGTGGCCCTGCGCGCAGATGCCACCGAGGCCAGTCTGAAGCAATGTTTATATATATTCCCAGAAATTAAAGGAAGAGGGCTGTATTTAACTAACCCCTGTGATCCAGGCACCCAGTGAAGCTGAAGAAAGAACATGTGTTTCAGATTAACTTCAGCTGTAAAGAAAACATGCCTGCTGGTAGAAATACAACTTAAAGCCACGTGGCTACAACAGCTCTAGTTCAGGACCTAGTGTGTTCAGACAGAGGTTTTACTTCAGTGAAAGACAGTTCACTGTTTCCCTTTCCTGATAAAACCCTTTTCTGCTGGAGGTGGTTCTGCCTGGGAGAAGAAGGTGTCACAGTGGAGGGTTTAAGTTTTCATCTATATTTAGACAGTGTAACACAGAAGTGTGCCCTCATTTCCCTGTGCATTTGCATCCCGTGACCTGCCGCTCTCCTAGCTGTCATGGAGATGAAGTATAGAATCAGAATCATAGAATGGTTTTGGATGGAAGGGACCCTAAAGCCTGTCTAGTTCCAGCAGGGACACCTCCCACTGGATCAGGGGCTCCAAGCCCTATCCAACCTGGCCTCGAACGCCTCCAGGGTTGGGGCAGCCACCACTGCTCTGGGCAGCCTGGTGCAGAAGGTTGTATTTTGGTGCAGAAGAGGTGTATCAAGAGGATTTACTACACTGGAACAAACAAATGTGTTTGGGGGTGTGATAGTGGGTGTGATGTTGGGATTGCTCGTATCGTTGCAGCTTTACAACAAATGGGGACCACATGGAAAGAGAGATGACAGAAGCCTTGTGCGAGTCTAACTTAAACAGGTCTTAGCAAGGGCTTTATGAGTACCAAGCAATATTCTTGCACGCTGAGTGGAAGAGGTTTGGCCCAGTCTAGTTTAGAGATGAAGGTTTTCCATGGAGCATAACCTTTTCTCTGAAATATAATCATCTCAACCTCTGCTTCCAGCTACACTGAGCTCTGGGGAGCATGGGAGCGGAGATTGGTTTTGCAGAATCGTATTGTTTTTGCCAGTACTGTCACTAGCTTCATATTTCCCAAACTTTGCCAAAAAGCCATTTCCATTTTAGAAAGACAAAGCCTTTTGCGTTTGAATTGGCCTGAACATCTGGATTCTATTTGTCTGTCTCTCAGCGCACAGCCAAAAACTCAGAGAAAAGAATTTAGTTGGAGCAGAGGTGGGATGATTTCAGGCATGATATTGAAATCTGTGGCTGCCTTTAAAGAGGAGCAAAGAAGCAACAGTGTGCAACGAATATGTGATGTTACAGTCAGGAAGGTACAAGAAGAAAGCTTTGAGAAACGAGCTGAGAAGGAGCTTTGTGTTGGGAGTTGTCTATTTGCGAAGGCCTGCAGGTGCAAAGGACATAGTTTGCTTTCCATCTATAGTGGCACAAGTCTCACATCATTTATAATACTTCTGATTTTAGGGGTGCTAAGAAACATCACCCACGAGTTGCTGTCATTGCTCCTCCCCACAGCACTAACTCCTTCTGTAGCGTTTTGCAACCACTAACTCTAGGAGATTAGGTTATCACCAAAATCATTACCATCACAAAGAAAAAGCATGTTCCCAGCTGCAACACAGGATACTGGAAGGTCACAAGCTTACCCCGCTTCCCAAGCACAATTCAGAGGCAAAGAGGTGCCCAAGGATGCTGGTGGCTCCCAACCCTTGGTGAGATCCCTCATTTTATGGGAATCCCACCTCTTAACACCTGCTGAAGAACAGGTCTTCCCATTTCCCCGGTCCTCTGACTGCTCCCCAGCCTTAGCCCCTGCTCTCTGCTCCCCTCAGTGCTGGCAGTAAGCAGGATGAGCTGCCCCTTACCTCGGGCTCCTCTTGGCCACTGCGTCTGGACGGTGCGAGTTTGGGACAGTGTGAGCTTGGTGCAGCCACATCTGCTTTTTTGCTGCTTCCCTCAGCCCAGCCTTCGGCAGGCTTCAGGTTACAGCTTCCCAGCGCTCTCTTAAAGTGCTCTGCTCCCATTTTCTGCTGCTGTCGCTGAATTGCTCTCATTTTTTAACCCTGCCTTCCAAAACCAATCTGCTCCTTGTGATAAGGACGGTCCAGCAGGTAAAGAACAGGACAGAGAGGGAAACACTCTCTGCCTGCAGTTTTGCTGGGGGTCGCATGCGGGGGTTTATTCTGTCTTGGAGGCACCGTTAATGCAGCACTTTTTTATGGATTTATGTCCAAGATTTAATGGGGAGACTTGTAAAGTGGAAGCAGGATTCTGTTACTGTTTAAAGCAGTTAAGGGGAAGATGTTCACAAGTGGCTCTATCCAGTGATAGTTACTAGTTAACAAGAAGTTACCGTGATTAACTTAAAAGTTTTTGGCCCAAATCAGAGAGAGTAAAAAGCCAAAGACTCTTGGTAAAAAAGATTAATTAACAGAACACTATAGGAACTTACAGAATGATAAATGATCTGGAGAAGGGGTTTCATTGTTTTTTGTGGTAGAAGACTCAGAGAGTGCCCAACAGCGCGCGTTGAAATCAAGAGCGTATTTTTCATAAGAATGAAATTTTAAATCTCGTTGTAACCAGATACTGCAGAAGATGAGATGAGTAGATCTTAGGGGAAATACCCAACCTAAATTAGTGGAACACAGCTCCATTGAAGCTAACAAAGCTCAAATGTAACGGCAGACCCAGCAGCTGGGCAGTTGGTTTTCCTTGTTCCTAGTCATTCGTGGGGTTTTTTTTCCCCAGCCATTTGTTACTGGCTACTGGGAGAGCGAGGATACTGGGCTAACTGGACCAGCTAGCCTGATCCAGGGCAGCTGTTTGCCTACTTGGAAATGCTGAAAGTAAATTGTAGTTAGTAATGCCAGTGTCCCCAGTTTCAGTTTGCAATGAAACATCTCCTTGCCGCTAGCAGGTTCTGGGGAGTTACTCACGCGTGCTGGCACTGAGCTCATCCAGTCCCTCAGCAAAGTGGAAGGGATGGGTTTTGAGAAGCATTCGCTGCTGTATTTGCAAGCCAGAAAAGCAGATCAGGTGGTCGGCCCTGTGATGAGTCAGTGCTTCAAAGGTGACCCTTCCTAACAAGTAGAGTAACAGCTCTGCTTTCAACTGTTTCTCAGCTTGCTGTGTGAGAAGCTGTCTGCAGAGAGACGTTTGTACTTGTTAGTCCTCTATCATCAGCCCAAGGATGAGGGTGTTGGCTCTGATATCTTCTGGTGCTTTTCATCTCTCTTTGATACCTTATTTGTGGTATTAAAATCTTTTTATGGAAGGACCACTAGGGAAGGTTTTACATCTCATCTGTATCTTCAAATGAAAGCCCATCTCTTTGAAAACAGGTTTGTTTTTAACCCAAGTAAATCAGCGTGGCAGTTGCATAGAATGTTATTACAGACCAAAGCAAGCTTCGTTCCTACAGGTGAAGGGCATCCCTGAAACAATGCATTATACTCACCTGATGAGGTGCAAGGGCTTAAATCAGCTGTGTTACATCAACACAAATGTTTTAGTGTTCTAGTTTGGGTTCAAGATGCTGTCTGAATGGTGTTCACCTCTGCTGTGGAAGTTTTGACCATGCTCATATGAATTTGCTCTTGTAAGGGAAAAAAAATACATCTAATATTAAAGATATTGAGGTTTATTTGATATTCTCAGCCAGTGGTGCAGATGAGCTGTAGAGCAGATGCCTTGTGCCAGTCGTGTCTTCAGAACAGAGCTCAGTCAAAATGAAAGCTGAGTAATGCAAAGGGGAAATTCTGGACCAGAAACATTAATGTTAGTTTGCATTTTACAAACTGTCTCTTCGGCAGAGTGAAAAAGAGTCTTAAGGTTGGTGTAACTGATAATTTGTTGAGAGGTTGTGGAAGGCTGCTGTGCTGTCAAATTGGATGAAATTAATAGTTTGACAGGAATAGCCTGGAGGAGGAGGAATGACAGAGAGATAGAAAATGGGAAATGAGAACCAAGCTGTTCAGGAAACTGAGAATGGGAGGGTGGACTTTGTAGAAGAGGGGCAGCTGGAGGGCAGAGACATAAAAATAAAGACTTGCACTTCAGATCAGTGACCTTCCAGTACCTGAAGAGGGCCTACAGGAAAGCTGAGGAGGGACTTTTTAGAAGGGCATGGAGTGAGGGGGACTGGCTTTAAACTGGAAGAATGCAGATTTAGATTGGACATTAGGAAGAAATTCTTCACAATGAGGGTGCAGAAGTCCTGGCCCAGGTTGCCCAGAGCAGTGGTGGCTGCGCCATCCTTGGAGGTGTTCAAGGCCAAGTTGGATGGGGCTTGGAGCCCCTGATCCAGTGGGAGGTGTCCCTGCCCATGGCAGCGGGTGGAACTGGATGGACTTTGAGGTCCCTTCCAATTGAAGCCGCTCTGTGATTCTGCACAGGCTGCAGCACAACAGGGTGGGATTCAGGAGGTTAGGGCTGAGGCTGCAGTAGCCAAAGCAAGACGTACCTAAGGCATGGGGTGGTATTTCTGAATGTCAGGAATGAGTCCATATAAATAAATGAGCTAAAATGTTCCCTGTGGGCTAGAGCTATGCCCTCGTAGCATGGCTGGATTCTTGTGGGTTTACTTGTTAAAATTACGTGGCCCTATAATTACACTCTCATTTTGAAGAGTACATGTCGTCGCATCGGTTAGAGGGGTAGACATTATCTTTAGCCGTTCTTCCCCTTTTAGACTGTAAGAAATGTGTAATTGCAGGTTTGAGCTAGGACTTTTTATTCCCCAAAGTCTCCTTCATCCCCGAAATTCGTGGTTAGTGAGTCAGTCCTTCTCTTATTCCAGCAGATGGTGCAGACTATTCAAGGACGGAGGCTTCCAGAAGCATTCTGCTCCTTCCTTTGAGGGAAGGCAGACTTCCCGAGTGAGGAAAACACTGCCAGAAGGATGGCCCTTGTGCTCTCTAACTGCTGTTTTGCAAAAACAGAGCACCATCCTTTTTACCCAGAAGCTAAGGGAGTTCGGAAGCAGAATCTACTATGGACAGCAGTTGTTTGGTACAGAAATAGCTGCAGCGTGGCAGGCTATGGTGAGTTAGACTAATATTTTTAAGTGGTAGAATGATTTGGTTGTGTGGAGCATTCACGAGATTCTTTCATAGTAGCTGATATCGGACATGCACGGCTACCTCAGAACAAGAACCCAGGGGAGCTGTGGCCATCTCAGAAAAAAAGGAAGCTGTAACGGGACATTGCCTCTTGCCAAAACAGGGCAAAAGCAGTCATGTTCAGCTACAGGTGTCAAAATCTACCCCTGCCTGTCCCAACCGTCCGTGGCATTGTGCTGTGGGTATCGCAGTAGAGGAACAAACCACAGACAGCAGGTGCCAGCTCAGCACCTTCGAACCTCCTAGCAGATGTCAGCAATGGTCAGGTTTTGCCCAAGAGAAAGGTTAAGGACTGGCACATTCCTTCTTATCACTGCCGCTCACAGGCAAAGCACTCTCCTGTCCCTGTGCCACTGCACTCACCCTAATTCAAGGAATAATGTCCGTTTCACAAAGCCAGCTCTGCCCTAGTGAGTGTTCCCTGTATGCTCTGCAGCTGAGATGCCCAAAGCTTACTGGACTTGGTCCTTGAACAGTCTTTACAGAGCAGCCATTTCACCTTACGGTCCCTGTTGTTCTCTGTGATGAGGTGTAGCAAAAAGCAGATCCTCTGGAAGAGCCCCTCTTATCTTTCCATCTATCCCATCCAGACGTTTATCCTCCCAATCTCTGCAGTTATTTGAGTTGCACACCTTTTTCCTTTCTCTGTTGGATCTTTCAATGCAATGCCTTAAGCAAATGTATTCTGCTTTACTCTTTATTATTCTGCCAACATAAAAATTACTAAAAAACACTTAATAAAATATGTCTCAAAAATTCTAGCATTACCCAAGAACCTAGAGTTTCCCAGGGAAAGGGCTGGAGATAAGGATTCGGAGGGCTTTTCCCATTGCAGACCCTCCTACATCAGACCCCAACAGCTGAGAAGGGGGAAAAAGGGCATCTTTGAGAAGAGCTTGTGCCTGGAATTTGCTGTGACACATCCTAGAGAAGACGGCTGGTTACTAGTCCAGTTGATCTAGAGGTTATTTTCTAGATGGGTACAGACGGTTTTCAGAGGAACACTTTGAGGGAAACGTGTTCACAGGAACTGCGGAAGGAAGAACCGTATTAATATCGCTGGCTGTCATCCAAGCTGCCAGATGCTAATGATGATTCCAGGCTACGGGGGACTCTAGTAAGAGCTTAATAAAGATTCTAATAAGAGTCTGGGGACAAGGAAGTCTCCTTTCCAGGACTGAGAGCTCTGGAAGGGAAATCCAGGCAAAGCAAGCTTTTCAGGTTCAACAGAGGGGAACCCCGAACTGGAGAAGCTTGTCAAGGCTGGAATGGGCTATCCCAGGACTGGTCTCTAGGGATCCATAAAGGAAAACAGCAAGGGATTGCCTCCTGTGGCCTTGGAGGGAGGTCTCCAAGGACAGGAGGCCTCTCTTAGCTGGTCCAAAGGGTCAGGTAGCAGTCCCGGAACACTTAGGCTCTGCTCTTATTTGGGCATGGGGTACTCATTGACATCTGTTGCTCCACTTGAGTCCCGTGGGTCTTTCATCTGGGGAGCAGTGTTGGAGTTAGGGTTCTGGACACTGCCGATAAAAAGCGGGACGCCTGTTTCATCATCGAAGATAATGAAGACAAAGGGCCGGTCAAGGCTGAAGGCAGAGACCGAGCGTGAAATCGCGATGTTGGTAGCAGCAGATGCTTCCACCCCATCTTCTTTAAGCTCCAGGGTAGACTGGTGCTGGATGCTGGATACGAAGAGAGGCTCATCTGTGATCTTCTGGAGATCTGGGCTTGTGAACAGTTCCCGGAGGCCTGCAGAGAAATGAGACTGAGTTAACCTCCCTCAGTTGGTGTCACCAGCTCTGATTTTTCTCCAGGCTGTTGAAGAAAGCAATTCCTTATTCTGTTGCTGCATGTTTTGTCCATGATGGGGGACTGGGGAACTGGCAGGCAATGACAACAAACGCTGCAGTCCAGCCAGGTTCCCTAGTCCCGATCTGTATGAAGAGCTTAGGTTGCCAAAAGCAGAACAGTTTTCACAAGCTTTGTCTGCTTCTTTTAGAACAGTAGCATAAGAACTTAAAGCCTTCCTTCAAAAGCAGCAGCAAGCCTGAAGGCTCCTCCTTGCTTGGCTGGAAATGCTTTTACGGAGATTATTTTTTTAAGCAGTTCTGCAAAAACAAAGCAAACTCAATTTATTCTCCTCTGGAAATGCAGTGCACAGTAAGCTTTCCATCACAGGTTTTGTGATCTGCATTCTCTCTGCTGGCCACCTCTATGTCCTGAACACTAGGTTGAATGACAAAGTGTGAGGTAAAGGTTGGTGCATGGGAGGTCGTTGGTTTTGGCTACAAATAAGGGAATAGGAAGAACTTGTAAAGCTTGTGAGGAACTGTGAATGCTGCTCCCTCTATAGTATCATCTTGTTGGAGCTAAACATTTGGTGCTAGGCAAGCAAAGAGTGAGAAGGATGAGAGGAATAAGAGAGGAAAGAGTTTGGATGGTATCTGGAGCAAGCTGTGAGGCACAGCTTTAGAAACAAGGATGGCAGTTTTTAGTGTCAGCGAACAGATGTCGTATAGATGGATGAGCTTCACTTATTCTGTGCAAGTCCTTACCCATTTGACTGAGAACCTTGTTGAGCTCCAGCTGGTAGTCCAGTTTTATTTTGGGGATCTTCACTGCGGTGGGTACCTCTTTGGGGAAAAGCCTGCAGAGCTGTTTGTAAGGGATGTTCTCCAGCACGTGAGAGGTGTTCCACTTATACTGGTTTGGTACAATGACCACAAAACTCATATTGGTCTTAAAGGGAAACTTGGCCACCTGGAAAGAAAACCAACCGGAATAATTTATGTAAGAGGAAGGAAAGTCCAGGAAGTGATACTTTGAATATAGTCTTTTTTCTAACTGGTCTACAGAGCCTGTTTAGCTGTCGGATTAAAACATCCTGGTGGGAAGGAGGTATCTGATTTCTTCAGGGGAGAAAGTTTGTTGGAATAACAGTGTTAGATTGTAGTATTTAGCCACTGAAAGCTTGAACACACAGTAGAGTAGAAGTCCACATGCACAAACTTCGTACGCATTCTGGTGGGAGCTGTGTTCATAGAATCATGGAATGGTTTGGGTGGGAAGGGACCTAAAGCCCATCAGTTCCACCCCCTGCCATGGGCAGGGACACCTCCCACTGGATCAGGGGCTCCAAGCCCCATCCAACCTGGCCTTGAACCCCTCCAGGGATGGGGCAGCCACCACTGCTCTGGGCAACCTGGGCCAGGGCCTCCCCACCCTCACAAGAAAACATTTCTTCCTAAGATCTCTTCTCAGTCTCCCTTCTTTCAGCTGAAAAACATTCCCCTCATCCTGTCCCTGAATTAATTCCTTTCCATATTTCCTCATTTTTCTAAAACTCGGGGCTTTAAAACTCTATTAATTCCCACTTAGTGGGAATATCTCTTTATGGCTTTTCCTATATATTGAGAGTGGAGGACCAACATTCTTGCTAGATGCAAGGACAAGGGATGCTTATTAAACTTTTGTGTGTGATGCCTGTTAAAGACAGTTGGTCTTTGAAGGGAATACTTGCAGTCAGTGAAATACCATAGCAAGAGGAAATTGCAATCAAAACTTGCAGTCTAGTGGCCTCCTACCTGAATGTCCTGGGGCTCCAGTGTGAACCAGCTCAGGGAGTACTTCTGGGCTTTCATCATCTCAACTGGGACAACAAATCCGTTGTCAAGGTGGAATACATCTGGCCCAGTGAAGCTAGCATCAAACTTATTCCTCCAAAACCCTATCAAAATACAAGTTTAGAAATCCAAAAAGTTAAATTTGGGAAGGAAACCTGAAACTGCCTCGCTGACGCTCCTCTTATCATGAGTTCACCATCAAGCAGATAATGACCAGGCAAGCAGAAATACAGCAAAGAGAAGTCAGTACCAAGAGCCCTAACAGCAGGAAGCTCTTACCTTCCAGAGAAGGACTATGGAGTAACAAAAAGAACGCAGATTAATCCCCGTGCCTCAGCGTGGGAGATTACTGAAGGCTATGAAGATAAAGTATGGATGTTTATACTTTGAAACATGAAAAGCATTGCCTTCCTGCTGCGTAGGGTAAAGCAGCGCTCCAAGACCAAGCTAAAACATTCGCAGATTCACAATGGAAGTGTTTGGTTTGTGTTTGGATGCAGCACCCTCGGGGAATGAAAAAAGGAGGATATGCCTGACCCCTATGCTGCAGTCAGAAGGAAATCCACAGGCGTTGGCTCTGAGCTCTGTGGTTGCGATGGACTGAGTTGCATGTGCCCTGGGTAAGATCAGCAGCGATAGGATCCCGAACCAGGAGGCAAAAATACTGCAGGTCCCACATGCTGCATTCTGTATCTGCTGTCAAGTAACTTTTTTAGCACATGTGAAACAGTTGAGGATAGTTACTGTAAAGAAATCGAAGCAAGAGGTACGGCAGATGTACGAGAAAAGACCAAGCAGATTGACTAGCAGGAAGGAGTGAGAAGAGATGCCATTCGGCTACAGCATGTGCAGAAAATGAGTAGTTTTCTAACTACTCCTCTGAAAAAGTAAGGCCTGTGGAGCTCACCGTGGAAATGGATTGCATTGAGCAAAAGCATCACTGTGCTGGCAGGGAGCTGCTGTAGAAAGGTGGGTATTTGCCCATGAGTTGCTTCCTTTATCCACTTGTTTATGGCCACAAGGTCATCCTCGCTGATCCCAGAAAGGGTCATGGGCTTTGCTCCGTAGAATTTCTCTGAGTCCTCCAGGAACTTCTCTTTCACCTCAAATCCTGGCAGAGGGGGAGAATGCTACATGAAGTCATCAGGCATTGAAAATAAATACATTTTGTGGCTCAGCCGGTGGCGTGACCCTGTCCTGGGAGGAGTGCTCGGGGAAACAGAGACGTCTTCTGGTACAGCAGCATGGTTCCATCACTCTCTGTTGTCGGGAGTTTTATTCTACACCAGTGCAGACCCTCCCACACCAGCACTCACCTTTCTGCAGGTACAGACGTGATGCAAGGCTGAGGGTGGATTCTGTGAGCCTTCTGCGAAGGGTGCCCAGCATGCGGTGCAGACAGGGCACCGACTCCAGATGCATCACCTGCAGCAAATGCTTCTCTGTCTGGTTTGCTGCTCCTAAAAAGCAAAGTCAAATGCCTGTTAGGTCCCCGTTAATAACAGAGACATCACTCTAGCTGATCCTGTTAGAAACATCCTGTGCCTTACAAAAACATCCTGTTAGAAACATCCTGTGCCATTCTCAGGAGAAACCTGAGAGTGGGAGCCTCAGCAGGGCCACGGAGGGCAGCTTCAATCTTAGTCGTACCTAATTAAAGCTGCAGGACTAAGATTAAGTGGAAGATGCCGTGTTTGATCTTTGCATTTTGCACATTGGTTCCCAGCGCCTGCAGGAGGGGCACCAGGAAAGGGCAGGAACCAGTGCTGTTATAACTAAGACATTACCCAGTGCCAGGTGAGACAAGGCGATGGCGATGCTGAGTGGTGACAGGATCACATTGGTTCTCTTGGACTCCAGCTGGACCTCTTTCAGGAGATCGATACTGAATCTCATCAAGCCATCTGCTAGCCTCTGTCTCTTCTTCGAAGTCACCTCACAGCTTTCATCTTCAGCCTCTCCCTCCTCTTCAGAAGAGGCATTTTCCCCAGATGGTTGCTGTTCGTGACAGCCCACGGCCCCAGCTATGGCTTCATCTTCTGAGTTCCACTTGTTCCTTATGCCTGGCGGGGTGGTAGTGAAAGGTAATATGGGTCCATCAATCTCCTGGAAGTTGTCATAGGTAAAGTCTGCCAGATCTGCATTCGGCAGGGTTGAGATGGCTCCCAACGGAGCAGACTGTACAGCTCCACCACTTTTCACATCCTGGGGAGAAACAAGAAGGATAGTGCTGGGAAAGCAGGGCAATACCATCCCTCGTGGGCTTTACTGCATATCTAAGTGGGTTGAGAAAACTCTCCAGCTTCTCTACTCTGGCCATGTATTCACTCTGTTTTTCTGCTTTCTCAAGCCTTCTAACCTTGAGGTTACAAGCACCTCAATGAGTTTGGAAAACAGAATATATTCTATCTTGGGAAAATGGACTGAGTGAGGATCTTGCAGTGGTTCCTCCTGCTCCCAGGGCCTGCCTCAGACATATGGACCCAACAGGCATGCTTTGAGGGCAGGAATCACCACATTGGCCTGTGCCTTCACTGTTTATAGATCCATCATCTTCAGCCTGGATTCCACCATCTCCTCCCACACATTTTAGGATCTGCCTCACACATTGGTCAGCACCCTCTACTTCTCTCACAGCCTGGATCCATCTTGGCTCCAATCCTCCTCCAGGCATCTGTTTCTTCTTCACTTGTCTGTTCTATTCCACCCCTTTTCTCTCCAAATTCCTCCTTTTCCAGTTTTCTAAGCTTTAGCCTATAGCACTGCTGCTACTGTCCCTGCATTTGCATGGTCTTAAACACATGCTTTCTTCCTCAGATCTCTGTTCCCACCGCATCCAGACGGCAGGAATGCTGCACTGTCGAGCCAGGCTCGATGGGTGGCATCGGCTACGGGTCCTTTCTCCCCGTCACCCTCAGAACCGGTTGTTTTCCTCATCAATCAGAAATGAAATAATCCACCTGCCAGTCCCTGTACACCCCAGCTCCTGATGTTTACTCTGTGTGCTGCCAAGTTATTCAGGCCAGAGCTTTCAACACGGAGGAGCACAGCGTTGGCAGGAGCAGTGGGTGAGGTGGGGAGGGGAGCTTGCACAAAGATGGTCTTTCTCATTGTGCTGGCGCTGCTAGATCGCACTGCCTGGACTCATCCTATCTTAGGATAAACTGGAAAACCATCGCGAATACCGCCACTGCTTACCTTCAGCCTCCCGTCTTTATCTGGGAAGAGGCGCTTTTGCTCAGTGGCGTATGTCGAAGAAAACTATAGCGGGGGAAAAAAACCAAACCAACAAAGAAACAAAGTCAGATCCCAGAGGATTTCATCTCAATTTCCAAAGTCAGTCTTTGCTTCCACTCCTAACGCATTCCCAAGGGTCAGAGGCTGGCACCAGCGTGGCAGTAGCAGTTCTGGTGTGGCCACAGCACTGGCAGGGTGTTAGGATGCAGACCCAGAGGTGGTGAAGTCCGTGCTGGGGAGGTGGGAGTGAGCAGGACTGGGAGAGACTGCGGATGCTGGGTTTATTTAGAAAGGGACCAGGTCAGAAGGGTAGAAAATAATGTATCCTCTAGGGAGCGAGCAGGGCGTTTTTGCAATCTTAGATCTGTTTGGGATCCCGATTTAAAGTGGGAGGAAAAAAAAAGAAAAAAACTATTATTAAACAATCTCCCGTTAACCCCTGGTCACGGTCACCAAATGCAGCTGAAGCCAAGTTCCCAAAGATTTTCCACATAAATCCACTTGAATAATGAGACTATCCACAGCTATATTAGACACCTTGCTGCACTGGGGCACAGGCTGAGCCCAAAGCAGAGGAGCAGTGTCCTCCACTGATTAAGGTTTCTGCGCAGAAGCATCAGGCAGTATCTGCCCCACGGTCTGGTGCAGAAGAGCCACCTCGCTCCTCTTGCCCTTTGCTGTCTGGGGAGAGGGCTGTGCTCCCACCACAGAGCTTCCCGACATCACCAAAGCAAAGCAACTTACCCTCAGGTGACTCTGCAGAGCAGACAGACAGAGCAGTGACAGACCCCAGAGGAACACCATGTTTCTGGAATAGAAGAACCAGCAGAGAGAGAAGTTATTTCCAGCTGCCTGGCAGCAGCAAGCTGAGCCCGTTCAGGTCTACAGGGAGAAAATTATCAACCTGGCCAAACAGGTTGGCGCAGGAACTTGCAGAAAGCGAGAGGGAGATGAACAATGCTGCAAAGAAACAACACAGGATCCTGAATCCAATGCCAAGACAGCGAAATCAGAGAGGAACAGACCCGTGCTGGAGCAGAGCTGTAACCCAACAGGCTCCTACACAATGCTCTGTTGCTCAGATCCTGACTTCCTGACCTCATCGCCCTCATTTCTCTGGATTGCAAATGGTATTTCCCTAATCAGTCCTGCACACACGGTGCCTCTGGAAGAAAACAAGAGCCTCTGCTCTTTGCCCACGCAAACCACTGAGGGGCTGGCACAGCATCCTCGGCTGTGCCCCTGGCTATTGGGAGAAGGGGTACAAACCTGCCTCAGGGGGCTGCAGGCACTCAGCAAGTGCTGTCTGGGAGGGACTCTGCAGGTAGAAAATGTAATAGCAGAGCAGTTTCTCAGCAATATGTCCTGGAACAGAGAGTCCTCCCCTTCCCAGCACTCACCTTTCCTCTTTGCTGGCAAAGCCAGCCTCTCCACCCCCACGCTCCGGGACAGTGGGAGCAGGGCTTCCAGGGCCATCAGTAAACCTTACCCATTCCCTGGCCACTGTTTCACTTTTCCCAATCAAACAGAAATGACTTATCATCTTCTTAACACATGGCCTCCATGCCAAAGCCCAGTCCTCGGCACAGCTGCCATACACGTAATTCGTGGGTCTGCTTTCCACTCTCCGAGCAGTCCCTGCTTTGACCTGAAACTGTTGGGCTGCCACCCCAGTTGCCGAGTGAAAGAAGCAAAACTTGAGGCCATTCTATTCTTCCTCCTCCCTCACCTCAAATCCTGCAGGCACATACAACCCCGAATAGCCCTTTTCTCCCAGATTGTCCCCATCCTTTAACCCTCTGCCAAATTCATCCCCCTCTCCTGCAGAGGCACTCTTGTTTATTGGAGAAACCCCTATTTACTGTCAAATCCCCGTTCATTTGCCCCTTACCTGCAGTTTGTGTCCGTGTTGGAGCTGGCACCTGCTGTAGCCCAGCTGAGAGCTCTACGTGGGGCAAGCGCTGTCTCTTTTCCAGCCCACCCCTCCTACCCGCCGGCTGCGACCTTCGGCACCACCCCCTGTTTGAGAATTTGGCAGGCAAATATTGACCTACAGCATCCGGTTAAACATTTGTTTGGGGGAGATGCTCTACCCTCAAGACAACGTTAACAACGGAGTTTCCCAGCTCCAAAACTCCCATCAGCAAGCAAGGTCTGTTGTTCCCAGTAGTGGCTCTGCTTTCCACACACTCCCTGTGCTGGGAATATCCTCTTTTATTCATAACCTTTAGTGAAAATATAGGGTTTGGTATTCATCTCCACAGGGCTCGCTCTGGTTTTGGACTTTCCTTTGCAGAAAACTCCAGGCATTTTCTTCCTGCATCCCAGCGGCTTCTGCTGCAGCAAGCAAGGAGGCACTGGTTTTAGCAGATGGCTGATGCTCAAGGCCCCATGGCCCCATAGTGGAGCAGGAAACAGCGATGCTCAGGCTGGGCTGAGCCAAGAGCAGCTGGTACTTCCGCCGGGGCACAGCACGCACCACTGTGACACTGAGAGAGTTGGGGTTGTTCAGCCTGGAGAAGAGAAGGCTCCGGGGAGACCTTAGAGCAGCTTCCAGGACTGAAAGGGGCTCCAGGAAAGCTGGGGAGGGGCTCTTGATCAGGGAATGAAGGGACAGGATGAGGAGGAATGGTTTTCAGCTGCAAGAAGGGAGATTGAGATGAGATCTTAGGAAGAAATGTTTTCCTGTGAGGGTGGGAAGGCCCTGGCCCAGGTTGCCCCAAGAAGCCGTGGCTGCCCCATCCCTGGAGGTGTTCAAGGCCAGGTTGGATGAGGCTTTGAACACTCTGATCCAGTGCCCATGGCAGGGGGTGGAACTGAATGAGCTTTGAGATCCCTTTCAACCCAAACTATTTTGTGATTCTGTGAGGCTCAGGACAGGCAGCACTCGAGCTGTTCCATCCTGCATGGTTTTGTGCCACGTGCAGAAGCAGTGGTGATTCTTTGCAGCTCTGCCCACGTCCTCAGTGTGAGAGGAGTCACTAAGGAGCAGTGGGAGATGCTGATGCAATTGCAGTGCTTGCGGCCATCCTTTCCTTGGTTCCCAAACTCACCACAGACAGTGGGAAGAGGTGGAAAGGACACAGGTCTGAGCTCTGCAACCAAAAACTACTTTGAGACATGCTACTGCAACATGGGGAGCTACTTCTCCTCGGAAAGCAGATCTGTGGAGCACAGTCCCACCTTACATCCAGGGCATCTTCACAGCATCCCTCCTCCAGCTCACCCAGGCACACAAGAGGTGCCCAAATGCAGAGCTTTGGCTGCCAGAGCCAGCGAGCTGCAGCCAGCACACCACGCCTGCGCCCCTCCAGCACAGAGCCCACACACCCATCTCTGCTTCTCCTTCAAAGAGTTTATTAAAGTTAATATTTACATCTATTGCAATGGTTAATAGGCAATATGGGACTGAGCGCTCCCCGTGGGCACGGAAGGACAGCAAGGGCTGACTGCTCCCCTCTCTACCCACCCTGGAAGCGGAGGGCAGCCTTCCCAGCCACAAGTGGCTCAGCTGAACCAGCAGCTGGATGGAAGCCATTTCCCCTCCCAGGACAACCCGCAGCATGCTCCTCCTCTGCCCAAGATAAGAGCGTCCCACTCCCGTGATACTGGCTTTAACTGGGATGGATGGGAAAAGGGCTGCGACAGAAGTGAGGCAACTGCTCCTATGGTGGGGTCAAAGAGCGCTCTTCTTGCCTTTGGGGTGGGAACAGACGGTGGTGTCCCAAAGGGAAGGTCAGGAGACCATGCTGGATGATGCCCTGTGGCTCTCACCCTACAAGGGCAGGAGGGGACAAAACCAAGCACGTTTTTGCTGTCCTGTCTTCCCCAGGAGTCTGACCAGCACAAAGGAGAGGATTAGAAGAAGGATTTCTTGAGAAACACTGCCAGTGCGTGGCACGTCGTGCATTCCTCACCCCTTGGGTAATCATGGGATGCAGTGCTGCCAGGGCAAGAACCAGCGACAATCAATCCCTACCCTGCTGCTCCAGGAGCCAAAATCTTCATGGAAGTATCTAGTTCTGGCCTCCCAAGAGGGTAACATTCCCATCCCAAACTGTCCTTCCGCAGCAGCCTGTTCCTAAAGGAAGTGGCAGAGCAGATGGGGTTTGTGCCTTGGCCGACTTCCATCCCAGTCTTTGCCCTGGAGCTAGTAAGGCAGAAGTGCTCTAGTTTTAACCTCTCCTCCTCCCATCCAGGCTCTAACTCAGCGAGCAGAACTTAGACTTTAATAGAGAACATGCTCTGAGCTTTGAACACAGACCACAGGAGGAGGAGATGCCCGGCACCACGCAGCTCCAAAGGCAGCAGTTCCCAGGCCTAGCTTATCCTACCCTAGTTCAGTGGTTCAGGAGTGGATTTGAAGGGTGAGTGCAGACGGCAGCAGCTCTGCTCATCGAGGGGCACCTCTCACCCCTTAACAGAAGGAGGGAGGATGCCTGTGGTCCACCTTACCCTGGCAGGCAGCTCAGAGTCCCCTGGGGATCAGGCACACATGGTACGGAAAGCTCCAGACCTCTCTGCAGGGGTGACTGACCTCCAATGCCCATTTTTTCTCCCAGCAGCGGCAGAGGTTTCTCAGTTATGGCTTTTTTTTTGTTTTTAAAGATACAGAAAGAGGTTAGAGATGCTTTACCGAATGCTCACTAACAAGTACACCTCGCCTCCTGCATCTTCTGTTCAGTAATACCTAACTCTGCCTCCTCCATCAGCAACGCTGATGGCTTTCAGCTCTACCACCAATGCTGTGGGACAGCCCCAAGCTCCTGGGCTGGGGATCGCTATGCTAGGAGGCGTACGACGCCGTTGTCCGAGCCCAGCAGGAGATGGCATTTCGTGGGCAGCACTGCCAGGCTGGTCAGTGTACCCCGAAAATTCTCCGAGCTTAGCTTGGTGGTGCTGCTGGGCAGGGCCGAGGACTCCAGCATGGAGTAGACACCAATCTTGTTGGCCACGGTGCCAGCGACCACTTCATTGCCGTAGAGGTCAAACGCATGGATGGGTTCAGATGCAGATTTATAGTGGTGCAAAGGTTTCTGCTCCAGTTCCTTCCAGACAGTCAGGGAATGATCCGAAGAGGAGCTGATGAGCACATTGCCCTCTGCAGCCTGCAGGAGAGGAAAGGCCAGTGAACCAACCCTGCTGCCATAAAAACTCCCCATCTCAGCCTGCAAATGAGATCAGTGGGTTGCTGCAATAATCCAACAATCCCAGTGCAATCCCTTGGGATTATCCCAGCCATTTCCAAGCAACGGATGGGACTGAGCAGAATTAACAAGGCATCCAGGTGGACACTGGAAGCTACAGGACTCTCTGGAAGCGCTATCCTCCTCCAGCGCTATCCTTCAAGAGACAACAAAAGATGTTGTCTCTTCTCAACAACATCCTGGTATGCAGCACAACTGATTTATCATCTGTTACTACTGCAGTGGGTGAAGTGATTATCCTGCGGTCTCCCTCTCCAACAAACCACCTGCTAAGTTATTTTCCTTCTCAGGAAGAGGAACTGGGAGGCTCTCTCATGGTAGAAAACACTACTGAGGGCAGGAAGCCTGGAGCTCCTTATTAGCAGAGCTAGTGGGAGGTTAAACAACCCACACTGCCAAACTTTGTTTAACCTGCATTTGGGTCAAGGCCACTGGAGCCCCAGCGCTGCTCCTAAGGGCAAGTAAATATGGACAAGAGTTACTCATTAGAGCAACACTCTCCCAGGGGTGCCGAGAGCCCTGCGGAGAAAGCAACACATTCACTTCTTCACAAGAGATACGTCTCCTCCTGCCCCAGCTGCAGACCTGCTCGGCAGGGACTGACACCCGGGAGGGCTGATCTCCGTTCAGCACAGATGAGACCAAGAACAGCCACCCACAGCGCTAACCATGGGGCAGGAGAGCTCAAGCAGCCTCTTGGGGACAGCGAGGGATGGAGGAACAGCCCAGAGGATGGAGGAGACAAGGCCTGCCACACTGCACATGCCAGAAGGATGACCCATGCAACTCCAGAGGAGCGATGAGATCCACAAAGCAGCCCTGATCCCAGTTGGACCACTCACCTTGATCTGCAGGATGTCTCCCTCATGGGCAGGCCACCCCCGCATGATGAGTCCTGTCCTGGTGTCCAGCAGCACAATGAAACCAGAGGAGAAGCCAGCCATCACGCTGCGCCCGTTCGGACTGACAGCCAGGCAGCGGATGAGCCCAGCGTTCATCCCACTGGCCAAGCGAAACTCGTGCTGCAAGAGAGAGAGTCCAGCTGCTGGGGGATGAAGATCAGGGGATCCAGAACTTAGGGGACAAAAGACTCTGGGGTCCAAGTGGCTCTTGGGGAGTCCTGGTAGCTGCCTTTGGGCCATCATTAAGCACAGGGATGGAGGAAGGTGGCTTACAGAGTGCCAGGCACCCTACCTGTAGTCCTGGCTTCCTGTGATCGATGAAGCGCAGCACGGAGTCTGCGCTGGCCACAGAGATGCTGTGATAGGGAGGAGGCATGGTGGTCACTGCTGTGATGGGGACTTTGCTGTCCAATTCATCAAAAGTCCGGAGAAGTTTGCCTGTGGAAACATGACAGAGAGCTTACAGCAGTAGATCAACGGAGAAAGCACACAGCAAATGTCCAGCTCTGCACTGGTTTTCACCGGGAGCCATCAAAACTCAGAATGGCTCCTCTCTCTCTTAAAGGACCCAATGAGTTTGCTCCAGGCAGCTTTCACCCTTTCCCTTCGTACCTGTGAACTGGTCCCAGATGTGTATGGTCCCATCACAGCTCACCACGTGCTGCGATGCTTCCAGTTGGCTCACATAGAAAACAGACTTCTTGTGCTCAGCATATGTGAAGCGCGGTGGCACCTCGCTGGTGCCATCCCCATAGTTGTACAAGGGCCAAAGGCGGACAGTTTTGTCCTTGCTGCCACTAACGAAGAAGTCCTCGCTGCTGAGTGGTGCCACGCACTTGATGGCCCCGGAATGCCCTGAGAAACTCTGCAGCTTGATTTGGTGGAAGTGGAAGCGAGGGTCGTGTTGGCTCACCCCAATCTCGTACTGCCAGTAGGCCAGCCAGTTCCCGCACAGCATGTGGGTGCTGCGAGGAAGGTCACACTTCAGGGCATCCTCCTCACTGGATAAGCTAGGAATAAAGCCATCAGCACCAGCACCGAGGCGAAGTAAGCCAAGCCCCTCACGCTGTGTGTCCACAGGGACCTGGATGCGGTTCCCTACCAGCACACTCCCAAAAGTACCAGAGTGACTGTCCTCATGGTGGCTAGAGAAGGGCTCGGTCCCTCGCGTATCCTGGTCTGAGCCTACTGCACTCGGAGGCTGTTCCAGGCTAACCACCTGCAGGCTCTTGGGGTTGACATTCTCCAAGTAGAGGCTGGCCAGCTTCTCCACCAGCAAGTGGTTGGGCACAACCATGCGGATAACATCACCTGAAGAGAGAGAACGTGGCTCCAAGGGAAGGAATTTCCCCATCATCATCCCCACCACCACCAGAACGAGGGGTAGCACGAAGATGTGAATGCAACGTCCCCCACAAGCCGGCCCAACGCTGCTCCAAACCGCCTGACGTCCAGTGGGCTCCCAGCCCAGCAAGCAGACCAAGCCCCGACATGGAAGCTGTAGGTTTCTCCTAGCAGCCCTACACCCTCTGACTTCTGCGTTCAGGTCCAGCACACGTGTGCAGAGCATGGAGCTCTCTTATAAACCCCAGGAGAATGTGGCCAAGCCATACCTAGCAAGCAAGAGAAGGGGATGTAGGTGATGTAGGCCATCTCGGGGTTAAACACCTTCTGTAACTCCAGCAACACAGACGGATCCAGAGCCAGCAGCTTCCCATCCGAAAGGGGCACCTCCATCACCGGCACCTCACAGCTACTCAGGGACTCCGCTGTCAGCCCCTGGACAAGAGAAACCAGGAAGATGCCCAAGATCAGATGCTCTCACCACATAATTAATTACACAAACACAGCGGCTGGGTGCTGAGGGACGGCAGGAGGACCTCTCCCACATCACTGACCTGCTCTTGCAGCTCCTGCAGCAGCGAGAATGCCCCAAAGAAGTTTCTCACTGTGTCACTCAGGTGCTGCTGCACCATCTCCTGCCCAATCCGCAGGCAGATCAAGGCAATTAGGCTGATTGTCTTAACGCACAGAACAATGCGGGCCTGGGCACCACTGGGGAAACTGAAGAGGACATCCATTACCAGCTTGCCCTTACCATCTCTCTTTTCACCTCCTCTGCTTTGTGCTTCCTGCCTTGTCTGTGTTATCAGAAGATCTTGAGCAGCACAAACTCTTATGTGCGTGGTGTGCACCAGCACAAGGAGGGCAGGAGCAGCCCCATAATCCCAGGAGCCTTAAGGCCCTCAGAGAACCACTTCCACATCCTGAGTTTTGAGTTGTGCTGATCCTGTCTGAAGGCACAGCTGACTGTAGCACTTACCCAACAGACGGTGAAGTGAGGAAACCCAGTACTGGGAGCAGCACCTCTTGGCTGATCTTGGGGAGAATGTCCATCAGCGTGGTGTCCGAGAGACACACCACAATCTTCTGAGTCAGTGTCACAGCAGCCAGGAGCCCTGCCTCCTTCCGACTGTTCAGCCGGCCACCACCAGATCCTCCACTGGGAGCGACCTGCAAAAGGAGTCCTCCAGTGCCAAGGCCACCATTTAGGGGGGACCTCAGGATCATCTGAGCTAAGCCTCAAATCTCAGCATGGTAGTGCTGGTCACAGCCCCTGGGAAAAGAACCTGAGCACTGAGTCTCAACAGCAACCCCTGTCTTGCACTCAAAAGGATGAGCCTAAAAGCTGACGGACAGAAATGAGCCTGGAGAGGGTCCCTTTGCTTAGGGACATGGTTTAGTGGTTGATAGGAATGGTTGGACTCAATGATCCTAGAGGTCTTTTCCAACCTAGTAATTCTGTGATTCTGTGAGAGAATCGTAGATTCACAGAATCATTAAGGTTGGAAAAGCCCTCTCAGCTCATCCAGTCCAACCGTCAGCCCAACCCCACCGTGCCTGCTAAACCATGTCTCGAAGTGCCACAGCCACAAGCTTTTTGAACCTCTCCAGGAATGGAGACTCCCCCACTGCCCTGGGCAGCCTCTGCCAGTGTGTCACCACTCTTGCAGTAGAGAAATTGTTCCTAATATCAAATCTAAAACTCCCCTGGCACAACTTGAGGCCATTTTCTCTTGTCCTATCCCTTGTTACTTGGGAGAAGAGACCAACACCCACCTCACTACAACCTCCTTTCTGGCAGTTGTAGAGAGGGCACGACATCCCCAAGCTCACTGACATCCTCTTGAGGGCATTTCCCTGCAGGATGCTCCTGGGGCTGAAAAACTCAGGGGGGAGAGAGACAACCCTGGTCTGGCCCACAGCATCACCAGCCTGGCTACTGCAGGGCAACTTTTCCAGCAAAGGGAGAGGAGAAACCTATGATGTGCACTTAAAGCAAGACTTGGTGTCTTCATCCCATGGCGTATTGTGCCTGGATGCACAGAGTGCAGAGGAACAGTCCTTCTGTGGAATATCCAGGCACAGATTATGGGCAAACCTCTAGAAATCCAGCTGCTGATGCCTTCACGAGGCAGAGGAGGACATCCTTTTTTGCTGACAACACGCCGATGGTGGTTACAGCAATGCCAAAGAGTTAACGACAGCAGCAGCAAGACAGAAAAGACTTCTTTCTGGACTGCCCTATTTCCTAACTCCTAATCAAACATCCAAGAACTGAGAGCCAATAACAAAAACGCATAAACAATTCCCAGTTTCCGCTACATTTCTTGTACACCTGCCAGCTTCCAGCTCATCACAGAGGCTCAAAATACCCCCTCTGCCAAATCCTGCTGCAAGGATTGACTTATCTGATGGGTGACCCCCAAGTTTCAATGCTTTTATGCCAAATGCTGTTCATGGGGGGGTTCATCACCCCAGCACCCCTGGGCAATAAGCTGAGCATAGCAAGGCACAACAGCTGGACTGATGATTGCAACTGGGTGGGGAAAGATTTTGCTGAAAAATGGGATTTTTTTCTCCTGAAAAATCTCCCCTTCGACACTGGAAAAACTGACAATGCCTTTTTGTTTTCTTTAAATGAGCAGCTGTGGCCTCTTTTCCTCGACGTTTAAAATATCAAAAAGCTATTGAAGTTTTCCATTTGAACAAGAATCCATAACCGAAATGGTTAGAACCACTACAAAGGGAGCAATATGAGAAATAAGCCTGCTTAAAACATTCAAATCCATCTTGTTTAATGAAAAATTAGTCTGTTTTCCAACCAGCCGCATTACACACATTTTCTTCTTGCTAGTCAGTTACAAATTTCAAGCTGAAAAGTCTGGAAGTCTTGCCAGTATTTTTACAGAGTTGAAAGCCTCCTTTACCCTCTCCCAGCTCATCCCTTCTCTGTCCGCAGGCCCCAGCAATCCCACAGCAGCCCAAGCTGCTCCGCCTGCCTATTATCATGGAATCATGGAATAGTTTGGAGTGCAAGGAACCTCAAAGCCCATCCAGTCCCACCTCCCACTGGATCAGGGGCTCCAAGCCCCATCCAACCTGGCCTGGAACACCTCCAGGGATGGGGCAGCCACGGCTTCTCTGGAAAACCCAGGCCAGGGCCTCCCCACCCTCACAGGAAAAGATTTCCCCCCCAAGATCTCATCTCAATCTCCCCTCTTGCAGCTCAAAACCGTTCCCCTCATCCTGTCCCTGCACTCCCTGATCCAGAGCCCCTCCCCAGCTTTCCTGGAGCCCCTTTCAGTCCTGTAAGCTGCTCTGAAGTCTCCCCAGAGCCTTCTCCTCTCCAGGCTGAACCACCCCAGCTTTCTCAATCATAACCCCCAGCTCTGTTTGGGTGCACTCAAGCAGCAAAGCAAAAGGAAACCTTTTTCTCTGGCTCCACGCGTGCCAGTCATGGGTCCAACAGGGAAATCCCCTGGATGACACAGGGAAGGAGGGGCCGCAGCAGATCCATAGTGCCCAAGGTTTGCTAAAGAGCAAAGCCCGTGTACGCAGCCACATCAGAGCTTATGGCAGAGGGGTAAAAGTGCCTTCTACGTGCATCAGCACAGCTCTTCTGGGCCAATGCGGCAAGAGCTGTTCTGCCCACATGGGCCCAGACAGAGCTCAACCCAGCACAGATCTCTGCGAAGGAGGCTCCTGGTTAGGCTCCCATGCATCTTTCTTTTGTCCCAGGACACAGCCCCCACCCCGACACATGCAAGAAGAGGAGAAAGGCCATACTAACCAGGTAGCTGATGTAGGGCAGGTACTGGTAGGTGAGGACAGGCTCTCCATACAGGTACGCCACGTGCACCAGACAGGCCAGCACCGGCTTGGACACCTGATCTCCCAGCACTGGCCGTTTTTGGTAGATATTTCCTGTACTCAGGGGACTGTTCTCATCGCTGCTCGGTACAAAATGCTGCCTGGTGGGGCCTGCCCAGAGACAACATCATGAGCTGAAGCAGCAAAGCTACACGCAAGCCACAAGGCACCCGGCAGAGCATTTTGGGGCACAGCCCACCCAGCAACCCTGGGGTTTGAGAGGAGCAGACATTACCAACGTAGCAGGACGTGAGCAGACGGAGCAGGTTCTTGGCGATGAAGCGGGACGTGACGGTAGGGCCCAGCTTGGCTGAGAGCCACCTCACCATCTTACAGGCTGTGTCTGCAAAACAAAAACAGTTGCAAGGGCAGAGCTCGGCACAGTGCAGATTAGCTATCACCCAGCTGCTGCCTGCAGCAAGCAGCTCCCTGGGTCTCGGAGCCACGTGCTTTAGTGGAGACCTGACCTTTTACATTGGTTTTATCGCTATCCCCGAGCCAGGACCATAGACACCCTCAAACCCAGACCCACTTCTTCCCAAGCTCTGCCCTTCTCCCGTCACTGCTTTATCGGGTGTTTACCACAGAATCACAGAATCACAGAATCACACAAGGTTGGAAAGGACCCATTGGATCATCGAGTCCAACCGTTCCTAACACTCCCTAAACCATGTCCCTAAGTACTTCATCCACCCGTTCCTTAAACACCTCCAGGGAAGGCGACTCGACCACCTCCCTGGGCAGCCTGTTCCAGTACCCAATGACTCTTACTGTGAAGAATTTTTTTCTGATATCCAACCTGAACCTCCCCTGACGGAGCTTCAGGCCATTCCCTCTAGTCCTGTCCCCTGTCACTTGGGAGAAGAGGCCAGCTCCCTCCTCTCCACAACCTCCTTTCAGGTAGTTGTAGAGAGTAATAAGGTCTCCCCTCAGCCTCCTCTTCTCCAGGCTAAACAACCCCAGCTCTCTCAGCCGCTCCTCATAAGACTTGTTCTCCAGCCCCCTCACCAGCTTTGTTGCTCTTCTCTGGACACGCTCCAGAGCCTCAACATCCTTCTTGTGGTGAGGGGCCCAGAACTGAACACACCACGCTCGGCTCAATGCTAGCAGGGTCTTACCCAGGAGTATTGTCTGCTCTTTGTCATCGGCGTGATCTGGTAGCTCCTCTCCATCTCCATCCTCTGGCTCGCTGCTGTCATCAGCCAAGGTGACATCCACAGAGGCACCAGCATCCACAGTCACCGTCAGCTCTGCATCCACCACAGCATCATCGTGCTCCTCTTCTTCATGCTCCTCTTCCTCCTCCTCCGAGTCCTCGCTCTGTTTCAGGTCCTGGCTGCTGTCCATTGACTTCAAGCTGCTCTTGTCCTTCTGGGAATCGCCATCCACAGGTCTGTCCTCCCCGAGGGACACCTCGCTGGCACTGCTCTTGTCACTTAGCCGCCCAAGGCTGAGCGATTCCTGCTCCTGAGGCTGCAGTGACTCCCCGACATAGAGTCCACTCTGGAAGTCCTCGCTCTCGGGCAGGTAGGCTTGGTCATGGAAGCTGACACCAGAGGTGTAGTCGAGGAGGTCAAGTGTAGCAGAGCCATGCTCCACATCCATTTTCATCTCCTCCCCAAACACACATGACACCGGGCTTTCCCCTCCACTTTCATCATCCTCAGCCATGCCAAGGAGGGATTTGCTTTCCTCCCGCGAGGTCTCGATGCCAACGAGAATCTGCAGGATGTGCGGCAGCAGGTTGAGGAGGAAGGACTGCAGCCCCAGGCGCACGATCAACTGGGCAATGAAGCAGTCTGTGTAGAGGTAGAACCTGCCATGGCAGTAGCAGGGTGTCTCGTATGCTCCGATCAATGGCTTGAGCAAGTATTTATTGGCATTCTTGGGCCCTAGGGATTTGGCTATAGGCTCGAAGAGATACCACGCTGCGTAGACAGCGGTGTTCTCCTCGGACATCAGAGACAATATGAAGGGCAGAAGAATCTCCAAGCCTTCTGGAGTGATTTCAGAAAGGACCCCCTCCAGCTGCTGCCACAGCTGGAAAACAAGTTCCCGGCCCTGACCTTCATCCTCTATCTTCTTTGCCTGATAAGTGAAAATGAATTTGTGCAGAGCTGGGAAGTACGTGGGGAAAGGGACGATGGAGCTGAAGGGGCTGAGGAGCTGCATGGGACAGGGTGGGGGGAGGCCCTGGGAGATGGGTTCGTATTCAAACAACTGCACCATGTCCTTGCCCAGCCTGGTCTTCAGAAGCTTCTCCACAGGCACACTCAGCTGCAGGAGGACGTGCAGCATGTGCTGGAGCGGGGACGGGATCTCCTTGGGATGGTAGCGACACAGATTACGCACTATCAGGAACCGCTCCAACAGGGATGCGTCAGGCTTCGAAGGACGAATCCTTGGTGCAAATATAATCTCAGCTACCAGAATACCCAAAGCTTGCATGTCTCTCTGGAAGAGGTCTGAGAGACCTAGGGGTGGCTCTTCCCACAGCTGCTCCAATGGCTGCATCTCACTGCTTAAACCTTTAACCAAGAAATTGTCCAGTTTCTCCAGTTCTTCCAGGGCCTGGAGTGGATTGAAGCCTTCAGGAAGCGTGATCTTCATGTCAGCCTGATCCACACCACCTGCTTTGCTCCGACGGAGAGGTCGGACACCTGAGGTTTTGCCCTCAGTGGCATAAGCAGGGAGGGTGGAGGGCTGTGCTGAAGGCACAGTGGCGCAGGGCTGATCAGCAGCTCTACCAGTAGCAGGAATCGAATCCAGGGCTTCTGTGCCTTGCTCTAGATCATCCTCACCAGCGATGGGTTTCTCCACAGACCAGGTGGTTTCAGTAGGAGTAGCCTCCAGGACCAGCCCATTAACCACATCTGTCACCTGGCCTTGGATATCCTCCAAAAACACTGTCTCCTTGATGTTCTGGAGAAGAGGCCGGGCAATGGCTGGAGCTTCAGCAGGTGTGTAGGCAGGTCCCACCATCCGCCTGGGATGTGGCTGGTCGAAGAGCTGCACAACCCCGTAAGTGGTCAGATGCGTGTGGTTGTCTACTAGATGGAGGCAGACATTCTTCTCCTTGACAGCATCCTTCCCCAGCAGCTTGTACCCAAAAGTGAGATCAATCCAGTGGTGGAGGTCCTGAGAAACCTCACGGCTCTCAAGCAGCATGCGGTGGACTTCAATGAACTCCTCGTAGGAGCTACACCAAGATGGTACATCCAGGTCGGGCATGTCTGGATGGATGGATCGGAAGATGGTGGGGTCTGTATAAAACTCTGGGATGCACTCATCCGGGGTCCAGCTCTGCATGCGCTCCATGCTGGCTGGATACTCGTTAGGCTCCCACTGGGACCTCACGTGGCAGCACAGCACTGCCTTGGGCGTCCTCCGAGCTGTGTATACATAGTAGGTGATATCTGAAAGGACATCAGAGATGTGATGGGGGACATGGAGCTGCTCCCCACTTGACCCACCAGCAACAAATGCCTGCTTGGTCATCTCATAGGTGAAGTCCAGCTGCTTGTCTCCCTTATTCAGTCGGAACTTGGATTTCCTTAGGTCCCTGAATTTGCCGTTCTTGGTGGTGAAGTCCACCACCCACGGAAGAACTGGGTGATAATTGGGGTCTCCCATTCTCCTCCCAGCCAAGCTGTTGAGACGCATAAGATAATCAAAGTTGCTGACCTGCCCATGTACCCACTGCAACACCAGGTCTCGGAGGTCCTTCTGGCAGGCAGCACATCTCCTGTCTTGCCCCCGCAGGAGAGCGCTGCTTCGCTCGCTTGCTTGTTCCAGCCCAGCCTCCAGATTCACTTCCTCCTTCTTTGGTCCCTCGTACTCTCTGAAGTTCACACGGAGTCGGCTGCACAGCTTCTCATCCACAGCCACATCCCGAAGGGAAAAAGCACCGCATGACAGTCCTGCCTGATGACAAGCCCTCATGGCCTGCAGCACGTGAAAGAGGAGGAAGAGGATTTTGGCGTGGCTGTTGGTGAGCTTGGCCGGGCTGAAAGTCACAATGTCATGCAAGCAGTACTGCACGTACGGGTAGATGACATAGAGCATGTTGGCCGACTCCAGCAGAGCTTCTGCCTGCAGCACGTTGGGGCAGGAGGAACCCCCTTTGTTGGCCACCACGCTCTCCTTGGCAGGAGAAGCGCCGGGCACGCTTTTGCCCAGCTGAAGGATGGGGCAGCTGTAAGCCTTCTGCAGGGCAGCCCGCAGCGCCTCCAGGGCCGGCACAGTGGGCAGCACACCCGTGTGCCGGTACGGCCGCACATAGAGGCAGTGTGCCCGGCACCACAGGTTCCGATAATTCTGGGAGGCGACGCTCTGCATGAAGCCATGCAGAGTATCCGGGCTGCCGTTGCGCTGGTCGGAAGCGGGGGGCTGCACCCGCAGCGGATATGTCAGCCGGTCCTTCCGCAACCCGTGGATCTCCACTCGGGTCCAGCCCGTGGGCAGCTTCTGCACCGAGTGCTGCAGGAACGTCCTCACTTCCACGTCGCTCAGCCCCTCCGGGCGCGGGCACACGCTGGGCAGCACTCGGCGCTCCTTGAGGCTCGCCAGCCATTTCAGCGGGACGAAGGCGGTGACGTGGGTGCCCTCGGCGGCCGCAGCCAGCTGCCGGCGGTCGATGTTCAGGTCCTTCTCCACACTCTGGAGGAAACCGTCCATATCGGTGTTTGCTAGAAGAAAGGCGGCCCAAGAGAGGCTGTGAGTGGGCGGGTGAGTGTGGCACCATCCCTGCCCTCCCCGCGGCAGCCCCGACTCTCCAACCGAGCAGGCGCCGTGCAGCAAAGTCTCACTTCCCCATTGCCACCCGGGGGAAAAAGAGACGGGTTTGGGAGCTCACTCAAAACCCTAGGAGCTCACCTAAGAGATCTCAGAGGGGTTGGGGTTGAGAAGGGGCCAGATCTGGCCCGGGGGGGACATGGTGGAACCTCCACAGCCTCAAGACCATGGTGTGATGGGACCAAATGGGGACATGGTGGGACCTGCACGGGCACAGGGATGGGGAAGGGGGGACATGATGGCACCTCTGCAGCCCTGAGGCTGACGGTGGAGGCACAACGGGACCTCCACAGGATGGTACCTCACCCAGGGCCGGTGCAGGGGGCAAAGTGGCACCTCCGGTGCTGGTGGGGCTACAGGATGGGACCTTCACAGCCTCAGTGCTGGGGAAAGGAGCACAATGGGACCTCAGCAACCCCAGGGCTGGGGAAGAAGGACTCAACAGCACTTCTAAAGTCATGGAGTCACAGGGGAGATCTTTGCAGCTGGGGAGGGAAAAGCAATGGGATATCCATAGTATTGGTGCTGGGAGAGGGGAATGCGATGGGACCTCTGCACTTCCAGGGCCGGGAAAGGGGAACGTACATGATAGCACCTCCAAAGCTCTGGGGACATGGGGGGGGGGGGGGGGGTCACAATGGGACCTCTGCAGCTGGGGAGGGGGACACGATGGGCCTTCTTTAGCTGGGGAGGCACCATGGGACCTGTGCATCTGGGAAGGGGGATATGATAGGGAATGCAGATACAACAGGACCCCTGCAGGTGGGGAGGGGGATGCAATGGGACCTCTGCAACTGCAAACGGGGACGTGATGGGACCTTTTCAGCTGGGAGGGGACGCGATAGGACCTCTGCAGCTGGAAGGGGACACAAATGGGACCTCAGCAGCTGAGGAGGGGACAAGATGGGACCTCTGCAGCTGGAAGGGGACACAAATGGGACCTCTGCAGCTGAGGAGGGGACACGATGGGCATCCCCGGGTGCCACGGGTCCCGTTACCAGCGGGGTCAGAGACTGTCCCGGGAAGCCCTCGCACCACTCGCCACCCCCCCCCCCCCGCCCCGCGTTTACCTGGCGGTGGCGGTGGCGGCAGCGGCGGCGGCTCAGCCAGGGCGGGCGGCGGAGGCGACGGCCATGTTGGTCACGTGACGGCGGTCACGTGCGGCCGCCATGTGCGGGGGGCGGGGTTCGAGGTGGTGCGGGGAGAAGAGGAGGCGGGATAGGAGCCCCGGGGACACCGGGGGAGGGGAACGACGCGGGGGCTTGGGAGAAGGAGATGGTCGGACACGGGCTGGGGGAGTTGCAAAAAGAGTAGTATTTTTTTATTGAAGCTCAATCGCAGAATCGCTGGGTTGGAAAAGAGCTTCGAGGTCATGGAGTCCAAGTGCTGAACCGTCGCTGAGCACCTCGGTGTGCCCGGCTTTTAAACTCCTCCAGGATGGGGACTCCACCGCCCTGGGCAGCCGTTCCAGCGCCTGACAACCCTTTCAGGGAAGGAATTTTTCCTGAATGTCCAATCTAAACCTCCCCTGATGCAACTCGAGACCATCTCCTCTCATCCCATGCTTTGGCACTTGGGAGAACAGACCAGCACCCACTCCAACACATCCTCCTTCCAGGCAGTTGTAGACAGTAATGAGGTCTCCCCTCAGCCTCCTTTTCTCCAGGTTGAACAACCCCAGCTCCCTCGGCCTCTCCTAATCCTTGTTCCCCAGCCCCTTCCCCAGCTCTGCTTCCTTCTCCGGTCACGCTCCAGCCCCTCAATTGCCTTCCTGGAGTGAGGGACCCAAACTGAACCCAGGATTCAAGGTGTTCAGTTTTGAACCCTTCACTGCAAGAGAGAAAGTGAAGTCCAATCTAATTGTAGTTTTTGAAAGTTAGGCCAAGTGTCCCTCTGATAACATGCTTTTTTATAGCGTGTTTTCTTTCAGACCATGTTTTTTCCACACTGTTCATTCTTTGGAGACGATAACGCTTTGTGTTCAGGCCGATCTGTGTGGAACAGAGGTGTTTTTTCCTCTGATGCCCTGTTTGCAGCCTTTCCCCATCCCAAATGCAGGGTCAGGCAGAGCTGGCGGCAGCTCCCAATCAGCAAGAGTTGGGACAGTTGTGAAGTTCAGAATAACATTGAAATTAGTCCTTGGGAAGTAATAGAACATAGATAAACGTCTGGGAGGATTTATCCACGTGCACATAAGCGGGACTCTCTCCTGCCCCGGCTCCTGCCTGGCTGCATGTGCCCCATGGAGCTCGCGTCGCCCAGCCTGAAACAGCAACCCAAGCCTTAGGGAATCCATTCCCCGGCGTTTTCAGTATAGGGACATGACGCCACAGAAACGTCAAACCGCCCCAGGCTACAGCAGGGCCGGGCGCACGGGGCAGGTGCCCCTACCGGGGGCCGGACGGCAGCACGGGCTGCAGGGACAGGGGCGCTGCCTCTTGCCGGTGCCCGCGAACCGGACCGAACCCCACGAGGCCTCTTTAAGGGCGCCGGGAGCTCCCGCGGGGCGGTGCCGCGTGGGAGTCACGTGGGCGTGGCGTGGCGGAAGCCCATTGGCCCGCGGTCCCCCCCACCGCCCGCTACAATCAGCTGTTACTGGGGCGAAGGGCAGGAAACGGCCTTAAAGGGGCAACGGTCTAGCGCGCCCACCCACTGCCCGACCCGCCGCCCCTGCTCGGTCCACGGCAGTCACACGGGGCGGAAGCGTTGTGGGGAATCACGGGACCTCCGTGGGTGCCCATCGCCGGGCCGGGCAGCCCCTGCACCCCGCTCCCCCACTCCCAGACCGATCCGGCGGCCGCGGCCGCTTTAAGGAAGTTGCCCAGTCACGGCGCGGTGCTGCCAAGTCCCCGGGGTCATCCGAGTCCGCGCGGCACCGCCCCCTGCGCGAGCCCATTGGCCCGCGCCGACCGGCTCTCACTTCCCATTGGCCGCCGACTTCGAGCAACTTCTGGGAAGCGGGGCTGTGGCCGCGGCCCCAAGCGGCACCGCCCGAGGGCGGTGGGACAGGGGGGAGAGGCCCTGCCACATCGCCTCAACCCGCTCGGGGCCTGCCCTGCGTGACGGGCCCTTTAAGAGCCGCTCCCCCCTCCCCGCGTCGCCTCCTTTTCTCGCTGGAAAATGCCAACTCACAGCACGCGGGGCATGCCGGGAGCGCCGCCTGACTACAACTCCCAGCATGCACCGCGGAGGGGCGCTTCCTGGTTGGGCACGGTGGGCGGGGCAAAACGCCCGCTTTGGGGTTTGATTGGCTGGACGGCGGGGCGCGCCGTCCGCCCATTGGCGCGGGCGGACGTCCATCGCGGCAAGGAGGCGTGGCTTGTAGGGGCGTGGCTCTCCCGGCCTCGCCGGGCGGCGATTGGCCGGGGCGGGGCCGGTGGGTGGCTGCGTCATCGCTCCGCCAGCTGATCCGAGACGGAGCCGGCGCGGCGGGGGGAGCGGCGGCGCCGGGGGCACCGGCAGCACCGGGGCTGAGCCGCGTGGGGCAGGTGGGTCCCGCTGCGCGTTGAGGGCAGCTGAGCTGTTCACCGGGGGTTCCCGGTAGCCCCACTGGAGAAGGTTACCTTCCCCCGGGGCAGGGCGGCGGTGGGGGCTCAGCTCGGTGCCAGCCTCCCGGGGGTCCCGTCTGAGCCCCTCGCCCCTGGTGGCGGCACGGGGGTTGGGGCCGGGGCCCGACCCTCGGGGCAGGGGGGTCCCGGTGGGGCGGGCGGGGCCGAGGTGGGGCCGCCCCGCGGCGGGCGGTGGCTGCTCCCCCTCCGGGGGTGACCTTCACTCCCGCACCGGGCGGGGCAGACTTTGCCCCGGGGCCGCTCCCCGCCGTGGGCACCGACCGGAGCATCCCGGGCGCTGGGCGGGAGTGGAGGGACCGGCTTCCACGGAGAGTGGCGGGGAGAGGGGGAGTGTGTCCCGGTTACCGGGGGATCGGTTTTACCGAAGGGAGAGCCGAGGGGGGTGACCCGGTTAAACCGGGAGGGCGGCACAGCGGGGTTTAATAGTGGGGCGAGCTCCCACTAGGGCCGTTCCCGGGGTGGGGAGGGTCTGTCGGTACCGGGAGGGGTTGGCGGGGAGCTCTGCCAGTGGCGGCCACCCCCCCGTCAGCCCCCGGGGCCGGTGGCTCGGCGGCGGGTGCTGATTCACGGGCCGGCGGGGGTGGAGCAGGGCCGGGACCCGCTGGCTGGAATCCGGGCCAGATGTACCCGGCACGCCTGGAATGCTCGGCATCCCCGCCGGCCGCGCCACCGGGGCCCCCCGGCGCCGGGCACGGCCCCCCCGGGGCACCGGCAGCCCTAGAGCCCCCCGGGCACGGCCCCCCCGGGGCCCCACCCTCCCCACAGCTCTCCCCGGGGCACCGGCAGCCCTAAAGACCCCCAGGAACGGCCTCTCCCGAACCACCAGCTCCCCCCCAGCTCCCACCGGGGCACCGGCAGCCCCCCGACTCCATACACGGCCCCCACCGGGGCGTCGGCAGCCCCACACCCCCCTGCCACGGCACCGGGTGGCCTCCCCGCAGCCCCCACCCCACAGCATACACCATGACAGGGACAGTCTCCCTGCAGCCCCCCCACCATGGCACCCACCGACACCCTCAGAGCTCCCCATCGCAGCACCCACCAGGACAGCGGCATCCCTGCAGCCCCCTGACATGGCACCCACCAGGACAGCGGGTGGCATCCTCACAGCAGCCTCCCCGCAGCCCCATGCCACGGTGCCACCCGGGATGCCGGCAGCCTCCCTGCGGCCCCCACCGATATCCCCATCGTGACACCCATTGGGACACCGGCAGCTTCCCTGCGGCCCCCATTGACATCCCCATCGTGACACCCACTGGGACACTGACAGCTTCCCTGCGGCCCCCACCGGCCTCCCCAGGGCCCACCAGGAGGCCTTTGGGGTGATGCCGGGGGAGCTGCTGTGGGGCAGCTGCCAGGGTGGCTGTCCAGGAGGGTTCCCAAGTCTATCTGTCCCCCCACTGGGTCCGCCTGTCCCCCCCAGCAGGGTCAGACCCACAGGGCTTTCCCCACGTTCAGTCGCTGTGGTCAAAGCGCTGAGTGGTGCAGAAAAGGTTTGGTTTCTTTTTTTCCCTGCGTGGAGGGGGAAGCAGCGAGGATCCTGTGCTGGCCCCAGGGCTGACATACTCATCCTCTGACAAAATGACATGGAAAAAGGGCTGCGCTCCCCCAAATTCCCCTGCCGGTGGCTTGGCAGCAGCCGCCTGACAAAGTGTCTTCCCCGGCAGGCAGCTGGATCCCGGCCAGGTGGGACCCTGCCAGTACGGATGCCGGAGGTGAGCAGCCAGGGAATGCCTTAACCCCTACCTGCGGCAGCCTCCCTGCTGGAGTAGGTCACCTTATCTCTTATTTTCCGGCCTTGATTTCCTTGCCCGTTGTATTTTTAGGGCCAGCTGCAGGTGCTGGAGCCGCTTTGGGAGAAGGGAGGGATGGCAAGAGCAGAGGTTGGAGCTGCCTCTGGATCCCCTGCGACAGCGGGCGATTCTGTGGGATCTCAGCCCCGTGGGGAAGGATGAAGCAGTGGATCAGGACTTGGTGCTGGGGTGGGCGAGAAGAGCATCTCTGCTGCCTGGAATGGCTGCTGTGGGTGAGGGCTCAGCTCGGCACAGTTCAATCCTG
Organism: Cuculus canorus; assembly: GCF_017976375.1. Taxonomy (NCBI): domain Eukaryota; kingdom Metazoa; phylum Chordata; class Aves; order Cuculiformes; family Cuculidae; genus Cuculus; species Cuculus canorus. The sequence continues at coordinate 5,472,988 of NC_071420.1, forward strand.
GCTCTGATGCATGTGTTCCCCCTTCCCAGGTGCTGCCGTGCCATCCTGCTCCTGGCTAACCAGCACCAGTTCTTCAGTGGCAAGCTTTATGTCCTTCTCAGTAGCTAAAGCTGCCAGTTGAAGAACTGTTGAATGTAGCCACTCTCTTCTTATCACCGGAATCTCGGATGTCAGCCGGACCCACGCCCTGAGCAACCAGGATGAGCCAGGCTGCAGCGTCTTCTGGATTTGAGGGCTAAGGATGAGCCCAACCGGGATGAAGAAGCCTCTTTGCCACCTCCAAAGAGTGCCTTGGCTGGGGGATTGCCCAGCAGCCCTGCCAGCGGGGCTGTTGAACGCAGTCCCCCCTGCTGGTGGGGTGGCTGAGATGACTGGAGAAGACCAAGAGAGGCATTAAACTTTTTCTATTTTGCTCAACGGTTCAATTTTAGGAAGTTTATTGCCCGTGGGGTGCGCAGATCTGCTGGGTGGGAGGTTCCTGCGGGGCTGTAGTGCTGGAGCTCAGTCCCCAGACGATGCCACATTGGGGGGCCACAAGTGGAGGGTTGGTTTTTCAGGTCTCCTTCGTTTGTCCTGAGTGAGAGGTGACCCGAGACTGGGTGTAGCACACGGGACTGTCCTGCCGCTGAGCTCGAGAGCAGGATTAGTCCTGCAACATGCCAGGCTGTGGGACGGAGCCAGTGGAAAGGGCCGGCTCCACACCCACGCTGCCCTGGTGTGGGTCGGCGCTGGGCGCGGTGGAGCCGGCAGTGAAGTGGGTGACTCAGGGACGAGTCACGCATGGCCCCAGATGTCTGTTCCAGGAACCACCATCCCGCAAGGCTGAGCAGCTCTAACTGCAGCCGGCCCTGGGGCAGTGCCAGGATTCCAGGTATTTGGAGCTGGAAGCGCTGAGAAGGGCCTGGGGGAACCTTGTTGGGTTCCTCCATGCTCCAGGCTCTGGACAGAAGCAGAAGACTGCCCTGAAGGGGACTTGGAAGCTGCTCTCCAGGATGGAGATGCCCCTGCCATGCAAGGGCGAAGCTGTACAGCTCTCCTGTGGTTTAGTGCAGGGTGAAACATCTCTGTGGACCCAGCAAGGTCTCCTGGGAGCCTCTGCACCCCTGGAGGTGCCTCTCCCATGGGATTGCCAAGACTCCCGCCTCCCAGGCTGCCGTGGTGGCTGGGAGGCAGAGGAGCGTCTGTGCTGCTGCTCCTCAGGGCCTGCCAGGAAGCGCGTGGCTCATCCCAGCTCTGAGAGCAGGCGAGGAGGAATGACCTTGGGCTGAACCAAGTCTGCACAGCCTCGGCTAAATCTGCCTGTCCACCCTCTAGGGCTGCTACCACATTTTGTCAACCGGTGATGAGCAGAAAATGGCATGGTGTCCATTAAGTGGTAAAAGCAGAGCAAATCTTGTCCTGGGATCCATCCTTCTTTATATAAAGCAGCTCTGCGTGGTCTGTGCTTGCTGATGGCTGTAAGAAGCAGAGTTCCTTTGAGGTCGCTGTCACCTGGAGAGAGTGGGGCTCCTGAAGCCCCTCGGATCGCTCTCTGAGCAGAAGGAACCATGGATCAAACCTGCAGCTCGAGGTTTGCCTGCTGCAAGTCCATACCAAACAGCTGGTGCCCGTTCAGCGCCTTCTGGAGTGCACTGAGGGGTCTAAAAGGGGTGAGTGAGTGGGTGTGAGGGGCCTGAGGGCAAGAAGGAGCCGTCCCATGCGTGGAAGCGTGGTGCTTTTGTTGAGTGGTGTGGAGGGGAGCTGTGTGCTCTGGTCACCAGTGTTGCCTTGGTATATGGGGAATGCTTGGATTTGCTTCTTCCTCCTGTCATCACGATGGACTGACCAGCTCTGCTGAGTTCCAGCTCTTTCCCTGGTATGATGCAGCTATTTCAGGGGCAGACGCTTGCCCTGAGCAGCAGCCCTGAGGTCAGGAAATGTAAAACGCCACCTTTACGGTCAACTTTTCATACGTGATAAGGTGCCAGAGTGCAGGTTTGTGTTTAACGCAAACCCAGCGTTGCAGGATCTCACCTGCTGAGCCAACAGGCTCGGGCTCTGGCTGGCGCCCGTGTAATGAAAAACCAGAAGGTTTTTAGGCTGACAAAGTAAGTGTCCCTGCAGGAGCTCACCCAGCTCGGGGGCTTACCCTTCCTCCTGCAAAACCCCATGTGACCGGTGAGTAAGTGCAGCGCTTCCTGCAGAAACACAGCCTTGCTCGCTCTTGCCTTGTGAAAACTCTAGTGTCGCGCCTGTGTTTCCCACAGCTTCTGGCCACCTCCTCAAAGCAGCCAGCATGCAGGGATGCTGCAGGAGAGGGGCATGGACTGGAGCTGGGATCTTTCTCCTGGAGGCTGGCTGCTGTCACGGGGGTGGGAAGCACTCGCTAGTGCAGTATTCGAGGCGGCTGTAGCGATGTCAGCGGGCGCTGCTCGCTCAGAGGTCGGGTGGCAGCCCTCCATCCTTAGGGGTAGGGTGTTTCATATGAGTTCCTGCACTCGGATTGTCTCATTCCCAACTGGGAGAGCAGCTCGCCTTGGTGACAGCTTCCCTCGCTGGGAAAATGTGCTTTTGCAAAGCAGAAGGTCAGCGTGACCGGTGTGCCGAATGAAAGCTCCCTGCCAACAGGAGCAGCAGGGGATGGTGGAGCTGCGAACGTGTGGCTGCTTCTGCCAGCTCAGCCCTGCAGCTGAGCTCCAGGACACGGGCATCTTCCTTCCACCCAGCCTGGTGGATCCCTGTCCAGAAAAGAGAGGAATGCACTGCTTCACTTCACCCCAGCATCCGAAGGAGCAGCCACAGGCTGTCTGCAAACACAAAACGCAGGCGTTGGGTTCAGTTTTTGCTCAGGATTTTATTTCTCTTGTGCCACGTGAAGCTGTTAACACTTGGTTGACCCTGCCCGTCGTGGCAGGGCACGTACGGAGCTTAGCTTGCTGCCAGCGGGGGTGCATTGCAGATGTTGCAGGCCCTGCAAACAAAAGGTAAGTCCGGGATTTGCAGTAAATCATTGGAGTTTGTGTCTTGGGGGGCTGTGCTGGCACAGGGAACGCAGCGCAGAGCTGCCCACCAGCTTGGGCGTCGCTTACTCTGCTTCTTCTTTAGAGATTTGTCTCCCTGAGTATAAAACTTCTGCAATCAGAGACACCGAGGGGTCACAGTTCAGGCTGGCAGCTGCAGTCACGAAGCCATCCCTGAAAGGGAAAGAGGAAGAATGTGGATCTCTTCAGTGCACATAACGGCACAGCAGCATCCCCGGCTGGGTTGGGAAGGCTCGGGGCAGGGTGACGGGGACTGCAGGCGGCAGCGGATCGCCTGGCGCTGCTGGGAGCTGGGCACCGAGCCTGGAGCAGTGGGCAGAGGGAGAGGAGATGTGTCCCAGGCTGCCTGCCCAGCTGGTGTCTTCATCAAAGCTCATCTTCTTCTCTGCTCTGCTTTGCTTTGCTCCAAAACCACCTCACTGCAGGTTCAACGGCAGCCGTGGGAGGTGATGGAAAGCATCGGTGGGCTGGAAGGGAAAGAACTGTGCCCTGTTCCCAGGATGCTGCCGTGCCAGGGCACAAACCAGCCACGGATTCCCTCACCTGATGTAAAAGATCAGGAACTTCTCTTGCTCCAGGCTGCCCTTCACAACAGTATCTGTGTATCCCTCTCCACAGCCTGAAAGAGAGAGCATCGCAGCCCTCAGGGAGCCCCGGAGAGCAGCTGCCACCCATCCCACCTCGGTGCCATCGCAGGTAGGGGCAGAGGGGATGGCACAGCAGGGCTGGGGAGCAGCCACGGAGGCTCTGGACAAGCAGAACTGACACAAAGCTACAGGATTGCACCACAACCCCAAACCTCTCCTTGGCTTGGAGAGAGAGTTCTTTCTCCTTCATGACCTCTAAGCCACCAGAGATCAGCAATGAACAAGAGCTGTGGGTAAGCTGTAGGACCAGAGCTCAGAAACGGGATTTGCAAACCCCACCACGGCAGCCAGGCCAAAACGTGAGCTTCTCCGAGTAAATTCTGCACCCGCTGTGTGTTTACAAGCCCCGGCCCAGCTGGTGGATCAGCAGATCTGCGAAGCAGTTTGGCTGCTCCCATCTCTGCCCCCTCCTACCTGCGTAGCGGATGCTTTTTCCAAGCATGGTGGTCCAGAAGAAGGGGACGGTGTGCAACTGCTTCTCTCTCTTCAGCATGTTTAAGGCAGCAATGTGACCTGTGATGAAACATCATGTTCCTTTCAGGTCCTCAAAGAAGTTCCCCATGCCTCTCGCTACCCTTCTGCCCCGTTCCGGTGTCCAACGGGAGCTCGACAGCGAGGCGGCCGCCCTGTCTCACCATGTGCCTCAGCCACCTGCTGGTGATGGATGCTTTCCTGCTTCCCGTTGAGCAGCGCCACTGGAAAGGAGACCACATCCCCCGCAGCGAAGACGTTTGGGATGTTGGTTTGCATGCGCTAATGGGACAAAAAGCAATTAGTGCAGGGACGAAAGGGAACGGATTGGGAGTGGACCAGGGATGCGACTCTCGGCTGGCACTCACCAGGTCCACCAGGACGGCACCTTTGTCATCTCGGGCGATGGAGGTGCCCTTCAGAAATGTTGAGTTTGGGGACACCCCTGCAGGGAGAGGAGTAAGGGCAAAGGCTCTGGGAAGGCAGGACGCTTGGCTTTGGCCCTACAGCGGGCGCCTGCCCGTGCTCACTGTTCAGCCTGCTTGGAGCAGGGCAGGTTGCAGCAGTGACCGGGGCTTGGGCTGGTGCTGATCCACTCCAGGGGCCATAACACCAGAACAAAGCATGTTCCGATGACCCAGCAGTGCCTACGGAGCTCAGCAAGCTGCGAGTGTAAGCGGCTCTCCTCCTGCCAAGAGTTTGCTGAGGGGCGACTGACTTGCTCCGGGTGTTTGGGACCAAGAGGGAGGGTTGGATGATCAGCGAGTGGGAAACAGACTGCAGGGAATGGTGTTCTGGGAATGCACTGGGATGCTCTGGGCTTGCTGGCTGTTCTCCCCATTCCCAAAGCCACTCTCCTCTTCCAAGTGGAGTCTCTTACCAATTCCCAGCACTACCACGTCTGCAGATAGCTTCTCTCCACTGGCAAGAACAGCCTCCGTGACCTAGGAAGGAAGCAAGAATCAGTAACAAAGGGTTAAAAACTCTGTCCTCATTTCCACAGCCTCCCTGCTGCCTCATTCTTTGCTGCCTTTTCTCTTCCCCAGGTTGAGATCACCTTGTTCGACTAATGTGTGTTACAAGGAGTTTAAGAAGCGATCATGAGATGCGAACACATCTCGGTGTCCTTTGCGCCCCAGGGTTGTGCTCGATGAAAAGAAATGTGAGGGTCTAGAGAGGGAGAGGAAAACCCATGGGAGAGGAAAACCTGGATGCTGGCACTGGGTTGTACCTCAGTTTCCCTAAAGTTAGCGGGTCAGGGATCCCAATGGCATAACCAACCTTTCCATCTTTTCCTTTCAGCTCCCGGAGTTCTGTTTTCATGTAAAACTTCACCCCTTTATTTTGCAGCATCTGTTAAAAAGGAAGAGGAAGCTGGTTTGAGGATTGAGTAGGAAATTCCAGGCTGTACTGCTGTAAAAGCAGCCGGACACAGCCCAAACCCAGGCAGGGGGCTCTGCTGCTGCTCCAGGCTGGCGCTGGGCGCCGGGAAAGCTGGCTTTGCTCTGCTATCCTGGTCAGGATTGGTGCATGAGGTGGGTCTGGGATGAAGCAGGGCTTGGGGATGGAGCTGAGCCGGGAAGAGTGATGTGTGCCTGCCCGAGCCGTGCGCTCATAGCTCCTTCGGAGAGCGGGGTGTGAGAAAGGCGGCAGGGATATGATTTAGGGCTGGATTTCTTGGGCTGTTGGGGATCACGAGGCTGCTTGGATAACACGTTCTCCGTCCTAGAAAATAGCACCAGGTTTTCCTAACCTTCATGGCAACGCTTCCAACCTGAGGACCCAGTACTTTCTGGAAAGGAAATTCCTTTCTTTCCACCACTGAGACGGTACCAGCCTTGTCCGAGAGGAAAGCAGCCACCTCCATTCCTGCAAGGGAAAGGCGTGCCCGAGGTGAGCCGGCTGCAAGCAACAACCTGCACCCTCCTTCTTGGAAACCTTTTCCCTTCCCAGGTGAGGAAAACAAATTTGTTGTAGTGTCAGCGCTAAACTGCCCCTCTCTGCATTTTCTGGGCTGAGGTATTTTCCTGCCCCCTATTCTTCATTTTCACACCCTACAGACCGGGATGTTAGGAAATACAGAGAACAGCTCCCGGTTGGGTATGGAAGAGTTCCCTTTCCATGCCTTGTCCCCTCATTTTCCCAATGCTTCTGGGAAGTCTAGCTCTTCTGAAGGACGCTGACCCTTTTGTAAGGTGTTGTTTCCCTTTGTCCATACCCAGAAACTGTTTATAGCTCTCACAGTTTCTGGCTGTCAGAGGGAGCACATGCTGTGGAATTCATCCCTCCACCAGCTGTAGGGCTCCGGAGAGGAACCAAGGCAGGCAGTGAATGAACATCTTTCCTCTGAGGGCCTTTAGTTGATCTGCATGTGCAGCAGAAGTGGGTTTCAAGGCTGTCCCTGGTGCCTTGAGATCCACTCCAGCCTGGTACCTACGAACGAAGCTCCTATGATCACCAGATTCTTCCCAACTGCCAGCTCTGAGATCTTGTTAGACTCTTCTGGGGTATGGAGAGTGCATACGTTCTGCAGGTCGGCACCTGGGACTTTGAGGAAGCTGGAGCTGGAGGAGATACCTCTCATGATCAGAAATTAAACAGAATAAGGTGGGAGCACAAACCCATGCAATCTCCTGACTGTATCATCCCATCCCATCCTGTCCTGTTATCTTGTCTCCCACCATCTCCCTCCCACACACCTCTTGGAAGATCTCCACACCCCGGTGTTGGCCCATCTTGCCCCGTCAAAAACCATGTGTGTAACCATTGTTGTGTGCACTCACTGGCAGCCTGTTGCAATGAGCAGCTGATTGTACTTCTGCGAGGACCCATCCATGAACTGGACTTTCTGCTTCTGGAAATCCACCGACACTGCCTGCAGGAGAAAGGAGGCAAAGCTCCAACAGGTACTTCTGGTCCACAGGTGTCTTCCTACACCAACCCATTCTGCTTGCCCGTGACTACGTGCCCCGTTTCTGGACACTCAGGTGAGATGAGGAATGCTGAGGTCCTGTCTCTCGCTTCCTACAGGTCCTAGGCTTTAGGAGCACTAAGTGTGATGGCACTAAATCCGTGTTCCTCTCGGGGCAGGGGGTGCAAGGGGCTGGTTTCAAGGATCACTTGCTTTGCCCATGTGATGGGCACGTTTGTCCGTGGGTAGCCGAGATCAGCGCTCCACCCAAAGCAAGCACACATCCCTAGCACTGACCTTGAAGAGCTGTCCCAGGAGATAAAGTTTGTATTTAAGCAGAGCCCTAATTTCTCTCAAAGTGGCGCTGTGCCCACAGGGGTTGGCGTCCCCTCCTCAGGGCAGGGACAGGAGCACCCACAGGGGACTGAGTCAGCTGCTCTTTTGTACCTCTTTCTCTCTCCAGAGCTCTATGCAACGAGCATGGAGGAATTCAGGCTTCCTCAGGTAGATGTCTTCAGCTTTCAAGTTCATGTTCTGGAAATAAAACAGAAATATGAAACAAAGCCCTTCTTGCAGCCAGTGGAACCGTTGCGGCGTTTACTGGGAAGTGAGTTTGCACAGGAGGCAGATATTGTATTGGTAAATCACAGCTCCCCACTCTGCCCCATCCCTTCATCATCCTGTTCCCCCTTATCAAAAAACATCAACTCAAACTCTAGCGGGAAGATCTCGGTGAAAGGGGTTGAAACTTTCGCTTATGGTGAACTCTTCATGGGTGGACCCTTCCAACCCAAACCGTTCTATGACTTTGATCAAAGACCTTCTGGGAGGAAGAAGTGGAATGTTATCTGGATATGGTACCCCTCGGGTGCCTCAGTGCTCCTGCTGCTTGGCCACAACGGCTCACTCAACTGCTCAGCCTGGTCCTGGGTGTGGGCCATGTCCCAGTTTCACACATGGTACCCAGGCACAGTCCTGCCCTCCTCGCATACCAACCTTGCTCAGTTTGGCCTTATCGTACGGAACATGTTTCTCTTTGGTGGCCATGATGATCCTGCCGGTAAAGCCCTCTTGGCGAAGTGTCTCTGCGCACACCAGGGCAGCCGCACCTACAAGAGATGCTCATCTCAGCCCTCTTACACTGAGTAGGAGGAAGAAGGCAAGTTCTTCCTGGAGAAGAACTCACAGCACACGTGGGGTCAGCACGGTACAGACCGCTTCGCTCACCTCCCCCCAGAAGCAGCACCGTGTGCTGGCTGAGAAGGCATCGCTTGCTTGCGTCCTTCACCCTGCGGCTGCTTTCAAGATCCTGGAAGAAAATGAGAAATGTTGAAATGACACCTAGCCCGGAGTGCTGCTTGTGCTTGGAGACAGCAGGTAAGGTCAGTACCTTCTTTTTTGCTGTAACAAACACTTTTCCATCTTCCACTGATACCTGAAGGGGTGAAAGGAGAGTACGCTTAAGCAGTGCATTCGTGAGATGGTGGTGGGATCTTTCCTTGGAGGTTCTGGTCTGCTGGACCGCCTGTTTCTGATACACTGAGAGTGACGTATAGGGATCTTGGATGTCAAATGATGCTCAGGAGCTCCTGAGCCTTTCTCCTCATCCCAAGCTCAGGAAAAGCTGTGCTGGTGGTAAAGGACACCAGGATGTACAGCATCGCTTTTGATTGAAGGGAGACTCAGGGCAGGGAGTTACGCGATCCAAACAAATCATCCCATGTGTAGCTCTGTGTGACCTGGAGCATGGAGCTGTGGCCAGGGCAAAGGCCTTTCAGCTGGTGTCGGGAACACAGCGCTTGTGAGGGTGAATGAACATGGGTGGTATGGTGGACATGGCCCAAGCTGGGAGGAAGAAGAGACAAGAAGTCACCTTAAAGCAGGGAATACAGTCCAGAGAAGGGTACTCCTCGATGTCCCCAGTCTTGATGTTAAAGCAGGCGCCGTGCCAGGGGCAGCGCAGCCTCTCCCCTCTCAACACTCCTGCAATAGAAAAGCCCCCCACAACTGAGTGGTCAGAGTGGACTTCCCTGATGTGGCTCGTCCCCCCTGCCCACAACCAGCGTCACCTTTGCTGAGCGGGGCGCCGTAATGGGGACACTTGCTGCCCAGGGCACTGAACTGCTTCCTGTTCCTCACCAGCAGCACCGGGTAGCCGGCAACCATCACCTCCAAGAGTCTGCAGGAGAGGTGGAGAGCCGACAAGATGCTCCTTCAGCCATCAACATGGTGGGTGTTGCCGTAGCGATGCCACCTCTGTTGCCAGAGCTCAGCCTCCCCAACCAGGTACTCACTCTCCATCCCCAACGTCATCTTCCTTGCAGACCTCGGTGGTGATGGTGTCATCACAGTCCATGCCAGCTCCTGCGGGCGAGCAGAGGGAAGGGTTTTCACCTGTAGGCTCTGCCTTTCGCCTCTCAGCAGACGGTCCTCCCCATGCACCCGTGTGCCGTTGCTGCGAAATCCCACCCCAAAATGCAGGGTCACCACCCCCCAGCTGGGAGTGGGTCATAGAATCGTAGCATCACACAAGGATTTGAGTTGGAAGGGATCCCAAAGCCCATCCAGTCCCACCCCCTGCCATGGGCACGGACACATCCCACTGGATCAGGAGCTCCGAGCCCCATCCAACCTGGCCTTGAACACCTCCAGCAATGGAGGTGTCACCACTGCTGGATGGATGAGCATCCAGGGATGGAGCAGTCACCACTGCTCTGGGCAACCTGGGCCAGGGCCTCCCCACCCTCACAGCAAAATATTTCTTCCTAAGATCTCATCTCAATCTCCCCTCTTTCAGCTCAAAACCATTACCCCTTATTCTGTCCCTGCACTCCCTGATCCAGAGCCCCTCTCCAGCTTTCCTGGAGCCCCTTTCAGCGCTGGCAGCTGCTCTAAGGTCTCCCAGAGCTTTCTCTTCTCCAGGCTGAACAACCCCAACTCTCCCAGCCTCTCTTCACAAGGGGTGTTCCCGACCTTCGATCATTTTTGTGACTCTCTTTGGTAGATCGGCACCGCCCGCTCAATGGGTCCCAAACTCCAGCAAAATACCCTCAGGTGGCAGAAAACACACATTTGCCCCTTTTTAAAACTTGTGTCCCTACCTAAAGCCCATTCCTCTGCCCTTCTCTCCTCTGATTTAACCCCATTTTTCTTTTCAGCTCCGTGTCCCATTAAACTCAACTGCGGCACAGGGTGAGCGAGCAAACATGATTAATGACCGCTGCAAAGAAATACAATTATTTCTGGCGAGGTGCTGCCACCGTAGCCCGCGGCTCCTCCAAATCAGGGTCTGGGAGAGCTGCCTCAGCCTCTCCGAAACCTCCTCAGCGTCTGTGAGAGATATTATTCATGCTAATTGCCACAAAAGCTGTAATCCCTGCCCAAATTGCCTCCTCCAGTGCTAGAGAAGAGCCAAACCTTGATCCTTAGAGCTCTCCCTGCCTTAGTAATCAGCTGTGAGGCTGATTAGAAACCTCTCTCTCTGTTTTGGGGGACAAAAAGGCAAGAAACGGAGCAGAGGAGGGTGGCTCAGAGTGGGTTTTGGTGCAAGGTGTTGGCTTGCTCCTGCAATCCCCTCCGTGCCGCTGCCTGGCTCCAGGTCCCTTAGGAGAAGCATCCATGAGTACTCACCCAGCCGCACCGTGGGGCAACCCGGGACCCGTCCTCCGAGTCAGGAAGCCACTGCCACCACCATCCGTGGGTTTCTCCTCTGCTGAGGTGCCACCCTGGTGTCTTACGGCAAGCGCCGTCGCCGCCGCCAGCCCACGGCTGGGTGATGCCCTCCTGGAGTTGCACAACTTCCCTGTCCATCAGGAGGTGCATCTCCTGGAAGCTGCCTGCCAGCAGCGCTTATCTGATTTCTGCAACTGCTCTGCGCCTCATTAAGGGTGTATTTTCTTGGGGTTTGGAGTTGCAAAAGAGTTGAGGGCACGTAGGAATTATGGCGCAGGTGTGGTCTGAAGACGGGGTGCGTCATGTGCCATGTGAACTGAAACTGGAGTGGATGCAGTGATAACCCACCGCATCCTCCCGTTTTCTTGGGTGAAAGCGCTCTAGCTCAGCACAAGGTGGGTTTGCAGCACTTTGGGATGAATGACTCCTTTTTCCTATTTCTTTAACATAGAAAATAATTCAATTTGCTCTTTTTTTTATAAGAGAAAGCCCCTCTCTTTCCATTCATTTTGAGGAACGTGAAGTGTTCAGCTCCTTCGCACATCCCTCAGGTGCCGGCTCTGCTTCTGGCCCAGTCCACCCATGCCCAGGAGCATTGTCCCACCATCGCTTGGTCCATGAAGGATGGCACAGAGCATCACGCCGCTTGCTGTTCTATTTTTGCAGCAGGAGTGGGAGTTGCAGAAAAAAACAGGAGTAACTTCTACGCTGTTTGCGTCTACTCTAGTTCTTATCTCCTTTTCACAGTCGCTATGTCTCACCACCTTAAAATACACCTCAAAATTTAGTGGGAGGGGGTATAGTCACCAGCAGGGTCCTTCCATCATCTCCTCGCAGAACGGGAGCTTCGCAGGGACCGGCTTCATGCCAAATTCAGCACGTGGGAGGGATAAAAACCCTTTGATGGACACGGCCCAGAGAAGAGGGAAGGCACGGGGATGCCCGGTAAGTGCAAGATGGTTGTTTTGTGAAGCAGCTGGCTTTGTTGGACCTGCCAAACCGTAAGCACACCTTCTTTTAGCGCCGAGTACCAAGCGCGGCCGTGCAAAGAGTGATCTTAGCCCATGGGCAACGCACGCCCATGATGGGCATAGGTACAAGGTATTTTCTCACACTGCCAGCGAACAGCTTTTGGGCTTTGCCTGCCTGGCCAGGAGCCTGAATGTGAAGCAATTTGGCTGCCGAACGTCCCTGTTTAAACTCTCTGTAATTATTCCCCAGAGCGCATTCCCACGTGGTGGAGAAGCAGCAGCGCTCGCGGAGGCTTTCTCTGACTCAGCAGAAATCACTGGAAAAATGTTGTTTGCTTATGGATGAAAGCCGCAGCGCCCTGGCAAAGCGGCAGGTACGAAGGTGTGCAGGAGAAGCCAAGGTGGACCTTGGTCCTGTGCCATAGGGTTTGCACGGTGGGGCCGAGCATCTCGTTGTGCCGCTGGGTACCAAAGGATGCAGCCAAACCCCTGGAGAAGGGCTTTGGTAAAGGGCCAAAGGCAAAACAAAAATGCCCATCTGTGACAGGGGCAGAGATGACGGCAAAGGATAGAAGGTTGAAAAGGATTTGGGATGTAAGAGGGAAGGTTTGGGGTAGTGAGAGGGATGCTGGGTTACCACATCGCTGAGAGCCAGCACCTAAGAACACACAAGATGCTCTCGAGGGATGCAGGCAATGCGATGGTATGGGAGGCAGGTTTTCGGGCAGATGCTCTGTAAGCATCTTCTAGTCCTTTGTTAGATAACCCAGAAGGACACAGAGTGGTTAAGACTTTTACTTGTAACACAGAGCAACATTAAACATAGGAAGGAAGAGAGCAAAAGGAAGCGGTGCCCTCAAACGCAAACTGAGCCCAGGTAGGCACTGGAAATCTCTGACCAGAGCTGCCACCCACGTTGATGCTGACTCACACAAGCTGCTGAGCTGCTCTTCTATCTTATTAGATATCTTCTCTTCCGCTGTGTCTCTCCGGTGTTGTCAGCGCTCTGGAAAATTCAAGTTTAGAGGTGATGATTTAATGACGATAGCTCTCCTCCCTTTGAGGTCCTGTCCCTGACAACCACCGCTGCGCGTTTTTTCACGCTGTAACGCAGCTGTGGCTGGGGGGGGGGGATGTATCCCTGTCCCGCTTTCGCTTTTCCCCAGCTTGCTCAGGTCAGGGTCCTTCCCTCGCAGATCAGTCCATTTTAACCAGCTGTTACCTACAAACTCGCGTGTTATTGGAGCTCGTTCAGGCGCGGGAAGAGGAAGCGAGGAGAAAACAGCAGCAGAGCTAAAATGATTAACGGCCCGCCACGCTCAGAACAGCTTGGTTTGTGATATTAATAATGAGTGAATCCAGGAGGGAGCCCAACGTGTTCCGAGCCGCAGAGCCGGCAGCAGCAGGAGATGCAGTTAGGAAGCTCCCGTGCTTATGCTCGTTGTGCAGGAGGACTGAGTGGGCTCGGCAGCGTGTGATGCTGCGTGGAGCGGAGGGACTGAGATGTGCTTCCCCCTTGCAAGGCTCGTGCTGAGCCTGTCTGAGATGCAAAAGTATCACGCGGTCATAAATACACCGTGATGCAACCAGAGAGGACATAGCTACCTGTCTAAACTTATTGAAGTTTGAGGATGGTGACCTAAACAGGGAAAAAAATGTTTATCCCACAAGGGAAGAAGACATTGAAAAGGAGATATCAAGTGGGAATGAATTTGCTTACAGGGTATATTCTTATATACATATATACATATATATAAGAATAATCACATGTGATGAGACACACTTTCTTCCTAAGAATCCATATCTGGTGATGGTGGAAGGCAGGACACCACCTGGCCCCACGTTTCACTGTTCACCACAAGGGAAGAAGGAACCTGAACCCTTCCTCATCGCAGCAGATGAACAGTTTGGAAAGCAGGGAGGTTTGGGGCGTGTCAGTTCGTGAAAGCAGAGGAGAAATGTGAGAAACTAACTGTGCTGCTGCGCTCGAAGGGGTTTTGGCAGTCAACGAGGCTGTCGATGGAATGGTTTTTATCCCCTGGCATACCTGGGGAATCGGAACGAGGAGAGACAGCACATGCTCTGCACAGTCACATCTCAGCAGCCGCTTCAGCTCAAGCCCTTGAGAGGCAGCCGAGCCCGCAGTGTCCTTAGGGATGCTCTGCTGTTGTCACAGGTTTCTTCTGCAGGTCCCTTGGGCCAAATCCTGAGAGAAGAAGGCTTAGAGTCCTGGGAAATAAAGAAGGCCAAAAGCAAAAGCATCCAGAGCACCTGGTTTATTTGGAAAGAGCAAAGATTTCAATATCTCCAGGTGGGCTCTGCCTGGGTGGCTCTGGGGTGAGGGTGGTTCAGGCTGCAGACTGAGCACCAGAGCATCCCAGGACTGGGAAGCTCCCAGCAGACAAAGAATTATGGAAGGAACGGTCTGGAGAAGGATGACCAACCTGGGCAGCAGAACTCCTGCAGGATGGATCAGACTCCTGAGGGATGGAAGTGAAGAGTCTTCTCCTAAGGCTGAGCTCGCACAGTCGGATCATTCCCTCTGCCAAACAAGACTGAGCCCTGAGGGCAGTGGTGAAGTGATGCCACTTCGGTGTTTCTTGCATTAAACCCCAGAGTCGTGTGCATGAGAAATGGAGCTCAGGGCTGAGGGAAAAGGTGGTAAAAACTCTCTGCAGTGTCAGTGCCAGCAGAAACCCTTTTCCAGCTCACTGTGTTCACAGACTGATCCTCAGTTCCACCTGGAGAACATCCAGCTTCCACAGCAGGAAGGTGTTGGATGGGGCGGACATTCGAGTTTGCATTGATTTCAGCTCTCTTCACAGCTACCTCTGCAATGCCTGGGCGTGCTTTGCCGTACAGTGTGTGTTTTGCACAGCAGATCCTTCCCTAAGTGTGGAATTACAGATGTTCTGAATGAAAATGTAGATGGATAGAGTGAAGCAGCCAGAATTCCTATGGGTTAGCAGACAGAGCAGCGACACACTTCACCGAGGGATGAAGATGATACCTAATTAAAGTTTGGAAGCCAAGGTGCTTGATTTGTTTTGGGATCTTGGACTCCTCCAATTATTTGAGGTGTGAGCCAGGTCTGGCATTAGATGAGCAGATGGACTTTATGCCTCCCTGAAGGGACAGAGGTGGATTAAGGAAGGCTTTCCAAAAAGAAGAGCGTGACTTTTGCCAGAAGGACTGTGCCGTGTCAGAAGCTCCCACATCTGTTGGAGACAACGAGGCCGTCCTAAGCGGTGTCTGGGAGCAGAGCAGGCTCCTCCTTGTGCTTTTGGCACCCAAACGCCTGCCCAGGACTGGTGGGGAGCATCTGGAGGAGGAAACAGGTTATCTAACAGAATTCATATGAGAGATTAGCAATAAATTGCCAGCTTTTTTACTGGGGAAAATGAGTTATCTGTCCCAGATGTGCAGCAGAGAAACCGAGACCTGCGAGAGGGAGGAAAAAAACATTGTCCAGCTAGTGAAAAAACAGCTGTAGCCTCGATTTACTCCCTGTGAAGCCCCTGCTATGGGATGAGCTGCAGTCCCCGGGGCGTTACGTGATGACCCCAGGCACACGGTGACATCTGGAAAGGGTCCCCTGCCCTGCTGGGCGCAGGCACTGGTGCAGCGCCTGTCACCAGGCTGAGCTGCCTCCCTGCAGGCAATGAGGTCGTTTGGGGACTGCTGGAAATCTGCTCGAAATTTGGGTGAAAAAGGCAATATCTCCAACTAAGGTGGGACTGAGGAGTCCCACCAGCTGCTCTGCCAGCTCTGCAGCGGGCGGCAGGGACCTCTGGTGGCAGCAGTGCCCGGGCACTCCGCTCCCTGCTCTTCTCCAGGGATAAACCTGGCTTCTGAGCCACTGGGATGTGGGGGAAGATCTGTCCTGATCTGGTGGCAAAGGACCTATTTGTAACCAGGCTTAGAAGCCTCCAGCTTGGAAACCATCCTTGCTTAATGCCATCGCCGCAGAGGAAGGGAGAAAAGGAGAGGAAGGGTAAAGAACTTGTAAGAAACCACATTCCGATGGCAAATCCTGGTAAAATTAAGTAAAAACTAGGCTTGAAAGCATCCAAGAAGCACCAGGTGTGGAAGTGCTGCCGGTGCTTCAGCAATGGGATCAAAGTCCCTGAACCAGAGGGTGGTTAATCCCAGCTTAAATTCCTCCCGTGTGGAAATGGGAAGCAAAAGCTCTCCAGTGTCCAGAAACACTCTAACTCTTCACGTCCCCAGGCCTGGCCAAAGTGTTCGTCTTCGGAAGAATAACAGCAGGAATGGAGGAGCCCTTAGGAGTTTGCAGGTGTTCTGTGGTCTGGAGCTTCTCCTGCAGGCAGGGCTGTCACTGCAGAAAGGGACAACAGAGATTCCTGAGGCTAAAGCACCACAGACCACTCCTCATTGGGAAATCAGCTCTCTTTAATTTTATACTGCAATGAATTGTTATGTGATTTCCCCCCTTGGTGCCCAACGTGGCTCCAAGGCGCATCTCCCTTTCCTTGGCGTGTCTTACGCCGGACAGAAATGTCTTTGCGTTTGGCCTTCTCAGTAACAGATGAGCCTACGTGATCCTTCAAGCCCTAATACGTGCGATTATTTATAATCCCTCAAGCAGGCAGCTCTGCCGATTACTTCAGGCAGCATCTCCCTGCCACTTAGCCGCTAGGAAATTACAGTGGCTTTTCCAGCTTTGAAGCAAATTTCTGCTGCATGAACAGATGCTTTTCTGTCAGCTGGGACCGTCTCAGCCCTCTCCTTCAGATCTGATTGAATTGCTCCCCTCGTCAGTGCGTATAGAGTAGAACCACAGAATGGTTCGGGTGGGACGGGACTTCAAAGCCTATCCAGTTCCATCCCTGCCATGAGCAGGGACACCTCCCACTGGATCCAACCTGGCCTGGAACCCCTCCAGGGGTGGATCAGCCACCACTGCTCTGGGCAACCTGGGCCAGGGCCTCCCTACACGCACAGGAGAACCTTTGTCCCTAAGATCTCATCTCAATCTCCCCTCTTTCAGCTGAAAACTGTTCCCCTCATCCTATCCCTGCACTCCCTGATCCAAAGCCCCTTCCCAGCTTTCCTGGAGCCCCTTTCAGCACTGGAAGCTGCTCTAAGGTCTCCCCGCAGCCTTCTCTTCTCCAGGCTGAACAACCCCAACTCTCAGCCTGTCGTCATATAGAAGGTGCTCCAGCCCTCGGATCATCTCCGTGGCCTCCTCTGACCTCACTCCTACAGCTCCATGTCCTTCCTGTGCTGAGGACTCCAGAACTGCATGCAGGACTCCAGGTGAGGTCTCACCAAAGCAGAGCAGAGAGGCAGAATCCCATCCCTCGTCCTGCCGGTCCCATTGCTTCCATCCCTTGTTGATGTTCGCATCCATCACCACAACCAGGGCAGCGTCTGGAAACTCAGACTCCACACGTTTCTGTTTCAGCAAAGAGAAAGTAGAAGACTTCATCCAAAATTAATACCTCAAAGGAGAGACAGAGTTTGACGTTAATCGGTGTGTACACGGTGAGTCATCCCGTCTGCAGAGGAGACACAAGGTCTGCGCAGCAGTTACGCTTCTGGTGGAGACATCAAAAAACAACAAGGGAATGATCAAATAATGAGAAGCTGGTGAAGGAGCGTAGTAAGTAAAGAAAGAAAGAAGTGAAGAGATTGTGACTACGGGATCCTGAATCCTCCCAAAGCCCAGGCAGCAGAGCTGGGGTATCCCAGGCATCGGGAAGCGCCTCTTGGGACCAGATATGGGACAAGGGAGTGGAGGATAACACCCTGTGGTCAGAGAATATTTTTTTTTGAGGTTATCAGGCCTTCTTGCTTGCTCCATGTGCAGCCAGAGCTGGTGAGTGCCTGCGTGAGACCCTCCCACAGTGAGGGACCACATGGCAACGGTTCAAGTGCTTCACCAGCATCACACGCCACGGATACTGTGGGGTGAAGCACCACAGCACGTCATAGGTGAGGTGTTCAGCCACCCGGTGCTACCAAGGTGGAGGAAGGGGGACAAGGAAGGTGTCCCCAGCCCCAGCAGAGATGGGACACCCATGGTGCGCTTGCAGCTGTCTTTTGGGCTGGCTGTAGCGTCTGCCCTGTGATTCCTGGGGAAGGCTGATGCACATCTGGGTGCATGCTCCCCATTCCCTTGATTCTGGAATCCTCAACATAAGAAGGAGGTGGAACTGTTGGAATGGGTCTAGAGGAGGCTACAAAGATGGTCAGAGGGCTGGAGCACCTCCCATAGGAGGAGAGGCTGAGCGAGCTGGGGTTGTTCAGCCTGGAGAGGAGAAGGCTTCAAGGAGCAACCTTCCAATGGGGCTACAGGAAAGCTGGGGAGGGACTGTTTATAAAGGCTTGTAGTGGCAGGACGAGGGGCAATGGGTATAAACTGGAGAGGGGCCAATTTAGACTGGACATAAGGAAGAATTTTTCATGATTAGAGTGGTGAGGCCCTAGCCCAGGTTGTCCAGAGCAGTGGTGGCTGCCCCATCCCTGGAGGGGTTCCAGGCCAGGTTGGATGGAGAGCCCCTGATCCAGTGGGAGGTGTCCCTGCCCGTTGCAGGGGGTGGAACTGGATGGGCTTTGAGGTCCCTTCCAACTCAAACCATTCTAGGATTCCCCCCTTGCTCTGACCCTCACGCCCTGGCAGAACTGCTGTCCTGCGTGTCTGCTGGATGCCCCCTCCATCCCAGCTGGGACGGGGCGGTGGCAGAGTGGTGCCAGCACGGATGCCCGCGGTGGTACCGGTGCCCGGGGCAGCGCTCGTGCCCAGTGCCCATACCGATGTCTGCGGTGCCGGTGCACAGGGCGGTCCCCAGGGCGGTGCGGTACGGGTACCGGTGCTCGGGGCGGTGTCGGTGCCCGGACGGGACGGGGAGTGGGCGGTGTCGGTGCTCGGGGCGCTACCAGTGACCGTGGCAGTGTTGGGGCGGTACCGGTCGCGATGCACGGGGCGATGTCAGGGCGACACCGGTGCCCAGGGCGGTCCCGGTTCTCGGGTCGGTGTCGGGGCGGTCCCGACGCTCGGGCGGTGCCGGTGACCGTGGCAGTGTTGGGGCCGTCCCGATCCCGGTGCACGGGGCGATGTCAGGGTGACACCGGTGCCCGAGGCGGTCCCGGTACCCGGGAGGTGTTGGGGCGGTCCCGGTGCTCGGGGCGGTGCCGGGGCGGTTCCGGTGACCGTGGCAGTGTAGGGGCGGTACCGGTAGCGATGCACGGGGCGATGTCAGGGGAACACCGGTGCCCGGGGCGGTCCCGATGCTCGGGCGGTGCCGGTGCCCGTGCCCGGACGGGACGGTGAGGGGGCGGTCCCGGTGCACGGGGCGATGTCAGGGTGACACCGGTGCCCGGGGCGGTCCCGGTACCCGGGAGGTGTCGGGGCGGTGCCGGTGCCCGGGGCGGTGCCGGTGCCCGGGCGGGGCGGTGTCGGGGCGGTGCCGGTGCCCGGGCGGGGCTGTGTCGGGGCGGTGTCGGGGCGGTGCCGGTGCCCGGGCGGGGCTGTGTCGGGGCGGTCCCGGTGCCCGGGCGGGGCGGTGTCGGGGCGGTGCCGGTGCCCGGGGCGGTGCCGGTGCCCATGGGAGCCCCGCGGGCGGAGGATGCCCATGGCTTTCGAGCCGGGGCTGCTGTTGGTCGCCGGTTCTTTCGCCGCTTTCCGGCTGCTGAACCGGGCGCTGGAGCGGGTGGTACCTCCGCCGCCCTCGGCTCGGCGCAACCGCTGGAAGTGGCGCAACATCTGGACCTCGCTGGCACACAGCGTGCTGAGCGGAGGCGGAGCCGCGGCGGGGTGAGGGCACCGGGAACCGGCGGCACCGGGGGGCTTCGGGGGAACCGGCAGCCAGGGGGGCACCGGGGGAGATGGAGCCCAGCGGGATGGGGGGGGTCACACACTGAGGAATCCTGGAAACGGGGGGTGCAGAGGGATGGAGGAGGGATGGAGGGATACGGGGGACAGAAAGACTCCGGGGGGAACAGGGGAGGGGGGCACTACGGGAGATGAGCCTAGCGGGATAGGGGATGTTGAGGAGCATCAGAGAGTCCTGGGAACTGGGGGTGCGTAGGGATGGAGGAGGGATGCAGGGGTATGGGGGGACAGAGAGACTCCGGGGGAAGCGGTACAGGGGGGCACTAAGGGAGATGGAGCCCAGTAGGATGGGGGACGCTCTGGAGCATCAGGGCGTCCTGGAAACTGGGGGTGCTGAGGGATGGAGGAGGGATGCAGGGGTACGGGGGGACCAAGGGACAGAGAGACTCTGGGGGAAACAGGACAGGGGGGTACCAAGGGAGATGGAGCCCAGCGGGGTGGGAAGGGGGGAGTTGGGGGTATTGAGGGACACTGAGGAGCATTGAGGGGTTCCTGGAAACGGGGAGGCACTGAGAGATGGAGAAGAGATCGAGGGCTACGGAGGGACTGAGGGACTTGGGTGAAGCAGGAGGGCAGGGGTGGCCATGGGAGAATCAGGGGAATAGGTGGTCCCCGTGGGGTGGGTGTCAGCAGCACCGGGTGGGCGCCAAGGGCACTGGTACTGGGGGACCAGAAGCGCTGCCTGGCACTCACAGCCCCTCTCCTGCAGGTTCTGTCTCTACCCCGGGCTGTCCGAAGACCTGGTGGGCACACACCCACCCGGGGCACACAGCCTGGTCGCCGTGTCCGTAGGTGAGGTGGGGAGTGGGCTGCCCCCTGTTCCACCCCCAGGGGGTCTCCAGGAGCTCATCGGTGCCTGACACCAATGTCTCAAGCCACGATGTGGGCAGCGATGCCTTGGGCACCTCAAACAATCACCCTATTCTTGGCAAAGGACAGTGGCTCCTTTCTGTCCCACGGCGCCCACAGCCAGGAGGTACTGGGCACCCGGCTGCCTGCCACCATCCTCACGGGGCAGCCAGGGCTTGGAGCATCCCCAAAGTGCCCGTGACAGGGGCTGATGCAGATCCCCCTGAAGCCTTGAGCTAAACCAGCCAGTGTGGGGTCCTCTGGCCATGTGAAGCCTCCTCCTCTGCCCCCTTGTCACCTTCTTGCAGCTCTGTCACCAGGCCTGTGGGCAGTGCTAACAGGCTTCCCAGCATGGCTACAGCTCAGCAAGGAGGTACGAGTCCCTAAAATGCCAGCGTGGGGTTGGTTTGGTGGCAGCGAATCCTGCAGGAGTTAAGAGCACTGAAAGGATGCAGAGTGGGATCCGATCCCGCGACGGTAATGTGGGTGAGGGTTTGCATGCGCCCTCAACCCTTCTTTTTGGGAACAGATCCAAGCGATCGGTTAGTGCCTTTCCCTAAGAGCATGTCCTGCAGCAGGAGGGACCAAACCACAGCAACTCCCTCATCCTGCTCTGTGCATGGCCGGGGCTGAGCTCTGGCTGTCGTTTCCCTGGAGGGGCTGCTCAGCGCAGTCAGGAGCAGAACCTGCTGCAGTTTGGGGGGGTGTCCCTTGGCACAGCCCTTCCTGTGCCCCCTTTCTTTGCTCTTTCTTTGTGCCTGGGCTTCTTTGCTCACAACCTCTCTGATCCCAGGTTATTTCCTTGAAGACTTTATGGACATGTTGTGCAATCAGAAACTTCGCCAATCCTGGGAGCTGCTCTTCCATCACTCCGTGGTGAGTCCCCTGGCTGCTCTGCAAGGGACAGACCTTGGCACTTGTGCCTCCAGGGAGGCTGAGGGACGTGAGCAAGGCTCACGCTCTTGCTCATGTGGTATCTGTGCCTGTTATGAAATCTGATTGTTTGGCCTCGGGGGTGGAGCCTGGCAGCCTGGGCTCAGAGCTCCTCTCCGTCCTGTGGAACCCCGGGTGCTCCTTGAGGGTCTGCAGAAAGGTGCTTGAAGATGGGGTGAGGAAAACCCCCAAGTGTGCATAGAGAGGCAGAGAACTGGGCCAGGGATCCGTAATAGTGGCACGGACGCGGTGAGCTGGGTATCCCTGCCGGCACAGGCGAGCAGCGCAGCTCCTGGTGGCTCTCGGCCACTTGGGCAGCTGCCAGGAAGAGTTGCACATCGCTTCCTTCCACCTCCTGCTTCTTCTCATTCGGGGCAAAGCCGTGGCCATAGGGTTGGGGTGGCTGGAGCAGCCGTGGTGCAGGAGCCCTACATCAATGCCTTCTGCCTCCCTGGCTGCACCCAGCCCGGGTTTCTCTGATGTCCAGATGCTGGAGCGTTGCGGATGCTTCAGGGAGCTGAGCAGCAGAGATGTTGTGGGGTGCAAGGGAGGCACAGGGGTCTGCTGGGCTTAGAGTTGGGGACAGGGACAGCACTGGGACCTACGTGGGATGAGGCAGGGGAGAGGCGATGGTCAGAGCTGCTGTTTCACAGAGCCCAGCGAGCCCTGCTCTGCTGGTGAGTCAAAAGGTCATCTCCACAATACAGCTAATTCAGGCCAAGACAGTGATTTAACGAGCAGGGAGCAGATAATCTCATTAGAGCGCAAATACAGAGAACAGCATTAATGGTATAAAGTGAAGAAAGGAGTGAGTGTACTACAGCGCAGGCAGGCAGAGCCTGTGCCCCTGCCCGGCGCGGATCGCACCCGCTCTGCCCTCAACAGCCCCAGGGAGCTCCGTGCCAGGCTCGGGGCATCCCATGGGGCTCTCGGCACCAAAGCCCTGGGCCTGGCCTGGGGACAATCGCTGAGCCAGCAGCAACCACAGCCCTAGGCTACACCTCTCCCTTCCCAACCCTTTCAACTGTGTGCGGAAAAACCTGCTGAGCCACAACCAACTGCATTCCCCAGGCCATAAAGCAGGGTTAGGTCTGACTCCTCTGCCAACCTGCGGTTTATAGAAGTGTTTCCCTCTCCTCCCACTGGAAAAAAAACAAACCCAAACCTGCTCAGGTTTCGTGCAATGGTGGGGAAGGTTTTATCTCATGCCTGAAGCTGTAGCACTGGCTGGAGGTCGCAATGCTGTAGAGATACGTGTGGGGTGATGACCAGCGGTTTGACACACCATTTCCACCTCTGCTCCACATTGTGTCCAAGCATGGAGGGCTTTGGCTTGCAGCTGAAAGCAACGTGTTCCTGAGCTCAGCCTCTCTTCTTTCTCCTTCCCAGGTGATCGTCTGCTTTGGCATTGCAGTGGTGCTCCACCAGTACGTTGGGTTTGCCCTCGTGGCTTTACTGGTGGAGATCAACTCCATCTTCCTCCACCTGCGGCAGATCCTGCTCATGGCCAACCTGGTTCACACCACCTGCTACCGCCTCAACAGCATCGTCAACCTGGGCACTTACGTGGTGTTTCGCATTGCCACGCTGGCCTGGATGACCCGCTGGCTCTACCTCAATCGGGAGAACGTGCCTCCAGCAACATACGCCGTGGGCACGGTGGGCATGGCAATCATGACACCCATGAACATCATCCTCTTCTACCGCCTGCTGCGTAGTGACTTCTTCAGGTCCAGCAGGGACGTGCAGCAGGAGAAGGAGAAATAGCCCCCTTCCTTACAGGGTCCAAGGGATGAGCAGCCTCGAGCCCATGGAGAAGGACAGCAAAGTGCAGTGGAGAGTGAGTATGGCAGTTTCAGTACCTTGAGGGTTCACACGAACGGAGCATGCGGGCTTTTCTTGTGACTGCGGATCCTGAGCCCTGCATAGCAAAGAAGGTTCTCACAGACCAGGCACTGGGGCTGTGCTCCTCCTGTACCTTTGGATGACGTGGTCAGATGACCGGGAGCTGCTCACAGGAGCCCTGACAGCTCTTGCAGCTCTCTGAAGCACCGCTGAGATGAGAAAGAAGTAGAAAAGCATAGTTTCCCTACTGCTCTTCCGGACATCCAAACACCACAGTGTGGTCCTAACCCCTTTGGTTTAGCATCCCATGGTTTAGCATCCCATCAGCCGGGGGACCGTGTGCTCAACCCTGCATTCTCTGTAGCACTTCTCAAGGGAGCACCACCAGGCAACAGACGCTCCAAGGCTTCACCCTTGAGGCCAGGGCCAGTAAAAGCCAAATCCTGCTCTCACGAGTCCTCCCCGAGGAGATTGTCCCAGGTGGGTGATGGAGGGAGAGGCTGAGACCTGTCTGGGTGTGATGGTGCCCACGGTGGGGTCCAGGTCGAGGGCAGAGCGCTGGGCAGTGGGTGCTGTGGTAGGGACAGCCAACCTATTTTTCCTGACAACTGGAGCTTTTCCTGTGTTGTTTTGTTCCCAGATACGTTAAGTGCCAATAAATGAGCGTGGGAGAGCGTGAGCTGCAGGCCAGGATGTTGTTGTGTGATGGTCACTTCCCAGGGAGTGCGAGAGGAGTTTTCAGCCATAGGCATGTAGTAGGATTTAGGCATGGATTAGAAGTCCTCCTGCAGAGCCCAGTGTAACGCTCTTACCCAGCAGCGAGAGCTCTTACTAACACGAGCTTTTAATAAACACCTGCAAATGAAATGGCTTGAGGGGAAGTGACTTAGAGAAAAAAAGGGATTCAGCATCCCAGCCTCCTCCAGGGTTGTCCCTGCTCAACCCAGAGCCTTTTATCCTTTGTCTCCCCTCTGTGGAGTAAAAATACACTGTACACTGGCACACTTTACCTCTCCTAGGGGATTTTCACCCCTTTTTTGTTTCAGCGGAGGAAGATGAAGGTTCCTCCCATTCCTACTGATGCTCTCCTGCCTTCCTAGGCAAGGGCTTTCCTTGGGGCTGGGAGGCTGGACGGCAGCAGGAGTCCCTCTGCCTGTCCCTGGCAGCTTCTTGGGACAAGGAATCAAGTTCTTTTTTAACCCCACATTTCATTTTCCTCACCAACTCCCACGCGTTGAACGCATTCCCACGCATTGATCCCCCAGTGATCATCCCACTCAGGGTTATATACTGGTCTTGAGAAATCCACTGGTTCTATCGTGCTTTCTTTATCTCCATATCTCTCCTTTGGTTTGAAAAGCCGGGGTCGGGCTGCACCAAGCACTGCTTGCAGTGGGCGGCATTTGTTTTAAGGAGGAAAATAAGGGAACAGCCACATTTCTGCCTGGAAAGACGAGCAATGTATGTGGGCAGTGGGAGGCTGGAAGCGACTCATGGCCAAAGCTGCTTATGTTTCTATTTGTGGAGAGAGCAGGGGAGCTCGCAGGTGCTGAGACACCTTACTCCGTGTTTGGGTTTGTCCCTTCAAGCAGCGGTCAAGCGCCCGTGTGCTGCTCGCAGCTCCCAGCCGGAGCGGAGATGGCAACCAGGGCTTTCCCTTTGGTTTGACCCATTTACACGCAGCTTTTCAGGAGCTGCTGTGCCAATTCCTGCCCTCAGCACAGCCTCTGTGCCCACTCGGCAACACTCGCTCTGTCCTCCAGCCTCTGCCCACACCAGGGATGTTTCTCAAGGCCTGGATTGTGTTACCGCATTCCTACTGTCACGTGGATATCGGATACCCCGGGCACATGGGGTTGAGTTGCCCGGGAAGCCTGTTTTCCGAGCCTCTAATCACACATGAGCTTCCCACGGTGCTACAACAGGATAAGCAGCAGCTTTGCAGCTCACCGTAGTCGGACACGGGGTTCCCTGTGCTCGTCCTTCCCAGTGGAAAATTCTATAGTCTTGGCTGGAAGGGTTTTGGGAAGGGATCTGCCTCTCTAATCCCACCACAAAGGGATTTACAGCGCTGGAGGCAGCATCTCCATCAGGGAATTCGCTGTGCCCCAGCCTGCGTCCCCCAGGGGATGAGATTCCCCCCCAGCAGTGTCCCCTCTCCCCATGGGGACCCACAATGAACCATGGCAAGGGACTGCCTGGCTGCAGGGTGGCCCGTGGAGCTGTGTTGAGCTCACGTGTGTCGTGTGGTGACCTGAGCCTCATGTTTTTGCAGGGCACTGGGCGAGCACAAAGGTCTCGGGGGGCTTATGTGCTGCTGTGGGAGCGCAGGAAAGGGGCACCAAAGGGGGTGGCTGCTCACCGAGGCATGAAGGGCTGTAGCGTGGCCGTGGGGCTGTGCTGAGAGCAGGGAGCATCGCTCCACAGGGGCTCTGCGAGTGCAGGGTCCTCCTTTCCTGCCTTGGGGCTGTTGGGGGAGCACGAGAGGAGGGGTTTGAGGTGGGCACTGCCCCTACTGAGGGGCACTACAGGCCTACGATGTCCCATGAAGGATGCCCCCACCCCAAGACCCTATGGGGGATGCCCCCAGACCGTTCCATGAGGACACCTTCCTCCCCAAGACCCCCCTGGAGGATGCCCTCATGCCATTCCATGGGGATCCTAATACCCCCCAATACCCTATGAGGGATGCCCTCACGCCATTCCATGGGGATCTTCCCCCATCCCAAGACCCTATGGGGAATGTCCTCACACCATTCCATGGTGATCTCCCCCCATACCAAGACCCTATGGAGATGCCCTCACACCATTCCCCCCCAAAAGACCCCATGGGGCATGTCCCCCATGCCATTTCATAGGGACCCCTCCCCAAGACCCTATGGGAGATGCCCTCACGCCATTCCATGGGGATCCCCTCGCCATGACCCAATGGGGGCCCCTCCACACACCATTCCATCGGGAACCCCCTTCCAAGACCTCATGGGGAATGCCCTCGTGCCATTCCATGGGGATTCCCCTTCCCCAAGATGCCCCCCACGCTATTCCATAGGGATTGCCCCCCCGCCCCCAAGGCCCCAGGGGGATGCCCCCACCGCCCCATACGGACCCCCCAGCCCCATCCAAGCCCTCAGAGGGGCCCCCCCCACACCTCCAGCGCCCCCTCCAGGCAGTGTGGGGTCCGCGCTGCACGCTGTCCAATCAGAGCCGGTGCCGAGCTGTCACGTGGCCTCTTTCCACCAATCACAAGCAGCGATGGGCGGGAGCAGAGGAGGCCGGGCATCTCATAGGATGTGCTCGTTAGACGCAACTTCCTCTTTACTTCCGCCCTCAACCCCATCTCCTGCCCACTTTCTGCATTCTGATTGGCTGCGCCGACAGCCTGCGAGGCATCCTGGGAGCTGATTGGCCAGCACCCCCTGCCCTACATCCGGGTCTCTCGGGCTTGGTGTTGGCGGCCGCCATTGTGGTGGCGAAGCGCGGGGCGGCAGCCGGTGAGGGTAGGCGGCCGGGGAGCGGCGGAGGCCGGGGCGGGAACGGCGGGGGTGGTCGGGAGGAGGGAGAGTAGGCCTCCATCCCCGCTCTGAGTTGGTTTCCCATCCGTTATTGCAGGTGCGTCGCCATGGCCGCCGTGTTCCCGTACCGCGGGGCCTGCGCGCCGGTGCCCAGCCCGCTGGCGCCGCTGCCGGACTACATGTCTGAGGAGAAGCTGCAGGAGAAGGGTGGGTGGCGACGCTTCCGAGACAAAAAGTGGAATGTTTTTGATCTAAGCTCAAGTAGAGATAGGTTTCATCTCAGTAATTGTATTTCTTGAGAGCTAGGCTGGATGTCCCTTAGCTGCTTTTTCATCTCATATTTTCTTTCAGATAGTGGTTTTCCAGACAATTCGTTTTTTAGAGATGGTAACATCAGATGTGAAGTATGATCTGTGCTGAGCTGATAGAAGAAACAGTTACTATGGCAAAAAGTAGAATGCTTTTGATTTAAGTTAAAGTAGATTTAGGTTTCATCTCAGTAATCGTATTTGTTGAAAGTTGGAACATCCCTCTGATAGCATGTGGGTTTTATATCATGTTTTCTTTCATACAGTGTTTTTCGATATATTTCATTATTTGGAGGTGGTAATGTCATGTGTGAAGTATAATCTGTGCTGAGCAGACACAAGAAGTAGTTACTATGACAAAAAGTGGAATGTTTTTGGTCTGAGTTCGAACAGAGTTAGGTTTCATCTCAGTGATCATATTTCTTCAGAGTTAGACAGAGGGCTACAAGAAAGCTGGGGAAGAGACCGTTTACAAAGGCTTGTAGTGATAGGAGGAGGTGCAGTGGCTTTAAACCGGAGAGGAGCAGATTTAGACCAGACATAAGGAGGAATTTCTTCATGATGAGAGTGGTGAGGCCCTGGCCCAGGTTGCCCAGAGCAGCAGTGGCTGCCCCATCCCTGGAGGGGTTCAAGGCCAGGTTGGATGGGGCTTGGAGCCCCTGAGCCAGTGGGAGGTGTCCCTGCCCATGGCAGGGGGATTGAAACTGGGCAGGCTTTAAGATCCCTTCCCACTCAAATTGTTCTGTGATTCTATAATATGGTATCGTCTTTTGTTCAGTCTGATCTGTGCTGAACAGAGGTGTTTTCTTCTCTAATCCCTCTGTTTGCTGCCTTTCCCCATCTCAAATACAAGGTGAAGCAGAGCTGGCTCCAAAGCTCAAAATTAGCATGAGTATTGACTGTTGTGAAGTTCAGAATAACATTAAAATTAGTCCTTGGGAAGTAATAGAATATGCATCAATTTCTGCAAAAATTTATCCATATGCACATAAGCGGGTAATATATCCAGTAGCCAGCTTTCACCTTGTTGCCTGCGATTGATGGAGATCACTCCCTCACGTTGCCCATGACTGAGAAAGGATGCTCGCTTTCTAAAACTCCAAAATGAGTCTTAGAGAGTTCATTTGTCGGTGTTTTCAGTATCAGTAGGGCTGGCCCCCTGCCCTTCGCAGCAGGACTGGGCCTGATCCTGGTGCCTCTCTCTCTCTCCCCGCAGCCCGCAAGTGGCAGCAGCTGCAGGCCAAGCGCTATGCAGAGAAAAGGAAATTTGGTTTTGTGGACGCGCAGAAGGAGGACATGCCCCCCGAGCATGTCCGCAAGATCATCCGTGACCACGGTGACATGACCAACAGGAAGTTCCGTCACGACAAGCGTGTCTACCTGGGGTAAGGGAGCTCCTGGCTCTGTGACAGCGAGCTGAGCTGAGGCTTCTGCTGCCCTGTCAGAGCTCCTGGGTGAAGGGGAAGCCACTTCTCAGGGCTTTCTGTGCCAGTTGTGCACAGAAAGGATGGGATAATTGGTTGCAATAGGGTGGCGGCTCAGAAGAGAGGAAATTAAGAATGTTGTTGCTCTGAATTTATGACAAAAGCATTACCCTGGATAACATGTCTTAGGAGATGTTGGGGAAGAGTATAAAGTAGCAAGCATTTATTTGTTGCAAGATTAAAAAGCATCGTGAGTGCGTTTTTGCTGTGTGGGTTCAGAGAGCTATCTCCATCGTAATCCGTTGCACTAACTTACCCATTAAAAACTCCACAAACTCATCTGAAAGTTTTCGCTCGTAACAGTCTTGATGTATAACAGTCTCTCAAAAGTCAAACCAGTAGAAAACTTTTTGGTCGCACAAGGACAGAATAGAAAGTTTGTGGATTTGTCTCTGGAGGCCTTTATGAACAGGTTAAATGAGCAGTTTTCAGGAGCAAAACACATAGAGGTCATTTGGCTTGCGGCAGATGGATGGCTCTTCTCTTGAGATCCCTTCCGACCCTGATTGTCCTTGGTTTCTGCTTGTAGTGCTCTGAAGTACATGCCTCACGCTGTTCTGAAGCTCTTGGAGAACATGCCCATGCCCTGGGAGCAGATCAGAGATGTTCCAGTCTTGTACCACATCACGGGTGCCATCTCCTTTGTGAATGAGATTCCCTGGGTCATAGAGCCGGTGTACATCGCTCAGTGGGGGTAAGTGCCTTCTTTCTTCGCCCTGCTGGGAATGTGGGAGCAAACACTCGTTCATCTGCAATAAAGGCGATGTTTAATGGTCTGTGGGTTTCTGCCAGGTCAATGTGGATCATGATGAGGCGAGAGAAGAGAGATAGGCGTCACTTTAAGCGGATGCGATTCCCCCCATTTGATGATGAAGAACCCCCTCTGGATTATGCTGATAACATCCTGGATGTGGAGCCCCTGGAAGCGATTCAGCTTGAGCTGGATCCAGAGGAGGATGCCCCGGTGTTGGACTGGTTCTACGACCACCAGCCACTGAAAGACAACAGGAAGTACGTGCCTCTGGTAGCACAGTTCATTAGGAAGGGGGGTAGAAAACCACTTGTTATAGGATACAGAAGTTACCTGTACGCAGCAGTGGGTGAGGTTTGGTTGTATAATACTGGGCTAGATGTGGTGTTGGCACTGAGAGAAAACCTTCTCTCAAGAGTGGGAGGGAGAACCTGACTGCTGTATCGCTGTCTTTAGTGTCTAGCAACAGCTAATGAGGCCCCTGTTCAGGAGGACTGCTGCCCAGTTAACTGCCAAAACTGTGATGTTTCTTATGCCTTAAACTTGAAAACTTGGATTGTTTAGCTGGAATTTGAATTGATATTAGTTTAGAGTGTCCATACATGCCAAAAGGTCTTGAATGTGACTTGAGATGTTGTGTCAGAAGGAGAGGAACTGGAGCAGTCAGTATTTGCTGGGCAGATGTAGTCCGTAGTGATCTTCAGCAGTCCCGCAGCCTTTCTTACTGTCTAGAGGGGCCCATGAGTTAGCTGTCCTTCCTATTTTCTGTAGATGATAGCCACCGAAAGGTGTGTGGTTGTTTCTGGTCCTTTGGTAAAGGCCCAGTTGTCTTCTGACTGTGTCGTGAGTGTCCATGCTTTGTTCTTTTGTAGGTATGTAAATGGTTCAACGTACCAGCGCTGGCAGTTCACTTTGCCAATGATGTCCACGCTGTACCGGCTGGCCAATCAACTGCTCACTGACCTTGTGGATGACAACTATTTCTATTTGTTTGACCTGAAGGCATTCTTTACCTCCAAGGCACTGAACATGGCTATTCCTGGAGGTCCCAAGTTCGAACCTCTTGTTAGAGACGTCAATCTTCAGTAAGTGTTGGGTGTAGGAAGAGAGATAAGTGGTTATCTGGGAAAAGGGCTGGGAGGTTAATCTGTTCTGAAGTGTCTCGCCTTGGGTGAGCTATTCCTGGGTGTTTGCTCTCTTTAGCATCAAGTCTGATGTGTTTGCTGCTTTGGATACTTGAGTGGTTGTGAATGTGAAGAGAAGGCTAAAGGAAAAGCACTGGTATCATATCTTCAGTCAAAAATGTTTGCCTTTCTGTACCATTGAATGCTCACGCAACAATTTCCTTTTGTCTTATTTGAGGGATGAAGACTGGAATGAATTTAATGACATCAACAAGATTATCATCAGGCAGCCGATCAGGACAGAGTACAAAATCGCTTTCCCATACCTGTACAACAATCTACCGCACCATGTCCACCTCACCTGGTAAGTGCAGCGGCCTCAAGAGCACGGAGAGAAGGGCAAGGCTGTCAGGATCCTCTAACGCATACTTTGTTTTGTAGGTATCATACTCCAAACGTTGTTTTCATTAAAACAGAAGATCCTGATCTCCCAGCTTTTTACTTTGATCCGCTGATCAACCCCATTTCACACAGACATTCTGTCAAGGTGAGGCACTGTGCTGGAGAGCCTGTGGTAAACCCTGCTGTGTGGAAGTGGTGGGGTTTTAGCATCTTGCTTCTAACTGTACTTCTGATGGTGGCACACAAATTGATATTTCAGGAGAAAGCACAAGCCTTTTCACAAAAAAAAACCCACACACAGTTGTCATTTCCATTGTTTTCTACTTCTGGAGTTGCATAGAGCTGTCTCCTTTGGTTTCTGTAGGACAAAGCCAAATCAATCCCCAGTTAACAGTAATTATAGAATTTTCTAATAGGTTATTTGTCTTTTTGGTTGCATTTGGCTTATTCATGGAACTGACACCTCCCTTGTGGTACCCCATAATACCCAGCTCAGGGTCTGGTAGCCAGAGTTTGCCCTGTAAAGCATGTTTTGCTTCTCTGATTCTCGGCACTGTCACCTTTCTCTGAGACCAAAAATGTCTTTTACTTGGTCAACTCTGAAAACTGAGCTGAAGCAGCCGGGCAATAGATGTGATTTTTCTCCATTTCAGAGTCAGGAACCATTGCCTGATGATGATGAAGAGTTTGAATTGCCGGAGTTTGTGGAACCTTTCCTGAAGGATACCCCACTTTACACAGATAACACAGCCAATGGCATTGCCTTGCTGTGGGCCCCACGGCCCTTCAACTTGAGGTCTGGGAGGACTCGGAGAGCTCTTGATATCCCACTGGTCAAGAACTGGTGAGTTCTTCCTTGAGAAAAGGGGCGTTCTAGTCATTGTGACTTGATTATCTTGAATAAAATAAAGATATCCTGTGGTGAGACTTGTCCTCTGAGGAATGCGAGTTAGCTGATGAATTGAAATCTGGTTTATCCCTAGGTACCGTGAGCACTGCCCCGCAGGCCAGCCAGTTAAAGTGCGAGTCTCCTACCAGAAGCTACTGAAATACTATGTTCTGAATGCGCTCAAGCACAGACCCCCGAAGGCCCAGAAGAAGAGGTGAGTGGGGATCTGTTCAGTGGGGAACTGCTTGTCTATGTAGGGAATTCAGCTGACAAGAGTCTCTGCTCTCTCCAGGTACTTGTTCCGCTCCTTCAAGGCAACGAAGTTTTTCCAGTCAACAAAGCTGGACTGGGTGGAAGTGGGCCTGCAGGTCTGTCGTCAGGGCTACAATATGCTGAACTTGCTGATCCACAGAAAGAACCTGAACTACCTGCACTTGGATTACAACTTCAACCTGAAGCCCGTGAAGACCCTCACCACTAAGGTATCGGTCCTTGTGCACTTTTACTTAAGAGTAAAGTTTACCTGAAGGTTGTTAAGTTGCTAAAGTGATAAAACAGGCCACAGTGTCTGATCAGTTTTGTACAGACTGACCAAGCTGGAGCTGTTTCACTCTTAAATAAGCTTGTTACATGAATTCTGGATTTCTAACTCTTCCAGGAAAGGAAAAAATCTCGTTTTGGTAATGCTTTCCATCTGTGCCGAGAGGTTCTGCGCCTGACTAAGCTGGTGGTGGACAGCCACGTCCAGTACAGACTTGGAAATGTGGATGCATTTCAAGTAGGCTCTTTTTTATTGTTTATTTTTTTAAAGGCGAGCAGGGGAAGTTGAGAGGAATGGAATACCTGGGTGGGCTTATATAGGGTACACAAAATGACTGAGTGTTGCAGTGTTATGGAGAAGAGGAGGAACAATGAAAGCATGCAGCACTACATGAAATTCTCCTTTTACCGTAGTTTATAAGAATTGATCATTGTACATATCAGTGCGAGGAGCTTTGTATGGCCTGACACTCTGGTCCTGGCTGTAAAATAAACCTGGCTTCTTGAAGGAATGTGTGCGGTATTTATTGTTATCTCTGACTGCTCCTTGTGTTTCAGTTGGCTGATGGCTTGCAGTACATCTTTGCCCACGTGGGTCAGCTGACAGGAATGTACCGGTACAAGTACAAACTGATGAGGCAGATCCGTATGTGCAAGGACCTGAAACATCTGATCTACTACAGGTTCAACACAGTGAGTTCCATGTGATGGTGACCCCATGTAAACTGAGCAACAAGGGAGGGATTCTGGAATGTCAATAAGTGACTTGCTGTTACCATGTGTTTTCTTCTAGGGGCCTGTGGGCAAAGGTCCTGGCTGTGGCTTCTGGGCTCCAGGCTGGAGAGTCTGGTTGTTCTTCATGAGGGGCATCACACCGCTGCTGGAACGCTGGCTGGGGAATCTGCTGGCCAGGCAGTTTGAAGGTCAGGACACTGTGTCAATCTTGGATATGGCATGAGTGTGTGGTAAATATTAGTACTGTTTACTTGCCAGCTTGAGCTCCGGATTTCTGTTCTAAGTGGTGGTCTGTACCTGTCCTCCATGTCAGTCCCAAGAGCTGGTGACTGGTTTAGAGCTGTCATAAAACCAGTGCCCCTAGAACAGATCCAAATGGAAGTGGGTTTCCCTGCTCCATACCAGCATTGGGTCCATAGCCACCTACTAATCATCTGTTCCAAACTCATCAGTGATGGTGTGGCAATGTAATTTCTTCAGACATCCTTGCATCTCCATGTGTTCCTGTATTAGGAAGAAGGAGGAGCACTGCCCAGTGATGTCAGAACTGCTGAAGTATTTTGCTTTTTCCAGGCCGTCACTCAAAGGGTGTAGCAAAGACTGTCACGAAGCAGCGTGTAGAGTCTCACTTTGACCTGGAGCTGAGGGCAGCTGTTATGCATGACATTCTGGACATGATGCCAGAAGGAATCAAGCAGAACAAAGCCAGAACCATCCTGCAGCATCTGAGCGAGGCCTGGCGGTGCTGGAAGGCCAATATCCCCTGGAAGGTGAGTCTCTCACTTGGCCTTTTGGTTCAATTTTAACATGTCCCAAGTAGAACTGCTCGTCTCACTCCTGCTTCCCTCATAATTACTGTTCCTCCCCAGGTGCCAGGGCTGCCAACTCCTATTGAGAACATGATCCTGAGGTACGTGAAGGCGAAAGCTGACTGGTGGACAAATACAGCTCACTACAACAGGGAGCGGATCCGTCGGGGTGCCACTGTGGACAAAACCGTCTGTAAGAAGAATCTGGGCCGGCTGACCAGACTCTACTTAAAAGCTGAGCAGGAGCGGCAGCATAATTACTTGAAGGTACTTCTGTTCCCCCTAAGGTTGCCCGAATTGGTGCCGTTTTTGTAAGGAAGCTTTCACTGACTAATGCTGGTGGTGTGTCGTTCTGCAGGATGGGCCTTACATCACTGCAGAAGAGGCTGTTGCTGTGTACACAACCACAGTGCACTGGCTGGAAAGCAGGAGGTTCTCACCCATTCCCTTCCCACCGCTGTCCTACAAGCATGACACCAAGTTGCTCATATTGGCCCTGGAGAGGCTGAAGGAAGCTTACAGGTAAGCAGTGATTGTGTTCTGCAGGAAAAGACATCTGCACTGAGAAAAGCTGCTGAAGCTATTTTGTTATCCATTATTCCTGGAATTGAGCATGTTGTAAAATTTGCCCTGTGGACTGGTAAAGGCTGTAGGTTGGGATGCTGGCAAGGGTGAGGGTTTTTCATGGACACTGCCACTTGAGGCAAAAACGATGCTGTACTTCTAATCTTGGAGTTCTGGATTTTGAGGAGTTACAGATCCTGTCTTGATCCACGTGGTTGAACAGTATCTCTCATTAGTTTAGTACAGTGGCTGTTAGTTCAGGCACCCAAGCATAAACAAACTGTTCTTTCTCACTTTCAGTGTGAAATCCCGCCTGAATCAATCGCAGAGAGAAGAGTTGGGTTTGATTGAACAGGCTTATGATAATCCTCATGAAGCTCTGTCCAGAATCAAACGACACCTTTTAACGCAGAGAGCCTTCAAGGAGGTGAGTGTCTTGGTGAGAGCCAGGCAATACTAAAAGTTACACTTCATTCAGAAGCTACATATGGGTTCTGACTCTGTGCTCTCTGTCAGCTGCAAGATTCAGTTTTGTCTCTTCTTTTTTCAGGTGGGTATTGAGTTCATGGATCTCTACAGCCACTTAGTTCCTGTTTATGATGTGGAGCCCTTGGAGAAAATCACAGATGCGTATCTGGATCAATACTTATGGTATGAGGCTGATAAGCGGCGTCTTTTCCCTCCATGGATCAAACCTGCTGACACCGAACCTCCTCCACTGTTGGTTTACAAGTGGTGCCAAGGTCAGTGGGATCTTGTCTTCAATGCAAAAATAAGTTTCCTTGTTGGGAGCTTGCTTCCTACAAGTGCCCTTGAGAGCAGAGTTTTCATATTTACAACTTGTATTGTAACAACTGCAAAGTATTGACTGCAAAGCTGTATTTTGTAGGTTGATATATGTTTGTATATACTGGAGGAGAAGGCCTTCCATAGCATTTGTGGTTGGGTTATGTATTTCTGTTCTAATTTCTGGGTAGACTCTAAGGACCAGAGGCTGAAAAAATGGGCATTACAGGAAACGCACTGATTTCCTGTGCCCAGAAGGATGCTTCTGCACTCAGAAATGCTTTGTTTCAGGTAATGTGACAAGCTTGTTTGTCTCCTCAGGCATTAATAATCTGCAAGATGTTTGGGAAACAAGTGAAGGTGAATGCAATGTGATGCTGGAATCTCGATTTGAGAAGATGTATGAGAAGATTGACCTGACGTTGCTCAACAGGCTGTTGCGTCTTATTGTCGATCACAACATTGCTGACTACATGACAGCTAAGAACAACGTGGTGATCAACTACAAGGTGATGATTGCAGTCAGGAAAAGGGGGTGTGTGGGCTGTCAGATGGAGAGGTTTTGGACCTATGAGGGCAGAAGAGTTTTGCCAGAAAAAGAAGTGATGAGGGAGTAAGAAAGAGCCTTCTCAGTCCTAATAAAGATCAACTGGTCAGGTTGAAAGTCTGTGGTGTATTGTGACAGTCAGGTTCTCATGATTCCTCTGTTTCCTCAGGACATGAATCACACAAACTCCTATGGGATTATCCGTGGGCTGCAGTTTGCTTCCTTCATTGTCCAGTATTATGGGCTTGTGATGGACCTGCTGGTGCTGGGTCTGCACCGTGCCAGCGAAATGGCTGGGCCTCCGCAGATGCCAAATGACTTCCTCAGCTTCCAAGACATTGCCACTGAGGTGGCCCATCCCATCCGCCTCTTCTGCAGATACATTGACCGTATTCACATCTTCTTCAGGTAAGCGCTCTGCAAGGCCTTGCTTTCCTTGGGTGAACAGGAGATGCTGTGAAACTTGGAATTGGTATCCTCCTACTCCAGCTTTTGATCCTTTTTCTAAGGAATATTTGAATTGATAGACTTCCCAGAGCAACTGGGTGTCCAGATGCTTCCTCTGGCTTAGTCAGTTCACATTTCTGCATCTTCACTGGACCAGTAGAAAAGCAACCAAGTCAAAAGTTCAGTTGTTACGGACTTTCCACTAGTGAAATAAGCCTTCCCAACAAGTGGTCGTGAAATTTTATGTCTTTTCATAGAAAGATAAGCAAAACAGTGTCTGTGCTAATGAAACTGAAGCCCCCTTCAATGGGAGGATATAGAAATTGGACAATTCCTTCCAAACATGCTGTG
Organism: Cuculus canorus; assembly: GCF_017976375.1. Classification (NCBI taxonomy): domain Eukaryota; kingdom Metazoa; phylum Chordata; class Aves; order Cuculiformes; family Cuculidae; genus Cuculus; species Cuculus canorus. The sequence continues at coordinate 5,509,414 of NC_071420.1, forward strand.
GCGAGCAACTCTCCATAAGCAGGTCTTTGGGCAGACTGATGTTCTGAGAAGTTGATCACGTAACTCCAGATCTGATTCTGTGTGTTTCCAGGTTTACGGCAGATGAGGCAAGAGACTTGATTCAGCGGTACCTGACAGAACATCCAGATCCCAACAATGAGAACATTGTAGGCTATAACAACAAGAAGTGCTGGCCCCGAGATGCTCGGATGCGCCTTATGAAACATGATGTGAACCTGTAAGTGCTGCAGCCTGAAAAAAACAAGTGGTGGGATAGCGGGAAAATTGTGATAAAGAACTGTTAGAAACTGATAGGCCGGTGCTCAGGAGGAAAAGTAGGAAGAGGTGAGAGGTCTATGCTGTGATTCTGACAGCGAGCGGTGGGCGTGAGACTAGAGTGCTAGGAAATCTCTGAGAGCTTGCCCAGTTTCTGTTTCACTTCAGTAACAGACAGCCTGTTGCTGTTCACATCTTGTTTTCCAGTGGCCGTGCTGTATTCTGGGATATCAAGAACCGCTTGCCTCGATCGGTCACCACAGTGCAGTGGGAGAACAGTTTCGTGTCTGTTTACAGCAAGGATAACCCAAATTTGCTGTTTAACATGTGCGGTTTTGAGTGCCGCATCTTGCCCAAGTGCCGCACCAGCTACGAGGAGTTCACCCACAAGGATGGTGTCTGGAACCTGCAGAATGAGGTAGGTTGAGGGTTTGAGGGGATGGGAGAGCAGTCCCAGCTCGGATGGTACCCAGTATCAGAGTGGGGTTTGTACTTGCTGGCAGTGGCTGCCAGGCAGCATTTTGCCAGCTGTGTAACTGGGACCTCTAGCAGGTAGTGGTAAAATGAGCTGGGTATGAACTTTCCTTCCTGAAAGGGATGGGGAATCCTTGGCTGGGGATGAGCGGGGATCTGACACTGTAGAGGTGTTGTTCAGCCTCTTCTCTCTGTGTGTTTCATAACTCTCTGATGGCAGGAGCTCCCCTTACTGTCTGTATCAGAGAGAGGGCTCCCAGGAGGGAACTGATGTCCCTGTGCTCTTGTAGGTCACCAAGGAGCGCACGGCTCAGTGCTTCCTGCGTGTGGATGATGAGTCCATGCAGAGATTTCACAACAGAGTGAGGCAGATCCTCATGGCATCTGGCTCTACGACCTTCACTAAGGTAAGATGGGAGGAAGATGTGTGACAAAGCTTTCTGCAGATGCTTGGAAAACGGGCTGAGAACTGATCCTTTTTCCTTTCTAGATTGTCAATAAATGGAATACCGCTCTGATTGGCTTGATGACATATTTCCGGGAAGCTGTTGTAAATACTCAGGAGTTGCTTGATTTGCTGGTGAAGTGCGAGAATAAAATCCAGACTCGAATCAAAATTGGCCTGAATTCCAAAATGCCCAGCCGTTTTCCACCGGTGGTGTTTTACACTCCAAAAGAGTTGGGTGGGCTGGGCATGCTGTCCATGGGCCACGTTCTCATCCCACAGTCTGATCTGAGGTGAGTTGTGTTGCTCTAGAGCCTGCATGGCTTGAGTGTTGTGTTATAGATGTTCTTTCCCATAAAAATATCCAAGAATGCTAAACCATGCCTTCTTCTAGAGATGTATTGCCTTTACAGCTGATCATGGCAATGTGACCTGTGAAGCCTTGTTGCTCCTGCATCACTCTCATGTCTCTTTGCTCCAGATGGTCCAAGCAGACAGATGTTGGCATCACTCACTTCCGCTCGGGAATGAGTCATGAGGAGGACCAGCTCATCCCAAATTTGTATCGTTACATCCAGCCATGGGAAAGCGAGTTCATTGACTCTCAGAGAGTGTGGGCAGAGTATGCCCTGAAGCGACAAGAGGCTATAGCCCAGAACAGGTATGTTTCCACATGCAGACAGGTCTCTCTGTGTGGGGACAGGCAGTGGGTTGAAGTACCACACTGTCTTAGGGTTCTGGAGCTCTTGCTGGGCCCATGCTACACTCTGGGCTGCCTGCAAAGCTGCTCTCCTGCTTCTGGATAAGGTATAGGCTCTGCAAGCAGATAGTGGAACAGTTTGAGGGAAATGAATTGTCAGGTGGTGCCAGGAAAAGCTGACATCAGACCCATTTGCAGTTAGTTCTGCACACTTGTACAAGGGCAGCCTTTTCTTTTTGGCTGTTTGACATTGGTGGGTTCATAATGATAGCTGTAGACACTTTGCTGAGCCTCTAAGTGCTTGGTATTTTATAAGGTCTCCTGCCAGAGCCCTGAGGTTTATATTGTTTCTGTGATCTCATCGCTTGAAATGCTCTTTACTGCATTGCTGTAGAATTGAGAGTTAACAAAGTGTGGGGATTGTTTTCTTCAGACGTCTGACGCTAGAGGATCTGGAGGACTCGTGGGACAGAGGCATTCCTCGTATTAACACCCTTTTCCAGAAGGACAGGCATACCCTGGCTTACGATAAAGGATGGAGAGTCAGGACTGACTTCAAACAGTATCAGGTATTGACTGGGAATTTCTCTGACTGAGCGGGAGGTTCAAATACCCGTTCCAGGCAATGTCCTTTCCCCTTGCATTATTGCAAGTGCACTTCCTTGCCTGTCTGCTGCAGGAAGAACTTAAAGCTGTGTGTTGGGACAAGCAGAGACTGTTGAGAACCAGATGCTCCAAAATCTGTAGCCCCTCTGAAACACTTGGATAGATTGCAGTGTGTTGGGGAACATTGCACTTAGTGCTACTGAGTATTGAGAAATTGGCGCCTTAGGGGGAAAAAAAGGGCCCAAAACAAATGTTCCAAAATCTTAAGTTTTAATAACAGTGGAAAAATTTATTGAAAGCCTCTAATGGTGGCTCTATGTAAGGCCAATCCCTGAAAGATAAAAATATTATCTTAGATTCTAACTCAGTCCAAATTGCGTAGTAGTACTGGCTGAACTCATGTTGTTGTAGATGAGCTGTGTCCTCCAGGACTGAGGGTGTGAGGCTTTTTATTCATTAGCTGACATCGTCATCATCTTGGTTCCTGCTATTAGTGCAGCCAGGTTATACGATCAGAATACAAAGCTGCTCACTAGTGCACTGTTGTCTGCAGGTCCTGAAACAGAACCCGTTCTGGTGGACACATCAGCGCCATGATGGGAAGCTCTGGAACCTGAACAACTACCGCACAGATATGATCCAGGCACTTGGTGGAGTGGAAGGGATCCTGGAGCACACTCTCTTCAAGGGCACTTACTTCCCCACATGGGAGGGTCTCTTCTGGTAAGAGAAGCATTGATCTGGCCTTTTCATACAAACTGGAGCTTAGTGGTGCACCAGGAGGAGAACTGGGCTCAAGCTGTGCTGATCCTGTTGAACCTTTTCAGTCATCGCTTGAGCACGCTATAGTTTAGTTGTGAGGGCACCTGGGACTGGACTGTAGCTGAGCTCCAGCATGCAAATCCATGGAAATGTTGCATGAAATTTCGTCTTCCCTAATCCTGGGGTGTGTGTGTGTGTGTTCTCTGCCTTTTCTGTGCATGGTACATGACAGTTAGCAGAGATGAGGGACCTTTTATGCAATTGATTGTCTGCCCTTTCTAGGGAGAAGGCCAGTGGCTTTGAGGAGTCTATGAAGTGGAAGAAGCTGACAAATGCCCAGAGATCGGGTTTGAACCAAATTCCAAACAGAAGATTCACCCTGTGGTGGTCTCCTACCATTAACAGAGCCAATGTGAGTATCTGGCGTTTGTATCTGTAGATAGATTAACTGCTCTGAATTCTGTGGAACTATCTAACTAACTCTTCAGAACATCTCTTACAGATGAGTGAAACCTGCTTAACAGTAGCTGTTCTGCTCTCTAAACTTTTATCAGTTGTGCCGTCGCATGCTCTCAAAGCTGCTTTTTCTTTGCAGGTGTACGTTGGGTTTCAGGTGCAGCTGGATTTGACAGGCATCTTTATGCATGGCAAGATCCCCACGCTGAAGATTTCTCTCATTCAGATTTTCCGAGCTCACTTGTGGCAAAAGATCCATGAGAGCATTGTAATGGATTTGTGCCAGGTGAGCAGTTTGTTAACTCAATTTGTTTCTGCACAAGCATTCGTACACCCTGTGTGCCAGTGGCCTCCTGCTAGCAACAGATTATCCCAAGGACTGTAGCAGGACTACTCCTTCTCCAGCAATTTAACTGGGAAGGGGAAGAAATCAAAGTTTGGGTGCCTGTTTTAGCTCTGCGTCAAGGATGGATTCTTTAGCTGGGCTGCTGGAATGCAACTTACCTTTGACTGCCTTTTCCCCAGGTGTTTGATCAAGAGCTGGATGCTCTGGAGATTGAGACAGTGCAGAAAGAGACAATCCATCCCAGGAAGTCATACAAGATGAATTCCTCATGTGCAGATATCCTCCTCTTTGCTTCCTACAAGTGGAATGTGTCACGTCCGTCATTGCTCGCAGATTCCAAGTGAGCATTTCCCTTTTCCCTCTCTGATGTTGCTGCAGAACAGAGCCGCTGAGCCTGTCATCCAGAGCCAAAGCACGTATCTCTTGGGCATTGAGGGCTGGTTTGCTTTAGGGACCCGGGAAGATACAGTCATGCCTGACAAAGCACAGGGCTCATTTGGGTAGATGGTTGCAGCACCTCCCAGCACTGCCTTCTGCAAACATGAAGGCTGTCTTTGCTCCTTTTTCCTCTACCAGTTGACCTTTCCCCTGAGCCAGTCAGAGCTCAGGAGCTCTGAAGGGTTCTTCAGGAAACCCCACAAAGCTGTGCTGTCCTAGGGCCAGAATTGGGAGTGAATTGGGTGCTTTCTGCACCTGTGCTGTGTTCAGCTCGACTGAATCCTCACCAGACAGTGCCTGGGGGAGGGGACTACACAGCAGAAGAGGAACTATGCTGCTTTGTTTAAACCTGCAAACGAAGCCCGTTGGCTGAGGGTTTCTCTTGACAGCTTCTGCATTCTGCTGCTGTATGAAGAGAGTAGTAGAGCCCCTTTTCAAGGTGGTACGGTGATAAGTAGCTGGTGCCAGCATTCATGCGTGGTGGCGGTTACTCTCTGTTGAAGACATGCAGCAACTGCAGGAGGGATTTGTGTGAGATAAATTGTTCTGGCTTGCTTTCTTCTTAGAGATGTGATGGACAGCACCACCACTCAGAAGTACTGGATAGATATCCAGCTGCGCTGGGGAGATTACGATTCCCATGATATAGAGCGCTATGCAAGAGCCAAGTTCTTGGACTACACGACTGACAACATGAGTATCTATCCATCTCCTACCGGTGTGCTCATTGCCATTGACCTGGCCTATAACTTGCACAGGTGACATCTGCACCTTCTCTGTTTTAGCTGTCATTGGTAGTTTGTGTCTCTGCATTAGTGCGTCTCTGAACTGGGTTGTACTCCAGGTAGGAGAATGAGGGGAGGAGGCAGAGCTGGAGGCACACAGTGGATGGGAGAAGGCATCTGGGCAGTCCTTTCAGGTTGTCTGCTCGTTCAATAATAATGGTTCCATTCTGCCAGGTCACTAATCACTGGTTTTCTTAGATTTTTTGGAGCTGAAGGCCAGGCCCTGTTTCAAGGCCACCTGCAAGTGGGGACAACTGTTCTTCACTGGAGAGCTTAGGGGGAAAGTCCTCTGCTCCGCTGTGCTTGTTGGAGAAGCAGCAACTTTCCTGGAACTGCAGCATGTGTGTGCTGTGGCTTCCCACTGAGAGGAGGTGTAGGGAAAAGCTGTAGGAGAACAGCTCCAAGGATGTCACAAGAGAAACTACATGGATAGTATTCAGCAGGCAGAGAGGTGCCTGGCTGCTGCATGGAAGGACTTGTGTGTAGCTGTTGTCTCTTCAGCTCAGAGCTGCTGGAGACAACCAGGTCTTCTGTTTGTTTTCTTCTTCAGTGCTTATGGGAACTGGTTCCCTGGGAGCAAACCTCTGATCCAGCAGGCTATGGCCAAAATTATGAAAGCTAATCCTGCGTTGTATGTGTTGAGAGAACGAATCCGCAAGGGCTTGCAGCTGTACTCGTCTGAGCCCACAGAACCATACCTTTCTTCCCAGAACTATGGAGAGCTCTTCTCCAACCAGATCATCTGGTTTGTGGATGACACCAACGTATACAGAGTGACCATTCACAAGGTGAGGCCAGAGGTGTATCTGCAGGGGGGAGAGACGGGGACTGCGGATGCCCTCTGCTCAGGGTGCCTGTGGAGGCATCAGAATGGACTCACATCTTTGCAGTGCGCGCAGAGCAGCTCTCACCTTTCCCACACAGGTCATGCTCAAAGCACACGGAGAGTCAGCTGTTGTGTTAAGACGTGGGTAGGCTACATTTCTCTCCCTGTACTTTTCATTTTGTTTTCTCAGACTTTTGAGGGGAATTTGACTACTAAACCCATCAATGGAGCCATTTTCATCTTCAATCCCAGAACTGGACAGCTCTTCCTGAAGATCATCCATACGTCTGTGTGGGCAGGACAGAAGCGTCTAGGACAGGTAGGGCCTGGCTGCCTGCTCTGCTTTGGGCTGTGAGCTGGGGATGGGCTCAGACTGCTTGGGATACTCACATGAGCAGAAAACATCGTGAGGGTCCTCATCTTCTTTGTAACAATTTTGGAGCTTCAAAGTCCAGCACGTGTCCAAGCATTGGCATGAGATATAAAAGTAAAGAGTGCAGGCATTGACGTTGCAAGGTTTTTGAGGCTCTGAGGTGTGAAGAGCCTACATCTTTGAGCATGGCTTGAGAAACAGCACTGTGATGACAGGTACAGCAAATCATGTTGCACTTGGCCGTACATCCAGTGCAGTGAGAAGACTCTCAGGTGGCAAAGCTAGGGAGGCGGTGCAGCCAGCTATTTTTTCTGAGCCAGTCAGGAGTAGCTGAACTCCAGGAATGAGAACTGCCCTCTGGGATCAGTGAGAAGGAAATGCTGGGCCTTGTCACTAGTCTGGAACAAGCCATAAATTCCAGCCGTATTTTTAGAATTGGGCTTGAGTCTGTCTAATTCCCAAAGGCATGGAGAAACTGCTGGTAGTAGAGTGGGATTTGTCTAACTCCACTGTCTTTCTGTAGCTGGCCAAGTGGAAGACCGCTGAAGAAGTGGCTGCCTTGATCCGGTCGCTTCCCGTGGAGGAGCAGCCTAAGCAGATCATAGTGACTCGGAAGGGCATGTTGGACCCACTTGAGGTAACAATGCAGATGCTTCTCTAGGGGGAGCATGTAAAATCTTTGGGAGGTTACAGGACAGTTTTGTGTTCCTGTGAAGGACTTGATCTGGACCAATGTGCTGCAGTAGTTGTGAGCTGGTTCCTCTTATTGATAAACTCCAGGTGCACTTGCTGGATTTCCCCAACATTGTGATCAAAGGCTCAGAGTTGCAGCTGCCCTTCCAGGCCTGTCTGAAGGTGGAAAAGTTTGGTGATCTCATCCTGAAGGCTACTGAACCCCAGATGGTTCTCTTCAATCTCTATGATGACTGGCTGAAAACCATCTCTTCCTACACGGTAAGCACAGCATGCCTAGTCTGCATTCTGCTTTGCCGTTGATAAAGGAAGCAAGAGCCAAAGCTTCAGAGAGTCCCCCAATTTGTTGCTTCAAAGCACTTTGTTCTGGATCTGCCTGGGTTTTCCTTGAGATTGATTCCACTGGCACTTCCCATGCAGTGTCAGTGTGCCCAAACACAGGAGGGCTATTCTAGGGCCTTCTGTATTTAGTTTCCTTCTTTCTGACTCAATGCATTGTTTTTTTCTTCTCCAAGGCATTCTCTCGTCTGATTCTCATTCTCCGAGCGCTACATGTGAATAACGATCGAGCCAAAGTTATCCTGAAACCAGATAAGACAACCATAACGGAGCCTCACCACATCTGGCCAACCCTGACTGATGAGGAGTGGATCAAGGTTGAGGTGCAGCTAAAGGATCTCATCCTTGCTGACTACGGCAAGAAGAACAAGTAAGCCAGCTGTGATGATCCTGTCAGCCTTTCCTTCCTGCTCTAAAGACACTGGGGCCAGAGTGTTCCTTGTGGAGGATAGATGTCTTTGAAAAGCCTTTGGCAATGAACTGTCAGCTTTGTAAGGAAACTGGTTGTTACTATTAATTGCTTTCTAGTAAGGCAGATAGAATTGTCTGCACCGAACCTTTCCTGATCTACACATCATGTGATTTGGTCCCTCCTCTTGCCTAAAATTGTGGTTCCATTTTTCATGGAGCCTCAAGTGGATGTTGTGAGCTTGTGCTTTGGTGAGAAGGGTCCAGGACATATATTGAAATGCCTGACTTGCGTGGATTTTCTCTTTCAGTGTGAATGTTGCATCCCTGACACAGTCGGAAATCCGAGACATCATCCTGGGCATGGAGATCTCTGCCCCCTCTCAGCAGAGACAGCAGATTGCAGAAATTGAGAAGCAAACCAAGGAGCAGTCGCAGCTGACAGCCACGCAGACCCGCACTGTCAACAAACACGGCGATGAAATCATCACCTCTACAACCAGCAACTACGAAACCCAGACTTTCTCCTCCAAGACTGAGTGGCGAGTCAGGTAGGAGGGCAGACGGAGCTGGTAGAGGGTGGAAGAGGTCAGAGTGCTCAGGAAGGGATCTGTGCACCCTCTAATATTCGTGTCCTCTTCACAGAGCAATTTCTGCTGCCAACCTTCACCTGCGCACAAACCACATTTATGTTTCGTCAGACGATATAAAGGAAACGGGCTACACCTACATTCTTCCCAAGAACGTGTTGAAGAAATTCATCTGCATCTCAGACCTGCGGGCCCAGGTGAGTGTGCAACGAGACTGTTACCATTGTGCTCCACACTGCTGTGCCACAGCCAGTCCTGGACAGTCAGGACCTACTGGCAAAGGGCTGGAAACTTGCTGCTGTCTGTATGAAGCCTCTGTGCTCAAGAGAGACACTGGTGATACAGCCGAGAGCGCAGCTTCTAGCCAGGTCCTCATGACTCCTCATGGCCCAGACTGGGGAAACTCAGCGCTGAACAGAACTGCAATGTTCTCCTCTAGTGGGAACCTGCCAGCCAAGTTACGCTCTCCTGATGAACTAAGGGCAGGGCGCATCCCTTCTCACGTAGTTACTGGGAGGTCTCTTCTGGGCTGCTAAGTGGGTGTTTGTGTTCCTAGATTGCAGGTTACCTGTACGGAGTGAGCCCTCCAGATAACCCCCAGGTGAAGGAGATCCGGTGCATTGTCATGGTGCCACAGTGGGGAACACACCAGACTGTGCATCTCCCAGGGCAGCTGCCGCAGCACGAGTATCTCAAGGTGAGCTGAGCTTCTGCTCCTGATGTGGCTGGAGGATCACTGTCTCCAGGAGCAGGATCCTGAGGTGGTGGGGCAGCTTCCCATGGTCTCTTGTAGATGTGGGATTTAAAGGCCTCGGCCTGGAGCCAGCCTGATCTGGGATGAGGTGAAAGAGAAGCCTGTGCTCCCTATGTGCTTTTTTGTTGTGATTGAAGTGGTCCCATTCTAAACATCTCTAAAATGCTCTTTTTTGTCAGGAAATGGAACCTCTGGGGTGGATTCACACCCAACCAAACGAGTCGCCCCAGCTCTCACCACAGGATGTCACTACCCACGCTAAAGTTATGGCTGACAACCCCTCCTGGGATGGGGAGAAGACCATCATCATCACCTGCAGGTGAGGGGCAGCGAGGCCTCCCTGTACTCCTCTGATGGGTCCTCCAAGTCCAGCTCTTGAGAACCAGTTGAGGTCTCCAACTAAAAGCTTTTCAGAAAGGGAGCATTTCCTCATTTCTGGCTTTCCTTTTCCACCCCCTTCTGGCTTTCCCTCCACCCAGATGAATCTGACCTCTCTCTGCTTGCCTCCCTTTCAGTTTCACACCAGGCTCCTGCACGCTGACAGCCTACAAACTGACTCCGAGTGGCTACGAGTGGGGCCGGCAGAACACGGACAAAGGGAACAACCCCAAGGGCTACCTGCCATCCCATTACGAGAGGGTGCAGATGCTGCTGTCGGATCGCTTCCTCGGCTTCTTCATGGTCCCGGCACAAGGGTCCTGGAACTACAACTTCATGGGTGAGCTGCCCCAGGAAAGGGTGGGGAGGGGATGTGAATAGCGTGGGGAGGAGGAGGAAATAGCTCCTCAGGGAAGCGTTCCTTACCCGATCTGAAGTTTGAGCTTCCTCCTCAGAGTGGCTGGCAGGGTTTACCAGCACTGGGGTCTGACCTTTCCTTGGTACCAGCGCTGCGATGTCAGTTCTCAATGTTTTTTTGGCAGCAAGAGCGCAAACTGATAGAGGGAAGATGTAGCCATCTTGTCTTTCTGGGTTGTAGTGTCTGGGCTGTTGCCACTAAATAATTAATCCCTGTCGGGCAGACGAGATGATAATGGAAAATGCAAGTGAATGGAGCTTTGCTGGGCAGGGGAGTGAGGGGAGATCCTGGTGTGGTGGAGCAGCTGTGGGAGTCAGGAAGGGAGGGGAGAGGCATGAGGCAACTGTGAGGGCCTTGCTTTGTAAACCTGTAGGGTGAAGGACCCGGAAGGGGTTGATTTTGTGGATTTAAAATTCGATCTGCTTAAAAATTAACTTGTGAGGAGAGAGGACTTTGTTAGGCTCCGGATCAGTGGAGGTAGGAAGGGCTTCCACGTGGCTGATGGCCGCTTTCTTCCAGGTGTTCGCCACGACCCCAACATGAAGTACGAGCTGCAGCTCGCCAACCCCAAGGAGTTTTACCACGAGGTCCATCGCCCTTCCCACTTCCTCAACTTCGCGCTGCTCCAGGAGGGAGAGGTTTACTCTGCCGACCGGGAGGACCTATACGCCTGATCCCGCCCTCGTCCCGCTCCACTACTGTTGATATTCAACACCGTGTGCTCCCGCCGCTCCCGGTCCCGTGCGTCCCCTTTATTTTCCCCTGTTGTACCGAGTTGTTGTTGTACCCAGTGGTTCAATAAATTTTGTACGAAGCGAGGTCCCGCCTCGGGGGCGGCCCCGGCCGGGGCGGAGCGGGGCGGGCGCAGCCGGGGCTCGGCGGATGGCGGAGCCGCGGGGGCGGAGGGCGCAGGGCCGCCTGGCCCCGCAACACGTTTACCGCATGGCCGGGGTGCTGGGCGCCGAGCTGCGCCGCCTCGCCGGCCGCTGCGGGCCCGAGGCCGTGGCCGGCGTGGTGCCGCCCGTAGTGCGGCTGCTGGAGCTGCTGGAGGCCTTGGTGGCCCCGGCGGGCACCGAGGGGGAGGCGGCAGCGGCGGCAGGACGGGACGAGGTGAGCGGGGAAAGGGGCACGGCCGAGCCTGACTCCTCCGGGGGTCTCCTGGGTGGCGCTGACCCCGCTGTCCCCTTCCCCTGGATGGCTCTGACCCCGCTGTCTCCATCTCGGGGAGGCTCTGACCTACCTATCCCTGTCCTAGGTATGGCTCTGACCTTGCTGTTCTCTTCTACTGGGGCAGCTCTGACTCCACTGTCCCCGTTTCCTGAGGTGGCTCTGACTCAGCTGTCCCCATGCCCTGGGATGGGTCTGACCCAGGTTCCCCTGTACTCCCTGGGGTGGCTCCGACTTGGCTGTCCCCATCCTCAGGGGTGGCCTCAACACAGCTGTTGGTGTCTTCCCCAGGCTGGCTCTGACCCAGCTGTCCCCATCATATCGAGTGGCTCTCACCTGGCTGTCCCCATCCCCTGTGTGGCTCTGACCCAGCTGTCCCTATCCCCTGAGGCAGCTCTGACCCCACTGTCTCCATCCCTTCGGATGGCCCTGACTTGGCTGTCCCTGTCCCTCTGGGGTGGCTCCGACCTGGCTATCCCCATCCCCCCAGGACCCGGAGCAAAGGCTGTGGGAGGCTGAGCGCCGGGAGCAAGCCCTGCGCAGCCGCCTGGCACACCTGGAGGAGCAGAACCAGCAGCTTCTGGGGCAGCTTGCAGAGAGCCAGTCCCAGGAAGGTGGGTGTCCTGGTGGGTTGTGGTCCCCTGACACTACGGGGTGTCCCTGGTGGGGACTGCAGCCTGGGTGTACAAAGTCTCTGCGGTACCCAGCCCTGGGGACCTGTCCTACCAGGAAGCACGAGCATTATCTTGTTCTACAAGCTAGAGGGGCTCCAAGCCCCAGAGCACCCCCCGAGGTCCCAGGAGGGTGGTGGAGGCAGACACAGGCTTTGGGCTGTTTTTCTGAGCCCAAAGGTGGGTCGGGCACAGCTAGAAATTCCCTTCTCCTTTCTTTCCACTGTTCTTGCTGTGCTGACTGCTAGGAACATAAGATTCTGGCTTGCAGAAGCACCAAGGAACCTCGTAGTGTTGTGGGGTTGAGGGAGTCCTTGGGTCTCAGGGGCTGCTCAGCCCTCTCCAAACCGTGTCCGGGCTCAGACAGCACAGCTCGGAAGGAGCGGGAGGTGATGCTGCGGCTGAAGGAGGTGGTGGACAAGCAGAGGGATACGCTTCGTGCCCAAGCCCATGAGATCGTCTGCAAGAGCCGAGACACGGAGGCGGTGAGTGGTGGGGAAGGGCCCGGGAACTTGCTTTCATGTCACCTCCCCATGGCGCTGCCACCCCGGCTGTGAACCTGCTGGGGCAGTTGCCTTTCCTGCGGCTCTGCGTGCGCTGATGGCCCTGGATGAGGGCCTGGAGCTGCTGCCCCACCTCACCGCGCTGCCCCGGGCCCTCCAGCTGCAGGAGCAACTGCATCGCTTCATGGCCATGAACGAGGACCTGCGTCACAAGGTGGCCGTGGTGCAGGCCCAGCTCAAGAGCGCACTGGAGAAGAAGTCGGACCTGGAGACCACGTTACTGGAAACTCAAAGGGAAATGAGCAGGAGGAGCAGAACCGGCCCTGAGACCCAGCAGCCCAACCTGGTGAGTCTGAGCCTGCAGCCATGCTGCTGCTGGGCATCACTAACGCCAACCCGCCCTTCCCAGCCGTGCGCGGGGCTCCCGGCACACCCAGACCTGCTGGTGGCCAGCAGGACACGGCCACACATGTAAACCCTGCTGCTAGAATTGAACAGTGTGGGGTTTGTGATGCCAAATAACGTCTTGTCCATAAAAGTTGGTAGGGGTGGAGGCAGGAATGCGTGAGGCAATGGGAGGCAGAGCTGGGTGGGACTCAGAGGATGGGGAGGGTTTGCCATGCATGGTGGGGGGGGTGTCGGGAGCCTCCGTGGAGGCTGCAGCAGCTCCAGACTCCAAACTCATTGCTGAGACTATTCCCTCCCTGCCTGCACGTGGCACTCAGCCTTTGGGTGGGGGCTAGGGGACCTCTGCGTTCCTGCTGACTCCTCGTCTCCCTAGGAAGAAGTGCCGTTGCTCACGGAGGAGCCGCAGCAACAGGATGCAGACACGGGCAGGAACCCTGCTCACTGCTGCTTCTCCAAGGAAGAGCTGCAGCAGATCCTTCAGGAGCGGAACGAGTTCAAGACCAACCTGTTCTTGGTGCAGGAGGAGCTGGCCTATTACCAGCGGTGAGTCCAGCTCCCTCTTGTCCCTGCAGCCACCCGTGGCCCGTCAGAGGCTGCTTCTGGCGCAGTCGCGTTTCTTTGCCAAACTCCCTGTTAACCAGATGGCTTCTTTTTGCCAGGGAGCTGCTGAACGAAGAGAGAATTCCCAGCTTCTTCTTGAATGCCATGAAGTCAACTATCAAAAGGCAGAGAAAGAAGATCAGAGCCAAAATGCTGGGAACGGTGGAGGAGTCGGAGAGCAGGTGAGTCCTGCTTGCCAGGAGGGAGGACGGGGAGCCTCCCCTGCAGGACTGGCAGACTCTGGTGGGTCCCTGTGGTGTGGCACCCTGGAAGGGAACTCCCCCCGGCCAAGAGCTGCTGCCTCCCTGCCTCCTTGTAGAGATCAAAGTTTTATTGTCTGCACTGAATGTCTTGCTCTGGTTTAGCCCTGGGAGCGCCGCAGGGGCTGGGCTCTTTGCTGCCATTCATGTGTCCCTGTCAGCAGTCACACGCCCAGCCAAGTGCCACTCATCCCTGCGTGGATGTGGCAAACGGGAGGCGAGGTGGTGGCACTGGGACCACCAGACAAGGCAGGCTGGTCCCTGCACTGTGTGCTTGGAGGCTGTCCAGCGGAGAGCCTTTGAAGATGACAGTAGAGATGTTCCCTGGAGGCTCTGCAAGGCGTTTGTGGGCAGCCTTGGCTCCAAGAGACTTCTCACCGTGGGAAGGGGAGGACCCTGCCAGGCTCCAGTCCTGATTCTGCGTGTCTGCTGGCAGCAGGGGGCAAAGCCTGTGCTAAAGCTGCTGTGTGGCATGGGAGAGGTGGATCTCACTGGGTTTTAGGGGCTTTAATAAACGTCTGAAGGGGCCCGAGCTTTCTGTGCTCCTGAGACCTCCTGCTTGCTTGTGTTCGGGTCTCTGCTGGCTGCAGGGCTCTGGAGCGTTGGGTCCTGCCTGCTCGGTAAGGGTGGCTGCTGCTTGGTGAACACTGCCCTGTGGTCACCTCTCCTTTGTCATCCTGCTCCCCTGCGAGGCTTATTTGTCACCCACCCCGACCCAACGCTGCGACCAGAGGCACCGGTTGCCCGTCTGTTCCCCTGGAGAAGCGTGCGCTTGGCGTGTGGGGTGAGATTCCCAAAGACTTTAGTGCTGTGGCAGCCAGGGACACACTGTCTGCTGACCAAGCGCCGCGGGTTTGAAGCCAGTGTTTGATAAGCCTTGTGACTTGGGATCACCAAGCCAGGGCCGGGCTGGCCCTGAGTCATGGAATCATGGAATGGTCTGGGTTGAAAAGGACCTCAAAGCCCATCTGGTTCCACCCTGCTGCCATGGGCAGGGACACCTCCCACTGGATCCAGGGGGCTCGTGACTGGGACACGAGCGTCGCTCCAGCTGGCTGTGGCTTTGTGGCCGGCACAGCCCCACAGTGATTCGAGGGGACGGCGGCTCTGCTCTGTGTGCCTCCGGCTCTGTGGCTGTGGCCGCACGTGTGGCTCTGCAGGGGACACTGCTCGGCTCGGGCGGGAGCCCTGGGGCTGGTTAGGAATCTCTGCATGGGGATAACTCTAACCCTAAGCTTGACTGTAAGCCTACCCTAACCCTCAGCCTAACCCCAACTACTGGCTCCCCACTGGAGAGTTGTCCCCATGGAGTGTTGTCCCCGTGGAGAGCTGACTCTTCCCACCCTGGGTGGCTCTGGCGCTCGCTCCTGCTGAGCCTGTGACTCAGTGCAGGTTTTTTCCCCACTCCTTTGTGCTGCAGCGATGAAGATGAGAGCTCCTGGCTGCCGGCGCATGGCACCGACTGCGTAGATGCTCAACCTTCTGAATCCAAAATAAGGAGCTTGTAAGTTTGCTCCCACGCTCGGGACGGGTGGCTCTGCTGAAGGAGGGGAGGTTTGGGTTCAGCCTTGGAGCCTGAGCTTGGTGCCTGCCCTGCAGGGTATGGGGGGGTTGGAGCCGGGCTGCCTGGCGTGGGGTGACAGGGATGGGGAAGTCGCTTGGTTCAGGGGGGACTCTGCTTTGCGGGGGCCTCAGGGTGCCGCATGCTCCCAGGGACTCGCAGCTGGGCTGTGTGCTGCTGCCACCACCAAACGTAGAGGTTGGTTGGGATCCGGCCGCTTCGCTGGGAAGGCTCCTCTCCCCCACAGCCCTTATCTGCTCTCTCTACAGTTTTGGGCCGTGGTATCAGGGCAGCAGCAATGACCCCTCCACATCCAGCTGCTCAGGAGCCTGGGAAATCATCGACTCACTGGACACGCAACTGGAGCCGGAGAGAGCGAGCGAGCCAGCAGCCAGCGGCCCTGACAGAGCCACACCGCCCCTCTGACCCCACCTGCACAGGAGCTCAATCTGGCCTTGCAGCAGTGCTTACCGACTCCTCCCGGCATCTTCGAGAGCAGCGGGGCAGCCCTGGCCAATTCCCTGTGCCGTGGGGACGGTGTGCGGGCAGCCTTCCTGCAAACCCACTGTGACACTCGGCTGGGTGGTGCCAGCCTGGCGTGGGACAGCTCGGCACCTCTGGGCGTCTCTGCCCATCGGTCACCTTTTCATTGGGCTTAACCATGGGGGTCCCCCACAGCCGTGCCCCTGCTCCCCACTTCTCCGTGCTTGTAGCTCAGCGCAGCGGGCGTCTGCACCCCCTTCCCGCTGCTGCACCCCAAAGGGCTCTTCCTGCCAAACATCTCTGCCGGATGCTGCCCTGTGGGGTGTTTTGCTTCACCCCTTTCTGTTTCCTGCAGTGTGACGGTGGAGTTTGGGTGCCCGAACGGGCTGGCTGAGTGCTGTCCTGGGGTCACCACGCGGCTCGGAAGGGCTGAGCACCGGGTGTGCGGCTGCTCCCGTGTCTGGGAGCAGTCGGGATCGGCACCGCCACGGCACCTTCTGCACTTCTCAGGTGTGGGGTGAATCAGTTTGGTACTGGGACCTCTGGGAATGCTGCTACTGGGAACTGGAAGACTGAAACAATCCTCGTGTTCACAGGGGCAATTTGGTCCCCTCGGGTCAGGTATTTTCTAGCTCTGGAACGGGAGTCAGAAATAAATCAGTGTGGTTTCTCCACGGAGGTACCCGCTGCGGCCTTCCGCTCTCTCCGTGCTGGGGAAGAGCTGTGGTTCTCCAGCGTAGCCGTTGGGTTTCATGCGCCGATGCGAGGCACGGTGGCCGGCCATGCTCTGCCCGAGCCCGGAGCCGCTCTCCGGAGGGTTGGGGTTGGCCGCAATGGGGAGCGCGTCTACAGGCACTGCAGCGCTGGGCGCGGAGGAGTTAAGTCTGCATGGTGTGGGGAGCAGCGCGGCCGAGCAGGCCTTGGGTAGGAAAAAGGTGTTTCCTGTGCATCTGCTGACACAGAGCTCCTGGGAAGACGGAGAGGTGGGCCAGTAGCCGTTCATAGACCAGCCTGGGGCACGCCGTGCCCCCACGGGGGACATGGGGACCTCACTTCTCAGCCCCTGCCGGGGGTCGACAGCACTGTGGGGAAGATCACAGGGGTTGGAGCGGGCAGTGGGTGCCTCGTGTGGGCTGGGGGAATGTTGGCCAAAATAGCTTTGGGGGTGATGGAGGATGGCATAGGGTGGGTAGGACAACCACAGGTGAGATGTTCAGCCCCTGCGTGGCTGCGCCGAGCCCTTGAGCACCTATTGCTGCTGCCAAGGTGGTAGCAAGGGCCAAAAATAGCCTGTGCAGCAGCATTCCCTGCCTCCTGCTCCCAACGCTCCCCTGACGTCGGGATCGGGGCGCCTCCTCCCACATTTCCTCAGGAAGAAACCCAAGGCTGGTGGGAGGAAGAGGCCGCAGCACAGGAGGGACAGGACGGACGGCACAGACGGACGCCAGCGTGAGGCTGGGCAGCCACTGGGACTCGGACCTGTGCGCTCCACCGGGATGAGGAGTGCCTGGCCCATCCTCTGCCTCCAGCTGTGGCTGTGGGTGCAGAGCTCTGCCCAGGAGCTCGACCCCAGTGGCAGGAACGTCTGCAGGTAGGTGCCATGGAGGTCCCTACTCATGCTCCTCCATCTCCGGGGGCTTCTCAGCTGCGCCAGGGGATCATCATCCATCTGTCCTGCCATGGACAGAGGCTGGAATGATGCTGGGGAGCGTGGTTGGGTCACACACGGGCATTTGGGGTGTCCAGACCCCTTCTCCAGGAGTTATCTCTCGTGTACCCTGAGTGCGCAGGGCAACGGGGGGATGCAGGAGCATCGGCAAAACCTTCGTTGTGCACCGGGTGGGAAACGTAGGCAGAGAAAAACCCAATGGCCTTTGGGTGATGACGTCCCCTCTACCTCACTTCTCCCATCGGCCTCGCCATCGATGGCAGCGCCTTCCATTGCCTTCACTCTGCTGCCTTTGCTCTGGAAAGCTTTGAGCTGCTCCCGGAGCATCGGGGACCCAGCACAGGCTCCACAGTGGCAGAGCCGAGCAGGCTTGTCCCACCGCCCTGTCCCTGTGCCCTGTCCCTCCACCCAGCCCCATCGCCCGGTCCCACCTCCCACTTGGGCTGCAGCCTCTTAAATTTCCTTCTATTTTGCTGGCTTCCTTCCGGAGTGATGCCCCCGAGGTCTTGCTGCTTCCCACCGGGCCTGGCTGGGGCGAGCAGCCAGATTTGCTTCGCTTTAGCCGAAGCTGTGAAGCCACAGGAGAACGTACTCCAGGCCTGGAACCCCCCGCCCCGGCTGACAGCCCTGGGTCTCTCCCGTAGGCTCCCTGCTGGCCCCGCGTGCTGCCCCGGCTGGAAGCAGGAAGGGCGGGAGTGCACAGTTGGTGAGTGATGGATGGTGATGAACCCAAAGCTTGGTCTCTACGCTTGGCTGAGTGGCTCCTCCGAAGCGCTGGGTGTTGGGGGGAAGCCTTACAGCTCCTCCTCGAGCGGTGGTGGTGGGTGCTGCACCATGGGGACACCCAAGCGCTCACCGAGCAAGCTGCGAACGCTGCTGTGGCGCAGCCGGAGGGATGGAGCGGGAAGCGGGACAATGGTTTCTGTGTGAAGGCTGCTCTGGCAGGAGGTGGCGGGTGATCCGGCAGCGGGGTGTGAGTCCGGGGTGGCCGTTGTGCGCTGATGTCCTTTCCACACCACTGCCAGCGCTGTGCGAGGGGGAGGATGCCTGTGGGGCAGACGAGGTGTGCGTGAAACCTGGGCTTTGCCTCTGCAAACCCGGCTTCTTTGGAGCAGACTGCAATTCCCGTGAGTATTTCCCCCGGGCTCAGCCCTCGCTGACCCATTGACCAGCCTGGATGCTCTGGGGGGGCTGCAGGGCTCCCCGACTATCCTCCGTCCTCACCACCTCCTTCCCTTGGCAGCCTGCCCCGAGCAGTACTGGGGCCCCGACTGCAAGCGGAGCTGCCCGTGCCACCCCAACGGGAGCTGCGACCCCGCGAGTGGGCACTGCACCTGCAACCCCGACCACTGGGGAGAGCTCTGCCAGTTCCCCTGCCAGTGCGGCCCCCGCAGCCGCTGCGACCCCCTCACCGGCGCCTGCCGCTGCGAGCCGGGCTGGTGGTCACCTACCTGCAAGAAGCAATGCCAGTGTAACCCCGGCAGCTCCCAGTGCTACCCGCTCACCGGCCAATGCCGCTGCCTGCCGGGCTGGTGGGGCAGGAGATGCAGCTTCAAATGCTCCTGCAACCTCTCGCCCTGCGCCCAGGAGACGGGCAAGTGCGAGTGCAAGGCTGGGTTTTGGGGGCCGGCGTGCCAGCGGCGCTGCGACTGCGTGCACGGCTCCTGCAGCCCCGTCAGCGGGCACTGCACCTGCAGTCCTGGCTACCAGGGCAGGAGCTGCCGGGATCCCTGTCCGGCGGGGAAATACGGCTCTCAATGCGTGCACAGGTGAGCTGGGTGCAGCGGGGGGATGCTGCGGGTACCCAGGAGCTGCAGCTGGACCTTGGTGGGGTGGTCATCACAGTCGTGTTGGTGCCTTTGGCTGGGCAGGGAGATCCCCGCGAGGGGCGTTGAGCAGTCCTGGTTGGGTGCAGCGCCGGCGGCGTCCCATAAGACACATCCTGCTGATGCCAACAGAAAGCACTGGTGTTACCCCAAAATCTGGTTGTCCCTGGTACCGCTCCACAGGGCAATAAAGCAGCATCTGCCCCTGTTTGCCTCCCACCCCGTCGCTGCTACAAAGTGCTATGGAGCATCGGCTCGTGATCCAAAGCGATGCTGAACACCGCTGTAGGGTGAAACCTGTATTTTGGGGAGGCCAAGGGTTGGTGTCAAGACCTCACTGCCCCTCTGCCCGTGCAGCTGCGGGAGCTGCAAGCTCAGCCAGCCCTGCTCACCCGTGGACGGCTTCTGCCTGGCCTGCCAGCCCGGCTGGAACGGGACCCTCTGCAAGGAGCCCTGTGCGCCCGGCTTCCATGGCGAGGACTGCCTCCAGCTGTGTCCTCGCTGCCGGCACGGAGAGGTCTGTGACCCAGAAACAGGGTTCTGTACGCACTGTGAGCCTGGCTGGATGGGACCCAGGTATGTGCAGGATTCGGCCACCGGTCCTCGCGGGGAACGCTGCTGTGGGGCGCAGTGGGATGATGCTTTGCTCTCTGTTTTGGCAGCTGCAACATCTCCTGCCCCACGGGCACCTTCGGCGACGGATGCCAGCTCCTCTGCCCCGAGTGTGTTGTGGGGAGCTGCGACCCCGTGTCCGGAGCGTGCATCTGCCAGGAGGGCTACTGGGGAGCCAGGTAACGCCGGGAGTGGGGCAGAGCTGGGGCCCCGCTCTCCCCAGGGGCATTTCCCTCCTTTCCTCTCTCTTCCAGCTGCAATGACACCTGCCCGGAGGGGTATTTTGGAGTGAACTGTTCCTCACCTTGCCAGTGTTCCTGGGGGACCTGCCACCCTGCACGGGGTGACTGCGTGTTGAGTAAGAGCAACCACACATTCACCTCTCGGCTCTGGGCAGGGGGTGGTAATGATCTCGCTGGGGATGGAGAGGTGCTGGGAGGCTGCGATGCTGCACGGTGGTGCCTGGTGCCTCCTGGTCCTGCTCACCATGGGGCTCCTGCTCTTTCCATGCGGGGTGAATCTATGGGCTCAGCAGCCACAGGACACGCCAGACTCAACCCATCTGGTCTGCACAGGTCTTAAGGACCACGGGGCTCTTGCAGCCGCCATCCTCATCCCTCTCCTGCTGCTGCTGCTCTGCGTCGCCTGCTGCTGCTGCGGAGCCGGCCCAGCAGATGCTAGAGACAGGTATTATTTTGCAACCTTTGATGTGAAACCTTGCCTCCCGCATCCCTTCGAGCCCCTCTCCTCTGCGCAGAGCGGCCGTGCCGGATGATGATGTTCTGGCCAGGATGAAGCACCACGTGCAGGGGGTGCTGGCGAACCTCAGCGCTATGATGCCTTGCTTTTCCTTGGGTGGCTCCAAACTTCCCAAAGTCACAGGTAAAAAAAAGTAGCACTGTTGAAATCCCTTCCAGGCCATCACCCACAGCCTGCATCCTCTGCATCGGCACTATTTGGGGCGATTCCACACCCCCTTTGTCCCTCTGCATGTCTCAGGGCAGGTGTTGTTCTCCCACCCCAGCCGTGAGCACCCCAGGGTGTCCCAGCTCAGCTGGATGTCTTCTCCTCCGCAGTTTCCCACCATGACATGGAAATCCCCTTCAATCCCAGCTTCATTGAGCCACCGTCAGCTGCGTGGGTCTCAGACAGCTCCTTCTCCTCCTTCGACACTGACAACGAGGGACCCGAGTACTCCGTCCCACCCAGAGAAGGTGATGTCCCTGGTTGCTCCTCCTCTCCCTGGCCACCAGCATTATCCTGGGGCCAATCCTGCCCCGTTACCAACCGTGGGCATTGCAGGGATGGGTGCTGGGTGCAGGCAGCAATTGTTTTCGTACCCTTTTTCCTGTCCGCAAGAACACATGGGGCTGCGCTTGGCCTCCCATGATGGGATGCCTGGGGTGGGCAACCCCATGGCTCAACGTCCTTCTGGGAAAATGCTTCCAGGGAGCAACCTTTGATGTGAAAGGTTTCCTCCCATCGCATCACCCTCTGTCCCCATGTCCCCGAATGTGTCCCAGCAGCCCTAACGCTCGTCCCCTCACCCCACAGGCATCCCGCTGCTAGGGGGGGCTGAGCTGCAGGATGGGGCATCCCCCCCTGGCGAGGCGCTTCCAGACCCATCTGCCTTTGACTCCGAGGATGTCTCACAGCCCTTTGCCATCCCGCGCACCTCCAGCATTGCCAAGGCCAAGCGGCCCTCCGTGTCCTTTGCTGAAGGGACAAAATTTGGGGCAGCAGAGACCCCCAGCCCTGGGCGGAAGCCCAAGACCCCTTGGGGTGCATCCAAGCTGTCCCAACCACCAGGGGACATGACAGCTGAGACCCCCGCTGAACGACCAGCCAGCAATTGCTACGAGAGCCCCGAGGCCCTCGGCAACGGCGAGGAAAGCCACCGGCCGTCACCACGGGCCACCCCAGGGGGACGCCGGAGAGTGGTCTCTGGCACCAGGCACGTGGCCCAGAGAGTGGAGGCGCTTGAAGCGGCCGCAAAATCCAGCAGTTGGGAGGCGAAGGGGAAGGACCCCCATGTCACCACCATCTACATGATGGTGGGAACGGCCGGGCAAGATCCCAAGTCAGAGGGTGGTGGTGAAGGACCAGTTCAGGCTGTGCTCAAGAGGCTGAGCAGCTTGCAGAGGGGCAAGTGGGCTGGAAAGGAGGAGCCCAAGGTGAGAAGGAGCATCGAGGCCATACAGAAGGAGGAATCTAAGGTGAGAAGGAGTGTTGAGGCCATCCAAGAGGAAGCCAAGGTGAGGAGGGGCATTGAAGCCATCCAGAAGCAGGAGTCCAAGGTGAGGAAGAGTGTTGAGGCCATACAGAAACCACCCCGACGGGCCCTGGCACAGTGCAGAGACTCAGTGAATAGCTGCAAGCAGAGAGAGAGTGTCCCAGGGGCTCCTGCTGAGCCAACCCCTGGCAAGCACCAGCATCTCCCTGGGAAGAGACAGTCCTTTGTTCTTGCATCTTCCTCACCAAGAAGCACCGGGGCCCAGGATGGAGCCAGCGATGCCATAGGCGCCATGGAGAGCGGCAAAACCTCTGAGTCAGTCTTCAGCCTTGAAACGAAGGGACAGGCTGCCCCGGAGGAAGAGCCAAAATACGAGAACGTGATGAGCAGCAGCGCCGATTCGCCCGCTGAGGAGCCGACGGCCACCCCCGCGGCCACCTGAGCCCCCACCGCCCGGGCTGGGGCAGCGGGAGCACAGGAGGTCCCCCTGAGCCCAGCGTGGGGGGAGCCAAGATCCCTCTCTACGCTGTGAACTGCAGGAGCATCGAATCTTCCCATTGACCCCCTTTCTTCCATGAAGCGTTGCTGGTGTGGACCCTCACTGGCTGGCACGGCCAGCACGGTGGGTGATGCTGAGGGTCACAGCCTCGCCAGGCTGAGGTGTTCCAGGGCTGCTTTCTGCTCCCCCTGCTCTATGTGTCCCATTTATTGTCTGCTGCAGCCCAGGGGGACAGCATGGATGCAGCGGTGGCACCTTCCAGTCCCTATCGGCATCGGCCCTGGGGCCACAACCCTCCGCCAAAACAGGAGTGTGGAGCTGGGGGCTCAGCTGGGAGGGCAAAAAACAGGTTCTTCACCCCACTGGCTTTCATCTTCCCCTATCCCAGCTCCGATAATGCTGCTCGGAGCCTCTTGCTGTAAAGGTGCTTCTTGCTGGAGGGGATAGTTGTGGAGCTGGGCTGGGGAGAGACGATGGGCTGTCGCAAGCAGCTTCAGTGAAAATTAATATCAGCTGCTTATCTCGCAGGGTATCTGGGTCTGCAGGGGCTTATCTGCGTGGCTCTGGCTTCCGTGGCAGGCTCTAGCCGCCTTCATTTCTATGTACATGCAGAGCACATGGAAAGGCTCGTGGCATGGGGTTTATCATCAGCCTTTTAAACTCTACCTGATACCAAACTGCAGTTGTGCAAGAGCAAACGTGGCAGCGGGGCCGTGACCATCAACCTGTGCACCCGGCGCTGCACCTGCCCTAATAAGGATGAAAGCTGCCCAGAAAATGGCATTTCAGTGGATGCCCTGAGCTCCTGCCACCTCCTCTCTCCTTCCTGCGGCAGCATCGTGGCACCGCGAGGGGCCGAGATGCGATGAAGGTGCTGCAGCATCTCCAGCCCAGCCAGGAGAGATGGGCACGAGGGCTCTGCTGCCCGGGCAAGGCGGTTGGGATGCAGAAGTGAGTTTGCAGCATGAACTGCTTTTAGATGTATCTAAGCACTAGAAGTTTCTTGTCTCTTTTTTTTTCTGTTATTTCGCATGACTTGAAAGCCTCTGAATGAGAATTAAACATAACCAAAGCCCTTCAGGATCTGGGTTTCCCAGCTGCCCTCCGAATCAAAGAGATGGACAGAAATATTCTCCAAAGGGTGGAAACTGTCAGTAGGTGTGGGCTTTTGGGGTGTGTCTTTTCATTTTCTGGTTCTGTTGATTCTGAACTCTCACTTACGGAGCTGAGCCTGGAGCGGTGCCGGAGACCAGAGGGGGAACGTGAGTGGGCTGGGAGTATCGGGAGCGGCTACGCTGCAGGTTGCATCTCACACCTCATGCACGCAGCTCTCCCTTCTGCTCCAGCACTGCTGAGTTGAGGTCTCAGAAAACAGAGTGGGCTTTGCTTTTCCCCTTTGGATTGTTGCCGGTGCCTCTCTGCAGCACAAGGCACCGAATCCCCGTGGTCCCACATGGGTAAGGTTTCCAGGTTTGTAGCCAGCACACAGCACTCCTTCCTGCAGTAGCATCACCCCCTGCTATGATAAAAACCCCAATATCCTCGTATAAACCCAAATATCCTGATTTACACAGGCTCATCCTGGCAAGACATGAGCTCTGCTCTCTGCAGGCTAGGTTTTATTCCAACAACGTTTTATTACCGTGGCAGGGGCAGCCCCACATTTTATTCCGGAAAGCAGCCATTTTTCCCTAATGGGTTGGATATTTCCAGCCTGTGAGCTGAGCGCCGTTGTGCCAACGCCACGTGAGCTGCTTTGCCCTGGGTACGGTGTGTAAATAGCTGACAGCAACCTGACAGCCTTCCCTGACGCTGAAACGAGCACCCAGCCTTGAGGAAACACCGCTGCCGCTGCCGCGAGAACCTTTCGCGTCCGCGAGCTGAGCTGCGAGGCAGGATGTTTACCCTGCTCGAAGATGAAGAAGCATCTTTTCCCCCATCTGGGCGGTGCAAGGGGAGCGAGCAGGGGATTTTCAGCGCGCGGCTGCCCATGCACACACCTGCAGCGTGGTTGCGCTGGTGTCTTCTCGCTAGGGATGCTTCCATCCGGCTTTGCTGTGGTTTTAATTCTGGATGTGGGAGATCTGCGCACCAGAGCCGATGGGTGAGGGAGGGGTTAATATCTTCCCGTGCTGGATTTCTAGCTTTCCAAATCCCACAAACCCATGGTTTGAAGCCGGTGGGAAGTGGTTCCAGTGTGTAGGTATTGTCTGTAAGCAAAGACACGTCCGTGCTGTCCGTGGGGCAGCTTTTGGCCTCGTGGAGGTAAAAGAGAGGCTCCATCCACCCACCATGGCCGTGGGGGGCTCTCCCCCCATCGCTATAGCCTTGTCATCTCCTTTCCGAGATGACAAGAGGACCACGTCACCACGGTGGCTCCGTTGGAGCCTGCTGAGGACCTCCCTGTGAGCCAGGCAGGAGCTGTCACCTCCCTTCCAGCCTAAGCTCATTCCCGGCTGGTCTCTACAAATGTGTCTTTGTGCCAGCGCCGCTCTTCAGCTTCGCTTTATTTTCCTTCTCTCCAGGATGTTTACTCAGTCCTCGGGTGTATTTATAGATGGCAGCGCATCACCTGATGGCTCCTTTTCTCCTTCTAGGATAGGAAAACGGAGCTCCCTCGTGCTCTTGTTGCAGCGCGGGATTCCCAAGTCCCCCAGACAGCCCCCGAGCCTTCCACGCGCTCCAAACCATCACGGTTTGTGCTTCTTGGACACAGCAACCTGGTCCGGGTGCTGAGCTGTTCCAGGACCTTGCTGAAAACACCACAGCCTGGCGTCTGGTCTTGGAGTGTTTTTTTGGCTTTGGCTTCAATCCACTTGCCATCTGCTGCAACGTTTGACCCTTATCCCACAGCCCAGGCCAAGGAGTTTCCCTTTCCCACCCATCACAGCTTGCTCCTTTCTTGGCCATGGAGCAGCGAGCGCACGTCTGTCCAGACCCTCCTGAGTGACCCGGGGATGTTTACCGCCCATAAGCATCGGTTTCATCTCCTTTAGCCAGGAAAAAATCCCCTCTAATGACTTCCAGGGACACACGGCCACCTCCTCTTGGCCAGGACCTCGCCGATGGGTGATGGGTTCATGGTGGGAGCAGGAATCCAGCATGGAACACTCTGAAAAAACAAATCTAACATAAAAAGAGGGCAGAGCTCCGGTGAGCGCGGATGCAAAGCTTGCAGGGATTCACTTTTAGTGCATTGAGGGTCGGGGTCTCCTGAGGGATCGTTATCCCTGTCCGGCCTCACCACGCCAGCAGCGGTTGGTGTTGGGTGTCAAATGGTCTGTCAGCAAGAGGATGGCTTCTCCGTGACCTTCTCAGGCAGAGGAGAGGGATGGGTGGGCTCTGCGGGATGAGTGGCTTTGTGGGACGGGTGGGCTTTGCGGGATGGGTGGCTTTGTGGGATGGGTGGGCTCTGCGGGATGGGTGGGCTCTGTGGGATGGGTGGGCTCTGTGGGATGGGTGGCTTTGCGGGATGGGTGGGCTCTGTGGGATGGGTGGGCTCTGTGGGATGGGTGGCTTTGCGGGATGGGTGGCTCTGCGGGATGGGTGGCTTTGTGGGATGGGTGGGCTCTGTGGGATGGGTGGCTTTGCGGGATGGGTGGCTTTGTGGGATGGGTGGGCTCTGTGGGATGGGTGGGCTCTGTGGGATGGGTGGCTTTGCGGGATGGGTGGCTCTGCGGGATGGGTGGCTTTGTGGGATGGGTGGGCTCTGTGGGATGGGTGGCTTTGCGGGATGGGTGGCTTTGTGGGATGGGTGGGCTCTGTGGGATGGGTGGGCTCTGTGGGATGGGTGGCTTTGCGGGATGGGTGGCTCTGCGGGATGGGTGGCTTTGTGGGATGGGTGGGCTCTGTGGGATGGGTGGCTTTGCGGGATGGGTGGGCTTTGCGGGATGGGTGGGCTCTGCGGGATGGGTGGCTTTGTGGGATGGGTGGGCTTTGCGGGATGGGTGGGCTCTGCGGGATGGGTGGGCTTTGCGGGATGGGTGGGCTCTGCGGGATGGGTGGCTTTGTGGGATGGGTGGGCTTTGCGGGACGGGTGGGATTTGCAGGATGGGTGGGCTTCGCAGGACAGATCCAGTGCTGATAACTACAGTGGATGAGCGATAACGCAGGTCCTGGGACTGCATGGCTCCATGTGCTTGGCTGTGCTGGACAAGCCAAAGCCGTTTGGTGGTGAGCGCGGTGCCGCTCTCCCAGTCAGTGGAGACCAAATCCCACCGGGATCCCTGTTGTCCAGCGGGGCTTCATCCCACCCCACTGCAGACGCATTTTCCTCCCGTTCCTCGTCCCTGCTCGGGTGTTGCTGGCCCTGATGGTGCCAGGAAGGGGGTCTGCGTGGTTCACTGTCCCCATGGAGGGTCCCCCGTCCCGTCCCCATCTGCCCCAGTGCTGCGGTGTGGCTGTGGGACCAATGGTACTGGGAGTGGGGGGTACTGAAAGGGGTTCCAGGGAGGATTGGGGGTTGTACTGGGAGAGGGGGGGTACAGGGGAGGGTACTGGGGAAAGGGGTACCAGGGGGAGGATACTGGGGTACTGGAGGATGTTACTGGGAAGGGATATGGGGGGCTGCTAGGAGAAGGTACTGGGGAGGGGGGTTACCAGAGGTGGATATGGGGGGAGGTACCAAGGCGTATACTGGGGTGTACTGGGAGGGGGGAATGGGGAAGGATACTGGGGGGGGGACCAGGGAGGGATACTGGGGAAGGTACTGGTAGGAGTATACTGGGGGAAAGGGGTACCCGTTATTGGAGGGGTGTTATGGTGGAGGGGGTGTACTGGGGACGGGGTATCCGGGGGGGGTTTAGAGGAAGGTACCGAGGGGTGTATTGCAGGGGGACCGGGACAAGGGGGGTCCGGGGGTCCCCCGGGGCGGCCCGGCACGTGGCCCGCGGCGGCGGTGACGGGCGCTCATTGGCTGCGGCGGCGGCGAATCGGCAGCAGCGGCTGTTTGCTCCGCAGGGCGGATAAAAACCCCGGGTGGGAGCGTGGGGCGGTGCGGGCCGAGAGGTGAGCGGGCAGGGCTGGGGGGGGACCGAGGGAGGGGGGGCGAGCAGGGATGAAGGGGGACCGGGGGAGTGGGGGGGCGAGCAGGGGATGGGGATGATCAGGAGGTGGGGGGGGGGCGAGCAGGGATGGGGGGCATCGAGAGAAGAGAGTAGGGGATGGGGTGAGCAGGGGATGGGGGGCACCGGGGGGATGGGGCTGAGTAGGGGGTGGGGGGCCCCGAAGGATGTGGGGTTTGCGTGGGACGCGCGGTCGGGGTGCGTGCGGGATGGGGTTTGAATGGAGGGGGGAAGGGGGAGCGGGGCGGGGCGCGTGGCGGAGGGAGAGGGGGCGACGGGGAGGAGACGGGTGCGGAGAGAGGTTGGGGA
This sequence comes from Cuculus canorus, assembly GCF_017976375.1. NCBI lineage: Eukaryota > Metazoa > Chordata > Aves > Cuculiformes > Cuculidae > Cuculus > Cuculus canorus. Next base: position 5,537,345 of record NC_071420.1, read on the forward strand.
GCGGGATGGTGCGGGGATTGGGCGTGAATGGGGGAGTGGGGGGGGAGGGAGCAGCTGCTGCTCTGCCCCGGAGAGGATCTGTGCTGGGAAGGAGCTGTGGGGCTGGGGAGGGGGCGTGCGGGGCGGCGATGAGGAAGAGGAGGTGGCAGAGGAGGAAATGCGGCTGCACCGTGGGTGGGTGCAGGGGGTGCATGGCTGCAGGCTGAGCTGGGGCTGCAGGAAGGGGGGATGCAGGGGGTGCATGGCTGCAGGCTGAGCTGGGGCTACAATGGCTCCGGGAGCTGCAGGGGAACGGGTGCAGGGGGTGCAGGCTGAGCTGGGGCTGCGGGGCGTGCATGGCTGCAGACTGAGCTGGGGATGTGGGAGGGGGGATGCAGGGGGTGCATGGCTGCAGACTGAGCTGGGGATGTGGGAGGGGGGATGCAGGGGGTGCATGGCTGCAGACTGAGCTGGGGATGTGGGAGGGGGGATGCAGGGGGTGCATGGCTGCAGACTGAGCTGGGGATGTGGGAGGGGGGATGCAGGGGGTGCATGGCTGCAGGTTGAGCTGGGGCTGCAGGAGAGGGGGATGCAGGGGGTGCATGGCTGCAGGTTGAGCTGGGGCTGCGGGGGGGGGATGCAGGGGGTGCATGGCTGCAGGCTGAGCTGGGGCTGCAGGAGAGGGGGGGATGCAGGGGGTGCATGGCTGCAGGCTGAGCTGGGGCTACAATGGCTCCGGGAGCTGCAGGAGAACGGGTGCAGGGGTGCATGGCTGCAGTCTGAGCTGGGGGGCGGAAGGGGAGTGGGGAGGGTGCAGGCGGGTGCATGGCTGCAGCTTGAGCTGGGGGCTGCGCTGGCTCCGGGGGCTGCGGGGTGCCCCTGCCCTCCTGGCACCCTGGCAGGGAGCCTTGCAGAGCGACCCACGGCTGGGGCCTCTGCCCTGATAAGCGGTTTTGGGCTGTGGTGTGCAGCCTGCTGATTTCCCCAGGGTGCCCGATCGAGGCGTGCTCTGCGCTGGGGAAAGGCTTGGTTGCCTAAAATGGCCACTTGCCTTATGCCCCAGGGTCGGTCCCGCTGTTGCACACCTCGGGGCTTCCCAGAGCAGCCCCTTGGTCCACCAGGTCTGCTCCAAGATCCCCAGGGACTGGTGGAACTGGAGACAGTTATTCCAGCAGCGGTATCTGTGGGGCAGCGCAGGGATGCCAGGGTGCTGTGGTGGAGCAGCGTGTGCCGTGGGCTGTCCTGGTCATGGCACCTGGCTGACCACACAGCGAGGACAGGGCAGGATGCAGCCCACCTTTGTCTCCAAGCTGGGTGATCCAGCAGTTAGCAAAAAGTGCTCTTTGATGAACCATCTGTGGTGTAAACCGCATATATATAGGACCTGTAGCACATATAGGGTTGATGGTTAAGACCTTCCAGAGGAGATCTGTGCTCCTGCGTGGGGCAGGGCAGAGCTGGTGGGTCTCTAAAGCCACCGTTGGGGCTGTGGGGCTGCACCCCCCATCACAGCCTCTTCCCGCGATCAGCCAGGAGATCGGGGTGCTGGCTGAAGCCCCCTGCTCTGCTGAGTGTCTCCTTGTTGCCTTCCAAATAGGCTGTCAGCCCCATCCCTGGAGGGGTTCCAGGCCAGGTTGGATGGGACTCGGAGCCCCTGATCCATTGGGAGGTGTCCCTGCCCACGGCAGGGGATAGAACTGGATGGGCTTTGAGGTCCCTTACAACCCAAACCATTCTGTGATTCTACGAGTGGGCTCCGGGCAGTTGATATTTGCTGCATTTTCATACCAGTTGCTCGGGAAGTGGAACGGAGTCCTTGAATGCTCCTCTGTCCCATGGCGTGTGCACTAGAGGGGCTGCTCCAAGGGCGCCTGTGCTCCCCCATCCCTCCAGGGAACTCAGCAGGCTGATACCTGCAAGAACGAGTTTTACACCCGAGTGCCTTGCGTTCAGCGGGCAGGTTTGCTTGCGTTCCAGTGGAGCGATCTCTTCTTAAACCACGTTTTATTGCACTCTTTGAGCAGCATGCCCTATGTCTGTGAACTCAACTGGATGTTGTTCTGGTCCCTGCAGGTTAAGACTTTGAACGAGGCCGTCTTCCCACGTAGCAATGGCTCCCACGCTCGCTACTGCCCATCGCCGGCGCTGGTGGATGGCGTTCACAGCCATCATCGAGAACCTGCTCTTCTCTGCTGTCCTGCTGGGCTGGGGGTCCCTCCTCATCATGCTGAAAGCAGAAGGGTTTTATTCTTACCTGTGCCACGAGTCAGGTAAGGATGCTCTGGAGATTCCTGTGAATCGGTGGCTGCTGATGTTTGCTGGGGGTTCCCTGTCTTAGGGTGGTGTGGAACTGGGGCTGAGAGTCTCAGGGTAGAAGGAAGGGGTGTGCACTCCTTTCCAAAACCGATGGCATCCTCGTGGTGGTGGAATATGCCTGTAGTTGCTCTTGCTTTGCAAAGTGGTTGGAAAAGAAGGCTTCAAGATCAGGTAAAGTTTTTCTGAGCAGCCTTTTCCACTTGGCCGTGAGTTCATCCTCTGCATGGTGGCCTGGCTGATTGCTGCAGGAGAAGAGCTGATGGGTTCTGGGAGGGGATTTGTGGGGTGGGTGTCCTGAGTTTGTATGAAGAAACTATTGGCACCCTTTCCTTAGTGATAGGAAAGGAAAGAGCGTGGGTGACAATAAGATTAGGTGAGTCCAGTGCTGCTGTCGAGGACAAGTTGCCGAAGTAAATGCTACTGTTTTGTTCCTCTCCCTCTTCAAACCCCCAGGATGCGCTCAAGCCAGGCGGTGTCTCTTTGAGGGCTTGGGATCCACCCTCTGGCCCAGCCAGAGGAAGCGGTTGTCCATGTTGCAGACTTAGCCTTGCCAGGAAGGAGGCAATCTTGTGGTGTGGGAAGAATAACCCTGGGAAAAACAACATGTAGGTGGACAAATCCCCGGTCTGGGCACGGAGAGGACTGTGGTCTGGGGAATCCCAGTGTGGTAGAGTGGACAGCGAGGTTAAAAGGAACCTGAGGGTAAAGGTGTGGTGTGGATTTGGAAAGCTGCTTTAGTGACAGAAGGTTTGCTTGTGCTCAGAGAAGGGAATAGCCGAGTGGAGAGAGGCAGGAGAGAAGGGAATAGCCGAGTGGAGAGAGGCAGGAGAGAAGGGAAGGTGGATCAGCAGGAGAGATGGGAAGGTGGATCAGCCCATTCAGGGCTTGTGAACGTGGGGATGGAGACAGAAGCAACGAGGGAAGAAAAGGCGTTTGAAATAAGTGTATAGACCCTTGTTGAGTAGAGGCTGTGAATAGTGGTGGAATCTGAAACATGGGGAAACAAAGTCCAAGCAAAAAGCGACCCTGAATAGTTGTGATGATAGTTTGTTTTTATTCCTCATTCACTGGCTGCTTGTTGAGGTCTTCTCTGCTTTGTGTGGCTGTGGGCGGCTGCCTCGGTCCTGTAGAGCCTGGGCTGGAGCCCCTGGAAAGCATGCACACGCTTGAGTCTTCTACTGGCTGTAGCTTGGCTGCTTAGTCTCCATCCTGTGCTTTGCTCATGCTGTGATGCTTCCATGTCCTCGTCACTTGGATTTCCAGACTGAGGGCGAGTCCTTGGTGGCTGGAAACCCTTGAGGTCTTCAGTTCAAGGCTGCTCTGTTCTCGCCAAGCTGCGGTGATTTTGTCACAGGGCTGCATAAGATCTTGTTAAACCTACCAGGTGGAGGGTTTCTGCCACTGAGATAAAACACAGAAAGCTGATAAGCAAATGCTGACTGTCTGCAAAAGCAACTCTTTTTCCTATCAGCTTCCTGAGATATGCCCTGCTGACTAGAGCCCACCTCCTATTCTTTGCTTTGATTGCTTTCCATTCATCTGCCTCTGCCCCAAATAAGCGAGATTCCCCTTGGCTTCTCACCCCTGTTTGTGGTTTGTCTGGCTCTCCGCATGGAAATGCCCTTGCCACAGACCACAGGGAAGGTGCAAATGCTTGAACTGTGGTGAAATTGCTGTCCTGAGGGCAATTTCTTCCTCTCAGTGACCAACTTGTACCCAGAGGCACCCAAGCCTAATGCCTTCTATAGAAATGCGTGTAGTCATATGTCCTCAAATATCTGTTTATCACTGCTGAACTCGGTGATGGCTTGAGATGAGCGTGGAGGACCAGTTACCGTTCTTCCTCTCGTTCTTCCTCTCGTTCTTCCTCTCGTTCTTCCTCTCGTTCTTCCTCTCGTTCTTCCTCTCGTTCTTCCTCTCGTTCTTCCTCTCGTTCTTCCTCTCGTTCTTCCTCTCGTTCTTCCTCTCGTTCTTCCTCTCTCAATCGCTTTCCTTGCTCTGTTTTTGTCCTCATTGTGATAATCTCAGCGATTTGGTAGGGAAGAGTCCTAGCTCTGCCTGTGGGGAGAGAGGCTCCCTTGCAGCAGCCCCGCAGTGGTCACGGAATGACCAGTCTCAAGCTGAGTTTGACCTCAGGGCTTAGGATGGCTCAGTGGTTGCCTTCCCCAGCGTAACCTCTTGAATCCCGCAGCCTGAGCGTGTACTTGGCTGGAAGGTTGGTGCAAACAAATGATAACCAGCAGCCTTTGGGCACTCGTTGTTCCTAATGCTGCTGCATGCATCTAAGTATTGCAAAAAAGAAAAATGACTTTTCCTAATGAGCCAAAGGTTCTTGGCAGGGCTTTTTGTTTGTCAGCAAAAGTTCTTGCACTTTGTGATGCCTTTCAACAAAAGAGAAGACTAGACCTTGTCCCTTCCTTGTCCCTCGTGAAGGTAGCAGCAGCCACCCAGAAGTGACTGAGGTTCCTGAAGGGTTCCTTGTCCTCCTGTCCGATTCCCCGCTTTCCCTGCTGGCCCTTGGCTTCTGGTGTTGGAATTTCCTCGGCCGCCGTGCAAACACGTGGGGTCCACTGGCCTCTAACTCTGTTGTGTGAGGGTGGAGGTGGGCACGTAGAAGAAATCCACGTCAAAATAACAAATATTTTTAAAGCGGTTGTGCAACAGGGTTCTGCTGGGGGGCTGTTCCCGTTCTGGGCGGTAGGTTTGGCCACATCCTGAGAGGTATGTTGGAAATTTGCTGACGGGGAGCCTGGTAGTGGCACTTTGTTCCCATTTTGATTTTACTACGCTACTGCTTGGCCTTTAACCAACTCAAGCAGCATCTTCTCTTCAGCGCAAGTGCTGATTCTGCAGTCTTTATCGGGATTCGGGCGTTATCAGCCATTGGGGAACTTGATCCGTTCATGGTCTCCTGTCGTGGCGTTTCTGGGACTGGGAAGCTTGAGGCTTGGCTCTTTGGGGCACGTATAAAAGAAAAACAATTTTGAACTTGTAATCTTCTCACAAAGAGCAGAGATAAGGAGGTGGTTGGGCAGAGGGCCACCTTCTGCCATGGGGCTGCGGAAAGGCAAAGGGACCATGAGCGCATCCTCTTAGGGCAGTTTAATGCGCCTTAACACGGGCGGAGGAGGAAGGTGGTGCCTCACAGCTCTTTGCTCTTTATTTGGGGTCCATGGTGGGGACCTTGCAGGCTGAGGGTCCTTTCCGAGCTGGTAAGGTTTGCCAATTCTTGTGGAAAGGCTGCGCAGGCGACCCTGTAAACAGGAAAAGTGAACATGGTGAATGTTCGATTTGTACAGGAAACGCTCAGCAGCCTCGGCAGCGCTGGCCCTGAGAGAGAACTGCGAAACGAAACCGCGACTGGGGAGTGAATGGAGTTGAACTGGAGGCTGTGCCTCTGGCTTTCGGCTGGGTGCCCGGAGCTGGGGGGTCCTGGAGGTGCAAGGGGGGACAGGCAGGCGAAGAGGGAAACGCAAATGAATTGCATTTGCCGTGGGAGAAAGCAAGAACATCTCCTCCCAGTTCCCAGAATTATGACACCATCCTGAAAAGAGAGAACATGTTCTGATGTGGGCAGACTGCAGATCAGTTGTTTGCACATGTCGTTCACTGTGATTGGGTTTTTTTATTTTATTTATTATTTTTTTTAACCAATGCTCCCACATTCTTTGGCCCCAATTTCTTTCCCCTTCTTATTTTTTCTAAAAACAAGAGGAAGATGAGGCCGTGCAGGCTGTGTCCCTCAGAGCTCCGGTGGCCGGGGGGAGGTCTTGCCTGCTTGGTTCAGTCTGATCCAAGATGAAAGGGAACCTCCTCTCTGCTGTCTGAGATGGCAGGCGCTCCTGAAAAAGCCAGACTCATTCCGCTGGTAACGTGGTGTGTGCTTGGGATTTGCAGAGGTCAGCAAAGGGTAGTTAATGATTGACCCTCTCATGAAACCTACAGCACTTCATTTGGGAGAAGGGATGACTTTAAATGTTCAGTTACAGCCTGAACAAATCCCACCGATGAGCCTGACATAAATGATTACCGAGGCGGCCGCCTTCTCACCCAAGCTGTCATCCTTTAAATAGTAACTTGAACTACTAATTGGGCAGTAGAAATCCTGCTGCTCGCAGGGGGAGCGCTGTAAAAATAGGCAATATCTTGTAATTGCTGGTAAAGCCTTGCAGCTTCTTCTGGTCTAGCTTGGCGGTGAGGCAGCGGTGAGCACGCATGGGCTGAGCCGGTGCCGCTCACGTTCCCGGGTGGCATCGTGCGTGTCAGACCCGGCACGCTTGTGTCTGCAGGTGGATTGCAGGAGGATTTGGGCAGGGCACCCCTGTCAGCACAGAGCCAGCCCTTCCCCAAAGCGCTGTGGCAGATGGAGCCAAGCACGTAGGAGACTTTTCCCCAGCAGTGTGGCGAGCACTGATCTGGAACAGGATCTGAGCTGTGATTGAGGGAAGCTGCTGTTTGCTCTAACCAGGTGCATTAGGTAGGTGAGTAGTTTGGCAGGTTTGCTGGCCATTAATCTCCTCCTGGCTGTGTGTCATGTGCTGCCACTTGCTCTCCTGTGCTGGTGACCTGCTGGCACATGGATCTCTGCTCCCTGGAAGGACAGCTCTTGGCTGGAACCGAGCACATCACTGGAACCGTGCAGATCGCACCCACCTGCAGCCCCTCCGACATGTTCTATTTGTGGAGGTGGCTTGAAAAGGATCAGAGGATGTCAGGGTGCCAAAGGCTGCTTGAATGGTTTCCATCGCGCCTCAGTGGATCTTCTCCTGTTGCTCAGGGGCTGCTTCTATTTTCACGAACGATTTGTGTTTCCACATTGCGCTCTCGCCTGCCCCCTCCTCCGAGCTGGTGCTGAGCAGCTGTAAACAAGGTGATGGGTAAAAGTAGGGACTGAGGTTTGGTGCCGTGTCCCCGGCCTTCCTGGCTGCAGCAGCTCTGCAGAGAGGACCCAACTTGCTGTCTCTGAGCTGTGTCCTCTTTGCCTCAGCGTGTGTGCCATGGGAGGGTCTGCCGGGGGTCGTGTTGCAACTGCACGCGTCAGCATATTGACAGTAATTCATCCACGCAAGCTTTAAATGCTGAGTATTTTTACTTTGAGATCTCTTTGTGGGGAGGGCTGACAAGCTCTTGACCATGTGCAGCCAGAGGTTAAGGTCACTGCACTGTCCATGTCCCTCCACCCTTCTTCCACTGCACAGCTGAGCTATCTCTGCAGAGTGCTGACATAGGGAAACCACTACTACTTTGTCATTCCTTTTCCCCCCCTCCCCTCTTGTTTTCCTGAGTTTAACCTCTCACCTACATCTGTTTCCTATGAATTTATCTCTCTGGAGAGCTCCAAAAGCCTTGATGCTGTGGCTGGAGCTGTGTGCCGGTGCCTGCCTCATGGAGGTACTCTCAGAAGTCAGTGTTTAAGGTCCTGGATGATGCTAAGAGGAGATTGTGAAGGAACGATGGATGAAAAAGATTGAGAAGTAGTATGAGAACTGCAGAGAGCCTTCCAGGGCTGATTTCTAAGGATGCAACGTGGGATCCTTGGGCTGGAGTACGGTTCTGCCGTACTCCTTCTGCAGAAGGGATGCTGATGGTATTTTGGGCATATCTGTCACTTGCTCTGCCTGTCCGTGACTGGTAGGGCAAGAGGAGGAACAGCTCAAGTTATCAATCAGGAGCAAAAAGAAAGAACAAACTATTATCGCTGCCCACAGACCATTTGTCGCCATCTCAGTAAAGGCGCTGGTGAGAGCGATGTAACTGGGGAGAGATGCCATGTGCCTTCCTCATCGTGCTGGGAGGGCAGGGGAAGGTTTGCAGGCACCTCACATATCCACATCTGAATTTCTGCTAGTACCTGACATCTAGAAGGTGGAGCATGATTTGTTTGCAGTGGACACAAGGCTGGGAGGGTTGTTTTGGCCAACTAGGAGAACCAGGGTGAAACCAGTAACCGTAATGGTGCTGCGGCTTGGGTAGAAGGGGAGGAATTGCTAGACGGGGTGGTGTGATTACCAGAGCCACGGTGAGGGCAAGAGCAGCCAAGGGGATGTCCTCCACAAGCCGCACCAAGCAGCGACTGTAAAGTCACTTGTACGTGAGGGATTCCTGCTAATTAACTAACTAACCAGTGCTCGCTGAGAATCCTTAGTCTTGCTTCCTGCGGGTGGTTTTGTAGGTGACTTCTCTCTCTGTTCCTCCTTTAATATTGAACTTTGTCAGATCAATTATTAAATATGGAGGAGAGTGGTTTATGTCACTGGCTTGTGGCAGCAGTAAAAGGCAAGTGCTTTGTCATCCCACCAAAGATTACTGAGAAGTCAGATAAATGTTGGGAGAAGAGGGGTGGAGTGCACTGGAGCTCAGAGTTAATGAGTCTAAAGGCACACGTGCTCGCCTGAGGGGTTGTAAGCCACCCTGCAATGGGATTCTAGCAGTTGATATGAGGCAGTAAAATTGCTGCTGTGAAGAAAAAGGAACTGCTTCTTTCCTTTTGTTCAACGGTCCTGTTTCTGTTACCCAACGTGGGGACCGTTCAGCGTGGGAGCTTGCAGAGCTCCTCATGTAAGGGCAGGGACAGAAAGCTGGAGATATAATTGATCTCTGTGACATAAACCCACTTGGGAGGAACAGAAAAGTCTAATTATGGGACAGGAGTTAAAGATGCATCAATCCATTAACAAACGGAGAAGGCAGGTGAGCTGCCAGCCCTCCTGGGAACAGGGTGGATAAATCCAGGAAGGGGTTTTCCGAGCCAGGGCAGCTGGGAAGCAGGGTGGCTGCTGCAAAGCCATCCTCGTTGCAGTGCCCACAGCGAGGGTAACTTGTTGTTTGAGCAGGCTGGTGCTCTGTGCCAGGCCTTCTTTAACCCAAAATAACCGATTTGGCTGTAGTTCTCACTCCCATTTTAGCTAGGGAAAAGATCCGTGAGAGCATGCCAGCTGTAGATGAGAAGGACCTTATTTTTGTGTTAGCCCCCGCGGGTTCTGCTGGGTTTTGTCCCTGTGATTGCCAGGGTCTTGCTGTATCGTTGTTTTATAAGTTAATAAACTCTGTCCTTAGGTTATTACCCTGCTGCTGCTTGCGGTACTGGGTGCCTCAGCATCTTTTTCCTAGTCCCAGTTGAACTCATCAAGTTTCCCCTGTCCTGTTGCTGCTGCTCTTTCCTTTTCTCCATTTCTCACTGATTATAAAAAATGGAGCGTGGAGGTTGGAAGCCCGATGTCTTGGGCACCCTGTGTGCAGGGCTTTTTTTCTCCCTCCTCCTTGCAGTGCTGCAAGCCTCATCCTAACACGCTCCAATGATGATCCTCTATCATCCCATGTAGGAAATGACACCATCAGCCCCGAACACGAGAACAGCACAGATTCAGAGCACAAATGGCCTTCTTGCAATGCCCAGGATGAAATGCTGAACTTAGCCTTCACCATTGGGTCCTTCCTGCTCAGTGCGATCACGCTGCCCTTGGGAATCGTCATGGACAAGTACGGCCCTCGCAAGCTGCGGCTGCTTGGCAGGTTGGTGTCCTGGGCATCCCAGGTGGGCTGAGGGATGAATTGACACGTTGTCTGGGTGTTGTGTGGGTGCTGTGCCCATTGCAGGGCGTCCGCAGCCTTAGGAACTGATGGGGCTGGGATTTGCTGGGAGCTTCTGGCCATGCATGGAGCACCGGAGCAGCTCTGGGATGATTTTTGGCCAACACAGTGAATTGCTCCATAAGGGAAGGGCCTGGGACTCAATGTCCAAACTTCAGCTCTCCAGTGTTGCGCGATGCTGCCCGGCCAGACAGAGCCTGGAGGAAGAGCAGAGTCATTTGTGAGTCACAGAGGGTAGCTTTTTCCTTAAGCTGGGAGCTATGTCTTGAGAGGCACAAACCCAAGATGTTACATCATCGTTTGCAAGCTGGGGAGTTAACTTGGGGATAAACACGTCCTGCCTTTTCGAGGTCTCTTCTCTGCCATGTGGTGTGTGCTGCTTTCTGCCTCAAATAAAGGTCGTTAGCAGCTTCCAGCATGGCATGTAGGGATCGGGGACTCTTTGGGCACAGCAGACCTCAGCATCGCTGAGTTTTAATGCACTGAGTTGTACGGGACAGGTCTATAGGTGGAGTGGGGGGAAAAATACAGGGCAAGACTTTGGTTCAGAGCCTACCAGAGAAGCAGGGAAAAGCTGTCAGTGCCGTGACCGCAGCTGGGGCTCAGGACAGAGGCTGCTGTCTTTGGGCACCTCCGTGTGAGGGCTGGCCAAGCTCTGTGCTGGAAATCCAGTAGGGAATTTGAGTCCAGCAAGAGCTGTACTGGGAGGAGAGGTTGCTGCCCTCAGCCCTTGTGCAAGGTTTGTTGGTAATATTTGGGTATTTCCCTGGATTTGTCTTTCCAAATCACCAGTTTCCTTCCTTGTTACACAAATCGTACTGCTCTTGCTTAACAAGCTGCTGGGAAGGTAGAAGCACGTGTCATTTAGTGCACGTAAGGCTGTCTGTAAGAAGCTCATGGGTTTTGTTCCCTTTCAGTGCCTGTTTTGCTGTGTCCTGCGTGCTGATCGCGTATGGTGCCAGCAACCCAGACTGTAAGTGGGCACCTCTGTGCCGAGCTGGGAGGGCTGTGGCTGGGGATGTTTCTGGGGAGCAGAGAAGTGTGCACAGCGCTGCGTGCTCTGACTGTCACAGCGGCGCCGTGCCGGGCTCCTGCGGAGGACACGGGTCGAGCATTTGAGCTATGGGAGCTCTGTGGCTCCAGGGAGGGCTGGTGTTTCACAACCTGAAGTGGAGAGAGAGTAGCAAGGGCCAGATGTCTGAGATAGCCAGGTCTTTCAGCTTCATGTTTTGGCAGGGACAGGGCCTCTAAAGATGCAATTCCAAACAAGTTCATGGCTTTTTCAGGGTTGGGAAATGGAGACTAGCACGGAATGTGTCATCAGCTTTGTCTCTAGGGACAGATGGAGCTTGCCCCTCAAGACCAGGTAGCGAGATGGCATTTTGGAGCAAGGTCTTTGAAGTAAATGTTCCTTTTAAGACCCATTCGGACAAGCTGCATCAGCAAAGTCTGTTCGTTAGAGAAAAGAAACCCTTCTGTCCTGGAGAGAGATGATCCCATCCTGAGCTGTCTTGGAGGAGAGCCCTAGCCCTCCCCTCTGTATGGCTGGGAAGATGGGTGCTGGATCACGAGCAGTGTGGCATGTCCTGAGGGTGTTGATCCACTGAGGTGGTTTTGAGGTGTCAGGACCAAAGCCCTCAGGGCTCTGTCTCCTTCCCCTCTCCACCTCAGTAAAAGCTGAGGATGTGTTCTTATTGTTACAGCTCTGTCTGTGCTGATATTCATTGCACTGGCCCTGAATGGCTTTGGTGGGATGTGCATGACCTTCACGTCACTTACGGTAAGTGAAGAGTTATTACCTGACACTATTTTATTCCTCCTTGTGGCTGTGAGCTGGGCTGGCAGGAAAGAACAAAGCGGATCTTTGCCTGTGGCTTGAATAGCACACATTTCTGTTTGGTACAATGGATCAGTCACTCTTTTACCTGAAAGGCTGAGTCTGGGTGGTTATTCTGAGGCTTTTCTCTTTCCTGCCCTTTGCATGTCAGGTGAAGGAAGCGTTTTTGTCTAGGACTCAACTGTCCTGTTCCTGTGCACGCAGTGCTCGGCTCCTTGGCGCGGGCTGGACGGGTTTACACTGGATTTAGCACTGACATAGTGCAGGAAGCATCAGCAGGGCCCAAACCCTGGCAGCTGGGTGTGACCAGCTTTCTGCAAGCGCAGTTCGTGTCTCACTCCAGCAAAAGGGTTGTTCTTGAGCACAAAAGCTTTTTGCTCTCGGAAGGACGAGCGTCCCTTCCAGGTTTCCTTAGAACTGCTGCGTTGTCGAATGCGCCCAGCGCTGTCTGCACAGCCCGCTTAGATCTGGATTGCACTGCAAGCACTGATCAACAGCTGCCAGCTGCATCCCTGTGTTTTGGGTTCTTTCTGCCCGGAGATAAAAGCAATATCGACTTCCAAGTAGCTGCTTTGTTTTCTGCCTCATTACCCTGATCCTCATCAGTGTGGCTGAAACAGAGCTGGGTGGAAAGTCTCCCAGAAAACGGTCTGGGGAAGCACTGTTTCTTGAGCTGTGGTTGAAAACTTTTGCATTTGGGCTGCTTTACCCTGAACTTGCTGATGAAGTGAAACTTTCTGTTAAGGTTACCTCTGATTTAGACGCCGGCTGAACTCCTGAGACCTAAATTTGGCAGCGGCTGGGTTCACAGATCACTGGGTGCTGTGATGTTGCTGCTGCTGTTGCTTTCCTGTATTCAAAGCCTTTGAAACCGTGCGAGTGTCGGTCTCCTTCTGTCGTGTTCTGCTCTGAAGCTTTGGCCTCGGTCCCAAAGAACTATGGGGCAAATCTTGCCACATTTCAAATACAAGCAAGGAGGAAAGGAGAACACCAGCACTGCTGTGGGAGAGAATTCCCATTCTGCTGCTTGCCAGCGTGGGTTATTGTCGCTCTAGGTGGTTATTAAGGGGTCAGAGGTTATTTTAGAGCCACTGGTGATGATAGGGAGGAGGGCAAGGACAGGGCAGAGATATATTGGATGTGCTGTACTCTGGCTTTTAGCACCAGAAGTAAGCAAAGCCATTTATTAGCGCCCTCATTAGTGAGCCAGTTTGGCAGCTCTAAGGAAGTACAGCATCAGGGAAGAGGTCAAATCTTCCAATAAGACATCCAAGCCCTGAGGAGGTCTGAAGCGAGCAGCGTTGCTGTGAGTTCAGAGGGAGACCTGAGGTGGAGCCCATCCCCTACAGAGAGCAGTGAGGTTTGTAAGAAGCTGAGATTGCTTCAAGCCTGACTTCTCAACCTTAGATTGAGGTGTAGCTGCTTTTGCCTCCCAGCAGAGCCGCACTTTAAGGCATTTTGGTACCTGAGGCATGCGACTAAAAATAGTCTGAAGTGGGAGGGAAGCAGTTCGCTGGCATCACAGGGGGGCTGTGGTGGTGACTGTTCGAAGCAGGTGTATTTTGCTCGTTGGCAGCTTGCTGCTCTGTCTCTGTGTGGTTCCGCCTGTAAGCCGGGGTGCTCACAGCTTGTGTGTCAAGAGCCATCTTCTGCGGTGGCATCGCGATCGCTTTGTGGGTCCCTTCCAGCATGCAGACAGGGAGCGTGGCAAGGAAGGGACACGGGGATCATGGGATCTGGATGGTTTGGGTTAGAAGGGACCTCAAAGCCCATCCAGTTCCACCCCGTGCCGTGGGCAGGGACACTTTGCTCTGGATCAAGGTGCTCAACGCCTGATGGCCCGTGGCTGTGGGCTCCAGGTGGTGTGGCGTGCATGTGCTCTGCAGTGAGCTCCAAGGGCTGAAAGGGGAGACTCGAAGACCTTTTTAAGGACATTCGTTACACTGAGGCAGCGAGCACTAATCCACTCCTGGTGCTAAGTAAGCTTGTTCTGGCTGACACAGGCCCCGACTGCCAAGTGCACACGTGTGCACACAAGTCAAAGCAAGGTGACTTCCTTCTCCTGCCAGCTGCGAGTGACCTGAAGTGCTCCAGGAAATGGGTCAAACCCAGTGGTGCATGAGCTGGTCTTCTGCCACCCCGGGCGGGTTACGGTGGCTGCTTTATGGCAGGGTGGCTGTGGAGGGAGCCCCGCAGCAGGTGGGGCCGGGGATGCTCTCCGGGCACTGCGGCTCATAGGGCTCTGTCTGGTGTTGAAACCTCCTGGGACACCTGCACCTGTGGAAATGGTGTGATCATAGAATGGTTTGGGTTGGAAGGGACCTCAAAGCCCATCCAGTTCCACCCCCTGCCATGGGCAGGGACACCTCCCGCTGGATCAGGGGCTCCAAACCCCATCCAACCTGGCCTTGAACCCCTCCAGGGATGGGATGATCTGATGGGAGGGCAGGAGACAGGGATCCGCAGCGCTGTGCGAGGGATAAATGGGATCTCTGAGGACTGCAGCCTGAGGCAGTGCTCCCTGAAGCTTTTGCCTCTTGGGTTTAAAGCCTTTTTCAGTAACAAGTCCCCAGGGCAGCATGAAAGCACATGGCAAGCTGTGGTGCCAAAGCAAGCTGCTGCTCCTGGGTGCCTCGCATTGCGGCTTGGGGAGGAGGGGAGCGAGCGAGCGGTGCTGTTCCCAGTTCTGGGAACAAGGTCAGCCTGTGCCTGTTGTTAAAATGCAGAGGGGAGATTTCTGCCTCGTGACTTGATGTTAGCCAATATGAGCGAAGAGTGGAAATGGAAACAGATCTGTGGTGGTGGCTCTGACAGCAACGCAGGAATCTGGCGCTGGTTCTGCTCCGCAGCGATTTCATGCAAAGAAATAAACATGTGTGATAAATTACCACAAAGAGCCTTTTATAGATTGTTTTCTGTCCTGTTTTCCTTTCAAAGAATTACAGCTGCTTTGCTCTTATTTTCTGCTGCAAACAGTGCCCTTTAGTCAGAGCGGGGGGTGCATCTCTGTGTAGGAAATCTCTGCTTGGGAATATTGGGAAAACTCAGGGCCCTGTGATCTTTTGTTTGTTGGAGAATGGGAACAGGAATTTCCATACAAATGGACAAAGTGGGCAGTTTGAGGCTTTCCTGGAGAACATATTTTTAGTGTCTGTATAACTTCCAAATATACTCTCGATAGGGAAAACAAAGCTCAGCTTGAATAAAAATACCATTCTCTGGTAGCCTGATTCTCAATCCCTTCACTCCTTCCACTGTTCTTTCAAACAGGCCTTGTAAGAGGAGGGAAATTGGGTTTGGTGATGTTACTGTGCTAGTTTTTGTAGAATTGGGAGAATGATTTCAGTTGGAAAAGACCTTTAAGATCAAGTCCAGCCATTGATCCAGCCCTGCTAAGTCCACCACTACATCATGTCCCCAGGTACAACATCTCGCCTCCAGGGATGGGGACTCAACCACCTCCCGGGGCAGCCTCTTCCAGTGCTTGACAACCCTGCCAGTAGAGAAATTCCTCCTGGTATCCAACCTACATGTCCCCGTGTGCATCTTGAGGCCATTTCCCCTTGTCCTGTCCCTGGCTGCCAGGGAGAAGAGACCAATCCCCCCTCGCTGCAGCCTCCTTTTAGGCAGTTGTAGAGAGTGATGAGGTCTCCCCTCAGCCTCCTTTCAATAAGGATTGTCTTGGAAGAAGCTGAAAAATCATAAAAAGATCAAAGGTCTTAAACTTAGATGAGAAAATAATCTTCAAGAGGAGATTATTTCATCAGTTTAGGATTGCATACCTGTAATAAAGGAATCCAGGGGAAAAAAGAGTTGTGTTGTGGCAAAACTAAGTTAATATCTTTCAGATGAGGAATAAAGTTAATAATACATTGAGTATCAGTGACCTTTAAACAGAAAGACTAAGAATTTCTTGTCACTGTAGGTCTTGTGGAATCAGGGCTGCTGTACCGGAATGGGCAGGAGATAGTGGAGGAATCCCTCTGGCATGCAGGGATAAGATCAGAATGAGGATCAGATCTTTTTTGGGGGCAGAAAAACAGTGCCCTCTTGCTCTGTGGGTTCTTTTTTTTTTTTCCCTCTGGTTCATTTTTTCCAGTGCTTGCTGCTCTAAAGACAGCAAGAAAAATGGCTTTGTAAATACTGTGTGTTATTTTAGTAGCTGGTCTTCAGATGAGACCTGCACGGGCATTGCCAGCGCTGGCACTCGCAGTCTGGGAGGTTTTCCATCTGTGTATGGATTACTTCTCCCTCCACCTCCCCTCTGCTCCTCCAGGTGGTCTCAGAGTCCCAGATTTCTTTTCCTCCCAAGTGCTCAGTGTTTGCAGTTCTTGTTTTGATTGGGTTGGGCAAGACCTTATATCTTCAATGTGCAGGTTTTTTAATCTGGCTCCTTCCTTGGTGCCAAGTGGGATTTTAGGTAGCATTGAGCCTTTCTAGGTCCTGTCCCCATTGAGGCAGAAGGAGACTCAGATTCTCCCGGCCGTGACTGCTCGCTTTCAGGTCAGCTCTGTCTCCAGTAGCCCTTGGAGCAGGGGGGTCCACCTGGGATATTTTGTGCTCTCGCTTTTTGTGAGTCCAGAGAAGGCCACGGAGATGATGCGAGGACTGGAGCACCTTCTGCATGAGGACAGGCTGAGAGAGTTGGGGTTGGTCAGCCTGGAGAAGAGAAGGCTCCAGGGAGACCTTAGAGCAGCTTCCAGTGCTGAAAGGGGCTCCAGGAAAGCTGGGGAGGGGCTCTGGATCAAGGAGTGCAGGGATAAGGTGAGGGGAATGGTTTTCAGCTGCGAGAAGGGAGATAGAGATGAGATCTTGGGGAAAAATGTTTGCTCAGGGAAGCTGTGGCTGCCTCATCTGTGGAGGTGTTCAAGGCCAGGTTGGATGGGGCTTGGAGCAACTGGATCCAGTGGGAGGTGTCCCTGCCCATGGCAAGAGGTGGAACTGGGTAAGCTTTAAAGTCCTTTCCAACCCAAACCATTCCATGATTCTGTGATCTCTGGGGGAAACCAGCCCGAGCCAAGAAGCAGCCGTTTGTGGAGTTCTTATAATTTCTGGAGATTAATTTAGGTTCGGGGTATTTGAGATTAAACGAGCGTCCTGCCTGGTGATGGCGAGTAGCCCTTTGCAACCTGCAGACACTCTATTCTGCAGATGTTGTTTTCTGGGTTGTGTATTCAGGCCACTGCTTCCAAGGCGAGATTTCTGTGCCTGGTAACAGACCTTTGGATCGTTCGCTGTTTCCTGTCTGCAGCTCCTGAAAGCAGCCTGTTGGCAGCTCTCCCACATGCAGGGATCTGAGGATGGGTGTGGGGATCCTTGCTGCAGAGGAGCGCAGCCTTTTCTGCCTCGGCCGCCCGTGGTTGCTCAGGGTTCACCGGCAGCATCGGCACATCGCTGCTGCTGTTCCGTGGCTGGGGTTATCTGAGGACCTGGAGACCGCACTGCATAGGAAGCTCTGCAGTGAGACAGAGGGATGATAAACAGCCAGATGGATCCGAGAGTGTTCCTGCACAGGAATACTTGTGTTGTAAACACGCTGGTCCTGCCATGACACAAGCCAGATTTGCTTGCCTTATATGCTACTCCTGGGAAGGATGGATTTGTTTTTCAGCGGCGAAAGGGGAATGTGATGACAGCATTTGCTTGCTCCGGCTCAGACTAATAGTCTCCGATTCATTTTGTTCAGCAGCACCTTTTAAACAGCTAAAATGCTGGCTATACTTTCAGTCCTAGAAGGCACCCACAGTGTCCTGCTTTGAGGCCCTCTGAGGCTGATGTGACAGCGATGCCCAAGTGAATTTAGGGAGTAAAAGACCTGAAAAAGGGGGTGGGAGTGAAATCTGCCTGCGGCAGGATCTCTGCCTGTTGACCAGCTTCTGGAGGTGTCAGCTGAGCTCTCTGTAGCCTACAACTTCAAAGCTTCTCCCTGTAACGTCCAGTTTGCAGCCATCGTTAGTCAGTGGGGGCAACTTGCTTACTTCTAGTTGTTTAGAGAAACTGGGAGTTCTTTCTTTCATTCTCAGGAGAACAGGAAGCTCTGACTACTTTGCTTTCTCCACTGTGTTTTTGGGTCCTGAGTGGAAGCAGAGGCTGGAGGGCCAGCCTGGGAGTGCGTTTGCTGTTGAGATGGCAAAAGTGGCTGCTGTGAGTTGCTTCCAGCTGCCCCTGCCCGAAGCTTTGCTTTCCCAACAGATTCTTGTAGAACCTGCCCGGTCTGCTCTCAGCAATGCCCTCACACCTGATAGTAGCCAGGCAGCAAAGTGGGATGGGTGGCAGGAGCAGCAGCATGAGGTGCTGTTGCCTGCTTCTTGCTGTAGAGCTCAGCAGCTTCATAGCTGCACCAGGCAATAAAGCCTTGCGTGTCTAGTGCTTGGGATTGCCTTCTTGCACCCAGCTCCAAGGCGCTTGAGCAGCTGAGCCACCCAACCGATGGAGAAAAGACCAGCTTTAGCTCCTCTTGTAGAGAGAGTCTGCTCTCGCAGAAGGAGCTGGAGACCCAGCTAGAAAGGGAAATGCAAGCAGAAACACAGTTCGTGTTTGTCTCTATCCTTTCTTGTTACAACAGGAACTTTCTGGTCTACTGCAACGATTCGGGTGCTGACCCAAGGTGCATAAACAAACCTGGCAGATCAAGGTGTTGCAGGGCGTGTTAAAGACTGCTATCGCGGCCTGCATGCCTCAGCTCTTGACTGAAAAGAGGGTGATATGGAGAGAACTTGGGCATGAAGCTTTTGGAGAGGAAAAGCTTTGGTGGGCTACGGACTTGGGATGAGGAACCCTTAAAGGAAACGCAAGGGCTGGAGCCACACGCTCCTTTGCTGAAGGTGACCAGTGTGAATTATGCTGTCAGTCTAGAAAGAAGCAGTGTCATTAAGCACATAAATCTTGGATTGTAGATGTTTCCGGACACTGGAGATACCAATACAACCTGCAGAGCAGAATCCTGAAGAACTAAGTCAGTCTCTACTTAAAACTGGCTGCTTCAGATTCTGGCATCCAGAAGTCTCAGTCCTAAAAGCCAGATTTATGTCTGTCATTAGCATTGTCTTCCCAAGAAAGCCTTCTTCCCTTTTCTTCCCTTCCCTTGGCTGCAGCCTGTTTCAACCAATTTTTCTTTCCCCAGCTGCCCAACATGTTTGGTGACCTCCGTTCCACGTTCATTGCTCTGATGATTGGCTCCTATGCTTCCTCTGCAGTGACTTTTCCAGGAATCAAGGTGAGGCTGTGGGATTTACTTGTGACTGGTGGTGTTGTGCTGGGAGTTTTGCACCATTTAGCAATAACGTGACAAGAAAGAGGGACTATTTGTTAAAAGACTCTTTTAGAGATGTGCAAGATTCAGTTCCTGTCTGTTAAAGACTTCCCAAGTGATTGCTTCAAAAACTCAGCAAATACTGCAGCGAGTCTGCTTGCCAGCAGTGAGATTTTGAAGGTGTTAAGTAAAAGTGAAGCACTCTTTGTTTTTTTTTATGAAAGGCTCGGTTTTTAAACTCTAGGGTGTGGGGGTGTGGGTGTATATATATGTACACATGTGTATTTCTAATACGCACGTATTTAATCTGTCTGATTGGCACCAGTGATTGGCTTTGACCAGAGCTCAGAGCTAGCAAACAGCACTGAAAGGATGGAAGAGGTGGTCCCTTGGGTTGCCTGGGTAGATCGCTGGTAGTTCTGAGCCAGAGATGTTTCATTGCAGAGTCAGCATAGGGGGGATATAGTAAAGGTAAGGCAGCCTCAAGTGTCCTTCTGGCTTTCCAAGGAGAAGGTCCTAGATGAAAACCTTTGGCTGGAGGTCAGCTGGACTGGCTCAAGGTCCTGCTGTTGCTATCGCCGCTGTTAAAGATGTGCATATACCTCTCTTTCCAAGCCTGCATGTCACAAAACCTTTCTGTGTTACCCCTTGAGCTAAGCCCATTATAAACGGAGCATGTTTTTCTTTCCCACAGCTTCCTTTCAGACCTCATTCAAAGAATATTAAAGTATCTTTCTGCTTTTACAGCCAAAACCATATTCCCTTGTGATTTTCAGGTTATCTATGACTTTGGGGTCTCCTTCATCCTCATCCTGCTTGTCTGGGCAAGCTGTGCAGGACTAGTTTTCCTCAACTGTTTCTTCAACTGGCCACTGGAGCCCTTCCCAGGACCAGAGGACATGGACTACTCGTAAGTGTCCTCTAGACTGGCCTTGAGGGCCAGCCTCACTCTTAATGCTCTAGAAAGCGCTGGCTAATTTAAAGGAGGGGACAGGGAACTCCCTCGCATGTTTATCACTGCCATTCCTTCTTCAGTTGAGGATTTATGTCTGCTATTAGCTTTGTCTTGACTGGTGAATACCTGTGGAAAGCTGAACTTTCCAAAGCTTAGGAATTCTGAAGGAAAACAATCTGTCAGTAGTCATAAGTATTTCTATATTGACCTGTGCCAGATGGAGAAGTATCTTTCTGTGCTCTGGATCCAGACCATTTCTGTGTTTGTTGGTGGAAACTAGTGCCTTGAAACCACACATAGCCTTTCTGTCTCCTGCAACTCTGCTGCCTCTGATTCCCCATCCTGTGTTGCAGCTGTCATGCTCTTTACTGCCCAACAGGGTGAAAATAAAGTTCAGCTGGCTGGGATTTGACCACAAAATCACTGGGAAGCAGTTTTACAAGCAAGTAACAACTGTGGGGCGCCGTCTCAGTGTGGGGAGCTCCATGAAGGGCCCCAAGGAGCCAACAGCCTTGCAAGAGAACAACAAGCTCTGTCTGTCTACGGTTGACCTAGAAGTGAAGTGCCAGCCTGACAACACAGGTGTGGTTCCGTGAATGCCCCCGGGATGCTTGTGCTGGCACAAGGCCATCGGCCTTCCTGCTCTGCCCCAGACCTGTTTAAGATAGCAATGCGTGATCCATGCGCTGCCAGGGCCGCACGCCAGCTGCCTTTATTTAAACACAGCTTTAACTGTATAAGGAATCCTGTCCTTGTATATTTGCCTAAATACGCCATACGCTGGTGGTGGGCGCACCAGCGTGGGTAACTGGTATGGGCGGTGCAGTTGGTCACTGCTGTCTCTTAAGTAGACTGTTGCCATCACCAACCCTCCCTTACTTGGGGGTATGGGAATGCTTGAAGCTTCCTTTTGCTCTGTTCCATAGTATTAGGCAAGTCTTCCTTCCTGTTCCACTTGGCCCGGTTATTGGTAGCCAAACTCCAAGCATCTGTAGCCGTTCATTATGGCAGTTCGTAAGGAACCAGGTGACTGAGCTCCTTGGAGCTGCCACTGGCACACAGTGGTGGAATGACTAGCTAGGAGAAGGCCTGCTAACCCGGAGGCCAAAGCCTCTTCTGAAATTGGACACATTTACAAAGGTGTGTTGCCCTTTTCAGAGACTGTTATTCCTTCTGCAGCGTCTCCCTCCTTCATGAAGAGTGTCTTCAGTCCTATTTTGCTGCTCAGCCTTATCACCATGTGTGTCACTCAGCTACGGCTCATCTTCTACATGGGGGCCATGAATACCATCCTCGAGTTTCTGTCTGGAGATGAAGATCAAGGTAGGGTAACCTGAAGACCTTTATCTGCTTCCTCAGAACTGGTACCTGACCCAGACTTGGTCTTTACAAGAGGCTGGTGAGCCTGGCTACTCAGCAGATACACCCTGTATGGCAATTAGTTATATCCGAGTGTGGCTGACAGCTGCTGGTAGGGTCTAGCAGAGGGCTGGAGTTGGCCCAGGGCAGAGGGGCAGCGAGGTGGACTCTTGAATGTCAAGTTAATTTTAGCCCGGTGTCTGTTTAATACTATTCCGTGTTATTTCCCCAGATGGGTTGTTGAAAGTAGCCTCTCAGGATAGACTGCGATAATTTTTTTTCTATATATTGGAAACCTACTTCATCAGGTGTTCGCTTTGCTTATCCTAAGCGAGCAAAAAGTCCAGAGCAGCTGACTCTCATGAGTAATGGTTGGATTGGGTGGCTGAGCCCCGCAGCCGCAGGTGGGAGAGGTGAAGTCATAGCTGTTTTGTGCAGCTTGGTGTGCGCTGGGGGTGCTCGGGCACTGCGCTCTGTATTTATAGCTCTGATTCAGTGCATGGGGCAAACAGGAAAGAGGACATTCATTCACCCAGGATTGCAAAACAAGACTTAGTCGTCTTTTTTTCTTCTTTTTTTTTTTTTGTCCTTTGTAGTAAGATCCAGTTTGAGCTTGTTAAATCTGGATTGCATGAAGCTGATAAATCAAGAGGCACTCCTCTGAAAACAGGAGTGAGCTCTGGGGGAGGGAAGAACTCGGGAAACTCCAAGTGCCCTGGCATTCCCTGAATTGCTTTTTTTCTTGAGCCTTTGACAGCCTGCAGCATTAGGCTCTTTATCTCCTGGCTCAAGAGCCAGTTTAGACGTTAAACAGTAAACAGGGCAAACTTCACCCTGCCTACCTTTCCCAACACAGCTTAGTTTTTCCGCTTACCTTGTAACTCTTTCACAAGGGATTTTTTTTCTCTATCTACCCTGAATTTCTCTTTCATTTTCCTTCCTCTTCTCCCCCTTGATATTTTAGAAATCATATTAACTATATATGCCACCAATTCTGTTTAGATCAAGCTTGGTGTTAAAAAAGGGATTGTGCCCCTTTGGTGTATTGTGTTTTTTCTGTGCCACCTTCGAGATTTCTCTGCGTTTCCCCCTCCTTCCCAGACCGCAGCCGGGGCTGGCAGTGCCGTCTGCTGTCTTGGTGTTTCCATGGCATCAGCAAAACAGTGGTATTGTCTGGTCGCAGCAGTGTCAGGCTGCAAGGGCAGTTCCAAGACACGTGCAGCTCTCTGGAAATGTAATCTATGCAGATCAGGAGAGGATGGGACACCACTGCCTTGGATTCCTTGTTCTTGCGGTTATTTACTCGAACATGATTTGTTTAGGGCTCCCTCCACCTGCAACTGGTCTCAGGAGCACTGAGCCAGGGAAGAAGAGAGTTGAGTCAATCCTTCGAGTGTTATGGTCAAGGAAAACTTAAATAAATATTCCTGGGGGGAGAAGAGAAGGCTGCGGGCGAAAGTAATTCAGATTTTTTTAAGCTGCAGTGAGGCACAGTGTCCTTGAAAGCCCTGCTTCCTGGGTAGATCGTGGTGACTTAAGACCTGTCATGAAACATAGAGGCGGAAAAAGCAGATGGCTGGTGGCTACTTACCTTCCAAAAACATGGAAAAGCTGAGGGAGCAGCTAAAGAGTTCAGTAGCCGGGGAACACACTGTGTAATTGTGTTGTAGGAAGGCAGGAGAGAGTAGACTTGGGTCTAGAACTGAAAATTTGGCTGAATCTCTCATAAATTGTCACCTTACTCTCAAATGTGGCAATACTTGGAGACCTTGGGCAGAATTGGGACAGGCTGGAGAACTCAGCTGGACAAGGAGCTTGCTTAGGATAGTTTTGAGGTAAAGACCTGTAGGACAGTGGATGAAGAGGGTTGTGCCCATGTGAGCACCCATTGTTTGCTCTATCCAGGCTTCTTCTTTTGCTAGTATTTGCTAGATGTTGGGTTTTTTGTGTCCTCAGGAAATCTTTTTATAAGGTGACAGATAAATCGAGGAGGCTCTGTTTAGTAGCAGCTCCTGTCTCTCCTCTTGCTGACCCTATAAATCTCATTGCCTGCCTCAGTTGGCTTCTGCCCGTGGCTGTTTAGAGCCCAAGATTAAGTGTACGGAATAGCATGAAGAGGCAAAACATGACAGCGTGGCTTGCTTCTTACCCTCTAATAAAAAATAACCAGACAGCAGCAAATCAGCTCCAGGAGCACTTGCAGAGGGTGATGCCACCTGTCCCTCTTGGCTACAGCAGTTGCTATAATGAGATGGGATGTGGGGCCACTTCAGGGCTTGCCTTTCTGGAGGTAATGGGGCCATGGATGTGAGGTTGGAGGTTGGAGTTGGAAGTTCCCCTTGGTTCCCTTGCCAGCAACTGGAGTCAGGAAAGTATCGTCGGGTGCTGAGCACAGGAGGGCAGCCCTGCTGGGGTTTGCTGCGACTGCGTGGGAGAAGCAGCTGCTTGTTGGAAACTTCTCTCCATTACCAAGTTGATTTTGGTGTAAGTCCTGGCTGTGCTGCTTTGGCTAGATCTGGAGATGCATTGGGAGGGACAAGCTCAAAATCTTGGTAGTATTCTGCTTAGTGCTGTAACTTTTAAGAACTCTGCTGAGATGGGGAGTTTCAGAGTTACATCCTTATTTCAGAGCTATGGTTCTGACTCACCAGCCCTACTGTGTGATGCCTACGAATCCATCACATGGGCTGCAGAGAGGAAGTGGAAAAACCATTGCGGGGCGAGGAAACTGCTCAGTAACAGGAGGGGACAATTTCTTCTATGTCTGCCGGCGTCAGCTTTCCCTTAGCAAGCCGTGTAGACACTTCTCCCATCTTTAACACATGGGGAATCTTCATCAATCTGAGTTTAAGAATTGCTCTCGGATGCTGTGGGGTTCTTTTTGCTGCTAGTCTCCTCTCTGTCTGCCTCCAGACTTTTCCATTCGGGGCAAAGTGGTTAGTCCTCACCTTCCCAGCCTGGCTTGTCCTTGCTGGAGCTTCCCAGCTGGAGGAGATGCAGGTGGGAGCTCCCAGCAAGGCAGGAGAGGAGATGACTGAGGCAAGGTTGACTGCACAGGATGTACTGCTTGTGAGAATTTTCCCTCTTGGTCCTACCCAGAAGAAATCTCACTGATACTAGGTAGTTGCTGGGTCCGATTCCTGGAGCCCTACGTGCTGCTGGGCTCTGAAAATACTAGTGCAGGATCAGAATGGATGAAGCGAGTGCACCCAGTGTCCATGCTAACCTCTGGGAGGTTGAATGATGAGGTGGGGCTTTGGTGTCCCAGCTCCTTCAGCCCTGCTTGTTAACATGCAAGTACATGGGATCTGGGCTTTTAATGAGAGAAATGGATGGGGAGGAACAGTTTTTCTGTTGTCTTTTTTTCTGTTGCTGCTATGGTACCACTTGAACTGACAACTTTTTGAAATCTTTCCCCCTGCAGTGGCTCTCTACACTTCCATTTTTGGGGTATTGCAACTGCTGTGCTTGCTGACAGCACCTGTGATCGGGTACATCATGGACTGGCGACTGAAAGAGTGCGATGATGGCTCAGAAGAGAATGAGGAGAGCAACGCTGAGCAGTGCGTAGTGTGCACCACGCGGGACGTGCAGCCATGTAGCAGGCCCCTTCTGCTCTGCATGATGTGCTTTGTGATGAAAGACCGGAGAGAACATTGGTTCTTCAGTATAGAAAAGAAAGCCTGAAGGAAGACCTGATAATTGCAGAGGAAAGGACCAAACTATCTTCCATGTCCACTAAGATCAGTCAAGAAGAGCAAACGTAAATTGTAGCAAGGGAGACTCAGGCTTCCCTTCTAGCCTAACAGTAAGAGTAACAGCACTGAAATAATTGCCCAGATGTTCCTCAGCTTCCACTGATGGAGATCCCAGCACCTCCTTAGGCGGGCCACTAGCCAAATTGGTTTAGATAGAGTTGATATGGGATGTATGGAGAACTTTGCTGTGAGTTCTGGTAGCTGCTGAAAGTGCTTTTTGTAACATGGATTTTGCTATCCTTCCAGAGGTGACAAGAAAAAGAAAAAGCGTGATCGTCAGATCCAGAAAATCACCAATGCCACCAATGCCTTTGCGTTCACAAATGTCCTGCTGGTTGGATTTGGAATCACCTGTCTTATTCCTAACCTACCGTTGCAGGTGATTAAGACAAATGGGGTGGGTCCTGGCAGGACGACAGGCAGGTCAGCACTGGGAGGTCCTGCAGGTCAGCACTGGGAGGTCCTGCAGGTCAGTCAAACCAGCCAGTGGCGAGAGGGCTTTCTGGCACTGCTGGGAGACTCCTGTACTGCTTTAGGAGCCCCAGTCTTAGAATCAAAACAAATACTGTGCAGTTAACATCTCTTGAGAGAAGCTAAAAAAACAGCTTGAGTTAAAATGTCAGAGTTGATCTACAGTTTATTCACACTTGGAAGTTTCTGCAGCTGAGCTCTGTAATGGCAAATGCTTTCCTACAGAGATCTTCTCAGCAGTGCCTGTGCATTTATCCAGGGCTCGATTTAAGCTGCTGATGGTCAGAAAATTTGCTGTGAGAAGCATGACACTGACGTGCAGCAGGTTATTTCTGCATCAAATAGTACCCATGGGATTACAAACCTGTTAAAATATTTATTTTGTGGCACCACCTGGTTTTGGCACAGAAGTTCAGTGATTTTAATGCTTTTCTTAAACATGCCTTGATGACAAACAGATATAATTCACTCATACTTGCATACTGTCTGCAATAACTTGTGGAAAAACAGCTAAATTGGCTACACAAGGGCAATAAAAAAAAGCATTGTGACCCTGGCCACAGGTTGCTAGGAATGTGTCCTTGCAGCAGTGCCATCTACAAATGTGATAGATCTCGTTTGTGCGTAACCTCAGGGTCACCATGTGTTGGCCTTTGCAAAGTAAGGGAGAGCAGTGCTGTTAGAGATGAGTGTGGTTTCTCCTGTTGTGCTGCTCTTCAAGTTTTGATTCTGGGTTCTTCAAGCCCTGCTCTGTACTAGAAAGGAGAACAGCATTTGGGGAGGAGTATATGCTGGGGTCTGGCACACCTCAGCAGGATCTAGGCTGTGACATTCTGCTTCTCTTTCCAGATTCTGTCCTTCATTTTGCACACAATTGTGAGAGGATTCATCCACTCAGCTGTGGGAGGCCTCTACGCAGCTGTGTAAGTATCTGCTTACCCATAATATGTGTCTGGCCAGGTAAACTGGTTTGGGATTATAAGCCGTCCAGGTGCAAAGGAGATCAGGAAGTGAAGCCTTCATGGTCAGAGAGGGGAAAAAATGATGCAATTTGTTTCCTCAGTCACCACTTGGTATGAAAATAGCTGGACTTATATCCTAGCTGGTGCTTTCCTTGTTCAGAAACAGCTGACCCTGTTGGCATAGCTATGGACGAGCCTCGGGTGAGACTAGGCTATCGACACCAAGGTTATATAGTAAAAACTCAAGGCTTTTTTGTCTTATAATGAGTAGCTATGTTCATGTGTCCAGGTGAAACATTAACATAATCCAATACACTGCTACTGGTCTGCTCTGAGATGTCACTGGTAAAGCATTGCTCAAGATCCCATTAGTGATGCCTACTCCCTTTCCCATATCACCCATCCTGTTTCCAACTTATCAAACTGATCACTAGCTGAATCCAAATAGTCTCTTCCTTATTAAGCAATGGTTTTGGTTATGAAAACAGATCTGCCCCTCTGTTTTGAGCTGTTGGATTGGGGAAGAGAAAGAAACTCATCTATGAGTAAATCACAGAATCGTGGTGGGAAGGGCCCTCTTGAGACAGTCCAGTCCAACCCTCGTGCTCGAGCAGGGTCAGCTAGAGCAAGTGGCCCAGGACTCTACCCAGCTGAGTTGAATTTCTCTGTGGATGGAGACTTGACCACTCCAGATGCCTTCTGTCAAAGGATTTGGCCCCAGCGTCTGGGGAATCCAGACTAGAAAACCCATCTAAGACTCTGCTTCAAAAATGCATAAACTTTTGGTTCCCTGGCAGCTGGGTGCAAAAGATTTTGGTCATGGGCAGTGCCTGTTGCTGTACATATCACCTCGCTTGAAAATTGACCCTTTTTGACCATTGCAACTCTCTGGAGCTTCCCGAGTGAGGCATTTTTTCTTTGAATATGACTTCTTTGAATATTTGAAGGTTTTGATCCGCATCTCTCTTTCCAACCTTAGTTTAACTTGACCCCTTTAACACTGCTCGGTCATGGGAAGAGAAAGATGTAAGGCTGTTGCTGAAATTTATTTTTCCATTAGCGTGATCTGATATTCAGCGCTTTCCAATCACTAGCATTGTTTGACAGAGCACCAGGCTTGTCCTCTAAAAAGGAAAACACACACTAACCTGTTGTGCAGGTTTTGCTTCCTTCTAAAGGGAGCAAATTGTTATGACCAGATGAAAATGATTGCTCAGTCATAAATGCTGTCATCTGGATAAACAGGCCCTTCTTTGAACTTGTAAATATCCACACTCCTCTCCCTTTGCAATAGGAGCAGTAGTTGTATAAGCACTTCCACCTGTACAGCTGCACAAAAAAACAACTGCTGGATCTGATACTTCTTTAGTTTGAGAGCTTAGCATGAGAATAGGCTGGAGAGGAAGGCTCCAGCCTTGTCACCAGTTGTACTCTGTTCTGGGGAGCACTGCACACCGTCAGGTGTAGCTGAATATAACAAGAAGTAGCTCTGCATAAGACCAGGAGAGAGAAATTTGTCTGTCTCGGGACTGTGCTCTCTCGTGTTAGTCGACTGGGAATGCAATCTGATCTGGGCAATGTGAACAGTCAGTGTGAACATGTAATAATGCTGTTGCTTTCTCTGTTGACAGATACCCCTCTACTCAGTTTGGCAGCTTGACAGGGTTGCAGTCGTTGATCAGTGCCCTTTTTGCCCTTCTGCAACAGCCTCTTTTTATGGCATTGACAGGACCTTTGGAAGGAGACCCTCTCTGGGCAAGTGTTTAAGTTTATTGTGAAGGCTTGGTGGTCAAGATGATTTTTGGTTGATATCTTTGAAAACAAAAGGACTCCTGTGCATGGACCAAGGTTAAAAACAGCTGGAATTTTACATGTCCTTCAGTCTGCTGTTACCTTGGTGCTGCTCGGGAGAGCCTTCCCTGTGTGAGTAATGCTTCCCTGGGAGAATAAGCCATTAACTCTTTTGCTGGTGTATGGAAAGAGAAGAAGGGAAAAGGCTGCATGAGTGCTTCCTGCTAACAGTTTGTGTGAGGAGTCAAAATCTATCAGGTAAATGTTAGAGAATACGTATGGCCATAAAATGCAGCAGAAATGCTCATGCTCTGCTCTCTTGAGAGCTGTTAGCTCCAATTACCAGTAAGTTTTGAGTTGCTGATGATAATGTCCAAAAAGCCAAGTGGCTGTTGAGGGTAGGGCTGTGGTGTCCTGATGGGGGTCTGCCTGGGTAGCTCATTAAAACTGACACGAGTGGTGGTGGGGGGAGGCTCCTCATCTTGAGGGTACAGCAGTCTGTTGCTCTTCACTCAGCAAACTCGGTGTAGAACTGCAGCTCAAATGGCCCTCCCTGTTCTGTGGCACAAGACTCCTGCAGCCATGATCCAGAGCAATAAATTCTTGCAGCATTTAACTTGTTTGCATAGTATTCTGAGCACAGGAGTGTAAATGTAAATACGGTGGAGGCTGTTGCCAATACACCAAGCAGGATGTCTCCTGGTTTCCCCACAGCTGAGTGACGTGGGCTGGGTTCTGACACTTCAGCATGCGTGACTGGGTCGTCTTCCTAGCTTGCCTAATTTTGTTTTGTCTTTCTCCCTGCAGGTCAATGTTGGCTTGCTTGGTGTGAGCTTGCTGGGTTTCTGCCTTCCAATCTACCTGGTCTGCTACAGACGCAGGCTAGAGAGAGAAAAAAAACAGAAGATGGATGATGCCAAACTCTTCTTCAAAATCAATGGCACTCCAAACGAGGAAGCCTTTGTTTAAACTGGTGCTTCAAATACAGCCTCCCCTGTACAGATTCCTACGCAGCCATGGGTTCTACCTGTGGTGTAAGCCAGGCTTTTCTCTCCTGGCTCTGCCAGTCTTTGCTCCTCTCTGGAGGGAGAGCTGGACATCCTGACTGAGTTTCCTCAGATACATGGCAGGAGGAGACTTCCCACTCCTCCTGCCACAGGACACTTCTCCTTTTTTATGAAGGCCACGCAGATATTGTGTCTTAAATTATCCCCTGATCACACCCTCCAGCAGCAGAGTCTCTGCATAGGAAATTGGGGAGAGAAGGAATAAAGGGATGGGGGAAGAGGGAAGAAAGACCATAATCTGAGTTTGCAAACGTAATAGAAGTCTGTTTTCTCCCTGTCTTCCCCCAGCCTTGGCTGACATTGTTTAGATACAAGCTACACTCTCCTCCCTCCCTGAGGCTTTCTAATGGTCCTTCTGCTTGATATGTAGCTGGACCCAGTGGTTTTAATGTCTATCCAGACATACCCAAGACTGGTTCTGAAGCAGGGAAGGGGTTTTTATTCCTATGTGTATCAGCACAGCTTCAGTGAATTGCTAAATGTTGGCTGCTAGCACTGACAGCTCCCAAACATTTTATTACTGCAAATGACACAGACTGTGAGCAATGGATTTGCCTTCCACACTGAAATGAAGAACCTAATGGACTGCTTGGTCCTAGACCAAGCCTTCAAAAGGCCTGGAATTCCTCTTCTTCCTGGCCCACAAACCACCTGTACATGTTTTAAACTGTCTGCAGTCCTGGAACCTTTGAGATAGGAGTTGGATCATGTTTACCGATGAAGTGCTTTGAGACTTGTTGCCTTTTGCCTCTTGTTCCCTCCGACGTGACGCTGAGAGGGGAGCAGCAGCGTGATTTTAGTAAAGCAAGAGAAGATTCTTGAAGCTGAGTTTTGAGGCTCCAAATACCTTGGTGTTCACGTATTGTGAGCTGACTTCAAAAGAATCAAGAGTGCAGAACACTCCTCTGTCTGGTACCTGGATCCTGTGGACATAGGGCAGGGTGATGTCGCAATGTAACTCTTCGTTTAGCCATAGCTTATTAACATCGTTCTGAGAATAGCCCTCAGGCTGCTGGACACCAGGTTACTGTGACTGACCAAAAAGCTGCTGGTTTGGCTGCATTAAGAGCCTTTTATGATGTCGATGCTCTGTCTGGACAGAGTATGTGGTGATTGATTGTATGGTGAAGCTGACTTCCAGAGCAATACATGTGGGTAAAGGTGCCCCAGGCCTGTTCACCACAGAGGGAATACAAAGGGAATTCTTAACCTGCTTATTTTTATAGAAGTTTTCTTAAGTCTTGTCTAAAGCTGACTTTTCTGCCCTTAACCTTTTGAAGTCAGTAGCTCAGCCGCTGTAGCCTTGTGATGAGTGTTGATCACTGCGCCATTTGGACCTGCCCGCAGCAGGACTATGCAGCACTGAGGATGAAGATCACCAGCGAGTGCGCAGCAGCGTGCGCACTGGGCTGGGCTACCGGCTGCGGGAAGGTTGTGGGCAGAAATAAAACCGTTATGAAGATGGTAGTGGTTGGTGCTTTCTGAACTGCCAACTCCTGCATTACTGCAAAGCCTGGCAGGGGTAAGTCATTCCACTGCTTTATGTCTGGTTGGAAAAGTATGAGACTCAGTCACTGCCCCGTTAGCTCTGAGCTGGGGATTAGAAACAGCTGGACCTTCCTTTGAGAAATTACCTGGAAACTCGCCGTTAACTGCTTTCCTGGTGGTTTGAAGCATGCAGATGCTCAGCCCAGCCAGGCCTTTGCCTGCCTTCAATAGCAGGCTGGGTGACCTCTGGCACTGCTCCTGGAAGCCCTGCAGAGTCCCTGGCTGGTGGCCTTGCCATGGGGAGCAGCGTGGTGGGACAGCAGCGCCATCTCCAGTCGCTGCCCCCAGCCAGGCTCCACGGTACCGTCCAATCTTCAGTCTCCTTTGGAAATGACTTGCCAGCCACTTGAGCGTTTGACACATTTGTGGGAGGTTTGGTCTTTTTTTTCATGTATTGCCTTTATTAAATGTTTGTTCCAAGACAGCCTTATTGCCTGCTGTCAACACTTCAGCCATCTAGAACTTCTCATTGTGTTGGGCTGAAGCTTTGGTGATTATTTAGTGACCTTCCCAATTTTTCTTTCTCTTGTGTTGAGCAATAAGTAAGGGCGCAGAGTTTTGATTCATTTTCCTGTTCACCCAGTGTTATCTCAAGGAGATAGTCAGAGCCTCACCAGCAGCAGCACCGCTTGCCTGAGTTCCAGAGGGCTTTCTACATTTCATATTACTATATGTACTCCTAAGTATTTCGAGGAGATGATTCCTACTCTTGATCCAAGATATCGGTGACGTGACAATGACAAATTGAGTATCTTCTTAGTGTAGCTCAGGCAGGTGAGCGGCTGAGCCGCAGTCCTCGGACTCGGTGTCTTAAAATAGAGGCAGCTGGTGGAGGGTGTCAGTGTGCTAACTCAGCATTGCTTCCACTTCAGTTTCAGAATACTGAACCTGATAGCTTTCCTTCTTATGCCACTCGAATTCCTGATTATTAATGTCTTTGCAAAGTGGTGGAATATGGAGAGTGGCATATTTTTGTGGAGATGCTGCCTCTGGACTATGTGCAGCTAAATTAAGCTAAGAACTCCCTTTCATTCCTGCCATCTACCTCCCTACTGCAGTTCCCAGTTCTTGCCCTTTATTAGGAGTGCCGTCTAATCCAGTTTCATCTGATGAAAAGGGTGGATCTGTGTGCTCACTGTCTCTGCTGTGCCGTGGTGTTCAGAAGCTGGTCAGCTGTGAGGAACGGAGCTCATGCCTTGAGTCACAGTGTCGGGCTCTGCTTGCAGCTGGGGAGCAAAGCGTGCCTTTGCCTGGCGCTCACCAGGACGAGTGGACACACAGTGACGTTTTCGCTGTTCAGGGTTGAGGAGACAAATGTGAGTGCTCTCTCCTGCAGCACAAAGTCAAGCCGTGGAATTTGTTGCTGCAGAATGTATTGGTAACAGAAGTATGATTGTTTTAAACAGGGGCTGGTTAAACAATGGTCTGCATCCACTAACTCAGGGAGATTTTAAGTTGCTGTAAATAAGGAAGTTATGCCAAGGAAAGATTACTCTTCTACATGGTCTCTTAAAAAATGGTCAGAGATGGA
Source organism: Cuculus canorus (assembly GCF_017976375.1). Taxonomy (NCBI): domain Eukaryota; kingdom Metazoa; phylum Chordata; class Aves; order Cuculiformes; family Cuculidae; genus Cuculus; species Cuculus canorus. The sequence continues at coordinate 5,569,761 of NC_071420.1, forward strand.
GAATATACATGGTGGGCTAGGTGAAACACTGGTCTGATCTAGCGGGGTTTAATTTACTCTGACAGTCGTGAACCAAACTAATTTTAAAAGCAGTCCGAAATTTATCTATCAAAAAACCTGTATCTGCATGCAAGACGTGCACATACTCTGTGGCATAACTGCTTAAATGCTGTACCTCCAGTGGGGATGAACCCCAGAGGACCGAGCGTTCTGGCTTCAGCCTCTTCTAAACATTGTCTTGCACAGTGCAGGAGCAAATGCCACAGGGATGGTGCTGCTATACATGATTGTTCATGGGCAGTTTGCCTCATTCTCTGATGCTTACGGAAAGGTAATCATGGATTACTTGCTTTTGGAGTAGAAAACAGCATTGCTGCTTTCTGGCCAAGTGATGCAGAACCAAGAAAATTTCTAAAGCACTCTATGTGCATGAGCCACCTTGTGGAAAAAATTAATAGGCCACCAAAGAGTGGAGAGCCACATCAATTGAAATCAGTAATGCAATTACCTCTACAGCTCAAGTACAGGCCAATGTGTTTAACTACTTGCATAATTCCTAAATGCTAGAATTTGTAGGGTTGGGTTGTTTTTTTTAATTGAACCTCCTCACCTTCATCCATATGAGAAGTACGAGGACGGTGGTTCTGGGAAAGACCTCATCTCATCATAGAAGCGTCCCCAGCTGAATGTAGCGAAGCAGAAACCTGATCTGTGAGCATTTGGCAGTTTGTAGGAGCCCTCAGAGTCAAGGGTGTTGCTCTACATCTTCTAGAAACACTGTTCCTGCCCTCTGCAGGTTCTCACGTGCTTTTAATGTACATTCATATTTAAAAAATACAAAAAATGAACAGAGCGGGGAAGGGAGGGAGCAAGCCAGCTTTTTCCTTTCACTGATCTGCCGGTACCTAAGCCCCATCAACACAGTCTTCATAGCATCCGTGCTGTTTTGCCTAATAGACACTTAAAACTTCATTCAGTTACTGTCATGGAGTATCTGGATCCTCAAGATGAAACTGAACACAGATATCTGTTAAAAAAAAAGAGCAAATCTTGCTCAAACTCCAGCTTAGCTGCAGTGCTGTTACAGCGATTGAAACGTTCAGCTCCCACAACAAAGCCTGGCTTCTTCACGCTCTGTCTACAAAGGAAAAGTGTAGGGTAATGAGATTTTAATGAAGTCAGTAAATCACTAAAATGTTTTAAAGTAGGAGATTTCTCTCATGAAAGGCTGAAGAATTTGAAAAATATGCCACAAAATATAAAGCAGATACTGTAGGGTAAAATGAATGAAATCTTTAAACTGACAAGTTTTGTTATTTTTTTTTCTCTCTCTTTTTGAGTCTTCTCTACATCTGCAGAGCTTTTGGTATTCCCTGCTTCCTAGGTTAGAAGTGGGAATTCATAATGGAAATTAGTATGACAGTAGGATTACTGGTGGGAAGAGACTGGGGTTTTAAATTAAAAAAAAAAATAATAATCACTTCTGATTTCTATTTCACCATGATTATCTCCTCTGGAATAGCTGAAACAATGGTGTGTTATGTAGATGCATTCTTACGGGTCCTTGTTTTTCTACCTGTGCTGCTCAGCCTGTCTGTGCAATCTGTTTTTATGGTGTCCTGTACTCCGTGTTGTCATCCTTCCTACTGCTGCTTTTCACTTCCCTGTGCCTGACCCTCTCACTTACTTTTTACTCCTTGGACAACCTTCTCTTTGAGAAAGTCTCCTCTTGACAGCATTTGCCACCTCCTCCTGGTCACAAACATGTTTGTCAAAGTTGAATTGTAAGCTCCTTGGGGCAAGGTGTGTCATCTTTTCTGTGTTTGTAAGGTGATGTGCGCTCTTGCAGTACTATCGAAAAATAAATGTGATATTAAGTTAAATGTTAGTTTTTCTTTTGAGGCTGAACATAATAAAGGTATCGCTTGGTTCCTAACGAGACGACGTAAGTATGAATGATTTACACAGTGTCATCTGCCACCTGGGATGATGCACGTTGAGTGTTTCCTTGGCTGCTTCTTCTCATGATTAGGAGCTAACAGCTGGTTCTCAATTTATCTCTATTGGAGAGAAAAAGTATTGATCTTTTAAGAAAATAATGTAGATAATAAGTTGAGGAAGGAATCAAGCTCCATGAATAGAGTGAACTGATATCACAGTGAAAGATGAACTTGGCAGAAGAGATGGAGGGTTGCAACAGGAAAGCTGCATATCGCAGTTCTCCACGCTTGAGCTTGGTGATGCTCAATGTGTGGTGTTTTATCTTTCCTATCGAATGAAGATAATCCTTGCTCTGCACTTCCAGTGACGGAGCAGTAGAACTAGTGTTCTTCAGCTGTGTTTTATTAAGTACAGGTCACATTATAGGGTGTTTTTGCAATTGTCTTCTAATAGATATCCGGGGTTATTAATGTTGAGTACAGCTCGGGTGGCTGCTGCAGGGAAATAACACTGGGAATGGGTGAGGGCTTAAAGCCATGTGGATCATCACCTGGAGGTGTTCAAGGCCAGGTTGGATGGGGCTTGGATCGCCCTGATCCAGTTGGAGGTGTCCCTGCCCATGGCAGGGTGGGGGGACTTGATGGCCTTTGAGGTCCCTTCCGACGCAGATCATTCCATGATTCTATGAAACACTGAGTGGGAACCCTGAAAGCAAATGATATGGGAAAACACAGAGGAGAAACGCTGGGGTGGGGACTTCATACAAGGGTGTGTAGCGATAGGGAGAGGGAGAATGGCTTTATTTAGGTCGGATGGGGCTTTGAGCCCCCTGATCCAGCGGGAGGTGTCCCTGCCCATGGCAGGGGGTGGAACTGGATGGGCTTTGAGGTCCCTTCCAACCCAAACAATTCTGATTCTATGAAACACTGAGTGGGAACCCTGAAAGGAAATACTGGGGTGGGGACTTCTTACGAGGGTGTGTAGTGATAGGACAAAGGAGAATGGAGTTATGGTTTTATTCAGGTTGGATACACTGACTCAATATGAGCTGGAGCACCTCCCATACAAAGACAAGCTGAGAGAGTTGCATTTATTCAGCCTGGAGAAGGCTCCAAGGAGACCTTAGAGCAGCTTTTAGCACTGAGAGGGGCTCCAGGAAAGCTGGGGATGGACTTCTTACAAAGGCATGGAGTGATAGGATGAGGGGCAATGGCTATGAACTGGAGACAGGCAGATTTAGACTGGACATAAGGAGGAATTTCTTCACTATGAGAGTGGTGAGACCCTGGCCCAGGTTGCCCAGAGCAGTGGTGGCTGCCCCATCCCTGGGGGTGTTCCAGGCCAGGTTGGATGGGGCTTGGAGCCCCTGATCCAGTGGGAGGTGTCCCTGCCCATGGCAGGGGGTGGAACTGGATGGGCTTTGAGGTCCCCTCCCCCGTCAACCCCTCTGTGCTTCCCACACTCAGCCACACACCCCCCCGCCCCACACTCCCGCGCGCGCGGAGGGCGGGAACCCTCACGCCTGACCCCGCCTCCCCGTTCCCGCGCGCGCGGAGGGCGGGAAAGCCACCCCCCCGGCCCCGCCCCCCGGCATCGCGCGCGCGCGCCGCGGTGACGCAGCCGTTGCCGCAGCGACGCCCCGCCCCGCTCCCCCCGTCCCGGTGCGGCGGCAGCGCCTGTCACCTTCAGCGGGGCCGGGGCGGCGGGCGGCGCCGCCATGGTGCTCATCAAGGAATAGTGAGTGCGGGGAACGGGCCCTCCTCCCTGTGTCCCCCTTCCGCTACGTACCGGTCACCCCGAGGCCTGGGGAGGGGGTGGGGGGCAGCGCTGTGCGGGGCCGCGGGGAGCGAGGGGAGCGGTGTGAGGACCGCGATGCGGGTGGGATGAAGGTCACGGCGGGGGCACCGGCCTCCCGGTTCGCCCGTCGTTGCAGCGGTGTCTGGGCGATGTGAGGAGCCCGGTCCGACCCCCCCCCCGGGTCTCCTCAGCCCCTCGTCTGAGCCCCGGCACCGGCTCCCCGGTCTGACCCTCAAGGGGGGTGTGGGGAGCTCGGTTCGAGCCCCCTCGGCCTCCTCAGCTCCTCGTCTTTATCCTGGAGGAAGGGGCAGCCCGGTGGCACCGGCTCCCCGGTCTCCCCCGCTCAAGGCACTGGTGTCCGGCCCCCCCCGGCCCCTTGTCCGAGCCCTGGCTCTGGCCTCCTGGTCTTCCGCTCAAGGCACCGGTGTCCGAGTGGTGTGAGGAGCCCGGTCCGAGCCCCCCCGGCCTCCCCAGCCCCTTGTCCGAGCCCTGAAGGAGGAGGTGGGCCGGTGACGCCGGGCTCTCGGTTTGCCTGTCGTTGCACCAGTGTCCGGGCAATGTAGGGAGCTCGGTTCGAGCACCCCCGAGTCTCCCCAACCCCTCGTTCTCGCCCTGGTGGCGGGAGCAGCGGGCACCGGTCTCCCCTCTCAAGGCAGCGGTGTCCGGGTGATGTAGGGAGCTCGGTCCGAGCCCTCCCGGAGCCCCCAGCCCCTCGTCTTTGTCCTGGAAAAGGCGGTGGCCCGGTGGCACCGGCCTCCCCGTCTCCCCCCTCAGGGCACCTGTTCCCAGGTGGAGTGGGGAGCCCAGTCTGAGCCCCCCCAGCCCCTTGTCCTTGCCTTGGTGCAGGAGGTGGCCTGGTGGCATCATCCTCCCAGTCTCCCCATCATTGTACTGGTACCCGGGTGGAGTGAGGAGCCCAGTCTGTGCCCCTCTGGCTGCCTCACAGCCCCTTGTCCTCGCCCCGGTGCAGGAGGTGGCCTGATGACACCATCCTCCCCGTCTCCCCCTCAACGCAGCAGTGCCCAGGCAGCTTGGGGAGCTCTGTCCCCTGCCCTCGTGACAACAGGAGGGGGCAAGAAGCCAGAGGTCAGTGCTGACACCAGCCCCACTCCTGGCACTGCAGGACTCTCAGCTTCATCACCACCACCTCCTGGGGCACTGGGACCCCCAGGCACTCTGCCAGGGTGAGGACAAGGGGCTGGGGCAGCCATGAGGACACAGAGCACACACTCCCTCCCAACAGAGTGTCCAGCCTGTTTTCCAGCCCTCCTTCCCCATCAGAACCCCTGCAGCAGCCTCTGGCACAGCAGAGAGCTCCAAGGTGAGGTTTGCACATCGAAAAAACACTTTTGAGCGGTTTTACTCCTGGTGTGTTCATCGCTGTTGGAACCTCCAGTGACAGAGCAGGAGAGGAGGGGGAATAACAGCCAAGCTGGACCCTTCGCCCTGCGACAGCGGGACAGGGCAAGAGGCCACGAGTCAATGCTGACGCCAGCCCTGCTCCTGGCACAGCAGGGCTCTCGGCGCCATCACCGACCCCCAGCACACTGAGATCCCCAGCTCCTCTGCCAGCGTGAGGAAAAGGGTCTGGGACACACACACAGACCGAGTTTTCCACGCTGAGTATTGTCCAGCCTGGCTGTAAACCTCTTGTCACCTCCAGCTGTGTCATTCCTAACTGGAGGCTCCAACAGCATTGAATGCACCAGGAATAAGATCCCTCTGAGTGTTTTTTTTTTGGTAGGAAAACCTCACCTTGGAGCTCTCTGCTGTCTCTGAGACAGCTGCGGGGGTTCTGCTCTGTGATGGGGAGAAGGAAGGGTGGAAAATGGGTGGATACTCTGTCGGGAGGGAGTGTGTGTGTAACTGTAAGTGACTTTACTTATCCTCTTCTGTGGTTCATTGGCTTTGTGCTTGCTAACATGCTAACTCTTTGGGGCTGGTGCTCCTTGGCTGGGTGTCTTTGAGCTCTGCATACTACCCTACAGATTTCTTCCCCGAATTCTGAAGCTTTACTGAAGTGCATTCTTAACTTAAGTGCATTCTATCATTTTAAAATTATTTTGACTGGTGGAAGAGGCACTTTTTTCTTCTTTCTCCCCTCCTTACAGAAGATGATCCCAATGATAAAGTGGGTTTTCAGGTCTCGGACACTACATGAGAGTGTCCTCCTTACAGCAATTACTTTGCCAGATCATGGACCGTGGTGTGGATGTAAATATTAGAGCTATATTGAGGGGTTTAATGATCATTGTTGCCTTTAATCTTGATTAACTTATTTTTTCCACTGTTCCTTAAGCATTTGATAAGAACACCAAACACTTGATAAAAATTCCTACAAGTAGGGGTGTAGAATTTAAGAGCAGCAGCAGAGCTGGACTTTGTAAGACAGACACCCCGTTATCTGTAGTGTTCCACTGGATGGCAGACAGAAACCTGGGCTAAGTGCTTAGTTTCAGGTGCATGAAAAGATAATTAACTTGTTCCGCAACATCTGTTTCATTGATATTTTCCTATTAATTTAAGTGGTTAATGTACTTTTTCTTCTTACAGCACCCATCTGGTTTATTTCTGTTCACGTTCATATATTTTTTTCATTCCTCTGCCTAAAATCTCTTGCTCTCTACTGCAGTAGAGCTCGCTTGCCAGTGAGCTGTGCTGCCTACAGGGTGTCTTGTAAAGATGGGAACGTGGGTACTTTGAATGTTCAGGTTTCTGAGAGCATGAAAAAGTCATTTTGAAGAGCATCACTTCCAAAAGTCATTTTACTTGATATTATCGTTTACCTACCAAATCAACATATTTACTGCCCTTTCACACTGCCTGTTCCAGAAACAAAATGTGAAGTGTAAATGTTAAAGCTGAAGGTTAAAAGACCAGAATTACTGAATTTATTCCTTTTTACAGGTTTCCATTTCTGTTTTAAGAAGGGTCATCAAACCTTTTAAGACTTGTCATTACCTGTACTGTCCTGTTTCTTTTCTTCCATTCTCTCTGTCTTTACTAAGACCTATGTAGCTCTAAGGACAGTCAAGGTTGTTATTGTATTTTAAAAATATACATTTGTTTTTGACTTCTTGGGATTCCCAGCTGGCTTTAATGGTTGCACACTGAGTTGTGTCACTGTATTGGTTCTGGTATAGGTCTTCCTTCATGTGGTATATGAAAGTTGCCCATTTTGCATGCTATTTGAGGTGTTTTTTGACTAAATCTCATGTTCCAGGAAGCGGTTGTTTAAGGCATGTAGAAACAACTTGTTTTGGTGTGACCTGGGTATTCGAAGTACTTTGCTATTATTGTTTTGTTAATTCTGGTTGCTCCAACGCTGCATCCAGGTACCTTACACCTATCCTAGTGTAGGTGGTAAAAATGTAAGTGAGCTGTAACTGCGTGTCATCTGAGCAGTTTATTCTTCTGTCTCTGTGGCCCCTTGTCACATCTTCCCTACTGAATCCAATGTGCTTCATAGGTATTTTAGAAGATGTTACAAATAGAGAGCTATATAACAAAAACCTGATGCCGCATCTTTTATCATCAGACTATCTGTATCATCTTTTCTTTACAGCTTCTTTTACAGATGGTTATGCAATGATAGCTTTAATGTTTTAATTTGATGTCCTGTCCATCTTTCAGCTTTATCTTTCGTTTCTCCCTATCCATGCTACGGATGAGCTACATGGGGTTGTTTTGTTTGTTTGATTATATTTTGTTTGGTTTCAGGGTTTGTGACTGCTGGTTGAGGTCTTGCTTGCCCTCCTTATTTTGATTTAAGCTGTGTTAGAAGACCTTGAGGAGAATCATAGTGTAGAGACTCATTTCCCTTTCCTGTGAAGTGACAGTAAAGACACTGACCTTCTCAGCAGTTGTACTTCCCTTTGCTGTCATTTGAGGCAGATTTTAATCTATGAGGGATCTTAACTGTTCTTCAGTGTTTTCAGACTTTTGATATGGCAGACGACCACATCGTATAATCTCTTATAAGTTGGTGAAGTTCTGTCCGAACGTTAGGAGTCTGCTCCTGCTGCTGCTCTTGTGAAGCTTTTCCTCTGGATCCTCAAGTAGTCTTCCCTCCTCCTCCTTTATCTCTTGACTACCCATAAGTTTTAGTCATCCTCCGCGTTCTTGGTTAGCTAGCCTAAAGGGATTGTAAACTGTTTAACTTCTTTGTGTTTCTGTTTCTCTGTTCATGAACATTGAACTCTAAGATAATACCGAGATCTAGTGTCTTCTAGTTTCCTGAATGGAATTTTGCTAGCTTACATCAGGCTTTTTACGCCAGGCTTTCCAAAGAAAAATATTGAACTCCATTCGAAAGACACTGTTTCTTCCTTGTTTCTTGGTTTTCACCTTTACTTACCATCCTCTCCCTCTTTTCATTCTTACTAGAGTTTTATCCAATTAACTAACCTAACATCATGCTTGATGGCACAGTCTGCCTGTGGACATCCATTTTCTGGGGTTTGTTGTCCCTTATGTAAGGATACCTTACTGAATCGGACCAAAGGTCCTCTTCCATCTTGCCTTCTAGCAGATACTTTTAGGAAACGATATATCTAATAATGACTAGCATGATTGTGTTATGTGTATCCTGTAGCATGTAGACTTCCATGAATTGATCAAATCCCATTTTAAAATTGCTTATACTTCTTCTGTTTGGCAAGGAATCCTATATATTAAATATACATGATGTAAAGATGTACATTTGATTGGTCTTAAATTTACTGCCTAATAATGTTTATTCTTTACTGAGTTGTTCTCAGGAACAGTGACACAGTCAGTGTTCACTCTCCATTCACTTTTTTCACACTATTCATGACTGATGTGTTACCCTGTCTTAACCTCTTAGCTGTTTATTCTTCCAAGCTGAAAAGCCTAGCCTGACTACTTTCTTCTCACGCAGAAGCTTTATCCCGTCTCCGATTATCTCTTTTGCCTTCCTTCACCTTTTCTCTATCCTTTTTGAGATGAGGTGACTGGAACTATATATGCGATATTCAAGATGCTGCTGCATGAGATCACAGTGGTGTAACTGTATTTTGTTTGTGTATGTGTGTAGGTAGAGTGTTCCAATTCCTGACTTATGTTTGCTTTTGAACTGCTACTGAGCTGATGTATCCAGATGCTTTTCCATAAGGAAATGAAGATAATTGTTGGCCATAGCTAATTTGGGGCTCGTTAGCCCACGTGTTTGGGGAAAATGAGTGCCTGTAATGTATTGTCCCGCTTTTACTGACACTGAACTTCATCTGCATTTCTCAGTCGCTCCTTCTGCAGTACTTTGCAGCCGGCATAAAGCATTGCTGTCATAAGGAATCTTGCATAATCCCTAATCTTTTCCTCCTTGTACAGTTTGGTTTTGTGGTATCTTACTGGTAAAATGCTTCTAGTGTAGAAATAAAGTGGAGTTTTCACCAATATTGCTTTTTAAATATCAATTTATTAATATAGAGGACTTTTTTTCCTAATTCCATTATATTCTTATTTCTTAGAGACTAATTTCCAAAGAACTGGGAATTCTTTGACCCATGGCTATCATGTCCGTTTTGTACCTGTGTCTTGCTTTGGTTCCTTGTTTCAGCATCATCCTTACTGAAAGCAGAGGTCAAATACAAATCCAATTTTGGAGATAGATATGATATTTCTAAAGGTGGTACCGTACATGCTTCTTTACCAGCATTAAAATTAGTTTATTTCTTGTTTTTTTCAAACAAATCTGTTTAACTTCTGGCAGTTTATGCTCTGCAGTCAGATCACTTGATTCTAAAATGCATTCAGGAAACCACAATGCCAGAAAAGTGACTCATGTATAGAAATGGCAACCCCTTTGCACAGTTCTCCATTTCGTGGTGTTTCCTCCTGGACACAAATCATGCAGCCGTTTGTGACTATTGCAGAGCTCTGCAAAATTGTTGAAGCGCATAGCAACGCTCTCTAACCACGTGATGAGAAAGAAGAGGTGACTACTGTAAGGATGTAGTGAGAAGGAACGCGCGGCTGTTTTGATGCTGTGTAGATTTGTAGGCTGGTAAGGTGTTAGCAGTATGAGAATTACCCAGTTTTAGCATAGGATCGCAACTACACTATGTCGTGTATTCATTCTCTTTGAGGCTGTTGTATAAATAGTGCTGGAACTAAAGAGTGAGTGCTGGGGATGCAAGCTCTGGGTGAGTGCTGGAATACTAGGGGAGAGGAGAGCTCTGTTGCTGTGAGGAACGTGGCATGCAAGTTTTGCAGCTGCAGGGATAGTTGTTAACTTTCTGTTTCTGTATTCCCTTTCAGCCGTGTTATCCTGCCTGTGTCTGTGGAGGAGGTAAGTCTTTTCCTTGTTGTTTCCTTTCTTTGGGACTGTAAATAAAGTGATACTCAAAGCAGTTTGTATGAACAAAAAACTGGAAAATACAAGAAAAGGATATAGCTATCTTCAGGATCCCTGTGTGCTGCTACTCATTTACCATCATTTTGACCAAATAATAGAATTTCTTGAAGCCCAAGGGTACTGATACTTTCACTATACAGTAGTTTCAGATGTCTTGATTACAAGTCTTGACTTGTTACTGTTCTGAAACACAATTTCCTTTTGATTCATTCTGTTTTTTCTTCTTTTTTTTTTTTTTTGACATGAAGCGGAAGCTTTACTATAAACTTAAATTACTGTTCAAGCTGTGTTTTACTGGAACTCTTTTGTTTTGAACTCTTAGACGAAGACCAACAATTTCTTCTGACTTGTGAGGCTGGTATGGCAAAAGAAGGATTGTGTGTATCTTTCCTAGGACTCTTTAAGAACTGTCTTCTCTAACTCTCATAGAAAGAAAACTTTCTTTTTCTTCAGCTAAAGCTCTGATTGAGAGAAGAAATGCAGTTTATAATGGAGACAGTGATTTTGATCCCCAAGCAGGCCACAGAATAGCTGTGCAGAGAATGTGGCTTATTCCCTGTTGTTTTCTCTTTCCTCCTTCCCTTCTGCACAGCATCCTTGCAGAGAATCTGGCCATAAAGGTTTTCTTTTTTCCATCTGCATCCTGGCAAGGTTAGATGAGAAACTGCAATGACTCAGTCACTGAGATTACAGCACTTCTGTAGTAGACTCCTTCTTCGGGATGTATTTTTCTCCTTGTGATCCTCGGCTGTAAGCTTTCAGTTTGTGAGCTCTGATCAAGGACTTGTTTTAACTCTTACGGAGTGCTGCGATGACAGCACTCTTGTTCATTTTCCTTTCCCCTGAATACAGCAGCTACTGTGGCGCAGACAGTGGTGAGCTGGATTATGATAGTTTTAAGCTTATCCCTTTTATAACTCTACTGTTATGACACAACACAGTTTAGAACTTGCTGTAGTATATTCCTGTGGCCATGAGGTTGGCTAGTCAAAGAAAATCAATGTCTGAGCAGAATTCCTTGTTCCTGTGGATCAGTCTGCTGTGACAGGCTTTACATACTGGTGGACAGCCTAGCCCTCTCATCAAAGAGAGGTTTTGGTACAACTAAAGTATCAGAGCAGGTATGTTTGAGAAGCCAGAATGCTTCTTGCGTGGGGAAGTCCTTGACAGATGAATGACCAACATGACAAGCTTTAGCATGTAGGCAAACTCGCTAGTCAAGAGAAAGCTGTGGGTAAATGGTAAGGTACTCCAGAGCTCAATGAACAAAGGACCTTAGTCTGACTAGCTCCTAGTGCTAGTCCCGGGTATCAAGCCTTGTAAAGAGAAAGCATCAGTATACAGGTTGTTTCTTTGAGGGGGTTAGACTGGATGGAGCCCAGCACAGGGTTTCTCTGAGTTCTCTGATACTAGGATTAACCTTCATCCAGTTAAAGCGAGTCCCTCGCTGTGCTCTTTCCCTCCCTGGCTGGCTGTTCAGTGCCAGGAGTGAATGAGCCTTGTGTGTAGGCTGCCTGTGTGAAAAATGGAGGGTTTGGCCAATATGAAAATCTGTTGGTCTCTAGGAACCCCCTTCTCTGAGTATGTCCTGGGGTCAGTTGTTCCAGAAGGTCTGCTCCTCTCCTTTGGATCAGAAGTTCCAGAGAGTTGCACATACCGAAAACTCTATAAATTGAGGAGTGTAAAATACTGGAGAGAACACTGTGATGTACATGGATTGTGGATAGATCACCAGCTTGGCCATTTCTCCCCAAACTTGCATACTGTTACCACACCCCCTGAACCATGCCCCTTATCAAGGGCTGGTGTCCTCATGTGACAGGCCAGATCTCAAGGAAGTGTTCCCTGAGAACTCCTAAGTTCACTCAGCTTTGTGCGTGTCCTTATGTGACATGGCAGTTTTAAAGGTACACCTGAAAAGAGAGGTTATTTCCAGTGTTGACTCAAAGGATGACTGCTGCTTTGTGTATTGCTTCATCCTCCTTCTCGTGTGGAAAGATGCTGACACATCTGTGCATCACTTGGTCACTGCACTGCTGCATGTACGACAAAACAGCTGTTAAAACAGCATTGCTTTCAAGTATTTCATTGCGCACAAAACTCTAAATAGGACTCTGGAGGCTTGTGGTGGCTCTTGACCATGTAGCTGCTCGTTAAACCTCTCGGGCTAACAGGAGAACTTGTGATTCCACTTCTGTATGAGCAATATTTGCTTGGAAGACTTAAGAGTTCATTCCTTCTGTGTGCAAATCGTTGCTTAAAGTTTGATGCCAGTGCGTAAGATAGGGAATGAAATTAGTTATGGCTTTGAGGCATCGTAATAGGGCTGAGGAAGTGTTTTGAGTCATTCTGTGACGTGCCAGGGATTCTGTGTGGAGCGTCCTCGCCCCTAGCAAATGGAGCTTAACCAATAATGAGGAATTCAAGAGAAAACTGGTGATCAGGAGGACACTGGGAGGATGTGACATAATAAAGAGATCAACGCTGAATAGTTAGCCAAGTAACTGCTAAGATAGGAACAAAACGGTGGAGGAGAAGCCCTGGTGATGACTAAAACTTGAAGGCTGGGACGTGGGAGTTAGTCTGTGACAGACTGTCTCTTGCTAGGAGACTCGGCCAAAACATGGTCCTGCTTCAGTGCTGGCTGCAGGCTGTGCTCCTGCGTTGTTTCAGGCATTGTCACACTGCAGGGAGCAAAAAGTTAAAAAGCCCTTGTTGTATGTGAGGTGCTAACCTTTCCTCATGTAGTCCAACCAACATCGCATTGCGCAGTGCCAGCTTGGAGAGCGTGGACTTGAGCGGCTATGTGGGTGTTTTGCCAGCTGCTACTTTGCAACGCTGCTATGGATTAGAGCTGTGTGTACACATTCTGTGCTGCCTCTTTGTTCCTCTCACATGGGAAGGAGCTTGCCAAACGCAAAGTCTTATTTATTAGTTGTGTTCAAAGCTGCTTTCAGGAGAATAACTGTTCTTGAAGATGCCCGCAATGACATCAGGCCTTCTGAAAGAAATTTGATGTAATGAAGGTGTGCTGTCAGCTGTCTAAGAGCTGATGTGACGCAGATCAAGAGAGATAGCTTCCTACAGAAGAGAAGAAGGTGTTCAGGAGCTCTCAGGTCTGTAAGGATGGGTCTGCCCGACACTTTGGGCTTCACGGGGATGGAATCTGTTTTTCTGTTAACCATTGGAGGCAGATGTAGGGATTTTTTCATTGGGACAGTTTGATTTGGGCCTTTTCCTCTTCTGTCAATGTGATTAAAGGATCAGAAATAACAGGGAAGATTAAACGGTGAAGATGCCAAACCAAAGGGTTTATCCTCTTACTGTCTGAACTTTGGCCCACTTGTTTAAAAGGGACAATGAATGAATGAGAAACTGTTACTAAGAGGCATTAGTTTGTGCTCCTAGAGAACTGTCCCCAGACTTGCTGCAAAGCAAAGCCATTCAGTCCTCCCTTCTGATGCTGTAGTTGCCAATCTCATAAGTTTGCTTCTTTGTAATGGTACATGTGGCTCTTACTCTGCTAAATCAACTTTCCCCTAAGATTTTGCAACTCATTTTTTATTCTTCTGGAGGGAGGTGAGTTTTCTGGTTTGTATGGGTCATCTGTTAGGGAGTCCTGAGGAACATAATGTCACGTATGAAATGTCAGAGGGCAGAGAGTTATGTTGCAGCCCAAAATCCAGACAGAAACCCAATCTGCAGGTGACAGGGCAAGAACTTGCCAGCCAAGCAAGGAGTCCTTGCGTAGCCTGGGCTGGTACCTCCTGGCGAGAGCCAGCAGAGCTGTTGTGCTCAGCTCGAAACTGGTCTGTACGTTGCTCTTGTAGGTTACTCTTACTGAATGGCTGTTCACTTTGTTTTCTTTTCAGGGATGGTCTAAGACAAGTCAGGCTCACTAAATGTGTCTGTGTGTTGAACTGAAGACTGTACAGAGCACTTGTTTAAATCCCTCTGGTGTGCTTTTTGCCCTGACCCAGATTAACCGAGGGCAGGACATCCAACCTTATTTGGCTTAACATCTGCTACTCTTCCAATAGAGATAAATGTTTTCGTAGTCTTGGTTAGGTAGTACAAAACACCATGCAGGTTTGGTACTGTTTTTATTTTGGATGCTCTGACAGCTAAATGTAACCAGTGTAGAAATCTTCATTGCTGAAGACGTACAAGCCCAGTGTTTCTGGGTTGTCAGCTCTGAGCAGTATTCCACTTTACCAGCCTGGATTTCAGTGTTGGGAGTGGTGAGTGTTGTTCCTGGTTCTGATGTACAGCGCTATGCATGGGAAAAAGATGGCCTAAAGTGTCCCATTGCCTTGTAGTTATGTTTTGGAGTTTTTGTTGGATTTTTTTTAATCATTGCACTTCTGGTGCCTAACATTTTGTGGATAACTCTTGCAGACTGCCTCTCTGGGCTGTCTCTGGCAACAGTTGCTGTTTTGCTACTTTCAGTTCTGAAGACTTTATTAAGTTTGAACACTTCCTTTTGACTTGGTGCTTTAGCTTCTTTGTCCTCAAACCTTGTCTGCTCATCTAACTTTGCTTCAAAGAGGCCTGTGTGAATTTTCTTCATTTGATCATGTTTCTTTTGAGCTCTACATCCCCTTTTTTTTAGCTACCAGAGGCAAGAGTGTATTAGTCTTTACATCTTCTGCAGAGAAAAATATTCTCTTTTGCTCATATTCATGGTTTTCCTCTGCTCTCCCCTGTGAAACATCCGGGTGTGCTTTGTAATGAAAGAGGTTGTATACTATCAATTTCTTTGAGTGACTCCTGGTAAATAATGCTGCCAAGTGTGTCTGTAAGAGACTGAATAATGATCTTAAGGTAAGAACTTTACTGTATGTTGAAATTCTGTGTTCTCCCTGTTAGTGCTTTACTGCTCATGACTAAGAGCAAGTATGACACAGGGGAAAACCCAAACCAAAACCAAGAAGTAAACAAGCTAGTAGGAAAAATAATATGGGAGGCAGTGACAGCACCTAACATTCCTTCAGCTGTTCTATTTTCTCCCAGACTTGTGTTGGTTTGGAGCTTGAGATTTCAAGGTAGAAGGAACCTATCCTATTGGCAGTGCTTTCTTCTTAGCTACCCCCCAAGATTTCTGATTTGAAATGAAATGAGCTGCTTATCTGGACACACAAGTCGATGTCCTTCTCTCTGCCTTCTCCCCTGATAATAAATTTATTCGTCTGCTTCTGGTGAAGTTATTATAACTTCTGCTAGGTTACAGCTATCACAATAATGTGTCTTTAATTTCTTTAGTATCAAGTGGGACAACTGTACTCTGTGGCAGAAGCCAGTAAAAATGAAACTGGTGGAGGTGAAGGAGTGGAGGTGCTGGTGAATGAACCCTATGAAAGAGATGGAGAGCGTGGGCAGTACACACACAAAATCTACCACTTACAGAGGTATGTGAAACATTTCATTCTCAGAATCAGGCAAGGTTCCGTGAGCAAAAGAAACATAGGGAAGATGTGATAGGGTCACAGCGGCTGTGGAAATCACAGATTATGTAAAGGCTGAAAGACATGGAGGTAAGAGAGGAGTGTAACAGTAGTTGGGACATAGTGCAGCTGGAAGTGAGCATCACTGGGGTACCTGTCTGCCCCTGTGAGTGTGGCTGTTGTCCCAAGAAAATCTGGCTGTGAGCTTTTCAAACGAAATATGATCCTGGTACTTGGATACTTGAATTTGGCTAAAGAGCGAAATACCTCCTGGATTTCAATCTGTTTTCAGCCTCCTTCCCTCCCTTCCCCTTCTTTTTCTTTCCTTTCATTACGTGAAGGAGGTTTAGATTCACGTGTCCAATTCAGCGGACTCTGGAAATCATTGTACTGGGAGAGGGGAGAACTCCACCAGGTCCACCAGTGTGCACGTGCACAAGTCTCTAGTGTCTGCATTTAAGGAAATGTTCTGCATGTCTCAGAGTGTCTGGGCCGTAGCTCTCGTTACGTGTGGCTCTTACCAATGCCTTCCTTCCTATTTCCAACTTCTGCAGCAAAGTGCCAACATTTGTGAGAATGCTGGCCCCCGAAGGAGCTCTGAATATCCATGAAAAGGCATGGAATGCCTATCCCTACTGCAGAACTGGTGAGTGCGTGGGGAAGGACTCCGAATTGCTGGCTTTTGGGTTTCTTGGGGGCAGGGGTGAGGGTAGGAGGGGATAAGGAAGGAGACAACCAGTGGGGAAGCTGTTTCAGCTCATAGATTTCTGTTCTCTAAGCCTTTTCTGTGGTCAGGGAAAGCAAAGTGCGGTGCTGTGGAGTTGACAGAAATGCCCTTGTCTGATGCGCTGCAAATGAATGGCAGTGGAAGGGAGCAGACCAAGAAAGGGACACCATTCCTTCTAAAGGAACAGATTCACAACACTAGTGAAATGAATGGGTGAGGGATAACTTAAAGTACTCAAGCGCAGCATAGCCTGGTAGGAAGGAAAGAAAGGAAGGTGCAATAGGGGAACAGGGAAGATCTTGATTTTCTCTTGCATTGTGCGGTTTGGTGGGAGTAACGGTGTTGGTTGACTGATGTTTGCTCAGCTGCAGGATCCAAGGGTAGTGGAGTTTGAACAGGTAATGCTGCAGTTGCTCCTGGGTTGAGGCTTGACAGAGGGATCCAGCTCTCATCCAACAAGTGTAGAGTGAATCCATCTGTAAACTGGGGTGAGCGTTTGGAAGCTGGGCAAAAGGGTTGAAACAATATCAGCCTTCTTTCCTGCAGGAGTGTTTGGTGTCTTATTTACCCACTGAAGTTGTCAGCCACGCTGTTTCACCACTACTGCTTTTCTGGCTTTTGTTGCTGTAGGAATTGCAAATTTGACTTTGCCTCCAAACTTACATAGTATTTTTGGCTGATTTGATGCTGTTTGTATCTTTGTGGGATACATTTTCTGTTGTTTGGTAGTGGCACGGTTGCTATGGGAACTGTAAACTTAAAAACTCCAACTGTCCCCAAAACTCGACATGGAACAATTTATTTTTCGACAGTTTACTTAAGAGAATTTTAAATGAAGTGCTTTAGAAGGAGGAAAATGCTTTGCAGCAGGGAAGGATAATGTTACTTCAGTACCTGAAATTACATGTAGTGTTCTGCAAATGGATTTTTTAAATACAGAATTCAGATACTGTCATTATCAACTGCAGAATAAGTTTTAGTGTGTCACATAATTCAAGATGCTGAAACAAGGTTATTTGCAACCTGTCTTTCTCAATTTTAGGCAGTTTTAGTTAAGTTAGCTAGTAAATGTCTCCTTTGTTTCCATGGCAAGTACACTGAACTGGCTTTAAATGGAAATAGTTCCTTCATTAGCTCTTTCAATTGTGGAAACAGATCTAGGTTGATTCCAGTAGGTTTTGCCAGACATAATTCCTAGCTGTATCCTCCTCCTTGTTTTATTCTCCACCGATTTCTGAAATAAAGATATGGAGTTTGCTTGTTTTGCCACTCTTAGCTGCTTATCCTGCAGTTACACACTGCTGACGTTCTATTTAAGTGGAAAAAACGTGATACTGACATCAAGTACAAACCTTTCCAACACTGGGGAAGGAATTTCAAGTTTTAGTATGGTAGAAATTATAACATAACAAAACCAATATCCTCAACTGTAATAAACACCAATATAACATGAGATAGAAACTGCTTTGTTGTGGGGGTTGGAGCAGAAGGCAGGTTTTATGCGGAGGCTGACAAATCTGTTTAGAGAATCTGCCAGCCTGACGTGAATCAAGAAAAGCTCAGAGAAATTGCTGAAACCAGTGTCTTGCTGGTACTGGGCAGGAGGGAGGAACCCATGGATGTGGTGTAGGCTGCCGCGCGCATTCTCATTTTACTCTGGGACATGCTCAGATATTTGTTGTACATGAGAAGGCTTGGATGGCCTCATGTGGATCTTTGTGCAATATAAAATGCCATGTTGGCTTGCAGACCTCTCACTGGAGTCTGAAACTTGAGAGCCAGGGACACCGTAGGAGCTAAACCCAGTTTGACAGCATGGTGGTGGTACTTCTGCCTGTGCCCTCCTGCTCCAAGGTGATATTAGCCTGCTGCTCTCTGGAGCACCGCTTACTTGCGTTATCAGCTATCGCATAGAGCCTTTTAAGTTTGAATATAGCACTATTTTCAGTCAATTGTGCATCATGGTATTTTTTTAATTATATGAGATTATCCTTCTTATACATTCCTGTATCTCCTGAAAAGCTCAATTATTACTTTAATATGCATATTATACACCATTATCAAAGAAGTATTGAAGGTTTAGGGAATTTAAATGCCTGGCTTATAACTTCCTGCAATTCTGCACACTTGTTTGTGCTGTAATATGTTGGTTTTATGTATTTTGAGTGGAAGCTTTGCTTTGCCCCTTCGAGAGTACAAACTGTAAATGAGATTGTCGTTGTATGGATTTACAACTTGTGCAGTAAAAATGAAGTGAGGATTGCCTGATAGCTATAACCGTGGGCTGGTGCCAAGGAGAACAGTGCTCTTGGTTCTCTTCTGCAGACTGACTTAAATATTAATGTTGCTTAAATGTTTTTGGAAAAGCAGTTTGTGTATTCCACTCTTCTGGGTGTCAGCATGAGATGCCTGTGGCCAAATGTCAAGAAATTGAGAAGTTAAAACTGCAGCTGAGGTGTAGGAGTTGCTGCTGTAACGCCTTGAGTGGAGGACATAGTTTGTTGCAAGCTGAGCAGCTAAGTTTTAATGGGCATTTCTAAAGAGATTAATTTGTTTGTTTAATAATGTTTTACGAATGAGGAGTCTTCCCCACAGAGAAGAAATTAGGAAGGTGAAGGAACCTGTTCTAAGGCAGCTGCATAGTCACGGTGCATAGTCATGGAAAAGCAGTTTGTCCTGGGAAGGCTCTGGTTTATAATTACCACTCGTTTATTCAGTATTTTGTACGGCCTAGCAGGAAAAAACTCCTTCTTGCAGAAATAATGAAATGTTCCTTGAGATGATATTCAGCCTTTTAAAAATCAGCCTCAGCTCTGCTTGCTTGTTCTCTCCCTCCACCCCAACACGTCAGTCTAAATAATTAGCCTTCTGTACATCCCTTTTCTGTACATTGAAAAGCAATTTTCAAATCGTCAGGGGTTTAGGGCAGTCCAAGGCCCAGCAGCGGGCAATTAAGGTGGCTGGATGTGTGTGGTAGGTGATAAGGGATGGTGCTGTCTACAGGGAGTCGGAGTGGAAACTCACAGATTGTAATTCACCTCTAAACCAAAATTGCTTCTTAGTAAAGCCTTCTCCAGAACAAACCTGGAGAGTTCAACTCTAGCTTCAGACATCCTTGTTCTTAGAGCAGAATTGCTAACGGGCTCTGATGGCTCAGGTGGAACAGACGCTGGCTGTTACAGGATCTTTAATTGCTTTTCTGTGTTGAATAATTGAGCCTTACTATCCAGGGAGTTCGGTTACCGTGAGCAGTAGAGATGCTGAGGGTCTGGTTACTGCATGCAGGAGCACCGAGGTCTGCGCTGGCCTGAAATCCAGCGTGTGTTTGCTTCAGAGCTGTGGAGAGGTTTCTTATCTGCAAGTTGAGAAAGGATTGGTAAAATGCCGTCAGCTGAACATACTTATTCCATCTTCTCATCCAGCTGGCTGGAGTCCAGGAGGCAGAAGTGGCAGTACATAATTAATTGCTGCTCCTCTGGGTTTCTCCAAGTCTGAGGATTTCCAGAGGAGAAGGGGTGTAGTTAGCTGGTTTTTATCAACCGCTAGGGTTTTTTCCTCAGTAGTATCGGCAGTCCCCTGGGAAGGTGAACTTATCCTTGTTCTGCTGACGGGGAGGAGGGTGATGGCTGCTGTACGTTCTTTTTTCACTAAAGTACTGTATCTCTTTCTTTCCATGTGTTGATTTCTTGGACCAGTTATTACAGTAAGTATTGTTTTTACTGAT
The DNA here is from genome assembly GCF_017976375.1 of Cuculus canorus. Taxonomy (NCBI): domain Eukaryota; kingdom Metazoa; phylum Chordata; class Aves; order Cuculiformes; family Cuculidae; genus Cuculus; species Cuculus canorus. Next base: position 5,589,770 of record NC_071420.1, read on the forward strand.
GATCTATGGAAGCATGTGTAATGTCTGAAATGAAGTGTTCTAGGTATAAAAAGCTCTTTAGCCTAAGCTAAAGGCACTTTAGCTTTTGTCACTGCAACATCATGTAGGTTAAACCCCCTTAGCAGCTGTGGCCCAGCCACCAATGCTTTCTAACCAGGCACAGAGATCTTTCTTCACTGCAGCAACGCTCAGCATTACGCATGGGATGTACCATTGCCTCAATAAACTGATTAAAAAAAAGTTAGCTCATGCCTTTGAGTGATCTGTCTTCTGAATTTGATATTTCCCTTTTACACGCTGAGTGTTTTGCTGGCTTGCTCTTTTGTTTCTGTTCCCTTGACGGAGGATAGCGTTACCTTTGGAAGTCCTTTTCTACTGACAGTAATAATGAGCAATGGAAAGGGTTTTGCTTACTTGGCAGAACTGGGCTTCTTGTCCCTTCCCTTTCCAGTGTCAAAAGCTCTCAACACATCAGTTTAATATTGTTGTTCATTGAAGAGTTGCGTCGAAATATGTACTCAGCGCTAGATCAATAATTGCTTTGAAAAGACAATTTCTGCCTAGTCAACTTATGTTTACCCCCTCTAAACTTTATTTAGAGTGGCAGATACCATCCTTAAAAGAAAAAGCTATTTATAAACTCCAAATGTTTCACTGAACCAATGGAACGTATGTTTTTTTCAGTGAACAGCTTGTGGATTATTCCATCGTACGTATTTAGTGATCAAAAAAAAACCATTGTTTTTTCTCAAAGCAGTGATGTATTTTCAGGTAATTCTGAAGTTCCCTAAGTCAGACCCCAATCAAGTTATAATTCTTTGAGCTGACTTTCCTGCTGCTTATCTAGCTAATAAGAAGACAAGTTATATATCCAAAGAATAACAAGAAGCTTTATTTTGGTGACAGAATGAGTATATGAAGGATGACTTCCTGATCAAAATTGAAACCTGGCATAAATCAGATCTTGGAACGCAAGAGAATGTAAGTACTTGTGTCGTGTATTTTATTCATCTCTTTAATTTCACTATGCTGCTTTCCATGCCAGATTAGAGAATTGCTGTGTGGAACTGTTTATTCACTGTGTCCCCAGCTTTGAAATGCTTATCGCTCTAGATAGGCTGAGACTCCTTCCCATTGGTTTCTCATATACACTGAACAAAATCACCCCGAACACTTGTTCTGTGTGAGCACCTTTGCTCCTTTAGCAGATCTCGTGTTTTTTTACCATGGTGTGTCCTTTCTGTGGGTGGGGAATAGTGGGTGTCTGCATCTCCATCTGGGCTTTTACTTCTTAGAATGGGAGTGTTCTGGGGTTCAATCGGTTACGTTAGTCTGGTGCTCTCACTGCAGGTTCATAAACTGGAGCCAGATGTATGGAAGAATGTAGAAGCTATTTATATAGACATTGCTGATCGGAGTCAAGTGCTTCCCAAGGTACGGTAGGTGGGTAAGAGCTGTCTGGCGTGAGAGGCCTTGTGCTGAGAGAGGGAGAATGTGCAAACTGTGTGCCTGGCTAACAGGACAAATGAGAGGATGGAAAGAGGAGGAGAGGCTTCCCTTACAAGTGTTTAAGCAAGCTAGAGGAGGAGCTCTTCAAAAAGCTGTGTTGAGACTGACTGTAAAATGTTTTGCTTAGCCTTACAGTGCACATAACTGGGTATTCGTGTAGTTCTGCAGCGCTGCAGCTGATGATAATGCTTGAATAACAAGAAATGGCCCTGCCCTTTCCATGCAGGGTTGTTTTGAAACTGTCTCCTTTTTAAAGTGACCCATAGCTTCACAAGTGTATCTTGAAATCACATAGTTAATGGTTTGTTCTAAGAATCACTACAGTTACTGTAAGAAACTAAAGGCTGTTTCTGTACTGGGAAAAAACTCAACTATATAAAAATGGAATTTTGTTTCAGTTTCTCCACTTAGTATTTCTGATGCCCAGAATTTGCTCAACTTTTCCTAATGGTTTTGTCTTCAGTGTTTATTCTTTTTTATATAATGCTGTCCAATTAAAGATGGGAAAAAAAGCAAATTTGAGCAATGTTGTTGTATGAGTTCAAAAGGGGATATAAAGTAGTGGGAACTGCTGCAGTGACAACCAAGCGTTTTCAAGCATCTCTATAACTTCCTGCAAGAGAAGGAAGAACCAAATAGCAGCTCAGAACACCTTCAAATAATTCATCAATTCCAGGACTCCAGAATTCCGTGATACCGAAATAAATAGACTTGTCTCTTGTTGGCAAAAATGCATAGAGTCTAATGGTTCTTATTATAAATTTCAATCTAAGCTGAGATTTATAGCTTTAAAGATAATGGGTGAAAAGGGCAATTATTTTTGCCCCAACCTAATAGTACTTATTTTAGCATTTCTTTCCAGTAAAGATGAATTGGTAGAACATGAGTAGCGTTAGATTCCATAGGTCAGATATTAAACTGTATCTGCAAATACAAACTACTTTGAATTAAATGCTGTCAGAGAGCAAGGAGAATTCGCCTGAGCAGAAGTCTCTGGAAGAAGATGCTACCAATTGATCACCTCTGGCACTAAACTGGTGATGATTTGAATGTTTTCATTTTAATTGAACTGAGGGCAGGAGTAGAGTACACACCCTGGTCTTCATCCAAGATGCAGGAAGAGAATGTTGCAAATTATTTGCTTAACTGATGCCTCTTTGCCGGTGCTGTCAGTTCGACTGTCCCTGTCTCCTAGGGTGCAATATGTGAGCATTGTACTGATACAGTGCTGTGAAAAATACTGAGTAGCACAGCTCCAGAGAGCAGAGCTGTTTTCTGCAGCGGCATTCGGCTCCCAAAGAACAAGTCATTATAGGAAACCTGTCCTGAGGGTTTACAGATCTTCTGGTAGTCTTACCCCAAAGAAGTCCTTACAAAGGTCATATCAGCTTGTTACCACTTCTTCACATAGGTCTAGGACACAGCACAGGGGGCAGAAATATGTTTCCTTGAAGAGTGCATAACCTAATATTGAAGTCTGAAAACAGTAGCTCTTGAGAAGGCAGTTAAGAGGTTAGTCCTTGCCCACCAGAAAAATAAATCCTTTGTGACAGTGAGCAGCTGGGTAGCAGTAGGATAATTTACGTTTAATCTTGTGTGTCTGTCCAATAGGATTACAAAGCAGAGGAAGATCCAGCAAAATTCAAATCTGTCAAGACTGGACGTGGGCCTCTAGGTCCCAACTGGAAGGTGTGTATTGCCCAAGTTCAGGAACTGTATCATCTTGCTTGACTGAAGTGTACGGTGTGGAGCTTGGAGCCACAGATATGGATAAAACATCGGATTCGCTTCTGTAGAAGGAAATGCAGAACTTGGCCAGTCTATCGGGAAGTTAAAGGAAATGGGAAAGTTTGGTACAAACAGAATGAGTTCTATGAAATCGTCAGAGCTGGCTGGTGTAAAGTCCAAAGGCTCACCCAAGAGAATTCAAAGACGAAATAGCTGAGTTGTTAGCAGCAGTGTTTAACCTTTCACTTAAATCCTTGGAATCTGAAGACTCTAGAATTGCAAATACGATAGCAATCTTTAAAAGGGACCCTGAATGAGATCTGGGGAGCTACAGGTGTGCAAGTCTGATTTCTAGCAGTCAGACTTAGAATGTGGGGCTGATATGATCCACTTGGGAAGAGTGGGTATGGCTCCTGCTAAAGGAAGTAGGGATGTCACTTTACAGACCTTGTGGAGTTTTCCTTAAGGCTTGATAATTATGTGGATGGCTCAGATGATTATTTCCAAAATGTTTTAGATAGCAACTATCTAAACTATTTAGATAGTCAAAAGGCTTTTAAGGAAACCAAGTAGGCATGACACGACAGTGAAGATACTGAAAGACATAAATTTAATGGAAGAAAAAATGGAGATCAGAGGAGAGGAAGGAATAGTCCATTCTCAAAATGCAGGGAAGCCCACCCGGGGAGGAAACTAAGGTTCTGTTTTCATCATGGTCGTAAATACCCTGGTAAAGGAGTGAGTAGAAGTGTGACAGAACTTGTCAATAGAGGGTAGGCAAGGTGTAAGGATGCCAGATGATTGTGAGGAATTGTGGAAAGACTTCATAATTATGACTGAAGGAGCTGCTTTTCTGGAGACATTTGACCTGAGTCCTGATGTGAATATTTTTGTGTCTTTGCAGAAGGACCTGGGGAAACAGACAGATTGTCCATACATGTGTGCTTACAAACTGGTAACGGTCAAGTTCAAGTGGTGGGGTCTGCAAAATAAAGTTGAGAACTTTATACAGAAGGTAAGTGAGCTCTTTGATGGGGAGAGATGTGGAAATGAGATGTATTTCATCTCTCATCTGCCTTAGCTGCTTCTAGTAGTGTGTCCTGTCTAGAGATATTAACTTGAAACCTGGTCCTGTCACCTCAAGCAATACAGTCAAGGCCTCTACCTGATGTACTGCAATCTGGATTCGATTTGCTGCTAATCCAAGGGCGGAGCTGGCTGATAGTTCTGTGAATTGGCTCTTGGAACTGTTTTCCCTCTAATGTATGAAGGCAAACAGCCTGTTTTGCTTTGTTATAATAGATCAGCCTGAGAACTGCAGTCATTCTGTAGTTGATTTGAGAGTAATGAGATGACGCAGGTATACTAGGGTTATTCTGGTCAGGGGCAAGACGTTTTTATGGGGAGATAGTTACAGTTATCTGATCCTAATCAGCTGAGGGTCTTTTTGCCAAGTCCTAGAGCTCTAGTCATGGTTTATTCTCCTTAAAAACCTGTGTTGAAAAAATAAGCAGGTGCTGGGAAACTTAATGAACTTAAACCATGAGTAATTGGTACCCTGAGAAAAGCTTTTTACAGAGTACATAACCCATGAATTGCAGCAAGATGCTAGACCTTGGAATCAGTACTTGCAACTTTTCAGGTAATGCCATGTTCATAAAATGCCTATAACTTCAGGTCATGGAGACTTCTCAGTGGTTAATATCGATAAACTGCAGCACTGCCTCTGCAAAAGGAATTCTTTAAGGGGGAAAGGCTGTGCTGCTGCAGGATTTCAAGTACCTGCACCAAAAGCGCCAAGCAAAACAGTCTCGAATCCCCTTCTCTTTATGAGAGTCTCTTCAGCTACACATTTGTGTCAAAGTAGCTGCTTTTGATGGGAGCGAGTTATCAGATCTGAAACCATAATTGGTAAATCTGAAATTTCCTTCCTAAATGAGAACTTTCTAAGAGGCATTGTGTACCTCTGTCTAATGTAATGGTTTTGTCTCGCTTATCTCCTGTAAGATGGAAATAAATTGCTCCTGACTTGAAGTAGCTTGTGCACCTCAGTTACCTCCGTTGAAAGGTTTTTCAGCTGTGGGAAACAAACTTGGGCTTTTTTTTTTTAGGTCACTGCAAAATTAAAAAGCAAGATAGGTGCACGCCAACCCTTTACACTCACTAACTTCATACTTTTATTCTGTTTCTCCTTTTTTCTGCACCTTCAGGCCAGCTGTCATGTTCTTGGTAAACCCAACCTGGAGCACTTTATTCAGTCAGAACAATGCTGTCAAATCAAAGGAAATTACTAAAGCATTCGCTAATTCTTTCAATACACTGTGCGGGCTGCTGTCTAGGCTTGTCAAAAATGCATTTCTCTGGGGACTCACGGCTCTAGATATTCAGTTAAAAGAATACAAATTATCTGGCTCCAGTTTCCAATTGTGGCAGCTACATAGAAAGGTGGGCGAGGGAGCTGGTTCCTCAGTGTACACGCCTCTGAAAATGGTGTGATCTGGTTAGATCCCTGTTAATTGCCTGATGAGTAAGCTTGCTTGTGTGTTTTATTCCTCCTCCTCTTGCAGCAAGAAAAGCGTCTCTTCACAAACTTCCATCGGCAGCTCTTTTGCTGGCTTGATAAGTGGGTTGATCTGACCATGGAGGACATTCGTCGGATGGAGGAGGAGACCAAGAGGCAGCTGGATGAGGTCAGTGGAAAAGCAGGGCAGGTGTGGGTTGTGTGAGAAACTGTTTCCAGGCAGTACAGCAGAGACAGGACAGACTGCTGCCTTGTCATAGCAGAGTGCGTGTTGTCCTCCTGCTATTTAGGTCATGCTGCCTGTGGTTTGCTTGATTGGCTATGACTCCATTGTGCTGGCATCTCCTTCTAATCATTATGGACTGAGCCAATAAATGTATTGAACCACAGGTAATGAGGGTATGAGTGCAGTGATTCATTTACTGCTGGAATATCTTCTATTAGCCTTTACACAAAGTTGAATGGTCTTTTTTTTGTCCTTGTCACTTTCCGAAAAACCAGTTCAGTAAAAGGATTTTTAGCTCTAAGTATTATAAGCAGGCAGTGAGTGTACGTAACAGAGTAAGAAACATGAGTTTGGTAATAAAGAGCATGTTGTCCCATGAGCTGAGTCCTGCATTACACCCTTCTCTTCCTTCACGCCTGAGAATATTTCATTTTAGTTTCATGTATGCTCTGCTCTTTGGATAAAGGTTCCAGCTCCCTAGGAGGCCTGCAGCTTAACCGAAAAAGGTGCCTGCGTATGCCTATCCACAAACACTGGTTTGGGATGCTCAGATATAACCAGTGTCTTTCATAAAGGAGGTAGCTTAAGGTGTTCCATACTGATAAACTTTGAGGTTACATCTTATGACAATCAGTACTTCAATCATGTTTCCTCTTTCAGATGAGAGAAAAAGATCCAGTGAAAGGAATGACGGCTGCAGATGACTAATATGACTTCTTCCTCATGCACTGTAGGTATCGAGAGAGTTTGACAAAACTCTGTGTTGCTCTATCTAGCATAAAAAATACATTTGTGTGGAGATGATCCTGCTCATAGCTTCTGGCAGGCAAATCTATGGTGTTCATTGCTTTTGTAGCAAACCTGTTTCACTGACAGGTTGATGAGTGAGTTTGTTGTCTTGTTTCAGGGCTATTCTAAAGAAATGTCTGAGTGAAAAGTGTAAGAGAAATGTGTTAGAACATATTGTGGACTTTACTGCTATTCTTGTTCCTGTAATGCGTGTGGTACTCCATGGCTTGCAGAGAAACTTCTGTCAGTCTGAAAGAATAAGTTGGACCTGCAAACACTTGGAATACATTCAGAAATTGAAAAATCCTTGCGAATATGCCTGGAATGTATTTCTCGCACTGTTTGTTAGCAGTACTTACCAGCGGGCCAAGGCCTCGAGCAACACTTGTGCAGCGTGGGAGAAGCAGCAATGACAATTTTAAAGTTTTTGAACTGGAGCACCTCTGCTGTGAGCACAGGCTGAGAGTTGGGGTTGTTCAGCCTGGAGAAGAGAAGGCTCCGGGAGACCTTAGGCAGCTTCCAGTACTGAAAGGGAGTCCAGGAAGGCTGGGAGGGGACTCTTTACAAGGGCATGGAATGATAGGATGAGGAAGAATGGCTTTAAATTGGAAGAGGGAAGATTTAGATTAGACGTAAGGAAGAAATTCTTCATGATGAGGGTGGGGAGGCCCTGGCCCAGGCTGCCCCATCCCAGGAGGTGTTGAAGGCCGGGTTGGATGGGGCTTGGAGCAACTAGATCCAGTGGAAAGTGTCCCTGCCCATGGCATGAAGTGGAACTGGATGGGCTTTGAGGTCCTTTCCAAACCCAAACCACTCTTATGATTTCGTACATGGGAAGAACAGGGTGGGGCAGAACCACAGCCTTACCGAGGGCTGACTGTTCACCTCTGCTGGTGAGCGGAGAAGGTGAGGGAATGTCTGAAGAGGAGTTTTCTGATAAGATACATTTTAATCTTCTATTGCAACTTAAACTTTTATAGTTTCCTTTTCATTCGGGTTTACTCTAGTTCATAGAGAAATGAGTTGGTGATCTTCTCAATTGTATTGTAGCCTCTTGACTTGTTGGATTGTTTAAATTGCGATTTCTGTCATTTTTAGACTGTGTTGGCAATTCTGCTCTGGGTTAGTGCTGACATAGAATGATGTGGTGGTGCATTGCCATTGTCTGCACTGGGACAGCCTGTCTCGCGTTTGCTTTCTGAAGCCTCAGTCTGACACTTCTTCTGGCACGCTGCTGTTGCAAAGTGAATCTAAAATGTTCTGTTGTCTCTATTTTAGTTTGCAAGACAGTCAACGGGAAGGCCTGGGGAATCCACACTCTTGACTGACGGACCATCTCCGGATCAAGCCTTTCTATATCCAATCGGCAGGCGATTTTAAACCTCCCATAGCTAATTCTAGATGCCCCTTAATATTGTGAGCAAATAGACCGTCTGGTACTAAGCACTCCAACGTTAGCACGTACGAGAAGGAGGTAGCTCCTCGGAGACGTGTGACTTAGAGATTGCTGTACTTACCACTCCTCCCTCCATTTTTTTCATTGTGTTCAGACCAATTTCCATGTGGCCCTGTTTGATTTCCAAGTGACATTTTTAGCTCAAATAGTCTGGTGATGTGGTGACTTAGATTTTTTTTTGTTGTTTCTTTATTTTTTTTTTCAAAATGGGATAAACTGCCACCTTTGTTCCTGCCCAGCCCTTCACCATGCTTTCTATGTCTGTTTGGAGAGGGAAACTGTCAGTATTTTAGAGTGCAAAACTATTCCACAAAATGCTATGCTCTGACCCTTGCTGCCAGGGTATGAAATTTAATGGCATGTAATCTGAATACGTAATCAGGAGTAGCCAGATATAGTTCTTAGTCTGCGAAGAATCGTGATATGTGGCTTCTGCACGGCATTACTTTGTTCTGTCTTAGCCCCCAGGAATTAAAGACTACACAGAAGCTGCATTCAGCGTCCCTACGCTGGGCCTTCAGCACATAACTGTTGAGTTTCAGTTCAGCGGTACATGGTCCCGCTGGTGCCGGTGGCTATGCTGTCCCTCAGCTCAGTGTGTCGGTCTACAAAACCATTATGAAAAGCTGCTTGACACATGTCGCAACTTCCTGGATCTTTATGTGCTAAGGCTTCCCGTCACTCACAAAACTAAACATTATCTTGATTAATAATAACGGGATTCTCCCTGGACCAATCGGGATGTAGCAAAAGCTGGTGTACAAGCGAAGTCTTGGCATCTGGTTACCTCCAGGTGCCTGGGTTGGCGGTTCTGCTGAGCAATAATATCCTTCCCATTGCAAGACTGACTAAAATATCTCCTTTTGTGCTATAAAAAAAGCAACTTATAAAGATGCACAGTCATTTTCTAGGCTATCTGTCAATTATTATAAATTACAAAGGATGCTGTAAAGAACTCTGGTTATTTAACGAACTCAAATACTTACTGTAACTATCCATATGTTGATATCAGCTTTAGACAATCAAATAAGCAGAATAGAATCAAAGAAATGCTGCTTTATTAAATACATATGAGAAAAAAACAATTCCTTTGCTTATGCCTAAGGCCCAACGTTTGATTTTTCTCTTTTTTTCCCTGGTAGTAATCCATTTCTTTTCCACCACTGTATTTGCCGGCACTAACACGGAGTACTGAATGCCAAACACAGTCGTGGGGGTATCGCCACTTCAAGGAGTCTTTGGCATTCCATAATACATCCGACTCCTCCAGCCCCTCGCATACCTGCGAGCAGGAGATCCTGAAGCAATCCCATGCCATGCTGAACAAGCGTGCGCTGGGATCCCAACTGTGTTCAGGGCGAGGGAAGATGGTGCATGCTCTGGAGGGAGAGGATGGCGTTTGGTTTCTGGGGAGGGGGCAGTTTATCCCTTTATTTTTAGTTTGTTATTTTGCCTTACTCATGTCGAAGTGCAATAAGCTCTGAATTGTACCAGTAACTCTGGCAGGCTCTTCTCAGTGACCTCAGACGGTTTGGTGGGGTGGGGTTTGAGGGATTTTTAGCAATCTCACCAGGCAGAAGTGAAACAAATTTATTGTAAAATAGGCAAAGAAACTGAATTTTAATCTGCGAGGCTATTTGGGACCAGGATGTTTTGTGGCATCTTCTATAGCTGTTCAAGAAGTATTCTAGGAGCGTAGGCCCCACTTAGAGTCCTTTCAGTTTAAAGTATTTTTAACCGAGAATTGATGCACTGACTTCCGTTCCTGTTTGTTGGTTACGTCCTGAGGGATTCTTACACTTGAGGACAACCTGAGAACACACATAGCACACTTGTTCCTTCGGTTTGTGTTACCCAAGAGGCTTTCTATCCGATGACACTAATCGCTATGGAAGCAGATTGTAACATTCCACCATGCAATCCTTTTTTGATCCTCTGATTTCAGAGTAAGAGCTTTTACACAAAGCTTTCCTGATTAGTGGAAAAACTGGGGAGGGAGGGAGGAATGCAGGAACTCCAACCTGAATCCTCCCCCCACAGCTCCTTGCTTTCTTTCCTTCAGATGTAATCCAGAGTGAAAGCATCCCTCAGCTTTGGGATAGACAAATCCTGTAACACCCTTCCAGTCGCGATGCTTGGTTCCCGCTAGCAAGCGTAGCAAAGAGCGCGCGGATTACCCTGCTGTATCTCATCAGCTTTGGCGAGACCCCCGACCCTGCCGGCTGCAGAGGGGTCACCGCTGGCTCTTGGTCCACGGTTGGGCCGTGACACCCTCCCTGCTCCGCACTGGGTGGGTTTCAGAGGTCCGGCGGCAGGTATCCCCCGCAGCGCGGGCCAGGCGGGGTGCTGGCCCCCCCACTCCTGCACCCCTCCGGGTTCGTCCCCGCTGGGCACCCCGACTCCTCCTGATGGGTTCATCGTGCTCCCCCCTTCGGCGACACACACTTTGTAGAATGGGTTAGATTATCTTGTTGTTTCTTTAAATGTGAGTTTGTGCCTTTTTTTGTCTCCTAAAATCTTCCAATACAGGCATATTGGAAATGGAATCTAATAAAATCCTAGACAGAGCCTGATGCCTCTGCCTTCTCCTTTAGGGGGGTGCTGGTGGGAAGGGATGGGGGGGTATGGGAAGGGTGTCCATCTGTCTGTCTGTGTGTCTGTCTGTGTCTCTTTCTCTGCGTATTTCTTGTCTATTTGTCTGTGTGTCTTTCTGTCTGTGTGTCTCAGTCTCTCTGTGGGTCTGTGTTTGTGGGTGTCTGTTTCTTCTGTCTGTCGGTCTCTGTCTGTCTGTCCTCTCTGTGTGCCTTTGTCTGTCTGTCTCTTTCTCTATCTGTCTCTTTGTCTCTCTCTCTTTCTATTTATCTCTCTGTTTCTCTCTCTGTGTTTCTCTGTCTCTGTGTCTCTGTTTCTCTTTCTCTCTCTGTCTCTCTGTTTCTCTGTCTCTCTCTCTCTGTTTCTCTCTCTGTCTCTGTCTTTTTATCTCTTTCTCTCTCTGTCTCTCTGTTTCTCTCTCTCTGTTTCTCTGTCTCTTTGTCTCTCTCTGTCTCTCTGTCTCTCTCTGTCTGTTTCTCCGTCTCTCTCTCTGTTTCTCTGTTTCTGTCTTTCTGTCTCTCTCTGTCTTTCTGTCTCTGTCTGTCTGTCTCTCTCTGTTTCTGTCTCTCTGTTTCTGTTTCTCTCTGTGTCTCTTTCTCTCTTTCTCTGTCTTTCTCTGTCTCTCTCTGTTTCTCTCTGTTTCTCTGTCTCTTTGTCTCTCTCTGTTTCTCTGTCTCTTTGTCTCTCTCTGTCTCTCTCTCTGTTTCTCTATCTCTCTCTCTCTGTCTCTCTGTTTCTCTGTCTCTCCGTTTCTCTGTCTGTCTGGGTGCAGCCCGGTCCTCCTCCCGCCTGGCGGCGCTCTCCCGCCTCCCTTTCAATCCCTCTCCCCGTCTCTCTGCCCCTCTTCCCGCCCTCCCCGCGGGCCAACGGGCGCCGCTCCCCGCCGGGCGCTGAGGCCGCAGTGCCCGCTGGGCCGGGCCGGGCCGGGCGATGGAGCTCAGGTGAGCGGCGGGAGCGGGGCGGGGGCAGCGCCCGGGGCCTCGCTGTGTGCGGCTCTGCCGGCGGCACTGCCCCTCGCCTGACAGCTACGGTGTTTTCTACCTTTCCAGCTCTGGTTTTTGCCTTTCCAGCTCCGGTCCTACCTCGGTGCTCTCGTTTCTACCTTCCCAGCTCTAGTTTTGCCCTGGTGCTCTGCTTTTTGCCTCTTCAGCTCCGGTTTCTGCCTTGTGTGCTCTGTTTTTTACCTGTTCGGCTCCGTTTTTTACCTTTTCAGCTCTGTTTTTACCTCGGTGTTTTGGTTTCTACCTTTTCAGCTCCAATTTCTACTTTGTGTACTCTGTTTTTTACCTTTTCAGCACTGCCTTTTACATTTTCAGCTCTGGCCTCTACCTTGGTGCTCTGGTTTTACTTTTCCAGCTCTGTTTTTTACCTTTCTGAGCTCTGGTTTCTGCATTGTGTGCTCTGCTTTTTACCTCTTCAGCTCTGTTTTTACCTCGGTGCTCAAGTTTTTGCCTTTTCAGCTCCAGTTTCTACTTTGTGTACTCTGTTTTTTACCTTTTCAGCTCTGGCTTCTACCTTGGTGCTCTGGTTTTCACTTTTCCAGCTCTAGTTTTTACCTTTTCAGCTCTGGTTTCTACTTTGTCTGCTCTGCTTTTTACCTTTTCGGCTCTGGTGTTTTACCTCAGTGCTCTGTTTTCTCCCTTTCCAGTTCTGGTGCTGGGCTGCACCAGCGGGTTCTGCTCACCCCGGAATGGGCTCAGAGGGGAGCTGAGAGGCTGGCAGTGATGGGAGAGTTAAAAACAGAAAAACAACAAATGCTAACGATTGCTCAAAGATCTTAAAAGTCATCTTAACCCAGTGGGTTTGTTCAGGCTGGAGAAGAGAGAGTTCCCTGGACTGAGAGCGGCCCCAGGAAAGCTGGTGAGGGGCTCTTGATCATGGAGCACAGGGATAGGATGAGGGGGAATGGTTTTCAGCTGAAAGAGGGGAGATTAGATGAGATCTTAGGAAGAAATGTTTTCCTGTGAGGGTGGGGAGGCCCTGGCCCAGGTTGCACAGAGCAGAGGTGGCTGCCCCATCCCTGGAGGTGTTGAAGGCCAGGTTAGATGGGGCTTGGATCCAGTGGGAGATGCCCCTGCCCATGGCAGGGGGTGGAACTGGATGGGCTTTGAGGTCCCTTCCATCCAAACCTTTCCATGTCCTCCCTCACTGGGGAATGCCATCTGCAGCATCAGCTGAGAACTGGTATCACGCTGATCTCACCTCCATCCTGTGGACAGTGGCTGCACAGCGTTGGGAAGCAGCTGGGGGCATCAGCAGACCTTTGAGAATGCATAATACTCTAGGTTATTTACTTTGCAGATGCATGTGCATTCCTTACTGTTGAGTTTTTCCTGCAGACCCAGCCATAACCTGCAGTGAAACTGAGTTATTAAGGATATTCTGGAAGTCTTGGCAGTATTTTTGCCTTTGGTGTGAGTTCTAGCACTGCACTGTGGATACTGGGCACTTTGAAGAATTTAATTTCTGTCAGCAATGACTGATGACTTCAATATTATTTCACTTTTGTTTAATCAGGTAATTGTCTTACAAAATTAGTAACTGGAGAGAGTTCCCAAGTGACAGATTTCCGGTGGTACAATTGGATCAGCAGCAAACCTTCCCTTTTTTTACCCCTAGAAATTTGTATTAGAATAGCTTTTGGCTGACTTTAGCGTAGTCTCACAAAGAGGGTCAGTGAGAGAAATTATGGCTCATTGAATTAGTCTGGATGCAAGGTCACTTTCCAGATCTTCCACGTACAGCGTGTGTCACCTTGAGCAGGCAGTGGATTGGGGTATAAAAACATGGTCCTAAGAATTGGCCTGTTGGTGGAATTCACTATTTGTCTGTCAGTGTTTATAGAGCTCTTATAGGAACCTGAGATGGATGGAAAATCAACAGTTTGTTATTTTTTAAGTCTGTCTGATGTGTAACAAGACTGGCAGGAAAGTGAATCCCTTTTTAGAACCTCTGGTATTGATAGAAAAATAATAGGTGACTCCTGTGGCAAGTGAATGTTTCTGGCAGTGCTTGAGAAAAGCAGTTGTTCTGCTTGGTTTTGGCCAGAATTGTGCGTTTGTGTGTTTGGGAGCTGGAGATTATATTTCTGCTCGCCTAGGGATGGAGGCACATGATCGATTCAAATCAACAATAAATTCTTTTAAATCATGAGCTTATAGAATTAGCCACGTTAAATCTATTATGAAGAAACAATTCACTGTGCGAGGTAGGATGTGACTACGGCTTTTGTAACAACCCCGTGAGCGTGCTGGTAACGCTACAGGTTTTTTTAGCGTTGCTGCATCGACATTTGTCCTTTGGTGTTAGAAACGATGCTGAATGTCACCAGAGTGAAAACTTGATCCAATAGACCCTTATCAACCTTTCTTTTATGCTTAGGCTTTTAATGGGCTAGTCCTTTAGAGCTAGTGGTTATGCTTTTCTTTTGAGCAAATGGCATCCCTCGGTAGCGAAGACGCCTTTCAAGATTCGGCAGCCCTCTCCTTCAACGATTTAGAGAGCCTGCACAACCTCCGCAGCCGGTCTGCAAGTTTCAGCAGCACAGGCTCCAGCGGCCGCGTGCAGCTCCGCCAGCGCGTAGCCCAGCTTATGGCTTGCGTAGAGGACATCAGTTCGGATGATGAGATCCATGAAGAAGTGTCTCGCACTCTAGATGAAGCTTTCCTTATCTGGGGGAAAAAGCTGAAGGATAAGTGGCAAGAATTCAGGTTTTGTTCCCTCTAGTTGATTGGTTTTGTATTTGTTTTGGGTTTTTTTTTAATGCTAGTTAATAAATAGATTGATGATTGATGAAAAGCGACAGAAAATCTTTGTTTTCCGTGGAGTAATTAGATGCTTTTAGGGTAACCTGTTCACATTTCAAGTTTATCATTGGTTTTGTGTGATTTCTTTGTTCGTAGACTACACGTGGTTACCTGGAATGTGGGCACAGCTTCTCCACCTCCTGATGTCACTAGTTTGCTTCATCTGGATTCACCCGGCCCAGCTATGGATATGTATGTTATAGGGTAAGTATAAATTAAAGAACTCGCTTTGTAAGGTTATTGCAAAACTGCATTTGCTGTTTTGGGAGGAGTGTGCCTTATGGGTTGTTGCCTGGGGCTGGTTTAGTATCATCGCTAACAGAAGGTGAAAACCAGAGTTGGTGACTTAGCGTAGAGATGATTTATAGGAGGAGAATCTTCTCTCCTTTCTGCTGTTATTTTGTGACAAAATACAGAACGTCTTTTTTTTCTAACCACACAAAAAGCTTTTGGCTGCTGTTTTCTCTGTTGACATGCAGAGGCATATTCATTTTGGTATGAAAGTTATCCAAAATCCAGCACATTTTAAAGGAATTAGCGTAGGCTGCTTGGGTATGATCTGCCGTCTTGTGTTCTGAACTTTCTTGACGTTTCAAGGGCCCGGCAGTGAGGTTGTTTGTGGTGACATGTCTTGAGTCCAGCGTTGTCTTAAACTCTGTCTTCAGATGCGCATAAATTCCTTTAACTTTGCTTTTCCCAGTGTTAGATGTGTTAGACCTGTGGGTGGGATAAACTGCTTGTAAGTGAGAAACTGCACAGCCAGAAATGTCTGATTTACGCTGTTAGGATGCTGTGCTCTGTGTTCTGAAAAGGTTATGTGAATCCTATCAGAGCCAATGATACAGCATGAGTAATCTCGATGTATTCAGCTTGCAGGAGGTGAACTCAAGAATCACAAATTTTCTGTCTGACTTGGCATTCGATGATCCATGGAGCATTTTTTTCATGAGTGTGTTGTCTCCCTTGGGATATATGAAGGTAAGTGTTTACATCTCTTTGTGTGTCACAGCACTGGAGGAAAATGTCTTCCTCAGCTCCTCTCAGATTTTATTTTTGTCCTTAGACTCTCCACAAAAGATAAATTATATTTTTTTTTGTCCTCGGACTCTCCACAAAAGATAAATTATGGAGTTTCTTGCAGGTGTCAGTAACTTCCATAGGTACAGTCCATAGTGGCCTTCCAGTACCTGAAGGGGGCCTACAGGAAAGCCGGAGAGGGACATTTTAGAAGGGCACGGAGTGACAGGATGAGGGGGAATGGCTTTAAACTGGGAAGATTTAGATTAGACATTAGGAAGAAATTCTTCACAATGAGGGTGGGAAGGCCCTGGCCCAGGTTGCCCAGGGAAATTGTGGCTGCCCCATCCCTGGAGGCATTCAAGGCAGATGGATGGGGCTTGGAGCAGCCTGATCCCTGAGCAGGGGATGAAACTGGATGGGCTTTAAGGTCCCTTCCAACCCAAATCATTCTGTGTTTCTATGATTCTATATATATTTTTCTGAGGACTTTATTTTTGATTGAAGACCTAGAACGTTGTCTGGTAGGTTAATCAAGAAAGATTTCTTGTAATATTTGAGGCATAAGATCAGCTAAAGTATCAGCTATTTTAGTAGTGAAAACAACAAACACAGGAGGATATGCTGCATTCCTCTAATAAAGAGATATTGAAAGCCTATTGAATACTGTATTTGTTTTCTAAATCAAGCATTATTTCCGGGTGATTTTGCTGAGATGATTGTATTACTGCATGCTAATCAGACTCAGTAGTTGTGCCATGCTTTTAATTGTAATTAAGCAAAACAAAGGACCCATTGGGAATTATAAAAAGGGGAAAAAAAATATTTCATCCTAGTGTAAGTCATTGCCGATAAACATTCCAAATCTGGCCGTGGGCTGGCATGCAGGCCCTGCATACAGACAATCAAAAAGAATTCCTAGTGGTATGCATGGCTGATTTTGAATTCCAATTTACAAATCTGGCACTTTGGATGCACTAATGAATGGATGCTGCCACCTAATGGCTTCCAGCAGGACTTGATGAGCTCCATTAATAAGGGGACTGTGAGGCCAGGTCAAAATCAAAGCAGGCAGTGAGGAGGGTATGCTGGATCTTAGCTGGGAGGCCGCGGAAGAGAGGCAGCTCTTAGAGAGGAAGAGTTACCCCTTCTTTACTGACCTGTGACAAGTGAGGTAACTGTCCCTTCAATGACAGAGTCTCTGAGTGTTAGGTTGGTTTGCAGTCAGGCAGTTCTTTCACCAGAAGCAGAACCTCTGTGAAAGGCCTTCTGTTGATTTGATGCCATTTGCTGGTTGGACTGGTACTGGTTCCACCAGAGGAGGCATCCGCTGTGTTCAACACCTACCAAGAAGAGGTTTCCTGCGGATCTGGGGCCAGCTCACAGCAGAATGAAATGTAGCAAATAACAAACGAATTTGGTCTCTACCGCATGGAAACGTGTCTGTGTTTATTGTGTCATGGTATTGAAGCCAAGCTTGGCAAGGGAGTTGCATGATTCTGCTGTGTCGTTCTTTACCTAAAGCTCCTTTGAAGTAGACCCAAGGAATTCTGAATACCTCCCTGGGAATGACCATGCCTTCTTTTATATCTCTTCCAGCTCTCCTCCATTCGCATGCAGGGGTTACTGCTTCTGATCTTTGTGAAACACGTCCACCTTCCTTTCATACGAGACATCCATACCCACTACACACGCACAGGCCTCTACGGATACTGGGTAAGGAGGTATCGGAGACCGGATTGCTTTGGTTACTTATGCTTACGGTGGTGTGTGTTTAGCCCACCTGCCCTGAGGGGTTGTGCTTGGTAAATGCTCAGGCTGTTGAGAATGGATCTGAGTCAGGAGAATACCCAGATCCGTCCTCAGCCACCCTACTGCCCACCAACTCTTTAAAGTAGGTATAGATGGGATGCCAGAGCAGTGCCCACAGGATGATGGTTGAGAGTGGGAAACAAGACTGTAATTGTACCAGTTCATTAGCTGATAACAAGGAAGAAGTTGTATTCATTTAAATGCAAATAGCAAGATTTCAGAATTTCTAAGTGATATTAATAGTCAGGTGTGCAGGCGTTGGCTGTAGTTCGAGTGAACGTTGTTAACCTTCCATCCCAGGGCAACAAAGGAGGAGTCACTGTGCGCCTGTCGCTCTACGGTCACACCATCTGTTTCATGAACTGCCACTTGCCGGCTCACATGGAGAACACAGAGCAGCGACTGGATGACTTTGAGAAAATTTTGGAAATGCAGTTTGAAGGAGAGAATATTCCGAGTACCTTGGATCATGAGTGAGTTGTTCACGGCCTGTTCTGTCTGTATTGGTTTTATCTGTTATAAACTAATGCACTGAAGAGTTTGGGGTGTGGAGTTTGCAGCCATTGTTGTTATTTAAAGGTCTTTTCAGCCTTGACTCTGAGTCCTGGGGGGAAAAGGTAGCCAGAAAGATTGAGCTCTGCTTTGCAAGACTGTTCTCTTCCTGTCTTAAATTACATGACATTTGTCAGCGTATGTACTGCACACGTGATGGGCTCGAGAGCTTTAGAAGTTAAAGCCCCTTTATACCAAAAATTTAAACCAAATGAAACCTGATTTAGGCCAATAATCGAGCTCCTGTTCCTTAATTGTGCAGCAATTATTTGTATGATTCATTGTTTTCACACGCAGGAGTCTAAAGCTGGCAATAGAACTGTTTAAAACAGGGTCGAGAAGCATATTTTAGGTTGGATTTGTTTGGTTGTTTTTTTAATAGCCAGGACAGATACATCCAAAATGGATATGTGATACAGTTTAATTGTTAATGAGTTAATTAAACTAAAAAGAATGCATCATGACACATGATTTTCAAAATCATTGCTTCTCCTACCTTAGTAGAAGCATTTGATACGTCAGTGTAATGTGTTTCATTGTCTCGGTGATGTGCATGGGCATATTCCAAACCACCTACTGGCGTCTTCTGAGAAGAAATCACAGATGGCATTGAAATAAAAGTTTTGTCTCTATAAGGTCAAGTTTGGGGTACAAATGTTAAAAGTAGAGATGTTCAGAAAGAATTTAATTTACTGGGAAAGTCAGCTTTCCTTTTGTTTAAACACTGCTGATCTCACGCTCCAGTGCTTCCTAATAACAACTTTCTTTCCTGAGAACTACAGAACGCCCAGGATGTATCCGTGCTTTCCAAAGCAGAGCCTGAGTCAGTGGATTAACACAACCTACTGGTCTATAAGTCATGAATTTTGTGAATAATTTTACCTACTGTTAAAATTTAGTTCTAACTCCTTCTCTAATAGAGATGGAAGTCATTAGGAGACTTCGGGTAAGTTAATACCTCGGCAGTAATGAGCAAGTGTCAGGAATGCAAGGGACTTAATTTGCTATTTCAGTTCCTTTAGATTTTTCATTTAGCCGCACGATGGTTATCCCTGTGTGAGCTTATCTGTAACTACGTAATATGTGTGTTTAAGCTGTTTCGATTAAATAATATAAGTGATTAGAGCACCTAATTAGTGCAATGGCTTATAGTCTATTGAATTCTTCCCTTGTGATCATGAATTCCTATAAATGTTCTTTGTTTTTTTACTTTTCTTTTTTGTTTCAGTGTTCTTTTCTGGTTTGGAGATCTAAACTTCCGGATAGCGGATTATGGCATACATTTTGTGCGGGAATCAATAAATAACAAGCGTTACAGTCTGCTGTGGGAAAAGGACCAGGTGTGTTGTCTTCTTCTGTTCAGTGGGGGCGGTTGGTTTGTTTGTTTTAATACCTGCAAACACAATGTGGTAGTTAACGTTACCTCTCTAGTTTCTAATTTCTCTTAAAGAACATCAATCCAAAATAATTATGATGTGGAACAGACCGAGCTGTTTGCTCTCTCATAAGCTGCAATTAATTGCAAACCTGCTTTTGTTTAAGTTTCTTACTTATTTGCAGTGCTCGACTTTGACTGAGGCTTTCTTTGACCTTTGTGGTTTGTGACTCGTTCCTCACCTTAATTTCTTCTCTTTTTTTCTTCTCCAAGAATTAATTTAGAGAAGTTTTTTTCTGGAATTCGAGTAGAAATGCTACAAAACTTTTAAACACATCATCTCAGGAGTTCTGGCAGTAACAGAGAGAGACTTCTGAATTCACCTTTCCAAATAAATTCTTCCTGGAAGATGCTTTTTTGGCCCCTTTTCCAATTGCCCTTTAAGCTTTGATTTTTAAGCATAATCTCTAAAAGTTACTTTTTCTTTCTACAGTTAAATATGGCAAAAAAGAAGGAGGCGTTTCTTCAGGATTTCATAGAGGGCCCTCTGCAATTTAAACCCACCTACAAGTTTGACCTTTATTCGGATGTATATGATACAAGGTAAAAACGTAATGAGCTGATTTTAGATGTGGAATATTAGAGTGAATGTGGTGCTTGACTAAATATCACTTTAGTAAGTGAACCTGAATTTCCTGAAAGTGCTGGTTGAGTGGGGCTGATGAGCTGATCTGTCAGGCTCCTTCAGTGGTCAAATCTGAATAAATGAATATTTCTGCTGACGAGTCCTGACTGTGCATGAGGGAAGCAGTGAAATGACCCAGCTTTCTTTTTGGAAAGACTGGATTAAACTACAGAATCACAGAATGGTTTGGGTTGGAAGGGACCTCAAAGCCCATCCAGTCCCACCCCCTGCCATGGGCAGGGACACCTCCCACTGGATCAGGGGCCTCAAAGTCCCTTCCAACCTGGCCTGGAACACCCCCAGGGAGGTGCTAGCACTTGTTTAAGCCACTTCTTTTTTGTTTTTTAGTACTGAAAGTGCCCATTGGTTGTCAGAAACGATTAATAGGAAAAGAGTAATTGTCTGCGATTTGTGTTTTCCTTCTCTATTTAAGCATTTTATTTGATACTGCTGGTATTTGAAAGCAAATGTAAATGTGTCTTTATAAATTATTTTAAGTTGAAAATGGAGTTACTTAAGTTTCCAAAGTTTTTCTCTGACATTAAAGTTTGTTGTTAAGTGTTAGCCTTATGTTTCAACAGAAGGATAAGTTCCTGTCCAAACAGGGGGGTTGTACTGATCTTTTTCTTTACTTCCAGAGAGCAGAAGTCCCTGTTTTGGTTTAAGTAAGAAGAGAACTTTCTGGATTTCATAGATCTGTAAATATTTCTGAATCAAAACAATGCTCCTTCCCGAGCTTTTGATTTGATTTTTTGGAAATATTTGAAAATCAGGTGGTTGCTGATTTTCTCCGGGGATTTTCTGAACCTTTCTGAAAGCTGCAGTGTTTTCTGCTCTGCTGTCGCACTTGATACTGAAAGCTTATTCATTCGGATCTAGAGACATTTTGCTCCCTAATTGAGTGTGAAGAGATAAAATGGGACCAGCAGAAAACGCAATTAACAAAAAAATACTTATAATAACCCAAACCTAGACATTCTAAGAATGATTCACAGCCTAATAGTCTGTGCTGGCTCATTTAAAGAACAAATAGCATGCTTAACACATACTGTGTGCATTCTGCTGCTGTTAAAGCTAGCAGAGCTGTTTTGGTTGGATGGGGGTGATCAGTAGACCTCAAGGCCTGAAAAGTGCTTTATTTTGTTATCTTCCAGGCTTTTTCAGTGTGGATTTTGAGGTTTTGTTTCCCACCTAATATGTCATTTTCTGTAAAACAGTGAGTGTATTAACTTCAGCTGTTCTTTTGGTGTTTCTTTGCACAGCAGAGCAGACAGATGGCAGCTCATTAAGATTTCTGTCGGTTTATATAATTACTGGAGTAAGCGGGATATGGCCCCTTAGTCATTTAAAATCTTACCACCTTAATAAAGGTGACTCAGAGTTGTTCTCGGGAAGGGGTAAAACAAAAGCACGTTGAATATTGAACAAAATGGCATTTCCACTTTGTGATGATTTTGATATTCAGAGTTATTAAACTGACAGTTTTCCTTACTCATCCTGCTCATTAACTTTTAAAATTCAATCCAGTCCATTCTAATTCCTCTTCCATAGGGTATGATCTTTTCTCCATTTCCATTTGGAGTGATGCATCCATACAGAGAGTTGCTGTTAAATCTTCCTCCCACTACAGAGAGAACCACGAAAGGCTCATGTCTTCTCTTGTTATTAATATGGTATAAAAGGAAAATCTGCATTGCGATTACAGTTTGATGTACAGCACGGTTGCAGGCACAACTTTCTTGATTCTGGAATTTAAGCCTTTTATTATGAGACAGCAATAGCTTGTAAACTCAAAATGCGGGCTAGTACAAGTTAGAGAAACTTTAAATAAAGCACTGCTGTCACCTGTGATCGGTACCCAAGTTTGTCCATTTCTTGTTGTTAAAAGAAACTTCTTCTCAAATGTTTTGAATCATTTCCAACACAATTCAGACTCTTCCTACGTCTTCCTTGAGTTTATGCCCCTTTCCTGAGAATCACTGTACATTTGAAGCGTGGGGCAGCTGCTGAATTATCTCACTACTCTTGCATGTTTTTATGGAGTGATTTAGGAGAAAGTATCATCTCCTGTACGGACCTGACTAACCCATTGAAATGCCCTTTCCCCTTCATTTTACTCCTCTCTCAGAAACCTATGGGGTTTATCTGTGGTGTTGAATTCAAATTGAGGAAACCTTGATTGTAAAGCACGTTGAACAGAGCTGTAAAATGAAGCTTGGATGTGACTGCCATCTTTTATTAATATGTCCCTGACAGCCTTTCAACTTTGAGTAGACTTTGCGCATTACTATTAGCTTTAGGCAACTCTTTTTCTTCCCATTTCACTTTTATCTTACACTTTTACAGTGAAAAGAAAAGAAAGCCAGCGTGGACCGATAGAATTCTTTGGAGAGTAAAAAATCTCTGCCAGCATGCATCAAAAGAAGGCGAATTCTCTGAAGAAGAACAGACAATTTCTGTTACTTTGAATAACTACATCAGTCACATGAGCTACGGCATCAGCGATCACAAACCTGTTACAGGAACTTTTGGGCTTCAGGTGCTGTCCCAGTTATGTTGTTCAGAAAAAGTTTGCTTTACTAAGTCTTGCCTTACAGAAGCTGCTGTGCTAAACTTTGTAAGTCATAAGCTCTATTTCATTCCGATTACAGTGAAGGAAGCAAATTGCTTCCAGGTTATTTCCCTCCAGTTAAGTGCCCAGAGAAGGTCTGGCAGCGAATAACTTAAGTAACTGGAAGAATGACAGACTTGACTGACTTCAAATTCTGTTCCTCTGTTTAGTTGAAGCCTCTTCTGTCAGATCCTTTGGTCACGCTGAATCCTGAGGGTGAGTGGAGCGCGGAACACGACGTTCTGATCAGCTATTCTGCATTGCCTGAATTCCCGAGCAGTGCTTGGGACTGGATTGGACTCTTCAAGGTAATGTTACCACTTTGGAGCTCTTGACTCTGATGAAGATGGTGAATATGAGTGGAGGAGGAGGTTGATAGTCTTCTGTCTTAGGACATTGTAATGCTTGCTAGTGCAAAACCCTCTGAAATAGTCATGTGTCCTTGGTTGCCTTTAGTTTCTGTATGCCCTTAGTTGCATAGGCTGATGGTTTGCATCTGTCTTTGCAGGTGGCTTTCAGGCATGCGAATGACTACGTTACTTACGCTTGGGTAGAAGATGATGAAGTTTCTTCTAGCAAAGACAGTAAACAAGTAAGCCAGTTGTATTTCTCTCAGATGTAGTTTTCCATAAAGCAGCATTCAAAGTCTGGTTTTCCATACCCTCTTCTTGTTACTGGTACTGTATCTTCTTTCACAATTGAAGCTAATTGGGAGTGATATTATTGTTTTAAATCCCTCTTCCTAATTGTTACTAATTTTCAGGTAGTCTAGCGTACAGCATACCTCCTCAGGTGTGATCATAGTGCTCAATGCAACTGATGAAAAAGCAATTTATTCCTGTCGTGATTTTTCATTGTGTTAAAATTCACGGAATCCTAGAACACCAGTTTGGAAAGGGCGTCAAGGATTGTCTGGTCCAACCATTCTTGGCACCAGGATGGCTCAGCACCCTGTGCAGCTGAAATTTAGAAGCATCCAGTGCTGGGAAATCCACCACTTTGCTAGGGAGTTGTTTTATATTTTGGCTTGTTTCTGCCACTGGAATCAATAACTGCCCATTTTGTCAGCTGGCTTTCAACGTTGTTCAATGTATCCTAAATATTTATTGTGTGATTTTCCTTATAGTTGGAAGTACCTAATGTTACTGACGATAGTGCCAGATATCTAATACAGCTACAGATTAGGGCTTCTTAGACTTGTCTTCATGTTGGCTACTGAGGGTTTTGGTCCCTCTTTAAAAACTGCTCTCTGTTGGAAAGCTCTTATTTGTTGTTAGAGAGTTGGTAAGTGAGCATCAGGTTTACAACGAGAGCAGTTTATGAACTTTAGGATCTTCAACCTAAATGATACCATGATTCTGTGCAAAATGGAGGTGGTGGGTTTCTTCCGCTGTTCACATAACACCTTATTGCCACTTCCAGGCAGTTCATCTCCTTGCTGCTCGTGTGGCCTTGCCCCTTCTGCTCTGGGTTTCTTCTTGCTCCTTGCTGAACCAAGTCACCTTGCTGACGTGGTGAAGGATTTGCTTTTGCTGCTTGACTCAGTTTTCACATGGTTTCTTGAGTTATTTCTATCCTCACCCTTTTTAGTTTCTGTTTAAAAACTTGCTTCTAAATAGTAAATACTGATTTTTTTTTATGGTGTCCTGAATGGTAGAGACTGCTTTTTGTAAGCCTTTTGCCTGTTCTTATTCTTGTCAACAGGTTTACATGAGTGCTGCAGAAATACCTGATCTAGGAGGAGAATTTTTGCTTTGTTATTACAGCAATAACTTGCAGTCAATAGTTGGTATCAGCCAGCCTTTCCAGGTAATGTATTCGGAAGCTTTGATTAATGGTGATGTGATTTTTAGTTCTTTTCCTTTCTTACACACCCGAACACAGGTGTCTGCAGCTGAATTGATCCTGGGGGAGGTGGCAGCAGAAGTGCGAAAAGGACATGTGCTGGCTAACATGCCATAAAAGAATTTTCTGATATGCTAACAGGTTCTGAAGCGGCTGTTTTTCTTGTAATGAAATAAGACAGGTTTCTCTCTCTCGGCTCTCATCTTTGGTACTTGAGGCTCTATCAGTTAGATCCCTTATTTCTGTAAAGATGAGAACTTAACTTCAGTGCTGCCAAGTTCCTGCCAGATCGTGAGCTCTTTGTGCTCCATTCTGCTGCACATTTGCTCAGAAGCGCTGCCTGTGTATTTAGTCATTTGAATTTGAGAAAGATAGAATAACTGGAACTCAAGTGATTTAACAGGGTTCTTTCTTTGATTGGGTGACTTCACCTGCACAGATCAGATGAAGCCACCACGCGTTGCTGTTCTACACAAGCACTCTGCCAAAATCATTTTGTTTGTATTTCCCGTGCTGCAGTGGCAGTGCAGGTGTGTTGCAGAGGGGCTGAAGCGGCAGTTCTGCATTGTTGTTGGACTGAGGGGTTTTTGGAGGACTGTGTAGAAGACTTTAGAATACCTTAGGGGACGCAGTAATGAAAGCTGCTCAGCCCACTGGTGTAGCTCAGTCCTACTGTTCATATTTTTGTTCCTGTGTTGGTGAGAAACATTGCAGAGTTCCACTGTTTGAGTTGTCTCCGAGCTTAACATCTACCACAAACTGCGGGATGGTTGTCAGTTTTATGTGGACAGAGCACACCATATCCATTACTCTTTGCATGACACTTAATGGTTTTATTTTGATTTAGTAGCTTTTGACTAGATTTTTTTATCTTAATTGCTGCATAGATGCATAATTTCTATTTTTCTCTGTTCCTATCAACTGTGTAAGGCACTGTGATGGTGCATTGATAGTGTAGAGCACACACTGCTTTGGAATGTGCTAATTTCATTTTTAACTCCTGTCTTTCTTCTAGATTCAGCCTAATAGAACATTATTAGAAAAGGATCCGACACAGGCAGAGAACAGTTGGATGCAGAAACCAGACAATCTGGAATCGCACGATGAGTTCTGAAGGTAGAAAGGGCATTTAGTTGCCCTGACTCAGGAGTCAGATGATTTTCTGTCTTAGTGATTTTAAGCTTTTACTCTTAGAAGACAGAGTAAGACAAGTAGGATTTTTCAGAAACTTTGTAAGCTCATAGAAGATAATTTATTGTGGAAACAGGTATTTTTATTGTTACAGGAAGAGAAGCTCTCTTGCACTGGATGAGAACCATTTAAGTAGTATCTAATGAATGCTGTGTGTTTTAAGGCGATAGATGTTTCTAATCCAATTATTTAACCTAAGTAAGTTGCGATCTGTAAGAATTTTTTAGGCTTGCTCCTTTTTGTAGAGGGTATTTTATTTATGATATAATCTTTACTATTCTGTAATCACTTGATCATTGATTTTCAGATTTTGAGTTTAAATGAAGTTATTAAAAAATTATTTATTAGATGCAGCTAGATAGCTTCTTTTAAAAGTGTATTTGATTTTCAAATGTAAGCTAATGACCTTTTGGGGAACAAAAGTGGCCACAAGTCACATGGAGACAAAATCTTTGAGGGGTGTAAATTCTCCTTTGGTAGCAGATCCCTTTTCTTCAACCCTTACTGACAACCGTTCAGAGGGTTTATCATGTCTAATTTTTCCAGATTGAGATAGATCTATCCAAACACACTTCTTGCAATTTTTAGTCGTCTTTTATAAAACAGTTCAGCATTTTGCCTGTATGTTTCTCCCTCTAATTTAAAAAAAAGGAAAATAAACCCACTTTTATACTCATTCCTTGCTCAGAGCTAACGAGGATCCCGCAATTCCTGAAAGAAATTGCTCAAGCTGAGAAATGCTTTAGCGTAGGTGAGCAAACCGTTGTCCATGAAGCACTTGTTGGCAAAAAGCTTATGATCATGGTGCTCATCCTGATTGTTTTCTGTTGAATTTGGGATGCTAAAAATGTATTTAAGTACTCCTCGATACCATCCTGCCATATAATTGCTACAATTACTACAGAGATGATGGGAATAATGAATGGGGAATTGCAGTGGGACATTTCTTATGGAATAATCTGTGCTACCAACATTGTAAATCTCTTTGATTTACAGCAAAACGTCATTTTTTCTAGAGGTAAAACCTCTAGAAAAAACCTTAATGCTGAAACCTTAATGTATCTTGTATGCTTGAGGGTAGAGACAGGATAAGAAACATCATGTCCCTTTAAAAACCTGGCAGGTAGTTAGCTTCAGAAATTGTTTTGTTTCTTGATGAGTAAATAGAAATGTTTGGAAAGGATTGGAAGAGGCACTAACATTCCAGAGCCTCTCAGAGTGCAGTGCCAGAAAAGAGCACTTGTGAGTCTCCCTCGCTCCAGTTGCCCAGCTGCGAGCACCTTCTGCAGACGGTGAGTACAGTTACCGATTGCTGTCATGTGGTTATGGGTGAAAGAGAGAAAATTTGGTTCAAGTGGAGGAGCAAAGCAAAGGACGTTGTGTTTAGGCTGGTGTGCTGCTTCAGAACTGAAGGGATTCGTTTTTGCCCTTTTTCTCAAAGCCTTATATTTTTCAGGATTCTTTTGAGGTAGAAAGATGACACCTTCACGTGACCTTTTTTTTGCAGTTCCTTGCTTGTATCATTAACTCTATAAAGCCTTCTGGGGGTCGGGCAACTTTGTATGCTACGGAAACTCTAACATACGTTACCTGGTCAGGTAGTTGCCGTGTGGGGTTTCAGAACACCCTCCCCCTGTAAATCATAATTGTATCTCAGCTTAATGTTTGGTGTTGGGATTGGTTTCCAGTGGTGGTAGATTCAGAGAGTACTGTGTTTGTTGCGTGGATTAAAACTGCCTTGAGGTTTACAGTTTGTACATTCCTGTTACCTTTGGAACAATATTAGGAACGGTTTTCGTGTTTGTACTAGGTTTACAAGAATTGGGTTTGCAATAAATCTTTCAGATCTGTGACTTTTCATAGCAATGAGGGCATGAGACAAACCCCACCCGAGTTGCAAAGAGCTCATGGTTCTGGAGTTGTGCTCTGTGTCTGATTTCGGTTGTGTAGCTGTAATACACCCAACTCCGTGCAAAGAGATCCCGTGTGGAGCTCAAAGAACAGTGGCCTTGGAATTCCAGGCCACAGCTGGCGATTTATTGTGGACCAAGATCCAGTTTCCTCTAATCGGTGCATCTGCTGTTCATGAGCGGCGCAGAGGGGGAGCCATACGGCTGCTTTACACGGGCAAGAAACTCAAGATCCTTGGTGTTGTCTGTGAGCCAATAACCCTCTCAATCACAGGACACAGAAGCTGCATTTTGTAAACTAATCCTTTGAACCATGGGACTTCACTGAAAATGCCCACAGCAGCTGCGATTGAAGCTCTTGTGTGTCAGTGGGATGCTGCACAGAACTGTATTCTTCTCTCTCAAGTATTCTGCACACAGTAGCACTTTTGTTTATGACTGTTACCTGTGGTAGCTTCTCACACTGTTCCATGACCTGTAATGATGCAATTTCTGATGAAATTTATCTTTCTTAAAGCACCTTTTCTTCGCTGTTAGAATCACTGGAAATGTTTTTATACTTGTGTGTTTTCTTCTCATGTATCACTAAAATAAATGCTGGCAGTGAAGTATTCTACACAGCCTCGATAAGTCTGAGAACGAACACATTGGTTCAGGTGGGGAGGCTTGATTTGTGCCTGGTAACCTTTCTCCAGGAGACTTTGGTCATGTTTAATGCACAGATAGAGCAGCAATTTAGAACGGAAATGTGTCAGTGTTAACATATGTGGTAAGGCTGTGAGCTGCAAAAGAAGGGCAAGGAAAATTCTGTTTTTCTTTTGGATAAAGCAGATCAATCTATTTCTTTTCCCTTTTTAAACGAATCCAGGGTTGAATGGGCTCCTGCTTTGGATTTTCTGCTCACCTACCTTCATTGAGGAGGTTTTGATATTTTCTACTACATTATACTTTGTATTTTAAATTGTGTGTGTTTTAATATAAATTTGCTACCAAATCATTTCCACCTAAGGAAACTTCTTGTAATTACCTGCTGTTGGAGAATTTATTTCAAAATAGGAAATACGTCTACAAGGAATGTTGTCCAGCGTAGCCTTATTTAACTCTCCCGTGTTTGAGTCCTGGCTCACCTCGGGATGTGCACCATATCACTGCACACAGATAGCAGAGCTCTGGGTAAACAGGAAATGTTTCTAAGATGTCCTGCGTGTTTGTTAGACCCTAAAAATACGTTCTGATAAAGACTATTGTTTCTATTACCACTACTTCCTTCTCTACTCTTGGACACTAAGTGACACTCGGATGAACTTGTCTTCATTAATATACTGCCCTGGAAAGGCCAGTTAAACAAAGCTTGAGTTGCGTTTTCCTTGAGAGAGGAAATGAAACCTTTTTTTGAGAGCTCTGCCTTATCACAAGAATGTTTCTGATGGCCCTTTCTGTCCTTGGATGTAGGGATTCGCTATGTGAAAGCCATTGAAATGAAGCAATTTCGTTAGTAATAACAAGATACAGAGATCACAGGGAGTTCCTGGTACCCATTGCTGCACGAATACCAATGTTATTTAATTTTGTAAGCAGAATATATCCCTGTTTCCTTATACCTTATTCTTCTTTATAGCAATCATGAAGGAAAATGGAGAAAAAGACTTTTGTGTGATGGGGCAGTGTGTGTGCGAAACCAGCTGTTGTACACATGGCTTGTTTGCTTTTACTGTTAACTCTCTTTAAGCACAAGCTCAAGCATTGGAGCCGTGTCATCTGCAAGGATGCAGAGTGAGCTGTTCTCAGCGTGGGGGCAGCGGCACTCGCCAGCTGGTGAATCCACGCCGTCCACGTGGAGTTACGCTGGGAATTTCTCTGCTCAGGAGCTGCGCTGAACTCTTCCGTTGCTTCAACTTCAGTCACGTCTGTGAGAGTGTGTACATCCCACACCCTGCATTACGGCAGAACTGTCATCTTCCCCTTACGCCCTCTCTGCAATTAAACCAACATCTTGTATGTGCAGCCTAGAAAGCAGCAAGAGAACCTGTGTGGGAGCTTTTGTAGCAAAGGTTGTAAGAATGATGGGAGGAAAACAGTGAAATTGGAGGTAGTGTGAGATCTGGGAATGCAAACTGGCAAGAGAGAATGCAGAGGCGTGGGAAAAATGCCAAAATAAGGATTTACTAGCACTACAAAAGGAAGGAAAACATAACGGCAAACATTTTAACTTCTTAACCAGGCTTTGACACTGGCAGGTATGAAATACAGACATCAGCCTCAGTAGGGAATCTTTTTACCCTCTTGTTCTCACCTTGTAACCCATTTTTGGAAGGTTTGTTTCACATAATTCTGGTATTGGCGTCACAGAAGTCGTTCCCCTTGAACAGCCCTCATGCTCTAGACTGCCACTGTCAGTATCTTCTCTATCTAGGAAGGCGAGAGAAGCCAGGGTAGGTGTTGCTCCACGTTACTGAGGAGGGCGGTTTTGCTTGGGGAAGTGACGGTGATGGGTTTTTTTAGTGTGATAAAATCTCTTTCAGTATAACCCTACAATGGGAAGTAAGTGGTCAAGGAAACAGTTGTTGCACTGGACTAATCTTGTCTGTAACAGCTAAGGGAAGTATAAGAATAATTCCAGATATGAAACAGAACAGTGACAGGCCATTTCTTTTCAGTTACCGAACAGAACAACGTTCTCTGTATCTGCTTTTGCATGTCCAGGTGCATTGTTTGTCTTAACATCTAGGTAGGATTTTTGACACACAGTAACTGGTTTGTAGTAGAGTTGAGAATTCAAATTTGGCTCTTTTGAGAAGACAGAAGGAGCTGTCCCCTAACAGGAAGTCTTAAAATACCTGGAATTCAGGGTGACTTTTATTCCCCAGTCATTGGCAGGATATATGCAGCTGGGGGCTATATGGAGAGGTCATGAGTCTGAATGTTGCATTAATGGGGGCCATGGTTGGAGTAAAGCTTTGTAATAGCACTTAAACCAGATTAAGTGCTATTAAGTGTTCACCAGATTATTTTTTTCATAGTTGGAATTTTTGTGCGGTAACATGTGCAAGGTGATTTCCTTTGTCTTGATTAGCGAGCTACTCTAGGATTCAATTAATAACGATTTCGTTCTGCAGTAATTTGAAGCACTTCCTGTAGTTACCATGAGAGCAATCATTTTCTATTGCTTGATCTCTAAACCAAGTATCTTGGAGGCAAAGATGAGGAATTCTTCCTACATAACATCTCTTGGTAGGTTTGTGAAGCCTTCCGTGTGATTGTTTCGTGCTAATGCCCATAAAGCGGAACCTGCAGCAGCTTTTCCAAGCCCGCTGGGACTGAAGTGGAACATCGACACAATTCGTGGCAATAAACACGAACATAAATTTAGGCTTCTTGGAACTGTCTTGACACATTGCAACTAGTGGAAACCAGTCTTGAACTTAATTGTTGTCGGGGCTCACACCTACACTCAGTATAAATAGAGAAGTTCGTCTCTTCCTCTCACAGCAGGGCTCTGAACCAAGGACTGCCGTTAGTCAAGCTCTTTTCCTGGGCTGCTCAGGGAGTTTGCTGCTGGGCTTTGCCATCAGAACTGTCTAAAAAGAACAGTGAGATTTACTAACTTACCTTGGAAAAATGGAACTGCAAATTGAATGTATTCCTACAGGAGAAATCATCCGTGTGGTCAGTCGCAATGGAGAACACAAGACTGTAAGCCTGGTTTTTATTGTTCTCTTTTCCCTTTTAGTGTTACGTGATAACCAGCTCGGTCACCGCTGTGCTGAGCTGAGAAATGCCAGGGCAGAACCAGGAGGCTTCTGCAAGGCTGGCTGGTCACAGCTGTGTTGTGGACTGAGTTAGTAGTGGTAAATGTTAATATTAAGTGACTGGGAGTTTAGAAAGCGATTAAAGTGCATTTCCCGCAGAAGCACTTCAGGGTACAAACATTGGCATGACCTGCAGTTGGTGTATTGGCCTGGCTCTATTCGTTCCATCCGAATTCTGGAAGCACTTTCAAATTACAAGGGAGGGGCAAGAGCATTGAAGAGAGTATTTTGATCCTCTTCAGTACCAATTGCCTATGTTGCCACTGGATTCCTGCCCTGAATGCCATAGGAAGGCTCATACATCAGAAATTCAGTGGTAGAGGAACACGTGAATGGACCGTTACTGGTATCTTGAGGAACCAGGCGTTCTGTTAACTTGTGATTTGTTTTTGGCTTGAGTTCAGGGTTGGTTTGTAAGCAAGATGAAAACTTGTGAGCTGATTATTTCTGGTTTGATGTGGGAGATGTAAATGGTTAGGAAAGGACTTATTCTAAGAATTTCAGTTTCAGTACTTGGAAGGAATGGCCGTTCTGTATGTTCTCCTATATTTTCTGCCTGGACTTCTTCTAAATGAGTCTAAAGAAGACGAACTTTATAAAAACTCTTTAAAACGTTCGTTGTGTTTACATGTACCTAAATGCTGCTGTGGATTTATCTCTGTGTCATAGGTATTTGTACACTGTTTAGCCTCTCCAGCTCTGGTAGCAGATTGCTCAGGGCAGGGCTGTCTTGTGCTGAAGTTCACCTCTGTGCACATCTCTCCTATTTCCCAGCATTGTCTCTCCGGTCAGTCACCCGAAACTCACCCGGAACGTCAACCAGGTTATTTACCATTTGCTTCAGAAAACCTGAGCGCTCTGTCTTGTCAGAGATGGGGCAATTCTGGCATTCTTTGATTTCCAGGAATGTTCCTGACTTACCGGTAGGGACAGTAGAAGACACTGGCTGGGCTGAATTGTCTTTTCCAGAGGGAGCTGCTCCTTTAAATCTTATCCTGAATAGCAAGTGCCAGGATCCTGGCGAGACAGCAGAGGGAGAAAAGCTGTTAGTTTAGCTTTCTAAGAAGTTTTAGATCCTCATTAGCAGTCTGTAAACTGTAATTCGCTCCTTGAGAACCTTTGTTGAGGGAGAGAAGTAGTTTCTGCTGTGCTTTAACCCAAACAGCTGCTTCAGGGTGAAGAACTAGCAGGAACGTAGAGCGTGGAGCTTTCCTGCTCCAGCCCAGTGTGCCTCAGTCTGGGAGGATTCAATCCTGTGCAGGATTCCCTGTGGATCCTGGTGATGCACCCGTGAGAGGAGCCTGGATGGGTGTTGCATCAGGGTACCTGCCTGGCCCTTAGGGGTAGGAGTCACCTTGACTTTGGGGAATCTGCAGGGCTAAAGTCTGCCTAGAGAGCTGAGTTGTTAGTGATTCCCAGGAACAGGAGGCGAGGAGAAGATGGCAAAGTACTGCCTGTGTTCCTGGTTTACCTGTGGAGCGCCTGGAATTGTAACGAATAGGGATGTGAACTGCTTTGGTGGGGGTTATGGGCAGGATTATAGAATGATGGAATGGTTGGGTTGGAAGGGACCTCAAAGCCCATCCAGTCCCACCCCTGCCATGGGCAGGGACACCTCCCACTGGCTCAGGGGCTCCAAGAACCATCCAACCTGGCCTGGAACACCCCCAGGGATGGGGCAGCCACCACTGCTCTGGGCAACCCGGGCCCTCATAGTGAAGAATTTCCTCTTAGGGAAAAATTTAGATGAGATCCTTCCAATTTAAAGCCATTCCCCTCATCCTCTCCCTGCACTCCGTGATCCACAGCCCCTCCCCAGCTCTCCCGGAGCCCCTTCCCGCACTGGAAGCTGCTCTAAGGTCTCCCACAGCCTTCTCCGGGCTGCACACCCGCAGCTCTCTGTCCCGGTGCGGGAGCTGCTCCGTGGCTCGGGCCATCCCCGTGCCCTCCTCTGACCCCGGGGCTGCGGACGGTGCCGCCGCCGCTCCCGTCCCGCCCCGCCGCGCTGACGGCAGGTGAGGGCGGCCCCGGCCCCACTCCGCATGCCCGGCGCTCGGACATGCTCACTAGCGGCTGCCGGGGGCTGCGAGCCGGAGCCGCCGCGTCCCGCAGCGAGGTGAGCGGGGCTGGGGCGGGGCGGGGCGCCCGCACACCGCGGGGAGCCGTGCCCGGGAGCGATGCCTGCAGCCCGGTGTCCGGGAGGCGGTGCCCGGTGCCCGCAGCCGGGGGAGCGATGCCCGATAGCCATGCCCGGTAACCCGGAGAGGTGATGCTCGGGAGCGATGCCCGCAGCCTGGTAGCCCAGGAGCGATGCTCAGTAGCCCGGCGGGGGAGGGATGCCCGGTAGCCGGGGAAGGTGATGCCCGGTAGCCCCGGAGCGCTGCCCGGTAGCCCGGGGAGGCGACGCTCGGGAGCGCTGCCCGGTGGCCCCGGAGCGCTGCCCGCAGCGGTACCCACGCTCGCCCAAAGGCGCCGGTCTCGGGACCGGTACCGAAAGGTTTGGAATCCCGGCAATCCAACGACCCTCCCGGAAACCCCGCGGCGGGACACGCGGCCCCTCGGCGAGTCCCTCCCCTTCCGCGCCGGAGCGGGGCTGTGCGAGCGCCCCGTGTCCGCCCCGATCCGCTCCCGTGCGCGGCCCTTTGCTGTGCGAACCCCCTCCTGTGCGTCCCCCGTTCCTCTTTCGATACAGACCCCGTGTTCCACGTGCACCGCCTTCCTGAGCCGCCGCTGTTTTCACCCCGTGCCGCAGCGCACTCCGTTTCTGCCCTGGGTTTCAGACATTCCCCCGCTGGGGGTTTATCTTCGTGCTCCTCGTCTCTGTGCGCACCCCGTTTCTATACAAACCGATTTCTCTGCGCACCCCGTTTCTATACAAACCGATTTCTGTGCGCACCCCGTTTCTATACAAACCGATTTCTGTGC
The DNA here is from genome assembly GCF_017976375.1 of Cuculus canorus. Classification (NCBI taxonomy): domain Eukaryota; kingdom Metazoa; phylum Chordata; class Aves; order Cuculiformes; family Cuculidae; genus Cuculus; species Cuculus canorus. The sequence continues at coordinate 5,624,129 of NC_071420.1, forward strand.
GCACCCCATTTCTATACAAACTGATTTCTGTGTGCACCCCGTTTCTATACAAACCTATTTCTGAGTGCGCCCCATTTCTATACAAACCGATTTCTGTGCGTACCCCGTTTCTACACAAACCAATTTCTGTGCGTACCCCATTTCTATGTATGCCCCATTCCGGAGCAGACTCCGTTTCTGTGCTCGCCCCGTGGGTTTTATACATTCCCTTGCTGCTGTGTGTTCTCGTTCTGCATGCTCCGTGTTCCTGTGCGCACCCCATTTCTGTACAAACCGATCCTGTTCATACACCATTTCTACGTGTGCCCCCCATTTCTGCGTGCGCCCCGTTCCGGAGCAGACCCCGTTTCTGTGCATACTCCGCAGGTTTGATGCATCCCTGTCGCCGGTGCTGCTTCCTCCTGCAGGCAGCGCTTCCATTTGTGCTGGAGCAATTCTTCCTTCTTGGCACAGGTGCCCGAAAGCACTTCAGGAAGAAACTCGGTGGTTTTATTCCCGTTTTGTGGGTGGAGATGCTGTCAAATGCCAAGGCCAGCCCGACTGCTGTGCACTGAGATGTGCAAATGGGTCTTAAATGGTACCTTGGCCTTTCGCCTGTTCTCAGCGTGGAGGTGAACTGGATTTTTTATGAATAATGAGGTTTCCTCTCCAGCTCAGGCTGTTTGTCTTCGCTGCTGTGAGCATTAGAATGGGTTCTCTATACCTACCCAAAACTTCTGATGGTAGAGCCTGCAGAAGCTGAAGCCTCCCAGGCTGATTTCTCCCGCGGCTCTGCATCCCCACTGAGGCTCAAGGCCCCTGTCGTTGTGCTGCTTTTCTATTCCTGTTTTTCCCCTTTCCAATACACCTGGAGTGATTTGCTTTTAGTGGCAGTGGTTTCTGGAAGGAATCTGAAAGCGCTGAGTGGATATCTCGTTCTGGGAACTTGAACTTTCCGAGTAAGCTGGCTTGATGTGTGTTCTCATGTTTGGGTGGATTGCGGAGAAAAAAGGATTCTGAGATCCAATACAGAGATGGTTCTGGTGTTTCTTCTCTCTGTGATGGTCAAACGAGGCTGAAGGCTTCTCCAGAACTGTTTGTAGGTGGCAGCTGCCCTGTAGAAAGTGGCAAAGGAGACAGTTTGCTGGGTTGGTGGGACAAGCCTGAAAGCAGAACCACATCTTGGAGTCTTGGGAAGAAAGGCGTTTGTGTTTTATCTCCTTTTGTAGCAACGATTACAGCTGTCAGCACCTTCTCTCAGCTCTTTCAGGAACTGCCTCAGGCTTGCAGAACTGATGAGTTCTGAATTTTTACTGTAGGCTCTGGTGTGGCAACTGTGGTCAAAACGCTCCCGGATTTTCAGTGTTGAGACGGGGTATGATCGTGGGTTTTAGGGAAGAAGCTGTCTAAACATGAACCTTGCCTCCTCTTCTTCTGGATGGGGTAGCGCCAGACTGTAAGTGTGCGATCCCAGTGTATCATGACATAGAGGATCTGAATCACAATCTACTCTAAGGGTGAGAAACTCCCCGTGTGACTCAGGATCCGGTGTGCAGCTTCTTTTCTGCATCAGTAACAGCAAAGAAACTTGTGATTTACAGTACGTGTTCAGAATTTATATTATCTGTAAGAGAAGTGAGATAGATCCTGTAGAAATTGTTCCACTCGGGTAGAAGACTTTTTTTTCTTTCTTGTTTTTAATTTGCTCCAAGACCACTGGAGGAAGGACAGTAAAAACTGGGGACCAAGAAAGCTTAAAGACAGATTAAAGATGGTGTTTCTTTCTACAAATTAGCTCAAACTGCGTGGATGCCTTCATGCAAAGGTAAAATAGCCTTGTTCTGTTCAGACATTTCCTATTATCCATAGTTTTGTTGCTGATAGGACCTGGCTTTGCGTTGGGAACTGCACGCTTTCTAGGAACGATGCAGGTTCCGCTGCCACTGTTGGCATGGAGAATCCACACCCCGTGCGGGAGGGACCGACCACAGCAGCTGCCCACGGAGCGAGGGATGGATGAGCTGGAGCGAGGGATGAGCTACAGCTGCCCTGCGTTCCAGCCCGTTGCCCCCTCCCTCGGCCCAGTGCTCTCACCTGGCAGCTCAAATAGTTCCAGCATGAAGGATGCTGAGGAGTGCCAGGCTGGATGGAGTACTTTGTCTTCCAGCTGGAAGGAGTAACCGGTAAGGACCCTTTACAGGTGGCTTTCAGGTAACTAGTGCCTTCTGTAGGATATATTTATGTCTGGGAAACTGCAACGTGTTCCTGGTGCTGCAGAGAGCTTAAAGTACGGCAGGTTTTGCTAAGGGTGGTGTGTCCTACTGCCCCCGGAGAGCGATGCAGGTGTAACTAAGTCACTTGCCGTTTCATACAAGCTTTTAGATCCAGTTCTTTAGCATATTTATTTGCTAAAGGGGAAATCTGCTTAGGCTTCCCTGTATTGATGGCATTCACACGTGGTTAATGTTTCAGAACTGATCCCAGGTGGAACTGCGTAGACAAAACAAGTAGGTGAATTGTCTGTGAATTCCCAGCTCAGCTCATGGTGTGCACATGTGAACGTCTCCACCTGCACAAAGAACACGATGGCACAGGAAGGGACGGCTGAGGTCAGGTGGGGATCGCTCTGTTGTAGCGGCAGCGCTTTGTATTGGCATAAAGTGAGTGCAATTACAGCATGTTTGTCTTCGTCAAGGGCTTCACTGTGTTGCATACGGCTTTACTGCATTATAACCAACCTGTGGGTGATGTGGTTGGCTCCGACTGCGATTACAATCCCTGACTTCGGCAGAAACGGTACTTCTAACCGCCTGTCGTCTTTTCGAGTGGATGAGGTTTGCATGGGTTGTCTTTCCCCGAGACCGTGGCACAGTTCTGTTTCTGCCTGGAGGGACCACTTTTGCTGTGCCTCTGCCTGGATTGAGTGATTTCTCTGCTGGAAAATATCCTGCTGGGCATATTCTGCCCTCCCCTGCGTACTTGGCTGGTGCATTAGTGGGGTAAGAGGCCAGTTCTTCCCAGAAAGCATTAATGAAGATATAAGCAAGCTGTATAAGTCAACGTGAAAGGCTAACAAAGCTTGTTATGACAGAAGGTTCTGAATGGACAAATCTCAAGTAATTTGTGGCAAGCGAGTCACGTTCCGTGGAAGTGGAAGGTCTTGTATTCCGTAAAGCTCTACCCTGTGTTATCTAAGCGTTCCAAAGAGCAGCAGGGCCAGTAAGTTTTCTATTTCATATATATCCTCAGTGTAGTCTTCCATTAGATTCCTGTCCTGGGAGGCGATAAAGGTTGGTATTTAGAACTCCTATGACATTCACGCATACAGGGATAACTCTCCCTGGCAGCCTTTCCTTTAGGAGAGCACTCGGTCACGTGTGGATGACCGGCTGTTCCTCGCTAGGATACTTGCAGCCTTTTAGCTGGTGCGGTGACCTTGGTCCAGCTCCGCCACCGCCCTTCCTGTAATTCAGCAGCTGATGATAAACGGACATGGATTTTTAGCACTTGGCATCACCTTTGTGATGTGTTGGCCTTCCAGACAGTGAGGTCCTGGGCTGGACTGCTGTTATTGGAAAGCTGGGTTACCAGCAGGGCACTGCAGCGTCGGTGTCAGAGAACGTTATGTCATGATGCGTTCTGATTCTTGCCAGGAAACAAGACTCTAGGAAAAAAAATCTTCTGTCCCCACAGCCCCAAACAGATCTGCTCTTTTTCTTTCTCCCCTAGAAATGCTTTCTAAAATCCCTGCTGGGCAGAGGCATGTGTGGACAAAAAACCACAGTAGTGGTTGAGCTCAGCCTGCTGCTGGGTTGCAGACGGGACATTATAAGCTACAGCTGCTTTAAAAGGCTGAGCCTTCAAATTGTGATTTCAGTGATTGCTTTTGGAGGCACTTTCCTGGTAAAAGTTTACCAGGGGTGTTTGGTTCTGTATTTCCTTGTAGCGTTCTTACTTCTGACCAGAGGTTTTTCCCCTTCGCAAAAGCCATCGCAGAGAGGGTGTCCTGGGAGTGAGACAGCACATCCTAAAGCTGGAGAACAGCCTTTGTGGTGGGTTTAAGACTTCACGGAAACCTTTATTCCTCAGCTGAGGCTGCTTTTCATTAGTTAGAGTGATGGGTGCCTCCTGCCAGCTGATGATCACCAGGTGTATTTGGCCATTTCACTAATGAAGAGAAGGATTATTGAGGGAGCTGTAATTCAGCTGCAGAACAGCGTTTGTGGGGGGATTTTGCTGAGCTTACAGTTGCATTTTTCCCTTCATTACCATATCCTCAATATTTTATGGCTGTCTTTACGTCTGTTTTTGTTACCACCTGCCCTGGATTGGATGTTCCTGTCCAAGGAAGAATCAGATCTACTTCAGAGTTACAATGACAAAGTGAGAACAGAAAAGAGGGTAAGCTCAGCTCTCACTGTGCTCATTGTTCCTGGCTGCAGAGTCCGGGTAAGTCAGGGTCCGGTTGTATAATAAGGAGATAGCGATCTGTTTAGCTTTGTAGAAAATTAAATTCCACTGAAACCGTATAGCTGGAACCGTAGAAGTAGGAGGAAAGCTATTTTCCCTCCTGAAATATGTCTTTGTATAGAGTTGTGAGCTGGGTTTTTTGAAACTCGCTAACAGTAACTAATAAATTGTACATTATACAGCCCACACTGAGTCATTGTTTACCGAGGGAAATGGCTTTCAGCAGCCAGGCTTGTTTGCTAGCTTTAATAATGAAAATATGCAGTTCCACGCGTTACAAGGCAGCGCTCTATAATCAACATGTGTCCGTTTTTTGTTTTTAAACATATTTACAGCAGCGCACAGTGTTGTGTTTAAGTCCTGTTTCTGCAGTTCGGTATTTGATGTGTCTGATGGTGCAGGTTAGGGAAGAGTATTGCACAAAACTATTGTGGGTTTGGTTTTTTTTCCTAGAGAGATTTTATTGAACCTTGCAAATTAGAGACCAGAAAGCCTTGTTCTCTGTCCACACATCTTTTTGTTTTAAATAACAGGTTGTCTTGTACTCTTAGGATTTGGAGGCTGTTCAGAATTGCCTCTTCTGCATCTTGGGAGGGAAAGCCACACCTTTGCACCAGGAAGCCAGGAATTCTCTCTGACCGAACTGGAACTTAGGCAGCAAAGCAGATGTTTTTGTTGCCTTATTTTAAATGAGTGCTGAAGGTCATTTGTGAGCCTTTCCTTGACTGTTTATCTGCTGTTTTCTGTTAACACATTGTTCCAGGTAGCTTTCCTACCCACCCATGACATCTACTAAGATGATACCAGCTGGGGTTTGTGTACCTGATTGTTCTTTAGTGTTCTGAGTTTGGAAAGGGGTGGTGGGATGCCAGAAAGATAAGTAGAGACCGAAAAGGGGTGGGACACCAAAACAGTGTATGAGGACAGCGAGAAAAGTAGAGGCCAAGAAGAAGGGAAGGCTGGAAAAGTTTGAGGGGATTAAAAAGGCTTGGGAGGCCAAAATAAGCCTGTATCATAGATCTGACCAATCTTATTCCACCCTCCTTCTTGGCTCGCATCCTTCTTAAGTATTGGATTCGCAGTATTTAGCAGAGCTGAGGAAAATTAAAGCTCAGCCTTATAAAATAGCTTAGGGACAAATGCCTGTGTCCTGGCTCGCGTTAGTTCAGACAGTGCTCCGTTTCAGCACTTACTGGTTTCCAACAAGAAGCGTTTTGGTTTCCAATTGTTCCAAAAGAACAATTTTGGTTTCCAACAAGAAGCGTTTCTTTAAACTGTTTGGAGTCGTGGTTGTTGCAGAAGTACAGACGAGCAGCGGTGCTGCCAGTCGGGTGTTGGGTGTCTGTCAGTCCGGGTGGCCTTTAAGATCACCAAGAAGACATCTCCTCGATTTGTAGAAGAAACAATGCTCTCCTGCCTGCTTTTGCAGGTGCTGGAGAAAGCCGAGAGCAGTTTGGGATAATAGAAGGGATCATTTATGCACTGTTATGAGATATTTCTAAAACAATCCTTAGAACATGGAAGAGAAACATGATGACATAATGATGCAAGCACAGTATCTATTCTTTTTGCTTGATATGATGAGAGTCCACGAGTCTGATGGTTATGGGCTGTTTATATATTTGGGTAAAGCTTTCAGACGTTACCCATCTGATTTGAGGTAATTGGGTCCTGATAGAAGGAAAAAGCATAAAGGAAAAGAGAGGAAAAGAATACAAGTGTCAGGTGAGTTGCTCTTCCCAGAAGGCTCTTCCCACCCAGAGCCTTCCTCTGCTGTGTCGGTGAGAGCTCTGGCGCAGCGTGTCGGGCGCTGAGCCCGGCAGGTGCTGGGGGTGAGGGTTTGTGTGTGGGCTGGTCATGAGGGCACCATGTGAAGAGGAAATGTTGCAAGAGATGTGAAGCTGCGTATGCAAACAGCTTGCAGAGCGAAAGGGGGTGTTTGATCTCTCTTTCTGAACTGAAACCTGATGGGTTGCCAAGTGTCTGTTGCTGCTCTGAGGGTTCTGTATCTCAGTGGGTTCTCGGGGGAACTCCTTCCAACCTTAAGCCCTGGATATATTTACCTGGCAACTGCTGCTATCCAAACCGCTTTCTCGGTTTGCAATGGGAGGGAAATTCCTCAAAGCAGCACCGTGTAGGATGAGAATGTGAACTATGTCCAGGCTGAAGTCCATGGAACTCAAAAGCTGCGCTCGTGTAGCTGTTTACTCTTTTTGAGAGGCCTCCGTTAAGGTGGGTGTTTGCTTCAGAATGCGTTTTTGCTGAAATACCGATTATTTGCCATCAGAAATACGCAGCATCTGTGAAAGGGTCACGTTGCCACCTGAGTGGAGGTGGGGAGTGGAAGAAACTCAGTGTTGCTGCAGGTTGAGCGCGCGTGTCTGGAGAGAAATCATCTTTGAGCATTGTACAAGCAAGCCATTACCAACCATTACAAGGGGATTTTTTTTGTGACCGATCCTCCTTTTTATTTTGGATAGGCTGGAAAGTTAAATTCTGGTAAAAAGGTCTAAAAGTAGCTGTCAGCTTGGTGCCCGGCCTGCTGTTAGAGCTTCGCTAGTTGAGCTCTCTGGTGCTGTGCTGAACTCTGGGAAGTGCTTTTCAGGCCACACTTTCACTGGCCCCAAACCAAATTATCTTAATTGCAAACCACTTATCTGAAGTGATGGTTAGTCAACAGAAATGTGACACGGTGCTCGTTAGAGTAGAAAAATCAATCAGTGTTTAGTGTGGGCTGGATTGAGATTTTAAGATTGATAGGGATGGGAAGGTTCATTGGGGTCAGGAACTGGCACAGCGCCGAGTCTGTGGAGTGAGCTTCTCCCTTGCTGTGTGGTGGCAGCCGGAGCCCGGCACCATCGGCTCTCATTTCCAAGGTCCTCGCCAAAAACTCTCAGTGGTTGGCGACCTTGGTGAAGAACAAACTGGTGCGTTAGCTGTGTGCTTCTGCTGGTGAATCTAGTGTGACATCTATACCCGCAGACGTCAAGTTTAGGATGAGAGGAAATGGCCTCAAGTTGCATCAGGGGAGGTTTAGATTAGATATTAGGAAAAATGTCTTCACTGAAGAGCGTTGAAGCCCTGGAGCGGGCTGTCCAGGGCTGTGCTGAGTGGATGTCTCGTTCTGGGAGCTCAAACTTTCCAAGTAAGCTGGTTTGATCTGTGTTTTCACGTTTGGGTGGACTGCAGAGGAAAAATTATTCTGGGATGCGATACAGAGATGGTTCTGGTGTTTATTCTTCACTTGTTTTAATGGGAGTTCCCAAGCTACGACAGCACCGAAGCCGTACAGTAGCTATCTGCCCATGGAGCGCCTGCGCTGCTGTTGCCATTACCGTGGTATCAGGTCAGGAATAGAGAGCAACTGATAAATCCTGGTACAGAGGGCCGGAGTAAACACCCTTAGACACAGAGTCAGGAGATGCCGGTGCCTGTTCTTGTCTAAGCAGCACAGAGAGCGGCCAGGGTTCATAGCCAGCATGGCCCAAGCCAGAGGAGTCCAGCCGGGCGCTGCTGTCGCGTTGGTTGTGCTCCCTGTGGAGCAGATAAACCTCTGCTGCTTCCCAGAGCAGTGCCGTGGGCACCAGGGGGAAGACACCCTGCCCGGCTGAGGATGCAGGGATGCTCGCTTCCGCACCACTTTGCAGCAGGTGTAAATGTTCAAAGGACTTTTGGGCCCCGTGGGACTCGAGGTGCGTGTGTAGGGTAGTAGGACAAGGTCGCTGTGTTGTGGTATCTGAGCGTGATGTTGTGATTGACACGGAAAGGGTGAGGGAGAAGGAATTCCTTTTGCTGCCAAAACCTTTCATGCAAGAGGTTGGATCTTGGACCCGTGCCCTTTCTTGGCACATGCAGGTTCCTGCAGTTCGTGGCTGCTATTGCTGTCGCCACCAGCAGTGGCACCCAAGGAAACAACATTTGGGAACGCCACCCCGCAGCAGAAACTCCGAGAGACTTATTTCTAGATGGAATTGAAGCTCCCTGTGATTTAGCAGGCTGTAGCCTCACGGTGAGGGCAGAAAGCAACCAAAAGTGGTTGGAACTGGAATTCTTTAGCACATTGTTGCTGACACAGTAGTGGGCAGCTGGGTAAAACTGTTTTGGAGCATTATTCCTTTTTGATACCATAGAAGCACTCTTGTTAAAGAGGCTTCATATCAGCCTAAAAAAGCTTGGCACAAGCCCGATGTTTTAGATGCTTTATTGATACCAAGAGATATCCTGGCAAAAGATAATTAATGAAACAGATTCAGAATGTGTCTACTGAGCACGCAGGCTGTCATCCAGCAGGTGAACTGAATCAGCAGAGGCAATACTGGGTTAGCACTGGGATTAGTGGAGTTTGGGATAGCGGGGTTCAGCTTTGCAAGGCAGGGCAGTACCTGCCTGGAGCTACTCCTGCGACCCATCAGCTGTTCCAGGAATTCTCCAGAACATGGAATTTGTCCTATCACCAGACAAGTGTGTGCTGCCTTTGTGCTGCCTTTCACAGACACCAGGAATCCCGAGAATGCAAAGGACTCTGAAATTCCAGTTCTGTGCGCTCGCCCTTCCCCTCCTGCTCTGGGGGCCGGTGGCAGCGGGGAAAAAAGAGGTCAGGCCTGAAATACAAAGTCAAAGAGGAGGAATTAGTGAATATATAGGAGATAACACCCATCACTCACTGTACTTTGCCACTCCCCCTGCATTGTGGAAAGTCTGATTAAAGTCAGCCGTTCCGCCCCGGCCGTCTGAACCGTATGTACATGCACAAATGCCAGATTCTCTTCATTCCAGGTTGCTGACTTCAAGAAGGACTTGCTCTGACAAGCTCGAAACGAGGGCTGGCAGCTTTGTCTGCAACTCAAAGGCTTTATCTCTCTCAGACACTCTTCCTAACATTTCCCACACGCACTGCTTGGCTGATAGGAGCTGCTCTGTGCTCAAGACGCCATCAGGCACTTATGAATAAAGCCGTACGTTGTGTAACTCCTTAGAACGGGCAAGGAAAACTTCATAGAGCAGCTGGCTTCGGGCCGATGGGAGAGCTTGCTCTCCTTGCGCTTCAGCCTCATTATTTGGGGAGTGGTGGGGAGAGGCGGCTCAGGCTTTTGATTCTCTTTTCACCCTACCAAGAGCACCGCGGTGTCCTTTCCTTCGCAATATTCTACTGTCCAGGCTTCACCGCTCGCTTTGACTGTTTCCATCAGCTGATGATGCGTTCATCCCCAGCTTCCACAGCGTATTCCTGACGTTCATTGCCTTGGCCTCTCTCTTTCCTCTCTGAACTGAGCTCCCGTCCTGGTATCCCTTGGCTTCTTTTCCACTGCCCCATGGCAAGCACAAGCTGTTGGACTTCTAGGAGAGTTATTGCTCCACCAGCAGCTTCTTCCCCTCTGATCTTGCCTCCTAGTGTTATTGCTTCACTGCTGCTTCAGCTCAGTGAAGGATGCCAACTGTGTCCACCTGCAGGGTTTTATGCGTGCGCTTTTAAGCTGTCTACTTATGCTGCATATGCAATCTTTCGCTTAGAATATTTATATTCCCTGACCTTTCTCAATCAATTGATGAACTCAGCCTTCAATAAATGCTTTCCTGGAGTGAAATCTACTTGCAAGACGCACTAATGGCTCTAGAGAGCATCTGTGCCAGGAACTGCAAGGTGGCCAAGCTCTTCTTTGGATCTTGTTTTTGTTTCAAAATGAGTATTAGAGCAGGTATATTTTTACATTCATATAATATTTAACATGTGAAATTGAGATAACTTTAAGCCTGATGCAGTAAAGCATGCACTTGGATATAACAATTTATCGTAAGTCCAATTTGAGTTGTCATTATGGTTGTGACATTGTTCTGCTTAAAAGGGTAACATCAGCGTATTTGCTTCCGAGCAGCTTGTGAGCGTTGTTTTAGGTTGTGAAGGTTATGTATGTGCATATATTCTTCTAAAAACCATAAAATTTACCAGTATCGAATGTCTGCCCCGCTTCACAGGCTGCACAACTAGCTGTACGTAGACAAAACTTTTTCTTTGGTTTGATTTTTGAGGGCTGGTTTCACAGGGGCTGTGCCCTTGACCTCCAGCCACGTAACTAATGATATTGAGCAGAAAAAGGGAGTCTCAGCTCCAAATCTTCTCTCTCCTGGCCGTGGGACTGTGTTTTCTGGACATTCTGTGAAAAAGATTGGTGAAACAAAAGCTCTCAGTTCCCCTTATCTTGCTTAATGTGTGCAAAGAGCGGCGATAGGAGAGCGCTGTAATCAGTGTTGTGGTGAGGATTTTGAGCAAGAAGCCGGCATGAAGAAGTCGACGTTAACATTTAACCTCGGTGTCTCATTCATCCTGGAGCAAGTGTAATTTAAAGTGGCACCTCTATAATTGATGAAGTATCTTTTTACCATTTGTTTAATTACCAGTTTCAATGTCTAGAAAGCATTGGATCAATAATTTACCACGATGAACTTCCCTCCCGTTTTCTAGGTCAGCTGTACAAACAATACCTTCTGAAACAAACCCTGAAGTTCTGATGCTTTTCTTTTTCTTTAGGTGGTTTAAAAGCACTTAAGCTTTTTTTTTCCTGCCACAGGTGTGGCTCTGACACAACCGAAGCTGATGGCAGAGCTCCCACAGACCTCGGTGAAGCAGGGTTGATCTGGGGCTCTGATCTGATCTCGTCCCGTTATTGTTCAGTGGCTGAGGCTGGGCTGACGCTGTCGCTACGATAGCAAACGGTGCTGCCCTGGCAAGACCCGAGAGCTGTTAGAAAAGAGAATTTAAGAATTTAAGCAAAGGACACCAAGCTACTGCCTGCGTTTTGTATGCGTTCCTTGCATTACAGTCTCTGATAAAAAATGTAGTGGTTTTGTTTGGGAGATACCTATTCTTAAGGCTCTTGGATACTTCTTTGAGGGAGGAGCACAGATTCCCTCATGGCTCTGGATCACTCGCTTTCCCCAAAGGAACCTAGAGAATTTATGTCTGTCACATCAGAGGAAACAGTGTTTATTTCCCGGTGGGATGAGATGGGATGAGACTTCTGACAGTTCCTGTCGTCATCCTGGCTGCTGTGGACGGCCACGTTTGCTCAGACAGCATCGGAACAAAAAAATCAAGAGATACCTGACTTCCACGAGGTCTCCAAATCTCTGAACTTGTAGCATGATGAAGCCTCAGGTGGAAAGGACTCTGACCTATGTGCTGGTGGCCTCGAGGCTAAAGGATACCTTTCACTTTTTTGAGGATGTGCTTATTGTCTGCATCAGCACAAGTGGATGTTTCCCCTTTCCTGTCCCTTAGGGAAGCCGGTCCTCATCTCCTGACGGAGAACAGAATGCTGCGGGACAGTTGGTATTTCTGGTTATGTCGCAACTGTCACAACCAGCTGGTTATCCCCAAGTAACAGGAGCTGTGGGAATTCCTTCAGAATGTTTGAGTTGGTGATCGTGGCCCAGGAGGAGGTTTTGTTTATATGGTAGACGTAAAGGGTCGATAGAAAGATGGCTGGGTCTGCCTCAGCAGGATTTACACAAGTTTTCAACCCCCTCCATGTAGGACCGTGAGTAAATTGAAGAGAGGGAAAGGCAGGATTTGGCCCCAACCACAGCTGGTGGGGACTGATTCCATTTTCTGCATCAGCCCATGTTTATCCAGATGTGGAACACGCGTTCCCGAGAACCACAAAGGAACAGGCTCCTTGGTTATTCTTTAGTGTGTGATTTGTCTTTGTTTTTTATTAAATCTGTCCCTGATAGTGCAGAAAATCTTGGAAGTGCTGTGAGCAGGAACTGAGACCATGTCTGGGAGATGAGATATTCCTTAGACTTCAAAGGGTGGGTACTGAGTTGCAAGCCAATTTTTTATTTTCTTAACATCAATGCGATTACATCTTCTTTCACTTTAAGATTTTTTTGAATGTAGTTTGGATTCAATAGGAGTGTCACTTTATAGAATGTTGGAAAACAATATTTGGGTCATTTGATGAGCGCAAGCTGCTGCCGGTGGGTGTGGGATGTCCTTCTGAAGTGATGTCTGTGTTTTCCAGGCATCCCAGCACACTCTTGCCAACACGATGGCAGCTCGTCGTTCCCTGTTTGCTGTTAACTGAGATTATAGCTATTTTAGGGTAGAAATGTTTGCGATCCACAAAGGCATTAAAGACACCGTTCACTGTGGGATCTTTGGGGCACGGTCAGACGGGTCCGAAGGAGATTACTGCAGACAATACCCTTCATCTGGTGGCTTTTACTCTCCTTTTCCGAAGCAACAGAATAGGCAGGGGAAAGGGAAGCAGTTCAGACATGAGCCAGCTGCAATATCATCTGCCCACGTGCTCCCGCGGGCTGCCAGGCCTGGGTCTGACTCGCTGCCAGAGAGCCAGTCTGTACTCTGTGTCTGCTTCGCTTTCGTCTGCTTTTGGAAGCTCCTCAGGCCGTTGCTTTTTAACATAATCTGGAATTACTGCAGATCACCGGGTATCCCTTTGGGTTCGTGGTCGAGTTTTACTGCGCGTTGTTGTTGAAAATCTTCCCGTAATGTTTTCGTAGAGGACTTAACGCCGTCGCAATAAATGTAAAATGCTCTTTGTTCCCTAAGAAAGACGGGTTTGAAAGAAGCTCAGCCCCGTATGTGTTCCTAATGGTTTTATTAGAACGCATTTATAACTTTTCACCATCCCAAAATAACTGCCTGCCTTGGGCCAGCAAAGTCAGTTTGGGACAGAGGAGAAAAAGGGGTGGAAATACAAATTGTTCCTGTAAACTCCACACTTCTAAATCATCAAATTAAAAAGTGCTCTGCTTCTTTGAATGCCTGAACCATTGAATGTGCCCTTTCTCTGGGCTTGCCACACTTGGCTCCTCTTGGTGGTTTATAGTTTGCTCACAGCGTTGCTAAGTTTGTTTGAAAAAAAAGAGTCACACCCAGAAATAAAATAAGACCTTGTTTCTCCCAGGTATCACCTGCTTCTGGCATTGGGATGAGGTGTCGCAAGAATCCGTGCAGATGGGTGTGCTGGTCTTTTTTCTTTAAGGAATGTATATGAAAAAACCTGTGACAGATGCCGCTGTGCCAATACAAAATGTTGCTCGTAGTAACGTTTCCCTAAATCCGGGGTAAGGGTTATACTGGTGTGTGCATCTCTATGCTGCTGCAAACTTTCCATGCTGGGGGGTTTGTTACTACACCGACAGATGACACTAAGCTGGGAGGAAGTGTGGATCTGCTGGAGGGTAGGGAGGCTCTGCAAAGGGATCTGAACAGGCTGGACCGCTGGGCTGAGACCAATGGGATGAGGTTTAACAAGGCCAAATGCCGGGTCCTGCACTTGGGGCACAACAACCCTATGCAGTGCTACAGACTGGGGGAAGAGTGGCTGGAGAGCTGCACGGAGGAGAAGGACCTGGGGGTGCTGATTGACAGTGACTGAACATGAGCCAGCAGTGTGCCCAGGGGGCCAAGAAGGCCAATGGCATCTTGGCTTGGATCAGAAATGGGGCCACCAGCAGGTCCAGGGAGGTTATTCTCCCTCTGTACTCAGCACTGGTGAGACCACACCTCGAATACTGTGTTCAGTTCTGGACCCCTCACCACAAGAAGGATGTTGAGGCTCTGGAGTGTGTCCAGAGAAGAGCAACGAAGCTGGTGAGGGGGCTGGAGAACGTCTGACGAGGAGCGGCTGAGAGAGCTGGGGTTGTTTAGCCTGGAGAAGAGGAGGCTGAGGGGAGACCTTATTGCTCTCTACAACTGCCTGAAAGGAGGTTGTGGAGAGGAGGGAGCTGGGCTCTTCTCCCCAGTGACAGGGGACAGGACAAGAGGGAATGGCCTGAAGCTCCGTCAGGGGAGGTTCAGGTTGGATATCAGAAAAAAATTCTTCACAGAAAGAGTCATGGGGCACTGGAACAGCTGCCCAGGGAGGGGGTCGAGTCGCCTTCCCTGGAGGTGTTTAAGGAACGGGTGGATGAAGTGCTGAGGGACATGGTTTAGGGAGTGTTAGGAATGGTTGGACTCGATGATCCAATGGGTCCTTTCCAACCTGGTGATTCTGCGTGACAGGAGTGGGGAGCAGGAGTCCTTCTGGGGCACCAATCGACAAGCTATTTTATTAAAAGAAAAAAAGAAAACCCAACAATTTCAGGAAATATATTCTGCGTGTGATCCTCTCTTCTGTGCTTTTCAGGAAAGTTCTAGCCACTTGGGCTTTATTTTTCTGACACTGGAAGCTTGAACATCCTAAAATAACCCAGGCAATACCTGCGCTCCACTCTCCACACAGCACAGAAGTTCGTGCTTTTGACAGCGAGCAAAGAATTTGACAATAGCTGTGTTCAGGCTTTGTGGAAGGGAAAAGCTTCACATTAATGAAAAGAAACAATTCTATTTGGCTGTTTTGGAGGGAGGGATTTCCTTTTTAAAGTGTACCAAACAGTCTGGGTTTGGGTGTGGTTTGTTCTAATGCAGAACTACATTGATGAAAGTTGTCAATGAGAAGAAAAAAGGACAACGTAGGACAAGTCAGTCAGGTTTAGTTGTTTGCTACAAAGCGGTCTGATATAGTAGATAAATCTGATATTTGGATTTCTGTAAAATGATATGTGTTGGTACAGTTAAGAATAATGTCATCCTGTAGCCTTCCCTGGGTTTCAGATTTAACCCACTGAAGAAAATAAAGCAGCTTAAACTTGCTGCTTTTGGTGTCAGCAGTTCTAAACAAACAACTCCTTTATGTAGAAAAGAATTTTACAGTTGGCATTGGTGACGTGGGGGACATAAATCCTGTCTGCCTGTAAGGGCAACCTTCCTGCGTGCTGCCTTCCCGAGGATGCCAGTGGGCGAGGAGCCCTGCTCTGCCGCTTGCATCCCTCCTCACTGCTCTTGTGTGTTCTTTTTTTCCAGACTGCAAACACTTTTGTGCTGATCTGGCCTTATATAGTCATTTCCTATTATTAGAAACATTTCCTTGGGATCTTGCTGAGGGAGTAGCAGAGGGAAATCCTGTTTCCTTTATCCAACATGCAGGCAAAGCCCCAGCGTTCTCTCTTTCCTTCTCTAGTGTCGATAGAACAAGAAGTTTTTGTTATGATACGCTTTCCAGTCGTGATCCCTTTCTAACACTGAGCGTCTTTTCAGAATGCAGGAAAAGAAACGTGAAGGAATAGGAGCTGTCAGGCACCAACGTGAGCTGTAAAGCTCTGCAGCCTGTGAGTTCTGACTGCTCTTTCTCCGTGTTTCTGTCTTGGATGTTGTTGTCCCAATGCTTTCAAGAACCAATTCTCTTTGTCACGTTGGCTTGTATGAAAAATAGTGTGATAGGATGTTCCACCTGAGGCTGCTGGGTATTGATAGGAAGCGTTAACAGCTGGGTTGAAAAATGAGGAAAAACTTATATTAGGGATGGAGACGTTTCTGCGTGCAACAAGAATCTGTGTTTAAAGGAGGGCTTGGTCACAGAGAGCGTGGAGATACGCACAGGCTTTGTACACTTAATTTTTCCTGTGAAAACATTTTTTCCCCTTAAAAGGAAGATGTAGGTCCTGCCACTGGGAGTGACTGTTTGGAAAGTCAGCCGGGAGGAATGCGCATCAGCTGGGCTGAGTCAGGCTGTTTGTGTTGCATTAGCGGCTCCGCACGCTGTTCCTGTGCAGCCTCTGCAGGGGGGCTGCTTACAGGGATCCCATCAAAGCAAGGGCAAAGCAATCGCACCAAATTCATGGGGTTTTTCTAAACAACTCCGCTATCGAAGCGAGATCAACAGTTGCTGTTGGAATCGGAACAGGCAGAGTGTGTTTGTAAAACCAGCTGAAGAGGCAACTGTCTTGCGGTCCTGTGGAACAACCACCAGCCGTGGCAGAGGGCAGCGGGTGAGGGGGACAGAGCAGGAGCAGGCACGTAGAATCACAGAATCATGAAGGTTGGAAAAGCCCTCTCAGCTCATCCAGTCCAACCGCGAGCCCAGCCCCACCGTGCCTGCTAAACCGTATCCTGAAGTGCCACCTCTACGCGTTCGTTGAACCCCTCCAGCGATGGAGACTTCCCCGCTGCCCTGGGCAGCCTCTACCAGGGCTTCACCACTCTTTTAAGTAAAGACATTTTTCCAAATATCCAATCTAACCCTCCTCTGGCACAACTTGAGGCCATTTCCTTTCATCCTACCCCTTATTGCTTGAGGGACGGAGCAGGTGCGTGAGGGGAAGGGACGGGAGCGGGCGCTTGCATGGCACAAACCCACATCATATTAAGGGCGTCTGGTAGTTATAAAGTGGGACTTTGTTCTCACGGCCACTGTCAAAACCAGTCATCCATTTCCTTTTCATTGGTCAGCAGAGAGCAGCAACAAGGAAAACTTATCTTAGTTTGTTAGATTAACCCAGTTTTGGTTTTCACTCGCGTCATACGCCCAGAATGATTGTGTGTGTGCGGGAGCCAGAACTAAATACGAGTGCTGCGTGTGTGCTTTTCAGTCTGCCTTTTCCCAAACACCTCCAGCATCGGAGGTATCAAACCAATGAGCAGCGTTGATAGTGAAAGAGCAGGAGTCCAGGGAGGGGCGTGCATCGCTGGCTTCATTTTTTGTAATAGTCCATTTTTTTGTAATATTCTCTTTTATTTGTGAAAGACTCAAGCATGGGAAGAAGAGACGTTCAGTGTTCTCACTGTTAAAGCTTTCTTGAAACAAACAAAACCAGTATTGAGAGTTTTAGGCATTGCAAAGCATAAATTAGACTCCAAAATAATAATTTAAATAGTCTTTGTCTTCCGGTTTTTGAACCCTTTTGGCCACACCTCTGACATCTTTAAGCTTTTCTCTATAATCGTGCAAGGACATTCACATGGAATTGGAGAATTCAGAGAACTTGTGATGTCATGAAGTTTGCAGTTAAATTAAGGAGCTTTACCATCTTGAGGCACCTTTTGAGTGAGTATAATGGGCTTTTGGTTTAACCTTTGTGGATCTGCAGTTTCATAACTGGCCAGGAATGTTGCGTCTCCAAGGACCGGAGTCCCGTGTCCAGGCTTCTCTTGCCCGTTTGGGGGACGGCTGTCTCCTCTGGGGAAAAAGGGAATGGGGAAAGAGGAGATACATGAATAGAAACAAAGAGAGGGTAGAAAACAAGACAGTTCTTCTCGAGCTTATGGCATGGGGGAGAGGTTCTGCCTCCTTATCAAGCCTGTTGCGTCGGTTCATGGCAGGGCATTGATTTGATAAATTTGACGGTGGTTATCATGCAGTCAAGTGTTCATCTTCTGCTTTTTTCCTTAGCAATGGGTCAAACGTCCTTCAGAAGCTCCAGTTTCTGCTGTAGGGGTGTCTTCGCAATGTGAGGCATTTTAACCAGTTGTAGATCGTTATAGTCCGGACAGCAGGACACATGGTAGGTTAAAGAAACATCTATTTTTTAAGATGTTCCTCTGACCTGCAAGAGGAATGGCTCTCAAATTCCTGGTCTGTTGAGGGTGGTTTGTTTCCCATCGCATCTTTGCCAAGTGCTTTCTAATTATGGAATGTGTGTTATTCTGTAGTTCTTCAAGGTAGAAATAATGAATATTATAAAAATCCAGAAAAACATACGCATTGATAGATAAACTCGATATTTTTTGCTTTTGGAATAACAGATGTGATCCACGTTGATTTTTTTCAATAGCACAAACCCCAGCCAGCACCTCTTGCCTCCCGAATTGTATCGTGCGGGGGAATCTGCACAGGAATGGGGAAGACTGGTTTGCTGATGCTGGTTTCACGGGGCCAAACTGTTTTTTTTCAGCCGAGCCACTGCTTGCAGGAGCAGCTTAGCCAGTCATGCACTGCTCTGGGAGCCTGTTGGAGCAGGGCTGGCAGGAAAGGTTTCCAGTCCCCTTGCTTTGAATGCAGAATTGTATGCAGGGAATCAGCTGCTTATCAGCAACGAGCAGAGCAATCCCAGTGCTCTAATCCAGGGTTTATGTGAGTCACCTCTGACTGGTGAGGCCTGGAAAACTTGATTCATACCTCTGCCTATGTTCGCCTGCAGTGGTGATACAGACCAAGCCAGCCGTCCTCAGCAGAAATCACAGACAAGGGCTGGGCTCCTTTGCTGGAAAGGAAGAGCCTGGTTTTATCACCTCCTAGTCTGGGATCAAGATCTTTTTAATCAAGATTATGTTGGTTATATCTGCATCCCAGTTTGTTTTTCTTCTCCCTCCCGGTTTAGCCATGCGCAGGAGGGTTTTCCTCGCCGATAGGAGCTGAGCAGTGGTTTGACTACAGAAAAAAACCAAAACCTTCTGAGCAAAGTTCTTCCCAGTGAATAAATAAATAAAAAGGTTCTCCTGCATAAAAAAAAAAAGCCAAAAAAAAGTATGTAAAAAATGTTCTTCTGAATATTGGGCTCTTGTGTATTCTCCTCTTTTGTGGCATTTTCAGTGGTGAGATGTGTTCTGAGAAGTGTTCAGGGCTGTAAAGGAGGAGGGAAAGGTGCAGTTGTTAATGTGAAGATAACTCTGTGCTAATACATAACTCAAAATGGTAACGTGGTTTTATTGACTGGCTACACCTAGACTGGTTTGAGAAATTATGATGGCGAGCTGACGTTCCCCTGAAGAATTAAAGCCACCAGGCTCCAGCTCTAATTATACTTGGAAAACTCCTGGCTCAGTGCTTGCTGTTGTGATTCGGCGATGGCTGCTGCGGCTCAGTTTGGGAAGTGCAGCTTAGATTTTCTTTGATCTTACCTGTGCTCCTGCGCTGAGCAGGGCTTTGCAGTGCTGTTTTCTTTCTTTCTGTGCTCTGAATCGGACCCATAATAAACCCACCTCTGAAACGTGGCCTGAGGCTGCCTCCATGAATAATTCACTTCACTCCTCCACTGGCTGGCGCTAGGAAGTGAATAAAAATCATGCCAAATAATCGTGCAAGACTTGAAAGGCGCTATCAGTAACTTTTCCAAATGGAGTCTGAGGAGGGCAGAAGAGCTGGTGGCACCACAGCTCCCTTCAGGAGCGTTATCCAAGCTTCATCACAGATCCTCGTAACGGTTGGTACGTCCTTCCCGTGGTGAACGACATCCACTGCAGTGCAGGATCTCTGGGATCGATGCCTTGGGTCAGAGCTAATTAGAGAGGAGCGCTGCGCTGAACCACTGACAACGTCTGCTACATCGCTTGGGTTTTAAATAGCCTTCTAACCGAGGAGTGGCCAAGCACGGTGTTGTTTGACTTTCAAGTTTTAAAGTAAAACAAGCAGCTTTTTTATTTAAATCTTTTCACTTTAAGGCTTGACTTTACCCTTTCTATAATAGAATTTTAAAAGTATGCATTTTGATAAGGAAGAACCGAAAAACAATCATCTTCTTTAAGCAGAGCTGACTCCCAATAGTGCCACGAAATATCAGCAGGTGAGTTTGGGGATGATTTTGTGGCTCCATGTGTTCAGTAGTTACAGCAGTTGCCTTCTGGTGCTGCGAAACCTGCGTGCTGGCTGCCACAAGGGACTGCTTTAAATGGATTCCAGCAACTGAGGTGCTTATAAATGTTGTTCCGGGCTGATGTGTAGACGAGGGCTTACTCAGCAGAGCTGGATGCTGCCTGAGGTCCTGCAGTCATATCTGATCTGAGACAAACACACCTAAAAAGATTCATTTGCCTTTAGAGAACTGGTTTATTTCTGCTTTCTTCTGTTATTCTGTGGTCATGAGAAAAGCGTTCCCTGCTTAAGAAACGAAAAATAATGTCCTCCAAAAGATAATGACAAAAGAGCATTATTCAGCTTCATAGTATCATAGAGTGGTTTGGGTTAGGAGGGACCTTAAAACCCATCCAGTTCCAACCACTCTGCCTTGTTTTGTGCTGCGTGTGAGGGCAGGGCTTTGGATGCTGTGGATAAAACCGTCATCTGCTTTGTAGCTGTTTGCCATGCTCCTGGTTAATTGTGGAGTCCTGTGTTGCAGATCCCTTGGTGAGGGTTCTGGTAGGAGGGTGGTGTAGAGGAGAAAGGGGTGGCAATATGCTTTGTGCAGATTGGCATTATCTGTGTTGGGAGACTTGCAGACAGAAACCCATCATCTTCGTTAGCTGCAACGACTCATCTCAAATGAATAATTTTATAGTCACTGATGGAAGACTGAGGGCTCTGCGTGGCCTCTGGAGCAGTGGTTGGACAGGATCTCAGTACGCTCATAGCGGGAACTTCTTGTGACCTGAAACACCTGAAGGGTGGTGTCCTGGGGCTGAGTCTTGCGCTGTCTCTGATGGATCTATAGCTTTATTTGCTGTATCTGTAATTCATTTTAGGATGGACGCATAGCTTTGACCATTCACAAGCAAAATAATAAATAGAAGCATAGAATAGAGATGGAGATCTCTGCTCCAACCCCACTTCCAAGCAGGGTCAATTTAGATCGGGTTGCTCAGGCAATGTCTGGTTCAGTCTTAGCTGTCTCCGGGGATGGATTTTCACAACTTCTTGGCCCTCCCATCGCAGCACTTATTGTGAAAAAAAATTTCCCAATATCTGATAGGAATTTCCCTTCTTCCCATTTGTGTCCATTGCCTCTCGTCCTTTCACTTTCCACCTAACGCTAGTGAAGGCTGCGTATGCAGTTTGGCCTTTGTCAGAATGCCTTTATCTCCGGGCGGTGGTGGGTTTTCACACTTGGTGTAGCTATATCCATTAATTTTTTTTGTGTGAGGCCAAGCCCTTGTGTCCTGAGAGATGGTGGGTGAACGTGCTGCTTCTCTTTGCAGGGTCTGTCGACAAGGCAACAAGGACTGTGTCCTACACGGCAGACTCTTACCGGGTAGCGCAGGTTATTTTGTGATGAGGACCTTGGGGACCTCTCTAAGAATGGCGATGTTTTGAGGGTGGACGTCTCAAAGTGTTTCTGGAATAAAAATATTGTTGAGCCAACGTGCTAAGGCCTTGTGAGAGCAAACAAGGCAAACTGTGCCCTACCCTGACGGTTCTTGGATTTGCTGAAAGCGACTACGAGCGTAATTGTAAGCGCAGGAGGTTTTGCTGTGGTTGGGGTGAGTTGGGAGTGGCTTTGGGGAGCCCTGTTGATGCTGTTCCAGCTCATAACTCGCCGTACTGGAGCACATCGCTTCCTGTCCTGTTTGCTGCGGTTTTGTGTGTTGGACTCAGCGCCAGGTTTTCCAGTGCCTGTGATTACTTTTCTTTCCGTTTCTCCCTGTCGCTGGGCAGCGGGGACTCCGCAGGCAGAGGACAGCTGACTGCTCTTGAACTGTCGCTCGTGTTCCGTGCACATCGGACTCGGACTCTCCTCTTTGGAAGGGGAGGAGAGTTCCTCGCCCTCTCCCTGGAAAACGCCCTCTCCAGGATGCTCCAGTAGGAGCCGGTGGGAGGGAGGGAGCTCTGACTACACCGAAAATGTCATAAAAAAAAAAAAAAGAAAAAAAAAAGAGAGACAACTGACAGAGGAGAGAACTTGTCCTCAGATTCCTGTGTTTTGCAGCAGCGTAAGCAAAGTCTCTGCAAGTGCCGTGGGAGCTGGCAGGAGGCAGCAATGAAGTTCCGAGGAGCGGTAAGGTTTATTTAACTGCTTTGGTGGGTTTGCAGCTTTCAGATGCATATGTGGTCTGAGGAGAAGGGAGATGAGTTTTCAAGGTTTCAGCAGGAAAGTGAAATGCTCCAGTCTGCCTTGTGAAAGACCCCTTATTTGGAAAGTTATGGGAAAGGGGTTGGTGTAGGGGAAAAAAACCCAGGAGATACACGTTTGGAGGAGGAAGCCAAGGTGGGAGTTGAGAAAGTGGGGAGAGAGGGAGAAAGCCGTGCGTTTGGGGAGAAGAAAGGGTGGAGCTTTTGCTTGGGTGGAAGGGACATGAGGATATGAACGTACAGCACTGGTGCTGGGCTTGTGTTGATCCCGGGGACATGAGCTGCTTCCTTTGGGGCTGCCACCCTGGGGAACAGCAGGAAATACCTGCTTGCAGACTTGTTCCCACTCGGTTCCTCCAGGGCGTATCAACTCTAGGAAAACCGTGTCCATGTTTTAGTGGCAACCAGGAAGCCCGAGTCTGTGCACGGCATTGCGGGACAACCACGGGGAGATTAGGAAAATGAGTGTGTGGCAAAAGAGTGAGAAGACTAGGAATGTTACCTGGAGAAAGAGATGAGTGAGACGGGGGGGAAAATTCTATATCCAGTAGTGCCACGGAGAAGACGTAGTAATGCTACAGAGAACTCCCATTTTCTGTGTTGTAATATAGGAAAGTGGGACGTTCAGTTAAAAGTTGCCAAAGAAATGCAAAGGTTGTTTTGTATAGTGCATAGTTGGGCCATGGAATTCACTAACACTGGAAGATGTTAAGGTCAAGAATGAGGGAACGTTATAAAAAAGTCTATGTGTGGGCTTTCTCTAGATAGGAATGTGCAAGGCTTTAATTGGTAAACTAACCAAATTTAGGAAGAGAAGGGTTGAAAACACCACGTCTGTGGATTTAAGCATTCTGACTGTTGAAGAAGAGTTAGTGTGGGGCCAGAGCATCTGTACCTAGAGATCCTTGTGTGTTTTTTTGAGTGTCCCAGTGTTGACCACTGGCTCAGAGAGGGTCTTGGTGATGAAAGGAAGTGCAAAGCTTCTGGAGGACCTGCCTGGTTCCTTCCTGTGCCAGCGTGTTTGAAGGTGGAACAGATAGTGTTTGAGGGGCTTGTGCTTGGGTTTCAGTTGGCGTGGAAGAGTTTAGGAGCCAGCAAAGCTCTGTAGAGCGGTGGGCATGGAGAAAGGAGGGAGGTGTGATGCATGAGAATGTGGTGGGCAGTGATGTTCATAGAATCACGGAACGGTTTGGGTTGGAAGGGACCTCAAGGCCCATTCAGTACCACCTCCTGCCATGGGCAGGGACACCTCCCACTGGATCAGGTTGCACAAAGCCTCATCCAGCTTGGCCTTGAACACCTCCAGGGATGGAGCAGCCACAACTTCTCTGGGCAAAGTGAGCCAGGGCCTCCCCACCCTCATAGGAAAACATTCCTTCCTAAGATCTTGTCTAAATCTCCCCTCTTTCAGTTTAAGACCATTCCGCCTCGTGTTGTCAAGGGTGGTGCTTGGATACGCTCTGAGAGAACATGTGGGCGTGGAAGTGCCCTGCACATGCCCTGGGAATGCACTGGAGTGCTTGTTCTGTTTGGAAAGTTTTACTATCATGGAAAGACGTGATGGTCAGAAACGGTTGTGTGGGATGTGTGGAATCCAGCGGAGAAGGTGGGAAGGAGGGCAGAATGCAGCGAGAGTAACAGTGCGAGGCCCGCAGTGTTGGTGATGGGAGACAGCAGGATTTGTGCGCTTAGAGGTGACACAGTGGTGGTCCAAGAAGAGCAGAGGATAAGGGCGTGGGGGCAGCAGCCGTTGCTGCTGGCAGGGAGGCAGGTGCAGCAAGCGCTGGGGTTCCTGCTCCCCTCTCACCCGCTCCGTCTGGTCTGGAAGTCCATGGCGAAACTCACTTGGAAGCGCTGTGAAGTGGGGTTTTGCTCTTGATGCCACCTCTCTGCCTCCTGACACTGCTGTGGGATACAGGGACCTGTGATCTGGGCTCACAGGTGATCAGCGACATCCTTTAACAAGCAACCGCTCGTGTCAGCTGGTCAGAGCAAAAATGTCATCTCCCTAAATAGAGCCGTTCAGTGTGTTTACTTTTCCAGCCTTGGTGATCTTTCTGCTTGGCCTCATTCATTTTTCTTACTGCTGCTTTATATTTAGCTCCTTGATTGAAATATCAGCATCCCCTCCGAGGGTAAATGTTTTTCCTCTCCTTCAAATCAGTTTTTATAGCTACATTTTTCTCTTCACTACTAACAGCTTCTCTTTTTTCCTAACTCCCCCCTCAGTCTCCCCCCCAAAAATGTAAATTCTAGAAAATATAATTATGTTATGAACGTTGAACAAATGATGTTCCCTGCCTGCCATGCAAATCTCCATGGCATTCTCTCATTTCTGGTCCATAATTTGCATTGCTAATTTACATTTGAGCTCCTTACATGGATTCATAGAATCACCAGGTTGGAAAGGACCCACTGGATCATCATCATAATAATAATTCTTACAATTCTAAATGTTGCAAGTGTCAAATGTCATTGTTTACTATATCAAGAGCCGTAATTAATTGCAGCAACGTCCACACCCTGCATTGTTGTTGTTCAGAAGGTTAAATCTTTGCTTTCGCAGTTCCAACTCCCCATGACCTACGTGCATTTCATAGATACTTAAAATAATGCACACAGGGCGATACATCGCTACCGTTTCCCATTCTGCTTTGCATTGTAGTGTGGGAAATTAAATGGTTCTGTAGCTTGGAAAGCGAGGGAAGCAGAACTTCAACTCTTAGACAGTGGAGATGTAACAAATATTCATGAGAGCAGAATGAGCTTGCTTCCCCTGTTTCCGATTATTTTATGTTTGAATACATTCAAGTTTGTCCCTACTTAAAATATGGAAGACTTTAAATAGTTTACAAGAATTAGCCGAGGAAGTAGCATTTCTCTCTCTTTACTGTAATTTATTTAATAGTGTATTCTATAGGTAAATCCTCCCTGTTCTATAGTTAAATCCTTCCAACCTGTGGTTTAGCTCAAGAGGGAAGCGTCGCAGAGGGAGAACCACGTTCTGAGCGTGGGCAAGTGCTCCCTGACTCCAGACATTCCTTTGCTGACCATGTATTGCTCCAAGAGAGGCAAAAATAAAACTGATTCTGCTATAAATGGTCCTTGAGTGACAGCTGCTGACAAGGTAACTCTTTTTGCATGTTAAGATTTTGATCCCACTTGATTTGATAGTTGTGATTTTCCCAAGGTGGCTGCTGGGAGCAGCTGAGCCCACGGTGGGAAACACCGCGCTCTACACAGCGCGGCAGAATTCGAAGCACAATAAACCATTGCCTTTTGGTAGGACGTTTTTTCATTAAACAAGCCCAGTACGTGAACTTTGGGTCATATAAATTATTATCTGAGCTCAGACGGCTTCAGAAAGCGCAGGTAAATCCCTGCGCTGGTTGCAGGGGGTTGACGTGAGGCACAGAGCTGCCGCTCGCGGAACCTTCTTGCAGCCCAGCTGTTTACTGACAGGATTTGCTGTGTCCAAAATGTGCAGTAATTTTCAGCGTGGCAGAAGGAGGAGGGTCTGAAGTGGCTGCGCTTCAGTCTGTCAGGGGCTCACTGGCAGGCAGCGAGCACTTGACTGACATCCCTTGAGTCGGGTCCACCTTGGGTGTTTTCTTTACCGCTTTCTCTGTGTAAAAGGAGAGAGGAGCTCTCCCATTCCGTACCTCAGGAACTGAGGCGCTGGATAAAATAGCCAATTTCTGTCTGCTGTCTAGCCCAGGCTGTGTCCAAACCTTTTCCTAGGCAGTGGAGTGGAAATCAGAGGATTTTTTTTCCTTCCTGCAGCTTTGGCATGACAGTGAGGAATGTCGTAGTGTCCAGGAGACAAATGAGTTTGAGCTGCCACCTCCCCACAAGAATTGCATTCTTGGTTCAGGCTTTATATTGTCTTCCAGAATCTAATCTGAATTTCCCTTCCCACTCATGTTTGCTTCTTGCCTGTTCTTCCGTTCCTGGCTTTGTAACTATTTCTGGAACCTGCAGATCAATCATTTTTCGCTTGATACCGAGATAAAGGTGCCTGCCTCTCACGCAGCACCCGCGCCGGTGCAAATCTCCCGCTCTGCTGAGCTGATTTGTAAAAACGCATCGTCGGAGGAAAATTCTAGGTGTAGAAATCTTCTGTTGTGACTTTTCTTTCTGAATCGGATTATTATAGCTTCCCTGCTCCATGTGATACCAGTCACTTTGAGAGCTCCAGGTGCTTTCATGAGCATCGCTCATGGATGCTCCAGGAAGGAGCAGGAGTTGCCGGTGCTGCCTGTTCTCTCGGGGTTCAGCAGCGCTGGTGTGTCTGGCGTTGCTGTGCCAACACGGGCCCTCAGTTGCCTCTCTGGGACAATCAAGGCTGGAAAATTTTGGTGTAAAAGACTCCTTCCTGCCCATTTTGGCCTCCTGGGTATTGCACATAGACAAAGCAGTGGGCATTTCTTGCTGAGTTCGTATCATCCCTGAACTCCTGGGCTCGTGGCATAGTTACCATCCATCTTCGCCCACAAAAGAACATTTTCCTGATGTACTGAGTGACTGGCTCGAATACTTCGGGTTGTGTTGTGCAGAGCAAAAGGTCCCGTTTTTCTTTTTTGAGGTGTATTAGATCCCCAAGTCCTAAAGCAGAGGAAAGTCTTTATCATGCTTTGGCATTTAGCATGGTTTAAAAGGAAAATATTTGTTTACGCCTTCACAATACCACATTGGAGATTTGCTAGTTCAGTTTAAGAAACTCTTTAGTGTCGACTTGAGTGCTTTTGTACTCCCAGGAGCTGTTTGTGAAGGGTATTTTCTGGTCTTGTTGACTCTTGTGTGAATACAAAGCGAGACTGGAACCTCAGCCAACACAAACCTGGCTCTGCGGGCTGTGCTCGGCAGCACCAATTTACACCAGCTGAAAAGTCTGTCCCAAAATGTAATCACACGGAAGAAAAAACCATGTGGAAGTGGTACCGCGGTGGTAATCGTGCTGGCGTGGTCCCCACCATTCAGGAGTGACGGCTTTTCCTTCCCTGGCAGTGAGCCACTGTTGTGCTGGCGTTTCTGGAGAAGAGATTAAAAGCAAAGAGTGGGTTAAGATAGTGTGGGAATGAGTCCCTTGGAACCATACCGCGGGGTGGGTTTGAGAAAGGCAGTGGCAAAAGTCAGCTTGTGCTCTCTGGAGCAGGAGTGACCTTCAGGAGAGTGATGGAGAGGGGGTTGGAACTGGATGATCTTTAAGGTCCCTTCCAACCCAAACTAGTCTGTGATTCTAGGAAGGGATAAAAGCCCGATTGCAGAGCAGGTACAGGCACTGCTAAGCCCCCAGGCGCCAAGATTGGATGGAGATTGCTCGGATTTGTGCAATTCCCTGTTTGCAGCCTGTGCTGGGCGTGGCGTTAGCCTTTGTATCCTACAAAGGCCAAGATCCTTCGCCCAGTCCTCCTTTTGATCCCTGTAGGCCAGGTGAAATTGCGTGTGGCTGAGCTGACCTACCTACCTGTTATTGTCCAAAGGGTACCCGCGCTCCCTTTCCTCCCTGCCCTGCGTCCGACGCTCCCCTTGATCCCATGGGCAGGTGATGGAGCTCTCAGGAAAATACCAACTGCTTTCATCCTGGCGTAGTGAGTTGTGTTGGTTCAGCTCCGAGGGGTAGTTGCTTGTGTTAACACGTGCCAAGGAGGCAGATTCCAGAGGAGGGGATGTGCTCTGGTTTGGTAGCGATGGTTTGGCTGCACCTCGCTTCCTGCCTAGGAGGGAGTTTCGCAAGCACTAAAATGGCAGGAACTGCCCGTCTCCGCTGCAGATCCACCACCGTATCTACTGGCCATTGGGAGCGATCATGCGTGGAACTAGTGTGGGAAAATGCCTTGGATTAAAATTAAAAATAATAACTCCTCTGAGTTAGCGTTAATCTGTGTTGGATTTCCAGCCTGGGCTATTGCACAAGCACAGAGCGGGCGCAAGCCAAAGGGCGCAGCTGCGCGGAGGACAGGAGGGACTTCCGTGCCCTTCCGCCCGTGTTCTCGCTGTCGGAACTGCTCAGCTGCCACTCTGCTCTTGGAGCAGCTTCCAGGAAAACTGAGTTGCTCACAGGAGGGTCTGACCAGACCTTCACAGCCTGTGCTTTCCTAATGATCTGGAATACGTCTGCCACGGGGCCGTCAGAGTGGTCCAGGCTCATCTCTTTCTTGCCTAGCATGGAGCAGGGTTTGTTGTAAATGAGCTGTACGTCAGCCAGAGACGTTTTGGCAGAGAGAAATCCATTCCCTGCAAAGACCCTAAAGGAACCAGTCCCGTCCATAGGGAAGCTGTTTTAATGGTTCGCTAGCTTCGCTGTAACGTATTTAACCCCCCCTGACTGAGTTTTCTAGTGTTAATTTACAACCACCAGATTTAATGTCTGTCTGCTAACATAAAATAACTAACAATTTAGTCATTTTAATTTATTTAGTGCCACTGTCACACTCATCGTTCTGTAGGAACATATGGTCATCATTGGGATTAGTTTCTCTAAGTAATGTCTTCTTTCCCCTTTCTTCCCCCTGCCTGACTGTTCTGTTTCCATGTTGCCAAAAGGATTTATTTTCACCTCCTTTTACATTGCATTTCTTGAAGTTATTGGCAGTCAAATGGTTAACGTTGACATTTGAAGTTGGTGGTAGACTTGGACGTAAACAATAAAATGAAGGAGAAGTGCATATTGCTCGGCTGTGGTTTGTGAGTGACGTTAGTGTTTGCATTGAGCTTGGGCTTGGAAGGGCAAAAAGCTGTGATTAACGTTTGTATTGTGGAGAATCTGAGTGCGTCGCGTCGTCTGGGTAACCCAGTCATGCTTAATTATTGCCAAAAAGTTGCTTTGAGGTGTTTTACTGACTGAAAAATTCAGATTCTTGTTCTGCTTTCACGGGGAGAGGCTGGAGTTGAACGAGAGAAGAATAGCGTGGGGGAAACTGGAAGCTGCTTGGCCTTAAATGCCTGTCCCGGAGCAGCTCTGAGATGTGAGTGGGATGGATCACTTCATCCTTAGCTGGATACCGACAGCTGGGATCGGTTTATCCTGCGCTGGAGGGAGGGGCTGGGGACAGAGCTGCTGCCACCGCGGGGTGACGTTCTCTGTGAAAGTTGTAAAACTGAGATTAACTGAGCGAGGGGGGAAGATTCTCCTTAGTTGTTTCGGGGCGGCTGTCTTTTAACACTGTATTTTTAAGCTTACCCATTTAAAAAGTAGTTATTTTCTTTTGGTTTTGCCTTTGTTCCCATTACCTTGTCCAAAACCTGCTCCCGGATTGTGCTGCTCCAATAGAAGGATTCTGATTGCCAGGCAGAGTTTGGGTGTGATTTATCTGCATTTCCTTTGCCGGTGTTGTCCGTAAACACCTCCTTTCTTCTCCAGGGCTTATCCCTTTTCCTCCTCACCCTGTCAAAGAGTGAAGAGTGAGCCAACGAAGCACTTTGCTAAAGGTATGGAGAGTTGGCTTGGAAAGTTTTGAGTGTTTTAAAACACCCAGGTGATCATTGATGGAAGTATCTGCAGAATCCCTCCCAAGCTGCGTCTTTCAAAGCTTGGAAATCAGCCCTTCTGGACCACGAGGCTGATTGGGAAAAATAAAACTGGAAGTTGAAGTGATGTTCCTTTGCGGTGTTTCAGCTATTAGAGTGGATCTGGATTTGAGATTTCTTAGACCTGTAGGAACTGATTTTTCTGTCTGAAAGCTGTTGGTTTTGTGCCATCGCTTATGCCAAAGGCACTGGGCTTTTGGGAAGGAAGGCAGTTATTGCAGAAATAGGCACGACTGCATTTGTAAAGGATTGATAAGTCTAAACAACTGCAGATGGAGTGAATCAGCATCTGTTTGAGCCCAGATTTGTACTTCGGGTTTATACTTCGGATCTTGCCTTTATTACTATTTAACCAAACTTCAGCTAAACCTTCTTCTGACCAAGGCTGTGTTTATTTTTATTCCCTGCACACCATCAGCCCCCACTATTATTTCTTGAGAAGGAGCAGGAAGGGAACTACCTGACAACGTGAGTCAGCACAAGTCATCTCCATCGTTGTGTAGAGTTTTGGGACTGGACAACAGTGTCCCAGCAGGACTTCGGCATTCCCGGTTTGTGATGCTAACGCAGGAGAGAGTGCCGGGGTATCGCTGTCAGCGGGTGAGCCCGTACCAGCAGCTGCTCTGAAATGCATTAATTACTGCTTTAGAGAAATGGTGGGCACTTGCTGTGAGGAGTTGGCAAAGTAAGGATTGAAGAATATGATAAGGAGATGCAGACAGATGCGAGGCAAATGGTTTAATGCATTCTATCTCCTGTCTCTGGTTTCCGTAGTGTTTCTCGTCGTCTTTGGCTCACGCGCTGTCTGGCTGTTGGCTCTAATTGCTTTTAGTAGAAATTGTCCTTGCAAGTGTCGGCTGAGTCACCGGGTGCACAGTTCCTCTCCCTGTTTCAGTACGTGAGGTTGAGTGAAGTAAGAAGTCAGCAGACCTGTGTTTTCCAAAGACTGTTGTGTCTGAACCACTTCACACTGAAAATGTAACTTTTAAAAGAGGGTCAGGGAGTAGAAGTTGCTCGATCCGTGGGATAGATGGTAGTGTCACAGTAAATTCCGTGGCATGGGATGCAGAATTGCCCCTTCCTCCTTAGTTATGGATTTCCCCACTGGGTCTCTTGCTGAAGCTTTTAAATTGGTCGGTGACGTGAAGCTGTTTGGTTCATAAGATGAATCATCATTAGTCATAAAAGATTCCTTACCTTGAAATGACTTCCATTATGAAATGAGAGAGGAGTAGAGAGGAGAACACATTTTGGTCTTGCTCCTGCTAAAAGATGCCTTGGAAAGGAAACTCAAGCTTTATTCTCTTTATGAAGTGCTTCTTTGATTGATTGAGTCCTTTTTACAGTGATTGGAAATTTAACAATAGCTTTTCCCTGGCTTATCTTCCATCAGAGCAGTCGATGAAGCATCTGTGTACATTGAGTAGCGTTATCAAAAGTAGTGGGATGATTCTAATAACCTCTCCTGTTTATGGGTTCTCCACGTGGTAATGGTGGTTAACGGTTCCTGTGGACTCGGTGAGCTGCATGCAAAGCCACAGATATACCAACCTTCCTCTGCTTTTGGTTGCAGGGAGCGGGGACTAACGGCATTCGGCTGACCATGGAGAGTGCTCTGACGGCCCGCGACCGTGTGGGCGTGCAGGATTTTGTCCTGCTTGAAAACTTCACCAGTGAAGCGGCGTTTATTGAAAATCTGCGTAAGCGCTTCAAGGAGAACCTGATCTATGTGAGTAGCAGAGTGACAGAGTCCATCAGGGACCTGAATTTCCGAACCGCTGCCTTAGGCAAGGACGACTCCCACTGGTTCAGATTGCTCAGACACCTCCAGGGATGGGGCAGCCACCACTGCTCTGGGCATCCTGGGCCACGGCCTCCCCACCCTCACAGCAAAATGTTTCTTCCTAAGATCTCATCTAAATATCTTCCAGCTTAAACCCATTCCCCATCGTCCTGTCCTTGCAATCCCTTGTGAAGAGCCCCTCCCCAGCTTTCCTGGGTGCTGGAAGGCTGCTACAAGGTCTCCTCAGAATCTTCTTTTCTCCAGACTGAACAACCCTAACTCTCTCAGTCTGTCCTTGCATGGGAGGTGCTCCAGCCTTCGGATCATCTCCGTGGCACTTGTCTGGCATAACTCCTGCAGAGTCATTCTCACTAGGCTGGGGTTGCATCTTCAGTAGCTTCAGCCTCAGCAGTGTCCCCAGTGCCTGGCTGCAGGCAGCCTTTGTCAGTGACGTGAAGCCTTCAAAGCCGCCTGGGCTTCGGAGGATCCACTGCCAGACCTTCTGTAACCTCTGTGCTTTATATTCTCTTTTTTCAGACGTACATCGGCTCCGTTCTGGTCTCTGTTAATCCATACAAGGAACTGGAAATCTACAGTAAACAGAACATGGAGCGATACCGTGGTGTCAGCTTCTATGAAGTTTCTCCTCACCTGTGAGTGGCCTGTGGGGAAACAGAGCAGTTTGTGCCGTTCCCACCCAGGCATGTGCAGTAATGACATGTGAAAACAAGCCGATAGGACTGTTCCCCATCCCAGATACCACGCTAAAAGTCATGGGGATATAAAGGATCCTCCGGAGGGTGTGGCATGCAGCTCTTTCTATTCCTGTTCCCCTTTCCAAAGAGGATAAGTTGCCTTTGCAAGAGCAGTATTTGGAGAAGGGAGTTGGTTCCTTCCTGGCTGGAGGAACAGCGCTGCTTACCCAGCCCTGGCAGGACAGGAGTTCGTTGTTCCAGGGTTACTTGGGGTCTGTGTGTCCGGGCTGCGAGTTTCCCCTGCTGCTCTGTTGCTTTTTCAGCACAGGAGCAACCAGGGGAAAGAGCGCGTTTGTACGCGTGGTGGTTTCTTCCCTACCTCTGCTGTTTCTGCCTGACCAATATTTATCTGGTATTTCCCTTGTTGCTAAGATACCATCAGCCTGTCGGAACAAGGAATGTATTTATTTACACGGTCTGGCCTGGTGCACATTCCCGATTTCCCATTTTAAAAAAAAAAAGAAAAAGTTTGAGGTTTAAAGTTATTTTTGAAAGCATTTGACTTTTTTTATGTCGGACTGAAAGAGAAAGATGACTGAGGGGTGAGGACATTTGGCTCCAACCTGGTTTCTTTCAGGACCAAGGGCCAAATTCTGAGCACCTCTTGGAGGCTTTTTGTGCCTCTTTCTTTTTTTTTTTTTTTCTAAAGAGATCTTGGAAGAGTAAACGATGTTATTTTTGAGTGAACTATTTAGGCTGTTTCTTATTACTGGCACATAGCCCAGGAGAGTAAGCAAAACAGAATGCGCTGCAAGCACAGAGAGGGAGAGAAAGGCCACAACTTGGGAAAGCCTGAACGCTCAAACCTGTGTTTGTCACGGCAAAAATGTGATTTTAGTGCTTTGGGTTTTTTTATATGGGGTTGATTAAACCTGAAAAAAACACATCCCAGCCCCGCTGAGTTCTCCCCTGGATGTAGATGTACGTGTGTGTCGTGTTTGTGTGAGATAAGAGCTGTGCCCCGAGACGGTGGGTGACGGTGGCTGGAATCGGAGTTGGGCTGTGGTGGGGGAGCCCCTGCGATGGGGCGAGGCGGCTGCTGGGCTGCGGCTGCTCGGCCTCACCCCGCCTTGGCCGTGCTGCCAGCACTGCCTTGCCCATCGCTGTCGCTGCGTTGGCTCCCTTCAGCCCTGCTTTCCAGGAGCAGGCGCTTTTGCCTGGAATCACAACACGCTCCAGGGCTTCTTCGTCCTTAGGTGAGTGTTGTGACTCTGGAAAATCATCGGAGCGGTGGCTGCATTTTTATTGTGTGCCGCAAGCGCAGGTCTGACGCGATGCTGGTGTGTGACGGGAAGCGCTAACCGGCTCGGCTTTAATTCCTGTGTTACACAAAGGAACTTGAACCACAGAGCAGCTCGTTACTCCTCAGGCCGTTCTCTCTCATTTTCACTTGACCCGTGAGAAACTGGGGAACGCGCAGCTCATAAGCGAACCCCTGAGAGCTGCAGTGCTGAATGCCAGCGCTGCTCCAGCTGGGAACGCAGTGTTTTTTGTTATCTGTTGTTATTGCTTTATTAAAAAACATTACATTATGTGATTATTCATGCTTTTAAAAACATTCAGAGGAGCACTGTGCTGCAGTCCTTTGTGCTTCTCCTTTTACAGTCTTTCAGGTGTCGTCGTTTACCTCTTTGTCTTATTCTAAACTGTGTCTAGAAAGCCAAAATACTTCAATATTGCTGTTCCGGTGTCAAAATAGTTGAAGGCTATGCCTGAGCGTTGGGTTCTTTGGGAAATACATCAAATGTAGTCATTCAAAGGAGAAAAGTTATTCCGAAGAGCTTGAAACACAGCATACTTCCTGTAATGATCTGTCACATCCTGTCCTATTTATAGCCTGATGAGGGTTCAGAAAGGGTGACTACAAATGGGACCATAAACATCTTCACGTAAGGTGATTCTGTATGTGGTGTGCGCGGCTGCCAGGTTTCTGCATGAATTTACAGGACTGTGAAATCACCCAATAAAGGCCTCCAGTCCAGAGGCAGTTCTTAAAATTTACATTAACTTTACATTTATTCATCTGTTTTCAAAATGCTCCAGAGACAGAATGGGGATGAGAAGAGAAGGACTTGATGGATTTAGTGGGGTAAGCGTGCAGTTGTGTTGCTAGGTAGCTCGTTGGGGTTGCCTTAGCACCAAGTATTAATAGACTGGAGAGGGCCATGGCGGTTATCTTTCTGTGATTATTTGTAATTAATTTCACAGCGTGAAAGCTGAAAAAAAAAAATAAAAGAAAAAAAGGAGAGCTACTAAAAGATTCTGAGGTGTATAAAGGCATCAGGACGTCTGCTTGGTCTCCAGGTGTGAGACAGATGAAAATATTGTTAGGCGGTTGACTTATATGAGTGCATTTTGAAGGGGTGGTGCTCCTCTTACCCTCTTCTCCCTGATCCTTCCTTTCCTCTCTTGCTCTGTAAGCAGTTGCCATCATTGTCAGACTCATCCTCCTGCTCTCTGGTGGTGTGAAGCGTGCGAGGTCCTGGGTACAGGATGCTGTCTGGTCTGCAATGGGAAGGGAAGGAGAAGAGAAAGAAAATGCAGCAAAGGAGGAAACAGGGATCGAGGAGCAATGAACCCTGGCTGTATGCAGGCAGGAGGAGGAACCCTCTGCTGCTTTGAGTGGCATTTGGTCCGAGTTGGACAGTAGCTGAGTAGCCTGCGAGGTGTTTGTCTGTGCTGGCTTGTCCCATTCTTTCTGCAATCCAAGAGAAGCTGGGAGAGGTTGGACAATCCTGGAGCCACGTTCTAGGAGCCACCCAGATAGTGCAGTGCAGTTGTGACCTGAGCGTGTCATCACTTAAAAGATAAGCTGGAATAATGATTCACGGAAAACAAAAGCGTTTCCTGAACGTGAAGCGCTCTCGTCCTGTGGGACCATTGTTGAGAGATCACGTATATTTAGAAAAGTCAGTCTAACTGCACCGTTTAGTTGTCTTCTACAGAAACTTCTCTCATCTGAGGAGGTGAATTGGTCATAAAGTCAAAGGCACAGTTTGTGAAGGGTTTGTGCTGTCACCCTGCAGAAGCTTGGCCAGTGGTTCAGATGTGTATAGAGATGTCAGAAAGGGCTCACAGCCCTCTCCTGGCTCAGCACCAGCGCACAGAATAGATACACTCTCACCCATCCCGCGATTACACACTGCTTTTTGAGGTGTCCCTGCCAGGCATTCGCACTGCCCAACGCCTTAGCTGAGGAATCTCTGCCCTTCACATGTGGAGACTAACTAATACCTGGTTGTGTTGCCCCGTAGCTATGCTATTGCAGACAACGCGTACCGCTCCCTGCGCACGGAGAGGAAGGATCAGTGCATTCTGATCTCCGGGGAGAGTGGAGCAGGCAAAACAGAGGCCACCAAGAAGATCCTGCAGTACTACGCTGTGACCTGTCCGGCCAGCCAGCAGGTCGAGACCGTGAAGGACCGCCTGTTGCAGTCCAATCCCATCCTGGAGGTAACTTGAGAACCCGCAGCACAGAAATTTGACATTGAGTCATGCCAGCAATGCTCGCGTTTTCCAGCCGAGGGAATGGGGGCAGCTGAACCCCGCTGGGCATGGCTGAGCAGATCGTGCATCCCGGGAACGCTGGTTCGCGGCATGTGGGCAGATCGTTGTGCACGGTGCACAGGGGAACCCCAGTCTGCTTCCAGGCCAAAGAAACACCCATCCGCTGCTGAACTCGCTTGGCCCTTCGCAGTCCACCAGGAGCTATTCCGGAGTGGCCAGGCTGCAGGGAGGGAGAGGCATTTGGCGTGGGAAGAGTTCTGGCACGCTGCATAAGTTTACAAAGCCAGAAGCGGACACACAGACTGTGGGCAATGTGATAAATGCATTTATGGGTGTGTTTTGTAGTGCTGTGGTGTCCTCTAGTGTCCAGCCCTGCCCTGCCTTTGTAGCCCTTTGATATTTCTGCTCCGTATGGAAATATGCACTCTGTGCTCCCCCAGGGGAGGTGGTGCTCCCCCAGGGAAGGTGGTGCTCCCCCAGGGAAGCTGTTGCTCTCCCAAGGAAGGTGTGCTCCTTGCGTGATGGGATGCCCCAGCAGGACTGAGCAGTGCCTGACATGAGCAGAGCTGTGAGCAAATAGCTGTGGTGGAAGAGGAGGCTTTGCAAAGACTGTCAGACGTGACACGTGCTGTGAACCGGCATTACAGCGGGCTGGCTGGGGGATGGAATTGATTCCGGAGGCTGCTCCGTCTGCAGAGCCGGTGTGGGGTAGAAAGGGCAGCATTGGAATTTGGGTAGCAATGTGTTTCCTTCTCGGTTCCCCGTGCCAAAAGGACAAACCCGGGCTTTAGTGCCTGTAAATAAAACCTGACAGCTTCACCAAAGTGTTCATAAATAGTCTTATTTGATATCTATTTATTTTTCTTTAATAATTTTTATTTCAGGCCTTTGGAAATGCAAAAACCCTTCGGAATGACAACTCCAGCCGATTTGGGAAATACATGGATGTGCAGTTTGATTACAGGGTAACTTAGAATCTATTTTATGCTTCAGAAGTGGTGCTGGTGATAGCAGGCTCTGTCGCCTGTGCTTTCCTGCAGTGATGCAGCGATTGCTTTGCGTTCCCTTGACGATGGCATAAGCAGAGTCTGTGGTAGCAGAGTTTGATTCCTGAGCATTTTAAGTCCCCACTTCCCTTCCTTTCTTCCCTTATTTCTCTCTGTATAAGCAGACAGATTAAATCCTCTGGTTTCTAGGGTGCGTGTGCACTGTGCAAACGGATACTCCCAAGCTCAATCCGCACGAGCCAGCTGGGATCTGGAGATCTTCTCTCGCGTGACTTTGCATTGTGTTTATTTCAATCCTGATCCAAATTGCCTCGCACTGTGAGGATGAGCACAGTGCAAGAACCGAGTAGCTTGGCACACACAGGCTTTTAAATGTCTCAGTGTGTAAATCCCTCCAGTTTGCTTTGTTGCTTTTCCTTTGTGTTGAATTCCTCCTGCTGCCGATCCCGTTCAGAGCGTGCTGTAGCCAGGAGCTGTCTAATGGTGTGTTACTTTCACTTGACAGCTCATTCTGCTTTCAAACCACCTCTGTTTGATTGAGATTGTGATACAGAATGACAGATAATTTTCTGTCGTTGTGGCTGATCTTTTTGTGTCCTCTCTGAAGAGACCACCAAGAAGCAGCAATGTTTTCCTCTGTGTTGCTGAAACATTCCCATGTATCTGGTTTGTTTTAGGGAGCTCCCGTCGGGGGCCACATCTTGAACTACCTCCTGGAGAAATCCCGAGTTGTGCACCAGAATCACGGAGAGAGGAACTTCCACATTTTCTACCAGCTGCTCGAAGGAGGGGAGGAGGACTTGCTGCGAAGGCTGGGCCTCGAGAAGAACCCTCAGCAGTATCACTATTTAGTAAAGGTGCACATTAACTAATCATTCTTGCTCTGGTGTTATTTTATAGGACCGGTACATTCTCGGTTGTCTTTGAAGTTTCCTTCCCTCGCTTTAAAATTACCCCTGAGATGACTGCTATGAAAAGAAGCCTGGCAGAAGTGCATTGAGTGTGAGTTAATTTATCTTTGTAAAATATTTACTTATTTATGTCAAATTGTGTCCTTTTAGGGTCACTGCGCGAGGGTCAGCTCCATAAACGATAAAAATGATTGGAAGATTGTGCGAAGAGCCCTGTCCATTATAAGCTTTAATGATAACGAGGTGGAGGTAAGAAAAGCTTGACAGCACAGCTGATTTTCCTACTCTTAAGGAATTTTTCTGTTTTAATTTGTTATTTCTGCTGAAAGCAGCCCTCAGAACGAATGTATTCTCTGCGAAAGTCCCTAAAAAAATACAAAATGTGCTTATAAAATGTTATTTAACACAATCTCACTGCCTTTTCTCACTGTGCATTCATTTCATCATCTTGGTTTCTGACTGTTGCTTTCCCCCCTAGGATTTACTGAGTGTTGTGGCCAGTGTTCTGCATCTGGGGAACGTACAGTTTGCTGCTGATGAGCAAGGAAACGCTCAGGTCACTACAGAGAATCAGATTAAATACCTGGCCAGGGTGAGTATCATCCGTTAGAGAGATATTATGTTAAAGATGAATTAGAGACGTTTCATTATTCTTAATTTGGTTGCCGTCGTATCATTTTAGAATATGATTTAGAAGTTTTCCTAACTTTACTTTCATTTGACTTTAATAAAATGCAAATATTAACATCAAAACCCTTTAACTGACAACTCTATTTGCCTTTTGATGCACCACTGAGTTGAGGTTTTTGCCTTCAGGCAGTGGGATAGGAATAGATCTACCCTGGAGAAGTGTTTTAAAGAAAGAAGAACCCTGGTGGCTTTGCTTCAGCGGTTCTTTGTGCCAGAGCAGTCAAGCCGATGTATTTATTGGGTCATAGCACTGGCAGAAAGGAGGTGGCGTGCGGGAGGGAAGGGCTGATGATGCAAGGTGAATGGGGAATGAAGGGTTATTTCACTGGGCTGTGATTTTAGGAACCAGCTTTTCTGATGTCTTGGATCTGTCACTGATAAATTGAGCGTACCGCTTAATAAATGCGTTTAATATTCTACTGCTTCGCAGCTTCTGGCCGTCGAGGGCTCTGTTCTTCGAGATGCATTGATCCACAAGAAGATCATAGCAAAAGGGGAAGAGGTAAGAACACAAACTGGGGATCTGGGAGGCACGTGGAATGAAATCCAGCTAGTGATGTACTGTCAGCTCTCTTAGCAGCCTTGAGGAGTTCACTTGCTGTCAGAGGAGGGTGGCAGTCGGGGAGGCCCGTACCTTTCCCAGCTGGGAGACGGTGCTGGGAGCCGAGCCCGGCCAGGATGCCTTTGAGTGGCTGATCGCTAGCAATGAACCAGGGAAACGTCATCCCTCGGCGGAATGGCTGCTGAGTGGCTTTGTTCTCCTTCCCTGTGCAGCTCATCAGTCCCCTGAACCTGGAGCAGGCAGCCTACGCCAGGGACGCGCTGGCTAAGGCGATATACGGACGCACTTTCTCCTGGCTGGTGAACAAGGTTAACAAGTCTCTTGCTTACAAGGTAAATGAACCTTTTGGTTGTTGATATCCAACCAAGTGTGAAAGGAAGCTTAAAATCTTTTAGCTGCAGAGAAATGGCGAGTTGCGTGCTGTAGAGCAGTTTCTAGATGCATCTGTTTTCTATCGAGTAAAGGGTCAATGCTGTAGCCGAAGGGGTACGATCCCACGATGGATCATAGCTGTGAGCACATAGCGACATTTATTTATTTTGCCATATTGCAGGAAGGAGAGTTTCCGGGCTGGAGAAGTACAACAGTGCTTGGATTGCTTGATATCTATGGATTTGAAGTTTTCCAGCACAACAGGTTTGTTCCAATCAGTGTCTTTGAGTCCTGAGTAAACTCTGCATGACTTCATTCATTATAGTGTTTTCTCTCTGTTGTGAAATAAGACGTTACCGCGTCTCTAATTCTCTTAGTGAGAGAGAAAGAGATGACATTTCAGCTGTAAGAAAGCAGCTAAATAACTAATAATCACAGGACTTATGATGCTTGGGGCGCCCAGCCCATAGT
The DNA here is from genome assembly GCF_017976375.1 of Cuculus canorus. NCBI lineage: Eukaryota > Metazoa > Chordata > Aves > Cuculiformes > Cuculidae > Cuculus > Cuculus canorus. The sequence goes on from NC_071420.1 coordinate 5,663,730, forward strand.
TAGCATTCACAGCTGTTAGTGTTCTGGTATTTTAACGAGACTCTCGTCTTTTGGGGTATATTCACTCGACGGCTTCAACTCTGCCTTCGCCCGGCTCTCTGGCACGGTGGTGGCTGTTGTGGCATCTTTCCATAGTGGTGGGAAAGGGAGAGAACAGACATAAAAACTCTGAGTGGAACCTCACTCTTGCAGAGAGCAATGAACTGAGATTCTCAAATTCGCAGTATTATCGGCCCTTCTTAAAAGTTTTTGCCCTACTTCTAGAACTCTTTCATGAGATCCACTAAATAATAAACTTAATAAATTAATACGTTCAGTAGATAAACATTTCAGAAACTCTTTTCTATCGCTCTTGATTTACACAGGTACATTTGTGCAGCTGCTCCCCCACGGCTGCTTTTCCCTGTGGTACAGCGTTGGTGATTATTTCTCTGATTTTTGTTTGCAGCTTTGAACAATTTTGTATTAATTATTGTAATGAAAAATTGCAGCAGCTCTTCATAGAGCTGACGTTAAAGTCGGAACAAGAGGAATATGAGTCAGAAGGCATAGCGGTAAGAGCCAACATCGTCACCTCCGTTGTCTCCTTTGGGGCACCTCCTGCAGGCCAGAGGGCAGATGAGGAAAGGATCTGGTAATAATGGTCTGCAAAGTAAAGGAATTAAAGAGTTTTCCTTTTTCCTTTCTTTTTGAAACCCGTTGGTAACTCTGTGAACAGCTAGAAGTGAGCAATGCGGTTCCGCTCTTCTCCTCTGATAAAATAAAATGTTTTTAAAAGGGAGTATTAGAAAAACAAATTTGATGAGTGGAAAAGCTTTGTTTCAAATTTGACGGATGATTTAAATAAGGTGGTGTTTGAAACGTTCTGGAATTTTCATGGTTTTTCTCCAGTCTGAGATTGTTTTCACCCAAGTGTAATTTCTTGTCTTTGTAGTGGGAACCGGTTCAGTATTTCAATAACAAAATAATCTGCGATTTGGTGGAAGAGAAATTCAAAGGCATCATTTCTATTCTGGTGAGTAGACAACAGCTTTTTACATGGAAAAATTAGAGGCAATGCAGTGAAAAACAAGGGGAAGAAGATGGGAAAAACCTGTTTAAGCTTCTCTTGGGACTGTTTGAGTGGGCAGGGAGAGCAACGATGATCTGAACAGTGACACTGTTGTCATATTGGTATCGCCGCCACCTGCTCTCACAAAGAAGTTTCCAGTCCAGGGAATCTGAAGGGATGGAAGTGTTTTCCTTTTTAGCTCAACAGTTTGTTTGCTGAGATAAGAGCTGGCTGCGTTCAAAGGCCGAAGGGGCGGATGGGGACGGTGTTCCAGTGAGCTGGAGTTGGAGCTGGCCTGTGCGCTGGCAAACACCAATCGGAGATCAACGAACCTGTCTGTTCATAGGATGAAGAGTGTCTGAGGCCCGGGGATGCCACAGATACGACGTTCTTGGAGAAGCTGGAGGAGACTGTGAAGAACCACCCTCATTTTCTCACGTGAGTGTTCCCATAGCCGAGGGCGGTAAGACTGTTGGGATCCAAGTGTGTGATAGAGACGAGCTTTAATTGCTCCTGGATAACACTCGCTGTGCGTACGGCAGCATCCTCGATGTACGGGTCCCACATCAAAGCAGATCGTGTTTTCTTTTGCAGAGAGATTAGATTGTGAGTTAAGATAATACAGAATGAGTGTCAACACGGCTTTGCTCTTCTGAAGACTACACTTCAGGATAAAATAGGAACAACAAAACTTGTTCCTGACTTGCTTCTTCGCTGATCTCTTCCCTGCTAATGTGTCCAAGGAATTTTCAGGCTTGTGACTTCTTGGCTTTTCCAAGATCTGGCCCAATACTCCAGGAGTGCCAGACTCTGGTTCGGAGTGTTGGGCCAGCTCGCTCCCGGCATTGATGGCTCCCTGGGAGAAGGTGACTGATGACTCCAGTCAGGAAGTGTAGTTATTCTGGGAGTAACTAGAAATGGAGCAGAATTTCACTGGTCGGATAGGTGTATGTGCATTAGGATGAGTCAAGCAGTGTTAGTGCTTTTGAAACAGAGATGTTTATATTGCACTAAATCACCTCTGTGCACATCTGCTTCCCAGATGATATTGGCGTCCTTTGGTAACCGATCCATCTTGCCGCCCCACCTGGGCGTGGGTTCCATATTTCACCTTCCAGATTGTTTCCTTCTATTTTGAAGCTCCAAATGTCCTTTTATTCTTACTGAGCGTTCTGCTTCTGCTCAGATTGGGATCTGCCTGGCACCTCCTGGCCTGCCAGCCTGCTGCCAGCATCAGCGCTGCCCTCTTCCCTCCTGCCTCTACTCTAATTTCATGTGCACACGCTCTGCGGCCTCGCCAACAAGCTGAAAGTTCATCCATTTGAGACCAACACCAATACATTTTATGACATTTTTATCGTTTGCCGGTTGATGACTCTTTATCAGCTTTTGCTCTTGAAAATCAACAAGTCAGATGTCTTCTCCCCGTTCTGTGTTCACACAGTCCCACTCCAGGATCCAAACGCCTTAGTGCTTTTTGAAGGGGATTCCCCAGTGACACAGAGGTTTGTTTCTCATGAAGCTGCTTCGCTTTCTCACCAGGCACAAACTTGCCGACCAAAAGACTCGCAAGTCCCTGGGGCGGGAGGAGTTTCGGCTTTTGCACTACGCTGGTGAGGTCACCTACAGCGTTGCAGGTAAGGGTGTGCATCATCTCTGCTCTCTCACTCTTTTTTCCTCTTGTCCTCTGCCCTTTGAATTAAAAGTTTCACTGTAACCTAAAGAAAAATCTGGGCATAGAATATTTCCACCCATCAGTTGATTAACCAGATTTATTTCCCATCTCAAATTCCTGCCTTGTGAAGTTCCCACAGAACAGCGGTGGCAGCCTGAGCGGTATTTTGCTTTCTTCCAGGTTTTCTGGATAAAAACAATGACCTTCTCTTTCGGAACCTGAAGGAGGTGAGTGTGGACAGAGGACTCCTATTTCCAATCTCAGCAGAACGAGGGGCCAGGTTTCTAATGGGGTGGCACTTGAGGTAAAAGGTTCTTCTAGAATCCCCTTGAAGAATGCGTGTCCGTAGGGCAGTGCGGTGAAAAGGCAAATCGAGGTGCCCAATGTTCATTTTACTGTTAAAAAGCAAAACAAAGTGCCCAAACAAGTAATTTTGTCCTCTATTTCTTTGATAGTTCTTTGAATACTCTACTTTATCTCTGAAAACGTGTCTCTCTGCAGGCCATGTGCAACTCTGAGAATCCTATCATAAACCAGTGTTTTGACAGGACAGAGCTGACGGACAAAAAGAGGCCTGAAACGGTAAGAGCCCCAGGGCTGGCTGGAAGAGGGACTGTTTCCTCTGTCTAACACGGTAATCTGAGCGCAGGCCTCTTCCATTTAAAGTTGGGAGGTTTGTTTTGCAGTCAGAAGTAATGGCTATAAGTCATCGCTTCATACATCGTTTTCTTTCTTCTCTCCTAGGCAGCAACTCAGTTTAAAAACAGCCTCTCCAAACTCATGGAAATTCTGATGTCCAAGGAGCCCTCCTACATTCGTTGCATGAAACCTAACGATGCAAAACAGGCTGGTATGACCCTGCTTGACTCTTCCTTTGCTCTACGACCACTAAACATTGGGTCTGTGCCAGAGCTTCTGGATGGAGGAACATCCCTGGAGGTGTTCAAGGCCAGGTTGGATGGGGCTTGGAGCCCCTGATCCAGTGGGAGGTGTCCCTGCCCATGGCAGGGGTGGAACTGGATGGACTTTAAGGTCCCTTCCAACCCAAACTGTTCCATGATTCTGATTCTTGTAGGGAGGTGGTGGCTGTACTCGCAGCCGGGAATCGGAATGGGAGCCCTGGTTTGGGTGGAGCAGGGTGATGTTTGAAGAGAAGAATCATTAACCTACGTAACTTCTTTTTCATGATCTTTATTCTCCCTCACTTCTTTCTCTTGTATGCATAGAGCATCCTAAGGAGATCTTCGTTTGGGAATATAAATATAAATGTATACTTAACAGGGGGAAACAGGAGACACAAAGTTGTGTGGGACTTGCACTGTGAGGACAGGTTAGAGGTCAAAGACAGTTGTGTACAATAGAACCAGGAACCGACTATTCCCTTTCTCCACATGAAGGCACAGCTCTAGTTTGATCACGTTTCTCTATTTTCATGCTCTCTCAAGATCGATTCGATGAAGTTCTAATCCGACATCAGGTGAAATACCTAGGATTGATGGAGAACCTCCGAGTGCGCAGAGCCGGGTTTGCGTATCGAAGGAAATACGAAGTTTTCCTGCAGAGGTGGGATTGCCTTGGACTTCTCTCTCCCTCCTCTTCCCTCCCCTGACACTGGGGCGCTGTTCTGAGCAGCAGGGGCAGCCCTGACACCTGACAGGCTGCTGTTCTTGAGGGAGCGAAAAGCGCAGCCTCTTTCCCTTCCCACTGCCCTCTAAGGACCGGACATCACTCCCTGAAATCTCTTCTGCTCTCAATTTACAGGTACAAATCACTTTGTCCAGAGACGTGGCCTACGTGGGACGGCCGGCCCCACGACGGGGTGGCTGTGCTGGTGAAGCATCTTGGCTACAAACAGGAAGAGTACAAAATGGGACGGTTAGTTCTTCTGTTTTCTTAATTTTAGATGATGAATCACTGGACGTCCGTGTCATTGCTTTTAAATGCGACTTCTCTAGCTAATGGGCAAGAAAGAGATTAGAGATCCCAAAGGGATCTGCTGAGGGCAGGAAGCAAACCTCGCTGGCCTGTTAAATGTAAGTCTGCATTTCTATTTCTAGAACAAAGATTTTTATCCGCTTTCCCAAGACCTTGTTTGCAACGGAAGATGCTCTGGAAGTGAGGAAGCAGAGTCTGGGTGAGTCACACTGCGCACCTTTATGGCAGTTTGCTCTCTGCTTTCTGGGCTTGGGAGGGGTTTGCTGTTTGTTTAGGGAGGGATTTTGCTTTAAAAAGTTGAGCCTTTTTCTTCCCAAAATCTGCTTGGTCACAATTTCAAATTGCTGGGGTTTTTTCTTTGCAATTTCAGCAACAAAAATGCAGGCCACGTGGAGAGGTTTCTACCGCCGAAAGAAATTCCTGCACATGAAGCACTCAGGTAGGCGGCCGAGGCAGCTGCAGGGCTGTGCCTCCGTGTGGGGAAGCGGTTGGTTTTGTCCGAGATGGCTTGAGTTTGATTTTTCTATTGACATTTCACCGTTCTATCATATCATTAAGAACTCAAAATATACTTTTTCCCATCTGCCACGGTGAAGGCTGTTTTATTTCTTGAGCAGCTTTCGTTGCCAGGCCTGCGGGTGGGCGCCGTGGGGACGAAGGAGCTCACTTGGTGCAAACTCTGTGTTGTTTTTAGCGATAGCCATCCAGTCCTGGTGGCGGGGAACCCTGGGACGCCGAAAAGCAGCCAAGAGGAAGTGGGCAGTAGAGACGATCAGAAGGTGCGTAAGGAATAGCCCAAGCATCAAATGGGCACTTAACTTCCTAACAACACGATAATAAGAAGAAACTTTCTTGTTGCTACAGTGTCAGAGGGTCTTTTAATAAATTACAACTATAACGTAAAGCCCAGAAAATGGTTGGAAGACCTCTAAATTTACCCAATTTTGATCACTTTTCTAATTTTATAATAACGTTTTCTTCTTCTTCAGATTCATTAAAGGTTTTATTTACCGGAACCACCCTCGCTGCCCAGAGAATGAGTATTTCCTTGATTACATCCGCTTCTCCTTCCTGATGAACCTCAAGCGTAACTTGCCAAAAAATGTTTTGGACAAATCGTGGCCGACTCCTCCTCCGTCGCTCTGCGAGGTAGGCACAGCGCACCAGGGCCGGCAACGGCGCGAGGGGCCCCTCCTGCTACCAGAGCAAGAGCAACCGGGGTCTTGCTCAAGTTCCACGTTGCGTTAGCGTCTCTCCGTAGCAGGATTAACCCAGACATCTCCACGTGGGTGGAACTGGCCCATCTCTAAAGTTATTAGAGCTGTAGTATAGAAAGTTCTGGAGCGTGCGCTGCTGTTCCAACACCATTTTCTCCTGGTTTTCTCATCCGCTTCTGAAGTTTTCTTCCCTTTTTCTCTGCACAAATGAAGTTCCCTCTGGGCAGTTGAATTGGCTGCATGGACAATGTGGTTGCCTGTGGAGAACCTATTAAACTTCCTCTCTAGTCGTTATTATTCCGCATCTGGCAGAATTGCTTCTTTCTATCTGATCGAAACAAAATATTGCAGAAAGTCCCACTTATCCAGAGGTCCTCGTTTGTTTGGATTGCAGGTACAGCAGGAAGCAAGGAAGGGCAGAGCAGGGTAAGGGCAGTGCTCCTGCTGCTCTGTCTCCATTCTAAAGCAGCAGGAGAACACTACAGGGTAAACTCTCTTAGAAAGGTGGAAAATAAGCTTCCTATTAATTAATTTTAAAGCGACTCTCACTCGTGGAACACTGTTTTAATCCCGCAATGCATTTTCTGCATTTGCTTCCCATGTCTTCCTGATTTTGAATCCATTTGTCAGTGATTTCGAGTGATTTTTCATGTACTGTGCGGTTTCTTCCTCAGGCGTCGCAACTCCTGCGACAGCTCTGCATGCAGAACATGGTGTGGACCTACTGCAAGAGAATCAGCCCGGAGTGGAAGCAGCAGGTACACGAGAAACTTTACATCATCTCAAACTACGCTGGTTTTCCCAAGCACAGGGGGGTTCTCGGCATTATTTCTTGTGAAAAAGGAAGGAGGAGAGCGGCTGGATGGGAGGAGGAGGACGGTGCTGCTGTAGGGAGGAGTCACCGAGGCTGTGGTGAGAGGGAGGAACTCCTGAATCCCTTCTCTCTTTGGTGCTCTCTTTGGGAACACGGTGATTGGTGGGTTTTTAGGTTAGAAACAAAAAAGCCAAGAGACCAGAAGGTGCAAAGAAAAACCGTTCTGTACCTATATTTCAATACCTGCTCTTTGAACGGTGCTGTGTCTCCGTGCCCCTACGTGATTTCTATACTGGAAGGCCCTGTTATACTTCCTGGGGTAGATAAAAATGTAAGAAGCCTCACTATTCGTGTTGCACCAGACAGAGTCAAGAATAAGGATTCTGCAGACACAAAGCGAGTCAGTTTTTAAACAGAGAAGTTCCACAAACAGTTACAGCTGCTGTTCTGGCTAAAAAGATGAAAATAATGCAGACTTTTGAGATTAAACAGGAGAAAAAAAGAAGGGGAAGCTGTTTTCTACCCTGAAGGCGTAGAGGAGCTGTTGAAAATGTAAGGGGTGTATGGAATATTTGGAGTCACGTTGTGACCGGTATGATTCAGGGGCTCCGAACTAGATGACGACTGCTAAAAAACCAAAAAGGGAACATCCTTTTTAAGACAAATTCATGTTTTTATTAAAGCATTTTATTCAGCATTTTATACTGAACAAGAATCCATCTTTTGTCCTTGCAGCTGGAACAAAAAGTAATTGCCAGTGAGATTTTTAAAGGTAAAAAAGACAATTACCCTCAGAGCGTTCCGAGACTCTTCATCAACACTCGACTGGGTGAGTAGGTGTTGTGAAGGTTAACGGGAGGGAGGGGGGATTCACCCACACTCTTCTTGCCAGAAATTTCTTTCTGACCCCCCCCTCCCTTTTGGTTTTAACACAGGTAATGAAGAGATAAATGCCAAAGTCCTTCAGGCTTTAGAAAATGAAGCAATTAAGGTGAGATGTGTGTCCAACTGCTTTTGTCGAGCTTCTAGGGCTACGCAGAATAGCAGATTAGGTTTCTGAAGGGAAAACAGCAAGAATTTCACATTCTATTAAGCTTGTAATTCCTTAGCAGACAGGCTGTGGTAAGAGCTGGTGGCTCAGAAATGTGATTTGGGGATGTGGGCAAGTTTAATGATGTTGGTTAAGAATGGGAAGGGTTGCAGCTGGAGAGGAAAGGAGAAACCTGCACAGACTGAAACTAAACCCGAGTGTTTCAGCCTGAGGTCAGACAGCTGTAGACATCACATTGTTATTCTGAACTCCTTTAGGGCGACAAGGGGCTGATGCAGAACAGAGAACAGGACCCCAGAGGGTTGTCTTCATTCCTGGTTTACCCATCCCTGCCAGAGCCTCCTCCATTCCCCGGGCTCGAGGGTGGGCAGGGACGGATGGCCGCACGCGCTTTGGGGTTTGCACTGCTAACACTTATTTCAGTATGCAGTTCCTGTGATCAAATACGACCGAAAGGGCTACAAAGCAAGAGCACGGCAGCTGCTTCTCACCCAGAACGCAGTCATCGTCGTGGAAGAATCCAAAATCAAGCAGCGGATTGACTACGCCAACCTGACAGGTGAGAAGGGTAACGGAACTGGGGTTTGACTCCCATGGTTGTACCCAAGACGGAGGCTGATGTCAATTAAAAGAATAGTAAGGAATAATAAACAGCCAGCTTGTCTTTGTCCTGGGCAAGAATGGACCTGGCTGATAGCAGCAAGCATTTTAAGGCTGTAAGATCTTGAAACTGAGGTTTTTCTAAAGTTAAAACTCCATAAAATGTCACAAAAATTACTCAACCTTATCTCCCCCAAGTCCTTTCCCAGTGGCCCATCTCTACTACAGGAGGGTTGCGCCACGATCACACAACAGCTCTGCGACACTGCTACAGCTCTGGGCCTTTGGAATAGTTGCCCTGGATTTGGTATTTTAGGGGGGGGAATTGGTCGGACAGAGCAAACTGCCGAGGCCACCTCTGCTTTGTTGTCATTACTTGGCTTTATCCAGAGCCTCAGCTCCAGCTCCGCCACCGTTCCCGTTCCTCTTTGCAGCCTATTTTGGTGCTGCTCATTTCAATGTTAGCAACGCTCTCCTGCATTTCTGTCTCCTTTTGAAGCGGTTTCCAAGGGTAACGCTAACGCAGGGCTCTGCGACTCCCCTAAGATGCTGTTATGGCAGAGGTGGGTGTTTATCGCTGCCGGGGTCAGGCTGGCTCCGTTCAAGCAGCTGTGACCCAGTTTGTAGCGAGTGTCGAGAGATTTTAAGCCAAGTCCAAAAATAAACTGTGAAGAAGCCGTGCTCCTTGGCCAGGCCCTACCCCGGAGAGAACTCTTCGTTTAGCAAACACAAACAGCTCCGGGCAGAGGCTCGGCTCTCGCTCGGTGGTCAGAGGGCACTGCGGTTGGAGCAGCGGGAATGTTGAATTCAGAGCCCGGGTGGGTCATGGAGCAGCGGGAATGTTGAATTCAGAGCCCGGGTGGGTCACGGAGCAGCGGGAACGTTGAATTCAGAGCCCAGGTGGGTCACGGTGCAGCACACGAACGTGGAGTGGCTCAGGGTGGGTCTGCAGGAGCCAGGCTGCCAGGAGGAAGGGTGGGCTCAGCCTGCCCCGAGCCAAGCTGTGGAGCAAGCAAGGAATTCCCAGCAGTGGTTCCTTTTTGGAGCCGCGTTCCTGGAGAGCTCAGGCCTTTCGGTGGTGGCAGTAGGGGTAAAGATGGCAGCGACCACACTGTTGCAGTTGTCCCTCTTCTCCTTAGCACCCCAGGAATGACGCCCCTCCTCTGCTCACCGGGCTGGAATGAACTGACCAGTGGGTTCTCAAAAGTGAAGTTTTCATCATGGGTCCAAAGTAGCTCTTTTTTCAAAGGCCAGAACAGTTTGCAAACAGATATTTTTCCTGCTTCTCATGGACAGAGGCATCTGGAAGTTTCTTTCCTTCTCAAGGAGCATAGTTACATTGTCTGTCGCCCTGCAGCCTCCCAGCTGTTGGGCTTCCTGGTGGGAGCGGCAGTTGCTGCGTTCCCGGAGAGGCTCTGGAACACGTGCGGGAATCCTAGCGGCGTTGGGCAGAGTGTCAAATGGCCATTCTCTGTTGCAGGCATCTCCGTCAGCAGCCTGAGCGATAACTTGTTTGTGCTGCACGTGCACTGCGAGGACAACAAACAGAAGGTAGCGGGACTCATCCAGCCTTTCTCCAACCACCTCTTGGATAAGTTTTAAAGGCATAAAGAGCAGCTTGAGGGGGAGGGAGGACACATGTGACAATGTGTATGGAACAAACTTTGTGCCGGCTCTAAGTAGCCTTTTACCAGTGTGTGCTTGTGCCCAGAGATGGGGTTCATGAACAGGATTGGTGCTGTCCCCCACCCCATTACTGGTCACTAAATGAACTGCCATAGGGATCTCCATGGCAAAGTGCTTCGCCATGCTAACCTCTGGAGACTGTTCTGGCTCCACATTAGTGTCAGCAGTCATTTTGGGGTTCTGGCACTGCAAAGCTGTGATCATAAACCACTGTCTCTTCTCCCTCCCAGGGAGATGTTGTCCTTCAAAGCGACCATGTGATTGAGACGCTAACAAAAACAGCCATGCAGGCAGGCAAAGTCAACAATGTCAACATCAACCAGGGCAGGTGAGTGAAGCCAAGCTCCTCGCAAGGGCTGCCTTGGTTTTCTGAGCTCTGCTTCAGTGTTGAAATGCAACAAACATGCCTATAAAACATCAAAACGTGCCGAATATGTCTTAACTGAGGCAAATACATCTTAACTTTTCAGTTAACAAGCTGAGCTATTGCAGCCATCAGTGCAAAGGGTAAAACTGAGCCAGAGGAGCTCTCACCCTCATCAAAGCTGTTCTTACCTTTCTCTTCGCAGCATCAAGTTCACGGTTGGGCAAGGCAAAGAAGGCATCATTGACTTTATATCGGGCTCAGAACTGCTCATAGCCAAAGCCAAGAACGGCCATCTAACAGTGGTGAGTACAGTGGGGTTACAGTGTGGCTCCAGACCCAGATCAGGGAATTAAACTGATCCTGCAGCAGCCACCCCTGCTGCGCGACTTCCTTGCGGGTTGCCCTGCCCTGCTGGCCTTCGCCCCCGTGGAGCCGGCATTGTGTTTCTCTTCCTGCAGGCCTCACTCAGACTCGGGATTGGCCGTCACTTTTCTTTCCCCTGCTCAAGTCTCTCTTTAGTGTTTTACTTATAAATCAAACTTTAAAAAGTTTTTAAAAATATGGGAAATGAAATAAAAATCCTCTTCCCTTCTGTGCTGTCAGGCCGGGCCAGGCAGCCAGTCTCTGCGCTGGCAGAGGGAAGCGTCACTCAGAAATAAACCCAGAGCCCATTCAGCCCTTCCAGCAGCAGAGCGGGAGCGCTGCCCTGGCGTGACCAGCAGATCAACCAGCACTTGCCACTCTGCTCCCTGCACAGCCAAAGGCTCTTCTGGTTTATGGGATGCTTGTGGCCTGTGCACAGGAAGAGATTACACATGCATAGTCATGGTTCTTTATTTGCTATCAGTAACAGCAAACCAAGTAATTTCTTGGACCATGAAGAAATACATCCAGTATTTTTTCCCCTGTGCCTTTTCAAACCATCCCTAGGATGACTTTTCCAGTTTTTCCCCTCCCTCCTCAGCAAACTCTTGTACTGCTGCCTAGGGGGAGGGAGGGCTTCAGTGGGTGTAAGGGCACTGCAGACTCCTCTGACTGCGCTGCCAGCATCTGCTGCTGTTTCCAGCTCCAGAGCCAAGCAGGCTTCACTGTGGCATAACAGCTTCATTCCACAGAGCAATCTTTCCTGCCCTTTAAAGATGTTTAGGAGCCAAAACAGTTGCGGTATCTTTGTTTTCAACACTATTCTCCCTTGTCCGTGGTCTCTCGCAGGTTGCTCCTCGCTTGAATTCCCGATGATAAAACGTGCCACCCTGACAGGACCTTTTCCTCCACCAGACTGCCCCTGAAGAATGGGCTGGACGTTGCTCCCAGCAAAATCCCCGCCTCCTTCCTCGCTTCGCTCATTTTATTGTTACCAAAGACCTGCACTTTCAGAAAACCCACAAAATACATGCTTGTCTTAACATCAACGCTCCAAGAGAGGCCTTCTCTTCCTTACATTAGCGGCCAACACACGGGTCCAATGCCTGCAACCGTGGCTCACGAACCATTCGGCTGGGCTGAGAGGGAGCTCTGCTAGAGCGCAAGCCCCAGTGGAAATGACCAAACTTTGTGCTTGTCACCATCACGAGAGCACAATCGGAACACAAAGAACTCTGCTGCTTCGCCAGCCAAATCACTGAAATGCCAAACTTTATATTCAGAAAGAATGTTTTATGAGAATTTTGCTCGGAGAGGTTTTGATGCTTTGTGTTACAATTATATTAAAGCCATATTGTGTAAATGAGTAAAACCTGTAAATACTTTATAGCTGAGTATTTGAAATGCACTACAAGAAACAGTTGATGTGGAAACGTTTATGTTTTAGATTTGGAGCTTTTGTTGCTTTTGGTTCACTGATTTTAAGGTATTTTAAGGTATTAACCTGAGCAACCCATCATGTAATTGCTTTACTGATCTGGATCCAGAGACTCTTACATTTTTTTGAAGCCACTCGTCCCATTTCTTGCTCAATAGGGATATTTTTATACTACAGAAACTTTTTCATATCCACACAGCCAACCAAAACTGCCAGAGATTCCCACCTCTCTCTGCCACTCTAGGCTAGAAATTGAACCTGTAGCCCTTGGCGCAGGACTGGTCACCTTATGCCTGTCTGGGAGTCACTGCTGCCCCTTCCTCCCCCAGCTCAGAGCTTTTTCCTCTTATTTTCAGCTATAACTGGAAGTTTGAGTTCCCACAAGAAGGCTCCACAGTTTATGGGACTGCCTCTCAATACTGCCTTAAAGGGGCAAGAGATGGCTTGTTCCCACCACTGGCTGACAGCTCCCTTGCATGGAAGCACCTTCCCACACAAGCTGCGTCGCTCCACCCCAATTCCAACCCTGCACTCCAAGCGACGCAGTTTTTCAGTGCTACCTGGCCTCAGCCTGCCTCGCAGAGGTCAATATTGAGCACCTTCATTTAACACCCACGTGGCTACAGGGTGGACAGCACCATGTCAAATACTGCTGACTGCAAAGCACCAAGTCCTCGACCTCAAACAGTGCATTTTGCACTCGACTTGCCTTATACAAACCCTTCCCATCCCACCTCTACTGTGATGCAGCAGCAACAGTTACAGCACGCCCCAAATAAACCATAACCGAACACACTGCCGCTCCCAGAGGATCAGATCAGTCTCCCACTTTTTGGTGTCTGACAATGCAGTTTACCAAACACTGCCCCAGCCTGGAAGGCTGCATACACTGTGGCACTCTCTGCACCACAGTGTACGCTGGAGTGTACGGACCATACAATGCTGTATGCGCTACGATATAATCTCTTCAAGACTACGCTAAATAAATTTTTACAGAAAATCTGCACCTTGCCTGCGTCGTAGAATTTGTTTCATCACATTTTATCTTTTTCCCCCTGACAGGGCAGGTATAATTCCCCCCCCTCCATATGCCTCAGCTCCACGGCATCGCTCTGCTGCTTGGGACCAACCTGTCTGCATGGAGGGCAGCTCCGATACTGTGAATGACAAGGAGCAGAGCGTGGAGCAGTGTTCCTAGAAAGACATTTCTGGGACACTAGCTGAGGAGGGGGGACATTAAGGTACTTCCCTTCTCTCCATCCACACAGCCAGACTGGATGAGGAGTGCTGTAAGGGCAAGGGAAAGGAATGCACCACCCGATCACTGGGTGTTCTGCATTCGGGGAGGAAAGACTGAACAGACAGTGTGGAAGAGCTCTTGGCTCCTCCGGATGCAAAGCAGGCTGTCTGCCAGGAGGCTGTATTACTTACAATCTTACTTTACCTCCTTTCTGAAGGACAATGCTTTTACTTCGCTTTCTCTCTGTCTCTCCCTCCAAATGTTCCTATTACAAGCAACAAAGCAAAGTTATTCTTGCTGAAATAACTAAAATAGAAAAGAAAGTCATAGTGATATTTGGCATTTTTAATTTAGGTTTGTTTTATTTAAGTTTAATGTTAATTCCATGCTGTGTTTCAGTAAGAACAATACAGATTCTGTATCTGTGGCTCCAGTCAGATATCCAGTAGTACAAATTAGCTTCAAGTTACACATACTGAACAAAAGAGGTTGAGCGAGCGAAGGGAGATGGGGAAAGGGGAGGGGGAAAGAAAAAATATTGAACACGCATGCAGGCTTATCAATGCCACCTTCAATGCTAACCTGCTTTGAGGAAAAGTAAAGAACAGGCAAGAATGAGCAGCCACGGATTGTTGAACTGTTACCAGCACCATGATTTTCAGCAACATTTCAGCAGTTTGGAAACTTTTTGTTTTTATACAGTAAAATCACTACAATAAATGTCCCAATGCAACCTGTAACTTCAATCTAAACACCCAATTAAGTTTAAACATTGGTATAAAATTCGGTTTAAACAGTTATAAAAAAAAAAAGAAAAATGCCACCACATGCGCACTACCTCACCGTCACGAATCTCTTCCCCTACAAGTCTAAACGGCCTTCAGGTGCAACATCCACCGCGAAGGGCAACCTGGCCACCTCTGGCAGGAGACAATACAGTAATGCTGAAAGAGCCTTACGCAGTCCTGTTAGTGTCTTAAAGAACCTAAAAGCTGGCACCAGTAAAATCCACAGAAATTCACTCTTGCCTTTAAGAACTTTTAAACTGTGTAAAAAAAAATAAAAATAAAGAAACCCAACAGGGCAGGAACCTAAATTCTGAGACCCAATGTAAAAGTCAGATTTGGTGGTTCTCAGAGTGACACTGAGGGGTTTTGTGGGGAGGGGGAAGGGTGGTCAGAGATGGGTTCTCTTGTTGGCCTTTGTGTCTCACTGGTTTTCATCTTCCACATCCTGCAGCGCTTCTTTATTCTGTTCTTCACCTACAAAAGTGTTTAAGGAAGACATTAACTTTTAAGAATGAGACCTGCAGGATGGCTTAACGAGCATCTAAAGATTAATATTTTCATGCAAGCACACACGCTCACTCCCACGCTTGCGTAAATGGCGCACACGCACTCGTAACAGCCAGTCCTGAGTGAAGCGTTCCCATGGAAGTTAAGCCTTGTAATCATCACCTCAGTCACATTTCAGAGGGAACTGGAGTGCAGGACGTTAGCAGATGTTCTCTGTCCTAAGGACAAACAAACCATCTTTTCCGAAAAAGTGAGGCTGTGCACAGGATCAGTCCTGTTGGCCAGGAGATGAACAGCCAAGACAGAAGTCACCGGAACGGCTGTAGGTCAGAACGTACCTTCCCCAAAGCCTCAACTCTACTCCAGAGCACACCAAGGCCATCTCTTCACTAGCTACAGAAATGAGACCAGAACAGTGCAAAGAAATTGAACTTTCTTCTACCCAAATCCACTTAAATCAACAGCAGTGAAGTCGTGCAGCCCATTTTATAAAACAACACTGATGACATGTATTATTAAAGGCACCAAAAGGAATATGAAAAAGTGTCCCTACTTCCAGTCCAACATGAGAAGAAACCCTAAGCCTAAGGTTATTCAAGAAAAATGCTTTAATTTAAATTAATTTCTCTTGAAAACCAGCCCGTTGGGACCCATCCAACCCAGCTGCGACATGCGGTGCAATGGCAGTCCACCCAGAACGACCCTGCAGTCAGTGTGCAGTTCTACTCAGCTGCCCCCCAGGTGAGATGCATGCAACGCCTCTGCACGTCTCTGCCCCGGTCCTACTGCAACAGGAAGAGTTTTGTGTACTTCAGCTCATGCCGTAACACACGCACGACTGCATTGGTAAGAGAAACCAAGAAATATATTCTCTACAATTATCCATAACCGTGTAGGATGGCACTCTCTTGAGGGCAAGAAACAAAAACCACCCTTCAAAGGGACTGCAATAAAATCCAATCAAATAAGACCAATGACTCCCAGCAGAGTCAGAGCCTGCTCAGAGCAAGTCCAGATGCAGGGTTATCAGCAGCAATAATATAAGGCAGATTTTGGAAGAGGTGGCCTAGAAAACAAGACACCCGATATCCAACATTTAAAACTACACCACAGATCATTTAAGAGAGGAAAGCAGAGGCCCTAACCCAGGGAGATGATCAAGAGACGATCTGAGCATGCTCTAGCCAACGCACTTAAGCAAATACTGCTGTACCAGGCAACTGTGAAAGTATTTCATGCCCAAATATTCTTAATATCCATCCAGGTATGCAGGTCAATTCCCAAACACGTAAGTTACTTTGGATCTTAGTCAAGCGTGCTGGACCTGGGCAGGGGTAACAGGTCACAGACTGGTAGAAGATCGTTTAGCTCTGGAATGGAGTCTGAGATTCAAGCTATTTATCAGCAGCAGGTGTGAGAGGCAAGCACGATTAGTGATTGGAAGAAAACTGACGCTGCAAAGTTCATTAAGCCATGACAAAGACTTACAAAGTAGAGTGTTTAGGAAATGAACAGTTGGACTTCCCTTTAGGAATCTATACAGCAGGAAAGAAGGGGAAAACAGGAATCATATGAAGACGACATTACAAATGTGAAAATAAACTAAACAGCTCGTCTACAGCATGGTTAAGAGGTACAGTAAATGAGATGGGAAAGCGCAGCAGCTGACGAACACCTGGTTTTAGAAATACATCCCCTACAGCCTGCACCGAGATCAAAACAGACAAAAGCTTAATGCAAATAAACAAGCCTTTTCTGAGTCCTCCCGCCCAAACAGCTGTGATGGTCTCTCTCAGTGCCACTATTAACTTTCACCAATCTTCTAAGGCTCCATCAACTTTGGAAATACGGAGCTCTGGAAGCAACAGGTTGAAATGCACTCAGTGGGTCAGCACGGCATGAGGGAAGGAGAAAACAACTTTGCACTTATGTCTGAACACAGTCCACGAACACCACATTCTTTGTGGATCTGAGTAACCACACCACTGCTTTATGCAGTTCTGCAGTATTTTACATTTTGCAAACATGATCTTTCTGGCTTGCATTGTTAAGTAACGAGGATAACCTGAAATACTTTAGGAACAACAAAAATATTCCTTTTCTGTGCTATGGAAACAATTAGGAAACAAGAAATCTAGTTATGCAAAAATAAATTGAGCTTCTGTAAATAATCTTGCTGAACCTCTATAATACATGAGATAAATGAGACTCGTTAAGTCAGCTCGCATGCAGGCCAAGACAGCTTTTGGGAGATGTTCTAGTGCTGCTATCTCACAACAGCAACCCAGCCTGGTTCCTTCTCAACAATGGCTTTCAGTGCTCCCACTGAGAACCTCGATACGTGGATCAATTTAAAAAATAAAATAAAAGGTCATATCTGAATTGTGAGCATTGAGAACAGACTTCCCACTGCCTCACCACACCGAGGAAGGCATCGGGTAACACCACAGCATTCAGAGCTGTCTGTACAGATCTTCCACACATTACGTACATCTGTACATGTGCTTCCACACATCAATTTTACACCTTCGAAAGCAAGAGGTGGTTCCTCACCAGAGACTCGGGCACTGGGATACAGGGAAGCCCAGGAGGCAAGACCCAGTGCATTCAGTGTTTTCCTGGTTCTGTCAAAAGCTCAAAGGCATAAAACGGAACCTGTGACACCCAGTGCTCATGATCTACGCAAAGAGCTGGAAGCTAGCAAGGAACAATACTTCTTCAAGACAAACTCATCAATGTGACCCTACACAACGACAGGGAACCACTAAAAAGCAGAGACATCACAACTGTGTTTGGACAGACACTACACCAGTAAAGTGCTTCAAAGCAAGGCCGTGTGGACATCACTGTGCCTCAAGTGGTACCTTACCAAAAAAAAAGTAGGTAATTTATTTCCTGAAGTCAAGCAGCAGTGGTGTTTCAAATCCAACATACTTTAAACAGGCCTGACTTTCCCCTTCCATGTTACAAAAGGAGGTGGCCAGCTCTTTTCACTTGTCTCTCCAGGACAGCTTTTGCAGTAGAAAATGCGAGTTTACTCTTTCAATAGAATATTTAATTTGGCACAACAATGAGTGAAACCGAAGGCATAACTAACTAAAAAAACTAACTTATACCTAGCACGGTATGTGAAAGAGGAAAATGTGTATGCACAGCTGCCAGTGGTCAGTGTACAGAACGATCACTTTCCCACCCTCACGCACTGCCAGGGGATACACTCATGTCTGCTTTGGCAATAGGACTATTGAGGGAAGTGCTTCAAACATCTCTAAGAGCAAATTAATTTCCCCACACTTCTTTTTTTTCCACTAACAAAGTATTTTACAAAATTCTTTTCCTTTTTCCTCTACTCTTCACACAAAGAGCAAGAGATATGCAAACTGCTGTACGGTGATGCGATTCATACGATGGCATCGAAATGACAAAAGAAATGCTGAGTGACCTGACAAAAAGGGAGAACTAGATCATTTGCAATACTTCCTCCTGCACTGGAAATTCATGGCTGGTTGGAATGATGCCCATTCCAACAAGCCTTAAGAAAGGAAAGCAGAGTTAAATGAAGTCACTGCTTTTAAAATAATCACACATGACTGAACAGCCTGAGGGGGAGGGAAAAAATTAACTATCGATGTTACTAATTCCATATCTCCTTCCTTCAAGTGAGAGCTGAGAGGCTTCTCAGAAGCAACGACCATCACCTCTATCAACTTATCCAGGGTTAAGAAAGGACAGCAGCTTATGAAGATCACTTACAAGGAAAGACAGGAGTACAACACCAAACCAATCTACATTTTCATGCTCTGTTTTCTGGACAGAGATCAGGGCCGCATCACTTCAGAGCAGCGTTTACTCACCATCACCCTGCATGTCTGAAGTCCATAGTGTCAGATTATCACGTAACAACTGCATGATAAGTGTAGAGTCCTTATAGCTTTCTTCACTCAGTGTATCCAGTTCTGCAATAGCATCATCAAAAGCTGCTTTTGCCAACCTGTAAGCACAGAACAAATCACAATTAACCTATGTTGCTAAGCAGAATCCAGAAGAACACAGCAAAAACCTTTCCAATGAACTGACTTCAAACACAGCAAGTCACCGACTACTGGTGCCTTGTGCTCCGAAAAAAAAGCAATTACAGACGTAGCAACCCCTCCTAGCTTGTTTGACATTTATATATCTTTCTATCTTCCCAGCCACCACTTACCTGCAGGCACGATCAGGAGAATTAAGAATTTCATAGTAGAATACAGAGAAGTTGAGCGCAAGTCCTAAGCGGATGGGATGTGTTGGTGGGAGTTCTGTCATTGCAATATCACTAGCAGCTTTATAAGCCACCAAGCTATTCTCTGCAGCCTCCTTCCTGTCATTCCCTGTGGCAAACTCAGCCAGATACCTATGGTAGTCCCCCTTCCTGCAAACAGAAATAGCAACAAGTCAGTCAGCTTTATGTCCCCACCAGCCACCAAATTAACAGCTTAGTACTGAACCTGATGTTTATGTATTCACACACAGAAGACTGCTGCTGAACTAGCGTCTAGGCAACAGCACAGTAGTACCTGAGTGCATCTGAAACCATGAGGCAGGAAAAAGTTCGAGTTAACTGACTTTTTCGCATTAGTACAAACAATCATAGCATTACCTCCTACATTACAAAACAGACAATGGCATCTCATCTGGACAGGATTTTGATCTGAAGGATATGGATAATCCAGCTACAGGGGAAAACACTGATTGTTTCAAGATGTAACCTGTGCTTCCCAAAGTACAAAATATGTATCAAACTAGTGACTACAGCAACACACTCCAAGGCCAAGTTTCATGTGATAATGCAATCTGGAAAATGTGACCATTAGCTGCCTACCTAGTTTTCTGCTCTATGAGGAACGTACAGTTCATGCAAAAATATAATGAAGCAGGGAATTAAAAGTTCTTACGTGTAAGAGCTGCACAACAGATAATGTTAAATTCTCATGAAAGTTCTCATGACTTTATTCCAAACATCACCTATCCAAAACCACACCACCACGACGGTAACACCTCAAAGGTATCCAAACACAGACAGATAGTGGACAGACAGGACTGCACTGCCCTCTAGCAAGTTACTGTGGGTGACTGGACAAACCACAGGTGCACAGCTACTTTGTTTCTGTCTCTAGTTCAGGTACAGTTGGAGGTCCTTGACTCAGAAGATACTCACAAATGTTTCTGTCTCTAGTTCAGGTACAGTTGGAGGTCCTTGACTCAGAAGATACTCACATTTTGTAATAGAAAACCTTGGACTCGCCAGTGTTAGCTGCTGGAATGAGGTGTTTGTCCAGTACATCCAGAATGTCACAACAGATTAACTTCAGTTCGGTCTCAACCTATTAAAACAAAAAATAAACCCAAAATGAAGAGAGGAGGTGACGTCAGCACATCAGACTAAGAGCTATCTCACAAATATCCAAATATCAAACAGGCAACATCATAAAAATCCAAAGAGGGTGAGAATAGAAGAAAACACAAAGCTGCCGCACGACAGTTGCATTAAGCAAAACTGTTCTGGGTACTGGGCTGGCGCACACAAGAGGCAAGCACTGACGTATGATGAAATGCGTAACTGAGTAGCAGAACTATAAATTCCCTGCAAGACATCTTGCTAGCCAGTTGCATTAAGTTAGTCTCAGGATATATTCCTCACTGCAAGCCTTGCACAACTCTTAATTCCCTACATTTCTGATGCTGGAAGGTTGCCCTAAGGGGTAAAGGGGAAGGGGACAATGTGAAGGTAATTAATACAAATCCACTAAACGCCATTACTTCCCAAAGTTAAATGGCACCTTTGGAACGAGTTTCTAGTGGCTACTTAGGAGGCAAGGCTCTAACAGAAGAGTCTTAAGACAACAGTCATGGCGTAACAGAACAAAACAAAGATGTGACACACACAAAAAGGTCAGATATGAAAGGAAAATGAACTCCAGCAGACAGACTTCAGAAGTAGGCAAAAAAGGGCAAAGAGCAGTAACTCAAGAGCAAAAGCAGAAATCAAACAGTAACAGGGAGATCTGTAGCAGAAGAAAACCAATTTATAAAAGCCTTATTTAAAAACAGACACTGGATTTTAAAAGTCAAAGTTGAACACAGTCACATCACCTTCATTTTTTTCTAATTCAGACTACAAACACAGTCTATGAGGTGTTTTACCACAGAAGTTTCACACCTGAAAGCAAAGAAACTAAGCATACCAAAAAAAGCCAAAACCTGTCTTTCAACATCACATTGGCTGGGCAAAACCAGACTTGATTTGGGCATCCTGCGTGAACCACCGCAGGAGTGGTTGGTTAAGTTCAGACAGTGATGTACTGCTGTTCTGGGAGGACTTTGCAGTACCCGTCCCAGCTACTCTGGCTCAAGCTACTTTTATGAACTATAACATGAAGGTTTTCAAGCAAAAGCATCAACATCAATTCCAAGAAACTACCAGGAACTGCATGTCATGGACTACACAAGCAGCCCCTGCTACCCACTCCCATCCTTCCACCCATGCAGTTCCCTTTAGTTCTTTCTTTACGCATTTTACTTGCCATGTAATATTTTTATCACTCATAGCTTCCCAACTATTTGGGTTTCTAACCAACGTATCTCCTCAAAAGCTGTTACAGATCCAAAATGTGTTAAATTGGCACATAAATACAAATACCAATTTGTACAAAATGACTCCACAGATTTGCAGAAGTTCCTTTAGAGAAATTAATCTACAGCAGATTTTATAGATGACCAATGTCAGAAGGCCCTAACGTTCAGAGGAAGGGTTAGGTGCTGTACTTGGGAGTTACGTGATAACGCTTAAGGAAGTTGCTGAAATACGGTCCCTGGAGAAGGATTTATTTAATATATTCTTGGGCTACAAAAGCTATAAAACCTTTGGCCAGCAGTCAGTTCCTGCAAACTTCTTTCCTCTTGATCCTCTTTTTCAATGACTTCTTTTGCAGAGAGATCTTCAGCAAAACTGCAAAGAATTAAATCAGTTTCTAATCCTCTTTTGTTAAAGAGCCATACATGTACAAACTTCTATTTCATCTCAAACAGACCTGTTTCAGCTTTGCTTAAAGGATCAGTCACACACATTATCAGCGATCAGCCGCTATCCAGGGGAGTGTAAATGGCCTGACCAAGCTTAGTTTAAAAAGATTTAATACTGATCAAATTGATTAAGAATGACACAAAAAAATGACAACAAAACCCTAAAAGCTATTTTACAAAAAGGATCTGTTCCAGACAGAGCAGCTCAATGAGCTCTGCAAAGCAGCAAACCACGCTAAACCTGCTCAGAGCATTCCAAAAAGGTAGGATGAGGGTCTAATCATCACTCCAGCTCCAAATATGATACATATTTCTACAGGCTCTGATCACAAGAAAAGCCTGCCCACCCTGGTGGATGCGTAGAAGCACCCACAATCCACCCTGCCTCTTTATTTTAGTGGCAGTGCTGGCTTAAATCAGATTCCACACTGTGTTCTTAGCTCTGCAGATACAGAAGCTCATAAACCACCTGGTGATCTAAATAAGGAAACTTATTAGAAGCAACTGTACTAGTTCTTTGACCTGTTTTAATAGGTAGCCCCCAAAATAGCTGCACCTCACAACTGAGGTGCAACACAAAACTAGAACGGTAAGAAACAGTTGCTAAAGCCTGTAACCTCCCTTCCCTCCCAAGACAGACAGAGACAGAGCACCTACATTTATGCCACTTCAGAGACAAACCCTTCTAAGAAGAGAGGAGGAAGAAAAAAGTCTTGCAGTTGTACCAGAATCCAACCCAGGTTGCAAGTCAGAGCACTAGAAACACACATTTTCACATGGCACAAATACACACCAGTAAGAGGAAGGTGAGCACTTGTCCTGTGCTATTAGGGGTTTGCTTTTACCGCAAGGCATACACCACTTCATCCTCTCAAGGATGAAGAATGCAAGTGTGTTTTCTCATTTACAGAGATGCAGTCAAATGAGAAAGCCAGGGGCTCTACTTTTGCGTATCCAAGGCCACAGAAAAGCACCCTGTCTGCAAAGGAAGTGAGTAAGTGGCATTTTCCCCTAAGGCTACCTATGTGTTTTGATACATTTATCTTAAGCGGCTGGGATAAAAACACAACCCGGCATCCCCCATCACCCGTCAGTATTGCCTAGCATGTGCCTCAGACACTACATCATCCCTTGAGTTCTGCCCCAAGACACACTGGTGAGGGGCTCAAACTCCAAATGTTTAAGAGCCACAGATAAATTATAATAAATACTGATGCAGACCAAAACCATCAAATCATTACTTTCACACAAACCACCCCTCCCATTTCAACTAGAACTGCACTCCAGCTGAGCCAGGTGACCCCTGGTTCTGGAGGCAGGCAAGAAAGATGCTGGTTCTCTCCCACTCCCTTTAAACTTGGCCTGTCAGTCCCCATACAGTGGTTTTGTCTCTGCTTTTCTTCAGAGCCTTTGAAAGCTAGGAATGGTGTCCCAAAACCACTGAACTCACTCTGAAAGACACTGCAATAGTGGGTATTTGTTGACAAGGTGAGCATAACCACTTGAGCTCAGTGAGCCTGCACGGGGCTTTGCCTCTTCAGAGAGGCACCGAGCATGGCAACAGGGCAGCTGCACTACTGCAACAGCGATAAACATCACCCAACCTTCACAACATGTTCTTCAGACCCTTACCGCTCCTGCACTCTCTCACCAAACCCATCCACGCTCTCCTCTAGCAGATTCTAACCCATAGTAAGTCTCCCAGCACCTACAAACAGGACCTGGTCTTCAGCTGCAGACAATAAACAGAAGCCTCTTTGAAAAGATGGGCCAGAGCCGAGCAGACACATCTGGTCTTTCTACAGTATGGAACTACTTTACCTTTCTCCATAACACTCCTTCACCTAATGCAACTGCGATGCTACTCCCTTCAAGGATTTATCAGCTGAAGACACTGTTGGCATGGTACTGCATGCTACGCAGCCTCCCTCCCTCTCAACAGGCAGATACCCCAAGGACCACACACACACTTATTTCCTGCACACCAGCCTCGCTCTCTTTCAAAGGGAGATGCACAAAGCCTTTTTTGCATCTCCTTTCAAAACCAAGAAAAAAGTATTTTCACTATTAAAGGATCTTTGGCAGAAGGTAGCAACTGCCCACAAAACACAGTGCAAGAAGAACTGGAAGTGCACAGTGTAAGATGAATTTAAACAATCAGACAGCTATTATTTTATGTGTTCTCTTAGATTTTAGACACCCATCAAGAATTGCTATTTGGGACTGTATGTAACTGGCAGAGCTTCATCCCATCAGCATGCCAGCACAAAATTAGAAACTCCCAACTTCAACAATTCCAGGGCGCAACAGAAAACCCGTGAGTCACTAGAAAGTAGTCCAGAGCCATTCCTGAGAGAACGTTTCCAAGCCAACATCATTTCTATTGGTGGTATATGAATTGGTGCCAGGTGATATAACAGACTGCACTGTTTCTCTGGAAGTAAAGATGTGAGCCATGTGGAAGCACTTGTCCCCAGATAACGGGGATGAAGCTTCTGCAGAAATGTGAGGGATTTACATGGCAGGGGACCATTCCTGCTCCATGCTAAAACATCATTTAAGGAAGGCAGGGAAGAGAGGGAACAACAGCTCGCTGTTCCAGCTGAAGGTTTCATCAGCCCTTACTGATGGAAGTCAAAGCTTCCTCCAAGTTCTCCATTTTAGGGAAAGCTGCACACACTGACTAGACTCAACATGCAGTTATGTGCATCAATTTTTCCCCTCTCAAGGGAGAAAATAACAAGGCCCTAGAGGTTGTTACACACACGATTCACCACTAGGATGACCATGATATCTTAATGTTCCCCATCCCCAGGAACACAGAGTGCTTTAAATAACTAACTTGCTTAAATGCTACCATTGTGATTGACTACCTTAGGGACAAAAAAAGTTAAAAATCTACATTTTAGGAATTAGATGTTGCCATAGTATGGCTCTCTCAGCACTCACATCAACGCAGGCAGAAGGTGTCTGAGCTAATAACAGCTCCATACAAGACCAAGTAGGCAACTATTCCTCACAGTCACCCAACTGCTGAGCACTTAGTTTACACAATCCCTGCAAAGTTTTCATCTTGGGATAAAGGAGCAAACCAAGGCCAATGTACATTGGCCACCACAGAGAGAAAAGACAAGGTAAAGGAGTCAAAAAAAGTGGCCGTTTGGCTTTATGCTGCCTGTCTCTATGTCAAGAAGAACACCGAAGATGCCTCCCCACTGCCATTTCAACTAACGGTTGGTATTTTGAGCTCTGCAGGACAGACTGCAAAAGCATCCGGCGTTAAAGCCTGTAAGATCCAAAGCAACTTTCATCGGCAGCAGGAGCTTAACAGCCAAACACCTCTTTTGACACAGTTAATCTTTGGGGGGGGGGGGGGGAAAAAAAAAGCTGCTTGTGTAATTCAGCTGGAAGGGGAAAGAATAAAACCTCCTGAGCATGTGCAGCCTGAGCAAGGACGGAAGAAGCAAAGTGCCAGCGGAGTTCAATACAGAGCCAATACATAGATGCACTGGAGGAAAAGCCCTCCCTTCTCCTTCAACTCTATTACCCTTTTGAGTGTTTACACAAGAAAGCCCAACCTCTCCCCTTCATCACGTACATTTGTTCTCCAGACAAGGAACAAACTTCATCCTTTCAATACTGTCACTATTACAGGTCACCATGCCGCAGAAAGCCTACACTAGCAGGGCCGTTTACATCAAGGGTAACAAAACTGGACCTTAACTAAGTGGCATCATGTGATAATACTAACTTCATCTTACCATTTGCCGATATTCCCGAATCATTTTTAATTTATCTTCTCCACCTTTGTTTTCTTCTTTCTGTTCAATGCTGCTGATTATTCTCCAAGAAGCTCTTCTGGCTCCAATCACGTTTTTATACGCAACAGAAAGCAGGTTTCTTTCTTCCACTGTCAACTCAACATCCATTCCAGCCACTTTCTTCATTGACTCAACCATTTCTAGGAGGAAAAGGTCAGACAATTATTCTCATTGCTAAAGAATCTTTCAAACCATTCAACAGAAGGTGTAAATTAACGACAGCTTACGAAAACAGGCTCCACCCTCCTTTCATACACTGTTATTCCTCACTTTCATACCAGAGTGTTCCAAACAAATCAATGAGCATGTACACAAAGGGAGTCTTTGATGTTCTTTTAAATGCATTTGACAAGGGTCCCAAAATATTATTTAAAGATTGGGTTTGACTTCTGTTTTTTTAAGAGACAGACAAAAACCATGTTTTTCACAGTGAATAACTATTATCAGTACAGTCCTACAGGAACGTGTGTGCTTCAAAGTGCCTCAAAAAAGGCAGTGAACAGTGAGAAAAGCACATGCAAACATGAACTGCCTTTCAGTGCAGTAAGGAGAAAATGAAGAATTACAGAATGCTCCACTGATCTGTCAACTAGGGTGTAATGGGGTAACTAAAAAAATAATAAAATCCAGATTTGAACAGATGTAAAGCAGTGAGAGCACTGCTATTAGGGAAACAGTCAAAGTTCCACAAGGAACCACGAAAGAAAAATCAGGTGCCTGGAGAAGTAAAAAAGTCATCCTGAGAATAACCAGAGCAGCCCTACCTATCCAAGCCAAGCAGCTCTTTACACTGAAAAGTAACACACAAAAAAAGAAATTCATTTACTTGAAAAGGACTTCTAAACCTGAAGTTAAAAAAATCACTAATAAATATAGCTTTCCTATGCGCAAGCAGAAGCAAATGCTAGAACTCCTTAAGGAAGGTTAGAATCCTTTCACTACTCAACCACATCATGATTGCTTGTGACCCACTAGAAAAATAAAAGCAGAAAGTGTTGAATGTATGCTAAATGGAGCCTAGCACAGGGCACCCAGGAATCACAGGTTTTGTCCTGCCACGCGGTGCTTTCGTTCGTTCACTACTTATCATCCAGCTTCTAGAACTGGTGGGAATCCCACAGACGGCAAACAAGACCACTAACGAATGAAACCAAGTCCCAACTATCCCATCGACTCACCAGGACAACCGTTTCCTAGCTGGCTGCCAGGCAGTGGCACACCAGAACACGAAGTGAGCCTCTGCCAGCAGCACGATGATGTGACCAGGCTGGGCCTCCTCTCAAATGAGGCCTTTCTGCCCTGTGGCCTAGTTACCTTGCCCATTTATCACTTCTCCCCCCATCGTTTCACCTTCTTACATTCTGTGCCCTCGCAGACCAAGTGATGGGAAACTCATGAAGCTTAATTTTGAGGTTTGGCACACGAGAAAAAGCTGACAACCCTAACAGGCAGAAGCTATTTCAGCAATGAGACACCTCAGACTCGATCTTTTCCCCGCCAGGACTAAGGGATATACTACAGCACTTCTATAGAAATCCTCTCTCTCTATGAAGGCAAGTAACTATTCACATGGATCTCATATAATAAACTGACACAGGTAATAGTTACTCCTGAAGTGTGGAGGTGAGGAACACGTAGAATAACGGGTTCCAGGATCTTCTGGCCTGCACCAGGAAATCACAACAACTGGGGGAAAAAGATAGGCAAGTTTTATTGACTTGTACTACAGGTTCCCTTCACAATCTCTTCCCAAGAAGCAGATCTGTCCAACACAGAAATTTAAAATAAAAACAATCTCCACAAGACTTGCTGTTGGCTGTAAATGTGTATCTCGCTCTCAGAACACACTCGAACACATCATTACAAATCTAATCAATTGCTTAGCTTCTGCAGGATTCTATCGATCACTGGCCTGAACATCTACCAACCCTTGAAACAAAGGTCCGATAGCTCCGTGCACAGGAGGAGAAATCAAATTTATGCTGAGCAATAGCTTTTACAGAGGCATCGCTAAAACCCAGCCCCACAAGCCACACAGCCTCTGTGAGCACCTACCAGCCCCGCTGCATCTCTTCAGGCTTCTGCCAAGGTCATGGATGATCATCTCACAGACCCACCATAACCATGAAAACAACAGTGCCAGAAGTCAACTGCTCAGAACTCCCAGAAAGCAGGCACTGTCACCCCAAAGTTTTTATGGCCACGAGTTGTTAATAAGCCAAATACAGATTTTGCTCAGCGACAGTCACTAATAATAAAATGCTGGGGGGAGCATCTGAGGTTTTCTTCATCTGTGATGAAGCACAAACCCCCCTAAAGCCTCACCAACTAACACAGCCTCTCTTAATGCACTGAATAAAGGAACTGAAAGGTCGTTCTCTTCAAAATCTTGATCCTATTACAAGTTAAATCAACAACCACAGACTAAAATCTCACCCATAAAACAGTGTCTTACTCAAAGAGAAAAGATTTATCAGCCTACCCACAGTTTCTACCTTTAGTCAACAGCACAATCTTACTTAGGCTATAAAAATCTGGACTGGTATTTCAACAAGGGAAGACAGTATTATCCATACACCTCAGACTTCCACGGTAAAGTTATAACCCAGCCCTGCAAGTTTAAACCAAGTGAATAAACTTAAGAGCTCAGGCACTACAAAAGCAAGAGTTCAGCATACCTGTGTGTTCTATATAGAAGCCTATTTCTATACAAACACAAACTCATCTACGCATGACACCAGAACAAGTATTTTATATTCTAGGCACAGCTTTACCTATCTGGAAGATTCGACAAGGAGGTGAAAAGCTCACAGACCATTCCAGACAAACAGCAAATCTGCAATTCTATTTCAGTAAGAAGCATCACTGCAGTAATGACAACTCCCTGCATACACAATTTGGAGACGCTTCTACTGCATTGTGGTAAAAGCAGCATTATGCAGATTCAAAAAGACAGATGTGTAGTTTAAATGTTTAAGTTCCAGTCTTCCAGTTGAGTGTGGCTGACACTATCATGCCACCACCAGAGCAGGAAATCCCAAAAGCCTAAGAGTATGGAAGGACAGGAGAATATTCTGGAGAAGCCATGCTTGGCCTAGATTTATATCCTTCCCCAGGCATTTGCTGCTGGTTGTTATAATAGCACAAAAAATAAGACTTTCGGTGTGATCAGGTATTAAAGCTTGTATATTCTTCTGGGAAAAAAGGTGGAGGCTCAACACGACTGTCTAAGATACGACAAAATCACTGAAAAAGGGCATGGGCGTTATTAGTTCCTACATTCTACTACCATGATTAAGACGCTTGGCTCCTCTCATTGCAAACATTGCTGACTCATCTCCATCCACTGCGATGCAGAGCAGCAGCAGCAACACGACATGCACAGTGTGTAAACCACCAAGGATTTGGAGAATCCTTGCGTGTCCAAGGACTAGGCCGAGTGGTACCTACAAAAGATACACAAAATTGGCTGGAACATGGCCTGGGATTCTTTTTTGTTTGTTTTAATATGGAAGACAAAGATTATGCCTTTCTCCTAGCTACAAAGTACTGGGGAAGTTTACAGCATTGAGAAGTGCGTGTTTGATAACCATCAGCTAGGGGCCAATCCTCAGACCTTGAACAGAGGACACAGCTGAGAAGGAAACTCACCAGGTCTCACAAAAATGAATGCCTCTTCACCAGACAAAGATGAGAAACTTTAAGTATTTGTTGCTTCTCAAGCTTGGGAAATCCAAGCAACTCTGGGAACTGGAATGTCCTTGTGTAAGGAAATATGGAAACAGATCATGTATGACAAATCTAGTAGAAAGACTAAAAATCTTCCCAATACAGGATTCAAAGCTCAAGAAACAGCAGACCACATCAAAGGAGCAGCACTATGTATCACACAGCGGGACCCGACAGCAGTGCCATCAAACCTTGTGCTTGTAACAGAAACCACTTGGCCCAAACAGGGACCAATGGAGAAGAGAAATTGCTGGGACACTATTTGCAATGTTGAATACCTGAGGTGTCCTCTAATGCTTAAGCCTCTCACTAACCATGATGCTGCAGCACCCGACTGGTTTTGGTTGTTTTATGAAGCACCCAGTTCTATAGCATACAACGGGGCACTCCTAATCTGATTTTCAATCATACGCAGAACCTACTCCAAACTCACTGCTACAGTAACTATCCCTTGCCACTGCACACACTGTTTCAACACTACCACAGGAAAAACAAGAGCTAGAAGATCTATCGGTGGTTTGTTTAACTTCCAAAAGAGGAACTACTTCAGTGAGAAAGCTGAAGAACAGAAAAAAAGAGCTTGTTGAGTAAAGGTGGGGTGAAGAAAACTCAGTGGTCATCATACTGAAGGGTCAAATCAAAATGAACCTTCAGAAAAGCCAGAAGGTGACATTCTCAAATACTATGAATATAACAGTAGCAGAAGCACAGCACTCCAAAAAACCTGAAGTTGTGTTTTAAGTGTAATCCCTTCTATACCCTTTATCTGAGGGAAACCAAACAGACTAAGATCTTCAAGCTTCTAAGTTACCGCTCGGTATCTGTTTCAGCATTTCAAGAGCTAAAAGCTGCCAAGGAGCAAGCATCCTGTGTGACAGAAGGATGTGAAGAACACAGCAGAAAGAACAAGTCTTCTTGCGTGTGTTCACTAAATAAGATTGTGCACCATGACTAGCACACAGAGAAGACTCAGTACAAGTACTAGCCTTGTACTCTTGACACAAACAAAAGGTGATCAAGAACTCAAAATAAAGCCTGTGATCCTAAACTGTTGTGTATAACCTCTCAGACTTCAATACATGCAGCAAACACAAAGTAAGGAACCTTATGTCAACTGTCATGAAGGGTTCCAGCAGACACTCAATTGGAAGGGCAACCCCATTAACAGCACACTCACAAGAGGTCAACTTAACAGGAATTGTATAAAAACCGTCAGTGAGCAGGTATACGCATAAACACTACATCGTGGAGCACAGCTGCTTGCAACTGCAAGTAATGTCTCACAAATCTGTGACACTTTGAACAAGTCAAGCACGTGGACAAGAAGACATTGATAAGAGTCTGCCTGGATTCCTAAAGGCATTTGACAAGGTCTCTCACTCCAGGTGCTTTAAGGAACTTGACTACCATGGGATAGGAAGGAAAGTCCTCACATGGATAAACACTTGGTTGAAAGACAGGAAACAGGGTATGAACATAAGACTCAAGTGTTCAGAATGGAGAAAGCTCACCAGTGGCATCACACTGATCTGTGCTGGGAAGCAGGCTCACATTTTCAAGTGATCCAGAAAAATGGAAGCAAATAGTACGTACTAACTTAACCATAGCAGCAAACTGCTAAGAACAAACAGAAAGACAAAAGAAGAGCTGAAGAAATAGGGGCAAGCATACTTTCTTCAGGAAGCGATGACTGTAAGAGATTAGTCTTCCCTAGAACTGCAGGCCTCCACCTGGCCACACACACCATCCATTCACTATAGTCATTAGCTCCCAAAGCAAGCCAAGAGAAGGCAGGGCTCATCTTTCCACTCATTAGGAACTCTCCTTCCGAACACGCTATTCCATTGCCTGCACTAGGTTTTTCTGTTCTCTTAAGACACCTTGTATTTGGCAAGTGAGACTGAAGAGATGGTCAAGCCAGCACAGCAGCTTGCAAGCAGGCAGCTTTCTTCTCTATCCTCACCAGTTCTATGATGCCAGCTCAACTCTTCTTTGACCTCTCAACTGGCTGATTCAGGTCACCAACTCAGAAAACAACCAGGAGGGGAAGAATCTTGATTATAATTCAGAGAACTGAACTGCCTCCAAGGGTCAGACTGGAACCAAAGTGAATGTTAAGAACCAGCCAGGACAGAAAGAACACCCCTCTTCCAACAGGGACTTACCAGATTAGTTCACCCCACTTTGCAACACTAGCATTGCACCTTAGTTCATTTTATGGTTTTAGAAACTTAAGCATTTATCCTTACACATCACCATTTTTGCCATTTTTCATGTGCTTGAAGCCCCCTAAGTAGATTCCAGGCAATCAAAAGCAGGGTGCAACATCTGAGGTACTGAAGATTGATAAACCTATCTGAAGCTCCCTATGCAGAGCATGCCACACCTACCAAAAGGTACAAGTTTTATGCAAATAAGCATAAAAGAGCCTAACAACTATATTCCCAGAAATTATGACAATGAACAGGCAGAGCAACCACCACACACACCCATTTCACCTCACATAAGTCACATCGTATGCAAATCTGAAGTCGTATACATCAAGACCTGTAGCACAAAGCTGCTGTTTAGAGTTTAAGTATATGTTGACACCCTATCTTGTGTCCTAGCGTCTTTTTCATCTCATTAAAATAAAGATGTTACACCTTGCTTCCACTATGAAGAATCAGTTTTGACATTCAGCAGCAGTCTAGAGGAACAAAGATAAACACATTCTCTTGATATAAAGAATTCAAACCTTAGTAAGGTAATTTCACAAACCAACACAATGCTACCTGCCCCAATGGTTTTCCAGAAAAAAAGACAATGTATGGTATGTATTATTCCATGAATAATAGCCTCACTTGCTGTTTCTTCAGACTTCTGACAAAGCTTCCTGGCATTTCGAGATCTGTCATGACATGCCTAAGCAGACCCATGAAGGCAGTCTGACACCCAAATCTCTTAATATCTCTAGGGATCAGGGCTTAAGTGCTACTTACACTGCAGAAGAACCTAGAAAGTTGTCCCCTTAATCTGGGCCATCATGCTGAGGACAGCACAGTTACAGACTCAGATTCCCA
The DNA here is from genome assembly GCF_017976375.1 of Cuculus canorus. Taxonomy (NCBI): domain Eukaryota; kingdom Metazoa; phylum Chordata; class Aves; order Cuculiformes; family Cuculidae; genus Cuculus; species Cuculus canorus. The sequence goes on from NC_071420.1 coordinate 5,696,136, forward strand.
GCAGTTCACCAGTATAGCTTCCAAGACTCTGTGAACTCCCTAAGCGGGTCAGGTAAGTAACACCAAAGCAACCACAGCTGGATGCCCACCTTCAGCGCTGCTATAAATGCCATGAAATGCACACAACAAACAGCCCACCACTTATGAAGTCTCCAGGATAGAAGATGGGATAGAACTTAAAGTTCTCCTAACGTGAAACACAAAGAATTGTCATTCTAAGCTCACATTCAAGTTACACAAGAGATTTGTATTCCAGGGTATCTGCAGAGAGTACTTACCATAGCACCATTTAACTTGTGCCAATGAATAATGCTGAGGTTATGGGTGTGTACTTCAAAGAACAAACCGAAGAGCAAAATTAAGAATAACTTACACTTCCCCTGCTTCCCAAACCATCTCGTTCCTAGCATTATTCAGCAGTCTGGGCTATGATCTTGGTGAAACTGCAGTTATTGCATATAAAGAGCAACAAATTACACCAATAGTTTAAATTGTTTCAGCTGAACAAGAATACAGAGTTAAATGCTACAGCAGTATCTCCAGTACATCCTCCAGGTCATGGACATGAAGATGGATTCAGAACAGCTAGCAGAACTGGAGGATGACCCTTAAATCTGTCTACCCAACTCGATTCCAACAAACTTGGGCCGTCTAAAAACCATGCCACTGATTTAAACACAACAACTTTATCTTTAGTGTTCCCTGCTAAATGGTAGCGGCCCCATCACCACCCACCCATGTATTATGTGATACAGCCTAAGAAGTCTTTCACATTTCATAGAATCATAAAGGTTGGAAAAGACCTCTAAGATCATTGAGTCCAACCAACCAAGCCAGCTCGTTTTGCAACCATCCACAACACCGGCAGGACAGAAAATCCACCGAGGGCAATGCTGCACCAAGGCAACCCCTACTGATCAATTTTTATTAATCACCAGGAAGTCAGACTGCTTTTGCGCTGCAGATCTCTGCAACAGGGCAGGGAGTGATGACTTTAAAGCATGGCTTTACTGCTGACTTAAGAAAAGTCCAGAAGGACAAACATGCCTCAAAAGCTCCCTAAGATGACAAATCCCCCAGGATGTTAGTCCAGCATCCAACTTTGGTTTCCACTCAAACCAAAGTCAACACTTTCAGTTGCACTGACTCATCCAGACCAGGTGGAAACCCCTTCCCTCCCTGCTCACCAGACCAACTCCAGGAATGCAGCTGGAATTGGGACCGGGGGTCAGGGGGAAGGAAACACATCTTCCCACTGCACACGTTTTAGGGTAGGCAGTAAGATACTGAAAAAATCCACAAGACCACCAGCGGGAGGTGCACACTCACTGTGAAATATGGAATTGCATGCTTCACTCTGCCCAAGTCAATTAAGTTGTACCCCCACGTCTATCTGGGGTTTTTTTTGGTGGAGTGGGTGCATTTTTTTCTGTTAAGTCCTTACAGTTATTCTGGAGACTGACTCCTCTCATTTACTGGAAGTCTTAGTTTTATCATATTTTGCTACCAGAAGGGTCACAGAAGGGCCTTACTTTTTTTGATGTAGTTTTTATTTTCCTCCCAAAACATGCATTTTCCAGATGTCTTGTAACAGTGATTTCAGTAGCTTTCTAAGCAGAACTCAGTAAAAATGTCATTTGGTGAGAGCTTGGTCATGTTGTTCATGGAAATTATGAACAGAAAGTACTTGGAATGTCTTCCTACCTCTAAATGAAGTGCACTGCATTCACATTTTATACGTACAAGGGTATTTATTTCACTTTAAATGAATAAACGTAAGGTTTTAGGGCATAAGTAACACTCCCAGAGGAGTAGCATCATCAAGAAAATTAAAGGCCCTTTTTATTATATGGAAGGGAGTAGGCACAGTGGGGTTGGGCTGATGGTTGGACTGGATGATCTTACCGGTCTTTTCCAACCTTAATGTTTAAAGACACGGTTGCAAGGCAGACATTTTGGGGGCCAAGAGACACCACCCAGAGTGGCCACATGCTCCTCTCTACCACTTTTTTTCCCAGATATGAAATGATCAGGCATACCAGGGGAACTTAAAAGGGAAAAAACGACGAAAAGACAACACTGTAAGAAGGAAAGTGATCTGTAATAACTGCTACCACATAATGAATGGTGTGCACAACCTTTAATGAAGCACCATGGACTAGATCTCTCCATGGCGAGGCCTTTGGGGCGAGGAGGGGAGGGGGCGAGGAGGAGCAGGGGGCGAGGAGGGGACGGCAGCGGAGGGGAGGCGCTGCCCGCCCCCAGGGACCTCGCACCGCGAGGAGCCCCTGCCTGGCCTCTCCCCCCGGGGCCGCCCCTCGTTCGGCGGAGCGGGGCGTTGCCAGGGCGGCGCGGGGTCCCTTTGTAGGGCGGCTCTCTTGTTCCCCCCCCCAACCCCGGGACGCGCCCTTCGCGGCCGCCATTTTCCCCCCGGCGCCGCCGCCGCCCCGGCCCCGCCCCGCCCTCCCGCCGGCCCGGGCCCCCCCACGCCCGGCGCCCCTCGCCGCTCCCCGGCGCCCCCCGCCGCCATTTTGTGTGCGCCCCCCTCCCTCCGGGTCTGCCCCCCCCCGGCACGTCCCCCCGCGCGGCCGCCATTTTGTGGCCGCTCCCTCCCTCCTGCTCCCCTCGGCCTCGCCCGGCCTCGCCCGGGCGCCGCTCACCATCGTAGCGCTCAGCCTGCTCGGCCAACTTGGCCTGATAGACGAGGTCCTCCCGGTCGTCCATGTCGTGCAGGAGGGGGCGGCGTCGGGGGTTGCGCGGGGCGGATGGAAGCGGATGGGTCTGGGGGGGACTCAGCAGCTCCGAGCTCGCTGCTCTCCGGGCAAATATGGCGGCAGCACCGCCTCCCCCTACATCCGGGCACTTCCGCGTGGCGCGCGCAGGCGCCCCTTTCCCCCCGCCCCCCCCCCTCCGCCTTCCATGGCAACGGCGGCTCCTTGGCAACGGGCGGGATGGCGCCCGCGGGAACGAGCATCCGTCCTCAGGGCTGGGCCACGCGAGCTCCATGGGGCACATGCAGCCAGGCAGGAGCCGGGACAGGAGAGAGTCCCGCTTACGTGCACGTGGATAAATCCTCCCAGACGTTTATCCATGTTCTATTACTTCCCAAGGACTAATTTCAATGTTATTCTGAATTTCACAACTGTCCCAACTCTTGCTGATTGGGAGCTGCCGCCAGCTCTGCCTGACCCTGCATTTGGGATGGGGAAAGGCTGCAAATAGAGGGCATTAGAGGAAAAAACACCTCTGTTCCACACAGATCGGCCTGAACACAAAGCGTTATCGTCTCCAAAGAAATGAACAGTGTGAAAAAAACCACTGTCTGAAAGAAAACACGCTATAAAAAAACACGTTATCAGAGGGATATTCTGCCTAACCTTCAAAAAATACAATTATTTAGATGAAACCTAATTCTATTTCAGCTTAAACAAAAAAAAATCCACTTTTTGTAATAGGAACTACTCATACTGCACAGCTGTGGTGCTGCTGCGAGGCTTTGGAGCGACAGAGATGGAGGCTCCCTCGGTGCACCTCGTATCTGAAAGGAAGGCGTTTGAGCTGGTGGAGAAGGACCTTGGGTGGTGGCCAACAGCGGCTGAACACGAGCCAGCAGTAGCCCAGGTGGCCAACGCCACCCTGTCCTCTATCAGCCATGGTGTGGCCAGCAGGGGCAGGGCAGGGATTGTCCCCCTCACACTGCGTACCTCGAATCCTGGGTTCAGTTTGGGCCCCTCACTCCAAGAAGAACATTGATGGGCTGGAGTGCGACCAGTGAAGGGAAGGGAGCTGGGGACGAGGCTGGAGAACAAGTCCCGCATGTAGGCAGAAGCAAGACCAAGAGCCAGGAAGTCTCATTTCATCGTTCCTCACAAGACTCTTTTGCAGCAACAATACACTTTCCCACCACCACCTCGACTCGAGCACCTAATTTAATTACAGAAAGCCTTGTTTAAACCTTGTTTAAAAAAAAAGCCATATTTTACAGGTTGAGAAGTTATTTAGTCACCCCATTTTTCCTTATTTCTGCAGTGCTGTGTTTAATTGTTTTCATACGAGTCCGGCCAATTAACAATGCCCATACCCACAACTCCATTTCTGGATTATTAAATGCAAGTGTTCCAAGAAGAGCTGATTGATGATGACACTGAGCCCAATTTTTGGCTATACTTTTATTTACTTCACGTACTATGAACATATACATTACATGCTACAAAAAAATAAAAAAGACTGTAACTGTCAAGAAAGTGGATAGTGTTATCATACAATGGCACATGTTCATATTTTTCTTCAAACGGGTTTGGTTAGAATCCTTCCCCAAAACCATTAACAAAAATGAAGTGTTTTAAGATGATTAGAAATATTTGCATTATTAACAAATACAATTCAAACAGATTAACAAGATTTAACCAGGTCAAATATTAGTAAAAAGGCTGGGGTTTACCAAAATGAAATATATATTAAAAAACCATAGCAGCCAGTTGTACTTTTTAGTGTGATATAATGTGTAAATGCACCAGAAGAACACAGTGTAATTGAGCAGTCTGCTTTCGCAGTGTCTCTCTAGAGAAGATTATTCTAGTTCCAACACCTGCCTATGCATGAGAGACCAAAACCACAGCCCAGGAGAGACAAAAGATTGTGACCAACAGTCTTTGCAATGATTTTTTTGCACGCATCAGGGAGAAGGGAGGGAACAAATGGAAGAGGATAAACAAAGGCCACGAAAGGGTTTCATCTACACGGTCATGAACATCTGTTCTACCTAGTTTCCTTTAAGAGCTCGGTAAGTTGAAATGTCTATTTCGTCCAAATGCAAACTCTCATTTCTATCACCTATGAAACAAAACCACATTTCGGCTTAGAACTGAACAGTGGAAAACAGTCGCGTTAATGTATCGGCTGACTAAGAAAAACTGCTCAACAAGAACTAAGGATTCTAGTGCAACAGCAGCTATTAAGACTCCTCTAGTTTCTGTTTTTTTGCTCTTTCAAAGTGTACAAATATTCACAATTTATACCGTCTTAACAAAAACACAGCTACAAAGTTTGCAGGGTATTTGCTAGTTAATTCAAATTACGTCTTTTGTATTAAAAAGGCAAGATTTGCATAAGAAAACTTTCAGAAAAAAGTTCTTTTGGTATCTTAAAATAATTGCTGATTGGAAAGGTACAAACATAGGGGCTTTCATCAACAGCGATTGGAAAAAATATTTCAGAACAAGCTGTGTTACTCTCAGAACACAGAGTTCGTTGTTTCTTCTGCAATACCTGAAGAAAAATACAAGCATATAACAGCAACTGATAAACTCAGCATTCAGGCTGTTATTTCGAGTGCAGCTATTGGGAACAAATCAGTCAGAATAAGCGCCAAGGTCAGAGGAGAAATACAAAATTACCATTAAAGAAACCGATGGGTTACAGAACCTCAAGTTAGTTCCTTGATGTTTTTCCTCACAGTGGATTTTCTGCTACGCTAGAAGAGATTCCCCCATCCCAGGCACTCCTCCTTGCCGAGGCAGCAATCCCAGCCAGGAGGGCACGGCAGGTTCTGCGTTGCTGTTCCTACACCACTGCCACGACTGTCAGTTTTCAACGACCCTCAGTAGTGCTCATGAGATCGGTGACGGGAAGTACAATTAACATACATGGCGTTAGTCTACAGAATTAATGAGTGCCCGTTACCTGAAAATTAGTCAGACTTGCCGATGGATTAGTTTCGCAGTAAAACGACGAGTACTTAAATAGAACAGTAATATTGATTCCAGCATGTTACACAGTTCTGAGGTAAAGTGTTACCAGTATTTGCTGTGCGGTCGGTGCCTCGCAGCAACAGCCGCTGCAGTGGGAACGAGCCCTTGCAGCACTGACAGTCAGAGCCATGCTTGTCACACGGTTTGCATCAACCAAAGTAACATTTTCAGTCAGATACCACTTAGAAAGTCTGCTCTGTACAGATTTGTTTGCTAAGTTTGGTCACTGGATGCTGTGTTTGGAAAACAACCCAGGGTACAGGCAAGGGATGGTTACTTCAGTGTTTGATTTCAGTTTACAAAACTTACTGAATCCATTCTGATTTATGTTAGAGAAACCCAGATAATTAGAAGAACAGCCTAAAAAAGAATAAAATCGAGCAGTGCATAATGCACCTACGCGATGCACTGATTTGTTATGAGCTATGAAGCTGTAGTTACTCTGTTAACGCCTTTTGAGAATCAATCCAGAAGCACACAGGTATTTTCCATTAGTTTATTAAAAATAAAATCCTCATGAATTCACTATCAAATATTTTACAGATGGGAATTAAACCGGGGGAGTCCCCAGAGTAACTTGAAAATAAAAGCTGTATTTGAGTTGTCAGTTCACTGTGTTCGACACTGATTTGTGCTGTACAACAGGAGTACTGGAGAATTCCAGAAAAATTAAACTGTCCCTACATAATTTAATTCAGTGGAAAGCAGTGTCAATATTTTAGTATATTTAGTGATCAAACACTGCTTGGAAGGTCTGCATTAAAGTGCTACGCATGTATTTTTCAGCACTGATATGGACGTTTACACTTCCATAAGCCTTACAGTTGTGGATAAAAAGAGAGATAGGCGTGTTAAGAGAAATCTTAATTTAAAATCAGTTGCTACGTTTGAAGCATTGACAGTACTGAAGAAATCAATCTAGTGTCCACAAACTTCTAGAATTCCGAGGTTGATTTGATCTGTCATTTACCATTAAAGTGGTAAAGCATCTGTAAATCATGAGGCTGTCCCCAGCGGGCTCTACAGAAATCAGTACTGTGCACAGTTAACCAACCGTGCAAAGCACCAGAGAGCCTTTCCAGGACAGAGAATCCAGGATGGAAAAAAATACGGAGAAAGCTCCAGGATAAATTTGTGAAATTTCTATCTATATATTGAATTGTCTAAGGTTGCCGTTCATTGCCTGAGGAAGAAGCCACATAAGGAATAGGACTGGAGAGAGCTATAAATGTTACCATAACATCTACATTACTGCCTTCTCCAGCCGCAGGTGCTGGAAAGGTCCAGTCTGTTGTGCACGTGGACATAAGCAGGCATCACAACCTAGAATCATGAACTAGTTCTGCCTCTTGACACACAAGTTATCTACTGTCGTACCCTGAATTACATGACCCTTGATTAAGGAATGGTGGTGTTCAGTCCCAGGGGTTTGCAGGTTATCAGAACGCTTATACAAGCAATACCGCTTTCAACATCTGTCGGAACATAGTCTGGATGGCCTCTGCAATAAAAACAAGTTGAGATTGTTCCCATCTGTAAGCGCAACTGTAGAGCCACACTCAGCTGAAGTCCTCATCAGGATTCTGTTGATCCAGCAGACGAACGTGTGTGAATGGAAAGTGACCGCGCCTGCCGTTACATTCGCCTTCCCACTGACCACTCACGTTAATCTTTGTGACCTTTACCAGCTCACCGACCTGCAGGGGAAGAAATCAGGAAGCGTCACAATTCATAAGACACATCAGATGTGCTCCCGCCCCTCCCCTTTGGGTCAATCACCCAAGCGTACAGATTCACTTCCAAAAAAGCAGTTTTACTCTGACCATTTTGATACACCAGCCTAGCACCCCACGTTATTCACTTCTGAAGGAAGGACAGAGAGAAAGGAGTGTACTTAGGTTAAGTGAGAACTACGTAAAATGAAGAGCCTGCAACCCAACACCAATCCTTCAGAGCGCTCTGGGCGCTTGACAACAGCTACTATCACTATAAACACACCTCACTGAATGGACAGAGCCTCATGCGCTGCTTTTTCTTTACCAGGCACCTCAGGAAGGGAGGAAAGGCTCAAAGGCGTACAAAGCACACACTCACCTGCAAGCTAAACTGCTTCTTAGTTTAGAAATTCCACCAAGTGCTTTTCAGGTAGCACTGAAAAAGTTCTGGATAAGCCTGGGAGATACATATATGTGTGTATATATAAATCTCCATCTCACCACAGATATAAAACACTGAGAAAATACGTGGGGGAATAAGAACTAGTGCTGCCATGAGGTTGTTCTGTTCTTACTCTGAGCATCCACCTCCACAACCAGCTACTACCAGAGGCAGAGCCAGAGGACCTTTCAGTCTTGTTCACCATGGACCTCTCACATAAATGAATTCCATGGGTTCAGTAAAGACAATCGATGCTATAGGCTGATGAAACAACACACTCCAGTTTAAAAGAATCCAGTTCTAATGTGCTACGTTAAATAAAAGCGCAGCAATCTCTCTCATCTACTAATGTCCACCCTAACATTCATATAACCAATCCTAAAGGTATTATGTCCCTTTGACAAAGGTGGAAAGCTGTGCAGCAGCCCCTTTCCCAAGGCTGTGCAGTCACGGAGTTCAAGTCAGGGTCACAAGTATCGGTCTGATCAGTGCCCAGTTCTGTTTGATGGGTACTCTAATTACATAGCTCTTATAGAACCAAAGGAAACACAATTTACATTGCAAAGACAGGCACTGTAGAGTTGATAAATGCCATATTAAAAATCTGTCTACCCATTTCCACCCCTCAGTGTACAATTTTATCACTAATCTTATTTACAAGTACCACACAGCAGTTTTCAGAATTCTTCCCAGGTCACACATGGAGAATGCTTCTGGGGCAGATTCAGTCTTTTTCTTTCATTAATACTGTAAATAGACTCTCCAGGCATGGCCACAAGCCCTGCTGCATCGCATCCACAAGTTCACTGCGCAGAGTCACTCGCTTACACAGATGCTCCTCACTGCATTTCAACTTCAAACAAACCAGATTCTCGCTATTCTCGCTTTCTGGGCAGTGAACGACGAACAAGGGAAACAATGCGAGATGTTACCAATCTCCATTAACTTTAGAGGTTTTAAACACTTAAAATCTTTTGCCAGAACAGCTTTTAACAGTCCATAAATTCAAACTGCTATGTGGACACTTAATTAAGCTTCCCACGCTTCTGATGATGACTTCTCTGGTAATGAGAGGCACGCCTGGGACTCTCGCTGTAGAGCTGTATTTTTCCTTTTGTACTCATTAGTACAGACATTTTAATGAATTATATTTTGAAGAAAATCCTCTTATGTATTTGCTAGAGGCAAAAAGGAAGCCTTCCTCGACTGCTGAATGCTACTTTCAGCTCTTCAGGAATTTAATTGCACAGTATATATAATTTTGCTACTGCTAATAATCACTGGGGGGTTGTACCAATGAAACTACTCTGTGACCAAAACATCAGGCATAATTTAACAAGGATAAGATAAAATGTGACAATACTACAAGCAGAAAATCTTATTTCCTAATCACAACCATTTCAAGACCGCTATCCCAGATAACTTTAAACTGCTTCAGACCTGGCTATAATCTATGCATTGGCCTTCAACGTAACCTCCAACCCACACAGAAATGCAAAGTCTAACTTGCACTACAGCTTGCTATCTGCAAGATGTTTTTCTTCGCCTGCTGCCTTCTGTGCTCTCAGTGAGTTATCACTGCAACTTTGTGTTCATACAGAGTTTATCCTCAATACCTTATGAAGAACTCACCTGCAAAAGATGGGTTCAACAGTGCAACGACAGCAAGTTAGAGTACGTGAAACTGGTGACACTCCCTCACTGCCAGAAGCATCCTGTAGCTGTTTGGTGTTCAAGGGGGTTTCAGGGTTGTAGCAGCAAGCAACACCCATTTATAAAATCTCCCTACTCGAAGAAGCTAGAGCTGAAATTCACATTTCAATAACCATTTGAATACGAAAGGCCTCTGAGCTATTCCCTTTTTACCATGGTGGTAATGCCATTTAGCAACCACGCCCTCTCTCTGGTACAATCTCTCTCATTTATGTGTATCTTCACACCTATGGGAGCAGGACTAAGCATGGGCCATTTCACAATGCCAGCTTAAGAAAACAGCTACCATTTGCTCCTTAATGACTTATAGATCTTTCCAGATCTGCTCTGAAACTCTGCATATTAACTTATAGCTCAAAGACTCTCCTGAAGACAACACAGAGAACTTTTAAAAATTATTATTGTAAGTGGCAGAATTTTAAAACATTTAGACCAAAAGCAGATTCTGAACTCTCCTCCCTTTCAATGCTGACGTATGGTACCATCAGTCTATCATCCTACCACGCACAGCGCTTCAAGAACAACACTGTACCCTGCTACAAAGCCAGATTTGTCTCAGTCTTCATCAGAGGTTTTAAAACTAAATATATCCCGTATGCTTCAAAGCAAAACTGATGGTTGACGTGAAGACTTCTGTGTGCTGTGGGTTTATTCCACGTACTCCTCTTTGGCGAGGTCAAGGTGCCAGAGTTCTGCTACTGGTACAAAGACAAAAAATAAATCGATGGATCTCAGAGCATTCACCACACAGATCTCCACCTTTTCTCTTAATTAATACAGGCTGACAACTCCTCGAATAGGCTCAGTTACAAGTAAAATAAAAGTTATCCTCTCCTGCTGCATCTTTGTTCCCTAATAGAGCACAGCCTTTATTAGAACATCATTTTTCTGATCCTCCTTCCTTGAGCTCTTCAGAACTGTGTCAGTTTCAGAACAACAGAACAGAGATTCTGTTTGCAGTCTGGGTCAAAAATGTTTGATGTTAGGAATCTATTTTCCTAAGAGACACAGTGGGATCCACCCCCACCCATCACTATTTCCAGATTTAAGGATAAGAGTTTTCATTTTGAAAGTATCCCACTTTATTCATAGTTCTTAAAGAGGTCTGGGCAAAAGTGGACTGGTAAGATGTACATAATGCTTTCTACTAATTTATCTAAGAAAGAGATCTGTAAATAAACAGGAAAGGAACACCATGAAGTGAAAGGGAATGTGAAAAAAAGGAGACAAGAAACAGCACTTTGAAAGACAGGATGAAGAAAAACTGGGAGACAGTGAAGCGCATATTGCTATTTGTTCCTGTACAGACACCAAAAGCAACTCAGTGACACTGTATTTTGAAATGATAAAGCCGTGAAAAAGCCTACAAGAAGCAGCGATAAATGGCTCAAATATTAAAACTAGTGTTTCCCAATATTATACCCAGAATAAAGAACCACCTCTGCTACCATATTTCTTAAATGTAGACCTGCAGCAAGACAGGAACACATCATACTAACCAAAAGGTTCAACACGTCAACAAGTTAAGCGTCTAACCACGCTTACAAGGCCTACAAAGGCCATCGTTCTGATGTAAAGGTAGGAGGACACTATGAACCTCACACAGTGAGCAGAACCTCAGTCCCGCCCCCAAAACACTCAGCTATCTGGCCAGTTATCACAAGTCAGCGAAAGATGCTGGGGGTGCAAGTTATCTCGGAACAGAGGTGTTCTCCATAAAACTGCACTTCGCAAAGCACAGCACACTTGAGAGATCCTGGGAGTTTTAGTGAGTACGGAACTGACACGGCATTCACAACCTGTTCTTTACATCTAAAGGATTTTGACTTCACTCAAAGTTGCTTATGACAGCCAAGATTATCCTCCATTTCCTCTATCCAGCATTTCTATTTCACTCCATGCTCCCGAATTGTTAGCTGGGCAATATTGTGGGGTTCTGCTTTGAGTAGAATAAAATGTGAAGTTAAGCTTAAGAAACCACTAATAGAACACTAGTAAATGAACTCTAAAATACAAAATCTAGAAGGAAACCAAAAGGTTTTGATAAATAATCCACAACGTAATATCCAGTGACTCAAAGAAAACCTAACATCTGCTAATTGCAACGGTCCACAATGACATTCTGGAATATCTCCAAGCTCCAGGAGGTGGATGGGTAGAGAGAGTGAGAGAAGGAGGGAAGAAGACAGCATTTTTGGTGCTGTGAAAGTCTGAGGTTTAAAAACTTCACATTCCTCCCAAATCTGGTGAGTTGACATAAATTTCTACAGATGCTTCTCAACTCAAAAATTTATGTTCTGCATCCTGGCTCTCTTGATTCTGAAATACCACAAAGCATACAGTAACTCTGAGTATATTTGTACTGCTTCCCTAGACAAAATTTACCTACAACAGGGAAAATAAACCACCCCCCCTAGGCCGCACATCAGGTATCAGGCACGCAGAATGCACTGCCTTTGCCATTCCTGTACCTCCAGCTGCCGCAGCACTGAGGTACCGCGATGCCCTTTGTGCTGTGCACAAACAAAGTATTTGAGAGCGAAGGGGAGATGCTCTGACTCAGCACAGAAACTGTTATTTCCCCAAGTACTTAAATTGTTATATAAACAGGAAGTCAATTAGGTATCAGGAAATTCCAGAGCCTTGAGCTCAAAGAAAGCCTAGATTAAAGGATACATTTACATATCGTCCTACGGCAACACTCTTAGTCTCAACTTCCCCAAATGTAACCTGGGGTTAACTACCTGATGTGCAGAGATAGAGCTCTCCAGTCTCCTTTTTTAGAGGAAAAAACCCTTAAAAATGGCATGTACAAGTATGTGATGTATCAGGAAATGAATCAACCTCAGGGAAACTCACTGCTTTATGACAAATCATTCTCCATCAATCACTGCTTTGCAGGAGAGCTCCCTTATGGGTTGTGATGTTCCTGCTTCACAAACTCAAAGTCATCTGCTCAAGGTCAACATGTTACAACAAAAAAAAATCCTCATCGCCATCCCAATATGTGTCATTTTGAAATGACTATCACCGTTTGCACTGATTGCTTTTAAACTGTTGACAAATTGGGGAAAACCCACCCACCCACCCAGTCCAGACTGGGGCGAGGCAGGCAACAGTGAACACAGGGTCAGATCCAACTCAAACCATTCCCGCTCCCTCCCCCAATAAAACAGACTTCAGAAGTGAAAACACGGATGGGAAACACTGATGTTAGTGATGTTTGACAAAGACATGACATTGGTTCAGTAACCTAAACATGCTATAAGAATCAAACTCTAGTCTACATGTGACTAATTACTTATTAATTGAAAAAGCCTTTATCCATAACTTATCAATTATGATGTAAAATCAGTATTAACAACGTTTTTCCCTTTCTTTTTCCTACAAAACTATAATGTGATTGCAAGGGAAATCCCTTGAACAGATCTCTTCCTTCTAAGTTTTGCCCATTATGTACCTCCAAAGCCAAGGCTGTCTTGTCGTAGGCATTAGGGACTCGCTTCTGGATAACCCGGGCATAAATAGGGCCATTCTGGAGGTTAGGGAGCGGAGTGTTGATGCTGGGCTGGGCATAGGGCCCTGGCTCCGGCCCACCCAGTGGTTGTGGGTGGGAACTATCCTGGTTACCTCCAATCAGAGTAGATACTGAAGCAGAGGAAGGTCTATACTTCTCGACGTAAGGAACAGGTATCATTCCCCTCTTTCCTTCGCTGTCTTCTGCGTTCCACCATTGCTCTTCAGGTTTATCCCGGATTCTCAGTATGTCTCCTTTCTTAAATGGAAGATCTTCTTCATCGTTTCCATTAAAGTCAAAGAGAGCTCGCACATACTCAGCCTCCTCCTGCCTGAGGAGAACGCCACTATTCTGCCTGGATCTGGAAACTGGTTCTATCAAGGTTGTAGTGTCCAAATAGTGTATTTTGTAGAATTCCAGTAAAGATGGCAAGGAATCAAACTCTTGGTCACCTATTCGAAACCTGGTGGGATTCAACCCTGAAAGAAGAAGGAAACACATCAGAGGGAGCACGCAACAGTTACGGCTGTAAATTAAACATCTGAGAAGACAAATACATGCACAGACAGGGAAGTCGATACTGAATTTGGTCATTGTTAGATCAACATTCACCACATCCAGCTCTTCTGTGTATTTCTAATTAAAGGCAGCAATACCGTGATCGTGTGGATGGAGTTTTATTTTTAAAGATTTTGTCAAAAGAGAAAAAAAAGAAGGAAGTCTGGCAGTGCCAAACTTCCGGACCTAGGATAAAAATATCTTGTTTCCTTGAACATGATACGGACCCGACAGATAAAACTGTTCAGTACATCAGAGTTTCTCAGCAGCCTATGCAATTTTCAGTAACAGAAAGTTCCCTTTTTTTTTTCTTTTTTATCCTCTAGTCTAAAAAAGAAATGAAATTTTGGTACAATTTCAGGGAACTGATTTTTTTTTTTTTAACTCCTTTCTGCAGTTCAAAGTTATTTCAAAAGGACAACACTTTGATAATTGCTATTTACCTGTTGTAATGTGTCTTGGGACGGACACTACAGAAAACTCCTCAGCACAGCACTAAACCCTTTTATGTGAATGATCAAACAAAGTTATTTTCCATCTTGATAAAAGGTATCATTAGAGAAAATTATGTGTATTTTACACAATGCAAAGCAACAACCTATGTTTTCACAATGGGTACAATTCAGTATTTTAATCTCATATCTTGTGGTTTCTTTGTCGTACTTGTCAGGTGAAGCCTAAGCTGTAAATCTGAACCTCAAATACATTAAAATACAGACGACATTCACATTCATCTCATGAGAAGTATCAAAGTGCAGAAATACATTTCAGTGCTCAATCTGTGCACTGCACTTTTTTCCATTTCATGTTCCAGCTGGGAAAAACCGTACACACAAGGTTCTGTTTCCACCATGCACCAGAGGCTGGGTAATCAGTTATGGGAAGAATTGTGGAAGGCTCAGGGAGGGCAGTGGAAAGGAAAAGATTTATGCTTTAATGAGTAACTCTTTTAGAAGGAGATGCTTACTTTGCAAGTCTGTGTCTCTGCAGGGAATATCTAACAGTGCGAGACTCGGCTCCTGAGTACAAAGCTAGCAGAACTCTTCAAGCTGTCACTGATCCAATCCCCCCCCTTCAAAGTTGCACCGTCAGCACAGAAAGCTAATGCTACAAGAGGTTCTCTCAAGAGCACAAAATGGGTTTCCGTTAGCAAAAAGGGCAGATTCAATACAATCAACACAAACACCCAATAAATAAGTTTTGAAATATCCTGAAGGAACATAATAAACACCAGTGAATCTCATTACAGGCAACTCAAAGAAGCAGAACTAAGCCATCAGAAAACACACATTCGCATGCATTAACAGCCCTGAAAGAGTTTCGAAAGTAAATCAAAAATCCAAAGCAATGCCCTTGAAATTAAAAAAAAAACAAACTCAAAACACAAACTGGCATCACCAAGAGATAAGGAAGCAAAGGTATATATCAGTAAGAAGTACAAACCCAGCATGGGCAGAGAAGAGTCCAACTTATTCTCCCAAAGCAGGATGCTGAAATGATGCAAAGCCCTCTCCACTGCTGTCAATGAGATGCAGTGTGCGGTACAACTCCAGACTGAGTGAGAGGTCTGGAATGTCAGCTCAGTGGCAGCTCTCAGCTCTGTGGTCTCACAGGAGATGACCTCTGGCTGGACAGGCAGCATCCCTAGCCACTTCAAACCAGCTTACCCACAACAAAAGCATATAATATGATCTGGGAATGCTGCACTTCCACTAGCACTGGAAGTGGGAAACCTTTCTAACAAGTGGTGTAGACATCAAGCTTCAGACAGACCCAGCGACAGAAAAACCGGTGTAGAACTGCTGCTATCTTAGACGTGAACCTTTAAGAATCGAGGCTTTGCAGACACTTGCAGCAAAAGGAAAATTTAGAGAAACTTTAAGAAGAGCAGGACAGCAAAGATCATTGGACTTGTACGGAGAAGACCAAGTCTCGGGTGACTTCACTGACATGGAACTTCCTTCACATGACAGAAACGTAGAGTCTGAAACACTAATTCACCTTTATAGAACTTGCTACAAACGACTCAGTCCGGATGCTGAAATCTCTGTCTCCAGATAAACCACTGTACAGAAAAATCAAACTCACAGCAAATGAGGTCAGCAATAACATCCATCAGCCCCGTCAGCACGAGGGTGAACAAGGGTTTCTGCATTGGTTTTTTTTCCCCTTCTGAACAGGTTTATCCTCTTAAATTAATGCAAACCAGCCTGAAACAGTTGCCAAATGTACCCGAATAAACCCAAAGTTGGACTCTAAAGGGGAAAGTCCACTGGAATCTTAGGTATGGGGAAGGACTGACTGAAATCAGTGCGCTGTATCCTGGAGAATCATCTTCTAAAAGACTATTTTCACAATCGAAGTGGGAGAACACACACTTCTCAAACACATTCTAGGATGAGAAAGATCAATGCACTCCCTGAAGGGACAGATCAGCAGCAGAAAGGGGAGACATCACCTTCATAAGGAGGACACTCTCAGAATACTACCTGCACTTCTGGTGCTCTTGTTTTAAAAGAAACCAGAAGGCAGCTACAAAAAAGGAAAGCCTGGAGAACCTCTTCTCAACAAGAGATCTACATCCAAATTAATTACTAAAGAATATAAAGGCAGCAGCTTGGTCATTGGAGAATTTACAAAAAAGACTACTAAATTCAGGTAAAATACACATTAAAAGGACAAAATAGTCAAAAGTTGCAGGTTGGAAATAAAATACAACTCTGCCTTACAAAGCCCCACAATAAACTATCAATTTAAGTCTTCTGTGCACACTCTTTTTCAGCTGCAAAGCAAGGGGCCGAAAGATGCTCACTTATGGAAATAAGTCTATTCACTACGGGCTACAAAGTTCTGAATTCTTCATGCTCCATGTTTAAACAGCAACACTTCTCACATCTGTAGGCAAATGGAAAAGTAAAGCAAGATCTACCAGAAGAAAAATTTACAGCGTCAAGAGAAGTGCTTTTTGGAAACAAAGAGCTGTTTTCTTTCATTATTCTGGGATGGTTTTCTTGAAGGCACAAGTTTGAGCAGCACTGAGGGCTCTCAGGAAGAGGAGAAGGCTGTAAAGGTACATCTGGCTACTGGAGGAACTGCAGTCACTTCCTACTAAAGCTTCAGAACCAGTAGCAGAAATTCTTTTCCCTTCTCCCAGCTCTGCACAGCCAACGGAAGCACAGCTGCTCAGCTCGCACCTCTACCAGCGGCTCTGTAAGGTGACTCCATTGAAGGAGAAGCAAAAAGGGCTTGTGTCACCTTTCTTTCTTAGGCCATTCTAACTCTGTTTGTGCTAGGACTTACCCTGATTCCATCCATTTCAACATGTCAGAACAGCTGTTGAAACTTCTGTGCTCAGGAAGGCGAGGAAAGTTAAAATCCAAAGTGCCCCAGAATTAAAACAAGCCTCAGATCTGGACCCTGTCAGTTCTCCATTACTGACACCCATTCCCTCCTGGCAAAAAAACTTCCACACTGTGTTGGCTTCACCTCACTCTGGAAAAGATCACTTATATTTGTTGTAAATACTGTATCGATACAGGAAAGCAGGAGTACAAAACACCGAATATCCCAGTTTTTCCAAGCGCAGGCAGGTGGTGGAACCATAAAGCAACTTCTCACTTTCTCAGATGTTGTGAGGGTTTACATTTCTTTGTTCACTCCAATTGTGCTCTTGACACTAAGGAGCTTTCCCTTTCTTCCCAAGTTTTCCTTTCCAGGGCAGGGAAGAGGTCACAGAAACACAGGTTGTCACTTCTGTTTCCAGCTCTGGTCTGTACGGGTGTCTCCTTCCTACCCACCAACTTATAAATTGCATTAAGCAAGAAAAGCAGTTCTTATCACACAGGGTACTGGGACGCAAGGCTCTCATTCCAAAGTGAGACATGGCAGTGATGTAAGACCATTTCCTCCTGGAGCACATGGGAACTGTGCTATGAAGGCATCGCATTCCAGCCTGCGTGTTTCCCTCACCCCATAAGGATGCCTTTCTTCCTTGTTCTTAAGTAACTGCCTTCTCACGCCTGAGTAAAACAGGTTAAGTACCCACGGAAACTTCGTAACAGCAGCAAATCCTGTTTTCGGTGGCTCCCGAGAAGAGCTGCAAGCACACCAGGAGAATATCTTACATAAGTTACATATTGGCATCCCTGCAGGTAACCAGAGGATGAGTTTCTAATAGTTTGCATTTTAAGACCTTCATACAAAATAAAAATAAAAACCTCAAGCCCAACCAAAAACCCCTCAAGTGTCAGAGTTAAACCAACACTGCTTGCACATCTACAGCCACTTCACAGAGAGCTGAGGACAGACATCAACATGTAAAGATTCTCTGACTCCAGGAAGTACACTCTGAACTTTTTAAAATCACAATGCAAATGATTTAGAAGCTAAAATGCATTCTTACTGAAAACCTCACCTTCTACACGGCACCTGCCACACTTCCTACTTCAGAGATATAAACTTTACAGCTCTTCAACAGAACTCTCAATAGAAAGCACATCGATCTTCAGGTATTTTAGACATATGGCTTTAGGACCTATCATACATTTATACCCCCGACCCGTACATCAAATTGCAAACACAGGCTATATCTAAATATTTCCTCTATTGCCCACTACCACGCTAACGCCCGCATGGTGTTAATAATCCTATTTTCTTTTAACAGCCTTAAAACATTTCAGGGATATGTAGCTGTTTGGAGAAGTTCTGTTAAATTCTTTTTCCCTTTTGCTGAAAAATCATCCGCAAGAAGCCAGAAACTCAACATATCACGCAGAAGGTAAGGAAAAGCTGGCAAGTTTATTTTATACTTTAGAAATGGAAGAAAGTATCACGGTTTTGTGACACTATGGCTTTTTCTATTAGGGAAGCCAAGACTCCTCATCTCATTCATTCTGTACTGAGGGTGCGTTCCTCATACCCCACACACAGCAGCACTGAAGCAGCGCTGAGCTGCACACACACTTAAAAATCAACCGAAGAACCTGACCTGGTGCATTTATATTTCCCAGCAAGATGCATGCATTTGACAATCAACTGCTCAAAAGACTGTACCATACAATTAACGTAGCAAAGTTGCTCTTCCTAATGTTTTAGCTTGATCACAACAAATAAGCATGACAATTTCCCTCATTTTACTGCATCAGCCTCTCTATCCAAACATAAAATTATCTTCTATCTCCTACCAACATTTTCTCTCCCTCCCACTACAGAACATTTCCCCCAGTTACTTTTTTTTGGAAAGAAAAACTTAATTACACTGTAAGCGTAATTTAACCTAGACACACCCCCGCGCTTCCTTTGGCTTGAGCGTGAGAGAGAGCAATAGCAGCACAGAGACATGATTTAATTAAAACTACTGAAACCTCAGCACAGAAGTATCTGCAGTGCAAGAGCGATGCATCACCAATCCTCATAACACCGGGGGCGGAAGGGGAAGACACCAAGCAAAACATAATTATACTTTTTAACACACATTAAGCCTACTGTGCCAGCAGCCCACACAGTTACAGCAGTGATCTTTAAAAAGAATACCAAAACTCCATAAAGTTTTAGCACCTGTAACATTGTCCACCCCACAAGTGTTACTGGTGTATGAATGTGACACGACAAAGTCAGGATGGCAACGCACTCAAGCGATACCATGAAAAACGCTGTTTTTTCAGAGATGAGCTGCTCTTCAGAAAACTGCGCAGAGGTGACAGCACACCTACTCCAGTGTTCTTCATCACAACTGTCTTTAACATCCCATTAGGCTGGATTCCACAACAAACCATTCCGCTATCTTATTCTGCGCTACATAACAACAGTCCAGCATTGCAACAACTTCCACACCAAACCTCCACAAACCTACAGCGAGGAACCCCTGCCTTCACAGCCATCAAACAGCAGCAAACCCACCACATTTTGTGGCAAACCATTTTCCTGCCAGCAGCAGCAATGACAATTTCCACTTTACATCCAGCTGAATTCAGCCACCTTTAACTTCTACCTCACGGAGCTTTTCATGACTGCACTCCGGGATAAACACAATGACCTCAGACTTTCCCAAATTTGAAGTGTTCCCCTGAGCAGGGGAAATCACTGTAGAACAGTGCAAACCTAGAGGCAACAGGTTTTTTTCTTAGACTATCTCCTCCTTAGTCAACTACAGTCTCTGCAGAGACTGAAAAATCATTTCCATAACAAGTAGCGTTGCATTTTCCCAATATAAGTCTCCTATTGCAACCACAGACCTACATCAGAAAGCGACTGTCGTGTAGCAATTTGCACAGTGTTTACTTTCTGCTACCTAAGTTCACCAAATCTCTCATTACGCAGGTTTAATACACTTCAAAATTCCTCTGAGACACCTGCAACAGACCCACAGCGTTTTGTTAGCATTCATATCTAAATTCGAGTAGTTCCAGTACCAACTCCAACCATGCCCCAGCAGGGCTGCTGCTGCCCTGGCATTACACATCCTTACACATCGAAGGATGCTGCGCTGCTGGCTGCTCCTGTTCATGCAGTTACGCTTGCAGAAACGCTGCTTCTCACAGTGCAGTTTTCCCTCTGGCACAATCAGTATCTTCTGCTCTATAACTCTTAGGCTTAAACCATGCTGTTTTCCTATTAAATGTTAGGCCAAGCAGGAAAAAAAGAAAAAATCAAACCTTCCTTTTTAACACACAAGGGAAAAAAATGCACTTCACGCCTGAGTTAAAGAAGCAATTGCTTTTACATCCCTGAAAAGTTCCCGCTACTTAAACTACCCACATACTACTTTGGATTCATGACTTGAAAAGGAGCCTCACAGCCTGCCTTCTCCTGCAAAACCAACTTGTCAGAGCTCAGACTTTGAGATAACACTTCCACACAATCGTCCACAGGCTGAGAGAACAAGGAGGATTATTAAGTTAACTGGTTTATGAACAGAAAAGCCCGGGCGAGCTGCGAGGTCTTTCAGGAGGGGAGGAACAGCGAGGTGGGGTCTTTCAGGAAAGGAAGAACAAGCGCTGTGGGGTCTTTCGGAGAGGAGGAACAAGAGCCGTGGGGTCTTTAAGGAGAAGAGCAACCAGTGCTCAACCACCAGTGCCACGGGGTCTTTAAGGACGATTACAACAAGCACTATGAGATTTTTCAGAAGGGCTCCAACAGGGGCTGCGGGGTCTTTCAGGAGGGCTACACGCAGCACTATGGGGTCTTTCAGGAAGGCTACAACCAGTGCTGTGGGTCCTCCAACAGCGCTGCGGGGTCTCTCAGGCGGGGAGGAACCAGCACGCGGCAACACGCGCTGTGGGGTCTTTCAGGAGGGTCACAAGCAGTGGGATCTTCCAGAAGCCGCCAAGGCGCTGCGGAGTCTCTCCGCAGAGGAGGGACAAGCCGCAGAGGCTCACCCCGGCCCCGGGTCGCTGCCAGGCGGTGCAGACAGCTGGCTCAGCCCGGGGAGCAGCCGCAGCCGCTGCCCGGCAGCTCCGGCGAGCGCGGCCCGGGGCGGGGGGTGCTCTGCCAGCCCGCGGGGTCACTCACCCGGGGCCCCGGGGCCCTCGCCGCCGGCCCGCCGGGCTCCCGCCGGCCCTAGGCTGTTGACGATGTAGTGCGAGACGCGGGAGCTCTCGGACACCGAGAGTACGAAGTCGCCGGGGATGGTGCCCGAGTCGCGCACTAGGAAGGTGCCGTGGCGCTGCCCCTGCAGCAGCGACACCGCCTCGGCACGGCTCAGCCGCCCCCAGTACCAGCTGGCGCGGTCCTCGGAGTCGAACTGCCCGGCCATGGGGGCCGCGCTCGCTGCCCGCCCCCCGCCGCCGCCCCGGCCCAGCCACCCAAAATGGCGGCCCCGGCCCGGGCCTCACCTACCGGATGTGACCCGCGGGGCGCGCGGGCAGGTCTGACGTCATCTCCGCGCGCCCGTCGACAGGGGCGGGAGGAGGGAGGGCGGGAGAAGAGACGTCATCTCGGCCCGCGGGTAGAGGGTGATGGAGTGACGTTCTCTCCGCGTGCGAGCAGAGGGGGAGGGAGGGGGGAAGGGAGGGCGTGGCGTCCTCCCCGCGCGCGGGCGGACAGAGACGGGGGGGAGGGAGGGGGTAGGTTAAACGTCATCTCGGCGCGCGGGCAGAGGGAGGCGGTGGGGTGGTGTGACGTTGTTTCCGCGCGCGGGCAGCGAGGCGCGCTGAGAGGCGCGGGTCGCGTATGCGGGAACGGGGGGCACTGAGGGAACAGGAGCTCCGAGGGGGGCAAGGGGTGTCGAGGGCAGCGGAGGGCACTGAGGGAAGCGAGGGCAGGCGTTGAGGGGAGTGAGGCAGGCGGCAAGGGCAGCGAGGGGCCCTGAGGGAGGCTGGGGGCGCTGAGGGGAGTGAGGGGCATCAGGGGGAGCAGGGGATGTCGAGGGGAGGTGGCATCTGAATGTGATTTACAGAGATCGGGAAAGGAATGTGAATTCACGTGTCCCAATTGCTAAGCTGTAAGAGCCCTTTGATACTATGAAAAAGCCAAACTCGATGCCAATTTGATTATTAAGCAGGTATTCTTTTAATAAACGGCGCCGGGGTAACCCACATAACATGTCCAACTACTGAGACTGGTTACAAGACTTAGACTCGTTAAATGTATATATTTGTATAGATTCTGGGAAATACTGGTTAAAGATACATATCTATATAGATTCTGGGAAACATGTTACATGTCAGAACTTACTGTAGTTTATCACTCGCTCCTGTATGCACATCACAGTTTCTTTGTGTCTTCAGAAGCCTCTGATGGTCTTTATCTCATCTCCTTCCTCATTGTGTCCTCTTGGTGAACTCAGGTCTGTCCTTCGTTCCTCCTCCTTTTGTAAGATGTCATGCCTTTTTTAGAAGGTGTTAGAAACACTCATTCACTTGTAAAATATTGAAAAGGACAAAGCCTTGGAAGCAAAGACAATAATACTTTAACTGTACAATTCAGCACTGAGTCAGATACCTTTCTAAAAAAGGCATGACATCTTACAAAAGCAGTGGGTATATATACTAGTTTTAGACAACCATATAAATCTTCAAAGAATGCTCATTTTTGGATTATCCAACCATGTCTGGAGACTCCAGTTTATTTCCTACAACAGCTGCATCTTACAAGACAACTAAGCATACCAATTAATTTTGTCTAAGCCCTAAGACACGTTATCTCTTGATCTAAAAACAGCTACATGTTGCTAGACAACTAAGCATCATGCCTGAAGGTTGTCCCCATATTATGTCTTGATACAATAAAGATTTATATGACAAGATAATTAAGCATACAAACTAGCTGCAGCAAAACTTATCAACCAATTCTCACAAAGCGCATCCAATTCAGCGCTGAATTGTAAAAGGAAAATATTATTACCTTTGCTTCCAAGACTTTGTCCTTTTCAGTGTTTTACCAATGAATGAGTGTTTCTCACAACTGTTTCTCAAATAAAAAGCTTTTTCCTTCCACAATCTGATTTGCACGAGGGTTCTTTTGTAAAACACTTTGGACAAACGTTCGTTTTCGGGTGTCTCACGCGGTCGGGGGGATCCACAGGCGCTGTTTCCACCCTAGCTGCCCGCAGGGCTCCAGCCCAGGGCTGGTCCCGGCTCTGCCGACGGCGCCGCTCGGGGGCGCTCAAACGCCGTCCCGGGCTCGGCAGAACCGATCCAGCCCCGCTCAGCCCTGCATCCCGGCTCCAGGGATGCGTTTTATACCCGATGCCAACGGCAGCTCAGCCCTGGCACACGAGGTCCCGCAAGTTTCAGGATGAAACTCTCGCTCTGGACAGATTCAATGTGTGCTGATCCGAATGTCTTCGAGTCCCTGGGGCACATCCCATCGCTCCCGGCAGCTTCTGCCAGCCCTGATGGTCACAGGTAGTTAAAGCAGAGTTTTAACTAAGGTTGTTACGGCAAGAACTCAGTTCTGCTTTCCTCAAATGGAATTTCCAAATTCCACATTTTCCAAAGACAGAGTCTGTTTAAACAGAAAATCATAGAATAGAATCATAGAGTAGTTTGAGTTGGAAGGGACCTTAAAGATCATCCCGTTCCACCCCCTGCCATGGGCAGGGACACCTCCCACTAGACCAGGCTGTCCAAGGCCCTTCCAACCTGGCCCTGAACACCTCCAGGGATGGGGCAGTCACAACAAACACCAAACGCCAGTTCCAAGCTCTTCTCCAACTTTAGATTCCACCTTCGACGCACCCGTGCAGCAGCCCCACTGAGTTTCCACCACTGCTTGTCTCCACCTGAGCGGCTGCAGAACTGCCCTTCCTTGGGCAAGAGCCGTGCCTGCGGGGCGCAGGGGGTGCCCTGGGTGCTCCCAGACCAGGCTATGACAGCCGGCTGCAACCCCCAATTCCCTCCTATCAGCTCAACCAAACCAGGTGAGACGCTGCCAACAAACGAGCCGTGCCTGCAATCCGTACGGGACTGCCGACGGACAACTCGGGGGAGAGCTTCCAGTTGTCCCTGTAAGGATTTCTGAGTATTTACTACAAAATGCCCTTGAATTAATTTATAAATGCAAATATCCTTTAGTGGCAGACGCTGCTACATCCCTGAATGGCTCTGGAGGCTTTGCCAGAGCTTTCCCAGAAAGACACATCCGAACGGTGAACCGAGATGTCAGAAAGAGACTGAAAAATACTTCACTGCCCCAATCAGCTCCAAACCATTTCCATGCAAGTAACAAAAAGAAGGCTATAACCCCTTATAACCCATAAACCCAAAGTTTATGAAATAACTGAACAGAGAAATAATACTCATTGTTAAGTAAATCTCCCTTTGCTCATTCTAGGAAGAAAGAATCCAGTTGCTTTTGGTATCTCACTTCTCTCATGTATCACCAAACAAAGAACATAAAGTAGCCAAAAGAAAACACACGCTTGTGTGTATTTGCAAGCATCTCTGGGAATGGTCCGCATTTTGAGGTGCACTTATTTTAAACCTATTGTGAAGGAAGCAAATTCATAAATCATGAGGTTCTGCAAATAATTGAAATATGGATTTCTGCAGGGCTTAGTAACTTCAGTGTCTGACAAGATCAGAAAAAATGAAATTCAACATAATTCTGGTAGGCAGCCAGCTTAATAAATGCCTGCCTGGCCCTATCTGCAATATTCCCTTCCAAGGAGATTCAAAGACAGTGACAATGACTACAGAAGAGCCGCAGTGACAGAGATTTCAGTACAAGGCTGTAGGGTTTTTAAGGTTCGTCACTGTGGTCTCTGCTTGAACCAGTGCTGCACAATAAATCACTTTTTGTTTTGAACCCAGTCTGCAACGATAAAATGTGAAGACAGACTTGGACATTCACATCTAGGTTGCACATCTGGAGGGAGGGCAGTTTGACTGACAGCTGAAACCAAACAGTTACTGAGCTGACACGAGAGTGAGCTCCTCAAGTCATGTCATGCATAAAATGCAGCATGGCTTTCTGTTTCAGGTGTAACACAGAAGCAGTAGCCCCTCCTGTTCTCGTAAAAGACCACATTGCAAATTCCAAGGATGACGCACCTGCTAATGGATCTATTTTTCTTGTATTTCACTCCTCTGGACCAATGCACATTTGCCAAATTCCCTTAGAATACACAGTCTGTACGAGCAGGGAGGGAGGAAGTTGTTGTGCTCTCCTGCCATGATTAATCTGTTCAAAAAAGTCAATATTACCCAAGCCTCCTTTACCCCTTCCCACTTTTCTCCTCCTCTGGGAAGTTCCTAGTGCAGTTCTAATGGAAAACCAAACCACTCATACACGGCAAGACACTGAGATCAGAAAAATCCACTGCTGTAGTGAGACTGCAAGCAAGAAGTGATCAGGCTCTGCAGGTCCAAGGCACTCGCCCCTCTCCTCCACTCACCTGCTTCCAGCACCAGGCCTGCTGGTGTTTCCATGGCTGCTTCAAAGCCTAGTTTTCCCTTGGGCTTCCGTTCAAATTGCATTTGGTGCCAGAGTCTCTGTGTCTAGAGCGGTTCTGGCGATATGGCTCTGCAGGAGCAACAGCTATGGTGTTACAGGATAACACGAGAGCCCACAGATGTCTGAGGTTCACTCTCTTAACCCATGCTACATCCCCTGTCGGACTGACCCTCACACACTGTACAACCACATTCACGTTACAGGCTTTGCCCCTTGAACTGTACCAGGACAGGTCGTGAGCTTATGCACATGTACGGCCCTTCTGCAGGTTCCAGTTACATCCATTGCTCCATTAACCTCTATGACAATTTGCACCCATACATACATAATTTCTCCCCTTTCCTGCACTAATTCTGTACTAGCTAAGGCACTAGAACTTGTCAGGTATAAGTAGGAGTCTGTCTCAAAGAACTGCAAGTTTGCTGTTCCAGACGATTCCAGGAAAAATTGAACTGTGTTGCAGAGTACTTTATATACCAGAACCGATCAGCCGCGATATCAGGTGACACCAACTGCCATAGATTTTGCAAAATGTGAGCGAAAGTAAAGAATTTACCAGTTTAAATGGGGAAATGATTTTTAAAGTGTCAGTCTTTGTTTTAAACCAAATCTGCCTGTCCTTTTTAAAAGCAGTCCTATTTAAAATCAGATGTGAAAGGAGGGCAGCCTACCCTGCAGTGAGAGCTGAGATCACTGACTACAAAATACAGAAGCAGGCCAGGCTTGCTGCAGAAATTTCAGAGAAAGTCAAAACACCAAACTGGTGGGCGATACTGAGTAAGTGGCCAGAAATAGCATGCTGGGTGCTGAACCAGCTTTTTACACCACCAGCTTCATCTGCAGGTGCAGAAAGAAAGTGAATTCCTCATTTCAGTTTATTCAACAAGTCCGTTTTGATGACTGGTTTGTTCAGAGATGAGAAATAAAATGGGATTTGAAAAAGGAAGCCACCTTGGTTTTCCCTTTTCCAAACGATGAGCAAAATCAAGATGCAGGATGATTTGCTCTCACTTGTGGGAGGATAAGATCTGGTAGTATTAATATCTTGGAAGCTGGAGGAGCTAAAAACAAATGTTCATCTCTCGTTAATGATTCCCTTGTGCCTTTTAGCTGAATCCCATCCTAATATAACTTAACAGAAACAATCAGTTAAAAGCTTGCAGCATCCAATAAACAAATGATCTCAAATGTTAGTTAATGAATTAAAAATCCCAAATAAAAAGTTTGAATAGATGCCTGTTGACAGATCTTAAATCAATGTCTGCTCCCGTCCTTCTGACTGACAAAATTAATGTCCTGCCAAGCACGAGGAATCTGGTTTTATTTAAGAAAATAATTAAGAATTGTTAGTATAAAATAAGATTAAAATAAATAATGTAAATTAAGATTTCCTGTTTGCCATTTTAAATCAAGAATCAATTATTTAACTCTCCGGTTTAAGCCCCCGATCGAAAAAGGAAGCAATGAAAACAGTATTTTAACTTCTGGCATCACATTTATACAACAATAACCATTCTCAAATATATGTCCTTGTTTTCTTCAAGTAAAAATCCTGATGTTTATTTTCTTCCAGTAACACAACAGCATTTCAGAAAACAGCAGATCAATTACACCCTGCCTCATATTTCACACCCTTGTATTTGTTCCAGGGACTGAAAACTGACAAAGCCATGGGCCTCAACTGCTTTCCATCAGGTGTTTTAAACCGATTGTCAGCGAGGCCAGGCTTTGCAGGTGGCAGAGCAAAAAATTCTCACGCTCGGTTCTGTAGAAATATGAGCCAGAAAATTGCAGATTTCATGTTAGTTTAACCCTTCCCATAACTATTTTGGCATTCAAGCCATTCTTCCATTATTACCTTAATTTCTGCAGCTTTCATTTGCTGCCTTATTTTGACGTCAACTGCTTCTCATTCACAATGAGGGAAGGAGTCCAATTCTGAAGAAATTATGTCTATATTGTGCAAAGTGAACACCTCTCAGGTGAGCACTTCGCCTGGATCCTGACATTAATGACTTGGCAAAGTCTCAGTTTCCCAGCTGAGAATGCTATCTGCTGGAGTAATAGTTTAAGCTTAAACAAACAGAGTTTAGAACAAGGTCATTCTGGTTTACTCAGGTCTTAAACAGCACTTTCCTGCCAAAAAGTCTGAGTCAACACCGATGTAAAAATCTGTGAGGATTTCCTGCAGCTCCAGAGACTCTTTTACCATGACCATTCCTGTCGAGGTTGATTCATACCAGAAATCTAATCCAAAAAACAGGTCCAAACACTTTGTTTAGGTGTCACCCTTTGCTGACCAACATAGTCTACATCTACACCCCTTCTCCTTGGCTCAAGCAAGCATTTTCCACACTTCACGCTACAGCAGAAACCTTTATCTATGGTCAGTGACCGAGGTGGAATACTCCTGGATTTATTAAGGAGTGACAGACAGACACAAGGCGAGGTTTGAACATTAAAGCCATTGTGGTTTCATGTATCAGGGAATGAAAGTCAGAACCAGTTCCTATTTCTGGCTCCAGCACAGGCTTGCCCTGGCACCTTGGGCAAGACATTTTAGCACCACGCAGTGCCATACGTGTCCACCTCTTAGAGAAGAATGGAGATTCTTACCTCTGCAGGAGATCGTTGAGGGTTGCTGTTGACCCAGCAGAACTCTGATCTTAGTTGGGGAATCCAAACATTGCTACAAGTAAATACAAACAATTCCATCATACTCAGCACTGAGTTATGTTCTGAAGAACTGTGCTGTAGCAGCTGCAGCAGTTCCCCCACCCCGTTTCTCTCTCTTTGCCATGCTACTGAGTCACTGGTCCATTTTTTCCAGGAACTCCCCCTTCTGCACACCCTCCCCACCACTTCCCAGTGAAACGTGAGCCCAACAACGTTTGAGTCACAGTTAAACATTTGAACTCATTAGGTAGGAATAGCCTTGAACTTATACAAATACTTCTGGGCAGACCGATGTGTTCAGCCCAGGTTTAGTCCCCCGTGTTATTTATAGGTCATACCTAACGGGAAACAAAACTGCTTTTCGTCCTTGTTACACTCTTATCCAGGACAGCAAGGAGCTATGAAGTGAAGACAAAATACAGGGAATCTCTGTCTCCTTTCCCCTCAAACCTTCTTTAACAAGGGATTTTCAGAGTATTTGCCTTTATGATACACATTCACGGCAGCAGGCAAATGCTACCTTGGCATATGAAACATGAAGAAAAAATTTGGTTTTACTACTCACAAGCAAACTCAGTCAAGGTTTATTCAAAGAGAGACCCCTCAGGAATATATATCAGGGAATGCACAGCAAATACAAGTGTAAGGGGGCAGGCCGGTACACTGGAGCTCGGAAAACCATTGCTTTTTCCTGGTGACAATTTGAATCCAGAATATAAAGCCCATAAAAATACTTAGCCTTTACTGTTAAGAAAACAACTTGTTTGCCAGGCATAAACTGCAAGAACCTCAAGCCTACAAACATTGGAATGGATGTGTAAATGGTCCCTGTTTGCCTAACAGGAATTTTTATTCAGCCTAAAAAATTATATCTCACATCGCTATCATTTAAAATATCTCTTCCCTGGCTCCGGCATGTAAAATTAGATGAACATTGTAGAACATGTTACAGGGAGTTATGCCTGTCTTACCACCAGCTTTTTGGGGTTGCCAAGAAGCTGAAGTAGGGGAGCAGATGTTGCTAACTGTGAATCCAGCTGGAGGACTCTACTGAACAGAAACTACCTACTAGTTCAGTCTGTGATTTGTGTCGTGAATGAGGAACTGAGGGAGAAAGTCAAACGAAAGACATCATATTCAAGCAAAGTAAGATGCTGAATGTGAAACCTTGATCCTTTTTAAGGTGACAGAAAAACTTCCAGGGTTTCCTATTCTAACCACAAGATGAAGGATGATGATAACGTACCCTTGCCAAGGGAAAAGATTAATGCAGGAAGGGCCACAGCAAATGGCTGTGAGATCTGAACAGTCATTATACAAGAAATGGTCTCAGGAAAGAGAAAGTAATCTAAATTCTTATTGCCTTTCCATCTAATGCAGAGATGGGAGAGACAGTTGCAGAGAGGCTGTGTGCCAGAGACAGCAAAACACATTTAAGAAAGCAACCCTCCCGTCTGGAGATCTTTTCCTACAATGTACTGCCTATTGCCTCAGCAAGCAGCAGGATAAGGTGCTCGTGCACAGGGAGCACGGAAAGTATATATGAACAGGAGATCCCTTCCCTAGCCACGGAAACGCCTTTAGCTGTTATCATACAGCAGGTTGTGTTTAAGGACAGGAAACATGAACTGTGAGCCAACAGAGTTCCCACTCCACTGTGGCATGATGGCTTCGTTTTCATGTTGGGGTTCACGGAATCTTTGTGGCTGTAAGGAAACACTAGTTTGTGTCTCGGTCACACACCTGCCCTCACCAGCAGCACCATGTCCAACATTCGGAGTGATTTGACAGAGCAAGGTTCAAGTACTTCAAGTCGCTAGGACTTCCTATAATGAAACACATATTACTTTTATAAGCTAGGGTTGAATCCGCTGCCGGAATAAAGGAATTCAGGTCACTTGTGCCAGCTTAAACCATATCCTTTCTCTCCCAGCCCACAGCCTCCAGTGTTTCTTACAAGGAAAATCATACGGAAGCTATAGGAGGCTGTAGAAAATTTCCCTTCTTAAGTAAGATGACTGCCAGCGAGCGACCTAATGGTGAACAATTCAGGATGATTTTGATTAATAGAATGTAATAGAAATAGAGTAGTTTCATATAACCTTCCAGCCTCCAATGCTGCAGTTAGGTCCTCTATTAATAGGACTGTCAGAAATGTGTACTCATGCCTGAATTGACATCAGGTACAGAAAGTTGAGCGAGTGAATTTAGCGCTGGGTTAACTGACATTGTGAACAAAGCCTACCTTTTATTCCTGAAAGAGAAATACCATCCACAAGAGTGTCACTTCCCATCAACACGCCTGAATTCCAATCTGGGTAACTGTCTCTTAGCATAATAAGTTTATAAAATGCCCTCGCACATGATAGCCTTCTATGTTTAAATGGATAGATTGCTTTTTAGGATTGAACGAACCTGACTAAAGCAGTACAAAATACAAAATACATTTAGGAATTAGAGTCAACCTACAAAGAAGAAAGACTTACACAAAGACTTTCTTTGGCTAAGAACACCCTTTATGAGATGAATTTCAGCAATAGCAGCATACACTGTGGGATGTCTTGTATCATCCCAGTTTAATCATTGAAGAAGACACAGATTTAATCAGAACTGCAAGAATATCTGGGAACAGTATTCTGATTAATTGTACTAGCACGGTAATGAAGTTCTCAGACTATACTAAGCCTTCCAAACCGCAGCATAGGAAATGAATTTAGCATTGCAACTAAAAACATCCCTCTTATAGGTTAATTCTCTTCCCTTCATTGCAAGCCAAGTTCGGTGTTCACAAACAAAATACATCCCCTGTAGTAGAAAAATAGCTGTTTTTCTAAAGAATTTGAACATTTTGACAAATCGATACAGGATAAATCCCTTTGTAGTAATTTCTTCTTGAAATAGAGCAGGGAGAATCCTACTGGTAATAATGGTTCATTTGATTAGTCAGAGGGTAATGGTTTTAAGCTGAAAGAGGGGATATTTAGATGAGCCCTTAGGAATAAATGTTTTGCTGTGAGGGTGGGGAGGCCCTGGCGCAGGTTGCCCAGAGCAGTGGTGGCTGATCCATCCCTGCAGTCCCCTCTCACACAAGCGTCCTCATCCCACCCCCTGACACAAATCCATGTTTTGCAGCAATCCTGCATGAGCAACTCCCATCCAGCAGGTGCTGTTTTTAGCCTCTCCTCAAAACCTCATGTATTTTAGTGGGAGGGCAATCAGGACTTTGAGGAGGGACAAAATGCCCAGAGAGCTTTTCTTGCTTAGAATCACAGAATGGTTTGGGTTCGAAGGAACCGCAAAGCCCATCCAGTTCCACCCCCTGCCATGGGCAGGGACACCTCCCACTGGATCAGGGGCTCCAAGCCCCATCCAACCTGGCCTTGAAAAGATTCATGGAATTGTTTGGTTGGAAAAAACTTTTAAGATCATCGAGTCTAAGCATCCATGTCCGCGACTGAACCACCTCTGAGCTCCTCACCTGCCCTCTTTGAAACCCCTGCAGGAATGGGGACTCCAAAATCCTCCTGGCAGCCTGGGAACCCTTTCAGTGAGGAAATTTTTCCTGATGCCCAATCTGAACCTGCCCTGAGGCAGCTTGAGAGCAGCCCCTCTATCTGTCCATGGTCTTAAAGGTCTTTTCCAATCTAATTCTAGGATTCTGTGGGTCTGTAATGGAGGGAGGAGGTGCCTCTGACAGGGAGCTGCCCTTGTGCCCTCAGTGAGGCGCCAGGAAAGCAGGCAGCAGCACAACCCCGCGCTGTGGAGAGCAACAGCTCTGCCTGCTCCGCTGCCCGACGAGAGAAGGAACAGGACCTTCTCAAGATGGCAGCGCAAGGCGCGCTCCCCCTGCTGCTTCCCTTCCCAAGATGGCGGCACAAAGAGCACTCCCCCAACCTCTCCTCGCTCTTTCCCTTCTTAAGATGGTGGCGCAACAAGCGCATCCCCTCCTCCCCGAGCTCTTTTCCCTTCCCAAGATGGCGGCGGATTGATTACGCCCCGCCTCCGCGCGCTCCGTCCCCTCTCAAGGTGGCGGCGCGGAAGTGCCGGCGTCCGGTACGCGTTGCGCCTGCGCGCGGCGGCCCAGAGCGTAACGACATTCCTGGTGAGGGGAGGAGAGGAGGAGGCGGCTCGGAGCCACGGCCGCGCGCCCTGCCAGGGACCCTGCGTGCTGTGGCGGCGGCCGGCGCCGAGCCAGAGCCTCCGCGGGGCGGCCGGGCTGTTGAGCGACACTCGCCGCCGTTTCGGGCGCCGCTCGCAGCACCAGCAGCTGCGCCGTCCCCGGGACTCCCTCCCCGGGAGAGAACGGGGATAGAATGACGGAGCTCCAGTCCGCCCTGCTGCTGCGGAGGCAACTCGCAGGTACCGGGGGGCGGTCGGGGCGAGGAGCGGGGGCAGCGGGGATAGGGGAGCCGGGGGAAGGGTGGGGGCAGCGGCTGCTGGAGAAGGGAGAACGGGAGGCAGCGGCTGCGAGGGGGAGAAAAGGGGGCAGTGGGGGGGAGCAACGGCTGCTGGGGCAACGGGGAGGGGGGCAGCTGGAGGAGGGGGGTGCGGAGAGGGGGACGAATGGGAGGGGGGCAGTGGCTGTTGAGGCCGCGAGGAAGGGGGAGGAGAGGGAGCAGCGGGGAGGGGGGTGCAGGGGGGCAGCTGGAGGAGGGGGTTGCAGCGAGGGAGAGCAAAGGGAGGGGGGCAGTGGGTGTTGGAGCAGCGGGGAAGGGGGAGGACGGGGGTAGATGGAGGAGGGGGCAGTGGGGGGGCACAACGGTTTGAAGCAGCGGCTGCAGTGGGGGGGGCACCGCGAATGGGGAGGTGCACTGGTAGTGGGGGCGGTGGCTGCAAGATATGTGTGGGGGGCAGCGGGGGGGTCTGCGGGGAAGGGGGGGGCAGCGCTGCGAGGAGGGAAGGAGAGATTACAGCCCCCCCAGCGCTGCTGCCCAGCCGGAGCCGAGGGATCTAGGCCGAGCGGGGGAGGGGGAAGCGATCGCTGCCGGGGGGAGGGGAGCGGGGGGCCGGCATGCGGGGGGGGTGGGGTGTCATCACCCCTTCCCTCCTCTCTTTTCCCCTTTCCCCGCCTCACTGTGCGAGAAGGGGGACCCGAGGTGCCCCCGTCCCGTTCCCCACTGGCCGGGGGCGCCGCTGCCCCCTTTGTTGTCGGGGCAGAGCCGGGGGTGCCGAGGGGAGGGAGCAACACACGCGACCCCCGGCGCTGGGGGATGGAGGCTGGAAGGGTTGGAGGGGGTAAAAACGCCCCCCGGTCCCGGGGAGGGGGCTGGGTGCGGGAAGGAGGAGCTGGGGACTGGACTGGGGGGGACGGGAAAGCTTGGGGCTCGTTTAGCCCCCAGTTTCCCCCATCCCATCCCTTCCTGTCTCCTAGTTCGCGGGGAGGGCGAGTGGGGATGCGGGAAGGAGGAGCTGGGACACGCATACACACACGACACGATGACCCCCGGCGCTGCGGAGGGAGAACGGGGATGCGGGGGGGGTGGGGGAAAGACTGGGGGGGAAAGGAACGGGACGGGGGGGGACGAAACACGACCCCGGTCCTGGGGAGGGAGAGCGGGGAACCTGCGGGGAGGGAAGGAGAAGCTGGGACTGGAAGGGCTGGGGGGGGGGATAAAAATGCCTCCCGGTCCCGGGGAAGGAAAGTGGGGGTGCGGAGAGGGGGGAGCGACCCCCGTTCCCGGGGGCTGATAGGGAGGGGACCGAAACCCCTGGCGCTGGGGAGGAGGAGCTGGGACTGGAGGGGGTGGGGGGGAGAGGTGGTTAAAGGCGACCCCCGGCGCTGGGGAGGGAGAGCGGGGTGTGTGGGGTGCCCGCCCGTCCCGCAGCGCCCCCGCCCCTCCCTTTGTCCCCGGGCCCGGCCTGGGCCGCCGCGGGACCGGCGGGGCGAGCGCATGCGCGGGGGCACAATGCGCTCCATGTGCCGCGGCCGGCGGAGGAGCGCGCTCTGTCCCCGCTGTCCCCGAGGCTCCCACCCCGCTGTGTGTCCCGTGTGCCCCCCCCCCCCAGTCCCTCCAGGCTCCCCCCCCCCCCCCCCCCCAGCCCCCACCCCAAGCGCACACCCTGCTGCCCCCCTCTCGACTCTCCCCGCACTGTACCCTACCCTCCAGCTTCCACTCTGCTGTCCCTCATCCGCCCGGGCTTACACTGTGCTGTCCCCCTCTCCACTCACACCGTGCTGTCCCCATACCCCGGGCTCCCTCCCCACTGCCCCCTACCCCCCCCAGCTCCTACTCCACTGTCTCCCACCTCAAGCTCCCCCCCCCCGCTGTCCCCCACCCCAGACTCTTGCCCTGCTGCTTCCCCCTCGGCTCCCAGCTTGTTGTCCCCGCTATCCCCCACCCCAAGTTCCCACACTGTTGTCTGCTATCCCAGACTCACACCCTGCTGCTCTCCACTCGACTCCCACCCCACTGTCCCTGCTATCCCATCCTCCCATCCCCAGCTCCCACCCTGCCGTCCCTCCTGTCCTGTCCCCCTCAGGCTCTCTCCCCACTGTACCCCCCACTCCGCTCCCCTCTGAACCCCCTCTGCAACACATGGCTCTGCCTGGTGCCTCGCACAAATTCTGTTGCTTCTTCTGTGCCTTACATAAAAATTGCTTCATCATAGAAGAGGAAAGCAGAGGTGCACCTAAATCCTGTGCTAGCCGTGGTGTGCCAAAGAGCTGTGCCAGGGGATGGGGACTCCCAGCAGCACAGGGACCCCTGGAGCAGGATTTCAGTCTGAGACTGCAGTAATGTCTTTGGAAGGAAGGGTGGAAATGGGTGTTGTGAGCAGCAAGGAGGTGAAGTTGCGTAACCAGGTAGAGCTGGATGATGTGTGTGTTGCGTCTCCAGCGTGGTCTTCTGGGTTTAGTTGATGATAAATGTCTGAAACTTCAGCACAGTTAACTCTTGGTACAGGATTTTTTTACCCCTTTAAGGTAGCATTCTTTAAAAATGAAAGCACCGAAATCTCATGAAATCAATGCACTCCCAAAGGTGAACATATACCTCTTGGTAGTTAGTAGGGAGGGCATTGAGGATGTTACTGACATCCAGTGAGGTGTTGGCATGTTTGGATATGCTGAGGACACCAGGTACAGGCTTACTGCAGCAGCTCCTCCCGACTGCATTTGATGCAGAGCTGCTCTTTCCTATAAATGGTCCCTCTAGGGAAGCAACAGTATAGAACAGTTGCTCTCTACCTTGATAAAAATGAGCATTTGGTAACCTAATATAACTTCAGCTGCCTGGAATTTCTCTTTTCACTGACTAATTGTGCTCCATGAAAGAGTGTCATTTAGCTGAAGCCTCTTGATAATGAGCGTTAGCTGTTGGCTTGTGTTGTGTAGGTTTTTTTTTCCTTGTCTTGTGAGGTCTTAAGACCTTCTGTAAGCTCAGGCTGGTTGAGTATGCAAGTAGACTTGTAGACTGCTAGGTTTGGGGGGGTTAACTTCTGCTCTCCTTTCTGCTCACTCTGTTCTGAAGGCTGCACCTGTAGTGGTAGGAACTGGCTAGCGTTTCCAGTTGCCCCATTATAGATACTGATTCAACTGTGATGAGTCAGTGCAGCAAACATTTGCACGTAACATGCAACTCTTTTGTGGGGTTTCTATGCTTTAAGTAGTGTTGGTGCGTTTGGTGTCCTTTTGTATTTATTAAAAAGAATTGAAACCATATTAAAAGTGGTTGTGAGTGTGTGATGGGTACTAAAGAGTCTTGAACTCTTAAAGCCCCATCTGGAACAACTGACCTGAGAAAGAAAATGGTTTCTTTCTTGTGTGACAACCTAAGCAACACCTGAACCGAGCTGGAAGTCGACTGACACTCCTTTTTCTGGTGGCAGGCTGCTTGAAGTCACCAAGCAGACTGAGTTCACAATGTCTGATCTTCCTCCCTTACTCCTGGCTGTCTTCTCCTGAGTCTGACCTGCCCCAATGCATCCCTTTTGTTTACACCCACACTGCCTGCTTTGCCTCAAAACAAAAATCAGCACCATGGTTTTCTTTCCTGTGCTGGGTCTGATACTTCAGTCCTCCTGCTCCCTCCAGCCTTTGCCTTTTATCAGGTGGGATGGGTGAGTCACGGGGTTGTACCTAGCAGTTGGGTTTTGGAGCACAGCGAACAGGCGGTGGATATGAGTGATGGGATCTGAGCTGGTTTGAATTGCTCTGGATCACTCATTTGTCAAGTTAGCGTGACTCAGGCACAAGAGAGCTTGGAGCTGTTGGGCTTGGAGCAAGACATCCACAAGTGGGGAGCGGTTGAAGCGGGAATCTGAACTCCCCTAACAGTGGAACACTTGAGGAATAGAGAATTTTGTTAGTAGGTGAGACCCTGGATAGCTCTTTCCAGTGTCAACTGGAAAAAAACAAAGGCAGGAGGAGAAAGGAGTGTAGAACGGTACCTCTGGGAACAGTTACCTGTTTTGTCTTCCATGCTTTGGTTCCTAATAAAGCTATTGTGGGGAAAGTGAGTGTCAGTGGCAAGTAGCACTTCAGCGAGTGGTTTGATTCCTGAGGACTTTGTTACAGTGAAGGTCAACTGGTAAATCGTCTGGGTTGTCAGTGAGACTTAAAACCGAGGGTCTTATCAAAACAGAAGGAAACTTGGCAATGTAATCCCAGGTTGCTCCACTAAGTTTACAGAGAGAGACTGCTGCGTTTCCTGGAGTAGACTGGCCTCTGTGGTAACTTGAGCAGGTTGCTGGTGCCGCAGCACCATGTGTACAACACGCTTGTCAACTTAAGTGGCATGTTCTGGGCGCTGATAGTGCTCTAAGAGAAGGGATATTCAATGACAGCCATGAAATATAACTTCAAGTCAGATGTGGGTTGGCTTTTTGGGTGTCCCCACCCCCCAAATATAAAGTAGCTTCACAGCACCTTTACTAATGAAATATTGAGCTGTATCACCAGGAATTTATATAGTAGCTGTTTTTATAGTGACATGTGCTTGCCCCTGTTTAGGTACAAGAACAGTTTGAGTCAGGGTAGTCAGAACTTTGGGTGGTGGCTTTTTTTTTTCTTTAAGCGTTTAAAGAAACTACTGAGTGGGGAACTCCGGCTTCTAAAGCCAGTTAGGGCGCTGGTCTAACCAGCTCGAGCTGAAGGGAGGTTCTCTCTGAATGTCTGTGAAGCTAAATGGCTGTTTCTTCACAGATCAACTTAATTGTAAGCTCTAGCAACTTCTGGAAACCTTTTAAAAATTCAGTACATGTATTTGTTCTTAGAGACATTCTTTCCTTCGAAGGAGAAAGGCATTTTGTTGTGGATCAGAAATAGTGTGGAACAGAAGCTGTCCGTTCTCCTCCTATGGGTAACGTGCAGGAAAAACTGAAAGGGTGTAGTGCTGCTGAACTTCCAGAAAAGCCAACAGCAAGTCTGTAGTTTGGTTTAGTGCTGGATTGGTGGAGTTCACCCCTGAGGGAGGACAAACTGTGCTCTCTCTGCAGCTCCCAAACTTCGTGTTCTTTAAAGGAGGCAGAAGACAACCCAGAGTGCAAAGCTACTCTTCCAGTCTCCAGAGCTGTCAGGCCCCAGGGTTTTGCAGACTGAGGCATTTCTCTGAATGCTTTTATTTCATCTTTCTGCCAAATCCTTGCTGACACAGACTTGTTAGAGTAGGCAGACTTGTCTAGTTCATCCAGCACAGTCGTGTAGGGAGGATGCAGGTAAATCAGCAGTGCACAGTGGAACCAGAAGCGCGAGTCCTCTTTAACATAAACATGGATTGCTGAAAACAGAGGAATAACCGTGCCCTTGTTGGCCGACGTTGTGCTGTGTTGTAAGTATTCAGTAAATATACAGAAAAAACCCCACACATTTTTCTCAAACATGAGAAACGTGGCATTGTTTCAATTTAAAGCGTATTGAGCTCCTATTTCAAAGCAAAAATGTCTAATTAAAAATTAACAAGTTGGAAAACTGTATTAAATACTTAATGTGACAGTGCAATAATTTCTGCTTCCTTGTGTGGAAAAATCTTGCAGAGCGTTGTTGAGCTAGCTGGATTTCTGGCAGTTACATAGCATTTACTTTTAAAATATTTGAGTAGTAAATTCTGGGGGAATTCTGGAATTGAGATCACTTCATAGATGGAAGCTGAGAGGGCATGTCTCTTGGGTGCCTGGTGGTGTAAGAAGCCTTTGTTTACAGTTGAGTACTGGCTATTTTACTGGCTGACAGTAGGTTTGTCTACCAGATAATCATTTGAGTGGCACTGATCTGAAGTATTGGGTTGGTGTTGGTCTGCCTCAGCTTCCCTGGAGAGATCTGTGTGGTCAGTAATATTCTGTGTTATCCTTAATTGTCAAGACCCCAAGGTCCTGCACGTGTTAAACTTCACATCTTGAGTGATACTGAAGTTATAAACCCCCTCTGTGTATTTTTTTAAAAGGACCCTTTCATATTTGTAGATAACCATCGATTTTCATTGCTCTGATGCTCTTGGGAATGCTCAGATGCCGCGTGTGTGTACCACGCATCTTAGCACTCTTGCAGTATAGAACCCCATTAGAGCAGATGAGAGAATCCTGTTTCTTGTAAGGACGTGTTGACGGAATTATCAAAGCTGCCTTGTTCATGCTGACTTTATTGATAATATCATTGCTAAAACACACGCCTTGTCCTTGTGACAGTGACTGGAGGCTGAGCAGTACTGGCAGCCTGGATTTCTGTTACGCTGCAAATAACATAATGGATGTTACTTGTCTCAAGCTTTTTTAGCTGTACCTGTTCGTTTGTCAAATGTTCCTCTTGCAAAAATAAGCCAAATTCTGCCTCTTCAAAGAAAAGAGTATTTGTGACAGCAGGCACAAGAGCGAAAATTCAGAGGTGCTGGCAGTTTTGGAATGTGAGGTTTAGCGACACCTCAGAACAGAGGAACTCGATGGCTCAACCAGTTGCTTGGACAGGATGAAGCAGTAACAACCTGCTTTGTAAGCTTTTTCCTTGATGGGGCAGCTATAGTCACAGCTTGCTGGCTCTGGCTGGGTCAGCTGACTAATTCTCCAGGGAAAGAACAGAGCTTACCGTAAACGAAGAGTTCTTTCCTTCTCTGCTCCCCCCAAACAAGGCGCTGTGAATTGCACCAAAGCATGGACATATCTGGATCTGACAGTAAAGTGGTTTCTTTCTGTTCTGTTAGGGAATAGTGGAATGGGAAAATGCTGCTGGGGATCCTGTGAGATAAGGAGCAAAATTACTACCTCCTGAGAAAGTACTTTCATTAGAAATTCCTGCTTTATTGATTAGATCTTTCTTTGAAGATGTTAAATTGCCCAAATCTCACTAAAACATCTTGCTCTGTGTGATTGATAGTGACTCTGACTTTAGTATTGGCGTTATCTGCTGCAGAACTGTGAACCTAAAGGAGTTGTTGATTTGCTATAAACTTCTTTCATTTATGAGAAACTGATCTGGGATAAATCAAGTAGAGTGGATAGTCTTCAAATAAAATCACACGTTGTAATTACAACTGATTCTGCTTGACTCTTCTGTATCTCTTTGATTTTATTTTTTTAATGCCAGAAAGACTTGGAACAGTACACGTGTATCCAACTAAGACGGGATTATTTAGTCCCTTCTGGGGTTGGTACAGGTTGTTTTTTAGTTCCCCCAAAGTCCTATTCAAAACAGTTTGAAGTGAACTTTGTAGGTAAAGCTTGTTTGCCTCAGATAAGCATTCTGCTAGATTTTCTTCCTCTGTTTAATGCAACCTCCTGTTTGATGTAAAACACAGCATATTCTTTCCAACATAGAGGCTGGGTTCTAATAAAGTGGAACTGAAAGGTGGCTGCTGTTCTGAAAGCATGAACTAACCGAACACTAAATCAAGTGTGCAGAGTTGGGTGCCTGGGGAGAGGCAAGCAGGTGCCTCGGGTGAGGGAGAGGACATGTGGCTCTTGAAACTCGCACTGGCTGCTTTTGTCCCAGTGCATGGAAACAGAATCCGCATAGTGCTTCACATGCAGGCCTCTGCTATCATGACGCTGCACCTGCTCCGTGCCTCAGTCCTTGGTGGTGTGTAGGTATCTGTCAGCAGATGGGGCTTGGCAAGGTCTTTAACTTATAGAATCTGGTAGGTCTGAACTCTAGGCAGCCCTGCACGTATAAATGTGCATATTTGCTTCTCCTTCCTACTCTCGGGTCCAAGGCACATCGGCAAGAACAGAGATCAGATATCCAAGTCTTGTTGGAACACTGAAGTACAGCAATCTGGTTGAAATAGGGTTCCATAAAAATAACCGCTGTCCTGGATATGAACGTTAGCC
This sequence comes from Cuculus canorus, assembly GCF_017976375.1. NCBI lineage: Eukaryota > Metazoa > Chordata > Aves > Cuculiformes > Cuculidae > Cuculus > Cuculus canorus. Next base: position 5,736,657 of record NC_071420.1, read on the forward strand.
GTGCTTGAACAGGTTTAGAGTAATAGTAAAGGCTTTCCCCTGCAGTCTTTCTCTATGTGAATTGTTAGTTAAGGAAAACCTATTTCCATGCAGTCATCACAACACCCAGTAGGCCAAGCTGGCTGTTTTTTTAGCTGGCTTATGCTTAGTGCTGATCTAAAAGATGCTGTCAGGAGTGCTTGGAGAAATGTCTTAACAATTCTGAATGACAATGTAGCTGGAATTAAGATATGCAAACTTGTTATTCATATTAAAAGCAGGGGAGAAAACAAGCTGGAAAGTGCCCTTGACTTGCACAACAACTTACGCATAGGTTGAAGAAAGCTTCTGCTGAAGTCGTCAGGTGTTAACATCTCCCCATGGCACCTAGTGGGTTTCCTAGAACTGTGTTCTGTTTTTGTACATAAACCACGTGCAGCCTAGGACTCCTGACTCTATTCAGCAGAGCTCTTCTGTGACTGATAGCTGTGTGACTGCTCAGAAGATACTGAGATGGAATTGTTTTGTAGCTTTAGTCTGTTGGTAATTTGCAAACAGCTGCTAAGAAGTTAATTTTTCCTGCTGTCCATGCTAAGCTACGTCAACATGGCTGGCACTTAGGATGATGCTTGCCTTTCTGAATTCTAGCAGCTGTCTGAAGCAGAAATCTGAAGCTCAGTTGGACTTCTTGTAGGTGAGAGGAATAAGCACGTGTAGACTGTGATTCATCTGACCTGTGTTTGACACCTGCTTTGGGATGAGATGATCGTGGAGTCTGAGGAACTACTTATTTTGCTAAGATCTCTATTGAGCACTGCTCAGGGTGATAGATCTGCTAAGATGTGTTGAGCGTTGTCTTCAGCACGGGTGGATGCATGTACCTGTGTGATACATGTCTGCCTCTTAGGAGTGGAAACAGTGGACAGTTGTTTTGACTGTCCTTGTTCTTACCCTCAAAATTCAAAATATTGATGAAATATTTTCATCAAAAAATTTGATGAAATATCAAATAGGATATTTCTATCAGACCTGTTCAACCTCCATTTTAACCTGGGTGATGGAACTGTGCTGGATTCCAGTGTAACGGGATGCACAGCGTGCTGCAAGGCAGTCTCAGCAAAGAGGGCTCTTCAGGAGACAGTTTATCTCAATTTCTACTGAAGATACATTATTGATGTTGATTTGAACATATGTTCTAAACTTACTGCTGAGAATCTCAATTCTGGAAGCATAAGTAGTTCAAAACTAAACAATACAATGGAAGTCAATGACTTTCATCAGTATGTTTGTATTTCCAGGGTTCTGTGCAAGCTGAATTAGGCAGGAAAGTAACTCAAACACCAGCTTCATCTTGAGATAAAAGCCTTGTGGGCTTAGCAGGCGCGCTGTGCTGCGTGGTTACTTCAGTTCCTGAGCTGAAAACGTTTGCTTAATGGCAAACGCGTCAAGAGAGAGGGAAAGAGACCTCTGCGTGTGTCGTGTGGGGTGTTTCAAAAGGACTGGTTTGAGGGTGTGTTACACAAGGTTTCTGCCTATGAAGGCTACAGAAAGAAGTGTCTAGGACTCGGTCAGCCCTGTTTGTGTCTGCTTTTACACCTCTTGGGTAAAATGGTGCATGGGAACAGATCACGGGCTGAGTAAACTGGGTTGCCAGGTTGGGTTGGTAGCTGTATATCTGTGGTCTGATTGAGACCATGTGAGAGAGCTGGCTTTGAGACCTCTGAGTTTAGATCAATGTCTGAAGGAGCATTGAGAGTGTCTTATCAATGTCCGCCTTAGTGGACTTCAGGGACTGTAAGACACCACTAAAGACTGCAAGCTTTTGATTAGCTTGTTAAGAGTCAGTTTTCAATTAAACGACTAACTTGATCTTTCAGTTTTCTGTCTTCAGGCGTGCCACAACTCAGGCAAACCCGGAGTAACAGAACATACATGACAAAATCTCAATTCTTAGCTTATGTCCTGAATAACGTGTCCCCTTACTAGTAAAAGGGCTCCAGTCTCTATCTCGTCAAGTTTCTCTGGTACTATAACCTTCACCCACAGCGGCAGTTGTAGGAGTTTCTTCTGCCTCTGCCTTTGGGCTAGTGCTGCTATCCTTTTAACTAGGGAGTTGATTGGGAGTAAAACAGAAAATCGGGCAAGAAATCCCCAGCCTTGCTGTCTATCCTTCCCAAAACTGCTCCACTGAACAAATCCTTGAAAGGCTCAGCGGGCACAACTGTGGAGCTGGCAGCGCAGCACGTTGATGCAGCAGTGCTCGAAGCTGTGTAGCGCTGTGCTGAGGGGATTTCTGTGAGTAACTCGCCTGCTCATGCTGACTGTACAGCCCTCCCTACAAACTGCCTGAAGTGAGAAGAGGATTAGATTTATAGAAATCTGTGGTGCTGCAGCAAGGGGTGATGCTTGGAACCCAGGGAACTAGTTGCCAGGTTGAAGTAAAGAGTCAAATCTAGAGCTGCTGCTGATTTTTAAGACAGGTTTGTCTTTTTTGCTTTAGTCTCACACCAAAATAACTACAATATCCTTCTGAGACCAAAACTGTTGTGTCTTAATTGCTATCTTATTTGTCACTGCCAAAGCAGATGCCAAGAAGTGTGTACGTGTATCGTACTCTGTTTCGTCTGAACTTTTTGGATGAGCTTGTGGAGCAAGACAGAACATAATGAAAGTAGAGAGTATGGAGAGCTCTGGGAATCCATCTTTCCAAGGAGGTAGTGTTACTTTATCTCAGCCCTAATCTCCTGGAATTGGAGATTTACAGCGGGGTGTGCAGGCAGAAAGGAAAGTCTTGGAAATCAGAACTGACCTCGGTTAAGTAATACAGCTCTATGGAAGTCAGAGCTTGAGGTGAGGAGGATTTCCAGTCTGTACGGTTTTCAGAAGCTCCTGCACTAGTGCTGAAACTCACAAAAAGACCCAAAGAAAAAACAAATCTAATGTACAGCAAATGTAAACCTCTGATGTGGCTTGGGAACTGTGTGCAAATCAAATCAGCTGCATGATTTCTTCTGAAGCCTTCACTAGGACTTGGGCTGTCCAGTCTCCATTCTCATGCTGGACTCAATCCATTGGCTGCACAGAACTCGACCTCCGCGTAACTCGCTGAAGAGGCTTCTATGAAAAATAATATAGAAGTGTAGATTTTTGAAAGCTTTGTACTGTTATGTACCTTAAAATACTCTGGAGTGTTCATATGCAGTGGCTGAAGTGTCAGGCTGAAAAGTTGAGATGCCATACATAGCTGCAACGTGTAGCCATGGGGCTGTTTCTGCTTAGTCATTTCTGTTGATGCCGTTTTGCTTCTGGATTGGTGAAAGTCTCTTGGCTCATATAAACGCAGTTTTAGTGAGTGTGGGAACATCAGTAGCTGGGTGTCAGCTAAACACTGAAATGGGAAGCACAGCTTATAGCACCGTGTTGGCTCAAGTTGAAGGCAACGGTGACTTGGTTCTGCTTTAGTAAGAGCTAATCCTGTAAAGGAGCACAGTGTTGTGTTGGCAGGTGATGTGGGAGACCAGGCATTGGACGTTCAAGTCTGTTCTGGACTTCAGCAACTCTGTTGGATTACAGGCTGGTAGTTTTCCCCTCTCTCTCAGGTCAGGTATTGAGCCAGGGCTGGGATTCAAGGGCCTGAATGTCAGATTTCTGAGCAGCCCCAGGATTCTTTCCCCGTGTGTGGCAGCTTGGCCGCCGGCCGGGTTTGCGCTGCTTTGGCGCTCGGCTGCGGCCAGAGCTGCGCGGGGCTCTACCTGAAATGGCTTCTGCAGTGAATGCAAGGACTGTTTTTTGCCTGGGAAGAAAAATTTCTATTAAACTGTCAGAAATGCAGAAAATACTGGCAGAAATACTAAACCACAGCATGTAATATATCATAGCAATAAATTGCACTTATTTAGGCATAGACATGACAGAAGTGTGTTAATATACTCATTTATGTTTAAAATGCACAGGATCTCTTTAGCTGAACATGAAATCTCAAAGGGAAACTTGAATGTTGAAAAAAATAACGTGGAGGGATTCAGTTCTTCACTGGCATCTGACTTTTCTGCTTTTCCAGGACTTGTAGGCTCTTTCGCAGGGTGTTGCAGAGGACCTGCACCACGGGCTTGTTCCCTCTCCCTGGTTGGAGAGGGGATTGAATCCTTCACTTTGAAGCGTATTCACCCTCCATGTGCTCTTCTAGGGAAGCAGGCCAGGCTGGAGGGAGTTAAGTTGTGGTTGGCAGGGAATGGCAGTGGCCGGAGCAGGTGCCTGGCGCTGGGGCAGTGTCGGTGTCACCCGAGGCCGGGCTGGGGGCAGCAGTGGTGCTGAGCACTGTGTGCATTCTGCCCTCGCCGTAGGGGCATTGCTGCTCATTGGGATTTCTGTGCATGGATTGCACTGCAGTGTGAGCCTCAGCTCTTGAAGAGGTAGGCGGTACTGTAAGTTAACTCTTCTGGTCTGCAGCATCCGCGATATCCAGGGAAAAACCAAACCCAAACAGAACCTGGAGTTCAGTTCATGAGCTGTAGTGAATAGCAGCTCTTAGCTACCCATGGTGAAGCACCCAGGGATGATGTTTGTCGTCTCCCAGCGCAAAATTGTCCTGAGGTTTCCTTTTTTGTCTCCCAACCAGCCATTGGTTGGTGCTCAGTTTAGCATAAATAATCTGGATGAAAAAGCTCACTTTAACTCGTCTGTTGTGATTCTGCGTATGTTAGTGGAGATGTTGTACATCAAAATACTTGTAGAAGCAGTAGCTGTTGGAACTGTGCTTCAGTATTGCTACCATGGAAGGCAAATGGAACCTTTTACAAGCAGAGACTAATACGATGTCGTTTAAGAGAAGTAACATCATAATTTGCTTTATACAACGTCCCCTAAGCAGATTTCCATAACTGCTGTAACTGGAGGTTGTTAATAGCTGTCCCCTTGATGCGGTGTATGGAGCTTCTGCATTCCCAGAGGTGGTATCCAGCCGTCTTATTCCTTCTCCCGAGTTCTCCTGCAGTACAGAGCTGCAGGGTCCTAGCTGTGGTTCAGAGTGCGAGAGCTGGCTTTTTCAGCAGGCACAAGTACATGAAAAATGTTTCAGAGCACTCAAGGATGAAAAATGAAGTTATTCAGAGTTATTCAGATGTCATAAGAAAAGGAAATGGCACAAATCAAGAAAGAGAGAAGAAAATGTGTGTGTTGGGTTGAAAATAGCGTGGCATATTTAGGGAGAAGCATGCTGAATTTGTCAGTCTGAACTGGCAGGCTGGTTTACAGTCTTATCACAGAGAAGTGATAACTGGCAAATCGTAAGGAAGCAAACTGTGAGTGGCTTGAGTTAGAGCAGTTTGCACAGAGCTTGGCATAAACAGTTTTCTCCCTGTGGAAATAGAGAAGTGAGGGATCTTATGTTTTAAAGCTTAAGTTTAGGTTGAGAAGTCTTAGGGTAGGATACTCAAATCCAATATTTGCACTCTTTCTATTGACTATGGTGGTTATTGTGCTGGATATTCTGTGTTAAAATCTAATGCAATCCCAAAGGATGGTGGAAGTATCCTGAAAAGAGACAGCTTTTTTTGCACAAGCCATAGACAATTTTTATATAAATCCTGCATGAAAAGCAGCTTCTATTCAATTACTGATGCGGTGGAGCTGGTGCTGTTAGGAAGGCAGTAAGGGACTGCTAAAGTCCCCATTTCATGAGAGCCTTGCCTGGTCACTGCCCCTTTCCCCTACAATTCCAGAGGGCTGTTGCTCTGCCTGGGCAGCTGTTCCCACAAGGTTTCACAGATGCCGGAGGGTGGAAGCCTCTCTGCTTATCGTAGGTGTGGCCATACTGTATTTCTTGGTATTGCAGCCTGCATCTTGGTTCAATTGCGTGTGATGGTACCTCTTTGTTTCAGGCATTGTCTTGAGAAAACCTGATTTGGTTTGATACCCAAGTCTTTGTCTTGCAACTTGGAGAGGGAATGGTTGACCTCCTCTGACTGAACCCTGCTGAGCAGCCCTTCCGAGACAGTTATTGGGATTTTAGCATTGAGTCATCTCTGCAGATAATTTTAACTCTGAATTACCAGTGACCGAAGTCATTATTCCTGCTGTCTAACTCCTTGAGACCTTGGTCCTTCATGTGAGCTGAGCACTTTCTTTTCTCCATGCGAACTTGGAATCTTCTTGCAGGGCTTGAACTGATTCTTCTTGCATTTTTTTAACCATGGTTTACATAGTTAAGTTCTGAACTGGCAAATAGTGACTGCAAGCTGATGGGCAAATCAGTTTGGATTAATGGTGGCCTTGTCTCCATAAAGGTGGGAAGTTCTCACTTGAAGTTCTGTGTGTACCTGAGTGTAAAGAGCTCTGGACTTATATCTGTAATGCCTAGAAATCAACACCGAATACAGCTGTTGGGTGTTCAAAGAGGAAATGTGTATAATGTCTGTCCTGTGGAGTGTAACAACAAAGGCTGTTTAATATCTGATAAGGTGTGAAATAAGTGCAGCTGCAATTGTAAAGCAAACCAAAAATTCCTTAATTTAACCTGGAAAGTACTGCCAGCAGAAAGAATAATGTTTTCTCCCCTTCCCCTGCCCCAAATATCAGGACTTTGTATCTACTGTTGGAAATGTTGGATCAAGAATTTCAGTTTGGCATCAATACGGCGTTTAAATTATTGTACACCTGAAGCTGTCAGTTTGAGACGTTTTGGGTAGAACTCATTGAAGGTGGTTATTCCCAAATCTTGGGCTTTTACTGGAGCAGGCTGAAAGCAAAACTCAGTGGAGTCTGTGTCTAGGTCTGACTGCAGAGCTGTTTCCCGATAAGCCTTCTATCTGGCAGTAACTACATGAAGTACCCTAGAACCTTGGAATCCTGAGTTATCACTAGTGGATAAAACTGTGACACAAAAGGAAAAATAAAAAACCCCAAAACCTAAACAGCCTAACAGCTTATCTGCTGTGCTCTCTTCCAGTTCAGAATGTTGTAAGTAGTCTCCAGAATGCACCTGGCACAGGTCTCAAATGTTTTCAGGTTCTGAAAAACAATAATTTAAGGGAAGTAGGATGTTGGTTTAAAATAAAAACATAGCGTGACTGCTATTCTGTTGAGATTTTCTAGAGTTTAAGATAGATTTCGGTTTATTCTGGCTCCTTGGGGTTCTTCTAACGCAGGATGGCTTTTGCAGTAGATCTGTTTTCTGACTTGCACACACTTGTGAGCACGCCGGTCCCACAGTTCTGAGGTATTTTGGCCCTTCTGCTCGTGATGTGCTTAGCTTTAGAATCTGACTGCGGCTCTGGCAGTGTGCTGTCGAGTGTGGCAGGGAGCTGAGGATGCTTGTCCAGCTGTGAGTCCATTAGGAGGTGCCAAATCACTAGAAGTCATGGGGGTTTTTGGTCACGTATAGAGGCATGAGCGAAAACAGTGAATGCGTATCAGACACCTGAAGTCATTCTTAAATTCTTTTCCCTACACAGAGCTCAACAAAAATCCAGTGGAAGGCTTTTCAGCGGGCTTAATAGATGACAATGATCTTTATCGATGGGAAGTCCTTATTATTGGTCCTCCAGATACACTATAGTAAGTACTGATACTTATACAGAAACTTAAGTGAACTCACATTTACTAGTTCTAGTTTGATCTAAGTGAGTAGAAGTTAACCTAAACCTTCATACTAAGTTAGGTGATGCTGTTCTGTTGCTAGTAAAATGCCTGTAAATAGCTGCATTTGCTATATAGAAGGTCCAAACTGCTTTGCTCCCCTGAGAAAATGCAACACTGATCCCTTTGTGCTTGGCTAGAAATGAGAAAGAATAGGCTGTGCTTAGAGGCAGCTTCTGTTTTCTTACGCTTTTAAGTAAGGCGGTGTAACCCACTATTTCTCTTGCTGCTGAGAGGCTCTGGTTTAGCTGACAGTGCAATTTTAAACCATTGCAACTCCATGCTGGTGACTGGTAGGAAAATAATTTCGAAGGGATGTAGTTGAGGAAGCTGCAGCAGACCATAAAATGATCCCAAGTCCTGTTGGTTTGAGAGGGGAAAACTTCCTAGTGTGCCCTAGAGTACTTCAATATTGATCAAATATGAATCGTTGGCAAACTTTGCATAGTGGGCTTCAAAAAACTGATATCTTTATCTGAAGGATTGCATTCTTTAGTTGACATTTGAACACAAAACTGTGCGGCTCATACAGTAACTCCTGGGCTGTAAGTTTGCTGTGGTTTCACACTGCTCGGTACCTGCACATGCAGTGTGGTTTTTTCCTTAAAAAAAAAAGCCCACCAAACCAAAAAAAAAAACCAAACCCAAACCTCAAAGCTCTGGGTAATTGAGAGAAGGATTGCTCTGTCTCATAGAGATTATATGTCATCATCTATTCCAGCTCATGGGAGAAGGTTCTGTGCCCAGAAGAGGTCAGTTTAAGGTATAGCTTTTGAATCTGAACTTTGCTCTTCTTCATTAAGCTGTTCTGCTGGTAAATTACTGATACTGAAGGCCTGGTGACATTTACTTGGAGTCAGTTTTAGTTCCAACATGAAGTTGTTGTACACCTCTGTCTGCAGACCGCTGGATAAGTACTTAAGTGCAGTAATGGAATTGCTTTGCTTCTCCTCATGTTCGCTGCATTGCGATTCTCAAGTTTTGCATGAGATGAGTTCTCCAAGTTCTCTAGGCCTCTTCTGAACAGTCTTGTGGCTCTATTATATTCTTGTGGCAGTTTTATAAATGCTGTCAGAATGCTGCTTCTAATTGAACCTCCTCTTATATTTTAAAGCCTGCAATAATGTTTTCCCTCACTTCACTAAGGTGCTGAGCTTCTTTTGAGGCTTTTTAGATAAGCAGCTCTCCTCTGCTCCAGTCCTTAGTTGCTGTGTTTTAGGGTAGTGAATCCTTCCTCCCTGGTCTGTTCATGATGACAGTAGAACATAATTGTTCAACTTAATCAGGTGGCTCCAAATTTTCAAGCTTTAGTCTCATTCCTGGTCCTGTTTAATCTATTCTGAGTCTATCTGAAAAGACTCAAGACTTGGTGCGTGGCTCTACTGGCAGAGACTTCTGTATGGGAATATTGCTAAAAGTAGCACTGCTCTCCCTTAATTGGCAGCTGTACTTCATTAACTGGTTTCTAATGTGTATTCAGCTCAGGAGCTGTGTTTACATGTAGTTGGTGAGGGGCAGCCAGGTATGTGTGCAGCCCAGCAGCTTCAGGATCTGCTGCTTAAAGAGAGGGAGGGAGAACTTTTTCACTTAGAAAGAAAGGACTTAACTGGTTTGGGGCTATCAACAAATGTAATTGAACTCTGCCTTGGATGTTAAAATAGCCAATGTTTCTGGAATTTTTATCCCTCCTGGGATCAAGGATTCCTTGGGAACTGCCTGTCTTTTCTGAAACTTGTCAAAAATTAATGCTGTGGGTTCAGATGCCCCTAGCTGCTTTATTTTAAGAGCCAAGTCACTTCGATGTGGTGTGTTTTGGGGTTGGGGTTGTTTTTTCTTTTTGAGACACTTAATAGAATTACACATCTCTGGTGGTGGTAAAAGCTGTTATTGTCTCAGTAGCCTGTGGCCTTTGGATACTGGCTCCTACTCCTTTACGGATACAAGGAAGAAAACATTGCACTGAACAGCTTTGCCTTTTCTCCACCAGTGTTGGGCTGCGTGGCTGCTGAGGAGCAGCTCATCACACTGTACATCTCGTGCCACCTTCTTGGGAGGTTATATCCCAGTTTTTGTAATTGCTGCCTTTGGAATTTTAAATTTTGTTACGAACATCAGCTACAAGAAATGACAGCAATGGGGCAAATGCCACAGCGCTCACATTAGCGAGGGGTTCCATCGGGGAGGCTTCCCAGTGAATACAGGCTTTCATGCTCTTTGAAGAGACGACCCCTGGCTATTGGAATGTCATTATCTAAAACAACCAACCAACAAATTATTACCTTGGTTAAATAGGGGTCTGTAACTCCATATAAAAACTGGATGTCTCTTGTTTATTGTTTTCCAGCTTTGTGAGTAACTACAATGCAGAACACCTCAGTGTCATGTCCAAGTCCTTTTAGTTTAGCTTTGAAAAGGCACTTAGAGGTCTCCTTAAAAAGTAAAGCTGTAGACACAATTATAAAGCTTTCTGTAGCTTCACTGAGGGTCGCTGCTGCAGACAGAGCCCAAGGAATTAGGACTGAGGTGTCTAAAGGAGGGAAATAAACAGATATCTCCAGGGCTGTACTTAAGAAGGGACATTATTGGAAGGATCTTTTTTTACTGTTAATAAATGTACTGGAAGGAAAAATGGGAGTTGCAATTCCAGATGGTGAATTCCTTGGCAGTTTTTTGATTGTGTGTGTTTTTTTTCCCCTCTGGAACATCATCCTAATTCTAAAAAAGGTAGTCTTGGGGAACTGGCAGTATCGTGTGAAGGGATCTTCTCAACCTAGAAACACTTTGCATTGCATATGGAAACGATGGTGCTGTTAATTACTAACATGATGTTAAGCTATGTGAGGGGTAAGCATAGAGCTTTTGATACCTCACCAAGTTCCCATCTTCAGCTTAAGCTTACAAGAAACTCTACTAAGATATTTTTGATTCCCCAGTGAAGGTGGTGTTTTCAAGGCTCATCTTACTTTTCCAAAAGACTACCCACTGAGGCCGCCAAAAATGAAATTCATCACAGAAATCTGGCATCCGAACGGTAAGAAATGTCAAAGTTTCAATTTCTTTTTGCAATTAAGAACTAAAATGTGCTGAAGACAAATGGATCCATTTCTGTTCATGTTAGAAATATGAAACTGCATTTCCTTTGCCATCTTCACTTCATAAAGAAGTAATAACCAGGGCAGATTTTTTAATAGTGCTGCTCTGAGAGACTGTTCCTAAACTGTTTTCAGAAGCTACTGAAAGGAGCTTCTTGAATTCTTGGGAACTGGTCAGGAAGGGTTTTTTTTCCCCTAAGTGCAAAATTCTGGTCTGAGGAGAGAAACTTTACTGCTACAGCTGCCTCTTGTACTTCCAAATATTTCATCCTTGTATTGCTGACCTGGCAGTTCAATATCAAAGGCCCAAGGTTGTCCTTTTCCAGTGGAAAGAAATAACAGCATCTTTGAGTCCTTCCAAAGATGACAGCTCCTAATGTTTCGTTTATTTACAGACTGCTGGACACAGATGGGAAGGTTTTTATTGGGAAGGAGGAATACTCTTCGGTTGCTGAAGTTGTAGATGCTGAAACTTGGGAGTAGACCAGCACAGTGCTTCCCTCATAAGGTTCAGGCTGTTTTGATGCTGTGTCGGATTCAACTCTGGAAATATCAGAGTACTTGTCAGGCAGTTTCTAATTCAGCAGCTTCAATGGTATTCCAGGATGTTGCCATAATACCCGGCTGATGCTGTTGCTGTGGGAAAGAAGAGTCACTGTCTTGTTTGCTGAACCTAACACAAAAAGCTTTAGTGGAAGCCTATCTAAATGGTCTTGAAAGTTGTGACATGTTAGAATTAAGCTCTTTCTCCCCATATGCCCTCGCTGCCAGAGGCCCAAGCAGAATAAAACTTCCACCAAGCCCTGTTTATTATAGACTGAGTTCTGTAAGAGTTAATTACTTTCCTTTTTCGTAAAGCATCTTCACCAGCATGTTTTCAGACGTGCTGAAGTGAAGATTAACAGTTCCACGACTCCCCTGAAGAAATGCCAGCATGTTGTTCACTACTGAAATATGCCTTGTTCTGTTTTGTAGTTGACAAGAATGGTGATGTCTGCATTTCGATTCTTCATGAGCCTGGAGAAGACAAATATGGCTATGAAAAACCTGAGGAACGCTGGCTTCCCATTCACACAGTGGAAACTATAATGATTAGTGTTATTTCTATGCTGGCGGATCCCAATGGCGATTCTCCTGCTAACGTCGATGCAGCAGTAAGATTTTTTTTTTCTTGGTCTGCCAATTGTCTTCAGTGTAAAAACCTAAACCTGCAATGGAGTTTTGCTTCTAGTTTGAAAACAGTACAACAACTTTTGTTGGAATGTTTCATATTTCTGTCTGAGGCTGCCTGTTTGTTGGGGAAAGCAGTCACGTGAAACAGAATTTCTTAATTTCTCCTATGCAGTAATGCCTTTATTTATAGTAAATAACTTGGGCGCAAAGGTATTTAATCCATTAACTCCAGCTCCTTTAGTCTTAAAAAATCCAAAGCAGCGGGCTGTAAAATCTTCTGACCGTATACACCCAGCAGTTACAACTCCCATGAAGTTTAGCTGCAGAAGTTAACGTATTCTAGAACTTTCTGGGATTCCCAGTGTGGTGATAGTATAATCCAGCAAGATTTTTGTCTTGGAAATCCTATGAGCTGTTACCAGGCTTCTTGACTTGAATGGAAGGAGAAAACACGTTGAGGTCCCTCAGTGTAGTTGTGTTGTGGCTTTCTGCATGCACCTCTCTCCAAAAGCGTGCCTGGGTTGAGTGTTGGAGCAGTAGGTTTGACTCTGCAGCTCTGTTCTTTGAGGATGTACTGGAAAGCTTCACTGGGCATCCGTGTATTCTTTCAGCTCCTGAGGAAGCTTTGTCCCAGACTAGACCAACTGGCTGAGGGATGAGGAAGAGTGGGCTGTGTTATAGTTGGAGGCCAGGAGTGAATCTGCAAGGAGGATTCTGTCCTAAGTGAGATGCAAGCGTTAGATGCAGCACAGTGTTTCTGGAGCGTGGCCTGCTCTGTGTGGGTGCTTCAGCAGAGCACTCTAGAGCTCTCTAGAAGAGCTGCATTTATAGCAGAATAGCTCTGACGGAAGCAGGGGAACTGACTTCAGGTCCCATTCATCTGAGATATGCTGACACACTTTCCTTTACCGGTGACTTACATATGAGAAGTTCTAGGTCTTTTGACTGGGGTAGCGAGGAAAAGGGAAATGGTAATCAGACGATGCAAAGTGTTCCAGAAGCGCATTAACCTGCTCTGTCACACCAGCTGTACCTTCCCAAAGTGGGTGGAAACTGAGTTTCCTGAAGCCTTTGATCTGCTATGCAGTGTCAGTATTTCCAGAGGTGGTTGAGGTCTGCTGAAAAATCATCATGGGAATTGTCTCACGTGGAACAAACTTAGTGGGAAGAGAAACAAATAAAATATTGTAGTGAAGAGTGCACTCCTTTAACGTTTTTCTGAGTGTCAGACTTCCCCTTCTTGTGTCACGTTACCGGTGGAAACAAATACCCAGGACACAGGGACATTTTCTGCTGGCAGACCTGTGAGCACTGGAAGGAGCGAGTTATTAATGAAATGCTAAAAGCACAGCTAGAATTCCTCAGCTTACAGGCTCATGTATGTTGAATGTAGCCAGCGCTGGAGAAAGCTTATATGTTCGCTGTGCCTGTTGCCTTCCTAGCATCTCGTGAGGTTTAATCTCTCTGTAGTGGGCCTCGCTCTCTGCCAGCCACTTCAGGAGCTATTTTGTTGGGGTTTTTTTTTTGCCTCAGCGAGAGATGCTGGATAGAAAGCTGTGAATTTGTTATCTAAACCCTTAGGGTAAAGGTTGAAAATGGTCTAAGGAAACGCATAATTTCTAGCCTAGCTTGAAAGAACAGAAAATCAAATCCAAACCCAGCTGTGAAGACAGTAGTGAGGCACCACTGATGTAACTTTGGACATCACAAAGAATTTTTCTGAGTGTAGTATTACATATTCCAAGTAACTTTTAAACTTAATGTGCTGCTCGAGCAGCTTAGCATCCCCTGCAGGACTGTGGATTGCATTCTGTTTGTCTTAGCCTGAACACAGTCATCAGTGTGATGAAGAATAAGCTCCTGTGCTTTATTCTGAGCTGCTATCGAGATGTCTTCTCTTTGGTTTACAAAGTACAAGTTCACTGCAGCAGCAGTATTTGGCAGTTACCTAAAGAAGCTTTGTCTGCTATCATTGATTTCTAGTTTTAAAGGAGTCTAGAAAATAAAGTGTTGCAGGTCACGGCGTTACAGGAGCAGGAGAGGAATCTGCTTCCTGAAAAAATGAACTATGCACATTGGAGTGTTGTCTCTTGGAGTGGGATTAAAATGAGAGGCAGGAGTCTGAATAGGTATTGTGAGAAGCAAGTAGAACAGTTCATGATCTAAAACATGAGTTGTGGGGATATTGCTGTAAAACTGGAAACTTAGCTTGCTAGTCAATTCTGAGCATTTGCTTCACAGAACTACAAATAGAAAAGGCAGAAATAAAAAACTATGAATCTGAAGTGAGGAAGGCACAAATTTGATGATTTTCTTGGCCTCAAGCCATCTTGTGTAAGCTGTCCTGTGTCCCCATCCAAAGAACCAAATGCTTGCTCTATAAATTGCTGAAAAACAAGAAAACAAAGAACAGATTAATTGGTAGCCTTATTTGTGCTTTCACTGCAAAGATAGGACATGCTGGGCTTTCCAGCTTGCTGATGGGATTGGTGTGCTTGGAGGTGGTGAATGTTGGGACATATGGGTTATCAGTATTTTCTCTTGCTCAGATGTGCTACAACTTTCTCCCCAAGTAAAGGGTGAAAAGGTGTTGTGCTAGGCTGCTTCAGGTGAAAACAGGGCAGGCTTGGGTTTTTAATGCTTTCCCTGCCCTGCAATAAGAATGTTTATTATATCAAAAACCAAGAACTGTAGAACTTACTTCTTTCAATAAGAGGTTCTTCATATTTTCCCACCGCTTCCTTGCCAGTACAACATGTCAGCCTTAGTCGCAGGAGCGTCCTGGCTAGGTTTAGAGGGAGTGAAAACTGTCCTAAAAATTGCAGAGTAACTCCTGGCTCCACAGTAGCTGCAGACCTTTGTTCATCATTGTGGTTAAAGACTTTTTCTGTAACCCATAACAACAGCTTGTGGTCTGCAGTTTGAGTTTTCTGCTACTTTGCAGGCTGCAGTAAATCGATTTTGGCCTTGACATTGTGAAATATTGGTAGTCACCAGGTCAGTCTTCAAGAATGTCTAAAATTGACTTTGTCCTCACTGTATTGCAAGCAGCGTGCATAGAAACCCAGAGCAAGCTTTTAAAAGTTCTGGATGCTGCAGGTTTTCAGTGCCTGGCTCAGTGATTGTAAGCAAGTTTAGATGTTGACTAGATGGATAACGTCGAAAACCGTCAAGAATCTTCCTAGGTTGTGTCTGTTGTTGTAGGACTGGCATCTGAAAGCTGTCTGTTCAATTACAGAAAGAATGGAGAGAAGACAGAAATGGAGAATTTAAAAGAAAAGTTGCCCGCTGTGTAAGAAAAAGCCAAGAAACTGCTTTTGAGTGACACTTATTCAGCAGCTAGTAGCTTCACTTTTTTCAGGGTAAGTATCCTACAGACAAGTTTGTTACCGGAGCTGAGGATTTCCTGCCTAAGTGTTGAAGTAATGTGTGTTCTCCTCAAAAGCGCAACCCCCTACCCACCCTTTCTTCTCAGCTGTGTCCTCTCAGTAGTTCTTTGCCTGGAGGTGAGAGTAAAGGCTGAAAGAACTTTCAAGTCCAGTAACAGCCCCTCCTGCCAAGATTGGGGCGATTCTGTAGTACTCATGCATTTATGCTGTTCAGTTGAAATTCTCTTCCTTAGTGTTTGTCCTCCTTCATTAACAGTGCTTAGGGGTTGCTCGAGTTGTGAGAGAAGGGGACGATCATTCTTTCATGTTCATTACTGTGAAGAACACCTGCTTGAATCTTAAGAGCATCCTGACTTGCCATCTCAAGTTCGTATATATGTGTGGAGTTCATCTTAAAGATGTTGGTGCCTTGCTGTGTGTAGTAAGACTTTGGTGGGGTTGTTGAGAAACGCTTGGAAAGGATCGCTTCAGGTATCTATGGGAATTTTAGTAGGAAGCCTACTAGTGCATCAGGAGGGACCGAGTTATTGCCCATCAATAATATTGAGAAAGTTGATCTTCAGCAGCCCAGTGAAGTGTTTTACTGGGGAAGGCTTCAGAATAGCTACAGAAAAACAACTATGTTCTGCTTGGAAAGTTAACTGCATCCTGTCTGAGAGCCCGGACAAGTCTTGACCTGAAAGTGGCTGACGTGATATTTAGACCTTATGCCACCCTACTAGAAATGAGCTTCTGACTCAAGATGCTTAGTCTTAATTTGAGCAATCCCATTTTAGTGTGGTGGTTTCTTTTAACACAATAAGCTGTTGCAGAAGGCTCCGTATTAAAACATGGCCCTTAAATACCTGGCCTTTGGTCACTTCAATCTTGGTGTGCCAAAGAAAAACTTCCTCAACTAGCTAATAATTTCCTATTCTTGCTTTTCAAAGCCAAAGAGAGCTTCATGTCGAAGCTGCCCTTTCTTAATGGTTGGTTTGGCAAATAAACTGATCTGACCCGTTTGGCTGGAGAAGCCCAAACCCGTATGTACTAGTTAGCATCCATGTACAAAACTAGGGTTGGAAATATGGCTCTGTGTGTGGTTTAAAGGAGATGTACTCTCTGAACAATTAGAGCAGCTTACTAAACTAGCTAACTAACCTGCTAGTTAGCTTTTCTTCACCCAGGTTGTACAGGAGATATTTCCTTTCTTATGCTTCAGGAAGAACTGCAGGGGTTGGGAACGGGGGAAGGCTCCATCTGTGCCAGAAATGCTTTGATTGAAGGGAAATTTCTCCAGCATAGAAAAAGCATGAATATGCTTAATATCGATCAAGAGATTGAATAAAGGAACTGAATGTCTTGCAGAACTGCCTGTAACAAGAGTTAAGAATTGTTAATGCAGCTGACAGTTTTTCTGCCTTAGAGAAAGGGAGTAACTGAGTAACGCTCCAGCGTGTCCTCAGCTGACCTCACTCTGTTGCCATGTTAAACTTGGCCATAGTGGAACAATGCTCATGACAAATATTGAAGTAATTGGCCGTGTTGCTTTTTTGGAAGGGGAAAGCTTTTCTCAGTCTTGGTGACTCTTCCTAAGTATGTGACGGGCAGTGAATGGGCTGAGAAGGGGCCCTGTAACTGGTTCCAAACAGCACGGCCTATGTGGGGGCCGTGGGGTTGTTGCTTAAGAAGCACTGCTGTGCCATTTGTACCCCTCTGCTGCTGAAGCAGCGCCCATCATCCGCAGGGAGTGAGGCATGGGCGTTTCAATGTTAAATCAATCCATCCACACGCGTTTATCCCTGTGTGTGAATAATTGAACAATTACACACTGTGCACTTTGAGAAGCAACACAGAGGAGCCTGAAAATCGATAGTTGAGCGTGGATACACAGAATGCTGAGCTAACTCAAGTCTTCCTCAGGTGATGGTTTTGGATTTATGCATCTTCTGTTTAGAGGTATGTAAAGCTCTTGTACAAGTGATGATTGTCTTCCTTGAGCTGGAAACACTATTTAACATCTTAATTATTTAACATCTGCTTGAGAAGAGAAACAATTCAGAGTCCCTGGCTCCATGGAAACCAGTGCTGAGTGGTGTCCGTCAGAGATCCATACTGGGACCAGTATGATTTAATCTCTTCACCAGTGACAGACAGCAGGGCATGTAGTGACAGGAAAGGGGCAACAGTTTTAGGCTGAAAGAGGGAAGATACAGATAAGCTCTGTGCAAGAATTCTTTTCTGCTGAGGGTGGTGAGACTCTGACCCAGGTTGCCCAAAGCAGTGGTAGAAGCCTCACACCTGGAGGTGTTCAAAGCCAAGTTGGGGGGGCTTGAAGTAACCTCATCCAGTGGGAAGTGTCCCTGCCCATGGCAGGGGTGCTGGACTGGGTGATCTTGAAGGTCTCTTCCAACTCCAATCATTCTATCATTCTATCTTTAGGATAACTGAGGATGATGAGGGGGTCTATTTTAATAACTGTGATTTCTTTGTAGGTCTTCAATTGAGAAACATGGCACTGTTTTTTTTCCTGCACTCTACCCACCTATTGCTGGACTTCTATTGTTACAAGTTGGCAAACACTGGCTGGAACTGGGCTGCAATAAAACATGCCAGTTATCAATGCTGACAAGAGCCTAACAAGTGCCAACACAAGATGATTACGCATTTTGAAATCTAATGAACTGCTTTAACCTTCAGGAAGAATTGTAAAGATGTGTACATAGCACAACATGATCCGGATAATATATATACTGTTCATGTACATCCACAAATACACATTGTACCAAATAATGCTGTCTGTAGGTAGGAATAGAATTGTGTAAATTCTAAAGATTTTAGCAGGTTTTTCTCTCCCTATTCATTGTTTCCTATCAGTTTAAAAACAACAACAACTTGTGAAGCATGTCAAACTAAAACCAATTAGGATAAAGTTGTTTGTTTTTTTTTCTTCTCCCCACTTTAATTTTCCTTTGACCCACTGAGGCTTAATTAAAATTTCTTGCTTATTAAATTTTAGTATCTCTTTTTTTTTTTTTTTTTTTGGTTTTAGAAATGTGCTCCTTTTTATTTCCCCCATCAGAACGTCAAATTTTCCTAATTAAACCCTGAAAGGATTTGCTATCATTACTCGTGTCTGCTTTTATGATGACCTTTGTAGTCTCAAAGGTGCTTCCCCTCCTCCCCCTTTTTTAAACCCAATTGCACATACTTCTTGAATTGGGTATAGCAATAAAACTGGCCATGGAGTACCCTCGAGCAGCCTGCTGCGTTTTTAACTTCCAAGGGACTTGAGCGCTTTCATGTGGAAGTTCAGGTGACTAAGTTAGTCCAAGATAGGATTGAGCTGCTTTTTATGGGTGATTTTTTTTGTTTTTTGCCTTTTTCACTGCCTGTTTGTGGGACGGGATGTGTGCGGGGAGGCTCCGTTTCTTCTCGAGGTTGAGTTCAAGCATGCACAGCTGTAGGCTTTCAGATGATTGACTTCTGAGTTTGGTATCAAAACTAGTTTCCCTCCTTTTCCCTTTATCTCTACTGTGGCCCTTCATATTCTTTGCCTTCTTACTTCAGAGTTTTCCTCACCTAATGTACAAAGGAAATGGCGATGTATATTTTCATGTAATTTGATTTTTGGAATTCTGTCACCTTCTGTAGTGAGTTCTTCCAAAATATAATTTTTTCCAATAATAATGTGTCAAACTGGCTGTCTTGAGTATCTGCAGAGGAAGGGCAACTGCAGCTGGAGCACAGCTTTCCCAGACATCTTCAGCAACATCACATCAGCAAACATTTGTTGAACGTGATACTGGATTTAATCTTGAAGTAATTAAAAAGCAAACACAACACACACCGTTCTTCCCATTGTAACCATCCTTGGCCCTCCAGTGAGCAAATACCGTTCCCGGAGTAGCTGATAATAAGAGTTTTCCAAGCCTACCCCAAAATACCTTTCTACCAAAGAAACTTTATAAAGGAACTTGCAACTACTTGACTGTTCTCTGCTCTGTCACAGGTCTCCCACAGCTTTTAACAGCACAGAGACTTCCAGTGTTACAGAGTCATCTCGTCAGAAGCCTTCAGTTCTAATTTGCTAGCTGGCTGCACTTCGTCTCAGGTTGCTGTGCTGAAGGCATATATTCCAGGTTTCTGGAGGGCCGGGCAGGGGTGGGAGGAGGTAACGGTCAGCAGTGGGCAACACAGCCATATGGAATAAAAAAGCCATTTAATGTGTATGAGATGACAAGTAAAGGTATTGCTTCATCCTACAGGTGTTTTAGATAAGCATAGATGTGTTTAGTGTCCGATTTTATATATTTGGTAACTAATTCTTTTGAGATATCATTATTAATTGGATAGCCCGCTCACGTCGGCAGGCAGATGGGTGCAGTGCTTCAGAGCTGTTAGTGCCCAGACACAACAGCTGATTTAGTTCCCCTTTGAGTGCTTGTCTAACACTGCTGGAGAGGGGGTTTCTTGCCCACCAGCTGGGTATCCTTTTTCACTTATCTAAGAGTTGGGACAGCACAGTCTCAGTGGCATGGTGCCAGCCTTTCCATAAATAAAACATTGGGAAGAAGCTGCTCTTCCTAAACCTACCAGCGGACTTGTCCCCACAGGCTGCCTGCCCTTTTCCCCTTCCACTGTGTATCTAGAAAGCAGCAATTTAAGGTAATTGGCACTCGCTGCTTTCAGCAAGTTGAAGAGTGTTCTCTGTTTTCGTCTTTTGATAACACACACACTTCACAACTGACTCCTCTGTAGACTTCACAAAATAGTTCAAAGCTTTGTGTTTTCTTATTTGTTCTCCAGAAGAGCTGCTCTTTTGTTCTTTAGGGGGTGGGCCTGGAAGCGTTAGCCTGGCATCAGTGTTAAGGAAGGACTGTTAATTCCACAGTGGTGATAGTTCCCTTTGTAAATATTCAAATATAACCCCACTTTTCATTAGCCCACCGAGCTGGTTTGTGGTTCCACATGACCCAGATACTCCAAAGGCAGGGGTGTTACTTGAGGCGCTGTTACGATGTACAAGCTGGGAGTAGGGCTAATACCCAGTGACATAGTGAAAGAGGCAGTTAAGCGTCTGGTGCCAAGTGCCCAGGTTGGAGAAAACAGGCCGCTTCCATACCTGCCAGAGGCTAACTTTTCTGGGATCACAGTTGGCTTTTTGTTTCATCTTGCACCCTGTGTGAAGGCAATTGGGCTTTGAGGGTTGCTGATACAACCAGAAATGTCTCTTAGCCTCAAGACAGGAACACCACCGAAGAGATGCTTTACGTACAAGTGGTATTGAATACTTGAACAATCACATAAACCAGCATTCTTACTTAGTTTTGCTTGTACCAAGATCTTGTATCTAGTTTGATTTCTGTAGGCTGTCGGTGTACTGAATGATTTATTACAATTTTTCTCATTCTCTGGAGGCTCGTAATTACGGCCCAGGTTTTGTGCTGTTCTTTCCCCTAACATGTGCTGTCCTGCTCTCCAGATAACACTGCATCGCTGGGGGAAAAGGAAAAGACAAGCATGGAGCTTTAGTAAAAACATAGTATGGCCATCCTAATTCCTTTTCTCTCTTTCTCCATGCTGCCCCTTACGCATCAAAGATCTCTGTGCAAATCAGACAGGCTGTTAAGCTGTCATTCTGACATTCTTCCCTGCTGTGATGCCTAGAAAACGCTTATTGAAAGTAAATGATCAATAAATGGAGAACGTTAATTCTAAAGTGATTAGAAGTGTATTTTGTTTTTTGGACGTTTGATTGTCTGTACCATCTGGCGCGCTGCTCTTGGTACGGTGCCATTGCAATGCCAACAGGAGCACCACGAGTCTCATAATTCCTGTGTATCTTCAGATGCACGCACGAGTGATTTCACACCAAACCAGAAGGTGCCTGGGTTTTAAAGAGGGGCTGTAATAAAAAAGCTCCTTCCTTGCCCAGGCAGATCCTCAACAGAAGAGGAGATTGCCGATTCCCCAAGCACAAAACACAGCAGTAGTTTGGGATCTGATGTCTGCTGTTGCTCAGAAACTCTGAAGACTAAATCTTATCAGGCAGTAGGAACCGTTTCCTCGCAGTTACGGTGATCAATAGCACCCATAAAGCAGTGGTGTAAGCTGGCTTGTAGCAAAGACAGATGCATTTGTCACTGAGCTGTGAAAATCGAGATGGGTTGTTTGGTGATCCAGTCTGTCGCTTGCCTAGCTCTGGTTTCACTGTTTTGTCCAGCAGGCACAGAAAATGAAGCTAGCAGGCAGAGCAACTTTTCAAATATCACTTAATGGCCAAGTCAGGAGAAAATGAGGTCTGTAAACCCATCCTGTGCATGGCACGTTCAAACATAGCATGCAGAGATCTTAGGAAGAAATGTTTTCCTGTGAGGGTGGGGAGGCCCTGGCCCAGGTTGGCCAGAAAAGCAGTGGCTGCCCCATCCCTGGAGGTGTTCAAGGCCAGGTTGGATGGGGCTTGGAGCAACTGGATCCAGTGGGAGGTGTCCCTGCCCATGGCAAGGGTGGAACTGGGTAGGCTTTAAGTTCCCTTCCCACCCAAATCATTCCATGATTCTGTGATTTATTTGAAACTTGCTCTTTAAAGCAAACGAAAAATTTGCTGTTGGATCATTATAGACTATTTTGGTATTTTATATAATATTTCTGTTGTATCTGGACAGGAAAGATGATGAGTGATGGCAACAGTCGAGGGTTGGCTGGACTGTACACAGGATTCAGAAAGCTCTCGTTACTGTTGGCTGTTGCCTGTGGACATGCAGCCCCTCCTGTTGCCCACTGGGCACAAATCCAGCTACCAGTGCCATGAGTGAAACAAAAGCCATGTATGCAGGAACTGAAGTTGTGATGATACAGAATCACAGAATGGTTTGGATGGGAAGGGACCATCAAGCCCATCCAGTTCCCACTCCTTGTGATGGGCAGAGACACCTCCCAATGGGTCAGGTTGCTCCAAGCCCCATCCAACCTGGCCTTTAACACCTCCAGAGATGGGGCAGCCACCACTGCTCTGGGCAACCTATGCCAGTGCCTCCCCACCCCCAGAGGAAAGCATTTCTTTCTCATCTCAATCTCCCTTATTTTAGTTTAAAACCATGACCCCTCGTCCTATTGCTACAGACTCGCCTAACAAGTCTTTCCCCATGTTTCTCATAAGCCTTCTTTACTGAAAAGCTGCAAGTACATAATGTGAGCAGCAGCCATGCGCTGAGCAGCCCTCTCAGACTGAACCCCACTGGCGCTGCCCAACTGGAACGAGAAGGGTGGCAGAAGCCACGGGTGGCTCTCACGGGTGCCAAAGCCCTGGCACGGTGGTGGTTTTCAGTGCAGAGCCAAAGCTGCCATCGCGCTCTGGCCGCAGCTGCGCTTTGCCCTGCGCCTGGGTGTTGTTCACCACTCCCCAGCACTGCTGCGCTGCCATCGCGCTGCTCCACATGCAGGCACCAGCGAGGGGTACTCTCAGGGCGCCATGTTGGAGGGGGGGCACAGCCTCCCCGGCGCGGCTACAGCCACCACCATCCGCCTGCTGCGCCCCACCGTCTCCCGAGGGCCGAGCCGGCCGGCTGAGCTGCGTGGGGGCCCCTCCGGGGGCGCGGCCGAGGCGGGGCGGAGCCGCCGGTATCAGACGGGGCGGAGCGGAGCTCCCACCGAGAGCAGGCGGGCGCCATGACGTGGGGGTAAGTCTCGCGAGATTTCCTGGCTCTGAGCCGTGGGGGGGGGGTGTGTGGGGGCTGCACAAGTCTCGCGAGATTTTCGGGCTGAGGGCGGTGGGGCTCCCGCTGGGGGCAGGCGGTGGCCGAGGCTGGGGGCGGGAGGGGAGAAAGGATGGAGGATGCCGCTCAAGTATCGCGAGAATTCCGAGCTTGGAGCAATTGGGAGCTGCGCAAACCTCGCGAGCTCTCTGGGTAGTCTCGCGAGAATTCTCGACGCGGGGCTGGGAGGCGGTACTGCTGAAGTCTCGCGAGAGTTAGTGGCTTAGGGCCGAGGGGCGCGGGGCGGCTCTCGCGAGAGCGGCGGCCCCCGGCCCCAACATGGCGGAAGGTAAGGGGGGGTGCGGGGCTGGGGAGGGCTCGGGCCGCTCCCCGCCAAGGACCGCGCCGGCCTGCCCGCGGCGGGGCTCGGGCCGCTCCCCAGGCGAACGCCAAGGGGCTGCGGGATGGGCCCGGGCGCCTCGGCCTCTCAGGTGCGGGGAGGTCGCGGTGGCTGCGGCCCTGGGGCTGCTGAGGCGCTGCCGACCCTGCCCGAGCCGAGGAGAGCCCGGCGGGGGCTGAGGGGGCTGGGCCGCGCTGCTCCCTGCTGGCGGGGCGGGGCTCAGGGGGCTCTGCAGGGCCGCGGGGCTGCTTTGGTTGGGCTCGGAGGCTTTCAATGGGATCGTTCTCTGGCTGCCCAGAGGAGTGGCTGCCCCATCCCTGGAGGTGTTCGAGGCCAGCTTGGGTGGGGCTTGGAGCCCCTGACCCAGTGGGAGGTGTTCCTGACCATGGCATGGAGTGGAACTGAGTGGGCTTTGAGGTCCCTTCCAACCCAAACCATTTTGTGCTTTTAGAATAAATTTAGTTGAAGGTATAGGATTTGAAAGAACACTTGGATCTTTGCAGTCCCACTCCTTTCTGCAATACAGAAGCTTCCTCTTTTCAACCCTGGAGGAAACTGAGTTGGCAAAGTGAGCTAAGATGCCCTGAGTTATAAAGGAAATGAAGGCTCTCACTTCTAGGCTGAAAAACACAGCCTTCAGCAGAAGTGCAGCTCTCAAACAGTGATAGAATTTTCAAACTACATGTGGATGATTAGCTAGGGTGTAGTGGATGTTGATCTTCTGGCATGCATAAGCTGATGAGATGCTGCAGCCGAGCTGGTGTAATAACTCCTTAGAGCAACTCCTAACTTTGTGTACACCGACATAACACGGTTTCACATTTAGCTGGCCAGCCTCTTAGATTTGGTTTAAGCCTTGGTGACCCAGTTCTGGTGGGCATTAGATGTTGAAGGTGTTTTCAGTTGGTGACACTTTCCCCTCTGAATGAACCTGCTGGTCATATGGGTCCTGTTTCAGCCCTCTGCAATGCTCAAAGATTCTTCTCTAGCTCACCTAATTCTCTGATCCTTTGGCTAAAGGTGTTTGAACAGTAAATGATTCTGCAGGAACGGTAGCAACAAGCCTGATGTGTAGCTTTCCCTGAGCAGCTTGTTTAGTTCCTTCACACAAAGCACCTGTCTGCAGCCATGCTTATCTAGTTAAGAACTGGTGGTATTGGAGAATCAGCTGCAAAAGGAAGGGTGGTTAAGGATGGGGGGTTGTCAAGCCGTGGTCTTCTGCTTGGAAGCTGAGTGGTTTTTGTTATGGAAATGTTGTGTCCGTTTGCAGAAGTCTTGAATTAGATTTATTGCAATTACTGGCTCCAAATTGATTGAGCAGTTTATAAAGACAAAAGCTGAGCTTGCTTTGGTAACTTCTATAGGAGTTCTGTGCCACCAGTACCAGAGGGAACCCGTGCAGACATGGGTAAAAATTGTTGGCTTAATGTTTGATCCTAGAGCAGGAGGAAGTACACTGTGGTTGGCTGTAAGGATTCTCAGTGTGCAGAAATGAAGAGGAACAATAAAGCTGTGACTCGCGCAGCTGTGGGGAGATGGGGTCAGGGTGTGAAGCAGTGGATGAAGGGCCTGGCTTGAGTGGATAAGGAAATAGACTCTCCCTCGAGTTTTTGGTACATGCTGTCCATCACCCATTGCCTGTTGCCTCCCTACTTATCTCTTTGGATTCAGCTCTCTAGTTGCCGTCAAATGCCTTTGTCTTCTCCTATAAGAAAACAAGAGCAACCTTTTCTGAAGTCCTATTTGACGTCTTTGATATGGAACATAAATGGCCAGTTCATGAGATGCTGATCTGCCTGACAGAAAGCTATTAACAAACACTGCTCTTACTTTCTTGCCTCACCACCCATTAAGTCTGTACATGATTCTTGAAATGTCTTTTAGTGATCACTCTCAGCTCCTATCAGACTTCTGCTCCTCTTACTGTAATAGCAGGGCTTGCTTTCGTGCCGCCCTTGACATCTTCCTTATGAATCAGTTGGGCAGCTGCTAAAGAGATGTGTCCCTCTAGTTCTGAGAACACAGGAACTGCATTTAAACTGAAGGAACCACAGAATTTCAGCCCCTCTTTGAGGGCTGATGTGGTATTGGTAGCACAATTCTGAAATCATGGTATATTCCAGTAGAACAAGGGAAGTAGCCCGAGGGAGGTCACGTCTGTTAACTTCTAAAAGATGGAGCTAGGTCAAAGGCTGTTGAAGTGCATTGCCAAACCTGCTTAGGTAGCATTAATTGAAGAGTACAGTAGGGCAAATTACCTTCTCTTTATTCATCACAGCAATTGTTAAGTTGAAAGACTTAGGAGGGAGCATTTGCTGCTGCAGTCTGTGGGGGAAAGACCATGTGAGATGTTCTGTCAGCAGCTGAGCTGGAGGAGGCTCTGCCCTGAGGACCTGTGGTGGAGCAAGGCCAAGGCCAGCTACGCTGTTGAGCTCCTCTACAGAAGCAAGAAGAAAACACTGGTGATAGAGCTCAGATTCTCATTGTTTGTAGTAGTGCCTTCCATTTAATAAACATTGGAGAGAAGCTGTTGAACAACGCATTCCTGGCTGGCAAGGAGTAACCTTGTAGGAACTTTCCCACTTAAAATCATTCATTAGCTTCTGAGTTTGTCCTCCTCCTCCCTCACATCTTAAGACTAGTTTGGGGTT
This sequence comes from Cuculus canorus, assembly GCF_017976375.1. Classification (NCBI taxonomy): domain Eukaryota; kingdom Metazoa; phylum Chordata; class Aves; order Cuculiformes; family Cuculidae; genus Cuculus; species Cuculus canorus. The sequence continues at coordinate 5,762,652 of NC_071420.1, forward strand.
TGTACCTTATTTAGAAAATCAACTAAATGATGGGGGGATATAATCAATTAAGCACACTGGTCAATAGCTGCATGTAGTTTGTGCAGCTAATCCACAAGAAGCATTCGTAAGTCAGGCTGTACAGTTTTAGGCACCTGTACAGGTGTTTCCTTCCAGCAGTGAAGTGAAGGTGGCCAGGGATGAGTCCAGTGCTGCTAACTTATCACAAGACATTGGGAGTGACCACTGGAGTGTGGTGGAAAAGGAGGCTTTGCAGTGAGATGGGAATACTCAATCAAGGCTCAGGTTCCCAGGTGCTGTTGCTTTGCTGCTCCTGACCTGACACAGCCACCACGGGCCTGATTCTGCGCAGTGGTGCCCTGTCAGTTTGGTGCCTCCAACAGAGGAGAGTGTGTGTGTATGCCAGAGGTAAGCAGAGCTTTATGTATTTGTGATTGGCCTTTAGAAACATAGATTCTGGGGAAAATCTATTTTCCACTCTGGCCATTTCTGAAGGAGTCTGAGGTTGAATAGTTCTAGACAGATCAGTGAAGTGCTCTGAGGTAGGTGTGGTGCTGTCAGCAACCTGTTTCAATGCTCACTTGTTGATGCCTCAGCTGTAAATGCAAACACCTTCTTCTCTAAACTGAATAAATGGGTAAGAACTGAAGAGTTAGTCTGTACTCCTCCATAATTCCCACAGTCATGGACTCCCACAGTTTTACAAAGCGTAGGGTGTTCCTGACTGGGCAGGATTCTGAAACTTTGTTTATAATGGGCTTCTGTCGCTGTATTCTGATGATTTTTTTTTATGTGTTTATGGCTAGCCATGATATAAAAGAAAAGGTCTAAAATTGGGAGTGAGGTACTCAAGCAGTGTGGGAGAGGGAAGATTCTTAGTGGAGTGTTCTGTGCTTAAACTCTACTTGTGCTTGTAGGATTAGGTTACCCTCAGATGCAAAACAAAGGTGTGCAATGTTTCAACCCTGTAGTAACTCTGTGTGCTTCTGCAGAGGAGGTGGCCAAGCTGGAAAAGCACCTGATGCTTCTCCGACAGGAGTATGTGAAGCTGCAGAAGAAACTAGCTGATACGGAAAGGAGATGCAATCTTCTGGCTGCCCAGGCGAACCAAGACAACGCCAGTGACACCTTCATCAGTCGACTTCTTGCCATTGTAGCTGAGCTCTATCAGCAGGACCAGTACAGGTAAGAAATCCCGCTGTGGAGACAGCGGCATCAAGGGAACCTCTGACTTTGACTACAGTAGGTACCAGTCTTAAAAGGCAATTCTGTCTCTGCTGCCTGCTGTGAATAGGGTCCTCAAGTGCAATGGTAGTTGGAAGAGCATGCGAAGATCAGGTTGCACATAGAATCCAGTTCATCAATCAAGAGCTCTAAGTAGGAGTTAATCTCAGAAACTGACATTTCAGACAAGTTTAAAGAAAACTGACTGTTTTCACTGTCAACAGCAAAGCCTCCTTTGAAGAGAAGTGGTTTTAAAGTGATCTCCACCTAGTTGATGGATTGATTACACAATGTATTTCTAACAAGCAGAAAGCTTTCCTTTCTTCAAAGGATGTGTTCATGAATTCAGGTTTGTACTCCGGTTGTGCGTGAAGAAGCCTGGTTAAATTGGCCTGGCCTGTTGGGTTGTGTGATGTAACAAGTCTTGGACAGTGATATGTGTGACCCAGTGGTATAAATGATACTGTGTCTTTGAATCTCAACACAAGATTCAGTTTAATGGTTTCTTTCCTGAAGGCACTTTAAAGATCACCTTCAATACTCCAGATCTTCTGACCACAATGATGCTTACCAATTTATTTGCTATCACTGAAAGGAACACCAATATAATAAAAGAGTAAAGGGGAAAACAAATACTTTTGATTTAAATTTTCTTCCCATCCCATGATCCTCCCTGAGAACAGGCTGTGTGCCTGGCAAGAACTTGCTATAGCATGATAGATTTGTCAGGTAGTGTATGTTGGAAGAGTTGAATCGTTTAATTTCTGTTGAGCTTTTGAGTTTTAAAGGAATGTAATAGTGGTCTGGTCATAAGGGGAGAAAGAGAGCAAGTCCTAATGCGAGTTTCTTTTAAGATAACACCTCTATATTCTGTACTTCAGCTTACAGCAGTGCTTTGATTTAGAAAATGGTCCAGAAAATGCACCTACATGGTCAGAAGCTATGGGATGTTAAAGTAAACAGAGCGGGAACTTCTAACTACAAAGGAAAACCTTGTGTTAAAGGGGTCAGAATGCAATCAGTGTTCTTGACAGCTGAGGTCTGGGGAACTGGGGATTCTTGGAGTCTCCCTTGCACTCAGACTGCTTCAAACATTGTTTGTTCTCTTGTTGGTCTTGCCTGAAGCCATCGGTGCTTGGCTGACAGTGTTAGTGTGGATATGGCAACGTAAATATGTGACCCCAAGATGGTTGGGTTTTCCTGTCTTCTACAATAGTTCCCTTGCAGTTTATTCCAAAATGGTTAGAAAAAAGCCAAACCCAAACACTTCAAATGCTAATGACTTGCTGCGTTTCTCCCTAGAAAAATAAGAATTATGTCATTTGGCATCACGTTACACTTAACCAATGGAATGCATTTTGTTGTCTTCAATGAGTTGCACCTAAATGTGGATACCAGGAAATAGATACCATGGAGATGCTGAATCTGTGTGTACCTAAGCACACGGCAAGTCTGTGTTATACCTGTATTTGCTTTTTTTTTTGCCCTCTCATCAGTGATCTGAAGATAAAGGTCAGGGACAAGCACATCAGTGCTCACAAATTTGTCTTGGCGGCACGCAGCGATGCTTGGAGTCTGGCCAACCTTGCCTCGACGGAGGAGCTGGATCTGTCAGGTCAGTCATTGCTCCACAGTGTGATGCTTCAGTTGTCTTTAGGGTGGCTGATGAAAGGGTTGGTTGGGAAGAGGTTCCTTATAGACCTTCCAGACCATTGCTGTCCACAAAAAGTGGTGCTTAATACATTAATTGTGGAGCTCTGTCTCCAAAATGTGGTGAAACGCCTGTGAACTTGGTGCTAGTGCTAGTCAAATCAATAACTTGACTTCTTTCTCTTTAATGAACAGGGGTTGAGAATGGTGGCCTGTTTGTCTTTTCTAGGGTCAACTAAACATAATGAAAAACAAAACTGTGTGGAGGAGCTTGACTTCTTCCTTTAAGGACAGGGCTTTTTGAGGTAGTGTGCATAATTTCTCTGAAGTGTGTCATGGAAATACCTTGCTGCTTGTTAACAGAGTGTGTGGGGGAAATGAGTACAAATACTCATGTGTTACTAAAACATTATGGGCTTTGGCACTTTGATACCTTTGCAGAACAGGTGAGGAAGAGGAGTTTGCTAAAAGAGAGCCAGTGTTTTGTTCTGCTGTAGCTGTTTCTTGCATGTACTTACACTGGGTGTTATTTCTGCAGGTCGAACCTCTTGACAGCTTTTTTTTCTGTACTTAATGGTATAGAAGAGCCTTATACAGTTAATGTGTGAGCAGTAAAACCGGGCATGAAGTCCAGCAAGTTTGCTGGCTGGCATTTTGAATATTAAGCATTGGCTTCACTTTCTGCACTTCGTCTTATGAATTCTAAGTGCAGACAAACTGGAAAGAAGCAAGTTGCAGCAAGCTGGTTTTATGAGACATCACAAGCTTTCTTGCAAAAGGATTTATGGATCTTTCTGCAGCCACAAGAAAAATAGATGCCAAGGAGTTTTTAAACAGAGTGCTGTGCTAACAGAAGGTTATTACCTGAAAGCTCTTAAGTTAATTGTAGTCATGTTGCAAGTGGCAGTTCATATAATTTCTAGCCCCACTTTTAGGCTAGTCTGAGAATCTCAAATGTAACAGCAGTCTTGCATGTTTAACAACACGAACACTTCTTATTATAGAGTGATGCTTAAAATAAATGCTTGTAAATGATGCTTTCCACTGTGTGAAATGGATTTATTTAAATAAATAAAATTTGATAAATGGCACAAGGATTGGGGTATGAAAGAGTTGTAGCAAGCGACAAGCTGTCCCTTAGAATCTGTCATGGCTTTCTCGAGTGGTTCTCTTAAGAACTTGGAAGCTAAGATTGCCTGAATCCTGACTTCAGAATACAGGCTGCACTGAAATTTGAGTGTTTTTGGAATCTGTGTGGTCTGCAGAATTTTCTACTCTTTAAGAAGAGCAGAAAGAGAAGAACAGATTCTCTTGTTGGGAGAGAGAAAATGGGCTCTTATCTCTGCCAGAGCAGAGCTGATATTACAGCTCAAGTAGGTTTTCTGATTACTTCAAGTGTGGCAAAATATACTTTCCTTAGTAAAACCTGCTGTTTCTCAGGAGGCTGTCTACGTGCTGTGCCGAGTACTGTCTGGTACTGCAAATGATCTAGGGCAACCCTTCGTGTAAAGGAGGTGCTCTGGGGTGGGTCATGTATATTTTCATTTTAAAGACAAACAAGAAGGCTTAAGGGACTATTGTGATTTTTTCTAAATGAATGGTATTTTTGTTGTAATTGGCCTGATCTTTAAATATATAGAGTTATTGTCATCTACGTTCTCTTAAATAGGGTTGTCACTAGACTTCTGACGAGGTGACAGAAGTCCCTGGCCATGGGTTTGTCCATCTCCTGTCCTGTGGTGGAGGTTCCTGGTTTTGTCACTGTATAGGAAGATCAGGCTTATGATCTGTTTTGTGAACACCTGAAGTGTGACCATCTGCTTAAACTGACTGGTTTGCACCTTTCCTAGAAACGGTTCCCAGCAGTTTTAAATATTTGTAGTCATTCCAAGGTGTACATACCTGTATTGGAATGCAACAGTTGATAGCACGGCTGTCACATAAAAGAGAGAGGATACTCTAGATTGAAAGGGGAATCTGTGCTTGTCAAACGTATGTGAGGATTTAGCTGTACAGGAAGAACCAAAGACTCGAAAGGGGCATCACTGGCCCCTAAACTTGCCATGTTTTTGTAGCAGGCAGGGAATGTTCTAGAGCTCCCTGCATTCTGCACAGTGTTCCAGTGGAACAGGTTTTCCTGCTTGGTGCCAGTATTGTTACAGGTTTCAACTTCTGAGCAGTTTTGCCTCTGTTTTGATGTTATGATTGAACTACAGTAGTACAGTTTCAGCAAGGCACTCTTTTTGATAGTAGCTGTGGCTTTAACAGGCAGAGGAATAGCAACTACTTGAATAGGTGATTGTTCTTTGAGTATTTTATTAATCCCTGTTGCTCCCTGTACCAGATGCTGACCCAGAGGTAACCATGGCAATGCTGCGCTGGATCTACACAGATGAGCTTGAGCTAAGAGAAGATGATATCTTCCTGACAGAGCTTATGAAACTAGCTAATAAATTTCAGCTCCAGCTGCTTAGGGAAAGGTGAGTCTTGGTAAATACAGTGAACCTTGTCTGAATAGAAATAAGATGGTAGCTGCTGACAGTTGGATCAAATTTTGCTTTTCCCAAGTTTTGAGGTTTTCCATAATACAGCAGGACGTTCAGTTGATCACAAGAAATGAAGCCTTGCACCCCAGGTAGACTGGAGCAAATTTTCTCGTAGCTTTTATGTTCGCTGTCCAGTTCGTCTCCCTGTCAAGCTACTCTTCCCTAATGTGGCGTTAAGAAGAAGTGTGTGGTGTTTCATGGGACCTTAGCTTAGATTCTGCTTCAGTAGGAGTCTGCTCTTATGGAAACTGTCTTACAAGTCCTCTGATTAAAGTATGTTTATGCTGTGCTCACCCTTATAGTAAAGCAAGGCTAAGCCTTCTTTTCCTGGTGTCTAGGAAAAGGAACGTATAGGACCCTTTACAGCATGGGAAAGTGGTTACAGTAAAGCTGTGTCCTGATTACTGAATATTGGCTTTCCTATTTTGACAGATGTGAAAAAGGAGTCATGTCACTAGTTAATGTGAGAAACTGCATTCGTTTCTATCAGACTGCTGAGGAGCTGAATGCCAGCACTCTTCTGAACTACTGTGCTGAGATAATTGCCAGTCACTGGGTAAGTACTGTCAGAGGGAAGCAAGAGTAGTGGTATTTGCAAAGTATAGGAACTTAGTGAGTAGAATTCTGCTTAGCTTACTGTACTACTTAACCTCAGGAGTGTCTCTTGGTATTCTAGCATTTAAGCATTCCAGTTAGGGTGGTGTTAGGATGGCGGCTACATGGATTCCTGATCACTTTCAGTGTCTAAAGTAACCTGTTATGCGGACTGTTGGGTGTTTGCAAGGAGCGACAGGGTTGAAGAAAAGCTGTCACGTTGGCCTGCCCTGCATCCTGATGTGAAGGCAGGTGTGGCTTTTCCCTTCACATCTTTTTCAGTTGTCTTTATAAAATGTGCTTTTGACACGCTGTGTTAGTTGGTATTCTCTACAATACTAGATCATGATTACATGTTTGAAACAAAGCACATGAAATGGCTCTTCCTCTAAGATTTTTTTGTTGTCTTTAGAGGTTATATCCATTGTCTGTTTTGGTGTGAATACGTCTTGACAGGGAGGGAAGTAGCTTTTAGCCTGCAGAGCTGTTGTGTTCATTGTGATACTTCACTGTAAAAAGCATCTGACTTTCCTAAACATGAGCCAAACCAAAGGGATTATGTGCTAAAAAGCAAGAGGGTTGTTTATCAAATCTGGGCTTTGACCTTTAGGAGTTCATCCATAGTTGGTCTCTGTCTGTATGGATCACAAATCCCAGGCCTGCTTTTACTTCTAAAAATAATCCAGGGCAACCAGGGAAGAGTTCAGCTCCTGTAATGAAGGGAATGGCGAGGTAGTTTTGCAGCTGACTTGGAAGTTTCACTTCCTCTGATCTGTTTGATTACCTGTGTAATGGATTAGTCTTATTTTAAAGGTTTATCAACAGCAGACCTGTACATGAGAGTTTAGGTTATTCTAAGTCTAAAATGTGTCATCCAGGTGTGGATGTCTCTGTTTGGCTCATGCTAGAGCAGAGGGGAATGCTTTGGTCTGTGAATATAGAAAAGAAATTCTTGTATCAACCTGCCAGTCAGCTGTTTTAACATTTTCTTGCTTCTAGCTCCTACTTGTGACACTGTACTCTACCTAGAAATGGTGTGGTTTCTCAAACGTAAGGTCTTTCTACTCCTAAGTTTCTATTTACTTTTTTTCAGTTTTTCAGAGTCTTCAATAGCCATAGGCTGCTCCGTTAGAAAATTCTAATCTGGGATTTAAGTCCAGGTAGAGAATTAGTTTAGAGACCGGTTGTTAATCTGTTGTAACTTCGGTAAAATGCTCATTTTCTATGTCTGGAGACAAAAGGGAAGAAAACTTTTACTACTTGTTCTTGAAACTAAAATATAAGGCATAAAACTTCCTGAGTGTTTCTTCCTAGTCTTGGCTTTTGTGGATTGTTCCTGCTTGTTGTAGTTTTATCAAAATGGAGCTTTGAACTGAACTAGCTTTGTGAACTTCATCATTCTATTGTGCAATGCTTTGTTAGTTAATAACGAGTCGTGCTTATCCTTTTTCTTATTTCCAGGATGACTTGCGTAAAGAAGACTTCAGTAGCATGAGTGCTCAGCTGTTGTACAAAATGTTCAAGTCAAAGACAGAATATCCCTTGCATAAGGCTATTAAAGTGGAGAGAGAAGATGTAGTCTTTTTGTATCTTATCGAAATGGATTCACAGGTACAAGTGAGACTTATTTGATCTGTCTGTAGGATTTGGTGTTTCAAATATCTCGTTTCTAAATAGTTATTCATTTTTGTCACTAATTCTTATTTGCATATAGCTGTAGCTACTTCTGTGTCTGTAACAGAGCTCTAGCAGTAAAGGCTTCATAAAGTCATAGTTAAGTGTTGTGAATCACTTCTGAAAAAGTCTTGCACGCACCAGACTGTGTCTAATATCATCCAGTACTTGGCATTGCTATGCTCATTTAAAGTTAAATGGTTTAATAGTCAACTTTGCTGCTTTGTGGCAGTGCAGTAGGTGTCGTTTCTTGGAACAAACGCTTTTCCTGTTCTCTTGAATGTTTGAAGTAGCAGTATTTGTTCTGTTCAGACAAACACTAAACAACTGGGAAATAAGTTGTCCCCGGACAAGGGGAAAGCGAGAATTGTTCAGGTATTAATTATCAATTTAGTTTGCAGTTTAGTCCTTGTAGATGCCCCAAATCCTTCTTGGAAGCTGGGATTGTAGCAGTACTTAGCACCCTTAGGTGCTAATCCAGTTGGGATTTGAGGTGTCTTAAAGGAATGACTGAGTTATTCTTCCTACTACTGTGTGGAGTGTGAATATATAGGCAGCATCGTGCTAGTCTTGCTTCCTGTGAGCTAAAGAGGGCTTGCAAACAGAACTGTTTTCCCATGGAACAGCCCTCTGGGTGGGCCTCCACATGCTGGTGTTTTTCTTGTTTCTGTGTAAGATGCACTTACGCAAATCAACACTGGCATATTTACCGGTAGAGCTCTGGGTCTGTGGTGAGGGAGTTGGAATAGGCTGTTAAAATATTACATTGGGCTGGTGACAGTTTCTCTAACTAATGTCAAATGACTGAATTTGTGTTGTAGCTTCCTGGGAAGCTCAATGAATTGGATCACAACGGAGATCTTGCTTTGGATCTAGCCCTTGCCCAAAGGCTGGAGAGTATTGCAACTACACTGGTCAACTACAAGGCTGACGTAGACAGGGTGGACAAGAGAGGCTGGAGTCTGTTGCATAAAGCCATCCAGAGAGGTGAGTAAGTAGACTATGAAGCCTTGTTAATGTGCAGTTTTTCCCAGTGTGGAATATATATTCTAAAGTATCTTCCTGTGTTGCTTTGTAATTAATACTTCAGTTAGAAAATTTTAGTCAAGGATGAACTTTGTCCCATTTCTATTTTTTTTTAAACTTAAAACCACACAAACTCTTGTTTGGGCTTTGGAAGCTGGCCTGCTGGCTTGTGAAATGAACTTTACCAGATAGCTTCTGGATGCTGTGCAGTTACTGTCTGCTGTATCATAGAGAGATACTGAGAATACTCTGATTTAACAACACAGCGTTTTTCTGACAAGTAGTTGAATCAAGTGTGATGGGCTAGTGGCAAAGGTGAAGTCTTTTTCTAGACCTTGGTTGGATGCCGTGTATGCTTCTTTGTGATTATGGTTAACAGCAGGAGTCCCTGTTACGGGACAGCAGTTACAGAGGAGGGAAAACTGGATGGAAGAAGATGAGGAACAGATGTAGGTGTTTCTATGCCAGTCTGAACATCTTCAAAGCTCCAGTGAATAGTAGCATGGTTATCAGAGAACTCCAAGTTTGAGCACAGCAGGTCGTTATATTGAGCTTATCCAAAAATGGATGCATATGATTTCCCTCAATATCATACAGTGTAGAAGTATTGAACAGACAGTCACTAGCTTCAACTACCTGCTTTTGACTGATATCCTTTTGTTCAAAAACTCCTTGTATGTTTAGCCTCACAATTTGTCCTGTTGTGCTTTAAAGCAGTGGATTTATCCTGATAGAGGAATTAGCAAACTTGGTGTTGCCACAACAAATAAAACCGTGTGTGAACTTGTCACACGTAACCTCTGGGCAACAATGCATTTTCCAAAAGGTTATTATGAAATATTTTAATCCTGATGTTGCAGTGAAGCGTTCTTGAAGTTACCTGTTGCAAAGGCATTCTAAGAGCAGTTGGTTGGAATGTCTGTATGGCATTGAGGGAAATTGTGTGTATCCATTTTCAGAACTTGTATAAGATATGCAGGGTTCCAATCTATCCATAAATAACCTTGTTTTGTTTCACAAAAGGAGATAAATTTGCTGCAAACTTTCTTATTAAAAATGGTGCCCGTGTGAACGCTGCCACGCTAGGAGACCAGGAGACTCCCCTGCACCTTGTGGCATCGTACAGCCCTAAGAAGCACTTGCCGGACGTCATGGCAGAGATGGCACAGATTACGGAGTCCCTCTTGCAGGCGGGAGCCAACCCCAACATGCAGGACAGCAAAGGAAGGTGAATACTGTGTGAAGTGATGTCTGCTACCAGCATAACAGATAACACTGTAGCGAAGAACCTGCGCAGGTCTGTCAGCAAAGCGCAGAAGATACTGGAAACAGGAAGGGGGAAATCATTAATCCAGAGACTGGTGGGTAGCGCTTATAGCAGAGAGCTGTACAGGCTGAGTGGTACTTTGTTGGGACTAACTAATGATAGCGCAGCTGTAGAAAGCTGGAGGAGTTGGTTGTGTTGAAACACCTGGCACACAATTAGTTTGCCTTTATGGAGTCACTGAACAGTAAAGCAAGCGAACCAACATGACAAATGGTATACCTGAAAGGCGCTTCTCTTTGAAACTGTCAGAGAAACAGAAATTATCTGAAAGAGCCAGTGTCTGCAGTGTGTTTAACTGAAGCACAGGGCCTGTAAACTGCTCTACAGCTTAGGTTGGGCTGGCAAACAATGGTGTTAAATGATGTACGAGACTTGGAGTTTATCAGCTGCTCGGTTCTGGTAAATTGAGCTCTTGTGTTTTTTCCTCAAAGGTTAGCTCTTACATGAGTGCGAAGAGTTGCTTACTACTAAATTAATTGGAATCCTGTCCACTAAAAGGCAGATTGCTCTTTCTTTCAAGCTGTGCCTGTGCCTTTCTGAAAGCAGTGACAAAAGTTAACCTAATATATCTCTAGGGGCATGTTGGTGACAAAGCATCTTAAGCATCTCGCTTGTTCCTAATGTACCTGTGCTCTGCTCTGATTGCAGGACACCCTTACATGTGTCAGTTGTGGTCAGGAATGAACCTGTGTTCAGTCAGCTTCTCCAGTGCAAACAGTAAGTGTCACTTCAATGTAAAATATACTGGGGTCATTTTGTGCAGTGAAGAGATTAAAAGTGGCTGAACAACTCTTCTGTGCCTTTTTGCCATATGATAAGAGTAATGATGGGCTTGGGATGCAAAAGTGTAAAAGCTTTGCATGACTTAAGACAGCCAGAACAATGCCAGGAGCCCAGTAAGTTTCTGCCCTCCATCTCAGTCTTTTTCAAAGACGACTGAGTGAAATAAAGTAGCAATAATTTAATTTGTAATGGAGCAAAAAGGAGTTATAAAAATCTTTGTGTCTGAATACATTCTTGAGTACTGTTTAAAGCTAATACAGGTGGTTTTTAAGGGTCATGAAGCAAAATGTTCACTCAGTTTCTTGGTAGTTGAATTTGCAGTTCTTGAACGCAGTTTACTCAAATACAAGATGATTTGCCTCTTGTGTTTTGTGGGAACCTTAATCTATCAGGGCCACGCTTCTAGGAGCAATGAGCCTAAATCTGGTAGTCACTAAAAGGTGTCTTGCTTGTTTCACAATACCCATAAATTCTCTGAGGTAACTGGAGCCACAGTAGGCTGCTTGGCAAGCAGAAGTTGTCAGTGAAGTATTAGATAAACTAGTACAGCTGTTCAGACACTTGAAACTTAGGCTGCATTGGGGACCACTTTTTAAGGTATAAATTGGGGAACATTAACTCTTATTTTTAGACTAGACTTGGAGCTGAAGGATCACGAAGGAAGTACAGCCCTGTGGCTCGCAGTTCAGTATATCACTGTGTCATCGGATCAGTCTGTAAACCCTTTTGAGGATGCTCCTGTTGTAAATGGAACCTCATTTGATGAGAACAGCTTCGCGGCAAGGTTGATCCAACGAGGGAGCAATACAGATGCTCCAGACACAGTAACAGGTAAAACAGAGGTTTGTATTTCTGCATAGGTGGAAGACTTGTAAGTTAATTACTTAGCACTAACTGCACCCTGAGGAGCTCCGTGAGCTTCAGCAGCATTTACTGCATGACAAATGATAGGTGGTAAGGCTGGAACACTGAGAGGTCCCAAGCTGAGTTTGACTTGCAGGAAGTAACAGAAAATCTGAACTCTTTGCCAGGTCCTAACATCCTCTTTACGGTTTCAGAATGCATGATTGCTAAATGGCAGTGCATGTGACAGCCCAGCATTGCAAGAGACTACTAGTGGGTGGGGTTTTCCTTGTTGGCTTGAAATTTTAATGTTGTAAGGTATTAGGGTGGGTGCTAGCGTGCTTATTTGTATCAAAATTTGGTTGGAGTAGCACTCCAGCAGTGTTTCTGTTTTTTCCTTAGGAAACTGCCTGCTTCAGAGGGCAGCTGGTGCAGGAAATGAGGCAGCTTCTCTCTTCCTAGCAACGCATGGAGCAAAAGTCAACCACCAAAACAAATGGGTAAAATTAGAAACTTATAGACTCTTGCCTCAAAGTTTCCTTATTTTTCTTCAGGAATAAGCAGAGATGTTTTTTTGCTAACCATAGCTTAAAGCAAGATGGAACACCTGCTGAGCTTTTTGCATGTTTTCAGTTATTTAGTCATGGTCAGCTAACAACTGCATTCTCATGGCTCTGTTCTGGCAGCATCACCAGTTGTTAACATGCTTTTAACACTTCTCTTGGTGCCTTTTGTAACAAAGTCCTTAATGTAGGCTAACTCATGTAGTTTGAAAGTCCAAAGGAGCTTCAGCTACCAGGACTTAAGCTCTTTACACCTATTCTTGTGGACATAGTAGTTTAAAAACTGCTTCTCTTCTGGGTTTCACATCTCAAGCTATTAACCTGGTACTCTCTTTAATGAAGGGAGAAACACCACTGCACACAGCCTGTAGGCATGGCCTAGCAAGCCTGACAGCCGAACTTCTGCAGCAAGGAGCCAACCCAAACATCCAGACGGCAGAAGCAGCACTTGGGCAGAAGGATACATCTTCTTCAACAGCAGAGAATGTTTATCTGCAAACTCCCCTTCACATGGCTATTGCTTACAACCACCCAGATGTCGTGTCAGTTATCTTGGAACAAAAAGGTGAGGGTTTTCTGCTTCATGCTGTACTGATGCTGTACTGGAATGGTGTCAGGATGGCATCTAAAACGTTCTCACAAACTGCTAATAAAGCATGTCTTCCTTTAAACAATGTTTAAACAGATCAGTTAGTAAGACTGGCTTAACCTAACGTTAAACTGAAATTATCTCCTTGTTAAGACTAGAAAATTAATTTGCCCATAAATCATTCTAAAATCTCCACTGTATATGATGGACACAAACACTTAGCCCTGGGTTGTGTTCTGGCGGTACTATTGAGATCCCTTTTCTCTCCCTCTCAAAGCATTTGATTCAGGTAAATGCTGGAATCAAACATGGATAGAGGCATGTTTCGGTGGTAAGACTTGTGCCTCTCTCAGCACTTCCAGTAAGAGAGTTTGTACAGACTAATGCTGGAATTGTGCTTGAGTTGAGACGTGGATACTGAAATACAGGTGACAGCTTGCTACAAGTTTGGCTTCTTTTGAGTAGCAGGAAGGGAGTTTGACAGCTGAAGCAAGACCTATTTTGTCTTCTCCCACAAATGGGGTTTAGAATGGAGTAGGCGAATGGGGGAGAATATCAGAATATCCTCTGTCCAGGGAGCTGAGAGAGAGAGGTGCTGCCACCATGTTGCAGTACAGCCTTTGCTTTTAATTATCAGAGCTTGGTGTAGACCACTCTGTTTGAAGATGGAGGTAGAAAGGGGGCAGGTTAGGCCTCTTAGCTCAAAAGTTGCATGTTTTTTAGTACAAGTATTAAGATGAGGCAGTAGTGGCGCTACTACCTGAATCCTGAACAGTGTCACTTTTGGGACACTGAACATACGTGGCTCAGATCTCTCAAACTGACTGCTGAAGAAACGGCCAACTTCAAAATGTGACACTGCTACTCCTGGAGCTTTCAGTGTGCAACTGCAGGTCAAGTACAAGAACGTTCTAATTCCTTACACTTTTTTTTTTAGCTAATGCTCTTCACGCTACCAACAACTTGCAAATCATTCCTGACTTTAGTCTAAAGGACTCAAGAGACCAGACTGTGCTGGGATTGGCTCTTTGGACAGGTATGTCCCTTCAGAATGAGATGAGAGCTTACAAAGATCCAGAAGCTATGATGCAGTAAGACTTTTAAGATGAAACTCATCTTGTGCTGCTAGTGAGAAACCGTTGAGAAGAGCTTTAGATGATTCTTCAGCTTCTAAAACTGAGTGTTTACATCTGACTTACTGATAGACTTCCAGGCCTACAGCTTTCCTAGTTCACTAGCAGGTAGCCTGGAGCCTCTTGCCTACAACTGTATTTGCCACTCTGGAATTGTTCTCCTGTGAACTCCCTGTTAGTTTTCGTATCAGATCACCATGTTGTCTGTCCATGGTTAACTCTTCTATATGCTGGTTCATAGTGTAATGCTGAGCTTTACAAAGGGAAGGTGCTACTTTAAGCAGCTGTTGAGGAGAATGGAACTTTAAATACCGATTCTGAAGAACCTAAACAGGGAGTAGCTTATGACAGTACTACCGAAGTTATTACATTTTTGTAATATGTTACATTTGTTGGGCAAAAGCCTGAAGTGTGATGTGAAGGATTAGGCTAGGTATAGTTAAGGAGAATTCTACTGCAAAGCTCTGCTGTACCCCAGACTGTATCTTGTGTTTTTAAGCAAGACCAAAAGGGCTCAGTAATCAATGCTCAATAAGTCTGTAAATGAATATTCAAGATGGGTAGGGTTGCGAGTTGGTTCAGCCTTGTCTGTGTAAATTTTAATAGGCTCTAGCATTGGTTGAGTGCATCTCTTAATGTAATTACTGAAAATTAATAAATAAAGCGTCGAGGTTTTTATCGGCAGCGTGTCTCTCACAGAACTGAAGGTAAAATACTCATGAATTTTAACTCTTCAGGCATGCACACAATAGCAGCTCAGCTGCTTGGCTCTGGGGCATCCATCAACGACACCATGTCAGACGGACAGACTCTGCTGCACATGGCGATACAGAGACAGGACAGTAAGAGTGCGCTCTTCTTGCTGGAACATCAGGCGGATATCAATGTCAGGTAAGATCTTAACTGATTTAACATTGTGTATTTAGGAGTGGGTAGTGATGACTGCCTTTAATACACACAAGAGGAGATGGTTCTTGCCTTTGCCGGTGAAGTACTGTAACACGAGGCCTCATTTCATGTAATAACACACTTTGAACTGTGTCTTACAGAACACAGGATGGAGAGACTGCCTTACAGCTGGCTATCAAAAACCAGCTCCCTCTCGTGGTAGATGCTATTTGTACCAGGGGAGCAGACATGTCTGTGCCAGATGAGAAAGGAAATCCTCCTTTGTGGCTTGCCTTAGAAAGCAATCTGGAAGACATTGCATCGACTCTGGTAGGACTGTCACTTGACTTAATTTGGTCTCGCTTTTGTGCATCTTGCTAACAACAGAGGGGTTATCAGCAAAACAAAACTCAATGCATGAACAGAACAGAGTAGTTCTATACCACTATCTAACCTCTAGAGGTTTTTCTTCACCAGAAGTTCCTTTTTCTTGGGAAATCTTTAAACACCGTAGTCTGCATGGCCAAATATCTGGCAGCCACAGGAATCAAAGTGTAGAATGCGCTATGTGGATTCCTGATCCTGAAAAGAGTAAGGGTTTACTGAAACCATAGATCTGTAGCACACCAGACTTGTATAATGATCAGCTTCCTTAATAAACCCGAACACCTGCATGGATGCTTTAGCATATGTGCTGGTTTTAATTGCATCTCAAAGTTCAATCAAGAGGGCTTTTAAAAGTTTGTATTTACTTTTAAGACTTCAGTTTCAAGCATAGGTGGTTCAGCAGGAAAGGACTTAGGAGATGCGAGTAGAGCTCCTTAAGTCTCCATCATAAGGAAGTTAATTGAAAACTTTGTCTCTCATATCCAGCTATCTTTGCTAGAGAAAACTCTTTACAATCTGTGTTGATGGCTTGAGAAATACATGAAATACATTTTGTAACTACGTGACCAGTTGCAAATATTTGATGAGAATCTTTATGGAGTCAACACTGCAACTACTCAAGTATAGACCTTTTAAATAGTTTGTAAAGTGGACTGGAACAAGTCTTAAGCGCTTAAGTACCACATGGTCTGAGTGAGTTGTTCTGTAGTAGAATACAAACATTAGAAATACAGTTCCTGAAACCCCGATCTCTGTTTAGCTGTGTGTAGGAAAGCAAGGAAATGGGCCAGATCTTCAAAGGCAGCATCTCCTTGCTTGATTCACTTTAGGCACTTGTCATTGCTGAAAGTGAGAACTGTTACCCAAAGTGGCTTAAGACCTGTCTGTTCAGAGCACGTGGGTGGATATCTGAACTGTTAGTAAGCAGTTCCTAATCATTACAGAGTAGAGCGGTAGAGTATTGATCTGGAAGACATTAAGATAGCTTCCTGAAACTCGGTGTCTGTCACAGCAATAGATAAGGCATCTCGCATTCTCCCTCTAAGGGATGTTGTTTCAGAAGCATCAGGCAAGGCCTATATGAAGTAGCAGGAACCTGCTGGTGACATAAGTACCTCACTGCCTCGTTATGTTTCTCCTTCCAGGTTAGGCACGGCTGTGATTCAACCTGCTGGGGGTCAGGACCAAGTGGCTGCTTACAAACCCTTCTTCATCGAGCTATTGATGAAAATAATGAACAAATAGCATGCTTTCTTATTCGCAGGTCAGTCCCTCCTTCTAAAACACGAACCTCTTAATGTGCATGCACGTATTTTCCTGATATAGATAAATCAAATGCTATTTTGAGGCAGTAACAGGTATGTGCTTCATTATTCTTTTGAGGGGTGGATGGCACTTCTGGAAGACTAGTCTTAAAGACACATCCTGTTATTTGTAGTAGCATCATGTTCTTGATGACAAGGGTCAAACTAAAATCAGAAACGTGTGCCTATGTAGAATGTGTCAGCAGTTGCTGGATCAGCTCTTGTAAACTTTCTTCTGACCCTGGTTTGGAACTGATAATTCTTGATTAATTGTAATAAATTGACTTTGTTGTGTTTGGTTTAGTGGTTGTGATGTGAATAGTCCCAGAAAGCCAGGCCCAAATGGAGAAGGAGAGGAGGAAGCTCATGATGGACAGACCCCCCTACACTTGGCAGCCTGCTGGGGACTAGAAGAGATGATCCAGTGCCTTTTGGAGTTTGGTGCCAATGTCAATGCTCAGGTGGGTGGAGACATTGTGCACAGTTTCTTTGGAGTTGGTTCTTTGCCTCTAGTGTAGTGAAAACAAAGTTCCCTCTCAGCGGTGTGTTTTTCTCAGTAGGAAGAACATCTTTCAGTTATGGCTGAGCCAATGCAATGGCAGGCTGCGGTCCTCCTTTCTTTCCTGTCCGTTGGTGTCATATCCAGTGCTCATCTGCCTATATGACAGGTTAAGTGATATTGAAGGAACATAATCAGATGGAATACTTCCTGCAGCGGTAGTTTTCTGGTGTGATGATTGGAATACAGCTCTTCTTGCCCTGCTGTGAATTAAAGGCAGGAGCAAGGCTGTGTTCTGCTGCAGTTAATTGTGAGATCAACTGTAGTATGAAACTCCAGAATACTCTATTCTGTCGGTGTGTTTGGCCAGTGTCTTCTGCTGAGTAAGTGGTGGTGAGGTGACTGAGGCACGCTTCACTTCTGATCACACAGTAATCCTGAAACAGAAGCTTGACAAATAGCAGCAAAAGAAATGAAGGCATAACATTTCTAGGTACTGATGCTATTGAAAATGACATCAAAATGGGTGACAGAACAGAGTCATAAAGCAGCTGCGGCTGTAAATTGCACAGACAAGTGCTTAAACACCTTCTTTGAATTTGCTAGACTTTTAATATACTGTTTGCATAACAGACGTGCCTGATGCTGTTGTATTTTCAGTGAGGGAACTCTGACTTGTTTAGCTTCCAGAAAACTTAGTGCTATTGCCCGAGAGTCAAAGCAGGGAAGTATCTGTAGTGCTGGATCTGTGGGAATGATGCTTCAGGTTTGTGTGCTGTGGTCTGCACTTCGTTGTTTCACATAAAAATCAAATTCTACGGGTTGTTACTACTATCAAGTATTAACATCAAATACCTCAAATTAATGTTAGTTTGAAAGCATTCTCTTGGAATGCTTGGCTGTGGTCTTGAATGCTCATTTCTGCCCCCCCAACGTCTGACTGCATGGGAAATGTTATTCTGAGCTATTTAAATGGGATGGGAATTGGAGAAACAAACACCAATTTTCTTCATTTACACAGTAGATTTGAACTCCCACTGCAACTGTCTGGTGTCCCAGCTGAAGGCAGCTGGATGTGTCACAGATTCAAACTGATAAACTTCCTTACTTTTCAGAGTTAGGGAAGGATTTGTGTACTACTGAATCTTCATCTAACAAACCTCCTGATTTCCTTCTAGGATGCAGAAGGAAGAACTCCAATCCATGTTGCCATTAGCAACCAGCATAATGTTATAATCCAGCTTATGATTTCACATCCAGATATTAAGCTAAACGTACGGGACAGGCAAGGAATGACTCCCTTTGCGTGTGCTATGACATATAAAAACAACAAAGCAGCTGAAGCAATTCTGAAGAGGGAGCCGGGAGCAGCTGAACAGGTAAGCTGGGAGTATTCAAAGCACATTGGTCTTACTGCTCTGGTCCATGGTACGGGTGTACAGCAAGCAAATTCTGCCTGATCTTTGGTGGCTTTACATGCAATGGTGCTTGCCAGATGCCAGTTCTCTGTAGCAGGATTTATGAGGAAACTGTAGATGTGTATGTTCTTTGAGTAAGAATATCAAGGGTTAGTGTTGCATCAAACCTTATGCAGGTTTGTCAGTACTAAACCGAGGAACAGGCATATTTGTACACAAGGAGGAAGTTCTAACTCTTTGTCTTGTGCTGCGCTAGTGAAAAAATGATCTACTACCTAGCTTTCCTAAAGCTGTCCAATATAGAAAACCTGATCTAAAATAACAAATGTTATGCTGCACTGCTGAACTATAAAACCTCCAACTGTATCTTCAGGCTTCTGGTGTGACACTCCAGGCAGCTGTTCAGGAGTTTCTTCCTACCCTATGTAAGTTTAATAATTAAAGTATTTAAGTGCTTAGTGGGCTCTTGTAATGTATCTAAAACTTGATTACAAATACAGCTAGTTCTAAATATGCTTTAACATCAGCTTCAAGACAAAGATGAACAGCAACATGCACTTGGTAGTAAGCCAAAAAAAGTAACGCACTTGGCATCAGTGTGGCAGGATCTTCCTCCAATGTTAATTGCCAGATTGACTCCAGTTTCCTTCACTTAACTCAGTTCATCTTCCCTGCTGCTCAGTACTTACTTTACTACAACAGCTGTTAACTTTTTGTGTGTCATAATACTCTCCAGTGTGTGGTCGAGGGATAACAAGGTTACACAGTAGAAATAAAGTAGTTTGAAGCAGACTAGAGTGAGCAGTTGCAGCTGATAATGTCTCAGTTCAGTTTATTTGATAGTCACATCGATCAAATCAGTCTCTAATGCAAAGCAGTGAAAGGAACAAGACTAATAGTTCACGTCAAGTAGAGGGAGCAAGTATCTCTTGGTAAAAATATGTCCTACTACACGAGAACTTTCTGTCCTACAGCAATAGTGGATTTCATTTCACACGCTCTTTCTGCCACAGGTTGATAATAAAGGTCGGAATTTCCTACATGTAGCGGTTCAGAACTCTGACATTGAGAGCGTGCTGTTCCTGATAAGCGTACAGGCTAACGTCAACTCCCGGGTCCAGGATGCCTCCAAACTAACACCTCTCCACCTGGCTGTACAAGCTGGCTCAGAGATCATTGTGCGTAATCTGGTAGGTACTGGAGAGACATTTTTCCTCTACTTAAAAATGCACCTTCTGCCTTAATACACATTGCCTGTAGGCTGGAGGAGTCAGCTGCAGGTGACACCACTCTCTGAAGCAGAACTCAGACTTGCATAAAGTTCCCTTAGCTTGTACCGTTAGCTGAGATGCATTGATAACCTTCATATGAGCGTTTGACTTGCAGAGATGACTAGGCAGTGTGGCTCACTTCAAAAGAAGAACCTTGCTGTGCACGTCCTGCAGCTTTGAATATGACCGCAAGTTGCAGCAGCTCAGTAATGATAGCATTTTATATCTCTGTACAGTGGAGTCTTGTGTGCTTCATTCACAGAAATAAACTGTGGGCTGATACCCCTGAAAACATCTCTGAACATATTCCTTCTTGCATCCTGACAGCTGCTTGCAGGTGCCCAGGTGAATGAACTGACGAAGCATCGTCAGACTGCTCTTCACTTAGCAGCGCAGCAAGATTTGCCCACGATTTGTTCAGTCCTCCTGGAGAACGGAGTAGACTTTGCCGCTGTAGATGAAAACGGAAATAATGGTAAACTTCTGAAGACTTACAAGTAGATGTAAACACTTCAGAAAGCCTTTTAATAATATCTTCTAGTGGTAGAGAGAGTCCACTGAATGGGCTCGCTCTTCAAAGATGAAAAGGAGAAGGAAAGTCCGAGAGATCAAAGCTGATGAAAGCAGTTTTGGAGAGGGAAGGTGGGGGAAGTAGGAGAGTGCTTAATGTTATGAGGCTGTAATTACTGCTGACATTAACTACTTCAGAGTTTTGAAGCTTCTCTTCTGCTTTTCAGCTCTTCATCTGGCAGTGATGCATGGCCGCCTAAACAATATCCGGGTCCTCCTCACAGAGTGCAATGTAGATGCAGAAGCCTTTAATATTAGGTAATTAACGTAGTCTTAACAGACTAAAAGAACTGCAGTGTATTTTAAAATATGTGCTGGTATGACTGTATAAAAAACCCCAGAGATGTGGTTTATATTGTAGTATTTTCTACACTGATTTTACTGTGAAGCATGCCGAGTGTGCTGTGTCTAAAGGCGTGGAGATTACATATACTGAGAAAAGGGAGTTAAAGTAGGCAGCTGTATATAATGTGCCGAGTTACTTTGGTTCAGCCTTACTGACGCTGTACCTGACTTGAAAACAGAGTTGGATGGGTAACTGTCATAGAACACAGACTTCGATCAGGATGGCAAATTTTCTTCCCCAGAGGCCAGTCACCGATGCATATTTTGGGACAATATGGGAAAGATAATGCAGCAGCCATCTGTGACCTCTTCTTGGAGTGTATGCCGGAGTACCCTCTGGACAAACCGGATGCTGAAGGAAACACAGGTAGGTGAGATTCAACAGCTATTAAACTCAAAAGTTCCTCAAACCATCCTAACGGTGCATCACTTCTGAAGCTGAAATGATTGGTAGTAGATTCAAGTACATATGATGCAAACGTTACATTGAAGTTTAAAAGAACTAAAGATTCTGCTGTGGACTGAGTGCAACACAAGACCTACCACTCTGTTAGCAGGGAAATGTCTTATTTTTTTCAGTGCTCTTGTTGGCTTACATGAAGGGAAACGCCAACTTGTGTCGTGCAATAGTGAGAGCTGGGGCTCGTCTTGGAGTGAACAATAATCAAGGAGTCAATATCTTCAACTATCAAGTTGCTACAAAACAGCTGCTCTTTAGGCTGCTGGGTAAGTACTCCTTGCTACAGTTTGAAAGTGGTTTTAGGTTATGCTCCTGAGATATCTTGGTGAAGGAGAGAACTCTGGACATCTGACTTAGATGATAGTCATTCCAGAGGGGCTGAACTTCCTTATATTCTACTGCTTTAAGTGTGGGGTAGAAATATTAATTTTTCTCATGATCAGCCGAAAAGTTGCCCAATGCAGACCTGTCAGGTTTAAATATTCCTTTTTCTGGAAGGACAGGGATGGAGAGTCCCGGCTGGTGTCATAGTCTAATGTAGCTTAAAACCTTGCTACTGCTTTTACCTCGTGCTCTTTGGTCGGTATGGATAATGTGATGTTGATGGAAGCAGCTGTATGCTGTCTACAAACAAGACTGCAGCTACAGCAATGGTAGTTACAGACTAGATACAACCTCAAACTCAGAAAAGCCCCCTTAATGTTACTGTGGACTCAAAAGGTGTCTGAGCCCATTTTGCCTTTATGTTTTTGCCTCAGATATGCTGACAAAAGAACCTCCCTGGTGTGATGGCTCCAACTGCTACGAATGCACTGCCAAATTTGGAGTCACGACAAGAAAGCATCACTGGTAATGTGACATGTCCTGCTGTGCTTACAAGGAAACGAATTCCTCTCCCAAGTGTAGCTAGGCTTCCTTCTAGAAGTTTAGGAAACCTCCATGTTAAACATAGACATGGAACCAGTAATCCAGTTGAAACATTCCACCCTGTCCTGGTGGCTAGATCAGTAACTTGAAGTCTGGCTAAAATGGTATCTTAAGCAGTTTGTGCACTTACTATTCTGATCTGTTGGAAATGAGAAATCATGAAGTCCCAGTCATGAAACAGATTTAGACGCCCACTTTCAGCGGTGAGGCTGACTTGCTATGAAACAGGCGACAGATTTGGGCAGCCACCACCGGGTGCTGTTTGTAGTGTGAAAATGACTGAAGATGCTGACGTGAACTGCCTTTTCTTAACTGCTCTGAACTTCTACAAAATATGCTGGGTTGGGGGATGTTAAGCTAAGATTTTTCTTAGTACGGGTAAGTGTTCCAGAGAACTGGCACCTGTATCAGTTGAAGTAGAACTGGGTGACTGTCTGGTGTAGGAGCGGTGTGTGTTTTTTGGCATTAGTATTTAAGTATCACACAAAGATACCAAGAGGTATGCCAGGAACATAGCATTTCAGTTGCCATTGTGCCTTGTTAGTGATGAAGAATATCAAACAGTAAAATCCAGGTGTTGGCTGTGAGTGAAATCACTTTTTCTTCCTCCCTTCTTCTGTCAACAGCCGACACTGTGGACGCCTGCTCTGCCATAAGTGCTCAACAAAGGAGATTCCTATCATAAAATTCGATCTGAACAAGCCAGTTCGAGTCTGCAACATCTGCTTTGATGTCCTGACTCTGGGAGGAGTCTCCTAGTTTGCTGTGCAAGTAAAGGGATTCCAGTCAGTGCTCCTGACAGCAGCTCTGCTTACAAGCCCTCTGGATAGGGAAGAGGAGGCCTATATGTGTCTTCTGCAATAGACTGAACTAATTAAGGACCCTGTTAAGATATATTCTGGTATACATGACTTTGTATGACTGTAAATGTATTGGGCTGTGATAGACTTCACTAGGAATTCGAGTGGATCATGGAAACCAAGTGACAAAAGAATTCAGACCCTCTTCTAGTTGCAGTGGGGTATGGAAGCTAGAATTGTTAGGCTGATGTTTGAGTCGATGTGAAACAGGATGGTCCTTGACATGGTACTTTGCACTGAGCAACTCTGTTAAGTCCTGTGGCTTTCAGGCTGCTTAGTAGAGATGGCGTTAAGTTTCAGGGTATCTTTCTTTGCTTTGTCTTAAAGATAAACGTTCCCTTTCTTTAGAGAAGACTTCTTGTGAAGCTAGGCTGAGCTGTGGCAACCACTGTTCACTTCAAGAAACTCTTCAGAGCTGGGGGCAGTTCTAAGCATAGCGCAAGAATTGTGGCCTTACAACAGAAAGCTTTACAACATCTGATGCAAAGCAGTCAGAATTGCAGATCCGCATCCTGATACCTCCTCAGTAAGTGTCTTGTTAGCTTTAGCATGTTCAAGAGAAGTGCAACATGGTTTTAGCCAGTAATTACTCTTGCTCATTCCTGCTAGAGCTGTCAAAGTCTCTGTTGCACTTTCATTTTTACGTTGCTAGTCCTTCTGATTCATGGAACTTGTGTAAATGACCCTAAGTGTGCTGGAAGGCTGAAGCGTACACGAAATGGAAAAACACTAGAACTGATTAAGGAGTCTAACTCACAATACAGCAATAACTGCTGAAGTGCATTATCAATCCCATGAGGGAGAGTAGCACTTTCCTTTGGTTAAAGACCCTGGTTAACTGCTGCAGGACAGCCGGGAACCCTGCAAGCGCAGAACGGGCTGCACCTCCAGACACGCACTGGGTCCAGTGTCAGCAGGGTTGCTGGTGAGTGGGAGCGTGTTTGGAGGCTTCCTAGTATTGCTGAGACTGGCTTTGAAGGAAGGATTCTGAGCTGGCAGTGTAGTGCCAGGCATTTGGATTTGATCCATAATGTTTTAATGTAGGCTGGCTGTGCTCTCTTAAACATGCTGAATCTGTACAAAATCCAACACCACGTTGTCCAGGTAAACAGGAAAACACTTTGCTGGTAGACAGGGCTCTGGTTTGGTGAGCAGAGGCTTCGGTCAGAAAAAAATGTGTACCGAGGCAAAACTACATGCCACGTTAATGCTGTTTTCATCCCAAGAGCTAAACTTAGTTTAGACTCAGCTTTGCATTCCTCATCTCTACTCTATGAACTGGCGAGTGTTTATTTAATGACTGTTATCTCCAGCGCACACCTTGGACGAGAGGCGACACATTGCCCTGTCTGGGATGGTGACTTGTCAGTCTTGCAGTAAGTTGAGAGGACAAACCCTGCTGCTATTGTGGGGGACCTGCCTGAGGTTTTTCTCAATCTTGTACAAGAAAAGGATGGGAGAGGGTATAATTGCTGATGTTTGCACGATGGATTTCACATCAAGTCTCACTTGATCTGCACCTTGATCTTCCAATACGCATCTGTTATAACTGGAATCTCGTTCACCCTTGTAACACTAGAGAATAATGGATGGTAACTCAAATTTGCCTCGCTGTTTAATGCCTGCTGCTGTCGTGTCCCAACAGAGTGCCCTGGGTGACACAACTGGTCACTAACACAGTTGCTAACACAAATGGTGCATCTCTGGCATAATATTTTAGGTGAATGAGGTGGAAATAATGGTGTCTAAAGCATTAACTGCAAACTACAGTTTGTTTTTTTGAGTGAAATAGATGATGGAAGCCACTGTCCTAGTGCCCTGCTTTCTGATGTTTCAGAGCATCACTGGTTGTGAGTCACTAGCAGTGAAAGATAATGATGGAGAGAGAATGCATTTGGTGAAAGAAGCCTTGACTCTAGAGTATCCCATGATAACGTGTTGGCTTCCTTCTTGGTCTGGAGCTCCAGTGCTGTGGAGTGGTGAGTATGTGCCCAGAGTACCGAGAGGTGGTGGAACTAGAGTGTTCTTCCAAGGCCACAGCTTATGGACTTGGCCTGAACTGGGAAGCTGCACAGCAGGTAATGGTTAAAGCATTTCAACATTGCTTTTCAGGGACTTCCCCAATGCAAGGGGCCGGGGAACAGGGGCGTAGTTCTAATGGCTCAGGCTTTTTAAATGATGACAAATTGGGGTCTTGTGGAAATGCGGTTTAGCTGAACGGCAAGTGTAAGGCTGGCTGGTTGTTCTCTTTAGAAGTGGAATACAAATTCTAACTGCCTGAAGCTTTGGGAAATGGTATGTGATGCTCCTACTTTGCTGTTTGCAGCCAGCACTGTACCAGCTTTCTCACTGAAGTCTGAAAGGAAAGTTAAGATGATTGATAAACCGATGCGTGTCCTGAAACGTTCATTAGATTTACAGCAACTAAGTTCAACAGATTTGATCATTTTAAAGTGCCTTTGAGATAGTTTCCTTCCAGCCAACTCTAAACAGCTTTCTGCCAGAGTTCAAAGGGAAAAGCTCACAACTCAAACCAAAACCCACGCTAGTTCTCTTCTTGTTCCTCCACTGAAAAGCCTGACCCCACCAAACCACTGCTGGGGCTCTGTCCTTTGTGCATTCTGCCTGGTGTTGGTCTGCACTCTCGGATGCTCAAGATTTCGGGGGAGCAATGACCCCCTGTGGGGTACAAATGTGAATGGAGACTCTTGGTAAAACATAGTAGTGGTCAATGCATTTCTAACTCCACATACGTCTGCTCTTCCTTTTGTAACGTTCTCCCAAAAAACCCACCCTTCACCCCTGCCGGCTTTAAGTGGTGTCTGATGACTTGAGGCACAAGCCTGTTTGATGCTTGGAAAACGGGTGAGTGGAAAACAAACTCCTGTCCCTGGGAAGTGACACTGTCAAACCAGGCTGCAGGCGCCTCAGCAGGGCTGCATGGGAAGTCGTGGTAGTTCATGCTGTAGCTGTTTGTTCCGAGACTGGATTCCTTTTTGTTGCAGTCATCCAGCGCTCTTAGACAAGCACAAAGTGCAGGCTGGCTTCAGGTTTAGTTTGTATGGCTTAAAAAGCTGTAGTCAGCATTCCACACCACAAAGCGCAGGGCCAGAATGGTGGTGGTAAATATACTAATGGAGCAGAGCAAGCTGCTGGCTAAAAGCTGACAGATGCCTTAATGATTTCTGTGCTGGAGATCACAGCTTGTACAGCTTCTCCCCTTGTGCTTATAAATTAACACATAATGATACAGGAGGCCAAGGCCGGGTGGTTTTGTAAATCCAGTGCTCAGAGGCAAGTCCTGTTGTTCCTGTAACCAGCATAGTTGGGTACTGCAGCAAACTCATCTCTAGAAAATCCAAGCTTGTATGAGTGATGAGAAGTAACTGAGTCTTCTAATGCCCTCTGTGAAATAGAAAAGGAAGTCTTAGAACAATGGCATTTTATCTGCAATGTTCGTCCGGAGTCATTGTAAAAATGTATTTTTCCAATATACATTACTCTGTGTAATGATTCGACTTGTAATAAAATGTGTAACTCGATCGTGCAGTGTGAGGTGATGTGGTGTTAAGGAGGTATCTTCTGATGCAGAGACGGGTGCTCCTCTGCAAGCTGTCCTTTACAGGGATACAACATTGACAGGCCCTGACGCTGTAATTCTTGATTCTGAAATGATTGTGGGTGTTTTAACGTTGTGGAGCTGCCGCAGCTGTTCTGGCTGGAAAGGCCTGGCATTCTGGTTACCCCGTGCGGTCTAATGGTGAGGCGAACCCCTAATCATTCTTATGAACCAGCCCTGCCTTCCTCCGGGCCAGAGCTGCTGCAGGAGTAAATCCGTTCTCGGCCCATGTACGTTTACGCGGAAGAGCTGAGCTGACTCAAAGGAGCACAGTATTAGCGCAGCGCATTGTGTGCTGGGGGGAGCTCGGCCTCCTGGCAGAGCACACACCCCTGCAGCTTCGCCACAGGAGAAGGAAAGACTTAGCGCAATAGCAACGCTGACCAAAGCATGTTGGTGAGATTGTGATGTCTTTATTAATAAACTTAGGAAGTAGAGAGGAATGGGGAGCTTCCCTAGAGCACCCCGACCCCTGGCTGTGACCATCCCTGTTCTCTTCCCATTTTCTACTGTGGGACATTCCATCTGAGCTTTGGAATTGCAGTGGAAACAGGATAATCGTGGCAAGTGCTGTGATTTGTCCCACTGTCACTGCAATGAAGGGATTGCTCTTGCTTGGAGCAATGCTGCCAGGCCTTCTCAATCTCATTAGTTATTAATTAATTACTTAGATTTGTGAGACTTCCTTTAGAGGTGGGAGTAGCCCAGAACTAATGAGTTTATAAATGCCCTGCAGCTATTTATAAACAGGTGGCAGCTGCTTTAAGGAAAAGACCCAGACACAGCTCGGTGTGGATCGGTGCCGCTGCTGGCCCCTGTGCAAGCTGATTGTCTCTCTTGGGGCTGCAGCTACGCCAGAAACCGATTCCAACAGCAGCCTTGGCAGCAACTATGTCCCTCAGCCAGGGTTTGTGGCACTGAGACCCTGCGCAGGAGCTCCTGGTCCTTTTCAGCCCCACATAGAAAGGGCAAGAACTTGCTCTGCTTGGGGCCACTTGCACGGCTGAGTCTTCCAGCTGTGATAAAACACAGATGTTAAGGGCACGCTGGGCTTTGTGAGGATCCATCCAGCCTCGAGTTAGAGCCCGGCAGACGCGAACCCAATGGGAGGACGGCAAACCAGGATGGAAAGAGGAGGCAGATTACAGCGAGATGGCCACATTGCCACATAGCTCTTGTTATCGCCTGTCTAAAACTACCACTTCCTGATCTGAGGAGTTTGAAAGCAGTAAATCAGAGGCCCAGGACTGTGAGGTTAATATAAAACAGGGATCCTCAGAGGTGGCTTCCAGGATCGTCTTTGCACGGTATCTCATGCAAACACTACATGAGGAAATGGCTGCGACCTTTGACTTCTGTGCTGCAAGGATTTGTTAAGCGAAGCTTGCATGTAACTGAACTGCACAGGTTCCTAGATAATCTGTAGGAGAAATCTAGGCTTCTCCCTGATACCTTTAGACTCTCGGGAGTGACTCAGGTGACTGGGAAGGAGCATTAGCGCTACGATGCAGCAGGCAGGGTTTGAGCAGCTGGTGGACTGCACAGAAAGTGCGTCCAGTGCTTGTGCTGCCTGAAACCACAACACATCACACTCGCTGCCATGTGCACAGGCACTTGATTTCCTGACTGCACAAAAAATGAAGTTTTAACTATAATTCATGTTGTGCATCTCTGTTACCAGATGTAAAAATACCACAGGAATAAAGTACTAAGAAAGTAAAAAACCCCACTACTGATGTTTTAGCTGCTAACTTGGCTGAAGTATTTCCTCCTTCTCTCATCTCCATCTCCAGTGTGACAAATAACACAAGATTGTCACGGCTCCCTTTGCCTAGTGGGAAGGGAGCAGAGTCAGAGCTGCTCACCCCAAGTGCCACGTTTCCCTGGGGGGCTCTGCGCCCCTCTTGGATCCAGCCATTGGACTCACGCCTTCAGGACACACTGCTGGGCCAGCGGAGGGCAGCCCTCGTATTCCCGCAGGAGCGGGTTGTCCAGGTCGCCTCTGTCGCTGTGCTGGCCGCCGGCTGGCTGCCCCCACGGGGGCCCCGTGGTCCTCACGCACGCACAGCGACTCCCCTTCGACCCAGGCTGGAACAGCTTCCGGGGGACCCCAGTCCAGTCTCTGTTCACTCCCCCGCTGCGGATGGAAAATGGAAATAAATTACAATCCAAAATGCTTCCAGCGAGCAGGGAATTGCTAGGAAAAAGCCAGGAGCATCTGGGAGAGTTCTAGGTGCCAGCGCACTCGCTGCCACAGCCTTTGTTCCCCACAGCTTTCTGACAGCACTTCATGAGCTCCGCTTCAGAAACCTGTGCCCACAACTGGCTTTCATCAGTGCTGCAATGGCTCTTACCCTTCTGGGAGCAACCAACTTCTGCTTCCCGCATTTCTATTCCTGGAAAAGCAATCGGAGCTGTACGTAGCACAGCGTGTTTGATGGGAAAACGCCTTTTCTGGGGGCAGCGGATTGCTCACGGATCACCGCGTTCTGTTCTGGGATTGAATGTGGGGCTTTTGAGAACTAGGGCAAAAGAAAAGCGTCAAGTACTTCTGCAATGACTCCGTAGCGGCTCTTGATGGGCCAAATGCTCTGCTCCCAAGGGTCCTGTGATGGCAGGAAGGCAGCACTCACCTCTCTCTGGAGCACCAGAACCGGCTGCCCGTAGCAGAGCTCCATTCGGAGTTGCAGGGTGGAAACTGCTGCTTCCTCTGCTCGCTTTCTGCTTTGAGCATGAGAGCTTCCTCAATTGCAGCCTCTGCCTGCCTTAAGGCTTCTGTCGGTGCCCCATTTTCATCGTAGAATCTGCCCACCAGCTTCCCTGGGGGAGAAGATCAATTAAGACCACAATGTTTCCAGGCAAGGAAAATGAATATTCCGTTGGTTTGTTTTGTTTTTGTTTTTTTTTAATTTATTGTTTAAGGACAAAAATGGAGGATCTTGGCACGGCCCAATTTTAAAACTGACCTGAGCTTACATCCCCTTCGTGCTTGGGTCACACAGCAATTTATCCATGTTAACGAATGCACGCAGGACAAACTTAGGCTCATTACAGAACACAAAGTCAATGCCACTCCCAGCTGCAGAACACAGAAGCCTTTCCCACCCATGCACCTCGTTCCCCAGAACGGTCTCCCTGTGCTGCTGCACCTACAGTCCTCCAAGTCCTGCTGACTCCAGTGCTGGCTCCGTGCAGGGCAGGGAGCTGTAGACGACAGGTATCACAGAATGGTTTGGGTTGGAAGGGACCTCAAAGCCCATCCAGTTCCACCCCTGCCATGGGCAGGGACACCTCCCACTGGATCAGGTTGCTCCAAGTCCCATCCAACCTGGCCTGGAACACCTCCAGGGATGGAGCAGCCACCACTGCTCTGGACAACCTGGGCCAGGGCCTCCCCACCCTCAAAACAAAACATTTCTCCCCAAGATCTCATCTCAATCTCCCCTCTTTCAGCTCATAAGCCTTTCCCCCTCATTCTGTCCCTGCCCTCCCTGATCCAGAGCCCCTTCCCAGCTTTCCTGGAGCCTCTTTCAGCACTGGAAGCTGCTCTAAGGTCTCCCTGCAGCCTTCTCTTCTCCAGGCTGAACAACCCCAGCTCTCTCAGCCTGTCCTCATACAGAAGGTGCTCCAGCCTTCAGATCATCTCTGTGTCCTCCTCTGGACTCGCTCCAACAGCTCCATGTCCTTCCTGTGCTGAAGACTCCAGGAAAAACATTAAGCTTTGCCGTAGAGGAAAGCAGACCTCCAACTGGGCAGTTCTGGCCAGTCATTCACAGGTTTTGGTCCCACAGCTACCTCGAAGACTCTCACCACTTTGGAGAGGGAACCTGGACCTCCATCATGGTGCTGCAGGCCCACCCTTGCCCTCTCGCTCTCGTCTCCCCTGTGTGTGCCCACCCCGGCCGCAGCACCTACCCACGGCGTTGTAGTTGTTGCTGTAGAAGGAGAGCCAGCTCTGGACGGCCAGCAGCTCGCCAGGCGACAGCCCCGAGACGTCGTCCACCAGCCCTGTCGGGGTGAAGTCGCCGGTGGCAAAGGCCCTGGTGGCATCTCTGCCTGTGGGCAGAGGCAGGTGGTGACCCCTGCCAGCCCCACACTCCCCACGCCATTGACAGGGCCCCTCAGAGCCCCCTCCCCACGGACAGAGCCCTCTCAAAGCCCTCTCCCTGCTGTCAGGGACCCCTCCCCACGGATAGAGCCCTCTCAGAGCCCCCTCCCCTCTCTCAGAGCACACTCCTCGCTGTCAGGGCTCCCTCAGAGTCCTCTCTCCCTGCTGTCAGGGCCCTCCCAAAGCCCCCTCCCCACTGTCAGGACCCCCTCCCCACTGTCAGGACCCTCTCAGAGTCCTCTCCTGCTGTCGGGGACCCGCAGAGCCCTCTCCCCATTGTCGGGACTTCCTTAGAGCCCCCTCCGTGCTGTCAAAACCCCTTCCTCATGGTCAGAGACCCCTCCCCGCTCTCAGGTCCCCCTCAGAGCCTCCTCCTTGCTTTCAGACCCCCCTCCAAAGGCTCCTCCCCGCCCTCAGAGCCCCCTCCCCGCTACCCGCGAGGCCGCTGTAGGCCCCGCCGGGCCCGTAGTGCTTGCGACCGCGTTCCACATCGAAGACGCGTCCCAGCAGGGCGAGGTAGAGCCCGGGCTGCCCGGCCTCGCCCCGGTACCGGCCCAACTGGGCGGCGCGGAGCAGGCGGTCGCGGGGCTCGAACCCGCGGCCCAGCAGCCACGCGGCCACCAGGCCCAGGCCCAGCGCCGCCGCCGCGCCGCGCCACATCACGACGCTTTCCTCGCCGCACGGCAGCGTGGCGTCGGCTGACGGCAGTGTGGCCAGCGCGGGGGGACGGGAGCCACGCTTTACGGCGAGCGTCGCACCGCTGCCATCGCGGGGAAGGCTTTGCGGCAGAGGGTGTTGCTTGGCGGCAGTGTGGCGCGCAAGAGGGATGTGCGTGGGTTTGGCTGCCGCTTTACGGCGAGTGTCGC
Organism: Cuculus canorus; assembly: GCF_017976375.1. NCBI lineage: Eukaryota > Metazoa > Chordata > Aves > Cuculiformes > Cuculidae > Cuculus > Cuculus canorus. The sequence goes on from NC_071420.1 coordinate 5,794,126, forward strand.
AACGTCGTCCTTGCAAGGAAGGGCTTGTGGGCCCAAATTTGCGGCAGCGGATGTCGCTTGGCGGCAGTGTGGCGTGCGGCGGGTGCTGACAAGAGCCGCGGCCCGGGGAGCTGCTGAGTAAGGCAGGCGGAGCGGGAGGGAGCGGCGGCTCTGCCGGCGCCTCCGCAGCGCTCATGGGGACGGCGGCGAGCCGCAGCAGCGAGGAGGAGGAAGAGGAAGGCGCCGAGGAAGGCATGGAGGCGGCGGGCGCCGCGCCCCAGCCCGGCCCCGCCAGCCCGGCGCCGCCGCTGCCCCCGGCCGAGGCGCTGCTGGAGCAGGCCCGGCTGCGGGAGGCTGCGGGGCGGCTGCGGGAGGCGGCGCTGCCCGAGCCGCTGGTGTCGCGGCACCACAGCGCGCTGGTGCGCTGGCTGGAGGAGCGGCTGAGCCGCGGCGAGGAGGCCGTCAGCCTCGAGCAGTTCTGCGAGGTGCTCGAGAGCGTCTCCCGCCTGGCGGCCGGGGCCCGCGGGGAGAGCGAGGAGGTGAGAGGCGGCGCGGGCGCTGCCCGGGACGGGCCCGGGGGGAGCGGGATGGGGGCGGGGAGCGGGACCCCCGCGTCTCCCCCGGCCTCGGCGGGAACCGGCTGCAAGGACCCCGGTCGCCCGTTCCCAGTACGGGCCGCAGGGACCCTCACTCGCGCCTTCCTGGTACCAGCCGCGGTGACACCGGTCACCCCTTCCCGGCACTGACCACAGGGAGTCCCCCCAGTCGCCCCTTCCTGGCACCCAGCGTGCAAGGACCCCCAGGTGCCCCTTCACACCACCGACCTCTGGGACCCCCAGTCTCCGCAGTGCACAGGGCTTGGAGACCCTGGGTCACCTCTTCATGGCACCGACCACTAGGACCCCCAGTCTCCCCGGTACGCAGGGCGACCCCAGGTCGCCCCTTTGTGTCACCGACCACTAGGAGCCCGGTCATCTGTTTCCAGTACCAGCCACAGGGACCCTGGTCGCCCCTTTCCTGTACCGACCTTGAGGACCCCCAGTCACCCCTTCCTTGTGCTGACTGCTCTGATGCCGGTCACCTCTTGCTGGGACTGACCGCAGGGACCCTGATCTCCTGACACCGACTGCAGGGCCCTGGGTCACCCCTTTCCTGGCACCAACCACGGGGAACCCTGGTCACACCATCCTGGTGCCAACTGTGATGACACTGGTCATCTCTACCCAGGACTGACTGTGGAGACCCCCCAGCTGCCCCTTCGTGGCACAGACCATGGGGGCCCCTGGTCGCCTGTTCCCAGTACTAGCCAGAGGGACTTTGGTTGCCCCTTCCCAGTACCGACCATGGGGACCCAAGTCACCCCTTCCTGGTACTCACTGCTGTGACACTGGTTGCTCCTTCCCTGACACCGACCACAGGGAGCCCTGGTCACCCCTTCCTCGCATTGACCACGCAGACCCCTGTTGCTCCTTCTCGGTAGCCAGGGCATGGCTAGACCCAGGGGCTCTGCAGCGAAGTAATAAAAGCAGCTGCCACTGCTGTCAGGCAGTCAGCTTATCATTATCGCCTTTTTAACTTATCTCTCTTTTCAGTCATCGAGCTGAGCAGCCACTTGTGAATAAAGTGGTTCTTTTCAGCAATATTTGTCCCGGTGCTGCTGTTAGCGCCGTTGATGGTAGCACAGGTAGGAAACACTGTACTAGATTCCTCTGAGATACTTCTTAATGGTGTCAGCAGGTCTGAGTTACTGGACTTAATTTTGTTGTTTGCTTTTCAAGATCAGCAGCAAAGTTGTCAAATACCCCTCTGGCACCCCAACAGTAAAATTGCAAAGTATGGCTTTGGGAGGACTTATAGGGAAGCAGTGTAACAGAGTTCCCCCTGCAGAGACAGAAGGTCTGCGGCGGAGGTTTTAGTGGTGGAAGAGAGTAGAGTTTCCTTTCTGCTGTGGGAGGGGACACGAGGTACATTTAATCTTGACCTTTACTCTCTAGCCAGCCTTTAAAATGCAGTGGAACACCCCGTTGGGAGTTTCACACCCCGTTGTGTCTGAATTTCTTACTGCATGCGATTCCTGAGTCTCACTAGTACCTTCCTTCCCTCTTTCATTATTCCCAAGCCGTAGATTAACTTGGTAAACTGTTAAATCACACAGATACACCTCAAAGTCAGTGCTGATGTATTAACAAGGCTACTGGAAACTGGGAAGAGAGTAATTTTGTTGTACAAGATTATACCAGGCTGTTTTAAGTAGCTTGCTAAAACTCTGCTTCCGTTCCCCATTCCTCTATGAGAGCCCATGAAGAACACTTGTCCATGTGTAAGGACAGTAAGAGTGGAGTCGGTACATCAGGGTTCCTTCTGTCAGAGCAGATAGCCGAGTGCTGTGGGCTGCAGGAATCTGGTGAGGATTATCTGTGTTGCACTGTGCGTCCTCCTTTACACGATGAGTAGAGTTTGGCTTTTTTTGATTGTTTTTTTTTTTCCCCTGCTGTTGAGAGCAGGGAAGAACCTTGTCAAAGGTTTGTCATGGTGGGAGGTGCAGTCACACCTACTCGGTCCTGCAGAGCTGGGATGTCAGGAGTTGTGTGGAAACCTTGATGCCGTTGTTTCTGTCACTGGCATTAGCCCGTGGGCCGTGGTATTTTAGATTTCTAGGATGTGTTCTACACTGATGAGCGGATTGTTTGTGGGTGGCAGGTCAATAGGTTTCACTTTTTAACGTTGACAGAATCCTGTCTGACACAGACTAAGTTTTAATCCGCCCATTAAGCTTTTCTGCTCTCGGTGCAGGGCTTGTGAACCACATCCTTTGAGTGCTTTACAGGCAAACTGAACCTTTGTCTAAACAGAAAATCTGTTTTCTAGATAAGCTGAATTTCTGAATCCTTTTTATCCATTAGTGCTTTAGCAGCTGCAGTGTACTCAGCTGGAACCGTGAATGGTTCAGCTCTCCTGAGAGCGAAGGATGAAACACACAGTTTTCGCAAGTCACACTTCAGATATTCTGCCATTGCCCAAGTCCCAGGCTGTCTGTGAGACGAGGGGGGGATTTTCCGATGTGCCGTGTTTCCTAGTGATCCCCTTAGTCATCATTTTCCAGGAAACATATTTCCCTTGTGTTTCTGCATGTTTGGCATTGAACTGGGTGGAGAGTGTGTGGACTCGGTGCGTTTATTAAGGAGCAGAATGTGGCCGGGCTGCGATAAAGCTGTTGCTGTATTTGTGCTCTGTCCCCATGGTGAGCACAGCTCAAAAGCTCTGAGGACAGGTTTTAATACTGATTTTTTTTTTGTCTTTTTTTTGCTTATACCTTCCTTGCACGAGGCAGCTTGTCTGAGCAGTGGAAATTGTGTATGGGCATACTGAACATTCGAAAAATAGAGTTCCAGGGTTGGTGCAATCTCCTGAGATCATAGTTGTAATGATAAAAATGGTTTGGTGCAAAACTGTCCATGGACTTGGTTTGACAACTGGTTATGCTTGTTAACATTAATTCTGTCAGTATTTTTGTCCTCAAGCAAAGGTGTTTGCTTTTTTGCTTCTGTGTCTTCCCCGATGCCCAGCACCGGCTGTCCCTGCTGGCTGTGGTAGCTCCTGGGTACCCAGCGTGGCTCTGCTTTGCTACGCAGAACCATTTCTTCAAGGGTGATCGTGATCGCCATGGGCTCAGCCATATGTTTAACCAGAGTTTATCAACTTGAGATGCTGTCAGACCCTTAGTCAGCTAAAATACGGCATTCGGCTCTGATTGTATTCTGAGGACTCTGTTCTCATTTAAGTGGTGTAATTATATCATGGTTAATTGGCAGGTTATTTTGATCTAATCAGTTTGGATTATCTCTCTCTAGGACAGTAGATAGGTGTATTACGTTTGATAACCGGGGAGCGGACCCAGAGGTACAAGCACAAGGTTCCTCGCAACAGCGGTGGCTCAGACTTGGACGGACACCCATGAGGCGATGCCTTCCTGTGGGCCAGGTTTACATGGCTGGGCAGCCCAACTTGAAATACCGCCTTCAGGGCTGGGGAGTGAAGAGTCTCTTGTAAAGAAATCTCTTCTGCAAGCGCATTCCTAGTTTCTATGAATAAAAAAGGATGTTCCTGGAATTTTACATTTCTGTTTGGTGGATGTTCATTTTCTTTTAGGAGCAATTAAACAAAGTTTGGCTTAGAATTGAATAAGTTTGTGAATACGTTGGTACTTTTTTTTGGTTTTAATAGTGTGTCCCTGGCCTGTGAGTTCTCTGAAGCGTCTAGTTTAAAAGTTTACATTTATGAGCTTGGTTCCGTATTGTAGGTAGAGCTGAATAACAACGTTTTGTACCTTGTGTCAAGATGAAGATGACATGTGTAACTGTGTAAATGACTATACATGAGCAGAAGACTTTTTAGCGTAAAAAATTATATTAAGGTCCAAGTTAGTAGAGTTGGCAATGGTTCTCTTCCTGAGAAAAAGTGTTGCAGGCTTCTAACTGTTTTCATTGATTTCCGCAAATACTTTGACAAGCAGGAGGATGGAATATGGAAGGAAATACACTTTAAAAAATATCTGGTGCTAAGAACACTTTCTTGAGTAGCAAAGACAGTTAAAACCTGAGACAGTTTGAGCGGCTGCAGGGAGAGATGGACGCAGCAGGAATGAGTCATGGGTGGCTTTTAGAACTAATTCACTCTTCCATTAAAGAGATCTGTGGTGTTTTGTGAGTGCCTTTGTCATAGTCGCAGGTGTTGGCAGCTGGATGCTGTTCACTCCTGTAGGGAATGGGCTGCCGCACTCAGGCAGAACGGCCACTGACTTTTACAGGAGTGTGATACAAATGCCTTAAAACTTGCTCAAGGCAGGAGGCTTCAGGCTGTTGTCATGAGTTCAATACTTCGGAAAATGGATTCTTTTGATTTTTACTCTGTGGTGTTACAATGCTTGCTTCTATGGTTTCTATGAAACGCCTTCAAGTTCTGTTTGAAGTAAATACCCTGAAATAAATTTTCCTGGTTTGTTCCTCTCCAGGCCTTTGCGCAATTCGATGCTGAAGGAGATGGCACTGTAGATGTGGAGAACATGCTGGAGGCTCTCAAGAACTGTAGCGGTGCTAATCTTCAAGGGGAGCTTAGCCATGTAATCAGGCAATTGCAAGCTTGTTCGCTAGTTCCAGGTATTAAGAGGGAGTCACAAAACAAATGGTTTCCCAAGTCCTGCTTCAAAAAATTGCTTTAATAGCGATGCTTGTCCTCATCTTAACAAAACCACACTCAAAGTCATTCTTGCTCTTCTAGTATCAAACAAGTGAAGTGGCTGTGAGTATAAAATTGCCCATACATCCAGCTAACTTACTTTCATAAATAACTGGTATTTTCTTCTCCGAGGAGCTGCTTATCCTTGTTGGGTTTATCTCACAGGCAGAAAACAGTTCCGTGCCAAATTTTGTTGGGTGTTTCGCTAATGCAGTCCTGTACTTAATAACTGGAGGAATAAATCCTCTGCTGGGTCTGTGTCAGAGGATGAGTCATATACTTCATTATATAGGTTTTTAGCATTTGGACTCCTGCTAAAACATAAATCACATTTTATAACATATAGTTTGGGAAGCGTTGGTTTACAGAATTTGATTTCTGGGATCAGTATCAGTTACTGGCTTGCTTTCCCAGCTTTTAATGGTAAGTGGCTAAAGGGGATTTGCCTTAGTGGATCAGAGAGGAAGTGTTAGGATCATTAAGTCAGAGGAGAGTTCTTCTGGGGTAGCATTGAAACACACTGTGATTCAGAATGCTGCAGCTCAGGGGCTGACATTGCTTACAAAGCTGGTGGAAAGCATTAAGCACCTCTCTGGGAATAATCCACGATGCCAAAGGGAGACGCTTAGCGTAGCTCTGGGTGAGTGGTGTGAGTACAGCAGCTCGTTAGCCAAGCAGCACCTGTTTCACCAAGCTATCGGATGCAAGAGTTTGGAACTTTTGGTACAGCCATAAAAGCGTAAGAACCAAGGCTTTTTATAATTATTTGAACACCTTTGGGCATTCCAAATAACTGGCAAAAATATTTGTCTGCGCCATTCAGAGTCGTGCTGTAAAGGTTGCAAACTTGAGCTACTTCTGGTGGTGGAATGCAGTTCCAGTATTGGCTCTTGTGTTTAACTTGGATTTACCCAGGAGTAGGATGTAGAGGGGGGGAGATGAGAACTTAGTCAAGTCAGATGTTGCAACAAAGATGGAAATAATGTCTCTTTCTAGGTTTTATTGATATATTTTCTGAATCAAAAGAGCGTCTCAGTCTTCATGCTTCAATGATACTGAGGTTCTTACATCGGAATCGGATTTCCAGTACTGCCATCCCTTACCCGGTGCTGGAGTACTTCAACAATATCTGTACTATGCGCTCTTCTGTACTGAAGGATTCTTTAGATCGGCTTCTCCTAAAAGAAAGAGGTATGGAATATCTTTCTGTTCTTTTTCTCAGGTTGATAATAACTATAGCTTGAAGATAACATAACATAAAAAACTTTCTTTGCTGTTTAATCTTTAACAGACGTGGCTTTTTATCAGTTGATCTGCATGTTTCTGTGGGTTTTTTTGAGTTTTTTTGAGACATAATTTGCTTTCTTGACTGCCCAGCGACCCGAGTAACGGACTTGGATGTTTTTCATCTTTCTCCTGAACTGTTTCAGAATGATGATTACTGATCTGTGATATTCTCTATTCAGACAAATGCCTCTACTAGTTACTGGAGACTTAAGTTTTAGAAGGTGAATGTTTTCTGAAGTTGACTGCTCAGTATTAAAATCATTTATTGCAGTGGGATGGAGGTAGTGAATCTTCTGTTGTATTTCAGATGGGACTGTACTGGTTGTATCCCTAGAGGGAAAGCTCCTTTTCTTCATAGCATGACTTGATATTTTCACATCTCTGCACCTCTACTGAAACAGATTGAGTTACTTGGGGAAACAGTCTACTTTGTCCCTGCCCTAGAATAGCTGAATGGAGGTTTTCTCCATTGTGTTTTACTTTTTTCTCTCATCTGTTTGTATTTTGGCATAATAATAATAAAGCGCTGATGAGACCAGTGATGAAAGGAGGAGGTAAAGGCTATTGAACTCCTGGCAAAGCAGATGTTTTCATGCTGCAAATGGAAGATTGATATTGTTGTGATTTCATCTGAAATGAACCTTTGAAATCTTCTTGTTTCTGTCAGGAACACTTCTTTGAGAGCTGTCTTCTGTGCCAGCAAGTTATTTTATATGAGATAGTTATTATAAAAGTATAAGAGTTCTCAAAAGAAGAACACTATGAATGATTTCCTTTCTTTGCAGAGTACCCCACTGATTTGAATGGCAATCAGGAGTCAGACAAACTGAAGTCTGTCACAAAGTGCTATACGCACATAGAAACCTCATCCAACTCTGCTGATATTGACAAGATGACAAATGGAGAAACAACGTCCTTCTGGCAGTCGGATGGGAGCGCTCGCTCACACTGGATACGGTGAGTTTTGGGGTTGTTGGTCCTTAGGTTTTACAGCCAGTGGAGTGTAATGGAAAAAAATTGGTGGAATTGATGAGTGGCAAATGAGTATAATTGAAAGCAGAAGCCATTAGTCTCTGTGTGAATTTTAAAGGCCTAATCACCAAGAAAAAGTATTCACCTGTGAAATGCATGATTACGCACCCTAGCTTTGTAACTAAGCTTTCCAGACTGTGTTACAGACACAGTGGTTGGTCCTTGGACAGAAGCACTTTGCCACTGTCTAGAAAGTTGCTGCTCCACGAAGCAGCCATGTTCTTGGTGGTTTCAATAGTAGATCTGAGAATGTACACTTGTAAAAAACCCTCATTTCTATCATTATTTACACTACATTTTTATTGCTGAGGAGTGAATTCTCAGTTGAAAAGCTGAACAACAGGAAATTCTACAGTCTCATTACCCGAAGTGACTGTCAATTACAGGTTTTCTAACTTGTCTGCCATGACATGAGGTTGGTAATCCCTGTGAATTCCCAGTGGATTGATTTGGGTTTGTAGAAGTGGAAACAGAGTGAAGCTTAGCTACACATGAAGTGCTTGACTTCTCTTCTCTTTGCAAGAACTATTTTACCGTTGTTTTGCAGTTTAAAGATGAAACCAGATGTGGTTTTGAGACATTTGTCCATCGCGGTGGCAGCTAACGACCAGAGTTACATGCCACAGCAAGTTACGGTGGCAGTGGGAAGGAATGCCAGCAGTCTTCAGGAGGTCCGAGATGTTCACATTCCAAGCAATATCACTGGATACGTAACACTGTTGGAAAACGCTAACATTAGTCAGATGTGTGAGTCAATAAAGATACCATTGGCATATTGTTTTGTTGCTTTTGAAGGTAAAAGGTTGGGTAGATCGTGGAATGATATGTTGAAATGTCAGTCATTAGAGCAGAAACTTTTGGTCTTGTCCTCGTGTCAGAGAAATTGTTTCAGTTGTAATTGAATTTCTAGCCTGTGAGAGTCTTCTGAGTCTTTCTCCTGGCGTCTGTCTAACTTGGGCCACACTCTGAAGAGCTGGAATGGCTAAAGATGCAGCTTAGCTTCTCAGTTTGAAGGCACTGGGCGATTTTAAAATATCTTTGCTTGCAGAATGACAGCATATGTTGAATAATGGTATCTAGCAAAAAATCTGCTTCTAGGCAACTGGTTTGTTTTTTTGGTAGCAAAAGTTTGAAGCTGGTCAAATGATTTCTGTAAAGCAGGTTGCGTGCTAAGGATTTTTAAGCAGTGTTATTTTTAAGTCTGGTATGTCTGTGGGTGCTGCGTTGGAATCAATCAGAAGAAAGCTGCTCCTTCCTAAGATGGGTTCTGCAGCCTCGGGAATTCCATCCCTTCAGTTCAAGTAGGCGCTTTTCACGAAGCTGAACTTTCTCTGCCACAGAGCAGGGCAGCAAGGGTGTTGTTCCTCATGAGTAACTGGGACAATGTCATCTGGGCAAAATGATCGGGAACTTAGGTGGAAAAGTTTTATGTAACTTAAACTTTGCTTTCAGGCTTTATTCTCTTTCCCCTAGTCTTCTCCGCTGCCACGCACAAGACATTTCTGATGTATGTAGGTAAAATATACTGGTGACATAATGTATGATCTGTTTTCCACTCTGAGGGAAACTCTTTTCCTAGTTTTTAGCCATGCAGTAGGCAATGGATCAAATGGATCAATTGGATCAAAGGCTAAATTTTCCAATCTGTAGGGTGAACGCCTGTGTAGTTGTCTGTATGTGGGTGTACGGTTACCTTTCTGCTGCTGTTTTTCTACAAGGTTTTACAGTAATGATTGCTTTGAGTCTCTGGATTCTTCCAGATCTGATCCAGTGGAAGAAATGGGGAAAAAAAACCCCTGTTTTGTGTTCTGACAGATGTACAGATAAACATCAAGCGTTGCCTTAGTGATGGCTGCGACACGAGAATCCATGGGCTCAGGGCTGTCGGTTATCAGAGAGTAAAGAAAGTGGGCGTCTCTGTGTGTGATGCCTCGGCGATCTGGTACTGGTCTCTGCTGACCTCTCTGGTGACGGCTTCCATGGAGACAAACCCAGCGTTCGTCCACACTATTTTACAGAACACTCAGTAAGTACCAAAATTCCATGGGGTGAGAGGTTCTTTTTAATTAATTTTTTTAAATGCTTCCAGCTTTAGTAAACTAACCTACCTTGTGTAACTGGTTTCCACTCCCTCCATTAAGGTGTTCAAACATCTCTTCAGCTGTCACATTGTTTAAATTGTGATATTTCTCTTTTATCCATTTCCACCTTCTGGTACAAGTATAATTCTCCTGGTTGTTGTATCTAATCTAGTGTTTAAGCCATGACTGAATGGCCACTGAAAAATATGCTTTTTACCTATCCTTTGACTTGTAATCATTCTGAGAAGCCTAAAATTAATTATTTTTCTGTGTTAATTTTCTTGTTTCTAAGGATTGGGCACCTTCCATTTATGAGTCAAGCTTAATATAGTTTAGTTTTCAAGCTTAGTTTTCAGCAAACGTTTGTTTGCGTGATGCCTTCTCATGCAGAACAGGGGGATATGGTTGGGTGTATGCGGTATCTCTGGGCAGATGTTGGCTCGTGGGGCCTGGCCATTTTCTGTGTAACGTTTCCTTGTTTGACTGCCAAACACTGCTGCTCGATGACTTGAAGGATTGGAATCCTAATAAAATCGCTACACACCCACATCAACTTTTATAGCGCCTGGTTAGCGTGATGCCACTCCACTTAAAAGCCCTGCTGTCATTAGGTTAATGAGTACTGTAGGCTAAAGTCCATTAAGCCTATCCTTAATTTGTCTCATCTATGAAACCTCTGTAAGGGTCAGATGAATTTGTCCCTGATTATGTCTGAGGAAGGTTCTTAATTCCAAACTTGACTGAAATTACACATTCAGGAATTGAAGATTCTATGTTTGGAATTATAAAGCGAACGCCTACACTTCAGCATTGGACAGAATGATTTCGAAACCACTTCAGGATTCCTATTTTCAGGGGTTATTGCATTATCCTAGGAAGTCAAACAAAAATTCTGGTATAAGCTAACATGTTTTTGTCTTGGTTTCTGTAATCATTCTGAAAGAGCTTAAAAGCAATTTTCCCCTCATTAATAGAACTAATTTCTAGAGCCATTTAAAATGAAGCAGGGGTACTAATCTATTCCTAAATGCTGTTCCAGATCTAATTCAGCTCCCCTGGATTTATTTGTCTCATTAAATCTGAGATTATGAGACTGAGATGCAAGATCACTTGGCGGTCAGCGAACTTTCTCCACCTAGATTACACTCATTTTTTTACCTTGTGAACAGATTCTCTGTGTATATAGCTTTTCTGCCTTCAGAATCTGTTTATAGAGACCTGCTCATAAAGCATGAAGATTCAGATGTCTGATTCATTTTAGAAGGGCGTTTTCTCGGAGTCTATCTGGTTTTCTGATGTTATTTTCTGTCTTTTTTACTAGGAAAGCACTGCAGCACATGCCGCCTCTATCCCTGACACCGGGCTCCACAGATTTTTCAAGCTTCTTATCTCCAAATGTTTTGGAAGAAGTCGATAGCTTCCTTATAAGAATAACAAGGTGAGATTGGGGTGATTGTAGTGCAGAATGGTTAAGAAGAATTTGTGTTGCAAACATATCTCATTTTTACTCACCTGCTCCTTGGTATCTTGACAAATTCAAAGATGTTAAGAAACCGGCACCTTGGTTTTTTTCCATGTGAGCATTATTTGTCTTTATTTAAACACAAAGTGACATGAGTTTTCTTTTCATACTGTTGTTTTTCCCCTCCCCAGCTGTTGTACGACTCCAGAGGTTGAACTTACGCTCTTGGCCTTTGCCTTAGCCAGAGGGAGTGTTGCCAAAGTGATAAGTTCCCTTTGTACGATCAGTGATCATCTGGACACTCCGTACGAGGCCTCGTCCCTTATCACGTCTATGGCAACAGTCAGACAGAACCTGCTGTATAAATACGGTAAATGGATAATTGTTGGATCTTTTACTGTACACACTTAAGACAATGCACATCTTTGAGATGTTCTGCATGTTCTGCATGGTGGAGTTTGAAGTGATGCAAAGCTTGAAAATAACAAGTGTTACCAAGAAGGTAGCCTGTGAAGCTAAACTGCCCTAAAAGCTGGCATTAGATCGGCTTTCTGTGATCTAAGAACTGAAAGATCTTAGGTGGTATCATCTTGATGGAGAAAACATGAACTTTGTAGATGGTGGACCCTGTAGAACAGTGGTGACCATGTTTATGTTGCATAAAAGGCAATAACATCAGATATTCCAATAACACACTGAACTTTTTTGTGTGTTCAGCCTTTTTTTATGTGTCAGTGGTCTCTCTCTCAAATGTGTGCGTGTGAGCGAATCTAAGATGTGTTTTAAATGTAACGTCATTAATGTCTATTTACAGTTTTTTACTTTTGCTCATAAATCCATTTGAGTATGTCATGAGTGTAGAGCTGCACATGGGCTGGTGTAAGGTGTAAGGTTTTCCTGTATATGGTTATCGTTAGTCTTTTATGAACAGTTTTTCCCCTTTGTTTGCCTTTGTTTTGTGAGGACTCTTGGCATGTGCCAAAGATTACGTTAATTATCTTAGAATGATTTTATCAGTATTTACTTCCAAAAGTTTTGAAAACTGTTTCATTTTTCCTGGAGCAGCTGCTGCTTTAACAAGACAGGAGTGGTGTTTCATGTGTTTTGAATTCCGAAGTGTGCAAACATTTGAGACAACATTTGATTGTCATGATTTTCGTTGTCCTTCTGTCCATATCTAAAATTTATCTATGTTAGATTACTCTGACACTCCAGGGTCGTCTTCCTTTTTTTTTTTTTTTTCTATTTTATGGATTTGGTAAACCTGTTAATTTTCTTTAGGAAAGCCATTGCGACTAACTTTGCAAGCATGTGATGTAAAGGGAAAAGAAGATAAATCGGGGCCCGAAAACCTCCTCGTAGAGCCGTGGACTGGGGATGGTAAGAGCCTAGATGTAAAATCCACAATATTCAATGAGGCACTAAGACTGTTAAGGAAGCTGTGGTGCTGTTGTGTGTGTATTTTCATATGTTGGGTGCTGCTTGATAGTTTAACGATGTGGAAGATCGGTTAAAAACCAACAAAATCCCCCACAAGACACTTGTAGCCCCCCCAGCCCCCGCAGTGTGCAAGTTCTGCTGTGCACTGAGGTAAATTCTCAAGAGATGATTTATTGTCAAAACAAAACAACAACAAAAAGCTTGATATTTGGGAGCAATTGTTGATACTCTACCTGGAAATCAGCAATGAGCTGTCACAAAGAAAGCAATACTAGAGCACATTCTGTGGGTTGAGTCATGAGTCACTCCCTGCAGTTTCCCAAGTACTGATGTAGAGGTGGTAGGAGTCCGTGAAATTTTCACTGACTGCACATAATCATTCTGCTTTAAAGCCTGTCTTTCTTAGTGCAGTGTTTTTAGGTACTGGATGCAACCTAAAAGAAGAGATTTGTGTTTCCTGACCTCTATTTTAAGTGAAATATAGCCTAATCTTTCTAAAGAAAATAGTGTCTGGTCTTGGGCAGTGGTAAATGAGAGCTGTTGTGATAGGAAGTCAGGCATGTTCTAAATGTTTGTTTTAGCCCTTTGTTTGCTCGTGTATAGTGTTTGATTTCATTCTTTAGTTCTTTTGTGAACTACGTTCTGTTGTTTTAGGGATCACAGTTTGTGAAACAGTGAATTGTATCAGTGAACAAGCCACAAGCCAAAGTAATGTTTGGAAGTTGCTAATAATCTGTAATGGGGAAACGCTCTTGAAATGGCTGTGGATGCTGCATCCCCAAGAGAGATGCTGGCTGGAGAGAGCAGTATGTGCTCTGTGGAAGGGTCTTCTAACGTGATACAGCCTTTCTACTTCTTTTTTTGTTTGCAAACATTTCTTAAGGAGCATTTCGCTAGAAAAGCATCATGGTTTTGTTCAGTTCTCTTTAGTTCACAGTCTGAGTGTTCTCTTTCAGACAGCGCGTGCTAACTGTCCTTCCAACCTCATTCCATTCCCACTGCTGCTTTAGGTTTTCTTACGGAAACTGGGAAGACCAGAGCAAGTATCATTCTTTCTACTGGAATGGAATCTTCATTTCAAGTGACACAAATTAGGATAAAGGTATGTGGTTCCTCTGTGTTTTTCAAGTAGGCGGCTTGCTTTTCCCTAAGGGCAGAGTTGAGTTAGAATCTTTTCTTTGCGTAAGTTGAAATATTGTATTAGTCATGCATTAGTGTTATTTTGGAGTTTTACTTACATGTAAATCATAGAGAACTTGAGAAAACTTCATTACATGGAGGTGCAGCTAACGCTGGGATGCTGGCAGAGTGGGAAATGTAGTGAATAGTGACCATGTGCATGATCCTGGCTCAGTGACTTATAAAAGTTTTCATAACATTTCTCTAAATGTGTTTCATTTTCCTTTAGGCAGAAAGAGCAGTTCCAGAGATCAGCCTTATCAGTCCTGACTTGCTTTCCCTAACTCTTTGCTGGTGAAAGCAGCACCTTCCTTTATTGTCAGCTTTTCAATGCATTGGATTTGTTTTTCCAGGTCCGACGAGGTGCCATTGGGGCCCAATGTGGGCTGGTGTTTGCCTATAACAGCACTTCAGAAAAGTTCCACGCAGAGGAGCACTTCAAAAGATTCAAAAGCTACGACAAATGGAAGCTGCGGGAATTCAAACAGTTTATAAAAACCAGGTATAGTTAGGCTTTTCCATAGGCATGGAAAATAAATGGTATATATGATCCTTGCTGCAATGCCACTTGAACTACTGACAATTATTCCAAATGACTTAAAAATCACAATTTAATTGTTACTTGTTTGATTTTAAAAAGCCTCAAATTGATGTTTGAGGAAATTATAGCTGTTGTTTTCAGCCTCTTGATTCAAAGTATGGTTTAAAAAGGGATAACAAACTTTCTACGTAAGGTCCAGATCGCTAACAGAAACTACTAATAGGAAGATTGTATGCTAATTAGCCTTTATTAAATTACTGTCTCAGAACTGTTGCTTAAGAGTGAGGGGAGATTAGGGACCGCGACTGAAAACGTTTCCTTAGTTTTCTTACCTTGTATGTGCTGGAGTTTGGGTTATGTGGGTTCTGTTGTCTGTCTCTCATCTTTGTAGCCATAACATGCTAAAAATATTTTGGTAGCATATTGACAGCTTTGCAATTCCTTTAAATGTCGTCTTTACAAAGTTTGTTACATTTTATACACAGAAGCAGTTGTCCATTTGATGATTTGGGAGATGATGATCCTGTTGGCTGGTTTGAAGTGGAAGAAGAGTGGGATGAAGTTGATGTCAAAATCCAGCGGTGCAGGATTTCCCAGGTAAGAAACCATGAGAGTCTGTTGGCGCAGTCAAAGTGGGCAGAGGTTCATCTCTGTGCTTTGTGTAATGCCAGTTGAGAGAAACATAACTCTTGTGCAATGAGAACCCTTCTGCGTAAAGGTGAACATCAATGGGCTTCTAGTTAAACTGCTCTGTTGCACATTGATCATCTCCTTGCTTTTGAATACAGCTGGTAACTTAACCTGCAGAAATGCTGTAGCTGTGGAGCCATGCAGAATGAATAGAACCAATAATGAGTTAATGAACTTTGCAGATGCCTGTACAGGTCACAGAACCATCACTGTGACTATTTTGGAAGCGAGGAGAGTTCAAATTTAGCCTGGATCTCAGGCTCGATATTTTAAACTTCTGAGGGAGATGGACAGGAATAGAGGCTTGTCTCCACCACCACCTGCAGTCACTTTATGTATATATTCTTGTGTCTTTCATAAGCCGAATTTGTACTAACTTTTAAACCCAAAACTTGTGCTGTTTATATCCTTCTAGTACCTGATGATAAAATTCTTGTGCACAAGACAAGACACAGCAGAACGGCTTGGAGTTCAAGGCCTGAGTGTTCTTGGCTATCTTCGGCCAATGCGAGATGAGCCCAATAGGAGCATGAGCTGTTTGCAGTGCAGGAATACTGATGATGATACTGTTTGTGGCACAACTCTTCTCCTGAAGACACTTCATTTCATCCAGCAGCTGGCACAGGACCTGGTATCTTTACTTCTTAGTTCTTTTTATGTATGTATTTACTCTGTCAAAAGCAATGTGCCTATGGTAAGGGTAATCACGAATGGATAAAGCAAAGACTTGTGACTAGGTATTAGCACCTGTTAAATCCATGTTGTGGAGAGAAATATGGTTTCAGAATGCTATTTTTCAGTGTATACGTACTGAAGTTGAATAGGAATATGCCTGTTTTGGGTCCAGAAGAGAGTTAAGAACCGTTTTTCAGCATTATTACAATGCTAGGTGAAGTAGATGCAAGAGAAAGATGCTCTGCACAGGGAGAAGTGCTTAGAGAGAGAGCTGGAAGAGGTGCACAGATAAAAACATGTCCTCTTTTTTATATTTGTGCAGTATTTCCCTCTATGAAGGGGAAGATTTCAGCATGAGCTGCAATATCCATGGGATTCATGTTAGCTGCAAATTTACAGGAAACTGGTTCTTCAAGCCCAGGGATTTGCTTTTATAAATATGTTCTGTTTAGAGTTAATTTTCCAATCCTAGCTTTTCTTTGCCTTTTTAAGGTTCAGCAGAAGGAGAGCGGATTGAAATATAAGTCGTTTTTAGATTTCACGGGCCTTGATTTGCAGCTGTTCTGGAATTTTTACAATAAACTTCACCAAAAGTAAGTCACTTCTTCACTGTGTGGTGAAGCGCTGATCTATGTGTATGTATAAATATGCTTAGTTTAGGTGGAGCAACTTCTTCCTGAACTACTTCATTTACATAAATAATATATTCCTGCTGCTGCCATATGGATTTTTAACTGTAATGTTATATAGGAGCTTGAAATGTAGATTAATCTAGCCAGTAGCTATACTTCTTTTGACTATCTGCTCACTACTTGGTATTTTTTTATCCATCTGAGACAGAGACTTTCACAGCATTAGCTATTTGGGGCAAAAGAGCTTCTTTTCTAGTGTTTGCTTCTGTTTTATCCTTTCTTACAGCCCAAGGGAAGAATGTATCTATGCTCAAACACTGCTGTTGCAGCTTCTCCAGAGCTGCTTCTCTGTACTTGCTGGAGACAATAAAACTGCTAAACCTCAAGAAATTTCTCAGAGCAAAACATATAAACACACAGAAGCTGCGGAAGAGCTTTATAGACATCTGTGTGAAGGTAATTGGTATTGAGTATATTGACTGTTTTGCCCATTTTGGCTTACAAGCGTGTAACAGTAGTGACAACTTGGGAAAAGGTATTTATTCCTAGAGGCCAGGTCAGCTCCTGTTCCTTTGTTTCTTCTTCAAGTTAAAGTGTGTTAATTAGTCTGTCACAGAGAAACTTTCCCTGACCCTATAATAGGGGTTTCTAACTTTCTGATGTGTGCTCTGGAAACAGCAACGTGTCACCTGCCTGAACCAGCAGGGGACGTGATCCATTCCTGTAACATTCCAGTTACAGGAAATCATTTTGTTTCTGATATTTCCTATAAACAGGAGCCTGTCAGGTTTACAGAAACACAGGGAAGATTCTGGAGCCAGTGAACGGGATGGGAATTACACATTAGATTTCAACAGATGTAGGATAGCATCCTCTTTATTCAAGTTTAATTATTTTGCTGATTACCTAACAGTCTCCTTAAAAGCACGGTAGAGATAAACCAGTTTATATTTATTATTAGCTTTGATAGCTGTCAAGTGTTAATGTTCCTAGAATTAATTTACTCAATGAATAAATATAGCTTTAGAAAATAGAAATCAAAGTTTCCCACATTTTCTGTGTATATATAGGGAATTGCTGTGTAACACAATTAATTCAATTATACCTCTAACATATTAGATGGAGTATTAATTTCAACTTGTAATTTTGTTTCCTTTTTGTGTGAGCAGTAGTGGATATGGGGGACAGTAACTTCATGCCAATGAAAATGCTAAAAGAGGAAGTTAAGAACACCTTACTCAGTGGAGCAGCAATCTTTTTCCCAGATAGACAGACCAGGCGACAGCAGCTCTTCACCATGATGGTAAACCATTACATGAGAAATTGATTGTTTAGTACTTGCTTTCTTTATGCAGAAAAGAGCACTAATCTGAGTTCTTGTCAAATATTGTCTGCTTTGTCCCAATTAAGTAATGTTTTTCTTTGCCTCTTTTTACCCTTCCCCTTCTCTCTCTCTGCAGCTTAAATCAAAGAACGAGGAGCTCACCCTGCCTTTCTTACCAAAAATGAATAGTAGAACGCAGAAATTAGAATTCTTTCTCACTGAGGAGGGAAACAGAACATGTCATAAAAATAAATCTTTTTCCTTTTCTAGAAAAACATCACAGAGCAAGAACATAAGCAATCTGTACATCTTGCCTTCAGGTCCTTGTGTACCTACTTCAGGTAAGGGGTCTTGAAACTGAACACAGTTGTTTGATGCTCACATCTGTTAAGTTCATGAGTAATTCTCTTTAGCAGTGTTATTCCTCTGGAGAATAATTCTCCAAAATAATCAACTATCCTTGCTGTAGAAGAGAAGAGACTACTATTTAACGTATTTGTTAACTGAACAGCTATATAAAACATTGTCCAAGGGTGACAGTTGGTGCTAAAGCCATAGTATCTTGGTCATGGGCTTCTCCTGTGCCGTCTTCCCATTCATTAAGTGATTGCTTGTCCATGGTGGTGGCTGGTATTGATTTATTCATTTTGGAGTCATCAGAACCCAAACGCTTTTGATTTTCATAGTAATGGTGCAGTGGGATCTCCACAGGTTTGTCACAAGGAGAACTCCGTTTGTATTTTGGAACTTTGCTGCTTGTCACTGGTTAGTGAGAAGATCTTTGTTTTGTAGTGATCAGGATCCAGGTGGGCTCTTATTGTTACCAGAGAAAGGAATTTCTGCAAATTTTGACATAAGTGAAGCGCTGTCAGTCATGGATACCCTGCTGCTGGTAGCAGCAAGAGAGGTAACTGTCTCTGCGCTGTTGCTTCTCCTACATCTTAGCCGTGTTTTTGTATGCATTCAAACACAAGCTGCATGCCTGAAATGTGTGCTGAAGAACAAACTTTCCTCTCCTTCTTGATTAAACTATTCATGGCTATTCATAGAACCACAGAATCGTTTGGTTGGAGAAGACCGTTGACATCATCAAATCCAACCATACCTGTCCACTGCTAAACCAGATCCATATTCAATTCTGTAGGATTTGGTTTTTCAGCCAATTGAAATGTTTTCCTTTAAGCATTAATATTTCATAATAGTGGAGTGAGTAAAGTGTAAGAGAAGGAATATTTCTATAGCATTGAAAATACTTTACAGCACCGTGTCAACACAGGGAAACAGAAGCGATCGTCCCGTATTGAGAGGTGTGAACTGGTCATGCCCCTAAGGGAGAGGTAAATGGAGGAGCATCCTTCACTTGTGCAATAAAAATGTGCTGGGAACATCAAGTTACTCATCTGTAGCCATTCCTACTTAAAACTGTGATTTATGACAACAAAATACATAAATTTCTTTATAGTGTTAGAGGCTGCATGTCAGCTGCATTTAATTTTTCTTGTGGAGTGAGCGGGAGGATAATGTCCATCAGTTTACTTAGTAAAACACTGTGTGTCATTTTGCAGCAAAGAGGATATCCTTTTGTTACTTTATTTTTCAGTGTGAAATGATGATGCTGGATGTTGCACAGCAAGAGAGTGGCACGGTCTTGTCTTCCTTATTCTGGTCTGTTCAGGGTAGCCTCCTTTCGTGGTGCTACCTGCAGCTTAAGGGTGGCGATAAAGCAGCCAAGGATCTTGCAGTAGAAATACTTAAAAACTGTAAGTACTGGGGTTGAATACAGAATTAAATGTGGTGTCATACAGGGCTTTCAAATGTGATCTGGCAGACAGCAGTGTGATAAGGGTTCACCTGGGGTTGCCCGAGGCATGCTCATAACTGTCACAGCATTTCTGATCTCTCTAGGAAGGAATTTGAAGGCATATTGAGTGAATTAGAATTTTAGCCATACTGATAATTTTATGTTGGAAGAATCAGAAAAATTTTCAGTAAGCTTTGGGGGTTAGATACTAGGGGGGAAAAAAAATCCCCAAACCATTACAGACTTTAGTTTGAACATTTTGGTTTCTTTAGATGGTCCCTATTTTGATAAGATCTTCTGCAGTGATCTGTATGTTCTAGCTGTTGGTAATAGCAAGAAGAAGGGAGCTCACTGAAGATGCTGGGCGCTTCTAAGTGATGGTTTGCTACAGTGTTCTGGGCTTTTTGTTTCTTTTTTTTTAATGCATCTTAGTAGTGCAGAGTTTATTGGGCCAACTACTTAATGGAGGTATAATTTTCTGTAAAATTACTTCATATTTATGCTATTTGCATATAAATGTTTGTTGTGTTCTTCGCTTACAATTAAGAATGGCGTAAGGCTGTAGCTACAAACAATTAGCTTTGCTTCTTTTCTAAACTGGGTTTCTTAGTTGTGTAGGAAGGCTACTGGATACACTTGAGATTGTCGCAACAATCTTGGAGTATTTGATTAAACTAGTCATCACTCATCTTTTTTTTATTTACTGTTGATAAGCATGACTTGTTTCCACAATAGAAATACCACAGAAAGCTTTTGTGAACTCTGTTTGCTCAAGTGTCTCTGCCTTGGGGCAGCAGATGCCTTTCCTGCTGTTCTCCTCCTTGTGCACATCACCATGCGCTTCAAGTGTTTTGATAAAACAGGTTGTGGTAGCAAATCCATAAAGTGGCTATTAAGAGGGTTTTTTTTTTTCTCTTTAGATGTGGGCCAGTTCCTGTCAAATATCAGAACGATTTTGCAGTCACTTTTATCTCAATATAGTGGCAAAACAATAGTAGAAAAAATAAGTAACTCTGTCTTTGCTATGGCAACTCGTCAGCTGGTAAGTGAACGTTGGGATTCTGTCCGGGTGGCCTGGCTACAGTTATGTGGATTTTCATGAGACTTGTATTTTCTCCTAGGTCATCTTTCTGCTGGACTTTTGCACTTTAGACATTCCGTACTGTACTCTGCTACAGGGATTCAGCACTTTGATAGAACCACTGAAAAGCCTTTGTACTGAGCCTCATAAGGTAACTGAAGATACGGGCACTGTTAAGCACAGGGAAGCAAAATTGCAAGAAAAACGTAGAAAACTCAGGTGATTCTGTTGGTTCGTGTTTGAAAAGTGCTAGAAACCTTCTAAAAGTTTAGGATATGTAATGAAATACTGAGTGAAGGACTAGAAATGTATCTGTACTGATAGAGAAGAAGAGCAAAGTGTCCAGACAGCCTAGAAGGCTGATGAGCAAAGTGACCAGAAAGTCTAGGATGAAAGGATTCTGAGGATGAAAGAGAAAAATAAATTAAAAATAGCATGTGCTCAACATTTTTAGCTTCATTCCTTGCAGTGATGCAAAGAAAGTCTGGGTGTCTGTCCTGGAGACGTCCAGGCTCTCTGTTATAATCGAGACTAGTAGGCCCCTTCTGAGGTGAGGCTGTCTCCTTCCTGGGTAGACGAATTTTGCTTTAGAAGTGCCTTTTTACATGATTATCAAGGGTGTCTTTAACTAGTTCAGGCTTAAATCAGTGCTGTAACCTCTTAAATGCCACCTTGTGTGTACATCTGGCAATTTGAAAGTGTAGACACAAAAATCTAGTGTAGTAACTTTTATTTGTTTTAAATGCTTTACGTTTGTATCTCAAGAATATGTTTCTGTTCTGCAGATGGAAATGGAAAGCTGGCAGCAAGAACAACCTGTAGTATTGCGAACGTGGACGATGGAATCCCCTCATAACTATGAAAATAATTGCCATGAGGTCTCAGTCTTCCTATGCCATGGGGCAACTTACTTTGAGGTGGAATTTGATGACAAATGTGAAACTGAAAGGAGGTAATTTAACCTTGTGCCGTGTTAGATCACAGTATCTATTTGCAGGGGGGCAATTCATGTTTCAGTGTGCAAAGGTGTTGGAGTGCAATGTGTTCTTGCACTCCAAGCACGCCATTTCAGTTTCTTCATTGTCCTTGCCTGATATACACACCCATATAGTGGTGTGTTTTGAGTGACTTCTTGTGCTGAAAGCCACTTCTGGCAAGTGTACAGACGTGCTGTTCACATGGATTTTGCTTCCTTTGGCCTTGATCTATTTTGTAATATTGCTCTGACCATTTTGTGCTTGTGGTTATTTATTTTGCCATCTTTAGGCAAAGCTATTGGCTTTCTCTTGGTACCATATCAGCATATGCCAGATGTTAAAATTAGCACCCGTTACCAGTTCTGAAGGGTTGGGAAAGTTCTGCAGCTGTGTTTGCTGAGACTGTTGCATTGAAACATGAAATCAACTCCTTAGCAGTCCCGTGATGCAGTGTAGGTGTGGTTCAGAGAGATGTGACAGGGTACACGGAGATGCTGCTCTTGTGAGAGTCCAAAAGCAAACATTTTCCCCCAAAATTTAAAAAGTAACTTTGGAAGTAATGAATTGCAATTTTCACAGGTATGATTACCTGGAGTTTACTGATGCCAGAGGTGCAAAAACTCGTTACGATACAAAGGTTGGCACTGAGAAGTGGCCCAAGGTGAGCACCCTTAAAATTCTGAACCAAGTGATATATCCAATCTTAGGAAATCATTATGATTCTTGTTGAAAACCTGTTGTCTAAAAGAGTGTGTGCAACCTTGTGTGTGTGTGTATTCCCTCTCAAAGGTAAGGGGCAGGAGGTGAGGGAGAAAGTCTGCTATAAAGGGAGTGAATGAGTGAAGATTCCCTCTTTGTTGCTGCTATCAAAGGAGCAATCAATCGAAATGAAAAGCAATAATCATTTAATTGCCAGTACCTACATGGGTAGAACTTACTCTGCCCTTGTGATTTTTTTGCCTCCTGAGACAAGCGTGGTGCTTCTTGTGGCTGCGCTCTCTCTTCAATGACACCCACTCAAAACGGGACGCTCTAATTGTTTCATGGCTCCGACTTCTAAAGCTGAATCATCTATAAGATTCCTCTTTAAGCTGTTGAGTACAAGTTTTACCTCTTTAGTATTGTGGGTTTCTCATTCAGATGGTGGGGGAAATTAAGAGCTGTTATGGACAGAACATAATACTGAGAAATCACAGTTGCTGAAGGAAATTCATTACCCTGAAACGTCTTCCTGTCATGTACATTTGGCAAAATGAACTGTTTTGTTGCTCTGTAGAAAGTGACCTTTAAGGCTGGCCCACGGCTGCAGTTTCTCTTTCACTCTGACAGCAGTAATAATGAGTGGGGCTACAAGTTTTCCGTCACTGCTTATGGCCTACCAGATGTTGCCGTTTCTTGGGGCTTGGATTTACAGCTTCTTGTATCCCGACTGATGGGGCGCTTGGCTTCCCGAAGTATGGCGCTGAAATCGCTCCGAGGTGAGTGCGCTTAATAGCTCCAGAAGTTGTGGTGCCATATAAAAAGAAGATACAAGGACCTTACATTTCACATCCCCTGTGAAAATAGAGCTCCTTCTCTATTTCCCTCTTGACTGAGGATGGAAGGCTTGCTGTATTGCTGCTTGGCAAAGTTTGGTCAGTGAGCTATAGCCATTTTTTACGCTCTGTGCAGCAAGCCTGACCACTGTTCTGCAGAACCACACCGTGATTTTTCTTTTAGTCAGAAATCTGTGTTAGGAAGAGGTGGACACCTGAACATATTCACGCTGAGCTGAATTACATTTATGAAGCAGTATCAGAGTTTGCCCAACCAAATCAAGTTTGGTTAATTCCAGACGTTAAACACATGGCATTTGGGCTACTGAAGATAAGTGTAATACAAAATGTGAGATGGGTGCCTTATGAAAGAAAGAGAAAGTGAGTTGTCTGTTCTATTGTTTCAAACCCAGAACACTTCTAGCTGGCTTCCTAAATCTGAATTCATTCACCACTTCAGAGAAGTTACACAAAGTTAAAGAGTTCTTACCTTGGAGAACTAGGGAGGTACTTACCTGTGAATTTAAGGAACTAATTGAAGTGTTCTTAACATAGAATATTGTCTTGCTTTGTTAATATGAACATGCTTACGTATTGCAAATTGTTAGGAGAAAAAGGTTTTAAACTCTCTTGCAAACTGAGGAGTTAAAGAAAGGCTGCATTTGTTTTCTGTACCACATTAGAGAAACAGAAGTCAGAGACTTGTTAAATTACTCAGTCGGTCTATTTCCATTACCTATTTTCATTTATCTATAAAAGTGAACGCAAATATTTGTTAACTGAAGCATCTGTTCTGAATTTCTTGCAGAATTAGGTAGCGAAGCAGATTCGCCTCCTTTGAAAGTCACATCAGTTCTTAATTCCCCTCTGTGGAAACCTGTCTTCAGGCACCAGATGTGTCCTGAGGCGCTGCCGGGAGCCAGTCGGGACAGTAGACTGCACCAAGATAAAAAAGAGGTTTGTGCACTGCTGCTTCCGTTTCATTGTCATTAAATCGCTGTAATGCACAGTTTCATTCAGACTTAATTTGTTGATATGTCCTTAAGCATATGCTGTTGTGCTACCGTTGTCATAACTTGCACTGTTGAATTCAGGTATCAAGGGGAGAAACTTGCTCTGCGTTTTTATCAGTTTCCCATTTTCACGGAGTCATAGAATGGTTGAAAGGGGCCTTCAAAGCTCTTCCAGTTCACCCCCTGCCACAGGCAGGGATGTCTCTCGCTAGGGCAGGCTGCAAGTTGACTTAACTGGAGAAATGAGCTGCAGCAATTTTTCAGGTAATATAAAAATAAATGTTTTCTGGCATTCTTTCCAGGCTGGAAGCTTTCACCAAGACGACTGCCGTAACTTTCTCATCGAGTTTGCAAAATCAGATCCTGCCCAGGAGTTCAGTGGGCAAAAATCTGACCTTTTCAAAGGACTCATACAGGCATGTAAAAAACAGACCCCAAAGACAGATATAGTTGCTGGTTCTGCTGTTGATCAAGCTGTGAACTCAACGTTTGCTGCTTTGGTGTATCTCACTCCAGATTTATATGAGAAGCTTCAAAAATATGGTAACTCTAATATTAGACTCTCTTAATAATGAAGAGTTAAAGTTTGTAAAAGGCGTCTTCAGTGTATAGACTTTGAAAATCCAGTTTAGTCTGACATTTGAAGTAAGGTGTTCTGTATCAAGAAGTCATCATTTCGGTAGACTAGGTGAGCCTTATCCTAGAGTGTTTATTTTTTGTTAATATATGCTTTTATCTTCAGATAAAGGATTAATAACCATCCATTAATAAGCCACAAACTAAGCCTTGTGAGGATAAGCCCAAAGAGAGCAGTGATGGCCTCTGGGGTTTTAATTCAGCACAACGTGGCTCCCAGTGATTAATCATTCTTTTATAGTTTTCCACTCTCATTGTATCTTTCCTAAAAAGCCAGCATCAACTTCTATATATTTCTATATGTTGGGGGGTGGAGGAGGTGTGAAGTACCTCCCAAAATGTTAAACTGTGGAAACCAACCTTGGCAGCCTCAAAATACATATTTTTTAAGCGTGTAGTTTTAATTTTGTTAAATAAAAGGTAATGTTTTGCTTTTAACTTGTCTAATGGCCACTGTATTACAATTTATATATTTTTCAGTAGGTAGAATGAATTAACTGACACCATCCTTCCATTAAGCCTATTGATATGTTTGAAGTACTGGATAATAAGGTGTTACTTTGTTTTGAAGGGTTTCATTTTAGACTTTCACTTTCTGTCACCTCTTGCATTTTGAGCTGTAAAGTTATGGGTAAAAATGATTGACACAAAGACTGACTTGATGACTAAAGCAGTTATTGCCTTGAGTCATTTTGTCCGTGTCTGACAGCTAATCTGATTGTCTGAGTAATATTGAAAACGGTGGTAGCTCAGGGGAATGTTAATGAGGGGATAAAATCCCTCCTGCTGTTGCGTCAATAGCTTCATCTGTCGGAATTGCTGGGGCAGAGTGATTTCAGGACCCATCGTTTAAACTATAGATCACCTAAAAGGTTGGACCAGATAATCCCTCTTCCAACCCAGCATTTTGTGATTCTGTGATGTGAAGTACAAGCAGTGCTGAAAAGAAGGAAAAAGACAAAACATATAAAGAAATTGGGGAACGGGAGAGGGAAGACCCTGAATAGGAATGTCCTTTTCTCCATAGCCATTTTCAGGCAGGTTTTGGTCTTCAGTTTCAGTAAATCGGTCTTGAAAATCCATTCCAGAAATTCAGAGCATAAAGCAAAAAGGGAAAAATGGGAGACTAAATCTATCTGTAGAGGCTTAAGTTAATGCTAAGCATTTCATTATTCTGATATCAGTTTGTGTTAGTAATATTTTCATGTGTAGGGAGAGGTGTTTATTTTCTATGGCCGCAGGCATCAATTTTGGGAAGAGATGAGAAAGGTGCTCATAATTTAACTGCAAATAACTCTGTCAAGATGCGGTTTATGTATTTAAAGCATATGAAAGTTGGCAGGTTTTATTCCCTGTTTTTCTTGCAGGCATAATTCCAAGTATTGACTAAGAGACAAAGGGAAGGCTTTAGCATGATTTTAGTTAAGTAGTCAAGTTATGTAAAAATGGAGCTGTAAATAAACAGGACTCTTCTTTCTCTCATTTCCAGTCAACAGTGGAGGCAAGGTGCCTTTGAGTGATGAGTTTGCACAAGTATATGCCCTGGCTGATTCCATTAGAATATGGATGGTAAGATCCCACAGGAGGCTGTCTTTTAATGTGATTTACCTTAATATTTGACTATGCGATGTTGAGGAGTTGAGTAAACCGTGTTTTTCTGCAGTGATCCCAAGTCATCTCTCTTCACTTAGGAAGAACATATATTTGCTTGTCAACTTTGAACCTAAACATTTCAATGTATTCTTACAATCCCCTCCTTCCCTCAGCCCCAGATGTGTCCTCATGAGTATCTAGGACTGAGTTTGACTCAAAATTGTTATGTTTGTGTTATTTTTCAGCAAGGATGTGTGATATTAGGAAGATTCTTACATAGCGGTTAGAGTTCCTTAGAGTATAGCATAGAAAGAAACCTGTCTTAAACATCATTCTCCGAGTAATTCAGTGCTAACAGAAAAGGAAACAGTTGGTGCTGTGGTGAGCAAGTAACTGGCTGCAGTTGAGAGTAGGTTTTTTTGCATGTAATTTCCTTGACACACAAGCCTAATGTCAAGAGCTGGTGTCGCCAGCTCAAGAGCTGGTGAGAGGTGTCCACGTCATCACCTGCAGCTGTGGAAGGTCAACATTCATTTAGATTTCACTAGTCTGCAGAAGATTCTAAAT
Source organism: Cuculus canorus (assembly GCF_017976375.1). Lineage (NCBI taxonomy): Eukaryota > Metazoa > Chordata > Aves > Cuculiformes > Cuculidae > Cuculus > Cuculus canorus. The sequence continues at coordinate 5,820,886 of NC_071420.1, forward strand.
GCTAACAACTATGAAGCCTTCAAGAACAGTTAGTTTAGTCTATGGCCCACTTCTGCGCTGCTCCTGTGAGCCTTTCAGATGTGGGCTGGTTGGATGAACTGTTCCAGTATCGTGTCACCTCCTCCTTCCACTTCCCTGCCTGCAAGAATTCTTGGTGGCGTGATGCAGTAGAGATTTAATGAGTGCAGATGCACGTTAAGATGAGTGATTGCATCATACCTGTTGCATGACGGGTGATGTTTGCATTTGAAGGTACTCACTAGGGAGATGGCGTGATGCTTTTGGAGACTTACCTCATGACTGGACGTTTATCTTCTCCTGAGTGGTGGGGGGTAAAAAGCAAGGCTTCTTTTTTAATGTGATGCAGTCTTCATACTGCCTTGTTGTATAGATATACAGGGAGAGTCTTGTTTTAACTATTTTAACATCCTGTCCACAGTTGGAAATGAAGCAGAAATCCCTGATGGGTAGGGGAAATGATACTGAGGAGAAGCAGAACACAGAAGCCAGTGAGGTGAACCCAGAAACTCTTGGTAAGTGTTACCTTTCCAAATGTATGTGTTCCGGGTAGTTCTGTAAAGCACAGCCTTGTAAATCTTAGACGTTGTTTTACTGTAAAAGGTAAGTTGGCACCTGGGTTTGCATTTTAATACCTTATGATATAAACTAGCATGTATTACATGAATCATCTAGGATTGTGTTCTGCTGTTCTTTGCAGAAAATAGTATGTGAGAAGATCTTACAGGGAGTGACCTCTCACTTGGGTCACCTGATCCTGATCATCTATTTTTGTAGATACTTGTTACCACAATTAACTGATGTTAGAATAGCGGTTGATCCTTATTAGAATAAAATGTGTTTTCATTGGCTACTGTGTGCTTCATTTGGTCCAGTGTGATTATTCCAATTTAGCATTCAGAAATTTAGAATTAAGTAACCGGTAGTGTCATGATCAATATCATAAGAAAACCATTGTTTTCCAGCTGTCCTGGCTCAGAAGAAACAAGATAAATCACTTTGTGGAGTTCTGTTGTTGTGCTTATAACTCTTTCAATTTCTATGCCGCAGCAAAACTTTGTATGCAGAAGAGCCTTTTGTTACTGAATTTTTTGCCTGCAAGAGCAAAAATGAAGGATTCTACTTCAGACAGTTTGGAAGCCCAAGATACTGGTGATAGCCAGCAGCATGTCAGTGATAAATGCCAAAGAAAAAGTTCTGTGGTGGACACAGACTTCCAGGCAACACAGTCATTGTCTTCCAATGGAGTAGCTCGTCCTGTTTCAAAAGACGAGGCTCAAATGACACAACCCGATACAAAGATTAAACAAGTTCCAGAGCCCCTTCAAACGGAAGCATCTACATTTCATAGTAAGCCTGCTGAGAATACAGCTTCACAGCAAGAAGAGATATCATCACCTCCTTCCACTCCCACACGAAAATCTCAGTTCAGCCGTGGAAGACTAAGGCTGCTGTCTTTCCGATCTATGGAAGAGCCAAGACCTGTGCCTACTGTGAAGGAGAAATATCCTATATTGAAAAATGCACTAGACTTTATTAAGGATCAATCACTTTCACATGAAAGGTAAGCAAATTGAAAATGTTGCCTGTTACAACATACAGAAACTTGTCTTCACGCCTCTTCAGATGGAATAAATCACCTTTTATCCGTAAGATAGCATTGAAAATAATTTTGTAAATCAATACTTGTCAGATTTATGTATCAAATTTCATTGATTCACAGCCACGTAGGGGCATGTAGAGAGTACTGTTTCCTTTAATTGAATTCTGTTATGTATTATCCCCCATTCCAGCATACTACTGCTGAAAGAGGGCTGAAAATTTAGATACCAAACTCTTGAACTGTGATTTCTTTGGGTAATCTTAAGCACAATGTTTTGAAGTCCTCATAGATGTTTTTTGCTCTTAGTGTTTTAAAGGTTCTTGCTTTGAGAAAATCCCAAGGGCAGAGTATTGTGGAAGTGCTCAAGACAATCCGCCAGTGCCTCGACTCACTCGGGCAGCCACACTGTTTTCATCCACCGTGTGTACTTTTCCTCTTAGAACTTCTAGCCTGTCAGAAAGATTTTACAAAGTAAGTAATTATTTAGACGAGTCTCAGACGTGTGATTGAATGTCTTGGTCCTTGTGTTCTCCCAGTCATGTGTATTGAAAACAGTAGAAAGTTATTGTTTTTAATCCAGGGGATAATAAAAACTGGACCTGAGGATTAGTTTTGAGGCTACTATGTGTGTCTTGCATAATAATGATTATTTTCAAGTGGGACTTGCTTGTACAGCTGTTCATGCCACTGGGTGTCATGTGGTTGAATCACAGTGTGGATACCTAAAACATCTTTACAGTTCCAGACAAAACAAAACAAATTCAAAACGATTGTGGAGTCTTCAGTTATTGCTTTAGTTTAAGTTCCAGTCTAGTTCTAGGTTGATTTCTTTCTGTAATCCTTCCGCTTGTGGGGAGTGGTTAAAAGATTGTTTGCAGAATCTACCTAAACTGTAGCAATGAATCCTGAACTGCTAAACGGAGTCTTTAATTTCTAGCTACTTTGGAAACTTGGAAGGCTGTGGTGCTGAGCTACATAAAGAGATTCGGGAGTCCTACTATCAGCTCGTTCTGTTCCTAGTGAATGCTGTGAAGGGATTTGGTGCTATCAGTGACAGGTACAGTGCATTGCTTGCATTACTTATGTGAACATTTAGTTTTTTCTGTTCTTCCTCACCTCTTCCCTTGTCACTCATTATTTATTCTTTAATGTCTTGAATTTGACTATACTTTGCATTATTTACAGAACTAAATAAGGAAGCTTGATCTTGTGATCAAAAATACCAAGTTACCTTTGTATTAATGCTATGCGGTAAAGCACAATAAATTTATCAGTGTTAAAACTTCGACTTGTTATGGTATTTTGTAGTTCTAATTCTGCAATGTGTTTCTAAAGCTTAATGGTAGAATACTAGAAATAGCAAATGTATTGTGGAATACTTTGGCAAGAGCAATGCCACAATAAATATCACAATTCTGCAACCATGCTTTATTGTTAAAGCTCATGTTTTTGTAGCATCCTAATTTGAATTGTTGGGATTTATAGCCAGGTGTCCTAAAGAAATGAGGATTTTGTGACTGTAATGTCTGTTTCCTTGCTGGTAACTTCTACATCCTTTATCTGCTTTCAACTGAACTTGGCAAAGGTTTCAAAGAGAACAAGTTCCTGCAGATATCGAGAAAGTGTTATGCTGCAGAGAAGAGGCAGAGCCTCTTGCTAGTGCTCAGGCAATGGCATAAGCTGTCTCTCAACTGATCCATAACAGATACCATCTTTATTTCAAATCGTGCTGGCCATGCTTCTTGCTAAATTATGTACATTTGTGCATTAGTAGCCTGAGTTTCTGCCACATCATTAATTTAATGTAAAGCCTGAAATGAATGATTGTCCTCCTCTTCATCTCCAGAGGTGCAATTTCAGCTTTAGGTTCCAGCAGTCATGCTTTGTTGTCTTGTTTTTATTTAGATCATTGCTTCCTGCCTTATCCTGTGTGCAGACAGCTCTCCTTCACCTTTTGGATATGAGCTGGGAACCGAGCGATCTTTCCTTCTTTGTTGAGATTCAGTTACCAAATCTTCTTATGACTACATCGCAGGAGAACATAAGCATTCATGACAGTGTCATCTGGTGAGTCAGGAAGAACGCGGCTTTCACATGGTACTGACTGCTGATACCATTTTTACCAAGAAAGGCTCCTGAACTTTGTGCTGGAACAAGCAGTAAAAATACTACTCACAAGTATGGCAGAATTTTGGCCCAGTATCCAAGGGCTTAACTGAAGTATTTCAAAACTTTTGCAGCATTACTTACTAGTGCAAAAGCTAGTAAAATGTAAGCTTTAATCTGGTTACTGCTGGAACATTTCACTTGGTTAGCAGTGTAGGAGGTAGATAGATAATGCTGATTCTTGTCTTGATAAATATAAAATGTTTTAACACCTGCATGTTTCATTTTTATAGTAGTGGTACTTCTTAGACGTGAACAAATGTAAAGGCCAAAACTACTTAAAAATTTCTCATCTGGGCATTACATTTCTCATTCTGGGCATTACCCAAAGGAGTTTTGTAAGGGTGGGTTTTCCTGATTTTGTGTCATGTTCCCGGTATGTGCATAAGAAATTGTTGCAGAGGCAAGAAGCAAAAGTCTGGCTGTACGGTCATTTATTAACCCAGTGGAAGGGAATTCTCACTGTTCTGGTTTTATTAGGATGCTTATAGCCCTTTGTTCTTTAAAAAAAAAAGTATCCCAAGTTATGTTAGAGGGAAGCCCAGTTGCATTCAAACTTAATGTTGCCCTTGCTTTTGTTTCAGTCAGTGGAGTGAAGAAGATGAAATTGCAGACTACAAGCAAAACTGCGAGTGGATGGATGAATGTCAGGATGTAATGTTTGAGACCTGGTATGAAAAGATAGCTCAAGCTGACCCAGAGAAGCAGAGAAAGGTGATGACCTGATTTGCTTATTTATCTGCCAAAGGGGCAATTAAGAGAATATTAAAAACTTTAAGGAGAGAAAAGAATCTGACTCAAACTGATTTTGCATAAGTTGAATCCCTGGCTTCCTGTAGTCCTTCAGATGTCTAAAATGATGAAAAGATCCCCATCCTTTTTATGTCAGGAATAGTGTTCTGCTTTCTGACTAAAAAGAGCTTTCTCGAAGTCAGAGAATGCTCAAGAAAATTGTGTCCATTTATTGCTCCAGATGCACATGTTTGTGGCTCGTTACTGTGACCTGTTAAACGTTGATATATCCTGTGATGGCTGTGATGAAATTGCACCGTGGCATCGGTACCGCTGTCTGCAATGCAATGACATGGACCTGTGTAAAACTTGCTTTCTTGGTAAGAATCATTTAAAAAAACCCTTAAAACCCTATACTTGAAGGCAAAATAACCTCTTCTAAATTATACATAAAGTAAAGTGAAAGACTGTAAGTGAAAAGACGTTTTAGGAACATTAAGCTTTAATTTTCCTAATCTGAACATGAACTTTAGCAAAGATCCTTTAGCAAAAAGGATTCACAGGGAAATCTTAAAATACTTTTTTACAGGCGGAGTTAAACCCGAAGGGCATGAGGATGACCATGAAATGGTTAACATAGAGTACGCCTGTGATCACTGCCAAGGAGTTATCATAGGTCGGAGAATGAACTGCAATGTGTGTGATGACTTTGACCTTTGCTATGGATGCTATTCTGCAAAGAAGTACTCTGAGAGGTATGAAATGCATAATTTTGTTCCTCCACTTCCTTGGGCAGCAATAATTAGTGACTCAGTAGTGTGAGTCGTTCTCACCTCGCTTCCCGCAAGGCTGTAGCCGACGTCAGAACATCTAGGACCAGTTTAGCAAAAGCTTCTGTGGTCTGGAAAGTCTTAAGTCACTTTGGAGCAATTATGAGGCCCTGGCCCAGGTTGCCCAGAGCAGTGGTGGCTGCCCCATCTCTGGAGGGTTCAAGGCCAGGTTGGATGGGGCTTGGAGCCCCTGATCCAGTGGGAGATGTCCCTCCCCATGGGACCTGCCCATGGGACTGGATGGGCTTTTACACTCCCTTCCAACCCAAACCATTCTGTGATTCTATGAACTGTTTTGTAGCCATGGCTGTGAAAGTTGCAAAAGAGTTAATTATCAACCCAGAATGAGAAGACAGAAGAAATGAACAGCGCTGTGGTTGGACAACATAGGCTTCAATGCCTGACATCAAAGATCTTTAGAAATTGGATTTCTAGAGCAGGAGCTCTCCTGATGGTTCAGGTTTTGTTAAATGAGCACTGCTGAAGTCAGTGAGGCTCTGGCAGTTGCAGGTGTATAATGTGGGACTCTGGAATGAGTTGGGTTTTTCATAGTTTCCCATCGTGTGTTACTGACTACCTCAGTTAGCAAGAAAGTGGCTGCATTTCAAAATTGCATGCCTTCTTCTTTCAGTCACTTGCCCACTCACAGCATCACGGTGTATCCAATGGTGACCATCCGAACCAGCGACCGGCAGAGGCTCATCCAGCCATACATCCACAACTATTCCTGGCTGTTGTTTGCAGCTTTGACTCTCTACAGTGCAGACCTGGCAAATGGGGAGGAAGTAGAAGGAGAGAAACTGGATTCTCAGGTCCTCGGTCATGCCAGAGCTCTGCAGCAGCAATGCATCCAGCTCATCGGAGACTGCTTGATGAAAGCGCAGCATGGAAAAGGTGAGTCAGCCCCTTCTTCACTGAAACAATGGGTTCTAGCGAGTGTCAGAGGAGTCTGTGATTGCTCACTTTTGAAATTTCCAAAGGAAAGGGGAAGCTACCGTGTACTTCACTGAGCATAACTGTTTATAGAGAAAGCAAATGTGGAACGGGTGTCACTCAGGGTCACTGGAACATGGAAAATAGGGTGCTTGAGAAAATTAGTTTTATGCTTACATAAATATTGAAGACAACTTGGCAACTCTTGAGTTGTTTTTTTTTCCATCTTGGATGTTATGAAAGGGATCAGTCAATCTAGTTTTGTGTTCCGTTACTAACGTGTCACTGACAGCTGAAGGACTTGGAGGAAAGCAAATAACTTGGTGGAAAATGTTTTTTTGTTCTGCATCTCTTGGCAAGACTTTTTTAACCATATTTGTGGTGTGAGTTAAGGTTCTCGGGCTGATGTCCATTTGTCTGGAAATGAGGATTTCTGTGAACTAAGATGCACTACAAAAGATAGGGTGATAAACCAGAAACCTATGTTGAACATTTCAACAATTCTAGACTCAAATATGTTTACTGGCAGTTTTTTTGAGCAGCTCTAGTACAGCTGAAATACCTCCACTACCAAATCCTTATGTATCCTTATTGTTTAATCTGTTTGGTTTTAACATACAGTTTCGTTGTATAGATATTTAAGTGGTCGGAAGATTGGAAGCTAAGACAATTACCTTTCCTAATTCACACTGTTGAGAGGTATCTCTAACACTTCCTTAATTAATTGACTTAGACCCTGATGGTATCTTTGTGAGGTCAAAAATGTCACTGCTTGTTCATCACTTTTATCTAATGGAACTACATAATTAAGTGAACATCTTTCTGTTGGAGCTGGTATTCAAAAGAAGTGTGTGAGAGGAGTTTGCAGCTCTCTTTGTAAATGTTTTGGTTCTGCTTTTTGGCCTCTCTTGCCACTCAACAGCTAAATAGCTCTTATAACTTCCTTGTTTTCAGGTCTGAAAAATTTGGCTCTCCTGGGCATGTTACCAGAAGGCGAATCCTTCTCAGAGAATGACACTGTTTCAGTCAGTCCTCCCACAGACAGCACTCCAAAAAGCCATCCTCGTGATAACGCAGTGAGGGGAAGAGAAGAGAAACCAAGCGCAGGCCCTTTTATGCATTGCAATGTAGGTACTCGTTATTTACAGAACCCCTGATACCAATTAAATGTGTGTTCTTCAGAAGCATAAACATCCTGTTCTGGCCATGTAACTGAAATAATGGGTAGTAATGATATCAGGTCAAAAGTTGGGGGCAAGGAAACAGTTGGTGGTGGTTCTATTTTATTAGATCCAGTTGATCAAAACTGAAGGCGTCACCTTTTGTTCTTACAAGCAACTGATTCACAAAAGCGTTGGAGGGAAGGGGCAAAGGACATTCTTTCTGAAAAGATTGTCATTTCCCCTGGTTGTTAGCACTCTTGAGGTAGGAGAATGAGTTTCCTACAGTTTTAGACAGTGTATGAAGCCATTACAGTCTAATAATTTTATGCGTCAAGATGCAAGCAGAAAAGAAAAATGTATTTTCACTCTATGGAAGCTTATGACGTACACAGTGAGAAATTCTTAACCAATTAAAGGTTTTGGTATTCAAGGAAAAATGTGAAATACAGAGGACTGACACCTTCTTTCCGTGGTTGTTTCTGCAGGTATTAAATTTGGTCTTAATCTTTTAGTGCCTTTGTTTTATTTTTAGGGGAAAGGAGATGCTCGCAATGCAATCCAGTCTCCTGCAGAAGATAAAGTAGGAAAAGAAGGAAGTGAAAGCAAAGCTATCTTTACAAACAAAGCTATTTTGAGACAAGAGTCAGGCTTGTCTGTGGATGAGAATGTTTCTTCAACAGGTAAAAGATTCTTTCTCATAATATCTTTTCGTATACAAAGCAAACAGCTGTATTTTGTATTCCTAACCCAGTTTTACGTATTTACAAATGTCTTTAATGCAAGCGAGCTGTCTGCTTTGTAGAAACCTGGCAAGTATTCTGCTTTGAACAACTGCTGCCTTGCAGTTGGTTTAAAGGATTCTGGAAACAGAGTAGAATTCCACTGAGATTTATCCACGGGTAGAATATAGTTCCTGTTGATCTATACAGTACTGGTGTGTTCTTACATTCTTGGAATCAGAAGTTGAGCATCTTATTCTATTACAGACTAGTACTGTTAGAATTAAGATAGTAAAATAGGTCTGTCCCTAGTAGTGTCGTTGGTGTTTTTGAACAGGTAGCATAAACCTCTTTACCTACTGTCTTTTAGACGCTTTGTAAAGACTTGCTTTTCAAATGGTAGTAACATTTAAAGAAAAGGGTTTTTTTAATCCTTAATTTGTAAGTATAAAAACTATCACTTACTAATTATATTTTTAATGTCATTTAGAGGATTTTCTTCTTTTGTTTTCATTTCAAAAGCAGGTGACTCCTCCCTGGTGGATTCATCCCAGAAGCAGGCAGAGAAGGTTTTAATACCTAGCCAGGAACAGGTTTTTGCTGAGTGCTCTCAGAAGAGGATTCTAGGACTGCTGGCAGCTATGTTACCGCCTTTTAAATCAGTTAGTTCTTTTTACTTTCAGTCCATGTAGTTTTCTAGTTATCACAAATAACGTGAATAAAATCAACAGCAAATTAAATGTGGGAAGTGGGGTCGTGTTGCTTTCACGTTATAAAATGTGAATCGGGATGTCGTTGTTAAGGAATGTAAGGGCTCGTTCCTGGGGGCGGAGGAAGGGAATTGTAATTTATCTGTAAAGCAGTCGTCTCAACTGTTTGCCATCTGCAATGTTTAAACCATCAGCTTAGGTTTACGTGTCAGGTCAACTTAGCAGGTCAACAACAGGAGTAGGAGCCCAGTTTTTCATTTTCTTGTGTCCCATTTGAAAGGGCATTAGACCAGAAGGTTTCTGTATGTGCTATGACTGACTAAAAGTCTTGTTTTCCTTCCCTGCCTTACTGAGATTTATCTGTTCTCCTAGGGTTCCACAATGTCTTTGATTAACCTGGAACAGATACTTCCACTGATGTTCCAGGTTGTCATCTCAAACGCTGGCCATCTAAATGAAACTTATCATTTAACATTGGGACTTCTGGGCCAGTTAATCCTGAGACTTAAACCTGCGGAAGTGGATGCTGCAGTAGCTAAAGTCCTTTCAGCCAAACATAATCTGTTTGCTGCGGGAGATGGGTCTACAGTGCCAGAAGGCTGGAAGACAACTCATCTTCTCTTCAGTCTCGGAGCTGTGTGTTTAGACAGGTACTTTTTATTTTAAATCTATTAGTTGTTCGAATGACTAAATATCATTTTTCTTTTATGTGTGCCTCACGCTTAGGGGCTTTTTAGAAGAAGTCAGTTTAACCTGTACCCTGATCGTGGGAAGGGATTGGCATCTACAGCCCTTGTTACAGTGAGAATCTCTTAATTTCCTCCCAAAAGAAGGCTCTCTGTCAAAGAGTGACTTGATTGCCCTTATTTACTACGTAGCGTGTTGTAGTGGGAGAAGTAAGGCTTTGTAACTTGCAGGAAAAGCAAAATACAGTCCTGTATTTTTTGTATGATGTTAATTCTCTCCTGTTGAGTTACTTCTCTCTTGTGTAGCTTGGGAAAGGTGACCCTTTTGTGTAACGGTATTAGAGAGAGATTTTTGTATCATAAAACTGCCCTGGAAACAGCAAGGAGGAGCCAGGCAGATGTTCCATTTGGAAGATCTTGATGTAATTCTCAAACATTCTAACATTAGTATCGTGCTTGTTAAATGTGACAGTGTTATTGTTCATTGTAGCTGTTTTATAGGGAAGGCCTGTAAGCAAATAGAAAAGCATATGAAATTTAAAGGCAGAATATCTACAGGATCAGCTGAGTTTCTCACGGACTAACTATAGTGCAAGGGGGGCAGTCTTGTTAGATGATTTGTGTAGTCTGCAGAGAGAGAGCAGATAGTCAGGTACGTGGGAAATAAACCACTTGCTATTGTGCCAAGAGCCCCATACTAAAATTAGGAATAAAAAGTGGCAATGTGCGGGCACCCTTGGATTTGGGACTGTAAAGCCTTTAAGAAAACAGAGCAGTATTTATGCTTTAGTGATGAAGAAATGGAATTCTTGTGTCAGCTGGCATGAAAGCTTCAAATATTTGGAAAAACAGGTATATATGAGAGCTGTGGCAATGACAGATGAACAGTGCTACGTTATCTTGAAGAAAATGGTTTCAAGTAAGTCTATAGCCGGCCCTGCTAACACAGACTGCTCTTGCTTTCCAGTCGTGTAGGTCTGGACTGGGCCAGCTCCATGGCAGATATTCTTCGATCTTTGAACTCTTCTGCGCAGTGGCATAATGTGATCGCTGCTTTCACTGACCACTGCATTAAGCAGCTGCCCTTCCAGCTAAAGCACACCAATATCTTCACTTTATTGGTGCTAGTTGGGTTTCCTGAGGTAAGTGGCCTATCAGTGCTAAAGGAAATGAAATTGATTGAGCTTTTAGGTGTTAGTTCTAAATACTACGGAGTTCATCAACGGAATGTCCGTTATAAGCGTTCAAAACAGTGTATGTCAGAGTTCGCATCTTTCCACTTGTGCACAATTAATCTTTAGCTAGTGAAGAATAACACAGCTGGTTTTGCCTTGCATTTCTTGGAGTGTTGCTTAGAACTATCATGAGAAAACCAGCTTAGTACATCTGAGTATCAGAAAGGGTGTTTTAATACAAGTGAAACAATTCAGTCTCGCTCTTGACAGCCATCTCTGAGACATTGCCTACGCAGCAGCAAGTTGGTTGTTGTAGGCATTTTTATAGAAGTGAACTACCGTTGTCTAAAGATCAAATTCCTGGCAGTGAGCAGGTTATTCAGCTCAAAAACCCACTACCAAGTATAAACAAGTGTAACCAATAGGAAAGATAACTGAGTATTTACAAATGAGTGTTCCAAATGCTAACTGAAACTTCTGCTGCAATTTCAGGTGCTGTGCATGGGGACTCGTTCTGTGTACATGGATAACGCTAATGAGCCTCACAACGTGATCATCCTGAAGCATTTCACAGAGAAAAACAGGGCAGTTGTAGTAGACATCAAAACCCGAAAGAGAAAAACAGGTTCTGTGACATTTTTATTTTATCAAAGAATCACTGAGTGTTACAGTTCCCTGTGGGTACCCAAAAGCATATTTCAACGAGACTGTTTTATGCAGGTTGGCTTTGGGATGTCCTTCACATGTTCAGGTCTCAGCCTACTCAGATCTACTGGTAGGAGATAATTCCACAACATAAGATGAACCTTTGCCTTGTGGTTTTTCCCTCTTGTAGTGAAAGACTATCAGTTGATTGAAAAGTGTGGGCAAGAGGACAGTGATTCCCAGACCCAGCTGAGACAGTACCTCCAGCACTTCGTTCTCATAGCCACACACCTTCTGCAAACCAGCATGGACAGCAGATATGCTGAGGCAGTGGAAGCAACGTGGGTCTTGTCACTCGCTCTCAAGGGGCTTTACAGAACACTGAAGGTATATTTTGTGATAAGGCCTGGCAAGATTTGTGATGTGTCATTCACTATGTATTTATTTATTTATGCCTGTCTCTGTGTGTGTGTGTAGATTCATGGTTTTAAAGAGATCCAAGCTGCCTTTCTTCAATCTGATTTGCTCAAGCTTCTAGTGAAGAAATGTAGCAAAGGAACCGGCTTCAGTAAAACCTGGCTTCTCAGAGACTTGGAGGTAAGAAAATAAGTTGTGTTCTGTCAGGCTTCACACAGTGGTGTAAAAGGTCACTGCACTGTTGTTCCCCTTGGCGAAGAAAGCCTCGAGAGTGTTTCTAATTAGTCTTTATGAAAATGTTCGCTTAACTGTATTGCTGAATCTGCCTTCCTTGTCTGTCATCACTGTGTAGAAAATACTTTTTAAAAGCAGGAGCTGATTTTAATGAATCTGTATTTAAAAGAACCTTGCAGTAACCGCCTCCTCAGTTTATCTTATGAATTTTATTTAGACTGTTCTTGAAAATTCCAGACTTCAATTTAAAAAATAATTATTTATCTACAAGGAAAATGTTGCTTGCTAAACATGTCCAAGATGTTACCGCAGTGCAGCGTGTGTGATCAATATGTTTTGGGCATATTGTTTCTGAATCCTCATTTAATTGCTGAAAGATAGGTGTGGTTCAACTGTTAGTTGTGATTTATTGTGGGCAAGACTTGTGTTAACTCGTGCTTAGGATGGTAGCAGCAAGAGAGAGAAAGAGGAAAGCCCTGGCATTCCTCTGAGAAGGTGTCCCAGGGTGGTGGTTAGAAGTACTGCAGAATCAGATGTGGACTGCGATTGTGCTGCCTCCTGACCAGCGGCCAGTGAGCCAGCGCTGTCTCGGGGAGGTGTCCCACCTTTCTCACCTCTGGGCAGCCTCCTACCAAATGAGTGTTCTGCCCTCAGCACCAAAATGTCTTGCCATGGGTCTCATTAGTGAGAGCTGACTCAAACTGGAGGAGCAAGAAGGGAGTGTGTAACAGCGCTGTCTTCCTATTCTGAGTGTTGTTGGCTGTGTGGAAGCCCAAGGTGTATTTTCCCAGGAGCAGGGGCGTCGCTGGCATTTTGGTGATAGCCACCTCTCCTCTTGCCTTAGAATTGCCAAACCTGGGATGTGCTGAAATGGCTAAATAATTATTTTCTCTGTTTTTTACATTTTGGGCTAATTGCTGGTGTCTCTGTTGCAGCCTGAAAAGTGTTAAATCATTTGTGAAGTCGGAAATGGTTTGCATTTCTGGTTTTTTTTTGTTGTGGGTTTTTTTAGGTGTTGCTTCTTTTAGCAATAGCATGTATTAAACACTGTCCAAGCCTTCAGATGTTCTTATAAATGCTGGTTGCAGATACATTAATAACACCTGCAGCTGTCACACCATGTGCTACCTTTTTTTGCTGTAGATTTTGTCGATAATGCTATATTCCTCAAAGAAAGAGATCAGTTCCCTGGCTGAACGTGAGGATACTGAACTGGAAGAAAGGGATCAAGATCAAGATGTGGAGCAACCAGTTGTTGGTCCTGTTGATGTAGAGCAGAACAAACTTGATCCTCTGGAGGGTTTGGATGAAGCCACCAAAATTTGCTTCTTGGTACTTAAACTTAATTTTATATCCTTTGAAGTTGCTGTGAATTTACTGTGGAATAAAATATTTGGTAGTTTCTATGGCTGTTTTTCTTCTAAATTTACAGAATGTGTGTTTATGATTTCAATGTATCAATACCTAAAGGATGTAAACGAGAATTTCAGTAATGAAGAGTGCAAAAGGGTTGTAAAGCTTCTTTGCTAAATTACTTTTTATTTTTACTAATCCAGATGTTAATTAATTCTCTAACTGTGTGATAAGTGGGGAAATAATACCTAGGTCATCCTTAAAGAACCTCCTCTTTCTTTTTCCCCTGTAAAGTCTTTTTTAATTCTCCTTCCTCAGATGACTCATGATGCACTTAATGCACCTCTCCATATTCTTCGAGCCATGTACGAGTTGCAGATGAAGAGGACGGATTCTTTTTTCCTGGAAGTCCAGAAGAGGTAGGAGAGGGTCTGGGTGCAGCAGGAAACAAAGTTACTATGTGTAGATGGAAACCTAAAATCTAAGAGGTGCTGTGTGGAAATTGTTCCAGTAAAAAGTAAGGAAATAAGCTCCTACTGAGTTGTGTTTATAGAAACAAGTCACCATCTTCTGAAATACATTGCATGTTCTTTTCAATATGAAAATCTACTGTCTCTAATTATCGTGACTGAGGAAGAATGGAGAGCTTATGTGTGACTTCTATTAAGCAAAGCATTCATGGAGTCACCATGTCCTCACAGAGATGAGCAATTTTATAATGTGTAAAACCTTCGAGTTAGAACAGGACAGCTGGTTAACATAATATGATAAAAATAGGTAGAGTTCAATGAATCCTTCTAAAACAGAAGATAGGAAGATTGATTTGCATTTAATTGCACTAATTTAGTTTGCATTACTTTCAAAACATGTATTTGTATTGTTTTTTCTCTTAAGATTTGATGGAGATGTAATTACAACAGACGAGAGGATCCGAACACTCGCTCAGAAGTGGCAGCCCAGCAAGCGCTTGAGGTTGGAGGAACAGAGTTCAAAAGCAGTGGATACAGATATGATCATCTTACCCTGTTTGGTACGTGCGGCTCCACACAGCAGAGTACTTGTGAAGTAATTCATTTAGGTGTTGAATAACTTCAATTTTGCTTGGGAAGTAAATTGTTGAGAGCCTATTTCCAAACCTGCGTTTCTTTTTTGCAGTCAAAGCCTTCGCTCTGTGATAAAGCAACAGAAGAAACCAATCCGGTTGCCCAGAAACTGATAACCAACACAGAGAGTGATCTCCAGCTTAGTTACGCCAAGCAGCGTCGCACTAAGAGTTCGATACTCTTGCACAAGGAGCTGGACTCTAGGAGTAAAAAGGCTGTGAGGGACTATCTGTATCGAGTAAATGAAGCGACTGCTGTTCTTTACGCCAGGCACGTGCTGGCATCGTTGCTAGCTGAGTGGCCAGATGACGTGGCAATCAATGAGGAAATCCTAGACCTTAGCGGCCCAGCCCATATGACATATATACTGGACATGCTGATGCAGCTGGAGGAAAAGCAGTTATGGGAAAAAGTAAGTGGATTTCACTTATGTGGGTAAACAAGCCTTGTGTCTCCATGCCACGAGACTCAAACTAACAAAAACACTTGTTTCTTTTTTTTTAATCTAAATTGAAACTTCCCAATTTAAATTAGTTCTGAAAAAGCTGTTGGGATCTGTCAGTGTCTTAATGTACTGATTTTGGTAACAGAAAATGGGAAAGCTAGCTCCGTGGAGACAACTCTGCCAGTTATGAAAGAGCTGTAAAGGAACATAAAACTTAGAGAGAAATTGGTAAAATAGGCAGTCTGTTTTGAAAGCTGTTTTTTCAGCTCTCGGTGTGTATTTTGTAATACCTGCTACTCCGACGATGAGCTGACTGTTACCGTGGTGGGAGTGAGCTTGGAATTATAATAGAACGTTGTAATGAAAATGTCAGCTGAACACTTCACAGCAGTCAAAGCAAAGCAAGTGCTGGGAATCTTCAAAGAAGGCATTAAAAATAAACCAGAAGATCTGCTGATGAATCGGTAGTGTGCTCTCATCTGGGCTGCAGCGAGTGACCCTCATCTCATTTAAAAAGAAGAAAGGTGCAGCACTACTGGATGAGGGCTGGAGAAGAGCAGCAGGGATTGTTATAGCCATGGGGTAACCTCAGTATGAGGAACCAGCTGGTTTTCTTCATCCTGGATCTTTGCCCTGTGGGGGCATAGAGTGAGGAGTAATTGAAAAGTCTGTTCCTCTCTCTCTGCATTGTAAAACAGTAAGCAAGCACATGAAAGTTAACAGCAAGGATTATTCGCTGGCCCTCCCAGTAAGAAAACAAAGGAGTGTCAGATTAAGGTAATAAGCGGCAGGTCCAAAACAAACCAAGAGAACTGGTTCTTGCCACAGAGTGTCATGGAATTGCTGTTGGTATAAGTTCACAGAGTGGCAGGATGAGCTTATAGAATAAAAACCTGCTAAGACGTTAAATACAAACACATAGCCTTTGTTCTAGGCTATTCTGCAGAAGGCGTTCGGGGAGCTATGCTACACAGGGCATTTGTTTTTAAAACTCTCCCCAAAGAGTCCAAAGAGATGAACCTTTTGGTCTGAGCTGATATTACGTTTTATAGGAAGGCTTAAAAAATTGCAGGTGGAGAGATGTAATAGGGTGCTTTAATGACCTGGGAAGGGCCTGAAGTAGCAGGACTCCTGACGAACAGCTTCTGTGCACTTGGGAAAGTAAGAAACAGTAGAGAGTAAGGTTGTTCTGAATTATCACTCAGTATCCTGGTAGATTAAATGGTATTTATTTGTATTTTTGAAGGCACAGCTCTTGCATCTAGCGCTTTTAAACACTGCAGCCACTGAACTGACACTTAATGGTTGCTTTTTATATATGGGGAGGTACATTTTGAAGGCTAAAACACAGGACATGTTCTGTTCAAATCAAAACCTGTGGGTATAGAAGGTAAAGGATCTCTGTTATGTTAACAAAGTTGGTTTGAAGTTATCTCCCTATCTCCTTTAGAGCCTTAGTTTACTGTTCGTTACTTTATGGATTACCCTTAATTCTACTGTTTGTGGACACAGAATCTAGCTAAACGCTCTCATATTTTTATCAAGTAAAGACTGAAAGATCTGGAACGGAGTAAAATCTTCTGCACTTACTGAGATGACACTTGCAGGCATCATCTGTGAATTGGTCTTTATTCTTGCTGGTAGCTCGATTCTCTCTTCTGAAATGTGCAGCTAGAAATGACCCTGGTGTCAGTCACCAGCACGTGTGTTTGATAATGGGTTGTATTTACATGACGTGTTGCTTCTCCCCAGATTCTGCAGAAGGTGCTTCACGGGTGCAGCGAGAGCATGCTGGGAACGATGGCACTGACAGCGTGCCAATTCATGGAAGAGCCCGGAATGGCAGTCCAGATGCGGGAATCGAAGCATCCCTATAACAACAATACTAACTTTGAGGTAAGTTACACACATCTTGCAGTGCGGTGCTTTTCCTGTGCTTGAAAACCAGGCAGAAAATACACTGTTCCATGTGTAACCCATGGGACTTCTGGGCTTGAAGCTTCCGTGAGCCGTCCTCTTCTGCTGTGGAAGAGGCTGGTGCCACCTGACTGAGGCCTTGCTCTATAAGGATTTGTTCCGTGAGGCAGTTTAATGTGGTCCTAATTCAATTGTCTGAAAAGTACATAAGTGGAACGTTTTTACTCTGTGTGTTTGAAGCAGATGATGTACTTATGTGTTTTGGGGGCCATAATGAGAAAATAATTGTACCCCTTCGTCCAAAGACCTATTTCACTTGGCCACTCACTTTCCCGTGCTCTCAGACAAAAGCTAGGAGTGAAGTCTGTTGGGTTTTTAACTTGTACTTTTCATTTTAGACTGTCTTCTCCTGACAATTCTGATTTGTTGGTATTCTTTGAAAGCATTTCTGTACTATAGTTTGCTGAGTAATTGTTGCCTCTGGGCAATTTGGGGATTTTTAACTTCACTGCGGCTCTGACTCTTCTGATTTTTACTTTCAAAATGCATATAAATCTTTAGGTTCTGGCAATGAGCTCAGTGTCAGCAATAATTACAGCTTTTAAAAAATCAAAGCAATTAATCTTTGCACTCTTAACAGCTGATGCAAACAATAGACCGTATTTTACATTTGTTAAATTAGCTCCTGATAAAAATAACCAAGACAGTTCTTTCCCAGGGAGGGCCTGTGAAGTTTGTTATATCTCCCTTGTTTGCATGGTGAAAGTTAAGTGGCTCTTTGGTAATGGAGTATTTCAGTGTACAAGTATCCTGTGTTTATTTCTCAGGATAAAGTTCACATTCCCGGTGCTATCTACCTCTCAATCAAATTTGACCCTCAGTGTAATACAGAGGAAGGCTGTGATGAGTTGCTCATGTCCAGCAGCAGTGATTTCCAGCAGGATCGGCACAGCTTCAGTGGGTCTCCACAGAAATGGAATGATTTTGAGCTTCCAGGTAAATAAGCAGTGTTTTACAGTGCAAATTTATAAGGTATTGCTGGGTCCATGACTTCGGAGAGGAACTACTGAAAGACGACAGTTAAGCATGGATGTTCCTGAGCTGTATGGGGGGAAAAAACCTCCTTGTCCCAGTCTCTGTGCTTTGATGTGCTGCTCTGGCATTTGTTTCTTAAAAGCAAGCTTATCTGTTGTTCTGCTGCTTGACCTTTTTTTTTTCAGCGCCTCAGTCAAAGCTTGCACTTAGCTACTGGAAACAAATTTTAATCTTGATTCTGTTCCAACGCCGTCCATGTGCTGTACGATACTCACTTATATTGTTTCTGCCTTGTCTTACTTTCCACAGGAAGCACATGTTTAGAAAACCCAGCTAGGCTTATCTCTTGCCTCTGCTCTGCTGGTGCTCTGAGCCAGCAGCGTGTGCCAGCACCGTGTCTGCAGTTGTTGTCACAGGACAGAGCTGAAAAACCCCAGCCATTTGATTGATAACTTTGCTCTGTATTCATAGAATCATGCACATGCCAGTGAGCTGCAGGACTGCATCGTCCCATGCTTTTTACCGTTACTTGTTTTAACCCACGGAGCTCTCATTGCAGGAAGCTTCTGACTTCGAGTACTACAATAGCTGTAAATAGATAAGGAACTTCCTTAGCAAAGCAGTGTGGATTACAAGGTTCTGTTTAGCAACAAATGCGTGCTCTGTAGCAGTATTTTGGCTTTTTATGAGCTCCTTTCTGTCCTCCTTTTCCTCCGAAGTAACTGCAGAGGTTTGCCAAGAAATTGAACTTTGAGGCCCATTGTTTTGGAGCAGCCTTGGCTGTGAAATGGGAGTTTCACCTTGTGAAACTTCATTTTCAGCCAAGGCTCTTGATTTCCCTAAGCGAGCTTTAGCTCAAACCAGGCATTTGAAGGCTTCGGGGCTTTTCATCTCATGGCCGGGCTTCCTTAATGCTCTGAGGAGCGGGAGAGAGCGATGGCTCCATTTCATCACGGAAACGGTTTTTTAGATTTCTTTTTTTATTTCTTTTTCCCTAACAAATATTTTCAACATTTTTCTTCCACTTGAAACTTTGAAAACTCTGCTTCCCAATGGGAACTCGCACGTTTGTCCCAGGGCAACAGGATTTTTCATGGAACAGAAGGAAATTCTAAGCTTTAACCAGATTGAATATGATGGAGCCCAAGAAGGCTAAGTAAGGCTTAGCAAGGCTAAGTATTGTTTACACCTGCCCACCAGTGTTTGTGAAGCTGGAGATGCTATGATGACAAGAGCTTCTTGCACGTTCCGTTACCTGAGCGTAAAATGGTTAAACATTCAGATAGTTCTTCCAATTTTAAGTTGTTAAGTTGAACAGTTTTGTTCGTACTGCTTTGTGCATTTTGTAGTTAGAAAAAGTAAGAAATCCCCTCTCCTGAATGGTGCTATCTAGGATTAATTTATTTTAGTGACAGGCTTTTCATTTGAAACATATCTGTGATAGCAAAACTAACTCCAAAGGCAGTAATGTGGATTTTCTTCCTTCCCTTGTGCACAGGAGACACACTCTACTACCGATTCACTTCAGACATGAGTAACACCGAGTGGGGCTATAAGTTTACAGTGACTGCAGGTCATCTTGGAAGATTTCAGACAGGTAAGGACGGTTCAGACTGCATCTGAAAGGACTCAGAGTTATTTTGCCAAGCTTTGGCAGACTTGTGCTTATCCCCTTTTTTAACTTAGAATTTTCTTTTTCTGATATTTTGGAAATAATATGATTAGATTTGTTCAAGCTGGAACTCGACCGATGTCTCTTATTTGCTGTGGCTTCATGCTAGAAATACCAAATCTTCACAGAGGATTGGAGTAACAATTGTAATAATGTTATTTGAATTCATTTCTCGCTATATGACAGTAATTACACACATGGAGGATTTAGTAAACACTCCAACTGGAAACAGAAATATTGTAATTGTGTATTTAAAAAGTTGTTATCCGTTAGAATAGGCTGCTTCTGGATCTGATTTCTACATCTAGCATGAAAAGCTTTGTTAGTTTATTTTAAAGCTTTAATATTTTTAATGAAATTGAAGATGGTGGATGGCTTGTGATCAGCAAGACTCAGCTTCTTTTCACATAATAGTGAGGACCTGGGTTTTGTTTGCCTTATTTGGGCAGAACTTTTATTTCAAATAGGACTCTTTCCAGGTTTTTTGCCCCGGGAAAGATTTGTGCTGCCAGAATGTAGTCTAGAAATGTCTTAGAAATTATTTTGGGTGGGTTTGTTTGATATTTCTTACTTTTCAAAGCAATACCTGAGTATATGGAGAGAACTGGGCACCTGAACAGAATGGGTTCCTACAAAAGTAACAGCCCTTTGAATTGCTTTCTCAGGGTTTGAAATTCTAAAGCAGATGCTGTCTGAGGAAAGAGTAGTTCCTCACCTCCCGCTGGCCAGAATCTGGGAATGGCAGGTCGGGGTAGCGTGCCGCCAGACTGGGCACCAGCGCTTGAAGGCAATCCACCTGCTCTTGAAGATTGTGCAGTGCAGCGCCCAGAGGTAAGCGCGCTGTTCTGCCTTGTACTCTGAGAGGCAAAGGGCAGGAGGGAAAAAGCAACTCAGCTGATAGTATTTTGAAGTCAGAAAGCCATAATTTGAAGTAGATGCCTTTTGGATGCAGTTCATGGGGCCTCTTTAACAGAAACTTAATTTATGAGGGTTTTTTCAAGAACATTTTCTCTTCTTTCTTGTCTTTTAAAAAAGATCCAATGAATTAGAGGTGGTTGTAAATTAAAAAAAAAAATCACCCTGAAACAGGACAAACAGTAGATCTCAGTTAATTTCCTAGAAGTTTATTCTTTTTGTGTTAGTTGTGCTTCAGAGTAATGGTGAGGATGGACTAACAAACCGGTGAAATGCTGATATGAGTCTCTGTAAAGTAAATAACTTGTAAATCACTATTTCCGGTGGTAAAAATGGACAATAACATACAGCCATTGCCTGACTCTGGATTTTAGATACACCAATCTACATCCAAGTCTGAAAAAATGACTTTGGTGTTACTTGTAATCACTGATTTATTATCTATTGAAGTTCCCTTAGGTTTTTTGCATTAAAAAATGTCTGCTTTGTCATGTGGACAACCAATTTAATTGCTAAAGATCAAGTCTTCATTGGGCTTATAATATTTAATATATTTCTGGGGTTAATCTGATGATAGATTCTGAAATTGAGTTTCCCCTCTTCCATTGCTCACTGCTGAATGATATTTGTCATCCTATCAGTATGATAAGAGACAGTTGCTAGCTTCAGGAGTAGGAAGGAGGCAGAGTTGGAATTGGTTGAAAAGCTCTATATCAATATTTGTCTGTCTGCCCAGTGCTGTAGGTCGCTATTGTGTCATTTCCAGCAGAGGAGCCAGAACATTTAGCACAGTGATGTATATCAGTTTTGAAGTCCTCGTTTCAGGAGGCCACTCAGTTTTAGGGAAGTCATTTAGACATATTCATAGGTGTGAGGTTTTCTCCTTCATTGGTTCAGAATGAAATTCATTGTGCTGACACGCCTGTCTGAATTTA
This sequence comes from Cuculus canorus, assembly GCF_017976375.1. Lineage (NCBI taxonomy): Eukaryota > Metazoa > Chordata > Aves > Cuculiformes > Cuculidae > Cuculus > Cuculus canorus. The sequence goes on from NC_071420.1 coordinate 5,842,292, forward strand.
GGTTTGAAAATGCTTCTCATGTTTCTTCCTTTACTTAAACATTTGTCTTTTCTTTTGCTTTTTTTCTGAGAAACAGTCAGAAGATCCTGCTTACTCGCTACTTCATCACAATTTCATTTAAATTACTTTTTTTCAGGGACTGTGACCTCACATTGTTGAAGCCACTTTGGCAGCTTTTCACCCATATGGAAAACAACTTGTGTCACGACATGACCAAGCCTGGTATTCTCCTTCCTCTCCATCGGGCACTTGCAGAGCTCTTCTTTGTTACGGAAAACAGAGTTACTGTAAGCAGTTCCTGTATCCTCGTTCATGGTGCTGGGAATGATGCGTAGTTCAGTGTTAAACTAAATGTGGTTTATCTTTGTCTTGGCAAAGTTCACCAGAGCTTTAGAAACATGAAGTACTCCAGAAACTTGAACAACTTTTCTGGTGGAGTCTGGTAGCAAATTCTAATAGAGGGACATCCTGTTGCCTTTTCCATCCTGGGAAAGGGACCTGAAGTAATAGTCATGACTCTTCCTCATGTGACAAAGGCAGGAGGCCCTAAAGCCAGTCTTAATTCTGAGAGGAAAGCTGATTCGAGGGCTGGAGCACCTCCTGTACAAGGACAGGCAGAGAGAGTTGGAGTTGTTCAGCCTGGGGGTGAGACTGGATGATCTTTGAGGTCACTTTGCAAACCCAAACCATTCTGTGATTCTGTTTGAATGTGGTTTTTCTTGAGTCAGTCTTGAACTTTACATACCAACAGTCTGTATTGATGTCATTTCTGTGGTCACAAACTGTGTTCTAGTCCAGGAGAGTCATGTGTGGAGTTCTGATGCCTTTGGTTCTTGGGGACTGCTATAACGATCAGCGTTTTAATGTTAATTAGTAGGGCGGTATCTTTGGTAGAAACATTGGTGTTCATTGAATGCTTTCTGGCTGCAGGAGCTTGGAACTCTACAGGAATATTTGCTTGCCTTAAATACTGAAGATCACCTTCATCGCTGCACAGCACAGGTAATGAGATTGCCGAACACCAGAGATTTGTGGGTTTGTGATATCTTTCTGGCAGAAAGATATAATGAATAATTTGATTGCCCAGTGGAGTTTTATAACGTAGATATGAATGTACCTGGGCTTTACAGAGCCGGGACAGGCCTCAGAAGTTGTCAATGAACCATGCACAAAAGTTGTTCTTTAGTAGTCGATGTGCCACAGTGGCCGTTGGGTGTGACGAGGTAGATATGTGTTACCAAAGTGACCTCTTAACTGCCAAAATGTGGGGAAGGAGAACGTGGAGAGGTCTTTCAGGAACTGGAAATGCAGTTGCCTTACTGAAATTCCCTGGAATTATGACGATTGCACTGCCGGGGGATGACCAGGCAGAAACAGGATGGTTGGTTATTTATTTCTGTTGTCGTCTCATAGTTTTGGACTAAGGAGAACCTTTGATGTAATTGTTTTTCCTTCTGTCTTCCAGGCCCTGAGAAACATTGCTGCTATCAGCCTTGCCATTAATTATCCGAACAAATCAACAAGTTTCTGGAATGTTTAATACTGGCTCAGGCCGGAGTGCATGGGATAGAGTAGTTTGTCCATAGGACATTGGAACAAACATCTTAACTCCGTTCAGGAAAAGTTCCTTCAGCTTCAGTGTACGAGCACTCTGCAGCCTTCCTTCCACCTTGATGTAGAATTTGTAAAAGTAAAAGCGCACTTCAATGAAAAAGCACATCTTGAAGTAACTCACGCGTCGCCTCCAGTTATGTATGCACATATTGTAGCATGTTAGAGTAAACAGAACAATACCTTTTTTTATTCAGAGGAAGCAAACGAAAGAAGGTGGCTGAGGGGTGAGAGTGGAAGCCCCCAGTGCTGGTATCACTGGCTCCCAAGGAAACTTGATTGGTGGAATGTGATAGCTTTTATAATATTGCTGGACTCGGAGTGATGCCGCCAGCAGCATCTGTTATGTGTCGTTGAAGTGGAAGAGGCAAACCAGAACCTGGTGGGCTGCTGCAGGAGTGGTCCACACGTGAAATCCTGTCACGTTTGCTTTTGCTTTGAAGGCTACTACCCAAGGAAAAGAACCTTAACTCTTTACTAAACTACAGGTTGTAAAACAAATTCTAGGTGATTCGCGTAGCAGTTAAAGGATTCCAGTTTCAGAGCATCCTCGTGCAAGAGGTTAAATATTTCTCCTGTTCCTTGATTTGATCGTCTGGATCACCTGTTTTTACCTTAATTTATCTCCGATGTGTTATTCTAAACAGTACGTTATTCTAGCGCAGGGAGCAAAGGCTGGCTGCCAGTCAGCAGCAGGAATACAAAGAACTGAGGAACTTACCCATTTCTTGAAGGTCACATCTTCGCAAGAAATTATTCATGAGGCTCTTTTCTTTTTATGATTTCAATACCAGTGGCATAGGAGGTCCTTCTCGGCAATGCTGGGAACCCAGACTCCCAGCACTCGGGGTGGGGGTTAACGATCAATCCAGTTTTATCCTATGGAGCAATAACTGCATTACTTTTAGTGAACATGGAATGAATTGCAGACCTTCTATGCTGAAATAAATTGGCTTTCTTCCTACTCAGCTATGCCGGTATTCCCTTTCCAAAGAGTTAAAAAGAACACAGAAGGGTGTGTTTTGTGTACTGCTGTACAGCACGGATAGCTGGTCTTGTCCAGTATGAATTCAAAGAACTTTTAATGCTAATTATTGCTACTTCCCTTCCTCACCTCAGCGTTAGAATATGAACAAAAGGCACCCAAAAGTTTCAGTAGTTACTAAACGCAAGTTGTGTAAAGACAGTGACACTGTCAAAAGGGAGTATGCTTATTGACCTCGTACGAAAGGTGGGTGGTGCCGAAGTAGCAATGTCTACAGGGCACAGCTTTGGGGATGACCTCTGAATTGATTGTCTTGTCAGCTGATGCTGGAATTTTAAGGGTGTTTCAATCTCCCTCTAAGAGGGAGATGTGCAGTAATACATCCCCTTTTCTTGGATAACTTCTAGTGCTGGAGTTAGAGGTGGTTTGAATTCTGTTCAGCCAGGTGATTGCAAAGTGAATACTTCTTCAGGGGATGAGCTTGAATCAGAATGTCAGTATTCTACCTGAGAGACCTAAAACTGAAGACCGAACAGTGCTGTGCTGAAGCCATTGCCTTCTCTTAGTGAAGGAGAATGCCAGAATTCAGGAAGAAAATACAATGTTTCGAAGACAAAAAGGACTGACAGAGACTGCTCTTGAACCCCTCCTCGAGTGCACTGTTGCTGAAGGTTAAAGCCCCCTTTCCTTCCTGGATGAGATCACGAAGAGAAGAGAATTAGGGAAGTTGTCGCATATCTTTAATGCATGGATCATTCTGTTCCCACGTCTGAGTAATGTAGTTGAGTTTGCAGTCTCACTGCAGGAGTGTCGGAGATCCCTGAGGAACCATATGTTCCACACTTCCTAATAGCACGAACAGATTCTGGGAACGGGAAGTCACTCCACCAAAACAAGATGTTCTTGAATCTCCGCTAGGGAGTCGTATCGCTGGGACAGGTGAGCGTTTTGAACTCGCTGCTCTTGAGCAGCAGGACTTTCTCTTCACTGCCTCGGTGCGAATCCATGGCTGAGCAGCCGAGGATGTGCAGTGGGCCGATCGCTAAGGCATGAGCATGCGCTGGAGCTGCCTGGTTCGGTCGCAGAAGGTTTTTTTTTTCACATCAGGGATGCAGACTGTAAATAAACCATTCATAGGACCTGCCACGGCACTGTCATACTCACATCTTTTCTGTTGGATTGTCTTTTTGCTTTCTGTCTGAAGACCTGAGGCTGCAAGGGTGACACGGGAGGAGTGGCCAGTGTTCCTTACTAGGTGAACCACTTAACTCTTCTACCAGCAGAAACTGGCCCTGTGAGTCAATCATCCTGCCCTGAAGGGGCTGTCGAGGAACAGTGTCCACTGAATATAATTTCTACCCACTAGATGGAACTGAAGGACTGTGACCTAAGCTGACACCGAATCTGTTGCTGCCTTACAACTCAAATAATTCGTTAACAGATTTTTTAAGAGACAAGAAACACTGATTTTATTTTTTTTCCCTTCTGATAGTTTTAAAGAAAGAGGAAGAGCAAACCAATAATAAATATTCATGATCAATCACACTGAAAATCTTGTAGCAGTTCCAAACGGATGCGGATGATACTATTGAATAGTATAAAACTGTCTGGAAAACAGGTATGCTGAAAAAATGTGCCTAATATAAAACGAAACAAAGTAAGTTGTCCTGCCTGAATCACCTATGATGTGTTGAAAAGAAACCATATTGTTCCTAATGATAGATCTGACTTGCTTTCGTTAAACAGTTAAAGCAGAGAGTTTTATAATTTCTTTTCTTACGAGTTTACTACTTTGCAATTTTTGTCAGTTGTTTAAAATATCTCAGACCTTTAGATTTATTCCAGTTCAGTTCAACATGTAAAAAGAAAGCTACAGATGTGGGTAAAATATGCAAATGAAGAGAAATATATTGTACAAATTCTATAAAAACTACGAAGTCCAACACAGTGTCTGTTGTTTGTTTGCTTCTCTCCTCACTGTTAAACGCTTGGATTTGCAGTCAGATCCAGGGTTTTTCTTGCAGCTCATCATTTTCAGTGCCTGTAGGCAACTCTGCATCTCCTGGTATGCATCAAACTGCTCAGGATACGGACTGCTGGAGTCCTCTCTCAAATTCCAGCCCTGTTTGTTACCGTTCTGGTGGCCTTATCCTGGAAATGAATTTCTCCCCTGAATATCCATTGATTTCAGAGCCTGTTTACTTACTTTCAGACCTGAAACACACATCTAGGGACCCACATGTCTCTCATAAAGCTGAAATTTAGCGTAGTAACTCTTGATTCTAATCAGTGGTGTTTATCAGGTGGTGCTTGTCCTTAGCTAGCGCAATGGACTTTGTTTAAAAGCTCATTTTCCTTGGCTTTGGCTTAAGGAAAGGGCTGTTCGGGGAAGCATAAGTAAGCATTTAGAGGTGGGCTTTGAATTGGTTTTGTTGCCTGGGAGCCTAAATGGGCCACATTGGTGATAGGAAGTTCACAAGTCGTCTAGCTTTCTCCGGCATCCAACGAAATCTGCAAAGGCAGAAAATGAAAAGGTGAATGCTTGAGCACTGTTGAGTCAGGGGAACTTTAGTCTCAGGGCTTGCTTGGAACAAGTCATATCTGTGTTTCTTACCCATCTGCTTTGCATAAGCACTCATGGAAAATTAATTAATCAAAAATATCAATGGTTTCACAGAGATATCCCCCCACCTGCTCACACCTTGGGTTTTCTGTTCCTCGGAGCAGCGGGTTGGGCTTTTTTCTCCCCAACAATTGTATTTTCCTATTTTTTTTAAATATTTTTGTACCTTCATGCTGTGAGTGTCAGTATTGAAAGAGAAAGGAGCACTTCATCCTCAGTGGGGTCAATTTCGGATAGGCTGATGCATATTAAACAACATCGCTTCGCCTTCAGTCATTGCTCTTCTTGCATTGCTCTGAAAAAATTGCCTTCTGTGCTTTTCCATCTCCAAATACACTCTGGTGCCTTTGCTCTTTGGCACCTTCTTTTCTTGCAGATGTCTCAGCGTCTTCAAAGCTGATGGTGTCTCGGAGGGTTTGCTCTTCGCTCGCTGTGCCGGCTGCTGCGGCTTCTACCTCTTCGCTTGGCTGAGGGAGGCAGAGCTCCCATGGAGGCAGGACAGCGGGAGCTGGAAAGAGTTGCTTTATTTACCAGAAACTCAAAGGCTTTCTGAGAGTAAAGCAAACTCTTGCTGAATTTTGCACTAATAATGCTTAAACCCAGCGGGGTCTGCGGCTGAGATGTTACAACTGTGCTTTAATTAAGTCTTCACAGATGTGAGGGGGCGATGCGTGGATGAGGAGTGTGAACCCATGTCCAGGAGCTCTCCCTGCCTGTCCCCGGTGCTTGTGCTGGCCATGTGCTATCAGAGTTAGAGATGATATTCCGCTCCACAAGGCCTCTTCCCAGCCAAAATCAGCATTGGAAGGGCGAAGAAAGATCCCTCTGGTTCCCTGGGGGTGTGTTGCCTGCTCTCTTCCCACTGCTCAGCACCCCTCGTGCCCCCGGGAGCCGCGTGCAGCAGAGGCGCCGCTGGTGCCGTATCGATGAAAAAAAAAATCCTGTGTTCACTTCCCAGCTCGTTGCCTTGAGCGCATCCCGAGCTCTCACCAGGCAGCCGAGCACTGAGCTCACCGGCTGGGAACAGCGTGTCCCATGGCGGGGCCCGGGAAGTGCCTGTTCTTGGTACGGTGACAGCCGTGGCATACGGCCCTGGCGGGGCTGCCCACCCCCGGAGCGGCTGGCGGAGCCGGGCACCGCCGCAGCTGCTGCCCACGGAGCTCGTCGGGGGAAGCCGGGTGTCTGTTGGGGTCCGAGTGCGGAGCGTGACTCCGGGCACTGGCTGCGAACCTCATGTGTGTGTCCGCTGGGACAGCTCTGGAGGGGTTCCAGGCCAGGTTGGATGGGGCTCGGAGCCCCTGATCCAGTGGGATATGTCCCTGCCCATGGCAGGGGTGGAACTGGATGGGCTTTAGGGTCCCTTCCACCCAAACCATTCCATGGTTCTCTGACCTGCCGCGCCACACAACCCCCTCATCTCCACAGACCGCCAAGAAACCCCATCCCAGCTCCCGCCCCAGCAGGCGCTGGAAGCGGCAGGTTTGTCCCTGCTGCGTGTTCCTACACCCTCATCCTGATTTTCCAGCAGTAGCAGCCCCGTCACCTTCCCTGGGAGCCGTGCCAGCTCATAAACTGCTTTTAATCTCTAAAGAAGGTCCTTTGTGCAGCCTTTTGTCAACAGGGCCTGTCCCATTGCTATAGCTACGGCCCCGGACACACCTGTTTGTTTTTCCAACTCCTTTTTGTTGCCGTCAGATTTCTCTACCACCTAAATAAAAAATACTGAGAAAAGCCCTGCGCCCTCAGCGCCCTTCACGGCCAAGGAACCTCCTTGCTCCCCTGGGACCCGTTTTCTCCAGGCAGTGGTCTCGGATTTTCTTTCACAGTGAGGTCCCCAGCGGAGCAGGTGCCTCGGGGACAGTGGGGACAGTGATGCCCACACGGCACAGCACCAGTGGGATTGCAGACACACCGTGGGGTTTTTTTTTCTGCCTGAATGCTTTTCTTCCCCTGTACATAAAGCTCCCCCAAATCCGTGCTTTTTGGATAGGATTTCACGTGTCTGTTGGGCGGCGGGAATGGCCTCGGCTCACAGGTTCAGCGCGGAAGCTGCAGCGCAGCGGGGAGGAAGGGGTTTATCCCATAGGACCTTGGCCATGTGGTGTCCCCAAACTCAGGAGCCTCCTCAGGGCTTTGTATCACATCTCAAGAACACTTAAAAAAGGAAAATACTCTGCCTTCGTGGGCTCGAGCTGCTGTGTGCCCAGATGAAAACACCCAGAGGTGTTCCAGGCCAGGTTGGATGGTTCTTGGAGCCCCTGATCCAGTGGGAGGTGTCCCTGCCCATGGCAGGGGTGGAACTGGATGGGCTTTAAGGCCCCTTCCGACCCAAACCATTCCATGGGGCTGTGATTCTATGAAACAATCCCTAGGGAATTTCCCTTTATTTGCTAAACCTTGTCCCTGTATGAGGTGTTTCTCCCGCTCCAGGTTCAAGATGGTGACTTGCGATAGATGTCAAAAGCATTTCCATGCGCAAAGAGCTTATCTTGATCTTTACCGGGGCAGCCTGACCGTAACGAACCTGCTTTTCTCTTCCTGCATTTCTTTCTTGCCCTGCCAGCTGCAGCTGAGCTTTGTCCCCGGCGCCAGGGCCGTGAGATCCCCCGTCCCAGCAAGGCTGTGAGTTGGGATTTGCTTTCCCAGCCCCGTGCGTTGACCTTCGGCACAACTTAGTCACCAAGATCACCGGGAAACCTCCCGAGCCAGGCAGAGCAATCAACCCCGGACTGCGAGGTTTAATCCCTCAGTGCCAGAGCTCCGGGACCTGAAGAGATGCTGAAAAGGAGAGGGAAGATACTGGAGACCCCCAGCCAGGTGTGCTGGTCCCGGTGACCAGGAGGCAGGGAGCAGGTGTCCAGGATGACTTTTGCCACAAGCCAGCGATGAAATAATTAAATGAGATCTCTTTATTTCACCTGAATGTTCTCGCTGCTTATCGTCCTCCTGCTTTGGCATCGCTTCTAAATATTTCACGTGTTGGAAATCGTATTTTTGATTAATGCGCTGTATTTGGTACGTGGTACCCGTGTTACCGCTGGAAGACCTTCGTGATCTTCCTAAACCAAGGGCGGTTTAGCAACGCTGCGAAGGTCTCGCGCCTCGTCTGGCTCTGAGCGCCGTGTTACCGCTGCCAGAGCTCGCCTGACATCCCAGCTATTTATTCTGCTATAACACGAGCCGTGGCCCCAACACCAGCTCTGTGGGGACACGGGCAAGGGCTGGCGCACATCTGGAACACAGGCACATCTGGAAAGGATGGAGCCGGTTTGGGGTGCACAGGGCGGGGGGAAAGAGCTGGAGGGCTGCAGCGATGCTCCGGTCTCCTGCCGCTCCCCACCGCGTGCCCAGACAAACCCGAGCTGCCTTTGGGTGGGAAAGAGGCTTCCCAGGAGGAGCCAGTCAAGCGCGGTTGGATGTTTCTGTAAACGAAGAGGGAGCGCGGCGTGGCCACTGACGTCCCCGCGGTCAGATTTGTCTTAGAAAACCATCCAGGTTTGATATTTAAGATTTCTAGCGATGGAAAATTCCCAGCAGCTGCGGGGCTGGGCAGCCAGGCGCTGACTGGCGGAACTTGTAGAAAAAAGCATCCTTCCAGTTCTTTTCCATTGGAAAATCCAAAAACTTTCTTCGACTGTTGATTTCTCATCCAAACTAAAGCAAACCAGGCCAGGCGGGGAGGCAGGGGCGAGGGGAGAGCCTGACAATGTCGGAGCAGCTTTTTTTGCTCCAGCGAGGCAAATATTTACATTTTTTTCATTTTCAAGTTACTCTTGTTTGGAAATCAGTTGGTTTACACCGGGCTCTGTTACCACGCTTTGCAAAATCACAGAGAAAACAAAGTGATTTTGTAGAAATCCAATGTTTTGGCTGAAGCAGAATGACTTTTTTTCCCTAATTTTCCCTGGGAACATTGATATTTCAGGGCCTTTTCCAGCCTGGAAATTTCAGAGCTATCTCTCCTTCCCGTTTGTCCGGCTACAGCATCAAATAATAATTCTTGAGGGGTTAATAATAAATCTTTTAATACATTTTTAATGAATCCTTGGCAGCCATCAGGCACTTGCACTGCCTGTTTCTTGGGACTGGAGCCATCTGCGCCGCTTCCTACCGCTGCTCAAACCCACCCGGAGCATCTGCTGCAATTGAAATCAGAACTCGTTAATAAATGAGAGCTGCAGGTAGAGATCTTGCAAGCAGCGCTTGGAAAGAAAATCTTTTCCGAGTGCAAACCCACCCCTTGCTGGGTGCACGGTGGAGGCTGTAACGTCCTCCCAGGTGTGGAATCGCTGCGGTTGTTTTCCCTGCGTTGGAGCAGTCGGGGTTGATTTGGGTTAGCACTGGGAATACGACCACGGCTAACGTGGTTACCTCCCTGCCCACAGTGCCCTATAGAGTAGTGGATGAGAGCCGAAGGATGGGAGAGGTCCCGAGAAGGCTGCAGGCTCAGCAATGCCTCCTAATTATCGATGTGATATCACATTACAGCAAACCCCAGTGTCTGCTTGGGGTTGTCTTCTGCGAGGTGGATTTCAGACCCATCGAACCTTGGTCCGGTGTGAGTTGCAACAAGGTGGACGCAGGTGTTCTGCATCCCAGAATTCCTGATGCCGCAGCTGTTCCCGGGGCAGCAGCTCCAGTGCTGCAGTGCTTGTTGTGCCGGTCCTTTCCAGCATCTCCCTTGGCTCCTGCACACCCAGACTCCTCCAATCCTAACGTCTTTCCTGCTGCAACACAAGTGTGTCGTGAGGCATCCTGACCCCTGGCTGAGGCCCTGGCCCAGGTTGCCCAGAGCAGTGGTGGCTGCCCCATCCCTGGAGGGGTTCCAGGCCAGGTTGGATGGGGCTCGGAGCCCCTGATCCAGTGGGAGGTGTCCCTGCCCACGGGACACCATTCAATGATCTTTAAAGTCCCTTCCAACTCAAACCATTCTATGATTCCATGGCCTATGCATGAGGAGAGGTTCCATCCCATTCATCCTACAGAGCCGTTCCCATCGGGAGCTTTGCCGCAGGAGTTCCAGGCAGGGATAGAGCTACCACTGAGGCTCCAGCCACTCCTCAGCAGCGTGAACCTGCCTGTCCATGCCCAAGCAAAGCCATCAGGGCACGGGGCCCGTCTCACAGCCAACAACGTGCATGGCTGGGTGTCACCTGTGTGGTTCCTGCTGAAGATCCTTAGCTCTTGGCTCTGGGAAACTGTCCCTGATGGACATCAGCAGCTCCCGGCTCACACCCAGCCCAGGGCTGTGGGGTTTGCATGGGGTCCAGGGTGTGGGGCTGGGGACAGGCAGCTCCTTTTGTTGGAAAACCTCCCTTTGGGTGAAAACTGTCCTTTGTGCAGCAGGTGGGGGGAGTTAATCCAGGCTTCAGGCAGCTGGTTCAGGATTAGAGCTGAGCTGTTTCCTACTTTAAAAGCTCTTTGCAGGGAGCCTGTGCCCCTGGTGGGGTCCTGCCTGGGGTAGGTGTGCAACTGCGCTTCGTGGGAGCTCGCCCTCTGCTCCCAGTTGGTCCCGCATCACCTTCGTTCTCACTTCCAGCTCTCCTGGTGAGCCGATTTTCTCTCCCTCTGGTGCTTTGTGTTGCTTTTTGGGATGCTGCCCCAGCTTGAGGTCTCCAGACGGGGACTGTGGGGTTGTGGGTGCAGCTGCACCCAGCCCTGATCCTGCTGGGACCCCTGCGATGCTGAGCTCCTGCAGAGATGCTGTGTGAATGGGGGCTCCCGCTGTGCCCCCAACATTGTTGGGGGTCACCCCCATGTCCTGGTCCAGTGCTATGACCTGGCATAAGCCCTCGGTGCAGGAGCCCCCTCTTTAGCATCCTTTTTTGGGGCTGCTGCAAGGAAGAGGCTCAGCAAATCCCAGGGGAGGCTGATGGGGGACACCGGGGCGCTCTGGGGGTGCTGCTGGACCTCGGCTTACATGGGACTGTCAGCTGCTTCCCCTCTGCCCCATCCCCTTGCTCCAACGCTTCCTTCCTCCTGGCCCGTTTTTCCAGCGACGCTGTCGCCTCTGCCGCTGTCTCCTGTCGGGGCAGCTGGTTTGTAGCATCAGCTATTTTGACTACTCGGTTAACTATTCATCCAGATGGAACAGGGCTGTTGTCGTGTGCCTGGCATGTTTTTTCCATATACAAATTCTGCGCCGAAGCGGAGAGGACAAAGCCCAACGAGCTCTGCAGCCACCCTGAGCGTGGGGTGTGCTCTCCTGGGCTGGTGCTCAGACTGCCCAGATCCCAGCCCTCTGCCCTCACCCTCTTTTACAGTGAATTTGGGGGAGTTCTGTGCTCCCCATCCCTGGCGCTGGTCACGCCGTTGGACCTGGCCCTTGTCGCCCTGGGCCTGGCTTCAAGAAGGAACCGGCGTGCCTTTATTTTCCTAGCGCTTAATTTTAATCAAATGCAAATCCCAAACACTTTGCAAAGGCGGCGACCCGTGCGGACGTTAATTGCCGGGGCTGGGGGTGCCGTTTGCTGGGAAGGGTCAGGGTGGCACCCGTGTCCCTGCTGGGGGTGATGGGTCCTGTGGCCATTCCTGGCTCTGCCCAAACTCCCGGTCGTGCCAGGTCTCCACCCTCCAGTGAGGGACCTCAGGAAGGATCTGGGGAGCTGTACATCCCCCTGGCCCTGAATGCTTCACTGGGGCTTTGGGTGTCCTATCAGGGTGCAATCCTGCTGCAGAGCTCAGCTCCCACATACGCTGCTTTTTCGCTCATTGCTAGATAACACTTCCCGGCTTAAAGCTGCCTTTTTTTTTCCCCCCAACAAAGTGGTGCAATCACCACTCCAACCCTCAGAGCTCCCCGTCTTCCTTAAGGACAACAGATGGCTTCATCCAAGCACCCTACTGAGCCAATTCCTTGGAGGACTTTTGCCTCCATCCCCTGTTCCAGACCGAGTGTTTCCCCACGAGCAATGCCCGTGGCTGGTGGCCAGCGGAGCCGGGGGTTCCTTTACACCTGCAGTCCCGGGATTGCAGCAGGGCCCAAATTTGGCTGCTCAGCAGCATTTGCATTGAAAATCCCAACTTTGAAATGCAAAAAGTGCCCAGCTGCCACGGGAGACGTTTCAGCGGGGAGTGAGAGCGAAGACTCAATATTTATGCAGAAACTTTGTGTTTTCTCTCTGCTCTTGAATTTCATGGTGTTTATTTCTTTCTTTTCCTCCCTCCTGGGCTGGAGATGGGCCAGAGCGGCCCCCAGCTCGGTCCTGCTGGAATCCTTCAGCAGGATTGCTTTTCTTTGCAGCTCTTTGCATCGCAGAGAGCCTGAACTTTCCGAGCGCACTTGTCGCTCGATGCACGAAAGGAAAGTTGGCAGCGCTCTGGGCTATTGTCAACCTCCTTATGAAACTCAAGGATTTTGACTGCGTTTCCTACCCGCCGACCTTATCAAGATTTTGCATCCTCTTGGCATCTCTTTATGCCACCAGGGGTGGTTGCAGGGTGCAAAATGCTGTTGGCATCAGGGTGATGCCACCGGCCCCTTGTAGGGACACATCCTGTTGCACGGTGAGGATGTGTCCATGAGGATTTGTACGATGTACGAATGAGATTTGGTCAAATTTGCTTATCTTGGGTCTGTGCCGCTCGCAGGGCGCATGCTGCTGCCCCGGCACTGCGCTGGTTGTGCTCTGCGTGCCGTGCCCGCAGCGGGAGTGACCAACAACACCGTGTTTGTGCGAAACACAAGTGCACCCTTGGCCGGCAGCCACCGAGCAGCGGCGCGAGGGTGTTTGGCTTCCTCGAGGCCGCCTGGCCGCCCAGATAAGCGCCGGAGCAGGAAGCAGCTCGGGCCATGCCGGGCTGGAGCGAGTTGTGGCTCCTCGGCGCAGGGGGGCTGGGGGTGCGAGCTGAAGGGCAGAGTTTTCCACTGGCAGGATGGTGGTGTCTTTGGGGTTCGTCTCCTGCTTAACTGGGAGGTCCCCTCCTGGGGACGGTGGGACTGGAGGGTGCAGGAGGAAGCAGGGCAGCAGCATGGCCAGGACCACCTGGCAGCAGCCTCATCCTACGGACACGGAGCCATCCTGGCTGCCACCCTGCAGGTAAAACATGAGCATCAGGTCATAAGCACTCCATGGTCTGCACTGTGGTCACCCCTGCAGCACCCCAGCAAGACAAGTACCCCGTTTGACAGAGGAACGCAGGCGTTGCTCTGACCAGCTACAGCAACAGGGACATTGCCATGTGCTCAGCATCCACAGCATCATTGCTCACAACCAGCCTGCCTGGGAAAAGAGAGTCTTTTGCACCCTTTGCACAGAGCTTGAGTGTTTTTCTAATGCCCATGAGCTTTCTGGGGTGCAGAAGACCCCTCTGCCCAGTCGGTCCCGCTGCACCCTCTCTCTTGCAGCCAGCATTGGGGATCTGTATGCATCCAGCGTGGCCTCAGCCGAGGTTTGTGGTGGCCTGTGTTTTGCCAACAGCCTTTAGTAAACAGCCCCGTGCGTGGCGCACAAGATCCTAATCTGGCTCAAAATACCGAAAAAAAGCAAACCAACCCAAAGTTGCCTCCGCAAGCCAAGTCTGCGAAGGCAGGAAAAACTCTGTCTGTGAAACAGTGTCTGCCCTCCTCCTTGCTGGAGGGAATCGCATTCAGGGCACCGCAAGTCGCTCCTGGCAGCGTTTGTCCAGGACATTGTGTCTCAAGGACCGGCTGCTTCCCACCCCGCTGTGTGCTCGCTGCCATCCCAGAGGTGGGATTAACTTTCCAGGGGAGCAGGCAGGGATGGGACGGTCGCTGTGGCTGGAGGCTGCAGGAGGGTTTGCAAAATAGTGGAAGTTGTTAAAAGACCTTAATATTTGATGCGGTGCCTGAGTTTTCCTAAAGGGCTTTTTCGCGTGAGCTTTGCTTGAGGAAAAAAATATTAATTGGAGAAAAAAATCTATTTGGAGTGATAAAACTGGGAGTGCACACAGGGCTGAGCATCAGCCAACCCTGGCTTATGGAATGCCCTCGACAGCAGGTACGTATCTTCGTTTTATTTAATGGAGAGGAGGTAGGAAAGAGCAATCCCAGAATGGTTGAGTTGGAAGGGACCTCAAACTGCATCCAGTTCCACCCCTGCCATGGGCAGGGACACCTCCCACTGGATCAGGGGCTCCAAGAACCATCCAACCTGGCCTGGAACCCCTCCAGGGATGGGGCAGCCACCACTGCTCTGGGCAACCTGGGCCAGGGCCTCCCCACCCTCACAGCAAAACATTTCTCCCCAAGATCTCATCTCAACCTCCCCTCTTGCAGCTTAAAAACTGTTCCCCTCATCCTGTCCCTGCATTCCCTGATCCAGAGCCCCTCCCCAGCTTTCCTGGAGCCCCTTTCAGCACCAGAAGCTGCTCTAAGGTCTCCCTGCAGCCTTCTCTTCTCCAGGCTGGACAACCCCAACTCTCCCAGCCTGTCCTTGACCAGGAGATGCTCCAGCCCTCGCATCGTCTCCGTGCCCTCCTCTAGCAGCTCCATGTCCTTCCCATGCTGAGGACTCCAGAGCTGGGTGCAGGACTCCAGCTGGAGTCTCACCAGAGTGGAGCAGAGGGGCAGAATCCCTTCCCTCCCTGCTGGTCCCACCCTGGATGCAGCAATAGTTTGGCTCTACGGGGCCGGAATCAGCCCTGCTGTGCCCGGGGTCGGCGTCACTCGGAGCCGGCGGAGGGGGACCTGACTTACGCAGTCACTAACAGATCGTTTAGGGGTTTTATTTCTTTATCAGTGATTAATGGTGATGTTTCATTTCTAATGGAAGGAAATAGGCAGGAAATGGTTTCTTGCCTTCATTTATCAGGGATTTGTTTAAATGGGCGCTCGTGTTCCCTGGAAATAGGTCACGGTTGTGTATTTTCACGGACACGAAGCTGGTTGTGCTGGGACTGGCTGTCAGATGTTTGGACGGCGCAGCGCTCGCAGCCTTTCCTGTGCGAGGCTGTTCCTTTCGTCATTCCCGTCCCCATCCTCTCGGCCCCGTGCCAGGGACGCCCCGTGTCCTGCTGCTGGAGCAAGATGGTTTGCAGCCCAAGGAGCCTTTGACTGCTATTCCCAGGCTGCACGAGGGATCACAGAATCACAGAATCACCAGGTTGGAAAGGACCCATTGGATCATCGAGTCCAACCATTCCTAACACTCCCTAAACCATGTCCCTCAGCACTTCATCCACCCGTTCCTTAAACACCTCCAGGGAAGGCGACTCGACACCCTCCCTGGGCAGCTGTTCCGGTGCCCCATGACTCTTACTGTGAAGAATTTTTTTCTGATATCCAACCTGACCCTCCCCTGACGGAGCTTCAGGCCATTCCCTCTTGTCCTGTCCCCTGTCACTTGGGAGAAGAGCCCAGCTCCCTCCTCTCCACAACCTCCTTTCAGGTAGTTGTAGAGAGTAATAAGGTCTCCCCTCAGCCTCCTCTTCTCCAGGCTAAACAGATCAGAGGTTAAATGTTTGGTGGTGTGATGTTTCCCTAGTTCAGAGCTCAAGGCTGGGACTCGGCAAACCCAAGGCCTTAGGTCACTTGGGGCAGCCCTCACCACCATCACAAACCCCCAGCAGACTCACATTTTGATGTCTTTGAGGCCCATGTGAGCCAAAAACGTTATTGATAACCGAGATGAGCCATTTAAAAATGCATTTGTGCACGGGAAGGACTCAGCCTTTGGAAAGTTACTCAGCTTCCTCTTCATCTGAAATACCACCGTTCCTCGTGGCCGTCCATCCCCAACATCACCGTGCTCTCAGCCTGGCCAGGCAGCCGGAGCCTGAAAATCCTAGCAACAATGACATTGTTTTCTATATTTGCATCACTTCAGGCTGAGCAGAACCGATGACACACAGCGGAGCTGGCAGAGATGCTGGTATTGATGCCATCTGCAGAGAGCCGCCTCCTCACCGCGTTAAAATTAAATTGACTTAACTGTTTAGCTTGTGCTTCGCCAGGGTGCTCGCGGTGGCACCGTCGTGCCCGGCTCAGAGCTTGGCATGGCCCAAACGGGGGGATGATCTGTTGCATCTTGCTCTGAGCATGGAGACGTTGCATCACGTCCCCTTCCTTGGTGTGTTGTGTGCACAGGCTCCTTCCAGACATCGCGCCCTCTGCGTGAGCCGCTTCCAGCAGCAAACATTCTTCTGATTTAGGTTTCTTCTTTTCTTTTTATCACAGGCGGCTTTTGATGTGGGAGACAAGGGCTCAGCTCCTCTCCACCTTCAGAGAGATGCAAGACGGGTGGCTTGCAAACCCTCTTAGGCTTTATGTACCTTTGGATGTTTATGCTTTAAAAGTCGATTTGGCTCTTCATATTTTACTTGAAATGCACTTGAGGACTCGTGATCTCGTGTAGGTAGTGAGCTTCTGGCCTCACAGGGAAGCATGAAAACAGGCGAGTTTCATTTTACAGGCTGGGAAAGCAGAAAGGAAACACCGTGGCCTTTGCTTTCGAGTTATGGGGTGTGTGTTGATGTGCAGAGCTACGGGTCTGTGGGTGCCTGCGGGAAGCAGCGTGGTCTGGCCAGGGCCAAGCAAACCTCTCCCTGCTGCAAAAAAACCTCCCGTGGTGGAAAAACCTCTGCTATCCCAGCCCAGCTTCGTGCTGCCACTGTGGAAAGCTGAGGGCAGTTGAGGTCAGGTTCCTGGTGATCCTGGACACATGGGGACTTCCAGCACAGCCAAGATCCAGCTAGGCGCTGCTTTTCCTGGAGAAGGAAGGAAGCCAAGTCCTGCAGCCGCATCCTCGCAGTAACAGGAGATGCCCTGTGTCGTTCTTCCTCCAGAGCTGCAAGTTCAGGCCATAGAGCAATGAATTGGGGCTTATTTAAAATCGGTTCTGGATTCTAAATGCATGAATTCTAGGGTTTGTGTTTGGAGAGCACTCGTTGCGCGTCCACAGCTAGAAACTTGGAGGGTGAAGATAATATAATAGCCAAGACTGGTGTGAGAGGCTTCCAGCAGAAGAGGCAGGCAGGCACGCTGCACACCACGGCTGGATGAGCCCCGAGCTGTGAGGTTTATTTCCTTCCACGCACCTGGTCCTGCCGAGCGCTGAGCCCAGCACAGACCTTGGCTGATGGGGAGCATTTCCCATGGCCATGGCTTGAAGCAGAGCCCATCCCATGGCAGCAGGGATGGCATTTGAAGCGTTGTTGGTGTTGGCTTTCCCATCCCACCCGGCAACCGCCTTTGCCTCGTGTGCCCGTGCCCAGCAGCAGAGCCTCTTGGCATCCTCGGTGCTCTCCAACGCTCTGGGGAACCGCAAGGACCTCACGGCTTGGGGTTCAGCAGCTGCACCCTGGGGCGATGGAGTGTGGTTTTGCCGCCTGGGCTAAGCGTGGGAGAATGCCGTCAACTCTGTTTTAATTGGCAGTCGCTGATCAGCCTCGCGAGCGCTGGGCTTCATTATCACCGCTGGCGTTTACGAGGGGATACATTTTCCGCTCTCATGGTGAGGGCAGGAGCCAGGAGAAGCCTCCGCTGAGTCACCCGGGTTAGGAGGAAAGGAGTGTGTGTGTGAGGAATTAAACAGTCAATCATGCTTTCAGCAAGCCTGAAATCATCTGTGATATTTTTATTTTCAGATTCCCAGCTTCGATATTTGTGGCAAGGTTGTTCCCGACATCCCAACCGCAGTGACGCTGTGCCGAGGGCAGCCGACGCCGCGCCGGTGCCAGCAAGCGAAGCCTGGCTCCATCCCACCACTGTCCCAGGGACCCCGCTGTCCCCTGCCCAGCGAGCTAAAGACCGGGGAGACATCTCGGCAGCTCCTTCGCTTTGCAGATGCGCGATTGCCCAGGGCAGCATGGACACCCAGTCCTTTCGGCCACCGGTTCTCCCTTTTCATGCATGTACGGCCCAACGGTTGCGGCACTGCAGAGGTTCTTGGGGGACAGCAGCCGGGGTGGGAGAATTCACCAGGGTGTGCAAATTAGGAGTGTTATTGTGGCCATCAGGCGAGAGAGGGGATTCGGCCTCTCAGCTCTGGTGAGATCCTACCTGGAGCCCTGCATCCAGTTCTGGAGTCCTCAGCATGGGAAGGACATGGAGCTGTTGGAGCAAGAGCAGAGGAGACCATGAAGGTGATGCAAGGGCTGGAGCACCTCCTGTATGAGGACAGGCTGAGAGTTGAGGTTGTTCAACCTGCAGAGGAGAAGGCTGCGGGGAGACCTTAGAGCAGCTTCCAGGGCTGAAAGGGGCTCCAGGAAAGCTGGGGAGGGGCTCTTGATCAGGGAGTGCAGGGACAGGATGAAGGGGAACGGTTTTCAGCTGAAAGAGGGCAGATCGAGATGAGATCATAGGGAGAAATGTTTTGCTGTGAGGCTGGGGAGGCCCTGGCCCAGGTTGTCCAGAGCAGTGGTGGCTGCCCCATCCCTGGAGGGGTTCCAGGCCAGGTTGGATGGGGCTTGGAGCCCCTGATCCAGTGGGAGGTGTCCCTGCCCATGGCAGGGGGTGGGACTGGATGGGCTTTGAGGTCCCTTCCAACCCAAACCATGATTCTATTGCTATTTTTAGGAAAGCCCAATGGGATGAGGTGTCTGCACCAGCCTCTGCGCTCAGGTGAGCAAGAGAAGGAGCAAGCCTTGCCTTCTTCAAAAACAATATAGAACTAGGAAAGCAAGCAGAGCTGACCTGTGCTTTGAGGAGGACAAAATGTGCCCCTCATTAATATAGGAGAGGTGTTTTTTCAGGGAAGAGAATGGGAGAAACCAACAGCAGCACGTTAACTATTTGGCAAACAATTCCTTTTATGTTGTGCGTAGGCAGCGCTTGATATATTTGCAAGCTATTTATAGCTAAATGCATATATATCTCTCACCACATAATGTTTCCACTTCTTTTGCAGACTACCTGTAAAACACAGACACTACTAGGAGCTGTAAATACAGTCAGTACCACAGTGATTGACAACAACCTCTCTAAAGCTTTTTTTAATGTAAATAATTGTCTTTTCCAGGTGGAAGACAAGGGGATTTGTTCCTGACTTACCCATCCTGCTGCCTGGGATGTGGCCCATGTGTCTTGGGGTAGCAATTCACCAAGAAGAATAAGATGTCCTGGGGCTACAGGTGCTTGTTAGTAACTCATAACTAATTTTCAGTAGGTGTTAGAAAAATTGTCTTGGTGCGGGCATCAAATTGGGGTGGTGATGGCTTTCAAAACAAACAATTGGTCTTTTTTCCCAAATAACAAGGGGTAGGATGAGAGAAAATGGCCTCAAGTTGTGCCGGGGGAGGTTTAGATAAGATATTGGGAGAAATTTCTTTACAGAAAGAGTGGTGAAGCCCTGGCAGAGGCTGCCCAGGGCGGTGGGTGAGTCTCCATCCCTTGAGGGGTTAAAAAAGCGTGCAGAGGTGGCACTTTGGGTCATGGTTTGGTCGGCATGGTGGGGTTGGGCTGGCGGTTGGACTGGATGAGTTTGGAGGGCTCTTCCAACCTTCATGATTCTGTGATTCTATAAAGTAAGAACTTTGGGAAAGGGAGCTATGACAACTGAAACTTCTTTTTTGTTGTTTTGGATTCCCACTCTTCTTTAGTAGAACTATATCCGTATAATTTTAAAGGGGAAAAAAATCCTTTTTTTTCTTTTGTTTGCTTAGGAAGTATCGGAAAAAGACCCTGGGACCTCTGGAAAAAGTAATGCTGCTGCTTTTTATTTTTCCCCTGTTCCTTCCAGCCTGACCCTCCAGTCAAACCGGTCCCCGTCTACCACAGCTGAATTTTTTTATGCTAAAAAAGCACAGGTTAAGCCACTGCCAGATTTTCCTGATTCACAGAGAAATCTGCAGCCTGAACCTTCCATCCCGATGCTGTACGGAAATGTGTTGGGTTACATTTTTTTCCCCCTCCTGGGCTTCCCTGCCTCAAAGTGGAGGGTTTGTGGAGGTTTATCTGGTTTTCCTTTGTTCGGCGCTCACGAAAGAGAAAGAGGAAGGAAACCCGCCATCACTTGGCTTGATGCTTGGTTAAAAATAACAGAGCTGCTGGGGCCGGGGTTCCCATCCTCATGAAAGGTCACTTCCCCAAGTCCCCACTGCTGAAAATATGCCACTGGATGTCCCGTTTTGGCACACTTCTGACGATCTGGAGGCAGCGATGAGCTCAGAGAAAGGAGAGATGCTCCCCGCCCTGCAAAACTCAGCTCCGGGCTGTGCACAGGGTTTATTTTCCATCCTAGTGAACCACATCCAGAGTCCCCTCCTCCGGGTCAGGAGGTGATGGCCATGGCAGGATTGCATGGCTGGAGAGCTTACGGCAGCTCCCTCCCTCTGCTGTAGGGACGACATCCCACTGCTCTGCATGTCCTCTTTCCAGGCCTTTTTATTTATTCCTCCCGTTATTTTTTCCACTTTTTTTTTTCCCGTTATATCCACTATTTTTCCATAATTTCCATTATTTTATCCACCAATTTTTTTCATTTTTCTTTCTCCCTGTGCAGCTCAGCTGCTGAGATCAGGGCAGTCCCAGGGCTCAGCACCGTGGTCTTGGTGTCTCGCGTGGGGAGATGGTGCAGGGCAGGGGACCAGTTTCGGTCCTGCCTTCGGCATCACTCAGCGCAGGCAGCCAGTCTCCTTGGAAACTGTGGGAAGGAGTCAGTGCAGGCACGAATTTTCCCCATTTCCCACCCTCCAACGTGGCAATGGCCTTAAAAAGAGATTGCACGGGGGGCAAAACCACCTCCAGCAAATCCTCCTGTGCAGCGTGTTGGGTGCCAATGTCCCCTTTGCTTCCCAAAAGGCTGCTGGGGTGGGTGGCCTCCTCCCAGCCCCATGGCACCCATTCCAGCAGGAGGGATGAGGGCATCCCTTTGGGCAGCAATCTGGCTGGTTTGCATCCCTCTGGCTGGAAGATCCACCTCCTGCAGGCATTTTTGGCTTTAAAGGCGCTGTGATGTGTTTGTCTGCCATCGAGGGAGATCCGTGGTCAGAGGCGCTGGTTCCTGATGTTGTGATATTGTGTAATTCCTGCTTGGTAGGAGAGAGAAAACGCACTGGAGATCTGAAAGAAAGAGAAGCAAAACCCCAGGGCTCTTGGTATAGTGCTGGCCAGCCCTTACTCTCTTCTTGGTGAACATTGTATCTCCATGGAGAGCCAGAGTCGTTTGTTCTGCCTAGTTGAAACCAGACGTTTTTCCATTTTTGGCTCGTGCTTTGCTGGAGGGAAACACGGAGTGAAATTTTACCGTGGGCTGAATTAACCACCTCAAACATCAGCCCAGCCCCAGGTACGTGCAAGGCTCTGGGCTTGCTCAGCGCTGCCTTGGCGCCTCCGGTTGGGTTATTTGCTTTCCTCGTTTCCTAAACTTCAGCGAAAACCCTGGGAATGACATGCCACAAAGGCAGGCTTTTTTTCCAGGAGGTATCTTGCATCAGGGAAAAACCCATCTGAGCGTCAAAGCGAGTGTCCCGCTGCTCCCCTGTCAATGGATATTAATGTATTTTCCTACCTTTGAAAGGGATTGGAATACAGTTTAAAAAAAAAAAAGAATAATTGACCTGTTTTGGTCTGGCTTCATGACCAGAAGCTCCTGCTGCTGAAAGATGCCAGGGAGTTCAGAAACACCGTGGGATCCTCGCTCAAATCCAGCTGCAGAGCTTGGGTGATTGTTTCCGAAATGCCCCAGCTAGGGCGCTACGCTTGGGAAAGCCCCGTTTCCAGCTTAATTCCAGACAGAGCCATGGAAGGAAAGGCAACATCATTGCACAAGCTTTGTAGCTATCAATGTGAATATTATCTGTCCCTGGGAATCCGATTTCTTGTAGCCGTTTGAGTGGGAGCAGAGCTGGAAAACAGGGTGACTGCCCTGTGCATCCATTGCCTTCCAACAGAAAAGCCTTGTCCGTATGGACCACTCCTTCTCATTTTCCTTAGACTTAACCTATGCTCAAAATCTAACCTAACCTCGAAATTCTGTACTTTCCAGATATTTCCAGGATCTCAGTCTCTGCATTTATCACCCAGGTGGGTTCTGCAGAGCTGTTGCATCTGCAGTGCTGCAAATCTTCCTCGGCCCTTTGCATCCCAGTGGGTTGGATGGCAGGGCTGGTCCTTCCCTGCCACCTTCAATGCCTGCGTTTATGCTCCAAGAAGCCAAATCCTGCTGCTCACCCCCCTCCTACACCACCTTACAGTGCACAGGACTCACAGCCAAGGGTAGATATTTCCACCCTTGCTGGAAATACCGGAGCTCCAGCCCTGAGCATCGCTGTGGTGAGGACTGATGTTTTTCAGCGCTCTTTGGATCCAGCCCTTGGGGAGCAGGATTCGCCCACGGCTGCTGGGAGTCCTGGCCGGGGGATTAAAAATAAACCCCTAAGCCTGGCTCCGAAAGGTCGGCTGGCGTGTAACATTTAGAAGAGCCTCAAGCTGTTATTTCAAAGAGTATTATTTCTTTTTTTCCCCCATAGGAAAAGCAAATATCTAAGCTCCAGTGGAAAAAAAAAAAAAGAAAAGAAAAGAAAAAAAGCTGTTCCTTGCTCTTCTCCCTTGTGAATCAGGATTTGCTGGACATGAGCTGGGGGGATGCAGTGGGACAAAGCCTGGGAGTGGGATGGCAAAGGGCAGTGGCACTGGCACCTTAATTAATTAATGGCACGTTGTGTGGTGTCCGCAGAGCCTGGGGCAGCTGAACAGAACCCCCATTGCTTTGCGAAGGTGAGAGCTGTTGACAGAAGCGATTCACACCTTCTTGTGCAGGATTAGTGTCTCTGTTTGGGATGGTTAATCCTGAATTTGTTCTTTTTAGGCTCACAGCTCCTCTCCTGGGAGCAGTCCATGGGAGCACAGGAGTGTGCATCTGCTGGTGAGTACTGGGGGTGGTGGTGGTAAATGAGATTCCCAAAATGCTGTCAAATACACACACCACGGGCTGACTCCTGCGTCCGCCACCTGCTTGGAACTCCCTTTTGAATTAAGACAAACTCGACCTGAGTGAGGGGTGCAGATGTGGACTGTAAACCATTCTGTGGCAGAACAGCAGTTCTGGAGTCCTCAGCACAGGAAGGACGTGGAGCTGTTGGAGCGAGTCCAGAGGAGGCCACGGAGATGATGCGAGGACTGGAGCACCTTCTGTATGAGGACAGGCTGAGAGAGTTGGGGTTGTTCAGCCTGGAGAAGAGAAGGCTGGGGGGAGACCTTAGAGCAGCTTCCAGGGCTGAAAGGGGCTCCAGGAAAGCTGCGGAGGTGCTCTTGGCCAGGGAGTGCTGGGATAGGATGAGGGGAATGGTTTTCAGCTGCAAGAGGGCAGATTGAGATGAGATCTTAGGGAGAAATGTTTTGCTGTGAGGGTGGGGAGGCCCTGGCCCAGGTTGCCCAGAGCAGTGGTGGACGATCCATCCCTGGGGGTGTTCAAGGCCAGGTTGGATGGGGCTTGGAGCCCCTGATCCAGTGGGAGGTGTCCCTGCCCATGACATGGGTAGGACTGGATGGGCTTTGAGGTCCCTTCCTACCCGAACCATTCTGTGATGCTGTAAAAACAAAGAGGATGATGTACGGTTGGCCAAAAGCCCTGTGCGTTTTCTCCCACCCTTCAAGACACAGTTGCCACTGCCAGTGGTTCAGACCATGGTCAGCCTGTGCTCCAGCAGCGTGCGTTATCCATCGCTGTTTCCCATGCCGAAGCCCGGGGGCACGTTCCCAGCATACAGCCTGCTTGCTCAGCCTTTCCAGCAAACATAATTTTTTCCTCATCTCCAAGGGACAAAGTGGAGACAAAAGATTAATGTTCCATGGGTTGTAAAACCCTTGGGGCATCGGCTCAGGGCTGCTGGCAGCCGTTCTGCTGACTCCGACGGGCTCTGCAGTGGCTCTGGCCATCCCTCTCCCCTCAGCCCGCGCACAGCAGTGCAAATCCACAGCTTCCAGGAGAGTTATTCCCAATTTCCTTTTGTAGAAACAAGATCAAAATCAAAACCGGCTGTCAACTTCCATGCCTCGTACAGTGCTCGGTCAGCACTCATTGGCTCTGCTCTCCCTTCCGTGGCTAAAAAACCTCCCCAGCAGCCTGGGAGGTGACAAACCCCCTCCTTTCTTCTTCTTATGACCCTCTTAAGCTTGCCTTCCTGCAAAACTCATTACCGTGGGGAAGCCAAGATAAAAAAAGGAGGTTTGCCTCTCGTTTCAGAGCTACAGAAGGGAACCTCCAAACCAGGCTGGGATCCAGGGATGGAGCCCCACTGCCTCCAGCCCAGCTCGCTCCGGTGGCCGTGGGCTTGCAATACTCAGAGTGTTTTCACTCCAGACTGTTTTCCCTCACTGGTCATTGCTGGACTGACTAATTTATGGCTCCAAGTCACTAATAAATTTAATTATAGATTAAGTGAATGGTGCTGCCTATTACCAGGGCTGCCAGTTGTTTGTTCCCTTTGTAACTCTGTTCTCAATCGCTCCCAACTTTGTCAAACTTTAATTTTTGGAGCTGTGACGTGACCTTTGTACTCCCTTCCAGCAGCAGGAGAGGCATAATCTGATGAAACTGGAAGGAGCAGGAACAACAGGAATGGGTCTTCATAGGGTGCCAAGCAGAAATATGGGATGTCCTGACTGAGGGGAGGAGGTGGCGTGTCACCAAAGGTGGCCAAGAGGAGAGATTATTGAAGGTTATTGAATGAATGCCTCAGTGTTGGGAGAGAGTTAGAGGTAAGCGCTGTAGGTGCCTTGTCTGTGCCTCGCTGGGTGATGGGGGCTCATGGTTGGGGTGGGTGACTGCTGGGGAGCCACTGCCAGGCTGGAGGGACCTGCTGCCATTGCAGAACATCAGGAGACGATGCGAAAAGAAACAAGAGTCTCCTGGTTGTACATGCACTGACACACAGCTTGACCTTGGTGCGTCTTCCCCCTGTTCTTCACCTGCTCAATGAGCATCGAATCGGACCTTCACCACCTTCTTGGGTGCAGACGAAGGCAGTTTGTGCTGTAGGGCCTTACTTAAATCATACCAGGAGGACACGAAGAATCTTCTTTCCAAACCCCTTGCACGAAGGGCAGCACATTGCCCCAGAGCAGGGTAACGAGGTCTGCTGGCTGCCTGGAAGGAGTCTGTCTGGCCCTCAGCCAAAGGCAGGGGCTTTGAGGGCAGTTCTTGACTTTTGGGAATGATCTGTTGCATTAAGATCTTTGTGCACCTCGTCTAAGACCACGTTGCATTTTAATAACACCAGATTGCATCAGTCATCCCCAGAGCTGCTGAGCCCCGTGAGCCAGAGTGCCCCGGGGCAGAACCTGGCCAAGCGCAGCGCTTTAGCTTGAAGAGCAGCAGAAACACCTCTTTTCCCCCAAAACCAGTCATAAGAAGCAGACGAACACAGCGACAGAGCTTGACGCGAGGCCAGACCGCAGGGCTGGGAGCTGCGCTTCCTGCAGGAGGGCCTGCGGCACCGCTCGGGGGGGGCCCTGCAGGCTGCAGCTGGGCGAGAGCACCCCTGCGCCTCCCACGCCGGCGGCTGCGGTGAACCGAAAAAAAATAAGCCTAAGAAAACTGCAAAAATGAACCTATGTTTCCTTCAGGACCTCCGCTACCGTGGGAGCTGCAAAACATCTTCTATAAATGAATCTACATCGAAATAAAGAAGCTGCAGCTCTTTCCTGAGCTGTCTGCTGCCGCTTCCTCACGCTGCTCACCGTGTCCGGGCTCTGCTTTGTGTGTGTTTCCACAGAAATTGGGTTTGTCACCCTCCAGCTTTCAGCCTGTTCCTGCTCCCTGGGGTTGGTACCGGTTGTCGTCAGCTCCTTCCAGCAGTGGGAAAACTGGAAGCACCTGAAAAGTCAGACGCTGGTGTTCACGTGGGGACAGCCGCTGGGAGCGGGTTTTAGCCGGGTCATAGCAAAACTGCTCAAGGGAAGAGCCTGGTGAAGTGCACTATGTGGGGAAGTCCTGGTGGTGGTTAACCTTAGCTGGGTCGCACCCATGGATTTTGGGGGCAAGCTGCCTTCTCCAGCTCACGGTAACAACTCACGTTGCAGCTGCTGGTCTCTGCTGCACAGAGGATCTGGTACAAACAGTCATTTTGCTGCTAGATACAGTCATTTAAGTAGGCAGTTGCGAGCAAGTGTTGCAAAAGAGTGGTGAAAAGCGCTTGTGTTGTGTAATTTGGGTGCTGGCCCCTCCTGAGCTGAGCAGAAAGGGGACAGAAACCTGGCTAAACAGGGTGGTGAGAGGGGTCAAGGCCAGCCTTGCTGTGCTGAAGAGTTGCAAAGCCATGAACGCCTCCAGAACAAGCCCCTTCACTCAGATACAGCCGCTCCGTCTGTCGCCGTGGGGAAGAGAAGCACTAAGCGGTGTGAATTGTGGTGCTCTGGGATGTTGAGGACACACACCGTGAGGCTGATGCTCAGGTTTTACCGCGTGCGAGGCACTGTCGTTCCTTCTTGCGTCTCCTCGCAGTGACATTTTACATTTGACATTTCAAAAGCTGAAGGCGGTGCAGCACAGCTGCTTCTCTCCGGATACGGTGCATCGATGGGGATGGTGGTGGTTTTAACAAGTGCCAAGCAGTGATCCCTAATTCCAGGGCTCCTGCTACCACCAGGCACTGCCCCTGATCCCACAGAGGTCCGCGGATGTGAAGTTGCTCTGCTTCCCACAGGGTGGAAGGAGCAGAACGGGGGCATGCCAAGCACCGGGCCAGGCTCTGGCTGCATAGAGGGGTCATGGATGGCACCGTGCAGCCCTTGTTTTGCCAAGTTGTGCCAAGGGAAGGTTCAGACTGCGTATTAGGAAACATTTCTTTACTGAAAGAGTGGTGAAGGACTGGAAGAGGCCGCCCAGGGCAGCGGTGGAGTCCCCATCCCCGGTGGTGCTCAAGAAGTGTGTAGATGAGGCACTTTGGGACTTGGCTTAGCTGGTGTGGTGGTGTTGGGCTGACGCTTGGATGAGTTGGAGGTCTTTTCTAACCTTAATGATTCTGTGATTCTAAAGCAGGGACACCTCCCACTGGATCAGGGGCTCCAAGCCCCATCCAACCTGGCCTGGAACCCCTCCAGGGATGGGGGAACCACCACTGCTCTGGGCAACCTGGGCCAGGGCCTCCCCACCCTCACAGTGAAACATTTCTGCCTAAGACCTCATCTCAAGCTGAACACCCCCTCCTCACCCTGTCCCTGCCCTCCCTGATCCAGAGCCCCTCCCCAGCTTTCCGGAGCCTCTTTCACCATCGGAAGCTGCTCTAAGGTCTCTCTGGAACCTTCTCTTCTCCAAGCTGGACAACCCCAACTCTCCCAGCCTGTCCTCAGAGGTGCCTCAACCCTCTGAAGTTCTGTATCCAGGCGGAACTGCCCTTTGTGCCCCTGTCCTGCCGCTGGCATCGCCCGGCAGAGCCCCCCCCCGCCACCTCCGGTACCGACAGCATCCCCAGTGCCGCCTCCCCCCGAGCCTTTCGGGAATAATTACCGAAACGATGATAAAGGGCGGGGAAAGAGGCACAGGGGAGGGGCAAGAGGCTCGTGGGGGGCATCACCGGGACACCCCCCCCCCCCAACCCCCCCCCTCCTCCTTCTCCCCGGTCCCGGGGTGCCCCGCTGGGGGCGGTGCCGGGGAGGAGGCGGTGCCGGGCGGGCGGAGAGGTGTGAGCGGCGCGGAACGAACCCGCAGGGTCTGCCCGGGGCTGAGCATCCCCGGCGGGGCATGGAGGCGGCGCACAGCCTGCCGGTGCTCGACGTGCTGCGCCGCTTCGGGGTCAGCGAGAGCTGCGGGCTCAGCCCCGAGCAGGTTCGCCGCAGCCGGGACAAATACGGACCCAATGGTGAGAGCGGGGCGTACCGGCATCCCGGGGAAGGGAGAGGGGGAAACGGGGCACCGGCATCCCGGTAAGGGGGGTGGGGAACGGGGGCACTGGCATCGCACCGGGGAGACCCACCGGCGGGACCGGGAATGGGACCCTTTGCACAGGGACCCTCCCCACCGGTAACGGGATGCGGGAATGGGACCCTCTGCACCGGGAACGGGGACTCTCCCCGCACCGGGAACGGGACCCTCTGCACTGGGGACGGGAACCGGGAACGGGACCCTCGGCACCGGGAACGGGAACCGGGAATGAGACCCTCGGCACTGGGGACGGGGACTCTCCCCGCATGGGGAACGGGAACAGGGAACGGGACCCTGGAACGGGACCCTCTGCACCGGGAACGGGACCCGGGAACGGGACCCTCTGCACCGGGACCATCCCCAGCAGGAACGGGATGCGGGAATGGGACCCACTGCACCGGGACCGGGACCCGGGACCCTCCCTGCCGGCACCGGGTCCCGCTCCCAACCGGGTCAAGAACCGGTTTCTGGACCTTCCCTGCCAGCACCGGGAACGGGAAGCGGCCCCGGGACAGGGACCGGTTCTTGGCCCCTCCGCCGGGTACCGGGACCCCCCGAGCATCCCTGTGCTCAGCCCCGGGTGGCGGAGCAGCCGAAGGGCACCTGTTGATCAGGAGCCATCTGCCGGCTTCCATTAGGGTTAATTAGCCAGGCAGGGGCGGCCGGGCGCACCGGCAATTAGCGGGGGTGTTAATTGCTGTGGTGACTGATAGCGAGGAGAGGTGCCAGGGAGGAGGGGGGGAAGGCTCCCCGTTGTCTGCGGGTGAAAGAGGGAACCCCCAAATCTGGTGGGGGGGGGGGCTGAGGGGGAGGAGGAAGGGGTGCAAGGGGAGATGGGGGGCAGGATAGGTGCCAGCATTGCCGTGTGTCACCCTGGCCTGGGCAAGGACCCGCTGGGCATCCTCTTGGGTTTGATAACGGGGCTGAACTGGTGTTTGTAAGCGCTCAGCAAACCCCTGAGTGGGCTCAGGTGCAGGAACCGGGTGAGCGGGGCTTTGGCTGGTTCAGGCTGGGGTGCTGGTAGGTCATTAGGTGTGTACACGAGGGGTTTAGGGTGTTTTCTCCTGTGCTTTGGAGCAGCAAGTCCTTTCCTCGAAGATATGCAAGGAGCAAACTGTATAAACTCTTTCCTGGTGCTGCTTGTATCTGCTTTTCACTCGCTCCTCATGGATGAGGCTAAGGAAAGCCTCACTAGATGCTGGTGGGATTGCAATCTGCATCTTTATTCACTGGGATTAGGTGTGTTATGTGGGATCAGAGGGCTGTGCCTCCTCCAGACAAACCCTGTGAGCAGCAGTCCCTTGTGCTGGGCTGTGCCCGGGACCCTCCTTCCCGCTGGCGCTCCTGGTACCGGGCAGCTTCTGCTCCGTTCCCTGTGTCGCTGTGGTCAGAGCTGGCTTGGGAGCAATTGCTATGGAGAATTCTACGCAAGGCGTAAGCAGTGGAGCATCACCCCTGCCCTTGTCTGATGTGACTTTGGAGGAGGGCAGCTGGGGACCTGTCTGGTCAGCCGGGAGGGGTGTGATCCCTCTGCTTTGGGGGCTGAATGCAGAACACATCCTTAACGAACACCTGATTGATCCGATATCACACAGAACCAGAATGGTAGGGGTTGGAAGTGACCTCTGGAGATCATCTGATCCAACCTACCTGCTCCAGCAGGGTCACCTGGAGGTGTAAGCTTCAAGGTGTAATTGCTTCCAGCATTTCTGCGCCATCCCTTGCTCCCCTGAGGAGTTTGGGATGAGGGGCTGTGCCGTGTGGCACCGTGTCACCTATGGGCATTGCCGTCGCAGGGCTCGCGCTGGCTTTATCCTCCTGTTTGCCCAAGTGAATCATCGCCGCTGAGTCAGGCACGTTGGCTGCTTGGTGGCACTAGGCTCTCTGCCTTGGAAAAGGGAGCTCGAACGTATGACGTAGGTGCAAAGCAAAGGGTCAGCGGTGGCAATTAGTTTGTTGTCTTATTTTTTTCACTTCTTCCTCCCCCATCTTTCAAGCAAGGGCTCTGTGCTCGCCCCTCTCTCTCCAGTTTTGCTTCCCATGCAGTGCGGTGTTGGGTTCTTTGCAGGCTGTTGAGTCCCAAGAGCGTCCGATTTTGGGACATCCCCTGGCTTTGCCTTCAAAGCAGAGCTCCGTATCTCCTGTACAGTGCAGCTCACAGCAATGTGCGCAGCGCTGTAACGTGGGCAGTGCCGTCATCAGGCAAAACGTGATTGAAAAGCTTGGAGAATTGTGAATTTTGGTGATTTTTGTGCAGTATTTTTATCTCTGTTGCGATGCGGATGAGATACAGACAGCTTAGAATCGTGCAGAATGGGACCCGGTGTGGTTTGTTGGGTTTAAAGCCTCGATGTTAAGCAAACATTCTTCTTTCCAGCATGCTGAGAGCTTGCATGTTGTGTTGAGGCAGCAGGAGCCGATGTCCCCGACTGCGCGAGGGAACCCTTGGGTGCCCTGTTCGGGAGAGCTGCTGTGCAGGGAGCAGCGTGGGGTGGTGAGCTGGGCTTGTGCCAGGGTGCAGGGCTTGGAGATGGGCTGTATTCAATTGCATTTTAATTTAGCACGACGGAAGCGCGAGGCAGCTGGGTGGCTTGCTTGAGCTCACACAGAAGGGGAAGAAAACTCAAATCTTGCGTGGCTTGAAGCGCAGAGCAGCCCCGCAGCTCCAGCTCCTTTCATTTTCGCACCCTCCTGTCTTGCATTCATTCATTTCCTTCTAACCTTGAAATCAAACTGCCGGTGTGGTTGTGAATCACAATCTAAAATACATCATCTTCCTTACAAACTGCCTCCCCGATGCTCTTAGCGAGCCGCCGTCTGCTTTTTTTTTTACGGTAGGGATGCGTTTATAAAACACGAGCTGCAATGAGCGCCGACGTTAAGTGTGAAGCAGTGGCCATTGGCGTGTTCTATATTAAAAATAAATGCTTTTTTTTTTTTTTTTGAGAAGGGTATTCTTTTGGAGCCTAAAATTGCTTTTTTTCCATCCCACTGCTCGTATTTACGTTTGCAGGAGGAAACAGAGAGCCATACTGATTATTTAATATCTCCGATTCGCGGCTTGGCAGCCAGGCAGTGCAATATAGATTACTGGGCTGGAAGAAGATATTTCTCCGTTAGGAAGAGCTTGTGTTCTCGTTGCGGATTTGTCAGTGGTGCTGTCAGTATGGATGTTTCATTTGCCAGGGAAACTGGAGAAGGGAAACTGAAGCCGCAGAATGGTTAGGTCTCACTGTGGCGATTCTCAAAAGGCTCTTGAACCTCCAAAGCCAACAGTAACTCAAGAAGTGTTTGGATGCTTCGTGTGTGCCGGGCGGGTGCTCCCTCCCACCCGCCAGCTCCGAGCTCCACAGGTTGCTTTTAGACCACAACACTTAAAAAAAATAATAATTAATATATTAAAAGTGCACATTTCTTATGATAGAATGAACTGAGCAGGAGGATACAGGGGGGCAAACGTTTTTCTTTCTAAATTTAAAACCAGAGGCACAATTTGCCCTGAAATAATTTCATTTTTGCCAAGGAATGACAGATGTAAACGGGAGTTGCCCAGCGGACAGTCAAGTGACTTTCTGTTTTAAATATAGCTCTGATTTCGCTCCTCTAAAATGGATTTCCATGTGTAAATGAGCATACATTTCAGGCAGGATATTGCCGGCGTTAATGCATATGCATAATTTTATTTGCTTCATCGGTAACCTAAATGGACTGTGAATGTCAGCGGAGTCAAGTGCTCGGCTGTTTGCAGCATAGGGGCGTTTATCTCTCCTTGTGTTCCATCTCTCTGAGTCCAAAGCGAAAACTCTGCTGCTTTCTGGGGTTGGAAATGCTGCCAGGCGGGATTGCACCCTGCCTGTCCCCTCCCTTTCCCCGCATTGCTCCTGGGGCTGCTCCCCACTGTGATGCCGATGCTCTTCAGACCTTCTAAGTGTTATTCAAGCCAGCTTCAGCACTGGCTAAACTCAAAACCATGAGTAAATTGGCTTTTCTTTTATAACCTGCCTCTCCGCATCTCCATAAGTTTTATTTCAGGATCTCAGAGCCATTGTATGTGTTTTTCCATGTGTGTTCCCGAGCCTGCTGGGGTATGAGGAGGAGGAGGAGATGTCCCCAAGCCCAAATGCAGTTTGTGATGTATTGACGATCTCCCAAAACTCACTGAGCCTCATTCACACAGAGCTTTACGCTCTTCAGTGTGAGCACGCATCCAAGCCCCTGCTTTCCTAGGAGCAGCAGCAAAAAAAAACCCCTACTAAATTACTTATTTCCATCCTTTTCCCAGCCTTTACCCAGAACTCTGTGTGTGTGTATACATAATCCACTGGCACGTGCGTGTGTATGGGAATACGCCTCCATCGGCACACACATGTGTGTTTATCCACATACAGTGGCACACGTGTGCGTGTATCTACATCCAGTAACCGCTCTAATTGCAGCGCATCACTTAACTCCAGCTTTGCTGCCGGCCGTTGCTAACCAGCCAAGGTTACGCTCCAACCCTCTCTTGACAAGAAAAAAAAACCCAAACCCCAGAAATAAAAATTCCTATTTCACACTGAAATATTTGAGGTGCTGAGAAGGAGAAGAAAAGCAGCGTTTTCTGACTCATCTAACTCTGCTCTCTGTTCCTCTGCACATCGCCCACCTTTTTCCACCCCCGAAACACACGCTGAACAGTCTGATTCATAAACATGCTACAGGGTTTCTTTTTTTTTCTCCTCTAAATCCTTTCCCTCAGGAGAAATGCTGAGGCATTGGAACCTTGTGAGCGCTTTCAAATTTGGGGAGAAACTACACAAAATTTCCCTAATTGGGCAAGAGGAAACTTGGGTTTTTCATCCCCGCGGTGGCCTGAGGGTAACTGCTTTCATAGAATCATGGGATGGTTTGGGTCGGAAGGGACCTCAAAGCCAATCCAGTTCCCCCCTGCCATGAGCAGGGACACCTCCCACTGGATCATCCATAAAAAAAATTGTTTATAAAGAGCAATGTTCAGGGGAAAAAGCAATATCTGCTCTTAAACTGCTTTGGGATCCAAGGAGGGAGAATTTCCAGGGTGAGGAGAGGCAAGGGCTGTGCTGGTGGGGAGGAGATTTCGTGTGTACCCTTGCGGTTGGCCTCCCCTGCGGTGAAAGTGTTGTTTCATTAATGAATGGTTTTAATTCATGATTCTATGATTCTCTTAATATTTTTATTTCATTGCTGGGTTTAAAACTGGGGGTGACGAAGGTGGTGCTGCAAACCCTTGGCTGAGGAGTAGTCGGATGCGCTCTGGATGCTGCCTGTTTCCACAAAGAGGCTGGAGCTGGTCCTCCAAACCCACCGTGAGCAGCAGAATCCCTCTCTTCCCCCAGGCTGATCCTCTTCCCCGGTGTTCCAGGTGACTGTTATAACCTCCCTACTTTAGCCAAGTGTTTTTGGCCAGCCTGGTGTGGTCCTTGCCATCACCATGTAGCTACACATCTGCTCGCTGCCTTTTTGGTGCCGTTGGGCTTTCTGCATGTTTTAAGCCTTTTCTCTTCACCAGGTCTGATTTGAAGCTATCCAGGCACGTTTCTATGGTCTCTGCCCCCCAGGGTGAATCTCTATTGATATTTATGTTGCGAGTCAGGTTTTTCTTTCCTCTTTAAAACTCCCCTTCAAAGCATTTTTCCGGCGTGCAGCCTGGTGGTGCTTTTGCTTTCTTCCTACCAAGAAGAATTTTAATTTTTGAGAAGCATCCAAGTCGCTGCCTTTTCACTCTCCGTTTGATCTCTCCTTGAAAAAAGGGATGGTGTGAAAGCAGGAGGCTCCTGGCTGCTGCTAAATCACCCTTGTCCCGTGGGTCTGGTCTGTCCTGGTGCATCCACAGCCCAGGGAACACTTCTGGCATGGACCTCCGTAGTGCTGAGTGCCCAAAACTCCAGCTGCTGGTGTGAAGTGGGCTACCTAAAGCAGCTGATGGTTATTTTCTGGTGGAGAATCCAAACTGGTTATCAAAAGGTGTGGTAAACCTTGCAGGGCTGCCCATGACCCTGAGATGCTTTCATTTTCATGGTCCTGAAAAATGAGGTTTGTTTTTGTTCCCCTATATCCAAACCTCCAGAGGAGCCAGCTTTGCTTTTTCTCCTACGCGCCGCATTTGCAGAGTTGGTTGGGATGCTGGTGCCCCTTTAAAATGTTTTTTTGGGGGGGTTATTCTTTGTAAGCCATGAAGCAGATGTTGAGTGGCTGCACCCTGTGCCTCTCACCCAGCCGGTCTAGCCCAAATTCCAAGAAGGGCCACTCATGGTCTCAGGTGGAAATAGAATCACAGCATCATAGAATGGTTTGAGTTGGAAGGGACCTCGAAGCCCATCCAGTCCCACCCCTGCCATGGGCAGGAACACGTCCCACTGGATCAGGGGCTCCAAGCCCCATCCAACCTGGCCTTGAACCCCTCCAGGGATGGGGCAGCCGCGTGCCATCCAAATATTAAGGCAAGTTGTGGTTATCAGGAGAGGGATGGGTTTTTCTCCTTGCTTTCATATTTTCTTTCTTTTTAACTTTTTCCCTTCTTTTTCCTCTCCCATTCCTCTCATTCTCACACAGACCCATGCTTGACCTTCACCCCAACTGAGATGACCTCCTGTTGCATCTCAATTGGGGTGAAGGCGACGAAGGCAGCCCATCCTCTACTGCTCACTCTACTGCTTGGGCAGGAGACACAGCTGATGCTGGCGAGACTGGGAGGACTGGGAGGACTGGGGAAGGCGGGATGGATGGAGAGGGGCCCATTGCCACTATGGGTGCGCTGGGTGAGCAGGCAGCAGCAGGACCGAGCTGTGTAGGGTGCAAGATGAATACCCAAAAAGCACCAACCCTCCATCCCACCCCCATTTATTATTGTGCATCCGATTTTTTTTTTTTTGTTGCTTTTTTTTTTTTTCAAAAACCGGTATTGTGACTCATAATCCTTTTTTATATCTCCGTGCTGGTGGTGCTGGAGGTAGAGAGTATAACAGTAACCTATATTAAACAAAAATTAACGACTGCTGGGTTGAGCCGCTGTCTGTACCAATTACCTCGCAGGAAAACAGGTAGCAGAGATCTGGGCTGGGAGTGCAGAAATGTTGAAGAACCGAAGCCAAAAACCAATAGAGAAAATTGTGGTTACTTGAGTATTTCCATGACGTGAGCGTGCGCCAGAGGCTCCTCTGTGGGTGGTTAACCCCTCGCAGGCAGGGCTGCAGCGCCCGAGCACTGACCGCGCAGCGCAGGTGGCGATGAGCAGCGCTGGGACAGGAGACTCAGTATTCCTCCTTGGATTTGTGCGATTAATGCTAAGGGGTCTTTTCCAATGTGAAAGGAGGGTCGGATTGGAGTCCAAAGCATTGCTCTTTTGAAGAGAAGTTGTATTAATCCTTGCTAGCAATTAACCTCATGTCTAAACCCAGTATTTATTTTCCTTTTGTGTGGAATCCTCTCAGTTTTTGAGGTTTGGCTGCTCGTTATCACTCTATAAAAGCCTTTTCTCTTTCTCACCCGCAGAGGTGGTGAGTCCAAGGTCAGGCTGTGGTTTGGTAGCAGTCCCGTCTGCTTCCCGGGATGGGGTCTGGACCCATGCGCTGCCCGGTCCAACGCGTCCCCAGGCTTCTGCAGGGCACGTGATGCTGTCTCTTAGTGACCCGCGGCAGCTGAAATCCGAAAGCTTGTACCTATTTTTGAAGTCTAGACTTGCAATAACCCTAAATGCAGGTGTTTCCGCTCTTATTGTAAAAAAAACTCCTATAATTTAACTGTTAGGCAACCCGCTGAATATGCCGACAGAGGTCCTGGCTTCGTTGCCTGTGCTTCACATGAGCCCATTTGAGCTATATGTAAAAACAGAAATATGTGAAGAGTAATAGTTGATGCATAGTGTAAAGTATAATATAATATACAATTATATTAATATATTATATATGTTATATATTTAATATATAAATATGTAGATTTAGGTTAGATGTTAGGAAGAAATGTTTTGCTGTGAGGGCGGGGAGGCCCTGGCCCAGGTCGCCCAGAGCAGTGGTGGCTGATCCATCCCTGGAGGTGTTCCAGGCCAGGTTGGATGGTTCCTGGAGCCCCTGATCCAGTGGGAGATGTCCCTGCCCATGGCAGGGGGTGGAACTGGATGGGCTTTGAGGTCCCTTCCAACCCAAACTATTCTGATAGTCTTATCTATCTTTGTTTTTTCTCCCCAACGTTTGTAAGCCGCCATGGGACACCTTTGGAAAAAGACCCCTGTATGGACAGGAAGCAAAACACAGGCAGTCAAAAGATGTTTTTTTTAACTCTAGCAAGAGCTAAGAGGTCCGAGCCCATCTCGGGCTCTGCGGGTCTGAAGGATGAAAGCTCTCGAGGCTGAGTGACCCTGCGCTGGTGGCCCGGCCCAGCCGCACGGCAGGGTCACCGCCAGCATCAGAGGTGCGATGTCTTGAGGAGGAAATCCGCTTCTTGCTCTTGCACGTCCCCTGTGCCCCTCGGTTCCTGTCCGCGGTATTTTTTGCTTTGGGTGTTTCCTGCTATTTAACCAGTCTGTGTATTTTAAATCCGTGGTCCGAGGAGGTGGGGAAGGGATGTGGAGTTAATTTGGACCGAAGAGTGAGGTGTCCTTGTCCGGGTGGCTGTGGGGGATGCAGTGCTGGGACAACTCTGGTGGTGATGGGTTTTGCTCCATCCTGGTGAGGCCACTTCCAGCGCATCCCTGTGGTCCCCAAAGCCACCGGGATGCTGACTGGGAAAGCTGGCGCTGCGACCAGTCCCTGTGGCCAGTCTGTGCTCCCCTAGACAAGGGTTGGCCAAAATGCTATTTATTTAAGCTCTTACTGGAGAAAATCCCTGGAATCCTTGCAGAGCCGCCCTCTGAAGGGCCGTGTTTTGTATGGGCTATATTTGCACTAGTATATGGGGTTTATTTTGTTTTGTCGTCTTCTGCTTTGGAAACAGTTTTTCTTGCATTTGTTGCTGATAAAAATCAATTGGGTTTTTGGGAGGGGCGCGTGGGTGGGGGAGATTCTCTTCTGCTTCCTTTGCCGCGGGGAGCGAAAGCGCAGAGATTCTCGAGGAGGAACTCTGCTGAGCAGACTCCGGCCCCTCTGGCAGCTGCCGAGGGCCAAATCCCCAGGGATTTTCCCTGTAAAATGTCATCTCAGCTGGATTTTGCCTCACAGGCAGTGCCCGTCCCCGGGAGACAAGCAGCCAGGGTCGGGATAACCCTCCTGAACGGGCCCTTTTCCTGCCTGTTTGCACTTTCTTTTTCCATTCTGCTGCCTCCAAGCCAACAGAAGGTCTGAAATGGGGAAAATGTGAGGAGTGAGTGGAAAAAAACAGAAATAAAAAAGGCTGGTTCAGCGGTGTGGGCTGGGAGAAGGGAAGTGATGGAGCAGTGTCCCCTGTGCTCCCGCTGCCGCAGAGGGTTCCCCTTGGAGCATCACATCCTTTGGGGTTTTGCAGGGTTTCTGGGCTTTTTTTGCGTGCCATGGAGGTCAGGGACCCTCTGTTGGTGCAGGGAAATGGGGACCCCGTCAGAGCAGCCGCGGCATTCTGATCCGCTCCCTGCTGGAGGGGGGCCCTGGGAGGAGATGGGGCTGCTCTGCAGTGCTGGCTCAGGCTTATTCAGGGGCTCCTCTCTTATCTATAAAAGCCCAATTCCAATTATAGTTCCCTTTTGCACCTCTTTTTGACAGAAATGTAGATAGATATCTATGTATATATACATATATGTATGGAATATTTCATCCTTATACACAAATGTGTATAAGTATCTCTCTATGTGTGTATATATATAAAATATTTCATCTTTATAGACACGCAGATATTCTACGTGGTTGGAAGTAGATTATTGTAAAAGCCTTGATAGGACTCATGTTTTCATGGGCATCTCAAGAGGTGTCCGAGGCCAGGTCGGATGGGGCTTTGAGCAACCTGATCCGGTGGGAGGTGTTCCTCTGCCCGTCATGGGGGAACTGGATGATCTTTAAGGTCCCTCCCAACCCAAACCATTCTATGATCTCATTCCAAGAAGGGAACTGATTCCATCATACAGAGATGTGTGATCCCCAGAGAGTTCATCCATGAAAAGTATTAATTGTCCAACTCGCCCCTTTTTTTTTTTCCCATCCAGAAGAAGAGATCTTTTCTATCCTACAGGAATTTTTTTCTTCTGATATAATCTAAACTCAGGGCAGTGTCGACTTCATTTTCCGTGAAAAACCATCCAAGAGGGTTGCTGAAAATAGACCATGCTCTGAGAACAGACACCAGAAAAAACGAGTGGGGTGGGGAGCCAGGTCAGCTGGGGCAAGAAATGCTGCTAAAATAATTAATCATAATCATCTCAGTTGGAGATAATTGAGTTGAAAGGCAGCTCCTTGGTGCCCATGTGGGGTCGGAGGACACACTAGACTGGCCGCGTTCTATCAGCCTGATTTTCTTTATGGGAGATGGATTGAAATGTGATATCCAAACTACTGAAGTTCATGAAGGTTTGCCATGGAGGAGGCATTTCCTTCAGAAAATAAACAAGTGGAAACCCCCTTCAACCCCTAAACCCACCCTTCCAGACCTCTGCACTTTGAGGGTGGGTTCGGCTCCTTTCAACCCCAAGCTTGGGGCAGAGTCTCCTTCCAACCCAGTCTGCAAAGTTCAGGTTTTCCTGATCCATGAATACATGGACCAGCTCAGACACTGTGGCTTATCTACAGGTGATTGATTAAAATAGCTGTTAAAATTGAAATATCTCTGGAAATGTCCGGTTTTGTAGCAGAGAGAAAGAGCAGCTTCCTCCTCTTGGCACAGAAGGGGAGAAGATGCTGTTTGGGTTTAAAAGCAATATCTTGTAGTTCTTTTTCTCCTTTCTTAACCAACTTGGCTGTTAGAGGCTGTGTTTTTGTGGGGGTTTATCTTGTAGACCCCCATTTCCCAGCTCTTCCAGGTGTCCCAGGAGCTGGGGTCACACCAGTTGCAATTCAAATCAAAACCTGTCACGTGCAGGATGCTGAGCAAAAAAAGTGGCAACGCAAATTCATTGCTGTGCTGTGCCATGAGTGCTGTGGAGCGACCCCCCTCTGGGGCTCCTGAGGTGATGGAACTCTGCTCAAAGCAGAGTTAAGAAGGTAAAAAACCCAACCTCAGCTTTATTTTATTCAAGCTCCTGCCCAGTTTTGGTTTTTTGGGGATTTTTTTTTGAGATTTTTTTTCAAACCTGTTACTATTTAAATGCAGGTTTTTAGCTTTTCCGCGCAGGAGACCGAGCTGGAAATTCTTTCCACTGCGTTGGTGCAGGAGGGAACAATCCGCTGCATTTAGTTTGCTCAAAGAATCCATCCCAGGCTGGAGCTGTGGGTTTCCTCTGCCGTGCTCCCTCCTACTCCCCAAACGAGCCCGAGGACCTGCAGCGGGTGCTGCTGGGGACGCAGACGGAGCAGGAGGCCACTGTTTGCAGCCTGATTTCCCTGGCGTTTTCCGCCTAAATTGCATAGAATCACAGATTGGTTTGGGTTGGAAAGGACCTTAAAGCCCATCCAGTTCCACTCCCTGCCATGGAGTGGAACTGCACCTCCATGGTGCACCTCCCACTGGATCACGATGACCAAGACTTTGTTCTTGCAGATGCCATGTGGGCACCAGAGCTGCTAGCTTGCCTGGTGGCTTCATCTGGGGGCAAAAACTTCTCCCCTTTTTTTCCCATAGCATTAAAAAAGGTGGGTTATTGACAAAGAAATTATTTGTTTCTCACTTTAGCACAGTAGATTGCTCCGGGTGAGCCGTTTAGAGTGTCTGGGTGCCAGCCAGAAAACAGGTTGGATTATTTCAACCTAAAAGCATCGCCTGGAAAACAGCAAGGACATTTCTGGTCCTTACACCTCTCCTAACCGTTCTCATGTGCTGCCTCAGCAGCCCTTGCTCACCCCAGGCTGCCGTCATCCCCAACACTTCCTCTAGCCCCAAATTTGCTTCTTTTTGGGGCTGTAGCCGGGAGGGCGCTGGGCTTTCGCAAAGCACGGGGCCAGACTCGAACAGGGACGAGAGCCGGGGGGGTTACAGAAACAGCCAGCAGCCAGTGTTTGCTGTGGAACGGAGTGTTGTATGTCGTTGCTTTTCTGTTCCTGCCGTCTTTTGGAGCAGCCCCCAGCGAGCGACCGTCACGCGCAGCCAGCGTAACCAAACCTCAGCCGGTGTGCAGGAAAAAGCAGCTGCGAAGCGGTAAGCAAATAAGATGCCAGAAGCCAGAGCTGCTTCCCCCACCCACGGCACACCCAGGGCCACCACCGCCTTCGCTCACGAGGGGAAGACACGGGAGGAAAAGCACCCAGGGGTTTGGGACCAGCTTCTGGGGGAGGATGGAGGGGCTGTGGTGCAAAGCTCCCCACGCCGGTGCAGCACGTGGCATGCCGAGATGCTGCTTCCCTCCAGCCAGGCAGAGGGTGGTGCCTCGGCTGAAGCCTGGCTTGTTCTGAAGAAGCTGAAGCAATCTTGGAAAGTCCCTTTAGCGGCGCCTTGAAGGTCCTACTCTTCCCAAGTGGAGTTGTGTCCCATCCCGATGCGTGTTCAGAGCCTGAGCAGGATGCAGGACGGTCTTCCAGGGATGCAATGGTGTGAAACTGCACATCAAAGCGAAGCCGTGTGGGTTAATTTAATTAATACACAGCTAAGGCATGTAGATAATTATGCTTTGTCTTCTGTAGACATCAAATAGCGTTGGCATCGTTAGGCTTTGAGTGTTGGTCATCCCAGGTAACCCTAAACCACTTGGGCTTAGTTTGTAGATGCTGTTTTTTGACACTTCTGCGACTGCCGTGTGACCACGCAAGGTGATGGGCAGCTTTGCTGCTGTAGTAGACGTGTTGGTATGTGTTGATGGTTCGACTTGATGATCGTAGAGGTCTTTTCCAACCAAGCAGATGATGGGTGTTTGTGTTAAACCGAGCTGGCAAAGCCCTTCCCGTGGTGCAGTTTTGCAGAGCGCCGGGGCTGCACGGCGGTGCCAGATGTCACCAGAGATGAAGCGGAGCAGACGTCCCTCCGCGATGGGATCCTTCCAGCGCAGCCAGTCCTGGGAAAGGCAGCCAGTTACAATAACAGTTTATTCTGCCTGGTGTCGTGCAGGATGGTGGAAGGATCCCAGAACAGCCCTGCTGGCGTTCCTGCTTTATGTCATCAGAGGGATGCTGCTCTCCCAGCTGAGGATATTTTAGGGTTTGTCTTACTCTTTTCACTGCTTTCTTGGGCCATTTTTCTGCCTGTTGGCAAAGCCTGGGAATCGGATGTGTCCTTTGTTTTGCTCATACGTTTCCCCTTCCCCGCCTATGGAAAAAGAAATCAAAGGCAGGGGAAAAAAAAAGATGAGTTTGTGACAGCAGTATGGCTTGAGGGAAGCGATTTGGAGCAGAGATCTGCCCAGGTGTGGTGCTCACCATTATCCCCCGTGTGCCATTGTCTCGCCCACATCACTTGGTGGCAGAAGTGTTGCCCATAAAAGAAATCTGATTTTATCCTAGGGAAGCTCCTGAAATGGTGGGGAAAACGAGTTATTTCAGCGTTCACCCTGCAAGATGTTTGTTGTTGTGGGTTGCCTGCTGGGTCTGAGCACGCAGCAGGGTTTGCTTTGCCATGCAATGACCTGGTAGAGTGTCTCCTGGTGCCTCAGTTTCCCCAAAAGCATGGGATGCGATACCTCAATGCACGATGGATAAACGCCAGCTGCCTTAGGGCTGTGCTACTCCAGCGATTTTTTTTGATCCTGTTACAGCAGGAGAAGCTCAAACATTTCTTTAAAGTGACCCCAACACCACCCTGTTGCGTTTAATTTGTTTGCTTTGGCCCAGGAAGCAGGGCAGGGTCTCCTTGGGGACACAAAGGCTGTCGCAGAGCCCCTGGGGTGGCAGCCCGTGCCCTCACCGCCTCACTCATGGGTGGCACCCGTGTTTATTTACCTTTTCATCACCTGATTACCGTGCCCTGCCATGCTGCAGGCACCAGCCTGCGGGCTGCCAGCCCTGTTTGAGTTGGCAGGAGCTGGAAATCAACCTCTGGCTAAAATAGCCCAGCGCCAGCCCCACATCTGCCCGGGGGGACCAGGCTCTTTTAGCATCTCGTATCGATATTTTGCAGCCCAACTCGGGCCACAGTCACCGTGTGAAACAGGAGGAAAGAAGTTGTGATGTGACAAGCTCGGAGCAAGTTGCAAATCCTGAGCAGTCCTGGAGCTTGGCTGTGTTTTGCGCCTCTGCAAGGCAAAGCCCCGTTGGTTGGTGGAGTTGGGCTCTCTG
Organism: Cuculus canorus; assembly: GCF_017976375.1. Taxonomy (NCBI): domain Eukaryota; kingdom Metazoa; phylum Chordata; class Aves; order Cuculiformes; family Cuculidae; genus Cuculus; species Cuculus canorus. Next base: position 5,884,544 of record NC_071420.1, read on the forward strand.
CTTGCTCTCCTCTGGGCTGTCATACTCTTCTGCTGGTGGGAATGGTCCTGTGACATTGAGGCACCCATTGCCTGTTTTGGTATCTTCTTTGTTGGCTCTGCTCTCCAAAGCCACAATGCAGAAGAGCAGGAGCAGAGGAATTGCGGATACACATCTGCGTGTTGCGGGTCCTGCACTGGGACTCTCCGCTCGGGAAGCTGAAAGTTTATGGTGTGAGTTGGCAGCTCCATTTGGGGACGCTTTGAGCAGTGATTATCGCTTTCTGCCCTTGGTGGTGTTATTGCATTTGTCTTCTGGCAGTAACGGAGAGCTTGGGTCTTTCTCCCCTTTTTCTTCTGGTGTTTGGTGCAAAATGGGCTCTGAGCTGCCCCATGAAGGGTGGGGGAAAGACTTGCTGACTGCGGGGGAGGTGCTTGGTTCTCAGGATGCTCAAAATTGTTTTTTAATCTGGAAGATGCGTTGCTAATATTTGGAGTTCGGTGACAGCAATGGCACAGCGTCATTCTGCCACCGGTGGTATTTTGGCTGGCTGACCCCTGCACGTGTTTCCTCCTGTGTTCACAGAAACACGTTTTCTTGCTTTAATCAAGAGCTCATGCAAAGTCGTTGCTCTGCAACCGGCATCGGTGCAGCTCTTTGTGCAAACACCATACAGGAGGAGCACTAAGAGGATTGTGACATTTCAGGTGGCTCCGGGGGCTGGAAAGTCACCGTGGGGCACCCCAGCAGAGCCAAGACCTGCGGCAGCCCCAGCCGCCTCCCTCGGGGCACCCACCTGCCCGCAGCCCTCTCACCTCGCACGTTTGCACCCTTAAAATGGAACCTGGATGGAAATAGCAGCGGCAGATCTCTTCTACTTTTAATTTTGGTGGCTCTTGGGGCTGGGGAGAGGAAGCCGGGGGTGGAGAGGAGCCGGCTGCAAAAGGGAGAAGAGCAACTTCCCTTCTGACATGCTCTGCAGAGTGATTCGAAATGTTGAAGCTGCTCCAAGTTGATATTTTCTTTGCTATAAGAATAATTACAGGCGTTAGGTACTGGTCTGTCCGCTCCTCGCCATGGCTGGGGTTGGAGCAGCCTTAGCTAGGAGGGAGGGTTCGAAAACCTGGTAGTAAGTGTCTGTGAACACCGAGGAACTGGTGCCACTTGAAGCGTAAACACATCGAGGCTTCTTGTTTTCACGGGTTTATGCAGAGACGGGTGGGTTTGGGTTTGGTTTTTTGGTTTTTTTTTTTCATTTCTCTGAATGGAAAGAGATGATGGAAAACAGGCTGCCCGGTTTCGCTTCCTGCTCTCGCTCAGGGCTCCACGCTGGGGGTGCTCAGAGATGCCTCAGCTTTGGTCCAGCGATGAGGCATCAAGCAAGTCTGCCTGGGTCTGGTTCCTCTTGAACTTCAGCTGATGCCTTATTCCCTCCCAGAAGCACAAGGAGATGGAGGAGCATCTTGTTTTATGATCCCCCGTGGGGCACAGAAGAGGGTGGCAGGCAGCGCAGGCTTTGGGACAGCTCTTTGGGAGGTTTCTGCCTGATTTTTTTCCCTGCTGGGAGGTTTAGGGTTGGGGTTTCGTGTTGGGTCCCATCCTCCACCAAAGGATGGAGGCAGTAGGTTCTCTGCCCATGTCACCTCGGTGCTGGTACCTTGCTGTCTGCCACACTGTGCGATGCCTTTGAGCCATCAGTACAGCCCTCCTGAAGGGCATCATTCCAGCTTTGGCTTCTCCAGCTCCTCTTCCCCCTCGACCTATCCGTGCGCTCCCTGATCCAGAGCCCCCTCCCAGCTTTCCCAGAGCCCTTTTCAGTACTGGAAGAGGTGCAGAACAAGTTGCTTTCTGGGCTACTGAATGGGCTTCTTGGGCATAAGGGAAGGGATTGCTGGTCTGTGCCTCAAATCACTAATTAATCTTTTCATTTTTATGATCTTTTTACTGTCGCGCTCGTTGGGCTGTCGATGGAACCCCACAGAGCTCCCTGCAGAAGAAGGTAAGTCATGGGCTGGAGGAGAGGGTGGGAATGTGTGTTGAGTGTGGGTGGGGAGTGCTGGGGACGAGGAGGGGTGAGTCTTTGTGGTCTTTCCTTCTTGGTTTTAGTCTCAGAGAAAGCGAGGCTGAGAGCGGGGCTTCCCTGGGATGGCAGAGCTGCTGAGCTGTGAATCCCAGAGGATTTGGTTTCTATAGTTAAAAACAGACCTAGGGAAACCAGGCCAATACCAGGAATGAAGGTGTTTAACACTAGAGAGAACGGTCCCCCACTGCAGTGCTGGATGTCCTCACGCCGACAGGCACTGGAGTGGCTCTGCTGCCTGCAGGGGGTGGGGTCCTGTTGGTCTCGGTGGGCTCAGTGGTCTCAATTACCTGTCTTTTGGGCTTTTATTGAGTACTGACTGTGCTTGACTTCATTTTTCCCCCCAGGAAAGTCCCTCTGGGAGTTGGTGCTGGAGCAGTTTGAAGATCTCCTCGTCCGCATCCTTTTGATGGCAGCTTTTCTGTCGTTCGTAAGTACCCCAGGCTTAGGGTGGGCACCTTGCAGGGAACATACAGACCTGGGTGGCAGCCAGATAGCAAAGGAGACAGAGGAAGGGGTGTGTTGGACGAAGGAGATGTAGCAGCCATGCAGTGGTTTTCTAGGGGACAGTGACATTATTGTTGTATGGACTTAAAAGATGAGACTGCCGCTGGAGCTGCCGGTGTGGTGCTCTCAGTGTGTCGCTCTTGTGGTTTCAACCGTATTGTGGTCCTTCTCTTCTCTTGCCACTAGATCCTGGCATGGTTTGAAGAAGGAGAGGAGACCACAACGGCATTCGTGGAGCCCATTGTCATTATCATGATCCTGATTGCCAACGCTGTGGTGGGCGTGTGGCAGGTAAGTTGCACCTCTCTCCACCTGCCCAATCGGTCTCTGTTGCACATGGTTGAGATGCTTCTCTTGAAGGTCTGGTTGCTTCTTGCCATTGGAAACCAATTTCTCAAAGGTTCAATTTTCGTGTTGGCCATGCTGCCCCGTGCCACCAGCGCAGGTGCTCAGTTGTTGACTGCCTCCTGGCTTGTTCCTTCAGTCTTTCTTGGACTTTAGGATCTTGCACTTCTTTGGCCATCCAAGTTCTCTCCTGGTCATGGCCAAATGTGTTTTCCAAGAGAAGCTTTTCACTCTGTCCACCAGAAAGGCAGAGTGGCTGCTGTGCCTTACCTTGCTGCATCCCTCCTGTGGGATGAGCAAACTCCTCAACCAGTGATGCTCCTCTTCTTGCATACATTCACTTTAAGGCCATATATTTATCTGTAGCTTGATCTGAGGTGAGGCTGCTGGATGGGGAAAAACACATCTAGGTAGGAGATGCTGCTTCCCAAACCAGGAATGAGAACATCAAGCCCAGAGGTCCATGCAGTGTCCGGGAGCTGGTGAGATTTAAGCCAGCAGGGACCATTTCAGAGCAGCTGAGGGAGACTCAGTGCTTGCCCGTGCATGGGGCAAATGGGCACTGAAGTCAGGGCTGGGGTTTGGGTGCTTCAGTCTTCGCAGCGAGTTGGGAAAGAGCCTCCTGGCATGAGCAGCCCCACCACCACCAGCTCTGCTCCTCCTTTGTGTGCAGGAGAGAAACGCTGAGAGTGCCATCGAAGCCCTGAAGGAGTATGAGCCTGAGATGGGGAAGGTGATCCGTGCTGACCGCAGTGGGGTGCAGCGGATACGCGCCCGGGACATCGTCCCTGGGGACATCGTGGAGGTAGCAGGTAAGGTGCCATCACCCCAGGGTGTGGGGTGGGTTGGGGGGGTTGGTGCTGGCCAGAGGGGCTTCGGTGATGGGCACCCCGTGGTCCTGGTGGTGGGAGGCACGGCTGCCCAGTCCCTTCGGGTCTGCACACTTGAGATCTTGCTTTCTCTTTTCAAATCCAGGGAAGTGAAATGATTTGAGTGAAAGCTGGGGCTCCTCACCCCATGGAGGCTTCACCCTGAGCGTAGGGCGGTAGAGAACAGCTGAAAAGGATGTGTATTTCTGGCACAGGTTTAGTGTCTTGGGAGGGTTTCCCTGTTTTCTGAAAGAACATTTAATTCTCTGCCAAAGCTCCCTCTCCCTGGAAGCAGCTCTCCCACGCACATCCCCCAGACGAGGTGTGGGTGCTGTGCCGGCAGTGCCAGGCGAGCGCTGCTGTGAGCACAGGGGCTCAGTGCTGCAGCCAGCGGTGCTGGTGCTGCCCGTGTGCCCGGGCTTCCCTGGTAACTGGGCTTTGTCATTTAGGGATGGCGAGAGCCAGAGGGGACCAGCTGCAGGGTGCTTTCGCCTCCCTGCTCGGGATGTCCCCCCCCAGCCCTTCTGGCAGGGTGTTGCGTGCAGTGAAGGAAGCCTGGGGTTCTCCTGCCCACCCCACCAGAGTTAAAGAGGATGCATTTCGTTTATCCCATTTTGTTTGTTTGTTAAACGATGCCTGAAACCCTGAGAGCCACAAAACTAATCCTCTCCTTTCCTCCTCGTGGCCCTGCGAGTGGAAACATGCTGCAATCCCGCCTGCGCCCAGCCAGCTCGCCGTTATTTATGTCTTCCAGTTGGGCTTCAGCTGGAAGATGAACATAAAAATCATGCGGGGGGGTGGATCAAGCAGAGGAGCATCAGCCAGGTCCTCAGCTGGGCGAGCTGGCCGTGCTCCAAAGCCAGCTCCAGCAATGCACTCCAGCTGCTGACCTGCCCTTTAATTAAATCACTTATTAATTAATTAACTTCTCACCTTTCCTCAAATCAAGCGCTTGCTGCCTGCCCGTCAGTGGCCGAATGTGACTTTTTAATGGCACAATCGGCATCAGGACTGGGAGGGAATGAGCTGAGCTCTCCTCTGGATGGGTTTGCAAATCCTTAGTGAGTTGTGGGTGCAGGAGGTCATATAGCAAGCGGTGAGGAAGCTGTCTGGGAAGTGCAGTGGGAGCAATGGTTTGGAACGTGCAGTGGGCATCCTGGTGACATCCTGGGGCTGGCAGGGACAGCACAGGCAGGAGGGACAGGCTTCTGTTTGCAGCTGCAAATGCAATAAATTAGGCAGCAGGGAGCAGGAAACCTGCTGCTCTAAGGCAAGAGGGGAGCGGTGGCTGCAAGCTGCAGGTTGGCAGGTGTTTAACCCCAGCTCATTTTTGCCCTGTTGTAATGAGGCAGTCGAGGCGAGTCCTGGTGCGGGAGCTTTTTGATGGAATTCAGCTGCAGTGGCAGCTTTCTGCCTTGCTCAGAAAGCCCGGGCAGGGCATTGCCCAGGGAGCTCTGTCAGATACTGCACCACCCGCCTGCTGCGCTTTGCTCGGGCAGTGTCCCCTCCTGTTTTCCTCTCTTTCCCTTGGCTCTTGGCACAGGGGAGACTTGCAGTGCTCGGGTGACCGGTGCTTGTTTAACAGCCAGCTGAGAGCAGCTGCCAGGTCTGTATGGCGTCTGCCCTGTGCCCTGTGAGCCTCCGCGATGCTATTGCAGCATCTGCCCTTGCGTGATGCCACCCCCATGGCTCTGGGGCTTGGCGCTGGCTCTAGATGCTGGCAGCAGATTTTGTCAGCTGCACGTTGAGCTAATGTTTGCAAACCCTCCCTGCCTTTCCCAGGGGGAAAGAGGAGCTTTTTCCTCCCTTTAAGGCGTTCCGGCTCCCTTGAGCAGCTGCCAAGTCCAAGGGAAGCACTTGGAGAGGTCCTTGAGCTTTGTCCCCCTCCCCAGCCCCCCAAAACCAGGCGTGATGGGGAGCGGAGCAGGTCTGGTCGGACGGCAGATGTTGCACACCGCGTCCAAGAGCGCTCGCATCTGGAGCTGGAAGAAATGGCTGAGCGGTGGAGGGGTGCCAGCCCCCCTCCTTCTGCTCTCGGGGTGTGGAGGGAGGGTTGGTGGTGGTTTACGAGCCCCGGGAGGAAGAGCTCGTTAAAGTCTGGGATTTGAGACGCTTGTTAGCGGCCAAGCCGGTGGTGTTGTGTAACGTGATGTAAGGCTCTGTGAGCCAGCGCTCTTTCTGCCTCAATATTTCCGAAGTGCTGGAGCACAGTTGCGTCCAGCCGATAAGGGAGCGGGAGGAAGAGCTGGGAGGAAGAAACCCAAGTGGAAAAGCAGCTTTAAATGGGTTTTTTTTTTTTTTTAAGGAAGCATACGTGCCTCGATGGGCAGCGATCAGTGGCTGTCAGTTTGATGGGGCTTTCACTTGTAACCGCCGTGCCAGGAGACCCTGGACAGCTGTTTGTCTTGGCCGCGAAAGGTCTCTCTGAAACAGAGTTAAGAAGCTTGGGCTGCTCCGAAATGGAGATGTTTTGGGGTTTTTTTTCAGGGGAGAGGCAAGATGGGGATGCTGTGGGGGTTTTGCAGGGAGGAGGAGAGACAGGGACCTGATGGGGCAGGCGATGCAGGGCAGCAGGCAGAGTCACGCCGGGGTCAGGGGCTGGGATGTGATACTCGCTGCCCTGGGGAGCGTGAGCACTTCTGACTGCAGTGGCTCCACTCCAAAAAGAAGAGGAAAGATACCTGCCCTCCTGGCTGCTCGCCGGAGGAGGGATGCAGGTGCTTGCTGTTTGTGATGCTCTGCTCTTGCCCTTGTAGTTGGCGACAAGGTGCCAGCAGACATTCGGATCATCGAAATCCGGTCCACCACGCTGCGGGTCGACCAGTCCATCCTCACAGGTGGGTGCAGGCATGATGGGGCTGAAGGTAAAGCTTTCCCTCTGCCAGCTGCCCTGAGCCAGATTTTGGGGCTGGGATTGGGTTAAGCGCGTTGCTGGGGTGGGAAATGAGTGGGAGATTGAAGTCCCAGCGTCACCGAAGAGTCATGGCCCAGGTGAGATGTGCTCAGCGTTTGGACATCTCTCCTGCAAAACACAAGGCACGCGGCTTTCCTCTGCAACTCGTGGGGGTTCACAAGGGGCTCAGTCCCTGCCCGTGCTCTCTCCGTGCATCCGTTGCACGGTGACCGCTGGCGCACGAGGCCTCAGGGAGAGGGGACAATGTCTGCAGTCATTTTTTAAGCCCTGGAAAAGCTCCTCAAGGTGATTATCTATGATATTGCATGAGCTCTCTCTTTCTATTGGGGGAGGCAGTGAATGGTCAAATGACAAAAGGAGCTTCCAGTATTTCAGCTCTCTTGTGTGAATTTGTAAATGCATCGAGTTAGGAGATGGCAGCAGGGGCAGAAAAGCAATCAAAAAAGATGTTAAAGGAAAAGAAAAAGGAAAAAGGGAAAGAAAAGAAAAAGGGAAAGGAGCCCATTCTCCTTGAAACATGGCTCTGTGTTAACTGTGTTCTCCAAGGGCAAAAGGAGGTGCAGCAAAAAGGCAAATCTGTGGCCAAATATAAATCTTCAGCAGAACAGCTGTGGGCACCTTTCGTGTTGTGCTGCCCTACAAGTCCCGTCTGACCATGCAAACTGCAAACCAGCAGCTCCCTGGTGTGTGGATTTGGCCGCAGCCCACTCGGCTGTGTATGAGCTGAAGGCAGCTGACGATCCACAGAGGTTGTTTTTCTGCAGCCCTCATCTTCAGAGCACCTTGGCCCGGTTCCCACATCCCCACGATGGGTGTTTGGATGGTTTGGTGGTGAAATGCTCCTTTAGAAAGTCATGGGGGTTGTGATGCAGGTTCATAACAGCATTGAGCAGAGGCTGGAGAGGAAACGTGGGTGGTTCATCTCCTCCTTCTTGTCTTGGCAGGGGAGTCTGTGTCAGTGATCAAACATGCTGACCCCATCCCCGACCCTCGGGCTGTCAACCAGGACAAGAAGAACATGCTCTTCTCTGTAAGTCCCTTGTGCCTGTCCACACCTCTCCTGGGGTTTTCCAAAGTGCTGCCAAGTGAAGAGGATGGTGGACACGGGAGATGTCAGCAGTGAAAGGGAGGGCATGCGTGGGAGGGTGGGTTTATATAAAATCCCAGGATATCTCATTTTCTTTCCCCTTAACCTCATGTTCTCCTTTGACAACAAATGTCTCATTTTTCTGCTCGGACTGAGAGGTTTCAGGCCCACATATCCACTATGGCCCCTTTCTTCCTTCCTAGGGCACCAACATCGCAGCTGGGAAGGCCGTAGGGGTTGTCATTGCAACCGGGGTATACACTGAGATTGGGAAGATCCGAAACCAGATGGTGGAGACAGAGCCAGAGAAGACCCCCTTGCAGCAGAAGCTGGACGAGTTCAGTCAGCAGCTCTCCAAAGTGATTTTCCTGGTGTGCATCGCCGTCTGGGTCATCAACGTCAGCCACTTCAGCGACCCTGTCCACGGGGGCTCTTGGTTTCGGGGGGCCATCTACTATTTCAAGATTTCAGTGGCACTGGCAGTGGCTGCCATCCCTGAGGGTCTCCCAGCTGTCATCACCACCTGCCTGGCGCTGGGCACACGACGCATGGCCAAGAAGAATGCTATTGTCCGGAGCCTGCCCTCAGTGGAGACCTTGGGCTGCACCTCTGTCATCTGCTCTGACAAGACTGGCACCCTCACCACCAACCAGATGTCGGTCTGCCGGGTGAGTGCCAGGGACGAGGGGGAATGGTTTTGAGCTGCAAGAGTGGAGATTGAGATGAGATCTTAGGAAGAAATGTTTTCCTGTGAGGGTGAGGAGGCCCTGGCCCAGGTTGCCCAGAGCAGTGGTGGCTGCCCCATCCCTGGAGGTGTTCAAGGCCAGGTTGGATGAGGCTTTGAGCAGCTGGATCCAGTGGGATGTGGCCCTGCCCATGGCAGGGTGTTGGAACTGGGTAGGCTTTGAGGTCCTTTCCAAGCCAAACCATTCTATGGTTTATAGGAATTCCTGAGCTTCCTCTCTGCCCAACGAGGAATGAGGAAGTTCATGGCTTCTTTTGGTGTGGTTGTGAATAGAAAACTCACTTTTATAAGCACAGCAGCCTGGATGTGCCGTGTTGCAGGCTGACTTCAGGTCTTCCTCTCCAGAGGGCATTTCTTCATGCTGGGCTGTGGTGTTGAGACAGAGCTCTTGGAGACACCGATTCAGTTGGCCCCCTCTGCTCTCGTGCCAGTTTTCCCCTTGGTTTTAACCAAACCAGTGAGAAATCCTGGCCCATGCGAAATTACAGAGTCTGGACCTCTGAGGGCAGAACTTGGATGGTCAGTGCAACGTGTGGGTCCAGCTGCCCATGATGGGCTCACGCAGAAAGCTGGAGTTGAGAGAAGATGCCTGTGACCTGGTTAAGCAGAGCAGATTGGTTACCCGTCCTCCCCTGGCAGAAGGTCTGCCATCCACCGTTGTGTACACTTGGGCTCAGACCAAAAAGCCCTTCTGATGGAGGGAATCCTGGGATGGTTTGGCAAAGAGTTCAAAGGCTCCTGGTCTTCCAGAGAGCTTTGCTGCCACTTGTCTAGCCTTGTGGGGAGGTGACTTGTTTGGAAAGCCTGGACCATCTGAATACTTCTCAGTTTCCCTATTAATTATCAAGTCTCAGGAAAGGTTTTTTTTTGCTTGGCGCGTCGGTTTTATAGGAGAACCTTGGAAAATGTGTTGCTGTAGGGAAAAATGGACCTGGCCACCGTCCCTCCTTGCTGACACTTGGGTAGCTTGATGGGATGCTGTGACTGTGCTACAAGCTGACCATGGGCTTTGGTCACTGGTTCGCTCAGCACAAACTACATATGACTGGAAACATCTGATATTTCTGCCTCGTAAATGATTTTAAATGAGGCATGGCTGGAACGGGGCAGTGGCCACGCTGCCCACGTCTCACACAAAGAGGAGGTTCCCACAAACCCATTTTCTGCCCGAGGGATGCAATGAAGAGAGTAAAGTGCAGCCCCGGAGTCTGGGGTCTCTTTAGCTCTGCAGAAGGAGAGGCAGGAGGTGACCGTGCCTTCCCCAAACCACTTCCTACCAGAGGATCTGCTCCATCAACTTGGGCAGCAGTGCCGTTTGGCGTCCGCGGTGCAGTGTGATTGGGAAAGGTGTGATTAGCGATGCTGAGGTAGCCAAAAGGCAGGAGGGGGACGGAATGGGGTGGTGACACGCAAGAGGGTTCTTGCATCGATCGTCGTTTGCAGAATGAACTTGGCAACTTAGCCGAAACCCCCAAAAATTCAACTCAAAATTCCGTGTCTCCTCCCCTCCATCTCCCACAGCCCCTTCTCGATATCTGTTATTCGCTTGGCCGAATCCTGGCTCTCCCGAGGACACACGGACGGGGCTGTTAATGTTTAATAACCAGGGATTCCCGCGTTGACGCAGGCGGTGCCGGCGGCTCTGCTGAGCGGCGGGTGGGTAAATATTTGCGCTGGGCAGCCGTTGGCGTGTCCTGGAGGTGCCTCCTGCACTGAGTGACTGGCTCGGCCGTGGGGGGTGGAAAAAACATGAAAGCCTATCAATAACCTGGAAAAATGTATTAATTGAGTGCATTTTAATTAACACACATTTGATTTGGGTGAGCACAGCTGCTGCCCACAGGGTACGCCGCCGAGCGGCACTTGCCCTTTGCATCTCGCTGCGGCATCAGGGCTGTAGAGCTGTAAAGGGACTCTTGAAAGGCTTTGAGTCTGTTTAAAACCCTCATCTGTGTTTTAAGGGCTGCGGCGCCAGCTCCGGGTCCCGCTCGGAGCCCAGGGCTCATGGCCAGCTCAGCAGGACGCGGATGGAAGGCGCACGGTTAGCACGGGTGGAGCAGGGAGCACCTCTGTGAGCATCTCCCTCACGAGGACAGGCTGGGAGAGTTGGGGTTATTCAGCCTGGAGAAGAGAAGGCTCCGGGGAGACCTTAGAGCAGCTTCCAGGACTGAAAGGAGCTCCAGGAAAGCTGGAGAGGGGCTCTTGGTCAGGGAGTGCTGGGATAGGATGAGGGGAATGGTTTTCAGCTGCAAGAGAGGAGATTGAGATGAGATCTTAGGCAGAAATATTTTGCTGTGAGGGTGGGGAGGCCCTGGCCCAGGTTGCCCAGAGCAGTGGTGCTGCCCCATCCCTGGAGGGGTTCAAGGCCAGGTTGGATGGGGCTTGGAGCCCCTGATCCAGTGGCAGGGGGTGGAACTGGATGGGCTTTGAGGTCCCTTCCAACCCAAACCATTCCAAGATTCTCTCTCTCTTCAGCAGCCCGTTGCATGCCACAGCTCGCTGGGTGGTTTGGGCTCTGCCACCTCTTTCTATTGCTCTTCTTATGACTTTTAGGATGGAATCTTTGCTTCTCCTCTTTAGGGATTAAGACACAGCTATTCTTTCTGGACCATTTCCAGTGCCTGCCTCCCTTTCCAGCCTGTCAATCAGCTGAACCACGGCACCAAACCCCCTGCAAACACCTTTGCGCTGCCCCGCCGCCCCCTCGCTCTGCCAGGCGCGCAGGCTGGGAGCGGGCAGGAAATCTGATGTCACCCTTGGTTGCTGCGGGTTACGTAGCACCCTTTTTAAGCAGGCATGGAAAATAAAAGGGCCTGGCGTGATTATTATTTGTTCTCTTTTCCTTCTTTTTAAGAAGAAAGTTGCTATTGTGAAAGTAGTAATTGTTTTGTAGCTGTGAGTGTTTGAAAACAAACAAGCCCTTATCAGGCAAAGCCAGTGGTGACTGGGGTGGGTGCTTTCAGATTTGTTAATAAATAAGAGGCTGGTCCGTGTTTCTAAGCGCTTGAGTCCGTTTTCTGAAGAGCCCAGGTGATTTGGGCTCTCTGGAAGGCCGACGGCAGTGGATGATTCAAAAACAGATGAAGGATGCTTGGCCTTTGAAGGTCCCTTTTGGTGTTGTCTCAAACTGGGCACAACACTTTGCCTCTGTTCCTGGAGTCCATCAGCTCTGGGGGATTGAGTCGCTGAATGAGATGGGATGTGCTTTGGGTCCTTTGTGCATTTACATTTACACCACCTGCCAGAGGTGCCTCAAGTCAGGGCCTGAGACTTCTCTTCCTCAAGCCTTTGGCTCATGGTTTTCTTCCAAACCCTTCAGGGATGCTGAGGGCCCCCAGGATGGGCTCAGCCCAGCAGACAGGGGATCTGCAAGTAGCTGTGAGGCTGTGGGAAGGTTCTCTTGGACTCGGAAGTGTTTACATAGGAGACACACACTTTAAACTGCCTGCTTGAATTTGCCCAAACCTGTAAAACACAGAGGTGAGAAAACCCAATGAGGTTTCTTGACCTTTGTTGCTTGGCTTCGCCCTATGCCTGGGGATACCAGGCTGCGTGGAGAAGCCTCGTACCCACCAGCCAGTGGAGCTGTGTCCTTTTATTATTAATAGTAATTAATAATAATAGTAAATGAACCTCTGTTTGTTACCAGAGGAAGCGTGGAGAGGAGGGAAATGGGTGGTACCCGGAGCCGTTGCCTCTCTGGTGCTGAGTGATGCCTCCTGATTTCTCCAGCATCTATAGCTTCCCTCTCCTGGGAAAAATCGCAGTCTGACAGAGGGAAATAAATAGGGGTGAAAAAAGGATGATTTGAGACAGGGTCTGGGAGAAGGGAGTTGCCCTCACATGCGCTTTCTGGAGCCACCAAGCAGATCCGTTGAGCTGAGGAGACCATCACTTCCCCGCAGCCACCCTCCCTTCTGGCTGCTCCCTGCCAGACCAGTTTTATTTTATTTATTTATTATGTTATTTTTTGGCTTCAACATGGGTCATAAATAACGAATAAGCAGAAATGAGCGTCGCCGAACTGTCGCCTCGCCTGGGGTCGGGTGCTGCTCTCCTTTCTGCTGGTGGCTGCCCCGAAGGGTGGACTGTGCTGGGAGGGGACAAGGGGGGACTGGGAGAGCCTGGGGACAGGTTGTTGTATTTTAGGTTTTGAAGGGTTGTTTGTCTCATTATAGCAGTAAGAGAGAGACTAGAAGGAGTCTGAAAGGCAAAAACCACTAAAAATAGAGCGTGTGAGACTCTTACAGCTCTCCAGGGCTTTGTTACCGAGCTGCCCACTCCTGGTGCCCAGAGCTGAGCTGCAATCCCAGTAATGAGCTGGTGGCTGCGGAGCTGGCTGGGGGCAGCTGGTCCGATCCTACCCCATGGATGGAGGCTTTCCAGGAGCGGAAACCTTGGACTCTTTCTCTCCTCTAAGAAAAACACAGGCACCTTCTTAGGAAGTGGCTCAGCATCGCTGCTCTGCAATGGAAAGAAAGAGCTGGAGGAGGCGAACATGAAATAGGCAGGGGAGAACTAGAAGGCTTTGGGGGTGACTGGGAGTGGTGGGTGCCTGGGGTGGGGGCTGAGCCCGGTGCCAGCAGGAGCATTACTGGGACGGTACTGGCTGGAGAGCCTCCAGGCTGGGCATGCAAGTTGTACTGAAAACCCCTTGCCTGATGCTCTGTCTCCATCTTTTCCCCCTGCAGATGTTCATTATGGAGAAGGTGGAGGGCACGCAGTGCAGCCTGCACGAGTTCACCATCACCGGCTCCACCTATACCCCCGAGGGACAGATGTGAGTGAGGGTCCCCTCTGCTTTAGAGGTGACGTTCGGTGGTCCTGGGCCGGCAGCGCGGTCAGGGGGAGGCGGGAGGGTTGAGCTCATGGCTGTGGTGGGGGGACGCCGTGTGAGCTGGGGATGAAGGGGGGCTTTCTGCTTCGATTCGCAGCCGTGCTGTACCCTGCATATGGAGACACTTGCCAGGTGCGGGCTTTCGGCCACGCTGGGCTTGCAAGCATTTAGGTGACTTCTCTTTGCTGTCAGTGGGACCCAGGGGAAATCATTGCACCCTCCCTCATTGCCGGCTCCTGCTCGACACGATGCGGGGGGTCACGCGCCCCAGCTCTGCCTGCTGCCCTCCCCCTGCCCAGCACAGGGGCTCCTGTGCGCTCCCTTTGTTAGCAATTCTGATATAACAAGCCAACTTTTGAACTGGAGATGATGACGAGGATGCGAATATTGATAAACGAGGCTTTTTGCAGTGTGTGCTCCTTCTCCAAACTTCTGAAGCCTGCATGTTTCCCATATCAGCTGGCGACTGTTGCTCTTGCTCCAAGCACGACGTGGGGCCGGCAGCCTGTCCCACAGCCACGCCGCCAGCGAGGGGCAGAGGGGCTTGCAAAGGGCTGCGAACCCCGGCAGGAAAGCGTGCCAAGCTCCACGTCCTTGGTGGGGATGGCTGAGATTGGTGCTGTGCTTGGGGCGCAATCCTGCTGGGGTCGGGGCACGTTTTGGGTCACACGTGGGCTTCAATGAGCCAAGGACAGGGAGTGGAAATCAAGGGCTTTTTCCTGTTGTGTTATTACAGCAGTGGGGTTTTTTGCATTTGTGTTTATCCCTCCTCTTTCGAAAGGAGATGATGCTCCGCATTGTGAGGAAAGTCTTGAGGAGGATGAGAAGCTGAGCCCGTGGTTGGAGCTCTCTCCGTTCCCCTTTGCTTTGTGATCCCAGGCACATTCTGCTCTGCGGTTCCTCCTGCTCATCTGTGGAGCAGCTATAATTCATCCCAGCCCCAGACTTAATTTTATGAATATTTGTAGACCAAATTTGATCCTTGGCTAGGAATCTCCATTAAAAAGGGAACCAGGGCATGAGGTGGTATCAATCAGTGCATTTCAATTAAATTGGGAGGCCTAAGGGGATGGACTCGTGTCTGCTGACCTCTGAAGCTGCAATGTCCCCTCTTCTCCGGGACTACTCCGTGTTGTTCTGCGGTGATTCTGGTTGCTTGTGAGTTTGGCTTCAGCCCCATGCTCACCTTTGTATGTTGAGGAGGATGAGAGGCCTCACTTAGGTGTCACACAGAGAAACCCGCCGTTCTTCTGGAGCTGGTGGGACTGAAACGCTTGTTTTGCTTTACTCTGTCCTTGGCATGGGGGATATTATGTGCTTGACCTTGGCTTTGCTCCCGTCCCTGCACAGCACCCATGCAGCACCACCTTTGCTGATGCCTTTCCTGGCACACGGTCTCGTGTGTGTCCCCTCCATCCCTTCCCAGCTCTCTCCAGGAGATCACACACTGCAAAAGCCAACTCCGGTATTTCCACTTTCCCAAACATTCCAACCCCAGCCCAGAATGCCCGTAGGCTCCCTCTTCCACCCCCTCGCCCTCCCTCCAGCGGGGCTGGGCAGGAGGAAGGCTTTCTCCTCAGCCCAGCGCGGCTGCTTCTTCCTCAGCAAACAGATTCTTCAGATTTTCTTGGCCGCTCCCTGTTTTCCGCTCCTGAACTGTAACAAGGGCTCCAAAATGTTCTTTCCATTGGGAACCAGCAGTGGAATAAACTGATCCTAATAAATGCCTGACAAATTATTTTTCCAGCCGCCAGATGACAGGCTGGGTTTACACAGCCCTAACCTGCAGTTACCTCTCCTGGAAATGGCATCATTTTTTATGTCCCCTGAAAACCACCGCTGCCACCGGGCAAGAAGCAGCGTCCGGCTTGACTGGAGCATTCCAGGCTGCTCCTCAGTGATGTTTGTGCTCCTTTACCTAGCAAGGAGCTGCTATTTAGGAAGCAAAGGCCACAGTTTGCCGCTTGCCTAAGAACAGCCACAGCAATGCAGTTGTTAAATTTGTCTGCTGCTTTTAAGTGCTCCCTTGGGTGCCCTCTGGCTCGCTGGAGCACAAAGCAGCATCGTGGAGAGGAGAAAGGACTTGCTGCCCATCCTGCTGCTCCTCTGGATCTCTGGCAATTGGAAACCCCTGGGGGAGTGAGCATTAACCTGAATTTCTTTGCCCCTTTTTTTCATCCATCATCATCAGCAGCAGCTTTTTGACAGCCCCTGCTTTCAGGTCCAGTGCTCTTTTGAGATCCCCTGTAGTCCCTTTATTCTGGGCCATTTCTAGAAGTTCTTTGCTTCCTCTGATATTTTAGTTGCAACTGGTCCTGCCCAGTTTGGTCGAGCACAGGATGTGAACCCAAGTGTTTATTGCCAAGCCTGGGGCTTTAACTGGGCTCTTTCTCCCTCTTTTCAGAAAATGTTACAAGGGATATATGGGAGAAGCTGTGTACTGTTTGAGTGTGTCAGCTGGGGTTGTTTTCTCCCCACAGCCTGAAGGACGAGCAGCCAGTAGAGTGCGGGCAGTACGATGGGCTGGTGGAGCTGGCCACCATCTGTGCCCTCTGCAACGACTCCTCGCTGGACTACAACGAGGTACAGGGAGGGTGGGCACCGGTGATGCTCTTCCATTTGCTGCTGAGTCCATTTGCAGCGGAGGTTTTGCCCCTTGGGATCCCCTGCCCTGGCTTCCACTCATCCCAAGGCGATGCTTGGGGAGGAGCGCTGGGGTGACACAGAGGTGCAGCATCCTTGGTTGGAGCAGGAGGTAGAGGATGTGCTCTAAAGCTCAAGCTTTGCTTCTTTTCTACCCTCTAGTCCAAAAAAGTCTATGAGAAGGTGGGAGAAGCTACTGAGACAGCCCTGACGTGCCTGGTGGAGAAGATGAACGTCTTCAACACTGACACCAGCAAACTCTCCAAGGTGGAGCGAGCCAACGCCTGCAACTCAGTGAGTGAGGGAGGTCCCTGCGAGCTCGGTGATGCTGGGGAGAGAGGGCTTTGGGATGACTGTTATTTGAGCAACAACCACTTGCAATGATCTGAGGGACTGATCTGCCGCAAGGGTGCAGTTTCCTGGCTTGCAGGAGGCTGAGCTGCTTTCGGAGCAGATAGCCCAGTGGCGAGGGGGGGCTGATGCCGGGGCCGTGGGGGTTAACCTGGGTCTGCACAGAGCTTGAGAGCGGGTGATCCCCGAGGCTCAAACTCAGCCCAGTCCGTGCTCATCCGGGAGGGCCCCGCTTGGTGATGGCGAGAGCTCCAGATGCACCTAAGGAGGTTTGTGGTTTTGTAGCTTTGCAGCAAATCTTTCGGTGCCTGGTTTGCACTGAGCAGCATCCTCTATCCAAACCCCGTTCCGCACAGCCACACCTGCCTGAGCAAGGCTTGGTCTTTGGAAACATCTATTTCTGATATGAAAATACCCCATACTGGCAATTCCCCTGCTGCAAATACACTTGATTTCTTGTCTGGATTTGCTCAGATTTGCTATCGTGCTGTTAGATCTCTTATATCTGTGCTTGCTCAGAGGAAAGGCGCTCTGTTCTGTCATTTCTACCCCAGATGGGTCTGATCAGGTTATAATAAATCCCCTGACTCCTTTGTGATAAGGGAGATGGAATTTCCCAGCTGTCCATCTGTCCTGCAGCTGCTTCATTACGCCTTTCCATCACTGCAGGGACAGCCCCTGCTCTGTCCTCATCCTGCAAACCTGCTGGTACCATTCCAGTGAATGATTGTTACTGCCTCGCTGGCAGCCCCCAGGGTAATTAGCATGTCCTGAAATGAACCTAATTAGCCTCAGCTGTGGAGGTGCTTAGTTTGATGTGACTCAATCCAGCCTCAGGTGCTCCCACTTCCACTCACCCTTTGGGTGCAGGATCAGGGCAAGCCCCTCTACTGCAATGAGTGGGATGCAATTCCCCTTCCTGCGGTGCAGCTAGATCCCAACGTGGGGAAATTCCCATCTCTCTGTCAAAGAGGCCTTTATCTTAGGCTGCAGTGGCTGTTTGGCATCGTGTGAAGGATCAATAAAATAAAGGTGTGGCACAACATATGGGCAGAAGTGTGCCGTGAGCTTGGGCAGCAATGGGGGAGCTGAGGGGTTAAAATTCTCTCGAAAAATAGCACAGGAAAAGCTCCTTGTGCTTTTTTCGCTGTCCCATTACCCCTGGCTCTTATGGGTGCCTTTCTGCTCCCATCACCAGTGCTGTGCTGGCTCGGCAGGGTTGTGAGCCAAGGCGGAGAGCACCAGGTCCTGTGTCCCTGGCATAGATTCATGTTCCCGGCACGTCCTTGCTCAGTCCCTTGGCTATCCCAGCTCAGTCCCATGGCTATCCCAGCATGTCCCAGCTCAGCCCCGCTGTCTCTACAGGTGATCAAGCAGCTGATGCGGAAAGAGTGCACCCTGGAGTTCTCCCGAGACCGCAAGTCCATGTCGGTGTACTGCACGCCCACTGGCCCTGGCCACAACTCTGCTGGCAGCAAGATGTTCGTCAAGGTAGGAGAGAAGGCTCTCAGCACCCTGCAGGACTCTCCTTCCCCGTTCACATCCCAGCAGGGTTTGGCCCTTACCACAGCAGGCAGGGATGCTTTTTGGTTTATCTCCTCCTCTGGCTGTCCCGGGGGTCCAGGAATGAGTGGGCAGGGTCGTACCGTCAGAGATGGGGGGAGTCTTTGCGTACCGATGGGAAAAAGAGGAGGTAAAGTGATTGAGAAGGAGGAAAAGGCACTGAGAGTGCTGGTGCTGGGGCTGGTGGAGAGCTGCCGTCTGCAAAACCTGGGCACTCGCCTTTCTTAAAGGCTGGGACCCTCCAGGCACCACTAAAGCCCAAAGGGCGGTATCCATTTTTCCACTGTAACCAGAAATAAAACAGCATTTTAAAGGACGTTTTCTTCCCAAGAGAAGAGCTGCAGCAGGAATTTCCCCCTGCTGACTCCCAGAAGGTTTGTATATTGTTGTTCCCACTGGGAGATCTGGGTGGGTGAATTCTGTCCCCCAGGTCAGGTTGGGACCCTCCGGAGCCACCGCATCCGTGGCCCTGCCAGTCCTGAGGGAGCTTTTTTAAGAGGAGCAATAGAAGGATTGCAGGTTTTCTATCCAACACCAATACCGAGGGGTCCTGTGTGAGGTCAGAAGGGATGGGCTGAGATGCTGTGATGCTAACGGACATGTTTCCCTCGATCACAAAGGCATCACAAGCAGCCACAGAGCATCCTGCAGGCAGCACATTTATTCAGCAGTGATTTCCAGCCCTCATCCCCTTCAGGTCTGAGGGAGGATCTGTCACGCAGGAGAACCTTGGCCAGAAGGGTGGGTTTTGCAGGAGCTGGATGGATGCCCTGCAGCACAGATCCTACTGCTTGGTGACCTGGCACGGGTTCGTCCTTCCTGGCCACGGTCGATCGGAGGCTGCCATCTAGAGCACTGAGATGCCATGCCAGCATGGATTTGCTGGAGTTTTGGGGAGCTTTCCTTCTCCTTTGCCACAAATTGGCTCCTTCCTTCCCTCCGGCACTTGCTGGTGCTTATCCTTCTGGTTCCTTACAGCCTCTAAGCCCTCCGCTTCTCCCCAGGGTGCCCCGGAAAGTGTGATCGAGCGCTGCACCCACGTCCGTGTGGGCACTGCCAAGGTCCCACTGACGGCCCCGGTGCGGGAGAAGATCCTGGGCAGGATCCGGGACTGGGGCATGGGCATCGACACGCTGCGCTGCCTGGCCCTGGCCACCCACGACGCGCCCGTCCGCAGGGAGACCATGCAGCTGCATGACTCCGCTGCCTTCGTCCACTACGAGGTACGGCAGTGGGGCTTTCTCCAGAGGCTTTTTTCCTTCTTCCCAAAGTTTTCCCATCCACTTCCAGCTGCCCCAGCAGTATTTTCTTTCCAGTTTCTCTGGGCAGTGCAGTGGCTCAGCTCTTTTGCAAACGCTGGTGCAGAGCTGCATGCAATGGGGCTGGTCCTGAGCCCAACAGCCCCATCCCATTGACCATCTATCCCTGGGGAGTGGCTGCCGAGAGGGGCCGGGGGACCACCGAGAGAGGGACAGGGAGGAGGGGAGTGAAGCAAAAAGGAGTGAGGGGCAGCAGAGCAGATGGGAGCATCCCATTGCACTGGAGCTATAGGATGCATCTGCATGGCTGTTGGTAGGAAACCTCTTGGAAGTCTCCTCCCTGGGGAACTCCCTGAACCCCAGTTGGTTTCACAGTGGGGAGGGAAGCGGCTGCATCCCTGGGGTTAATGTGGGTCCGGGGCTGTCCCCCTCCCAGACAAACCTGACCTTCGTGGGCTGCGTGGGGATGCTGGATCCTCCCCGCAAGGAGGTCACCTCCTCCATTGAGATGTGCCGCAAGGCCGGCATCCGTGTCATCATGATCACCGGTGACAACAAGGGCACAGCGGTGGCCATCTGCCGCAGGATTGGCATCTTCTCCGAAATAGAGGACGTGGCTGGCAAAGCCTACACGGGCCGGGAGTTTGACGAGCTGCCGCCCGAGGCGCAGCGGCAGGCGTGCCGCGATGCCCGATGCTTTGCCCGCGTGGAGCCAGCGCACAAGTCCCGCATTGTCGAGTACCTCCAGTCCTTCCATGAGATCACCGCCATGGTGAGTCCGCTGGGGACACCCCACCACCCTCCTCTCCACCTGGCCCATTCCCTTGCACTCCGTTAATCATGGCTTCACGCAGACGGGTGATGGTGTCAACGATGCCCCAGCCCTGAAGAAAGCAGAGATCGGCATCGCCATGGGGTCGGGCACGGCTGTCGCCAAGTCAGCCGCGGAGATGGTGCTCTCTGATGACAACTTCTCTACCATCGTGTCGGCTGTCGAGGAAGGCAGGGCCATTTACAACAACATGAAGCAGTTCATC
Organism: Cuculus canorus; assembly: GCF_017976375.1. Taxonomy (NCBI): domain Eukaryota; kingdom Metazoa; phylum Chordata; class Aves; order Cuculiformes; family Cuculidae; genus Cuculus; species Cuculus canorus. The sequence continues at coordinate 5,904,760 of NC_071420.1, forward strand.
CGCTATCTCATCTCCTCCAACGTCGGGGAGGTTGTTTGGTGAGAGCCTCCTGCGCTAGGCACCACGTTGTGGGGAGCGGTGGTGGGGATGCCTCCTCTGGGGCAGGTGACTTGGTTGTGTCCCTTGCTCCTGGCAGCATGTGGAGCCCAAAACTGTGACCTCAGGTACCAAACCAAGTGGCTTTGTGTTGTCTCACAGGGACAGGGGGATTTTTCTGTTGTGATTTTCTAACTGCGCCACTGCCCCCCAAGGAGCTGTTTTGTTAACGCGTTGCCTATTTAAGCCCATGGCAACATCTAAGAGGGATGCAGATGTTTGTGCACAGCCTCTTGTCACCAGGTTGAACCGATGCACTTTGCATCAGGTCCTGCGCAGCTCTCCCTGTCCCCTGCCCGTCCCTCCCGGTCAATCAGTGCTGTCCTCAGCAACGTGGGTGTAGCCTTGGGTCCCTTCAGCATCCTTTGCCCTTGCATTTCAGCAGGGATGTTTGTGCTGGGAACGGGAATGCATACGGATGTCAAAGGGTGGGTTTCAACTGCAAAGCAACTTTTAGTAGCAACAGGAACGAATTTTAGTTGCAAAATTCAGTCCTGGACCTCAGGTTTCTGCTTCAGGAGCTGCAGGTTCATCTGCAGGACTTTGGGTGAATTCGGTTTGGGGTATTTGGATCCAGGATCCCTGCTCACTCTCCCCTTGTAGGACACTGACACTTTCTCAAGCTGCCCCGGAGCTCATCTAATTTGGCATCTCTGGGCTTTTCCCTGCAGCATCTTCCTGACAGCCATCCTGGGCTTGCCTGAAGCCCTCATCCCGGTGCAGCTGCTGTGGGTGAACTTGGTGACAGATGGGCTGCCGGCCACGGCGCTGGGCTTCAACCCCCCCGACCTGGACATCATGGACAAGCTGCCCCGCAACCCCAAGGAGCCCCTCATCAGCGGCTGGCTCTTCTTCCGCTACCTGGCCATCGGAGGTGAGCCCTTGTGGGTGGGTGGGTGAAGGACGAGGATGAGCATGGGGGTGCCATGAGGCAGAGGGTCTCGTGCTGAAGGTAAGGGTATCTCTTTTGGCCACAGTGTACGTGGGCCTGGCCACGGTGGGTGCAGCAACCTGGTGGTTCTTGTACGACGCTGAGGGACCACAGGTCTCCTTCCATCAGCTGGTGAGTCAGGAGGGGAATGGGCAGTGTGTTGAGCAGGTGGGTGAGGGCATGGATTCAGGAGCTGGGGTCTTCCCTCTGCCTTTCTTCTGTGGTTATTGTAGCAGTCCCAAATCACTGGTGGAGAAGACATTTATTTAAAAGAAAAGCAGATTCTCTCCCTCGGGCTCACGTTTCTAGCCCTGCTTTTTCTGCCTGCAACCAACTTGATCCAAAGAAGCTGAAAGCAACTCCTGTACATGATCTCATGTTGAAGGGGATCAGCTTTTGAATGTCACGTGCAATGGAAGATGTATTCTTCATTGAGACACTCCTGTGCTCAAACACCTTATTAACTGTACATGAAAATCTCTAAGCCACTGCCCAGCCATAACTACCCAAAGCCACAGCAGGAGCTGCCTCACTTGGGATAGTTGAATTGGTTGCTCTGGGCCGTGGGATATTTAACAGCAACCCTAATGATCGAGGTTCTCCATGTGCCCCAAGCAGTAGACCTCTTCCTCCTCTTTCCTGCCTTTCCTACACTGCTGCTTTACCCTGTATTTACCAGCGATTTGCTGTGCCGACAGAGGAACTTCATGAGGTGCACTGAGGACAACCCCATCTTTGAAGGAATTGACTGTGAGATCTTTGAGTCCCGATACCCGACCACGATGGCTCTGTCCGTACTGGTGACAATCGAAATGTGCAATGCTCTGAACAGGTAGCGTGCCTGCTGGGCTGCTCTGCGTGCTCTACACTTGACCAGTTTTGTACAGGGTCTCTTTGAGCACCCATTGGTGGGTGGAGGGCTTTAGAACTGTAGCATCATTAAGATTGAAAAAGACCTCGAAGATCATCCACTCCAATCACCAGCCCAGCCCCACCGTGCCTACTAAACCATGCCGTGAAGGGCCAAATCTACATATATTTTGAATCCCTCAAGGGATGGGGACTCCCCCACTGCTGTGGACAGCCTCTGCCAGGGCTTCACCACTCTGTCAGAAATTTTTCCTAATATCCAATCCTGCCCTGGCACAACCTGAGGCCATTTCCCCTTGTACTTTGACTCAGCAGGGCCATTTGGAGTTTTCTCGCAGGGGACCATAGGGCTCACAGTACGTAAATTCCTCCACGCCAAGCTGTGGTGGAGGAAGGACCGGATCTCCATCCTTTTGCATTTTGGCTCAGTCACTGACTGGTCCTAATCTATGTGTGACTGGTTGCATTGGGGTGGGTTTCCAGCTCCAAATTGCGGCAAAGCCTGAAGCTAAACAGTCTAGGAGAGGGGCTATAGCGTACAGCCTTGGAGAGGAGTGGGAAATCTCATCTTGGATGGGTGTGGGGAGCAGGAGGTCACTGGGGCTAACGCTGTCGTTCACTTTCACAGCGTCTCTGAGAACCAGTCGCTGCTGCGGATGCCACCATGGCTTAACATCTGGCTGCTGGGGGCCATCATCATGTCCATGGCACTGCACTTCCTCATCCTCTACGTCAAGCCCATGCCGGTGAGTACCCTGTGCCACCTCCACACACAGCCCAGGCTGCTCCTCCTGTGGAGGACATGCCCAGAGCAGTCTTGGGGTCTGGAAGCTTCTGGAACAGTTGTCCCTAGCATGTGCCCTCAGGACTAGGTCCTGTGACTTAAACCAACATGGGGACTGAGAGACACCCTGTCCCAGTGCGCCTTTACCTAAGTCAGAAGCTCTCCTTATAGGCAACACAAAGGGGTGTGGATATCTCAGCTTCTTTTGGAGGCATCACCTCCCTCTGCAGTCCAACGCTGGTGATACCTCAGTTGGTGCCTAAGGACATTTTAAGATGAAGTGAGTCGCTGTACCCAGGAGGTTATGTTGTCCTTTGTCCCTCGATAAGCGACTGTGAGCCCATGCAGTCCTAGCTTGTGTCTTGCCTCACCTACAGGAGAAATAAAGGCCATTGGTTTTGACTGATCTTGGCCAAGAGCTACCCTGGGATCATGACAGACCTTGAAGAAATCCTGTTCTTTGGGCTGTCTGAATCTTCCCTCCTTGTGTCTAGGATGACCCTTTCTCAACCTGTGCCTGACCTTTGAAACAAACAAAAAAATCCCATCTTCTTCCCTACTGACATGTCCAATCCTTTCCTCCTCACAGCTCATCTTCCAGGTGACACCCCTGAGCTGGCCGCAGTGGGTGGTTGTGATGAAAATCTCCCTGCCCGTTATCCTGCTGGATGAAGGACTCAAGTACCTTTCCCGCAACCACCTGGATGGTGAGCATGGTCTGCACCACGTTAGGTTATGTTTGCTCCAGGGCACTTTGCTTGGGATTTGTGTTGGCTTCATGGACGCTTCACTCACCTCCTCCAGTTCGCACCTGCATGTTCATCCACCTTTGCTGTGAAAAAGGGGCTTTTTCTCCTACCCCCTTCGTTCCCAGGAGCAGAGACTAGGATGAGATCTTAAGAAGAAATGTTTTGCTGTGCGGGTGGGGAGGCTCTGGCCCAGGTTGCCCAGAGCAGTGGTGGCTGATCCATCCCTGGAGGGGTTCAAGGCCAGGTTGGATGGGGCTTGGAGCCCCTGATCCAGTGAGAGGTGTCCCTGCCCATGGCAGGGGGATTGGCTTTGAGGTCTCTTCTGACCCAAACTATGCAATGATTCTATGAAAACGAAACAAGCACTGGTTTCTAACACAAATCCTTTTTCTCTCAATCCTCCACCCCTCCATGGCCATCCTTATCTTGTATTTGCTACCTCAGCATCACCTTGCTCAAGCCGTTCTCCTCCCTCAGGCGAGCAGCGTCCTAGCAACCCCCTCCTTTTACTTTCACCCTTTAGCAGTGACTCTGGAGAAGTGGGCAAAGCCACTCTTGCCTTTCAGGGCTGGAGGCAGGTCTGTCCAACCCTGGCCAGGAGGTGTTTGGGGCATTGTAACCGCCCTGTTTGGTTTCTCATGGAGCAGAACAATGCAAAAAAAAAAAAAAAAAAAAACCTGGAAATACATGATGGGAAATTATTACAAGCAGGAAATGATCTGGTTGCGCTTCCCATCACCTGGTCCTGGTGTGCTGGGGGTGCTCACATCAGCTTTGCTCTCCATGGTGAGCTGATGCTTAACCACAAGGGCTGTTTCTACAGATCAGATAGAAATTATTTCTGGCTTGTTTTTATTTACTGATTGCATCTCTCAACACATTGGTGGGTGTTTTGCATCACCTGGGTCTGTTTTCTCAGACGATTGCAAGCCTGTAGCAATGATTTGACGGTGCAGCCCTGGGCAGGGGCGTAGGAGAGCTGGTTTAGTTCCTGGCGGTCGCATCCCATGCATGCCCTCGGTCTTCACTCCACCATCTGTGAGCTGGGGATGAGTCTGTCTTCCTCCCACACTTTGCATTTCTCTATAAGAACTCGGCGCTGCTGGAGGAAGGGCTTTTCCGTGGCTCTGCCAGAGCAGCTCTGAGCACGGCAGAGTTTCTGATGATCCTTTCGAGTCCCACTGTACCGGCTCAGAGCGCTTCCTCCTCCCATGCTGTGCTCCTGACCAGCTGGGTCCTCAGAGCTGCCCTCATCCTCACAGTCACAGTCCTGCTGATGCTCACAGGTTGCTTTGTCTCATCCAGCAAGGGTTTCCCATGCAGCTCTTCGATCACCGGGCAGAATCACGCTTCAGTCATCCCATTTGAAAGAAATCATTTAAATCTTGCATCTTCTTAATTCCCCTGGGCTTTGAAAAGCAAAGAAGAAAACCTCAAAAAGCCACTTTTCAATGTGGTATTGTGATTTTTTTTACCAGGCATTCTCAGGACAGTGAGACACACGTGGAGCGGGGACCACCAGTTGAAAACCAGCAAGACTCCAGAGCAAGGGTTGGCTTTCTTGTGTGTCTCATCCCCGAATGTTGTGTTCCCATGTTTCTGTGAAAGTCTTGGTTGAAAGTGGTGGGAACCTGCTCGGACCATGAAAATCCAGTCAGTAACGGAGCCCAGGGACCCCGTACCCCAACAGGAGCTCCTTTCACACATTGGTCTCTGCGTTTTGCTTCAAAATAAGGTCTAAAAATCCCATGAAGCAGCCGTTTACGTGGCAGTTTTGGCCAGGGGCAAAGCTACCTCTTGGGTTCTGCAGGGCAGTGCTTGGGGATGATCTCCAGCGTGGGACGTTCTGAGGGATGGCCAAGGGTGTTCAGTTGAAGGATGCAAATGTCTGCAAGTTCTGCTGATTCAAGTTTTGCATGGAGAAGTTTCTCCTTTGATCAGATTTAGATAAGTCCTGTTTCCATTATGCTGGTGTTTCCTTGTCCTTGAAGTGGCAGAAAGCTGAGACTTTTGAATTTTCACTGTGATCTCAGTGTTTCATATTCCTCTCCTCATCATTCTGGTCACTTCCAGCCTCTCATCTTGCATGCTTTGCATGTTTTGATGCCTTCATCCATCTCTGGCCCCTTCTGAGGTTTCTGCTGCCTCAGTTTTGGGATGCAGCACAAGTATGAGACAGCATATGGCTGAGCTAGATTGGCTTGGTGGGACCCACAGATGTTTTGGCCAGAAACACAGAGATGTTCTCCAAGGGCCCACCCGGTACCAGTTCACTCCCTGGCAGGGTGACCCTCAGCCTCTGGCCACCACAGCTGATGTGCAGGTGAGATTGTGCCCTTAGAATCATAGAATGGTTTGGGTTGGAAGGGACCTCAAAGCTCATCCAGTCCCACCCCTGCCATGGGCAGGGACACCTCCCGCTGGATCAGGGGCTCCAAGCCCCATCCAACCTGGCCTGGAACCCCTCCAGGGATGGAGCAGCCACAACCCATGATGCTCCATGGGGGAGCATCTCTACCACAAGGGGAAATCTGGCCTCTTATTTGCCAGTTTGGGGTCATCTTTATGCTTTGGCATCCTCCCAGAGGACAGCAGCTGGCAGAGGTGGCTGTGTGGTGACACGTGTGTCACAGTACCCGTCAGAGCCAACCAGGACTCCGCATCCCTCCAAGATAGCCCTAAATCTGCAAGGACCAAAATCTCCATCACAACCAATCTCCAGCACAGGGTGAAAAGGAGCTGCTCATCCCCTTCTCCTCTGCACATCCACACCTGGGGGCGAAGGCAGCCCCCAAACCTCCCCCAGGAGCACAGGAGCTGCTGCAGCCGCCGGCTTTCCCTGCGGAGGAGGCAGACATCCCTCTCCGCAGCGCGGCTGGGAGCGAGCGACTGGGGCTGCCCTTGTAGGGTAATCTCGGCACGGAGCTACCTTGGCTGGGTGCTGGCGCCCGGGGAGGAATGCGTCCCCACAGGCCAAATCCTTCGCTTGAGCTGTGGGATGCTCTGAAGGAGAGTGGTGCCGCACCTTTTGCTGCTGGAGTTTCTCCAGACGAGGTTCTACAGCTCTGCTGTCTTGCTTTTTATTTTTATTTCACCTTCACCTCTTGCTTTTTGGGTATTTTTTTTTGGTTTGTTTGTTTTGGTTTTTTTTTTCTTCTGATGTGTGTGCATATGCCATGTTTTAGAAGTGGAATAGCAGAGGGATGGTTGTTGCAAAGGGGTAGGAGGAGGATTTCTCTCTTGTTTTCCTCCTGGGCTGCACGGTCTCAGCTGAAGAAGCCGTGGGGCAATGGGGAAGACCTGCAATTTTGCAAGGGCTGCAGCATTTCCCTCGGTGAAGGGAGTGATCCGGGCTGGCGCCGGGAGCCTGCATCTCTCCAGCTTCACCTTTTACAGGAACCCATTAAGAGGAAAGTCAAAAGCAATCAGGAAAACCTCCCAGAAAGCCTCGGCCGTCCTGTTAGGGAGCAGATCCCACAGGCGATGAGCTCGCATTGCTCGGTTGCAGGTCTGCCAGAGTCGAAGGGCTGTGACACCCTGGAGAAAGGTGGTACCAGGCAGAGGATCCGGATGGGTCACAGCTGCTGTGTTGTTCCTGCAGACGGGCCCTGCATCCGCCCGTCACCGGGGAGCAGAGAGGAGAGCCAGGCACCAGCATCCAGGGACCTGCATCCCATTAAAGCTGGGCTGCAGTTCTCCTGGGAATACTGGCCTCACTCTGTGCCGCCAGGGTTAATTAGAGGCCTGAGAGGAACATTTTGAAGAGCATCCATCGTGGTTAAACATTTGCTGTCAGCACTGCAGCCACGTCCCCTTCCAGTCGCCGCCCGCCGTCTGGCACGGCCGCCCCTCTGTTTGCACAAGAGCAGAGTGAAATGTTTCAGGGAAGCCGAAACGCCGGCGTGTTACCCGGCGGTGACTGCTGAGCTGCCGGAGCCGCTGAGGAGACAGCCCTGCAGCGCCGAGGAGATGAATTTTCACTGCAATGAGATTTAATACAGCGGGGGCTCCAGCATCCCTGCTTCCCTCGGAAGCCTGTGGTGCATCCAAAGGGATGCTGCCATCGCCGCAATCAATCTTATCTCCGGTCACGAGGGCTGGGCTCTCCAGTGAGCACTGGGAAGAAGTTTTGGCAGAGGTTGTGAAGAAGTCTTTTTTTCTTTTCCCCTCTCTCTCCTGCTGTTTATCACTTCCCCTGGCAGCTTGTCAGCACCAGCACTGGCAGTGGGCGCTGTGCCTTGCCGGTTGCCCCAGGCAGGACCCCTATTTATCAAGAGCACAGTAATATTGGTCCTCTGCGAGATGTATTTGATGATGAAAGAGAAATAGGACATTTATCATGCATGATAGATGATTTTTTCTAACTTTTCTCTGCCTTGTGAGTGGGCTTTTTAAAGAAAAAAGGCTGTTCTGGGCAAACTGAGCTGGCAGCGGAGTCTCTCCCACCCCCAGGCTGGAGGAGCTGCTGTCACCTGCTTGAGAACTGGGGATCTGCTTGGTGGGAGTCGAGCTCTGGCAGGGATTTCAAGGCTGCTCACACCAAGTTCAAGCTGAACTCAGTAGCTTTTCCTTCAGGCTACGTGTTGTTACCTTCAACACCCACCTGCCTCCACCAGCAGGTGGGGAGAAGGGCAGCCCTGGGGCTGGGACAGCAGCTGCACTGGGTGGATTGGTCCGTGTTAGTTGTTCTGGAGGTACCTATGCATGTAAACGTACACAGCGTGTCTAGGTGGTGTCAGCTCACAGAGCAGTGTCCGTCTCTCTGGCTGTGGCAGGGACAGGGCTTTGTGATGGGCACTGGGATGCAGCTGCCATCGCCTTTCTCTGGGTGCTCCCTGATGCTCCCGTTAGGAGCAGTAATGAGGAATCCTTGCCTGTTTGCTTTCCTGCTGTCCCTGCCTGGCTCCGACTCGTCTCCTTCCCTACCTCCTGCAGGCTGAGCTCACCCTTCCTCACCTGGGGACCGGCATCCTCCTCCTCCCGCAGCTTGTGCTGCTGCAGCTGCAGTCGGGATGTGTGGTCGATGCAGCTCTGCGCAGATGTTATCAAAGGTTCCTTCTGGGATCAGTCCAGGAGCAACTTTTCTTGATGACAAAACTAAGGATCTGGTTTGTATTTGAACCCTCACCAAGACCTTTTCTTCTCTTTTTTCCCCTTCATTCCAGGAGAAGAGGACAAGAAATGAATGACATGAAGGAAACGCTCTTAACTAAAGGATCCCTAACCTGTAACTCAGACTGAAGTCTTGCATGCGTGACCATCGCTAGAAGCCAGCAGGACATGCATGTGTCCGACTATCAGACAAATGCGGGTGAATCGTCGAAAAGAAAAATACTGATTTTGTTCTGTTTCGTAGCTTTTCTTTTTCCTGTACATATGAGTGCAATTACTGGACAGCTGGCGTAGGGCTTGGGAACGGAGCTGTGTGCACCTGGCTCATCACAACATGGTTCCTTGGGGATTTATTCCTGCAGAATTTGAGACCCTCTTTCCAATTTTCCCCCAGGTGGGGTGAGCTCAGGCATGGTGTCCTTCGCAGGAGAGCAAGGCGGGGAGTTGGGATTTTAGGCAATACGCTGAGCGCTGGCGGGAGGCTGCGTCCTCCAGTGGGATGGGATGTGTGAGGGCAGGGGAGGGAGGCGAAGGGGCCATGGGTTGGGGTCACCAAACCTTGTTGACGTCCATGGTGTCAGTGGGTGCATCACTGCAGCTGCTGCACTCTTCTCCGGTAGCCACAGCAGCTGAAAATGGCTTCTCACTGGTGGTGTGGATCTCGCAGTCCAGTTTATACGCTGAGGTCGGGTGCGTGGGGTGGAAGGTGAAATTCTCCCTATTTATCACACTGTCCTACTTGATCCCTGTGTTGTGGAAAGCCCCGCACCTTCTCAGGCTCATCTGACACCAAAGCATGATGTGCTCTTGTCTGTTCTCCTCCATCCGGTGTCTTGTTAGGTCCCGTCTGCACTATTTAAGCTGTAGCCCTCTTCCTTGTATGGGCAACCATTTAAAGCACAGCATGGGGATGACCAACTTCCCATTCCTCATGTCTACTGCTCCATCCTGGTCACCCTTTCTTCCCTCAGTTGATTTTTAACTATTTCCCGAGCGGGAGCAGAGCTCAAGTTCTTAGGAACGTGTCCATGAGTTTGTGTCCTCTCCTTTGGAGGACATTTGCACGGGGCATCCTTGACACCGGTGATCCGCCTTCAAGACGGGAATGAATGTATGCTTATACATAGAGTCCACCTCTGCGAGCGTTGTTTGTCGTGGCATCCCTTCCTATAAGGCACTGACTCTGTCTTATCCGCTTGGGATTTTTCTGCAGCAAGAGTTTGTGGATCAGGAGTGGATTTTGGAATCCAGTAAACTGATCTTTCTCCATTGAGCTACGTCAGCTGAGGAGCCAATAGCGTGCGATATCTTCTCCAACTCTCCAAATGCTCCCTCCCGTTCCCTATGATCCTGATATTTAGTTGGCCAGACCCTATATCTTTCCTTTCTCTTCAATTCCCACAACAGCACTTAAAGGCGGGCTTTTGGAGAGCATTTTGCTCCTTCGATGTTGGGTTTTCTCTTCTACTTTTTGCCTCTTAAAAGCTTCCAGAGCTTTTCTGTTCCGCTTTCCCCTGGGCGAGAGCTCCTCTTCCTCTGTACAGTAGGTGCCAAATACCATCCTTCCTTTCTTTTCTCCATCACCAGCATTGAAGACGAGCAGAGCCCCCAGACCAATGGGAATGTACAGAATTGTTATACTACTGAGCTGATTTAATTGTACAGAAAACCTTGCATGAAATGTTGTTACTGTATTTAATATATAATGTATTCAAGGAATTTTAATATGGAGCTCTTTAAAAAGATCTTTATAGAATACTCTGTGGTTAGAAGATTGTTGCTGATTTTTTTAAAATATTATTATACTTTGTCTTGAAGAAGTTTTATTTTTCAAACGTGTTATGTCGAAATGATTTAATTGGTGATCCCTCGGGGGAACCGGTTCCTCTGTAAAGGCTTTTCACCAGGAATGAGACTCAACCTGGTGCAGAGGACCAGGACGTGACCCAGGTACTGCTCAAGCCTTCAAAATAAGGTTTCAGTAAGATTAATGCCATAGACCTGAGCTTTGCCTTTCCCTGAGAGGGTGGATTTCACCTGGTTTAGTACGGATTATCTCCAGCTGTCTGTGCTGCCAAAGAACCAGTGGGAATTGAATCCAGTACCATCTCGGTGACTTTAGAGGAAATTGCTTCTGTGTTTCCCTGAGGCTGAAAACCAGTTTGGGAGAGACTGGATGAGATTCAGAGCGTCCCAACTCCCTTTGTAGAGTCTTTCAGCTGCCTGATGACATCTCCCGGGGACATGGTGGCCTTGGTCCATTGTGCTTGCATGGACCTGCCCAGTCCATACGCTCCGTATTGCACCACCTGAGCTAAAGTGGGTTTCCTGGGCTTAAGGTCTGGTGTAGGATGATTATTTTTACCCAGCTATGTCTTTGTGTGGAGTTTCTTGTGTAAAAAAAATGACTGCTGAGTAATGGATGAGAATCTCCGGTATAACGTGACCTAAAAGGAAAAAAATCTAGATAAAAGCTCTGTTTTGGAACAGAGATGAAGTAATGAAGTTCTAGCTCCTTATTGGATTCCTGCTGGAGGTTTTTAGCTTGGTCTCGCCTGAGAGCAGAGAGGTGTACTAAGCATCCTCCTGACCCCCCTGTCAGAAAGGCTCCTTGAAGAGATGCTGAGCTCGTTATTTTGTCACTGATGGAGATGCGGCGCTGCTGCAAGCCCAGGCAGTGTCCGGGTGTTTGTGCAGCCGTTGAGCGCAGGCAGGAGCGATGCGGGGCGCACAGCGGAGGATGCATCACTCTGATGAGGATGCACTTCTGTGAGCACTTTATACTCCTTTCTCAGGGGCCGGGCACCGCGCGGGGTTACAGCGAGGGTCCCGCATCCCTGGAGCAAGTACCCTGGGGGGGCAGCTTAGAGCAGTGGCTGTGATGAGTCTTTTGTGCTGTTTTGGGGTGTTGTATCATTGTCTCCAGTTGCTGGATGAGCTCTGCCCCCTGCAGTGCTTGATCCTGCTGGGAGGCACACGGGAAAAGGAAAAAGAGAGATGCTCTTCAAAGCAAAGTCCTGCATCCTATTTTTTCTTTCTGCCGTGAGGCCACTGTATGGCTCAGGGGCCGGATGAGGTTTTGAGTTGTGTGTTTGAGACTTTGGCATTGTGATGATGTCGTGTGTGGCTGTGATGCTCTGCTCAGCCAAGGCTGGATGGTACCACCAGGACAGGAGAAGTCAGGAGCAGGAGGGACGGGCTTTACTGGAGAGGCTGGGGGGCTTCGTTCCTGTAATAGCATCACTCCGGGGATTGAGGTGATCTCTGTTCGTGGTTTGGGCAGCAGAAGTGGTCAGAGGAGCAACAGGACAACTCAGCAGCAATTTTTCGTCCCTCTTTTTTTACATCAGGTTGAGGGTGCGGCTTCCCAGTCAGGGTCGGGTTAATGTTCTCATGGTTGGTGGAAGGTGATGCGATCATTGAACTTTGTGAGCACTCCTGAAACTCAAACACGCAGGCGTTCCTAACGCCAGCTGCTAAGACTTACGAGGATTTTTGGTCCATACCTGGCACGGCATCACCTTGTGTAAATGATGCCTGAGATTTAGTCATCCCCGTTCAGTCCCACCTGGGCTTTTGTTCCCCACCTCTGCAGTGGTGTTTTCTGGCAGGGCTCGTTGCAGGTAGCCCAGGGACTGAGTCTGCGAGAGAAGGTCATTTGCACAGCAAATATAGGTTGGAGTTTGCAGGGGAAAGGGACATATAGGATAAACGGTGCTCCCTAGGTCTGTCCTCTCGGTGCCATTCAGCTTTGGGGATGAGTGAGGCATTAAATGAGCCTGAATCCATCTGCACACGGTGCGATGGGGACACGGGTACTCAGGCCCAGGCTGGGTCGATCTGGGCACTTGGGACCAAGAGGAGGGTGACCACGGAGCTGCAGTGCTCTCAGCAGCTCCAGCCTGGGGATGCGCTGGTGTTTGTTCATGTGAGATGCTTGAAAAGCCAAACCTGGGAATCCCGGAGTTTGTGCTTGGTAGCAAAAGGTAAATCATTGTATCTTGGGGGGGTGGGAGGGTGTTATCTGAGGGGTAGAATGGAAAGAAACAAGGTTTCCTATTTTATTATGTGAGAGATATTTTTCCACTAGATTCCCACTTCCTAACGCGTGTCCGTTGTCCGACGGTAACCATCCAGGTGTGCCGGGAAGAGAGGGGGAGACTCCTCAGGGTCACATCCGTACGATCCGCTCTGTTCACACAATACTGGGCCGATTTGTTTTATACTCATGAAATTACAGAAATAAAAGCAATTTTCCTGGATGACTCTGGGGGTTCTGTTGGGGTTGTTTGTGTTGTTTTATTAATTTTTGCTTTTTTTGCCCCGTCTGTGGCCAATTTGGGGGACACTTGGGAGCCTGTGGAGCTGTTCGGGAGTGCCTGCGGGCATTCTTCAGCCCTAAAAGGAGCTGTGCTCGCCAGAGCAGGACTTCTTGTGGGTTTTCAGAGCGGCCAAACTAGAAATGGAGCTGAGCCTCGGCTCTGGCATGGGACGACAAAGGCGAACTGAAAGGAGTGGCATGAGATGACTGTTGGGAATTTTTGAACGTACCAACTAATTGGCTCTCCGGGCACAGGAATACAAATAACAGTGCTAATTTTGACTGTATCCAGAATAGTCCTCATCTTATCTCCCCCAGCTGAGAAAGGAGGATTAAATAAATCCTGCAATGACCTCCAAAAGAAATAATTATTAAATAAATAATAATTAAGTAACTTGGCCTCCTCTAGGGGTGGCACGGGGCCTCGAGGCTGAACGTTTCCATCTCTGCATCACCCGGAGCTCAGCCCATGGTCACGTTTGAGTGGAAAATCCTGACTCCGTGTTATATAGCAAATCCGGGGGGATGGTAAGATGTACCCATGGTGTGGTTTTGTGGCCCATTGTGCCCCTTCCCAATGCTACGAACAGGAGGAAAGGTGCTGCAGAGAGCAACCCAAAACCTTGGTGACCCAAAGTGGGTTGCTGAGAGGGACGTGGGACACTCAGGTGAGTGCTGATTTTTGGAGAAAGGCCATTGCTTGGCCTCCTCTTTCCAAACACGCACCTGTGTGCGCGAGGGCCCCCACTGCTGTGGCTGGATGTGACCCTCAAGCCAATCCCCCACACCAGCTGCTCCTGAGGATGCAGTGATGCCTTTGCGCACAGCAGCGAAGGTAAAATCCCCCCCAGTTCCTCACCTGATGTTGCATCGGTCACCGAGGCGCTGGGGCCCATCGCTGTTGGGGCTGTGCGTGTCCTGTAGAGCCATGGTTCAGAAAACAAGCGTTAACCCCCCAAACAGCCCCCAAGAGTCCCTGTGCCCCATGGCAAGCGTTCAGCTGCCCCGTGGGGAGCGTCTGCGACAGGCGCAGGGCTGTTGGTGCCCTCCTGTCACCCCAAAATCTTGGGTTCCTGTGTTTGCTTTGGCGCTGGCTAAAACCACCGCCAAGGTATTGCCAGGGAGACGCGTTGCCGCAGCAACCGGGGATGGAAATGCTGCTTCTGTGGGGTGAGTACCACCAAAAACATCTGCCTGTGCCGGGGCGTTGCAGCGTGGGACGGGCACGGAGCGGAGCCAGCCCTGCTGGGAAGGAGGGAAGAGAGGTCAAGGACAAGTTAAAATTGGAAAGAAAACTGAACATGCTGTTTCCTAGGGCCTTACTCGCTCTCATCTGCCAATTTTTTTCCAGCCCTCCCTTCCTATCGCCAGCAGAGCGGGGTGAGCATCTCCTCCGGCTGCTGGGGGCGAAGCGGGTGTGTGGTGGCCACCAAAACTGCAGGGGAGAGCAGTCAACTTTCAGGGGCTCCTCCCGGCACCCTCGGCCACTGCTGGTCCCCTTTGCACCCACTGTCATATTTTACATCTCCTTGCCACTGTGTTGTTCCTCCCCATGCCCGGATTTGCAGCGTGCTGCACATTTTTGTGCTGAAATTCAGAGCTCCGTGTTGGAAGCTGCCAAGCATGAGTCTGGATTGTGTAATGAGCTTCATCTATTATTGTTAATTTTTTTTTTTTCCCCCAAGAAGTTTTTGGAAAAGCAATGTCTGAGAGCCTGGAAAGACCTGACAGCTTTTATGGCTACCAGGCTTTGCTTTCCTGCTTGCAGGTGGGCTCGAGCCCTGCACAGAGACCTTAAGACCCCCTTTTAATGCCCCAGCAGCTCCTCCACCCTCTGGGTCTATTTCCCAGCTCAAAGCAAATATGAACTCACATTTCCAAATGTCTCCCTTAAAAATACCATTTTTTGCATTTTTTTCTTGACAGCCCCAAGCAGAGGATGTACTCCTTTAATGGACGGGGAAAGAAGTTGCTTTCACTGCCATGGACAGAGAGTTGGGCTGACCCTGTGCACCACTGCTGGGGATGTTCTCGGTGGGTCACCAGCCCTTGATGCTGGAGTCGAAGGAGCTGCTGGATGAGGCCAGTGCTGGTGCTGGGGACCAAGCAATGCTGACTGTGCCAGGAAAACATTTCATAGAATCATTAAGGTTGCAAAAGACCTCTAAAATCATCCAGTGCAACTATCTGCGCGCTCTGGTCCTGAGGTTTTGCAACCCTGGACACCAACACAAGGGCTTTAGAGCCTCATTTGCTGTTGCTGCTTCCCTTTTTCCCTCCCATGGGCAGTGAGCGAGATGGACTTCTGTCCCTTATCTCTACCTGGTTTTGCTTTCTGTGTCCCTGTGCTGTCCCATTCCCACCCTGTTTGATCCCATATTCGCACGCTGCTGTGGTCAAGCCCAGCTCAGCACTTTCTCTGCCCGGATCAAACCTGTCCCCAGCACCCAGGACCTGCTGAAGCCGAGCTCAAGCTGCCGCTGCTCCTCCGGCAGCCCTCGCCTGCTCTGCAGGAAAGCGGCCGAGATACCAAAGCTGTTTGGAGGAAATGACTGTGAGCATATCAACAGCATCATAGACTCCCCGTGTCTGCAGGCACCCAAGATAAAAGCCCCCCAAGACCAGAGCTGTGTGCAGGGCTGGGCTCTAAGTCTTGGGCTGCGCCCTTCCCCGTGTGCTTATAAAAACCTACGTCCGCTAATTCTTTTTTTAGTTTTATTTTACATTTAGGCGTTACTGTGATATATTTCTCCTCGCAGCAGCCTATTGCAAACAGAAAGCAAGCCCTGCCCTCGCGCCAGCAGAGCCCGGCAGCTGAGCTGCAGCACACAGCATCGCAGCCCCGTGAACTCGGCATCTCCTGGCAGGTAATTGAATAGTTTAACAGCCCAAACAGAGCAATTCCTCGCACAAACCACCTGGCAGAGGCGAGGAGGTGTCTTAGAGGTTATCAGGAGCAGAAGCATCAGTGCAAACAGGGGTGTGTCGGATACAGCCCCTGTTTGCAGGCTACCAGCCGGCGCCGCTCACGCACCCAACGTCACAGTTGTGGGGCCGGAGAGCTTAGCGACGCCAGCCCAGACCCAGCGAATTCACTAAAGAGGGGCAAACCCAGGGGCGAGGTGGGTGTGGGAGATGTGTCAGACACAGTGGCGTGTGAGCGCACAAGGGCTATGACTTTGTTTTTCAAACATTTAAAGAATCGGGGAATCATTCAGGTTGGAAAAGCTCTCTCAGCTCATCCAGTCCACCCATCAGACCAACCCCACCGTGCCCACTAAACCATATCCCAATGTGCCATGTCTACACATTTTTTTGAACCCCTCCAGGGATGGAGACTCCCCTTCCCCTTCACTCCCTTCATCACCCCTTCAGTAAAGAAATTTTTCCTAATATCCAATTTAACTCTCGCCTGGTGCAACTTGAGGCCATTTCCTCTAGTCCTATCCCTTGTTCCTTGGGAGAAGACACCAACACCCACCTCACCACAACCTTCTTTCAGGTAATTGTAGAGAGCGATAATGTTACCCCTCAACTTTCTCTTCTCCAAGAGAATTTAGATGTCACAGCCGAGAGGTGCCCATGCTGGATGCCGATGGCAGCCCAGGAGAAGATCCAGACCCCACGAGTGCTCCCGCGCCAGGGTCCCGTGCTCCTGCATCACCCTGGCCGCATCGGCGGGGTCCAGCCTTGCTCGCCAGCTGCAACATGGCTCCAAGGAATACTAAAATGGGAGATGCCTATTATCTCCCAATGGAAAGTATTTTAGCTAAATCCATGCTATAACCATTTTATTGACTCCAAGTACCAGAGAGAAGGTTAGAAGTGACTCTTTTACAAGTCATTTTGCTGTTAAATTTAGCTGTCCTATTTTCATTATCCCATGGCTTTGGCAAGGGTGAGCAGCCTTCCCTAAAAGGCCTCGTTTCATACAGTAAGTTATTTGCCTCTCTTCTGACAGATATCTAAGCTTATAAGGTTTGTCTGCTCCTCTCAATAGCAGTATCAGCCTTCAATCTTATACGATTAGCATCAGTATTTCATATTTGCTTTTGGCTCCGTGTCTGAGAGCTTTCCTTGTAGCTGAGGGCTTGGGCATTGGGATGGTGTCACGCCACTTGTAACGTGGGATGATCTGATTTTGATTCCCAGGCTTCATGGTACACCCAAAAGAGTTGGATAAATGGTTCATCTGCTTTTTTTCCCCCATTTTCCTTATTGGCCAGCAAAGATAATCCATTCGTTCCACTCGTTTTGTGGTTGTCAGGTCTGCAAAATATTGAGCTTATGAGTTAACGTGATGCCAAGTAATGGGCAATTGAACATGAAAGGTGGTGATGTTAGAAGAGATGTTCCGGAAAGATTTATCTTTAATAAATAAAGGTTAAACTTTTCCATGTTTCCAAAAACATTTCCCCCTGCAGAGAGGGACCTTGTCCCAGCCCCAGCGGCTGCAGAGAGCCAACACCTCCCTCGGGGTCACGGGAGGCAGCAGATGAGGAGAACCTCTGGTTCAAGGACAGGCTGAGAGAGTTGGGGTTGTTCAGCCTGGAGAAGAGAAGGTTCCAGGGAGACCTTAGAGCAGCTTCCAGTGCTGGAAGGGGCTCCAGGAAAGCTGGGGAGGGACTGTGGATCACAGAGTGCAGGCATGGGATGTTGGACAATGGTTTTTAGCTGCAAGAGGGCAGATTGAGATGAGATCTTAGGCAGAAATGTTTTGCTGTGAGGGCAGGGAGGCCCTGGCCCAGGTTGCCCAGAGCAGTGGTGGCTGATCCATCCCTGGAGGGGTTCCAGGCCAGGTTGGATGGGGCTCGGAGCCCCTGATCCAGTGGGAGGTGTCCCTACCCATGGCAGGGGGTGGAACTGGATGGGCTTTAAGGTCCCTTCTGACCCAAACCATGCAATGATTCCAGGAACCGGGGCTCATGGGATGGAGCCTGACCCTGCGGGGAGTGCTGAAGATGCTGGGCTCTGGGAATTTTGGGGAAACATCCTCTGTTTCCCCCAGAAACCACCTTCCTGTGCCCTTGTGCTCCCCTGCAAGGACGTCACCCTTGTGGGGCTGAGCCCTTGGAGCTGCCCGGTGGGATGCAGTGTGGGTACGAGGTTCTCTTGTCCACAGCCTCCACACTTTCCCCCGACAATTAGCCAAAACAGCCCCCAATTCTACAGTGGTGCCGGCCCCTACGTTTCAGTCTGGCATGTACAAATTCAGCCCCTTTCTCGGCGATGTTTGCTTACAGCGGTGCCTGTACCACCCTGCCGAGCATCCCTGGCTGCGACCCTGCTCACAGCTGTGACTTTCAGGAAATGCTGGAAATGCTGAAAATGCTTCGAAATGCACCCAGCCCAGCCTCGTGTGAGTGCTGGGAACCAGCCAAGAACAAGCTGGGCATCCGGCTGCCCTGCGGGGCAGCTCAGAATTGCTGGGCTGGGGTTTCTGTGCCCCCAGCCTCCCCTTTCCCAACCCTTTTCTTGGGGCAGCCTTTGGATGAGCAGAGCAGGACATGGGTTGGAGACGTGAATGGGAGACCCACAGCCTGAGGTGGCTGTTAGGGCAGCAACAACCACAAGCTCAACTCCTAAAATCATCTCCCCCACCATCTCCTCCATCTCGACGTCGCCTCGTGGTCCCTGCTCACCCCAAGCCCTGCCTGCAGCCCCTCCATCCCCAGGGAGGGTCCCTGCCCAGGCAGGGGTGCATCCCCTGCAGACGGGTGGCTCCATCCTGGTGGCACGTGGGCTCGGCAGCGGGGTGGCCCTGCACGCTCCCGCACCCCGTCCCACCCCCAAACCATGTAGGGCACCGACTGCTCCCAGCCCAGAGTTTATAGGAAGAGGAAACCCTGTCCCTGTGCAGAGGAGGAAATCCGACAGCCTAGATGAGCACAGAGCGATGCCGATAGCGGGTTTATTAGTCTTTCATTTTTATTAACTCCTTTCTGCAAACAGAGGAGTTGCTCGAGTGGCGGCGGGCACTGCAGCGCAGCCCCGGTGCAGCCATGGGGCAGAAGTGCATGGACAAGGTGTCCTCCTTCCTCTTCGAGTATGACACCCCCAGGATGGTGCTGGTGAGGAACAAGAAGGTGGGACTGACCTTCCGTCTGATTCAGCTCATCGTCCTGGCGTACATCATCGGGTAAGACTCCCCTGCACCCGCTTTCCCCTAGTGCTTTGCCACCCATTTAGGAAAGCAGTGAAGACGCTTGTCTGTGCCCTATATCCCAGTTTGCGGGGTTTTTTTATTGATGGCATCCCATCCCTTGGCCATGGCCCATCCCGTGATGCCCAGTGTCTCACCGTGGGTCTTCGAGATGGCCACCTGGTCCCTGTGTCCTTCTCAGGAGCTGCTGCATTTGAAGCTGGAGGCTCAGCCCGGCTGAGCTCCACTCCGAGTGCTGGGGCCCCGGTTCCTCACTGAGCCACATCCAAATACCGCTCAAGCTGCTGGACGCTGGCCTGAGAATCTGTTGTTATTTTTATTTTCATTTATACTAAAGAGGAGGCAGTTGAGGCCAGCGCAGTGATTTGTGAGACCCAAGCGGTTCGAGACAGGATCATAAATCACCCCATTCACCGCCCCGCTGGGGAGGCAGGGACAGCCGCGACGGAGCCTCGCTCCAAATCCCTGCTTCGCTTGGCTTGTGGGAGGCAGCTCCAAGAGCAGCTGCCGTGCAAGGAGCCGCTGCTTAAAAAAGGCAGCGAGTGGAGCAGGCGGGCTCGGAGCCGTGCGAGACTGAGAGTCCTTGGGTCCCTGTCCCCTTGTCACGGTGTGGGGAGGGACACCCAGCTATGGGATGCAGTTGATAACCATGGTTGATAACCATGCATGAGCTCAGTGCTTCCATCGGGAAGGGCCCCACGGCAGGAGGTTTGCAGGGACAGGGGCCATGAGCTGCAAAGAGTGGGTATTTTAGAGGCATGGGGTGCTTGGTGCAGCCCAAAGGCGAGGCAGCACATCCCAGGGCTCAGTGCAAGGGAGCGGCTGTGGGGAGCAGCCCTGCCCATCCCAGCTTTTAGCCCAGATTCTCTGGGAAGAGGGAAAAGCATCCCAGGGGACCCTGTTATTGCTCTCTCTCTGCTCACCAGCGCTTTGGTTCACAAGGAGGATCCTCAGCCCAACCTGCTGCCAAGCCAAAGGCTCAAGGAGGCTCTGCTGCAAAGGGTTTTGTACTGGCCCAGACTGGTATTACTGGGAGCAGTGGTGGTGCTCCTAAGGGCTGAGCCTGTGAAAGCCCAGGGCTCCGGCAAACCCGTCAGACGGGGAACCAGCAGAGACCGTTACTCAGAGCGGGACCTTCTAAGGAAATGGGGTTGAGCAACCCAGCTAAAAGAGGACAGGCAGCCAGGCGGGAGCAAAAAGGGAACCAGCGTGGTGGTGACAGGAGGAGGTTGTCAGAAAGTTGCTGTAATTCCTCAGTTTCTGCTGGTTTGGTGGGGTCTATCTCGGTAAGCAAGGGGCTGCCCAGAGCCCCCCTGGCCGATGCCATCCCCCCTCGCTGCCTGCAGCACGGCCTCTGGGTCGCTGCCTGCGCTGAGCTGCCACGCGCGAGCTTTTCTCTTCTTTGAAAGCCACTTTGGCAGCAGATATTTATTTCTTTCTTTCCAATTAGCCCAGCTCGAGTCTCCCTTGGCAGCAGGTGAGGGGCACTGGTGGGGCTGCGTGTGGGTGCGCGGCTGTGCGGGATGGGTGGCGGTGCCGTCGGAGCAGAAGAGGGTTCTTGGGGCTGACCCAGCGTTGTCCTTGGGGAGCAGCTCTGTCCTCTGCTTGCTTTCCTTTCTGCTGCTACACTGAGAGAAGGCGCAATCGCCGCCAGCCAGGTGATGCCAGCTGCTCCTCAGCTGGGAGCTTTCTGGGTTTTGCTTCCTGAAAATCTCACATGAGAGGAAGTTGCGGAATGAGCTGTGGGATGGGGTCGGTGAGGGAAGAGGGCTTGGTGACCACCACATCAGGGAGTGACACCAGGGGGACTCTTAACGCCTGGGCAGGGCTCACTGTGACATTAACAGTGTGATGGGGAAAGGACGCTTTATTTGCCATCATCACGGCTCCGCAGCAGGGTTGGGGCCGTATCCTGCCTTGCCTTGAGGAGGCTGTGTCACAGGGGGGTGCCCAGCCCTGTGTGTCACCTCCGGGGCGAGGTGGCAGGGGCTGCGCTGGAGGCAGATTTAGGGAAACACTCCACCACGGTGGTGCCCAGCTCTCAGGCATCAGGTGGTGCCCCACAAGCATCAGGGAAGATGCCCAGTGTAACCAGTGTAACCCAGTATCACCCTCTGCTTTGGAGGAGGAGGTTGGAGCTGGGGGTCCCAGCTGGGGTGGCAGCAGTGCTGAATATCTGCTCCCATCCCCAGGTACTGGGGCAGATGCCACCCCCGAGGTCCCCTCTCGCTCTGTTCCAGGATGCTGATGTGTCTGCAAGCCCAAAAGCTCCATCTCCAAGAGGTCCCTGTAAGGTCTCGTGCCCGTAGGGCCGAGCTCCGGGCAGCACTTGGGCTTCCCCCATTTCTCCCCACACCCACCGGTTGGTGCCCCAGCATGGGCTGATGTTCCAGATGGGCGTCATGGGCTGTCAGACCGGCAAAGCGCTGCCTCTGCCACAGCCAGTGGGACCGGTGCCCGTGGCGGCGGGGACAAAAACCAGATCGCTCCTTTTTTAGAGCCGAGAATGCTCCGTGCCGCCGGAACGCTACCCGAAATGGTTACTCGCCTGTGTTTATAGTCTCCCTGAGTCAGAGTCAATCTAGAGGCAGCTTGTTTACGCCATGGGTTAAATAGTGTCAGGAGATGACCCTAATAGCTGCATCACAAGCTGGGAAACGCCACAGCAGTGTCCCCAAGCCTGCTCCTCCAGCCCTCTTGCACCCACGGCTCCACAGTTCCCTTCACTGGGTGAGGAACATCGGCCCTGAGACTTGAGCTGCATCCACGCTTACCCCGTCTTAACCCTGGAGGCACTGATTTTTGGAGGGTGCCTATGAAGTGAATCAGGACGGTCCAGGTGGGTCACCAAGCCAAGCAAACAGAGTCACTGGAGGCTTTAACCCCAAATGGCCAATGGCCACCCTGCCCCACTTGCATTCATGTATCCTCAACGTCAGTCCCAGTCCCCTAAATAAATCATCCCGCTGTGGAATTCTGGCCTCACAGCTACCACGTGCCTTGGGCAAAGAGGGTGGGAGAGCTCAGGAACACGTCCCTCATCCAGCTGGAGGGAATCTGGAAAATAAACACCCAGCTGAGACTTGTTAGAAGAAGCCCCAGTCCACAGCAACTTGCTGGGGCTTGTGGCTCCTGCAGAGGAGCTTTGGTGGCCATGCTCACCTCACCACCTTTCCCCATCCAGGTGGGTCTTCCTCTACGAGAAGGGCTACCAGTCTCAGGACAGCATCGTCAGCTCAGTCTCAGTGAAGCTGAAAGGTCTGACACTGACCAACGAGAGCGTCTTGGGCCCTCACATCTGGGACGTGGTGGATTATGTTTTCCCACCCCAGGTAAGGAGGCAGGAGGGGTGGGTTTAGGGGTGTTGCTTAGCCTCAACACCGCTTTCACCTACATGCTGGGGTGCAGATGGGCTCCTCAATATAGGCTTTCTGCAGGGCTACCATGACACGGTGTTCCTTCTCTGGAAAGCAAGTTGCTCCTGCCATATAACTCTGCCCACATATCACCCAGGGGAGCATTCGGTGCTTGGGACCCATCGTGGTTGATGGGATACATCTGAGGCTGCCTCCAAAGGAATCGAAGCACCTTCAGATTGAGCATCTCAGACAGCAAGGGTTGTTCTCCACTGTCCCTAGGGCTGGTGGCACTGCTCCTCAGGGCCACCACCAGCTTCCTGACCTGCAGCAAAGGAGGGCAGAGGACCCAAAGTTAGGGAGAAAGGTGCCATCTTCCTGGATCCAGCACTTGGGTGCCCTGTCCCTCACCTCATGGGAAAGGCTTCTCTGCAGTGACTCCATCAGAAATGCTGTGCCGGCTGTGAGTTTGTTGGCTGTGTCTCCACAGGGGGACAGCTCATTTGTGGTGATGACCAACTTCATTGTCACCCCTGGACAGAAACAAGGAACCTGCCCAGAGGTAAACACACTAACTTCCTCCAGCGGCCTCGGCTTCTGTAAATCAGGGGAGTTGTGTGGTGGCACTGGGGAAGGGGACTTCCTGATGTTGAGAGGTTTGGTGAAAGCCTCAGCCTGGCCCTGTGTTATCGTTCCTGACTTGTGAGTTCTATGTGAAGGCTTTTACTCTGCTGAAAACCAGCCAGCACCCATCGAAGTTTTCACCCCTTTGAGATAATAAAGCAGAGTGGGCTCTAGCTCTGAATAAAAGCATCCCTGGAGTTTAAAAGAGAGATGCCCCTCTTTCTCCTGCTTAATCTGGACATCTTTGGTTGGGAAGCAGTGTATGGACAAGGCTTTGGCTGCAACCAAGTGGTGTTTGCCCTGGGGAAAGTACTGTGTGGTGAGGTGGGAGGGACAGAGCGACAAACGCCATGGGATGTGATGCTGAGAGGTGGCTGCTTGCTCTCTCCGCACAGCTGCCCGACGCTGGGCTCTGCACGCAGGACAGCGACTGCAGCAAAGGGAAATACAGCCGTCAGGGACAAGGTATGGCAGTAACCCCGAGCTCCAACACCCACAGTGTTGCTGGTGAGGCTTCTTGAGCTCAGCGTGCTCCAGTGGAGCTGCAGGGCTGAGTGTCTGGCAGGGGGACCTGCTTTGGACCACCGGCTGCTGGGGGTTGGGAAAAGCCGCTGACACCCTGGGTGAGGGTCGCACCTGGGCTGGTCTTGCTTTCTTCTCCCAGATGATATGTGAGCTGCAGAAATCCCTCCCAACATAACATTAAACACTTCTCCCAAACTCCTATCTCTCACTGTCCAAAAGTGCAGGAGAAACTGCTGCCCTGAGCTGAGAGGCTGCAGTTAATTACCATTTTAATGAATGGCCACCAAAGCCCTGGGTATTTTGTGCCTTGGATGTCTATGGCAGGGCTGAATCTCCAACCCGATCCCATTCATCCCAGCATCCAAGGGTGGGAGCAGCAGACCCATCTCTCTTCCCCACAGGGCTCATGACGGGCAAGTGTGTGCATTTCAACAGCTCTGTGAAGACCTGCGAGATCTTTGGCTGGTGCCCTGTTGAAGTTGATTACCACGTTCCTAGGTAAGGAATGATTTTGTTGCCCTTTTTTCCACCTCAGCTGCAGCAGCAGCACCTGGGGCAGGGCAGAGCAAGCCTGGGTTCTCTGAGTTGCTTCCAAGATAACCTGGGGCGATGCAGACCCCATGGCTCTATGTGCTCCCTGGTGTCCCCAGGGAGCCTGTGCTGTTCCTGGTGGTTTGCTCCAGCCTCGTGGCTCTCCCACTCTCTGCTGGGTGCTCTGAGCATGGCACAGCAGCCAGTCTGTGCCTTCAGAGGAAAGCTCTTCCAGCCACCTCGTGTGCTTTTGGAGTTTCTTAACCGAAATCCCAGCACCTTCCACCCTCCCTGTCCCCTACCAGGCACTTCCACCCTTCCCCAGGGCTTCTCTGAACCTTGTGAAGATCTTTTACTTAGAAAGGACAGGGACAAGATCACTGTTTTTTTTTCTCAGTCCTGCTTGTCCTAGTTTGGGTGAATCTTCCCCAAAGTGGCCTTTCCCTAGAGACTGGAGAGTCGAGTGGTGGACATGTGCCAACACTTTGTGTTTTTCAGCCCTGCCCTGTTGTCAGAAGCAGAGAAGTTCACCTTGTTCATCAAGAACAGCATCACCTTCCCTAGGTTCAAAGTGTCCAGGTAAGAAGAAGTTTTTTGGGGGGGCGGACAGACAGACAGACAACGACAGGTTCTGCTGGGTTCTCCCAGCCATCCCTGTGGGTGTAGGTGGATGCTCAATGTAGAGGATGCTGTCCCTCCAGCAAGCCCAGACCTACTCTAAGTGCCGCATCAGTCACCAGGAACTGAAGCACTGCCCTCCAAAGTCTGTCCCACCTCAGCTGGTACTGTGGTTATAGGAAAGATGGTTCTGGAATTAATCTTCCCTGAGTTACCCTCATTAAAGTACAATTTCTCTGATTCTTAATTTTTCTTCTCCCTTTTCCTCCCCAAAGACAACAGTAAAATGCTGAATGCCTTGGCTGTGAGCAGCCAGGAGGAGTTTGCTGCCCAAAACCGAGCAGAGGCCCCTCTTAACATTGTGGTTTCCGCCTGTTTCTGCAGTGGGTTACAGGGTCAGCTCCTTCCGGGCAGCACTGGAAAGGGACACACTTAAGAGGGTTTGTGATCATGCTGATTATTTATCTGATTTGGAACAAATTAACAGAAGCTGTTTGTGCTGAAGACAGCGGATTCTTCCCTCTAAGCCGTCGCGTCCCTGCGCTGTAGCCAAGGTTCAATGCCCTGGCAGGCAGCACGCTTGGCAAAGCCTCGAGCTGACCTCCTGCTGCACCCCGAGAGGTGGCTGAGATGGGGGATCCCCCACCAGCAGCAAGAAGAGGTGGCAGCCTGGGCAAAGGCAGGCAGGAGAGAGGATGTGGGGAGGAGAGCCGGTCTTGAGGGGTGAGGTCATGGGGAAGCTTCCTGCCTTTACGCTCCTGCTAATTAACTGCTGAGCATCAATGATGGGAAGAGGCTGAGCAAGACACAAGTCTTACGCGACCATCTGGGTCAGGCAGACTTCACAGCAAGACATCACTTTTAGGCGAAAGAGCAGAGAGGAGTGGAAGGCGAGATGTTGTCCCTTCCTTTTCACCCTTTCAGGAGGAGAGGGCAACATCCAGCTGAATGCAAAGGCCAGTGGGACACGCTCTCCGTGAGCTGTCCCAGATGATGGTGCGTGGAGCGTTGACTGGCAGAGCTCAAGGATGAGCTGAGGCAGTTGGGAGGGATGGTGGAGGCCATGAGAGGGTTTGCAGAGATAAGGAATGCGAGAGGGGGTTGCTGGAAGAGGTGAGAACAGGCAAAGCAGCAAACCCAAAGGAGAGGTGGGGGAACACTTGCAGGGAAGAAATCAGCAGAAAGGCCTCCTCTGTAGGAGAAGGTTCAGGGGAAACCAGTTGCTGATGTGGTGGAGAAACCAGGCAGGGCTGGAGGAAACGGCCTGGTCTCCAAGCGTGGGATTGGATGAGTGTGTGAAGGAGGATGAGCCCCTCAGCTTTGACATTACCCATCTTTGAGCAATAGGTTGGACCGGGGACCTCCAGAGGGTCTTCTCCCACCCAGATGATTGGGTTATTCAGACTCTGTCTCACTCTGCCTTCATTCACAGGCGCAACTTGGTTGAAAGCGTTACCAAACAGTACCTGAAGAAATGCATCTATCACAAAGTCACTGATCCCTTGTGCCCCGTGTTTGACCTGGGATACATAGTGAGGGAATCGGGCCAGAATTTCACCTTCCTGGCTGTTAAGGTACTCCAACTTCAAATGACATTTCCTGCTGATATGGGGAGGGAGACCCTGACAGAGCCACCGTTCCCTGAGATATGAGGGAGCTGCTTTCTCAAGTGCTCACAGGGCAGCGTCAGAATTGGCTCATAAAGATGGTGAATCTCCTTGGACACAGCCTCATACCTGAGCTTTTCTTGGAAACTCCCCTGTAAGACTGACAAGATTTGCCCCGCTGAGAGTAAATCCAGGGCTTAGTTTATTATAATTAGTGGACCAGAGTTGTGGGGCCAAATCCATCCCCTTGAGCTCGGGAAGCTCGGCCGGATGGGCGAGTACTGGCATTGCCGATGCAAAGCGCAGCATCTCTGTGGGGGCAGGAAGGCAGCTTTGCCCGGCGCTGCTCGGGGTGGCACACAAGAACATCTGCTATTTCGGCGCTGAAACCAGCTTTGCAGGTATTGAACAAAATCAGAGACCTGCATGCATCAAAGGTGCAAAAAGACAAGCACCTGGGGCACAGTCAGGAACGACCTGGAGTAAGCTCAGGAGGGATTGATTCATTCCCTAGCAGGTGCTACTGCTCCTAAAGTAGATTTTCTTCTGATGTTCATGGGTTTCTTTCACTGAGGCTGCCCAAGAAGGCGGAGACAGCAGCAGTGTCCATGTACCCTGGAGAGCCTGAGCACCTCGTGGTGTCTATAAAGTCCATATGTGAGAAGAGAAGAAGTTTTTCCATGTGGGCTAGGTCCAAGGAGGTTGGCCTGAGCAAAGCAACCTTGTGACTCCTCTCTTGGCTGCAGGGTGGAGTTGTGGGCATCACCATAGACTGGAACTGTGACCTTGACTGGCCCATCCGATACTGCAAACCCATTTACCAGTTCCATGGCCTTTACAACGATGACAGTAACGTCTCACCGGGCTTCAACTTCAGGTAAGGGAGACCCCTGTTAACTCTCCAGGCAGGACTCAGAGGTGACATCTTTATAGCACTCAAGGGATGGTGGAGGATGAGGGACTGTTCTCCAAAACACTCCCTCCCTTTGCAGTGCCAGATAGCAGTGCTCTCTTTAGAACGGCAGGAGAAAAGTGATAACCCAGCCTCAAAATTACCGCGCTGCCTTTCGCTGCACATCTCCTCACCCCAGCAGATACTCCTGCTTGGCTGAGCTCTCAGGAAGCCCCGTGGAAGACTGGAGATGGTGCAAGGTCATCTCGGATCTTCTCACACCTCAAAGCATTCAGCCACAGCACAACATTTAGGCATGAGCTGCTGCTCTGTGTGAAGCTGCCGCCAGTGCTGCACTAATTCCTGCTGTCACGTAGCATGTGGGGTCACCAAGTATCGGCACAAGCAATAGCTTTAGCCCCGACTTTCAGACAGGGAAACTGAGGCACAAAAGGGAGAGGTGCCAACAGCCCAGCTTCTTTGGGAGGGGTGGGGGTTAAGGAGAGGGTCAGGACCAGGTACACGATGCTGCCTCCCCAGATCCCTGTCCTGCTCCCACCAAGATCCCGACGCCATTGGGTTGCAGGGGGCTGTTGGACACAGTAGTGGGTCATTAATGCTCACCGTCCAATTGGCCAGATATGCCAAATACTACAAAGAAGATGGGATGGACAAGAGGACGCTCTACAAGGTGTTTGGGATCCGGTTTGACATTTTGGTGAACGGCAAGGTAAGCGTGGCCAGGCGCTGGGTTCCTACCTGGCTCCCCAGGATGGCAGCGCTGCGTCTTCGGGCAGGTTTCAGCCTTCTAACACAGCACCGGGGTCCCATGGCGCTGGGAAAACCAGATGAGAGGTTTCCTTGGGTCAGTGGGTTTGTTCCAGAACCCATAACAAAAAATAGGGGGGAACTGCGGAAAGTCAAAACTTTTTACTAATACTTCCGAAAGCTGAACATTTGCACTTTTCTATTTTGTCTTTTTCTTCCCACTGGGAGAGCAGACTCTTCTTGTTGTGTTCCCACTGGGAATATTTAAAGGGTATACTTCCTTCTAATTTTAATCAGAAATACAGGAACCAAAGTAATTTCAATGTGTGTCAGCCTAAAACCCAACCTACCACGCTCTGTTTGAACAACAAGCTTAAACCCAGCTTGTACCCATCTTGTACTCATTTTGTACCCATCTCCCCCAGAGCTGATTGTAACTTATCACCTATTTTCTCTGATTTTATTCAGGCAGGCAAATTTGACATCATCCCAACCATGACCACAATTGGCTCTGGAATTGGTATTTTTGGAGTGGTGAGTTCAGATATTTCCAACCTCTATATGGATACTCTCAAATGATTCTCCTTGCCTGTGACATCTGTGGGCAAGTGTCCATGAGCTGCAGTGAAATCCCGGTTGCTACTCAGACAACAGGGGATGGGCAAAAGGGGGAAAGGAGGTGTTCCCTTGCCTTGCTGGCTCAGGAAAATAGGTTCCTGCTGCCCACCAGCTGATGGGAACTCTGTTAGTGGGAGCTGCTGCCCTGCCAAATGAGGGGAAGGCATGGTTTCATGTCTTGCTATCTTGATGGTTTCAAGTTAGAGCTGATGTTGAGGGTGGTTTGGAGGTGATGGGCAGGTTTTCATGTGTGGACACCCAGTGTCCTATCTGGTTATGGTCGTTGCAGACTTGGGCACAACCCGAAGGGTGTCGTGCTCTGCATATACCTGAAGTGGAAGCAATTTCTGTTGGCCCAGTATTGAACCAAGCACACCTCACTTCTGTCTTAAATGGACATCTGGGGGTTGTGTGCCTTTTAGCAGCTGCCACGATGTGGGCTGAAGCAGAAGTGACCCTAATTTGCTGTGCAAACTGGAACAAGCTGGGCATACCAGGAGTGTGGCACAGGTGGGCTGGTAGAGCACCTCCAACTCTGACCCCTCTTTGTTCTAAGGCCTCTGTCCTCTGCGACCTGCTCCTCCTGCATTTTCTCCAAGGAAGGGACTACTACAAGCAGAAGAAATTCAAATACGCAGAACAGGAGCCTGTAAGTAACAGCGAGTCCCTCTCCTGCTCTCGTGAGTGTGTAAGTGCAGGTATTTGCATGAGTAACGATGCTGTAACATGTACAAAATTCGTATTGAGAAGCAACCAGGTGCCTTCCTGAGCTAAGGGGAATCCTGAGCCCTTAGGACTGTCAGAGACTGGGATACATGGATCTCCTCTCCAAAATCATACAGATCTGCGTGGCTCACTGTTAATGGCGTTATTCCCTCCCTTCATCCCTGAATATTCCAGTATCTGGTAGCGCTTGCTTTGCTTTAAGAGAAGCAGGGGCAGCTCGGTGTTTTAGTAAAGTGGAAAATGTCACTTCTTCTGCTTTCTGAGAACATCTTCATGACCATGGGATGTTTCGTGGCCTTTCATAGGACAAATTAACCTGAAAATATGCTTATACCTTGGGTTTTATAAGTTGCTGCTCAATCACATTTTCTCTTGGCATTAGAAAGGGGCAGGTCTGTAAAATAATCATTTTCTCTCATTTAACCCCCAGTCGAAGTCACATAAGAAGGAAAAGAAGCTGGACAACTCGCAGTGAGAGGTGAGTGGTGTTTGCCCAGCCCTGCTAGAACACAGCTGGCAAGGGTGAGGGCTCCGGGTCTCAGGGTTATCCCAAAGGTCCCAGAAAGGCAACAGGACTCCGGGAGAGGCACGGAGGAGATCTGGGCTGTGGGCTGCAATCTCTCATCTTGGGTCAGCATTTCCCAGGGCAGGCAGGCTCACAGAGAAGCACTGGGTGCAGGATCTGGGACTGACATCTCGTCTTTGATTGCTGCCATCAAAGATGAGATGTCATTGCTCAAAGATGGGCAATGCAGGGCAAGGCAGAAGAAATCACTGTGCATCTCTCTCTCTCTCAGCAGAATCTACACTGACCAACAAACCCACACCCTCTTTCTCCTCCTCCTCTCCTAAAACGTGGTTGTCATCCCCTGTCACCAACCTGCACTAGCCCCAAGACCAGCAGAAGCGGTGTCCGACGCCGGCTCATGGGAACGAGGTGCCCTGCAGCCAGGGCAGGGGATGAACGGGTGGGTGCTCTGCCTCTGGTGGCACATGCTGCGAGGCTGTGGGTGGATGAAACTTGTGCTGGGCATCAAGGAGCCACTAAGGCATCCCCACCATCCCTGCTGCTGCCACCATTGCAGGCACTTCCAAAAGGCTCCTCCTGTGCCCTGCCTGCTGTGCTGGGGCTGTGCCAGGGCATCCCACACCTTGGAGCCCCTGGAGAGCATCACTGCCTCTCCTGCCCCAGTGGCACTCTTGCCAGCTCCAAAGTGAGGAGAGAGGGAGGGAAGGAGAGCTGGCAGGAACCATGCCCCATCCCTCCACATAGGGAAAAAAATGGTTATTTTGTAAGGATGTATTTTATTAAAAAAAAAAAATAAACTTTTAGTTTTTCTACTACGTGCCTTTGCAGTGCTCATGGTTGCCCCAGGGGAGAGGGTGCGCGGTGCTCTTTGGCACTGGTGGGGTTGTGCCTGCGAAGCAATCCTGTAAACCAGGCTGGAGCACGCAGCCCTGCAATGGGCTCTGTGCAGCTTCCCCGGCTCTGCCTTCCCATTCTCGGCCCCTGGGCCACCAGCCATGAGCAGGGGCTGTTATCAGGGCTGTCACTTGGGTTTCCTCCTCAGACAGCGCAGTTGGCGGGGAGTGCTGGAGCGCTGCTGGCCGTTAGGAACAGATGCCCTGCACCAGCTCTGCCTCCCACTGCCCACACCAGTCAGGATTAGCCAGTCAGAACTGTCTTTCTTGGCAGTAGCCTCATAAACCAGCTCTTTGCACTCAGGAACAAAACGTCTCTCTGCTAGAAGATTTGCTCTACCCAGTGTGTGCAGTTGGACACCGTACGCCCAAGCCTCGCGTCACTATGAGCAGCCCCTGCCCTGTGCTTCTGGCTCTGCTCAATACTCCAGGATGTATCAGCATGGACTTTTTGCACAGTCTCTCTCTCTCTAATGTCATTTTGCAGCCCTTGGAAGAGATTTGCTTTGGTCACTTCAAAACTGGATGCCAGCTGCTGTAAGAAAGGCAGCAAAGGAGCTATAGGGACTGCTCGAGTTATGGCTGCGGTGCTGCTGACAGGGAGAGGTGAGCTAGCATTGTGCAGGACAGACACGCCGCACCGGGCTCTGAGGGACGTGCCCCAGACTGTTGCAGATTATATGTTCTTGAGTTGTGCCAGGGCAGGTTTAGATTGGATTTTAGGAAAAATTTTGTTACTGCAGCGGTGAAGCCCTGGCAGAGGCTGCCCAGGGCTGGGGGGGGGGGGTCTCTATCCCTTGAGGGGTTCAAAAAAACGTGTGTAGATGTAGCACTTCAGGACATGGTTTAGTAGGCACAGTGGTAGCGTTGATGGTTGGACTTGATGATCTTGGAGGTCTTTTCTATACTTAAAGATTCTATGATTCTATATTGGGTTATAAGCTCAACAAACATTTCAAGCCACGGGGATAGTATTTGCTCTCGGAAGGATGCTTCAGCTTCCACCTGCAGGGTAGGGGTTTTGTTTAAGGTTATTCTTTTGGCTACCTCTTTCACCCTTTCTCATGATGCTGTCCTGCAAGAGAGGTGTGAGGTGCTTTCATTAGAGATGCAGAGATGAGGATGGGGAAAGCTCCCTGACCTCCAAAGGAGTTGGTGCTGCCTCAGCAGACACTGAGAGCCTGGGGCTGGTGGCATCCCTGCTTCGCTGCGCTCCCCTCAGCACTCATCCAGGCGAAGCACTGCAAGGGTGCAGCTCTGCAGCAAGCTGCAACCAGCAGAGGGGACTGGAAGACCATTTCATGCAGACATGCTGGGGAAAATTCAATTGCTAGAGATTAGAGACTGTGAAGCGAGAGTGTACAGGTAACCTTTTGCACCCGCTTACACCGGGTCAATCTCCAGTCATGACTTAAAATAACCGGGGCCTGGCTGCAAGTCGAGCAGAGGCGGGTTTCTGCCTGCTTAATCTTTCAAGCTGTTTGTAATACAAAGCCCATATTCTTTCCTAGGAAGTATTAAAAGGCAGAATAGGAGTTAGGAAAAATGCTACTTGTAAGTGATCCCCTGCGGTTGCTATTCAAAACCTCTGAGCTGGGATCCCCCGAAGTCCCAAGGTGGCTTTAAAAATCATGGGAGGGTTTATTTTCATCTCCATAGTTGCATTTTAAAATACGGTCCTTGGAGATCCTTTTCTTTGCTTTTCGTGTACCAACCGTCTCTGCACCCAGCAGAACGAGGTATTGTCATTTTAACTCTTTCACCCAAACAAGCTGCTCCTCTACGCCAGGGCCTCCAGGGCAAGAGCTTTCAGGTGGGCACCACGCAGAGCGATAGCTGGCTGAGCAAGTGTCTAATTTTAACATACGCCAGTCTTTTTTTGCAGGCTCAAAAGGCAGGAAAATCCCATGGCAATTGTTTCCATCCCTCCTTTTGCTCAGGAGGCTGGAGCTGGTGCTCAGGGGTGGGAGAACAAGGAGGAAGGGCTGCTCCACACGCTTCAGTGCAAAGCCCACTGTGGAGGTGTGGGTGACCAGCAGGACCAGCCTCTGCTCCTCTTGCTGTGAGTTCATCGTGCTCTTAGGGCCAGGGAAGAATTCCTTGTACTTCACATCCATTAAAGCCAGAAAGCAACTCTTTAAGCTGTAAATCCTGCCGCACTCTGACCTCTGAGCGAGCCCAGAAACCCAAAGGGATTTGGTCATCGTGTGAAGACCCTTTCAATGACAGTTTGCAGCGTTGCTTCCAATTTGTGCTGTAACAAATGAGGGTTGGGTTGTTTGGTTCTTTTAAAACTCCTTGTTTAATTGTGGTTTGGTTTTTACATGGGTGTTTAGTTAATAGAAAACTCCTGCTAGAAAAGAAACCGTAAGCAAATCAAACACTGCCTCCAGTCCTTTCAGCCAGAAAACACATAAGAAGGTGTATATATTCTCCAGCTAATCCCTTATCATGACAAACCACGCTAACAAGCCTGTGCAAGTGATGTTGTCAGTGCTGTAAGGGTCTACGAGAGGACCCTTGCATCAACCATGGGTGTCGAGTGAAGAGTATGAACCATGAATACCGTGGTACCACTCTCATTTACAGAAAGGGAAACCAAGACACAAGCAAGTGATTTCTGAACGGGTATGCAAATGTGGGGAGCAGATTCCGCCTCTGACCAGTTGTAATTATCTGTGAAGATTATCAGGTTGGACCTGGTACAAATACATCTTTTCATACCCTGCCTTGCGGTTACTTTGAAAGAGAGCAAGTGGTACAGATATTCCAGGAGAGCAATTGCAGAAAAACTTATTCAGCAGTAATTATTCTGGTTAGTGATGCTGCAGAGGCGAGGAATTATAGTTCAACCTCTGCGGAGCTGGCAACATTTAATCATTATGTTTGCGCACAATTCCCAGTGCAATGAGGCACCTGGTACTTCCAGATGCTATAACAATGAAAATTAAAAATTAATAACACTAAAGCAAGAGATGGCTCCTTCCCTGTGCACCTCTCCTCTTTCTGAGCCCACTCATTCTTGCGCTGGCACAGCAGCCTCCCTTTTATTTTTAACCCAATCTTCCGCTTAGGATATCCTTGGATTTTTCCTTATAAAAGCGCCTGCCTCTCTGGTTACACAGTTCCTTTTCTCTTTTGACGTGGGAGCATGTTTTCAGTTGGATAAATCCTCCGGTGGACACCCACTGAAGCTCTGGCAGGAGTGTTTATGTCCTCCCAGCTCCAAGCTGTCCTCCTTCAGAAAGCGCGGGCCCTCAAGGCATCACTTATGTTTTTGGGGTTTCTTTGCTGTGGCTGCTGCAGGAAGGGATTGCGGATACCTGAAGTACAAAACTGGACCAAATATTTAAAGAGCTGAATTCCGAGAAACGCTATCAGAACTATAAATAAAATACTTTGGAAGAGACTAAGTGACAAATTGCCAATAACGGAAACTACAAAGCACATTTGTTGGTCGCTGTAAACCAATACGGCTCTACCACCTCCTGCTGGTTCACACCACATCATCTCACTGTCCACCTTCTTGATCCCAGTTCACAGAGGATCTTCGCTGGATTTGCTCTCCAATGAGCTGAAAGAACAATCCAGCTTTCCAAAAAAGGATCATTTTGTCGAATGTAACAATTATTTAATAGTCAAGTTTAGAACCACATAGGTATCAGATTTTTAACTTACAGGTTAAAGAAAAAAAACAACCTGCATTGTTTTTTCTTCCTTGCAAAATACATAAGGAGCCAGAGTTTGTTTTGTTCATATAATTGGATCCATTATTTTATCATCAATTTAAAGATTAGCAATAGGCAAATAAGGTCTCAAAGTTTTCAAGTAAAATTCAAAACATTTTGGTCCAAAGCATTTTTGAGTGAAAACTGGCAAAGAGAGTGGACAAATATTTTAGGTGGAAGTGAAAGGGCACTAGCCCTGGATAAACCCAATCATCCCTGGAGAGCTGCTCAGCTGCATGCGAGCACCCGGAGTGCCAAAGCACATTTGGGCAGGAAACGTAGCCTGGGGGGACACGCAGGGAGCTGTGGAGAGTACCACTGCCTGTGAGACATCCCTGCGGAATGGCGTGTGTGGGAAAAGGTTCATGGGCTTTGCAAGGCTTACAGATGACTTTGCCGGTTTAACGGTTGATAGCTCTTAATTACAATTCAATACTCCTTTAAACACAGTTACAACCTGAGCAAGGACCTTTTGGGAAGGGTGGGGAAAAAAAGGTTGGTAGTAAACCACAAGCTGTAGCATTAATATGTTGAGTTGTTCTGAGATATGAAACCCATGTTAAGAAATTAGTTTGTTTCCAAAGCAGAGGATTATTTGAAACCCGCTGGAAGGAGGCACAGGCATTTCTATCTGCTTGTTGTCACAGCGGGAAGGAGCAGCAGTCGAAAGCGGGTTGAGTCAGGATGTGGATTTAATCCAGCTCTTGCTCTGCAGCTAAAGCCAAGATTCCCCAGTGGGGACCCCAACTGTGAGCAGGTTCACAGTAGAGCTCTGCCACAAGTCACTTGTCATAAAAGCAATGTCTTCATGAATCCCACAGGAAACACACTTCAGTGGGAACCCCTCTACCCAGGGGCATGCTCAGATGTGAGCCAAGGAGGTAAAAGAAGTGGGGAGAAAATAAAAGCCCAAGCATGATTCATGAAACACAGAGGGCATTTGCCTGTAGGAATTCCTTGAGAGATGGCAGTGGAATTAGTTCATGTGCAGCTTTTCTCCCCGTTGCTGTAAGACTTTGGAAAACGCTCGTGCAGATCAGGTTTGATGGTTAATGTTCTGGAAACAACTGGGGTGAGGGGACACCTGGCCACGCGGAGGGGGAGCAGCTGCCCCATGCCGACAGCCTGGAGAACAAGGCTGTGAAAGTGGGCACGGTGCTTTGGCAGAGGGCAAACCACCTGCACCTTCAGCCTGGCCACCTGTCACCCAGGGAAGCGCTGGAGTCTCCTTTCCCTGGAAGTGTTCAAATAATCTGTAGCTGTGGCACTTCAGGATGTGGTTTAGTAGGCATGGGGATGATGGAGGGGTTGGATGAGCTCATAGGTCTTTCCCAGCCTTAATGATTCTCACCACATTCACCTGAAGATCTCAGTTTCCCCTCTTTCAGCTCAAAACTGTTCCCTCTTGTGCTCTCCCTGCATTCCCTGATCCAGAGCCTCTCCCCAGCTTTCCTGGAGCCCCTTTCAGTGCTGGAAGCTGCTCTAAGGTCCCCTCAGAGCCTTCCCTTCTCCAGGCTGAAAAGCCCCAGCTCTCTCAGCCTGTCCTCGTACAGGAAGTGCTCCAAACCTCGGATCATCTCTGTGGCCTCCTCTCTTTTGGAGAGACCTTAGAGCAGTTTCCAGTATTGAAAGGGGCTCAGGAAAGCTGGGGAGGGACTTTTTACAAGGGCGTGGAGTGACAGGATGAGGGGGAACGGCTTAAAATTGGAAAGGGGAAGATTTAGGCATTAGGAAGAAATTCTTCATGATGAGGGTGAGGAGGCCCTGGCCCAGGCTGCCCAGAGCAGGGGTGGCTGCCCCATCCCTGGAGGGGTTCCAGGCCAGGTTGGGATTGGAACTCCTGATCCAGTGGGAGGTGTCCCTGCCCATGGCAGGGGGTGGGACTGGATGGGCTTTGGAGTCCCTTCCAACCCAAACCATTCCATGACTCTACAATTCTAAGAGAGCAGTGCCTCCCTCTCCCCTTCCCCTCACAGCCTGTGTGCTCCTGGCTGGACACTACACCCACGCGCAGCTTCTGCCTCAAAACCCCGGCCATGCCCGGGGGGGGCCTGCGTGGGGGGGACACGACGGTGGGCGTGGCCTCTAGGGGGCGTGGCCATTGTAAGAGGCGTGGTCTATGGGGGCGTGGCCTCGGGGAGGTGCGCCCAGCGCTAGCCAATGAGAGGTGAGCGCGGCGCAAGGGCGCGGGGGCGGTGCGCGCTGATAGGGCGCGGGCCGGGGAGCTTGGCCGGGGGCTTGCAAACAGCGGCACGTTGGAGCGGGGCGGCGGCGGGCAGGTGAGCGCCGGGGGGCTCACATCCGCGGGGCTCCCCTTGCCTGCACACCCCCCCGTGCTTGCATTCAGCCCCCCCCCCCCCCCCCCCCCCCCCGTGCTTGCATTCAGCCCCCCCCCCCCGTGCTTGCATTCAGCCCCCCCCCCCCGTGCTTGCATTCAGCCCCCCCCCCCCGTGCTTGCATTCAACCCCCCCCCCGTGCTTGCATTCAGCCCCCCCCCCCGTGCTTGCATTCAGCCCCCCCCCCCGTGCTTGCATTCAGCCCCCCCCGTGCTTGCATTCAGCTCTCCCCCCACCCAGTGCTTGCTTTCTCCCCTATGCTATGCTTCACCCCCCTGTATTTGCATCCCTCCCCTCCCCTGTGCTTGCACCCTCTGCCACCCCCTCCTGCTTGTCCCCCCCATTCCGCACAGGGTAGTGGGGGCACAGGCAGGATTGCTGGGGCGCTGTGGAAGGGCCACGGGTGCTCAAGGGGTTCCCTGTCTCTCTCTCAGCCCCTCCAGATGTCAGATCTGCTCTCCGGTGCCGCAGCGGGGCTCTGGTACCAGCAGTGCCACAGCTGCTGCTCTTACCTTGCCCAAAAATAAATGGGAAAACAATAACCCTTCCAGAACTGGGATTTTGGGCCATTTACCCATCCCACCAGTCATCCCTCACTCTGTTCCCAAGGGGGAAAGGGGGCAGAGGAGAAGGGAG
The DNA here is from genome assembly GCF_017976375.1 of Cuculus canorus. Taxonomy (NCBI): domain Eukaryota; kingdom Metazoa; phylum Chordata; class Aves; order Cuculiformes; family Cuculidae; genus Cuculus; species Cuculus canorus. The sequence goes on from NC_071420.1 coordinate 5,942,173, forward strand.
GACGCATGCTGTGCTCCGTGCAGCTCCAGCACCGCTTCCCCATCCTCCTCGCTGCCCTTGGGACCAGGCTGAGCTCCCCGGTCTGGATTGTCCTGGGGGTCAGGGCTTGGGGCTCAGCTCTCCCGGCAGTGTCTCGATGCACACCCCTTGAAGCCAGGCTGGCGTTGAGGAGCTGCTCATCTCCTCCCCGCTTGCCTTGGCTCTGACGGGAAACAAACTGCAGCTCCAAGGCCTGTGAGCAAGGAAAACTGCGGATCCTGCAGGGATATCGCTTTCTTCAGCTGCTCTGATGAAGCTGAAATTACCTTTTTGTTGTATCTTAATGGAAAAGGCCCTCTTTAACGGGGAACTGTTGCTTTTCTATTTACAGCGGTTAGATTCCAAGTTAAGCTCATAGCGCCTCTTCCCATAACGTGTTAATTGGCTCTCTGTGAGGCATCTCTGGCAGCTTCGATTTGTTCTGGTTTGACACGGGATGGCTTTGAAGTGTTGCTTTTGAAACTGGATAAGGCAAGCAGAGAGCTGTTATCTCAGTTGCTTGAAGAGAAAAACCAAAGCCGCCTTGCTGGGGCCACGCTCGGGCTGGGGCGCGCGGTGTCAATAGGATTAATCTCCAGGCACAGCAATAAATGGCTTTCCTGGGCTCACTCCCTTGGCTTTTGCCTCGGGAAGGACAGATTTTAGCAACCAGGAGCATAAGCACCAGCCTTTTATCTTTCCAGTGAGGGGTTGAGGCATGTTATTGTTGGATATGGGATGAAGGCTTGGCTTTAAGTCACAGTAGGTGCTGGGCCACTGAGTCCTGATAGCTTTCCTTTTTCAGGCAAACTGTGTTTGTGGGCATAAAGTGCCTTCAATCCACAACTATCTCCAGCTATTTCTTCTCCTTGCTTGGGGATATGTCTTGTGGGTTGGAGCTGGCATGCCTGGAGTGGGATACGTGTGGGTGTGTGTGCTCCCAGGACCGCTCCTGGCCCAGAGCTGCTCATCCATCCTCCGCTGGAGCTCAGGGTCCAGCATCGCCCCGGAGAGCTGTGAGGTGCCCCCATCGCTTCACACAGTCTGTTGGTGCCTTATTTCTGTAACGTGCTGCTGAGTGTCCTCGCTGGATACGATTGTTCTTGCACTAAGCAGACTTTCGAAGCCCAACTTTCTTTAGCTGGGAAGGGGTTGTTGGACTTCTCTTCCCTTCTGAAGTGGCTACAGTGGGAATGTCTTTATCCTCCAGCAGAAGAGATCTGGAAGGACAGCCTATCAATGTTTGCTGGAGGAAGAAGCACTGCTTAGATAGTAGTCACCACGAGAGCTTATGTGATGGTATAGACCTTGGCAGGGTTTGAAGAGGTGACCTTGTGCTGAGCGTGTACTGTGCCTCAGCCGAGGGTCTGCTTGCCAGAGTGCAACACCTCTCCTCGCTGGAATCCGTTCCCTGAGGTTACTGAAGGGTGCATTAACCCAGTTGTTCGTGCCAGCTTCTCTTGCACTGTGGAAAGAACGGTCCTGTCTGAAAGCCAGGTCCTCTGTGAAGTGTCAGCGCTGACCTTAGAAGAGCCTTTTTAGGGTCATTGCTACCCGGGAGCAGAGGCAGGAGCGACCTCTTTTGTAAGAGGGTTCAGGGAAAGGCTGGGGATGCTGGATGGCTTCTGCGGACTGTCAGCATGGTGCTTTGGGTCTCCGAAGGATTTATCTGCCCGGCTGAGGAGCAGAGAGTTTAAGTCTGATGCAAATCGGTGCATGCCAAGCTAACGGAGGGAAGGGAGCGCAGTGTGAGCACCGTGTCCGTGCTGGAGTTGTGGAAGGTGTTTTGTTTGATAACAGCTGAAATCGATATGTGCAATAGCTCTGCCTTGATGCCTGGAAAGAGCATACCCATTTCTGCCTTAAAGTACAGGTGGATAGTGGGCAGGAGGAGCATTGAAGGGTCTGTTCAGCAGCTCAAAGCCCTGACAAACACTGAGTGTAGTGGGAGGCAGGCTCGGCTTACGTGGGAGATGCACTTGGCTTTGGGGCTCTGGATGCTGAGCACACAGTGTTGGGCAGCGTAAGTTGGCAAAAGGTCGGAGGGGAAAATAGTTTGTATGAGGTCAGCAGTAGAGCCCGGATTTGGGCAGGGTCAGGCTGTAGTAGGAGCTCTCCTGACACCCGAGTGTGAAGGAGGATGGGCAAATGCTGCTTCTTGGTGGATTTTTACCCCTTCTCTTTACTTGTGTGGTGACTTCTTCCTGCGCAGCCTCCTGGAGACGCTCACTGCCGCTCAGCCCTGCTGCTGTGCCTGGGCAGCTGGGGATGGCAATGAGCTGAGCCTGTCCCTTCGCTGCGGGCCAGGCAGGAGGCAAAGTCCCCCTCCACTTTCTGGCCAAAAGCGAGTGCTGAGCTGTCAGCGTAAAAGCCAAGGATAAAATTGGTGTGAGTTAAACCATTAGTGGCTCGTGCCTCAAAATATATAGTGATGGGTATCAAAAGTCTTCTTTCTCCTCATGGTTTCAAATGCTTCTTCTCTTCTGAACTTCAGTCCTTTGTTTGGCTTTGGTGCAGGCTGTCACTTGCTTTGAGAAGCAAGCATCCAGCATGTAGGAAGGTGACCCAGACACCAGAAAATATGCAGCTGAAGATGTGAATGTGGGTAGCTGGCTGGAAAAGCGGTGGGGATGATTGAAGTGTACAGAGCAATTGTTGACATAATGCAGTCATCGTGGCAGATCTGAAGGCTGGTTAGTGATGTTTTTGATAGATAAAGCATCAAAGCACTGGATACAGCAGATAAATGACTGAGATCAAATAATGCCATGTAGTCAAGCGTTGTTTTAATTAAGACACGGTTAAGCTTAGCATGGTTGGAGAAAAATGTCTGAAATCTTCCAAAGAGAAGAAATCCTGATAATTGATAAATTGGGGTAGGGTATTGATCTGAAAGATAATGGTGGGAAGAGGCTGCAGTGACTTCATGGATATATGGGAGGGTGACTGCTGATTAGTGGTGGTGGATGAGGTGTCAACACCTTTACAGCTCTTCAGAAACTCTCAGGCTTGTGTAGTTGACCTCAAGTGGTGCCTTGAACAAATGAGTCCTTAATCACAAACAAACATGCTCAGTTCCAGGCATGTGCACCAGACCAGGATGTTGCAGATTCCTTCGGAGGATGGTGCAGAACTGTGAAGAAGTGGAGCCGCTTGGGTCCTGGGTGGCAGCATCTGCCCTGCGCCGGGGGCTGCGGTGTCCCTCGGAGCTGCCTGCCCTACGGCTGGGGACCCTCTGAGCTGGGCTGGGGGGAGAAGTATCATGTGGTGACAGGCACAGGGAGAGGGATGGAGTCAGAGATGTAGAGGAGAGAGGTCTCCGGTGGCTTCCAAAGGAAGGCTTGTACCTTACTTCAAGGCATGCTATGAATTAGCAAGTGTAGCGTTTTGTTTTCCAGAATCAAACACCAGGGCTATCAAAAAATCCATCTGGAAATCTGACTCCTATCTTCCTGTTTTCCTAGTTTCCAGCTACTGTTTTGCTTTCCAGTCTATTTTTTCCCCGTACAATACAAACGTGATCGTTTTACAGAGTTCATCATTAATGATGGGGTGCAGTCAAGCACTGTGTGACATGCAGTTCTAACTTGCTTAGGAATTTGCAGTCTGAATTTCTTGGTCCCTTTTTCTCCTTGGGTTAAGTCTTTAGAAACATTTTCCTATTCCAGTGCAGTCTTCAGTTTTATTTTTGGCATAAGTGATATGGACTGAAACAGAAGGAGAAGCATAAGTATTTGTCCTAAGTGTCAAGTCCATGACACTGGAGAATGATTTTATGACATTCGTGTCCTGCTGTCCCTGGATGGGGAAGTTCTCTTGAAAGGTCAAAACCTTTTGAGGAAGCAGCTTCTCAGCGGGTTAGGGAGTAAACATAGCTGAGCCCTTGTATTTTCTTTCTTGATGGCACCCAGCACAAGCTGAGTCATGCCGTGTGGATAAAGGTGTGGTTTGAAGACTTGTTTCTTTTGGGTTGCTGCCCTGGGCAGGTGTTATTTTTAGGGCAACTACATCTGGAACAGTTGTAGTTCTTTTTTGCCAAAAAACATTTGGAATTAATTCAGCCTGTTTGTATCGGGGGTAGTTTCAGTGTGTCTGCGGATTGGTGGTTGTGTTCAGGGAAGGCTGGAAATGTTGTAATTAATATTTCAGTATTGTTCAGAGAGTATATGGTGAAGCTGTTAGCTAGTTAACAGCGACTGCTCTAATTATTCTGGTGTGACTGTAAACGGTGAGGCTGTGATGTGCCACTGTGCTGGAGCAGCGCTTGAATATGTCTTGCTGAGATGTCAGCATCCTTCCCTTTTCCCCCCGTCCCTGTGCTGTGCTCTCTGCAGAGCAGCCGTGTGTATGTCCTGCACAAGCAGGAAAGCTGTGGGAGCTCAGCCTTCCTTTCTGCTGGAGCAGAGTGGCAACTGCAGCCAGTGGAGCCAAACTTATTGTCTCACTTGTTCTTGCCACCTTTTGCAATCCCTGTCTCTGGTAGTTTCCACTCATCACACCAATGTAAGTGCAGAGAACCATGTCCCATCCTCTTCAGCTGACATCAGAGCCCGGAGCTTTGGTGGGAGTCCTTGATGCAGAGCGGAGACCGGGCAGAGGGATCTGTATGAATCCATTGGGTGCGCAGAGCTGTCTGCCAAGGTGGAGGAAAAGAGAGGAGCTCTTGGAAACCTGCAGTTCCTATGTGATATCCCACACGTTTCTGGGGTGTGCTGATTGTTTTTGTCAGCCGAGTGGCTCCCGAATTGTGTGACCTTGTGAGGACAAAGCATTAATGGCACGTTTTGGATTGTTAAGTGCCTGTTACCGTGGGGGGAGTGTGCAGGTCGAGACTCTGACTCTGCAGAGCTGTGCAGATAAGGGTTTATTCAACTTCAGGGGAAAAAAATCTTGCCTCTGGTGCTCACACTTTTTACACAGATCATTACTAAGGTTGTTGGAGTCCAAGCATGCTAAGCAGAAGCAAGTCCTACAGACCCAAAAGGCTTTCAACTGGAGAAGGATGGTCTGATATGTAAGATGGTAAATGAATACAAAGACTCGTTCACTTGTTTCCTCTGCTATAGACTTCCTCGGTAACCTGGAACTCACAGACCCCAACACTGAGCGCTCAGCATGGCTGTTAAACTGGGAGTAGACACGAGGGGCTCAGCCGGGGTGGGAAAGGCACAAAGCAAGTAGTGCTGTGGAAGTCCAGGCTGAATAGCACCTCCTGAGGATGTGTCAGTGTTGGATTTGTGACTGCTGGTGACTGGTGAGGGTGTGAATCGGTCGTACCAAGGGGTGCGAGATCATCATGCTCTAGTGACCTGAGCTTCAGTGCCTACATTTGACAGTTTGGTGCAGTGCTCTGCAGTCAGATGCTGCTGTCCTCCTGGTGGCTGGTGTTTCTTGGCTGTCCCTGCGCTCTGCAGTCAGATGCTGGTGTTTCTCAGCTGTCCCTGTGTTGCGGAGATTATTCACAATTTAATCTTGCAGTCTTGCGAATGCAGCAAAGTTTGGGCCACCCACTCCATCACTTGTCTTGGGTTTTGCCCTGCTTTTGCATGTCATGCATATTAACTTAAAGACTATTTTGCTGTTATTTCCTTGTAGTCAGGACAGGCTTCAGCATGGGTGTCTCTCTCTTCTTCCCCCCCCCTCCCCGTCTAGGTGATAGTTAGTTCAGGTTTCCGTTCTATAGCATAGAATTGAGTCCTAAAACCACAGAAATGCTGGTGAGGGTAGGAGCTTTTTAAGAAGCAAGTAGCGTGGGCACAGGCTTATGAAGCGCACCATTGCAGGCTGTCACATCTACAGGAGATAAAGCTGAAGGAATCATACAGCAGCAGGAAAAAAAATGTGCTGGCACAGCTTTGCAGGGTCCTGTGTGCATGCATGCCTGCTTGAGGCTGGCTCTAAGGACCAGCTCCCATGCTGTCCTGCTGCCGCATCCAGCTCTGCCAAGTTACTCTCTACCTCCTGCCTTTGTGCTTCCTCACCATGGTAGTAGCAACATGCAGGCATCACTGGAGGCTTTCTGCTGCCTCGTGTGCTAAGTGTAGCTGATGGTCTTAGCCTGATCTGCTGCTTTGGTGTGGGCTCTTGGAGAGAAATTGGGATGCTCGAAGGGACCGGTGCTAGAAGAGGATCTGTAGCTGTTGCTTCGTACTGGGTGTCTACTTCCAGACCCTGTGTTCCCCTCATGCAACTCCAGCACGTGCGGCCATGCCCGTTTGTGGACAAGAAGCTGGGAGATGTGTGAGCTGCCTCTTTATTAAGAGCCTGGGATGGATGTGATCTGAGGATGAATCACGGCTGCATTAGGGAAGGAGGCTTCCTTGCTGCAGCATGTGAAAAGTGATTGATGATTACACGAAAGAAAAAGGCTGGATTTACCCCTTCAGGGACTTGAGTGCTGCATTGGAAAGGTGTGTTCTGCTGCTTCAGAGCTTCTCTCCTCTGTCTTTTATGAACGGTTGCAGATCGGTGTGGAAAAACTGGGAGGGAAGGGAAGAGAACTGGGTTTGAATACTAGTTATATAAAAGGCAGTATTCTTGGGCCATCAAAATCCAAGCGCTTGAAGGGCAGCAGGACCTGGTGCAGCGTTCCTGTGACAAAACCCTCTACAGTCCATGTGTGTGAGTCAACCACCTAAACAAGTCCAGGCTTAGTTTTGGCAGTTCCTAACCCCTCCTTCTGTTAATGTTCTCTGGGTAGTGCTGTGATATTATTTATGCTGGAACCAAGGATTTGGGTCTGCTTGTGCTAATGGTGTGTTTACCTCAAGGGACTGTATGAGGACAGAAGGCTCATCTACTGACCCCTTATTGATGAGATGCTTGGACGCTGGAGTCCAGATTGACCCTCCTATAGCTGCCAGATGGCTCGACTGACAAAGGTTAATGATAGCTGAGGGTTCCAGCTCTGCAAAGCAGAGTGTAAAACAGACCAGAGATGAGGTTTTTTTTTTTGCCTTGTTCTGTCGGCGCCTCATCCCTAGGCTGACAGATGGGGCTGGAGAAGAGGAAGATGCCTGAGTGCAGCTTGTCAGGCCAGCCCTCGTTGAGGGCAGAAGGAACGGGAACGTGTACCCCTCCTCAGGGCTGGCTACGGGGTTACTGTGTGTGTGCAGGGTGTGATTTGTTGGAATGGTGAGAACAAGGTCCTCTGGCTCAGCTTCTGATGTGTGCGGTGCGGGCAGAGGAAAGGCTGGGGAAGTGTGAACAGCTGAGCAAAGAGGCAGAAGAAAGGAGTTTATGGGAACTTGGAGCTTCCTCTACAGCACCATCGGGTCAGCGCAGACCACTCGAGGGTGCAGTGTGGGCTTTGCCTGCCTTTGTCCTGCAGAAGCACTGCTCACCAACAGCTGGCAAATCCGGCCACATTACTGCTGTGCACTCACACATTAGAGAGATCGGGCACCTCTTCCAGCGTGTTTCCATACTCTAATCAGGCTTCTGCGTTTTCCTTTCTCATACAGTATTGATGTGAGCAGGGTTTGGCATTTGCCTTGAAGCAATAGAAAAAGGCATGGTTTATTCATAGCAGTTGCTGGGAGTCCGTTCCTTAATGCTGGATGGATTAATTTAAGTCAGACTGGAGAATTGAGCTGGCTTTTTTTCGTTAGTTTTAAGAGTTTGCTGTTTCCAAGGGGCTAAAATGTGGCTACGTTCCACCTGAATTCCACCGTATCAACAATCTGCCATCCGGAAGGATTATCACGGATGCAAAAGGGCAATATAAGATTATGCCCTCCCTGTGGAAAACAGTTTTCCTATCTTCCCAGCCACCAAATGAATGAATGGGCAAACCCAGTACTTTCTGCTTTCCCCATGCTCTTCCGAACATCTCTCTGCTTGCCTCGTTGCTTTTTGCATTAAAAGCATAAACTTCACAGCAGAGATCAGTGTTTTCTCTGTACAGCATTGGGCAGCGGGTGATGAGAGTCTGAAATGCCACAGCAATGGCAAATAAGCCTCCAGATGGGAGTCAAAGAACAGCAGATGCTCGGGGGATGCGCAGCCAAAGGGCTGTTTGTTTGCTAAAGAAATGTTTGATTTGACCCCAGAGTAGCGTGTTGCTGGGCTGCCTTTGGTTCAAGACCTGCCCAGCTTCCCTCCATCCCCAGGGAGGACCCGGGGCTGGGGGAGCACCTGCCTCCCGCTAGTGGCATGGCTACAGTGCGAGGTGTTACTGAGTTTTTGCTGCCAGTTGGATAAAAACCACCTGGATTCACTGAGGGCGTGTTGTGGTTACTGCAAAGTGCTGAGACTTTCGTTCCACTGAGATCTGTGGAGGAAAGGAAACCTTCCATCGTCTTTAATATTCCATGTTCTTTAGGTATGAACAAATATTTCCTTGGCCTGAAACATTCTCCTGCTGTGAAATCCATTCCCGTTTCTAAGACAATCGGCCTCCTTCCTTCCCTCTCTCTTCCCATGCTCCAGCTTTTATTAACCTAGAAATGTGCTGACACTTCACCATCAAGCTGGTTCCTGGCACGTGAGGGAGCTCTGCAGAGTGTCTTTGCGAGTTGTCAGTGTAGCTGCATGCAAGGGAATTGGAAGATGGCTCAGAGCTGTTCATCTCCTGGGGAATTTGCTCTTCCAAGCTGGTGGCTTTCCACAAATGTCTAACAGCTTTGTCCCTGTGTATCTGCTCCTCACTAAAGGAAGGGTGTGGGATCGGGGAGTCGATGAAGAAAGCTATTTCATCAGTGTGCTTTAATATATTTATTTTGGCAGAGCTCCCTCCCGTAGAGAATCCCTGTCCCACCAGGCAGGTGTACTGATTTGAGCCTCTGGAGCTGTCTGTTCCGCTGTCATGACATGTAGATCAATCGATGCCTCTGCAGTTCTCATTTTACTCTCCTGGCAAGATGCCTGTGACCCCTTCCTGATCCACTCTCCAGCAGGCTGAGCTGTCTAATACTCTTGTAAGAGTTTTTTGGTCCATCAGTGGTCCCCTGATGTGGTGGCAGGTCTGGTTTCTGGAAGGCAGGAGGTGTGAGTGAAGCTCCTGTGTTTTTTTTGGGAGCGGGTACAGGTGACTGCACTGTTCAGGGCAGGCTGAGCTCCTGGAGGCAGCTTGCTTGTTCCTGGACAGTCAATATGTTGAAGCAAAGTCATCCCAGCCACTGTGTTGATGTTGAGAAGCATCATTCCCAGCAGTGACTTGGCTGTTCTGAAGTTCTTGACCTCCTCTGAACCCTTCTGGTATCTCCTAGGCTGAGCGGTGCTGGCGACTGGGACCGCTGGTGTCCAGGCTGGGACACTCACTTCCCAGTCTTGGAGAGGAGATGTGGGTGGAAGGAGGTTCCTTGCGTTAAAACCTGCATCGAGGCCAGGTTGGATGGGCGTTGGGCTGCCTGATCCAGTAGGACGTGTCCGTGCCCGTCGCAGAGGGGTTGGAACTGAATGATCTTTAAAGTCGCTTCTAACACAAACTATTCTGTGATTCTATGAAAACCAGAGGAACTGCGGCTGCTGCTCCGTGTATGAATGTGGAAGCTGTTGGGCTCACCACACCTTTTGCAGGTGCTGGGGAGCAAATGCTCCTTCCCTTGGTGCCGGGCAGGTCCCGTGTCTGGCTCTGCGGTGCGTTAAACCAAACATGCTCTGATGATTAGGGAGGGCAGAATCTCCCTCCTGTCAAAGTGTTTTTCCTGGCTACAATTTTGTGTGCTTGGAAACCTGTCACTTTTCTCGCCTTTGAAGCCCACCACCCAGAGAGCATGGGAATTGTAAGTATTTAGACACGTAATGAGAATGATGTAATTCGCATCCCTAATTTTATTTTTCTTGTTTGAGTTTTTTAATTGCTTTGATTTAAAGGGCGGTAGCAACTAATTGGATTCTGGGCCAGGTTTGCACAGGCAGCCAGGGGGGAAGGGACTGCAAATGAGCCTGGCCAGGAAATTGCACATATAAATATAGTTCTCGGTAGGGTCAGCAAAACACCCGAGGGACAAATTAAGAATACAGTTTCTGCTGTAATGTGTTCGTTTAGCTGCAGACGTCATCTTAAGGGAAACGGAAAGGAAGTTTGGGGGTGAGGGGAGCAGACTGAAGGGTGGGTGACCCTTCTGCAGCACCGCTGGGTGCTGGTGTAGGTCTGTCCAGGCAGCAGCGTCCTCCTGTCCTCTGGGCTGGCTGGTGAGTTGGCAGATTCCAAGAAGAAACCGCTGAAGGGATTTGTTTTGTGTTGGGGCAGAGGGTGGTGGTTTCACTGGAGGATGTAAATCCATAGTTGGCACGCTGTGGGGCTGCCGTCTCTCAGCTCTGGCACACGTTCCCTCTGCTCAGTGGTGGGGAGATGGCACCAACCACCACCCTGGCTGCGCCCTTTGGGTTAACGGGGGCAGCTTTGCTGGGAGGCTGCCGCTTTCTTCCCAAATGGGTGGGAGGGATGGTGCTTCCCCCTCCCACGGGTACTGACCAGTTTTCCTGAACTGGTAAGTCTGGGAAGGTGATTGGAGTTGGTGGCAGGAGGTGGATTCAGCCCGAGTAAAGGGAATTCAGGGGAGTGAAACAGTGGATTTGCCCCTTTGGAAATCTAAAGCTGTGGTTTGCCTGTTAACAGTCATCTCCCTTTCAGCAAAGGGATAAGATGGTTGTCCCCACTACGGACCTAAGTGAGGAGAGTGTGCTGTGTCCCTTATCTTGGGTTCTGGCTGCTCCACACATCTGGAGTCATCCCTGGATGACAGCCAGCACTGCTTTGGAGTTTGACTAACATGGGTATTAGTTTTCCTGCTCTGTTTTGTCCCTTCATTCCTGTGTGGCTAGTGGGATGTGCAGCAGAGCTCGCTTACTCCTTGGTGGCACTTTAAGAACAGCTTGAAACAGGAAGATGGAGAAGAACAGCGTGGTTTGTGTTTCCCAGGACCTCAGCCCAGCCTTCAGCGCTCCCCCTTTGGTTTTGAGCATCTCTCCAGGGGAAGGCTGTGTGCACAAGGAGGGAGAGCTTGTCAGGAAAGCCTGACCCTCCCCGCTCTGGAGGCCCACAACGCTGCTGGCCATTCCATCCAGCTGGAATGAGATCTCCTGAAAGCTGCCGACTCTGAATGGGCAGTAGGAGCTCATCATCCTGCCCTGCCTGCAGCTTGTCAGAGCTCTCCATCATGCTCCCCAGGCAAGTTCCATCAAGCCAAATTCAGAGCACTCTGTGACCACAGCCTGATCTTTGGGTGCCTTCAAGACCTGCTGGAAGCCTGTAACTGGCTGACTTTCACCTCGTCGTTTATAAATGGCATGCAGAAAACCTCTTGAGATCACAGGGAAACGGTTAAAACCTTGAACTTGGAAGGCTCCAAACCCACAAGACGAATGAAAGGAAGCATTAAGGAAGGAGCAAAATGTCTTTTTTCATAATCTGGGAGTATGGTTCATCCACGAAGTGTTCAGTTTGTCACGGATGATCCTTTTGACAAGTCCCACCTTGAATGACAGCCCTGTGTCACTCGATAGGGTTTTCCTCGCTGCTGCTCCCTAAACAGACCTGGTAGGCTGGTTTGTGCGGGTGCTGGTTGGGACTGGGCTTCCCAGGGAATTCAGCACGCACTGAAATGCACTGGCCTTTGGGGGAATCACTCCTTAAGCTCTCTTTTTAATGCCTGCTTTGATGATAAGCTCTTTGAGCCAAGGCTTGCCTTTCAGTGTGCCTCACAGCGTGGTGCGCGGTGGGGCGGTGAGCTCTGTATTAATTGGTGCTGTTGCCAGGCTATTGAGAAGTTGGAAGAACTGAACTGGCCAAATGTTCAAGTGCCAGTGCAGGCTCTGCCCGGCTGTCAAAAAGGGAAAGCTAATTACAGTGTGAACAGAGGAGAATAGGCTGCCCTGAAGGAAATGCCGTTCAGGTTCTCCTCAGGTCCCAAATCAGCCTGTGTCAAATCACAGCTGCATCAACCTCTAAATTTCTTCTTCCTTCAGTTAAATTGCCACCAAGTGATTTCTTGCAAGTGCAACCAGCTTTTCAACTGAGAGAATGAATGCTGGCTGTTTTCTCTGACTCCAAATAATAGAGGTTAGACTGGGATTGCAGAAGCAAAGAGAAAGGGCAGTTTCCTCCCTTGCCCTTCCCTCTTGGTCTGTAACACTGTACCAGCCTTTCGTGTTGGCTTCCTGCTGGCTCTGTGTTGGTCATTGAGTGTGGGGGGGTCCAACACTGCGAGATGTGTCTTGGGGATGCCCGAATTTGCCTGTGGGGCCACCAGGTATGGCACAAATAGCGCTTTCTGTGCAGTGCTTGTCACTTGGCAAAGCTCAATTCCCTACAGCGTTGTGGAGGCTGAAAACATAAATAGCTTCAGAATGGTGGTAGACAAATTCGGAGATGCTTTCCGAGTGACTGCTTCAAGCTGGGAGGTGCTATCAGGAGGATAAACTCTAAACTTTTAATTTCTGCACCAGCACCCCTCCAAACATCTGCTGCTGGCCCCGCTTGGAGACAGAAAGCGGGGCAAGGAGGATACAGAGCCTGACTCCGCATAGCTTTTCCTATAAATGATCTGCCGGCTTGTTTTCTAGAAGCTCTTAACACACATCTCAAGCCTAGTGCTGTTTCAGGAAGGAAGAGTGGCCACAAATCCGTAGTGCGTGTGAGTACAGAGTTTATTGCTATCTCTTGCAGCCCCTTCTCAAGAAGGGAGTTCTTGGTGTCAGCTGGGGCCAAGAGCTGGGACCAGAACTGTATAAATTAGAGCATGCAGTAAAAAAAGTGTATTCTAACTGTTTTTAACATGATTTCCTTCTGAAATCAGACCCTATGTAAAAGACGAGCCATGTGTCTGCTGCATATCTTTCAGTCTTGTCTCCTACCCTGCCACCCATCAGCTTCTGGAGCTTTTGTCCTCCTGGACTTGAGTGTCTCACAGTGGTTAAGGCTTCAAAGGAGTCGGTGGGACATTTGCATGGGGGTAAGAAGTGGGCAAATGCAGTTTCACTTGGGTGTTGGCTAATAAAGAGTGTAGCACTGAAAAGAAAATCCTTGGAGGATATTTAATAACGGGGGAGAATAATTATAAAGTACTTCAGAATATTAACCAATGGCTGAATGTGCCTAATTAGCTTAATGAAGCTGGGTGGTTGGATTCTTTTTTTAATCAAACAGATGGGCAAAACATTATGCACAAAAAAATGAGATCTGAATACAATGAATGCCTTTAATTAGCAAATAAAAGACTGAGAAAGGGTTTGTTTTTTAACTTGAAGCGAGAGATTTTTTCTTCGTTGAATAGTCAGAAAAGAGCCTTAAGTGCCATGGTTTCTGGAGGTGTCTGTTACAATTCTTTGTGATGGGTTGCGTGTTCGCAATGGGGTCAGTGGGGAGCTGGTGGTGCCTGTGGGGCTGGTGGCAGCAATGCCCTGCCAGCCCCAGAGCAGTCGGTGGCTGCTGTCCTGCCTTGGACTCCCCAGGAGGAGCCTCAGTAGCAGTAATACCGCTTATCCCCTGCTCCAAAGCCTTTTACCTATGGGGTTATGTGTGATCACCTCCCTTTTGCTGAAGGGGACAGCGAGGAAGCAGTAGCCTGTGGTGAAGCAGATGCAAGTTCAACATCAAAGATGCGGTGTTGGTTAAGGTGCCCTCAGGATTCAGCACGCCTGTGGAGTGTTTCCCTGGTGGTCTGTGCTTCTGTTGTCCATCTCTGGAGCTCCTGCATCTTCCCCTCTGTAACGCTGGCCCTGGTCAGAGATCAATTCCTGCTGCTGACCTGACCTTGCTGCAGCGCTGCTTCCCATCCCCATCGATGCCCATGACAACACACACGTTCTTCTGCTCATCTCTAACCAGCTTTCCTGGGCCAGGGAAGCCTGGTGTGAATCAATGCCTTTGCTCTCCACCTGAACCTCGAGTCCTTCTGTAGGTCTATGATGCAGGTCTGTAGTCTTGCTGGGTCTTGCCCAGGCGGGGAACATTTGCTCCAGTCTCAGGTTATGCGCTAACCAAGCCATTTTGCTATTAAGCCTATAATAATAACAACTTGTAGCTAAAGAGTGTGGTTTTTCCTCCTTTGGTGGCTTACTCAGCTCTGTTTTGAGGCAGTGTTTAACAAAAGCAGACTTTCCCAGACTATACTTAATTAAACAGACCTCAGAGATCTCTTCTGCTTTATTTTGGTGCCGTGTCCACATTGCTCTACCGGTGCATCTCTGGAGCAGTTAGAAACGGAGCTTGAGCTCCGCTGGTGCAGAGACCAACTGGGTCACCGTGCCCTGCCCAGATGTCCCCAGCAGTGCGCGAATCTGAGAGGGACCCCCAGGCTCCGGCTGCCCTTCTCTGGGATAGGGAATGTGACGCTTGGGGCAGTTTCTGCTGGATGTGGCCCATTCGAGGGGCAGCTCAACTAATGCGCTTTACATTACAACCAAGATTTGGGGTCCAAATTTCTACCTGTTTCTTCTTTATGTGGCCAATGTAGGTATAGGAGCGCTTGGAGCCTGGGAGCTTGGTTATCGAGGTAGATCCAAAAGGAAGACTTCAACTTGAAGGCTCCTTGTTTCTGCCTGAGGAGGTGTCTGAGCAGATGGTGGTGTGCTCTGGTTTTGCTTATTGCTGCAGATTATTTGCCAGATAATTTTTTTTCTGACTAATTCTTTGGCCTGTAGAATGTTTAAAATCCTGGAGTCGGTTCTCCGGTAAAAACACCGGTGTTTGCAAATTCTCAGACCTGTCCTTGTGCCTGCTCGCTGACGTCGCTGGGAGCAGGAGGCTTTTCTCCAGGTGGCAGATGTCCCCTCTCTGCATCAGCAGAGGGGCAGCTTCTGGAGGAGAACCTCCCAGGGACAGGGTGGGAAGTAGCACCTTCATGCCTGGTTTGGGTTTTATTTGGTTTTAAGGCATGTCATGGGTGAAGACCTAACCTTAAGATGAGTGCTGTCCCGTTGGCCTCCCCCAGGCTGTTTTGGGTGGCAGGGGAAGGATGCAGTCCTGCTGATACAGCTCGTTTTGTGCAGGTGGGGGTGGGATAACTTCACCTGCCCAGACTTGCCGTCGGGTAATTTACCTGTGCTTACTTGGGCAAGATGTTCCCAGCAGCTCCAGGGGGGCCACGGCAGCCGCTGGCACAGCTCTCCCTCTGCTGAAAGGCTGCTCTGAGATTTTTTTTGTTAGTTAATTCCCCCCCCCCATCTCTTGCCACCTCTCCTTTTTAAAAAGAAAAAAAATCATTCTCTTGGATGTCTCCAGAGAGCTGGCTCTGGTAACCGCTTGACTGATTTATTCTGGTAGTTTAACATTTACTGGATTTACATAACAGCCAAACAATCTGTTTCAGGAGTTTAATATAAACCCAGCTCTAGTGAGTCACATCCATGTTAGCAATAATGCGAAGAGAGCTGGGGGAGTGAGGAGGTGACTTTTTATGGGTTTCTGCATGGGAATATCTGGCTGTCTGAAATATCTCTGATACCTCATAGCTGAGTGACGCTGCCCGTTCTCCTCTGGCATCAGGGATTTGGTCTAAAACTTTGCTGAGCAGTGGGTACATCACATCAGTGCTCTCATTGCAGCTCCTGAGCGAGCTTGGTGGCCTTTCCAGAGGTTCCCAGGTGGTGCTGTGTGTTCCCGGCGCTCTACAGCCTTTTGGTGCGTTAAAAACCTTTACCTGGGAGGTGTGTGTGTTTGAAAAGGGGAGTAATGTAACTGTGAGAGCTGCAAGATAAAGCCTGTAGCGATTCGCTGCTTGCTTTTTCAGTTGGAAAACACCCTTGTTTGTGCCAGAGCTTGGTGGTCCAGGTCCTCAAGGAGCACAGATCAGCGCAGCAGATGTATGTGGGCATCCCTACTGTCCTCCCGTGGCCCTGCCACCAACCTGTGTGGGGTTTGGGGGCCAGCGGGCACTCGAGCCCAGCCGAGAGCTGATCCCGTGCAGTCACAGCCGTTGGAGCAAACCGCCAGAGCAGCTCTTGGCCCTCCCTGCTCTGTCACAAATGCAACGGTGGGGTTGTAATTTAGTCAAGCAAAATGAGTCTCCAGCTTGACTTGTCATTTAGGAAAATCCTGAGCAAGAGGCAGCAGGAATGGCATAGCCGGGTTTGCGCTTGCCCCGCTGCCTGTGTTGGCTGTTCAGCCAAGCAAGCGTTCCTCTTGCTGCAGCTTGCTTATTTGAATTCTTGTCTTTAGAATGGAAAATAAATGGAAGCTGATGAGATCCATTACAGCACTAATTTTAGAGCATGCCAAACACTAGGAAATTGTTTTCAATCTTCAGTCTCATTTCTCCTTTATTTCCTCCCCTCCATTTGTGAAACCACCTGTGTTATTCTAAATGCCTGGTGGTTGCTGCTCCCTACTATCTTCAGGTGTTCTCCTTCTGTCCCCCTTTCCCGATACCCCCAGGATCAGCCGCTTGACCCTGCTGTTGCAAAGCTCTCTCTGGGACTCAGGCAGCAGTGTTGGTGCGATGAAGTGAGCGCTCACCAGCTGGGAGATGCCAGCAGAACCCCCTGCGAGGCTGCAGGGAGCAGAGGAGGCAGCAGCAGAGCGGGATTTCTTATCCTTGGGCTTTGTAAGTGTTTCCAGCCCCACCCCAGCCTACTTTCTCGATGAGCAAGTGGGAAAATATGAATTTCCCTCTGGTCTGCTGAAAAATTTAGGAAGCAATCCCAGAGCTTCAGCGATTGTCCTTGGCACTAATGAAAACCTGAGTCGTTGCTCAAGAGGATGGAGCAGGCATGAGATAGGAGTTGATGCTGGATCCATTCTAGCAGGAGAAGCAGCACATAAAATCTGGATTTTTTTTTAAAAACGTGATTCTTTTTCATTGCCTGAAAGCTCATAGTGGTTAGAGAGGAGCCCGGGTGCCGAACTGGTTGCTCCTTTGAAGCCTTCAGGGTGCCTGCAGCCACCGGTGCTCCCTTTAACATTGCTCCCGGCTCAGTGTTTAGCAGGGTCTGATTAAGCTCTAGATTAAAGTTGGTGGCAAAAGTCCAATGGCTTCAGCCCATGCAATTTCCAGAGGCTCTAGAATACGTGTTTCGTGTGTTTGGCAGCCAGACATCCCTGACGGCAGCCGCTGTGACCATCAGCAGACAGATTGCTGCAGGACTTGGTGCCTGCCCTGGGCTGGGGCTTTGAAAAATGTTTCTTCTCCTGCCCCTGTCTCCCTCACCCCTCTCTGATCTAGAGAGCCCTGTCTGCTGGCAGCCAGCGGTGGGTGTATCCCTCAGAGCTGTGTCTTGCCCTGGCTTCTTGTGCCAGCGATGGGTGAAAAGACTCCCTACTCCTAGCAATTATTTCATGCCTCGCCTGGGTGCGCTCCGAGCCCCGCGGCTGCTCGAGGTGTCAGCCTGCGGGAATTCGGCCGGCGAATGTCTTCATAGCCTTTGGGAACATGGCTGAGATAAACCCTTTACTGAGCTAAATGCAGTAACAGCTAATCCCTTGGAAACAGTCACCTGGGCCCTGCGCGGCGAAAAGAGGCTTTGCCGCTCCGCACAGCGGCACCGACAAGAACATTAACTCACTTTTCTTTGGAAATGAAAAGCACCTTTCCAGGGGAGTTCAAGGGATTAGGTACCAGCTGGAATATTAAGGTAGGCATTTTTGCACCTTTTTGTATAGTATGTACCCTAAAAGCTTGGTCAGCTCTGGTGAGATGGGGGTTACGGCTGAGCATCCCCGCGCTGCGGCAGGAGAGAGTCTCGATGTGGCACAGAGGCCAATGGTGCCCGAGGAGCTCCTGAGGCTGAGCGCGGCGTGGCTGCCCACGCTCTGCAGGGCACCCCAGCTCAGTGCTGTGCCCCAGCCCCCCACCCCAAAACTGAAGCTCCTTTAAGCCTTGCTGAGCCAAACGCCCTGACCTTTTCCAGCCCCTTCTTTAGCAAACGCCAAAGGCTGTGGAGAACATTCGGGCTGTTTTGACAATTCCACTTTTCCTTTTTTTGGGGGGGGAGGAGATTTGCATTGGTTTCTTTATTTTTCCTTTTAACACAACGCTTGCTTTCAAAAGCTTGAACTAGAAATTCTGTCTGCATAAAAGCAAAGCTCTGGTACTTCAGGGAAGGTTGATTAGGCTGTGGTTTTGAGGCCAGGGTTTTATCTTGGTGCTGGTTTCCATGAGACTTGGCAGCAGTGCAGCCGGACCAGCGAGCATCACGTATGAAGGCTGTTCACCAGCAGCCTGGCCAGCTGGAGGCATTGAAACAAGTGTGTACAATTTGTCTATAATATAAGATTGAGAAAGGAGTAAACACTTACATTAAATATTTGTTGTTCAGAGCAGGTTTGAGTGCTCAAAATACTTCCAAAATCCTGCTACTTTTCAACCTGTCTTTCTCCTACTGAATTTTCTATTTTAAGTAAATGGCACAGAGTTAGCTCAGAAGGGAAAAGCTACAACTGTCACTGTTCAAAGCATGCTTGGCTAGTTAGGATTTATGGGAGATGTTCGGGAAATGAGCAAACACTTGGAAGTTTATCTATTATTTATTATTGTAGCTGTTTAATTACCACTTGAAACCTTTTGGTTGGTGTTATGGCTCTGCGTTCTTCACTAAGCAATACTCCAGCAATGTATGTGCTGGCATTTGTCCCAGTTAAACATTGCAGGAGATGAAAGTGCCGCAGTGGATTTCTGGAAGTCGGGAGTTTGAGCAGTGGAAGATGACAGCGTGGCACTTGGTGAGAGATCTGCAGGTGGACAGGAGTGGTGAGACTCCGTGATGAGGACGAGGAGTTGCCCCATTTTGAGGAGAAGCAAGGTGGGGTTGTGTGATGTCTGTCAGGAGTAAAACTTGGCTTCCAAGTATTGGGCTGCCAGCAGGGGCTTGGGTTCCTTCCTTCTACAGCGGTGATTCCTCCTCTGGGCTGGAAAGTGTGGAGTAATTGCTTGAAAGAAGGAGGTGACTCTTGTCCCATTGTGCAGCTGGTTTTGAATCCATGGGCTGTGCAGCAACCTGCTGGCTCTACCTCCTTCCTGCACTCAGCAATAGAAGTTGCTTTGTGTCAGACCACGCGCCATCATCTCTTCCTGCCCAGGCTGCTGGGCTGTGACTGGAAAACCTGTTCAATTCGCATGAAGCCAACCCAAAGCACTGGGTGAGCCAAGCACAGCTGCAATCCAGCTGTTTTTCCCCAAGAAATCTGTGCTTTTAAGCATTGCTGTAACTCTAACAAGACCTAATAAGCAAATGAGGCATGTGTTGAGGTTGGTGCGAATCTGCACATCTGGAAGAAGAATATGATAAACTCAATGGAAGGGTTGGTGGGACTCCCCCTGCCTTCAGCGAAGTGGCTGCAGTGCTTGGTTGCAATGGGAATAATCCCCTTCCCCCTGCTGTTGCTGGTGTATCTGAAGGTGGGCCCGTTCCTCCAGCGTTGGCCATCCCCTCGTGGATATGCTCGTTTAACCCTTTGCAAAAAAGGTCACAGAAGTCTGCAATCAGCAAAGTTCCTTCATCAAGTGACTCCTGCGGGAAAGGACTGAGAGGGCCTGGAGAGGAGTGGAAGACTCATAAGAGAGATGAAGCAAGGTGCTTTTTATGGAATGAATAATTTTTGGTGCAGAGGCGGCAGCATCTTATTTAATTCTAATTTGGGGAATGCGTGATTGACACCCAACGAGGGGTGCAGGATGCTGTTTCTCAGCGGGCTGTCATTCCCGTGCTCCATTTACCTGTCAGCACTTTTGCGGAGACTTCTCTCTTTGGATGCCATTAACCCATTTCCCACAATGTGTCCCTGCAGCCTCTCCCAGGAGCATGAGAGGCCCCGTCCAGTCCCTGCAGCTCCAAGGATCCACTTTGCGGCTGTGTTTGGCTTGTTTTCCTTGGCAGTACCTTCCCTGTTGTGGTGAGCAGGAGCCTTCCTGCTGGAAGCCCGCAAGGGGCTTGTTGATGCACCAGTTACAGCCAAGCGTGGCTCAGCCATGCCCCACCAGCTCTGGGCTTGCTCCTGCCCACACAACGTGGTTTTCCTTGCATACGGTCACCCCTACCTCTCCTGCCATTTCTCTGGGGAAGGACAAGCTTGTGGTGGGCAACTGGAGTCTGGGGAAGCGATGCTGTCACCGGGGATCTTTTCTCCCCGTCTACTGACCTTGTTCAGGAGAGGAGGGACTGGCAGTCCTACCCTTATTAAAAAGCCCATTAGCAGTTTTGTTTTGCTACAGTATGAATTTCAGCCAGGATCTTCCTCTTGGCCCTGTCCCCTTAATTAAGAATGTTAAGTGCTGTGAGCCTAAGCGGAATCTCATTGCAAAGTAAACTGAGAGCATGGGACTTGGGCGAGTCTTTTGTTACGGCTGTACAGGGCTTATGCTAATAGCAACAGCAGAGATTGAACCCAATCCCTGATGAGCTTTCCAGGAGTCTGATTAATCTGTTTAACAATGGATCTGGGGGGGTTTGTTTTGATCTTTTTCATGAGAGTTAAATTTTCGTCCTTTTTATCGCAGCCCTGGATCGTGTAAGCACAGCGGTGTTGCTTTCCTAATTGGTTTCAGGTTTATCTGTGTGTATTATGTTAAGAGCTTGCAAGAGCACTCATCACCATGGCATCAGAATGCTTCCTGTGCCAAAAGCTCTCAATAAAAACATACATAGATGTGTGCGCATACTTTTTTTTTTGGTCTTTTGGAAAGCGTGAAGACATTCTGCTTGAAGATCGTGGTTTTGCATGATTGTATTCCCTAAACAGCTTTGCAAATCGTTCTTTTCTGCTCCTGCTGGTATTGTGGCTCTGGTCCACGTGCCATGGAACAGAGAAATCTTTGCAATGAGTTTCGGACCAGAGCCTGGACAAGCAGAGTTTTGCATTTTTGTTGTTTATGGTTCACGCTGTGGGGCTGTACAAAGTGTTGATGATGGACCCTAACTCAAAAACTTACTGTCTAAAGTCAGGATGGAGCGAGGGGAGGAGGGAAGGAGGGGAAAGAGCACATATTTCTAACCAGTCAGTCTAGTGTCTCTCCTGGGCAGACCATGCGTGCACTGGCTGGCTTTGACTTGCTGGAAAGCACAGCAGCGGCAGCAAGAGGAAGCAAGATATTTCAAGTGAAATGCACCTGTTGAAGATAACAGGATTTAAAGGCTGCATGACATAAAGTACGATGGGGCATAGAGCTGGAGGAAAAAGGCTATGCAATGTGCATTTGGAGAAATGTCCTATTATCCGCAGCAGAAGTTTCTCCCTCTCTTGATTTCACCTGTTCTTGAATGCGCTCAGTGATTGCTTTTCATGTATGAATGCTTGTAAAAAATGGAGCTCCCCAAACAGATGTGAAATGTTTATGTGAGTTAATGACTTCAGAGAGCTCTGCTTGTTTAAAACTACAATGGTGATGAATTAGCCTTGGCTGCAGTCTGCAGTCCAACGTGGAGCATATTCGGTGCCGGCAACGGGACAGCACAGTGGTGACTGCACGCTGCTCCGTGCTCAGGGAGCTGCTTCATTACTGGCTTTCCTGAGGTGCTTATGGCGTGGTGGGAAAGAGCCTTCCCAGGGGCTGAGAATTCAGTATGAAGTGTGTAACCTCTGGGGTTTGCACTGTTGCAGAGGATGAATGAAATGTCTGATGAATGTTTTCTCGTTGGAGCTGGATGAAACTCTTAGCCTGAAATCGAGAGCTTGTGGCCGGTGGGCCTTGAAGGTGTTTTATTCTGGGTGTTTTCCTACTGCTTCTTTGCTCCCTACAGTTCCCTTTGAGCTCAACTACCAGGAAAGAGAGTTGGATCAATGTGGTGCTGGTTACCCTGGGGGCAAACCTGCCCTGGCTGCAAGTTGGATGCAAAAAGGTGAGGGAGAGTTTCCAGGGGTGAGACTGTCCTGTCCTTTTGTCTCTGCTATGGGCTGCAGAGAAAGGGATTAAGGACAGGAGTAAGCTTCTTTCTACCTGCCTCCCTTTTTCCCCAAGATACAGCTATTTGCTGAGAGGATCTGTTTCTTTGGGTTCGCTTTTCCGCACTGCCGTAGCGATAAGTTTAAAGTGTCCGGTGGTGTCCTGGTCTATAATCTTCCAGCAGCCAGTGAGCACAGTGTGTGATGGCCAGGAGAGCTGGAGGTGGACAGTCTTGCTGCCTCATCCATGCTTGGGAGAGTGGCTTGGATGGAGACAGACACATGGAGCCATTATCCAGGTAGGGAGCAGGCAGATCTCATGATGTTATCACCATAGCGAAATAATAGGTAATTAACCTTTATTTTTAAAGATTTCTTTAGTGTGGGAGAGAGGGTGTGTTTGCATCGGCATGAAGTGGGTTCACAGTGGAGCTGCTGTTCATAAAGGCTCTCGGGATTTCCTTCGGGACTTTGTTCACACACCTGATACCATAGCAATAGATGATGATGATGTGCTGGTGGGATGGGTGCTGTTTGCTTCCCCTGATGCTCACGTGTCAGAAGGGGTGTGTGAGTGCGTGTGCCATCCCCTGATCCTTTCTGGGGTGCCTGGGCTGTTGGGGTGCATCACCACGTGTGCTCACAGCAGTGTGAGGGGCACTCGCTGAAGCGGCCAGACCTGCTGACTGCTGTCCTTGTCTGGATTTTAGGGTCAATCTGCCACAGCCCTGCTGTTGGATCTTAAGCTAGAGTTTCAAAGGCATCAAGGTATCTATTGGGGTCCGTTCAAAAGTACTTACATCTGCTCCCCAGATTCCCTGTTTCCTGTGAACGTATCCCACGGGATGTTTGGAGTTGAGAGCATTTGTTTGTGAGGTGCTTGTATTCCTCTGGAATGGAGGGGTCTTCAAGTACTAAAAGTGGTTTAACTTTTGCAGCTTCATATATGAATTTCTGTGAGAGTAGCAGAAGGATGTTGAAAAAGTTTGGCTGTGGTCCTGGCAGCAGCCTCTGTGGAGCCCTGCTGGCTCCGGAGCTGGGCTCTGCCCATCCCGTGCCAGGAACAGGGCTTGTGTCCGCTGTGCAATCAGGGTGCCTGCAGTTTGTACGAGTGTTAGCTGAGGCTGGGAGGTGTCTCCAAAACTGACTTTCAGAGCACTTTAAATGCAACCCTGCGATGTGTTTTTCCTCTGCTGTTTCAGCCCAGGGTTTCCTGGCAGCGCTTGGTCTGTCCTAGCATGACGAGGTCAGCAGCGATTACACTGGCATCGGAAACGGGAGCCCCTTCCTCACCACGGAGTGCTGCCACGTTGACGTAGAAAATGGACAAGTGGTTTAGGTAGTGAAATGATTTGGATTTGGTCCTGGATTGAATGAGACTTCTGGAGCCAATGTGCTTACTCATCAGATGACTCACGTCTTAGTCACTTTGGGAATAAGTGCTTCCCTTTTTGGGTGCTTCCAGAATGGTTCGGGTGGAGATGAGCTTAAAATTCCCACCTCCCTTTTGATAATTCTTTTAAAAGTGTCTAAAAAAAGATCGGTTGTGGGAGAGGAGATAAAACAATCACATGTAGGGCCCTTGGGAAGAACACAGAATCATGGAGTGGTTTGGGTGGGAAGGGACCTTTAAAGCCCATCCATTCCACCCCCTGCCATGGGCAGGGACACCTCCCACTGGATCAGGGGCTCCGAGCCCCATCCAACCTGGCCTTGGACACCTCCAGGGATGGGGCAGCCACCGCTGCTCTGGACAACCTGGGCCAGGGCCTCCTCTGGACCTGTTCCAACACTTCCGTATCCTTCTTATGTTGGGGATTCCAGAACTGGACACAGGACTTCAGGTGGGGCTTCAGATGTTGAAGATGGAGACGCAGTGACCTGTCAATAGCAAGGATCATGATTCCAGTGCAGACATTCTTGCTTGCATTGGGAACGGTGATGTAGTGTGGTTATAAACAATGATGCTGATGCTCTTACAGTGCTGTGTTCAGTTATAGAGAGAGGACAAAGGCAAATGAAGTAGCCAGAGGTCAGGAATCAGAAATTTGGGATTCTCTTTCTGAGCTCTGTGGAGCTGCCTCGGCAATCCTGAAGAAGAGTGTCTCCTCTCAGCTCCTCTCTGTAAAACACAGTAGGTCACGGCAGGTGATGGATACGATGTAAATGAGAATTTCCCATTGGAATGGGTTATGATTTCAAACACGGGAAGCTGAAGAATAGGGTTTTATTGTTAGAACTGGTGAAAGTAAAGCCAAAAATAGTTTTCTTACAAGCGTGCTTTGTCGGGTACAGGAGGATAATTCACAGGCTTGTAGGTTTTAAGGTCTCTGTAATGGTCTGTGGTGGATCTTGTTGGTCACAGTGTGGAGGATTGTACCAGCAGCTCCTTTTGGAGAATTCAAGTCAAGGAATTTATTGCTTTCTTAAGAAGTCTTCTAGTTTGTTGTGCCTCTTATATAGCAGAAGTTTGTGTTCTCTGTTTTAAAATGTAACTAATTTACAAGATTGTTGCTAAACCTCAAGGGCAAAGGAATTCTGCTAACACATGATAATAATATTGTAATGATGATGCAGGCAAATGTTAGCAATTTTGGTGTTGTTACTGCATGGAAAACTTTCCAGATGAAGTTAGCTCAGATGATAAAGCTGCCCCCAAGTACGCTACCTCTGTGGGTTTATTTGTGCTTCTGCTCTGTTTTTGGATGATATTGTGTATTTCTGGCATCCCTTTGCAAGTGAGTGTGCGTGTGTGTGCCTCCCAGACACCAACAAGGAGTTAGGGAAACGTAGGAGATGATGGTGAGCCCTGTCCTACATGCACCCCTCAAGCGGCTGCAAAGCAAACAGCCCGGTGGCTTAGTGCCAGAGAGGGACAACGTGAGAGGAACCGAGCTGGAGCCACATCCGAGTGTGATGCTGGAGCGCTTTCAGCCAATGATGGAAGCTGCGAATTTGGAAGACTTGACCTGAGCTTTAGGAAGAACTGGAAATGCACATGTGGAAGAGAATGCTGTCACTCTCCTCACTCCTGGGAAAGGAGCCCTGGGTGGCTCCAGTGTAATCGGGCAGTGCTCGTAGACCCATGTGAAACGCGCACCCAGGTACTCATGTGAGTATTTCCATGTTTTTGAGGCTGAGATTTTTAGTGCTGCTCATGCTTTGGCACGTGGATGTCGTCCCTTCTGATGGCCTGAGACCATCGTTAAAAGTTCAAGTGTGTGCTTAAGTGCTTTGCTGGAGTAGAGCTGCCATCGCAGAGAGCAGCGCTGTGTTGGGAAACTTAATGGCTGTGTACTGACTAATTGTTCAGAGCTGTGTCCTGGAGGATGCTGAGCACCCTGGCTGGGAGCCAGCAAGGCTTTAAACATGTTTTGCCTTTTTTTTTTTTAACATCATTACCAGTTTTGTTCTTTGATTTCTTTTCCCTTGGCAACTTGAGAAGGATATGTGAGTAGCCAGAGCAGTGTAATTCACCCTGACCTGTACGGCAGGAATGTCCCATGGGACACAGGAGAGCTGACTGGAGCAGGTATTGCCACTGGTGCTCGAGCCAACTGGCTTCAGATTTTCTCTTCTGTATTCTCCAGGCTAGGCTGTGTGAACAATGCTCCAACTGCAGTTGTAAACCGCATTCCATCTTTCCACCTCTCTTTGCTTGCTCTGAAACTGCATAGATCTTATTTATTCCCCCCTTTCCTCTTTGACTGTATTTGGCTTTCTCCTGCCTTGAAAACGGTGGTGGTGAGTTGCCAAATTGAGGTTTTATTTGGAAGTGTCGTCATCTGCAGGAGAGTTCAGGGCAGGGCAGAAAGGAGCCTAAAAATCCTCTGGAGGAGATGGCTTCTAGCTGCTGTCAGGTTTTCAGGGCGTTGTTCTTTGGCTTTGCCTGCTGAGTGCAGAAGAACTGTGCTGCAGCCCTAGTCAGAGGCTGGGAAGGAGCCTCATTCTCCAAAGAGATGGCTGCATGCGTGCTGCTGTTATCAGCTGTGTCTCTTCTGTCCCTGTGTCTTCAGCTGGGGCAGCTCTTCTTGTAGCTCAATGTGCCTCACTGGGCACGTGAAGCAAGACTAAATCTGGTGTTGCTGTCAAAACCCACACCTCCCTCAGCAGGGAGCATCTCCTTGCCGGTGGATTTACTCCGTGTCTTCCTCCTGTGCCTGCTGACTTGGTGGCCAAGCCCGTGTCTTTTCCTGCTGTTCTTGTTGCAGCTCTGCAGAGGGGACAGAACTCAGGGATGGCTTTGCCTCACTTCTAATGCTTCAGAAAAGCTCTGGCTTGTCAGGTGCGATGCGCGATACGTTGTCCAGAGCCACGGAGAATGGGGGAACTTCAGTGTCCCAGGGGAGCACGGCACACAGACCAGAGCCTGGGAAACTTTTGTTGATCCTTTGGTGCTGCAAAGCCTTTTTCATGCTCTGACAAAAGCAGAGAGATCCTCAGCCTAAATTTTGGGAATAGCCTTGCAATGACTCAGAAGAACAGCTTTCTCCTCTGCAGTCTTTGCCCAGCAACTCACCAGATAATCTCCAGTCACTGACCTTGGGGCTTTGAAAGTGCATTTTGGCTTAAAGAGCTAAAGCTTAAGCCTTCAAAGGAACCGGGAAGCCTCCTAACATTTTAAATTTCTGAGCAATGGGGTTATGTGGGTACGGCCAAGGGTAATCGCGGGGGTGGTTTTCTTGGTTCTGGCTCCTGCAGGATCTGTGGCTCATGCCCTGCAGTCCGTTCCCTCTGCACAGAGCACCTCTCTGCTGCCGCCTTTGATTTTGTGCAAGTTAACTGAGGCCATGTTTTCAAGTCCTGGGGTTTCTAAAAGATGTGAGGGTTATCAGAACATGGGATTCATCCATGTGGAAATAGAGCAAATACTTTGAGCTCTGAATTTCAAGTGCATTTGTCTTTTCTTATAGCGGTCACTGCTTTTTGTCTTGCTCTGTGTGGTTCTTCTCTGCTTTGCCTTTTGCCTTGGATGTGCGGAGCTGAAGACCATCAGCCCACGGGCAGTTAGGAGGTGGGCGTTGGGGTCAGTTCCCTGTTTAAACTCTTTGCAGAGATCACTTTGAATGGAAATCTCCACCTATATCTGAGCTGCTGGGGAGAAGAAAGCCTGCTGTGTTCTGTGCTGGAGGTTTTTATTGTAGATTTGCAATCCTGGAACAGCTGGAAATGAATGGTTTTAAAGTGTCAGGTAGACTTTTCCCTGCAGCTGGCTTATACAGCTGCGCAACTCGATATACCCCTTGAAATTCCTTCAGATCTCTCAAAGGCAGCTGAAAGCTTTTTCCTGATCTGGGAGGAAGATAAATTTCTCAGACCAGGTGAACTTGTTCTGCCTGGTGGCTTGTTTGGTTTGTTGTAGATGCTTTTTAAACAAAACCCAACTTCAGCGCTGGGCTGTGAGATCTGAGGCTGGTGGGGCTACCTGGTACTGAATTACTTTGCTGTGTCCATGATTTATATGTGTGCTTTCCCAGACCTTGCTTTGCTGCTCCTAAACTATACCAGCGGTCTTCTGCAGGGATTTGCTTTTCTGCTGTTGAATTCTTATTTATCAGGCAGCAAAAAAGAAATCTGAGCATCCCCGAGCACCTCAAAATCAGAATCAGCTGCGGTGGTTGGTATGGAAGGGAATGATGGGTGTTATGGAAGGGGATGATGGGTGTAGGTAGGACTGAGAAATACACTGGTGAAATAAATACATCAGAGTAGAGGGAAAAAATGGCCTGGAAGTGGTGTGCAGAGGCCGTCTGGGTGCTGACGTGCCGCTGTGGGCTCAGGCACTGCTGCTGGAGCAGCAGCCTGGCTGCACGATTCCCGATTGCTTCTTCCCTCCTCCTTAATTTATTTGTTAGTGGATATCATGGGCTCCTCTGAGGCAGCCAGATGCTGCTCAGGCTGATGGGGCCTTGCTGCACAATAGAACCCAGGAATTTGGGATTTCAACTGGCAAACCAGTTGCAAGCCCTGGTTTGAGGTGGCAGCACTCATGGTTGGGAAACCCTTTGCGGTTTTACCCTGCGTGGGTTTGATATGGAGCACTGAAGGCAATGCCGCTTGACCTGTTCTTTCTGTAAACGCATCCTGGCAGGAGGAAGGTGGTGTGTTTTCCTCTCTGCTCCCCCTCTCTGCAGCTTTGGAATCCAGTTGGGCAGAGGAGGAGCCCTCGGAGCTTTGAGGTTCGTGCAATTCTGGTAGAGGTAGGCAGCAGTAGATTGGATTTGAGTGCTCAATTCTGCTACCATGGGATCAGTAGGGTTTCTACCACCAGGGAGGGTTAGACCTGGCCTGTGCAGAATCATAGGTCTTTCAGCTGCTCTTGGATTCTTTTGTTTTATTCATCGCTATCTTCTGTGGCAATTTTGAGGTATCAGTATCGATTGCAGCAGAAGGCGGCTCATCTGCGATGAATCCTTTTCCTTTAGAACAATCCAAAAGTATTTTCTTTAACCTGCCATATCCCTCTCCGTCATTGAGGAGTCGTCATTGCAATTCAGACCCTATATATCAAAGACTCCTTGATTCTGAGACAGTTGTTTTGCTCATGAATCGATGGGGTCTGGCTGCTGCTGTACTTGTTAACATTTTACAGATAATCGAAGCCTTTCAAACTTGTTGGGATCTGACATTCTCAGTTATTTTTTTGAAGCGCCCCCTCGCCGGCTGTTTCAATACCACTCCAGCAAGCTGTGCTCCCTGCCACTGCTGCCCCCTCTCCAGGGAATCACGCGGCCTCTCAGCTCAGCAACTGTGACACCTCTTCTTCCTCCTCCTCCCTGCTCAGATTTGGCCCCAGGAGTCTGTTCCCTTTGCTGTGCAGATTCTACGCTGACCTTACACGGAACACTTGTATGAGTTGATATTGCCCATGTCCACTTGTGCAACCTCAAGCTGTAACAGCAGGTGCTCTGACAGTGATCACAACTCCCCTTTCCCATGGGATTATGGGCTTCCGCTGACCCTGTGCATGGTGCAAGCTGCATTTGGGGCATTTCCTGCATTCTTGATGGGTTTTGGAAGAGGCAGTGGGGGTGTGCAGGCTCTGAGGTCTGGGTCAGTGTCGGCAGAGTGCCAGATGGGAGCAGCACACACTAGAGCAGCTTTGGAAGCGGTGGTGTCCCAGGTGTTTGCTCTTCTCCGACTTCAAACTGAGTGGTTCAGATGTTGTCCAGGCTGTGTATGCATATTAAGAAGCTGTCCCTAGGGTGACTTGGAGTAGGACAAAACGTCTGGTGTGGCTGGGGACGTGCTAGGGTGTCCACTGCGTGGTCGTGTAGGATGACCGATCTCTGAGCTCTCTGCCCATGCCAGCTTCCTCCACCCTCCTGTTCTTCACTGTCGCGGTGTCAGGACTGGATGTCAGGCTGGCACAGCAGCCGGGATCCTTCCCCCACAAGGCTTTTGTGTCCCTTATCACAAGGGCAAATGGGATTACGTTATAATCTGAGCTCAGGTTGTCTGCGGGGATGGTGTGGAGTTGGGTGCTGGGATGTGCTGGGTTTGCAG
Source organism: Cuculus canorus (assembly GCF_017976375.1). Classification (NCBI taxonomy): domain Eukaryota; kingdom Metazoa; phylum Chordata; class Aves; order Cuculiformes; family Cuculidae; genus Cuculus; species Cuculus canorus. The sequence goes on from NC_071420.1 coordinate 5,971,457, forward strand.
TCGCTACTGGGAAGTTGCCAATGGGTCGTGGAAACACTTAGCATCATGACAAGCAAAACCTATGGGATATGTGGGCTCAGTGCCTCTCACTGACCATTCTCCGTGCTTTGCCGACTGTAATTTGCAAAATGAAACCACAAGCAGCTTTAAAAGATTAAAGCAGAAGCAAATATGGTCCAGCATCAGGGTCTGTTGTCCACGAGTCTCTCTGCTGTAAAAGCCACTAGGCAAATGCCATATGGAAGTAGTTTGTAGCCAGGACTTGAGTACAAAAGAGCACAGCTCCTCTTGGATTCATTGGTGTTGTCCCTACCAAAGCCATGATTAAAATGCACCACCCCTCGTTGGAAAACGTTCTGGCAGGGCTCCTATTGCACCAGCGTTATCCGTGGTGTTTAATAATATCACTCTCACTTAGATGGATTTGGCACTCCTCAATGTTTTCTTGTTACAGGAATTTCCTTAAGTAGAAACTTTTTCTTCAGAGTAATTTTTGGTTGATTATTGCTTATATATGCAATTAGTGTAATTGCATCTGATTATGCAAATGTATTTAATCATATAATTAGAACGTGAAGGGATGAAATATAATGCAGTTGGGAAATCTTTTGTGAAACCTCCCGAGCTCGCTATGCTGTGCGCAAGGTGGTTGTTATCTCGTGCTGTAGGCTGCGAGACTGAAGGTTTTAGTTCAGCATCCTGTGCAGTTTCAAAACATTTAAAACGTGCAGTTAATTGCTCTTAAAATTGGTTACAGAATCACAAGGTTGGAAAGGACCCATTGGATCATCGAGTCCAACCATTCCTAACACTCCCTAAACCATGGCCCTCAGCACTTCATCCACCCGTTCCTTGAACACCTCCAGGGAAGGCGACTCGACCACCTCCCTGGGCAGCTGTTCCAGTGCCCAATGACTCTTACTGTGAAGAATTTTTTCCTGCTATCCAGTCTGACCCTCCCCTGGTGCAGCTTGAGGCCATTCCCCTTGTCCTGTCCCCTGTCACTTGGGAGAAGAGCCCAGCTCCCTCCTCTCCACAGTCTCCTCTCAGGTAGTTGTAGAGAGCAATAAGGTCTCCCCTCAGCCTCCTCTTCTCCAGGCTGAACACCCCCAGCTCTCTCAGCCGCTCCTCGTAAGACGTTCTCCAGCCCCTCACCAGCTTTGTTGCTCTTCTCTGGACACACTCCAGAGCCTCAACATCCTTCTTGTGGTGAGGGGCCCAGAACTGAACAGCCTTCATGGTGGGAAGGCCTGTAACTTTTTTTCTACACCATAATATTCAGAGCTCGGTGTTGAGCTCAGCCCCGCTGCCTCATATCTGCATCCACGTTTTACACCCAGGGATGTGAAAGCATCCATCCTGCGTTGGACCCGAATCCTGGATCCTCCCCGCAGCCAGAGTCTGTCATGGGGCAGAGGGGGAGAGCACGACAAGCATGGTGCTTTGAGGTGCTCGTTGTCTGTAGGTCAGAGAATGAATTGGCCTCAAAATCCCTTCTGAAAACACCCTGCCTTGGTAAGGAGGAGGGGGCAGGAATGGTGCATTTTCCAGACCGTGCTCTGGAGATGTTTGTTGTCATTCCAGAGACCTGGCAGGAGCAGGGGCCCGAGCCTGCTCCTCGGATCTCTCACACAGTGCTTGAATAGCAGAAAATGCTGGGTTTTGTCATCCAGCGGTTACTTCTAGAGCTGCGCTAAGAGCTTCGCAGAAGTAATCAAAGTGCCTTGCCTTTATGATCTAATTTTCAGCTGTGGCACAGCAGCCAGGCTCACGGCCAAGGACTGCGGAGAGGAGCGAAAAGGACTCGAATGATTATGACAGGATCAAGTGGTTTCTCAGCAGGACAGGATTGTCTGTGGTCTTAAATAAGAGCCTCATGAGCCACAGGATAAAGCAAGTGTGTGGCGTGTATGCAAAAAGCACAATCAGTATATTCTTACTTATTATTTGGGTTATGTTAATATCTCTTACTTCTGGTCAGGATTCGGTACCAAAAGCGATTCCCAATGAGAGCGCAATCCAAACAGCCGGTCTGGAGCACATCGGTCTCGATTATCTCTGCAAGGCCTGTGGGGATTTGCTTTCTTTTCTGCTTCACAGAGCTGCATCTTCTTGTCATTCGTTGCTGCTCCGTTTGGGCTGCTTTGTGGCCAGCGGATGTCTGAAAATGGTTTGTGTGCCGATTCTTCGCAGCAGTGGCGTGAGTGGAGATGGGCAGGAGGCAACCTTATCCTCAGGTGCCCTACTTGGTGTGCTGGGGCGGGTAGAGCTAAAACAAAAGCAAGCATTCTCCGAGTTGAATTGCTACATCAAAGATGAACCCTCTGGCTGCTCCTCACCGCAGCAATGAGACCCAGAAGCGTTTGGCTCCTTTGATCTGAAGAGCCTTGCGTTGCAAACAGCTTTGTGCTAGTGGGGCTCACGGCAGCTCAGATGTCGCTCTGAGGTGTGGCTATGGGACATAAGTCCCCCTTATGCTCCTTGGGCTAAAGATGTTGGAGTGAGCTGGCTGGATTTCAGGCAGCCTCCCCCATGGAGAAATGCTGATGGAGTCAGGATAGGGGTGAGGAAATCTGTCCCTCGTGTCAGGATGGTGGGCTAATGCTGAGCGCTTGGAAGTCCTGCGCTGCGGAACAGGGAGCACAGCAGAGACTCTGGGATGGAAATAGTCCTGGGTTGTGTTGCTTGGTGTGGGGAGAGACCCTGGGCCCTGGAAGGGACTTGCTGACATAGTATTTCAAACATGTCTTTCAAGAAGCTGTTCGGGACTTGGCAGCCCAGCCCAGGACTTGCTGCTTCTCTCCTTAAAAGGAGTTTGTGATGCTGGTTAACAGCGGTCGGAGCAGATTCTTCCTTGCAGATGTCTTGCTGTGAGGGAACATCTGAAGGAAAGGTGATGCAAGCTCTTGGTGGTACAAGATAGGGCTGGATGTGCAGCCAGCTCTGCCCCAGGGCAGGACTGTGTCCTGGTCGGTGATCTGACCTGAGCTGGAAGATGCCGGTGATGGAGATGATATCCCCTCTGCAGGCAGCCTGTCATGGGATACAGCTGCCTGCACTGTGTAGAAAACTTAACTGGATTCCTGACCTTGCTAGCATGTATTTAGCAGGCTAAAGCCGTCTATGATCTTTGGGACCTCGCTTTGAGAGTGCCTGTGGGTCCTGTGTGGGTGAAAAGCACCCAAGGGATGTGGCCATCAAACAGGGTTCCACTGCGATGTCCCTGTGCTGGCACGGAAGGCACTGTGCAAGGGCGTTCGAAGAAGTCTCCAACCGAGCAGCAGCGAAACTGCTGCCTGAAGGCTTTCTGTGCTAATGTTCATTGTAGCTGTTCTCCACGGTGACTTATTTTACTGGGAAAGCCCTTGGTCCATCAGCATGGTGCAGGTGTGTTCGCAGAGACAAAGGGGAAACGGGAAGAGGTGGGCCGAGGGCAGCATCATGCTGAACCTGGGAACTGCGACAGATGAAGCTGTAAAGTCACTTTTCTGAGAAGCCTGTAGCAAAATCAGGAAATGAAGCTGGATTTGCTGCGGCCCAGGCCCTTTTAACCTCCCCGTGCTTCCTCATAGGAATGTTTCTAGTTGGCCAAATGGATGGACTGAGCAGTGAACTAGGCTTACAGTTCTTTACTTTTCAAACAATGCCTTGAAATGCAGTGAAATTAATGGCGTTCAGTTATTCATCCTGGGGAGACCTTAGAGCAGCCTCCAGTACCAAAAGGGGCTCCAGGGAAGCTGGGGAGGGGCTCTGGATCAGGGAGTGCAGAGATAGAATGAAAGGGAATGGTTTTAAGCTGAAAGAGGGGAGATTGAGATGAGGTCTTGGGGAGAAATGTTTTCCTGTGAGGGTGGGGAGGCCCTGGCCCAGGTTGTCCAGAGCAGTGGTGGCTGCCCCATCCCTGGAAGGGTTCAAGGTGTGGTTGGATGGGGCTTGGAGCCCCTGATCCAGTGGGAGGTGTCCCTGCCCACGGCAGGGGTGGAACTGGATGGGCTTTGGAGTCTCTTCCAACCCAAACCATGCTATGATTCTGTGATCTCCTGCTCCCACGTACAATACGGAGTGTTCTCCTGAATCCTATTCCTTTCAAATGGTGTTTTGTGCTGTGCTCTGCTCAGCACCTGCCTGGGGAACATGTGCAGCCGTTTGATAAATATATTGCGTAAAGCACCACTGAAGTGGCAATCAGCCTGCAGCAGAGAAACAGCTAAAGGGGAAAATGGTAAAGAAGATACATGTAAGTAAATTAATTTTGCTCATATAAGCTTGTTTGCAGCTTTAGTTGGTGTCTGCAGCGTAATCCTCTGATCTGCAGCAGGTGTTGCCCGTTGTGGGGATCAGAGCAGTGTCTGTGTGAAGAGCATCAGCCTCAAGGCTGTGCAGGAGCTCGTGGAAGGTAGCGCTGGTCTCTGTTCTGCTGGGGTTTCCCAACACAACAAGGTGCGGTGGTGTTGTAGCCTGACAAACTGCAAATCCACCATTGATTTTTGCCTGGCAGAAGTAAATCGCCTTTTGTACTGGGTTTTATGCACAGTGAGACTGATCTGTGCATAACTGAGCTGCTTATTCAGAAACCATTGCTTTCTAATGTACTTTTGGAGGATTTATCGGTGAAAAGGAATCCTTCAAAACAGAAGAACCTGAAACAAAGCCCAGGTCTACAGAAAGACCTTTATTGTCTTAAGTCTTGTGGGATTTTTTTAGCGTACTTTTAGCAGCGCTATGTTACTGGTAGTGATGCTGTATGGGTCTGTTTTGATTGGATGAACTGATTTATGGGGTTTATTTTCAGTTTATCTATTTAGATTGTCAGTTGGCTGGAGATTTATTTTGCACCCTGAGCTGTGGGTTAGAGCAGTGCGAGTGGGCTTCTGCTTTTGAAGGACTGACCGTGGGTTGCCCACTCCGGGTAGTGAGGAGCTGTGCAGGCGGTTGACATGAGCATCATTGTGTGCTGAGTCCTGGCTGCTGTTCCCCAATGTTTTTGGCTACTTTTCCCGTTGACTGCGCAGTGAGGACACGTGTGAGATGCCCAAGTGTTCAGTGCAGGTGAGTGGTTTGTGGGCTTTCACGACCAGCTGTGCAGCAACACTGGCAGATGCTTCCCTCCCCTCGTTCCCATGTGTAGGAAAAACCTTGTGGCAGGAGGGAGAAAGAAGGTGGGGGAGCTGAGCTGCAGACTTTGCAGGTTGATTTTTTTCACTCTCGGTGTTTTAATAGAAGGTTTTAGAGCTGATCTCACCATTTCATTACTGGATTGAGTGACTGACGCTGCTGTCGTTTGGTTTTTTTTCAAACAAGCCTGCAGAAGAGGCAGGAGAAGGCGGTAAGATGATACCTGGATGGAGGAAGAGGGAAAGGGGGTGAAGAGTGGGCTTTGGGGAGCACGCATTGGGATTTGGATGTTTCCTTTCTGTGACACTGAGAGCCCTGTGTGTCTCCCCCGAGCCTGGCATGCGACCTAGGGTGAAGCTGCTCATCCAGATCTCTCTCCGTTTTCTTTATTGATATAAAAGATTGCTCGAGCTTGGCTGCTACGCAGCTGCGAGGGTCTCGGGAGGTCGTCTCTCTTTGTAGCAGAGTTCAACTGTAGTGTGTCTAACTGAGGGTCATTGGGTGCCTATGAGCCAGGCTCGACCTTTGCTCCGTGCTCCTCAACAAGGGTGTTGAGTATGTTCCCGTGATGCTGGACGGGGCACGCTAACCCTTCCTCACGTAATATAAATGCTACCAGCATGAATGCACTGACTGTCTAGGGCCCTACAAGCCAACAGGGAGACTCCTGTGGAGCGCTGAAAGGCTGTGGATTTATGTGCCTTAGATTTGGATACACACCAGGAGCTCTTGTGCCCTATAAATAAGAACTCAAGAGGGTGAAAGTTTCACCCTTCAGCCTCGACTGGTTCAGAAGCTGTGCTTCTCCCTTTCCTGTGAGCTCGGTCTCGCTGCAGAAGAAGTTCTTTTTAGCTGTGTCACTTGTTACATACCAGATAAAATCTCTTCTTTATTGCTTTCATAAAGCGATGCTCAGGTTTGCCTTTCCTTCTGAGTGTTTGTGACTTGTTTACAGCCTGACAGTGTGTTACGTTCAATTTCTTTTATTCTAGAAGCAGCCAGGAATGGGTGTCTTGACTACATTTGTTTTGAGAGAATATTATGGTTCAGTTTACCTCTTTATGTTCCCTTTTAGGTGTTTCATGGAGTGATTCCATCATGCCCCATGCTGTCCGTGAGCGCTAGCACCGCAGGTCTCTGCAGCCCTGTCTGAGACCACACGGGCCGGACCCAGCGATGGGGGACTCTCCAACAACTGCTGTGGATGGAGGCACAGGAACGTGCTGCAAAGACACCCAGACTGAGCTGGCAGAGCGGGTGGCAGCCATTGATGTGGCTGTTGGCCCAGACAGAAGTGACCAAAATGGTGAAGACAACACTGAAGAAAATGACACTGTCTTTACTGATAATATAAAAGACATCCAAAGAAATGGAGTCAACAGTGATGTGGGAACGAATCAATTTCTGCCTCCTCAGAGGCAAGAAGATGCTCACTGGAGGCACGTTCCCAAGAGACCTCTCACTAGGCCCGTCCTATCAAGTAGGAAGTTGTCTCTTCAGGAAAAATCATCAGGAGGTTATTTGGCTTCTAGCAACACTCCTGGTTATGGTCCTTATGCCACTGGGCCATCGCCACGTATAATGAGGCGACCAACGATAGAGTCCAATCGGGTCTCCATATCGGATTCGGAGGTAGGAATGTTCTCTCCTGCAATTACGGTATTGAGGTGAGGTAGGTTTGTCTTCACTGGCAGTGAGAGTCTTCAGTCTTCTGGAGTAATAATCTGAAAGTGCTATTTTTTCTAAGGGGGTGGGGGAAATTCCCTGATACCAGGGATTGTATTAGCTCGGAATGGCTTGGACACCTTTGCATCCATCCCCTAGACCTCACCTAGAAGTAGCCTTGGTCCTGCCATGGGCTCCTTCAGCCCTCCCCTGCCCGGGACGGTCCTGCTGAGGGACCAGGACCCCCATTTTGTGGTGGGAGCACGCAGAAGCCTGTCAGGCTGTTTAGAGCAAGGGTTGTAGCCAAACAGCTTTGATCTCGTGTCCCCGCTGCGTGTGCCCTTCGGGGGTTTGTCAGTCACAGCAGCTTTGCGGCTGGTATTTTATGGCTTTAAGCTTCTGGAGATTATGTATCTGCTATTGTATTTTGCCATTATTGAAGACATGATTTAATTCTATAAAGAGCTTAAACACACTAGTGTTTCCTACTCCTGTCAGGGTTTCTTTTTGTCTCTAAAGCATTTGTACGGGTTTAACAGCAGTGGTGGCTGAGGTCTCAGGGGGGCTGTGGTTGTTCTTGCCTGCCTGCCTCGTAGCTACTCCCTCACTGCTGGGCTCAGACCTGTCCCAGCAGGATGACTGCTGTCGGAGGCGATCCCTGGAGCCGCGCTTCATCTTCCCAGCTTACAGGGACGGTACCTGTATCCTGTAGGAATAAGCAAAAGGTGTAGGAAGATGCATGCTTGTTATAGACTGAAGTTTGAGGCTGGCAGCTGAACAATGACAAATAAGTGTTAGATGAGTGACAGTAAGGCGAGAGTGCAGCCCAGCTCCAATGTCCTGTGTGTGACGTAGCAGTGGTTGTGTTCGTGACTGAGAGAGATGCTGGTAGTCCAAATAAAGCTGTACAGCTAACTGAGGCACAGCAGGGAACTCGAAGAGAAGTGGAGAAGGGGTCTTATGTCATTACATGCATTTGCTCAGTATGCTTGCTGTAAGCAATTAACAGAGCCTTGCATGTAGCAGGGAGGGCTGAGCTGAACCAGAAGGTGAGGGCAGAGCTTCTAAGAGCCACAGAGAGTTCTATGTTGAGGCTTTTGTTCCTATGTGGGCTAAAACAACTCCATGATGAGAAATGCAATCGTAGTGTACTGAGCAGTGTGCTTTCTGTTGATCGCTGATGCGCAGACCGTCGGTGAGCAGGGAAGCTGGGAGGTCATGCTGACAGGATCCAGCTCACTGGTCACAGCATCTGCCCTGCTCTCCCTGCAAGTGACTCTTTAACAAGAGTCAAGCTGTGCAGTCGTACTTGAATCCGTGTCTCTTACCTGCTTAAAGTGATTTCGGAATTGCTCCTTGGTCCTTTTTCCTTGCATTGAGTATGCAGCATCAGTCAGTGCCTTTTGGGTGGCAGGGCATCCATCACTCTGGCTCGCAGCTGCTGCCCGAGTGACTTACAGTCGTGCAGAAATGAAGACGAAGTTTGTGAGCACTTGGACTTTATCAGTGGCCCACGTGCAGGCGCCGTCTGTCAGGAGCAGAGATGGATGGGGCTGCATATCAAAACGCCCTGTGTTATGCCGATAGTGATCTAGGATTCAATCCGCTTTGCCTCGCAGCAGTAGCGGGCGCGGTGGCTCGCTGCCATGCTGTCAGCAGCTCTGTATCCCTGGCTGATCCGGAGAAATGATGGAGAGGTGTGTGATGGGGAGGCTGGATCTGAGGATACGGCAGAGGTGAATTTCCTGTTGTTCTCTGCTGAATTGTGGAAGAACCATGTGCTCAGTCAGAGCGGCTGATGAGCTTTTTAGTGCTGGTTTAATACTAGTTCACCGGCTGAGAGGGAAACTCATATTCAGGGATCAGAGGGCCAGAAGCCGAAGCTCAGGCTGCGACGCTGCAGGAGGCTTCGCACAGTGCTGTGAGCAGGCAGTGAATTGTGCCATCCTGTCCTGTCCCCGGGTCTGACAACCCAAACACGTGCCTTCCCATCCTGGTGTCCTTCCAGACAGCAGAGGCTCAATTCTCAGTTCTCGGGGTTTCTATTGCGCAGTGATGACAACAGTGGATTTATGGAATTCGTCCTGGCCTCTGGACTTCACTGTGCTTTATGATTTTTGATCAGTTTGTTTTCCATGGCATTGATCCGCACCCTCCTCTCTCTTGAGTAAGTACCTTGCATTTGTTAACGAATGGAGCATCTTGTTTTTTGAGGCAGAACAATTATTGCACACTTGGACGGACACAGCAGTTGATTTTGATGACGGCTTTTCATTAAAGAATCTCATTAATTCTTTGGTCTGTTCGTATTTATCAGCGGTTGCAAATACATTGGCGTGATGAAATCAAGAGTGCTGTACAATCTTATCTGTAAGAAACACTTGCCCCAGAGATGGGCGTTTCTCTCTGGTAAAGGAATAGGACAATTATTCCACTTCCAGCAGGAAAAGCAAATAGTAATGTAATATAACAGCCCTGCCAGTGTGCAGCAACATGTGGCAGGAGTCACCTCAGCTGAGAATTGTGGTCTTCCTGCAAGGCAAAAAAAAACTTAAGAAGCACCTATAGTATGGTTTGATTTAGCTGCGTTGAGCTCAAGTTCTTGAAGCACTGCAGAAGCTGAGATGATGGTGCTTCTCGCTGGTTGTGTAACGGAGGTGGCGATAGCGGCTGTAAACTCTCAGTGGCTGTGCTGCAGGTGTCCTGGCATAGCTCAGGAGCTCCATTTAGCAGCAGTGGAAGACCAGGGAGATGCTTTAGAGGGTCCAGCTGGTGCAGGGCAACAGTGGTCATTTCCAGCCAGAGGTGAGAAGGATGGTGTGAAGGTGATGGCCAGAGTCAAAGGAACTGGTGCCTTGAACACAGAAGGAGCAGGCACAGCCCCTCATTAGTTACGCTGAATAAAACTGCTCTGTAAGAGAGTTTGCCCAGCTGGATGGACTACGTCCCACATAATGAAGTCTGCTCCTTCAGGAGGGAGGGACAAAATGCCCCTGTGGCTGCTTGGAGAGTGTGTTTAGAAGAAGAAGCTGCAAACTGTGCTTTAGAGATACCACCTTGTCTTGAAATGGGAGGTTGGGATGGGTGCAGGCTCGTGCTGCAGCCCCAGGGCTGTGCAGTTGCCCGGGTGCTGGGGGCTGCTGGCCCGTGAGAGCCCCGTGGAGCCTGGGAATGGGTGGTTTCTGTTTAGTACTGAACACAGTACGATGTAGATGGTCGATGTAAGGAGCCGTTGGTTACACCGGGTTGAATGACAGAGTGGATTGGGTTGTTGGGTTGGGTTGTTGGGTTGGGTTGAGTTGGAAGGAACCTTAGAACCCATCCAGTTTCAACCCCCCTGCCATGGGCAGGGCCACCTCCCACTGGAGCAGGGTGATCAAAGCCTCATCCAACAAAGAACCTGGAGCGATGCTGGGAAATAGGAGTGGAGGGGCTGCTGGTGTTACGCCAGCACAACTGAAGTCAGAATTCAGCCCATAACTGCTTTGTCTTGGGCTGTCAAGAAGAAATGCAATGCTTATAGTGTTAACATATGTCAATTTAAAGAAGATTAAGTCATTCACTATTCTGCACTCAAATTCTGCTTGATGATGATTCAAACTCGGCCATTTCCTTCTACCAGTGCTCTAATTCTGTCTCCTTTTGATCCGCAGGACTGCGTGCAACTAAACCAGTACAAGCTGCAGAGCGAAATAGGCAAGGTACGGCACCGTCACTTGGGTTTGTCACAGAAGCCCAGGAGCACACACATAAGTACAGGTGGAAAGACCGTGCCAGCCCAAGGGATCTTAGAGGACAAGACTCTCTGTGACTTGTGCTTAGTGGTTTTTTTTTGGTTTGTTTGTTTTTAATCCTTATTAATTTGAGCAAGTTTTTTTCAAGGTCAAAGTGGAGCTCCTTCCTCTGAAATATAAATTCCTTTTCCTTCCCTCTGAAGGTGCTTAAGCTGGCTCTCTTCCAAGGTGTTTGCTTGCCAAGTGTAACGCTGAGTGTCTTTGCATTACTGCAGCCCAACAGGGACAGAAAACCAAAACCAAAGATCAGGGCAGGGGTTTGCTCCCCATCAGGGCTAATTTAGGTATTTATGCCCATGCATGAAATGCTAGTTTAATTCTTGTCCACGTTGAAAGGCTGCAGAATGACTCGGAAGAGATTCTTCCGAATTTATCCCAAGGTCTGGGCTGGTGAGCGGTGCAGACAGCTGCACAGTTGGACGTCTGCCACCATTGCAGATGGGCCCACAAGTGATAGTGCTTTCTGGAAGCTGTACCTATCGCTGCAGTTGGAAGCGTCTGCACCCTGAGCTGCAGAGACTTTCACCAAAAGTTTCATTAGCCCAAACTCCTCTCCCAGGCAAGAGGCCCCAGGCTATGGGGGGAGGCATCTTTCCTGTGTGTGCTTGGCTACCAGCAGTCAGGGTGCAAGGCTGGAGATGCCGCTGCTGGTGGTACAGCAGATCATCATCTGACACTCGGGCACAGCTTCAGACCCCTCACACTTAAGCCAAGGACAAGAGTCATGAGTTAAGGAGAGTATGAAGCCTCTGGTGGACTTGTCCCCTGCTGCCTCCTTCCCAGTGGGTCACAGCGAGCAGATAGGTGCCCTGAGGTTGGTAGAGGGTCTGCTGGACCTGCTCTGCTTCTGTGTCAGCCAGATGGCGTGTCATTCTCCTCTGAGACCTGGGTCTTTGTTTTAGCCCTCAGTGAGGTCAAGAGGAATGTTTTGAAGGCTGTGGTGTTCGTCCCACTCACTCAACAGGCGATGATACCTTGCCATGGTGTCATGTCTTGCATAAAATGTACAGTGTTGACACCGAACTGCAAAAAACCCAGCAGTTTTGGAGTTTTGTTTCAGGTTTTCAGTGGGGCTGTGGATACTGCAGCGATCCAGGCTTGCACCTGCTTGGGCAGAGGCTGTTAGAGGAAAGCAGGCAGCTGGTCTTCACTGGAGTCCATCTGCTGTCAAGAGATGGAGAGGTTTCCTGCTGAAAGTGGTCTTGCGCAGAAGTACAGGGAGGATGTCCATGCAGAATTCCCAAACTTGCGCCAAAAAGACTGCTTGGAAGTTATTTCTTCATCTCCCCACCCATGTTTGAGTTAAGGTGGATACAGTGGCTTTGGCTCAGGGCAGGAGGTAATGGGCTAAGACTCAACACTTCCAGATATTTTTAATCCTCAAAAAAAAAACTGTGGCTCCAAACATACAGCCTCGCTGCGGGTCATGTCAGCTGCAGGCTTTGCTCTAGGCATGACCTGCAGTCTTGGAGGGGTTTTTTTAGCTGCAAGGCCATGGTCTACCAGCCTTGCACGGCAAGTAGACAAAATGAAGCTGCTGAACTGACTGTGCAATTTGTGTTTGTTTTTAGGGCTCCTATGGTGTTGTGAAACTGGCCTACAATGAGGATGATGACAAGTATTATGTAAGTGTCTCCTCTGCTCCTCCTTGCCATTGCTGCTCCTCATTCTCTTTTGCACCTCTGAGAGCTTGGTCCCCTCTGCTTTTCTGCTTTTAGCAAACACATTTCTGATTTGGGTGGCTTGCAAGGAATCAAACCTCCCTGCTAGGCATGGAGCAACACGCTTGCTTGCATGCGGTGCCGAGCAGGAGGGAGATCGGGTAGACTGCTTTATCTAACAGGCGGGATCTGGGAGGCAGGCTGCAGAAGCATATCGCTGATTTGTCTTGACATTTTCTAGCTCTGAAGCAGGTCACCTGAAATTAGAGGCATGTGGGTGGTGGTATTCAGGCCCTGCTGTGCGTTGGAAGATGGGCCTGGAATGAGCAGGCGTGCGTTGTAAGGAAATGGGGGTGTTGATCGGAATGATGCTGAACAGCGTGGCCCAGTTGGGACTGCCTGGCGCCCCTGCATCTTATCTGCTTGTGTGATGTCACCCCGAGCATCAAATGAGACCGTGCTGTCAGGTGGTGAGGTGCGGGATGCAGGGTGGAAGGCAAAGTCTGGGCTTTTAAATTCTTTGCTGAGCTGAAGCCAGAACTGGAGTGTTTCAGATTCTAAAAGGCTGCTTATCCTGAAAGCTCCTTGCCTGTCCCTTGCCTTTTGGAGGCAGGTGAATCAGAAATTTGTATCAGAAATGGGGTCACCAGCAGATCCAGGGAGGTGATTCTCCCTCTGGACTCAGCACTGGTGAGACCGCACCTCGAGTACTGTGTTCAGTTCTGGGCCCCTCACCACAAGAAGGATGTTGAGGCTCTGGAGCGTGTCTAGAGAAGAGCAACGAAGCTGGTGAGGGGCTGGAGAACAAGTCTTATGAGGAGCGGCTGAGAGAGCTGGGGTTGTTTAGCCTGGAGAAGAGGAGGCTGAGGGGAGACCTTATTGCTCTCTACAACTACCTGAAAGGAGGTTGTGGAGAGGAGGGAGCTGGGCTCTTCTCCCAAGTGACAGGGGACAGGACAAGAGGGAATGGCCTGAAGCTCCATCAGGGGAGGGTCAGGTTGGATATCAGAAAAAAATTCTTCACAGTAATAGTCATCGGGCACTGGAACAGCTGCCCAGGGAGGGGGTCGAGTCGCCTTCCCTGGAGGTGTTTAATGAACGGGTGGATGAAGTGCTGAGGGACATGGTTTAGGGAGTGTTAGGAATGGTTGGACTCGATGATCCAATGGGTCCTTTCCAACCTTGTGATTCTGTGAATCCTAAACATCCCAGCTGGGATTGCTGCAAAATCTGCCTGTGAAGATGGGCTCCTGTCCCTGGGCTTCCCCCGTGGCAGGTTCTGCTCGGGCTGAAAGCAGGAGCCTGCAAAAAGGAAACTGCCTTGCTTTGTGTGAAAGGCTGAAAGCTAGTGGAAACGGCTTTGAGCAGAGTTTCTGGTGGCTCCCTGGGTGAGTATGTGCTGAGTAGAGCTCGTTGTGTTGCTCTTGAGCCTGAGCCCAACAGCCCTCAACACAGCCCTGCCAGTCTGGCCCTCCGCTTCAGCTGTTGCTCTGTGCTGGTTGGTGAAAGGCATCCTACTTTCGCTGCTGCGATGGAGTGGCCTCACATGCGTGGAAATGGGACCAATCGAAGCACCCAGGCAGACTCACATGCTGCTTTCTGCCCCAGGGCACAGAGATACTGGTCTTGGCAGAAAAGGGCATAAAGATTTGTTGTGGAGATGTAAACATGTTCACTCCTAGCTAGTTTTTCTCCCCTACTCCTGGCCATTCCAGGTTGGAGGGGTTGGGGTGCAAGTTGCATGCCTGTTAGTATTTGTTAGCCCTTCCACGCTGCCAGTGGGTCTGGAGAAATGTCCTGAAATGAAGGATGGAAGGGATGAGATCAAAAACTGGACAATGTGTCCTGGAGCTGGCCAAGTGAAGGAGCCACGATTCTTTCCATCCCCTGTGCTTTCCAAGCTGACTCACCGGCTGCAGCGGAGTGGCTGCTGTTTCCGATGTCTCTGTCTCTCTCCGCTGCCCTCCGAGTCCTCCCCGGTCCCTGCAGCAGGATAACTTGGTTCTGCAGAGCCATGTGCCTTTCCTGATCCATCTGTCCTGCCAGGACCAGCGGTGCAGAGTGAGAACACATCATGCAGTTTATTTCCAGCTGAAAATGTTTTTCTTGGAAAACCATCCTCTTTGTTTTGGCATGGCTCTTTCCTGCTGGGAATCCCAAGGCCATGCTGCCCAGGGTGGTTGTCACAGCTCGGCAGGAGGGAGCTGGGTTTAATTTTGCATTGCCTGCTGTGTTCTTACCCATGTTTGGATGCTGGTTACACCGTGGACATAGCCTTAGGTGGTGAAGTTGGAGCTAAAAGTGAAAGCCTGTGTCCAGGTTAGGCTGCTGTGCATTAGTTAATACCCACTTAATCTCCATTGCTTCTCTAATCTAAGGAAACACTGCAGCTACTGCAGCCTGAGAGTGGCTCCCATGCCGGGACGCTTCTTTTTCAGCCTTGCTGCCTGAAGATTTGAGCACCCTGATCCAGTGGGAGGCATTCCGGTCCATGGCAGGGCGTTGGAACTAGATGGGCTTTAAGGTTCCTTCCAACCCAACCCATTCCCGGATGATGATTCTGTGATGAAGATGGACAGAGAGTGCAGGCTCCCTCTATGCCAGCGTTGCAGGGCTGTGCTTTTTGGTTCTTCCCAATCCGGTCTTCCTGCTGCAGGGGTTGAAGCAGGTCCTGAACCAGATTTGGGTCTGGGGTGGGAGCTTTCTGCCTTTCCCAGCCGCAGTCAGTGCAGACAGACTCTCACTCTTCGTCCTTCTAGGTGCCCGGGCTGGTGGTTTCCAGGAGGGCAAGCTGTGATGAAGGGTTCTCTGCTTTTCCATTATGCTGCCCAGGAACTGTCAGGTCTTTAAAGCTTCAGAGAAGGAGCAGAAAGCTGATGGTTGTGTAGCTCCCCGTGCCTCTCGGTGTCTGACCCATGTGCTCTCCCAGCGCTGAGATAAATTCCATGCTGCTCTGCCCATTGCTCCTGTCCGAGGCTGTGATGCAGCCAGGCACCCCGACACCCAGGGGATTCCTACCACAACGGCCTGTTACCAGCAGTTAGTGGAAGCAAGGCTGCAATTCTGACAGTTGGGAAGGGCCTTTTTTGGTGTTTATTTCCCCTTAAATTTAGCTTTAGTGGAGTTTTGTCTTAGGGAATCGGCCCTTGGTTGGCCCTCAGCAAGCAGCCCGTGATGACCGATTCACACGTGCAGCGTTTTAGCTGGAGGATGGAGTTTGCCGCCTGCTTTATTTTCCTTAAGCTAGAGGGCTGCAATAAAAAGGAACAAAACTTTAAAGAAAGCAGAATTTTTTTTTCTTTTGGCATATAATTCAGTGGTTTCTTGCTGAGGCGTGGGGCCCTTTGCTGGCTCTTTCTGTAAAGCTGGAGTTTATAGGGACCAGGAGCTGAATTTAGAAAAGATTCCTCTTGCTTTTGCAGTTTTATATCTGGCCCAGAATTAGGAAAAACTCTTAAAAAAAAAAAAAAAAAAAAAAAAAAGCTGATGACCACATCACCACATTTGGGGAAAAATGTAAATGGGCTGTAGTTACTTTGTGGGGTTTCTACCTTCTATTAAAGATAAGTGAGTGCTTCCAAGAGCTCTGTCCCTTGCTGTGAATAACCACAGTGCTGCGGAGGGCTGTGAAAGTGTACTGACTTACATCAGTGGGTGCAGGGAACAAATTATCCCAGGCAAACTGAACTTCCAGCACTGAGTGTGTGACACAGTGCCCCTTCCAAGGAGGGGACCCCATCAGCACGCGGTCCCTGCTGCGGGGGCACATGGAGCTGTTAGAGCAGTGTTTGCAGGGCTCTGCTGAGGAACCCTTTACAGCTGGAAAGGTTTCAGTGTCTCTGCTTGCAGGAGACGCTTTGACAGTGACTTGGGGGTGAAGGGACAAAAGCCAAGGTCTGTGAAAAAGCAGCAAATAAAAAGCAAAGGCAGCTGTGTCCAGACAGAGATCTCGTTTGGAGTCATTGTGCTGATGGAATTTGATTCTGTGATGCCTCAGGTCATGTCTTCTTGCTATTTTCAATCGCTAAATCAGCTTGCACAGAGAAGTGGTTATGATGAACATTTGTTATGCTGCTTCTGGACAAAAGAAATAGCATTCTAGGTTGTCAGTGGATTCCTCTTTTTTTTCTTTTTAAATCTGGTTTCCTAAGAAACGAGACTTGTGTGGTTGTGCTCTCTGCCTCTGTTTTACCTAACAGCCTTTGTACAGAGGGCTGTTTGCTACCAACTCTTAGTGATGGGGAGAAATTCCTTCCAAGTTTAGGAAAAAAGACAGCTGAATGAAGTGCTGCTGCTGAGGAAGAGGTGGCCAGCAGCAAACCTTGGACCTTACTAGCCCCTGGAGAATCCACTTTGGTTGCCATCCAGGTGGGATCTGCGTTCCCTCAAGGCTCCTCCCGGAGCAGCTTCCCTGTGGCTTCCAGCTGCCGGGAAGAGAGCGGTCCAGTTAGCTAGTAAATGTACAGCAAAGGGAGCACACGGTTCCTACTGCCTCTCGAAGGAAAATGTCACAACCCTTGGCCACCTGAGAGTAGTTGAAAGGAAAGTGGGTACAAGGGCGTGTGTGGAGGAAATCTCCTCCAGGCTCCCTCTTTTCCTGAGGAAGCTGAAGCCACACTTGGCAGTAGAAAGGGAAAACCCCTTGCCTTGGCTCTGAGCTAGTTCATTATCAAAATGGCATTATCTGGGTAATTTGATCTGCTTGCAAGTACAGATGTCTTTGGCCCTTTGATGCAGGTGAGCATCAAGGAGAGATGTGCTGAAGTATCCCTGGGTTGCTCCCATTATGCACACCTACGATTCAGCGAGGAAGCCTTGTCCTGCCAGCTCTCGCTGTAATTACTGCAGCTTCAACTGCCGCTGTGCGCTCTTGTCTCTGCTCTTGCCATAATTAAGTGGCTCTGGCCTATTGCATGATGAAGTTTGCTCTTCATCCCTTCGTTTCCATCTGAAAGTGCGGAGGGTCAGGTCTGCTATTCTCATCCAGCCCCACTTGTGGAGCAGCAGACACTGGAGCTTTGAAGTTGGTGTAAGCGTGTCCTGGTGCTTCTTCCACAGCGGCAGAGAGGCTTTAAAGTCTGATTACCTATAGCAAGGTAGTCTGACTCGTCTCCCATCACACCTTGTAGCATTCTTCAGAGAGTTTGGGTGACAGCAGTAGCTCTGTTCCTTCTGTTTCTTGTCTTTGCTGTGGCTCCTCTCTGCACCGTCTCGCTCCCTCCAGCCTCTTCCCAGAACCTCCTGGGACCAGCCTGATGTGGGTATGGCTGGTGGCGATGGTTCAGCTCTCCTGGCTGAATTCCCCTGAGCAGTGATGCGGCTTGGGAGCTTTCAGCACCAAATTGCATCTTTTATTTCTCCTTTTAATCTAAAGCTCCTTGCCAGAAGGCTGAGGATTTGGAGTGGGATTGGCACAAGGGCTGGCGATGGTTGAAAGAAAAATAGGGGTATGAATTCCTTTGATTTTTTTTTTCCCATAAATATTCATCATGTAGAGATAAAATTGGGGAGCGTAGGAAGTCCTCCAGGCTTGGTCCTGGCCATCCCGGGAGGTGGTTGCACGCATCTTGGATCCACTCTCAGCAGACCATGACTCATTTGGCTGCTTTGGACCCAGTGCTGTGCGAAGTAAAAGATAAGCACTTCTGAGTGTCTCTCAACACCGTTGTTCCCAACAGTTGGCTCAGGAGCTGTCAGGCGGGCTTGAGAACCACGCGGTGTCTCTTCTTAATTAGACGGGTGCAAATCCAGAGGATTTCACTGGATCACTACCAAAACCGACAATCCTTCCAGCAAGCCGTGAACCTGGCTGCAGCGGGAGCACTGAGGAGAGTGGGGATGCACAGTGGCATCGCTGCCAGGAAAAACAGATTGGGAAGGAGCTTGCCAAAATGGGTCCAGTGACATATTCCTGGTCTGCGTGTTACAGACGGGTAGCGTGCAGAGTCTGCCTCCATGGTATTCATGTCAAATTCCATGGCATTTGGCTGTGTCCTGTGGGAGTCCTTGGTTAATTATATTCTGCAGGGGTCACTCCAGTGTAAATTACAGATTTGGATGCTTAATTAATAGGAGCAACTACCCGTTCTAGGGGAAGGAGTGAGTGGCTGTCCCAGCTTCTGGGAGCATATTCCTAAGCAAATTGTACCACGAGCTGGTTTCTCATTAAATGTTTATCTGCTGGGCCACTCGGGGCTGGCTGGAGTGGCCCTCGGAAAGGTTATTAATGCACAGAGCAGATGGACAGGCAGAAACTGTTTATTAAATTCTAATTGCCTTTTGCCATTATGCTAATGCCAACTGGATGGCAGAAAAAGTTATGCTGACCCACGTCGATGCCTCAGCTGCCTGGGTTTGCAATGGTGCCGGCGTACAGTTGGGTACAGAAAGGCACCATTGGCAAAACCTCCCTTCCCTCCCCATGTCTTTACCATCTTCCTGCACAGAGTTGACTCCGCCGTTTCTGATGGTGCAGGGATGGATGCTCGCAGTGTCTTGTTCATGGTCTTGGGCGCGGTGCTGTATCACACTGCAGGTGCTTCTTCTCTAGGTTGAGGACAGACCTGAGCTGGTCCCTGATACCCTGTGTATGCACAAGTCAAAGCAAGGAGCACTTGGCTCTTCTTCAGTTCTAACACTGCTTTTTATTCTTTCTTCAGGCTATGAAGGTCCTCTCCAAAAAGAAGCTCTTGAAGCAGTACGGATTTCCACGTGGGTATCTCACATTGAAAGGTGGCCTATTGTTCTCAGCCAGGCAAATGTTTCTGTAGAAACATCTACAAGGACTGCAGAACGTGGCCTCACTTGAAAGCTGCCCAAGTAGCTGGGGGCTGGGTAGAATACAGTGGGTGGTGAAAGGGTAGGCGCAACCACAAGGAAGTTCAACACATTTGGTAATTAAGTTCCCAAGTTTGAATTTCTTAGTCTCTTTGAAGTGCTGTCTCTTCCTGTCCACCATCAATGAAGCCTAATTAGTGCTGGAAGTTAAACAGGGCAGGCCACCTCATCCCAGGGTCTCTCTGACCCCTCTGATTGCCCGCGGCTCCGGTGGCTGGGCCATGGGACCTGGCAGACAGACCAGGCTGGGGAGGCAGCAGGAGGTGGTCTGAATGGAGCTTGAAGATCTCTGCTCTGGGTGGAGACTGTAATGCTTTGGGATGATAACAAGGTGATGAGATCTTCCAGAAGAGCTGGAGAGATCCTGCAGAGCAGCCAGTGGCTGCTCACTCTCACGCATCAGGTGCTGCTGAGAAATGAGTTCTTCCTCACTGTATTGTCCTGATTGCAGGTCGGCCTCCTCCCAGAGGGTCCAAAGCATCCTCCGGAGAGCAGCCCAAACCCATGGCACCCCTGGACAGGGTCTATCAGGAAATAGCCATCTTAAAGAAGCTGGACCATGTCAACATCGTTAAGCTGATAGAGGTGAGCTGCTTCTGTGCTCTGAGCTACACTGAGACAAGTCTGGTTTGTATGGCAATAAGAGAATCTTTCTTCAACTGCTCCTGCTTCAGCCAAAATTGTTTGAAAATAGTTGTTCAGAAGGAAGATCGTACCAATTATGCATGACAAACTGACAGTCTTACCCCAGGCTTTGAGCTGGTGCCTCAGGGAGGGCAGCTGGTGTGTAGACAAGCCTGGGAAGGGGCACAAGTGCGAGGCTTCAGTGCCACAGTCAATATTGGCTGAGGTCAGATGAGGACAAGCGGTGCCTTTATTGGTACGTTGCTTCTCCAAATACAGAAGCCCAGATGTACCTGGAGACACTACAATCTGTGTCCTTCAAAGCCCCTCTCTCTGCAGAATCTCTAAATATTGGCCTAAGTTGTTCTCAGTGCTCTGCAACTCAACATGGCATACGTGGAACCGTTAAATATTATGTGATTAAAAATCTTTTTTTCCTGTTTTTCTTCCTCTTCTTTCCCCTTATCTCCCTGTTATCAATTACAGGTCCTTGACGATCCTGCAGAGGACAACTTGTACATGGGTACGTGAGCTGTCATGTGCTAGCAGAGCTGTCTGGGCTTAGACCCCGTCACACAAGTAACGCAGACCAGGGTTTGGGGCCAGTACTAGGAGGGAACTTGAACCAACTTCCAAAGGCTGATTTTTTCCTGAAAAGTTAACAGTCCGTAAAGGCAGCTGGAGTGGAAGGGCCCCTTGCAGTAGAGGGAGGCAGTCTTGTGTCTAAGTAGAGCTGTGTGCATTTCCTTGCCATGGGGGCACTAGGAAGACATGGCAGAGGCTCTGCCATCCTGCTGCTGTGAGCACTCTGACTGCAGTGGGAAGAAAGTGGGGAACAGAGGGTGCCGATAGAGACGTCGCAATCTGCAGTGGCACAAGGTGGTTGAATAATGAAATGCTGCAGCTTCTGCAGCCTGGAGAGCAAGATGAGCCGATGCAGGCTGGCTTGTTGTGTTTACCTTCAGCTGGTCTAACATCAGAGCTGTAAGCAAGGCTCCCTGGTGCTCTGGGAGGGCGATCGGCTCAGATTTCTTGGGAGGTGCAAGAAATCCTTTAGTAATTCATGAGAAAAGCTCTACTAGATAAAGGCAGATCCTTCTCCTGTTTGCAGAACAGGTCAGAGACAGGATCAGAAAAACACGTTGCTGCTAACCCCCTAATCAGACACAAACTCCACATGCTCTACAAACCTCACCTCACACCAACAAATCCTCTCCGATAGCTTCTGTGAGCGAGTGTTTGCCTCTGACAGCCGTGTAGCTGTGCTGCTGATTGACACAGCAGAAACGGAGCAACGTGTTCTTACAGCATCTCATTTGGTATCAGCAATTTAGTAGAAATCTCACACCAAACACCCTCCTCGAAGGTACAGAATAAGACGGGGCTCAAATCAGCAAGGGCTGACACCGGGAGCACCAGGAATGTGGCTGATAAATTAGCGCCTGCTGTCTCCCTGTGTGGAGCTGGCGGGAGGTGGGGGTATTTGTCTTTGCTGAAGAATGAATGTTTTCATTTTGCTTCCTCTGGTCTCCTTGTTATGGGTGAGGGAAGAGAAATGAGTGGAGATAAATTGATTTTGCAGGTATGGGAATGGATGTGGTTTTGTAGGTGCTAAAAAACAAATAAACCCAGTCCCCTCTGCTGATTGATTCACAGTTTGATTTCTTTTTCTTGCAGTGTTTGACCTCCTGAGGAAAGGGTAAGTAGCCCTCCTGGGATGCCTTCTGTTGAAATTTCTGGTGTTCATCATTTGCTTCCGAGGTGAAATGGAGCCACAGCGTGGCTTCCTCTGCCCCAGGAGTGCATGGTTGCATCAACATTTACTTGCCATATTTTGCCCCAGCTCTAACGCCCTATGGGAGACAGTTTTATTGGCACATTTTTCCATAACAGGAGAGTGATAAGATGGTGGGAGTCTCTGCACTGCTTCTTCCTACACCTGTGCTGATTCTGTAGCTCCACAGAGTCACAGCGAGGCCAGCTGTGCCCAGGATGGGAGAGATTCCTGAAGGGCTTATTTCTCTCTCCGGCCCCTCAAACAAGCCTCTCGCAGGCTTCCAGCTCCAGCAGGTTGCTAGTGAGAGGCTCCCCAGTCTCCTTGGTGACCAGGTTGATGACTGTCCTGTAGGAGAGGGGATGAAAAAAAGCTCCTGTAATCAGCGGTGGCCGGGGAACATGCGCTCAGCTGGGCACAGCCTGTCTGCCTCCAGCAGAAGGCAATTAGACTCCATTAGTGCCTCTGCCAGTTCTGCCACTCACATTATTTCTCCCTGGTTTCAGCAGCAGAAAAACGTGCATGAAGAAGGGGCGGAAGGCAGCGGCAGGAAAATGCGAATAGGAGATGGAGATCATAAATCATTTGGCAGCGAGGGAGAAGAAGGAAATGCTGCGGGAAGGATTTGCTGCTGGGGGGAAGAGCTGCAGAGCCTTGTTCTGTCGATACGCTCTCCTCAGCCAGGGTTCAGCTTGCAAGGACGGTGTCTGAGGAGCACTCGCTTAAGTCCAGCTCAAGTCAGTGGGCGTGTGTCCAAATGCAAGGTCAAGCTGCTGAGCACGAGCAGTATTAACCCCCAGTGCAGCAAAGTCTTTAGCTCCTGCCTTTCATGCTGGGGAAGAGAAGATGCAGACTGGCTCTTGTAGACTCTTTGCCCTTAGCTTTCAGCAGGGACAGGCGGAAGAGGGCCTTTTAAATGATATTGTGCATCTTGACACTGCTGGCATACAAAAGAGAGGAGAGGAGAAGCTGACCAGGTAACCTTGGCTGTACAGTACAGGGCTGAATTACTGATAATGTGGTGGTGTCTGATCCCTGAACAGCAAAATAGGTTTTCAAAGCAGTTTAGCACAGTGCACTGGAAATATTCCCACTTAACCTTTGAGCTAGCGGCTCATGGTTGGATTCTGCCTTGGTTTAGACTAGCCGCACGCTAGTGTTGCTTCAAGACTGAGCCCCAGCAGGGACTCTGTCCCCAGTGCTGCCTGGTACCTCCTGGGGATGCTGGTTCTCACAACCATCAGCCGCTTTAGCAATAAACCAAAGGCCAGATCCGGTTTTGTTCTTTCACCACACCTTTTCCCACTAGGACTGTCAGTGTTTGCCTTATTTTGTGCAGACAGCAGCAGTTAATCCTGATCTTGGCAATGGCCCTATGGCTCACGCTGGCGCAGGGACTGTGCAAAGCTCCCCAGCTCGCTAACTTAACTGTGTCTCCATCCTGTGTCGCAGCACCTGGGACCTCTTGGGAGCCTGACCTTCCGTGCTGGGGATGTGGTGATGGAGAATGTGGAACTTCTCCAGCAAGGAGCGTCACTGCTGTTCCGCAAGGTCCTTAGTTACCTTCCCTCTTCCCCCCAGGCCTGTCATGGAGGTACCCAGTGACCAGCCCTTCAGTGAGGAGCAGGCTCGGCTTTACTTCCGAGACATCGTCTTGGGCATCGAGTACTGTGAGTACCACCAGCACTGATGACAGCTTTGCAGAGCACGTGTGTCAGTCTCCTGCTCAGTGGGTGAGAAGCGTCTTGACTCTGGTCGAGCAAGCAAGTGTTCTGCTGTAGTGCTTTTGAGCCATGTCTGTCTTCATTTCCCGCATCTCCGGCGGCCCCTGCGAGCTCAGCTGCTCCTCAGAGCCAGAGTGAGCCCCTTGCTTTTGTTGGAGCCTCTGGTGGTTTCAAACACCTACAGAGAATGGGTCTCTGAGCCTGAGGGGCCGTGCCAAGGCGGAAGGTGGTTTGCCGTGCCTCAGTCCATCTCCATGCTTGAAAAGCACCACCACCTCATTTTGTTTGTCTAAAACCAGCAGTGGGAATAAAATCAATATTTACGAATCTGTGATGCTCCAGAAGCTTCCAAGTGCTTCCAAGATTAATCAAGTCACCCCAGGCAGTCGATGGAAATGTATCTATGAATGGGAAGCACAAGGCTGTTTTTCGTTAGGGTTTGAAGGGTGAAGATTGCAGCATTTTTTGTTCTCATTAGCATTCAGGCTACCGCAGAACCTGTACGGCTCAGCCGGAAGATCCAGGCTCTGCTGTGCTGGATGCTGCTGGCGTAACAGCTCCTGCTCAGAGGAAACTTTAAGTTTAGAAGGCAGTCAAAAAGAAAAGAAGAAAAAGAATATTAAAGCGTGGGTAGCCCTAAGCAGAAGGAGTGAAATAGGCCAATAAATTATAGGATGCCTGGGCACTCCCAACAACAGGAACAACACGATCCTTTGTTTTGGGGTATTGAGTAACCACTTATTTTATTAGCGAATGAAAGTTAAGAACAGTCTTCACCCAGCACCGCTGGGTAAATGCATGGCAATTATTGTGTAATTACAGGGGGAAAGTGCACTGTTCCTGCACGCTGAAGTAAAAGTGTTGCCAGGCAATCTAGAGATTGCAAGGTAATTTATTTGGGAGGCTCAATAACCACACAGCTGCTTGAAGCTTGCAGCCGGCACAGCAAATGCATCATTGCTGGTTGGGCTTTGTTAAATTACGAGTTGCAGGGTGGATTCCCGTCGCAGCCTGCAAGGTGTTGACCTTTTGCGTTACTGGTGGTGGCACGTGGTCCATGGCCACCGTGTGTCCATGGGGACCGGACTCTACTTATTATTTGTGACACTTGCCTGCAGTGGAGGCCTCCTTTGGGAGGGCTGGCGCTGGGGAGAAGCGTCTGGAGGGAGTCAGCAATCAGCGTGATGAGAGTAGAAACATCCCACGCTGGGTGGGAAGCCTGGCTTAGGGACTGTGGGAGGCAGGGACAGATTCCCTGGAGAGACCCACCTTGCTCTGCCAGCTGCTTTTGGCTGGGTTTCTGGTCTCAGTACATTTCACAGTGTACTGCCCAGTGCTATATGTGCACAATCTTAGCCTTATTGACAGAACAGTGGAGGAGCAGAGGCAGATTCAGGGTCTGAGAGCCAAGATCTGCCCATGGTGGAGCATCCCTTCCTCTGGCCCCTTAAAAACTGGAAAATATTTTAAGCCCAAGTGTGGCAATATTAGTGGCTAACCTATTTTGGTTTGTATTCCTGTCTCAGTCTGCACAACACAGCACAGGGTTCTGTCAGGAGTTATTTAAGCACGTGCAGACTTGAGTTCCCATCCTGGTGAAATGGTCCCTCTGAAGGAAAGTGCTTTTGCTCCCGCCTGCAAGATATCCCCAGCGCTGTCAACGTTGTGCGCTCTTCCCCCTGAGCCAGAGCAGCAGGCTGTCCGCTGCATGTTCTAAGGACCGCTGGAGTGGAGATTTAAGAATGTGCTTAAGCACTTCGGGAAAGTTTTACTGGATTATTTGTGCCATTAACTAAAGCGTGTGCTGAAGCGTCTCTGAACTGGGGATATGTGCAATTACCTCTCTTTCCACTTATAAGTCCCCTCTGTTAGTGCTTATCTGGGATTATTTAGGCTTCAGTCTCCCTCCTAGTAAGGCAAACAATGCTTTCCCAATCATCTCAGCAGAAGTAGATGTGCTGGGAAGCAGATGGTCACCGAAGGAGTTCGACTCCTGCTGTGGCTGCTGTCCTGAGAGCCAGGAGGTGAGTAAAGCTCTGCCCCACAGAGCCAGGCAGCAGCTGGGGGTCAGCTCAGAGTGCATCGTATCCAGGACCCCACAGCAGGATGAAGATCTGGCTCAACACCTTGTGGCACACCTTCCAGCACCCGGACATTGGCAGCTCAGGTGTTTCCTCAGACAGAGTCTTGTGTTTGTATTTGATGGCCTCTGATACCACTCCATTCATTGGTTCGATCCATTTGTAAACTTGCGTACGTCATTGAGATCTGCTACATCCTATTTACACACTGTAGGCAGCAGTTCCTGTTCAGGATTGAGTATGATCCCGCAGGTTTCAGCTGATGCCAGGAGAGCCTGGGAACAGTCACACCCTCTCTGTGCCACTCTTGGTTTCTGGACCTCCATCGCATCTTCATAGGTGGCTTTACAAGGGTGCAGAGTTCTTGTCTGTGCCAAATGCCCTTCCACCGCTTTGACCATCCATTAGGAAATGTCAGCAGCCCTGAAGCCCCCCATGCCTTGTTGAGGGCACAACATTATTTAAGAGTTGCCTTCTGCAGTTAATGTAGCTGGAAGTATTTAGTGCAGGAGCTGGCATATCCCTCTCTCCAACAACCACACAGGTTTGCTGGCCAAAGACAAAATTCTGCTGGTTTACTCTGGATCTCCTGTGCATGGTGGTACCTGAATACAGGTTTGACTTCTCGGAGGCAGTAAAATTTCCTTCTCAGGTGACTCAGTAGTGACTTATATTTAATGACTGCACAATAAATGGGTTTGAGTGAAGGTGGATTTGGTGTCGTGCCAGTTTGCTTTGGCAGATGAACAGTGGAAACCAGTTGGACTGTGTAACAGGGGAGGATTCTCTTCCAATGCTGGGCTGCTGTCTGCTGGCCAGGAATGTTTTCCTTATTGTGAGCAGATGTTTGATTCAACACAGGGAGCAGATACCTGAAACTCTTCTTCAGTGGCGGGAAGTGTACGTGGGAGCGGCAGGAGAGGTGCTGACGGAGAAGCGTACTCATCAAAAGACATGGGGCATGTTCCAGGCAGGGATCCCGGGTTGGTTTTAGGGCTGGGACATGAGTAGCTTCTTTTAAGAGCCTAAAGAAGGCACAGGAATAAGCAAACGAAGGTCTGTCTGAGCAGGCAGCCTGGCTGTGGCACCAGCCAGGAGCACACGCATAGCGCAGAACACACACGTGAGCTTGACCCAGGGGAAAACCCTGCTGACTTGTGTAGTCAAGATGAAGCACAGCGGCCATACCTTCTGCAGTTCAGCTGCAGGCTTAGTATTTCATCCAGCAAACGATTGCTTCCAGTGTGGCTGAAAGGAAGAAAAGGCATTATTTCCTTCTTTTTCTGTGGAAAATGTACAATTTCCCTACTGCAACTGTGTCTGGGGAAACAAAAGGTGGCAGTTCTGGTTCCTCTGCGGAGGAATGCTTGTCTTATCTGAGCTGCTGGGTCGTGACGTGTGGCTGAAGCTCCATTTCCAGCAGCAGTTCTCTGCAGGGCACCTGTAGGAATGCCTGTAAGCCTGGAGCAATAATAAAGTGCCTGAGTTACAGATCAAAGCTGGCTTTTCTGAGATAAGCCTTAATCTACCTGGTCATCAATACCTAAGTGCCATTTCCATTACCTTTAGAAGGAGATTTAAGCAAATAAATCAACAACTGAGTCAATATAGGCTTGTGCATTCTGAAGAACCTACTGGAACGAGAACTTGAGCTCAGCGCTCTGGGGTATCAATGGTGTAGATGGGTTTGATCTGCTTTGGCTCTTGGCAGAAGTGAGTCCGTGATGGAGCTTCTGCAGGCTGTGCTGTGACTCCTAGCCGGCTCCTTGATCCATCCGTGCCTCCATCCCTGTGTGGGAAATGGTGACCTGCTCCTTCTCTGCTCTGGCCTCAAAACATGTTAAGGTGGGGGCTCTTGACTACGGCTGGAAAGTGCCGGATGATATAAATGACACCACCAAGAGAAGAGAAGGCTGACTTGTGTTTTATCACGTGCAGACAAGCTCTATGTAGATGATAAAATCAAACAAAAAAAAAAGCTTTTCTGTAGCTGCAAGTGTTGCTGATAGTGATCAATGAGGGCTTTGTATATGGGTGAGAGTAATTAGCTAGCGGAGCAGATCAGAGAGATGTGTTACAGCCTCTTAACAAAGATCAGGCAATGTGATTTCTGTTGTTTGAAGCAGTTAGATAAGGGATTGTGCCTGGGCATAGCAGCAGCCAACGGCACAGACTGTGCAGGGGTTTCTGGCAGTACTTGCTGCGCGTAGCCTGCTCCTTGCTTTCCCAGTGGTCCCTTGAACACTGTAGCCATGGTAGGAAGCTCTGCGTGTCCTCTCTGGTGATATATGGTGTGTTCATGTGGGTTGGAGGATGAGTCTAGAAGGGCAGCCTTTGGTGAGGCCACCTCTTCCTCTTCCTCGTTGCTTCCTGCTGGCAGTTTCCCATCCCTTATCCCTTCTGCCAGGAGCATGATGGAGCACAGATGGAAACCGAGCTCTTCCAAAGCACCAGGCAGTGCTGGGTGTCAGGATCCCCGTTTGTAAAATCTGACCTTAAGCAACAGGTTCAGGTGGCAGAGGTGCAGCAAGAGGGTGGAAAACAGTGCACAGAGCTGAGAAAATCAGAGCTGGGATCCTCACCCGAGCTGCTACGCGGAAACCCTGCAACGAGCTGAGCGTGGGAAGGGAGGTGTTCCCCTTGCACAGCCCATTGCATCCATATCCTCCGGCTCCTTCCCAGTGGAGCATTGCAGACAAGCACAGAGGTTGCTTCGAAGAGCATCTTTCTTAGTTAGAGATGGTGGTGCAGCAATTTCCCTGGGAGGGTGTTAAATCATTTCTTTGCTTCAGGGGTGATGTGAGAGTAATACTAAACAGACTCTGCAGTAGCACCATATGGATTGCTTTTGCCTGTGAAAGGGAATGGGATTCTGCTTTTAATCAAGTGTAATTCAGCATCGGCCTCAGTAAATAGGATGTGTCAGTGCATCACGAAGTTTTATACATTTAATTTTTAAATGAGCTTTTAACGAGCAGGTATTAACCTGCTGGAACTTTAAGGTTTCCAGAAGGGAATGCAGTTAAAAGCACCTTTTTTAAAAGGACCAAGGAACAATCTTTTTTTCTCACATTTCTATCTCTGCTTTCTCTTGGTCTTTGCTGGCTGTTAATCCGGGCAGGCAGCTCCCAGGTGTTTGCTCCTGCAAAAGCAAAAAGCAAAGGCTATTTCCTCTCTTTTGTGCAGCCGTGTTGTACTGAACTGTACCAGTGGTGAGGCACAGTGCAGGATGGGGTAAGAGCATGCATTTTGAAGCCTGAGGCCCCTTTTGGATAGCTGTGCAGGGGAGGACGCCCACAGCAGCTGGCAGTTGTGGACTTCAAGAATTGTGTTTCTTCAGAGCAGAAAAGGGATTTCAGGTTCCCTTTATCAGGTTAGCAGCTCCACACCAGATCATTTCTTGGCAGACGCGAGCTCTTGCTCTTACAATTTGTGTAGCTGTGATGGAGCCTTGTTCATTTCCAGCAGCAGGTGCTTGGTGCACAATTCCTGTTCCCTGGCATTCTCCCTTCATGGCTATTGCATCTGCAGGAGGCAGCAGTGCTATCTGCAGATCCTCTCCCTTGCCTAAGTCTCCAAGCCAGCTGGCACAAGGCTTTGGTTACTGTCCCGCAAACAGCATGGCAAAGTGGCACGGACGTGGGTCAGACACTGCTCCCAGCAGCACCACTGGGGACCTGCCCAGCTGCTTCTTCTCTCTGCCCATCTCCTTCCCATCCCAGTTTGTTGTTGAAGTGATGTGCCAGGTTGGTAGAAGCGCGTTCATTGCCAAGCCCTGGGATGTGTCAGGCTCACCTCTGAAAGCACAGCCTCTGCCCCGAAGGCGCTTGTGTGGATTCTCTCCTCCAAGCAGTCGAGGTCAGGCTGTCAGTGTGCCTAACGCTCACGTCAAGCACATGGGTTTTCTGATCTGGGAGGCACAAATGTTCATTGACCCTAGTGTTTAGCCTTGATTTTTGTAGAGGATGTGTTTCTCGCTTTTGTTCCACATCACTCCTATGCTAGCGGCCAGCAGCGCCCAGACCTGCTGGGTACCAGGCTGGGGTGGGCACTGAGCAAACAGAGCACCTGGCAAACAGCCTGCAATTTCCTCTGCTTTTATTAGATTGCGCGAAGGCAGGGAGAGTGTTTTACAAGATAAATAGTTATTTGATATGGGAATTGGTTTGTAGCTTTGTTCTTTGGGTTTTTTTCCTGTCCTGTAGGAAGAAATAAAAAATCCAGCGTACCTGCTTGCCTCGTGTAACCCCGTCAGCTTTCACAGACTGAGCTCCAGAGATGGACTTGTGTGGTCCATGTCTATTTGGCCTCTATTTTTTTAGAGATATCAGCAATCTTAGCCTTATGGTATCAGGCACCTGCATGCAAGGCAGCTCGTCGTCTCCCAAAGGGAAGCTTTACTCCCCTCCTCACTTTTTTTTGGTCTCTCTCTATTACCATAATGAAATGTCAGCTCGCCACCAGCTTTGCTGCGAAGCAGATGTCTCCTAGTAATTAATGTTGTTGCAGGGGTTTCAGTGTTTATCCTGGCTGTCTAGCCTGGCTGTCACAGCATGGCCAGGCGCTCGTGCATATCTGGAAGGGGATGAGCGTGGTGGGAGTGGCTGGCAGCTGTGTGCAGTGGTGAGGATTCAGGAGGATGCAAACCACGTTGAGGTGGTTTCTGGTTTTGTGGGGCTCCATTGCGAAGCTGGAGAGAGCATATGATGTCATGAGTGCTGGCACCAACCGGCGGGGATTGCTCCATGGTCAGAGGCATCTTTTGAGTTGGAAATACCCACTGCTTTCTGAGCTGTTGGCTGGCTTTAGTGCTCAGCTGCTACCTGCCAAAATATCTCCTCTAGACCTGTTTCCATTCTGCCTGTGGCTCTGTCCCTTTTGGCCTTATTTTGCAGCTTCAAAATAAACAAATTAAAAATTAACATCTTTATTTGGATCCGATAAACCTTTAATACAGCAACTTGCTCAGCCCTTCAGCTGAGACCACACAGATCTTCAAGATTTGTGTGCTTTCCTTCCCTGCTTGGTCCTGCTGTCAAACTGTTTGTGTTCGTGTTCGTTCTTTGTGTAATTACTGGTGGTAGATGTGTTTCTCCGTGTTGTACTCCAGTGAACATCCCACTGGGGCACCAAAAAGGAATGGCAATAGGAAATGGCATTTCTACTACATCATATTGCATATCCAGCAGCAGCTTTGAGTGGGGTACCTGAGCTCGCACCTCGATTTTCACCCTCCTGGAAAGGTTTCCCCTGGGTGTGTTGACTGCTGTGGTCGACCAGGCTCTTGTGTGTGTTTGTTTTTTCAGTGCACTACCAGAAGATCATCCACCGGGACATCAAGCCTTCCAACTTGCTCTTAGGAGATGATGGGCACGTCAAAATTGCTGATTTTGGAGTCAGCAATCAATTTGAAGGGAACGATGCCCAGCTTTCCAGCACAGCAGGGACACCGGCCTTCATGGCACCAGAGGCCATCTCAGAGTCTGGCAAAAGTTTCAGTGGAAAGGTAAGAGCTTTGCTCAGAACTGATGTCTCCTGGCACCCCACAGCGTGGCACAAAGGGCTGCACCACCACCTGCACCCTTTGTGTGTTGCCCACCCAGGAACTATGGTGCAAATTGGGGTTGTTATTAAGTGAAACTGAAGCTCTAATTCTGTATTCAGTCCAGGCAAAACATACGGTGGTTGTTCTCTGCAGTGGGTAGACAGGTTTTGCTGCAGGCTCTGCCATGTCAGAGCCCTTGCCGTGCCCAAAAGGAAGGGATAAAACTCCTAATTCCCTTGCAAAGTAATGAAGAGGCACAGGGGGCTGCTGGACACCAAAGTCATGTTTTGATCCCCCGAAAGTGAGGGGCACTGCGAAGCACTGATACCAGTGTGGGATAGTGTCTAGTGTAGGGTTTTTGCCTGGAAGGAGACTTGAAATTCAGGCATCGTCTTTGATGTTCAGCCCTGAACGGTGTCATTCCCTCTAAGAAGGGGCTGCTTGCTTGTCACTGCACCCCACGGGAAGGCTGAGGGTGGCAGCCTCTGGTTCAGCACAGTCCTCGTTCCCCTGGCGTGCTGTGGATGCCTTTAGAGCCCAACATCAGAGAGATGTTCTGTGAGTCAGTGGGAAAATCCAGCTCATTTGGATCATCCGTGTTGCATTTTGTTTACTGCTTTCTTTCAGGCGCTCGATGTATGGGCCATGGGAATCACCCTGTACTGCTTTGTTTACGGGAAGGTAAGCTGGCTTTCAGACACTGCAGCGTGGCATGGGAGCATCTGCCCGCCTGGCTTTTGACTCATTCCTTTCCAAATAAAGGCAAATATTAGAAACCAAGACCTATCTTCTGCAAGCTCTGTCTTCCCAAAAGCCCTGCGGGTGAGAAGGGGCTGACATTGTGATCTAAGGACAGGATGGTTTCTAGCCTTGGCCTCTGTGCTCAGAGCAGTTTTGTGCTGCTGCAAACCCAGAGCAGCATCAGTAGCACTAACAATGGTTTGCTGGGTCGTTATTTGAATCACCTGTATTTAGAAGCAAGCTGGTTAGAGCGTGGAGAGAGGCGTGGGTTTGATTGCTTGCTGCTGCAGCACTTTAGCAATCCAGATCACAGAAAGCTCTGTCTGCCAGAGCTGGGTCAGAGGGAGACCACTTCAGCAGAGCTGCCTTCTGCAAGCTCCTGTGGGTTTTCTTTCTTCTGTGGCCAGAAGCTCCTCATCCCAACCATGTTCCCTCGGGGTGAGCAGTACAACAGGGGCATGTGGTCTGTGTGTGCAGGTATGTTACTGGAACCTCCTGTCCAGCATGATCCACTGCAGATCCCACCACACAGGCATAAGGCGTCCAGCTCAGGGGGGAAGAAGTAGCTGTGGGAGACGGCAGAAGCAGAACTATCTCCATTTCTGCTGTGATATTGCCGAGCTAAGTGAGGATGGAAAACATTCCCTGACCTGTTGTAATGATCTCTCATTTGGGCCAGATCCTCAAGTGGAAGGGGATAAACTTGATTTTATATTCTGATAGAACCTCATGGTGATATTACTTCCCTCTGTGCCAAGCACTGGAGGAAAGAAAGAAGGAATATAAAGCCAAGCCCAAAGAGATGTTTGTCTGTTCCATGTGTAGAGTAAATATTGTACATTTTGTACCTACTTTATATTTCATGATTTAATCTGGCCAGGCAGGGTGACACAGGGCCCACCCACAGTCCTCTGGAACAAGAGGACCTGCTCCTCCAGTTTGGATGGACATGTTCATAAGGACCTGTGAATACGCTGCTTCTGCATCCCCCACAGCTCAGTTAGAAAATCCGGTGTTTTAATAGCGGTACTCAGCTCCAAATGATGCTTGGCACGCACCTCAAAGCCAGCCAGTATCAAGGTCTGCATTATTTCAGGTAGAGAAAAGGAAAATGAGCAGTTCATGGCCAGTGGACAGGCTGGATGGAGAGGGCTATCCCAGTCTGGTTCTGTATTCCCTTTGCTGCTCTCCTGCAATTATTTCTTAATAAGGGAACAAATTGTTTTATTTTGTGTGGGGAGATTTTGTTTATTTGCACCTCTGTGTAAAATCAAGAGAGTGCACAGAGAGCGCTTGTGTTGTGTGATTGACAAACACCTGAGCGGTGCCGAGATCTGACATCTGGAAAACCTTCTGTTTGTTTTACAGTGCCCTTTTGTAGATGAATATATTCTGGGTCTTCATAACAGGATCAAGAACAAGCCTGTAGAATTCCCAGAAGAGTAAGTAAACTTTACCCAACTAACTGTGAAATAAAGTTCAGCTTTCAGCGTTATTCCTTGCACAGCAGCAGGTCACCTCTGAGGGACAGATGAGAGTGGGTGAGGTGCTTTGTGTTCTCCACGTTCTTCATGTGGGTTTGTGCAGATGTTGTCGAGCAGAGGGAAGTTCAGCATCAAAGCACTGAGTGATGAGAGTTTGTGGTCTTGTGAGAGGAGCCCAGCAGGAGGTGATTATACTTGGTGCATCCTCAGTCTCTGCCACCAAGCCCCCATGCCTTTCCCCTTGTGTGTTGGCCTGCAGCATTCCTTCTGGTGACTTTCTGCTGGTGATTAATTTGCCTCTCCTCGTTGCTATCAGATAAGTAGCCAAAGCAGGTCTCTTCCTTCCTAGACCAGCATGGTAGTCAGGCAAAGCATCTTTGACCTCCTTGACCCAGTTGTTCATTCTAATAAAAACTTAGAGATAAAATTACTTGACTTAAAACAAGCATGAAGAAATTAAAACTCTAATGAAAGGCACGTCTGGTATAAGGGAGGAAGGCAGGGATGTTGTCAGCCAGCTTGCAATAGGTGCATGTATCCACCACGGATTATTTGTGAGATCCTCACTGAATTCTTAGACACCAACAGCGAAGGGCTGGATCACTGCCTTAGCAGTCCTTGGCTTCCTGGGGAATCGTGGCTGCCCCATCCCTGGAGGTGTTCAAGGCCAGGTTGGATGACACTTTGAGACCCCCTGATCCAGTGGGAGGTGTCGCTACCCATGGCAGTGGGTGGAACTGGATGGGCTTTGAGGTTTCTTCCAACCCAAACCCTTCTGATTCCTTTGGAGTCTGCAGAAAGCAGTGGGTGCTCAAGCTCTCTCCTATTTTAGACATCTGTAGAGGGGATAACTCATGCCCCAGGCTCCATGGGCTGTATTCATTCATCGCTATGAGGCAGAGCCGCTGCAGAAAGCTCAGATGGAGCTGTCTCTGCTCAGGCTGGTGGAGCTTGACACCAAGGACTGAGCAGACTACACCTCCCAAGGACCTGTGGCTGCAAGGTCAGCAAACACAGCGGGTATGGGGCTATTCCAGCAAGGCCACCCTGTGCTGTTGGTGAGGTCTGACAGCTAGCCGGATGTCAGGCGCTGAGAACGCAAAAGCTGGTTATGTCGTGTTGCCATGTTGCCACCGGTCGCTCTGCAGTCGGGGCAGGACTTTGCCTTGACAGCACTGCAGCAATAAAAAAGTTGTTTATGTTCCCCTGGCATGGTCCCTCTGCTTGCTGGGGTCCTGGCAAAATGCCTGTCCTCTCTCAGCCGTCATCTATTTGGGTTAGCAGTCAGCTTACAGTGACTGTTGCCATCTGTCTCTGCAGTAAGTTATTAACATTTAATAGGCTGACTGTGTTGTGCTAAGAACCTTTTCTTCATCCAGACACTTCCTTCAGCCGTAATTTGGCTGCCTGATTTATTTGGATTTCATGGTGACCTGCTCACCCCATCGAAAACAACGCCGCACCCCTCATTAGGCTGTTGGAGGAGCAGTAAGTGGCTGCTGAACACATCTATGTGTCAGATAAAGGCAGTAAGAGACACACGTAAAGTTGGAGTTCACTGGGCTAGATTCACCCTGACCTCCCACAGAATTAGCACCTCGCTACAGTTAGGAATGTTTTGGATTCAATTTATTTCACCATGGCTACAAAAGACAGAGTGTGCGGAGTCCATGGCAACTCTTTCCCTGTTTCCTGACAACCTTGAGGACAGCGGTGGAGCTGACTGTAGGGCAGCATTGTCCCTTCCCTTCCCTTAGAGACGCTGGAATAAATATTTATCTCTGGAGTTCTCATTCATGTCAGTGAGTCCTTGGCATGACCTGAGGTAAATGGGGCTAGCTCATACCCTGACAATCCTGGCTTGACTCAAAATCAAGCTGGAGAAGTGTCTCCAAATGTAGTAAGAGAGCCAGAAGCTCTGCGTGGTCCCTCGTTGGTGAAGAGCCGACGTCCAGGACACTGTTCTCTGAGCTGGGGCACCCTGTAAAAGGATTTGTGCTGCTGGCAGCCCTCCCAAATGGGTCCTGAGCTCTGCAATGCTTGGCATTTTCCTGAAAGCAGTTACAGGACTGTGACTGAGGAATTCCAGCGAGCGCAGGCTTTTCAGATGAGAAATGCCATTCGGGTGCAGCGTGTGCCCTGGCAGAGCGGAGAGACGGGAAACAGAGATGGGGAGATGGGATCTGTTACCTGGCTGTAACCCACCTGGAACTTTGTCATCCTCTTCACAGGGCTTTTCCTTATGGCGTTAATCCTGTGTTGTGGAGAAATCAATCTGGTTCCCAAGAAATGTTCTGATTCAGCTTTTTAAATAAAGCTGTTGCTGGTTTGTTGTGGATCTGATGTGAAATATTTTAGAAACACCATCTCACCTGCATCTCAGCGTGGCCCTCCTGTAGGATTTTGTTCATTCTGACCTGCTAAAAGCACTGTTGCTCCCCAGAGCTGTTCCTCTGCACTGGGTTCTCATCTCCAGAGCAGCACTGTTCTTCCCGTTCCCGCTTCAGTTGTCACCAGCAGGGCAGCCAAGGGAGGGAGAAGTCTCTGGGGCCTCATCCTGCCCATTCCCTTGTCTGGGCCACACTGCCTGTGTTCTGCAGCCCCTTGATGCATCTCTGAAAGTGCTGGGACTTTAAACTGAACCCACATTCTGCCCCTTCCCACTGAGCAGGGTTGTTTGTGGTTAAGATCCCACAACCAAAGTCCACCTGAAGTATTAAGAAATTATTAAACATTAGCTCTGTTTTCTGTGATATGGTCTTCAAGTTAGGTTTATGGCAGTTCTTTTCCTCCTCTGCTGGGGGAGGGCACAGAGGAGGTGGGCACAGCACCATCAGGATTTTCAACCTGAAATCCAGCCCTGCTGGGCAGTGATATTTTATGCTGCTAAATCCCATCTCCATGCAGAAACGCAGCACCTTGAAAGCTGCCTGCTAACAGTTGTATCCTACGCCGGCGTTTCATTTCAGTAGCGCTTTGATTGTAGAGATCAAGCGTGTTTAAAGGCGTTGCCTGTGTCGTTAGCACCAGAAGTCACTGAAGCCTTTGGACTGGAGGGAGAGACTGCAGGACCAGGGACTCTGTGTGAATAGAATGGCTTCTGGGTTCAGGTTGGGGCATTTCTCTTTAAGTTGTGTCTGTTCATTCCCTCCTCGTGTTCCCCAAGACTGATTTATACAGGTAGGAATTACTGAGCTACTGAACTAACTGTCATCACGGTTCATCATACTACAGCCTGGATGCTTAGCCGGGAATTTGAGTGTCAAATGGGGATGTTTTTTCCCAGCACACAGTTGCTCATGGTGCAGGTTCTGTAAATTAGGTTGTGCCCTTGTACCACAGAGCCCAGCTCCAGGTCTGCTCCCAGTAATGCTTCGTTGTCCCAGAGTCTGTCCTCTGAAGTTCCCCTGTTATGTGCTATCTTTAAAAATGTCCTTAGATCCATTTGCCTTATCCCTTGTCCCGCATTTTGAGAGCGCGCAGCTCTGTTAGTGGGTAAAACAAGATAACCAAACTCCATAGCGGTGACCAGGATGCCCGAGAAGGAACCAAGTCAACCAGACCTTCCTTTCTCAAGCCAGGTTTGCAGAGAAAATGCCTTCTGAGCGGAGCAGATTCTCTGCTGAGTAATCTCAGTAAGGACCATGAGTGCTTTGAGAACTTACACTTCTCTTGTTCACTCTGCTGCTATTTTCTTTCCTCAGAGCACAGATAAGTGAAGAAGTCAAGGATCTGATCCTACGCATGCTTGATAAAAATCCCGAAACAAGGATAACAGTCCCTGAAATTAAGGTAAATTGGATATTGCTCTTATAGTCTTTTATCTCAGCAGATTTTTGTTGTTCCTTTGGTACCTCCTAATGAGGCAGAGCTGTTCCCAATGTTTGTTTTGGGAGCTTTCTCTGGCACGCTGCCTCAGAACGGGAGAGTGCTCATTTTGCAGCGTGGAGCAGCTCTGTCGCTGCTGCTTGCTTGGGGAATATTGACAAAAGCTTTCTTGTTTACTTATTTAAATTAAAATTACTCAAAAGTTGGCTGATCCTCAGCGAATCCCCAGGAGATTCGACATTGTCATGGGGTCTGTGAGCTGCAGAGCCTGTGCTGTCGGTGTTGGACCTGCGTTACAGGATCTGAAAGCACGTTGCTCCTCTGGTGCCTGTGTGGTCAACAGCCTCGAGGCAGCACGTTTGTTTCTATCGGCTTTACTTGGGAGATTCTTGTTAACACAGGCAATGACTAGGACTGGGAGAGCACCGTGCTTTGCAGAGTTTGGCTTCGTCCTCTTTTAACATGGGCTTTCTGTCCTCGTGTCACGCCCCACTGAGTCTCTGGAGCTGCTGCAGGCTCTCAAGATTTCCACTGAGATCCATCAGCACCCTGTGTGGGGTACATAACTCTTCTTCGCTTTGTCTCAGGCCAACACCAGCACGTTTGCCACCGAAGCTGACAGTAGGGAGGTTGAACTTGAAGAAGAAATGTGATGTCACTTCTCTCCATCATGCCTGTAAGGCCACAACTGTTGATGGTGGGAAGAGCTTTGGAGCTGTGTTAAGTGATTTCACTTGGCAGCTCTTGTGGGCACTTCATGTGAAATCCTGAGCCCTGTATGAACTCTGTGGAGAAGAGCAGAGCAGGGTGCTGGATTTTATCCCTGGCTGTGGAGTGAAGATGCTTAGTGTGCTTGAGGACTTGTGTTTGAAGCTGTCTCTTGCGTCAAGCTGGGCTCTGGGTTCAGCCCAGGGCTTTGGGCACTGCTTTTCTCATGTTGTCAACCAAGGAAGCCACCCCATGAGAGGCAGTAGGAAAAGAGCAGCTTTCTTCTCTTGTTTCGCCGAGAAAGATGATGGCCAAGCAGCTTCTTAGGTTGGTGATAATGGATCTGACAGCACTGGGCATTAGGGGATGCCATCTGACCAGGCACCAGAGTGCAGCAGTTTCCAATGGAGCTGATTGAACCGCACTGCTGGAAGTAGAAAACAGAGCGGTACCGATCGCTTATCCCCATAATCAGTCCTGTGCCCTCATTTCCCTCTCGTCATCAACATCGTAGCGCTCTGCTGCAGAAGGGAGAGCTACAGCTGCCTCTGTTCCTCCCCACACAGGTGCATCCGTGGCTGACCAAGGGTGGTGAGGAGCCGCTGCCGCTGGAGGAGGAGCACTGTACTGTGGTGGAGGTGACAGAGGAGGAGGTGAAAAACTCAGTGAAGACGATCCCGAGTTTGCCGGCTGTGGTATGTATGAGCCACAATCACATCCTGTGCCTGATCACGAGCATGATAATGTGCTGAAGCTCTCAGCTGGTGAAGGAGGTTTGGAGAGGGAACACATGTGCTCCTGCCACAAGAAGGTTGGCCTTTCAGCCAAGTGGGAACCTTTTGTGCCTCTGAGTACTGCAGCAGCCTGACTGCAGGGCCTGACTGTGGGAGCAGTCCTGTTTATATCTGTCTGGCTGCTCCCGTAGGACCTGTAGGGTCACGCTTCAAAGCATTTGGCATCAGACATTCCAGAACACCAGAAGCATCCTACATGTGTTTTGTTTCATTAGTCTAGAGGGTGTAGGACACCTTATTTGGATCCTCAAAATGAAGGCACCACACCTGGAGGTGGCCTGGCCAGAAGAGCAGGGATAGGACATTGGCCAGCGGAGTGTAGAACTGGCACTTGCCTGCCAGCCTTGGGAGACCACAAGAGGATGGTCAGGGCTCTTGGCAGGTTGTGTGTAGCCAGCTGGAGATCTGCTCCAGGCAGTTACTGTGATGCCTCTGGAGTTTTCCTCATCCTGGAAAAAAGGGATGCTGAGCACAGGAAGGACCTGTTTTCACAGCTCTTGTGGTGCGATAGTAATATAGATACTTGCCCCAACAGCTGGCTGAGGGAGTGAAAACCATCCTTTCCACTTGACCTTTTCATTCTAGCCTGCCAGAGCTGGCAGCCCTTCCCGGGCAGTCCCTGCCTGGGAGAACAGTCCAGGAGAGCTCTGGTGCCTCCTCCCTGTGGGCTTGGACCACCACGAGTGGCAGGCAGTGGTCACCGGCATCTGCTTTGCCTCTTGTCTGCGTCCAGAGATCTGAGCTCACTGCCCAAGGGAGTGGCGTTGGCACTGCCTGGAGGTCAGACAGCTGTTCCGTGGGTTTCTCTAGTTCTGCTCTAGCTGCGCTTCTGCTAAATGTCCATTTAATTATTAAAGAAGCTGTCATTGGACTCTTTGAACCAGCTTCAAGGGGGTGATGTCAGTCCTGCTGTTCTCACTGGTGTGTTTTTCTTCTTCAAAGATCCTGGTGAAGGCCATGCTAAGAAAACGTTCCTTTGGAAATCCATTCGAGGTTCAGACGAGACGGGAGGAGAGATCCATGTCTGCGCCAGGGAACTTACTGATGTACGTGTATACGGCCTTGTCCATGCAGAGAATGAGTGGAACAGTTTACAAACCTTTTCTGTGGCATTTAAGGTCAAAACTCACTTTAAATCAAATACTGAGGCTACATTCTACCTCGAGTCCTCCAGGGTTAAAATACAGTGCAGTAAAACAGCCTAAATACTCTTTTAATAGTTGTGGTTCTCTCTGCAAGATGTGTTTGGTCTAAAAACACGTCAGGTGTTATGTGTGTCTGGGTTTTAACCTGTTGGTTTATAACACGCTGTGATCAAAGATCTATTAGAGATTGGCCAACTAAAATAAATTTAATTAGAGTCTAGTCAGAATACGTGTTGGAGGGTTTAATTCTTCTCTCCTTCTTTATGGACAATGGAAAAGGCACCAGATGAGCAGTTCGTATGTTTTATAAACTCAGAATGAGATGATGTGGTTTGTCTGGGGCCCAAGGTGGGCAGAGACACTGAGGGCAGGCAGAAAACACTCCGACATTGCTTTTTTCATTTCAGAAATGAGAAAATAACGACTGTTAGATTCATCAGCAAATTTTAAAAACAATGGTCTGGCTCTGTAGGGGTTAGGGGAGAATTTTTCTGTCCTTTACTTGGCCCTTAATTCTTCTCCCTCGTGTTAGTTATCCATCCCTTTCAGAGCCGGGATTGTGGGCCATCAGTCCAGTAACAGATGGACCATTAGCCTGACCTGGGACAGTTAGTTTTATGTTATCACCTTGCAATATCTATAAGGCTGCAGTTCACAACAAAGCTATGTTGTCCCAGAATGATCTTTTTCCACCCCAAATCCCAGTCCCGTGCCTAGCAGACTCCCACGAGGCTGTGCTGAGTCTCACTGCACCTTTGCCAATGCACACAGAGGAGTGTGTCTCGCTCAAGGATGTGTGGGGATTTAAGGGCTCAGCTCAATTAAGGATGACAATGCTTTAGAGCCCAGCTGTGTATCAGAGACTGCAGTAAAGGCTTTGCCTTTGAGTCCAGGGCCAGGTAATATCAGACAGCAATTTAACAAGCACCCCCAAGACAGAGCGCTGCTGTGGGGAACAATCGGATGAGCGTGGCAGTCATGGCTCCTTGGCCAATGTAGCACAAGGGATTTGTCCTCATTTGCTTCCTGTGGCTCATTGCCTTCCAAATTAGTTGTATTAGCTAAAATACCTTTTGAATGAGCCTGGATGACTATAAATTTCTAGTACCTAGCAGGAACAGATAATATTGTTGTAGCAGTTGTTGGCTCTGCAGAGTTCCTGCATATCAGACTTTGTTTCCTCCCTGCTCACTGGGCTGGGGACCATAAAAGTGGGGCTTGCTGGAAGAGCAGTGCCCGGAGCCATCGCCGCTCTCCTCCTTGTTGCCCACAAGGAGACGAGAGAAAAATGAGCCTCTTGCCAAGTTCCCCAGCTCTGCCACAGAGCTTCTCCTCCGCGATCTGTAGAGAGAGGTAATATTGCTCTGGTAGTATTGCATCTCCTTCCAGTTATGGGTAGAAAAGAACTCACCGTGTTTCTATGTAAGAAAAAAGAAAAGCAAATTAGACAACTGCAGTTTGTCATTAAATTTATTTAATTGGGCTGCATGGGAAATAGCCAGAGCTCTGCTTGCTGCTGCTGCTTCAAGGATCTTGTATCAACCCATGCTGAGGTCATATTCTACAGGAAAGCCTGTGGCAGCTGTGCCTGCTTTCTGGTGTTTGATGCCTAATGGATGGTTCTTAAAATGGATCTGTCCTTTAAGGAAATAGGAAGAGAAAGGAGCCCATCTAACAGTCCACTGTTTGGGATTTGGAGAGGAGAAAAGTGTGAATTATGTGGTTGGATCTTGTTTTAATTTCTCCCCGCATTACCTGTGCGCAGCACGCTGGGCTCTGTTCTGAGAGGCGCTTTGTGCAGAAGCCGTGTGTGCACAAGTCTCTGTGACAGCAGGAGCTCTTCCGTCTTTGCTGCAGCCTTTGTTCCTTTAGAGGACACCACTAAGGCACCGGTTTGAAGTAGTTCTTCAATCAGCACAGGGAGAAGAGGGGGCTTTTTTAGCATTCCTGAGCCAATCCTCTCTGGGTGTTATTTATTGCTTTGTTTAAATGCACTGAAAAGCTAAAAGGCAGCTGTTAAGATGACAGGCACGTTCAGGATAGAAGGGAACTTGAGTGAAGATGTCCCCATTTAGCAATTCCCAGTTTGCACTGTTTGCCTCTCCCATAGGAGCCCTCTGCACACCTGAAAGCCATGCGGGAGCGCTGCCAGCCATCACCTTACCCAGTGAGCCGCCTGAAGTCCAGGTGGCATCAGATCCTCCCTCTGTGCAGGATCTCCCAGAAGGTGCAGGGATTCACTGACCCTCGCAGTTCCTGAGCTACGGCCAGGTTCACGCCTGTCATTAAGGTTGGCTTCAGAAGCAACCCATTGGGTTTAATTCTTTTCCAGCTGCGGGGTATATTTTAAACCCAGCTGCTCTGCGTTCACAGCAAAGTTCTAGGTTTGTTAGCAACACTCGCTAGGTTTCTTCTGCCAGCTCCAGATTTCTCCTAATTGAGTCAGCGCTTGCTTCTCTGCATTTCATTACTCTCATTTATTGCAGCTACTACCTATCAAATTAATTGCTGTGTTTTGACAGACCCAATTTACTTTCCCGTTATGACTGCTATAACTATTGATGAAATGTGGTTGTCAGCTCCCGTACAGGGGATCAGCCTGGATTTAGAAAGCCCAGCCTGCTTCCAGCCTTCCTAAAAAGAGAGTGAAAGAGCTATCACTGCCCTCTGGGCCGTACTGTCCATGTAGGCTCAGCACCAGCAAGCCACGAGGGAGAGGGAGGTGAAAAAGTAACTGGGCCAGGTCTTCAACAAGAAGCAGTTTCTTCCAATGCAGCCCAGAAGCACCTGCTCCATGAGGGCTTTGTGCTGAGAAGGTCCCAGAGCTTGGTGCCACAGGCCTGCTCAAAAATAGGCTCCAGATCCCCAGAGGGCAGCCAGGTTTACAGCATCATCCAGTACTCCCAGTGCCCGCACTCATCTGTCCTTTGGGCTGCAAGTAGACGTGACTGATGCTCTCCATTTCACTCCGCTCGCTGGGCTCGTTAGGTACAGAAATATGAGCTCCTTTGCCTGCTGCCATCATCTTCATGATCACTTTCTTCATTTGTCTCGTTGTTTTGCTCTCAGGGACAGGTTCCTCTTAAACACATCTGTGTATTTGCATCCATCTTTAAGGTAATTCAGTGTCTGTGTTTCCCTTAGGTGCTGTAGAAATGTGTGTCCTCTCCTCAGCCTGTGTGATTTGTGTGGTAGTGAGAGCATTCGGCTCCATCCTTCCTTCCTGTAGGAGCAATTCCACTGCTGTAATTCTCTCTGTGTGTGACACTAATGTTTATGTATGCTTTTTAATATTATCATTATTTGTGGTCCTTTGGCATCTCAGCCACCTTTTGGGAGGGAGGGGTGGAAAAAGCCAGTTGGGTTTTAGCAGGAGCTGCTGCTCAGCCCTGTGTTTGCAGAGAAAGAACAACAGAATTTTGGGAAGACTGAAGCTGAACTTTGTCATTCGGGTTTAATATTTAGTGATTATGCAAAAAAAATAGAGCCAGAGCGTCCTCTGCTCTGGCCACTCTGCCACTCCTCGGTGCTTCTGCCTCTGACAGCGTGCTGGGAAGGCTCCTGGCTGCCCAAAATTGTCTGCTCTGTGCAACCACCCACCACACCTCAGCCAGGACCCCTTTAAATCATGATCATTTGACTGATGAGTTGCACAGACCCTTCTAGGCAGCAGGTGATCCAATTAATTCTGTTAAATACTGAAATAACATCCAATGGAGACTGTGACAAGCAGTCTACAAACATCTCAAAGTCCCAAGATCTGATGCTTAGGCAGGACACAGCCTCCACTCAGGCTTGGGGACATCTGCTCTGGGATGGGGGACCAGGAAACAACCGCATGCCTCTGAACA
Organism: Cuculus canorus; assembly: GCF_017976375.1. Classification (NCBI taxonomy): domain Eukaryota; kingdom Metazoa; phylum Chordata; class Aves; order Cuculiformes; family Cuculidae; genus Cuculus; species Cuculus canorus. The sequence continues at coordinate 6,014,828 of NC_071420.1, forward strand.
CCTTTGTGAGCCGCTCCATCGCTCTGGAGACTGGCTGGCCTGGTTTATTGCTCTGAGATGAATGGATGAGCCAGGATGTGTCTGATCCAAGTGAGGGAGGACTTGCAGCTTCTCCAAAAATAGTCAGGAGAAGGTGGGTGGAGGAGGATGGGAACTGACGTGCTTAGAGCCGTGCCCTAAGCAGCTCTGAGCCTGCTTCCCCACTGGCAGAGATAAGGTGTCCCATCCTATCACAGCACAGCAACACTCAAGGCTGCTGTGTAGGAAGACTTTGAAAAGTGGGAGCAGGGGGATCAGACTGGAAGCATCATGGTCTGCGTACAATGCAAGTAAGTTACCTTAGCTCTCTTTAAGGACTGATGCTCTTGAGCTGGTTCTTTGCTGTTCCCTCTGATGTTGTTGACCTGGTTTGCCTGTTGGAAAAAACTTCACCTGCTTTATCTCGTGCATTGCTATGTGCGTGTAATCTCTTTTATTTCCTTGCTTTTCATGTAGAAAACAAGGGAGCAGAGAAGGAGGCAGGGACCCAGAGCTGCCTGACGTGTGTGAAGATGAAGCTACATCCTGAAGCTGCCTGGCTGTGCTGGCTGGTCACTCACGTGCTGCTGCTGTCGTACCCATTGTGGTGTTGTCTAGCACACATCCGCCCTCATCGCCAAGTCCAGGGCCTGCAGAGCAAAAAAACCCACCGAAACGGACCAATCCAGAAAAGCTGAAAGGAGAAACAGAGCAGTAGCAAGGAGAAGAGCGAGTCCTCAGGCAGCGTGGCTGGCAGAGGGCTGGCTCGGCCTCGTGGGCGGCTGCGTTCCTCGTGCGAGGTGTCCATGCACTCCTCCGTGCGTGCCTTGCTCTCCACTTGTGCTTCACGTGTGGGCTTCGTAGCTGATTGTCTTGGCCGATGAATGTGGTTTTATTTGTAATGCAGCAAACCAAACATTGTTGTTCACCCCGGAGACTTTTTCCTTGCTTTATTGCATCCTCTATTTCAAGCACCGGGAAAAACAAATGCGTCAGAGCCAGGTAACATCAAGGGCAACAGTTTCGTTTAATACACGGGTAAAGCACTTCTGTATATCAGGACACAGTCCTGCTCCTGTTGGAGCTGATGGCAAGATGTCTATTGCTATCAGGTAAATGGTGATGAGATCTTCCTTTCAGAGTGAGCGCTCTCACTCTTCATGCCTTCCTTTCTCTTTTTTTCCCTTCTCTTCTTACCCCTCAGTTTTGCACAGTGTAAATCCTGCCGGCATCGATGGCTTTAAGGCAGTGTTGTAAAACAGAACAACTACCCAACGCTCTCTGTAATGTGCAATGAGCCTTTGGACATCGTAAAGATCTGGAAAATTTGGGATATGCTGTTACATGGCAAGGCTTCGTGCCCTGAGGATGTTGCTAACCCAGTGTCCTCCTCCCAGAGAGCTGCGATCACGCTCTCTCAGCTGCACCCGATCCTGTGCTCACCGACCTGGTTCTCAAAGGTGAAAAGAAGTGGCAGGTTGGGGGTTTATTTCATTTCCCCTCACTCATCTCTCAGCTCCTTTAAAATTATGAACCTGATGCTTTTAAACTTCAATTTCTTGATCAGTGACCCAGACTGGGAGAGCTCCCTTAGGATGGGAAATATCGGTGAAGGGTTTATAGACTAAGGAAAGCTACAGAACTCAAATGTGATCAAAGCTTGATCTTTTGGGGTTTTAAGGCTTTAATTTTGAACTTTATTTTAAGACTGTAATTTTTATGCACGTGCTGATGCTGCTATTTTATCCAGACTGCTTCTAAACTTGGGATTAGAAGCTTCATCTCTACAGCTGGACAACAGGTGAGAGACTGCACTGGAAAGGCGAACACCACTGTTTTGGTGGCTGCTGGCCGTGTGGACTCTTGTGTGTAATCGGGAATTTCACTCTTGCACTCAGAGGGTGAAAAACCGGTGACATCATTCCACCAAAATAAATGTCAGTATTTTCCCTTGAGCTTGGTGGGGCCTGAAAATGCCCCTGGGAAGCCAACGGGGTTGGGTTCTTATTTTATAGTAGTTAAATAAAGGACACAATTCAATTTGGTTCCTCCATATAACCGTCTTACTGTCTGGTTTAGGTTAATCCTGAGGGCTTGGGGCTTTCAGTGCCCTAATTGATTGTGCAAGGGGATATATGTGTGAGCATTGTTGGTAGTGACTGGTGTTCCCGTTCTGTTTACTGCGATCTGTTTGGTGGTTCCCGGTGGTTTTTTTGGCAGGATTTTCCTGCTGGTGCCTTCTGCTCCCTGTCCCCAGCCTGCCATCTCCCCTCGCACATCCTCAGCCACCCCGAGATGCCCAGAAGCAGTCACCAGCCTGGGATCTGCCCCACATCTCACTTGTAAATACTGGCAAACTGGGAAATGGTATCACATCTGATGGGTTTTGGTAAGGAGACCTTGAATGTCTAAAGCAGGCTGAGGGTTTTTATCCTGTAAAGGTCACTGCTGTGGGCCTGGGCTCCGTGTTGCTCGCATCCAGGTGGGAAACGCTGCCTGCGTTTGTGCATCTGCCGGCCCTGCTGTGTTCTCAGCATCCTCCAAGAGCCTGAGGCTCGGCTTTGGCCCTGTGCCGCGATCCATCCCGCGGGCTGGCACATGTGAGCGCAGGATGGGCCCTGCTGCCTTGTAAGGAAGATGTAAGCACCCGGTGAAAGGGAGTGAAAACTGGGATGGCGACTTGGCAAGTCTGAGAGCACAGGGGGGCTCTGCGAATGCAGGAGGAGGTTGGTTGCATGGGGAGCGAACGGAAGTGAAAAGGGATCTCTGAGGAAAGGAATCATCGAGTGGGTTGGGTTGGGGGGGGTACCTTAAAGCCTGTCCAGTTCCAACCCCCATCACGTTGGATGGGGCTTGAAGCCCCCTGACCCAGTGTCCCTGCTATGGCAGGGGGTGGGACTGGGTGGGCTTTGAAGTCCCTCCAACCCAAACCATTCTATTCCATGATTATTTGTTATTTTTTCATTGCCTTAGACGCTAGAAGCAAGCGCACAGCAGACTGGGTTTTCTGAGAGATCAAGTGTCACATCTCAATGTATTTTCTTTATCATTGTTTTGGGGGTGGGTAAGTCAGGCCTGTCCTCTGCTGGTTGCCGGGGCATCAATTGCAGATCTTGTTTGTGTCCTGTTGGGTGGTGCTTTGCTTTTTGCATCTTGCAGGTGAGAGAAATCTGAGTGTCAAAGCTACAAGTTCCCCTGGAAACCAGTGCCGGGGATGCTGCTGGTCAGTTATGGGTTGGCAGCGGGTCCGGTCAGGGTGCAGCCAGCGTGAGCACCGGCACAGGCTGCGGCGTTTCCCCTCAGAGAGAGGGTAGGGGTGGAGATGGACAGTGTGGCAGCTTTGGGAATCTTCTTGCATGTCCTTGCAAGAGGAGGTGGAGGGGAGACCTTATTGCTCTCTGTAACTCCCTGGAAGGAGGTTGTAGCGAGGTGGGTGCTGGGCTCTTCTCCCAAGTGACAAGGGACAGGATGAGAGGAAATGGCCTCATGTTGTGCCGAAGGCAATGGCAGGGAAGGCAGGGTCCTTTCTGCCCGGAGGGGATCTCAATGTAGAAACATTTCCAAAGGAAGGAGGATGGTGCTGCAGTGCTGGGGGGTCCAGCAGGAAAACTGGAGGCTGGCAAAAGGTACTGGAGTTTATGTGTAGCTGTAACTTAGTTTGGGTATCAGACTTCCTCACTTCACCAGGGCACCTTTACAGTGGTGTTTGAGCAAAGCAGTGGAAGGAAGAGATTTCTTTTCCAGCCCAGAACTTCCTACACAAAACCTCCCGATCTGAATTAACCCGGATTATCCCACAACCTTTTTTCTGAATGCAGCCTCCCACGGGACTGGGGAAAGAAAGGAGCTCAAGAGTTGCTGCCTTTCATGTTCCCTTCCCTGGAGGAAAGCCACGGATGCTCAGAGTTGTTGCTAGCAAATGCCCAGGCCCTCAGGCAGTAACCTCAACCATCAGGCAAAGCGGTCTAAAAAAGGTGTGAATTCAAGAAAAAACAAACTGCGACTTCTGAGAATGTAATTGGGATCCTCTGTGCCGTAATTTTGCTGCTGTTTGATTTATAGGCCTGTTCAGTTGGTATTTGAGTCTCTTGTTACACTTGTTGTTAATATCCGAGTCTGTACGTACTCTGCTAAGACTCCAGCATGATGGATATGCACTCAGTGCTGTAATGGCACGGGGCCATTACACTGTAAATATGTACCATGAATAGAGAGGCTATTTTTTGCATGCTTTTGTACTCTAGAACCGAAGCGAAAATGACAATAAAGTCCACAGAAACGACATTCAGTGTAAGTGCAGTTCCTGACAGGGTGCGTGCTGCTGGCTCTCGCGTGCTCTCTGCTGTTCAAGCCCTCTCTGTGCTTTTAGCTGCACCAAGAAGTTCTCACAGCGTTTCCACCGCTCCTTCTGTCCCTGCCCTTTTCCCGATGGGCTTTCCCCTGGACAGAGGCTCAGTGACCTATTGTGCTTCGGAACCACTCCACGAACCGCTACAGCATCTTGCTGTAATGTGATCTGTGGCCCAGTTCTCTTGCTTTAATTGTGTTTGCTTCCAAAGAAAGGTGCAATTTGCTTTGAAAAATGTGAGCTGGACGCCTCTGTTCTGCACCCCATTTGTTCAGTGCAGGGGTGCAGCCCCAGGGCAGTTCCTTTCCCTCAATCCCACCCAGGCACATGGTGTCTGATGTGTAAATGCATCGAGCAGAGCAGCCACAAACCCGTCTAGGATAATCCACATCACCGGGGCTGCCTCGCGCACTGTCTCCCTGCCAGGTGATCCCTATTTTTCTTGGCAGAGGCAGTTTCTCCAGGCTGTGTTTTGGGAAGAGGGAGGCTCTTGCTTTGTCTGGGCCAGCCAAAATCCCTGTGAAAGAACATTTTTTGGCATAACAGGGATTTTTTTCATCATTATAATGGGATGGTGTTGCAGGAGCATCTCCTGCGCTGCCGGACCCTACTGCAGGATGGGGACAGGGGCAGCAGTGAGGGAGCTGAGACCAACACCCCTGCACAAGCCCAGAGCTCATCATCAGAAATCAGTTTGCTCTGTGAGGGTTTGCTCAGTGCAGTGCATGTTTCAAGATAACGGTGTTAGCGAGCTCTCTGTATGGAACCTTCAGGAGCCAGAAAAGCAAGAATTGCAACTTCTGTTTTATGCTTTTAATCCACTTTTTTATTGTAGTAACTTCTAATTATTCACAAGTTTAATGTCTTTCAAACATCTATGCCAGTAAAGCAGAAGTTAGTGCTGATCTTCCATGATACATCCCTACAGGAGATACCGAACCTGCGGAGGCCAAAAGAAAGGTGCAGGCAGGCTGGAATGTATTTGGAATCAAGTACAGAGAGAATTAGCTTCTCCAGAGAGCTCAGCATAGCTGTCAGTCTTTCAACATCTGATTAAACACAAATAAAATGAACTTGTGCCAAACAGCAAAGGCTGCCACTGGACAACAAAAACAAACCAGAAAATACACACAAGGTAACAAAGAGTTAAAGGAGAGGAAAGTGATGGAGCGGCTCCTTTCCTGCAGTGGGCTCTGGACCGTCGCTGCATGGGGCAGGATGCTCTCCTCACTGAAAGGAAGCTCTAACTGCCTGTTTGCAAACACGGGCAGAGTGGGAACTGACCCCAGCGTTTCAGAAATGGGGTTGAAATTCAGTACTGAGGCAAAGAGATCTCTCTCATCAGAGCCTCGATGACAGTCTTGCCCTCTGGAATTCCTCACCTTTCGCTTTTAGACCTTGGTGAAGAGCTCCTCAGCCGCCACAAGGCCCTGCCTGTGCAAATCGGCTCCAGCAGGAAGCGGGTATCAGTCCGGATGTCCTTGCCCACAGAAACATTGGCTGAACTGGGATCTAACTGGAAACTCACTCGGACGTTCTTACAGGATTGGTTTTAAAATAATCAAAACAAACAACCGCTGCATTGTGTGAGGGATACTCGCAGCAAAGTTACCCAACTCCAAATTTACTCTCAGTCACCAGTTTCAGTTACATTTACATTTTGCTGGCTTTCTCCTCTCCACGCTTCCCTCGGGAGGTGCTAAATAGGTGCAGATTGACACACCTCAGTAGATTTTAGTCCAGATCCTGGCAGAAGCAGAGAAGCTTCTGAAGAGAAGCTGCTACCATTTTAAGCAAGCTGTCTAAATGATTTTTTGTTGCCTTTTCAGAATTTCCATTATGATAACTGATCATGCTTCTTTATTTTTTTGCTTTTCTCTTCAACGTCTTTCAGCACCTCTTGCAGTTTCTTGGAATTCTGTGTCAAGAACACCAGGCTCTCTTTAAAGTTGCCAGTCCCATGCTCCCGACAGCTATTCTCAAGCCCATCGAACCACTGCAAGATCTTCTCAAGCTCAGCCTGCACAGCCTTCTGCTCCTCCAGCTCCGCTTGAAGAGCCTGCCCGGCGGATGCCTCAGCTCGGTACTGCTCCTGCAGCTGGCGGGTCTCATCCTGGAGTGCCTGGAACTGCTCTTTGCTATAGGAATATTGCTCGTGGACCTTGTCCTCGGGAAGGAGCACATTCTCGGGGATGTTTAACACCAGCTGCAGAAGCACTTCTTCCATTTTGCTGAAGAGTTTGTCAAAGTGACCCTTCATGAAGAGGAGGAATTTCTCTGTGCTTTTCCTGATTTGAGAGGGGCTGATTTTACAGCCAGGAATCCCGTCCAGCTTCTTCAGGATCACACTCTCAACCACCAGCATCACTTCAAACAGGTAGTCCTGGAATGCAATGTAGATGCGCAGCATACATGTCTGTGGGGTGAAGCCGAAGAACTGCGCCTCGTAGGCCATGGGGTTGACCGACATGGTGGCAGAGAAGAGCAGGCCCCAGGGAGCCAGACCTGGAGCTGGCGGGGAGCGCTGAGCCTCAGGAGTCGAGTCCTGGGAAGACAGGCCTGGAGCTGGTGAGGAATGCTGAGCACGGGGAGCTGGGCCTGGTGCTGGTAAGCGAGGAGCACTGAGTCCCAGGAAGAGAGGCCTGGAGCTGTCGAGGAATGCTGAAACCAGGGAGTTGGGCCTGGAGCTATTGGGAAGCACTGAGTCTTCAGGAGCTGGGTCTGCTGCTGAGTGAGCGCAGCAGGAGCTGGGCCCGGTGGGAAGCGCTGAACCAAGCAGGGCTTGGCTGTGAGCTGGTGAGGAGCGCTGAGCCTCAGTAGCTGAATCCCAGGAAGATGGGCCTGGAGCTGGTGAGGAACACTGAGCCCAGGGAGCTGGGCCTGGAGCTGGCGAGGAGCACCGAGTCCTAGGGAGAGAGGCCTGATGCTGGTGGGGAGCACTGATCCCAGAGGAAGCCGGGACTGGCGCTAAGCAGGCAGTGCTGAGCCCTGGGGAGCTGGGCAAGGCCTGGCTGCAAGCTGGCAAGAAGTGCTGAGCCTCAAGAGCTGAGTCCTGGGAAGACAGGCCTGGAGCTGGCGAGGAATGCTGAGCAGGGAGTCAGTCCTGGAGCTGGTGAGTGAGGAGCACTGAGTCCCAGGAAGAGAGGCCTGGAGCTGGTGGGAAGCGCTGGGTCCTGGGGAGCTGGGCCTGGTGAGAAGCGCTGAGCCGAGCAGGGCCCAGCTGTGAGCTGGCGAGGAGCTGTGAGCTGGCGAGGAGCACTGAGCCCGAGGAGCCCGGCACAGAGCTGAGGCGGCTCCGCTGTCCGCAGCGCAGCCCCGAGCCCCACCTCAGCCCCGGTCCCCGCCGCTTCCCGCCTCGTTTGAACGCCCCGCGCGCGCCGCCCGGCGCCGCCAATCAGAAGCCGCCAGGGTGACACGCGCCAACCAGTCAACGAGCGCCGCGGCGCCTTGTGGGCGGGGAAATGGGATCGACCAATGACAGCGCACGAATGGGTGGGCGGGGAACGTCTCTCAGCCAATGAGAGTGCAGAAAGGGGCGGGGACAGAGGAGTCTCTTGGCCAGTGAAAGCGCAGCGCGGGGGAGGCGGGAAAAGCCTCTCGACCAATGAAAGTGCAGAGAGGAGAGCGGGGAAAGCCGCTCGGCCAATGAGAGCGCAGCTCGAGGGCGGGGCGCGCGACGAGGTGGCGGAAGCGGAAGCGGCGCGAGGACGGGGGAGGGCGCCAAGATGGCGTACCAGACCTTCCGGCAGGAGTACTTGCAGGTGCCACCCGTGACACGGGCCTACACCACCGCCTGCGTCCTCACCACCGCCGCCGTGGTGAGCGCGGCGGGGCTCCGGGGGGGAGGCAGCTCCAGGGGCCTCGTGGCGGCGGGATTGCTGGGGCTCCGGTGGCGCTGAGCCCCCGTGGCGGCGAGGCGCTCCGGTGTTGGGGGAAGCCTCGGAAGCCCTCGGCGGGCGGCTGAGGCAGTGGGTTCAGGGGGTAAGGACAGGCTGCCGTCGTGATGGGGCTCTGGTGTTGGTGGGGCTCCGATGTGTGTGGGGGCTCTCGGTGGCGGCAGGGAGGTCTGGTGGCTGTGGGATCCCATGGTGGTGGCGCTCAGGGTGGCGGGAGCTCTGTGTCGGCGGGGCTCTGGTAGCCAGGGGGCTTCCATGGCAGTGGGGTCCCTGTGGCAAGGAGGCTCCTGTGGCTGTGGGGATTCCCACAGCAAGGTGCTCTGGAGCTAAGGGGGACACACCTGTGCTGGCTCTTTGTGAGCTCTTTTTGGTGCAGAGGAAGGGGGACACTCATTTGGGTGCATGTGGCTTTTTCTTAGTGTATCAATCGCATTAAATGTTCTCTTTCAGCAATTAGAACTGATAACGCCCTTCCAGCTGTATTTCAACCCAGAATTAATATTTAAGCACTTTCAAGTAAGTGTTTTCTGACGTATGGGAGGTTTTTAAGGGCAGTTTGAGTTTGCAAACGCCTGTCCTCTCCTAACTGAGTGTTACAAATGACTGTGGCTTTTAGCATTGATGTTGTTGTTTAAAACAGCTGTAAAGCTGCTATGCTGATCTCTGTGTCTCAGCACAGATCTTGGGCTCGCTTACTGTGAAGGAGAGTGCAGTGGTGGTGTTACTTGCTTTTATGTTTAGACAATAAAAATAACCTGGCATGTTTAAAGTCCTTGTATTTTTCTTATTTCCAGGTATGGAGGTTAATCACAAACTACTTATTCTTTGGACCAGTTGGCTTTAATTTTTTATTTAACATGATCTTTTTGTATCCTTCCGCACGTTTCTTTTCTTCCCTCGGAAAGCCGAGCTTCAGAGTACGAGTGGGTTGTTGTGCATTGCCTGTAGGCAAAGGTTCAGTTCTGCTCCTCCCTGAAGTTCTTGGGTGTGTTGTAGTGCCCACCTCAGTGATGTTGCAAATGGCCGTCGACAGAAGCTCCTTCATGGGTTGTCAAGGAACCTGTCATTTGGTTTTATGGTGTTCAGACTTCCTTGTACAAGCCCAATCCTTCTGGCTGGCTCGGATACAGGAGATAATTCCAAGTAACTTTCTTCTCCTGGGTCGCCCTCTCTGCTGAGGCATCTGCAGAGAGGTGGCTGATGAAGTAAATTGATACAAAACTTACCTCTATAGTGAATTATATTTTGAATTGTTTTCGGCTTAGATCTTTAGTTCAACTCCTTTGCAACCACGTTTTCCTGACCTGCAACTTCAGATACCGTTACTGCCGCATGCTTGAAGAAGGCTCTTTCAGAGGTCGGACAGCAGATTTTGTATTTATGTTCCTTTTTGGAGGATTTTTAATGACTGTATCCTTTTTCTATTCCAAACTGCTTTAGTGACGCTAAAGAGATGCAAATGAGGACCAAAACCGTGAGGCTACGTTTATCTTAATTCTTAGGGGGACAATTACAAGGAACAACGGTGTTTGTTAGAGTGCTTTTAATGCTCTGTGACTGCTGCTGTTCGATACCGGGCTGGACTGTCAGGCGTTTTGCTGCTTGGCAGGATTATAGAAATGAGATTATCGGATAAAAGAGGACTGCTCAGGGGTGTAATTATACTCAGGCTAAGAAGCACTGGTGCTTCAGTGATTTCATGCAAAATTATACTTTAAAGGGGTTATTCCTGCTGCAGGTACCCTGAATCCCCCTATGGGTGATGAATTCGATCAACTGTAGGTTTGATTTACTTAAGCCTAGTAAAGCAGTGATAAGAATTGTATGGAAAACGTAGGATTACAGGAGTATCCTTCTCACACTTGGCTTCACAACACTTGTTTGGTGAACTGTTTTCTTTAACTGCCTGTCGCAGCTTTTTGGTCTGTTGGTGAACTTGGTTTTCTTGGGTCAGGCATTCACAATTATGCTCGTGTACATTTGGAGCCGCAGGAATCCCTACGTCCGTATGAACTTTTTTGGCCTGCTCATCTTTCAAGCCCCATTTCTGCCCTGGGTATTGATGGGCTTTTCCCTGCTTTTGGGGAACTCCGTCATTGTGGATCTGCTGGGTAAGCAATTGCAAGAACCACAAGGATCTGTTCCTGCAAATGTTTTACTTGCCTTTTCCTCAGTATTAGTGCCTCCGGTGTATTTATACCAGGCTTTTCTGATTTCTAAAAATTTTGGCCTATTTTGAGCGGTAACAGGGATATAAAGAGCTTCTGATGCTTCAGCTTTTTATTGCTTGAAATCAGTCCAGGTACGTAATCTGGTGTGGGTACCAGAGTATTGAAGTAAGATAGCTTACATTACTATTTTTATTAACTCTAATAAGGCTGTAATATCAGCATGTTTAATAATGAAAGCAATTTTCCTTCTGTTAATGGCTTATAGCATAAATTCATCTTTTCACCAGATGTCAGTGTGCTTTGCTGGCATTTGTATTTCTGTATCTCTTAGTGTATTTTCTGTGAAAGAATCGATGTATGAGTTTTTTTTTCCTGAAAAGTCTAGTGAAACATTTGAAAGTCATGAAGGAGAAGTGTTGAAAAATCACCATTTGCCTTTTCTTTGTATACCAGGCATTGCTGTTGGGCACATTTATTTTTTCTTAGAGGATGTCTTTCCCAATCAGCCTGGTGGTGGAAGGCTCCTGAGAACACCAGCTCTCCTGTGAGTATTGGTGTCTGGTTTGGAACGGGTGGAGGAAAAGTGCTTGTATGGAAAAGTGTTTATGATTCAGTCACGTAACCTTCTGGGGAATCGGGCAGCGTGAGACAGAATGTGGGGTGTCTGTACTTCCTCTTTGGTTTAACTTCTGTTGCTGAACAAGGGAGAAGGATCTTACAGATGCATAAGTGGGAGCTAGCGGAGAAGAGCCAAAGGGTTTTTTTGTGTTCCTTAGTTTCTTTGGTGACAGTTGTGAACCTTTGCTCACTGAGCTTTGCCTGTTGGTGGCACCAAAGATGTGTCTCTTAGAGCCCAGCTGTGCGTGAACAGAGTAACTGAGCTGTTAAATCTGTCTAATATCATCTGTAGTTTGTAAATCGTCCTCATGTCACAACTTTGGCAAAAGGCTTCCGTCTCTGTGCTGCTAAGCAGTGTTGCTCCCGCTCGGTTCCCCAGCACGTAGCGGGCTGTAATCGCTGAGCGGGCTGTGCAGCAGCTGGCTGAGAGCAGCTTGCCAAAACAATCAGGTGGCTGAGGCCTTGAAAGCTGAGCTCTGAGACTCTCGGAGTTGTCCAGAGCCAAAGTGGTTCTTTTTGTTTAAACTGGCCTCCAAGAAGCCTGGGTAATTAAAATGTCACACTCAGGCCTGTGACTGATTGATTGGCCCAGTACACCAATTTTGTTCAGTATCAGCTCTGTCTTCAGCCGGTGACCGTGCTGGGTGGTGGCTGCAGGAGTGGCAGCCCCAGCGCGGTGGTGCTGGTCTAACTTGCCCGTAGCAGCTGAAAGGTGTTTGTGGTGAGGGCTGCCTTCATATAGGTGCAACTCGAGACAAATTGAGTCACAATATCACATAGGTGCGATAAGGGTTTATTTGAAACTTTCCATCGTCCCAGAGGGTGTGTGCAGGAGGGATCCGAAAGCTGTCGTAGCAATGTCTGGTGCCTCAGTAATTCTCTTCCTCTCAAAAATGTCAGCCTGCTCTTGAGCTGCCATTTAAATCCTTTACATGTCTGTGTTCAGAAAGCTGCTTATGATTCTTGTCCAGGTCTAGAATTGGGCATTTTTTTTCTCCCAGATGCTTTAATTTTCTTTGATGTCTCAGCTGTAATCCTGTAATGCCCCTGGTATTTTCTTCTTTCTTCTTCTGAAAACCTCTCTGGAATGGCGTGTCACTCCGGGTGAAGAGCAGTAATCCCTTCAGCTGTTCTAAGAAATGTCTTGTTAAAAGACAGTTTATTTCAATGGATCTATTGTTTGCTTCTGTGCAGCCTGGGATTTTTTTTGTTTGTTTATTTCAAAGAATCTACTAAATTACGCTCTCTGGTTAAACAAATGCAGGGAGCGAGAACCTCTGAAACTAGTTTTGAGTGGCAAAATAACCTATGAGATTTAGCATGATTTTTGTAATAAATTGGAAGCTCTGAGTCTCTGGAGCTGTCTCAAAGCAGGCTTCTCTGTGGATTTCAAGTCTGCCTGTCAGTGCCTGCATCCTGCCTGCAAGGTTGAGATTATACTGCCTGTTTGCCCCCTTTGCAGGATGTAAAGGGTTCTTCAATACCCCAGTCATGTTTTCTCCCTTATCCTGTTCTGGCTGTGTGAAAATTCTGGCTTACACTGCAGGTGGAGTTTTAACTTTGAGCTGAATCTCATCAGTCTCTGTTGTTTAGGCACATAATTCTGGACCTCCTTCCAGATGGCTCCTAACTGGGGAGAATATGTAGCTTGAGGATAAATCACTGGTGCTCTGGCAGACTCTTTCTGGGGGAGGGTGTTGTTGTACATGTGCAGAATTTGAGCACTTTTGGTCTTATAGTGAAGTTCTAACGGGGGGGAAAAAACCCTCTGTTTTCTGTTTTCCAGGAAAGCAATATTTGATACTCCAGAAGATGATCCTAATTACAATCCCTTGCCAGAAGAACGACCGGGAGGATTTGCCTGGGGAGAAGGTCAGCGCCTTGGAGGATAATAAGTGTCTGTGCCAAAACCCATGGAACACTGGGAGAGACTGAACCGGGTGAAGTTCCACACTGGGGACTGTCTTGTTCCCCGTCGCGGAAAGGACACTTTCTAACAGCTCTATGGTTCTGAATACAAGCACTTTATGAAACGGCAATCTGATCCAAGACACTTCTAGGCTACCAGCATCTTTCCTATTCAGGGATTTGATTGTGCTGGTGTAATGAAAATGCTAATCCAGTGGAGCCAAAAACTTAGAACTGGAAACCATTTTCTGTCAACTTCAGTTAACAAGGCCACAAGTACTTGTTTAAAGTGATTTCTAAAGCATTTTTTCAAGTTATTTGATACGGGGAAACTACAGGGGACAAACCCAACTTTTTTGATTTTAACTCATTTTTTATTCTTGGATAAAATGGCTACAAGGTGATTGAAAGCGTAAGTCCCTGTTTCAATGACAAAAGATTTTTTAATCTGAGATGCTATTGTCTCCCGTCTTGTTTGTAAGGAATATGGCCTGCAGCACAATGCAGGCTTTTCCCTTTGCTGGTGGGGATTCTGGAATGCGCTTCTGTGTGAAAATGCTTCCAGGTGGAGACCGAGTTTTCCTGGCTTTCCCCCCCTAAGTTGTGTGTTTGGATGGCCAAGTGTGAGCCTGACGAGTTGGTTTGAACAGGAGGGGTACAAACCCCACCCCCTCCCATGCACACCTCACTGTTATCAAATGACTTGGAGCGCTAGGGAAGGAAACTTGTCTGGAGTCGGAACTGCTCGAATATCTCAGACGATGAGTTGAATAAAATGTCTTGTGGATCCTTTTTTGTTAATCTTTTGTGTAACCCTGTAGTCTTGGTGAAAAAGCAGAGGTTGGGAAGAGCAAGTCCCTGAAGAGACAGCATTAACAGGTGCTTTTCCCTTCAGTGTGTCAGAACTCCTAGAAAACAGCATCGTCTGCCAGGCTGCAGGTGTGCAGTGGGGGCTCGTCAGGCCAGGCTGGATTCGGCTTGGAGCACCCTGATGCAGTGGGAGGTGTCCCTGCCCATGGCAGGGGGTGGAACTGGATGGGCTTTAAGGTCTCTTCCAACCCAAACCGCTCCATGCTTCTATGATTCAAGTTGCAGCAGGGCAGGTTCAGATGGAACGGGAGGAGTAATTTTGTCACTGAAGGGGTTCTCAGGCACTGGCTGCCCAGGCGGTGGTGGAGTGCGAATCCATGGAGGTGTTTATAGCCAGGCAGATGAGTTGCTCGGGGCTGTGGTTGAGTGGCGGACAGCTACGGCCAGACTCGATGATCTCAAAGCTCTTCTCCAACCTGGCATTTCCATCACGCCCTTTCCCCAGTGGTTAGGGGACTCCACAGGACTACATTTCCCACAGTTCCCCGCGGCGTCGCCGAGTGATGACGTCTACTCCGCACCCGGAAGTTGGAGGTTTTGGGGGCGATGCGGGTGGATGAAGACACGGAGCCGCCGGCCAAGCGGCTGAAGGCCAGGCCGCCCCGCCGGCCCCCGCCGGCCCTGGACGAGCGGCGCCGGCAGCTCCCCGTGTACCAGGCGCGGGGGCGGCTGCTGAGCAGGCTGCGCGGCCTGGACTGCGCCGTCCTCATCGGTGAGCGGGGCCGGGCTGGGCCCGAAGGCGGGATATGGCACGAGGATGGGGGTGACAGGACTACAGCGGCCCCGCGGGGCAGGGCTCGGGGTGTTGGGGATGGGGAGCTCGACAGGAGCCGGCTGGATATGTCACCAAGTGCCCAAGAAGGCTAGGAAAGTCTTGGCCTGTGTCAGGAACAGCGTGGCCAGCAGGAGCAGGGAAGGGGTTGTGTGCCTGGGCTCGGCGCTGGTGAGGCCGCACCGTGAATCCTGGGTTCGGTTTGGGCCCCTCGCTCCAAGAAAGACATTGAGGGGCTGGAGCGTGACCAGAGCTGGGTAAGGGGCTGGAGAACAAGTCTGATGAGGAGCGGCTGAGGGGTCTGGCATTGTTTAGTCTGGAGAAGAGGTGGCTGTGGGGACACTTTAGAGCAGCTTCCAGTGCAGAAAAGGGCTCCAGGAAAGCTGGAGAAGGACTTTTTACAAGAGTTTGTTGTGATAGGACCAGGGAGAATGGCCTTAGATTGGAAGGGGGACGTTTTAGATTGGACATTAGGAAGAAATTCTTCGCGATGAAGGTGGTGAGGCCTTGGAACAGATTGTCCAGAGAAGTTGTGGGTGCCCCCTCAGCAACCTCAGCCTGAGCTATGGTTAAAAGTTAATGTTAAAAAATGAGTTGGGGCCTTTTATTTGAAGATGAAGGGCAAACCCATATTCCTTTCACGTTCCTTAGGAGAAACTGGCTCTGGGAAGACCACCCAGGTCCCTCAGTACCTCTACGAAGCAGGAATTGGCCACCAAGGCATCATTGCTGTGACACAGCCTCGCAGGGTAGCAGCTATATCCTTAGCTACCAGAGTCTCAGATGAGAAGAAGACAGAGCTGGGGAAACTGGTAGGTTGCTTTACAGAGTCTTTACAGAGTAGATTAAATGCTGCAGTTCCGATGGGGCTGTATCAGGGCTCAATGGGTGAGAGAAAAAGCAGCCACACGGGTACAAGTCAGTCCTTATTTAATAATTGGCCAGAATGGAGAAAAATGGCTGTTTACCTGCTTCTGTGGCTCAGGAGGGGCATGTGGTGTTTTACTTCTTGATTATTATCTTTCTATTTGAAAAAATGCTGTTTAATATATAGAACAGAACATACTGTGGACTCTGCCATCGCTCCCTGTATCAAAAGTCACCACCAAGGAGAGCAGAGTGCTGAGTCTGTGGGAGAAAAGCGGAGGAGAAAGAATTCCCTTTTATAAAGTCTTGGGAGAGCACACAGTGGTTTCTTGCAGAGGAGGAAGGAAAGGAAACCTGGAGTATTTGTCATGAACTTCTAGTTGGGAAAATGCAAATTGGGATACAATGTTGGGAGCTTTCTTTGGGTGGCTGATTAGATTTGCCAGAGTAACTGCTCACAGACTGCAAAGGTGCTGTTACGCTTCCAGCGTCTCCCCGGCTTCCCGTTGGCTCTGGCTGGTGCAGTGGCCAGGGTGCTTTATTGTCCTTCCTCGTGCTATGATGGCAGCGGGAAACGTGAGTAACTCTGTGCTCCTGATTTCTGTGCCGATCACTTCTGTAGGTTGGCTACACTGTGCGCTTCGATGATCTTACGTCTGATGAAACCAGGATCAGGTTTTTAACAGACGGCATGCTGCTTCGCGAAGCTATTGGGGACCCTATGATGCGGAAGTACAGCATTGTCATCCTGGATGAAGCCCACGAGAGGACGATCCACACCGATGTCCTCTTTGGAGTGGTGAAAGCTGCACAGAAGAAACGAAGGGAACTGGGCAAGCTGCCACTCAAAGTATGTGCAGCTGGGCTGGCAGCGATGGGCAGGGGAGAGCTTGGACCCTGAGTGCTATCCTATCAGGATCTTCTGGGGCTTTCTGATGTGTTTGAAATTTCAGCCTGGACTATTTTCCTGTGGCTACAAAGTCCCCTTAAATCTGAATAGTTATGAGTGGCCAATTTATGATGTGCGGGCCTGATATGGCTCATCTGAACAAGGTATCTGGTCATGTCCACGCTGCCTTTTTCCATCAGAGCCCTCTGGGTGTCCATTATAGAGCAGATACGTTTGGGGAGGTTTCGATGCTGTTTCTGAGAGCACCCTGGAGGCAGGAGGTGCTTGTCTGAGAAGACAGCTGTGTAACACATGACGATGTGTTTGAGCACATGAAGGCTGTGAAAGCATGTTGGTTTTGATGGGGAAGGTGTGTAAGGAACTGGCAGGGTCCCGGCACAGTCTTGTTAAACAGACTGTTGTTCAGCCGAGCTTTGTGGATACACAGTTCTGTTTATTAAATATCAGAGAAGAATTTGAACGAGTCTTGGCTCTTTTTATCGTACTAACATGTTATGCTTGTGTGATAAAAACAGTGATGGCTTTAAGGAGGAGAGATCCCTCTCTTCTGTCCCGAACTCTGTGTGCTTTTTGCTGTTCTGAGCACACCTCTCAGTCTTGGGAAGCAGCCTTTTGGCTCTCCTGGCTGGTAAGTGTCCTGCTGGGTCTGAGCAGCAGTGCTAATCCATCTTATTTCCACATTGTAGGTGATAGTCATGTCAGCTACTATGGATGTTGATGAGTTCTCCCAGTACTTCAATGAAGCTCCTGTTCTCTATTTACAAGGCAGGCAGCACCCCATTCAGATCTTTTACACCAAACAGCCGCAGAGCGATTACCTCCAAGCAGCTCTGGTGACCATCTTCCAGATCCACCAGGTATGGCAGTCTCATCAGGATTGGGCCTCCCTGGGACCATGGGTTGTCAATCAAGGCCTCCCCGGGGTGCTGTGGCACGAGGGATAGCTCGGATTTGGGGCTGCCAGGTCAGAGATGTCCCTGCAGTGCTCACTACGTCCTCTGTCCTCTGGGAGAAGTGGATATTTGGGGAGCCTGCTGGGTTAGTGAGCACCATTGGCTCAGGGGAGGGGTTGCCAAATGCTGGTGGTATTCCAAAAGTGGAAAGATTGGAAACGGTCAACCGCAAAGAGCTTTGGCTTGCAGGGATAAATCTAGGCATAAGCCAGCATGATGATTCTGATCTACTGGCCAAGTGTAACTGCAGCGCAGGTCGAGATCTGTTAGAATAACTCCTAGGCGTTTTGTGACTAAAAGCGTGAATACAAAACTGCCACGTCATTAGATCATTTCTTTAAACTCTTTGTTACCCTGTATTTAATGCAATTTCTCCCTCCCTATCCAAACAACCTTAACTTCTCACTTGCTTTTTCCTCTGACTCCAGGAAGCACCCCCTTCTCAAGACATGCTGGTGTTTCTGACTGGTCAGGAAGAAATTGAAGCAATGACCAAAACCTGTCGAGATGTTTCCAAACATCTCCCTGACGGCTGCCCGCAGATGGTAGTGATGCCTCTTTATGCTTCTCTGCCCTACTCGCAGCAGCTCCGCGTCTTTCAGCCTGCCCCTAAGGTGAGCTGATACGATGGATAAACACAATGAGTTTGTCTGTTTGCTTGCATGAGTGTTTGGAAGAAGCATGTGGAATTTAAGGGGTTAAAGCAGGCTGTAGTAGTCTCTGCTGTCTACTGACCTGAGGCTGAGTGGTTCCAGTGTGATATCAGATGATGCAGCTGGGGTGGTATTAATGGGTACATCTGGTAAGTCATCTGGGATCATAAAAAGGAGGAGGGATCGGGGAAAGGACAGAGGAATTGCAATTAGCCCTATTTCGTAGGAATCCTATGTCCGTATCATAAAATGCTACAGCAGTTAAGGGAGAGCCAAACCCTAAGAAAGCTAAAAACCTGGGCATGTTTGGCAGGAAATTGTGCTGCCTTGAGCCTTTTGACTTCAGCAGGAATTCAGGTCTTGTGCTTGTGCCAAAAATGATATTTAAATGGTTTAAAGATGTGTTGGTAATGGCTGTCCTGGGTGGTGTATTTTGTTGGAAGGAATGTAAGCGTATGCCTTAAACAGATGAGGAACTAGAGATTGTCTTAGAGTACGAGAGAATGGTATGTGGTCATAGCATGCTGCAGTGAGAGGTAGGCTTGGCCAGAAATAGCAACATGTCTCAGCTGCAGTGAAGCTAAGGTGGCTCCTGACTGGCTTTAGTTCTCTCTTCCTTCCAGGGCTGTCGAAAAGTGATCCTCTCCACCAACATTGCGGAAACCTCTGTCACCATTGCAGGAATAAAATTTGTTGTGGACACGGGCATGGTGAAAGCGAAGAAATACAGCCCTGGTGAGGAGTGCTGAGGAGGACACAGATTGTTTTCACTTTGGTAGAAGTTGTTTGAGGCAGTGAGGCCCACTGAGAGCTGGTTTAAACCACCCTCTGAACCATCTGAATCAATATCCCAGGTTTTAGGTGGGGGTTTTGTGCTGGTTTTTATTTGAGTGTTGGGTATTTTTTGAGTACCTGCCATGTGGGGGTAAAAATCTGTCACACATTTTGTGGACACGGTGTGTGGTAGTTGACTTAGCTTCAGCAAACCAAGGGAAGTGTGAGCAGAATTTGAGTGGGGATGGGAGACCCTGGGAGTTTTTATTGTTGATTCGTCCTATGTTTGAAAGCTGTGCATTACGCAGACGTTGACCGATTCTTTTCCATACGTAGAAATTGGTCTGGAAGTGTTGGCAGTCCAGCGGGTGTCGAAGGCCCAGGCTTGGCAACGAACAGGGAGAGCAGGGCGAGAGGACAGTGGCATCTGTTACCGACTCTATACAGAGCTTGAGTTCGAGAGGTTTGACAAAATGACAATACCCGAGATACAGAGGTGAGAAAAGAACCCTGACACCATCACACTTCTTGCCATACCTTACTTATGCGCAGTTACAGGTGGAGCTGTGTAAAGAACTGAGCGGCAAAACTGGATCCAGGGTCTGACTGGTTGACTTTAGTCTCCAGGCTTCATTTTTTTTTTTAAACAGAAAAACTGGGAAGCATTTGCTCAGGGTGGACAGGGTGCTCTTGAGTCTCCAAACATGCAATAGTTCTCTTGGCTTTCCTCCAAATTTTGGACTCACCTCCTACCCTTCCTGGTGTCGGAAGTAAGGCTGCACCTGCCAGCATTGGGCTGCTCTCTGTCAAGTTCCAGCACAGTTCCAAGGACTCCATCTCAGCTTAGAGGCAAAGAAAAGCAAACAAGGAGATTAAAAACAAGAAGAGACCCATCTCAGTTGTATTTTATGCCTGTGCAGGTGCAACCTAGCCAGTGTGATGCTTCAGCTCCTGGCCCTGAGAATTCCCAATGTGCTCACTTTTGACTTCATGTCCAAACCATCTCCTGGTAAGTGGTTGCAAAGGCAGCTTTGGGGAACATTAACAAATGTAGGCACTGAGGAATTGTTTGAAGTCATGTCTTCAGGCCAGCCAGAGAAGATGGAGTGTGGGAGTTCAGGGCCGTGAAAGGGGAGCTTGTTTCTCTCTGCTGCATCTACACCTGGTGGGCCAGAAGTCTGATCCGGTCACTGCTTATTCCTTGTGCTCATGGTTATGGCAGAGAGCTGGGGAGTCCAGCTTCCAGAGTGAGCAGGGAGCAGTTCTGAGGCAGAAAGAACACGAAGGTGTGCCTTCACTGCCATGGGAAGCCATAGAGAGAGTCTCATATAGCCTCTACTCAAAGCCAGAGATGCAGCTTTAGATTTGTCTCTGGTTTTGCTACTTAAATTGGAAAAGGTGATTGTTCTACTGGATAGAGGGGGATAAACCCACAGTATGGGCCTCTAATGTCTCTGAAGGGCAGGTACTTGTCCCTCTGGCCGGGGGAGAGAGATAGCAACGGTACCAGCCGACACTTTGCATCCCTGCCAGTGTGAGCCAGGAATCACAGCCTGAACCTTCTTGTTTTGACAGAAGCTATTAAAGCAGCAATTGAGCAGCTGGACCTGCTGGGAGCTGTGGAACAAAGGGAAGGTCAGCTTGTCCTAACGCCCCTAGGAAGGAAGATGGCAGCCTTTCCACTGGAACCAAAGTTTTCTAAAGTAAAAACTACAGAAAAATTTAACTCATTTGTATCTCTTACGCTCTCCCCAGTGCCACTGGCATTTCAAACTGCTTCAGCGGGGTCTGGAGGTCGGGGTGCCTGAAGCTGTATGAGTTTGTGGGCAGTACATTAATGAAACACAGCTATAATGGCATTAGTTGTGCTCGTTTGCTGGTCATTTAATTCAGAGAGGGTTTTCAAAAGATAATTTCTTCCCTCTGGCATCTCAAGCTGAAACAAGGCTCATTTCCTCACAGCTTCCGGGGTTGCAAATAGGACAGTTCAGCAGCTCCATGAAGTGTCTGATGCTGCAGTTGATTTTAGTCGCAGTGTTATTTACTCTGTATGAACAGGCCAGTCTGAGGGATGAGCGTGACAGTTGCTGTTAAGGGTGCTTGGTGGGCCCATAAGAGAAATTACAGTTGTTTCTGGGCCCAAATGTTTCTGAAATTGTCTGAAATAATGCTCGGTAAAGTTTCTGGGCTGTCAGTGAGCAGAAAAATCTGCCCATCTGAAGTGGATTTGGTCAACCTACAATCCATTTTGTTCTGTGATTTGCAGACCATCCTCATGTCCCCGAAGTTCCACTGCACAGAGGAGATCCTGACCATCGTGTCGCTGTATTCAGTGGACAGCGTCCTCTACAATCCTCCCTCCCGGCGGGATGAAGTGCAGGCTGTCAGGAAGAAATTCATCTCCAGCGAGGGGGATCATCTTACCCTGCTCAGCTTGTACAGGGCCTTCAGAAAAGTAAATGGCAACAAGGTAGGTTGCTAGGAGGATGCCGGCACTCACAGCGGTGAGGAGCTTTTTTGGCGTACAGCAGGGTGACATCTGCATCCTTCATGGCTGAAGCAATGAATAGAGAGGACTTGGTCATCCTTTACATTTGGGTAATTGGAGAAAGCTGCTTAAATCTTGAAGGTTCCCCCAAAAAGCCATAGCAAAACTGATTAGCAAACCCTTCATGAGGTCAGTCCTGTAATCAGAAGCAGGTCTCTTCCTTCCCTGGTTCCAGTGGGAAACAAGGAGTGGGAGAGTGTTGAGACTTGCTGATAAATACTTGGACATGCTTTTTGGCAGGGTTCGTTGCAAAAACACTGAGGATATTTGCAAGCAGGTTTTGATTCATCCTACCCGGTTTGATTTGTAGAGCAGCATACCTGATTCCTTGCAGCATCTGCCATTCTTAACATCATTTGTTTTCATCATGTGTGAGATCACAAGTGCTGTTTTGCTGCACTGTGTGACCTTGCAGAGCAATTCTGAGTGGGCAGAGAACAACAATGTGCTATTTCTTGGCACTGTGGGAGGGAATGGAGACAGAAGGGAGTAATCAAGGGTAGAAATATGACAAGGAAATGGGTTATGACCTTTCCTCCGAGAAAGATTGTGTGTTTGGAGGATTTGCTTTTCATGGTATCCAAAGACTGTTATACTTCTTGGGTGAAGAAATGGCCCGTTCTAACTGCTGGTGTCTCTGCTGCAGACGTGGTGCAAACAGAACTTTGTCAATGGCAGGAACATGATGCTTGCGTCAGACATCAGAGCTCAGCTCAGGGACATCTGTGTAAAGGTAACTTGTCGCTATATTGTATTCCTCTCTTTCACCTGTTTGTGGTTTTGTTTGTCCCCAAACTGATTTTGCCATGCACTAACTCCCGCAAGTGAGAAAAATGGTTTTGTGTTCAGCGTCTCCTGAGCAGTTAGGTAAAATTTCTGACTCTACAGCTGCATCCCAGGATATCAAGAGTTGCAGGGCGCAGAGAATCAAAGGGAGGTGAAGAGAGAAGGGGATCTCTGGGTAGAGGATAGTTTTCCCTTCGGGGTTTTACTGCTCTGTTGTAATGTGGCTGTGCTTTGCGCAGCACTGCGTGATGCTGGCCTTGGCAGCCCGTGCTCGCTGGCTCCTTCATGGAGTCAGGCATTGAGTTTCACCGCAGCCTTCACATCAGCACTGTTCCTGCCAGTCACAGTGTACTGTGCAGCGCAGAAGCTGCTGCTGGGTTGCTTGCAGTCTCTGTACGACATGGGAGGCACCACTTGGCACCCCTGTCTCGCTGGGAATGCTGGCTGGCCTAAAACTCACTCCCGGAAGGAGAGTTGTGATCCATTTTGTAGCTTATCTTTTGTTTGCTGTTAGTCTGGATTCTCCTAGCATCTGCTTGAACTGAATTCCTAGGATCCACACTAGCAGGATTTCTGACACAATACTCCTTGATCCCGGAATCCCACTGAAGTGGGGCTGATTTTCCCCACGCGGATGCACATACACGCTTGCTTACTCTTGTTTCTTTCCCTGCTGATCAGCTGTCGATGCCAATCGAGTCCTCCCGCATGGACACCGGGAACATCCGCCGCTGCCTGGCTCACAGCCTCTTCACCAACGCCGCGGAGCTGCAGCCGGACGGCACCTATCACACCGTGGACTCTCACCAGGTGGTGGCCATCCACCCCTCCTCCGTGCTGTTCCACTGCCAGCCGGCCTGCGTGGTGTACAATGGGCTGCTGCACACCAACAAGCGCTACATGCGGGACCTCTGTGTGGTAGATGCGGACTGGCTGTACGACGCAGCGCCCGACTATTTCCGCAGGAAGCTCCGAACGGCCAGGAACTGACCTGCAGGTCTGGGACCAACAGCTCCACGGGTTTGATGCTCACCCTAAAAGTCTATTTTGTTGTTTTGTAATACATTTACAGGAGCAGTAGGGCTTGGCCTTGCAAATCAGCTAAAAGCCTTAGAGGAAAATGGCTTCCTCGTGACAACCAGAACCTCACAAGTTCCCATGGCTTGGAACAACCACCTGTTTTAACAGTTAATCTGTTAAAACACAGAAAGAACACAGTAGGTGCTCTGTGCGAGGGCATGTGTGTCTCTCTGTCGGAGGGAGAAGGACTGATGGTATCAGATTACAGTTCTAACACCTAACTGCAGTTTAACAGACTTGTTTGTGAGGAAATTCAATCCTAAGACCTCTTCTGAGGAGACTTGGTATTTTTAATAGTGGTGTTTGTATCCTTAGCAGGTTTTATTGACAAATAAAAGTAGAAAAAACCCTAAGTTTCTACATAGAGGGGGGAAAAAAGCCTCTTTTTACTGTTTCTAGAATAGAGGTACTTCTGTCTTCTGTCCCATCAGACTTCTTTTTGCCCACGTGTTGTGTTCAGCATCTGATGTGGGGCCAAACAAGGGCCAGTAATGGGAATGCCTGCTTGGACAAGGGTCTTCCCTGCTTCCGTCTAAGCCTCAGGGGCTGTTGGTTGTTTCTTGGAGGGGTTTTCCAGCTGCCGGTGCGTTTGGTGTCACCTTTGTTCACCTTTTCGCTGTTAGGACATGTAATTCCTCAGCAAATGCTTCTGGCTCTTCTGACTCTTCTCCTTGCACTCCTGGCTTTGGAGCTGGTGCGCCATCTGCCACAGATGACCAAGCCAACAACATGGGTCGAATTTGCCTTTTTTTCCATCTTTAATTTGACAGCATAATATAAAAAAGAGCAAACAGGGAAACCAAAGCCATTAGCATAACTAAGTTGACTGAATTTTGCACTTCCATAGAATCACAGAATCAGAGATTCACAGAATAGTTTGGGTTGGAAGGGACCTTAAAGGTCATCTAGTTCTAACCCCCTGCCATGGGCAGGCACATCCCACTGGCTCAGGCTGCCCAAGGCCCATCCAACCTGGCCTGGAACCCCTCCAGGGATGGGGCAGCCACAACTTCGCTTGGCAACCTATTCCAGTGTCTCACCACTCTCATGGTGAAGGAATTCTTTCTAACGTCCAGTCTAAATCTGCCCCTCTCCAGTTTATTCCCGTTTGCCCTTGTCCTGTCACCACAAGCCTTTATGAATAGTCCCTCTCCAGCTTTCCTGTAGGCTCCTGTCAGGTACTGGAAAGTCACTATAAGATCTCCTCGGAGCCTTCTCTTCTCCAGGCTGAACAACCCCAACTCTCTCAGCCTGTCCTCGTATGGGAGGTGCTCCAGCCCTCAGATCATCTTTGTAGCCTCCTCTGGACACATTCCAACAGCTCCATCTCCTTCTTACATTGAGGATTCCAGAGCTGGACACAGTATTCCAGATGAGGTCTCACGAGAGAGGAATAGAGGGGCAGAACCCCCTCCCTCCCTGCTGGCCACGCTGCTTTTCATTCAGCCCAGGACTCGGTTGGTTTCTGGGCTATGAGTGCACATTGTGGCTCATGTCGAGCTTCCATCGATCAGCACCCCAAGTCCTTCTCTGCAGGGCTGCTCTCAATCACATCATCCCACGCTGTGTACTTTCCATGCTGTACTGTATGAAGACCATTAACTAAAGCTTTAATCACCGTTTATAGTGCTAAAGCCGCGGTTGTTTTTGCAGCACCTCAGCAACAGCGACCGTTCCTCCCGGGACGGGATTCGAACTGGATTCCTTCACCTCGTTCTGTGCCGCCGGGGCCGGGTCTCGAACCCGTGGCTCTCGCCTCCCTCTGTGCCGCGGGGCCCGGAAGTGGCGCAGGGCCCGCCGGGACCGGAAGTGTAGAGCTGGTTTCCGGTCCCCGTGCCCTCGCTGCCCCGCCTCGCCATGCTGCTCGCCCGGTCCCTGCGCTCTGCCGCCGCCCTCGCCTTGCGACCGCCGCCACGCCGCCTCCTCTCCTCCTCGTCGTTCCCGCGCGCCCTCCTGCCGCCGCCCGGCTCCGCGCCGCCCCTCGCGCGCTCCCTCTGGCAGCTGGGCGGCGGCGGCGGGCGGACGGCGCTGCTGCGCCCGCGGCGGGGCTCAGCCGGGGGCGTCTCCTGCGGCTGCGGCGGCCTCCACACCGAGGGTGGGGAACCCCGGCCGGAGGGAACCCCAGTTTGGGGGGGGGACGCGGGACTCCCGTGAGGGGCCCCTGGGGCATGGGGGAGGCGGTGAGGGCATCCCCGGCCTGGGGGGACCCTGGAATGCAGGAGGAGAGCGATGAGGGGACCCCGGCCTGAGGGGCTCCTGGGGCATGTGAGGCGATACGGGGACCCCAGTTTAGAGGGGGCGAGTTCCGAGGGAGAAGGGGCAGTGAGGACAACCCCGATCTGAGGGGACCCCAGTTTGGGTCGGAGGGCAACTCCCGTGGGGGGAACAGTAAGAGGACCCCCGACTTGATCGGACCCCAGGACAGGGTGGGGGGGACCCCTGGCCTGAAGGGACCACAGAGTGGAGGAGGAGGGCAGTGAGGGGACCCACGGGGAGAGGGAACCCTGAGGAGGAGAGGGCAAGGGGGACCCTGGTGTGAGGGGAGCGTGTGAGGGGAGCTGGGGACGAAGAGGAGCAGTCAAAGGACCCTCGGCTGGAAGGAGAGCAGCGAGGGGACCCCTGGTATGAGGGGACCATGGGAATGGGAAGAAGGCGGGCAAGAGGACCCCCAGGAGAGGAGACCATGTGGAGGGGTGGCCAAGGGACCTTTGGCTGAGGGGATGCTGGGGGTGGGGCATTCCCGCCCTGGAGCAGCACGTGGTTGGAGTGGGTGTTGGAATGGGATGAGGCTTTTGCTTACCTGGTCCTTTCCCACCAGGGGACAAAGCCTTTGCGCAGTTCCTGACAGATGAGATCAAAGAGGAGAAGAAAATCCAGAAACACAAATCCCTGCCCAAGATCTCCGGCGGATGGGAGCTGGAAGTGCACGGCACTGAGGCCAAGCTGGTGCGGAAGATAGCGGGGGAGAAGTAAGTGTGGGCTTGGGAGGGGCTCAGCTGGGAGGTCCTGTGTGTGAGAGAGCTGGGGAATAACGGATCTCAGGTTCTGCGTGTGTTCCTTGTGTTGCTGCTCATCCAGTCTGTGCAAACTGGAAGGCACAGGGTTCCTGTTTCACCGCCTGGGGCCACAGGCACCAATTTCTACACCAGCTTGCTGCTGTGTTGTGCGTTACAATATTCCAGGCAATCTTCCCTTAAAATTATAGTTTGGGCTACTAAAACTTGAAAATCACTCATTTGTGAACAGTTGGAGGAAGCCGGCTTCCTTCAGGCACTACAATACGTAGCATTGCTCACAGTGAATCCAACACCAGGAACACGGTCCCCACAGCAGAGGCTTCCAATGGAGCAAATTTGGAGGCTCTTTTTTTCTCAAAGTAACTGCTTCCATTTCCTTTGAAGGATAACGGTTACCTTCAACATCAATAACAGCATCCCACCCTCAGACGACGAAGAAACACAGGAAGAGCAGAAACCCGATGAGCAAGAGGTAAACTTAGCACTTCAGTGTTGGCTTCTAGAACCTCACCCTTAAGTGTTCAGGACCTTTTTTCCGTCTCACATGGTGTTTGGGAACTATAAGTCACTTGGCTCTGGCTGTCACTTGGCTGTGGCCCTTCTCTCTGCAGCAGTACAGTAGAGTGCAGCGAGAGGGCTCTGTAAGGAGAAACAAGAGGTCCCCTGCAGTAAATTTTGCCTTATGCACTGAGCTGCCATTGCTCACGGAACTGGTAGGCAGCGTTAATGAAATGCAAAGTGATTCGCATGGCATCACACATCTGGTTTTGATCTGTGCGTGTGTGGTTCCTCCACACGAGCAGCTCCTGCTCTTGGCACAGCCAGGGTTGGTTTCCAGCTCCCATTGCTGTGGACGGACCCATCCAAGGGGCCTTGGCGAGGTCTGGGTTGCCCATGCCAAGTCAGATACTCTGGAAGGAGGGGGACGGGACACAGCATGCACTGGAGGGGCTGTGCTGACGTCACCTTGGCTTCTGGTCGGATTCCAGCACTGATGCAACTCTTCTCTTATTTAGCCTGACCTTACGTCAACTCCAAACTTTGTTGTGGAAGTAATAAAAGACGACACAAAGCAGACCCTTGTTCTCGACTGCCATTATCCAGAAGACGAGGTAGGTATTGGGCTGGTCAGGTGTCAGCTGCAGCCAGCGCTGGGCTGTCTGTGCCTTGCTGCGCGTTTCCTGCCTGGCTATAGTGGCTTTGGGATGAGGCAGCTGAAGAGTCCCTGTAGTTAGAGGTGATTTTACATCTCGCATCTCATCTCCTGTTTCAGATTGGACATGAGGGAGAGGAAGAAAGTGACATTTTCACAATTCGGGAGGTCAGTTTTCAGCCCACCGGAGAATCGGATTGGAAGGACACCAACTACACCCTCAATACGGATTCCCTTGACTGGGTAAGTGTTGTTAACACACTAAGAAGAGAGACCCAAGCATGGCATGACTTGTATTGGCATTACTGCACCAAGCAATACTGGCCTGCCGAGAAGGGGAGGGGAGGTGCCCGCTCTCCTGCGGGAGGAGGGCCTGGTATTCCTGGGAGAGAGAAACGCCAGCTGCCACAGGACATCTTAAAAGCAACCCCTGCCCTGGTGCGCTCTGCTAAGGTGTTCCCTGTTCATTGCTTCCAGGCTCTCTATGATCACTTAATGGATTTCTTGGCTGATCGAGGAGTGGACAACACGTTTGCCGATGAGTTAATAGAGCTCAGCACTGCACTGGAGCACCAGGAGTACATTAAATTCCTCGAAGACCTTAAAAGCTTTGTCAAATGTCAGTAGGTCAGCCTAGGAAACAGATCTGTACGTGTGGGTATTCCACAGCACTGTGCCAGCCAGCAGTACCCAAATAGATTACTCACAACAGATAACGGAGAGTAAGTAACTCGGAATTTGGAAATGAGGATAATGGCTTAAATTTGGGAATTGGTATTTATGTTGCAGCCCAGATGAAGTCCCCTACCATCATGGTCCAGAATTGCCTCACCCTGCCTGGGGGGTTTTGTACAATTGAGAATGAATGTGAAGAATAAAGTCTGCTGTTCAACGTAGCACTGAAAAATCATTTATCTTCCTTTTGCCCCATAGCTGACCAGAGAGCTGCCACAAAAGCCATTCTAGTGTTTGTGCCCGAGCCAGGGTTAACACAGCTGCAGTAAGCAGAATTGGGTCTGCAGGAGGAAGTCTGTGGGCCAAGCAGTGCTAATTATCATTGTGAAGCTCATTCTACAAAGGCTGTCTGCCTTTGTGCTGGGGAATGGAATTCGGGGTCCTAAGCATTGTTTTTAAAGGGGGATGTGCTGCCCTAAGCTGTTGTATTACTATTAACGCAGCTGGTTTAGAAAAATACTGCTGGGAAGCTGGAGCACTTGTGTTCCAGTGGAACGACTGGAAGGCTGTGGGTGCAGCTGCCGTCTCTGGCTCCCACCCATGGCTCCAGTTGTTCCCTCAAGGTCACATTAAGTTTAAGCTAAAGTCCAGTGTGAGCTGCATTGTTAAAGACAACAGAAAGGCTGATAGAAACTAAGTATCTTTATTTCCAAAGACACACTGTGCCATCAAAAGTGCAGGTCAAGGCAGCGCCACTGCCTTTTAAAGTATCTTTTTGGCACAGCAGTTACAAGTATATACATAAAAAACAGTAGCAGCTCTGTGTGGAGTCATAGTCTTGAAGTGCTTCCAGTACAAAAGCAGCAGCCGAATCGACTTAGAGGAGAATCGCCCAGGAGTCGCAGACCTTTATAAAAGGTAAGTCAAACAGAGAAGCTACAGCAATGTATAAAATGAATTAGTAATGTTCAAAACTATTTGAAATGCTCCGTTCCTGAAGCTGTCCTCCCTGTGTTGGTACAGACAGCAATTTTACTTGAGTAGCAGAGCTAGGAACATGCCA
Organism: Cuculus canorus; assembly: GCF_017976375.1. Lineage (NCBI taxonomy): Eukaryota > Metazoa > Chordata > Aves > Cuculiformes > Cuculidae > Cuculus > Cuculus canorus. Next base: position 6,043,908 of record NC_071420.1, read on the forward strand.
ACCCTAGTTGGAGTCGAAGGGATGGCGTGTGTTTTCTGAGGTGTGGGTGAGCCTTTAGAAGAGGCTTAAACTAAAGTAATTGTTAAAATTTCTTCACAAACAACTTGTCTGAACATGTGCTCCATAAAAAACTTGGAAGTTGTTGGCTAAAGTGTGAGAAAGGGAAGTCACCAAGACTAACAGGTCCTTGGAAGGCTCCCTAATTGAGCTGTTAGGGTGAGTTGTGTGATGTGGCTCTTTTACAGTAATGGGGGGGGTCAAAAGTAAAGCCATTTCCAAGGAATTTTGTGGGAACACAGCATCACCACACCCTCAGATCAATGGACTTTTGGTTTCTGCCCATGGTATGGAGAAGTGGATCCAGGCAGAGGTCATTTTGAGGAAACTGGCACTGAGACTCACCGGGCAGCTCATGAGGAGACTGGTTTCTTCCTCCATTCCGCTGGTCACGGTGAACTCTGGGTTGTGGAAGCACCGATGACTGTGCTCTGTCACGGTGTTTTCTAGGAGTGCTCGAAGCTTTCCCTCTGTCATACCCTGAGAGACACTGGGTTACCAGACATCAGACACTTGCGTACCTTAAAACTGCCTCTTTGCCACAGCAGCCTGAAGACAGCACGTTCACGTTGCTCCCAGCGCAGCTCACCTGCGTGGTGATGTATAATCCACACTGGCAAAAAACCAAGTGATTCCTCACAGTCAGGTTATTCCTAGAAAGAGCAGACAACGAGCATCATTGCGGCAACTGGGACAGAGGCAGATTTCATCAAAAACCCTCTTAGATATAGGAGATGATTGCTCAGGTGTTTGACTGTGTTGAAATGAATACTAACAGCAGCCTGGTTTGCCCATTTCTAAGCCCAAACTGATGCAGGGGAGTGGAGAACCTCATTCCAATGCTAAGGGCTTGCTTACTTTCTGCACACTGGGCAGATGACCTTGTCGCTGGCATCCAAGCCATCAAGCATTGCGTTGAGACATTCTTCATCAAACTGCAGGCTTCGCTCGTACTCTTCTATAACCGACTGCTCTGCAATAACACAGCAAAACGCCCTCAGGCAGCTGTTACCAACTTATGACATAGCAGCAGACATGAAGCCGCAGGGCGGATGGAGGCTGGGGCAGCAATGCGTTTCCAAACTTATATATTTCTTTGGATTGGATTTCTACATTTCATGAAGTCATTCCAGTTAATCCATTTTTTCCCATGGCTCCGTCTTCAGCCAGTCTCCTGTGGGTGACTCCCCACTTTCCAGCCAGCAATTTAGGTCCATTCTGAATTGATTTCTACAGTTTCCTATGGCCCCCAAACACCTTGGTCCTCTTTCTCTGCTCTCTTACCAGCTTCTCACAGACCTTAAAATGCCAATTAAACACTGACAAGTGTCTAAAAGGGTCTCGAAGCATTAGAGAGGCTGCAGAGGCTTCTAAGGAGACTCTTCTGTATCACATCATCTCCAAGAACTGTGGTGTACAGCCTCCACTAGTTTGGATTATTAGAAAGTCAGGAATGCTACAAATCATACAGGAGTGAGAAAACATAGAAAGAAATTACCTTTTAAGATCAGTTCTTGTTGGATCTCTTCCAGTACCGCCAGCTCATCAGGATCCTCCGGCATCTGAAAGGCGCATCAGTTTGTGATTCCCCTGCTCTGGCTATTTTCTCACTTAACTTCCAGCACCTCCCTGAGCTGAGGCTGCGACAGAAATTCACACTGCTTATTGTCTCTGGTAAATCTCAGTATGTGCATAAACACACTTTGGGGAAAGCCACCTTTGCCATAACCACCTGAGCAGTGCCAGCTGTAATGGAGCAGCATCACAGACTCGGTTAGGTTGGAAATCACCTGTAAGATCACTGAGGACAACCATAAACATGACACAGCCAAGCCACCACTAAACCATGTCCCCAAGTGCCATATCTCCATCTCTTTTTAAATTCCTCCAGGGATGGGGACTCTACCACTACGTTGGGCAGCCTCTGCCAGTGTCTGACAACCCTTTCTGTAAAGGAATTTCTTCTAATATCCAATCTAAACTTCCTCTAGGCCATTCCTTCTTGTCTTATTGCTTGTAACTTGGGAGAAAAGACCATCACCCACCTGGTTCCAACCTCCTTTCAGGTCGAGAATGATAAGGTCTCCCCTCAGCCTCCTCTCCTCCAGGCTGAACAGCCCCAGGGCCCTCAGCTACTCCGGATAAGACCACAGCCTCCTCTCCTCCAGGCTGAACAGCCCCAGGGCCCTCAGCCGCTCCGGATAAGACCACAGCCTGCCTGAGAAGCTGCTTTTTAAACTACTGAGGTTTTACTCCTGGTTTCAGGAGGGCTCAGTGACTGACCAGCTCTGAAAGCCACAGACGAGGCAGGATTCCCATGCGGTTTGTGAAAGACCTGAGGATGCTCCCACCCGTGGGCTTGAAGGTGAGTGTTTCCACAGACCACGCAGTATGTGGAGAAGGGAAACCTGGGTGCTCTGCGCTTCACCAGCGAGAGGCTGACGTACAGCTACATTCGGAGCTGCCGGTACTGACCTGGGCCAGGCCCTCGGCTGCCCCGCCAGCCTGCAGCGCCTGCCACTCCTGCTCCATCACCTCGGGCACCAGCAGCGCACCCCGTGCCGTGCCATCCTCTGCGCCGCGCCGGTACCGCTCCAGCAGTTGCGCCCGGCTGCTCCTCAGCCTCTCCATGCAGCGCTGCGGGGAGCAGCCACCATCAGTGCCGCAGCCGGGGGAGAGGGGCCGGGGGTCAGACTAGGGGGGGACGGCTCCCACTGGGACAGGGATGGGGATGGACACGCAGCTCCCACTGGGACCGAGGGGGGTTGGGACTGGGATGGAGACCGACACAAAGCTCGTACTGCGACCTGGGGGCTTCGGGACTGGGATGGGGACGGACACACAGCTTCCACTGGGTCCTGGGGAGATCGGAACTGCAGGGGGGATGGTGGAGACTGGAAGGGCAGAGGGGTGACGACTCCCTCTGGGGGTTCGGGACCGGTCCGGGCCGGCCGGGGAGGGTGAAGCCGGCCGCAGGGTGTCGTGCAGGGCCCCGGGGCGGCGCGGCCGCACTCACGTGGCGGTAGGCCTCCTTCCACGGCGGCGTAGCCCCCCGCAGCCGGCGGCAGAACCCCCTCCCGGGCTGCGCCGCCGCGGCCTTGCAGCGCGCCCGCTGCGGAGACGCCATCGCCGCCATCGCCGCCGGCGCGGGGGGCGATGGGAACTGTAGTCTCGGCACCGCCGCGGGGAGCGCTGGGAAACGTAGTCCCGGCCGCGGTGCGCAGCGGCGATGGCGGGCGAGTGGGGCCCGGCGGAGCAGTGGCGCGCGGCGCTGCCGCAGCACGCGGTGCTGAGCCGCCTCCGCGAGCGCCTGGCGCCCTCCGCCTCGGGCGCGGAGCGGCCACCCCTGAGCCGCGGGCTCCTCTGCGGGCTCGGGACCGACCTGCTGCTCTGGGACGGCGAGAGGGGCGCCCTCCGCGCCATCGGCCTCCGCCGCCTCGGCGGGAGCGACCCCGCCGCCCTCAGCCGGTACCAGGTGCGGGGGGGGGGGGGGCGAGGGGATGAGGATGAGGGGACAGTGATGGGGATAAGGGTATGAGGGCATGAGGATGGGCATGGGGAGAGGCCATGGGGGTGTAGGGATGGCGATGAAGAGGTGGGGATGTGGATGAAGGAATGGAGTTGAAGATGAGAAGGATGAGGGTAGGGATGAGGAGGATGAGGATGAAGGGATGGGGATGAAGAGATATGGAAGAGGAGGATGGGGATGAGGAGGAGGAGGATGAGGATGAGGGGATGGGATGAAGGGATGAGGGTAGCGATGAGGAGGATGAGGATGAAGGGATGGGGATGAAGAGATATGGAAGAGGAGGATGGGGATGAGGGGGATGAGAATGAGGGGATGGGGATGAAAGGATGAGAGGATGGAGATGAGAGGATGAGGCTGATACGAAAATGCTGGCAAATGAACTAACTCTCCAAGACTCGTTTTGTGGCTTTAACGAGTGAGTATCCATTATCAGTCCTGGGCAACACGAGCTCCATGGGGCACATGCAGCCAGGCAGGAGCCGGGACAGGAGAGAGTCCCGCTTACGTGCACGTGGATAAATCCTCCCAGACATTTATCCATGTTCTATTACTTCCCAAGGACTAATTTTAATGTTATTCTGAACTTCACAACTGTCCCAACTCTTGCTGATTGGGAGCTGCCACCAGCTCTGCCTGACCCTGCATTTGGGATGGGGAAAGGCTGCAAACAGAGGGCATTAGAGGAAAAAACACCTCTGTTCCGCACAGATCGGCCTGAACACAAAGCGTTATCGTCTCCAAAGAAATGAACAGTGTGAAAAAAACATGGTCTGAAAGAAAACAGGCTGCAAAAAAGCATTTTATCTGCCTGACTTTCCAAACACACAATTACTTAGGTGAAACTTTACTTTACTTTAGCTTAAATAAAAAATATTGCACATTTGTAACAGGAACTATTTTCTGTATCAAGGGGATTGGGATGAGGGGATGAGGATTAGGGGGGCAAGGGGTTGTGAGACAGTGGGGATAAGGGGGTGTCATAAAAAGAGATGAGGTTGGTCAAACAGGACCTGTCTTTCATGAGCTGTTTTTGCCTCATTCTGTGCTCCTGCTGCTGTGTCCGAAGTAAAGATGTGCCATGCTTTCATCAGCACTTCTAGTGGCTTGTGCCTAACATGATATTTGTATTTTCAGACCCTTCTCTGCATCAACCCCCCTCTGTTTGAGGTTTATCAGACGCTGTTAAGCCCCGTGCAACATCATGTGGCGCTCATCGGCACGAAGGGGCTCATGGTGCTGGAGCTGCCTAAACGCTGGGGGAAGAATTCCGAGTTTGAAGGCGGGAAATCCACAGTGAACTGTAGGTGGGTGAGACCCTTGGTGGGTAATGATGTTCTTGTTCTGCTGTCACCCCCTCTGCAGCTTTGCCTGCCCCGAGGCCACATGGACATGGAAGACGGTGGTTATTCTAGGGTTATAGGGGTGATCACAAACAAAGTTCATAGAATCATGGAATGGTTTGGGTTGGAAGGGACCTCAAAGCCCATTCGGTTCCACCTCCTGCTAAGGGCAGGGACACCTCCCACTGGATCCGGTTGCTCCAAGCCCCATCCAACCTGGCCTTGAACACCTCCAGGGACGGGGCAGTCACAGCTTCCCTGAGCAACCTGGGCCAGTTGAAGTTATTTTGGCTTAGGGACTTGCTGACTGTCAGGTTCCCCAAATAAATGACCTTCTAAACCTGGTGCAATTGCTGAGGAGGAAGGTGCTCCTCTGTAGTATTCTCTGGGGTCTTTAGCAAATGTAGCTAAAAGCACACACCTGGGTGGAAATAACAAATGGGCTTGAAATTAAAGCTGTCCCTCCAACTTTAAGAATAATACAAATAATGACTTTGAAGCCTTTTAATTGGATTCTTGCCCCTACTTCCCTTTAGAAGTACTCATTCCATGTTTGTTGTAACTGTGTATTTCTGCTGTGTATTTCAGGACTGTTCCTATTGCAGAAAGGTTCTTCACAAGCTCAACATCTCTGACTTTAAAGCATGCTGCCTGGTATCCCTGTGAGACATCAGAGCCCCATATCGTGCTCCTCACTTCAGATAACACTATAAGGTAAAAGCTGTCGGTTGACTACGCGAGTATTTTTGTGTCATAGTCGGTCTGATTTTTTGCTAGATATTTATCTTCTGCCATTCTTACCAGGATTGCCAAAATGGGGTGGGAGGAACATTAGACCAGTACCGGTTGATATTCCTGCATCAGCAGGACCACGTGCCGCGCTGCCAGCTGAGTGAACACTGCTGCTGTTTCTTCTCTCTAGGTTTTACAATCTGAAGGTGCCTCAGACACCGGTCAAAGTGATTGCTCTTTCAGACACCGAGGAGGAGACATTAACGATCAAAAAAGGGTTTGTGTGGCTTCTTGGAGTTTTAAATGATTTGACTGAATAAGCTCTGCATCCTTAGTTGTGGTTTTAATCAGTAAGTGAAAAATTTACCCCAAAGTTTGATGTGAATTTTCTCATGGGCTTCCTTAGTGCAAGGGCTTCTTCCTAGCACAGCAGCTGCATGTTTTCTTAATTATATTTTTCTTCTAAATGCCTTATATTTCTAAAAGAAAACTGGGGAAAAAATATACAACCTAGTGTTTGTCAGAGAAGTTGTTTGGAAAACACATCTTTTTAAGATGGGGTTAAAAAGGGCTTTATGAGGGAAGAATGCAAAAACTACGTTATCTTTTTATTTCCTCTTGGCCTAATTGAAAAGGGAAAAGTTGAGGGTCTCTATGAGCCCAGGCACAGAGTGGTGAGCGACACAGGAAATCCAGTACAGCCTCCTCTCTTTTCTGGTGGCACTGGGCTGGCTGATGGCTGTGGTGCAGAAATGAGGTGCTGTAGGAAGGGTGTTACTCCTGCTTTTGCTGCGGCGTATGTGGAAGGTTGGATGGACAAGGGTGTGGCAGAGAGCTGTCAGCCTCTGCTGATGGGGCTGGGTTAGCGTTTGTGCTCTCTCCACCGCCTCTGACTTCAAGTCTGGCTCCAACTTGTCCCTAGGAGAGCCTACACAGCATCACTGGGAGAGACTGCCGTGGCATTTGACTTCGGCCCGCTGGTGCCGGTCCCAAAGAGCATTCTTGGCCAGCGAGGGAGTGAAGAAGTGCTGGCCTTTCCGCTCTACATATTGTATGAAAATGGAGAGACGTTCCTCACCTATATCAGCCTCCCGCAGAGGTAGGATCACAGTCACCCTTGGGTTTCCTGTTCTGCTTGTGTGTTTGTGCGGTGTCTGGGTTGGAGAGCTGTCTCTCAGCTTGGCTGGGACTCTGTAACGGATGCCGAGCTGAGTTTTATAGCATTGCAGCCTGGTTTGTCTCTTTGCAGCATTGCTAAGACTGAAATCCGAGAACAATGTATCATCCTTTGTCATCCAGGGTGCAGTTTGCACTGCTGAGAATCCACTGCCCATTGTTTGTCATCAGAAATCTGAAATGAAGGCACTGGATAGTGGATTTAGGGCTGTGAGGTGTGGTTTGGGGCCTTCATGCAGACAGTTGTAGGTTTGGATGACGCTGAAAGGGTGGTGGGATTGTAGGAATATAAATATTTTAAGGTGATACAGGATTCGTAGACATGTTCTGTATTGGAAACATACAGAACATACTTGATTCAGGAGTATGAATCAAGAATACAAACGCGATACAAGAAAAAATTCCTGCAGAAAACAGAAAGTGATGGAAAGCTTACAAATTTGATCTGGTATGACTGATTGTATTTGGGTTAGAAACAGCTCTGTTTGCCTCTGCATGAAAGATGAGGCAGCTTTGAGTAGCAATGAAATGGGCTTTGTGTTCTTGTATGGAAGTGTTTCCTCCTGAATATGTCGAAATGTAGCTTGGTTGCCTTGAAAGCGTAAAACATCATCAGTGTCCTTTCTGAGCTCTCCACCGAGTGACTGTAGTGCAGACTCTGACTCTGCAGGTGTCTGGGTTGCTGCTGCCTAATGGAAACTCAACACAACTCCAAGTTTTGGACGGTGTTTTAAATCACCGTTATTATTTAGTTATTGTTTGCACCTTGTGTTTTGAACTTACCTCCTTTATTCCAGCACCGGCAACCTTGGCAAGCTGCTGGGCCCGCTGCCCATGCACCCTGCGGCAGAGGACAACTACGGCTACGACGCCTGTGCTGTCCTGTGCCTGCCTTGCGTTCCTAACATCCTGGTGATTGCCACCGAGTCCGGAATGCTCTATCACTGTGTGGTACTGGATGGGGAGGAGGATGATGAGCAGGTACCTTGTCTTGGTTTTTTTTTCTATACATATTTTTGTCTCTTGAGTCAAAGCTTCCAGCTGCAAGCTGGCAGGATTCCTGGAAGTGAATGCCAGGTGCCAAAGCCACGTTCTTTTATAATGAAGTAGCAAGTTTTCCTCCTATCCCAGCCGGTCTCTGTGATTCCATGGTGGTTTTATTTTAATTCTGTGTATTCCTACAGTAGATCAATTTTTGATCCAACTTATGAACCATTTTAAAGAGGATTTTCTCAGAAGAAGCACTGTTTCTGAGATCAATCCCATAAATAAGAAAATAAAAGTGACCTGCACTGTTTTTCTTGACAATTAATACTCTTGCCTATATTATATAGCTCTTTCTTGATCTTGTTTGTGTTGGTCTTTCTATTTAAATGATGTCTCACAGAAGAACTTCATGCTTTTTATAGTCAGAAAAGTCATGGGACCCAAGAGCCGATCTTATTCCTTCCTTGTACGTATTTGAATGTGTTGAGCTGGAACTTGCACTGAAACTGGCATCAGGAGATGAGGAGGAGCCTCTGGAGTCTGATTTTTCTTGCCCAATCAAACTTCATCGAGGTAGGGTTGTCGTTGAGGTTGTTGGATTTTTAATTGCTTTATTTCATGTATTTAGGATCGAGCTGTTTACAAATTCAAGCATAATTTAATCCAATGCAGAACCCCATAACATGGGGAAGCGCAGTTTGGAGATGAGTTAGCGCTTGCAACAGGATGTTAATGCTGATAGGCAGGGAGTTGATTCACATGTTCAACAAGACAGGTCTGGAGGGTGAGGTTTGCTCTGTTCAGAGCCTTCCCCACATTTGCTGTTTCAATTCCAGATCCAAAATGCCCCTCTCGGTACCACTGCACCCACGAAGCTGGTGTCCACAGCGTGGGGCTGACCTGGATCGACAAACTGCACAAATTCCTCGGTTCAGGTGCGTGATGAGACTCTCCAGCCCGGAGCGATGAGTCTATCCAAACACCCCCATTTTGTTGATAACAGCTTGGTGGGTGGGTAACAAATACTGAGAATCCCTCGGCTGCAGAGTGGGTCTCATGCATTGTGGCATATCTCTTTCTTGTAGATGAAGAAGACAAAGACAGCTTACAGGAGTTGGGAGCAGAACAGAAATGCTTTGTTGAACATATTCTATGTACAAAACCATTGCCATGCAGGTAAAAAACAAACCCTTTCTAGTGCTCCCAAATCAGTGAGTTGCTATGGAAAATACTTTTTGCCCTTTCCTGCTGCATTCTTGGCATTAAAAAGAATGGAGTCAGTTCAAAAGAATGCAAATGATACAAATAAGCAATTTGTGCATCAGGATTCTCAATGCACAGTTATGGAAGTCCATTTTGATTGCTGTGGTGCTGCCTGAAAATCATCTATTGGACCAGCAGAAATGTCACTTCCATTTATTTCACCCTGGGCGAGGCTTGAATTCAAGGCTCAGGGCCTTGAATGCGGACATATTCCCTTTATTTTCTTGTGTAGGTATCAAACAATACCTCAAAAAATAATGTTGTTTTTTTTGAGCTTAGTCAGCCTTAAGAGGCAGCATTTGCTGGGCTGTGTAATATATCTTTATCTGCTTTATTTTCTCACTCTTATGAGGTGTAATTATTGCAATAGGCTGCTGTGTATGAAACACTGTGAAAGTACAGTAATGATGCTCGCTAATAGGTGTTAAGTCATGTGATCTCAAGGACTCCCCCAATCAAATGGCACTTGGGGAGAGGGCGTTTGGGCCAGAACAGTGGTGCACAGAGCAGCCGCGTTCTCTCCTGAGAGTAGGAGTGAGTTGGTAAAGTTTCCTGGGGGACAGCAGGTTCTGGCTTGTGTTGCCTGGTGCTGCTGTACAAGCGCTCCCTCTCTGCAGCGGGAGGAGTTTGTCTGATGCATCTGTCTGCCAGAGTAGGAATAACTGTTTTGCAGGACTCATTCCAGGGAGCGGTTCTCAGCATAGTGAAAGGTGTCTGGCTTGGGCCCTTCACTATAGCGAGAGCTGGTCCAGAGGAGTGAACTTACACAACAGCTGCTGGAACAGAGAACTTTTTTGACCTGGTGATTCTTGGTTTTTTTTTCCCTTCAGGCAACCTGCTCCCATCAGAGGATTTTGGATCGTTTCTGACATCCTGGGGCCCACAATGATCTGCATCACAAACACTTATGAGTGCATTACGAGGCCTCTCTTGTATGTAACGCTTCTGTCTTGCTCATCCATCACAGTGGATGAGTTCCTCACTGTAACTACTATTTAAACTGTGATGTAGTTCAAACTTTCCTGATTTACATTGTGTTCTCCCATCCAATGTTCTTTGGTAGGAGTGCAGTCCATCCTGCGTCCCCTCCCCTGCTGTGCACCAGAGATGACAAAGATGATGCCGTTTCCCCTCTCCGTGTCCTGGCTGAGTCAAAGCATTCATTTGAGAAGCACATCCGAAACATCCTGCAGCGCAGTTCTGCCAATCCCGCGCTTTTGAAGTAAGTAAATATGTTTTCCTGGGGGAAGGAAAGAGGGCTGACTCTCAGGAATACGGCATGGTCATCAGCTCCTGATTGAACAGCACAGACATGGCCAGAATGGGGGCGCAGCTTCTGCACCCCACATGTGCCTCCGGCTCCATCCAGGGAAGGCATTCATAGGTGGGGAGGCCATTGTCTTCCTCCAGTCCCCTCGGCCCGAAGCAGGGCTGGCCGCAGCTCATCAGGTCACTCATTGCTTGTCCCATTGGGTTTTGAGGATCTCGGGATTTCCTCATGTAAGGAAAATGATGCCCAGCAAAGGGATTTGACTCTGGTCCCTCAGTGAGCTCCTGGAGCCCACCCATGCCATCCGTACAGTCAGGAATATTAGTGTAAGATGGCCAAAGCCCCCTCTCTCTGCTATTCTTAAGATCTGCTGATAAGGACGCCGCTCCTCCCCCTGAAGAATGCCTTCAGCTTCTCAGCAGAGCCACGCAGGTGTTCAGGGAAGAATACATCCTTAAACAAGACCTGGCAAAGGAGGAAATCCAGCAAAGGTAGGAAGGAAACCCCTCCTAGCCAACCACTGTGCCACATCCCAGTGGAAGAGCATCCCCGAGTGCCCAGCGCTCAACTCTGCTGATAATGCTGGCAAATAAGTAAAGCAGGTTCTATGATTCTGAGGTCAGGGAACACTAGAAATGGAAGTGGAATTAGCAGGGCAGGCAGAGGAGGAGGGAGACTTATGCCCCATCTCCACAGGGGCTCGTAGGAAAAGGAGAAAAAAACAAACGCGTACACCTGGAATAGCTCTGGCAGTGTGGTCAGCCTGCCTGTGTCTGTGGGCAGCAACAATCCTCCCACTCTGCAATAACCCCAACAAAGCTACTGAAAGGAGAACAACTGCTTCCAGGTAGAGGGGGTTGTTCTCCCTCCTGCGCAGTTCCCAGTGGCTTTAGTTCTTGTGCTCCCAAGAGTACTGATCGCTTGTGGCCTGTTTGGCTGATGCAATGGGAGAGCTGCTGCGAGGGGGTTGATTTTCTGTATGTTATGTGTTTTAAGAGTGAAACTGCTGTGGGGACAGAAAAAGAAACAACTGGAAGATCTTAATTACTATCGAGAGGAAAGGTGAGTACAACCGGTCTGCTTTTATCCTGACAAACACCAGGAGTGACGGCCCTTTGAGCAGGGCCCTGTATGGAACGAACAAGGAATGAATGCAGCACCAGCTCTGTTGGGCACGGAGGCCCTCTCCCTGCTGCAGTTCACTTCTCCAGGCTCTCCACGCAGAGCGCCTTGCCTGTAAATCGGGAGTAAACACACATTTCTCACTTCCATGAAGGAAAAGTTTGCGGGAAATGGCGGAGCGCTTGGCTGACAAGTACGAGGAGGCCAAGGAGAAGCAAGAGGACATCATGAACAGGTGAGTGCAGCAGCGGCTGGGCCTCATCGCAGAGCACACACCGTTCTGCATGCAGTCACAGGTGGGGTGGAACCCTGGGCTGGTGGAAGATGGGGCTTTGGACCTCTCTGTTGGAGCTCATGGTGGGTTTTGGTGCTACTCAGCCCAGACTGAGCCAGCTCACCGTGTAGAAATGCTGCGCGAGACAAACGGGAGTAAAGGCTTGAGCCCTGGGACTGAGGAGAGCAGCAGAGCTGTGAGGCTGTCGGAGGCTTATGCTGACTCGTCTGGTGGCTCAGGTCTTACAGCAGTGTTTCTTGCTTTGCACATGAAGGATGAAGAAAGTTCTCCGGAGTTTCTACTCTCTGCTTCCTGTTCTATCAGACAGCGAAAAAGACATGAAGAAGGAATTGCAGACGATCCATGACCAGCTACAGCACCTGAGCAACGCCATCAGACAGGTGGGAGGAGGGACTATGGGCCATAGGCTACTGGCACTGCCAAGCGATAGCACCGATGAGATGCAGCTCAGGCGTTGGTTGTGGTAGTGGCAATGCCCTACAGCAACTGCTGAGCCACGTGAGGAATGGAGACGGAGCTTCTGTAGCCCCTTAGAAGCCCCACGAGAGTGTGCAGCCCTTCCTCTGTCCCTGCGCTAACCTTCCCTTCTTTGGGTGGGAGGGAAAGTGCAAAAGCAAGCAGGATTTTACCCCAAAAGACTCTGTGTTGCAGCGTGACGCAGCAGGCTGTGGCCAGGACAAGCCTTCGCTTGAGCAGCGAAGCACTCAAGATCCAGCACTGACTGGATCTTCTGTTTGCCTGTGATTTCCAGGTTAAGATGAAGAAGGAATACCAGCAGCAGAAGATGGAGAAGGGCAGCAGTCCCCGCCAGCGCAGCATCAGCCTCAGCGCCTACCAGAGCAAGTGTATCCAAACCGTCCTGAAGGAGGAGTAAGTTCTGGCTGCGATCCTAACGCAGCAGTGGAGCGCTGGCACTTGGGGAGCAATTCTGTTTGGGTTTTGGGGTGTGACTCAGCCTGTGCTGCCGGTGCAGCCTGTGGGGAGGGGCTGAAGCACAGAGCTTGCAGCGCTGCCCCTGCTGCTGCTCTTACAGTGACTGAGTTTAAGTCCCTCTTTTGCCTCAGGGCCTCCTGGCAGCCTCTGTCAGGCCCTTCATGAACAACATGGCTTGTGCCAGCACTCCCTGTCCCTGCCCTGCGTGCTGTGTCCTGACCTCAGCAGCCGCAAACAGAAGCGAGCTGCAGCCTCTTGACTTGAATTTGTTTCTCTTGAAGGGGAGAACACATCAGGGAGATGGTGAAACAGCTCAATGACATCAGAAGCCATGTGAACTTCTGACGTGGCCACAGTGAGGAACCCGCACCCGTGAGGCTGGATGAGCTTTAATTTCCCTTGGCCCTTTCCCCTTGTACATTTAACATTTCTACGCTGAACAATAGCCCTTTTGCTTATTATTTTGTAAAGAAGGACTGAAATAAAATACTTTTGATAAGACGCCTTACATGCCGAGCTCTCTGGCTTTTCTCCTGGCAAGGCGCTGGTCCCTGAGGTGTTTTTAAGCCTTAAGCCCGTTACGGTGCTGGCTCCACACGGTGGAAATTGCTGCTGCCTGGGGTCCCTGCGGGAGCTCCCCACCCTCCAGCCATGGCACAGACCTCAAGAGCAGAACCAGAAAGACCAGAGCACTCGCAGATTCAGCAGTGTTTTTTTAATTGGGAACACTCTCCATAAGGACACACCTTCAATACAGTTAACAAAGGGTTACACGGAATCCTGGAGACAGCGGAACTCTACACCCACAATTGCACAGGACACCAAGGCTTGGCTGGCTGGGATACAGTATTGACTTCCCAACACTGTCGTGGCCTCAGAAAGGCCAATTCCCGATCTGCTGGAGTCAAACCTCAGAGGACAATAAGACTGTCCCTGCTCCCTCCAGCGCTCGGAAAGGCGCCCCAGCCAAGCTCTGTTGGAGAAGTAGCACTGCACTGCGCTGCTGGGCAAGCGGCACGGCGGGAGGTGCCGCAGGGGAGCGGGAGGAAAGGGGGGCTGGAGGTACCGGCTGGTACCAGGGCTACCGGACATGCTGCAAGAACACTTTTTGTACAGATTAAGACTCTACAGGTATAGGAATGTGTACAAGCCCATCTCCCTCTCCCAGTCCATGTGAGCAGAGTCCGGTTTCCACTCACCCCTGGCTGTAGCTGCCCTGCCCAGTTACAGCACTGCCTGTTGGGAAGCTCTTGCTAAGCCAGGAGAACCCACCACCCAACTCACATCAAGCTCCAGAACACCAAGAACTGGGGGGAAGAGCATTTGGTTTCTGATACCTCCACCATCCAGTATCTACACCAACAGTTTTTCCTACACTGCTTTCAATTCGTTCTGCGTTTGGCACACTCTTTCAGTTTGTTTTTAAAGGCCCCTTTAAGTTTCAAGCACAAGTTCCTGCTTCTGAAGCTGCGCTCTCCTCCCTGGAAAGGCCCCGCTGGTGCAGGGAGCGCAGCCGCGTGAACAGCCCAGTTCTGATTAACAACAAGAGATTTGCACTGGTTGGTGAAAAGGGTCACTCAAGATCCAGCTCTACAACGGTGACAGCTGTACGCGAACAGCAGCAAAGGCGTTTGGGTGCCTGACAGACTCGTGTGCTGAAACGGAAACAACCGTACAGGAACTGGGCGCTCTGCCTCTCCCAACCAAGAGGCTGCTCCATCACCGGCTCGTGCGGTGCCTAGTTTGTAAACGAGGAAGCCAGCAGCCAGAACCAGCCCTGGGCACTCTCCTGCCCTACCACGCGACCAACACCACCACCGCTGCCCACCGAGGAAGCGCACAAGCATGCACACGACACACAGACATGCAAACTCCATTCTGCAATGGCCTCCTCTGCGCCCGGGGGCACCCACCGCCTGACTGCCCGCTCACCCACTGCCCCTGCTGAAAGCCACGGCAGCAGCTCGTACAACAGCCGCGAAGGAAGCGCCACAGCAGCCCTGTGAGTCTGAAACAACCTGAAATCCTCAGCTACGGCGAGCAGAGAGCAGGGCAGGACTGCCGTGAACAGGCACCAGGACAGGGGCCAGAACGGGATGCCAAGAGGCCCTAAGCAGCCGTTTTCCTTGCTTTCTCGCATGAGGGCAGTCTAGAAACTCAAGCACAAACTCTCTGCGCCGCTCCCCAAGTCAAGCGTGCAGCCGGCTGCAGGGTTTGCTGTAGCCTCGCCATACGCAACCAGCTCCGTCGTCACGACACCGCCACACGGGTTAAGTACCAGTCGCTAGGTAAGAGCGAGTTCTAGGGACAGGAAAAAGCTTTGCCTTCTGCAGCTCCTATCACAGACCGGTACCTTTTTCCCTCAAGTTCATTCAATAGGATAGGGCCTTAAACCATTGGAAAACTGAATGGAAATACCCTGTATTGGATTTCTGCACTGGGAGGTGGCTGCTGTCACCTCACAGATCAGCAAATAGCGAGAAAGGTTAAACCCCTCCAAATCTGGTAACAGCCAATTCAGAAAGAACCTGAGCCACCTCTCAGTTTCACCTGAAAGTGAAACCAAGCGTCGCCTGGAAGACGACAGCTCTGCCCTCTTTTAGTCTCATCATTACTAAGGTAGGGAAAATGGTTTTGGGTGTCAGGATTATGAAAGGAATTAATTGCTGGGGGAAGAATATGCTTTAAATCTTGCAATGAGTGACAAGGGATTGAGCTCATCTGCTTCTTTTTTGGCTGTATTTAAGGCATTCCTCTTCAAAACCACCGCTCTAACGTTCAGCTTTACGTTAGTAGGAGGATGTACACTGCTAAAAACAGGATTTAAGCACTTAAAACACAGGAATGTGCATTACAGCTGGGAGCATTTTCTGTCACTTCTGGTTTTCTTCATCATCTTCAGATCTACGGTCAAGGACGTAAAGAAAAAAGAACCATCAAGGGAGGAAAGTCTAAGCTACATAATTTGGACAGTGATGATCTGCTCCTTCAGGCTCCCTTCTAGTGGAGTTGTAGGTAAGGGTCAGGTCGGGAACTCGGCTGGTTCCACACCTGTGATCAGCACCTGCAACCCTACACAAACCCCTCGCTGTCCAACTGTGGGCATCCAACTCCAGCAAGAGGAGGACAAAGAGCAGGAATTGTCACATCACTGCAACACGTCTACAGACCAAGAAACCCAGACCCAGCACCTGACTGACCACAGGGATTCCTCACCTCTGCTGCCATCACATGGTGCGAGTTAAATGCACAGTTCCAGACAGATGGGAGCGTCAGCTCTGAGCAATACCGTGATACCACATGTCAAATAAGAGATGCCCTGCACCTTCCAAACCTCAACCAGCAGAACAATGCAGCTTCAGCGCATCTGTGCTCTGTCACTGAACACGAGTGCTGTTTCGCATCCTAAGCTGACTCAGCAGAGACGGGTCAGGCCCAGAATTTCGTTCAGCACCTTACCTTGACCCTTCCCAGTGAAAGCTGGTGCCTTCGCATCCAGTGTGACCACCCCCGGAGCAAAGCCGGCCTGCGGAGCCCCATGCAACACTCAAGACAGCGCACAGGAGCTTCGCTGGCTTTTCTTAAACACCGAGAAGGGATTACAGGTACTGCTCAGCTTCAGAGAGGAGGAAGAACCAGTCGTAGCTCCATATCCTAAATTACATTTGTGAAAAGAGATTACAAAACAGTGCATTTCTTGTGCTTCTCTTTAAGTATCAGAATTCAACGGAAAAACTTCAAGGAACTAGGTTCTCAGTACATTTTTCATCATTTTGGATTAGCGGTTATCGGCTCAGGAGACACACAGCTCACTCGTGTCCACCACAGTTCAGCAGCATCCAGGTCTTCAACACAAAGTCAATGGGAAAACCAAAACCAAACCAAAGTACTGAGTTATGAAATAAGATCAATATCCAGTGTCCTGCTAATAAAGTCATATTTTAATATAAAATATTCATACAGCGTACTCTACACCTCATCCTCTCTGCTAGCTGAATACTGTCACTGACTAGGCAAACAGAAAAACTTCAACCACTCTGCTCTTCAACGGTTTGGAGGGACAACATGGTTTCCAGCAGCTACTTTGATCACAGTAGTAGGGGGAAAGGGAAGAGGGAAAGACGGGGGGGACATGTTCCAAAACTCTAGGTTAGGTTACGAAGTCGGCTGAAAGAGGGGAAGGTTTTCAGAATGTAAGGACTGATCCCACTCAGTGGAACACGAAACACTGCACTCGTTAGTGTTTCCATTAGAAAGTTCTCCTTCCTACACTGCAAGTCACCCTTGTGCTCTCTTCCTGCCCAGTATGAAACCTTTTTCCCTCTAGAAACAAAACGTATTTGTCATTGCTCCCCTCTGTTGTCTTCTGCTCTTTCGGTTAGAGTTAAATAATAATTAATGTTGCTATAAAGATGAGTTAAAAACCCCAAACGCAGCCGTGGAGCCCGCCCATCAGGGTGTCATGTTTCAGGAAGCTGATTAATGTCCGTCAGTTTTGTGTCGTTCAGGATTGCACGGATTCTCTCCAGGGAATCTGCCTGCCGGATCCGCTCCAGCTGCACCTGCAGGAAACCAAGAGATCCAATGAGGGGGTAAAAGGCTCCGTGGCAAGACCAGAGACCCACGACCAGCCCCGAGCCCGGGCAGGCAGGGGCGCTTTGTCACTGGCTGAGAACGCAAGGTGTGAAGGGGAACGAACTTAATTCAGAACCAAGAACAGGGGAAGGAAGACACAAGGCAGTTGTGTTTTCACAATCAAAAGCCATTTGCTGAGGGCTCAAGCAAGGCCCCATCATTGCATCATTTTGCCTCTCAATGGCCAACTCTTGGCAATATTCTTAGGAATATTTGATCCGTTTATTAGACCAATAATTTTTTAAATAGTTCATAAATACTAACATAAGAAAATTTACAGCTGCTGCTCCTTACTTGATTGAGCTCTGGAGAAGGCAAGAGCCAACTGGAAGCCCTCACAAATCCACTGCCCTTCCCTTACCTGAAGCGTCTGAGAAAGCTTTACAAAATCTCTCTGCACTTGCTCGCTGACATCTAACTCGGTCTGCAACCGCTGCGCTTTGTTCTTCTCTTCAAACACCAGCTGTTCGAGGTTTGCCTGAGGAGAAAGAGATTCTTTAGGCTATGCTCAAGCCGAACAAAGAAGGAGAAGCTTGTATAAACCGATTAAAGCGTGGTACTAGAACAAAGCAGCGTGATTATTCTCACAGCCCTGGCAAGAAATTAAACCTATCCCTCTTTCTACATCCCAATTTTCCTAATTGCAAAATCAGGGGCTAACGCCCACCAGACAAAAACCCTTGTCAGATGGGTTAAAGCATGAAAAAGGCCCATGTCTTAACAGCACTGTGCCCAAGGATCTCAAAATGAAAGAAGCAGATTTACGAGTTTTAATGGCATGAGACCATAGATGAGGGGCAGCAATCTGCAGGCCAAGAGGTAACAATCACGCTGTCTTGTGTTTTAGTCAAAAAGTCTTTGGGGAAGAAAGAAACCCAGAAAAATCAGCTCACAATGAATTCATCCGATTGCTCCGACAGCAACAACAAATGATATTTATTCACGAGTATCAAAGCATCCAAACCAATGCTGGGTCAGTCAAGAAGCTTCCATGTACAGAAACATTACTGAAGCCTGACTTTGGAGGACAACCCAAGAGCGACGCTCACATCAGCAGCAATTCAAGTCCACTGCTTCACAAATCCAAGTGCAAAGTGGTTGAGATGAGGATTTAAAACCGCATCCAATGGACACTCTCAGTGCTAGAACCTTACCCACATTCAAAAGCTTCCTTTTTAATTCTTAAGTAGCGATACAGTTTCTGACTACACTTCTGACCATCACAGAAGATGCAAAAATACTTCACACTCAGGCACCATAGCTACCTTGGCTGCGGTCTCCTTCTTCAGCTGCTCTTCTAGAGCATTTTTTGCTTCCTGCAGACTCTCCAGCTGCTGCAGGTTTTCCTGCGAAGAACTTTCCAACTACATTACAATAATAAAACAAATATTAACTAGAATTCCCAACATTTCAATTCCTCACAGTCCCTCCATTCAGGAAGCACAGCCTAAGTCTTTCCCAGGACTACTCAAAAATACACCTAAATAGTCTCTCCTAGGGACACAAAACCCACCTACATAACATCTCTTTCTTTCCATTTATTTCTTTAGAGAGCTGGAGAGGAATGGCCAAACCTGGCATTTAGGTTACTATTAGGTAGCCTAATATTAGTCAGGAATTAGTGAACCCAATATTTAGGTTACAGATCACTCAAGCAACAAAACAGCTTCTAAAGAGCAGGAACAGAACTATGGCATCAATACAGCTCTTCCGTCCTTCAAATTACGACATTGTATGTTTCAGAGTTCTCTCCTTCTTCTGGCTCTCTCCCTCTGAATAATGGACATACTAAACATCATATGAATATATAGATATATACAAGGGTTACTGACCCCTCAAAGGCAATGGGAAAAGAGTTAATTTTCTCTGCTACGAGGAGGCTGATGTCAAAGATACCAACACAGCAGCACTGGCAGAACTAGCAGGAAAAGAGAACCCTATTCTCTTCATTTAAAAAAAACCCACATAACTGAACATCCCATGGTGAGAGCGTTCCTTACCTGTTCCTTTTCCACTTTTATTCTTTCCAGTTCAGCTTTTAAACTGGAAATGGAAGCTGAAAAACAAGAATTAAAACCTAAATTCAAGAAAAGCACAGTAAGCTGGACAAACCGCGCTTACTTCTGTTAATATTTAAAGGAGAATTAAGTGTGTGCCACATCAAAGGCAAACAAAGCACGGTACTTTTGTGTTCAGCTGCACAGCTTTGGTGTATCTCCTATGAAAAATGATCAGTTTATGAAGTCTACTTATCACAAAATCAAGTCTTAATTTATCTTACTAGTTTTTAATATTCCTATTTTGAGACTGTTTTACCCCACTCACCTATTTCCTCTTTGCAATTCTCTATTTCCAGCTGCAGGGTTTCTTCTATATTTTCTTTCAAATATTGTTCAGCTTGAATCTGTTCTTTTAAGAATAAGATCTCGGCCTTAAGTTTCTCCTCCAGGTGATCTGCTGCTGTCCGCACGCTAATTATGTCCTCACGATATTTTAAAATCAGCTCCCGGAGCTCCTGAATCAATGATTGTCAAAGAGTTATGATCCTCAGATGCACACAGAGGTGTATTTATCAGCACACGAGCCAGAGACCGTTATCCTATCCCTAGGTCTGTCCCACCGTACCAGATCTTGTGTGAAGACCTTGTTGGATGCAGAGCTTATTGTTTAATGCTCAGTATTATCACCGATCCTAATGCTTGGGCAGAAAATAAAGTGACAGATACAGCTGAGTTTATTGAACTCCTAAATTAGGCCCTCGGTGACTGAACAATTGTGTGCCCAGCCGCAAAATTCAGCTTAACCGGGACAAGCGCACACTCTACTGACAACAGGAGAGCTGTCAGGTCACAGGTAACTAATTCTATTTTTATCTACCCACACCCTGAAGCTTGTTTATGACACAGTGGGATCAGACTGCGGATTCTATACATCACAGAATGGGTTAAAATCCAGATTATTCATAGAATCACAGAATCACTTGGTTGGAAAAGACCTCTGAGATCATCAAGTCTAACCGTACCTGTCTACCATTAAATATTGTTCACTGTGCTATTTGAGTCAGCTCTTGATAAAGGAGATTTTTTCAGTGAGATCTAGTCACATGCATTAAGTACTTGTGTTAATGATTTAAAAAGTATTTTACCTCTGGTGCTTCTGGCAGAATGAAATCCTCAGCTTGCTGTAGAGACACGTGCAGGCTATGTTTACCTTGAAGGCTCTCGTTATCTTTCTGCAGTCTCACCAGCTCTTCTGAAACCTGTTCCCGTGACTGCGTCAGGACAGCCTCCAAGGTAACGAAAAGCACAAATTTTTACTCAGGGTCACGCTCAGATCTCTTCATGCCCCATTTACCATCACTGCTTTCAAAAGTCTGGAGGATTGATAGTCTTTGTAAATAAGGGAAAAAAATGACTGTGTGGATCCACACAATCTGTTCTCTCTTGCCTGGCCTGTGCACTAGAAATAAAGGCAAGATCAATCTTAACGGTGCAGGCAGAGAGGAGGAAGCCGGGGATAAACACAGCATTGTTACAACTCCCAGTTTTCCTCTGTATTTATCCATTAGCGGTGCTCATGGGGGCAGAGCAGGGAATCACACGTGGTCTTGGGACCTGGCAGTTATGCTTATTAAAATCTCCCAACAACTCCACTCTAAGACCCGCTTATTCAAAACCTGGAACATTCATCCCAAAACTTTCAATGGGAGTTGTCTGCCTTTTGAGGAAAACGTCCAACCAGCTGATCCCTTGTGAAGAAAAAAAGATGAAGAAAACAGTTTTACTTGCATTACCAAAGAAAAAAATGCAGCGAGAGGAGTGATCAGAGCAGGGCTACAGGGATCCGACTCTGACGGAGGCCGCTCTGCCCGTTCTGGGTGGGCAGCGCGAGAAGCATATTCAGATCAATACATTTCTGAATTCCCTGCATCTCCATTAGGCTGCTCACACCACGGATCAGACAGAACATTCCTGTAAGCAGTGCCCTCATGTCCTACAGACAATCCCAGGCCTCAGAAATGCCATACTGGGATTCATGAGAACGAACACTCTTAGTCCCCACGCTGCTGTGCAAAGGAGCTAAAAAGAGACTATATTTTAATACAGAAGGGAATGAATCGCTCTAAGGAACTCGGACTTTGTTCTGGCCTAGGAAATGAGGGCCTGTTCCTATTCTCTGACTTCATTCCTACAAGATGCTCAAAATAGCTTAAAAAAAAGTTCCCAGGCTTATCTCTTCCTGGTGTTACAGCTGAGAGTTTAGGTCTGACCTGTAAAAACACAGAGCATTCTTCTCTCCAACTCCAGAAAATAGTCTCTGTGACGGTAGCTGGGATGAATCCTAAGAAACTGTCCTGAGAATAAAATATTCTGTCTTCACATCTGAAGTGAAATAAGATACTAAATGGGCATGGAATGTACATAAGGAATAAGGGGGTGGGGGGGGAAGTTGTCTAGCAATCACCATCTCAATCAACACGTACACACAGAATCTAATGTCAGACTGACCTTACAAACTGTTACAAGTCCAGCCCTGCTCTCAGCACTGTCAGTAAGTTTACACGTTGGGATACAGAGTTCTCTCTAGGCAAAACCAAGTCTGATACAAACACGGTGAGCTCCCTCCCGAGGTCAGACAGACAGCACTGTTCGAGTGCCCTCGAGGCCGAAGCTCCTTACCATCTGCTCCTGGACGCTCCTCTTGGCTTGCAGAAACGCCTGCTGCAGTTCACTGAGGAAGTTCTCTGACTTTTGACACTGAGCCATGAGCAGAGAGATCTTAAAAAAGAAAACCCACACAAAGATATAAAGCATGAAACGGATACTGAAGAAATGACCCCTGAAGTTCTCTTCCCTGATTACTAACATATACTTCCAAATTTCAAACTAATCCTCTAAAGTTTATTTTATCAATTCCTTACTCAGTAAAGCAGCAATGCAGCCCAAGTCAGTGAGAAGACACTCTGCTTTTAAACAAATAATACACTTATATTTTATTTATCAAACTCTGATGAACAAAAAAACTCCTGTCAATCCTACTCGAACTTGAACATAAGCCAGTTTAGAGATACCAAAGGGAAATTGCAGAGCTATGACCTAGGATTTCAGCATTTTCTTTAAGGTAAAGTAATATTTGTACCTCTCTGAAAACATGGATCCTCCAAAACCTTACAATTCAGTTATTCTACAACAATACATCCTTAGCAGTAAAATTTCTACCACCTCGATTACAAGACGCTGGTACCTGATTAGAGGAGTCTTCAGCACTTTGTTTCATGTATTCCTCCAACTCCTGTTTATCTTTCACCGTCTTTTCCAGCTGGTCGTTAGCCTGCCTGAGCATCACCTGCAGCTTCTTCACCTGTGTTGTTACAACAAAATAACTTCATTTTTTATTCCGTATATTTCCTTAGCACAAATATAACCCATCCTATAGCAGCCCTAACCCACAAATCAAAATCCCTCAAAAGCCTAGGCAACTCAGATGTTTCTTTGTCGTTCTCCTGAACACCCTGCATGCCAGTTTACACCTGTAAGGACAGCCAGGCCATCAAACTGCACTGGGCCATCACCACCTAATGACTTCAGTCACCTATTTCCAAGCAGAATATGACTCATGTCTTCCATACTCATCTGGAAACTGTTCTTCAGTTTATGGCAGGAAACAAACATCCCCCAGTCCTTTACAGTCACTTTATGTTGCTAGGATGAGGTCCTCTAGTTTTCCCTTTGCCGTTAACAATTCTTGCATTACCAAAGATAATACAATTTAATGCATGAAAAGCATTTTAGAATATAAATTATGAAAGACAGCGACTTAAGCATGTGCATAATGCTTTTTATAAGACAGTGCCTGTACTGCACGGTCTTACAGCGCCGGATAAAATGGTGCTCCAAGGCAAATCCTTAAGAAATAGGTACACGTGGTGCTCATGACCACATAAAAAATCAGGTTACGTCAATAACATATCAGATGTTATCCAGGTTTTAAGCATGCTGACATTGTTCAATTAAAACCAACGAATAAACCAGCAGATGGGTCACCATTGCATTCTCAGTCATATGAACAACTGCAAAAGTCTTGCTAAAGCAGGAAGAACAATCCCACCTGGTCTCTTGTCTCTGCCTCCTGGATCTGGATACCTTGCAACTGCTTCTCGTAATTTGAGCACATGTCGCAGCGTCTGCCCAGCTTGTTCCCTGCGTTCTGCACCTGGAGAACACAGAGTTATCACCTGCATGAGCACCACCACATTCTTCAAGGAAGGCAGATGTGTTTCATGCTTGCAGTTGTATTGTGTGAACTCAAAATACTACAGATAAAAGACAGCAGCAGAATCCCATAAAGACAAGATTAAGTTGCTCTAAAAGTAAAGGATAATGTAAATCAGCTGTGGGATATCAGCTTTTCCTGGCACGAGTCCCACTGTTAGCACAAAGGCAATAAGCCACGGCCTACAAGAGTTCATCAAGTCATTCAGTACGTCCTTTCAAAATCTATTACTTAATTACCCGTACAGCAACAGACAGCTCCCAGAAAAGCTTTCAACAGACCGGAACAGTTTTTTCATGCAACTATTTTATATTAAGAATCAAATTATAAACAGAACACTGCGGTGTTTGGGTTTCTGTGTGTGCTTGTGGCTTTTGTTTTAAATCAACACAAACTAATTAAAAAGCCAGTCAGCTCATCAGGTCAGGACTCCTTTAAGTCTTGTTCTTTGTGTAACCGAGCTCTGTGGCTTTTTCAATGACACGTAATAATTTGGTTCTACAACAGCCATCAAGATTTATCTACTTTTTAATACCCTCCTTCAGTATTGCTCAGTACCACAGACTGAATAATCAGCTAAAAGAACAACTGGGAAAGAGTAAAGTAGAATACAGACAGATTTAAATAAAAAGAAATCAAAGAGGAGGAGAAGCATTGGGGTGTGCAGCAGGGAAACTTAAGACTAAATCAGCTTCCATTCTGAAATGGTACTGGTTTTGGCTAAGGTGACAAATAAAAGCTTTATCAAAGCTGTAAGCCAGGTTTGAGCTGAGAATCTGTATTCACTGCTCCATGTCCCACTCACAATGAACAGCATTCACGTTCTCTCCTGCCTCCAGGAACACATGGGAAGCAGGGCATTTCTTTCCTTATTCCAGGAAAGGGTTGGAGTAAAATGTCATTGGGAAAAGAAATATTCAAGAGTAGAGGGTTTAACTCAGCTCTGATGATGCTGTAGCTTCTCCAGATATGGTGAATCAGCATCAACACAAAAAAATAGCAACTTTCCAACAGGTTTAGAGAGACTTTCAAGTAATGACTTGCAGGTAAGCTGAGCTCCAACAAGTTGAGGAAATAAAGTATCATCAGTTCTCCACCTCATCTGTCCTCTGCCTAGCCTCTTCTCTTTCACTGCATTCTTACATTCCTTTTTTTTACCCCCTTCCTGTCTATCTTCTCCACCATTAGGGACTGTTATCTCCACCCCTTTGCGTCCCTCTGACATGCAGCTCCTTGGCCTCTCTTCTTCAGAAAGAGGAACCACAGGAACCCCACCACGCTCCTCCCTCCAGCAACAGAACAAATGCAAGCTTTGAACTGGCATCACGCCGAACTGCTGAAACACTGACAGGCAGTACATGCCGAAGCAACCATTCCCTCAGTCACCTCCACCTGGAGAGGCGCAGCATTAAGGCTGATCGACTGCTTGTTGTGCTCAGAAATTGGCTTCTGATGATGCAAGTCCCCGGCAGTTTTCTGCGGCCTCCTTTGTGGTAGCTTCGTGCATTATCTTGGCAGCTCATTTCCAAACTGCACCCCGTGCATAGTTCTCACTAC
Organism: Cuculus canorus; assembly: GCF_017976375.1. Lineage (NCBI taxonomy): Eukaryota > Metazoa > Chordata > Aves > Cuculiformes > Cuculidae > Cuculus > Cuculus canorus. The sequence continues at coordinate 6,069,077 of NC_071420.1, forward strand.
AACTCCTCGGTGCACAAACCAGCACTGTGAGCCTCGCTTTGTGTTAACCTTAGCGCTTTTCCTAGTCACCCACTGTTGCGCTACAGCATCCTTTCCTTGGCTTCCCATTTTTTCCCTTTTTTTTTTTTTTTGAGTTCTCCCATCTTTTTTCAGCCTCATGTATTTGCAAGATCAACAGCTCTCTCTGCCAGACCCTCCCGAGTGCAAAACCACCCTGTTTTAGTGAAGATGGCCTTCCCAAGAACAGAGTCTGCCAATACAGCTTACATCAGCTGTGCTTTACCAACAGAAATATTCCAAGAGAGAAAAGCAAATAGCTACATAGGATGCTACAGATTCCCTTCCACACCTGGCTCCATGTAAAGCAAATTGGGAAGAGTTTTCTCCTGGCAGACGGCCCACAGCGCACAGAGGCACTCACCTCCTTCTGCAGCAGGTTCCACTCTGTCTCGCTAACCAGGCGGTAACCGCTAGGAGACACGTAAGCGCTTTCCATCCCTTGTGTAACACTGGAAAGAAGCGAAGCAGTCTCTTCTTGCTCTGGTGTCATTGCTTTGATTGCTTTTTCCTGATCTTTGGTTAACATGAACCCACTTGGCATTTGTAGAGAGCCCAGGGAAGCTGTATCAAAGTTCTCAGACACCGAATCTGCTCCAACAAGTGGTCCAAAATCCGACTCATCCAGGTTCCCGGCAGATTTTGCTTTGTTGTTGTATCCTAAAGCTTTGGACTGTAAGGATCCAGATGTCCCTAGGCTGTCTGTTGACTGTGCTCTCCGTAGTCCATCTTTAAACATATCATTATCGGATTTGTTGAAAGATTCGCCAGAAGAAAGAAGCAAGTCTGCATCCAGTGAATGGACTGAGCCGTGGGTGCTATTTACGTGCACCTGAAATTGAAAAACAAGGAAGATAAAACTATATACACCATTCTAGAAACGTGGTGCAAGAGGAATGCTGGACACTAACGATCACACATGGTAAGGGCAAGTTTAAATTCCCTTTGGCAAGACTTCTGGTCACTAAATTTAAGATGGCAGAGAAAAGGAGAGAGAACTGAAATATTCCAGTTAGATTTAAAAAACAAAACAAACAAGGAAAAAGGATCCTCCGTGAGAATTTGTCTTCCTGCCAGACAAGCAAGGACACTGTCACCTTGCATCCTCCAATATCTGAAACAAGGTGCTTCTTCTGCTGAAGATACACTTGCAATATTGCTTCTAGAAGTATCGTCTGCACAGCAGAAGGCAAATATTCCACTTCACAAGTAAAATCAGCAGTCTTCCGTAAAACAAAGAACTTACATTAATATGAAAGTAAAGACAATTATGCGCTTAAAAACTGCTCTACACTGACAAATGAATATTCTTCTATTCCTTTCTTCTGGTCTGAATGTGTGACAAGCTACTGTAAAACAAAGATATATTTTCTTCAAACTGTTACTTGTATATAAAAAAAAAAAATGAAATGAGAAAAGGCTTGGCTTAAACGGCCTGGGGAATGCCAACACCAAACTCACACTAACTGCTGTGTTAGGCACAGTACATCTCTTGATCTATTTTTATTTATTTGTAGCACTGAAAAGAGAGCAGTAAGGCTTTATTTAAAAAGCACATGACTGCTTTCAAAATATCTCCCCATATATTATGCACTTCTGCTTTGCCATTAGACATGTACAGAAAACAAGAACACAAAACCAGCCTCTTGAGAAAGATAATGAGTTCTGAAATAGGTCCAACAGAGACAGCAGGCAGCTAGTACCTCCATACAGGTGTTTATAACTTACAACAATATATTATGTATTACTGGGTTTATGACTGTTGTAAATGTCTTGGTTTAAGCATTTTTAGGCATAACATTTATATTTACTTTATAATATGTCTATATAGAGTTTAAGTTCCTATCAAAAAGTCAAGAGAATACGGAGTTAATATAAATCATTGCATCTTCAGACAAGAACTGTGTGGTGATACAGTCATAAATCAATTGTTTGTACAGCAAAGTGCTTCACAGGGAAGAGCTCAGAAGTCCAATTATGACCAAGTACGAGGTACAAGTCATAATCCAATACATTACCACTCCTGAACCACATTCTGTAGGCTAAAAAGGTCACAAATCTCAACAAAATATAAATCCATAAAGCAAAGCCAAAAGCACTCTGGAAGGTATACTCCTATACAAAATGTGAAATTCGCCAGTATGTGTAATTCCTCGAATTAAAGACATGCTAAACACTAAAGAGCATCCCAGGAACTGAGATTAAAGAAAACATCAGAAGACAGAACTTCTGTTTGCCATCAATGGGTTTCATTTCAGATCTGGACACGGAAGTCTATTGGTATACAAAACAGGATTTGAAATAGAAAGTTGTATCCTTACTTTGGGTTAACGGGTAAAACTCTCTCAGCTACATTTTGGTACAACCTGTGTGCTTTGGACTCTTTTCCTCACAAGCAAAAAGCTTTGGGAAATTCCAAAGACGATTTCAGCCTGCCCTCACGTGTAACTGTCTACAACACCCAGAAGCCTTGCTCACTAGCGACAGCCAGCAGCATTAGTTTTCCTGGCTGTTAATAATGACTTGACTAATACAGCACAAGCAGCTTCCACAAAAACTCAGTGCTGAGCCTCAACTACTGACTTGGCTAAAAAGCAGCTTATTTTGAGTTGCTGAACAGATGTGGCCAAAACCCTCTACCTGCACAGTTGGAGGGAGATGAACACTTTCAGACACACACATTGCGCTAAGTGACTGGCCAACTCCACCATCAGTGATCTAAGACATCTCAAACCAGGTTAAGTTTAACACACAATTCAACAGGTAGGCTGGCCAAGCGGCTACAACAATTACTGAATGTGCAGATGTTACTGGTGTAATTCCGAACATTTAGGTGTGTTAAAACTTCTTTATAAATCTCAAGGGAATTTAACAGCAGTAAACACCCAGAATGCAAAAGGTAAATCAATTTTTTAACAGCATGTCTCAGGACTGTAACTGCTCAACCGTTATTAGAACTTACATATTCAAGTGCAGCTCCAAAGATTTTTCTTTGCTTAGTAAGAATTACAAGCTACAGAGAATAAAGAGCACTAAGTTTGCATTTGTATTTGTAATCATCACTCCGAGGAACACACAAGTGCTCAGATTTGCACTGAACTGTCCAACTGTTTTACCTCTTCATTAGAGAGCTGGGGAAGGGTTTCCTCGTGGGCTAGAGAGCAGGAAGTTTTCGTTTCATCATCGGAATCCTTCTGTGTCTGCTCCTTGCCCTTGCTAAGCCTTTGCTGATCATCTTCTTCCTAGGAATCAATGGTCAATACAGAACACACATAAGCAGGATTCAATTTTGCTGCAGTAGTCACAACATCAGCTTTCATGATAAACTAAACTACAAAGGCAGCACTGGAAAACACTGTTTTGGTTAAAAAAACATTTTTTATCACATAAGGATTCTCTTGGTTAAAAATCTGGTGTTCGTTTCACATGGCACACTGACTTAAACAAAAACTTACTTTGCAAGTTCATTGGCTAATTCATGTTTTAGAATGATTTCATTCAAAGAATATATTACCTAGATACAAATCCTGACATAGGGATTACCAAATAAGTAACAGAAAGAGCTGCTACACTGGCTGTTGTACAAAACCTGGTAAGAGATTTGCATCACCCATGGCCCCATCAACAGCCATTATACAAGCATGAACATTCAAACGTGAAATTGAGAAACTTATGTCGGAGGTAGGAACTGCACTGGGAAAACCTTGAGAGAAGGGAAACTTTGCTACCCTAGCATCCTTGACCCAGATGTTCTATGGCACAGGTGACTGGCTCTTCCTCCACAACTGACTTCTGGATATTATTAACTTTTCATTTAACAATACTGGCAACATTACTTTTAAAGATATTGTGTACATTAATGTTAAAAAGGTTGGCACACACAGAGAGTTTCTGTTGTACTTGTCAGCTGCCATTCAACAGAGAAAGTCTATTAAAGCTGTCAGCTGTCATTATTAACTGTTAAATAACTTCGTCTCCAGCACGTGATTTCCATATCTCTTTTACCTTATTAAATGTATATGATGAAAAAAAGGGAAAAAAAAGAGGAAAGCAGCAAGTAACCTGATCCTTTTTTTTCAGCTCCTCCACTTGTCGGAGCTGCTCGGAGGTCAGAACAATTTCCATACGCTGCATGTCCCTCATCAGCAAACGCTGAGACTCCAGGAACTGGTCGTTGGCTTTTTGCCATGTGTGTTTCAACTGGTTGTGCTGCTGTCGCTCTTGCTCTAGGAGATGGCAGACTATTCAAAAGCAGAAAGAGTTGATCTCAACCACCATTTTTTCACCTCTTTTCCACAGAGACGCATTTTCACAAATAAAAGTCATTATTGTTCTAATGGAAAACAGTCAGGCTTTGTCCAACAACTGTTTAGGATAAAAGAAAGCATTTTCCTAATTCCCAAACTTGGCCTGTGATTGGGAGGCAGTTCTGATGGTTTAAGACTTCCCAATCCAAAGACTAACACCTTAACTTCATTCATGTGTATTAATAGTTTATATTTCCAGCACTGGTTCAAAAGACTCTCTTCTCCACCCTTAGTTATTTCAGCAGAAGGTTCTGGTTTTCCTTGCTCTAACAGTGATGCTACAGGAATATTTATGCAGCCATGCCAGCATCGGGCATTCAGATCAGCACACCTCAGGGAGATTAAGTGATACATAGTGGATGTAATGCTCAGAGTTGTACACAAATAAAGACACCACTAAATTCAGTTTAATAAGAAGGAAGCTTGCAATACTGTAAGAAGTTAACAGAAACTCAATAGCATCCCTTAAGAGAATATTAATTCTGTTGTTTTTCTCGGTCATAAAAGAACTCCACATTCAACTCTTCTGTACACATTTCAAGGGCTTTCATGTTTTAAAAGTGCTGCTTCCTCCCCCTCAATTTCTTTAAATCCAATTCAAATAAGAAAGCAGAAAAGAATGAACAGCTATGTTGGGTTTTGCACCCTTAGTGTGAAGAGTCAAAGTGACCATCACTAGTACCTTCATGCAGTTCTTTCCGCAACTTTTCTGCATCTTCTTGCAGGACTGATTTTTGCGTGTTGAGAACAGCCACGTACATCTCTAAGTCTGTCCTACACGACTTTTCTGCTTCCAAATAATGGTTCAGCTCTTTAACCTGAATAAAAGAGGGAAATCCACCGTCTCAGTGGCTGTTGGAGAGGTGCAAAGCAGATGTGTTTCCAGGGCTTTTTCTTTTTCACTGCTAGCAAACCTGGAGCCATGCAATTCCAAGCAAAGCACAGATCACACACACTTGACAACTTTCAAACCAGAAACATGGGAAAACATATATAGCCCAAACATGTTATTTGAGCTACAGAAGAAAAAGCTGTATTGTGCGTGAAGAGCCTCACAATGCACCTTTTTCTATCTTACAAAATGTGACTTTACTTATGGGCATCAAACTACACAATCTAAGATATAATTCAGGACGCAGTTACAGCTCCACCTCACCTTTGATGCCTCTAACTCTTTTATTTTTTCTTCAGCCCCTGTGAGCTTCTCTTTTAGTGCCGCGATCTCTTTCTCCATTGGCATCACAACCGAGCGCAGCTTCTCTGCATCCTCCTGGGCCTTAAGGTAAGGTGATAAATTACGAATAATTCATTATTATAGTTTTTGTCACAAAAGTTTCCATTATCAGAGACATTTGGAGAAAATCTCCATGCCAACAAAACCCGACGGCTAAACTTCCACTTTCAATGCTCATCTTATTGTGATTTATTCAGTTCAGCAGTCATTTCAATGTCAACAGGCAATATTGGTCCATTCACAGAAAGCAGCTACATTTTAAATCCATGTATGGATTAGGCCATGAGTATCTGCTTTTAAAGAGAATGTCAGTAGATCTATCACTCTTGATACTTCGGAGAAAATTCACAGGTCATGTGTTTCAAAATATGTGCACTTGTCTGTTCCGAGAGGCCCGACTGCCCTGGGGCCCAAAGCCAAACCTTCAGAAGTTGACACTTCTCCCAGACGGATCAGCAAAGGCACCCGCTAAAAGTTGTCTTGGTTAAAATCTAGGCTAGAATGCAGAACAAGACTTGTGTCTTGTCTTAAATCTAGACTAGAAACTAGGTTTCAGAGGCTGCTCATTTGATTTTCAGTTCTTGTAAGCTTACCAAGAACTGCAGTCCGAACAGCACTTTCAGAAAGAGTAACACACAATATTTTTAACCAGTGATGTTTCCTAAACCTAAAAATCAATAGATAAAAATCAAATTATATTGCAATGCCTTCCAATCACACAAAAGTCACCAAGCCCTCAGGCTCTAAAAACCTTTAAACAAAAATCTATAGACAAACCAAAATTGCATTTCCTCATGTTTCCTTGACTGCTGCTGCAGTCTGTCACTGCCGGCTTGCTTGTCCAACCAGTACAGATAAAATCTGCGAGGAGAGCGAGGGACACCACGTGAGGCAGTGAATCCAACACCAGGGACACGTGACAGCGTCACACGTACACACACACATCCCAGCGCCTGCAGCCAGCAACTCGCCAGCCACATCTTTTGAACAGATGGGAGCAAGAGTTCAGCTTCAAAGATTGCTCTGTATTTGATCCGTTCTACCAGCTCTACTCTATGCTACCTGTAGTCAGCTCCTAAGGACTAAAGACAGCCCCACGTTTTTAGGGCTGTTGAACAAGCTTTTTCCTAATGACTCACGGTAATCACAGGACCATTTCATCGCCAGCCTGATTTCACGCAGCTCGACACTGAATACAGAGCAACATACATGCTCCTGCTGGAGCCAGCCATGCAGAGGAACAGTCAGGAAGTTCCCCAGAAGCAAAACCAGAGTTTAACAGCAGCCGGCTGGGAAGGCAAAGGACAGAGAAATCACTCTAGCTTTTACTGCCTACTAAACAGAGCTGAAGTTTGACGCTGTGCTCGCAACAGATTACAAGGGGTTTGTTTAAATAAAAGGCGGGGGGGGAAGAATCCGTGTTAAAGGTCAGTGAGATGCGAGCTGAACCCTAAGAATACCCTGTATCTGCTAATAAAATGAGTACTGGTCCCTGGTTCTGCTTTTGGAGGTGAAGTACAGTTACTGAGACTCCCAAATGGAGGCCAGAGTCCCCAGATTTATTATCCATCTTTCAGTGGAAAATAGTATACAGACAACAAGTATAATTGTTAGCAATTATGTGGATGCAGCATTAAATTTCATTGGTTTTATTTTCATTTAAAATGGATTTTATAGCCAAATGGAACACAACTGAACTGAGACGTCATCCAGGCAGGAGAGCCAAGAAGGTTGGTGTCCTGGACTGAAACACACGGTTGTAATCTTGTTTCTGCTCTGTCTATTCTTCTCACCTCATCTCTCATTGAGAATGTTAGGCATAGGTATGGTGTTCTCTGAGTTCTATGAAATGCGATATATTATATAGAGATATACAGATAATAATCTCACACATCTCCTTACAACCCAGAGAGCAAAGTACTTGTATGTTTTTTACTTCTTTGCTATGTCTGGAGATTCTTTAGAACCAGCCAGAATATCATAAAGGTATTTCTGAAAAAATCTACGTTTATGCCTTAAAATGGGACATATAAGGATTGAGGATATATACAACATTGTTAGCTGGAAATGTAATTTTGCATGAGGAACCAATCACAAGTGTTCAAACAGCACATCCCAGGTGATCAAGAAAACTCCCCCTTTTGTAAGGACTGCTGATGTACGAATACTCATTATTTCACCAGCCAAACACCTTTTTGTGGGCTCTGTATTTGCTTGGTTGTTTTTAGGTGAAATTGAATGTCCTTTTCCTAATTTTGGTCCAATTCTTAGTCTCCTTGAAGAAAACACAGGTTTAATGACAAAGAAGATTAAAAAACCCACGCAAAGCAGTTTAAGCAATTATTCCAAGCTTCACTCTGAAGACCAGATTTACCCCTCCCCCTCGTATTACATAAAGTTCCTCGACTTTGCAGGGCTGGGGAGCTTTCTGAGCTCATATCACAGACTAATACACAGCTCAATCACAGACTAATAAATCGATCACCTTCTCCTTTAGGATCACAAGGGATAAGCACTTCCCTTTTAAAGGGGTAGAGTTGAAAATGCTATTTATCTGTTATATTACATTTTTAGACGCCAACTGGTTCGTGGTAAAGCTGCTAAGTTTAGGTGAGCTGCTTTCACCTGAGCGACTCACCTCCAACTTTTACACGGTCAGTATATTCGGAGAGAAAAAAAAATTGTGCCAAGTCTGTAGTTATTGGAAAGACTCTCAGCCAAGAGAGCTTGTCTTCTGAAGGTTGTTCTCGGCAGCGTGGTGGCAACTCATTCTGGGGCTCTCACCCTGTGAACTCTGCATCTCCTGGGTTGCTCCTACAGGACTCACCACACTGATCCCATTTCAAATCTTCCTTCCAGCCGCAAACAAAGTCTTTCTTCTCCTAATAGGGCTAAAACCTTCTCTTAAAACTAGCTGATGTCTTAAAATTCCAGTGGCAGTAATTCTCTAGTCAGAATGTTTGTAAATAGGCTTTAGTTTGGACTTTATAGATCAGGACTACATGAGGAGCAGTGACACTGAACACCAAACAGTAACACTGCAGCTACAATGAGCAATATTCAAGCATCTCGATTGGTCTCAGAAAAAGAATTCCCTTTTGGAACACTAATACCGATTGCTTGCTATGACAGTAAAAATAGCCAAAATTCTTATTACGTGGAATGTTTGTGATATTCAATACTGCGTTTCTTCTGCTGACGGCAAGCAGAAACAAGGGAATGCAGGCATGTGGCAGACAAGCAGATGTTCGTCTACTCCTTTATTGAATATAGGATCATTTATTACATTAAAATTGTCTTAGAATATCTTGAAGACCACTGTAAGCCTGCTGAGAAGACAAAGTCACTTAAATGCAAGTTTTTATAATACAATAAACAAAGACTCCAAAACATCAATCTATGATAATGGGTTCAATGTCCTTTCTGCTTAAAAGAGAAATAAACCAAGCCTTCAAATTCAACAACAAAAATACAAACTCAACCCAAGGCACCTCAGTCTACCTCCATTAAGTCTTGTGAGTCGTAAATCTTTGAACAACAACAAGATCCTCCGAACTCCAGGGCAAGCCTCTTTCATCCTCTAGAGTCTGGTTTGTGACAGTAAGGTACTGCATTTCCTAGGAAGCCCGTAGTGCTGTGTTGCACAAACACAGCTTACATTAAGGAGTGATTAAATACATTTTAGATACAGTTCCCATTAAAAACCTCAAAAGAAGTTTATAAGATTTGAAAAAAGGAAAGAAGGTGCAGAAGTGTAAAGGAAAACTGCAGTCAATCCAGAAAAATCTAACAGAGGCTTTGAGGTCATTTGACTTTACGACAACAGACAACAAGGCCTCCTGCATTAAACGCGCAAGGCCAAACATTGCCCCGCTGCAATTCTCTTGCTGAATCCACATAATCAGTTACAATACCTTCATGAATTCAAACACAGGATCAGGTCATGATGACTTCCACACACAAAGAGCTGAAAGCTGGCAGAACAAGGCTCTATGTTTCCAAGGAACTATGGCAGGGTGTAGAAATGAAGCCATGCATAACAACACAAGTGTATTGTGAAACAGAAACTGAAGAACTAGACTCCAACCTACCTTTTTCATTTCATTTTCTAGGTTTTCTTCCTCTTGACCTTCAGAAAGTCGCCGCCTTAACTCCGCTATTTCCCGTTCCATATTTTCTCGATACTGATTCCACTGAGCTCGCTCTTGCTCCAACCTGTGATGATACTGGAGCTCGTAGTCACGAACAGTCTCTATAAAACAGCATTTTCAAAACTTATTTTCAATGTAAGTTAAAAACCAGAGCTTTAGGAACTCCATCTCCAACCAATCATAACTGATCAAACTAGGACCACAGTGAACTCTCTCCTCCTCTCTTCCCTTTGACTCCTGCCCCAAAATCCAACTACATAAGCAAAAGATGCAAAACAACTGCATCACAATGTGCATCATCACTAGAACACAAACAACCCCCCAAAACTGTTTAACTCCTAATTTCAGAGCAACATATGCGTCTAACAAGATATTTAGCAGCGCATTTTGTACCTCCAAGCACATCTTTCAAACAAACTCCCAAACCCAAAATGGAAAGGAACTAGAACTTTTCACACAGTTTTCATGTCCCTGTTATTAATATTACTCCATCAGTTGAGGAGCCGTCTGTTCACATACGTACAGCAGCTGGCAGGACTAAGCCTTGATCTAGATATATGTATTGATGCATATCATAAACAAACAAATTTGTGTACTCAATACGCATGAATATTTGTATTCTCTAGGGGAAGAGCATAATCAGGTGATGGAAAAGCTGCCTATAGGCTGCAGGCTCTGAATATTGTGATCCTGCTTGTCAACCTTTAAGAAAACAGCCAGTTATGGCAACAGTCTGTCCCCATTTCACATCCTGCATTTTGTTCCCTGTACACAGTTTGTCTCAAAAACATCAACAGATGCACAACGGGCAAAGAGAAAAAAGAATAGCCCGGAAGTATCAAGAAAAAAAATGAGCCAGAACTGATAGAGTGCAGCATGTTCAGTCCCTAGCCCAAAAAGTCCGTGCGAGAGCACTGGAGGACACTGAGCTGCCTGACAGCAGACCTGTGTTTACACAGGAGAGAAGAGGATCATGCTGGCAGCCTGAAGCTGTTTTCAGCCTTGTCAAATTACACGCGTTAAACTTATCTTTGCGGAAGGTTGAAGAATCACATTTATAGTCCCTCAAAAAAATCTTGGCATATGTGTGGGAGTTCCTACTGCCGTGTCTCCTTCTACATTCTAACCCTGTATTGACAAAAGAGAAGAACCGAACTCCTTTTCACCAACGTAGGACCTGTGGCCCATCTGTCACCGCCGTAGCCCAGTTCTGCCCAGCCACACGAGGCAGCTGTCCATACTCTGTGCAAAAGCAGGTATGAATCACACAACGCACACTAAAGAGATGTCTGATCTTTGCGGCAGCCGCTTGCCTGGTTGTTACCTTTCATAATAGCTTGTAGTGAAGCTACTTCTTCTTGCCACTGCCTCTTCACCTCGTCAATAGCTTCTTGTTTTGTATTCTCAGACACTGTAGCGATAGCTTTGATGTTCTCCATTTCAGCGTGAGCTTCCATCAGCTGGGTCCGCAACTGGCCCAGATCATCTTGGGCTGCTTGCAGCACTGCATTTTGTCTCTTCAAGTCCTCTGAAAAGAAGCATTATTTACATTTAGCTTGATTAATAAATTCAATCTGAAGAGTACCTATGCCTGCTGTGGAAAGGAACAGTGGTCTAACAAGAGGGCGAAGGAAGCACTTGATATTAAAGCATCTACCTGTAACAACTGAGCAAACATTAGCAGGTAACTTAGGGAACAATTCCTTGACTTTGTTTGCCCTTGCCTTTTATTGAAAAGGTAACTTCTCACGAACACGCCACAAAGCAGGCACTGTGGATACAAACTATGAATTAATACACCTGATGAAAGTGAACTGTGCCTTTAATGAGTTCATTATTTAACTCATTCTGGTCATGAATCTGGAAAAACATAAGAATAACAGACAGGAAGACAGATCTTTCCTCAAATTTGGCACCAGCTTGGTCCCGAATTTGGACAGATCATTTCATATTTCTTGAACAGAAACACTCTGTGACCAGAAACACCTGCCCGGTGTACAGCAAGTAGCCAGCTAGCTCTGTGTATTACCCTCAGTACCAAAACACTTCATCAGTTTGGTGCCAAACACCTTATTCCTCGACAGAGGCTATGGAACCTGAGCTGAACTGGTATTCAAAAGGACACTATTCCTTGCAAGAAAAAAAAAAAAAACCCAAAAAAAAACCCCGAGATCTTGAAGAATTTTTCTTGCATAGGTCTCAAACAACAGCGTTAAGGATGGGCTGTCACAGTTCCAATGTACATTTAGGAGAGGGTCCTCAAAAACAGAGAGGAAAAACACTTTGATGGGGAAAAAAAAAAGACAAGTAATGGCTGGTCTGTTCTCCACTGGCATCCTTTTGCTTCAGGACCTCTGAAAATTGAATTCTTTTTTTCCGCTCATCACAATCTTTATTTTCCATTTCTTACTGTTCTTAAAAAAGAGGAATTATTGCTGATCTCATCTGTAGTGTCTCATATCTTAAGATTTCCTTTCATCCAGCTACTAGAAACACAAAGAAATAGGCCTCCTGTATGATCCGATCCTCATTATGCCTGCAGTATTCCTGCTCTCATAAGCTTACACAAGCAGCTCCAATCTTAACGCTTCATTTTTTGGCTTTGCTTTCATACGTTAAGGACAGGAAAATCATCAGGATGAGAAATAAATCAATTTGGCTCCCAGAACAGCAGCTACTTCTACTCTGCAGTTCCTCATCAGATATTTGAGCTCACATGGTTCAAATTTTCCTATAAAACGTTATTGAAATAGATGCCCTTGGCTGGTATTAAAACTTTTATAATGTTTGTCTGCTTACACTTTGCCTCAGATGGAAATTTAGGGCAAATTAATACTACATAAAGCTCTAGCCACAAACACAAACAGAGCACCATCCAGATAATGCTTTTTCACTTACCAGATCAGCAGCTCAGAGAACGAGCACACCACGACTGCAGAATGTGAGTATTGAAATGCAGTGGTGGTGTTTCTGTGGGCACATCTAGTTGCTCAAATGCCTCCTATCCACACAGGCAAACCTTTACACCAACTCTAAAAATTCATTCCAGGAAGCTAATCAGTCACCATTGAATTTTACTCTGGTTGCCCCTTATTTTCTTATGTGCCTGTTTAAAAGACTACAGTAACTTCTCCATTTTTGGCAAATCAGAAGTAACAATCATGCAGCTGATGATCCCAGCACTGGAAGAAAACTCACTTAAATCCTAATTATCCTTAACCAACTTAAAAATACCCCAAACACTATGTGGTGTGCATAGGCAAATGGAGCAGCAGCTGCAGAACAACTGTTATTCTTCACACAGGGATTATTTGAAGCTCAACTTTTAAATCAAACTTTAGAATAATTCCGAGAATTGAGAACTCACCTTCCTTAGCCAAATATAACTCCTTAAATTTTGCTCTCTTTTGATTAAATTCTTGCTCAAGTTGCTGCTTTGTACGCAGAAATTCTGCATTGACCTTTTCCAACTCTGCCACCCGTTGTAGAAGAGCATCTAAAAATAGAATAGAAGATAAGGTATGTCACTAACAGTTAAGGCATCTCATTCTGTCAGTTTGAGGTTTGGGGCTTTTTCTTTTTAAAATATCTGTACTCATCAGCTCAACCGTTGTCCCATGAGACATCAGGACAACCAGGGACAGTCCTTAGAGAAACAAAGGCAGGTTCTTAGACTGCAGCACCAAACTAATTCTGCAGAAAACAACCCATCTCTCAAAGAACACCACCATTTTCTACATACAATGAAGGAAGGCGTGGGAAAAAATCCAAAACTAAACAGCGTCAGAATTATTTCTATTGGTGTCTCTTTCCAAAGCACCAGGTATTTAGTCACCAAGTGCAAGAACTCAGGTCTCAGCACAGACCTTGGCATCCACCACACTGGAAGGACTTTGCCTGTACCACCGCTGTCCACACAGCAGTGACACAAGGCACTAAGCTCAGAGACAATAAGCCATGTGATACATCATCCCCCAAAATGCATGTGCATAAAGAATAAAAGCAAAAGAAGGTTTATTTTCTAAGAGCATGACAACTACCTCCTTTCTACTCTGCATAAGTGATTAAGTTTACACTAAAGCTAGCTTCTCTGTGTGGGGTATGAGTTGTACGATGGCCATACAGACATCCTACTTCCCAAAATGAACACCTGAACCCAAATCCCAGCTGCCAGATGCAGGTAACTGTGGGCTTCGACACAGATTAAAGACTGCCTGGAAACACGCTGCAACCAACGGCAGGAAATGGACTCACTGATAGATTTTCATGTCATGTATAGCTGACTTCATGCTCTGAATTTAGGTCCAGGACTGCAACAGAGCTGAAGAAGAAAACTGTATTCACCATTAGAGGCTGTCAACTTAAAATGACCAAAAAAATCATGCCCGAACCAACACACACACACTCTGCCACGCCAGAATTCATTAACTCGCTGGAGGTGCTGCCCCTGTGCTCCAGTTTCCGTGCACAGCAGTGCAGCTATCAATGTTTAACGACGCTGATGGAGCACGCAGCCACCAAAGCGTGGGTGGCGATCGGCTCCAGTGGAGCTACGCCCGATTGAAACAGGATCTTGTGCTACACACACCATTGGAACAGGCACAGGACACGCGGTGTTCCAGAAGAGCAGCGTTGGGCAAAATCTGACTCCCTAATTAGGGGCTAACTCATCAAGAGCCTACCAACCACCATAAAGACCCAATTTCTTAACTTCTGAAATAGCATTATGAAGAAATTAGATTAAAATTGATAAGCCAAACGAGAACTCCCTTGGGCCAAGTTTGTAAGCTATAAACAGTGCTTTTTTTATTGCATAGTATCAGGGCAAATATATGACTGATGACAGAGTCAGACACAGCAATTTAATTACCAGCTTTGCTTCTAATGAACAATGATCTTGCAGAGACACTTCAGGTCAGACAGAGGGATCACCACCTCTCAGCTCAACACCAACATCAGAACAGAGTACAGCGACAGCTTTTATGGGGTTTAACCACGCAGGGGGACTCAAGAGGAGGGCAGTAAAATTCAGTTTGGAGCAGGGCCATCAGCTTACGTGTGAATCATGAAACCAGTGGGATGCACAGAGAAACTGGTGTGAGAGAGACAGCTTTCTCAGCCTACTGCACAGCAGAAATTCAATTCAAGGAACACACAGGAACAAATCCACACCACTCATTGACCGGATACTTAAATTGGCTCCCAAAAGGATTACCTACTGTGTGACAAAGTTCCCTGTTACACAGACACATAGCGACCGTCCCAGAGCTAAGACAGGGAAAGCTGATTATCAATAAGGCTATTTTTGAGTACTGGGTCTATTTATAAAATTAATGCCATCAAGCTTTCTACTTGATATTTAAAGCATCAAACATGACATCAAGAGTTTGGTCTTAGAGATCTGAAATCTGAAAAGGAGTGGAAAAACCCTATGCACAGAATAAATTTACGGAGAAGAAAAAAGAAGAAAATCTCTTCTGCCGTCCTTCTGCCATTTTCTGCCTCCTCCTTCTCCTGCCATGATTGCTCAAGACAGAACTATGGAAAAGTAAAGCTACATGGCTGCTTATTTTCTTCGTGCTTATTTCCTGAGCACTAATTTTCACCTATCACAACATCCTACCGGAGCCACAATTATGTTACTATATAAATTTTTAATCTGCCACCAGGATGTGTATTTAGACTCTGAAAAGCTTTTCTTTATTGCCTTCAAACAGGGCAAACCAAACAACAACAAACCCAGAACCCCTTCACTCCAACAGAGCTGTTCTAACAGGCGCCCAGAAGCACAGGAGTCGATGACGGCTCTTTGAACGTGCACGTTGAACAGAAACGATTCCTGACTTACGCAAGGAGGTTGCTCTACTTTCAAGGAACAACATTCGGCTTACACACAGAATTCAGCAGCAGTCCAAACTGAGGAAAAAGAAAGGAAGAACTCAATTATCTGCTTTTCCCAAACTTGCATTTGGAAGCACCCAGGCTTTTACTGCCCTGGACAATGGCTGGAGCTCACTGGGCAGCACACATGCTTCTGGTTTTATTTGAAGACAGAGAATTGCATCAGACTTCTCACTCATCACATTTTGTTCTCAGAATGGCACCAAATCCCTCTGGACTGGCATACCTCTCCGTTCCAGAGCATTGTGCTGCACAGGGACAACAAAGTTAAAGAAAAGAGGGGAAAGAAAAAGAAAACTCCAAGCTGCAGCGGCACGGTGGAATGCAGGTCCGTGCTCGCCAGCATTGCCACCCATAAGGAGATTTGCAGAAGTGACTTTCGGGCAGTTCCCCATTTGTGCAGCCTGGCTTTCACAGATGCTGTCGCTTTCACCAACCATTTGTAGCTCACTGTACTGCTGAAGGTGATTTGCCATCTACATTTTGTTCTCTATTGACTGAGCACCCACAAGCAAACAATCCAGTCCTAGACACATAGAAACTTGCTGATGCCAACAAACACAGCTTCACTTCAGATGCAGAACCAAGCCCTGCTGCATCGGATCTCTTATGCTCTCTTTGTATTTAGTGCAGTAAATCAATAACTGCAGGATCAAAAACACTTGACTGAGCACTGCACGTTACATACATTCTAACCACACTGTAGATATCGCAGTAACATCAAGTGGGAGCTTGCAATATACTATTTAATATTGAAAGTAATATTACTTTTTAATTCAAGTTGAATGACTTGAAACTCACCTTTCCACTGTAACTGGTAGGTTCAGCAGCGCCTATTCCTACTCTTTTTCTTCTCTTTTCATGTAAAACACTATAGGACCTGCTACATTACAGATCTCAGGAAAAAGAAAATAAGCCACCACTGAGTTAAAATAATTAAAATCCTAAGAAATTGAGGGGTTTGAATAAATTCTTTTCTATAAGCCAATCAAGAAGAGAACAAAAACAAAGGGAAGAGACAACAATGGTCCTTTAAATGGTTTAATAAATCCTGCACAGTTGAATGGCCGTGTGCAATAACAACTAAGTTACGTTTGGCATGAGACTGTAAAAACTCACACAGCTGTTCGTGTGACTGCCTGCACGGCCTTCCACAGCTGCATTGCCCCCAAAGCCCTCATTTCTGCTCCCACCAGCCGGGGCAGCCACTTTGTGCCAAGTGGCCAAAGCCCCACCTGGGACTGCTGGGTCCAACAAATGTAGAAGTGCACACAGGCAAACAAACCCACGAGCATTTCCAGGCTCAGGTCAAACACTGATTACCAAAACCACTACTTAGTGCTTGTTAATAAGGCAACGTGTTGTCGTGCATCTTTGATGTGCAACCATTTTCACTGAAACCTTCCTCAAAGTTGCTTATACAGCAAACATCTTCATGCAAAATTGCAAGGAAAACAGCCAGCAGTGTTTCTCCTTCCCCATTTTTTCCACTTCCCACTTTTTCCTCCCTTTTCACAGTGCTCAGACATTAACTACTTCCTTGCTTTATTATTGTCTCCCTTGCCATCTTTTGTGGACACAAAACCTGGTGGTTGCTGTTCTAAGGTCCAAACCTCCCTTCCCTGATGCTCGATTCATGTTCAATGAAGTGGAATCAAACTTGACTTCCAGCTTTGACTACATGGTTCAAATAAACCCACTTCATGTGATTAGCAATGCTCCTCACCTCTCCTACACAGTCAGTCATTCTGGCCCCAGGTAACTTAAGTCTAGTTTAAATTTATCCTTAGTTAAACTTTATTTATATCAGACTGCAGTGGAACAGCGTTCACCCACATCAGCTATCACGGGAATACAGCTCACCACACAAGTCCACGCTGCCAGAAGTGGGTTTGCATTTTTCTCCATCAATTTATCTTCCATTTGCCAAAAGCACCTTTTCTTCCCAAGAACAGTCTCCTACCTCCATGACAGCCTGTTTTTTCCTCCATGCCTTATTGTAGTGGCTGGGTCTTTCCTTCACCATTTAACTACCGCTGCCACGAGACCTCTTGGTTTTGTGCAAACACTTTCTCCTCTGAAGTATCAACTCAAGGCATGAGGGGTTTGGCCATCATCAGTTTTTACTCCATTTCTGCCGCTGATTTTTTGGCAGGTAGGAACACATTATTTGTGAGTATCTTTTCAAGAGAACCAACCATGCTTTGTGCCTCATCAATTCAGTGATAAAGTATATAGGGCAGCAGTGGATGAATCGCAGCGTTGAAAAAGCCAACCAGTCAGCACAACAGGCAGTATCCTATGGAACATATTTTGGCTGCATCCTACTGCTGCCATCAGCAAACGCTCTCAAACGCAGTGCTGGTAAGCTTGAGTGCATATCAGAGTATCTCAAAAGTCGCCGGCAAGCTACAGTCTGGTGAACACAGACACTTTGCATTCATCTATAGAGACACAAAATGGAGAGAACCGAGTTACCAATCTCATCACAACCACAAGCGTTTTCCCTGCTCCCTCAGTGCTTCCATCTTATTCCACCAGCTTTAACAATTTCTCATTTTTATAACTGTTCTTTACCAGAGGATCAATTTTTCAAGAAGACTGCAGGAAAAGCCCTCAATGACTCCCGGGTTTATGAAGACTCTATTTACACTGCAGGCTGGGTCCATTTACTCAGACCAGTCACTGCTTGAGCAAACAAGTGCGTAGTGATGGCAGCAGAGCACACAGGGAAGGTTAAGCATCCAAGTACTGGTCCCATTTCTCTAAAGGCTTCACATCATGCGCTGTCATTGCTGCTATGATTACAGAGCTATCAGCTCCAAGCCACCCCAGGTTGATCCACGTGCTCTCGGCAAAGCTTTTTGAGCGTTTCATACTTCTCAGCTTAAACAACGGATCTGTCAAACATGCCAGCACTCACACACGCTTGCACCACTCCTCCAGTTTCACCAGTCTGTCCCACCTCATTATCAGGGAAGTTAAACATACAACATGAGGGATTTGAAGCAGACAGAGGATGCTCCTTCAGCTCATGACACGACTTGCAGCAGAGTTGCCCATTCCCCTCTGGCAGCACTTTAAAGCAGGCCCCCCCAAAACATGGAGTCACTTCATTCTCCTGACCAAAGCAACACTGAAAATATCAATGAATCTCCACGTTTATGCAGGAATGCTTCTGCCAAACCTTCCCACACTACCACATCTCAGCATTCATGAGGTATAACCACAAAATCCAGTACAGGATTAAGCTCCTTCACGTGGCAGTTTCAGTGAGGTTTTCGGTGTATCTTGCCTTGCAAGAGAAACAAAACTTGAGCTGAGGCCATTGCCCATTTCAGTAAACCATCAGAAATCTGCTGTCCTGATCCAATATTTCAGACTGACAGACCTCAGGGAACTATTCTGACACGTGCTTCACTACGCAGGAGACCATTTGCACCATTGATTGCTCTGAACATCAGCAGTATAAATGTATTATTAAAATGTAAACATTTGCTAAACCCAGACAACAAACGCCATACCTATTTTCTTTCAAGATAACTTAATTGCTGACTCATTTTCAGTGGGAGAGGAAAAAAAAAATCCCTTTCACTCCTTATAATATGTTTATCACTTCGCCTACCACTTATTAAAGCCTGTCCTCTTTTAGGAGAAAAAGAGAATGAAGTATGACTCAGCTCTCAAAAAAAGAAAAATCCCCTCAACCCTACATTGTTCTCTTAAATGAAGTAATTTAATATATAAAACAGATCCATTCCATTAATGCAAAAATTGCTCCAAAAGCCACTGGTCCAAGATCTCTGGCTGCCGTAGGGAGTCACTGAGGGGTGACCCTGAGAGCGTTCAGGCTATAGATCAACCCACAGACTCTGCCTCCCAACTGCCAAGCAGAAAGAACAAGCGAATGATGACGTAACACACTTAATACTTCAAAGGAAGGTAACAAAAGTGAGATACTCAATTGAAGAGATCAGCATAGAGCTAGTCAACGAAAATGATGCAGAGAAAACCAAAACCAAGTCACTAGGCGAGGGTTTTTTCAGTTCGCCATTGCCCCAGGTATGTGACCACTTATTTAAAGCAAATCCACATCTTTGTGGACATGTACGAAAGCAGACAATTGAGAGCAGGCAAACCAATTCCATGTATGCAGCACCAGACAGCACCACTGTTCTTTTACAGGTATCAGAAACACTCCAGAAATAGCAGCAATTCACACAAAACACAAGAAATATATATAATTTGGCCACCCAAATTGGTAGACAGAGAATAAATCAAGAAAGGGAACAGGTGTAGACTCGCTTTCAAGGAAGAGTTATTTAAAAGCTCTAGCTGTCAGGAAAGCAGGTTGCCAACGTGAAAATATGGTGCATCACAGTAACCACTGAAAGGATATCAATCTTAATAAATAGCCTGGAAAATATTGTGCCAGATGTATTTATGAAGACACCAGGGTGATAAATATAGTATTTCAAATATCAGAAGATAATTAACATCTTTATTTGATAAGTAACAGGATACAATTCCTATCATTTGGAGCAAGGCTTCTACAGCAATGTAATAGTTTCCCTGAGAACAAACCCCCCAAGCCTCTATCACCTATTTCTTGACAGAAAACACTGCCATCATTCTATATATTCTTCTTTTTTTGCTACCACTTGCTAACCAAATGAATTCCTGAACAGTTAAAAAGGAAGAAAATCCTCCTCCAGCCCAAAATTTTCAAAACAGTTTAAATACGCCCAGGGGACACTGTGTATCTCGGGCTTTACTCAGTCTTGCAGTTATGATAGTTTTAAATCCACTTAAGCACTGGTGGCCATCCAAAAAGGTAACTTGGCACTCCCGCCTCACCCTGAGCACATGAGCCTTCTGTCCTCACCGTGTTGCAAGAGCCTTCGAGGCTGCACAGTGATGGGATCAGGGAAGTGACACAGCAAGAAGTTGGGGTGGGAGGAGAGGGAGTCAAAGCCGTTTTCAGCCAAACCAGACCCTGATCACGCTTATCACCTGGCTGAGCACACACGGGCTGGCACAAACACGACAGTGAGGATGTACACTGGTTTGAACTGTGAAAATAAGAGCCTGAACTATAGCCTTGGACAATCATATTACTACTGTGTGGTCTCCACTCCTGTCTTTATGCCAGCTCATCAGGTCATTCACTAAATCAATTAAACTCATTAACCCACCAGGGAGCAGCTGGGTGACCAAGCCAAACTGGCTCAGTCCAATGGGCAGAGCTTGGACAAAGGAAATGACAGGAACGCAATCGTGGGAGCAGGAAGAAGAGAGCAGGATTCCTCCTTCCAGCAGCAGTAGCCTTGCTCAGCTCTAGCATGAGACCACAGCCTACAGATACAGTCTGATAATCCGTTTAAATCACACTGCATGCCAAAAGAAATAGCTTGGCCTTTCCTCTGCCCCGCACTCTCCATCAGCTAAATACAACCGCAGTGCCCCAAACAAATCCAATCTCTGTAACATCAGGGGTCTCTATACCACTTGGAGACTTACGATTTGTATCCCCAGTTTCCTCTAAAACTCCAAGAGAAGCTGTGAGGACCAGACGGAGAGACTAGAGTATGGTCACAGTTAGAAGTGTCAGTCAAGCACAGGATCCAGAGGTCAACTAATTGCCTTCCCATTACTTCAGCACACACCTCTAGATACAGCACAAGGAAGCAGATACAAACAGACACTGCAAGCCGACAATTAATAAAACTGTACATAAAACTAACCTTTAAAGAGAATATAAAAGATGTAGTATATGACACAAAGATGCCAGCATGTCAGATGATCTGAGTTAACGGAGCCCAATTTAAGCTCTTCCCTTCTTAGTAAGAGACTGGGGAAATCTTAAATAAAGGAAAAGACATTAAAAAAACAGCAACCAAGCTAAGACTCAACACAGCCAGGGAGCAGTGCTGTTTGGCAAAGACGCTTTTCACAGAGGAAGTTCATCCAGTCATGTGATTTTCTCCAGAAGAGCAGAGGGATGGAGGGAACGGGGAGCAAGAGCTGCAGGGCAGAGCCCAGAGCAGCCAAGCAAGGACATGGTACAGGGACAGCCCAGACCAGGAGCTGCCAAAGGCTTGTGAGGGGAGAGCAGTAGTTAAAGATGAGATTATGGCTGGGAAGGACTGAGGAAGCTGGAAGATCAGCTGAAGAGCAGCAGTTGCCCAAGACCAGGTCAAATGACTGGCTGTTTGACCGAAGAGAAAAATCCAGGACCAAAGGTCAAGTGAGGCCACATTTCTGCTGCTTCACTGTGGGGAAGCAGAAACTACCAGGGGAGATGGAAACCCATGTGAAGGGCCATTTGAAAGCTTTTATTTTTCCTCTTCGTTATATTTAGAGGAGTCTGGCCAGGGAAGACAAGCACAGGATGGGGACAGGAAGGAGAGAAGCCCCACGAATACCAACTGAGGTAGTGGCTGGCAGAAGTAGACATGAATGGGAAAATAAATAAATAAAATAAACAGTGATTTGTCATTATATTAGCAGTTATCCTGCAGTTCTGCATTCTTGAGGTGCTACAGTCACCACTAGGAAAGCAACAGGACAGCCTAGACCTCCTCTCAAGCGCTAGGTATACTGCTGTGATGAGCTAAAAAGCAACGCTCTTCTTTCCAAAAGACACAGAAACATCAGCTAGGGGAAGGCTGCTCACTTGTTCCTCCAATGTCAATTTATATAAAGATATCAAATGATTTAAATGTTTCCAGAGAGAATTCATCATCACGCTTAACTGACTGTTCTGTGACTGAAATTGCACAATGCTCCCCCTATTTATAGCACAGCGTGCAGAAACCCGTTACCACCAACCCCGACACCCCTGAACCAGGCACAGAAAGCAATTCTGCGAGTAAAGACTACCAGTACTCAGAAGCACCAGACCTTTGGAGTGAAAGATGTTTCCCTTAAACACACACACAATGGCATTTATGGCCAGGCAACCTCACTGTCAGGGGCAGCTCAGAACTCTGCTCTGTACATGCTGCTTATCAACATTACTGGTTCTTATCAGGGAAGACTTCAGTCAGAGTAAAGCTGTGACCAAGTGCTTTTGCTTTTGTAACCACACACTTCTATTTAAAAGAAAAAAAAAACCCTAAAAATTAATAAAATACTTAAATATAATACAGAAAACTTCATATTTTACAAGTATTTTTTAAAGAAGTCCCTGCAGCGAAAGCCCAGGAAGCTGCCGTTCCACATTGTGTACTACAGACCCTATGGGATTCGGTCCCCTCTCACGCTGAGACACTATTTGTTTTAGCTTCTTAAGAGTTTTAAAACAAAATTCTTTCTTCAATCGTTTTCATGGGAACGCACACAACCTAGTGCTGCTGTGGGAATCCGCTCCACCACAACGGACTATGGGAAAGCAATGAAGCGTCCGTTGTTGTGAGGGATGGGGGATCAGGCCAGGAAGGGAAGGAAGCATTTCCTAAAGGCATCTTCTCAGTGACAATGGTGAAGTGGTCAACATGCAGCACAAATAGGCACAGAATTTGTATTTTCCAGTCTTCAAAGTGAAGGAGAGAGCAGGTCCATGTGTTAAAGTACATCCACTGTACCTTCAGGCGAGCCAACAACTAATTATAAAGAACAAGGTCACAGTATTTTTCAAAATTAAAGAGAGAGATTTGGGACTTGGCTTCAAAAGGAAAACAGACCCCTGAACAGGTATAGTTCCACTCAGGAGCAAACTGACCTGCTGAATAACTTCCTTAGAAATTCCAAAAGGTGGAAACTTGCACGTTGTTCAAGGTGTCTGGTTTGCTTCAGAAGCCAAATCCCAGATTTGTCCATTGAACCAACATGGAAAAACACCCAGCTTAAAAAAAATGTGTAAATGCTTGTGGGTTTTAATTAAAAATATATTTGTTTAATAATATTAGTAACTATTAAATACCATAATAAAACTAAGGTGAAGCAAAGTGAAAGTGAGGGAAGAATTTTTTTTGGCTCTTGGAAAGTACCAAGAATTTTGAAGTGACCCCCCAAGAGAAGAGAGTTTAATCTTTGACAGTTACATCAACAACACCGAGCTGAGCTTCAGCACCCAAAACCAGTCCCCTACCAACTGCGTCAAGCTTCTGAGATGAGTAACTGCATTTGTAGATACTTCAGTTCCATTTAAAAGTGATAACTCTAAAGAAAATAACTAGAATTGTAAAAGCATGTAAGGCTGAAGTTTTGTTCCTTGATTTCCCAGGTGACATCCAGAGCCCCCCACCAGCAGTGCCCAGCCCACGGGAGACAGGGAATTACAGCAACAGCAATTCTTGGCTCTTGTCGGGATCCTGTATTATCGCCACAGGGGAACAGTGCTGCTTATAGTGTTGCTAGAGGCACTAAGATCAATACAGCAACGTCCTCCAGCCCTCTGCATGCAGCCGAGTGGTTCTCTCCACTGGGAGCTGGCACAATCTTCAAAGACACAACACAGACACCACTTTTACTGGCCTTCCTCCTAAGTACAGGAGGAAGAACAAGCTACTCCAACACTGTACAAATTCTTTCTGCTGACAAATGCTTACCACAATATTTGACGGACTGTGACATCAATGGTTTCCTGTACCACAGAGTGATATCAACGGATACCCTACTTATCAGTTTGACTGTACCAATGGCTTAACTGTATCGGTGCAGTAAGAAGAGCTTAAGAATTTGCCTATCACTGCAATTCATTTTTTTGTCTTGAAGAATTAGTGTTTTCCGTAACTGGAGCTTCTTCATTGAAGCATTTTCCAGCTATGAGAAAGGGAATAACACTAAAGCTCGAGCATTCTGATAGTGAAAAACTATGCCAAACTACTCTGTTTACGAGCCTTACTTTCAGAGATGGCAAGGATCCAGATCTAAACTAAACCGATAGAGGCTGAGAGCACATCACCTTCAAAAATACAAACTCTTTTAGAAATTAGGCATTACTGATCCAGTCAGACAATCCAAACAACACTCAGATTAATTAAAATGCCAAAAAAGCAGCTTGACCAGCATCAATCAGCAGCATCTACCTCCTTGCAACACAGGGCGCCATCATCAGCCAAGAACGCATGGCACAACCCGGCAGCCAGAGGACTCTGCTCTCAGAGTCTCTCTGCGATTGTTATCATGTGGAAACTCTTATTACCCCACACAGAAGAATGAGAGAGTTATTAACACCTATACTAAGCCAAAGTACAAAAACAGGCTAGGATCCAACGTCCATTTTTTCCTCCATTCTTTGTGCTATTCCTTCCCCTCCTCTTGATCCTGTTATCATTTCAGTATGGACATTAGAATAGAATATATACTATATATTAAATTCCTCTCCTGCTGTTTCATATATGTTATTTCTACTACAGTAGTAATAGTCCTTCTTTTGTACTTGTTTGCAACAAAAATATTATAGCTGATGTCTCACACAAGTGCAGAATGCCTAAGGTATTTATAATCAATATGAGTCAATTATGAAAAGCCATTACTTTTCCTTAGGGGAACATACTAATCCAGTTCTATTTTGTCACACATAGCCTTAAATCAGAAGTTACACGACTCCTTTAAGCAATAAATTCAGTGCAGACAACTAAAAATATTAAATAATTCCATATTTTCTCCACGCTGAAATAGAGTGGAGAAGTTTCAAGGCACACTCTTGGCAAGTTACTTAAAAATAAAACCAACACACATGAGAACAATAGAAATCCAAGTGAATAAAACCCAAACTGGTCCTGTTTCTGCCACAGGAGGATGGGGGAAAGGAGCCATTTTAAAAGCCACAATTCTTCAGTGCGAGAACCCAGCAACCACTTCCAGAATCCATCCAAGCTGCAGCTGGTTCCCCTCGTCATGTGCCTTATCTACAGCACCCTCATCTTCCCACAGCTAGAAGGCACAAGGACAGCAACCTGTACCTCCTACGCCTTCTTTTTAAACAAAACAAGCTCTACAGAAATTGTAACGCAGAATTATGGAATGGGCTGGGCTGGAAGGAACCTTAGAGCCCACCCAGTTCCAACCCCCTGTCATGGATAGCGACACCTCCCACTGGATCAGGGTGCTCCAAGCCCCATCCAACCTGGCCTTGAACCCCTCCAGGGATAGGGCAGCCACCACTGCTCTGGGCAACTCCTAACACATCACTAACATAGAACTACCTTTTCTGCTCAAGAGGCAGCACGCATGTGCACAGTGCACCGCTCCACTGCACACCTGCAGCCAAGCACCCGGCAAGAGCCGAGAAGGAAAGCCACTGGAAGTTGTTCTGTAGCTCTCAGAAGAACAGGCTAAAGAACAATAAACAACAGTTATTCACCAGAAAGCACACAAGAGCAGCCCACACCAATGCTGAGCTTACAAGCATGACAGCAAGTAAATTTACTCTTCCCTTAGTGCTCTCGAAGGACGAGCGTGCAATGATTGACCTTAATGCAGGAAAATACCCCACAATCTAAGCACCCTCGTCAGTAAAACTTGGAAAAGGCAGACTGAAATGCTGAAATCCCCAAGGACAAGCAGTTTTTCATGTAACTGCACAAAAAAAAAAAAAAAAAACCCAGCCCACACAATTCCCTCGATATGCATAATTAAGAATCCATCATTGCCCTTTTCTAACAGACTGCTTTCCAAGGGAAACTCATCTGCTCTCTAAAAATGAGAGCTCTGGCACAGCCCTATGGCTGGGTGAGCACCCATCCTTCAGGATCCTGCACACCCCTCTGCTCCTATTCTTTCTACATTATGACCGGTACCCACTTGAATTTCTGCCTCTCCCACTCTTCCCACACATCCACACACTAAACAATGCCGCGGCAACCCCATCGTCCAAGCTAAGCATTACCTTCAGGTTTTCCAACACACAGACAGTTCTGTAACCTATTCCAAGGGAGAAAACATACTTCCGTGTCTGTAATTCCTCCCAAACCAAACACAAATAACCTTTCCATAATAAAAACGTCGAAGAAAAGATCATCTTCCTCTCACACAGGTAAGCACCTTCCTGAGGGAAGAGCTGTCATTCCCTTTGTCTTCCCCAGCCCAGGATGAGCCCTCACTTCAAGCACCCTGACCTCAACCTCCAGAAGTGTCTTTTTGCCACACGCCCACAGCACAGACAGCCCTACATCACCTGCTGTAGACAGATCGACGGCGAAGAAGCAATGATTCCTGGATCCCAGCATCACCATCCTTTTCCTCCATTTCAGGGCGGGGACATCTTCTCCATCTTGCCACCCCACCGGGCCAGAGCCCCCTTCCCACCCCACCGGGCCAGAGCCCCCTTCCCAACAGCAGCATTATCACAGACTCATGGAACAGCTGAGGTTGGAAAGGACCTTAAAGCCCTTCCCATTCCCATGCCCCTGCCATAGGCAGGGGCACCTCCCACTGGATCTGGTTGCTCCAAGCCCTATTCAGCCTGTCCTTAAACATCCCCAGGTTGATGGGGCAGCCAACATCCCGGACAACCTGGGCCAGGGCCTCACTACCCTCATCAACAAGAATTTCTTCCTCATGTCCAATCCAATTTTTTCCCCCTTCCAATTTAAAGCCACTCCCCCTTGTCCTGCACTCCCTGACCAAGAATACCTCCCCAGCTTTCCTGGAGCCCCTTTCTGTCCTGGAAGCCGCTCTAAGATCTCCCTGAAGCCTTCTCTCCTCCAGGCTGAACCCCAGCTCTCAGCTTGTCCCTAGAGCAGAGGTGCTCCATTCCTTGGATCTTCTCTATGGCCTCCTCTTGACCCACTCCAACAGTTCCATCTCCTTCTTATGTTGGGGATTCCAGTACAGGACACAGGAATCCAGGCAAGGTCTCACCCCCTCTCTTGCTCTGCTGGCCACACTTCTTTAGATGTGGCTCAGGACACGTTTGGCTTCTGGGCTGCGAACACACTTTGCCGGGTCATGTGAGGCTTGTAAGGCCAGGATGGATGGGGCTTTGATTCCCCTGAACCAGTGGGAGGTGTCCCTGCCCATGAGAGGGGAGGTTGGAGTGGGATTATCTTTAAGGTCCCTTTCAATCCAAACCATTCCATGTTTCTCATCCAGCAGCACCCCAAGTCCTTCTGCATGCAGGGAGCCTCTCTTGCTCCCCATGGAGACACCTCCAGGTTTACAACCGCCCACAACACTCTCTTTGCCCTCACAGCCTGTCCTCTCCCAACCCCACTCCCCTCATACGGTGGCAACCACCCCCCCGGGCATGATCCCGCAACCCCACAGCCTCCGGCCGGCCGATCCCAGCACATGCGGCCCCGCAGCCCCTCTGTGGGCCCCCTTCATGCTGACCCTCATTCTCCATCCCTGCAGCCCCCCCACAGGGCTCCCCTTGTGCTGATCCTCATTCTCCATTCCTGCGGCCCCCCCACAGGGCTCCCCTTGTGCTGATCCTCATCCCGCAGCCCCTCCACAGGGCTCCCCTTGTGATGACCCTCATTCTCCATCCCTGCAGCCCCTCCACGGGGCCCCCTTCATGCTCACCTTCATCTCCATCCCCACAGCCCCTCCGTGGGGCTCCCTTCATGCTGGCCCTCATCCCCCATCCCTGCAGCCCCTCCATGGGGCTCCCTTCATGCTGGCCCTCATCCCCCATCCCTGCAGCCCCTCCATGGGGCTCCCTTCATGCTGGCCCTCATCCCCCATCCCTGCAACCCCTCTATGAGACTCCCCTTTGCTGACCCTCATCCTACATCTCTGCAACTCCTCCACGGGGCTTCACTGTGCTGTCCCCACACCCAAGACCTTGTCCCCCGGCTTCCCCAGCCCCACAGCCCCTCCGTGGGGCTTCGCTTATGCCAATCCCGCACCCCATTCCCCGCAGCCTCTCCACGGGGCGCCCCTTATGCTGCCCCCCCCCCCCCCCTACGGCTCCATCTCCACAGCCTCTCCACGGGGCACCCCTCGTGCTGACCCCCATACGGCGGCCCCACAACCCTTCCGTGGGGCTCCCCCTTATGCTGACTCCACACCCCGGAGTTCCCTTCGTGCTTCCCCCCCACCCTCACCGCAGCCGCTCCGATCGTGCCCCCCCCGCCGCCCCTCCGGCCCCGCTCCCTCTGCTCGTGCCCCCCCCCCGGCCCCGCGCGCGCCGCCCGCCCCCTCCGCGCAGGCCCCGGTGTTCGTCGCCGCCGTTACCGTCGGGCGCGGTGCCGGCCCCGCGCTGGGCCATGGCGCGGACGCGCGGGCTCCTCCCGGCAGCGGCGCCGCTAAGGGAGCGCGGCCCGGCGGGGGGCGGGGGCGGCCCGGGCCGGCCTGCGCCTCCGCCGCCTCATCCTGACAGCGGCCCCGGAGCGGGGCGGTGCCGCGCAGGCGCCCGGGAAAGCGGGACCGGGGCGGGGACGGGAGAGGGGAGACATAGAATCGTGGGATGGTGTAGGCTGGGAGGGACCTCAAAGCCCATCCGGGTCCACGCCCTGCCATGGGCCCGGGCAACTGCCTCTGGATCAGGGGCTCCGAGCCCCATCCAACCTGGCCTGGAACCCCTCCAGGGATGGGGCAGCCACCGCTGCTCTGGGCAATCCGGGCCAGGGCCTCCCCACCCTCAGAGGAAAGCATTTCATTCTGAGATCTTATCTCAATCTCCCCTCTTTCAGCTCTAAACCGTTCACCTCATCCTGTCCCTGCACTCCCTGATCCAGAGCCCCTTCCCAGCTTTCTTGGGGCCCCTTTCAGGACTGGAAGCTGCTCTAAGGTCTCCTTTCTCTTCTCCAGGCTGAACAACCCCAACTCTCAGCCCATCCTCGTACAGGAGGTTTTCCAGCCCTCAGATCATCTCTGTGGCCTCCTCTGTGCTCACTCCAACAGCTCTACGTTCTTAGGTTGGGGACTCCAGAGCTGGACACAGGGCTCCGGGTGGGAGCTCAGGAGAGTGGAGCAGAGGGGCAGGATCCCTTCCCTCACCTGCTGACCACGCTTCTCCTGGTACGGCCCAGGACACGGTTGGCTTCTGGGCAGTGAGCACGTGTTGCTGGCGCTAAACTAAACCTCTGATGCAAGTTGAGGCCATTTCCTTTCATCCTATCCCTTGTTACTTGGAAGAAGAGACCAGCACCCATCTCGGTACATCTTGGTTGCTACAACAACCCCAGCTCTCCCAGCCTGGCGATAAGCCCTGCTGAAAACCAGTCCCAGGTTAAGGATTGGACTTGATGATCATAAAGGTCTTTTCCAACCTAGGCAATTCTACAAATCTATTGTTAATATTAAATTTTTGCTCAGTTAAGCCAAATATAGACTTGAAATGGGGAGTCAGTGAAAGTTATTCCTTTACATTTTCCTATTTTGATCAATTGAGGTAAGTCTTATCCGTTTTTGCTGTTGTAAAAAGCAGCCTTATGCCACAAACTTAACTTTTTGGTGTTCCAAACTTAAGGCACGCAGTGCTTTCTTTTCATGGGTATTGGGGGAACCCAGAGCTGCCCATTGCTGACTGAATTCTTAGTTACAAAGATTAAATATCTATCACTTGAGATACATTTCCAGGTTTCTTAACTCCTGCTTAGAGTTGCTTGTGTACTTTCAGTACATAAGTCGTTTTGAAAACCTAGTCCTTACTGTAGGAACTGAGCTCTTGAAACCTTGTCTTCATGTGCTTTCATACAAGTACCCCAAGCCACCTTTATTAACAGCTGCTTTCGTCTTGTTCATATCAAGACAAAACTCCCATGACCCAGGATCAAACCCTTATGCTGCAAACAGAAAGTAAGATAATATCGAGTTGGGTATCTCTCATACCTGAAAACGCTTATTAAAGGTGGAATATCACATCCCTTCCATCTCCTCCATAGCCAAAACATTGACTATTGCAACATTCCAAACTCTATCAGAACTCCTGAGCATACCTGTGAAATGGGTTCGTACAGTAGTTTGAAGAACAAGAGGCTCATGCTTTTTTTCCCCCTCTTCTCCAATCTAAAGCTGTACTACGTTTATAGGTTCTTACTTATTCTTTCCTTCTTCCTTAGGACAGCGATCGCACTTGACAGAGGCAAAGATTTGTGTAGTGTCTAGTCACAATGTCTTGGAAACTGGAGCAATTGGGTAACTTCCTATGTGGCTCCTAAAATGTCCCATTTAATTCTAATCGCTTGTAGTTCCTTACAGCCTTGATCTCGAAGGATTTCCCACCGTGACTCAGCTAAACCTTACAAGAGATAAGCAAGGTTTAACAGCAGTTTGCAGTCACAGAAGATGGTTGATTGCAGGGGCAGAACCAGCAGAGAATGAAAGTTCTGAATGTCAATCCCCACACTGTAAATGTTAGGCAAACACAGTATTGCTGAATCAGTGAGACACAGGTGAGATCCAGAGAACTTCAGGGGGGTAGAGACTATTTCTGGAACAGGCTTCTCCAGAAATAACTATACTTCTAGAATCTTGTGCATTTTTATCAATTATATTTGGCCGAGAAGCCTAACATGGGTGTTCTTAGCATCAGTACCACAAGCAGCAGACACAAGTTGATGGAAGATGCATCTTCCTGGGAAGCACATGCTGCATGAGTACCCACTGGAGGAGTAGCTGTCACCTTGCACTCTGCCTGAAATGTAATCTTGCAGTCTTACTGAAAAAAAGATAAGTTTGCAGCTTTTGTTTAAACAGTAACGTCCGGCACTCAGCAGTCAGTGTGTACATGCGGTGGTTGTCTGGAGACCCGGTGTAAACTGAGGGGGACTGTGGCTGTTTGGCTGCAAAGAGCACAGTGAAGTGATTTACATAATACATCTAGGAGAGAGGTATTTTCTTTTTGCCTGAGGAAAATAAAAACAGACAAGTAGCAAAAGAACTAATTAACTCTATTTTCCTAGTACATCTGTCTTGTGGTTGTCTGGCTTCAGTGCTTATGAACGCTCAAGTTCCAAAGGAAACTTTTGCTGCATTTTTTTTTTGAGCATGTAGAAATTTTTTTCTTTGAACAGCTTTGCTTTTTTTTTATTTTTTTTTTTCATTTCTCCCTTTAATTGGGGCACTTTAACCTCAACTCAAGCATCTGTTTTTATCGGGCTTTGAAGAACGTAATGATCACTGTCTTTATCTGTGAAACTGGTCCCAGATCCTAAGTCTGGTTGAGTTACCCTGGCTGTGTCCCAAATGCATGTCAGGACAAAGCCCATTCCGTACATTGCACAAGGTACGCAGCTTTGGGGAAGTCCCTGTGCGCTCCAGCAGGTCCCTTGATGTGGATGAGAGGGGCAGGGCTGTGATCAGACAATGAAGACTATGGTCACAAAAGCTTTGTACTCGTGGGAAGTGAGGTTGATAAAATACAGAGCTTACTTCTTTCATTTAGAATAGCGCAAGATGCTGTTGTTTTATATAACAACTAAGGCGATTCAATAACAAAAACAGAGTCTTTATAAAGATAATCTAAAGTTATGGACTTGCAAGGCTAAGTCTACATCTGATGTGAATTCAGTGGCCACAGTGTGGAAGGAGAGTGCAGTGAATTATAGACCCTGCTCCCAGTGTCGTTCATCTCTTAAACCACCCACTGTTTAATTCAGTTCATCCGAGAAAGCTGAGCAACGAGGTAGATTTGGGAGGCGGTTATGTGGGGTGCAAATTCCAGACTCCACTGCACTTGTAGAGGAAGAAAGTCGCAGAAGTGAGGACAAGAAGGAGAAGTGAGCAAGCAGGAGCACTGATTTCGAGAGACACAGCTCACTTGTCCTGGATGACTCCACCTGTAGGTGTTACATAGAGAAGATTTGGTAACAGTCTCCTTCATTGGCCAAACAATGAGATAACATTTTCTTTAGAAGAGTGCAGCAAGGGTGGTTTGAATGTGGAAAGTAATTATAGGAGCAGAAAAACATGTGTGTTCTTATCTGCAGGTGGAGCCCAGGGAAACAGAAGCTGTGCACATCCTTAGGGAGGAACTTGGCTGCTCGTGGCAGCAAATCTTAGGTTCAGTCAAAAGGTGAGTAACAGACCTGTCTTTCTGGCAAAAGAGAAGAGGAAAACCAGAATTTATTGTTTGTACTTTATATATTTCTAGGTTCACCAGAGTTTGTCTATTGGTTTTGTCTTTTTTTTTTATTATTTCAAATAAAAAAAAGAGTTCAGAGTTTCCTAATGTTTAAACGTTTATTTTCCTTTTGTGGAGATTGATGGGTCATTAGCTGTAAGCATTAGTTCTGCAGATATATTTGTAGGCTTTGGTCTTTTCTTTTTAATGCAAAGCTTTTGGAGAAAATTGACATTCATCCAAGTATTACCATAAAGAGGTTGGTTTAAAATCCCAAACCAGTCATGCTTTTTGCTTCAAAAGTTACTCTGGAATGCAAGGAATTCAGTCTGGAACAATTACATTATTTGCAATCGAACTTCTTAGCAAACCCTACAATAGTTTATGTGGTTAAAACCTTTTCAAGAGCAATTGAAAAATTATTTTATCCCATCTATTGTTTAAAGGATTCCATGTGGTACCGTTCTGTGAGTCTATGGAAAGCAAGCGAAGCCAAAAATGAAAATTTGGCAGGCAAAAATCAAAGTGCTTGCCTTGGCCCTAAATCTCACTATATGCACATTAATGATCTCATTTGAGAGATGTCTATATTAAGAATTGAAAGCTCTCTGGGTTCCCGAGGGGCAAGCTCATCGAATATTGTGATGTACCATGAAACCAAACAATTTTTCCTGCTCCAAAATAACCAGGGAATCAGAAACTCGTTCTGTATGCATAACAAAGGGTACGTTAGGAGCAGAGTCAGCAATACCTTAGAATTGTCATTGCAGGGAGGCACTAAACCAACATGGCTTTGTACTTACATGCTCCTTCATAAGGAGATCTAAAAATGTGCCACAACCCATTCAGACTGGCTCTACCCCTAGTAACAAAGTCATCTGCTTCTGTCTGCAGCCACACCAGAGGAGGATGCCAAAGGGTGCAGTGAATATTCCAGCAGACCTTCCCATGGTTGTTTAAACGGATGGTGCCCTCTAACCTGCTCTGCCTTTGAGTCAGAGGTAAGTGGTGTCTGTGGTAGTGAACAGACCGCAGGGTTGCGCTCAGCCTTGGCCCAGCTCTGCCTCCATCACTGATTTAAGCAGAGATGCTGGCGTTGAAGTGTGGATGCACACAGTCCCTCCTGCCAACTCCGTTGTTGGAGCAGGATTTTAGAGCAGAGGGGATCAGGCACCAGCAAGGGCCATGTCAGTCACCACACACTGATCAGCCCTCACCCAGTAAAGCCCAACACGATCCAGCAGCAGGGACAACGAGGGTAATGGGACCCTGGAGAGAACTCTCTTGTTTTTCACTCTGTTCATGTGATTATACTTCTGTTTAAGAAAACCTAAAATAACAATAGGGGGTTCTGCTTTTTTGAGGCTGTTTTGCATGCGAGAACTGCATGTAGTAGTGTTTTTAAAAACAATAGGCCGTGTTAGCAGTAGCATCTCATGCATTCTTGATCTTGAGAAGACCTCTTCAGTTACATTGATAAGGTGAGTCACATCGGATTTGCAGGATTGGGCCATTTATCCCATTTTCTTCCTCTGAGGCAATAAGCAGATCAGATATCCCATAAATCCTAATGATCGCAATGCCCACTTGCCAAGAAAAGGAGGGAGTGTTGCAAGTGCCGTAAAATTCATTGTCCCCTGTGTGTCATATTAAATGGTGTAGCCAAAAGATTTCTGTGTTAAGACTTCAGCAGCAGTGCTTATTTTGGAGTGTTTTATTCACCCAACCACTGTTAACTCACAGCATGTCCCTTTCAGAGCTGTCTTTGGAGAGCCTTAGAAGAACACAATATTTGAGAAAACCAAGCAGTCTTTGTGTAAGCAATGGCCCAGACAGCCGAAGAGATGCAGCAGGATTTCAGAGGATCACCAGGTCTTTGCAAATCCTTCAGCTGAACAGTTTAATCCAGGTAGCATTGCTGGAAGCTCCAAAAGCATAGTTTGAGGCCTTCCTCGAAGTAGGACTCTTCAATGATTCCTGCACCTTTCTGGGGGCCTATGCCAAAATCCTACTTAATACAAAATTAAATCACGCATCTTAGGTCAATGAGTTGACTCAGCCAGTCCAACTATTTCCTAATCAATGCCATCCCATCCTTATGAATCCTTTTATTCCCTCTTTCCCCGATTTCTCTTAGATGTTACAGCAGTGTCTCTGCCTCTTTATTTCATTAGAGTGCCTTTTCTAGAGCTATGTCTTTTAGATGCAGACACACAGAATAATTTCTATTTCTATGGCACTGTTTGCTGGCGAAAGAGCCTTTTAATATAGCCAGGAGAGAAGGAATTATCTCAGATTTACAGTCTGGGAAGACCCAGAGACGTAGCCTGATTTGCCTGGGTATACACAAAAGTCAGGAATAGCCGGGGGCAGGGGAGAATGAAGGTGTATTTCCTATCTCCCTATAGCTTTTGTTTTGCTGTGAAGTATGTTTATTTCCTTTGCTTATTCATCACACCTTTAAAAATACCAGTAAGCTCCTGACCTTCTTAGAAAAAAGAGCTGAAGACAAACATCTCTTGTAAAGTGAATATTTCTTAGCAGGTAAAAAGATCAAATGAATTCATTTTCTATAGAATCTCAGTTTGATTCACTCAAAAAATCTTTCCTGCTGAGATATGCTTTCCTGCCTCAGTCTTTCACCATTCATGCAGCGTGAAGAAGCTTCCTCCTCCTCTGAGCTCACAGGAGGTTTCACATTACCTTAACCTCCCTCAGATCATCTCCTCTATGCACAAATCCAAGTTACATTTACATGCAGACATAATGCCATTCAGCCCCCTTTATGCTGCTTACATCTCCCTTGTTGCTATGGGGAACATTGATAAGGAACCAATTAGCAAATAAAATATTTGAGGAGCAGTGAGAAAGCGGCTGCTTGGTGGATTTGTGTGTGACAGGCAGTGACATTTTATTTGGCGTTTGTCCTTATGGAGCTGAGCTTCTTCCACTCCAGCTACATATGTAGTCAAAACATGCTCTTCCCACGGGATTTAGAGGCTTAGATAGATGTAGCTGTGTCTGACCCTGGGGAATTCTTACAGTTCTCCTGAGAAGAAGGAGTTTGCTTGCTCTGAAAGTGCTTTTGCTGGTTAGAAGTGCAGAGAGCACCATCCAGTGTCTGAGCAGAGCAAATACAGAAAAACTCCATGGCCCTGCTGCAAAGGCATCTGCACATCTCCCAGCCCAGTCCACATCTCCCACATGTCCCATCCCACATCTCCTTCCCAGCTGGTGAGGCACACCGTGCTCCAAATAACACCAGGCTGTGGGCAGTTATGGAGGAACTTCTATAAAAGTTGTTTTATAGAAGGAAGATGTGAGACAACCGGATGATTGCATCTTTTACAGTAAAATTGTATTCCGAGCTGGAATTACTGATGAATGAGGGAGCAAAAGAAACAAGCAGGAGGAGGTGGAGGTGGCAGTAGATAGGGCTGGTCAAGAAAAGTATGCAAATTAAATCCATGAAGAGAAAGAGCTAAGGCAGAGAGAGAAAATTAGGCCAGATTCTTATCCTGCAATACTTCCCCTTGCAGAGTGGAATCGGCAAGAAGAGGCTAGGGAGTCACACTGGTGGCAGAAAAAATAGGGAGAAGTGACTTCAGCTGCCACTGTCCTGTCGCAACAGCTTTGGATTGCTTGACAAATGCAGGTAGTCCTGCATTTCAAGCAGCAAAATGATTTGGAAAAAGCTTTTGAACAGGAGTGTGCAATAAGTAGGAATTCTAATTATGTATGGCTGCAGGGTTTTGGTGGCCAGAGAGAAGAACTTACAGGAAAACAAGGGGTCCATGCAGCTAAAAATGGGTTCAGGAAAAAATTAATGTTATTTGCAAAGAATTGATATCCAGATGGATTTCCAAGAAAATGCACGCAGCTTTTCCATGGACAAATAGTTGAGCAACAATCTATTGAAACTCCAGGAAAACAAGGGAACGGGAGTGTTTGATGTAGTGTGAACAGGGTGATTATTAATTGGAGCTGCACAGTGCTCCAGTTTAGCACAATGTTTGTAGTAACGTATCACTAATATATCCTCCCTAAAATCAGGCGGTGGGCTGGCATAGGTTAGAAATGCTGTAATCTAAGACAGATCCTCTTCTGTGCTCAGTGTTCCTAGGAACAACGTAGCATGTGTTTGCTCTTACTCATTTTATATTGAACTTGTAGAGCAGAGCTCACTTCTTCGATTAATATTAAGCAGCGTTTTGTTTGTGCCCTGTGGCAGAAATACCCAAATGGAGTGGTTTGAATACAGAAAGCGTGAGAAGCATTTAACGTTCCATGGAGGTCTGTTAAAGTTGTCTGAATAGAACATCTAGTATCAAATCTTCGGATAAATCAGTTTCTGTGAGTGTTTGGACCTGCTCTGGGTCTGTGCTTTGTTCCAGCTTTACATTCCCTCTCTTGCTTCCCTGTTTTTAGAGCCAATAGAGGATGGTTTATTGCCTGGTGCAACCCATTACAGTCCTGTTGTTGGGGCTTGGCAATTAGCTGAGCAGAAAGAGAATAAAAATCCTTTTGGCATCTGTGAGGTTGAAGAGGCAACACTGACTTAGGATCTCCCTGAAAGGCTCTTTATCTGTCCTCAAGGTGATGGGGGTAGAAGAGAGGGGTCATTGCCTGATGTGGCTGCAGAGCATAGCCCTGCTGGAAACTTTTTGCCTGTGTAAAACCTCTCTGCCTCCCATAGGGACCTGGTGTGGATACATCCATGGAGGACCTCCCTGCCAGGGACGTGACCTGTCTGCCCCTGCTGAGCCCTGACAGATCCTGCTGCCAGTCCTGCTCAAAGGGGAAATGGGAGCTGTGGTGTTGTAGGTCTGATGTTATACCACAGATGGAAGTGCCCGGGTCTTCCAGAACACGAAGCACTGCAGGACACCGTGAGGAGCACAGGCTCACGTTTTTCACTTCTATAACTGAGGCAGCAGAGGCAATTGAAGAGCTGATTTGTGTGGATGACCTAATGCAGAGGTGTTTGAGATTAACTCCTTCCACTGCAGGAACTGTTTCATCTAGGAAAGGCTAAGCACACGAAGCTCCCATTTCTTTTCCCAGGACTTAGGATGCTCAGCTCCGCTCCTGGGCAAATTTTCAGATGAGAGGTGTTGTGATCTCCCAGCTGTACCTGTGCAAAAGCTCTGACTCCTGGAGCTATGACTGAATCCATGAAAGGACATCAAACAGGAATTACTAGCTTACATTACAAATATTATGAAGCAACTACAACTGAAGTAACCCAGAAAACTATCTCACAATGTAACATTTTGTGCTATTGAGGAAATAAGGTATTTTGAATTCTATTCCTTTAAGATGTCTTGCTGTGTATGAAAGGCTGATTTCTTCTCTTTTGTCTTGTTTTCAGGCTTGATACATCAAGCAAACTTTAGTGGAGTTATTCTTGCCTCACACCAATGGTAAGAGGAAAGAGAAGCAAGTTATTCATGTTTTATGTTATTTTGTGCCAGATGTTTTGCTGGTAGAAATCCATAGCTCCACAGGAACCAATTTCTTCAGGATTTGGAATGTCTGGCCCAATTTCTTTCTCCATTCTGGATGGTCTGTGAAGGAAACTGCTTTATTTTGCAATATTGAATATTCACGCTGGGAAGTTATAAGCAAAAACAAAATAATAAGAGACAGGGTCTCTAAGAAGCTTCCTGTCACGTGAGGCTCGGGTTCTGCTGGAGCAGATGTGGTTGCTGACTTGTTTCCAAAATGTTTGTTGAGTGGTGATTAGATTCCCTCATGCTGATGTTATCTCTGTGATCTCATTCAATACAAGTAGTTCTGCAAACAGTGAAATCTTTTTTCTGATGGATTTATATCTTAGATTGTGTTTCGGCATGGAGTCTCTGATGTTTAATGGGGATTGCGTTCATTTTAGCCCGTTTCTTTAATGAGGGATGAATAATCTGCCTTCTTTACTGCTTTACTTTCACAAAACTTGCAGGAGTTAAATATCTCCACTATTTCAAATCTGAGTGGGAATTATTGCCCAGTTCCAAAGTTTTTTGGGGCCAGCTCATGTAAACACACTGAACACGAGTCTCATTCTCTTACAAAAGCAAAAGGTAAGGATCCATATTTTAATATTGTGACTGTGCGCATTACCTCCTTGATTCTGTTGCGGTTATTTTGTATATAAAGCAGATAAAAGGTTTTTTGTTTGTAAAGCTATGTGAAATACAGCATACATTGCAGGTGTATTAAAACATCATTGATTTATACTTGTTATGGGTCACAGAGGTGATTACATACATTTTTTATTGTCCCTCCTGGAGCACGAGAAAGAGGTGACTGCTAGGCTTTTCTGGGACTGGCAAGTGGATTATTTAGTGATGGAAACTGCACGTATACCTGTTTGGCTCCAGTGGGTTCATGTTGCAGATAGCTGTAGGAATGTCTGAAGGGATCACAACTGCCCACTTTGTGTCACAGGCGCTGCACCTTAACAGGACACAGGAATCCCCGTTTAGCTGAGCAGAGAAGAGAGCATGGAGTGGCAAGTTTTAGCTTTTATTACTCATGCTTTGTAAAGTAACATCTATGGGCTGCAGAGTCGACTCTGTGCAGGCCTTTGTGACCTAAGATTTACCACATCCCTGCCATATTTGTACCTCTCCCTTCAGTTCCTGGATGTGAAACAGTTTCAAGGTCC
Organism: Cuculus canorus; assembly: GCF_017976375.1. NCBI lineage: Eukaryota > Metazoa > Chordata > Aves > Cuculiformes > Cuculidae > Cuculus > Cuculus canorus. Next base: position 6,108,354 of record NC_071420.1, read on the forward strand.
AAAAGTTCAGCTTTATGTTAATGTAATAGATCCAGATATACCCGATGTTTAACTTCCCTGGACAAAGGGACTGCACCAAGGGCTGGCTTGTCCTGTTGCATTGTGATAGTGTCGGTGCCGGGCGCTGCAAAGCTTCAAGCAACCTTAGGGAAAAAAAAGGAAGAAAAAGCCCAGTGTACGGTCAATGGGAACCAGATGGAGTTTTCATTAGATATTACTGTAATGATCTGCTTTAAAAGTAAAGATACACCATTCCAAGCAGAAGGGCCTCCTAATAGCTTTGTTTAGGTCCCAGGCTCATTATCTGAGCTACAGATTGGATTGCAAGATCTCTGTATCATTAGGAGTTCCAGTCAAACCTGCCTGCCATTATTAGAATTCCAAACGCAGCAAAATTATTTTGGGGCCTTTGCAATATTTTTTTCACTAAGATATATCTTTATTTAATGATCCAGAGTTATTATTATGGCCTGGCAGTTGGTTCCTCAGTTTCTGGAGCATTAACATTCCACCTCGGTCAGAATAAAATCCTGGAATGTCCATTGTAGGGCAGCACTTCTGTGTCTTGGAGGGCCTGCTCTGCACAGTCAGCTTCAGTGGGACCCCTCCACGTGGTCTCACTGGCTGCGAGGGGCGACCCCAGCAGTCTAGAAAGCCTGAAGATCCTTCCTGAAGACATGAACCCTTCAATCCATGCCTGTTGGTACTAAATCAGCTTTTGACAAGTAAAGAACAATGCAGTCCCAGGGTTTTAGGAATAGGTGGTTGCTGCCAAACCACAATAAATGCTTTTGTCTGGAGCTCATGGAACAGTAACATAGCAATGGAGGGTGTACCCGTGTCTGCTATTCCCTCTGAGCAAATCCTCAGAGAAGTGTTACCAGGATTCAGAGAGATTTCATGGAACCAGCAGAGAAATAGGCTTTCATTTCCTTACAAAGGGAGGAAGAGACAATGGAACTTAGCAAACCATGTGGCGTTTTTTATTCCTGTCTGAGGGTTATGCAAGCAAACCCTAGTGCCCATCCTTAGTGCTCTCTAAAGTGAGATTCATGTAACAAAATCTGCCTTATCCTCCTTCTGTTACAAGCTGACAAAATTGCTCTACTTCCTCTGCATGTGTATAAATACAATCTATGTCATCAACTGATCTCCAGCTGGAGAGTCTGATCCAGAACCCAAGCTTCTCAGAGCTCCAGGAAGTTTGGAGATGATGTTCTGCTTCTCTGTGACCTCTGTAGAAAATACCTACACAGATAAAAAATACCTGCTTGAGTAAAAAAGAAATGAGCCTCTTGTTGCAAGAGAGGGACCAGAAGTATCAAGTCCAGTGACACATAAACACAAACAATTAATAAAGCACCGTTCTGACACCAGCTAGAATTTTCCCACTCTGTTTGTTAGAAACCTTCTTCAGTTTCCAGACTAGAGTTATTAATGACTGGTTTGGTCACATATATTATTATGTCAAAGCTGTCTTTTAGTTTAGCTTATACACAAATAGAATGTGAGCCTGAATATTAGGTTTCTCCTGCTTTTTGTGTCTTATAGGGAAAAAAGAGTGCTTCAACAGAAGGTCACCTTGTATTCAGGATCAAGTTATTTCCCCTGCAATTCAAGGACAGGACCAGGGGAGCAGAATGAGCAAAAGGAGCAGATGATAAGAGAGTGCTTTTTATTTAGATTTGGGTTACAGTCAGTGTGATCCGGCCTTTTATCAACAGCATCCCTGCTCCGGTGACTGCTCCTGTTACCTTCTGCCCAGGTAAATACAGTCAATTTTCTTTCTTTGCGGTATATTTGCAGAAATCAAACAGGTGTGGTCTGTCTCTGTGGGGCCAGAGTGAAAAACCCAAACATGTGTCAATAGCATCTGTGTGTGCATGAGGAGCGCTGACTGAAGCTCTGTGAATTACCACCCCAGTGTTTCTACCATCTCAGGAAAGGCAACTTTTCACCAAGGTAGATTGATCCGCTGGGGAATCTTTGCTGCACCACTGAAGTATCCCACCAGTCAAGCCTTCTGTGGAAGTGATAGGAGGAAATACTTACAAGTGACCTCCAGGGCAAGGTTCTCCTGTTGAGAGGCTGAGTGGTTTAAGAGCTGATTTTGAGAGGCCCTGGATACCTTCTAGAAGTTGCTTCCTAAACTCTCTGCACATCAGCACCCTGCCTATTTTAAACTGAGCATGCAACAACACAGCATGGATGGGTTCTCTGAAACGCAGTGGCCCGCGTGATTCCTCATAGTCACTTGGCAGTTCAAGAATGGAAATATGAACATCGGGTTTCTTCTGTCTATTGTGTCCGTTAGAACAATACTGCTGAGAGCAGCTGGGACCAAAGGCCTGGCCTTCAAAACATAGGACTTGAAAGGAGAGCTGCATGTTTTTGGTAAGGTCCAAATGTATTTCATTCAGCTTTGCCGCTACTCCCAAAGTTTGGTTGTAAGTATGATTTTCATCCTGCAAGCCACACATCTGGACTGCACTGCCTGTAACCGTTTTCATCATCACAAGTAGTTACAGGCTTCGTAATGTTCTGTGTGTGCAGAAAACAGCTCAAAAGAGGTAACCTTTATTTTATAATTGAAGAGCTTAAATGTCTTAAATCACCAGCCTGCAAGATAGCCATTCGCTGTCTATGTAGGACACTGAAGTCTTAAAAATCTGCGTTCCCAGATGAGCTCTAGTCCTACCTGCTCCCTCTTAATGTCCGTGCTGACTCTTTGTCATGGTAGGTCGACTGTGTGAAGCAATGCTGTACCAGCTCCTCTTGTGGGAGGAGAGTGTGGAGCTCACCAAGCTGTAAACCTGTTTACAGTTACAGAGCAATGGAGTGTTGACAGTACTTTCTGCCCTTCACAAATACAGCGATGTGAGCGGTCAGGATTATCAATAGTCAATGCTGAGTGACAAAATAATGTTGCATCTGAATAACTTCTGGTTCAGTAACAGGTTGTTTCTCACTGCGCAGCTGGCAAATCCTGGAGTCCTTGGGTTCTACACTGCACAGGCTGAATCTATGTGAATTAATTAATATTGAATATGTTGGATCCCTGATTGAAGCCTTAGTTTCCAAACCATAACAGTGCAAGTGATCACAGAAAAGCCACTGGAACAAACAGGCACTGAATTCCCGTATGGACAAGGAACAAGAAGGGACTTGGAGACTTCTCTGTATCTTCTCCAATATCAAGGATTCGTTTTGTGTGGGTCTGTGCATTTACTGTGTTCGCCAGCAGTAACAGAAATTCATCTTTTGGCCAGATTGTATGAATTATGTTCCACATATATTACATCTTATGACCTTTTTGGATGATATAAAGTCAAGCCCAGAGATCTGCCTTTGGTTCTGTCCAATAGTGCTTTTCTCCTCTAATCAACAATGTGTTGCAGTGTATAGATACCTGTAATTTATATCCTTTCTTTGAGTTTAAAGTAAGATCATAAGTAACATTTTATATGAAGCAAGGTGATGAATAGGAGAGTTCATTGACTTCTCAACCCTGGAATCGCCCAAACATTGGTTTACATTCCAAATAAAATACTGGGTGTGTTTCACACCGGTCTTTACCGGTGCATATCACAACGTTGCTGTTGGGGAACACTGGATTTATTAAGGCCGTATATTTTAAAACTTGGCTGCAGCACCACGCAGCTGGCAACAAGGAAAAACTCATCTGAGGCAGCACGTAAAAAACTTGTTCTCTAGTTAGACTGTGCATTCTCCAATAACTGCCTCCAACGGACCACCCTGCGACACTGATTGCAAACACATAAAGACTGATTGTTTCAAAAGGCATATAAATTAAATGTAGATGTTGAAATACCAACCTCCCTCTATCTGCCTCCAACCTTTTCTTTTCATCTCTTACTGCTTATTTTGCTTTTCTCTTTCCCGGTGTCCTTCCTCTCACTGAGGTTTTCTTTCAGTAATGCCCTTCTCTTCCTCTCAGAAAGGAGCAGAGCTTTCAGCATTAATGGCAGAGGAGGAGCAGACAGAGAGAAGCAGCTGGGCAGCAAGTTCCGTGAGCACAGGAAGAACCCAAGAACAGAACAGTGCAGGTTCCTTGTGTGTGTATAAAACCTTACCTGCCCTATGCCTGGTACCGACCTAAGCAAACCAGCCTGTCACTGGAGTGGCGATTGCCTGGAGCAGAGCCTAGCACAGCGTTCTGGGGTGTTGTTTGTAGCCATTAGCTTCCAAGAGCTTCTGTTAATCTTTCAGCTCATATGCCTTTGTTTTAAATAAAAAGGTCTTAAAAATAACCAAAGAAAAGAATACCTGGAGAAGTACAAATCCCAACTGGGACAAGAGGGTTTCAGGCTCGAGCAGTGTGTTTGCTGGTTTGGAGCAGGGAGATGTAGAAGAGCTGCAAGTAGTATGTAAAATTAACTGAAAAACCTTCTCCTACCCGAAAGCAGCAATAAAAATGACTTCTTTTGAGCTACCACAGCCATTGTTCCACCACCACAGTGAATCCCATTGAAGGGGACTGACAGAAGAAAGGGAGTGCTAGTTTTTTGCCTCGTGGGCATTTTGGGAGGCCAGGACGAGACCTGTGCCCTCTGGAACAGCAGCCCATGGCCGCGCACCACTGCTCTTGCTGATGCCTCTCGGAGAAAACCCTGGTGCGAGCCCTGGCTGCACACTGCTTGAGTGCCAGGGGAAAGATGTGCAGACAATCAAGTGGATTTTTGAGGCATCTCCTGTCATCCTGGGAAACAGTGTTATTTGCCAAGGACAGGCTACTCATCACTCAAAGAATGAACTATAGATACAGGAGAAATACCAGGCCAATTAACCCAGGCTGCTGATAAACCTGAGCAGCTCTCCCTCCTGTTGGCTTGGACGAAAGCAGATCAGGTATTTTCTGGTTTATAAAATCCTTGCTGTAAGGGATGCTGCTAAAGGACAAAGGACAAGGCTGTTGTAACAAACAGACCTGTAGCGCGGCTGTGACTCAAATACAGCTGCACGGCATGGACACGCAATGAAACAGCATCTGGCAAACTCTGCTCCGTGGGTCAGACCGTTCCGAGATGCCGCTGGCCTTGCCCCACACAAGGCGAGCTGCAGCACAAGGCGGAACAGGAGCTTCTCCAGGATTTCTGCAGTTCCTGCCCCCAGCCTCTCTCTCCCTTACATCATCTTCTGCAAAGAAGTGTGTCAGAATGGATATAGGCTTCTGGTTTGCATTGGCTATTTCTTTGGCTGTTTGGGTGGCCCACAAGCTTTTGTCTCTTATTGGAGCTAATGAGTGTGAACTGTACTACACATTTATCACCATTTTCCTTACTAAAAACGGAGCAGGTCAGTAGGAGTTCCACAAAGCCATAATTAACTTTACATTTGAGAACAAAAGGGATGCATTTTTAACATGGTTTTATTGCTTTAGTGCTGCATCTTACAAAAAATTGCCTGCTACAGCAAAACACACAAAAAGAAGGAGGAGTCCAAACCAAACAGATAAGAACATGAATTATGAAACCATTTATTTCAATGCAACAAGGAACAGTTTGGAAACAGCTTTTCCTCCTCACGAGAATGGAGAACATTTCTCTTCTATTGAGCCCCTGACATAGGTTAAAGTTTTGCACTACACTGAGATTTCAATTCTTCAAAGAGAGACCTAAACATAGTCCCCCAAACCACATTTGTTTGGAACAGAAGGAAAACCCAGTCCTGCAAAAGGCTGCAGCATCCTCTGCCCTGCCAGTGGCTCTGAAATGCGCTCTCTGCAGATGCTGGGCAGAAAGGTAAGAACTTGGAACACAAAAGTTTGGATTCCACACCATGACTACTTCTCTATTCCAAACAGTTTGTGCTGACTTCCAAAAGCGTAACCCCTCCAGGAACACCGCTAGCATGAGCGCTTTGCTCAGATCCCTCAACAGGACATCACAAACCTTACGTTCTGTCAAGCTTTCTTCCCTTAGCGCCTCTAAAAGGGATTCTGATATGGAGAGATGACCAATGCCTGTAGACTTTGTTCCACACTAACCTATTCAACAATAACCTTCAGTCCCTCTGATGCCAAATGAGACCAAGGGGCAGCTAAAGTCTCACCCAGATTCCTGGATGTGCAGCCATGGCACCACAGTTCATCTGATTTCAGCACTTGTCTTTTACTCTTTAAGTCATAAATTGTGCATTTTTTTTCTCTGAAGTGTTCATAGGGTCCTATAGATTCCAGAGTAATAACCATCATCCTTTTTCTTTCCTGTCCCATATTTCTTTAGCTATTATGAGATAATTGACATTTCTTCCTTCTCTCTGCTCTCATTTATGAAGGTGATGATGCTTCTGAAGTATTTATTAAATTCCATCCGAACATCTTCTGCGTCTTCTTCCAAGTTGGAATGTACTAGTTTTAGCTTGTTCAGCGGGTAAGCTGTGAAGGTAAATAAAAAATAATTAGCTATGGTCCTTTTATAAAAGAACTATTCACTCATGCTGAAGTCAGATGGAACTCAGCAGTACCCAGTGTTCACTAATTTTAAGAGGAAGATTGTTAGCTCTGTATTTCAAAGGGCTCCTGTTCTTTTGATTGATAAATGCAGGCTTAAATGGCCTCCAAAGTAGGTAACAAAGATAAAATTCAATGCAACTGCTAGCAATGCCACAGACATCAGGAATTCTAATTCCTGGCTCGGCTATTCACTCACTGGGTGACCTTACAGAATTTTCACATTCACTCACAATTTTCTTGCTTTTACTTTCCGTTTTGTGCAATAAGAATATCGCTTACTTTCTAGACGACCTTTGAAACCTATTATTTCTGGTTTTGCACTCTGGTATTTTTGAGTATATAGCTGCGAGCTATAAGGTTTGCCCAATTTTAAAGATAAATAGATCAATAAAAACTCTGAGTTACAGATAGAGTTTTCCACCCTCTTACCCAAGGACAGATTTTCCGTGTGCCCTGTGCTGCCTGGCTTGTGATGTGCAACGAGGAGACACTGACTGTCGAGCAGGGGCTGCTGCTGCACGAAATACGAGTACCACATTTCTATTTCCTTCAGGTGACTGGGCAGCTCAGGGTTGAAGACAATAACTACACCATGAGAGTCCTTCATCAGAGCTGGCCAGCACGTTTCAAACCTTGGAAAACAGGTGCATGGAAAATGGTGAGTAATAGCTGGAAAACACAAACGTGCACTCAATCCTCCTCAAGGATTTTTTCCTCTTCCCTTCTCAACAACACATTGAAGTACTTTTTCTTTATTATTCTCTTAGTAACTTTGCCAGTGATTCATCGCATCCCAAATGTTTTGACTTACCTATTATGTTAGCTAGTCCCTTGATTTGCTGATAATGCAGTATTTGGGCAAATGCTCATTTAATTTTTTCCCCTTAAACCAGACCTGTCCAGTTCTCAATTCTGTCTTTTGGCAATTAAGGCCTTGATCAATTTATAGGTGTTGCTTGAAGCCCTCATATACTGAGTTCAAGGAGATCAAGGTTATTACAGAGCGGGCCTGTGTCCTCTGCACCTGAAGCTTCTAGAAGCTATAGATTCCACTCTTCTACTCGGTCTTTATCCAAAACAAAGCTCGGTGTCAGCTGGGATCACAGCAGAGAGTCCTGACTGTCGGATGCTTTAGAGCAGAGAGCTATAAAATAAACAGTGGGGTAAAGAGGCAGGAATATTCCTTATCTCAAAATGATCGTGGGTTTTAGGCTTCAAGTATGAATATTTTGTGTAATCAGACTATTATGAATTATGTAAATTGGAAGAAGGAACAATGGTGCTGACTTACTTTTGATCACCGCTGCAATCCCACAACTCGAACTGACACGCTCCTCCCTTCCTGTTACTGTTCATCTCATACTCCAAGATCCTGTGGAAATGAGCAGATATCAGATGTGACACCACCCCACACAGCACGACTGCTGGAAAGCAGGACTTTCAGAGGGTCAGACAACTGCCAGGGGGTTGGTCCAGCCAGCCCACCTCAAGGTTTCACTCACCTTACTCCTTGTGTTGGGCTGTAGCTGCCAATCCCTTCGATGCTCTCTGAAACAAAGTTCGCCAACACTGATTTTCCAGACTGGCAGAAAGTGGGAATGAGAGACACCCACAGGAATTTAATGTGCAAAGACACAAGCAAGAGATGAGCACAGTGTTCACCCAGGCACCCTGCCCTCCCTCCACCCTGGGGGTGCAGGAACCCCCTGCTCCAGTGAGACCCCTGGGAGGACCCTGAAGTGACACGGCCTGGTGGACAGGCCTGAAATGATATGGATGATCCATGGATGATTCGTATTCCATTGTGATGTGCATTGCTCAGTGACACCTGGATGATGTTAAAGCAATTGGTGATGTAATTCTCTTAATCACTGTCCTTATTCTCTTATAGCAATGAGAGACCTGAGATCATCAAGTCCAACCGTACCTGTTCACTACTAAATCACAACCCCAAGCACCTCATCTGTCCGGCTTTTGAACCACTCCAGGGATGGGGACTCCACCACTGCCCTGGGCAGCCTCTGCCACTGGATCACACACATTGCCTTTACAAGCTGTTCCTCTTCACTTGTGATCCATCACTAGTAACAATTTCTCTTTATTTTCTCATTGCAATAACTTGATTTCACAGAGTTTGGACCTTTATGATGACTTTTTTCCTAAGGGCTTCTGAGTATTACAGAGTTTGGGACCCTTATGATGGTATTTATTTCTAAGAATTCCATTATTTCACAAAGTATTTGAGAGTTTGGGGACTTTTATGATGACCTTTAAGGTCTCTTCCAAATCAAGCCATTCTAGGATTCTATGATTTTGGGCACCCTGATCTAGTGGGAGGTGCCCATGGCAGAGGGTTGGAACTTGATGATCTTTAAGGTCCCTTCCAACACAAATCATTCTATGATTCTATGATTTTGCAAAAAACTCCCCTTGTGGTAAAACAGACTCACTCCCCTCTGCCTCCAGTGAGGCCCCGGGGATGCAGGACCCCCCCTCCCCTCCCCGAGGCCCCTGGGGGTGCCGCCCCCCCCTCACCTCTCGCGGCCCCACCAACAGCACCTTCGCACCCTGCATGGCGGCCGCCGGCGTCCCCCTCCGTTGCCTGGCAACGTGGGAGGCGGGAACTGCAGAGCGCGCGCTGCCATTGGCGGCGCCGCCGTCACGTGACGCGAGGACGCCAGGCGTGAGGCGGCATCCGGTCACGTGGGAGAGGCGCCGTTTGGGTGGGTCGGAAGGGATTTCAGAATGCGTTGTGTTCCAGTCCCCGCCATCAGGGGCCTCATCCAACCTGGCCTGGAACCCCTCCAGGGGTGGGGCAGCCACCGCTGCTCTGGGCAGCCTGGGCCAGGGCCTCCCTACCCTCACAGCAAAACATTTCATTCTGAGATCTCATCTCAGTCTCCCCTTTTGCAGCTCAAAACCATTCCCCACATCCTGTCCCTGCACTCCCTGATGCAGAGCCCCTTCCCAGCTTTCTTGAGGCTCGTTTCAGGACTGGAAGCTGCTCTAAAGTCTCCTTTCTCTTCTCCAGGCTGAACAACCCCAACTCTCAGCCCGTCCTCGTACAGGAGGTTCTCCAGCCCTCAGATCATCTCTGTGGCCTCCTCTGCACTCACTCCAACAGCTCCACGTTCTTATGTTGGGGACTCGAGAGCTGGACACAGGGCTCTGGGTGGGAGCTCAGGAGAGTGGAGCAGAGAGCCAGAGTCTCTTCCTTTGCCTGCTGGCTGTGCTTCTGGTGCAGCCCAGGACATGGTTGGCTTCCAGGCAGCGAGCACATGTTGCCGGTGCTAATCTAAACCTCCCTTTATGCAACTTGAGGCCATTTCCTCTCATCCTATCCCTTGTTACTTGGAAGAAGAGACCAGCACCCACCTTGCTAGAACGTCCTTTAAGGTAATTGAAGACAGGGTTAAAGTCTCCTCTCATCCTGCTTTTCTCCTGGCTAAACAACCCCAGTTCAGGAAGTGCTGACCTTGACTGAAGTTTCAGCTTGGGAAGTGCTGGCTGAAGTTCCGGTGCTGTTTAACTGCAGATTCTCCTTGAAGGGACAATGAAGCAAGCTCTCGAAGTTCCGCATTAAGTCTCGTTAGGTGAAGCAAGAGGCTTTTTGCATTTGCAGTCTATATGGAAAAACCCATCTGGCAGACAGATGTGGTGTTTCAGAGCTGTTAAGTGCCCAGGTACAAGAGCAGTTTTAGACAAGCTCTCAAAGAGGGCCTCTAGGCGCTACCATAATGTAAATGTTTATTACCAGTACTACTAATAAATGTGAAGCAGAATTGCTCTGCTCTCACTGAACAGGGAAGAGTCTGCCTTCACACTCCAACTTTGCTGCTTCTCTCCTTTCACAGAGGTAGTTTAGGAGGGTTTAATATGGCGATGTTATTGCACTCTTCATGCAGGATTTTGAACTTAAGAAAACCTTTTGTTTCTGGCTGGTGGGACAAAAAATAATGAAAAAGCAGTAACTGCACTGGATTTTCTGTATTTTTTTTTTGTTTGTAAAGATCTATGTGTGATTCCAGACCAAATTCACAATGAACTGGGACAGCTTATAGTTAATTTCTACTGCTGTGTTGTTTTCTACATTTCAGATCTACTGACTTCCCAAGAAAGGGAGAAGGGTGACCCAGAGAGAAGAAATTAGGACAGCCTCTCTGAGCTGGGATGTGTTATTACCTGCCATATCCACTAGCACACAAAGAGAAATGTGCTATAAAGGTCCTATTGTGGGCAGCAGCACAGAAGAGGAGAAGAAAAAAGAATAAGAGGTAACTGAAACCAGGTAAAACTGGCTGTTTGTGCAGCTGCCCAGAAAGCAATCAGGATTAATTTTTAGATGAAGCGTAGGATAGGGTCTTTGTGTGTTTGTATTAGCCACTGCAGAGTAGGGAGAGCACAGCTGACTGAGGCTGTGATTTTTTGATTTATCCACATGATTTAGGGTTTTAAGTCACTTTAGAAAGAGGGAATTAAGCTGCCAAGCCACTTAGGGTGAAGCTTTCAAAGGCATAAGCTGCCAAGCCAGTCAGGGTGACATTTTCAAAGGTCAAGTACATTTGATGTTATCAACATCTGCCTTAGGCGTATGGGGATGGTTATGTTGCTTACTGATGCATTGTTTGCTGCGTGCACACGTGTACAAATCAGCAAGGCTGTTTTGTTTCACTTATTTAAAACTCTTTGTTAGACTGCAGAGAGAGAAAACTCCAGCAGTGAGTGAACTGCTTCCAGACTAGACTGGTAGTGGTCTGCAAGTCTTGCATTTATTTGATGGCTGCTTTTCCACCATAATGTTTTGGTAGCAAGCAAAAATGATCATCTCCAGATGATTCTCCGTGGGCAGATGCTCCTTCCTTCAGAAGCCAAAAGCAATTGCAGGCAATCAATAATATTTCAATAAAACTGTTCTTTGGTCCAGAAATATCTGTGAGAACTCAAACCATGAGACAGATTGAGTGTGGTATCAAGGCATGTGATGCTTTCTGCCTGGATTCCAGGTAAGAGGACTTTGCCTCCAAGTTAGAGGCCTGCAGGTTTTACTGGAAGCAGCAGTAAAAAGTAATGCCAGTCACCTTTCAGATAATACTTCATCACTTGCAAATCATTCAGTCTTTTGGAGAACAGCGTTTTAGGTTTTCATTCTACTTTGTTTAACGTGGCACATAAAAGTTTTCCTATCAAAACAACTCAAAAAATCTCTTATAACATTTTGTGGCTCAGTACTTGCACTTTGTTTAATGTGCTGTAACGATGTTTCCAAACTTTGGAAAACATGCCCTAGAGCAGTCAAATCAAGTTGTGTGTGAAAATAAAGCCTTGGTTAGAAGTACAACCACATGGGGATGCTTAACCATGGGAATGAGTGCTCGGCCTGGTTGTTGTGCGTGGCATGACATTTATTGTGTGTGCCGAAACAGCTTCCTAGTGGGTGCATGGAGCAACCTGCCTTACATCCTCTGCTTGTTTGTACTGGTTCATTTGGGGGCAGGGCATAGGATACAAGAATTGAAAGGCAGAAACACCTTTTTTTGTGTACTGATACTTGTTACTAAAAAGTAAGGAGAAAATGAATGTTGTTGTAAACTCCAAGCCAGTTGCTTAAGAAGCTCAGGGAAAGGATGTGTCTCTGAGGTTCAAGGCCTAGTGATTAAGTAAATGATGAAGGTTTGGATGAAGCGTGGCTGCCATCTGGATAAAGTTTTGGTGGAGCTATGAAGAAGGATGAAATGGAAACAAGACTTGAAGGTGCATTGACAAGGGTGCAGTGGATAAAGAGCACTGCTGTTTCACTCAAAAGTGGCTGTTGAGGAGGGGTGGGCACCCAGTTCAGTCTGTCTCACTCAGAAAATCTGTTCTGGAATCAGTAGTAAAAAAGCTTGTGCAAAACCTGTTCCTTGGTTCATGCCAACAGATTGTCAAGGACTACTTTGATTTATCTGTGGTCTCAAAGTCCTTCCCAGAGGAGATAAGGATCTTTATTTCCCTTCACAGATGGAGAAACAAAAGCAGAGAAAGGTTATCTGACTTGCCTGAGGAACCCACTCAGCTGCCAGCAGATCTAGGATTAATTAAAATGCTTCTAAGTTCCAGAGCAGGCTGTGGCCAGGGGGGCAGACAACTCAGTGGCCAATGTATATTCCTGACCAGTGGATGTGAACTCAGTGACACCTTAAGTGGCCCAATTCCTGCTGTGTACCTTCATCAAAGTTAGTGGGAGTTCCGAAGGGATACATTTGCTTTACTCCATTTATGCGGTGATAGATAAGCTAAACACTATGGTGAGGAGCAGCAGCCAACCTCCAACCCTCCCATCCCAACCCCCCTGTGGAAACACCGATTTTTGAGTCATAATACGTGAATCCAGAAGCAGGGTTTAGTTTCTACAGCTTAAATCTTAAGGTACAGCTGCAGCTGATATCATATAGATTCCCTTTTGCTTACTCTGAAGCTGTTGCTCTGATCACGTTCTGTGGAGCAACAGTAACACCTAGTGGCTAAATGTACCAGGCTGTCACCTTCGTTCTTTCCTTCCCTTGGAGAAGTACGGGCTGGAGGGGACATGGTGTGATTGACAGTTTTCACTTGCAAGGCCAGGATCTCCCGGGATTTGCCATTTTCCTTTCAGCCCCCGACCATGTTCTGTTTTCTATTAACAGTGGTAGATGAAATACGAAACTCTTCCTCCCAACCCCCTTCACTTTTCTGGCTCTTGGAGGAGGTTGTTCCAGTCCATCTTGATCTGTAGGTGGGTGGGCTGTGAGTGGCCGAGCCTATAGCTTCCAGCTTGGAGCACTCAGATTTCTGTAACGAATCCAAGCTTTTTTCTTTCTTTTTGTCTGAAAAGGATCAAGCCGATCATCTGATGGAGGTTGGTGACCTCAGTGCATTTGATAATGTGGTGTTAACTTGCCTGTGTTAGGGCAGACCAAACCGCTGTGCTCCAAGAAGCACCATTTCCTAAGATGTGGTAGGCAGGATTGTTTGCCACGATCTGCTGGGACTGCTAACTCATCAGACACAGACCTCGTAGAAAAATAGCACTTGGGAGGAAAGAGCCCGCAGCTGGTTTTGGTGTTGGGAGAACCCTTCAGAGGGTCTTCTCACCCCCACCAGTGAAAGTTTCCATTTTTCCATGGGAGAAAACATTAAGCAAAGGTATTTCTGCTAAAGCTTAGATCATTGGTGTTTGTAAATAAATCCTCAACTCTGTGGGAATTACAGTACTGAGACATTATGGTCTCATCACATACATACTGTCTAATTTTAGGCGCCCAGTTTAGGTATTCTAAATCACCCATAGGAAGCATCTTTTTAGGAGCCTTCACTGACTGTTGACAGAGCCTGGACTCTTAATTTATGCAGGGAGTGCTCTTTTGCACAACATAAACTTGAATCAACACCCACTCAGAGAAGTACTGGCTCTATCCACTTCTCCATTTCTCTGTCTAATTTCCTCCCAATTATCTGTTTAGGTGGAGCAAATTCAACTGAAAAGGAGTCTGATGCCTCTGGGGAAAAATCAGCTCCAGAAACTGCTCACTGCATAACTGCCCAAACTCTGGGGTTACAGAAAGAAGGTGATGAGGGCTGGGGGGGACATGGCCAAGTGGAATGAGGCTGGGACTATTTATTTCTGCTACTGTGCAGCTGTACATGAATTAAAGTGTGCATAGAGCCATACCTTTAGTCAGAACTTGCTTTTGGTGTTCTCCGTACCTGTTTGTGAGAGCATCAAAGAGAAACACAGCCTGGTGGTGAGAAATGTGAAATACTGTGCTGGAATGGGTTGGGCACTCTTAGAAGAGAACAAGGCAGCTGCGTCAGGCTAGATGGAAAACCTGTCTTGATGTTGGGTAAAAATGGTTCCATGGGTGGTAGAGGAGAAGGTACCAGATGGCTGAAAACAAGACAGTCAAAGGATAATTGTTATTTGTGATTCACAAGGGCTCATGGGACCTTTTTTATTAAACTTGTATGCTTTTTGTTTTGAATATAACATTTCAAAGTAAGTTTTGTTTCTTACTGACAGCTGTGGTGTCTGACGCCCCTCTTGGTCTGGAAAGTGCCTGCGTTTATTAACATTGTCTGCTCTCTTCTTTCACTAAAGGCCAGACCTTCCATGACTTCATAGAGCGTGAGCAAAAAGTGTGTGTTGTCTTTAGAGGGACTGCCATGCAGTCTTACAGGAGAGGAGATCTTACTGACAGGAAGATTTTGTTTTCTCTCATTCTCATCCTATGATTTGACTTATGTGTTAATTTGGGGTTTATGGCCAGACACGGGAGTTCCTTAACCCTGTGCTCCTTCCAGGCATTATGTTTCTGCTCACATCCTGGGCCAAATCAGCTGTCTTTTCAGATGGCTTACATTCATTTTCATTTAAGGCCCAATTACCTCTTGGCAGCATGCCGTTAGAGAAAGCAGATTTATACCAGTAATTAGTATGTTTTGGGGAGTCTGGAACAAGATTTCAAACCCTTCCTCCTTTGCTTAGGCACCTGGATACAGTGATGGATGATTAACTCTATGCCCTCAACCTAACTGTAGCCTTGCTAATTTTACCTTGATTCCCTTTGAAACCTGGGAAAAGTTAGTTTGCAGTGCTTGGAAACTTGGAAACTCCTCATCGAAAGGGCCCTCAATACCTTACAGCTACAAATACAGGAGTGTGCGAGGCTGGCATGTTGATGGAACGTGGCCTGTTGCTGCGGGCTTGCTGCGATTGAAAATCCTCGCATTTCTGCAGGTAAGGACAGAGTTAGAAGCAGCGTGTTGGACTATGTAGTTTGAACACCATGAGGAATGTCTTGGAAACATAAAAAGTGAAGCAGACAGGACTATAAAAGAGTTCATACTCAGTACAGATTGCTGATTATGTAGTATGAAGTGGTTCGTTATTTCATTGTTCTTCAGTAATTTAAAAACTTAAATCTTCTGCTTTTGGTTTGGCCAGTGATGTTGTCTTGAGCCGGGCTGTAAAAATACTGTGCTTCACCTACGCACAGATTGTTATAGTTTTCATCTTAATTAGCCAGCTCTAGTTTTAGATGGATTAATACAATCACTCTTTCTTTCTTTTGCCATGGAAGTTCAGGAGTATAATCTGTCATTTGTGAGAACATAAAGAATTGGGCTGGAAGCATTCCAAACTCTTTACTGTAAGTGTTCAAAGATTTAATGGAGTCCTCAGTCATAAAATCTTTAATTTGAACTAGACCTTTAGATTCTCCATTCTTAAGTTCGCTATTTCAACGTTGAGGGGATTTCCTGTTATCCAGGCATGTATGGAGGCCCTTTATTTCCCTCTGTGTGTGTTTTTTAATTCAAATCAAATGTAAATGTCAGTGGTTGATTGCACTTAACCTCCTTAGGTTCATATTTCTTATTTAATTGCATTACATTTTAAGGTTTAAGGCTATATATCTGCTGCTGCTAATAGCACACCATATTTTAATGAAGCTGTTATCTTCTGCAAATATAAACAGTACAATGGAGATTGATTATACAGGATCTTTCGAAGAAACTGTGTCTTGAAGCCATTTAAAATGAATAAACAAGCGGACAGTTTCAGTTAACCTAGTTCTTTACCTAACAGAGCTTCAAAACGAAGGAAATGAATAGTGGGGTTATCAAGGCTGTTTGCTCTCCTCCTCCCCAGCCAGGAGCTGCCCCTCAGTCGGTCGCTAGCCACAACTGCAGGAGTATATTACGAGCTGCGAGGGTTCCCAGAGGTGCTCCAGGATTGCAGCACTGCTTTTCCCAAGGTCTGCTCGCCTCCTCTGCAGGCTGGCCAGATTCCCTCTGCCCATCGTATGGCTCAGCTCTGTACGTCTATTGTCAGTCAGTTCAGGGAAGGATCAGAACACGGAAAATAATTATCTAGTTTTCTTGAAACATCTAACAAAAAGGCAAGTGTTACTTAGAGATCGTGTACAAAGAATCTGGGCCAAATCTCCCCTGCTCCATAGAAAGGCAGTCAGCCGAACGCCTGCTTTCACTGCAGAACAGCGTGTCGCCCTGCAGCCAGGGTGCTGCACTGGGCTTTCACAATCTTAGAGTTAAATACTCAAGACGTGAATTGAGCCAAAAACTGTTTTGCTGTGAGCCCCTTCTCTCCAGGCACACAGCAAGGCTGATAGTCTTGTCCTACTATTCCACTGCATACCAAAAATCTCCTTAGTCTGGTCAAAAGCTTTTATTTCTTTCTTTGGGCAACAATCAGTTTAAACATTTTATAGAATCTTGCAGACTTTATCATTTCCTTTCTGCCAAAAAAGAACAATTTATCTCTCTCTTTGGATTACATGTGAACTTGCTTCTTTTTTCTTCTCTTATTTCGTTATTTTTACTATTTATACCATATCATTTTTATTCCATTTCTGTTATCCTTACAATAGCCATGATATCCAAGAAAGCCCTAAACCCTGGGCTATAAAGGGAGGCAGTGAGAGGTTGCCTGTTGGCTCTGGTAGGTCAGGGAGTTTAACCGTGTTCTTCTGGATGTGTCCTTGTGCCGAGACACAGAGATATGAGAGGCTGTGAGCCAGTAAAACCCCAGAGGATTATTTAAGGATTGGTTTTGCATCTGTAGTGAGACTGATCTCCCTTAGGCAGCCCAGAAAGCAGAGAGAGATGGAGAGCATTTCTTATGGTGAAGGAGAAATCTGTGTTCTATTGAGGAGCTAGAGATTTGCAAAGTACAGTTTACTGGCTCCAGTTTAGGTCACTTAGAAATGAAAGTGAGAAGGGAAATCTGCATACAACCAGTTCAAGAAGGTGCTCAGGCTGAGCTTGTTTGACAGAACTCCCAGGGGCCCTGGAAGAGAGGTTGGATATTGGATACCAGGCTTGTTAGGTGTGGTATCCCTTGGTAACAACAGAGTACTCTGGGAATGCCTAAACCAGCATTAGGGTAGATGGGCATAGCCAAGAAATATTTGGATCCAATAGTCCTGCAGTGACTTTAGGCTTTGATGCCTACAATAATTCTTTTGTACTTAGCACCTTAGTTGCCTTTTTGTTTCCATGGAGGAATCTCTAAGCTTCAAGAGAGGAGATTAGGTAGAGAGCCAGCTAAAGAGCAGGACAGTGCCATTGAACAGTGCTGGGGTTTACTTAGGTGATTGCTCCCCTTAGGATGAACAGAAAAAATTGTTCATAAAGGTGAGTGGATAAATCTGGAGAATATTCCCTTTAAATATCCCCCCGAGCTCTCGGCCTAACATGCAGCTGTAGGAAAAAGACCTCGACAACTGATCAGGATGTTGGGCTGCATTACGGTAAGAACAGGATATATATCAAAAAGCTGTTATTGTTATTACTTAAAACACTGGTGAGTTCTTGTTCAGAAAGCTCTTTTCAGTACTGCTCCCTCTACCTAAGAAGGATATGATTAAGGGGATAAAGCGGAGAAAATGAGAATAATACTATGCCTTTCAGCTCCGAGTTATAAAGCAAGACTGAAGAGCTTTGCTATTATCTTGTTTAAAAAGAGATCTTGCTGTGATTCAGTCACTGATTTTAAAATAATGAAGGGGATTAATCACATTGAAACAGACAAAGTCTATGAAAACACAGAAAGACTTAATATGAAAAATAGGATCTTGGGAAAAGAATGAAGACAGAGGAGGGAGAGGCTCATGTGAATGCTTCAGGAAATATGTAATGTCAAGAATCAGTGAGGTCCCGTGAATCGAGATGCACAGCACTCGGGAGCGGGATAAGGTGAAGACAGGACATAAGGAAGATACGGTTACAACAGTTAGCTTGTGGCTGGCTATTTGCCGGTGACACAGAGACAGTGAGAGCCGTGCTGGAGCTGACTCCGGGAAACACCTGCAGCACGGGGGAAACAGAAGGTCCTGCAGCCTGGGGGGTGATGGCCAACACCGGCAAAGAAGGTGCAGGAAGGTGCCAGAACAAGGCAGAGGAGGGAAGAGGAGAAAGCATACCATGTTAATCCACCTTAACTGCCCACACCTAAGGTGAAAATACTGGAGGCAATTTCAAATCTTATCTGGGCAGAAACGTGCTGTGGAGTTGGGGTCCCTGTGCAAGGGCTATGGTGCAGCAGTGTTCAGCGTGCAGAACCATAGCCAGCTATGAGAGGGCTGTGAAAGCCAGCTGAGAAAAGCAGGCTATTGTGGTTAGGCCTCATTGTCCAGGCCCACAGGGGAAGTTCCTAGGAGCTTTGAAAAAATCAATAAAAGCTGGGAAAATATGTATGGAACATGCGGCTTTGCCGTGTGGAGGAAGGGGAACTGCAGTCTCTCCACTTGCATCCCCCAGTTCTTCTTTTGCTTGGCTCCACAGGGGGTGTGGTACAAGCTCTGGGGTGTGCAGGAGCTGGGAAGAGGCTGCTTATTTCCCTGAATCCTTTCTTACCTGTTTTGTGTGCTTTTACTGGTGTTATTTTGTCAGGAAGGGGGAGAGCCCGCTCCTTTTTATGGGACTTGCACAATACAGAAAAGGAATGCAGGTGCCATTCCTTTTGGGTTGCTCAGGCACTCTGGGGCCATGGGGAAGTGGAGAGAAGGAAGGGTTCAGGGTCAGAGTCGAAAGCTGAGATGTTCTTTGGTCATGAAAGTTGTTGCTTCTCTGACACTTGGAGAGACTCCATGACTCGGGATGGATTTTCAAATCAGCTGAGCATTCATGTAGCACTGAATCCGGATATCCTATAGCCAGGGACTCCATGGAAAATAGCAGTCAGGTGCCTGGTAGCTCCTCCTGCTGCATGTTACAAAGTACTAAATTTTGTCATAGAGGTTCAAGACTGTGGTCTGGAAAGTTTATAAGTTCAGTGTTTCTGTCCTGTACAGCATCAAGCAAGCAGGCAGCCCTCAATGCCTGAATGATATTTAATGAACAGTTAATGAACAGGAACGTAGTTTGAGGATGCAGACATGGAGAGAGACCTCCCAGTGTTTTCTTTAGTGACCTCAGTGATGGAAGAGGGAGCGTGCTTGTTAAATCTGTAGATGAGGCAAAGCTGGAACTGAATGCAAGAACACTGGAAGGCAGGATTAAAATTTCAAGTGGTCTTGACTAATTTGTGATATGATCTGAATAAAATAAGATGAAACTCATTAAGGACAACTGCAGGGCACTGTGCTTTGGCAAGAATAATTTTAACAGCAGAGACAGGATGGGAAAAGTCAGGCTAGCAGTTCTGCAGAAAGAGAAGAGGATCCCAAACTAAACACAGACTAACAATGATGTACAGATGTTAAAAAGGCAACTCCTCAGCAAGGCAGAGGTATTGCACCAAAGTACAGGCTATGGATACCACACTGTGGGATGGATGCAGAGCAGCTGGGAAGTCCAGAGGAGAACCCCAGGAAGAATCAGGACTGTGTAACTTACTGCCTACAGGGAAGGTCTGAAGGAGCTGGCACTGTTGTGCATCAAGAAGGCAAGGAGAGGTGATACAACATTTTAAAAGTACTTTGAGGAATTAAAAGTCTATTCACAGAGAGGAGCAATAGTTTTCTGCATCCATAATGGAGAAAGCAAGAGCTTAAATTGCGAATAAACAGACTGAGGCTGAATGTTAAGAAAATTTACCAATGCAGAGCGTTGCCGTCTGTTTTCAGCTGACTTTCTGTCTTGAGGTCTTTCAGAACAAGGCAGAAAAGTTTGAGCCAGCAACAATCAATGTTTAATAGATCCTGGTTCTCGCAGGGAGAAGGTAGAGGGATGAGACAACTCTTGCAGTCCTTCCTGGCTACCTCTGAATGTGTTTCTACTCTGGTAGGTTTGAGTGCAATAGACGTGGTGTTATTTGTGCCTTGGTTTCATCACACCTGTGTGGATCCCTGCTGCAACTGCAGTTTTGGTGAGTCTGTTGGATCAAGGGTGTCCCACAAACTCCCTGTGCTTGTGTAGATCAGGGCTTCAGTGCACATCCGGTTGGGAGAATTTCTGCGTGACATCAAAGGTGACACGAGTTATTCTCTCCAGGACACAATAATGCTCAGAGCATGTGTAATTCCACTGGACGTAGTCATTGTCTTGCTGATCCCTTCAGTCATCACATTTCCATCTGCTGAATTATGTTTCAATTGGAGTTATTTTATCCTGTATATTACTTTATAATACCCACACAAGTGCTTCACTTGGGCAAAGTTCTCATCTAAGGTCAATGAATTTTGCTGAAGCCGTGACTTCTGGATCATTTCTTGTGCTGCACACAATATCACTGTCTGTCATGTTTACTGTGTGCTAAACTGCTTGTGTAAGTGTGACGCTTTTTTCAGTTCTATTCCATTTTTAGTTCAGCTGTGCTTGATTTATTCCAGGTCAAATTAAAGAAATCTGCACATACTAGGTACCTCCTAGCTTCAAAGGAAAAACACCACAATCCCATAAAAATCTCAGTTTGGCTCAGGTTTGGTTTGACTCCCCAGTAACAGATATGTTACAACAACCTTAGTAATCTCATAATTTAATGTATAGTTTAATTTTTAATAGAGATCTTGAACTCTTACTGTTACTGAGCTCTTATCCATCTCTTCTCATTTTCCAAGGTTCCTTGAATGCTTTGTAACATCACAGTGAAATACTCTGGGCTCCTTAGGAAGCCAGAAGGGGGTTATCCAAATTACTTTTGGGTTTAGATGGTCTTATCAGTGACTTCCTTCTGACTTCAAAAGAACACTTCATCATTCTAAAGCTCCACAAGGTTTTATCAGCTAGAACAAAGCTGCTTTTCCTTTGGTCTCTTCTCAGTGTCCACATGATATGTGCATTCATGCAATCCAAGGGACGGGCCTTTCAGAATTTGTTTGCCATGATTCTAACAACTTTGTGACTTTTTTTTTAGCTGACTGCTGGAATACCGAGAGTGGTGCTGAACAGCTGAGATGGCATTGGAGCTCTGGGGCCGGACTCTGCTGACAGGTATGACTGGGCTTTTCTGCCCTTTTTGAGCCGCCTGTCAAACTGTAAACACTGTAGAACCCAAATCTCTCTTGGGCTACATCATCCCACTGTTCCTCCCCTTGCACCTGAATAAAAATCAAACTAAACTTTGAATGTTCATTATATTGTTTGCATCTCCCCCACTTCAGTCACTGGCTGGCTGGTATGCAGTGTTTCTTTAAAGACCTTAGAGATGTTTCCACAAAACGGTTTCTGATGTCTCATGTCCCAGGTTTGCCCAAAGGACTACGATGCTGAAACCACGCCAGCCTGTGTGACGCCCCTGGTGCCCACCTAAGCCCAATAGATCCATCTTCTGATGTGGCCATGCAAGGTTGGCACTTCCCAGGCGGTGAGTAGAGCTTGGAAGAGTGGCTGTGCTGCTTCCGAACAGCACAGTCAGGAGGGTCGGTAAACTGGAAACCTGGCCTTTGCCTCTTTCCCGTTTTTCCCTCTGCTTCCATCATGGCTTTGCAGTAAGCACCCACTACCTCTTCCACCTTGAAACTCGGTGAAATACATCCAAATAATTTATTTAGCCCTGGTTGACTGGGCACGTCTTTAATTAATGTGGTTATGCATGGGCATAAGAAGTGTAGCTTTATATTTTGCAATACAGTATGTCTGGTTTGTAAGAACGGGACTGTTCAGATTTCAAGAGTTCTCTTCTCAAAGCTAGTCCCTCTGATAAATTGAGTGAATTATGTTTTTGTTGGCTGCCTTTGTTACCTCCATCACAGTGTTTCCAATTTATCAACATAGTTTTGAGGAATTGTTAGAATATGTTGCACTCGTAAGCACCGTGGGGAGAAAAAAAATTCATTTATTACTGCTATTGTGTTTGATTATATTGTGCGTATCCAAAGGACTAAAATGAAATGTCATTTTTAATTCTCCCCTTACAGTAGACAACATCACCCTTTCTTCTCTCTTTCCAAAAACAGCTTGGAAGTCAATTCTTCATTTTCATTTTAAATCAGCCATACAGAGAGGAAGCAAGTGTGCGTTAGGGACAGGGCAGAAGGAATGGGAGCCTGGAGATCTGAGCTCTATTTCTGGCTCTGCCTTTAGCTCTTTACACTCTAGAGCAAAGTCGCTTGACCTCTGGTCTCCAGTCTCTCAGTCCGTGAAATAGGAAGAACATTCGCTTCCTACAGATGTTTCTAATGATTTGCCAGAATCATGTCCTGTCTAATCACCTGTGTTTAATATCTCCTAGGGTCCTGCAAAGTCAGCGAAGGCTGAAGCAGCAGATTTTGCATGCAGCTGAAAAATAAAATGGTCTTGGACAGTTAAGACTTGAAGACTATGAAGAGCTTCCGAAGGGGCTAACCAAGCTAGGAGGGTAGGTCAGAAAGCCACTGGTGCCATCCAGTGTTGTTAAATGCTTATAAATGATCTATCCTAGCCTGTCAGGACAGAAAACTTGGCGTGTTTGGGACAAAAGGCTGAACCAGACCCCCAGCACACAGCCTGGCTGCAATAAACTGCCTGAGGTGGGGTCCAGCTGCAGCCAGTTTGGCTGTGTTCTCACAGCTGATGGTGATCACTCAGATCAGGGCAGGGCAGGGTAGTTTTGAAAACTGCCAGGTGTTGTGGGGGCACTGCAGTTCTGAACTGCTCTCCTGTGAGAAGGATGCGTTTGTGGCAGCTTGTAGTCCCAGTAAGATGGGAGATGAGTGAGTAAGCCTTTTGTTTTGCCACCTTGGAAGACTGAGCAGAGGTCTCCTGAGCAAACTGGCTGAGGGGCTGAATGCTCTAGGGTAAGTTGATGGGAGCTGTGTGTTTTCTTAGGGGTGGGAGCTGGGAAGGGAAGAATTTCCCCTTGCTGAGGGTAAGGGGGATTGAAAGGAGGGGTGCTTTGTCTGTCCTGAGCTGAGCCTAGGTACAGAGAGCTCTATTTCATCTCAGCTCTAGGCGTGGAGGGTGTTTTGTACATAAATAGTGGCTGTTTCTGAGCAGGTTTGGTGGCTCAGTGCTGCTGTACTGCATCTTTTGAGCTCCCTTTGAGCCCTGAGAGTGCTGAGCTATTGCCAACTTCAGCCCCGGGTGTGGGACAGCCTGAGGGCAGCTGTGGGGCAGCCCTTGGGAGGCTGTGCTGCAGTATGGCCTGCACCCCTGCCTCCTCCTGTGATTAATGGGAGCGGCTGTTTAAAAACCTGGTGCCTCGTTTTCAGTCTAAACTTGTCTGGTTACAGGCTCCAGCCAGGGGCTCTTTATCTCGTGTGTGGGCGCTGGAGGTATGGGCACTATGGGGGAAGGGGTGCCCACCTGTGGGTGGGGGCGTGAATCTTGCCGTCCTCCCAGTATCTTGTAGGAATCTTTTTCCAGCTGCAGAACCTCAGAGGGATTGTGTTGCTGCCGAGGGGAAGAGGTCTCTGCCTTTGCAGAGCCTCACAGAGGAGCTGCAAGGATATCCTAGCAAACACTGCTTTCGGGGCTAAATCTGGGCAGTCTCTGGTTGGCCACGCATACAGCAAAGGTGAAGAGGAGGGGGTACTGTGACCTTGTTGGACCTGAGGATGGAAAACTTAAGAACACAGTTGCATTGTCTGAGAAATTAAATCCCTCCTCATGGTTTTTGGTGCAGACAAGTCACTTTGCTGGTCAGTGAACCAGGACAGCCCAGGTTCCTCCAGAACTGGGTGTGGGGCACTGAAAAGCCTGCAAATGGGGTCTGTGACACTGCCACCTAATGGGGACTGTACAGGGGTTTTAAACACCAACTCAGCTGCTGTACAGAGAGAGAGAGCCTTGCTGTTGGTTTGGTTCTTGGGTACTGCCTTTGTGAAACACCCTCCTCCTTCCACAGCTGCAGAAATGTTCCTCCTGCCCGGGAATGATTGGAAGGGCTTGTCTAGAGAGTCATGGCTGCTCCATCCCTGGAGGTGTTCAAGGCCGGGTTGGATGGGGCTTTGCTCACTCTAATCCAGTGGGATGTGTCCCTGCCCATGGTAGGGGATGGGACTGGATGGGTCCTTCTAACCCAACCCATTCCATGATTCTATTTCATGATTGTCCAAGCTCAGGCCACGCTGGGTGTGAGGCAAGAGGGGGTCTGTGCGAGATAGTGACAAAGGGTGTGCATATGTGTGATGCCAAACTGCACAGGATGTGCCGGAGCAGGGATCGCTTTCTCAGTGGTTCATTTGCGAATGAAGTGTCTCATGTGAATTATTTATTTCTTACTTTCTGTAACTTCTGCAGTGGAAACGCGGCAGCTGGCAGCAGCTTTTTGGGCGTTCGGGGTGCGCTGTTGAAGGGCAGTGGGCTCACCTTGAGGTGGCTCTCGGTTAACTGGGGAGATGCAGGGGCTGGTAACCGGTGTCGGTGTGATGGATGGGGGCCAGGGATCCCCCGTTACTCCCCGAGCCCCCGCGATGCTGTCCGTGCGGGACCCCGGCCCGTGGCCCGGCAAGGGTTAACGCGGCTCCCACGCCCCCTTTGGCGGAGCCGGGCCAACCTCACCGAGTTTGAAAAGGCATCCGGGGCTGGGGGAGCGCCCTGCGCCGGACCCAAGCTGCCCCGCACCCGGGCAGAGCCGCCGGGGCAGCCGGGACGGGCTGCGGCTCTCCTTCGGAGCGGGAGCGGTGGTCCCTGTATCCCGGGTTTCCCTCGGGAGCCGGAGAAGCCGTCCCTGCATCCCGGCTTTTGGGCTTGGGAGCGGTGGTCCCTGCATCCCGGCTTTTGGGCTTGGGAGCAGTGGTCCCTGCATCCCGGCTTTTGGGCTTGGGAGCAGTGGTCCCTGCATCCCGGCTTTTGGGCTCGGGAGCCGGAGCGGTGGTCCCTGTATCCCGGGTTTCCCTCGGGAACGGGAGCAGCCGGCCCAGCATCCCGGGTTTCCCTCCGGATCAGGAGCAGCCGGTCCCTGCATCCCGGCTTTCCCTCGGGATCGTAAACAGCGGTCCCTGCATCCCGGCTTTCCCTCGGGAGCAGCCGGTCCCGCATCCCGGGTCTGCCGGCCGGGGCAGAGGAGCAGTCCCGCAAACATGCGTTTCGCGCTGCTCCTGTCCTGGTGCTGCTGCCTGCACGGATGCGCCCTCGGCACCGGTTTCCTCTATCAATTCCCAGCATCGACCCTGCAGCACAACTACCCGGAGCAGAGCTCGGGCTCGCCGGGCAGCGGCTTCGCCTCTCGCCGGTGAGTACGCCGGGGTCCGGCCCCCGAGGGGCTGGGGGGCCCTCCCGGCGGCAGCGCGTCCCCCGCCGGGGCACGGAGGAACCGGGCTGTGGCGAGCGCAGCCGCACGCCCTCCCCTCCTTGCCCCCGTCCCGGGCTCGGCTGGGGCCGCGAACCCTCCTGGCCCCGGTGCCGGCAGAGGGAACTGTTAGAGCCCTCGGCGGCGAGGAGAAGCTCTCTCGACAAAGGAGAGACCTTAATTACAGCTGTCTAGTCAAGAGCTGCAGCTTTCAAATAGTTGCTTAGAACCAAACCTCCCACTCTGCTCCTCTCTCCCCACCCCAAACCAATTTCTTATAAACTTTGTGTAACTCTGCTGTGATTTACTGTATCGCTGCTTCAGCAGAGCGAACAATTCGGGCTTCCTCCCCCCTCTGTGCTTTCTCTGGGCATTTCTCTGGAGGTGAAACAGCTGCTCGGATGAATGAACCGCACTGTATAAAGCGCGAGAGCAGCTTAACCTGATTCCAGTTGTTCTTGAATTTCAGTGTGTTTTTTTTTCTCCCCTTGCCGTTCCCTTAAATGGGGACTTGGGAATTTAATATTCAGGGCTCGTCCATCCTGTCTCTACCTCTTTTCCTCCTGCTCTTGCTAATACCTAGTATGTATCAGTCATAGTGCTGTGGAGGAGGGCTGAGGTTAGCACTGGTTGTTTGAGCTGGGATAAGGCATCTCTCTACCCAGCAGATACACATCGCTGCGACACAGAGCGGGTGTTAGCCTGGTGCCTTGCCATGCTCTTGCATATGGAGCGTATTTCATCTCTGAATGGGGACGGCTTTGTTTGCTCGCCTGTCAAACAGACCTCAGTCTGTAGGGGGTGTGATGTTAAACTACAGTAACTGTCAAAGGGTTTGAAACAGCAGAAAATTATAGGAGAGTAATGGGATAAACCTATCCCAGCTGGATCTGTTCCAAGGTACCCCTTTCCCAAAGCATGAGCTGCAATGAGAACCACATGTCATTTGTCTTACATATCTATTAGCCTGCAGATCTTCGTTCGGAGCTACCACGCTTACATGAGCACGGGCTGCATCTCTGCTCACCAGAGTCCTTCCCCAGTTCATTCTCTTGCACAATTTTCCCATGCCTCGGTTGTTTGGATAGCTGATGCTTTGTTAGGGGAACGTGTCCCTCTCCAAGTCTATAAAGCATTGTATAAAACCATCTAAAGCTGATTGAAACAATGATGTTGGGAAAGCTGCTGGGTTTTTTTTGTCCAGTGGAACTTTGCCATGTGAGAATCCCCGTTTTAGTGTTAAGCAGGGGGGGAAATAAAAAACTGAAGGGAGGAAAAAATCACTGGAGCAAGCTTTGAAATAAAAATCCAAGTGCTCAGTCAAACATCGCACATTGAACCAATCTTGAAGTTCTGATTTCCTTGTGAGTGGTGGAGTCTTCTTGTTGGCAAACATCAAACAGCTTCGCTTTCTGATGGGGAAAATCTGTGTGGGAGAACTTAACCCAGGCTTGATGCTGGACCTTTTGGGGAGCCTTGTGGAGAGCATGGCTTCAGGTTGGGGTGTCCGTGCTTTTCTGGATTTAATACAGTGCTGGAGAAGGTGACTCTGTGCTCTGAAGTGTGACATTGGTGTGAAGCCTTTTTCGGGGGACTGAATCAGACTGGTGTCGACTGTTGTTGACATTCTTCAGTCTCCCTTTTGCCATCCAGGGGATTTCAGTATCACCCGAGTTATGTGCAGCTCTGTCACAGTGTAACTTGCTGCCCTCTGCCCTGAAGGGGCTGTGAGGGACACAAGAAGGCAGGTAGATGGTTGCTGTCAGTGGCACTACACAGCCATTCTCACTTCTCTTCCATAACCTTCCCAGTGAGTGCTTTAGCCAGTGACTCCTGGTGCTTTACTTGGCTGATGGGACTCAGGAATAAGCAGGCCAGAACCTTGAAGTTACTCTTGCAGCTCCAGGTTTTGGAACTTGGAGCACATACTAACGTGATGCTCTACAACTGATGTGTTTCCTTGGCACAAGTCACATGGTGGTCCTGCAGTTGTCACCCTCTGTCCTTGATCAGCAATGAAAGCATGGTTGAACTGTTTGGGAATTTGCTGTTGTGGGTTTTTTTTTTTAATTAACTTGTTGTAACTTAAATGTGCTCTCTGTGTTGCTTTGTGGGGAAAGGCATTTAAACTGACATCAACTTTCCTATACTGCAGCTTGCCTTGAAAATCCTTAAGTGTTGATGCTTTCAGGTGCTTTGGTGATGCTTGAAATGTTTTGCCCCTTATTTCTTGAGGCTAGGAGTCTCCAAATAGGTCACTGGAGTGGCTGCTCTCAAGATGATGTCTGGGTGGATCTGCTATTGGTAGATTTGTTCTGTACTGCTGCCGGCATTGTGTCTTGTTCTACCGCCGCGCGTTTGCTCAGGTGGAACCACCCCTCTCTGGCCCTGTTTGAAGGGCTGCACACACCTGTGTAGTTTAACAATCTCCAGCCTTGTAGATGAGGTTTTAGTGCTTTCAAGTAAGTGGAGATCTCTTTATGTGATAGAAGCCTGTTCTTGATATTAAAGGGTGATCTGTAAATCAGTAGGTTTCTTTATGTGGGCTGTTGGAGCACTTTCAGAACATATCTGGAGCTTTCCTGAGGGTTCTGTTAATTCTCTCTACCAGAGAAAGATGATTTGAACCCGACTTCAGCCCCAAATTCTAAACCTCTTGTGGCTCTTAAGTGGATGTGGAATATAAAACTATACATATCGGAGAAATGCGGTTCTTTCCTTTTACTGACATGATCTTGCATTCTGAGTCATTCCCTCCATCACCTAATAGTCTGCTCACTGCCCGAGGTTTCTGCTTCGCTCTGGGCTGTGTGAGGATGTCAGGAAAACAAACGGGGATCCTGCTGCGTCCTCTGTGCTGTCCCTTTGAAGTGCCCTACCCAGGTAACCAGGAGGTCAGAAGGTCTTGAGCTCATCACCAAACCCTTGAACCATCTGGTGTTTGGTTCCTGGACCCTGCAGCCATATGATCTTCATCTGGCTTGTGACGTTCAGGGCTGTACCTGCGTGGCGCGATCAGTGTGGCGTAGCGGATAGTAACGTAAGGACCAGCGCTGTAATGGCTTTGAAATCCCAGCCGTGCCTGCAGCTACTGCAGTAAATTGTATTCCTTTAGGAAATCTACTGTCTTGCCTTTCCAGCTGCTTGTGTGAATCATTTCCTCTCCTGTAGGTTTCCTTTACCAGCTCTAGGAAGGAAAAGAGAGCAGAGGCAAAGCAATGGGTGGCAATGAACTTGTGCGCCCCTTGGATAAATTAACAAATGTGTCTCTTTCAACAACCCTTATTTGTCCATTTTCTCAAAGCTGAGCTTGTGAGCGCATTAAAATCTTGATCAAAATGTGCCAGGTTAGAAATGTCACAGCTCTGCATGGGGAGCAGTTCCGTGGCCCTGGGATCAAGGAATATTTACTCATATCTTTGCTTTATTGGGCTGTGCCTGGGTAAAGGAGGGAAATGAACAATGATTCAAGGTAACCATGAAAGACTGGAAGTGTAGGTTGCTTTAGGTCTGCTAGGTTGGAATAACGGATCAGTTAGCCTTGCTCCCTCCTGTGCTAGACCTTTGGTGTGTCTGGATATGTGATTGGTTTGTAAAGCACAGCCTGCCTCTCCTGTAGGGTGACACTACGCTCACCCGACTCCTTCCTGCAGTATGCTCAGAGCTCTCAGCTCACTTTAATTAGAGCTGTAGACAGTGCTTAAACTGACTTTTGCTGGGGCATAAAGTTTATTCTGAGGCTTTGAGCGTAAAGCCAGCCAGCATAGTTTTGACACCACAAAGACTCTCTTAGTGAGTTTAGCTGCAAAAGTTACTTTTCACTTTTTTATATGGTTAAATAATAAAGCTCCTGCTTAGGGTATTTATGCACGATGGGGTTCTGATTGGAGTTAGTCCTCAACACTGCCACAGAAACTAGCAAGGGTGAGACCTGTGATACTGTTCCTTTTGTTTCTGTTCCTTCTCTCCTTTTTAGGAAGAAACAACTATTTGTTGAACTGAAGTTTATTGCATGGAATAACCTGGTTGAGATGTTTTGTCTGGTTTTGATTAGTTTATTTTTTTTTCCTCCTCTTGGAAAGGAACAGATGGGTAAAGAGTGAGCTTGGGTCAAAGTGCTGTCTGACCTGTTCGGAAAAGAGTTGAATCTTTTTAAGAGGACCAACAAACAGGAAGCTGTTTCAGGTTTGAAACTCTTATCTGGAAGAGAGAATCTGCCCCTTAAAGTTCCAGCAGTTGATTTTTTGAAAGCTCTTTGAAGCTGAGAGGAGAAGGTATCTGTAAGCAGCACTTCTGTAGGACTCCCCCCATCCCTCTGTAGCCTGCTGCCTGTGAGAGCTGAGCAAGGCTGTCATTATCCTGCCCCTTTCCTTTGTGCTGAGCAAACAAACCAGCTGTCAAAGCTGTAAAGCTAACGTGAAGGTACCATTACATCGAAATTCATGTCCAACCTGGACACCAGGTTATGTAGTCAGATGTCTTTTTAATTGGTTCCAACTTTTTCGGCCCCTAGGAGCTGGATGGAAGTGATGCTCTGCAGTATTTGCACTAGGTACAGCGTGTGTTTGTTCAGATCATCTCTGAAATGGCAGTGCTATGAAATCATGAGGCAGGCGAACATCTCCCTAGATGCAGTCATGTAACCAAGTTGCATTGAAGACATAGTCATGTAACCAAGTTGCACTGAAGCCTGTAGGGTTAACAGGTCTGGTCCTGGTTCTTCTGGATGTCTCCCCTTTTTTGGGGTGGAGGAGGGAGGGAGACAAACAAAAATAAGGGAGAGAGGAGTTGTTTTTGATTTCGCAGATGCACAAGATTCTTGATTCCTGCTTTCCACTTTTCAATGGAATAAAAAGACCAGGTAGATATGATGGGAAGAGTGCCTCATTGTAACTGCAGTGCAGGCTGAGGCATTTTGAGAGCCGATTCATCTGAGGACGGTTTTGAGGATGAACTCTGCAGAAGTGAGGAAAGGGGTACAGCAAATGTGATTGTACTATGGTTACTGGTCTTCTGCGTGAGAAACTGGAATAGGATGCTCCTTTCCCTGCTGTTTAGGATAAAGAAAAGGTACCAGCATAGGTGCTGAACAAGCTAAATGTTCCTGTTGCGATGACTTTGTGAGACGGAGCTGCTCCATTAAAGCACTGCACAAACCCTCCCTCTCATCCTTGTTTTGTGCCTGGGGTCAATCAATGTCTGTTTTTTTTCCCTACAGAACTTTGCTTATTTCTCCATTCAAAAGCGTGGTGCTGGGAGCTCTTGGCATGGTTTGAAATGCTGTTTCTCATGGTGAAAAGGCTTGGGGCAGGTGAGCGATGGTGGCTGTTGGGATGACATAATGTCTCCGTGCGGCGGCTCCCATCGGCCTGGAGCTGTGGTGCTTGCTGGGGTGTGGTAGCCCTGAACGGAAGGGTAGACATTGCTTTTTTGCTGTGTGCTGCTTAGCCCTTATTAAACTCAGATGTTTCTAAACCCTTCCTCCAGGCTCTCATTATTGCTGTAAACACAGCAGAGCACAAGGAGCTTTTTCAAACTCTTATTTGAGGCAGCGATGGGTGACAGCTCTACCAACAGCTCTCCAGTGGGTGTGAAGGGGGATTGACATGACTTTAACGCTCCAGCCCAAGGGAGATTTAAGAAAAAGACTTAAAATATCTGATGCCACTTCTTTTCCTTCTGCCTCAGGTTGCTTGGCTTCCTGGCTTTCTTCTGGGGAAGCAAAGGAGGAATCGGGCAAGAACTGATATGGTTTCTCCTCCCCTGCTCCATGTGGGCTGTCTAGCTGCTTGTCTCATCACTGTATGTTGGGCAGACTTTGAACTGTTTGAATTTTCATGTGGCAGTGAAAATGATACCAGGTAAAATAGGGTTTCTGTTGCTGTGCTAGGATGACTGAAAGAGGCTCTCTTAGAAGAAACAGCCTGATCTGGCTGTCAGCAGCACTCTGATGTACCTGTTCCAGATTTACTGTGTGGCTATGACAAAGTTATTTTTCAGCTTTTTGTGAAGGGAGAAAGAGGAGGTGCTGCCATGGTAACAGGATCCGAGCTGCTTCCTACCTATAAACTGCACCTTACACAGCGCAAGCTACCATACCCCCTGCAGGGGAAGTTATGAATCCTTGCTATCTCTAAACAGCAGCTGTTAGCTTTGAGGCGTATCCAGGCTATTTATGACCTTCTTACAAATGATCCCCCAAGGACCATATCCTTTGCACATTGCCTTATGAGTCTCAAATACCCATCTGTTTAATTCCATTCTTTGAGCTGAGAAACTTTTGGCTCGGTGAGGTGCCAGAGCTGCTTTTTGCCTGGTGTCTGCCTTGGTAAAAGCTGGGTTCCTACAAGGTCTCCAAGATCAGTGCATGAGCTGTTCTTGGGACACCTTTTGCATCTGACTAGTCTTGTGCGCCTTGTAAACTAAGATGCTGGTTCTGAATGGTCAGGAATGAAGTGGGATTTAAGGAAGATCGTTGCTATTCTGGTGTTATATTTAGCCACTGGATCTTAGATTTCTTCTTGGAAATCTGGGCTGTTCTAGGGCATTTGAAGATGAGATGAGCTACCCTGCTGCAAGGTTCTCCAGGTCTGGTCCCTGGAGTCTTGGGCCCTTCAAGAGTTTCTGGTGTGTGTGAGGTGCAGGGGCCTTTCCCTATTGGTACTATCCATCCCCAAGAAAGCACTGGTTTAATTAATGATTGTTGCAGTTTTGAGGTGAGCTTTTAATGCTGCTTTTAATGAACTTAAAGCTAAAATGGCAGCGATCCTGAGAGCTGAGCTGTCAGCTTGCGTCTGTCATTGGCACTAGCAGCACAGGACAGAGAAAATCCGATATGCTTAAGCTTCAGTATTTCACCGTGGCAAACCCTGCTAACCTAAACACTGCAGGGGGAGCCGCATTCTTTGCTCTGCCTAATCTCTGTATTTTGTTAAACACGCATTCCTGCCAGAACTTTATTGGACAGAACAATAGTGACCAGCTGGGCAAGTGACCCTGGCTTTTCTGGTCGGCAGAGGAATTCGGCATCTGAACAGCTCGGATTCTCGTGTGCAGCTTAAAGTGATCTGGGTTTAGTTGCTTTTAATTATCAGCTGGCTGATTCATAAGGCTTTGTTTTCCACTCTCTTTCCCAATAAAAGGACAGTTCCCTTAAATGCTTGGTGTATATTCTATAGACCAGCAGAAAGTCTGGGAACAGAGACTTGAGATCTCTTTTCTTTCCCCTATATAAAATGGGAATAGAAATACTTCATTTTATGTAAGGGAGGGCTCTGGGGAGTGTTTTGTGAAGGTGTAGGGAGAGGGAAAGCTGCAGAATCCTAAGTATCGGAAGTGAATATAAGCAGTAGTTTACAATAAATTTATGAAGGATAATACCTGAGACTTGTATAAACTTCTATTCTTAGTGAATAGAGGTCCCTGTGCTCCCTGTTTAATGCACCTTTCAGCCTGGATGCCTCGTCAGTTTGTGGGAGCCTGTCTGCCAGGATTTTGTGTTGAGGGCGAGCTGAGAGGTAGGAAAGGGAGGTGCCGAGCAGGGCTGACTGGACTGAACAGCAGCAGAAAGCCGGGTGATGGCACAGGCTGTGCTGCTTTCCTTCTCCCCTGTCTGCAGGGAAAGGTTTGGGAGGCTGAGGATGTAATGTGGCTGTAGAAGTAGAAGCAGAAACACCTGCAGCAGCTGGTGCTACTGAATGGTGCCAGCCTTTGGGCAACAGTGCGTCTGGGCTGCAGTGCTGCACTCGTCCTTCGTTCCTGTGCAGCGTCTTAAGTGCAGTAGAGAACAGAAAGGCAAATTGGCTCAGTAGAACGTTACAGTGCTTGGCTTAACGCCGCTGTAAATCAGCATAACCTGCAGCAAAATATATCGTCTCCCTGCAGTGTATTTCAGGATACAGCACCGAGCCAAATGGTTTAAACCATCGCACAGTAAAACGCTGTCTGCTGGGCTGCTGTTACGGGAAGTCACTAATGTAGATCACAAATGATACAAAGATTTTGGAGTGTGAAGGTGTAGGAATTCCTAGGCTGTTGGCCTGTGGATAAGCTCTGAATGAGTGTGTATTGCAAGCAGAAATAATAAGATCCGAGCACCAGAAAAATACTTGAGTCCTGATAGTATAATTAAAAGTCTGCTCAAACCCTTTCAAGACCTCTGCAACCAAACCCGTTGGAAATTTATTGCAAGGACTGCAGCAACACATTCATTTTCTTGGGAAACGTCCTTTGAAACAATTGCGCTCTCTAATTATGTCTGTCAGGCCCTGCCAAGTGGTTGTTGGCTTCTGAATGAGGAGGTTTTCAAAGCAGCTTCTACAAATGACTGTAGAATTTTGCTGAAAGTAAACTTTCAGCTCCCAGGTGCCTCGTGAAGGAGTTGCTGTGTGAGCTTTGGGAAGGTGAGGATGAGGCTGTGTCTGTCTGCAGTGGGTGGGAAGAAAGGGGAGAGGTGGGAATGTGGAAGTGATGGGAATCATCGCAACTTCTCTTGAGGAGGATGTCGCCAGAAACCAGACTGGTTTGTATCAGACGCTTGAGATGATCTCCTGGCTGAGTGTGCTGCCCACGTCTGGGTTATTGGTTCGTGTCTGAGCAGCTCAGTGGCCTATGGAGGTGAGGGTCACACCGTAGGGCATCTCCAGGAGCTCTGTCGTTGTGCTTGTGCTGGGTTTTGTTTTAAAAAAGAGCCAAAAAGCCCAACTAACCAGAAAACATGCCCCTAAAACCCAACACCAAACTCCACGCCAGCATTTGATGGCAATTGCACACTTTTCACATGGAGAGGAGATGAAAGGGCAGCTGTCCTTAAGGGCTCTACCTTGACTTTGCCACAAGCTTTCGCAGTAGTGTCTGTGCTGGGCCATGGGGGTGTCCAGTGTCAGTCGCTGCTGCTGTGCACACACAGGCTGAGGCTCTTCCCACTAATAACTCCAGACACTCCTGTTCCCAGCAGAGTGGTGAAGGATTCCTGTGCAGCCTTTGCTTTAGGAGGATGGATCATGTGTGCGCATCTGTTTGCACCCTGACCAAATCGGTGATTAAAAGCTCTTGTGATGTTCCCCCTTTGCCCTGGCAAAGGCAGCGGCTCGCCTTGCCCTTTGGGTTGATTTGATTTTAGACTTAAAGAACTACCCCAAAAAAGCTTGTCTCTCTCTTTCCTTCAGACCTCCTGCTGTCCCTGCTCAGCGCTGCTTTCTCCCCATCCACTTTTCCACGTGTGTCCTCGGGAATGTTTTGAGGCAGTGTTATCATTCTTAAGGAATCTATTGTGTGTGCACAGGCTATGGAGCTTTTTTTTTTTGGCTATTATTACTTGGCCAAATCAAACCCATTTTCCACCTGGATATCGAAATGTGGATCTTCTCCCTCAAGACCACCTCCCTTCCAAATAGAGGCTTCCAGAGCACTGAGGCATTAAAACAGCTTCTTAGATTGCTCAAGAATTTTTTAATAATGGGGAAGGGTGTCAGTTTGTGTGCGTTCACAAGAGAGGGTCTTTCTTTTTATTAAGACTTCTTTCTAATGAACAAAATGGATTGCAGCAAAGTTGAAAAGGAGACTACAAGTAATTGTTCTTGGCTAGGAATGAGGTGTGGAGACTGCTTCCAAATCCACTGAAACCGCAGGAAGAGGTGTTAAGAGCAGGAGAACCTTTTAAACTGGAAATGGGTAGTTGGAGCATGTCGTTTCTAGGTGTCTGTGGATGGTTTGTCTGCAGATGGGCACTGCAGTGTGGCAGGCACTGCGTGATTGAATCGTGTACCAGCTGCTTAAAAGTGAGCTTAAAACTTGCTGAGCAACACATGTTTGCTGGCAAGGGTTTGGGACTGCTGTGAGGAGAAGAGCTGATGGACAAAGAGCAGATGGACTGAAGAGCAAAGGCCATCAGTACTTATGGTACTGGTTCAATGCAGGTGGCAGTGCAAGTAAGGGAGTCTGGAGAGAGGGGAGGAAGAGGCTGCTGGTCCAGCAGGTTATTGGGCATCTGTAACTGTCGCATCCTGGCTGTGTTACATTCACACAGTGCTGTGAATGAGGCTTCCACCTCGGGCTGAGAAGGTGCTTTGAAAGGCCTGGTGACCAGCAGCTGGGAAGAGTTTTAGGGCAGTTCATTCCTGCGTTTGGATGGGCACTGGGAATGACTGGCTTGAAGGAGAGGCAAGGATGTGATCACCAAACTACACAGGGGCGGGATGCGTGCTTGTGAAGGTTGTTGCTGGTTTGCTGCACTAAAGAAGTGGTTAGAGAGTTTTAGGCTGTGTGAGTAGGAATTTAACCTTAAAGCTATTGAGACATCCTTAGCTCACTGTCTCCGATCTCTCTCCCAATTGAGCCAAAACTGACTGCTGTAAAGGGCAAACTCTGCTCTCCGATCACACAACAGATCTTAGTTCTGATGTTCCTGCTTCCCTACACATGAAACTCCCATGGGTGTGACTGGAACAATAGGATTATTTTCCGCATTATTTTTTATTGTGGTGACGCCCAGGACAGCCTTGTGCCAGACATGGCAGACGTGGGATACAAAGTGTTCAATTTAAATAGCAAATTAACACACAGGCTTTGGGGTTTGTTTTTCAGACTGATTAACGCTTTGGGTACCCAGGCAGAGGGGTTTTGCAAGGCTTTGTTTTTATTGAGCTGGGGCTTTGCGTGGCTCATCTTGAGGATCTCTGAGCTGGGCAAGCTGAAGACAGCCTGCGTTATCCCCTCCATGCAACACAGCCTGGTATTTGAATGGCCTGGTGTATTGGTAGGGGCAGATTCTGGAGAGAAGGGCTTTACTACTGGAGTACAGGTGTGTTGATAGGGTACAGCTCTCCCGAAAAAACCTTCCTGTACGACAGCAGTCGCTTTGTCTCAGGCCTAATGCAAATGCTGGCTGAGGGTACCTGAGGTTCAGTTGCCCTGCTGAGCACGAGGGGTGGAGGACAAATTAAAAAGGGAAGAGCGAAATTGTTGATCTCGAAGCAATACAAGTAGGTGGATTTGTCTAGACTGGCTTATTATTTCTAATCGCCTCCTCCAGCTCTGGAAACACAAAAAAGCTGTAGGGTTTTCTTGCCTTTGAGGAAAGGCTGTTTCTGTAGTAGTTTCAGTGAGGATGTTGTCATGTCTGGCTCTGTGTGTGCCAGTCACCTGGAACAGAAGGGATGTGGAATAAAGCTGAGCCTGTACGCTTACTGCGACTGCACTCTAGAAAGAGGCCCCTGGCTCATGGAATCTGGTTCCCAACAATGATGGGCAACCACATGGGAGAACTGCTCAGGAAGGGTCTGCTGCATGGCCCCTCGTACACTAGAGCCCACAAACTCCATCACAAGTTGCTAAGCAAGTTGAAGACCTAGACTGAAGAAAACAATTGTAAAGTGCTGCAGAAAGGGAGAACGGGTGGAAAAATGTTGCTGGAAGAGTCCTGGGTTCCATTTACCTGACCCAGCTGCCTGCACAGGTATTTCCAGTTCCATCTAGATGCTTGTGAATCTGAAGCCCGATGCTCTGATCTGCTTGGCAATGCCTTTTTGGGCCCGCAGGACACTGCTCCAAGTGATGAAATAGCTTGGGAAAGCAAATCTGTCTCCTTCAAAGAGAAACAACAATGTTTTGTCTGTGGGATATCCTTCTCTTTTTAGCTGTCACGAGGGTGTACCTTTCTCCAGTAACAGTGATTTCCCTGCTGTTCAGCTCCAGGAAGAACCTGAAGCCTGCCTGTTTCATGGGCAGGTTAACCTCTTGCAATTAATAAGAAGCAATAACTTGTTTGTGCCATCCTATTTTTTCTCTTTGATATGCTCTGTGCTCTCCTTTTGTTCTTGTTGTAATTTTGTAGGGTTTGGTGCCAGTATAATGCTAATGAAAAACAGCTTTGCTTGGGCGCAGTCCCTATGTTCTTGTCATGTGTGTGGCTTTCATTGCTGAGTAAGTGCTGAAGCGAGGGCTGAATGTGAGATGCAGAGATGCTCTATTGTCTGTACAGAGCTCTAAGCAGATAAATAACCTCAGGAGCGGGCTCTGTTCAGTCCTTGCAGGCTCGCTGTTGATGTGTGCAGGTATGAGCCCTGGAGGGCTGAGTATGTGACCTGAAGGAGATGCTGAAAACCAGCAGGAACTGGATTTGTCCATTTTGGGGAGCTCCAGTTGTGCCAAGTGTTGTTTTGTTGTGAGATAATGTAGCAAGGGAAATTAAAGATGGTGATGGATACTGATGTCAGGGTGGTGGAGATTGTAGCTGCAACAGCAGCACAGTAAAGCACAGGATGCTGTTAGAGGGTTGCTGCCTCCTTATGCTTGTATTCTGAATGTTTTTTTCTCTTTGATGAAAGTCAGTAATGAAGATCAAGGCCACTGTCCTCAAGTTCAGCAGTTCTAGAACAGAGGACACAGACAAGTAGCAAAAGTTGTCTTTGAACACAAGGGTGTATTTCGGACAGTTGCTGTTCTGAATCCCAGCTCTGTCCTTTCAATCAAGGTCTCTTTCCTTAACTCATCCCTCCCTTTAAGGTCAGACCTTCGAGGAATGAACCCGTATTCTGGATGGATTGGCAATGTGGAGGTAGGAGCCCTGTCTACAGCCAGGCTATCCAGCTGTGCAGGAATGTTTAGACTCAGGTTCTTCTTTTGAGAGGCTCTGATTCTTTTATGTTGTAAAAATGACATCCTGGGTTGTAAGTGAGCATGATTGCCACGCTGCATAGATATCGGATGCCAAATTCCATCAAGTCAGTCTAATTTAATGAAGATTCCATGGATATTTTTGTGCGTTCCCTCTTTCCTCCCTCTGCGAACCCTGGAAACTGGCTTCTCCCTGATGGTGATAAGCTTAGGGGAGGGAGCAGCAGAACAGTTCAGTGTGTAGAAGAATGCATGTGAAAGCAAAGCACTTCAAAGGAGTAAACCTCCCTCTTATTTCTGAGCACTCAGTCATGGACTGACTTCTTTAATTTTCATGATGAAGGTAATTATGGCTGAGGTCAACCATATTTATTGTTAGATTCGGTTGGAACATGCCACCGGCAAATTAAGAGGAGCTGGGTGATGGATAGAAATCGGAGGGGCTTTAGATAGAGAAATTCTCCTTGAGCTGTCTTGCCTCTTTCCTCTTGTGTGCATAAACATAGAACACAGGCACAGAGGTGCACGGACTGAACGTGATTAGCTTATTTCCCATACTACCTGCCTGTTCAACCTTTTAAGTCCTCATCTGCCTCTTATAATCTGCATTTATATTATGCTGATGTGCTGATGTGCAGGGTGAGTTAGTACAAATGAATGCAGGGTGTGTAATCCACGAGTGCTGTCATTGTCAGAGACCCTCCTTTGTTAGCTCCAGCAGTTGGAAGGTGCTGTGTGAATGAGGTGGAGGACTGGAAGAGAGAAGGAATGCTCTCATGGCTGTGGAACCTGAATGTTGCTCTGGGGAGATGGATTCCCTTTTTGTCTCTGCAAAAGAGCTGCCCCTGTTGCTCCGTGCTATTTGGATATTCTGCGTCTAGGCTTTTAATAATTCCAGTAGGGACTGTTTTTTTCCCTTATCCCTGGAACTTCAATGGCTGCAGAAGCTTTGTGCAGTTCCCTCTAAATCCAAGCAAGTTCAGCCCTTGAGGTAATGCTGCTTGGAAGGTCAACCACGCGCACAACAAAAGCAAGGAGAGCACAGTTAGACATGCTTGGCTACAGAACTTGCTAAAGGTTAAAGCTGTTGTGCAGACTGAACTGCGTTTTCCTGTGAAGGTAAAGATTCCTTTAGGACTAAACTCCCTCCAGCAGTCTCTGATAATCCACTTTGTGTGGGAAAACTGAAGACTGTTGCTGGCAAGAAGTGTTTGAAGTGAACTGAGAGCAGAATACACTGCCCGGGGGAAGGGCTACGCTGTTGGGAGGCACCGGAATGGATTCTCTCATCTCACTCAGCTGGCCAGACCTTATTTTTATCGCCACTTTTTCAGGGGTTGTTGTGGTGTGTGCAGAAAGATTGCAGTTCCCTCCAGTCTTTGTCTGATCAGCATAGCTGAGTGGGAGACCTGGAACTTGTCTTATTCCTGTCCGTGCCTCTGGCTCTCTCCTGCTTCCATGGCTGCTGCTGTCTGGCTTCAGAAACACCAGCAGCCTTCCAGTTTTATTTGCTTCCCAAAATGAATGGGTTGTTACAAAGATTTTTCTCCCTTTTTCACTGGAGTCAGGGTAACCTCCGTTAGTGACTGAAGTACTTGGTGGGAGCAAGGCACATGTAAACCATCAGTATTGACAAGATTGCTGCAAGTTGTCTGCTGACTTGTAGACCTCTTAAAACTTAGCAATGGAAAAGCAGACTCTGCTTTGAACTGAGCCTGCCCTCAGCAGCTTGTGTGCAGTCACCGCCTCACCGCTGCCCAAGTGGGCTTTCCTGGGCTCCTTAACCAGGGTCCATTGATCTCCAGACCTGAATCAATCCATTGGCTCTGATCATTTCAATATTGTGGAGACTGGGGCTCATGGTTGACTGACAGTCTTGGATCCTAAAACCTCATTATTTGGGGAGAGCATGAACGTGGTCAAGAACAGGAGAAACTTAAGCCCAGCTTGGTTTCTAAGCTTGTCAGTAATGTGATGGAATTGTTCCCTTTTTAGCCAGGTCACAGCAGTCGTCTTGTCACAGCCCCCTGAGCTAGCTGGTAAACTTGATCCTGGTGAGAGGCAAAGCACATTCAGGGAGGTGGATATTTGGGAATAACATGGGTATAATGTAGTTGTGTAGAAGTGGCTGGCTCAAGAAGAGCTGCTCCAGAGAGCCTGGCAGCCTTTGGATCTGGATTTCTTGGCATGGAGAGGGCAACTTCTGCTCCTGGCCTCTGTGGAGCCTATAAATAACGAACCCCTCTTAACGATGGGCTCCAGCACACAGCGTATGGCTCTGGCAGAGCAAGCGGAATGCTGAGCTATTTACACAGAGAAAAGGGCACAGTTTGCTTGCATTGAGTCACAACGGCAACTTTTCCCTAGTGAAAGTCGATGACCTCTGGATTTTATTGAATTCCTCTCTAGGATTGCTGGGAAATTGAGAGCTCCAGTGAAAAATGTTATAAGGAAACCTGGGGAAATCTATGTAGCTATCAAAACACTCCTACTGTTTTCTGTGCCCTAAATGTTGATCTCTGCTAAGTATAACACACAGTGCCTTAGCCTTAGGGAAACAAAAGGATAATTCAGTGCAGTTGTTTACACAGCACAAAGCTTTAGGGCAAATCACAAGCAGCAGAAATGCCAACCTTGCTAAGAGCCTTCTGTAACATTCTCTGGGAGCAGGGAGGGTCCATTCATCTGCAGACGCATGCATCGGGTGCTGATGAAACAATCCTGCCTCTAGAGTTGGTGGTTTGTTATTTTGTCCCTTCCCAGAAAGACTTTGCTTGCTTCTGTCTTGGCCAGTTAAGTCTTGGTGTTTGAAGCCTCTGTTTGGCATGTGCTTTCATTGGCGGTTCTAAAACCATACTGGATCTCCATTTTACTGAGCTCTGCAACAGCAGAGATGGCTTTGTTCAGAGCTGAACTTGTTGGATTGTCTCTGGTAAAGCGCAGCATTCCATTCTGGTAGGAGCACAGGGTGCTGCAAGGCCATGGATATCGGAAGCGGTGCCCTCTCCTCCAGGGAACACGTCAGCCAGGGAGTCCTATGTGTGGTAGGTGCTGCCTGCTGTAGGTCTGTCCATAGCCAGGCATGGCAGCCAGTCAGTTTGTGTGGAGCTGAGCTGTCCTCCCATGGAAAGAAGTGATTAGGCAAGAATGTAGCTGCTTTCCTTTTCAGGTCGCGCACTCCTGATTAAACGGGCGTCTTGCTGAGTCCAGGTTGGTTCAGCACAGCGGTTTCTGACACGATTCAGTTTGTGATCACTTGGCCAGTGACATGAAGCCTACTAACAAAGAGTTGGCTTTTATCTTGCAAATCCACTAGAAGGTCTTCTAGGGACCCTCGGAAGTCTGAGAAGCTTGGATAAAAGCCAGTGGTTTGGACCAGGAAAGGAGCAGACCTGACTTTTGGGGATGCCTTTGTGACTTTGTTGTAGTGCGACTCTTCGCAAACGTTCATGGTGGGTGAATGGGTGGAGCCTGCTCCATGCACAGCCTGGAAGGTTAGGTTTTCTTGTCTCTGATGTTCTGGTGCCTGAAGCCAGGGACTGCTGCTCCTGCTGAGTCAGCAGAGAATTAGCTGAAGGAGGGATCCATTGGAGCTCAAACCAGTAGTTTTAAGGGTATCTCCAATGGAAGCAAGCTATCGAGTTTGTTGCTCTGCTATGGGCGTTCCAGACTGACACCCTGAACCTACACGGTAAATGTGGTTGGATATACGCTGGCATCAACATGTGTCTTGATCACAGCTGAGAACATATGATGTGTTGTCTGTCAGCTGTGATCAAAAGAGGAGATCTTTGTCTGTAGCCCTGCACTGAAACTGTCCAAATCAGTAGGTTGCAGGCCATGGTGAGAAGATCCTCAGTTGTCCGTCAGTGTCTTCGAGGAATGAAATAGAGTTTGAGTGGAGGGTGTCTCTGGGAACAGCTGGGGAAAATGGACCAAGTGAGAGTTGTTGCTCTGAGCAAAGCAGTGGAAGACCAATTCCATGAGGTGCTGCAGGGCTTTGTACTAAATGTGCTGGTAAAGAGTACACACGACATCCGACAGACCTAGCCGAAAAGGAGCTGCTGGTTGGATTGTTTGGTTTGCTTGGTTGGAATATTCTTTTTGAATAAGCAGCAATGTATTCTCTGCCATCCTGGATGCGTGCCAGTGAAAGTCCTAAACCTTTCTTGCTAGCATCTGTATATAATATAAAGGGTCATTTATAATCTCTGTAAGCCGTGATGGGACCTTTCGTCACTCTGTCTGAAGCCTGCTTGTGTTCTGGAGGCTGCTCTTGCTGACTTTTGGCTTGCAGAGAGAAATCTTGGAATGGTTTTGTCTGTCTGTCGTAGTCGCTGTACTGTTGTATCTGCAGTGGGTCCCAAGCATCATATCCTGATGCATCTCACGATCAGCAGTGTTCCTGTCTGTCTCATCTGCTTCTATGCCGCAGTGAAAACCAAACACAAGTTGCGTTTGTAGGAAAATCATGCTGTTTATGGGAAGCCAGGGGTCTGTTTTGCTAAGGGGAATGCACCTCTCACTCCTGGGGGGTGGACATCTGTAGCCAAACACTTCCTTCTGTTGGTAAAGAGAGAAGTTGGAGAAATCTCTGTTCCTGTGGGTTTATCAGAGTATTTCTAGGGGCTGACTGTTCTGGTTGGTTGCTTTTTCCCCTCCCTCATGATCCACACTGTAGGTTTTCTGCTTAGGGGAAGACTGAATGCTGAGGTGCTAAGCCT
Source organism: Cuculus canorus (assembly GCF_017976375.1). Lineage (NCBI taxonomy): Eukaryota > Metazoa > Chordata > Aves > Cuculiformes > Cuculidae > Cuculus > Cuculus canorus. Next base: position 6,151,294 of record NC_071420.1, read on the forward strand.
TGTGGAGTTGTCCCTGTTGCTGTGCTCTCGGTGCCGCTGCTGAGGAGGGTGAAAGGCTGTCCTGGGATTTGAGTAAAGATCGGTTACTTTGCTGTGGGCAAAGTCCTGTTCAGCCTGGCAAACTCAGGTGATGGCTGCAGGCAAGGGAAAACGAACCCGGTGACAAAGGTCCAGGAAGGTGAAATGCCCCAGGGACCATGTGAGTGCTCGAAACCAAAAAGACTGCTCTAGTTTGAGTTATCACATTTCCAATCCTTAGCTTCTGACTGCTGCTCCTGGTTTTGCTCCCTAATCTTTCTGCAGAAGCTGTGTTGAGCCTTTTCAAGGATCTGCTGTCCTCGTGTCATCAGAGCCTCATTAATCTTATCTTCCCCTCCATGATGTGATTTGCCCTTTGATTCTGTGATGTAGGTGTTTGGTGCCTCAGCTCACCCGTCTGCCTGCCGGCGAGCAGCCTGCTGGCCCCAGCTGGCCCGTTGTGGTCTGCAGCGCTCGGCTCGGCCGCTGGCATGTGTGCCTCCTATTCATGGGAACAACAGTTATCCAGAGAGCGGGGAGCCTCCTGCAGGGATGGGAGCGGGATCCAACAAGGACACAAAATGCAACAAATGCTGTAAACGGCAAATACTGGAAAAATTAAACTGCCATGGGGAAAGTAGGTTAGGGAAGGAGGAGGGGATGCCGAGTGGGTGTTTCCACTGCACAAGCAGTTTGAGTTTTGATATGCGAGGCAGGAGACACTGTAGTGCTTGGAGAAGAGGGGATCAGCTGTACTGGGGACTCTTGCTTTAAGATGGATGAGGAGCAGGGCTCTTCTGTCTGTGCAGGGAGCGCTTGCACAAGTGCTTTGTGTTTTGGAGGACGTGTTGGTGTCTCCTCTTAGCGTTAGTGACCCCAGCTCTGATCCACAGTCAGCAGGAAAGTGGTGCTCCAACCTGGTAACTGTGCTGAGGCACAAACGCAGGACTGTGAACCAGTGTTAGTGAATATGGACAATGCTTGCAATGGGGGAATGAAAGTAGCTTCCCCCTCCAGTGTGGCACTGGAATCTAAAGACAGATATTTTTTAGAGCAGGTGGAAAGTTTCTGTGGGTACAGATTTCCTGGCCTGACACTGCAGTTCCTGCTTTATGTGCCTTATGGCGAGGAAGTCTTTCTCACTCTTGTTTTCTCATGAGGCTGCACAAGACACTGGTCCCTCCCTCCCCTGTGTCTTCTCTTGCTCACTTTCAGACTGTAACCTCCCCAGGATAGTCATACAGTTTGTTTGCACCCAGCTTGTTTGAGCCCTGCTGACAGTGAGCTCCACCACACCAAAAGGCAGAATTTTCCAACTCTGATGGCGTTCAGAATGGCAGGAGACAGGGGAATGGTACCCAAATGAGCAGGATGAAGTTCAGACCAGTACAATGGGAACTGACTATCAGCAGACTTGGAACACTATTTATTCTATAGTCCTATTGTTTCTGATAACAGAACTACATTGTGTTCTATAAAACTCTGGCCTCTGAGGGGAGAGGCGTTGCTGGATCTCTTGTGGTTCAGGTTGGCAGAAGCCGGGAATCTTTCCACAGCCATTGGGAAGAGCGGGTGGAGTGAGAAATGACTCCAGGTCAGACTGGCTATGGCTGGCAGCAGAACCAATCCCACCCCAGACACTTGGTCTGGGTTTACTGCAGTCAGGTCTGTGCTGGTTCGGGTTGCTGTGACTGGGGCTAACGGTGTCCTTTCTCTCTGCAGGCATTGGTGTCACTACACAGTTACACGGACAGTTTCCTGCCAAGTGCAGAATGGGTCAGAAACGGTGATCCAGCGAGTTTATCAGAGCTGCCGGTGGCCAGGACCTTGTGCCAACTTAGTGAGGTAAAAATCTTCATGTCTCACATCGCCTCAACTTTCCTATGCTTCTTGTTAAATTGATTGACAAAATTTTAAGAACTGCGTAGAGGGTTGAGCTCAATGGGCCAGATGTGATAACCTGGTTCGTGATGGCATAACTGGAGAACGTGCTGGTGTTGGAGCAGAGTAATTGCATGTGAAGGTAAGTGTAGTTGTGGGGACAAGCTGCGTGAAGCATTTTAGGTTGTCCTTGATTTGTCCTTCTCCACAAAGGAGGCTGCAGCCAGTTAGGCATCAAGCTAAATAAATGTGAAGTCCCACAGAGTGCAGAGTGAATGAACAGGATTGGCAGGGATGCTGGGCCACTGGCACTGTGGCTCTTGTTGGTATTGGGTCTCCATACTTGAATCTTTGAGGGTGATGTTGGTCACATGCACTGGAAAGCTCTAATCGCATTCCTTGCAACTCGTGGTGGCCAAAGGTCATGTGCTCTGTACCTCCAGAGTGGAATTTCCTCACAGCACTTCTCACTTGGGCATCTCAATATCCTTGACATGCATGACAGTACGATGTCCACTCTCCCTAGATGAGAAACAAAACTTGGGGACAGTGACTTGTCAAGAACTTGCCCCGAGTCTGCTGTTAGCCTCTTTTCCTTTCAGTCACTTACGGTCTTGGGATCTGTGTTTCAGAAAAACAAACCCAATGTGTGAAGTGGCTGTCCCCAGCTACCATCTTTCAGTGCAAAGTCTCTTTGTATTGTTGAGCTGCTTCTTCCCTGGAAGCCATTCTTGGAGCAGAGTGGTGTTACCCACCCATCTGGGAGTTGGTGCAATAAAGCCATGGTGCTCTGAATTGACACCTAGCTCCTAGAACTGTTTCACATGTGGCTAAGCCCATAATTTAGCTTGCAAAGCTATTGCTATTGTTACCCATACACCCCCATGGCACCGACTGAGGTCCTCTTGTAGGTGATAACCTGGCCAGAATGGGGTTGAGCTACCTGCTGAGCTCCATCTTCTCAATCTATTCTTGCAACTCTTCATCTGGAATTCACATTTTCCGTGTGCAGTTACTGCAGTTGGTTCTCCAGTTTCTACTTGGCCAGTGGGTCAGTCTAAGTTTTTTCCCTTGTAATATATCTGCTTTGGTGTCTCTTTGGTCTTGTTTTATGCAAGGCTGTGGTTGAAACACTTAATATTTTACACTGTCATGGCCAAACTTCTGCTTAAGCTTTTTAATTTCCCAGACTTTTTATGCACATAATTGTTATTAGAAACTTATGAGCTTTCACCTTCTCTCCTAGACTTGCCAAAAATCTTGCTTGTTTTTCCTTGTTAACATAACTGTTGTTCCATAAGTACCAAACAATTGATCAAGTTACTACTAAAAATCCTTTTTGTGGGCTCCTGTGGCTACTTCTCTAGATGGATTCTGATATTGTTAACCCAGAGACTTTAGGAGCAGTGTGTGCTGTTGGGATGTTGTTCATGGAACATTTTCAGTTTCAAATCTAGCTTGGTTCATTTGCCTGATGAGTCCAATTGTTTGGAGACAATGCAGAATGGCAGCAGAGTTCTCAATTTTTCTTTCTATGTGAAAATATCATGGAAAGAAGCTGGAGTTATTGATATTTAAGATCTCAGCTGGTGAAAGCTTAGCTAACAGGAGCTGCATTTCTGGAAGATGGTCACCATGAAGAAACCTACCAGAAGAGATGGGAGGAGGACATCAATACACTGCTCCCTTCGCAAATGGGAGGAGACGCAAGCAAAGCGAATGGCACCTTTCCAAGGAAATAACTAAACTGTCCTCTGGTTGTGCATTGTATGACATTCTTTCATGAAGCAGAGAAGACCCTGGACCTCTCTTTCGGGGGACCTCCAGAAAGCTGCTGACAAGTCTCAATGCCCAACCAGTTGTCAACAAAGGTAAAGAAGGAGTGGCTTGTGCTGCACATCTGCTGTCCTTTATCCTAAAAGATAGACTGAAAGATCTGGTCTTCTCCTGTTGTTCTCCTGTGAGATCTCTGGTGCCTGAGCTGGAAGCAGAGATGTGGCTGGTTGTGTTGCTTACAGTCAGGAAGCCATTGGCATTATTTTGGCATTACAGTATTTCTCCCAATTGTGACTTGAAACAAACTGTTTTCATCCCCCAATTTACAGGGAGTCACCCGTACCTGGGAGAGCTTTCACTCTGCCAGCACCAGTTATCAAGCTACTCACTAGCAAAAAGGACACCAGCCAAAGAAAAGGCATCTCTCGTGGTGGCGACAGCTGAGAGGGGCTCTGTGTTAGAGAGAGACTGCTTCAAGCAGATGTCACTGTGGCCAGAAGAGGATTTAATCCATTTCCTGTCTCCCATTCATGTTGTGTTTTTCTCTTGTTGCACAAACTGCAGCTCCAAGTGAAGCCTTTGACCACGGTGCATCTGTGAGATCCAGACTAGCAGCTTCGGTTGTGTCATGTCCTTGTGCCTTTTCACTTGCTTTTGGGCTGCTGGCAGCTCTGCTACACTGCTACAGTCTTCAGGAGACAAATGTTTTCTGCTTCACTGTTGTTGTGATGAGAAGCCCCATCTCATCGTTGGAAGCATGCTGCTTCCGATTGTGGCAGGATATTCGTCGTTTCATCCTAGAAAATCAAACGTTGCCAGCAAGGTTGTGGGAGTGTTTATGCTGCTGGTTTTTGGTGCTCAGTGGTTGCATAACTGTTCCACTCTAGCCTTTGAGCATTGTGTCTCTGCAGTGCATTCTGGCCTCTGAGGATCTCTACATTCCCCTGGAAGCCCCCAGCTGGCTGTACGGGATGGGCTTACCTGACATCCACACTTCAGCAGGAGCCACTGAAACACTGGACATGAAATTATTCATCTGTCAGCTTCAAACGTGACTCAGAGCTGGGACAGAAGGAGAGCATTTTTGCAACACAGCAAATCTGGCTGTGATGCCCTTTCCAGCTGCTTGCTGGTCACTGTGTCTTTTTCTCCTTTCAGTGTTCTGGCTGGTCTGGCTTATCACAAACACTTTGTGCTCTTGATGGCATTGTCGGCATGAGCAGGCTACACATCTTGCATGGATCATTCTTGCTGTTTGGTGTTTTCAAGTTTTGAGGGTTTTTTTGTTGTTGTTTTCATTTAAACTAAGCACATTTGTGCTCCTCAAGGGATGATTTTTTTTTTTAATGAGCTGGTTTGCAGAATAACAAAGAAGGAATTCATCCATTTTGGTCTTCTCTGCTTTTGAAGACTCTGTCGTTCCAGGGTCAGTAGGAGTTTGAGGATCTGTCACCCAAGAGGTTGCCCTGTAGCTGATGGTTCTCCTCAGTTTCAGCAGCAATGCTACGGGGAATTCCTGCTCACTTTTTTCCCAGTCAATTGCATAATAAATCCAGAGTTAATTCCAGTGCATTAGGATTGCTATTTGAAGTCCTGTTACACATGATCTCTTTTATGTGTTTACTTCCCTTATTTCTCTCCAAGATGTAGAGTTTTATATACTTGGAAAAAGCTGCCTGCCCTCCTGTGCACACACGGAATGTGAATGTTGGATGAGCAGTGCTCTGCGAACGGGCTGGATGAAGGCTCTAGGTGTACGAGCGATTAGAGCTGTAGCAGAAAGGAGTGTTCTCAGGTTTGGGAGCAGTGTGGGTGGCTGTGCTTCCAGAAGGGGATCTGTGTGCCTGGCTGGGCAGAGGTGGAGCGCTTGAGGCTTGTGTGTTAGGAGGACCGTTATGGTCTGTCTGAATAGTGAGGTTGGGAACCAAATGTGTTCTTGATAGCTTCTTGGTAGGAGAGATGTGGACTCTGGGTACACCCGTAGGGTGTTCTTTCCAACCAGCTTTTGCCCAGCTCTTTCCAACCTTTTTAGCTTTCCAGGGCAGCCAAGTACTTGAAGATTCAGTTACTTACCCTGATGTACTTGAGATCTGACTTCAGCACACTCTGATTTTTCTGTGGGGTATTTTGATTTTTATGTCTATAAATCAGACCATGGGTACCAAAACTCAGAGAGACTCCCACAAGCTTTGTTCCTATTTCTTTTTTTAATGCTGAAGTAGCACTTGTTATAAGTGAAGTGGATTGCTCCTGTTTGAAGGACAATACACCAGTTACGTGTACAGGGTTGGACCTGCTGGGCTGATGTGTGACTTCATTGCCATGCAAGCAGTAGGTGACACAAAGCTTGAATTCCTTGGTTTCCAGATTCTTTGCCAGTCAAAAAGGCAAGTTCAGTCCTCTTGTTATCCTGGAACCTAGCATTAAGTGATGTTGAAGCTTTCAACCTGGAGCTTGAATAAACACGACTAGAAGCATGTGAAGGTCATTGGGGTCTCCTCGGGCACCAACTGCGATAGCTGAACGAATCACACTAACAAAACAATCTCTTGTGATGTGGAAATGAGTTTTACACCTTTCATCTCATGTGGTCTTGGTGTACAAACAGCTTTGTTTGTAAGTGTCAAAGGGCAGGGAAAATCCATAAAGGGGGAAGGCATTTCCTGTGTGTGACAGGCTGGCCTGCCTGGGTCACGGCAGGGATCACGCCTTTCTGTTTGACCTAATTTTGGAGGCTCTGATCCAAGAATGTGACGCTTTTTTCCTTTCTTGTCGCGTCTGGCTGTTGTGTTCAGTGACACTTCCTTGAGACTGAGGGGAACGTATCAGTGTGTGCTGAGGCGTGAGACTTGTTGGCTGCCGTCCCTCGATGTGTCCTGACCTCTCCAGTATTTCCAGCTTCACACCCCTATATCAGTTAATTGCTCATCTCGTGCTCCCTCCCCAGTACTGCATTCCAGGCAGTCACTTAGACACAAGGAAGAAACTGTTTCCCAAAGGCTGATTGCATGCAGATGAGCTCTGCAGCTTGTCCAATGCTGGTCTGGTGGTCTCTAAGGACAGTCAGGTGTTGGATCTGATCTAGTCAGAGCAACAGCCACCAGTGGAATTTTCTGGGTTCCTCCCCTGGTGTTGCCTCACTCCTGGGACCTTGCTGTGAGCGCTGGCAAATGCGTTGGAAAATGACCACAATCTCTTGCAGCAGAAGGGCAGGTCCTGGTACTTTGCTTCTCTGTGAAGTGGTGGGAAGGCTTCTGCTTGGGGACCATGCATGCTGAGCACCTCCTTTAGCTCTCTGGGAAGTGGAGCAGTGGTGCAGGTGTGGCTCATCCTACCCTTTTCTCTTGTGCTTTTGTAGATTCTATGCCAGTGTTTGAGGTTGGGGTGACGTCCAAGGGAAAGGCTTTCCTATTCTGTTACCAGTCCTTTTTTTCTGCCTGTTTTCCGCACATTTTCATTCTGAGGATCTGATCTTTTACTTTTTACTCCCCTTTCCCCATGATATTGCAACACTTCAAGTATCGGACAGTGGTGTTGCTTTGCAAAAGGAGTTTTCTTTGCTCCTCTCCTGGGATAGCAGTCAGAAACCTGCATGATGTAGGTAATGACAGACCTTGGTGCTATGTTGCGTGGTTGAGGAAAAAAGATATTAGGAAGGATGGAGGAACTTCAGAAGAAATTTGAGCTTGCAGGCTGGGACCGATTCACGTGCCTGCCTGCACAATGCTGAACAGAGCTGCAGACGTCGGGACTCTTCCAGGAAATTCAGGGTGGGTGGTAGGCTGTGACAGCTGAGCTCCACGTTTGTCGTGCCCTGAGAAGTCCTTGCTCGTTTGAGGATTAAACTGTAGCTACTTCCCCGAGACAGAACTGCTGCCAAGATTCCAGTCTGGCTCAAGCCACTCTCCACACTTCATAATGAAGTTTGAGAGAGCTTTAACATCTTGGTGTTGGCAGAAACATGGTCTTAAAATCACCGTGTGGTTGGAGACTGGCTGGCTCCGGACACTGGTAATGGGGCTGAAGACTTTCATCTCAAGGTCAAATCCAGCTGTGGTGTTAGTGACAAAGTCATGAACTTCTGACTGATGGTTCGGGGCTTATGTGTGGAAAGATGTCTCGAGTCCAACGCCAGGACTAGGAGTCAGGAGACTTGAGCTCCATTCCTGAGCTTTGCCAGAGTTGTTTGGAAAGACCCTCAGCAAGTCACTTAACGTCTTTGTGATGCGAGTCTTGCTGAGAGAAAGCACTGAAGCTCTACCTACCTCAACGAAGTGTCAAGTCCTCATGCTCACTCCTGACTGCAAACCATGAGTACCATTGGATGCAGAAGTGCAAAGACCTGGGTGGGACCCTGGGTGGGACACGCTGGCTTTGTTCAGATGTCTTAGGTGCTTGGAGCCCAGTTGTTGGCATTAGCAGTAACTGGTGTTCTTTCTGGCAACTCGGAGGGCGAGGATGTAGTGTTATTGGGAGACAGCGCTGCTCTCCCATCGCAGAGCAATGCTGTTCCAAGTGTGGGTGGCCACATGCTTGGGAGGAAGCTTGTGCAGGCCTCTTCTCTGGTGGCCATAGAAGTTGGTTTCTGTGTTTGAGAGCTGGCATCAATAGTCAGCAACAGTTTGCTGAGAAATTTAGTTTCCCAGAGACTGTATTAACTTTGACCGAGCTGCTGCCTCCTTTCTAAGCCAGACGTGGGCAGCCTCTCCCGGCGAGCCTCTGTCACTGCTCTTCAGAGTCGCTGTACTGGTGTTACTGCAGTGCTCCGTTGGATGTACCCCTGTTCCCGTTACACCTCAGAGGGGGTTTGAATTAGAATCTCACAATTTCTAGCTCTGTTTTTGGCCTTGTGCCTGGGCTGCACTACAGGCTGGGGCAGCGCTCCGTCTCCTGGCAGCTCTCGGCACTGCTGGAGGAGACTCGCTCCCCGGAGGAGACCTGGGTGCTCTGGACTTGTGGCTGCCTGGCCTTGAGAGGGAAGCATAAAGCTGCAACCTCTCCCTGTGTGTGCCAAATTCCTTTGGCTGTTAAATGAGGGGAGGAATGTCAAGGGGAGCTTGTTGAGCATGACTTCTGTGCTTGCTTTTAGTTTCCTGAATAGCAGCAGTGACCTGTCTGGTTGTATGCTGGGAAAACACTGGTTTGCCAGCTTTGGACGGCTGATGTTGTGGGAGAGGAGCTGGCATTTATGCTCTTGTCTGTTCTGTGTTGACTTCGGAATCCCTGTGCCTTGCCCAGGTCTGCTTGTGGCTGCAGATAGTCCTCTGGTTTCCAGTGGGACATGGCCATGCCTGCGCTTGAACTGGGACCTGTGCTGTGCTGGATGCAGAGGACAAATGTGTCCTGCATAACTTCAGTTGTGGAGAGGAAGAGTGTAATGCTATTTCAGATGGGAAAATTGAAGCTTGGGTCAGGTGGCTGGAACAAAGGCTCTGTGCAGCTCACTGAGGTAGTGTTTGATACGCTCTCTGTTGTGCTGCTGTGGCGATACACCCAGACTGGAGTGGTGGGGCTGGGAGGAGGGAAGACCCCAGGGAGATTTATGCAGTTTCTGTGAGAGTAATGTTTTGGAAACTGTTAGTACTGAGTGAGGAAAGGCTAACAGCAGCCTCTGTTCAGTAAGTCTGTGTGGAGGTGGAGGGAGGGAAGCGAGAGTCATCATCTTTGCTACTTGCACTGACTTGGTATTGGTGAGACCCCCATGGCACACACTGGTGTTGTTTGGGGAGAGCTGTGGGAAGAGCCAGCAGAGTGTGAGGGCTTAAGGAGGATGATGAGGTTGGCCAAATCAGATCCATACTGTGGTTAGCCCTTGCTCTGCAGTTTTGTCTCCTGTCTATGTAGCTGGGGGTGTGGCTGCGTGCTCTGGCGATTATCTGGGCAGGAAGATGGTGCTGTGAAATTGGTAGCCTGGTAAGTATGTTCTGCTGACTCCTTCTTTGTGTTAGTTACAGGACTCTCATCAGGCCCACGTACAAAATGTCTTACCGAACCGTGACCACGCTGGAGTGGAGGTGCTGTCCTGGCTTCACGGGGAGCAACTGCGAAGAGGGTAAGTTTTCCAGTAAGTTATCTGCCCTTACAGAGCAGTGAGGGGATATGTGGATAGACCAGCTGTGGTGAGTTGGGTTTTCTTCCTTACTTTGCTCAACATGTCTCAAACACAGGAACAAATCGCCTGTTCTCTTTGTCACTGAATGCTCACATGTAAGCTCTGAGAAGTGGTCTTGGAAAACAGACCATACTGAGTGCCTGCAAAAGAATCCTGAATGAGGAGGGGAAAGAAATTAAGGGATGGGGGATGAGCTGTTTATCGGTGTGCTCATGCGTGGTGTCCTCCTTGCACAGTCCTTCAGAAAATGCACTCTCTCCAAGTCAATATGTTATCTCTTCCACATCCCACTGTCATCCGTTGCTGTAGCTGAGGAAAGCTGGTCTCTGGATGGCTGCTTGTAAGATTTTTGTGTCTGTAAGGTCTGGACACAAATAATGTGTTCCACAAAGCTTGGAATGAAATTAGGCACCTTTTGGTTCCCCTTCCCGCCTGCCCCCTGACTTGTTGGTGCAACACTTGTGTTTCACAGTACATGTAGTGACACAGCTCTGGGTTTATGTGTGGCCTTCCCCATGAAGGAAAACACAGGGTTCTTTCTAGAGCTGGAAAAAAGGAATCTGTTCTCTTGCTCATCACAGTGGACTAAAAGGGCGTGTTTTGAGTTTTCCTTCAAGATATTTTCTGCTTTAACTGTTGCTTCTGGGGCTTTGAAACAAGTCCTGCTTCCCCATCAAGTTTCAGGTTTAGGCACTGAAGCATCTGCTGAATCTTTCCCCTGAGGGCTCATGGCTTACCAATGAGAGAGAAACCGAGCCTTGAGTTATGTGCTTGGTTGTGTCACATCAACACAGCCTGCTTCTGCTGGCTGGTGGAGGGTCCTTGGGGTTGTCTGACATCTCCAAGACTGTTTTGTAGCTGCACCTTGTTTTCTTTGTGCTGCAATATCTCTGTGCTCATCACGCTATCCAGGCCACTCTCTTACAGGAAGTCATGTCATTGCAGTCCCAAAGAATGATGGCTGCAGGCAGCAGCTCCCTTTAGACTGCTGGGGAAACAATTGCTTCCCAGAAGCTTAAGAAAGTCTTAAAAAGTAGCAAAGCTGTCCTAAATTTCAGCCTGCAGGAGAAAGCTTTGCATCTTAGCACGCTGCTGCTGAAGTGAGTGTGGGGGAGAGAAGCTGTTGTGTGCAGCCTGGATTTTTACCTGTTGCTGCGGGGAAGAGGGAATACTGAGGGTTGTGGCAAAACAGTTATTTCCAAAGTAGCTGTGGCTCAGCCTGGCCGAGGTTCTGAGCAGGGACATGAGAAGCCCATGTACAGCCGTTGGTGCCTGGAGGTTTGTACAGGTGTGAGTGATTATGGCTTAGTGGTGCTGCTGGTGCAAAGGAGAGAACTCGGCTCTCTCCTGCAGTGCCGGAGTTCAGTGGAAAGCAAAAGCCAACATAAGCTTGTTTGAGAAAGTCAGCAGCGATCTCCCAGGAGCAGGTCTGTGGAACGAGGTGACAACTTTATGCAGACAGTTGTCAAGGTGGAACTGTTCTTTTGGGCTTGGCTATGGTCTGCAGAGCGTGAGCAGGAGGGCAGGAGCAAGCCCTCCCTTTCATGTGTGAGATCTTTTACCTTTTCTTATCTTCCCTAAACATCTGGTGCTACTGACAGTCCTATATCCTTGAAAGGAGGAGGAAAATGAAAGAAAAAGACCCCTTTCCAATACAGCAGGGCTGTACTAATGGATGTCTGGCAGCAGTGTTGACGCAATTTTAAAACTGAATTATTTACTTACTGCTCATGTTAATCCTTAATGTTAGTGTCACTGGGAATTGTAAGAAAAGGAGGCTGAAATGAGTTTTTTTAGGGCTTTTTTGTAACCTTACAGAAGGCGTATTGTGTACTTTTTCCTTTCTGTACTCTCCTACTCCCGGTTTGGTTCCTCTGGGAAGGTTGGATGCTTCCATCTGTGTGGGTCCTTCCTGGAAACAGCAGAATAAAGAAAGCAGAAAACTGAACTGAAACAAAACCAAACCAGTGCTATTACGAAGCCACAGCGAATCAGCAGTGTAGAACCTCAAATGCTTTTCTCTTTTTAGTATTGGTTAGATTTCACCTTGATATTTCATTTCCCTTGTGTGTTCAGCTGGTGCTTCTGAAGTTGGAATGAGGTGGGTATGGTTGGACCTGCGCTATTTTTAACTTGCTTCCATGTTAGGCTGCAAATGCTCTAATTCTGACAGGAGAACAGCAACTACAGCAGCTCTGAGCTTCCACTTCAAAACATCTCCTGTTCCCAGAGACTGAAGGACACTGTTTTCTTTCCTGATGGGCTTGGGAATAGTAAGGCTGCGTTTTCTTGAGTAAGACAGACTAAGCCAGGAGTCAGTGGATTGATGGAGCACAGAGAACTCTTGGGAGCTCTGCGTGTGTGGATATGGCTGTGGGGTCCCTTCAGACTGCTGGTGTCTTTTGAGTCTTGAGACTCGAGGGATCCTGTCTGTGGTTCCTCCTTTAGGCTCCAGTTAGCAGGGTTGATGCTTGCTCTTTTGTGCTCTTCTGGAGTGGTGAGTTTGGGGGAGCCTCTGTAGCCCATCTTGATTATTTTTACCAGCTGTCTTTTTTATGAGGTCTTCCTTGCTCTTTTTAAATTGGTTTTATTTCTTTTAGCTTTTTATGGGGGAAGATAGGGTGATGGGAGGCAGAACCGAGTAAACAGTCAAAGAACTCGCAATCATTCAAAGGCTGCAGGGCAGTGATTTCAGACATCCCTACTGCCTTGTTATCTCCCAAATGGCAGGTCAGCATTTCTCTTGCTCAGGAAGCAGTCAAGCGTGGATGTCTCGCTTCAAAGTATGGCAGACTGTGATTAGACCGGCTGGCTGTAATGCACCTTCAGTGGGAGCTCCCCTTCCATGATACCGTACTGCACACTGATAGCGCAAGCTGTTAAATGCAATTCGAGTATTACACAGTGTCTTGACCCTGAGCTAATAAGTTGAGCTTGAGAAAGTAACCACTTAACTGTCACCAGCTGGCAGGCACCTACATTAATGCTGAGGGCTGCACATTGTTTAGACTTAAATTATCTTGGGAATTTAACTCCTGCCATGCAGCTGATAAAAAGCGGCATCGTCTGGAGGGAGCCCAGCTCTAAAACCGGGTGGAGGTTTTGCCGCTCAGCAGGCTATCGTTTTACTGAGGTGGGGATGGCTGCTTTCAATCTGTTTCCTCTTTTAAGCTGGCACTGCTTGGTGCTCTCCCCTCTTCCTGTCAGGGCTCTCCTCTCACCCAAAGGAATGTCAGCTCTTGAAAGGTCTCTGCTTGCTTTATTGGTTTTTGTAGAACTGTGACCAGCTAGTTGAGTAGATAGTTAAAAAACTACCAGGGCTTCCCAAAGGTTTTCTTTCCCCTTCCTTGGATAGAGAAGGAGAGTTGATGCAAACAAGTCTGGTGAATTTAACTGTCAGTAGATGCTAATTTTTATTTTCCAGTTTCAGGGATTTTTTGTTTTGTTTAAACTGGAGCCCAAGCCTGGGACAGGAAATGAATCCACTGAGCCACCCAGCCTGCTGACTGCTGATATAAAGAACATATGGACGAGGGCAGTGCAGAGGTGAAGTGGTTTAGCTATTGCAATCATGCATCAAGCTGATTGATTTGAATCCAAGATGATGCTGACATTTCAACTCAGCCTTTTTTCTATATGGATGAAAGTTCAAAGGCAAGTGCAGGCTCTTGGGAGAGGAAAAGTGTCCCTAGCAAGTTCAGGGGCTCAGCGCTGCCCCGGACCTCTCCATCGAGGCAAGGTCTTATTTCACTTTACACATCTAACATAGATTTCTTTGTTTGTATTGCTTGAGTTTGGGACAGTAGCCAGTGTCCCATTTACCCCAGAAGCATATTGATGGTAGGCAGCTTAGCTGTTTGGGCAAGAAGCACTTCCAAGAGTAACCTTGGCACCTCTAAAGTGAGGCCATTGTGGTTCCATACTTTTTTCTTTCTATAAGAACACAAGTAAGAGGGGAACTTTGAGTAGGCTTTTACAAGTAATGGCTCAATTTGAGGGCTTCCTACCTGTTAAGTGCAACCTGCATTTCCTAGTAATGATCTAGTTAATAAAGCAATTAATATGTAGGTGGTAACATGTTGTCACTAACTCAGTAAACCTGCCTTCAAAATTTTTTTGTGAAAAAACATCACAACACATTGATTGCCCATGATGGAACACTGGTGGCAGTGGCTTTGAGTGGTGGCGTTTGTGTACCTGTAGCACACAGGCGCTGGATAGTACCTATGCTGATGTTTTCTTCCACAGTAGATGCCTCCTGCTCATCTGTGTGTTACGCTTCCTCGTGCTGTGCTTTTGGTGCCCCCTTCGGTATAAGGCAGAAGGTCCACCAGAAGGTTCCCAATCTACGATATGTCACCTGGATCTTGTCCTCTCCCATCACCATGCTGACCAGTCAGCGACCTCTGACTGCAGGCATAACGCGTGTGTCACCGTGATCAGGTTTTCTGAGGAGTTCCTGGGGTGTGTGGTCACTGTTGGAAGAACCCGCAGCCTGCTGTGAGCCCTTTCTGGCACTGGTGCTGTGTGACTACTTGAACGATTTCTACAAGCTCATCTTCTCTTTGATACAGTCAAAAAAAGAGAAGAATCCCTGTCAGCTTTCCAAAGCCTTTAGCACTGCATTCCAGCATCTGAGTAGTTTCATTTTTTGGACATTTTTAATCTGAACAGGGAGAATTTTATTCAGCACCTAACGTCAAAATATTTGGAGTGCTAAATATCTGCAGATGTTATCTTAGCATAATTAGAAAAGCCGTGTGCTCTGCTCTTACACTGTCTCAGTCTTTTAGCTCCCATCAAATTACTGTGAGATGTACAGAATCCTTTTTATGTTGATAAGTGATTTGTTTGCTTTCACAAACGTACTGGATGCTTTCTGCTCCTTAGCTGTGTATTTCTTAATTCACAAGTGACCGTCCCACCTGTTTGTAGTTCATGGTTTTCCTCTTAATTTGCTTGATTTCCAGTCAGGGGTGAACATAACCTTACCCGGGGTCGGGCTAACGCAGGACCTGGCTGAGAGGCTCTGCCTGTGTCCACTTGGCCTGGATCTTTTCTCAGCATGCCAGCAGGATCCTGCGGGTTGCTGTCAAAGGAGAGCCAAGCATCTGGGGCTTCTTTAACAACTCCTGCTTGTCCTTGGCTGCTGGTGTAACTGAGAGGTGTGGTTTTGGGTCGTGGGGGGTGCAGCAGGAAGAGGTTGGAGTTGAGGAGAAAATCCTGGGTAGTTGACTTGAGCTTCTGAGCTCTTCCTGCTATGGTGAAGCAGCTTCTGCCATCACACAGAATGGATGCTAGTGCCAAGGTAGGGCTCTTTGTCTCTGCCAGCGTTGCTGCTGGTTTTACCTTCATCTTCTATTCAACTGTATTTAGGGTATGAAAACAAGCAGAGTAGCAATCGTGATTCTAGAATTGCTGGAAAGATCAAAGATTTGGAATTACTACAATGAGTGGTCTATGAAATTGGGCAGAGTCTTTGTTTTTGCCTGTTAGAGATGATTTGGATTGGTTCTGCCTTCAAGCTGGGAGTCTCTTGAGGTTCTTCTTATCTGCTTTGGTGACAGCAGGTAAGCACTGATGAGCTGGGCTACGTTAGAGGCAATTGTGGTCAAAAACATTGTCTATCAGTGACGAGCTGTGATCAGCGATGTTAGTTTTGTTGAACTTCAAGCACTTGTCACTGCAGTGTGAAGAACACTTGTTGGTGGCATCTTTAGCAACATGACAGTTCCACAGTGAGTGAAGTCTGGGAGAAACTTGCTGGTGAACTCTGAAGAATTCTGCTTTCATTCTATGTACCACAAGCCAGATTTCAAGCAGCATTTAATAACAGACTTCATCAGGACACCTGAGAGAGTGAAACGTCACCACTTAAACAGATTGTACAAAGTCCTCGAATGCCAAAGCAGGAAAGACCGTAAGGAAAGTTTCTGTGAAAATCTCCTACCATGAAGTTAGACTGATAACTTTTACTCTGGACTCAGCATATGCTTCTTGCTTGGGGTCCTGGTTTGTCTCCTCCTTGGATAATGCATCCAAATCCACAAGTAACATGTTAGTTTGCATTTCATTTTGAGCCCAGCAGGCATACGGCAATGAGGTTACAAGGCCTTTCCAAGTGAGCCTGGAGGGACTTGTTGGCTAGAGTTTGGAGTTCTGGCAAGCAGCTCCCTCCAGCTCTTTGCTGTAATAAACTCAGGGTTCAGTCCCCGGCCTCTCGCAGATACGGAGCGTGGTTGCGTGTCTCTGGATAATCAGTCACTGGAAAGGCACAGATGTTTCAAGATGCGTAGCAATGGGTGCAGCATAAAAGAAAGGCAACATCAGGGTCACGCTGCAGATGCAACCACATCTTGAGTGTGTTCACTTTTGACAAGAAAAATCTTAACATGTGAAGTTTTCTTGTTGCTTATACCATCTAGTGAATAATGTGAAACCTAATCATGACTTCTGTTTGCCTTGCAATGCCACGGGTGGCTGATGCTTTGACTGCAGGCGGATCCAGCAGCAGGGCGACACAGTGAGGACAAGACTGGTGTGCAAGGTTGCCCAGGGCACTGCCTTAAATCACTATGGGCAGCGATTCTAACCCGGTCAGAAGGATTATAGGTACATGGGTCTAGAAGATGCCCTAGTCCTTACCTGCTTATAGAGATATTGACTGAAGAAATTCCTGCTGTTTTTTCTTTTCCTGTCCATGAAATGCACTTCTTGTTCCACAAGCATAGAAGAGAAGCAGGCGGACCCAGGGAGGATTTGGAATTCAGTGGTTAATTTGTAAATGATGACTTTTGTAGCAGTGATGCTAAAGAAGTCCTTGGTATGTATGCACTGTGGGAAGTGCAGGGGCTGAAGTTGAGTGCTAGGTGGTCCCTCAATTTAAAAACTTGAGGGATTCATGGTGAGTGGACTTTTGTCACTGGTAGCAGGAAGTCCTCAATCAGGTGTGGCTCCCAGATCGAGTGAGTGCGAGAGGTTTCTGTTAAAGGTGTCAGGTCTTGTTCTCATGGAAAGAGTGTTTTCTACAGCACGAACTGCTGTGGTCCTGTTGAAACACTAGTGGAGATTGTGAAGTAATTTGGTTAACTGATTCTTCTCTGGTGACCAGTGTAGGCGATAAATACAAAACTGTTGTTGTTGTTGGCCAGTGTTACTTAGCGAGAATGATGGATGCCTGTGCTTGAGTAACAAAGGCTCTGGTTTTCTCTTTACCAATGGTGAGAGTTGTTAAATCCATGTGGCTTCTAGTACTCACATAGGGATGGCTCCAATGCTGCGGCGAGATGTGTTGCTGCAGGGCTTTGTGCTGTAAAATGTTATAGCCCATTAAATACGGGAACAAGCTACTCCTAAACTTGGCTTATTTGATCTTGTCAAGTTTACCCTGAAGTGATTAAGCAAGCGGATGTTTTTCAACCGTTCTCCAGTTGTATTATGTGCAAAACATGTCTCCTGGTGTAATTACCCAAAGATGCCCTGAGCATTGTGCTTCTGCCATGGACTCGCTAGTCCTTGTGGAAACACAAATAAACAGTTGTTCCTATTGCATCCAGTCTGGCTGGGTGGGATGCAGAGATTGGGTGTTGGTTTATGTTTAACATAACATAAACTTGAAGGTTTTTGCTTTTGTCTTGTATCAGCACTCACAGCAAGACAGCAGCTTTTTATGAGCTACACAGGAAAATAAACCATTCTTCTTGCTGCACAAGTAGTTCAAGTTTGTTTACAGTCCGTGGCTGTACATGAATGTTGTTCTAGCCTGGCGCTTGTCTTAGGAAGCAGAGTGACTGCTAGCAGTGGTAGTTAGGATGGTAACTGTAAACCTGTAAGCTCTTTACGACAGCATCAGTAACAAGATCCTTCATACATTTAATAGGAATAGGAACAAGCATTTAGGTGGCTCAGTGTGGAGTGGCAGGCTTTTCTAGAGTGAATGTCCTTTGACACTTGGTGCTGATCTAGACCTGGACAACTGTGAATACTATAAACTCTGGAATATAAACCTTTATCCTGGAATCTATTTTTGCTACAAGTTCAGCTGTGTTTAGCTTTGATTTAAGCAGGAATGAAAGAGTAAGAGTAAGTTTCACTCTTCAAAATCATTAAAAGCTGGCAGGAGAAAGAGAAGCCCATGTTCCTGAAAGGATGTCAAGCTGGTTACTTACCAGTCTTGTGTCACCAGAGCTGTGCTGATCCTAGAGCAAGTGAGCATCCTTTTTCCAGTCCTTGTGGTTTTGTACCTCATTTATGTCTCAAATCAGCAGAAACTCTGATCTTCACCTGGCTTTTTATGGCAGCTTGTAGAACTGTAAATATGAATACGTTCTGACAGCAAACCCTAAATCAGCCTTTGGTCGCCGCGAGCTGGAACGATTTGAAAACCTGTGTAACCTTTTGACCAGACCTGGGCTGGTGTTCAACATCTTTAACAAGAACTGAAGCCAGAACGTCCCTGATGACTTTGATTTTCATTACGAGCCAGCTATAGACCCTAACGTGCACTCAGACTAGGACAGAGGATATAATGGGCCAGCTGCAGTGTTCGGGCAGGAATATGCTTGCTTCCTTGGGAGCCTGTGGACGTCCTCACTTCTGCTCTTTACTTATTTGGGACTGAAAAGCGGTGGCCGCTTTCTCCTCCTTTTTCACCACCACTCTCCAGCATCAGCTGTCTTGGGGCAGTCTTTGGCAGCATGTGTCACTGTTCTCTTTGCTCTCCGGCTCTTACCATGGCACTGAATGATGTGATGCTGCGGGATGCTCCTGCGGATGATCCGTGTACCTGCATTACCATAGCGTGCTGGGTTTGTCACTCCAGGTTGAGTCTCCAGTGCAGGAGTGATTTGAAGAGTCTGAATTATTGACCCAGAACTGGGGAGATGTGTCCTCGTTCTGGCACAGATCCTTGCATGGCTTAATGTCACATCAGTGTGGGTTGGTCCAGGCAGGGATGTGACAGCTGGGTAGAAGCTCGCTTCCATTTGGGTGCAGTATCAACCTCTTACCTCGCCCTGTTTAGTGCAGCAGTATGGGCTCTCCTCATCGCTGAAATGATTCCCTGTTTCTGAGTGGGTGCTGGAAGAGCTAAGAAGTGATCATCAAGGTTTTTCTGACTAATGCAGATGACAGAGGAGTGTTGGACCGCTTATGTTTATGTATGTAGGAAAAGTAGTAAAATGAAACTCTGTGGAACCTGTACGGAAAGGGACTGTGATTTTATTTTAAACTACATAAATATGTTGATTCTACCCACTTGCATTCTTGTAACGGAGCACTTGTGGGACTGGATTGGATCACTTGGTGACAAGAGAAGAAGGGACAATGGTTGTCAAGTCCTGTTTCTCTTGGGTCTTTTCTGGCTGGTGATGACAGATGGAGTTTGGACAGGTTTTTTTATGCCTTTTGGATGTCAACAGTAGTTATGATGTATCCTTTTTTGACTTGGAATTCTGCTTACTTCACCCTCTGTAACTCTTGTCTAGGGCTGCTGCACGTTCTCTTTGACCTTATTTTGGATACCTTCACAGGGCTGTAGTTTGCCTTCCTGGTGAGATACCAGGAAGAGGCGTGGTACAACTTTCATCTGCATTTCATTCATTCCAGAGTTAGTTTTTGTTAAGAAAAAGACAACACAAAGGTGGCACTTGGACTGGATGGTCCCTTCTACCTGGGACTGTTCTGTTCTAAAGCCGGTCTCCCTGTGTATGATATCCCTGTGCCTTTTGAGATCCGCGCTTTGGACAGTGAGTTCTACCCAATACACTGTAGATCCAGGTTTCCCTTTGGGAGCTTTGGGTTTGCCTGGGATGTGATAGGCAAGGAGTTTCTCTGTGTGTGCTGCCATGGAGCCAGTTCTGGTGTGCACTGCGGCATCCTCCCGTGTGCTCCCACCAATGTCTAAACTCCTCTTCATTGACACAATAGGATGCTTCAGGCCACACTCTCCAGGGCCATGATTGCAACTCCTTATGTGATTGAAGCCACTTGGCCAGCAGCCCTTATCACCACAGGGTTCTTTCCTCTGGTGAGCGTGGCTGGTGTGTGTTAACTGCGCTGTGGTTCCAGCTTCTGTAGCCTCAGGATTTATGTCCCAATAGTGCGAATATGCTGGTGTTTGTTTTCCCACCTGAGACCTGCAGGTTTCTTTACAGTCTTTGGTGGCATGCGGCAGGCCCTCGTCTGTCTGTAGCCGTCGATCTCAGGCGCACAGTAGATGTTTTTATTGCTCTTGCTTATCTGGCTGTCCCTCATTGCTCTAATATGAACCATACCAAATAAAGCTGCCTGAGAATTGGGGATTATCTGTGGTATTCATCACTTTTAGGAAGGGGAGGTGGTTTAATGTTGGCTTTTAGCGTTTGCTAGGCCATGCCTCCTTGACAGAAACCAACAGACTAAAGCGATTACCAAGACCAGCTGCTTAGAAGGGGCTTTGGGTATTTTTTCCGCTTTTGCTGACCTGAACCACAGCAATTATAAGTTCTGGTTATTGTAAACTCACCACAGAACACAAGGCATACCTTAACATGATGTCATGTCTAGACACACAATTCAGGTATAAATTATGGAGAGAAAGTAGCTTGTTCAGTGGTTAAACTGTAAAAATTTAACAAGATCTTTCTGTGTCTCCAGCCCTCGCTCTTGCGTACGTATTTCTTTACCTCTTACCAGGAGAATTCTGTGACTGCCTCTTAATTTTTTTGTGTTGGGAGATGGAATTTCCTCCCTGTTCTCCATTTCATTTCCTATTTCTCCCTCAGTGGGTCTCAAGGGAAGCAGCGTAGCCATCTACTTAGAGCCCAGAACTGGCGAGGAAGACTCTCGGGCCCAGCCATGGCTCAGGCAAGGTCACAAGGAGGATCATGTACGGCAACCTCTTCAAAAACCAATTTGCTGTTTTGGGCAGCTTTGTTTTATAGGGTGATAGAGGAAAGAAGAACTTGCTGTGGTGCTCAGATGCTTGATTTCTCAATAGTACTCACTAGTTATGGTCTCAGCAACATTGTGGGGCTTGTGTTTAATGGCGTGTTGGACCCTGTTTGCAGCAGTTTTGTCTGATTATGCTGGTGGAATTTGTTTCAAGTTCCAGCTGCTGCTCTGCCTGTGGATGATGGGGCGTAGTTAAGGAGTTGGAGACCATCTCGTGTGGGGGGACTGAAGCCTGGCACGCTTGGAGGATGGCTAGCGCAGGCACTGCCCATGCACAGTTCCTCATGTCCCATCCATTGCCAGTTATTTGGGCATAACTTCCCTGCCTTGTGGGGAGCACTGCCCGGCTCACGAGGGCCTCGCTAGGCTATTGCCCCGTATTGAAATAGTTACCCACACTTGGCCTGCGCTTAATTTCATGATGAGATGGTGAAATCCATCCACCTAGTGTAATGCATCCCCTTCAGGTACCTGCTATGAAATGCAGGCTTGGGAGCTGGACGAGGCCTGCTGGGCTCAGAAGCTGATGCAGGACTATTCTCTGTGGCATATCCTGTTGTGCTTTTCCTGGCCTAATTACACAGTCTTCAAGTAAAAGAATTTGGCAAGAATATTCTTCTGTTTTAACTGGTATTTGGTCTTAGGTTCTTTTTTTAGTCTCTTGTTTCTCTCCATTATAGGGTCCTGCCTTCTTGGATTTCTATTCTCTGTCCCTGTATATGGTTGTTGCAGGTCTTGCTTGCACGTGTGATGCCTCTTCTCCCCTGCAGAGCATCTCTCTTATCAGATACGTGCTCTGCCGTTTTTGTGTCTTCTTGAGGGCAGGACTTCTGTTTCAGGCCAACAGCTCTGCCTGGATGGAGCTCTTATCCTACCTGGGCCTTTTGTGATCTTTCTTACCCCATAATCACATTAGTTTGTTTCCTGGAAGCTGCCTGCACTGTGGACCTCTGGGGACAATGTTTGATGCTCAGCAAGCAGAAGTGACGTTTGGTGGTACAGCAGTTTTGTACTTGTTGCTACAGAGCCAGTTTGATGTGCACAGAAGAATTATTCCCCTCTATTTTCAGTGCCTGCAGCAAAGCCCTGGTTTCCAAAGGACACGCGTGCATCGCATCAGCCTGGAGTGTCCTTCCTCACTGGCAGCAAGTGTGTGGGGAAGGGAAGACTTTGGTATCCACAAACTTAAGTAGACAAGCTCGAAGCCTTGATTCACTCCCACGTACCTGGCTTTTTGATAAAACAATGATCAAGTCAACAGTCCAGCATTCCATATACATGTTACATCTGCTCTGGGACTGACTTTCCTGTCCTGACCTCATGTTTGTGATCAGAAAGTCCTAGTTTGCCCAGGCCCTTTTTGCTGTGCTGATTTTTGGGATCACAGCAGGCCTTGTTTTCCCTTGACTGCGTTTTTATCAATTCTTCTTGCTTCTATGTCCCTTTCAGCAGGGAATGTCCTTTTTGCTGTAATTAAAACTACTGCTGCACCCTTCCAAGCCATCGCCCAGGCTGACTCTTTCAGCTTTTGAGTCATTGTTTTTGTACATCAATGTCTGTTATTTTTTTTTAATGGCTATTAAACCAAGGAGGAGAGCGTTCTTGCAGCTCTAAATGCTCCGTCAGCCAAAGTTTGTTCTGCTCCTAGGATATCCACTCGCAGTGTCCCAGTTTTCCCCTGCTCCTGGCTTTTGAGAGGTACTCTTTCTTTCGTGAGACTCTTGACCGGTTCAAGTACAAACAGATGGGAAGCAGCGGGGATCCAGCTCTGTAGCAGCACCCTGGCCAGGGTCTGAACTCATCCGAAGTGTTTGGTGCTTGGGGACAGGGGCTGCAGCCAGGAACTGTGTAGCCTGGGGCAGGATGCTTTAGATTTCTGTGTGTTGTCCCTCGCTATCCCTACATCTTTTTCTTCTCACCCCACCGCCCCTTTCGTTGCATCTTTCCTAGTCTGCAGTCTGATTTCACGTTCTTGTTTGCCCCGGTGGAGCTTGCTTCCTTTCTGGGAATACGGAGATGTCCCTCTCCTGGGCTGGTCCCAAGGCAAGAATCAACAGACTCAGTGGGTGCTTTTTCCCCTCCCTGGGCTGATGGGGACGGTGAGTGGAGGCTGGTGGGACGTGGGAGCTGGAAGAAAGTTACAGAGAAGCAGTTGGTAATTCAGGCAAGAGTTGCCTGGGCATCCTGTTTGGTTTGGTTTTGGGAAATGCTGTGGAGTGGAGGAGCAGTTTCTGTGGGTCATGGATTCTGGACCGCCTACTGAGCGTGTGTTGTAAAAGTCACCTTCTGTGGCTCCTGCAGTGTCTGCTTCAAGTGCACAAGGAAAAAGCAAACCTTTTCGAGTCCTAAGTAGCACAGGAGGCATCTGTTAGTGACCACCTTGCAGGTTTTGAACCCAGGAGCCAATCTATTGCCTCAGGAGAGAAGCTGCCTGCAGAAGCTCTCCCTCGTCCTGGTGATGTGCCAACAAGGATTCTCCAGTGAGACCCCTGGATGTTTCTCTTTGACAATTATCATCGTGAGCCTCCTTCAAACAAGTGTCACGTGAAAGTTTGCAAAATCCCATTGTTCCAGGGAAAACTCACTTGCCCCAAAGTGCTGAAACGATGCACGGAGCAAAGCTTAAGTCTGTTCTGGAATATTGAGCAGTGTAGAAGCTGGAGAGTTCTCCCACTTCTCCTCCACGTGGAGTAACTTAGCTTTTTCAGCCCCTTAAGGGCATTGAGTTGGATCCAGGGGAAGGCAAGCAGGAGAAATACAAGAAATGAAAATGTGAACCAGAGCTGCTTGTGCAGAGACCATGGCCTGGATGCAAGATTCCTTTTTGCTTCAAACTTTATAGGAAAGGGCAGGGATGCAATTTGTGGGGAGAATACGCCTGTTCTGCAGCTTTCTTCTCACATGGCCTTTAGCAAGTGAGTGTGTCTAGATAATGTGAGGCAGAACTTAATTGAAGAGATTTAAGTTTTTAACCACATCTCTTGAAGTGTCATCACTAGGACCTCTGCAGTGAGAGTTTTGTTTAGTTTTGGTAGAAATAGTCTCTCTAGGAAGTTTAAAAAACTTGAGTAGCCATGGGAGGAGCCACCTCGCTCACGGACTGCGACTAGGGCATTGCTGTGTTGTGATCTAAACATGCGTGGTGGAAGCAAAGCGGTGGATGGAGCGTAGTGTGAAACCTGCTGCTATGCTGGTCTGGAGGAGGTGGTAGCATTGCCTAACACAGAACAATAATTTCTTTTTATGTGTATTTATAACCTTATATGAAAAAATGCCTATGGCAGCTGTGGAAATGTTTCTCTTTGCAGCTTTGCTCCCAGATTTCCACATTCCGTGTTTGCGTGAGGGCTGACCGCCTCCCTTGTCATTTTGTACCAAAGAATTCCATGACTAAGGGCTATCCTGCTGTTCAAGAGTGCTCTTAGCCGAGCTGATAAGCCCGGCCTGTGAACACTGTGAGGACAGACAGTATCACGTGTTTCTGTAATCTCTGCTGGCTCCTGGACCAGAGCTGGGAGTGACTGGTGACAGATTTGTGCCGAGTGTGGAAGCAAATGCAAATTATTGCAGAGCAAATCTCTTTCACAGAGCAAAGCTTTGCTGTCTGAGGAGGAAGGATCAGATATATTCACCTAGGTTTGCTCATCTAGCCAGCTTTGCATTCCTTTTTCTCCTTCTCTCTTATGCTTCAGTTTCTGTTCTCTTTCTTTTTATTCCCCCAAGACCCAGTGTGCCTGTGTTTTACAGTGGTAAAGGCCCAGCCTAGGTCGGGAACAGGTAAAGCACATTGCTTTGGGGTCTCAGGCAGGTGTGGGCTACTGATTCCCAGCTCTGGCTGCTGGTCTGTGCCCAGGCTTTGGTGGCTGTGCAACTGCTTCGAAGTAGTTCTTCTTCTGGTGGTGCCAGGAAGATGTCCCTGTCCACAGGGTCAGGTATTTTGAGCTCCTCCACTTGTCGTCTACATTTGTGCGTCCCCTTCTTCTGCGCTGTTCATAGGGAGTAGTCACATCACATCCTGGGCTTCCCTAGGATCTGGGAGGAAGGCATGGGGTGCAGTTGGTTCCTCTCATCTCCCTGGGATGTGGTACCACAAACATCAGGCGCTGTGGACAGGCTCTTCTGTGCTGTAGGAGAGCAGCACCTGAGAAGGGTCACTGCAGCCCCTACTGAACTGAATTTCCCTGATGCAGTCAAGATGTCTCAACCGCATTTGCCACCTTCCTCCAAGTTTCCAGAGCAGCAAAGGCTGCCCTTCACCTTGAGGGAAGGTGGGTAAACTGTCTTGGCTCTCCAACTGGGACTGCCTGGTTGTCTGGAGGCTCTGCCTTTTACTGCTCTCCTGCTGCACCTTGTGGAAAGAAACTGGAGGGCAAATCCACCAGGATCTTCTCTCCTGTTTGTCCACCACCTGAGCAAGGCATCTTCCCAGCAAGCTTTCCTGCAGCTGCCTTCCCTGGAGGGCTTTATGTAAATGCAGGAGGGCTGCTGGCTTGGGAGAAGGAAAGTGATACTTAGGAAATTGCTAGGCTCCAGGATTTAACCCCTTGGCTTCTGGAGTTTGAAAGCACTGGCTACTTCAACATGCCAAGTAGTCCTCACTTCCCAAGAGTCTCACAACTGAGCTGCTGGGGTGGTGTGAGGCAGCTCCTTTCCTTCCCTGGAGCCTTGGGATCCCAGCTGTGTGGATGAGAAATCAGCAGGAAATAACCCAGCAAGAAATGGAGGTGAGAGCGAGGGCCTGAGCTCCGAGAAGGGAAACTCTGGGAGTGGCTCATCCCCCTCCCCACCTTTCCTAGGGCTCAGCAGTGCTCATGGAGCTGGACTGGGGGCTGCATTTATCAAATTCCTGTCTGCAACAGCAATGCAGTTGTTTTAGATTAGTGTACAAATAGACATTAGTGTAATACATCTGTTGTTAATCCACATCTTGGTAGAAAAGAGATGCCAACACATCATTTATTAGCCACGTCGATCCTATAATGTCCTTTCTTTTGTCTTTTCAGTATGTAATAGGTTCCAGGATGCCTTTTATTTCATTGTATACCACATTTCCTCTTGTCTAACATAGCAGGACCTAATGCGTTCCAGGATGTAATTTATGCCAGTTTGGAACTGGACACCACACAGTGTATCCTGAACTCTTCTGAAAGTCTTCAGTGTGTTATCTGTTGTGCTCTGCTCACAGGTCTTTGCAGGGTTGACGGGCAGAAAGATCAGAAAAACTAATAGGAAGAAAAGCAATTTATTCTTAATCCAAGGGAAGAAAAGCCATTTATTCTTAGTTAAAGGTGAGCTAAAGGATTGCCAGGAACTCTGGATGCTGCATCTCTTACATCCTTGTTTTGTTTAGGAAGACAGGCCCTCAGTGGTTCACCTTAAAGCCTGTTCCTGACTGCTTGTGTGAGAAGACCCTGAGGTCTGAGAGGAACGAGCTGAGGACTAGCTGAGATGGATACATCTCTCCTTTTCCCTGTTCAGTGATTCTAGTGGGTGTTGAAAAACAGGTGCTGTTCTCAGCTGATGGGAAGCAGGGACATGGGGCTGCTGAAACCAGTTGGTGCTGGTTTGCATGTTGTGATCCTGTGGGGAGGGACTGGTAGTGGCTGCTTGCCTGACGGCTTCCGCAGGAGTCTGTGCCTTTTGCTTTTCTTTGTCTCGGTCATGGATTAAAATCCCACTAAGCATGATGGCAGCCTGGTCCTATGCATGCACTCTACAAAACCCACTGCTGCACCCAAATGTCAGCCTGAGCCTGTGTGTGGCGCTCACTCTGCGGTGGAGTGGGGCTCTGGAGCCGAGAGCCTGGTCCAGTGGGACAGCACAGCATCGCAGATCAGCTTCTACAGGGAGGAAGGAACACCACGAGCAGGACCTGTGAGGTTTAGGTTAACCAACAGTTGATCTAAATCCACAGAAAAGTTTTGAAAAGAAGATAGTTTGGCAAAACAAATGCTTTCCTCCGCTTTGTTGTTTTCTTTCTTTCCTTGCAGGACCTTACAGGAGACAATTTACCTCGTATTCTCCCAGCTTCCCTGCTTCGTACCCCATTCTGTCTGGTACGTGGCTGGCTTCTGACGCATCAGGCTTGAGGACTGTGAAGGAATAATGGCAATGTTAACTGCTGCCCTGAGTTCATGCTTTATTGTCTTTATGTGCTGGATTTAAGCACTGGGAGTTTGTGAATGGGTTGCTAGGGGTAACCAAGACGTAAGACCACAGGGAATAATGTTAATAAAATAAATTGCTGACTCAGAGCAGCCTGATAACTCGGACGGGTGAGTTTTTAGGCTCTACATCACGTGTTTCTCCTTTGCTCCCTCTCTGCTCCTCATCAGCTGCCTCTCACTTGCAGGCGCTCTCGTCTGTCGGGCTGTAGTTAGGCAAATCCGATATGGTGTCATGCCTGAGCACACGCCTCCTGTGCCAGGATCTCTTGTTTCCAAAGTCTCCAGACAGCTGAGCATTAAAATTTTTAAAAAGGCAAACTGTCATAGAAATGACCAGCTCTTATCCCTCTCCAGACAGCTCAGCACCATTCTTCTGTGAGAGGCGATATGGCAGAATGTGAAATAGCAAACAGCACCGACGCCGGTCAAGCAATTAATTTTCTTGTCAGGGCGGAAGAATACTGGAGAGAGGAAGGAAGGGAGACTGCGGGGTTATTTGTGTAGTGAATGGCAGCCTTGGGTCTGTATTGTGCTATAAATGCAGAACAGAGCCCCCAACCCAAAGACCTTACTGTCTGCTTTAATTAAAAAATCACAGAATTACAGGAGCTGTGAGGTGCGTTTGTACAAGAACTCTTGGGGTCTTGGTGTCCCAGGACAGGATTTCTGCATGGCTCAAAACATGTGCAGAACTCTTTACCATTATTGAGACTGGCTGTGGTTGCCTCAGAGCTGATAAACCTCCCAGAGAACAGCCCAGCAGGTAGGTCGTGCTTGAGAAGAACTTTTATCTAAGAATAAAGTTTTCTGTTCATTGTCCGATGTATGGAAGTTTGTACTTTCCTTCTGAAGAGTCTGATCCTAGCCTTTCTCAAAACTCATTCTCCCTGGCACTCCCTATTGGCGGTTATCTTGTTGGCTGCTACCTGAGGCTGGTACTTGCTGTTGAAGGGCCTAGATGGCCACACTTTGTCCTCCTAGCATTAAATTTAAGAAGTTTTTAGGAGGAACAGGGTGTGCCTGTACCCAGAGGAGGTAGGAAAAGCAAGCACCAACGTTCCAATTGGGACACTGGCACCCTGTGCCCCAGATGCCTCACCTGTCATTAACGCTCAGGTGATCCATAGAAGATACTGGTGCTTCTCTGCTCTGTGCGTTGTTCCAGTTTGTGTTTTCTTTCCCTGAAGCAGAAATGGGAAATGCCTTAGTCCATCAGTTGGCTGTCCTTGCTCGAAAATCATCTTTAGA
This sequence comes from Cuculus canorus, assembly GCF_017976375.1. Lineage (NCBI taxonomy): Eukaryota > Metazoa > Chordata > Aves > Cuculiformes > Cuculidae > Cuculus > Cuculus canorus. The sequence goes on from NC_071420.1 coordinate 6,179,428, forward strand.
GAGGCATACTCTGTTTCAGTGGCTTCAAACAGCTGAGTGAGCCCCTTCTGAGGCTGTGTGCGCTCCGGTCTGGTCCCTGCAGCCAGAAGGTTGCAATTATTTCCTTGCTCTTTCAGAGAGTTCATTATGTTGCTCCACATGCCTTCATATGGTGAAGGGTGCTGTGGTTCTAACAAGCTTGGCTGGAGTCATCATTCCTTCTTGGTAAATACTTCCCCTGACTGGAAGTGGTGCTGTGAGACCAAGTTGTCCTCTTTGTCTTTTGCTGTGGGGCAGCAGTGCCGGTTGCTCAGCTCTGTCCCTTTATCCTGGATGAAGCGAGTATCCATGCTTGTGGGAAAGGAAGGGAGGAAACTCCTTTTATTTTGGCTCTGCAGGTAGTGGCCCCAGTTCAGCAAGCGCTTGGAATGTGCTGTTCCCATGGTGATCTCTGGGTTGTGCGGTGCCCGTGTTGCTGGAGACTTCCCAGGCTGCTCTAGGACTAGGGGAATGGGGTAGGTAAGAGCGTGTGTGATCTAAGCAAAGCAAGCACTGGTTGGTAGAGTTGTGCAGGCAAATGCACCACGGAACAAGGGAGCAGGATGTGTCTGTGGGGAAGTGCAGGCAAAGCGCTCAAGACTGGACACTTAAGATGCCTTGAAGGTTGACTTTCTCAGATGAAGCTGATGTGCTGTTAGATGATCATACTTGTGCATCCCATGGTCCTGTTTGTTAAATCTGGTTCCTTCCTACCCCTGAAGCCCCTGGAACTGCTCTGAGCTCACACCAGCAGAGCTGAGGTCAGGATTACAGTCGATATGAAACTTGGCGAGCTGTGCAGGCAGGAATTGGCTTTATGGAGGCCAGGCGCGACTGAGGTCTGTGTGCTTCTGCCCTTCTGTGGAGCTAGTCAGAGGGGAGGCTTAAGGGGGTTAGAAATAAAGAAGTCATGTTGTGATGCAGTGTTTTGGCACCCCTGAGTTATTTTGCTTAATAGTTTGGAGATGATTTAATCTCTGAGATAATTAAATTGAAGGTGTCATTTCAAAAGATAACAACGTCTGCATGAGCTCTGTTGGGTTTGGCTTAAGCTTCAGCTTGTTTTGTAGGGATTGAGGGATTTTCTCTTGTGGAACATGAGGGAGGAAAGGCAGGGCTGGTTTGGTGGTATTTATTTCCACCCTTCCTTGCTATAAAATGAACTGACATAATGCAGAACAAGCGAGCAGCCCCTGTGACTTCGGGTGGGTGAGAGAAAAATACTCCCCTGGACTCTAACGGAGCTTCTGACAATGAAACCTCATAGACCAAGTCCTATGTTTGTCTGTCCACTCCTGTGACCTGCTGGGGGAGAGGAGTCTGTGAAACAGCCGAGGGTGAGGAGGATGCGCAGGGTGCTGCGGGCTCTATAGGGACTGTTCTAATGGAGCTGCAGTCCCAGTGTCCTGTGCCATGCTGCTGGGCTCTCAGGAAGGATGCTCTCCTCTGTGCTGCCACTTATTTCAGCTGGAAAGTCTTTGTGCCTGTAGCCAGCATGGTTTGTAACTTGCTCTGAGCCTTTCCTTGAGAGGAGGAAGAGCTGTGTGTGACGGGCACCTCTCTGCTCATGCCAAAAGGGGAAGCTCCCTGCCCCGCATTGGGCAAAACTCAGTTTGTCTTCCCTGTAGGGCCGTGCTAATCCTTGTGCTTTTGGATACACGTCTGCTTCAGAGCTCCGTGTGATATGGTGGGCTCACCCAGCCAAAGTTTAACATTTACCCTTGTGGTATGCGACCAGGTGACTGGAGCACGTGTTCCAGAAGTGAGGTACCAGCCTGCTCCCAGAGACCCTGCTGCATGGGCAGAGGGGGCCGACCTGCGGTTCTCTCAGTCAAAGTCTGTGCAAGCTGGCGGGGAGCCCTCAGTTACACGCGTCGGCGCTCTGCTCCGTTCTGCCTACCCCAAACCTACACGGGGGGAGTGGGGCTGGCACAGACCAGCTGCCTTAGGCAGAATATTAGGCAGCCCCTCTATTCTGCTCTGGCGAGACCCAGCCCGGAGTATTGTCCGGTTCCGGAATCCTCAACATAAGAAGGATATGGAGCTGTTGGAATGGGTCCCGAGAGGCTGCAAAGATGATGCGAGGGCTGGAGCACCTCTGCTATGAGGACAGGCTGAGAGAGTTGGGGTTGTTCAGCCTGGAGAAGAGAAGGATCTGAGGGGACCTTAGAGCAGCTTCCAGTACTTGAAGGGGGCTACAGGAGAGCTGGGAGGAGGACTTTTTACAAAGGCATGGAGTGATAGGACTAGGTGCAATGGGTATAAATTGGAGAGGGGAAGATTTAGACTAGGCATTAGGAGGAAATTCTTCACAATGAGAGTGGGGAGGCCCTGGCCCAGGTTGCCCAGGGAAGCTGTGGCTGCCCCATCCCTGGAGGTGTTCCGGGCCAGGTTGGATGGGGCTTTGAGCAACCTGATCCAGTGGGAAGTATCCCTGCCCATGGCTGTGGGTGGAATTAGATGATCTTTAAGGTCCCTTCCAACTGGAACCATTCTGTGATTCTGTCTCCTTGACTGTCCCTGCAAATGCTCCCTCAGCCCATGCCCACTCAGCAGTGGCTCCAGCCGCGATCTCTTGGTAGCAGTTTTCTTCCCTTTGACCACTGTGTTGCCAGTAACGCTTTACCGAGGAGTTGCTGGATGTGCTGCTACCACCAGTTTAACACCAGCTGTGTGACCTTCGAAGAAGAAAGGCTCTATGCAATACGCATCTGTTTTTTTCACTTTAGCTCTAATTTGAAAAGAAAAGCCTGGTCTGGGCATTTGAGTGGCTTGTGATAGATACCAGTTCGCGTAGGAGTTGGCAGGGAGGTTTTTTCTTGCAAGGGGACTCGGGACCCCCTTCTGGTGAATTACTTGGAAAAACAGCCAACATTCAAAATTACAGGTTTGGAATTGAACTATAAATTCCATTCAAGTAAAAGATCCATGAATAATATGTCTTTAGGCTGAAACATAATTTGTTTGTATGTTTGAAGCAGCAGAAAGGAAACAGGCTATAACTCCTATTAGGAACGTATATATTTTCCCCAAGCAAAGAACCAGCTGTCCAATGGAAAGCTTGTGTTTGCTTCATGAAGGTTTTTAACTGTTTGGTTGTTTTGTGTTCTTTTTCCAGTGGTACAGGAAGCTTTGATCTCTCCTGGTTCAGCTGGTTTGATGCGCTGCCTTCAGTGTAGGATTGCCTGTCCTGGGCAGCGCATCTGGGCAGCACGAGCGTGTCAGGCGCAGCAGTTTAACACGAGGTCCAGCAATCAAGTGAGAGTTTGTTTGCTCTAATTATCATCTTGAGAATTATCAAATCAGACTTTAAAAAGAGCTTCTCTTGTCTCTGCCAACAGCTTGGATCAGACCAAACTGCTCAGTGATTTAGAAAAGTTCAAAACAAGTCTGAAAACTCCTGTTTTTACAGGAGGCTTTTGCTTTTCTCGTGCTGTGTTGGACTCTATAATCGGAGCGGGTTGGTGGGACTTTATTTGGGCTCTGTTGCGATTTTGCTTCTGCTGATAGAAATGGGTGTGCACTGTTGTTGGCTTTGCTTCTCTTTGAGACGGGAATTGCCCTAGATGCCCTCCACAGGAGGGTTTAACTCTGAATCAGCAGCAGCTCAGCCTAAGGCAGTAGCAGAGCATTGGCATAAAGCTGGCATCAACAGAAACATGGTGGAGACCCTTAGCACCCCTCAGTGTTGGGCTGAAGGAGTTAAAGAGCTCCTATCCAGCGCAGTAAGTGTGGCAGCTGCCACTTGGTGCTGACAGGGAGTCACTGCTGCCTGCGGCTTCTATCGGTTTCCACTCTGTTGTCAGCAGGTTGTAAATAAAATAGCGGCTACGCTGCTCCTTCCGCTGGCTGTGGTTGCCTCCGAACGAGCTATGGGGCTCATGGATAAGGAGGAGGCCTGGTCGCACATCTATCTCCACCGGTCAGGGGAAGCCGGCTCTCGCCCAGCAGCCTGAGTGGCTTTGAGGCGCAGGAGAAGGCAAAGGGTGGGAACTGTTTCAGTTGTGTCGCTGGTTCAGCCCAAGGAATTAAACTGCTGTCTGCTGCAAACCGGCTTTAATTTTTTGGCAGCTCCAAGAGAGAAATAGGATTAAACCTAAATGGAGGAATTAATCTGTTCAGAAAGAAAAATGGCAGAAGAGGGAAAGGGTCCATCTAGGCGTCACAGCTTGAAATCGACTTCACATTGCTGCAGGCCCTCGGAGTTCCTCAGAAGCTGTCCAAAGAGCTCACTCGTGTTTGTCGACGTGCTGTGACACAGTGCTTGTGAGCTATGAGATAGAGGCCCTGAGTTCTGCTTTGTGTAACCAACTCCTGCGCGCAAAGTGAACCAAACTACTGGAGCCAGCTCTTCAAAGCAGTCTATTTTTGGGATGTCAGGTTTGGGAGTTGCCAAATCCAGGCAGCTTCCATTGGTTGTTCAGCATATGGAGAAGCCCAAATAAACAGCCCCCTCCTTGCTCCCACCACTGCTCATCCCCAAGGTTTGCAGTTCCCAAGTTCATTTTCCATGCTAGAAAATGCCAACTTTCATCTTTTTCATCTGTACAACAGCAATGTTACAACCAGTTGCTTATCCCTGATAGGTGCTGTCAGGGTAAACGTTTGCAAAGTTGGTTTCCTCAAAGGAAAAGTAGTTGTGAAGCAAACTTAGTAAATCTGGTGCCAAGGCTTTCAGGATGGCCCTGTCTCGTGGGGGTGACGATGCCGTGTAACTGTCTGTTCTGAACTTACTTAGAATGTATCTTGTCTAGCTCCTGCGAGTCTTGCCCTCTCTGAACATGGGTGTTCCCGTTCTCTGGTTTATTTTTCACGTCTGCGTAGTCATCGGGAACAGCCCTGTTCCCAGGAGGAGGCTGGGCAGGGAGGGTCGAATTTGAGCATGTGGTGTTCATCCCCGGGAAATAGTAACTTGAGGTTACCCAAAGCAATGACCCCAGGAGGGCGCTGGCAAAGCGGCAGCATGGGCTGTGGGTTTGGATGGCAGCTGTGGAGCCTGTGTCTCTGCAGAAGGCAGAAAGCTGTAGCTTATGTGTGGAACAGGCTTTTGTATTTGTGTTTGCTGCAGCGAGAAATGCATGGGCTGATCTCGTCTCCTGCCTGGAGGACAGAGCAGTTGGTTCTGTAACTTTAGCTGCTCAGCGTCTGGTTTGTTACAGCCCTGCTCGAGAAGGGACCTCGCAGTATGCTTTCCAGGTCTGTCTGCAGTTGATCTGTGCTGCTCTTACTGGCATTTTTGATGGGAATTTTACGACTTCTCTCTTCTCAGTCTGGTACACGTGGTATTTTCTTTGGAGCCAGCGTTGGCTCTTGCCTTCCCTTTGGAAGCTCCAGTGATCAATGCCTTCATTTGTGGGAACTCTTGCAGAGAAGAGAGTTCTGTCATCATTTATGGGGGTACAGGAAAAACAGATGAAGCAGTGTAATATATGCCAAGTATTATCCTCAGAGCTGCTCTTCTCTGCTATCTGTAGCTGTATTTGTTTCATGTTAACAGGACTTTGCTTAGCTTGACCTTTCTTGAGAGAAACTGTTAAAAAGAAGTGGATCATCTGAAGCTGGGCATCTTTGTTCAGGATTCTCTGTGATATCCGTATGCACGATTCACTTCCATTGCAGCAGGATTGGGTCTTTAATGCTCTCGTTTTATGTTTTCTGAAGTCACCTTCTGGTGAAAGCCATCGGGTGGCAAGGAGCTGTTATGCTTTCAGAAGTCAGTGACATGTTCTTTGCTTTGTAAGATGCAGCACCGTTATTTTCAGGCTGGCGCTGCTCTGCCCTCAACCACAGCACAGGGCAGTTCTTGGAAAAGCTGGCAGTTCCTGTACAGGCTGAGCCAGAGGGACAGGCTGGCTGTGTAACCGTCACCTTTCATGGTGCTCGCACTGTCTCAGCCTGGGTGACCATCTGCTCCTGGGCCCATTTGGTCATCACAGCGATTGGTCTGTGACTCCTTCATCAACCACTCAATATTTGTTTCTTTTTGGGTCTCTTGCATCGGTGCCTAGACCTCATGAGGGAAGCACAATAGAAACGCCGGGGCAGAGAAATGAAATAAGGACCAGTACAAGTCTGTGTATTCCCCAGTAACTCCGGTAATCAGAGGAGCTTAGTTTGGAGGCAGTGTTTATGCACTCAGCCTTTGAAGGGGATCTGCTGTCCTGTCTGGTAATGCAGACTAACACTTTATCCTTAATTCCTACTGCAGTGCTGTATGACCCCAGGCAAGGCATCCACCCTTCTTGCAAAAGAGCTGCAGTCCAAGCCCTGACTGTTTTTGATAGTGATGATAATACTGGAGCCATGAAGCCAGCGGTTGCAAGGACATATTTAATAGGTGTAAAAGTGCCTTGTTACGTTACCAGCCTGCAGAACTAAGTTTAAATTTGAATAAGGAGTGGAGTCTCTTAAACACACCAGCCCAAGATTTAAAAAAACATTTTTTCTAAAGTGAAAAGCTTAAATAATTTCCCCAGAAAGCCAGTTTGTAACATAAGCCTTCCCAGGGAGCGATCCAGTGTGCAGGCTAATCATTTTATGTGACTATTTAATCTACTGTTTAACAAACAAAAATCCTTGCAGTACCATAGCAACTACTGCACAGCTCGGTGCCCCTGGGACCGAGAGCACGTCTGGATCCAAAGCAAACCTGCCTACTCTGTGCTTTAAGATGTACTTTAAGGTAATCTTGTAGAATCATAAGGAAGACTTTCCAAAATCAGGAAACAAATGGGCTTTTTTTCGTATGGATGTTGCATTCACTGGTCCAGATATGCTCCTTGCTTTGGGATAATTGAGCATTCATGATTTTGCAGGTCTGTAAGGACATGAATGGTTCCAGCCTCTTTCCAGAATGCAGGTGTATGATACATAAATCACTTTATTTGTGCATGAAACCTGCGTGATCTGAGTTTCAGAGGCGTCCCTTTCCATACTGCAAAAAGATCTTGTAGAGAGCGGTTTCGTCTGGTGTTGAAACAGAAAGGAATTTCTACTCTGATTATGGCTGAAAAGCTTTAAGCATCTGTAGAAATACTGGTTTTGATAAAAGGCTGACTAACGGTGCTCCCGATTCCCCTCCTGCCTCCTGGATGTTTATTGCACACCTTGATCTCTGCCGCTGGGAGGTTTTTCTGCCCCAGCCTCACCTGCTCTTTGCTCTGATGCTGTCTGCTCTGCGCCAAAGCTGTCGGTGAGCTTGCCTGGGAGCAGTGCGGTGCTTGGACAGGTATGTGTAAAACTTGAGAACCTTTCTGGTTCAAAACCATAAGTAAAATGTTCAGTTACCATAACTTAAACACAATATACTGTACTTCATTGAAAAAGAATCCATCCCACATTGCAGGATCTCCGGGCACTCCATGTAAAACGATACCTCGCTAAGAAATAGAACCTAGTAATGAAGGGTTGGACAGAGAAGGCTTCATTTTGAAAATAAGGTTCTCCAAAGCTTTTATAATAATGAGGTTTGGAACAAGGCTGTGCAGAAGCAATGATTTCCAGACTGGATGATCGGTTATAACTCTTCATAACTCCCACCCAGAAGCCCCTCCAGCGCTCCTCACTACTGGACCTGCTGCAAATTTTATGCAGGGAAGTCCCAGTGTGGTGTAACAGAGGCGAGCTTCCTCCAGGCTATCTTTGACTTCTCCCTCTCAAATTATCCTGTTTGTAAACAGATTGAAACTCCAAATTGTATGCTCCTCTACAAGCTGAGATCAAGGTCTCTACCTGATTTGTGCCTTCATATTGCCAGTAGCTCATTATTAGCTGAATTATATCTTTAATGGTGCCAGTGCTGGTGTAGCTGGATGTGGCCCTGCTGGAAAAGCGGGCTTGTGCCTATGGGATTTGCCAGCAGCGTCCTGAAAGACCTCATCGCTGTCTACAACTGCCTGGAAAAAGTTGTAGAGAGGTGGGCCCCTTCTCCCAAGTGACAGGCGATGGGGATGAGAGGGAATGGCCTCAGGTTATGCCAGGGCAGGTTCAGATGAGACATGGGGAAAAACTTCTTCACAAAAGGGTTCTTGGGCACTGGCAGAGGCTGCCCAGGGTGGTGGTGGTGGGAGTCCCTATCGCTGAAGGGGTTTTAAAGACAGGCAGATGAGGTGCTTAGGGATATGATTTAGCAGTGGACGGGTACGCTTGGGCTCGATGACCTCAAAGATCTTTTCTAACCTGGGGATTCAGTGATGCTATGAAAAAAAGCTGTGTTGTGCTGTTACAGCCCTGGGAGGGGTAAGCTCTGCCTCTGCATGGCTGTTTTGTGGTCGATAGAGTTGCTCTCCAGGTAAATTATCTGTAAATGTACTGGAGGCCATTCCTTTGTTAGAAGAGTTTGCTGGCATAGCGCTTTCCCTCCAGACGCTCGATGTTAGGATTTATCCTGTACCTTGATTCGGAGTAGCATTATCTTAATGGCTCTTGACACAGTCCAGGATGGATGTGGTGGTTCAGGCTTTGGGCAGGAGGAGCGCCATTCTCTGGGGAGAGCAGGGGTGTTTTTCTGTTGTCTGGCTGGTTGATTTACTTGCCTGGAGTTCAGCTGCCTGGGCCAGCTGGGTTTTATTGCATGATTTGTGTTTGGAGGTTTGTTGGGAGGCCTGGATCCTTGAATCAGCAGACTTGCTTTCTTCTTCTTTTTTTTTTTTTCTTTCATTTTTTTAATTTTGAATAAATTAAATCACATTGAACATTTCTGGTATTTTAACACTTTTGAAGCTTCTCTGGATGCGAGGCCTGCCAGCGCCCCAGACAGCAAGGTGAAGAACACAAGCTTTGACCTGTTTATCTTTGCGATGAGTAAGACATGTAAATTAAGAGACTTTTATGCTGTGCCGGAGGCATTGGTAGTGGAGACCAACAGACCCTTGCTGTGGTCATCAACCACCCCTCCGACCATGTGCTGACATCTCAGTGCTTACACTCACAATTAGTGCTCTGTGCTGTGCTGTTCATGCTATCGGAGACATCTTCGATTAATTTATTATCCTGCAAAAGATTCAAGCTTTCCCATAGCTAAACCCTGGCTGTGTTCCGTTGTGAATTATTTACGGTAGTATTTTTGGTCTTCACTCATCCAATTTTGGCTAAAACTACTCTTCTTCCAGTTTCCTGCCATTTATCCTTCATGGCCAAAGCCAAGCTTTTCGATTGTCCGATTACCACACTTCAGATGTCGTCGTTAACCTCTGCCTCGGAAGGAGCTGCGTTACCGAGCAGGTGTTGCCACGGCCGTAGGTTTGCACGTCAGTAGCAGATGGGAATTTTTTGCCTTTTTTGCAGGGACAGTGTTGGAAACTGTGTATTCAAAACAAAACCAATCTCTGCTTCTAATAAGCCAGGGTTGTTTTGTAATGTAGGGAGGAGACTTGGTTTTTAAACAATTGTGTTTTCACTATGGATTTTGTTTGCTGCCACTTGAGTTTCTTAGCTGGACAATGAAAAATAATCCTATTTTAGCCAAACCTGACAGTGAGCACTATTTTCATTTCTATCAAGAACAGTTATGTGTGGGAAGGCTGTAAGGGATCAGATCTCTTCTTTATTTACGTTGTTTCCTTTTCAGTTCTCATGCTCCAGGACACTCCTCTGGTCTTTGGCTTGGCAAGCAAGTATAGCTGATTCTGTAAAAAAACAGTAGAACTTACACCAGGAGTTACAGCCTTGGAACTTCAGAACAACAGGAAAAGCTTACCTGTGGAAAAGTCGTCTTTGAGACGAACTGTGCTGTCTTCCCTCTAACAGTACTGTGGGCTGAAGAGCAGTAGGAGATATAAAAGACTAAAGCATTGCTGTAGTAGCCTTATAACCAGTGCAGCTGTAGAAAATCACTTGTTTTTTTCCTGAAGATGAAGAGGGAGAGAATTAACTCTTCTGATACACAAGAGATGCTTTGTAAGGGCAACAGAGCCTTAGCTAACAGGGATTTTTCTTAGTATTTCTGGCTCTGAATGCAGGTACGATTATGCAGGCAGGATGTGAGTGAGTAGATAAGGCTTCAGTAAGAAAATGTGAATTACTCTGCAGAGTCTGGTTTATGACAGAGGGGGAGAGTAAGAAGAGACTTGCCTATATGTCTGTGACTGGGTCTTCCTTTACCCTTGCCCGATACCGTACAAATTAAACCTATTTAACCTTCCTTGCACCATTTTACAGGTTGTGCCTGGGTTCACGTGGTGTGACTCTGGCTCAGCAGCATTGCAGGTGATGGCCTGTCCTGTGTGTCTTTGTTCCTTTTCATACGCAATGGGAACCTTCTTCCTGCAGATCGGTTCTCATTATTTAATAACATCTGCAGGTTGATTCTCAGTTACATTAAAATATCAGTGGAGATAATGGAGCCTGAACAAGAGAGATCTCGGTGAAGTGGCTGTGGCTCCTTGATTCATTCCATTCTGTTTTGTCTTTGGGCTGTGTATTTTTGCTTCTTTGGGTTGGATGTTTTATGGATATTAGCTTTTTTTTTTTTTTTCCTCCTGGAGACTTGAATATTTTGGTACCAAATAGTGCTAAACTTCCATTCCTGTCAAAAGTGATTGAGCTCGGCAGGTGCCTTTTGTGCTGTCTGCTGGGTACCTCTGCCCTGCTTTGTCTTTCGTGGTTGCTGATGCCCCGGTCTCATCTGCAAACTTGTTCATGGCTGAGTTTATACCAACAATACACCCAAAAAAGGAAGAGGCTTTTTAAACTTTGCTGTTCAACAATGTGTGGAGAGAAGCTCAACCTTCAAGTGAGACACTGGAAACTTTCAAGGTCAGAGGAATGAAGCCCATTGTTTAAATTATGTGTTCTTTGCTGCTTTAGCAGAAACAGCTCTGTGGACCTCTAGTGGTCTGAGGACTGGACTCCTCGTCACTGGATTTATGCTGGATAAAGCCTTAAGTTTCAGCAGCGGTTACTGATTTGTAAAGCTGGTCACTCAGTGTAGAAGAATGGCTGAGTTCTGCTTTTGCCTGGAAATGTCAAAAACTGAGTCACGTTTGAAAAGCCGACTGAAAAAGTGCTACCCACCCAGTCAAACTGAAATACAGACAGAAAGGAATGGCCCAAGGTCAGATTTCACTCCAAATTCAGAGCCTGTGTTCTCAGCAAAACATCATGCAACATTTCTCTCAGACTTGGATTTCATAGAACGTTTTTTCTTTCTGAAAAATGTTCTACCAAGAGAAATGTTTTGCCTCAACCAAGGTGTGCGCGTAATGCAGACCGTGGCATCTTGCCTGTCCCCAGCGCTCCCACATTGTGCTGGGACATGGAGAACCAGGTCCATGGGACAGGCTGGGAGCTGCCAGCCGGAATGAGGCACTGCTTAGAGGGAAGCCAAGGCTGAAACCACGCAGTGAGAAACGTGGAAAAAGGAACATGCTTAAATCCTCCATGTTAATAATGTGAGTAGATTTAAGTTATTGAAGTGTCACTTTTTTGCTGTCGAAATGACTTTATCTGTGTTAGGGGGCAGTCTGTGAGCCCAGCTGGGTTGTGTGCAGGATGGGGAGGAGCACGGGGGCTGCGTGCCATGCAGATCCCACCTGGCCTCCTGCTCTCTGCTTCCATCCAGACGTGTTGCTATGAGGGCGCTAGGGAAAAGAGGAGCGAATCTCAGGCTATGATGCTGTCCCAAGCAGTTCATAAAACAGCATTACTTTTTATAAATTGCAAGTTTAGCCTTCACAAAAGAGCATTGTGAGGCCACGCTGGAGGGATTGCTTCCTGCAGTTGGTGTCTGCTTCTCTGAAGGCAGAAGCTGTTGCAGCAGTAACTGCAGGACACCCTGAGCATCAGGAACCCGATACCCAAAGGGGTGATATTTTTTGTTTTAATATGTGGTTAAGCTGTGATGATCCCCGCAACAAACTGAAAGGGGGAAAATTCAGGTCATCTGGTGCTTCCCCAGCTGCAGCACATTGAGAAAACAGCAGAAACACCTCCTGGCTGCCCCCCCCCAAAGTGCGGTTATGACCCAGGAGAGGGCTCAGACTGGCCCCGGACCATTGTCCAGTTGGGAAGGGCTTCAGAGTGGTTGCTGTAATTTTTCATAGACCTCATCATGAATTTTCCAGCAGTTCTTTAAAACGCAGCTGCTGTTGGAAATAAAAGTGCGGGTTGTTCAACGTCAAGTTGTGCTTCGGAGGATTTGGAAGCAGCGCTCGTAGTCATGTGCCAGGGTTATTTCTCAGGGATACCTGTTACTCCGCAGGAGATCTCATTTAAAGGGCGATGGAATAGGAAGTGTGGAAGCACTGAACTTGGCATCAGGACCACTTACAACTTTAACCTTGTCAAAGTATTTGTGGAGTTTTTTCCATTCTAATTTCAAGTTTTCTGATGGATCAGATAGATCGGTTTTAAATCCCTTGGAAAAGCTGGGAGGTGTTTGAAGAGGAGATGGGGACCATCCTCCCTGCTATCCCTGGGCATGGCTGTGTCTGCGGTTCTTATCTTGCAGTGGTTTTTGGGCAAAGTGACACTGCCCAGAAGTCATTTCAGTGCTTTGCTCTGGATCACGGCTTGCACAAAGAGTGCTGCACTCCCCCTTTCTCTATTTGGCTAGAACTGCTGCTGCTGCAAAGTCAGCTGTGATGGTTGTTTCGCTTTTGAGTTTTGCCTTGCAGTTAGCAAAATTCCCCCTTGCTTCAGAGGCAGTGGCTTGATTCTGTTCACCTCAAAGTGCCTGAGTTTCCTGTGTGACTGTCTCCACAACTGCCTGCTGATCGCCATCACACTGCTATGTTATGATCGGATGACCTCTCTGCCCTGAGCTGTTCTTTCACTTCTGGAGCCAGTACTTCGGGAATTGTTGGCACTCATTCTGCCTCCATCCTGCTGCCTCTTGTGGTCCAGTGCCTGGCTCTCGGTGCCCCAAAACACCAACTGCTGGTCAATTGGTATTTTTTCCTTTGTTACCAGCCTAACATTTTGACATCATGTTTTGGGGCTGGATTGGGTGATGAGGTCTCCCCTTAGAGATCTCGTTGCTCTCTGCAGCTCCCTGAAAGGAGGTTGTAGTGAACGTGGGTGCTGGTCTCTTCTCCCAAGTGACAAGAGAGGACAGGAGGAAATGGCCAGAAGTTGTGCCAAGGGAAGTTTAGATGGGTATTAGGAAAAAATTCTTTATGGAAAGAGTGGTGAAGCACTGTTAGAGGCTGCCCGGGGCGGTGGGGGAGTCTCCATCCCTGGAGGGATTCAGAAAGCTTGTAGAGTTGGCACTTTGGGACATGGTCTAGTAGGCACAGGGGGTGTTGAGCTGATGGCGTTGTACTGGATGAGCTTGGAGGTCTTCTCCAACGTCAATGATTCTATATTTCTCTGTGTTGAATATCCCCATCTACTAATGGACAAATGCATGGGATCATCTCAATCCCAAAGAGTGCTTCTACTACCCTGGTTTTGAAAGAGCTACTGAGTTGGATAGTGTATTGAATTAACCGAGACTTAGAAGGGTGCGTACCATCCCACAGGTGGACCAGTGAACGCTGCTAACCTGTAAGAGAGCCAGAACACATCTACGATATGATGTCAAAATATCGTATCCAAGTGAATGTGGTCTATCAGCCAAAAGCAGTGAGGCTGCTTCATGTTTAGTGTCACTTTTGTAAAGAGGCTTGGGAGGGTGAAAGCATCAGCTGTTGTTTGGTTGGGACATTCCTCAATTTGCAAGGGTTTCTCTTTAAATGACTTTACTGTAGCTTTAAAACCCTGGGATGTTATAAACATATTGCAAACATATGCTCTGCTTGCAGAAAACCACAAAACAATAAACCTAATGTTGAAAACCACATTAAAACAAGGAAAAATCACTTTGCTAATGTTTTGTTTCGTACAATTTTTCAAGACTTGGAATGGAGCTGGGTCCATTTTCTTGGCTGCTAATGAAAGAGCTGGCACGCCGCACACAGGGAAAATGTAAACTTCGGCGGGCCAAGCGTTTTACTTCCAATGCCCCTTCCAGACAGAGTTTTATGGGTTAACAAATGTTGGCCAATGCTTCTCTGCCAGAGACAATCAGTCCTGGGTACCTGGGAGAGCTGTCTTCCCTTTGGGGAACCTGGAATCATTTGGATCCTGTTAGCGCAGTGATTAGGGCTGTTGAGTTTTCAGGGTTGTCACCATTTTTGTAACCTGTTAAGGAAACAAACAATGTTTGCAAAGGGCAGTAAATGATTGTGGATTCCTCAGTTAATTGCATTCATGTCTTCCGAGATCAAGATGCTTTGTTTGGATTTGCTGGAGGGCTGCAATTCTTGTCAGAGGCTGATTGATTTGAGCTTGTTCTGTGCCTTCATCTGGATCTGATTCCCTCTTGGAAAGTTGACTAACAACAAAAATATCTGATAAAAGGGCTGTTCACTTGGAGCTCTTTAGTCTGCAATTGCAAATTATCGGCCTGAATTAAGATAGGGGCAAATTATTGGTAAAAAGGTGCTTGGCTGAATAAGCTTCATCCCTTGTGATTTTATCTAAGATTCATCTGACTGCTTTCACGTTACACCCTCAGATTATTCGGAAGGGTGCCTGTTGGTCTCAAACTCAACTATATGATCTCCTTCCTCCATGTGAACATTTCAGGTTTTAGTGTTCACAAAAACCTTCTGAAGGTTTGTAACCCTCTTGGAGGCTGGAGTGCAGCTCTGCTCATGCTGCTGCACATCGGTTTCTCTGCCCTGTACGGGTTATCTGCAGCCAGGAGACCTTGCTTGAGTGCGCAAGGGACTGGGAAAGGCCACACGGGAGTTGGCGGTGCAGTTACATGGGACAAGATATCGCAAATGCCAGCTTGGAGCAAACCAGGGGTGCCTTTGGCGTTTCTCAGTGCCAAATGGACAATCGCCTGGGGACCCAGAAAAGTGAGGAGGTGGAGCAGTGATTCGGTGTTATACATGGCCACTGATCAAGAAGCCACTTGCTTCTTGCCTGGGAATTGAATGAGAAAACAAAAGCAAGTCAGAGCCACGCTGCTGGAGGTATTGCTGAAGGGTGCTCTGCTGCCATGGAGATGTGTGCACTGTGAGGGCTGAGGCTGTTGTAGCTCTTCAGTTTCTTGTGCAAGGGTTTCCCTGGGGCCAGACACCCGAGTCCAGATGCACAGCAGGATTTCTGTGCTAAGGATCCTTCCTTGGAGGTGTCAGGACATTTGCTTCCTGCAGGATGTGATCCGTACCGAGGACCAAGAACAGAGCAGTCAGTAGGTGTCAGCAGAAACTGGGCCATCTCTCACCCCAGAGGGACTGGGTTCTTCCTGGAATTCAGCAGAGCCGATGAGTTTGTTTTGTGAATTTGCTTGACTACTTGGCGACTCTTCTCCTGGTTGATGTTCTTTCTTGTGTGTGCACTCCGAAGCAAACCATGTAAGCACGGATTCTTCAGCTTCCTTGGCTTTATGTCCTGGGCACCAACTCTGCTGCTGAGCTCCAACCTATCCCTTCTGGCTTTCCTCAACAGCATCTGCTGCAGTGACATCTGAGGTACAAGCTCATGTTCAGGGCTGTAGCTTCTGTTCCTGGGGGTTGCTGTCTTTCTCTCATCTTCCATTTGCTCCCACAAGGAGCAATGTGTGTTTACCTTCAGTAAGGTGAATATGTATAATCTTTATAAACACACACTATTCCTCTGTAGCCACGTTGGTCTGGAGTTCTACCTTCTTTTGACTCCTAAACCTGCCTGGGTTTCAGTTTTAGTCATTCCAGCTTAATTATTTCCCGCTTTTTTGTGGTTAATTCTAAGCCAGGCTATAGAATCCTCAGCAATATTCTCCGCCTTTGTAATCCAGCTGGTTTAACAGGAAGAAATCTGTACGCTTCTTCCTCCAGTGCGTACCGTCTCCTCGAGGGCTCCTTGGATCTGCTGATAAGATCAAAATGCATGTAAACATCTGATGTGTAGGATTATGCCGAACATGATTTTGAAGATCAGGAACACTGCAGCATTTGTTCATCTTGGCTGCTCAGCATGTCACAGCGGGGAGTTCCTCTTCCCCTGACACAAGTTCACTGTGCCTTGCTGTGCCATCGGTGTTATCTCAACCACCATCTGAGTCATTGGAATTTTGGAGTGATCAGACTCCTGGCTTCTGCTTCTGGAGGCTTTTTTTGGTGTTGATTTTATGTTCTAAAGATGCGTAGTAACATCCCTAATCCATAGTCCAAATGTAGTATCCTGAATCTCTGCCCAAAAGCTTTGTCAGATGCAAAATCTTTGAGCCGTTTCCTCTCCTGTCTGGGTTCCATTTTCCCATGTGTCTCCATCCATGGGGGCCAGGCACTTGATTCCAGCTGTGCTGCTGGATTTCTGTGTAAAGGATCTTTCCTTGAAGGTGTCAGGACATTTGCTTCCCGTGGGATGTGATCTGTATGCTGGTCCTTCTCCTCTGCCATCTCGCTGCAAGCAGGCATTTTTCCTTAAAATTTCCAGAAGGCGTTTAGTTATGTTGATTTGAAAATGTTGTCTCAAAGTGGATCTTGTACACCAGGTATAGAGTGTGGTGGATTTTTTTCCATGCAGTAAATTTTCCCAGCTATCCCAGTTTGGGGTTGGATCTGCGGTCCTTCCTTTCCAAATGATCCTTGACCCACAGCTCAAACACACGACCAATGCGCATGCTGGGCAGGAGGGCTGCCTTCTGCCAGTTCCCACTTCTGCTTGCCCGAGGATGAGGAAATCCCTTGTGCAGGTCTGGACGGCGTTATCGCTCCTTGCTCTCATTCCACGTTGACTCAGCAGGTTTCAGAGGAAGCCTGGATTTTCATCTGACATGGAAGAAAAAACAGTTACCTTGCCATCACACATCTTTGTAGAAAGGATCCAAATTACCGTCGCAGCTGTATGTAACATCCATGGAAGAACAGGATACATCCCGCCACCGTGCTAGCTCCCCTGCCAGCTGCCCTCCATTCCTGCGCAGATGAATCGGAAGCGAGTAAGCGACAGCCTGGTGCCACCAGAGCCACTGTAAGTGCAAAACCATGGAGCTGTATTGAGTGGAGGAACAGCCATTGCTTCTTCCCTTTGTATAGTCTGCTTGGGTCACTGATGTGCAGGACCTCTTTCATCTGAGACTTGGCAGGCCGGTTTCCTGGTTCGTTTAGTGAGACAAAGATGATGTTTTTCCTTTAAGGGATGTGGAGGGGACCTCATTTGCAATCCGTAATTTGGTTCTTAACTGAGAGCAGCAAAACTTTCCAGGAAAGGATGAGTTCTCTTTTGGCCTGAAAACCAGTGGATTTTGTGTTTCTGGTTTGACTTGTCAGAGATTGCTGAGCATAGGCAGTTCTTACAAAGTTTGCTGGGATACAGAGAGACTGAGGGCTCCTGAAAATCCCACCTTCCCTGTCTGGCTTGAGCGTATCTTACAGCAACACTGGAGGAAACGAGTTTTGATTAGCAGCAGATCTATGTCATCCTTGTGCCCCACAGTGCATTTCCTTTTGATTAGTATCGGGCGGTTATTTAATCAATGCTTTTAGTAACAAGTATGTTTGATTCCTGGCTGGAAGCTGTAAATCTGGAATCTCCATGAGAGGATGTCAATAGAAACCTACCAAATTAATTTGTTAGCCAAGAAGTTGCAGTGCGTCACAACTGTTAACTCTGCCATGAGAAAGTGTTTTTGCAATTAGAAAGAAATGCTTTCCCCAAACTGCGTATCACTCTAATTAGGAAAAATATGCTGTCATGTTGGAACTCCACCTGCACTTAGGGTGGAAGTAACTAAAGAAATCAGCGAAGGAGACACTGAAACAGGCTTTTGCTCTGTAAATCAGTTCAGTGAAAGAGTTACCCAAAATGTACTGCATGGGTAAGTAAATACAGAATAAATACAAGGGAAACCAAATAAAAGCAAAAAAACTCTATAACCGAGATGGTGAGGAATAATATTAAGTTGCCAAGTGTATCTGGAAAAAAACCAGCTGATGAAAAGCCCTTTCTGAGGGGTTTTACAACCCCTGGCATGGTGAGTCCGGCTGTGCTTCCCCTTGTTCCGAGGGTTTGGGTGGCTTTTCATTATGTGTTTTAACCAGAGACCCAAAAATGTGAGACAAAGACAATTAGAAGCTTGAAAGGAAATTGATTACACTTAATTACAGACTGACAGAAAGAGTGAGCTTGGTTTAAGTAGAAATGATAGCTAATAAATAATTTGGAGGAAAATGGCCCAAAGCAGACCCTCTTTATAAAAATGAGAGCTCCTGGCACTCCAGGGCTCAGTGGGAATGGGAGCAATGATCACAAAGAACTGTAAGAAGTGAAGGAAGTTACTGCTTTGTCAGTGACCTGATTTAGTGAAGTGCTTGGTAACTGGGAACAAAGGAAAAGTAACTGATGGACCGTGTGGATAAAGTCATTGCATGATTTGAAGGCGCTGGTTAAGTAGATGGATGAACCGCAGTGCACTGCAAGCAAATGAAGTCTTCGCAAAATCCCAGCTCGAGCTGCAGAATAGAATTTATGTTCCCAGCGTGGTGCAAATGTGAGCATTTATGTAGAATGAGCTAAAATCTTGAGGCAAATTTTGCATCCCCAGAATTTGGTGGTCTGCAGTGCAGCAGGCTCCTCAGCTGAGTGGAAACTGCCATGTAATTATAGCTTTGAGTGATTAAACCACTGAGTGGTCTGTAATCGGTACTCTAACCCTGCTTTCCATAAACCCGTGTCTGCTCTGTGGGCTCCTCGGGGCCCTTGGCTGGGTTTGCCTGGGTTGCAGCAGTGGGCGCGAGCGTGTGTGCATTCCTGGGATGCCCTGGGAGCTGCTGCTGGGAGCCTAGCAGTGTGGGCGGTGGGCATTTATGGACAGGCACTCTCATCTTTCAACATTAGTTTGCATGTTTTAAACATTTTTTTTGGATGCAAGTGAGCAAAATTAAATGTAGCATTCAATTTGAGATGAGCCGCTGATTTATATAAAACACACACAGAGCGCCTGCAGTGGTTGCGGAGCCTCCAGTGCTGGCAAAGTTTAAGAGCCACTTAGGCAAACATGTCAGGAACGATAAGAGCGGAGCTGATCCCACTTTGGATGCGAAGCTGGGCAGATGGCCTCCCTGGGTCCTGGCCCCGCGGCTGGAGGTTGGGGAGGCATTTCAGCATGAAATAAAACCCAAAAAGCAAAGCTCTGCAGATCAGCTTTGGCCAAGCAACACGCCTGTTGTTAGCGCGTACAAAAGCGCAATCTGAGCCACTTGCACTTCACGAGCCTTAAAGAAAAAAAAAAAAAGAGTCCTGAAATAGCATCCAGTTGTTTCAGTGACTCAGATTGTGCTTTGACAGCATGCTTGCTAAGGACATTGTTGTGAATGATTTGCTGCTCAGTTCTGTGACATTTATTGCCTTTTGGATGAAAAGGAGAAAGCTCCCCTAGGTCTGGTTAGCATTTGTTCCTCTCTAATTTCCACGTATGTTTCCTTATTTAGCGGTTGGAGTTGGAAGGGTGTGTTGGCATTCCCACCCTTCAAATTTATTGACTTACGCTCCGAAAAGAGCCTCTGTTCTGTTCCTCTCGCTTGGGCAATATGTACAGAAGGGCTTGTTCAGCAGTTGCTAAATAGGTGATAGGTACGTGTGGTTCTTTCCCGGTTCCCTGCCTTGTCCCCAGCCTGCATTTCGGAGTCGCTTCACTGCTTGCTGGGAATGGAGAACTTCTTGTTTGGAGGAGCTGCCCTGGAAGGCCTATGCCTGGTGCCAAGGTGCTGTCTACTGGTGGCACATGTGCTATGGAAGTGGCTGGCAGAGCCACGAGACTGGCAGCGGGAAGTGCCGGGGCGGGAGCTGCTGGTGAGCCTGAGCTTCCAGCTGTAGGGAACAGAGCCAGCAGGGGCTGAGGAAGAGCTTGATGTCATTGGGTTGACCTGGGACTCACCCACACACTGCCCCGCCATGGACGTGTGGGAGATGACTGTCATCTCCCACTTGTACACCGCGCCTGGAGCATGTCCTCCCTTTGGCTCTCAGAGGGATTGAGGCTGGTGACTTGTGGCTTTCGGCTGGGGATGGGATTTGAAGTGAGGCTTGGAGGTTCAGCAAAGTTAGCACCTTCTGGTGCGGTGATCCCAGTCTCACAGTTTTTCCTTAGGATTTTGTTGTGTAGATAATCCTCTCTTCTCTAAGGTGTTTGTCTCAGTGTTGAGAGCTGCTCTGTTGAAGTTTGAAGCTGCTGTAATTCAGTTGTCTTCGAGATGGTACCCAGATCGCGGTGGGCTACCTGCAAACTCTTAAGATAGAAGTTTGAAGACTTCAGCCCCTTGGCCCTGGGGTGTGTGCACAGTTTCCTTGCACGCATGCAGGCTTAGGCTCCTTCCTTTTAGTGTAGCTGATATAACGGAGCAATAGTGGTTTTAGCTTACAGGAATTCAAACCATAAAAAGCTGCTACAGACAAGAAAAAATTGCTTTGAGCTCTGTACATGAGGTGCACAGGACACTGTAGGGGTGGAGATCCGGGCAGAATTTTTGGCTGCAGATTCTCATCAGGAATTATTGCTTTCAGGGGAGCATTGCTCTTGTGGAAGGATTGAGGAGCTCGGCTGACCCCTAGAAACGATGAGTGTTTGTTCCGAGTGAGCACTAACATTGCGTATGCTGGTGGCAGCGATGGCCACCTTTATGCTCACCGTTCTGACTGAGGCTCTGGCATCTTTGAATCAAACCACCAGCAGGTGAAACACTTGTGGACAAACGCAGACCTCATGGAAGCACACGGGCTGCCTGCCGCGGACTTTTGGCCGCTGTGCAAAGGGACTCATGGCCCCGCTCCTCGGGACTGTCAGCGGGATTCGTGAGCGCCGGACTTGTCTGAAAGGCCCTTCCTAATCAGAGCAGGAGGAGAGCCTTCCCCAAGGGTCTGCTCAGAACAGGAGCTGATGGAGATCCAGAAGGTGATTTCACTCGTCTGTCCATTGATCACAGGCAACCTAGGGCGACCAGACCAAACACAGACACAGCGGCTGTGTCCTGAGATTATGTGATACAAACACTCGTGCCTAGGAGGAGGTGGGTTTTTTAACTACTCTTGATTATGTGGTCAGCATGTTTAATTCCTTTCTCTGCTGCGTTATGAAGTGGGATAAAATCCCAGGCTCCCTTGCTTTCCAGGGTATTTCCTGCATCTCCCTTCCTCCCAAATGCCCCATTTCTTCTTGCCTTATGGTTTGAATATGTTGGAATAGGACTGGGGCGGCGTGTGAAACCACTGCTATGCAGCAGCGTTTAGGAGGATCAGGGATCCGTGGTCCAGAATGCAAATGTGTGCTTTAAAAATGTTCCACTGAGTAGGAAAGGAGAGAGGATTAAAGCTTCACTTCCTTTCTATTTTTATGAGCCTAAGTTATTTGTCAGTTGGAAACATGATAAATTAGACAAACATTATTCTTTCCCTCCTCCAGGTTGGATGATCTGCTTTGCGTTTTACAGTGCAATGAATAACTAAGCTTCATTATCGCCGAGCTGTCAGCACCGAAAAGCTATTGCAAAGCTCTTTGCCTGGTTAATTGAGTTGAGTGCCGTATGCCTCATTCATCGTTGTGTGCGTTTGTCATTCACTGTGTGAATGGCACCAAAGGATGACTGTGGCTGGAGCGTTGCCGTTGCCTGATGTTCACAGCTCCCTTTTCAGAGCTTTACCAGCACTGGGTATCTGCGTTGTACAGTCTTGATAATGGTATCGTGAAATAAGTACCCCAGGGACCATTTCATCAGCTCAATTATGCGATTGAAAGATGTGGGGAGATGCAAAGCCACGGAGGTTAAGAATGCCACGATGTATAAATAGCCTTGGAAAATCATAAGCGTCAAATTGAATGCAGATGGGTTTGTGGACTTTGCTAACAGCTTGCTCAGAAATGTCTACACCATACCCCAAACCATCCATCCATCATGGTGAAACCTCAGTGTTAGCAAGATTGAATTATAAGAAAAATACCTAGTTTGTACATAACATAGCGCCTGAATCACTGTGGGGCTTTGCTGCAAAGGATGGCATTGTTATTCCTGTCTCACGTCTAGAAAATCTGTGGCGCAGAAAGTCCTGGTTGTAAAGTGGCTTCGATGGGAGCTGGGGGAAAACCTGCTCATGGGGCAGCTCTGTGCATGGGCAAGGGTGAAGGTGCTGTGGAACGGAGGTTTCCTTATGGAACCTCTCGCCCCTGTAGCTGGTAGAAGACACTAAGCTGTTGGACAGGGCCATGGGATCTGCTGAGGGATTTTCCTCATCTTGGGAATTGGGGGCGGGGTCCTTCCCTGCTGAGGTTGGCTGTGGAATCTCTGCATGGTGTTACTGAATGCTTGGAGACTGCCTGGAATTACTGCTTTGTGCTCTCTGCATTGACTGTCACTGGATTCACCGAGTTATGGGTCTGCACGTGACGGGTGGGGTCTAAAGCCATGGCAGTGGCTGGGCCTCCACTTGGCACAAGTGGCATTCACAGCCCTGTGACAGGTTAATGTTCCTGTCAGTCGCACTTGGGAGAAACGGGCTGGGATGGAAGCATTTTGGTGTAAGTCTGGATCGTTAACTAGTGCCGTGCTGAGGCCTCATTTCTCGCCTCAAGATTAAATCTGAGATTTAAGCTTTGTTTTTGCAGTGACTTTAGTCTTCCTGGTGCTTTTGGCCAAACGGTTGCTTTGATGTTGGACCCTGCCAGACTTGCTCATGAGATGAAATGCTGCCCATCCCAAACTCCCCCTGTGGTTCCATTTAGCAGAGGAATTTTTGAGTAGGGTCTTTGAATTGCCACTTTCAAGTGGTGAGTGCAACCCTGAGTTCATAAATCCTCTAAGTCACCACCAGTCTTTTAGTCCGCGCCTGCCTTTTCCCAGGCTGGAGAAATAAAATGAAGAAGGGATGGAGGCAGCTTTTGAAGTCTGTAAATGGGTCACGACCATCTCCAGCTTCGATCTGGGATGTGGATGACAGCGGTAGAGGGATGGGTTTGGATTAGACTTTACTGAGAGATGCTGCTTTGAGACTAAAGCCTACAAAGACGCATTCCTTCTCCAGCCTTGTTTCCAGAGGCATTGGGGTGGCACAGCAAGGAGAAGGCCTTTTCACCAGACTCCAACCCATCTGACCAGCAGCAGAGTTGCTCTTGCTGCAGCTTTTATTTGGGCTGTGAGGAGCGGGATGTGCTCCAGCAGCTGGGGTTGAATATAGACGTGTATGGAATCGAGAGTCACAGCTCTAAAGGTTCAGGGGGATTGCTTTGAGGCTTTTCTAAACCGTGTTGTTTCTAAGTGATAGTAGCAAAAAAACAATGTGAGCAAAGGGAACTTGTTGCGATATGGGCAGTGCAGACTCCGTGGGTAGGAAATGATTTACAAAAGGAGCGAGGTAAAAAAAACAAGTGAAAATGGAAATGGTAGGAAGGCAGCCTGGCAGCACCGGGGGAGCGGCTCCTTGGGAATTCAGGGAAGATTTTACCTGTCCTGTCTCAGTGTTGGAATAAAACCCGCAGGGTAAGCTTTGAGTTGTAATGTTCCCCTGTGGACAGCAGCAAAGTTTATTCCAACGAGCTAATGGTTTGTTTAAGCATGTCCTTGCTCTCCTGCAGTCTCGCTCGTAGCTGGTGTGAAGTTTCTGGCTGAGGTACAAGTGTTTTTCAGGCTGTTTCCCCACTGTACTTTTTATGGCTGCTCTAGAACTCCTGGTGTTTGTGCGTGCTTGCCGAGTTATTGAAGTAGCCTAAATATCTCAGCCTAAAGCGCACACACGCTCTCTGGGGAGGCGCCGCAAATGGTCACCTTGTGGGGTTTTCATCACAGGGCAGAACAACGAGACGAGCCGCGAGCAGAGACCCCATGCTAATGACAGAGATAAATGACGGGAGTTATGGTACTCCTGAACACCTCCCCACCCACCCAGGAAACTCTGGAGTCGGTGATGCTTAGGAAAGATCAACAAATGCAAGATGCTCTGTTTAACTTTCTTTGTGCCTTGTTTTCAATGTTTTGTTTCCTTATTTCTCTTGGGTTTGCTTTTGCTACTTCCTCACCGAGTTACAGCCCAAGCGGCAGTGGGAGAAGAGAAAAGCTTGGGATGCTTCTTTTCCTTCCTCTTTACCTTACTGTGCTCTGTTGGAATGCAGAAGAATTTCTTCCAAAGCCAAGGAACGCCCCCAGGAGCACCTAAGTGTTCAGCTCAGGCACAGACAAGGTCAGAGAGGGAGGCTTAGTGAAAAGCTTTTTCTTTTCAAGGCGAGCTCACCGCTGCGGGAGTGGTTGCTGCCTCCAAACCCTGCGAGGGGTCAGCCCTGCTGCCAGCCCAGCTCTCAGACTGAGGGCCAGGATAGGGCTGTGGATGCACCGAAAGGAATGAGTCCTTCTGCAGAGGCTTTCTGTGGCGATTGCTGAGCTCCTGATCTGGTAGAAAACCCTGGACAAAGGCTTCTGCTCCGCTCTGGTTTCTGTGAGGATGAAGGAGCTTTGTGCCAAGTCTTCCAAGTGCTGCTGCCAGCTTTCCCTTGCCTGTGACTGGCAAGGGAGCCCTCCCAGAGAGGGACTTTGGAGAATGGCCCCGTTAGATGGATTTTCTTTTCCTTTCAGTTAGAAAAAGGGTTAAAACCCCCCAAAGCTTTAATGTGGTTTTAAATGTTCATTTAAAGTAAATGACCACTGTGTAACTGGTGAGCTTGAGGTCTTGTATATGACTTCAGTAGACGCTAAGTGATAGTGGAGTGTCTCTGTTAGTTTGTAACAGTAAATGGGGCATGGGGATGTTTGTTTATTTTATCATCATCTTCACCTCCCCGAACTCCAAGCCAGTCTGTCCAGCAATGCTGGTTACAAAGTAGGACACGTTTTATGCTCATTTTCACTGAAAATTTTGTTGCTGTACAGATCGCTGAATCTGGACCTTTCTAAACAAACACTGTTATTAGTGTCTCAGGAAAAGAAACGAGCCGATGTCTCACTCATGACCTGCTGCTGGGAATATAGGTCGTATTTAATTCTGTGTGATGTCACTTCAAGGGCCAGCAGTGGTACCAGCCCCGAACAGTGCACGAGCCTGGGGACGCTGCGGGTTTTCACATAGCCCCAAGAATTTTGACTCCTGGGCACTAAGGAGAAAAATGTGCTTCCTGAACGAAGCCTGCCCACAGTGCTTGTTTCCCAGGCTGCCTCATTTATTCAATAATTTGAGACAGTGTTGGATTAAGTTTCATTTTCCAAGCCCTGTGTGCTGGAGCTATGCACCAGCACGGTCATTTATCAAGGGCGCTCCATGGGAACCTCCTCGTGATCGCTGCTTCTCTGGAAACCAGTGACCGAGGATGAGAGCACACGCAAAGGAGGGGGGAAGAAAAAAAGGAAAGGGAAAAAAAACCCCCAATCACCATTTCATCTTGGAGATGAGGAGCCCCTGGCTGATCTGCTGGACCCTTCTGTCCCCAGAAGCCAATCTGTAACCCGTCCTGTCAAAACAGAGTTCTTTGCTAATGCAATACTTGAGGGAGGGTTGAATTTACAGCTCGCTCAGGAGAACAAGGAGCTGTTCTGTGGTTGCTAAGCTGGGCCTGCTCTCTCTGATTCTGCTTTTTTTTTGTTTTGGATGCATCTCCAAACAACTCTTTAAGATAAACAACATGAACAGGAGAGCCAAGTGGCTGAAATTACTGAGCCTTTGAAGGCTGAACACAGGCACGCTCGGTCTATCTGCAGCCGCTCCTGCAGAAGCAGGATCATTTCCTCCTGCTACAGTGAAATCTCCTGGAAATCCCACAAGGCCTCCTGGAAGCCTGGGTAGTTCCTCACCTGCAGCAAACTGGAACGTGTTTGCCCTCGACCAGGCTTTCAAGCCCTCCTTGTTGGGCTGCATTGCTTTTCCTTACCAGTTTAGGAAAGGGTAGGGATTAACCTAACAACTCATGGGGTCATCCAGAAGTTGTTAAAGCTGCCGATGTCTTCGAAAGCCTTGTTGTCTGAGGCAGTCACGGTTTGTGCACGGCTGAGCTGTTACCACCAGTTACTTTAGTAACTGCACAAGGAATCCGGCTGAGCTGAGCAGGATGCTGCACCGCCTGGTGGGGTGGGAGGGCTGGCAGGGAGCACGGGAGGTGGAAAAAGCGGGTGTTTTAACTCTGTGCAGCCACCAGTGTGGCAATGGGATGAGCAATCTGCTGCTGATTCCTCTGCTCTGGTTCTGATCGTGGGAGTTCAGGTGGAGGGTGCCACCAGTGTGCAAAATAAGTGTGGTTGCAATGTCAGCCAGCAAAGTCCTTGGCCACCTCTCGCCAGGAGTGCAGTAATGTCATGGTTTCTGTCTCTGTTTCCCTTTCTGTGAGAAACAGATGCAGCAAAGCTCTATAATAGGAAATTCACAGCAAATAGTAAAAAGCACATTTATCTATTATTAGATGAAGCTGCATGTATTCATCCATCCTAATTCTGCAGTTGGTGATGCATCCCTGCTGTATTAGGAGTTGCTGTAGCACGTTTGGCCATTCACAAACCCTGTTTCATTCAGCTGAACTGCAGTTTTCATGATCTTGGCACTATTCAGCATCCCTGTGCCTGAGACTGACTTTCTGCGGCAGCTAAAAGGTTTCAGCCAGCTGTGTCTCTCAAGTACTGGCCAGATTGGTGTTGATCTGACCCTTCTCACCGTGGGTGCTCTCTCCCTTTGCTCAGGAGAAGCTGTTCTAAGTCACTGAGTGAAACCTCTGCCTCTCGAGGCACCGTTCTTCCTCCAGTAACTCAAGTCTGTGGTGTTGTCACGTTTCCTTCCTGAGCAGTCTCATCCCTCAGCCTCACAGCAGGATTTTTGCTGGATGTGAAACCCTCGGTGTCTCCCCCTCTGTCAGAATTGCTGCAGAATGTAGGTGTAAATTTGGAAACTGTGTCACTGTGCATAGGCAGAGAGGGAGCTGTTCCAGGCATCATCTGTTGTCTAGAAAGATGATGCCTAAACAGATCAAAGGAAGCATTGCGATGTTCAGACTTGGCCATGGTCTCAGTCCCTTATGGTCTTCAAGCCCATCCTCCTGGAGCAGCTGCTTGTGGAGCTTCCACCAGGTGCCTACAGCAACGATTTGACACAACGCCACTTGGCACACAGTTCCCAGCGTTATGGGCTGGAGAAAGCAGCAACGGCTTATTCCTGCTCGAGCAGACACTTTCCAGGTACTCTTTCCTTGATCCCTCTGTCTGTCTTCTTTATCCCAAAGAGCAGGAAAATCAGGATAGTATTAAAATGAGATTTGCTTTCTGCCGAATCCTTAGCAGCTGTCTCCTGCATGGTTTTGCAACCCTCCTGTAGGGTCCAAGAGATCAGTGATGGGGTACAATGGTTGCTTTTCAATGAGATAAGGACTCATCATATTCCCCTTTCCTTTCTCTTTATGTTGGGGACTTCCGTGCTCTGATTTCCACAGGACAATCCTTGGTGGGTTAAACAAGAACCAGGGCAAGCAATTCTGTTCTTTATAAGTTTGTGTTAAAGGACAGAAATTCCGTATCAGTTCCCCTCCTCTTGGAGACCGAGGATAGCAGATGGAGTGTGAAGACACAGGGATTGTATTGGTTATGTTGGATCAGATCAAATATCTGTCCAACCCCAGTTCTTGTCTCTGGCAGTGCCTGGAGCTGGTGGAAAGTGTGGGTGAAAGGCGAGTGGTTGCTCTGCCAGCCTGCGTCCAGTAGGCTGTGTCTGAGGAGTATCTTTAACTGTGAGCTGATTTCTTTCGGTTTTGTAGCCCTCAAGGGATTTGCTGTGACTTGATCCAACCCTTTTTGAATCTTTGAGATTAGTCAACTACAATATCCATGATGTGGTGGCACAGCACTGCATCTGTGGTGTGGCAGTGCAGCCCCACATCTGTGACAAGCTGTTACGCAGCTTGACTACATGCAGCACGAAAGAGCAATCTTCTGCCACAGACTCTGTGACCTTGGCCAAGGCATTTTGTTTCCCAGCATATAAAATAGGGATTATGTGTTCCTGCTTCATAGAGAATGGAGTGGGTGATATTTATAGGTTGTTCAGATACTGGGGCTGTGAGAGTTGTAGAAACAAAGATAATAAATTAAGTAATTTCTTCTTAATCTGATTTCTTTCTGACTTGCAACATACCAAGCCATAAAACTGTGCTGCCTTTCTGTTAATTCTTTGTAATCAAGTTTCTCTTTATCATAAAGAAAATAAAACAGCACAGGCAGCTCTGTTGTCTTTATCGTACCTAGTACTTGAGCCAGACTTGTCTTAATACTGGTTTCCCAGTGTCTGACTCGGTTGCAGGATGCTGTTGTACCTTCCATGGGATATCGTTAACAAAAGCTGCAGTGCGCTAGTGACTATAGCTTTATGGGCAGAGCGCCCGATGGCTGCTGACAAACCCAGACGATGCTTCAACTGAGATCGTCTTCAAGTAACGTGAGCTTTTAGCTCTGAGTCAGAGAGCACTGAGACTCTTTAACGGAAGACACGGGCCACCGGTGAGTGCCCGGGTTCGCAAGAACGTGCCGACCTCGGCGTGTTCATACCCAGGACTCCTCTGTGACAGGGTTTAAAAGTAGAAGTCTAGTGTTTCACTGATTAAAGGGTCTGGAGGTCCCTCCTTCCTGCAGCTGGCTTGGGCTGTAACACTTATCTCCAGAAGGACAAAGAGAAAGAGGAGGAGAGAAATAAATGCCTTTTGGTTTAGGGTCTGTCGTGGCTGATGGAACATTCTTCAGGGTGGGTGACACCCGGTGAAATGGTTTCAGAATGATTGAGTGCGTTCCTGTATTTCAGTGGGGTTTTAATTAGTTCCAAAAAAAAAAAAAACCCAAACCCTACAAGTATTCATCCTGTGAAACGTGAAGCTGCTGCTCTGTCTGCTCGGTTCCTGCAGCGCAGGAGCTCTGAAAGGGCTGATTTATCTGTGCCTTCCGCTTTCCTGAAAAATGAGAAGGCATTCCTGCACTTCTTCATTTGTAACTTTATGGCAGAAATTAGATCGCTAATTGATTTATAGTAAGTAAAGCCCTGTGTTCCGTGCGAGCCATTGAGACTGGTGTGGGTTCACCCTGAGCTGCGCTGTAGCCCTCAGCCTGGCCCACAGACTCGTGGCCACAGTTGGGGATTCAAACTGATTAAAATCACCAGTCTTGCTGTCCTGGACTGGTTTGGATTGTGGGAAGTTGTTAGTTCTTTAGTGGAAATGGGTAATGGGTGGGAGCAGTTTCAGACAAGTGAATGCCTGCAGACTGTGAAATCCGAAAGGGAGGACTCTGGTGCTGCTGGTGAGGGACCAGTTCTGGCCAGAGCTGGGGGCTGCACCGTGGGTAGCATCAGACAACAAGTGAGAATAGCGCTTCAGCTTAGCTCTGTGGTCATTTAGCCCAATCGACTGCAATAACAGGAGTGGAGGTTTCTCCCTGGCTCTTCTTGTTCCTGTTTGAGATGAAGATTTAGGAACGCGGATATAAAGGCGGTGTGATTTGTTAATGCTTGTGTTGATTGCTATAAGCACATGTAAATATGTTAAGCCCTTGTTATTGCTTCAGGTTTGATCACTTGAACAACTAACAATCCATTTAGAATCCAGGGTAGTCTTTGCCTCTTCTCAGTTGTGCTGTTGGGAAATGTTGGAAGAAGCAAATTGTGCCCCAAACAGCCTCAAACTCCTCTCTCCCTGGATAAAGCAGCAGGGAAAAGGCATACATACGTACCACTGTAGTAGCGAGCATCAATTTGGATCCAACCACATAGCTGGGGTTGGGTGCTCTGTGTTCATCTCTCATTACCAGTTACATCTTGTGAATGTCCAAGTGCAGCCCAGTTATCTCCATCCACATGCAAACCCCATAACCCTTAGTTATTAATTCCCTTTTCCCACTGACCTGGCTCTCCATAAATCTTAGGCCTGGAATCTTTCTTCCTTTCTTCTCTCCCTGCTCCACCTCTTTCCCTCTTTTTCTCTTTTAAATTAAATGCATTCCAGAGAGAGGCCAGGAGCTGTTGGGAAGCTCTGCACTGATGTGGCTTCCTTTGGGAAGTGTAGGCTGATGAGATGCCTGCTTGTGCTTCTCCAGCCTGCAGCAATAAGTGAGGGGAGCCATCAGCTTGCAGCACCCAGCACTCCCGTTCTGCTCCAGAACCACTTCTACTTTCCCAGTTCACAAGCACAAAGGCAGTAAGCAGTTGAATCATAGACTCGTGGAACGGTTTGGGTTGGAAGGGACCTTGAAACTCATCCAGTTCCACCCCTTGCCCTGCCCTTGCAAGCAATCCTTAGCTGCCTTACGGAAATGTCATAAAAACCTCGAACTGAAGCCGTACCGAACACCAGATCCATGCACACGGCTATTTTGGCTCTGTCCTCAAGGGACTGGTGTTTCATCACAGAAGGAAATGAGATCAGTTTGATGTGATTTGTTCCTGACAGATGTACGTGGGCTGTTAAGTGATTTGATCATTATCTTCCAGGTGCTTATAAATAGTTTGATTATACTGCTGCATTTTTCTGGGTATTGATATAGAAATGGTTGGCTTCTGTTTTGCCTCTTTGAAGATAAGCATCACACTCCCCTCTGCCCAGACTCTGAGTCTCGTGTGTCCTCCAAAACTCCTTGACTGGGTTTGTGGTGGCTCAGCAGGAGGCTCTGAGCGCTCTCAAGATGCTGGGATTCAGGTAATCAGAAACTGAGGAATCGCCTTGATAAGTGAATAACAAGATTTTGTTGTTTGGGTGATAAGTTTGTGAGTGGCACATGGTAAAAGCTCTCTGAAAATAGGCAAAGCTTTTCATTTTTTAACTGATAGCACTACCTGGACACTCAGCCTCCCAGCTGAGTCAGTCTGTACCAGTGCAGGTTTGTGTTTCCCCAGAAGAAAGTAAAAAAGAACCTGAGAAACCGGGAAGAGGATCTTTAGGACACTGACTGAAGTCAGGCCAGGTATGGCAAGAGAAAGCCCTGGAGTTAGAGCTAGGGGAGGCCCTGCTAGGAAATAACAGAGTGAATCAGCGGATATCCTACCTATTAACTTTGTGCGCTGTGTTTGGTTTTACTGGGTTCTTTTTATTGTAGCACTTTAACACAAAAACTGGTGTAAAAGATTTTAACTTTCTCAAAGAAGTCCAAATCCTTTTAACAGATGCCTCAATCCTTCGTGCCAATGAGTGTGTGCTTTGGTCTCCGAGCAATTTCCCTTTGAAAGCGTGCCCAGTCCAGCACGAGAACAGCTGGAGGCACGAAGGAATCTGATCAACATTTTCAGACATCTAAGGTTTGTCTCACCAAGAAGAACCACTTTTCTCCTTTCCCTCCCTTCAGATTCCATAAGGAAGGACAAAAAACCCCATCCTGACACTTTAATTTAGCAGCTGATTTTTCTCTTTGAATCCCTTTCTGGCTCAGCTGGACTCGGAGCCCGGGCTGACAGCTGTGGGTTTATACCATCGATTTCCATGTAAGTGTTCCTCGGATAATTACCTGAGGGACCATGCTTCAAACCGCAGCGCGTGGCCCGTGGCCAAGGCGATGGAGATCTGGCATCGTGTGGGAAGAAGGGTCAGTGCAAATCAAACATGAGCCCCGTTCTCACAGGAGAAGGAAATAAAACCTCCATGTGCAGGCATGTGGAGAAGCTTCTTGTTAGTCCCTCAGCTAAATGTTACCAAGCAGGAAAAATAATGCTGGCAAGAAAATGCAACCATGTTTATTGGCCATTGGGTGCCCAGCAGGTCTCAAACTCTCCTGTATTGCGTTTTGCATTTAGGCTACATTGCAAACCCCGACTGCTGGTGGGTTTTAAGAGCTGAAAATCTTTTGTATGCTGGAGGCGTGCATAAAAAGTTGGTAGCAATGAACATAAAAAGCAAAGGTTAATGCGCAACATGTATGGCTGTGAGCTCCTTGGGTGGAAATGTGAATGCTGGAGTTGGGCTGTGCTCCCCACGGTCAGTGCAGGAAGGTTCCTCCAGGCTGTATGAACCTGGAATTCTAGCTTGGAGGTCTGTCACAGTGTGGCGTGAGTCACCTATGCTTTGCCTTTGGGCACAGATAGAGACTAGAGTGACAAGCTTGGACTTCAGTAGCTTTCAGGTGTCTAAATTAGGGCAGGTAAATCCTACACTGGCAATGTCAGTAGGGATTGATGTCTTGCAGGCAGCAGGACTTTAGAGGCAATGTGTCTGCAGGGACTTGGATGCCAGAAGTTGCCATTGTGTCCCGCCAAGCTGGGAAAATCCAAACTGTCAGGAATGGCTCTAAAGACTCTGGGTTACTGGGTATGTTCTCTTTGTCCAGGATGTAAAAACCATCATCTGGTTTCTTTTCTACCAAGAAGAGCAAAGAGGTAAACCCAATTGTCATGGCCAAATTGTTTCAGTAGCTTGTTCAACCAGAGACTCCATGGGCACAGCCGTAATCTTCCTCGCTGTCACCCTGTCAAAGAATGGTTGAATTTTTGATGCGTATGGAGGGGTTCCTTGCTATAGTGGGGTCCTGCAGGCATGGGCAGCTTGGGTTCATGGGCTGAGGAGGAAAGAAGCTCGAGAAGCACGATGTTACCTGACCCAGCTCTTGGGCTGACTCCCACACAGCATCGCTTGTTCTACCCAGTGACTCCACAGTGGTGGGATGTCCTGTAAGTCAGCTGTGAATCCGCTCGAGAAGGGAAGGCAGGAATTCTTCCCCTATAAAACCCCTGGGCGGTGTAATCGACAGGGCTATATTTAGGCATTCAAACCACAGCTAACTGAGCACCCCAGTGTAACTGAGCACAAGGAGTGTGAGGAAGTAGCAAACTATTTGTCCCCCATAAAGACTAAATATCTGTTATCAGCAATCTCCTTGGCCGTGTCCTCAGTTGTTTTTCTCCCTCTGGAGGTTTGGCAATCGGATTGATTTGCTGCCTGACTCACTGTCTCAGATTGAGATACTTGAGAATTGCTGACAGTATTAATAAAATTAGCGTTAGGGAGGATGTTTGAACATTTGACTTTGACATTTTTAAGGGAGGGATCTGACATTTAGTCTAAATTAAAAAGTTACTGAATTGCCTCATGAAAAAAATCCTCCCCTGCCCAAAGCTGATGGTTTTCATATGAAAACTTAGTCTGGAATTAAGAATTTTGGATTGCAGGTTCTGGTCTTTCTTTTTGCTGAGAACTCTGGTTGGCTAATAAAGCGCTGGGTACTGAATGGATCCTGGGGAGAAATATTCCCACAAAACCACAAGAGCGATGTGATGCCGTTGTCTGCAGCAGCGTTGCTTTATGACAGTAAGGGTTATTTTTTTCTGTCTTAAGGTGACACAGAGGTCAAACTGTAATAGCGGACAAAGATGGAATTTTTATTTTTCAGGAGTGGTTTCCATCATTACTTTTCAGCGCAGTTGCCTGGTCTGTAGGTTCCGCGATGAACTCCTACTTCCTCTGGGCAATGACTGAGTCCAGGAGACATTTGCTTCACGTTGTTAGCTGCTCTGTCTGTACAGCCTGCGCTCCGGTTTCACGTGGTACAGTTTATCCCCAGGTGAAAGCAGCAGCCTTAACGCTGGGTTTGCTTTGGGCTGCAGGAAGAGAGCTCTCCAATAGTGATGTTATAAGCAATTTGCAGTAGCGCTGTAAGCTTTGTCGCTTAGAGATCTTCACCGAACGTTGCTGCCATCCTTCTTTAGCGTTCCCTTTCTGTAACCTTTGTAGCAGGCGTTGGAGCTGGCGCTGCCGGTCAGCGTCCACAGAAAATGTGACAGCATCTGAAAGATCTCTAAGCATTAACACGTGTCTGACAGTTGCATCCTCTCCAAGGACAGGGCAAACAGCTCGGTTTAGGAAAGTCCAGCTCTGCTGCTGAAGTCACGCTGCAGAGGTCACCTCCCTGCCCTGCCGGCCTGTTCCCTTGGCCGCTGGGAATAGAAACCTTGGCATTGGGACTGGCATTACTTTGTGCACGTGTTGTTTTGAGACCATATATGCAGCTGTGCTCTGTCATTAGCAGCTCTAGTTCCTCTGCGGTCAGTTTTTCTGCCGGGGAATCACTGGCTGCGCTCACAGAACGCCCGTGCCAGCCGTAGCCGTACATGTGTGCAGCTGAATTCCTGCTGCCTGTAATGAGGAGTGAGTGCCATGATCTAAAGAACTTTTCCTGCTCCCCTGTAGCCAGCACTGCTTGTTCTGTCCATCAAAAGATTGCTTTTTTATTAATTTTTTCCCTTTCTCTGACTCCAAAAAGCACAGATAACGAGTGCAGGATTTTTGGAAGGTTTTCTCCCCCTTCCACATTTCCTGAAAAGCTCGCACACAGCGAGATGCTCACAAGCTTTTATGAGATAAGAATTGAATTTATTTATACATTGTTGTTCCAGGCATGGCTACAGACTGGCTTGGAAATGTGCTGTTCCTGCTTTAACAGGTCACCGCGTGGAAAGGAGCAGCTGGATTTGCCTCCAAAGCAGCCGTCAGCTGTTGGAAATGTCTTGATGCTTCCCTGGCTTCTCCAAATTCAGCATTAACTTCTCCTCACTGTAACAGGAATTTTGCTGTGTGCTGTAGGCTCTCTAGCTAGCAATAGGAGTAAGGCATCGGAAAGGAAAGGAACACGACATCGATAGCGGTTTCTGTGGGCTGGCAGAGGCCACACTTGCTCTGACCCCTTTTCACCTTAATAGGACAATGTGTGAGAGAAAACCACGCTCCAGCCCCAGTGTGTGAGTGTTTCTGAAGTCACTTCTGTGGCTCAGGCAAGCAGGCAGCGAGTTCAAAGTCGAGAAATGCAAACTTCTCTGCACACTATTACATTCCTTTTCCTTCTCACCTCTTCCCTCTTAAAAAGAGCCTCCTCCATTACGTAGCCTGATGTTCCAGTCTGACAGCTGAGGGAAGAGGGCAGCGGCTCCGTTTCTCATTTCATGCTGACTGCATAGCACCATCATTCTATGGGCTTCGATGAAGTTAGTCCCGATGTACACGGTTAGAATGACCCAGGTGTTAAGTCCATGTGATGACATATGTAGGATGTGTAACAGAGCCAAGTGACTTTGCCATGAGAACGGGATTGCGGTGTTGCTTGACTTTCTTTAGAACACAATGGTGAAAACATCAGATTCCATTAAGAAGTACTCAACTAACGTAAGCGGTGAGAGTGAGAAATTCAAGCAACTCATACCTTGATATGGGTGTTTTACAGAGAACTCGGAGGGGTGTAACTGGCGACTTGTTTGGGAAGCTGAGCTGTTGGCTGCCTCTCTTCTGGACTCAATGGCGCTCACCGAGATTTGTCCCTCAGCACCAGCTAAAAAAATTGGAAAGCAGGTTTTCTGCTTGATCTTTCACATTCTTTCAATCAGAGCTCTCATCAGAATGCTTCTTTCTATCAACTTTGCATTGTAATTTGTTGGTCTTGAATGTCTAAGAGGGCGTGGGCAAAGCTGCGTGCAAAGTGCAGCGGTTGTCCCAAGGTGACGAGTGCCGTAGGCTGCCATCAGCTTGCAGTTCTTAAACTCTGCACGGGTTTCATTGGGGGATGTTTTGCGTACTTGACAATCAATGTAATTTTTCATAAAGCCAGAAGTCATTATGGGAGGCGAATTTATGACCTGTGAAAAACATGGGGAAAGAACTGAAGCTCAGGAGGGAAGAGTTACCAGCCATGACATCATTAACTCAGTTAATATAATTTTTTTTAAATGTATATGCTCACAATGGGAGACTTGTCTGTTGAGCTGATGGTAAAACGGGGTGGATCCTGCCCTGGTGTAAGCTGGCGTGGTTCCACCTTGGATGTGTCAAAATATTTGCTTGCCTTTTGTGTGATTTTACCCAGGCCAGGAGATCCTCAGCTCTGCGAGGTAAGCGTGGCCTTTTCCTTTTAGTCTTTCAGGTGAAGAGATGAGAGAGAGGATGTGAAGTTTGTTGCTAGCCACGTAGGTTGTGAGTAGCTTGAAGAAGCTCCAAATGGAGTTTTCTCCAGTTAAGGCATTTAATCGTGTGTCAGAGATCTGCAGATGCAGCCTCCTGGATGGCCGGTCGGATCTGAGGCGCTGAGCACTCCCAGATGATATTAGGGAATCATTGTTCTTACCTTGAGCTTCTGTAGAATCATAGAACCACTAGGTTGGAAAGGATCTACTGGATCATCGAGTCCAACCATTCCTATCAATCTGAGAAAATCCCTTGTGAGTGGTGAACCAAAAATCTCGTGATTCCTTTGTCTTTGCACCGAAGCTCCAAGTTACCAGCTGGGCTCATGCAGGCAAGGCCAAGCTGTTCGGAGAGGGGCACATTATATTTTGCTTGCAAAATAGCTTGGGCAGTGTTTGTGGTTTGTCTGAATCTGTTTTTGTCTTGGTTTGTGTGTGGGGAAAGTAGTCACAAGAAATGGTCCCGGTGTGATGGGTTTTGAAGTTTGTCTGTGCTCTCATATGAGGGGTGACTTTGGGGTATATTTTTCCTTCTGAAGTTCTTCATAGTGTGCTCAGAGCACCCCATGTTCTCACCAGCACTGAATGTAATCCCTTTTTAGTTGAAAAATGATGAGGGGAATTAGGAGCCCTTTATAGACTGAGATATTCTGTGCATGCCTGCTGTTAGGTGCGTGTATCCAAGGGGTGGGAAATAAAGCAGTTGTTTGCATCCCCAGGGAACTGAGCCCTGTCAGCAAGTTTTTGCTCAGGGAAGGGTGCCATCACTTTTGAAAAGCGTGGACAGCATTGGCATTGAGGCAGAGGGTTCTCTTTTCTTCTCTGTGAGCGAGCAGGAGCGGAGGATGCACCGTCATATGCAAAGGCAGATGTTAGTGGAGCGATTGTCCCATCCAGGTATACCAGGAGGTGGCCGGGCAGGTGCCTTTTGGCCACTGACTGAAATATCATCCGAGCTGCGATGACTGAAAAACGTAATTTACCCTCCTGTAAGCACAATGAGAATTCCATATGCATTCCCATCCCATGATCTTGAGTTAATCTTCCACTGGCTGGTGATTCCCGAGGAGCTGTAGATTGAATCCAGGCACGCTGGCTGGCGACATTGAATTTCCGAGTTGGGATAGGTTTTTCTTTGTTGTTTTTTTTGGGTATGTTTGGTTTTTTTAGTTTTTTTTCCTTTCAAATTCCTTCAGTACCAAAGGACAAGTGGATTCTGGGGCACTAATTTAAAATACTTCTGCTAATAATAACAACCTAATGTGCGCTTTTTGCCAAAAGCTGAGAATGAGCAGCAATGAAAGATGAAACTGCCCCGAGTTTCTTGGCAAAAGGGACGCAGGCAAATATTTCAAAGGTCATTTCAGTTTGGAAATTTGCTTCCTTGGAGATTGTGCTGTGGCAACGTTTGCCTTCTAGATGTTATCGGAGAAGCTCTGGAATTTCACAGTAACTGAAATTAAAGAATTTTAGGATGTAGAGCCTGGCTGTTAAATCCCTCGTCCTGCTGTTCTCTTTAGCCCTGCTGGTCCTGCAGGCATTTGCCGATCAGTCTGGCTCTGGCACTTCATGGAATCATAGAATCATGGAATGGATTGGGTTGAAAGGGACCTCAAAGCCCATCCATTCCACCCCCTGCCATGGGCAGGGACACCTCCCACTGGACCAGAGTGCTCCAAGCCCCATCCAGCCCACCCTTGAACACCTCCAGGGATGGGGCAGTCACCACTTCTCTGGGCAACCTTTCTCGGTCAACACGTTACCCTGCAGGGTCAGAATGACTTGGTTAACCCAATTTACTGATAACTCGCTTGACTCCTGTTGTGTTTGCCATCTGTTGGCCCTTGAATGAGCTTTTGTGTTTTCAAATATTGAAAAAAACCAAACGTAAAACCCACTCTTCTTGCATGTGGACTGACTTGGTGAGTTCAGTAGCACGGAGTTCTTGAACAGAAGCGCTTCAGGAGCACCGAGAGACCACTCAGACCAGGATGCTCTGTAAGTGTTGAACAGACTCGGAGATACTGCAGGACCTGCCAGATGGCAGCTTCTGCAGCCCTAAACTTTCCTTTTTTGCATGGGAATAATGTAGACTTGGAAGTTTGGCGTCAACAGATTTGGTGAAATGTGTCTTACATAAGGAATAGTTGCTAAGAGCTGAAAGCTTTTCTCTCCCAGCCCTATTACTGTTCTCTCCGGCAGGGCTGGTGTTTTCTGAAGTCGGCAAGGATCAGCCTCAAGGTCTGCTTCCTTTCACCTCACTTTCCTGGGTGAGCTCCTGATGAAGGTGCTCGCCTGCGGCAGTGTGTGCTGCCTTCGCTGACGGCAGGGGAGCTGCTGGCCCAAAGCACTGGAAGAGTGGGCTGCGATGTGGAACGAGGGATTTGTGCTGTGATTAGAGCTGGTGGTGTTGTTCCAGACTCTGATTGCCTTGCTCTGGTTGGAGCAGGAGAGGACTTGCTGCTTTGAATGCAGAGCTGGGTTTCGGAGAGCTTTGTGCGCTGCCTGATTGCTTCTCCAGGCTCTGTTCAATGGATTTTGTTTTCATCATGAAACCAGCTTGTATAGCCCTTGAGTCCCCTGTAGCTCAAGGGGAGCAATGTAAGGAAGCAAATATCTTCCTTTAAGCCTTCCGTTCACCTTTTGACACTATCCTACATTTAGTGTTGCGTAACATGGTTGCAGAACATAACTCCTGTTGCGAGTTACAAGTTCAGCGATTCCACTTTTATCTGCTATTTCTAGTCTGGAATTCAGGCCCGTAGCAATGGGGGTGAGGAGAGAGGCTGTAACCCAAGCTCTAGTGGGAAATCCATTTGTGCTTTTCCGTCAGCACAGGCAGCTATTGTGAATCTCGCTGCTGCTCTTGGGAACAGCGCTGTGAGAGCAGGTTGTGGTGTGCTGTGCTCCTGCCACCTTTCGTTGGGGTACCTCCTACCTCTGTGACGGGGACGGGAAATCTCTTTTCATCAGAAAGAGAAGGCTTGTGCAAGAGCTTCAACTCGGAGAATGGCCTTTTGTAAGAGACCATGAAAGGAGAGGTCTGCAAGCTGTGACCTGTTCTCCTAGAAGTCATCAAGTAGCAATTCTGATCTCCAGATCCAAAACGGTGCCTGTTCCTCTGAGCAGATGAAAATCCCCTGGAATAGTCAGGTTTCTAAGAACTTTCAACGCCTACTGACCGTGCTCCTTCCCTTATCTCCCTCCAGCAATTAGGGGTCATGTGGAACATCGTTTTTGCATGGAGTCGAGCCACAGATTGAACCCCACTGCAGTAGATTGTGAGCTGGTTTCTGGTTTGAACTTTTCAATTTATATCGCTAAAGACAAATTTTATGAGTCAAATCTTGGGCAACTCGGCAGCGGAATTTTAGGCTCTGACAGGTGCCTGGAGGTGCCTTTCTTTGAACTGTCTTTCAGAAGAGCTGCAGCTGTATAAATGGATGAAGGCTGTAGAAAGGAACTATAAATATGGCTTGATTAAGATTAGCTTTTAAATCCAAGTGACTTTTTGAAATATTTTAACGAACCTTAAAACCTCTTTTCCCGCTCCTTCCAACAACTGTTATTTTTCAGCAACAGGGACAAAGATGTTACCGAGGGGACTGTGGCCATTGCATGGATGGCAGTGATGGGGCAGTGCCTTCTCCATGAGACTCTCTATCCTTGACTGGATGGGCAACTTAAAATGCCTAGAGGCTGGCACCCTGCTGCTTATTTTCATGGTGCCAGGTTTTGCAGAGCTGTATAGAAACTGCTGGGGTGGTGCTGTGTGTGGTAGGGCTGAGGAATTCGTGGGCTTTTGGAGACCTTTCCTGCTGCCCTGCAGGTTTTTCCAGTGGGCAGCGGTGGATTGTGGATACCAGAAGTGTGACAAACTCGCTCAATATATGTTTTCTTGCTAGAAGTTAATTGAAAACAATGATTTAGCGCATAAAAAATGTGCTAGCTTAGCTTGATGATGGTTTAGTGCCTTATATTCCCCTCATGTTGTTGTCACAGATGGTTTAGACTCTCTGTGCTTAAGGACGTGTGGCAGGTTCCTGAAGTCCACAAGCCAGCTGGTACTTGGAGCTGGCTGTCCTGGGAGTTAAAGGTGGGGTCAGCAAGCACCACTGAACTCTTGTTTCCTCAGCAGCTGGGAGCTAAGAAACTGTAGAAGAAGCAAGGGCTTTATATCAGAAAAGACATGTCTATTCCAGCTTAAACACAGCTCCAGCTCTCCGTGTCTTGATGATCCCAGCGTTGGCTTCAGTGAAAACCAGAGAGACATAGATGAAACAAAGCAGCTGAGAGAGTGGGCAAGGGGAAATTAGAAGGGGGTTGTCATTGGAAAGTCAGGGTGAAGCCATTGGCAGTTTGGTCCAGCTTATTCTCTGCTATAAGAGCACGTCTTTGAGGAGAGCACTGGGCAAGGTTCTACACTGAAGCCCATGGCCATAGCTTGAATGAAATAATTCAGAAAGCTTGTCGGTTGTAGTCTGAAGAGAGTAAACAGAGCTGGGATGGCAGCAGTTTTCCTCTCGGCACAGACTCGAAAGTAGCTGTGCATGGACATACATCTGTGTAGATGACTGTGTAGAAGAAAAGATGCTGGAGTCCATCAGTCAGAGGTGGTCTGAGCTCAGGTTTGAATTTAGCAGAGCCTGACATGAAGAGGCTTTGCAGAAACCCCAGTGTTCTGTTTCGGGATGCAGAGGTGTTCCAGATACACGGTACCATCATGGTAAACATGCTTTTGTTTTTGGCACAAAGGTTACTGCCCCTTTTTGATTCAAGTGTCGCATTTTACCTGCTTGTAGTTTCCTGCTTGTAGGGTTTGGCTGTTGACCAGGGCCTCAGGCTGCGTGTGCTCATCTGGATCTGATAAACAGTGAGCTTAGACAATACATCTTCTTGGACATTTCTTCCTGTTAGATTCAAGTGTGATACAAAGCAACCAGCGCTTGATCAGTAGCAGACAGGGTTCCATCGGGCATTGCTGGGTGTTCATTAGCCGTGAAAGGGCTATAGAGGAAACTGGCCGCAGCACAGGCAGTGCAGGTGCACTGGGCACTGCTCTGGACAACCTGGGCCAGGGCCTCCCCACCGTCATTGTGAAGAATTTCTTCCATCTCTAAATTTTCCACCTTCCAATTTAAAGCTATTCCACCTTGTCCTGTCACTACAAACCCTTGTAAAAAGTCTCTCCCTAGCTTTCTCGTAGCCCCCTTCAGGTACTGGAACAAGAAGGAACACACAACCAAGGCTCTGTTTTTCGAAGCATCACTCATCCAAGCCATCTCTGATTTAACAAATGAAGTTGCTTTTACAGAAACCATGCAAACCCGTTGTCAAGGCTGATATGAAATACTGCTGTGTCCTAATAATAACTTCTAGCTGGAAAATCTTGGCATCCTGCAGTTTAGGAAAGGATTTTAAAATTCACCTTCAGTTTTTGGGCAACAGGCAAAACATGTGGCTCTGTTTAGGAGCTATTTTCGTTAAAGCTTGACAATACAGGATGATAAAATACAGCTGCATTGTTTAAACTTTGAATTTAGTTTCTGGTCGGTAGCCAAGTTGTTCCATCAATACGGCGCCATTCATTCCCAAACAAAGCCCTTGGAAGGGTCGCTGTTACCCCACCATTGATCACGAGGGTGTTAAAATGCAGAGCCTAATTATGTTCCTGGCCTGCTTGGAATTCCAGAATTGGATTTTTATAACTGTCAAATTTGCAATCGGGGTAACTTTCCATGACAATTAGTCAGAATGATTAGAGCTTTAGTTGCCAGGGAGTTATGACTGATGGTGGTGGTTGGCTTTTCAAGGCTCTGTGAGTGTCAGAGGCAACACACAGCTTGAAGAATGGCCATCTGACTGCTTCGACTGCGCTTAACTGCACCCAAATGTCTACTACTGTTACAGTTGTTTTCATCCATCCTCTGGGGCTGAGCTGTTGCCACAACCTCTAGTGTGAGCTCAGCAGATGGCACTGACTGCTGAGTTCTGCCTTGTTGCGAAATGAGACTTGAGAAACTGGGACAGGAGAGATTCAACCTTGAACGTTTCACTCAAGTTTGGCTTGGTGAGGGCTGGTTCTCAAAAGGCTATTGGTGTTGCTGGTCTTGGTCGATTATTGCTTTGATTCTTTAAGATGAACCAAATGTACATATCTGTATAAGCTATCTGGATGGACATAATCTCTCTCCAGTCTGACTGATGCTATACTCACAGATAAAGTACCTGCTTGTGCGTGTAATGTTGAGGATGTGCTGAACTGGAGCCTTTTGCCCAGCCAGGGCTCCCTGCCTGAGAGAGCTCTAAACCAGTTAAAACCGAAATAATTGAAGGGGAAAAAGAAAGAAGAAAAAAGTAACAACAACAAGTGAGAACAAACACAAAGATGTACTAGCGCTGAGATATCTGTGCCGTGCTCTCCTTTCCACCGTGGAGCAGGTTCTACATGCATGATGTCTGTAGCCCGAGTGGTGACGTATGTGCTCACAGAAGAGCGAACGCTTACGGAAAAACTTTCATTGTCTGGTGTGCCGTGTCTGTTTTGGAGGCAGCTGTTCCAGAGGCAGATGACCTTCTGTTGGTCTGTTGATGTCAACAGGTTCTTATCGTCAATACTAAGCTTCAGATCGAGTACTGACTGAGAGCGTGCCTGGTGCTGGCAGACAACAACCGCATGTTCATCTTTGCGTTTCGTTACAGGAACCCCTTTCTGGGGGCAGGTAAAACGCACCCCCTTCACCCTGCCTGCTGTTCTACTACCTTGTGCTGCTTTTAAGGCACACTTTAGGTCCTGCTGACTCAATCATCTCTATACCCACGTGATTTGAGGCATTGATCTACCTGAAAAATAATGAAGTAGTTTTTTTCTAATTGGTTATTTTTCAACTCTCTCTCCTGTCTGGTCACTGCGAGGTGTGGACATGCTTGCTGTGAAAACAGAGGTACTGACTGCTTAAGCCAGTTATCCTTAAATAGTGGTCTGCCAGGCATCAAACTGTTAACTCTAGTTTTAACCAGGAAGCCTGAGCCTGCCTTTTGCTTTTAACACACACTTTGAACATATCTGTGTCCACTGACGTGGATTTGCTTTAAGTGTCGCGGGATCAGTTTTGACTCTGGAGTATAGCGTTATTGGTACACGGTCAAACCTTTCAAATCCCTGCTCCTGCAGAAAGTTTGCCTTGGAAGAAAGAGGGATTGTAATCAATTTTGTTTAATTAAATCAGCCTAAACTAATTGTCAGGTAATAAAGAGTGTTGGTCAGCTCATAAAACAGATGAAGATTAAAAGAGCCGTTGCCATGAGCAGGTGGTGACTGTGTTTCCACGTTAGCTCAAGTTACTCGCTGGCACAGGATCCCTGGGAATGCCTCATATTCCAGTTTTGTAAAAAAATAAGCTTATGAAACTTATAAAATATAGAGTTCATTTTATAACCCATTTTCTGTCTCACCTGCCAAGAGCAGCAGGGGTTGAGCCAGCACAAGGCGGATGCCAAGCTTTAGGCAGTGGGCCAGGAATGGATTCCCTGCGCGGGGCCGTGCGATACATTTCTACCTTTATTGCCCTTTCTTTCACAATTCTGGTGATTTAGTGTTCTCTTTGTTGTTGCTGTTACAGAAAAGATCTCAACCTGTTGTGCAGAGGGAGATGCTTCCCATACTACACCGTGAGTGCGGGTTTGCTCGGGATGGATCCTGAGTCAGTCACAGGATCCCTCGGGATCTGGCCCGTGGTGTCTGTGTTGACTCTGCAGTTCTTGCAGAAGGCACAAACCATTTATCTAATTTTAGCTGGAAAGGACAAAATTGGAATCTTTACCTGCTTCTCAAAGTAGAAGAAGAACCTGT
Source organism: Cuculus canorus (assembly GCF_017976375.1). Classification (NCBI taxonomy): domain Eukaryota; kingdom Metazoa; phylum Chordata; class Aves; order Cuculiformes; family Cuculidae; genus Cuculus; species Cuculus canorus. Next base: position 6,223,127 of record NC_071420.1, read on the forward strand.
TGGTTTGTAATTGCTGTTACGGGGTAACAACGAAAGAAATGGTATTGCCAGGCTGTCATTGTGGTTTTCAGTTCATAGCAATGTGGTTCTGCAAATTGTGTTGTGGCTTTCCGTTAGTTTGGCCGCTCTCTCGCGAGGCAGGGCTTTTGGCACCGCAGGGACTTGGTGCTGTCTGTGACCACCTGTTCCTGCAAGTCCCACGCAGGATGCACTTGGGTACTCATGTTGAATCCTCACGCCTGATAAGGCACTCAAAGCCTGGATGGACTGTCTCCTCCCTATCAGTCCTCCTCTTTCGGTGTGTGCAATCACAAACCAGTGCGCTGCGTGGATGCAGCTTTGGGGCTCTGCCTGCAGCGTCAAGCTCAGTTAACGGGATGCTCCAGGAGAGCTCCTCACCTGAGAGGTTCAGCTGCACAAGACAAATGCCATGTGGCCTTGTAGCCTCCAGCATCTTTTTAGGGGCTTGACCTGGCTTTGATTTTCTGTCATGTATTGCTTTGGGACCTCAGGTTTGCCTCCATTCAAGGTTGGTTTTGGTTCATCCCCATCCCGTGCTTGTCCAACGCTATGGAAACGGCTGCTGGGAGTCACGCCGGCAAACAAGTCTCTACTTGCATCCTTCAAAGGACACAGTTAGGAGGAATGTGACACTGGTGACTGTGGGCCTGAACTCAGCCTGTTGTCACTGCTTGCGTGCTTTGCATCTTGAGGGGACACAGAAAAGCAGGAGAAATATTAAAGCGCCCATCCTCCAAAGGAATCTCTGTGGGTTTTGGTGAGTGTTTGAGGGCCCTAAAGACTCCAGGCTGTGTCCAGCTTTGCACTGGTGTAACTGCACCACCATCTCCCATTTCTCCCAGTGCCGGTGAACTGGAAAATACTAACTAGCCTGCTGCTCAGCTCCCCAGGCATGTGCACATGGGAGGACCTCAACCTAACAGAAACCATGTTCACAGCAATTATTTGATCTTGCTTGTTTGTTTTTAACACGATGTTTCCAGACACCGGTACAACAAATGCTCTTGTAAAATCTTGTCACAGTTGCTTGTAGTTATTATCTCCAGGATGGTTTTGTGTGTGCTGATCATGACTAACGCACATCGCTTCAGTGGGACCTCCATTCTCCAGTGCTGAGGGAAAGTTTTGGTACCAATACAATCATTTCCTCAGCTTGTTTTGCGTTTTTTCTTTTCCCTTTTTAACCCTTCTATCCAAGAAAACTCAGATACCGATTCGCTCATCTGTCGTGCTTTCCAGATGAAAGTTCTTTGTGGTTCACAGACTGAAATAATTAGGTCTTCACAGACCTCGGGGCAGTTTATGAAGGCAGTTGGAGTCATCGTCTTTGGTTTTACACGTGGAGATAGAAAAACGCCTAGAGGCTGGGTAAGCTGCTCAGCTTCCTGGCTGGCGCAGAGACCCCTCCGCAGGGCGCTCCAGCTTTCTAAATGCTGGGAGAAGCTGCTGTGCCCATGCTGCTAAAGGCCTTCCTCCCCCTGACTTGATTCTTTCTCTTCTCATTGTCACAAAGTTGTTTTTCAGTACAGGCACTGGCCACCGGGAAGGTGATTTGGTGTTGTGCTTACATGCTGGAAGCGCTTCAGGAACGTGAGTTGCTGCTGCATTTCCAAAAGGTACAGAAAAGGCTGTCCTGTAGCAGTGATGTTCCATGTAGGCTTATAGACACTACAGTGCAGAGAGATCTTCGATGCTCCTGGCCACACTCGGGCACTTTCAGCCCTGCCCGAGGTGTGTATCTCTGCCTGGTGTTTCCAAATGGCTGATTCTGGGTGTTCAGCCCATCAGAAACTCTGGTTTCAGGGACTAAAATGGAATTTAAACTATCTGAGTATAGTCCTTTGTGTCAAATCAAATGATTTGTTAAAGTAAGGCCAGATTTGCAGGGAGAATCAATCTTTTTTATTAGATCAACCGATGTAGAAAACGCAGGCAAACTTCTTCTGGGCTGTATTTGGGTTACAGGATTGGAGGGACCTGTCTGCCAGGGAAACTGGGCATTAGGATATGTGTTCACACCAATTATTCCTTAGCAGTCTCGGTCTGAACGCTGACAGAGGTGTCATTTTGGGGCACACTTGTACCCCTTTTTAGGAGAAAGGCTGATCTCCCTGTGTGCTTGGTCACTGATGTTCCTACCCAATAAACGGTGGGCTTTGCTTTGCGGCTGACTCAATGTGCACGCCTGGGGCTCATTACCGCGTCCCTCTGTGCCTCAGTTTCCAGCTGTAACGTGTCACAGATGCCCACCATTCATAAATCGCTTTCAGATTTCCAGATGAGGTGCTGTGTAAGTGTAGGATAGTGTTAGTTTATACACATTGTGCTAGAGTCTAATATAAAACACGTGTGCCAGAAGAGCCTCGCAGATGTGTCTCTTTCCACTGCAAAAGGCAAGGCCTGGGCTGATGATTTAGCACAGCGCTAATTGGGCTCAAATAGGAGATTGCTTTCGTACTGATGCAATTGTCACCATTAAAGCCCCCATTTACCAACAGCTTTTGGAGATAGCTCAGCTATTTCCTATCCAGGGAAGCTGCAGTGTCCCGGGTCTCAGAGCACCACGATTTATAGCGAATGTGGATGGTTTACAGCATCCCTCACGCTGGCTGTCCTCACTGCTGGAAGGGGCTGCTGCATTGTTTGTGGTCAACGTGCATCTTGCCTGCCCTATCGCTGCACCGAGTGCTTCTTTTGCTGCCTGCAGCCTTTCAGGCATATCCTAATCACAAAATAGAGGCGTTTGGCTGAGCCCTTTCCACTGCTGTCGCCGGGTTTTACGCACACAGGAACTTTGTTTATTGATAAGAAAGCTGTGCTGTGGCTGCAGGCGAGCGGGAGCCTGGCAGCTGCTCAGTGTTCAGTTAATTCTCGGAGTATAAAGGGTTTGTGGGCTGTGATGGTTTGGGTTCAGGCAATTAACTCTGGTGAAGTGCCTGAGAGTGTCTTCCAGACACATTTCATGGAGAAGGATGAACTTAAACAGTTAAGAGCTTTGATTTGTTTAAGTGTCCTCAAGTGTCCTGACGGTTCTGTTGGGGCTGAGCTCTCAATGTGTGTGAAACCTCAGAGCTCCTTTGACTGCAGGAGAACGATGGTCATCCCTTCAGCTGCAATATGTCCCTGAAAGCGCCAACATCATCCCTATTGCCAGTGGCATCGTGTGGCAGCAGGCACCGGCGGAGGCATCAGTAGCATCCTTGAGCTGTGTAATTTCAAAGCCCTTGTTTGCCAGCGTGGTGTTGCCTGGTGCTCAGTGTGATTGGTGACACTCGGTGGTTGTGAGAAGAAGGTATAGAGGGACGAAGGTGTCTCTGGAGAAATCCAGTTCCTTCTTGGTATATTGCAGACACATTGTTCTGTTCTAGTGGGAGGTGTCCCTGCCCATGGCAGAGGGGTTGGAACTAAATGATCTTTAAGGTCCCTTCCAACCCTAACTATTCTATGATTCTGCGTTTGTCCATTTTGGACTTGCTGGCTGTTCTCCTTGTCCCTCATCAGTGCTCAGAGGGAGGGTCGGAATTCACTGTCAAATCCTCCACAGCTGTAGGAGAAACCTAATATTGAGGCTGAGTGCGTGGGTTGACAGGCATGGGAGAGGATGTTGGCTGACACCCAGCCTTACCCAATGCTTGCCATGTTCCAGGAGAAACCTCCCTGGCTGCTGGGCTTTCATTCGTGGATCTAAACTTGCCATTTAAGGCATTTTTTAGGAGGGTTTCAAGGTGGAGGCAGCTAGAACCTCAAAATAAAGCTCCTCAGCCTACCACCATGTATCAAACACTGGATTTTGTTGCAGTGGGAACCGAATCAGCTCTAGGAGAGCAATGTGTTTCCCCAGGAAGAGCCCTGTGGGCTCTCTCCTTTCAGTCTGGGGACTCAATCCAGCTTGCATACAGCCCTGTCTCACTGTGAGAGGATTGTATACCCATGGTTCATACTGCTTGCGTGTCTCTTATTTTCTGTCTCTATCTGCCTCCACGTGCTTTCCAGCCCTCCGGTGATGCTGTGATGCAGCAGGGCAGCAAAGAGCTCATGGGAGGGTTCTGTGCCGTGTCGGGAGTGCTGAGCACCCACAGCATCCCTCGGGAGCAATGGAGTCCAGCTGCTCCATTGGCAGCAAAGCTTCAACAAACCCACGCTGGGGAGGTAAAATCTTTATCGTCCGGGTCGTTTCGGTCTTCAGGCAGCTGCGATGGGCTAAGGTACTGCAGTGTTGTGTTTCTAAAAATAATAGATAATGCATTTCTAGCAAAATGTGTTGCATCAAAATCCAGCCATTCTTGTTCCGTGCGAAACCTTCCTCTGACAGGTGGAGATGGATTGGACCCGGATCTCATGGTTCACGGTGAATAAACGATCATGATCTAATCCTATGTGCTAATGGAGCACGGGCCTGACCAGCAAAAGACATCCTTGGCGCTGCGAAAGAGCACAAATCCCCAGACTGAGAGCAATTACGGATGAAATTAGTTTGTGGTGTGGGAGTGTGCATGTGTGAAATCTTAAATAAAACAATGTGAGCGATGTGGGCTGTTTCAGAACAGACCTGGGTGAATACCAGAGGGTTTGGGTCCCTCTGCCAAACGGAAAAATTGGAAAGGAAAATGATTTGAGAGAAATTGAAATGGAATTTTTTAGGTTTTTGACACAACATAATGACTAAAATATGGGTTTGGGTCAACCCCGATTATTGCATTTGACCCAAAGTGAACCTTTGAGTTTTGCTTAAGACTGTTGAATGAGTTCATTTCATTTTAGTTCAGGTGAGCTTTGAAATAAGTGCTATTTTGAAATGGCAGTCTGAAACGTGTTGTTAAGAAACTGAAAATGTTTTTCTAAAAAAAATCTAGAGAAAATATTGCAAAAAATTTTAAAATCTCATCCATTTTTTCCACTCAAAACTGTGTACCAGTTTGGGGGTGTGCGTGTCTCAGACAGCAGTTGTTACTCCAAAAGTACATTTGTGGTAAACTTATTTTTCACTAGGTTTTGCTCAGTTGTTTTTTTTTTTTTTTTTACAGATGCTTCCAGGTCACAGAATATCCTCAAAAATGAACAAATATTTATTGCTTATTCAGGGGAAAAAAAGCCTTTTCCTGTTTAAGAGGAAAGTAGACGTGGAAACCAAGTAGGAATATTTTACGAGCAGGAAAAGATCAGCTGGCAGTGCTCATAAGAAAGGGAATCTGAGCTCCTTTTTCAAGGCAGACAGTGAAGTTATGGGTAAGGGTGGTTATAGCAGAGATACAGGAAGGGGGGGAACAGAGATTCTGGCTGTGACCAGAGTCTCCCAGCAGAGATCTGAAGGGTCTGCAATGGTGGGGAAAAAGGCAAAACTATTCTCTAGGTATTCTGTTCCATACCAAAGGCGGCCCAGTAATTCAGTTACAGGTGAAAATGAAACTTTCCATCCTGCAGGTTCCTGGTGTGCAAACTGTGCAGGAGCACAAACCATCTGGGATCCTCGGGACCATCTTTATATTTCCCTGGGTCCTGATCCATGAGGTACTTCCAATATGCTGAGTGGAAATGTTGTGGGTCTTTGTCAGGCCTGGGTTTGAACTTGGGATTAGAGGAGCTGAGAGTGAGCAGCTGATGTTCTCAGGTAGTTGTTTGACCCAGAAAGGGGACAGAAAGGCAGACCTGTCTCTCTCCTCCCTCCTTCCTTCACTGTTTCCCCACGGGGGAGACACAGCCTCGCTCAGCGCCTCTGTGCCGTGGAATTGGAAGGGAGTGAGCTGAATGAATCCATGGCTGGAAGGTGGTTGTGTCCTGTGCGTGTCCAGTCCATGTGTGCTTAGATTGGAGCATGCCATGCCTGCAGTTCAGCAAGCATACAGATTCCCTGTGAACACACAGAAATGTAGGGGTGAGCATGGACCTGATGAGCCTTTCTTTTTCTGCTGGGAAGCAGTGGACTGTCCACCCCAGCTGCTGTGAGAGACCGTGACCAGCCAAGGCGCTTCCCTCGCCATCGCCTTTGCCAAAAGGTAAACCTTTGCAGTGCCCTCAACAAATACCTGGTAGTGAACCGGGAGACCTTGGCAGTCGAGTCACAATGACCCTGCGCTGAGCAAAACTTGGAGAGCTTCCCCTTACAGAGAAACAGCTTCTGCTCCAGCTTGCTGGGCCCTGAGCCGTGGCCAGGGCGTGCGATGCCCCAGTAGGAGCCCTTCCCTCCTACTGCTCTCCAGACCTTTGGTTCCCATTTGCTCTCCAGAGGCTACTGGGCGACACAGGCATTCCTCCTCTCCACGGCTGCTGTCAGCCCTTTGCTCAGACCACGGGACAGACCTACAGACATGACTGATTCTAAACAAGTCCAATTAATAAAGTCTGTCTCAGCCAACATCTGCCTCTCATTAGATGAAATGTGTTGAAAAAACAGATCCCAGGTTGGCTGTGATTTATGGTGAGGGCCTGTTATCCTTCAAACGCACTGGCGAAAGCTTTTGCAGAGGGCCAGAACATAAACTACTTAGGGAAACTCGGGATCCATGTGAAAAGGCTGGAAGGGTCAAATCAGACAAATTAGAGTGGTGGAGATGCAAGCCCAAGCTGGCTGTCCCTGCTTGAGGGCCACCTAGGGAGCCACAGGAGAGCTGTGTTCAGATTTCCACTGTGGAATTTGACCTGAAATTTCTTCTGTGCCAGGGTCTGAAAGCATCGCCGTCTCTTTTTTCTGGCTAAACTGCGTGTCTGTGTGTGGCAACAAGGGGATTGAGGGGTCAGAGGTCTGGTAGTCTGGTGGTTTACCATGAGAGCTTCCAAGTACGTCATCTCTGGTGCAAAACATCCCAGTTGCTCTCTGAGTTGATGGTGGAAGTCAGCTGTGCTTCTGACTCCCCTTGGGAGTTTTGAGCTTCATCCTTTTCTCCTGGAAAGAAATGTCGTTTCCTGGACTTAATTTAGCTGACTTCACCCATGATCTTCCAGATTTGTTCAGAGAACTCTGAACTTGTCCTGGAGAAGGGTGTCTTCTAACTCAAAAGCTGGTCTATTGCTTCATTTGAAAGACAAAATTTTCTTCAAACTGGACCTTCTCGAGTTGTGCGTTATTGCTTGGTAAGACCTCAAACATGACAGCATGGTGCTCGAGACCTGCTCTGAGCAGTCCTGGTTGTGCAGTTGATGGCACAGAATTAAAGCTGGTGTGTATCCAGTGCTCTAAACGTGTTGGCGTGGCTTTGCTGTGGCTCTGGTTTGCTCCCCCTACCCTGGAGTTAACCAAATTTGTCATCTGTTCCTTTTTCATCCTCTGACCTTGAGTCTTTCACAGAAGAAATATTACAGTGAAAACGGATGAAAGAAAAGTGAGGCTCACAGGAAAGGGCATTGTTTGGAGTCCTGAGCAGGTTGAAGCATGAGCTGCAAATGCAATTCCTCTGTCCTGAAACCTAACTGTGTGCTATGCCCCATTGCATTGCAAGGTTGAAGTTTCTTGTAATGGCAAAACATTGTCTTGAAAAACCTGGCTGCAAAGATTTCATTTGTTTAAACAAAGGCTTTGTGAGTCCAGAATTCTCTCTCCTTTCATATGCTACAAACCATCTCCTCCCCCTCCCCTCTGAAATATGAATTTTGGAGCAATCAATCAAGAAAAAGAGAGACAGAGCCTTGATCCCTTGACTTCACTTGAGCTGTGCAATTTATATCTCTTGATATCTGGCTGCAGGGAGAGCAACAGCCCCTTTCCTTTCAGAGAGTCTGGGTGTATGAACGAGCGTGGGCTGTCAGAGCTGAGAGCCAGAGTTGAGATGCCAAGAGCTTTCTTTGCTGTTTTGCACAAACTCTGATCTGTGGTCCCAGGGTGCAATTTGCCCAGTTTGGTTTTTTTTTTCACTCCTCTCAACTGCTATGGCACTAATTATGTTGAAATCATTAGAGCCCTGTTGCTATAAAGCCGTTATTGCACCTTCCTTGTTAATCTCAATTCGAGTGAGGAGCGTGAAGACTTGTGGGGCGTTTAGCCTCGAGCGGCAGAAGTGTGCAGCTATTTAACTGCGACATTACGCAAACACTACTCGAGCCCTGTGTAGCCAGAATGCCAGGCACCTGCGCTCAGCCACTCGCCGCTGAAATCACTTCTTGTAGGAGAACATCCGGACTGGGAATCATAGCTGCCCCTTGGCAAAGCTGCGGCACTGGAGGCACCGGCGCAGTTGTTAATCAAAGATCAGCCAAGTGTAGGAACCCTTGGATCAGGGCTCAGTGGGTCCCTGCTGGCACGGGGCACATGGCTTGTGGTTTTCTAGCATGCCGAGCGTACCGCAGCTCTGATACATCTGCCTCCTCTTTCCCTCTGGTTGCGTTGCTTGACCCACGCAGCCAGAGATGGGAAACGGGAGAGTGGGAAGGAAGAGGTTTGCTGGGATGGTAACGGCGAGACGTTGTGGAGACAGACTGGGTGTCACGCGATGCGCTGGGACAGCCTCAGGTTCGTTATCTCAATTATTTATTCTCCCTGCTGGAATATTTCTAAAACAAATCCTACCATGTGTTTTGAGGTTGGGCTTCACGGGGTGAAATCACAACGCCTTTCTTGGAGTTTAGCTGGAAAAAATGCAAATCTGCCAACTTGGAACATGAGGGAAATAAACTGTGGTTCTGTGCAACAACAAGTGATGGATTTCTGCAGATATGGAAAGCGCCTTCTCTCAAGTTCTAGGTCAGAGAGGATGAGTGTTTGCCCCAGTGTTACATTTGTTGCATGTGAAATAATGATGTGAGATTCTCCAGCTCGCTTTAATAAAGCAGAGCTTTCACCCTGATCAGGAAATCCATCTTTACAGTCCCAGGCCTTGGAACCTGCAGGCATCAGGATTAGACACTTAAATACTCAGGGAAGATGTTTATTAGGTTGGTTTGTCACAGTCGTCTTTGGGCTTTCTGCAAGCACAGATAACGCCCCTGGACCTCGAAGCAGCCTGGTCGAGGGGTGTGGGGAGAGGGCTTTGAATGTCAGTTCTGTAACTGCAGGGCTGACCGTTCACCTCGCTCGGTGTTTGAAAGCATCATCCGGCTGGTGGTTAGCTCGGTGTCACCAGGGGCTGCTGGTGGGACAATTGCCGTAGTAAGATCTTTTGCGTTAGGACATGTGCTTTACGGGTTAGTTGAATGTCTTTTGGCTCCAAGCTCAGTAACCCTGAGTGTGGATCTGGGTTTCCAGGCGTTTAATGAAGAAAAGGCTCAGAGTTGAAAACCAGCTTGGGCTTAAGGAGTTCTCCTGCTGACCTGGGCTGTTTCCCTGTGTTTCAGCAAGCATTGCTGAGATGGAGATGACGGTACAGATCTTGCTGTGCAGTGGCACTGCTGCTTCTTGTCCCCTTCTGTTCATTTAAATGGAACATTTTGTGCTGCAAAAGCAACCGAGAGGGCTCTTTGGGACTCTTCAAGAGCAGAGCGGGCTGCAGGGCTGGTGCTCATCGTTGGCTCTGGCTCTGTCTGGCAGAGACAATCAGAGAATCCTTCTCCTTGGGTTGATTCCCCCTGTGCAGAGGGTAAAGCCTCTTTGTTGAGCAGAGCTCTCCAAAGAGAGCTTAAATGATCGATCCATCTCAAGTTATGCCCAGAGATGGTTTTCAGACAGCTCAGATCAGTCTCTCTGGAACCTATGGGAGTTATGAAATGTGCAAGCCAGCAGAAGGGAGAACAGGACCCCATATTTTATTTGCTCTGTAACACATCTGGTTTGGCTCTTGGGAGCACTGGATTTATTCAGCCTTATCTTTCTGTGGGGATGAGCAAGATCAAAAGCATGAAGCCAGTTACATGTCGAATGTAATTCCCTGTTTTATACAGCACAGGCAGATCCAGACCAAATGCGCCTCACCCATTTCCTTTCCCAAGGGACAGTGCACTTGCAGATTCGTGGGGCACTTTGAGCCAAGAAATATTGCCCAAGATTTATTGCAGAGAATAAAAATAAACAAATGTTATTTCCTGCTGGGTGAAAGAAGCTCCGTGTCAGCACTGACCTGGGAGGAAATCCTTCAGTCGAAGTATTCCCAAGCCACCAGATGCTTTGTTTGCAAAATGTTGGGAATCGTGAGGTGGAAGCACTGTGCTCCTCTGGGAAGCCATACAGCTCCTCATGGAGGGTCCATGACAGATTTCCTTTGGAAAGCTTATGCAATGGGTGATTGGTTTCCATTGGCACTCAAGTGATCTCCTTAGACTGGGGATTGCTATCGTGGGACAGCCAAGCGCCCTGAATCTTACATCACTGTGTTTTGTTCTCTCTAGAATGCATGAACTGCACGAGGCTGGCGGATATGACTGAGAGGCTGAACACTCTCGAGGCCAAGGTAAGGACCTACCTTTGTTCTTCTGATTGGCAAAAACTTCTAAGGGTTGCTGCTGAAAAGATGTTGAGTTGGCTGCCCTGGAGAGATCCGGTGTCCATCCTTCTGTCCACAGTGATGGCACAGTGTGGTGGTGCTGCCCTAGGGAGCTGGGGCATTGCTGCTGTGCACACCAGCATTGCTCACCTCTGGCTGGCTCCTCCTGCTTCCCGCGTGTCCTCCTTGGCGTTGGTCTGCCACACAGCTGCGCCTCTGTCTCCCTTCCGCCCGGCTGTCATTAACGGGCAGCTGCATTAAGTAACTCATTGCTCTCAATCAGAACACCTTGGCCCAGGTTTTGCTCCAGAAATAGGTGGAGCTGTGTGAGAAAGCTCTTGCCTTCAGCTGCTTGATCAGGAGGGGATGTAAAGCAGTGATTCTCCTGGCTCAGGGAAGGAGCAGGCTCTGATTTGGGTCTCTCACTAAAAATTGCTTATAGATGCCTCACCGATAGAGAGTGCAAACCAGAGCAGTAATGGTTTGTAAGTGTTTCTAAGCATAGTTGTTCATTTGCCTGATCGTTAAGCGCTGTCTAGTCTGGCTTTTTTTATTCCTTTTCTGAAAGACAGGAGGCTTTCACTCGTGGTTTAGTGGAGACAAATGTTAAGAGCAGACCTTTGCATTGTTGGTTTTTCTCCTGCAAATTGATTTAAATTTCCCCTACTGGGATACAGATGAATTGTTCCAGTCTAGCAAGGAGGTAGGTGAATCAGTTCGTCCCCTCTGATCTGAGGTCCCTCCTGCGGACAGCCCAGCCCTGGCTATTACCATGCTCTGGTCCCCTTAGGGCTTGGCTTGCTGTTGTTATTCCTTAACTGATGGTTATCAATGACATCAAAGAATTTGGGGAGAAACCTTTGTGGGGGGGTAGTGGATGCTGGTGATTTTGAGGCCAGTGCACAATACTGTAATTTGGGAATTGTCTGTGCTGAAACGGAGTGAGCAATGTTGTCTGGAACTCCCTCAAAGGCGTTGCGGCGATATTTCACTACAGGAAAATGAAAGGGTGGGGGGGAATGAAATTCTGGGGAGCAGAATTGTTCCGAGTGAAAACAACTGTTGTCGTGCAGAGGACAGACATGAGCAGGATCGTTTTTCCAACCAGTGGGACATGGCAGGTGCATGTTCTTTGGCAGCGAGGAGCTGGAGGCGTTTGGAGAGGAGAGAGGGGCTGGTGGCTGACCTCTGTGTGTGCAGTCCCACATCCAAGTAAGACAAGGGACCAGCCTTGGAGAGACATAAATCAGCCCTCCCATGCTCTGCCTGTAGCAGCTGTGCCTGCCTTCACTTTCTAGGACTTTTTATAATTGGTTTACTGGAAAATGATACGCAAAGGCTGTCTGACGGGTCCTGGAAGTGGCACCCAAAGGCTTTTGGTACTGCCTCTGTCCCAGCCATTGCCAAGTCCACTCCACCTCCCCTCTGCCTTCTTATCAGCTCTCGACTTGGGCGCAGCCCATCGTGTCTCTGTTCTAGTGCTGCAGGGAGGGAATCCGTCTTGGTGTTGGGATGGGTTTCTTTCTACCTATGCTGTGCTCCCACAGAGACCCAAGCTGGGAACAAAGCTCATCAAAAGGGTTTACTTTTAGAGAGAGAAGTTAGTTATTTCTCTCTCTTGTGAAGTCCTAGAGACCATGTCTCTGCGCAAGTGCCTTCTGCAGCTCAGTCCCACAATGTTGTTATTGATCTTTTGGCTTCCACTTTGCTTGAAAAGCTGTGGGTGCTGTGCAGAAATTGTAGCAATTAAATGGAGAGTGAAGCAACATTACACGAATGCTGGTGCTCTTCACGAGAGAAATGTGCTGATTCACTCCTTTTTCAAGGTTAATTTAAGTTCAGTTTGATCCATGTAGCGATGCGATGACCTCAGTCGATGCTATTCAATAATAGCAGCACCACTAAAAAGGTGCTTGAATTCTTTCAGTATTGTCTGTGTTTCTGCTCTGCATTTTGGAGAAAGATCCCTCTTTTGCTGTATGATCTGGATGCGGAGTTGTCTCTCAGCTCTCCAAACTGTCTTATTGTGTCTCATTTCACCACAACAGCCTGAGGCTGCTCAGAGGGAGACAGGAGCGATGGAATGACACACATACCCCTTTACCAGCGCTGGAGACTGATCCCCCCTGGCTTTTGCTATCTTGTTCTGTGGAGGCAGATGTGGAAGTTCATCCTTCCTATTGGCAGGGATGAATTTTTCTGCCACAGTCCGGCTCCTTCTGGAGACAGCTGAGGTTGAGGAGCTTTGCTGCTTTTGCTCTTTTGAATTTCAGCCCAGCACCACTATGGGGAGCTCAGGGAAGGGCAATGGCTGATATCAGGCAGCTTCAGGGAGATGAGGCCACTGGCGCCTCCTGGAAGGGCTTTGAGGCACATGGGAGCTGTGTAGACATGTCCTAAATACGACAAGGCCCAAGGGTAAGAGCAAACGTGTGGAAAGTGACCTCTGAAGTCACTGGGCCTGAGCAGGTTGGTGCTGGGTGAGAAGTTTTACTTTAAGAAATTAGGAACAAGTGAAAACCACTCTCTTTCTCATGCCTCTGCAATGGGGATGAGGAGCCAACAGCCTTTCTAGTCATGTGTGAGGATGTGAAACGCGTTTTTGTCCTCCTAAACTCAGTTGTGGAAGAAGAGGCTACGAGACTGTGGGTTTTTTTTCCCTGCTCCTCTTCTGTTCCCCTAAAAAATGGAGATAAAACCAGAAGTGGTCTCATCTTTCATATTACAAGGATGAATTGGTTCATCCAACTTGTAAGATCAGTGTCCAAATGAGGTAATAAAAGTAACTCTCTGATTTTTGTAATATGAGATTTGGATCAGAAGGCAAGAGGCAAAAATAAACACAGAGCTAATGGAATGAAAAATGACTCATTAGGAATTGGTGCTTATGTAGCCCTCGGGGAGGAGAGAGACTAAGACACAGCTGAACTGTGTGGTGGAACAAACTCTTCACATGCCTTGTGCTCTCCTGGACACTGCTCTAGGTTGTCCTTGTGGCTGTAGATGTTTCTGCAGGAAAGGAGGTGAAGGGAGATAGGATCAGGTTCCATCCTTGTCTCCCCTGTTTCGAGTTACCCTGTCATCTCCCCAGGATGGAGCTGGCCTATCCCATGTACTTGATCCCAGACCCATTTGAGCGCCAGAGGTTTGAAAGCTTGATGGATGATGTGGAGCTTGAAATCTCGAGGCCATAGGAATCTGTGTCAGGGAGAATGGCGTTGAGCGTGAGATTGAGGACAAGAAAGCGTGCAGGCCGGAAGAAAACTATCCCCTCCCGCAGCCCAGACGTGCCAGACCTTCCTTCTCTCCCAAGACATCTCATTTGACATCCCTGCAGCACCCCCTGACCCTGTGAGGACCCTCACTGGTGAGAGGGAGAATGAATGAACTTTGCTTCTATTTCAAATGAAAGGTTTCTTCTTAGGCCAGCCCAGCTTCTCAGGGAGCACAGCCCTTCCTTTCTGGACTTCTGAGCCTGGTGCTGCTCTCCTGTGACCTAGGGCTGAGCTCCATCAAACTCCAGGGAAGCTCTAGAAACAAGAGCGAGCAGCTCCACTGCCCACAGCAGTGCTAGTGAGAAAGCAGGATCTGCAGAAGAAATTCTGCTTGTTTTGTTTGCCACAAGCCCTGGGTTCTTTTAATAAACCTCACCCTGGAGCAATGGATGGGGTGGTATTGATCCCAGCTTTTGGTTGGAACCGGAGCGCAGCATTTGATCTGGGTTGGTACGAGCTGCTCTTATCTCCTGATGCCGCTTTGAGGAGTTCATGGCGCTTCCCTGACAGCTTTAATACAGGGAGATAACGTTACATGCCCAGACTCCGATTGATTCATTGTGTGATCAATGACACGCATATTTTTTGCATGAAAACAGCTCTTGTAACGTGATTCCTTACGCAGAAGATTCCAAGGTTTTAAAGAACATCTTTGTACTGTGCACAGGTTGGTGAATACATTGCGATTTACAATTAAACCCCCCCTTTACTTAGGACAGAATACCCTCAACACCTTTACAGCCCCGCGTCTTTTGAGGATGAAGCACCATTACTTGGAGTTTTAATGCAATTCTTGTAGATGTTTCTCCATCTGCCCCTTCATCCAAGCAGCTGAATGAAATACTGGCCACTGCCTGTGATTTTTGTGGTGTTTGTCTTTTCCTTCTCGGATAGACATTAAACCGATCTCCTGCTGTAGAGGAGAAACACTTGAGCAGTAGAAGATGTTCCGTGTGCTGTGATGTGGCTGAGAGGTGAGGAGGGGAAACCCCAGTTTCTGTACATCCTGTTCCACCACCCCTCCCGCAAGGGCTTTTAGTTACAAGTTTGGTGGTTTTAGTCAAATAGATTGAATGTTTTCATAAAATAACTTTGAAAAATTCTGTTTTCTGTGACATGGAATGCAATTTGCCAAGCAAATCCTGTGGCTGCATTAGGAAATGCTTTGGGTGTGTTTGCTACCTGGGAACATTGTGTACATCTATGTTTTTTAAGAGAAATTCTTGTGGACAAAAGGTTGGTTTCAGCAGTGGAGGCATGTGAGGACGGATGGAAGTGCTCAGATCCTTTGCGAATCCTGGGCCCAAACACGCAAACTTCCACTTGATTCTCAATCTGAAATTCTATTGGAGCTTCGTAAGGAGAGTGTGATCATAAGAGAAACATTCCTTGGGGTCCTTTTTTTCAGCTTGCACCAATGTGAGTGGTAAAGGACTGAGCCTCTTCTCTTTTCCAGCTGTGCTGCTCTCTTCTTGTAGCTTTTCAGTTGGAGTCCAGTGGAGGAGGAGAGCCCACAACTTGGTGATGTGAGGGCTGAAGGCTCCTCACCTGGGAAGCAGCAGAATGGACCCCAAAGCTGTGGCTGAGAACAGATGTTCCTTCCTCAAGACTGACTTCATCTCAGGCTGGCCTGATGCCCCGTCCGTAGCACTGCTACGTCCCCAGCAGGTGACGAGCAATAAATGGGCAGACAAGAGCCATGTGATTTTGATGGTGGAAGCTGAGAGCTCCAATGTGCTTTTATCAGGTGTTTTAAAGTAATAGCAGGGAATCTGGTTTCACTCTGAGCTCCCTTCGTGTATTGACTCTGCAATGAGCTCTTAGCACAGCATTGAAGGATTGCTGGATCCTTTCCACATCTGGCGTCTTCCCCTGGCTCTCGTGGCTCGAGGTGCCTGTGACGGCAGCTGCATCGTCTCCCAGCAGCAGAGCCAGGGGATCTGCAGAGGGTGGCAGTGTCGGAGGAGCTCCCCAGGGGCCGCAGAGAGCAGTGACCCAGTCACACCACTGCCAGCCCTTCCTCACTGCTGCTCCCTCAAGCAAAACCGTGATGTTCTGATGATCTGTGGACGTTGCCTGCATGGCATCCGAACTAGCAGGCTGGCCTGGGCTTTTGTGTCTTCTCTACTCTGATTCCCCCAGGAGGTCCCTGCTGATGGAGCAGTCACGTTTTGCGTTATTGTTTTTTGGAAATCCTGTAAATCTGTACGAAACCCCAGAAACCTTTGCAGACAGAGCACGAGCTGCACTACCTGCGCACTGGCAGAAGCCTTTGGTCCCCGTTTCTGTCTTCCATGCAATAGCTGGTAACATAAACCTTACCTTTTGGTGTACGTTGGGTCACCACAATGACATCAGCTATTGCTCCCCACATCATTTATCACTACAGAGAAAACTCCTCCATGCACTCATTATCTTGTTCCCTTTGGCCAGAATCTCTCAGATCTGATAAGGATGAAGTCACCCAGGCTCTCTCTGGGCACCTGGTTCATCACATTCTAGTGGACAGTTACTGAACGTCTTCTGGCTTTTGAAACCAAGCCGTGGCATCTGCGCTGGAGCCTCTCGTTCGCAGGTTTAGCGTTGCTACAGGAGAGATACCATTCCATCTGATTTTGTAAAACTCCCTGGTTAGCTCTGTCTTGATGAATTATTTAAAAGCCCTTATATTTTGCCAAATAATTTGCTATAAAGAAAGATATGTCCAACAAGTTATGCAATTACCGTTATTAATCAGCTTGCATCTTTACAAGATCAAGGGAATCTTATTTTACACTGGAATATTTAGCTGATGAGCTGGATTCGTGCAGTTTCTTTCCCTCCACTTTAGAGAGGGATGGAGGGGAGTTAATTCCGCCAATGCTTCAAGAGACCCAATATCCCCTCTTTATTAATTAATTATATCCATCTGGATTATGTCAAATGGTTCCCCTGCATCTGCATGGGGTTTTTTTTTTTCCAAAGAAAAAGCATTCTGAGCCCTGTTGTATCAATTTTGGAATCTTTGGAAGTCCGGCTGTTCTTTCCTTGTTTCTAGCACCTACGGGTGACAGGACATCAGGAATGCAAGCGGAGGACGGATGATGGGAGGAGGCCATGTTCGTGAAATCTTCTTTTGATGTGTGGGAACAACTGAAACAGGGTTCTTGAAAGCTACTACAAGCCAAAAAAAGTCCTCTGACACTGAACATCTCAAGAAGATGAAAACCTTCCTCCCGTTTCCATTGTCCCTGGGCCGAGCTGTTGATCTGACGCAGGAGATGTGGTATGTGTCTGAAGTTTAGAAAGTTTATGCTGGCAAATGGAAAAGGAGGAGGTGGGTTGAGTAAGCTGGGACAGAGTGTAAGGCACATAACGCTAACGTCCCTGCTGAGGGCCCTGCGCGTGAGCAGGCCCCGCGGTGGAGAGCCAGGCTCTGAGCCACAGGAGAAGAGCGAGCGCCAGATCCTGTACAGAGGTGAGCCTGGCGGCTCCACGGGACTTGCAAGGCCCAGGGGTGAGTTTTGCAGGCAATAACCTCTGCGCTGGCGCTGGCCTGCAGGCTCCTTGGCCAGCGCAGTGCGTCATCCCTCCTGCATTCCCTTCGCGTTCACACGCCTTCTCCTGCGTCGAGCCCGTCTCCTGCTGCACTGTTGGCAGGAGACGTGGCCCCATTTCAGCTCTTTCCAGCTTCTGACCCAGTTCAGCTGCATCGGAGAGGTGGGGTCTGGAAAACAGAGACAAGCCCTCATGCCGGTGGGACCTCTGTTGCCAGAGGCTTCAGTTCAGCGTGTCCATTTAGGCTCAGATTTGACTTTTTGCTTCCATACATGAGAAAAGACAAAGGCCCAAGTGTTCTGCTGAATTGAGGTCATCGTTCACCTTCTGCAATGCGGCACAAACTGGTGAGGAAAGGCCTTTGGGTCTTCGGCAGGGATCTGCCCTCCTGACACCACAGTCAGCAACCAGGTTGCTGCCCTTCAGCTGGTTCTCTGTACCTGCTCCAGTTGGTTGGGTGACCAATATCACCCATGGCATCAAGATGTATTTTGTTTCTGTGGTGGCATTTGGGTGTTTTCTGCCTCTCTTCTCCATATTTTCCCTAAGACCTTTTGCACTGGAAGCTGTAGCAGAAGTGGGCACTGCTTGCCATGAGGTTTTCCAACCAAAGCTATGTGTTCTTCAGTTGGTGCTGTCCCCCTCTCTACCTCAACCTTATTGACTAGAAAATACCAAGGCTTTAATGCCGAGGCTTTAATCCGTTGCACATTTTGCTAATTCGCCTGCTGGCCGTGAGCCCCTCTGCTATCATTTTCCAGCAGTTTGCTCCGAGGGCTAGAAACTTTCTTTTTTTGTTTAATGAAAGTGGGAATTCTCCTCGGGTCCCTTGGCTCTGGCAACAGCAGCCTTAGGAAAAATAGAACGTGATGGAAAATAGATGGATGGCTCCGGTACTGTTGCAGTAATGCACAGGGACCCCGCTCGGGCTGAGTGCTGCAGCTCGTACGAGGATGCTGCGTGGTGGAAGAGCTGTACAGTGTGAGATTCTGCATGTCACCAAATCCCTTGTGCTTTTCCTTCTTTAGCTTGGCTCCACGGATCTCACGGATGTGAGAACTCCCTTCTTTCTGCTTTATTTCTTTTGGGCACTTCTTCAGTCCTGATCCTAAAAACTAGAATTTCCCAGCAATTTCAAGCCTGGAGACTTCCTGAACTCTATCGCTTAGTGCCCAGGGAAAATAAAGCGGTTACTATGGTTTGAGCCTTAACGACTGCTGAGCGCATCCCGTGGATTCATGAAAGAGCACTCTGAGTTATTCCGTGCGTACCTTGAAATCCTTTGCAGCATTTATCAGCGAAGTGCTCATTTAAACCATGTTGTTTTAATGAAAAGGATACCATTGCCACTGTTTTGGGTTGATTATGTGGTAACACATTTTTCTTATCACCCATAAAAATGATTTGGAGCTGTTTTATTCCAGATGCGACATTCGGCAGAGCCGTGCGCTTTGCTGGTCTCTGACCATTGCTGCTCTTGAGTTCACTGTGGCAACGACCTGGGGTTTCACTGAGGAATGAACACGATAATATAACGGTATAAAGGGGTTCAGAAAAGGTCTTCAACGTACACTGAAGTCCCATGGCAATGGGATTTAAGCCTGGTTATGGCGAGGCAATACTTAAGCGTTTGTGAACAGATAGAATCTTGCCTTGAAAGTCTAACAAATAAATGGCTGGGGAGGAGCACAAAAGTGCAGGAGGGACTGAACCTTGCCTGAATCAGAGAAACCCGCTGAGTAAAAGCCTTGTGACCTGATTCGAGACTCTGGATCCATAAATTAAAGATCTTTGCAATAAAGGAAGAACGTTGCTTGTTTGTAGCAGCTGAGGCTTGGTTCCCCTGCACTTAACCCAACTCCCAGTTCAACTGGGTTCTGGTTCCCTCCTGTCAGGCAGTGCATTCTGTGGGAAGTTCATCACTCCTGGCGCTGCTGCAGTCCTGGCTCCAACCAGGCCCAGTAATAAATAAGTGATAAACCTTGTAATAATTGCAATTTAAAAACAAACAAGTGGAGCCAAGTCACTCTCATTTATAATTGCACTGTGACTTCATTATGTAAAGACAACACAGCCTGTAAAAACCGAACCTTCTAGGGATTCAGTGGAAAGTTTGAGCCTTGCTCTCTTTTATTTCCCTTATCCCTAAATCAGTATTTGCTCAGGTGGTTTGCGCCAGTCTAAATCTCCCTTGGCACAACTTGAGGCTGTTTCCTCTCATCCCATCGCTTGTCCCTTGGGAGAAGAGCCTGGCACCAGCCTCCCTACAACCTCCTTTCTGGGACCTGCAGAGAGCGATGAGGTCTCCCCTCACCTCCTTTTCTCCAGGTTAAACAGCCCCAGGGCCCTCAGTGCCCCTGGAACCCCTGGGCTCCAGACCCTTCCCCAGCTCTGTTCCCCTCTCCGGATGTGCTCCAGCTCCTCAGCGTCTTTCGTTTTCTTTGATCCCTTTGCCAAGGATTGGTCTGACCGTATGGCTCTGGATTTGAGCACGTAACCTCATAGTGAAATGCCACGTCCCCTATCACCGGCTCTGGTTCCTGCTTTCATGTTTCTCCCCAGGGAGACAATCCCATGCGAGGCTGAGGCTCTCTGGAAGCAGCGAAGCCCTCTCCAAGGAGGGCGTGTGCAGGACCCTCTTGCAACTTCAGGCAGCAGCTTTCCACTCCAATTGCTGCTGCTTCCAGAGCACCTACAGAGCTTTAACAGAACCCCCTGCGGTCCAGGATGCGGTTATTCACAGCTCCTGCTGGCAAGGAGAGGAGTTTCAAGACTTCTTCAGAATTGAAACACGTGTGAAACCATCCTGCTGACCTTGTTTGCTTCCCCATGCCCCCTGCTTAGATCCTTCTGCTCGAGGCTGCGGAGCGGAGCCCATCATTGGAAAACAACCTGCCGATTGCTGGGACGACAGCCACGTGGGATGATGAGTTGCTACCGGATGCCTTTCCCCTGCTGAATCCCGGGACTGTCCTGAGGAAAGCAGTGGGATCTGTCGGTAAGCCTAACGTGCTCATCCCCAAATCACCACCCTACGTACACGATTCCTGTGGGGTAACTGAAACAGAGGCTGTGCCAGTCTGGGTATTGGGAGCTGCAGGGGAGAGGGATTGGAGGGAAACACTGGCAACTCCTTTCCTTTGCTTTATAAAGGAAGAGGGTTATAATGGAGGTGTAGAGGCAATCCATGGGTTTATTGGAAGGAAAAACTTTCCCATGAACAGCAACCTCGGTTGCAGTCTGCGTTCAATATTTTAAATTTACTATAAGCACAGTGGGCTGTTTTATGATCCCTCTTGTGGCATGAAAAAAAAATACACTTAGAAGAAAACCTCCCTCTGCGCCCACTTGGCCAGACAGATCCCCACGCATCGGATTTCCTTGACCTTGGCATTCTTATTTTGAGATCCCCACTCTCTGCTTCCAAAGCCCTGTCTGTCAGTAGCTTCGCTTGCTCCCAGAGCAGTTTGTTATCCTCTGCAGGGCCTGCCCTGTTTTTCCTTCTTTTTTTTTTTTTCCTTCTCTTTTTTTGGGTCCGAGCAGTTGATTATGGCAGCCCTTCCTGACTGCAGCAGACTTGGAGCAACCAACGCAGACCAGATGTGGTCCGTGTTTGTAATTTGACAGGGTGCCACAACGTGGAGGGAGGTTCACTAACAATATGTTCTGCAAAGTATTTTCAGAACCACAGCGCCTGCTGCCAGGAACTGAATTAAAGCCGTTTCCCCCAGTGTCCATTATGGGCTCGTTCTGCCTTCTCCATGTCGTTTATTTTTGCTGTCACAGTAACTCTGCACCTGCACTTCGTAGTACTAAAGTCGATCCAGCAACAGCACTAACGACTCTGTCCCTTCTGCTCAAGGGCCTCTCTCAGAGCCCCTGTACACAGACTAATCTCCTGTTGTTCAGCGAGTGCTATTTACCCAGGCAGTGATGCACACCAGAACGGTTCTTCTGTAGCGCAGACTCCAGGCTGACCCCATGGTCCCTGTCAGCATCCCCCATCCCTGCAGCAAACCCAGGTGGTCACTGGTGATCACCTTCTGGATCCCGGTGACGTCTGAGCGTTAACAGAGTCTATCTTGTCAGGCAGAGCTCCGGGCTGTGCTTTGAGCCGCCTGCGTGCCACAGCCCTGCCTGCGTGCTGCCAGGTGGAGTCTTCATCCGTGCTGCCCTTTAGTTCTCTACCCCGGATTTATTTAACCCAGCATGGAAGAACTCGAGCGTCAACAGCTGGGAATCAGGCGCATGCTGGACCGTTTTGGGTCAGGACAGTGTCTCTCAGCAATTAGAAGTAATCGGTTAAGATGCTTATTGGCATGTGATTGCCTGCTCAAGCACAAGCTCTGTGGCCTTCAAAGTGTTTCTTTGCTAAGGAGCTGTGGGGATGTTTCATGGATCTGGATCCATGTTTGGCTTCCTTGCCTGCCCACACCAGTTTCTATCTACAATTCAAAGGCAGCCAAAAAAGCACGCTGTGGATTTTGGGATGGTTGGGGACTGCCTGCGTTGTGTGATTTCAACACTACCGTGACTTGTTGCTCCAAGCTGGCTAGGTCCTCATCCGGAGATCGCAGACCTGAGGAGATCTTTCATCAAGTGTGGTTTTAGAAGAGGGGATAGTCAGATCCGAGTGTCCCATGTGGTGTGGGGCTGTGGAAAGCCCAGCCCGTGTCCCTCCCACCCCATTCCCCACAGCTTTATGTGAAGCATTGCCTGCTTTGCCCCCCTTCTAGCGTTTCAGCCAAAGCATATCCAGATCCTGACTTGAGTGCCACCAGAGTTCTCAACGGGATGGACTGAGAGCAGAATGCTGGTGCCTGACACAAAGCTGGTTGATGGGGACTGGATGCTCTGGTTGGTGGGAGTGTTCCTGGATGACCTGGCTGACACCTCTCCAGGCTGAAGGCCAGGAGAAGTTGCTACTGTTTGTTAGGATAGTTATTTCATCGGTGAGTGACAGGGCTGAGAACAGACCATCATTTAAAAGCAATCAGAGCTGTTGAGACAGCTGCACTGCTGGCCTTTCTGATCAGCTTGTTAATCAACAGGATCCGTTCTAGTGAGTAGTAAGAAAATACATGTACTGTGGCTGAGCCAGTTGGCAGTGAGAGACCTAATTTTTCATATATTTTCGTTTTATTTTCTTTTTTTCCCCTCTAATCCTCTCAATTAGAGCCTAAAGGACACAGAGGTGCAGAGGAGCAGCTGATACCACAGGGTAAGTCAACGGTTCCTGCTATTTCCTCTTTCAAAGCATGTGCAGCTATGCCCAGTCCTGCACATGATGCGTCCCAAGGAGCAGAAGGGTCGTTGTGGCCAGGAGTCCTCAGGGGTTTGGAGCCTCCAGGAGGCTGGGGTTTATCTGATCGTGGGCTGCTCTGGTCAGAGAGGTGAAATGCCAGCTTTACCACCTTCAAAACATTCGGTTTCCCCAGCACATGAAGGATGGGAAGCGCTGCCTGGGGAGAGGCAGTTCTCTGGAGACGTGGCTGGAGCCAGCAGGGCGTATGCTGAGTGATAGGACTAAACACCATTAGCATCGTATCAGCTCTCTGAAAGCGATGCCACTGCAGCAGAGCTGATTTATGCCAGCTGAAGATGTGGCCTATTTGTTTCCCTCCCCCTTCTTTCCTGAATCCTTCGCTCTCTCTCCTCCTTTTTGCACTTGTCTCTTTTATGCTGGTAACACCATTGGTCACCAGTATGAGCACTCGCCTGCCACGTTACTCAGTGCTGCTTCTCCTGGTCCTTCCCGTAGCCATTTCCACCCCCAGGGCTCTAAGTGCCAGTTCCTTTAGAGCTCCGCTGCAGCAGCGTGATTGAGGATGCCAGCAGCAAATGATGGCTCTTGGTCTGCAGCAGTTCATGAGATTGAGTCATAAAGGTTGAACTGAGGGACTGGGGCTGATTGATACCACCGAGGAAATGTTTTGACCCACGCTTCGCAGCACAGTGTGTTGTGCTTGCAAAACAGTGTTTCTGCTGTTCTTTCCTCTATGCTGGGAAGAACTGGCTGCAGTCAGGTTTCAGGGCTGTTGGGGTTTTGGTAGGGGAGAAGTGTTTTGCAATACTGTGAGAAGGCGCTCTTGCTCTTAAATGGGCTCCTGGTCATGGAAACATCTGCAGTTTGTGTCCTCTGGGTGAGAAACCTCCAACTAATTTCCTTTCTGAATGTTTTCAGGGCTGCCAGGACAGGTTGGTCCTCCAGGCCCAGTTGGACCAACTGGTCTTCCAGGACCACCAGGGCCAAAAGGAGACAGGGGACAACCCGGTGAGAGGGGCCCGGCAGGGCCACCAGGTAAGTCTTGGAGGATACCATGATACGTGCTACCATGATAGGGGATATTTGACTTTGTGCACCTTGTCTGTGATAAGAGACACACAAGATGTGGAGCTTCTCTTGTTGGTATTGGATCCATAACTGCCTGTCCCCGGGCACTGCAATCGGCCAGCAGCTCTGGGAGCAGGCAACCAGCTGTGTGGGCACTGACAATCCCTGGCATTCCCATGGAGCTGGAGAGAGCTCCTCCCACAAAGCTGCAGAGCAGGCTCATGTTTCCCCATCCTGCTCGGGAGCTGTGAGGAACAGTCTCTGATCTGTCAGCCTTTGGAGAAGAGCATTCCCCCTTCACTCTTGCTATGTGCATGGTTTAACTCCCCTTTTTTCTCCACCACGTGTGTCAAGCTGTGAGATGCCAGGATGTCAAACTAATGGTGCTTTTGTATGGCAAAGGAGAAGGTTCTGAGGCTGTTCTTTCAGAGTTCACTCCGTTCCTGAGCAGGGAGACTTTCTTCATCCTCAGACTGTTCCTGCCTCTTTTGATGAAGGCGATACTGCACAATAGGTGCCAGACCTTGGGCTCTGTGCTTTGTGTGTGTCTGAAAGGCTGTGCTTTGTAAATGAGCTCAGGGAAGATGTGAAACTTGGAACATGCCTTAAACGTGAGAGTGGCCCTGAAGGCTCTTTGGGGTTTTTCTGGCAACCTGTCAATGGCTGAGGTCTGGCCAGGGCTGTGTCTGCCTTTTGGTTTCTCAGTTTGCAAGGGGAGCCTTCCAGCCTCACAGGAAGCGGAATCGATCTGCTGAGGGACTGATGGGGTTCTGTGGATATTCCTGTGCTTTCCTGGCAGTAAGGGATACACAGGTGTACGTGGAGGGGGAAGAGAAAGGGTGCTGCTTGATTTCATGCCCTCCTGCCTTTAGTTTCTTGCTCAGCCTCCGGGGGGGGGCAGATTTTGCTCTTTGAGGTAATGAGCTTCACAGCACCTTTGAGCCAAGTAAGGTCATCTGCTATGCCAAGGGAGATGCTAAAAGCAAATGATGGAAAACTGGGATGCTGTTCCTATTTCCCCCCACCCTAATTCCCAGGACAGAAATCCTTTGTCTCCTTACCGCCTTTTTACCCGGTTGCATCCCTTAGAACATCTTCAAATGCACTAACACATCTTCTCTTGTCTGCACAGGGCTGTTGGGACCTCAAGGACCAAGGGGACTTCCAGGAGAAACTGGGATCCCAGGTCCTCCAGGTCCTCCAGGGCCACCAGCTGCCCCAAGCCTTCCTCTTACCTTTCAACAAGGGGTTCTCTACTCACTCCAGCCCACAGCTGAAAAAGAAAGTAAGTTTCCTCCTCAGTTCTTGTTTTTTTCTGGTACATCAGCAGAGTGGGCAGGCGTGGAGCAGCCCAGCTCTTCCTCCACCTCCCTGCCAGGCTCTGCCAGAGCCCTGCAGCTGGACGGTCTGAAACGTATGGGTTTCTTGGCTGTTTCTTCAAGATTAAACACATGAGACTTAGAGGCCAAAGGGTTTCACCTCTCCAAAATGAGGAGCTAAGGAACTGTTCTTCTAAACCATCAGTGAGAACAGGCTTTGGGGGATTTATAGCTGTTCCCTGTGCCTTGTTTTCTGGGCTTATCATAGTTTTAAGGAGGCAACTTGGTGTCCTTTAGGTTTCCATCATGAGTGACTGCTGTGCAGAGAGCCTCAGGTGAGATGACAGAGCTCAGAGAGGTCACACAAAAGACAAGGGAGGGAAGAAGTGCAGCAGCCTGGCACTGGGTGGGCACTGGTGCGGTGGAACCGCGCTGTTGAGAGACCTCTTGGTGCTGCTGTTACAGTGCTCAGGGTTGTTCAGAAATCGGTACCAAAGGTTTGCAACTCTGAAGTTATAGAACATAATAAGGACATCTGTTAATCATCTCTTTTCCCACCTCATAGACGTGTCTTCCACCTGCATTTCTGGTACAACATCGCTAGCTTGCATCCATGCAAAACACAGAACTACGAACTCCAAAGCCCAGACCAAGAGCTGTGATTTATCCCTTTGCTGTAGCTGGAGGGTCAGGGTTTCCTTGAGCCTATGGTGATCTAAAAAGATATTCATTTGATTTGTGTTGTGCGTGGTGAGAAAGGCTTTCTAGGAAAGGCACATCACGCGCTGTTATGCGAGTGCTCTCAGATCTGGCCTTGATCTGATTTCTTCCGGCCCAGGCGTGTGTAGTTGGCTTCTAACAGTGACAGAGCAGAGCTCAGCTGCATCTCTGCTTGGCCTGTAAACGCCCGGCGCCCCGGCTCTGCCGGGTGTCCTATCCTCACTCCCCCAGGCTTCAGCTGTGCCTCTTTCCAGCTCCTCTGCTCACATCCAGCTTCCAAGGTCAGGTGTATGACTTACAGCCAAGGATTAATGGATCTCCCTGCGTCTGGCAGTTTTCTAGACCTTTCCTTTTCCCTCCACCCTCTCCGCTGTCCCAACTCCTTTTCCTTTTCCTGAAAGTGAACAGATGTATTTTTAATTGTGGAAGGATTTTAACAGCTCAAGGTTATATCCAGTTACTTGGACCATATGGGTAGGACTAAGATTTTCACAGTCTCGATTGAGCTACTGCATTCACGAGCCTTATAAACCAGAAAGTTTTGCATTGCAGTCACCTTGCTGCCTTACGGAATCCCACCAAATGGTGCCGCTCTGGATTCATTTTTCTCCAAAGGCTCCTCATGGAGGGTTTGGGTTCTGCTGCCTCTCCCTCCAACCACCCTCTAAATTCAACTCTCTTGTGAACTAGTGGGTGAATTAAAAATTGTCTGCTGGCATTGATACACGGCCCTCCCAGCCCATGTTGGGAGGGTGAGCTCTGTGTTGTCCTGGACCTGAGGATGGTGAGTTCACGGGGGCCATTACATCCCCGGGGCCCTCTACGTCCCCCGTGTCTGGTGGAGGTTTCGCAGTTTGCAGAAGGAGGAGCCCAAAACTTTATGGCAATTTTTCTAGTTTTCAAAATTTTTCTTAACCCAAGTGTTGCTGCAAGTCCTGGCTGTCCCTGGGGTTGGGGTGGAGTTACAGCAACATCCAGACTGTTCTCTTACAAAACCTTACCATCTTGCTGATGTGTTGGCTCATTCTGCCCACCGCAGGCTAGTGGAAAGCTGAGCTCTACAACCAATAAAACATAGCCTTGTAAATTCTGGGTAGATTTTTTAATTTATTTCCTTTGAACAGAGCACATCTGCAAACCATAAACACAAGGTTCCAGCTGCTGACAGCAGAGGGAAGCACATTCCTGGTAATGGGCATGAGCCCCCCTGGAGATGGGAGAAAGCTGCATCAGATTATTAGTAGAAGCGCAGTATTTGGTTCTGCCTGGGCCTTTATTAATCACAATATGTTCCTGTTGTCAGTGTTTATCAGCAGGGAGAACCCAAAAACGGGGAGACAAATATTTTCCCAGAGTTGCACTGTGCTGCGGTAAAGAAATTGGTCCCAGTTGTCTCCCTCCGGATCAGGTAGCAGAAAGAAATTAAGACAGGATTACTTCATTTCCATCCTGTCTCACCGAATCAAGCCTCTAATGGGAGAATTTATCCCTTTGAAACATTACCCGTAGGCCAGAAGCTGAACTGTCCTGCCGGCTGCTGGCTGCTGCTGCAAGGATCGCTGCTTTCTCTGCCACTTGGAAAAGATCGGCCCTGCTGCATGGTCTGGAGCCAGCTCCGTCCTCTTTCCTGTGCTAAAGCTAAGAGGGTTGTTAGGGAAAAGAGAAAAGAACGCAACATTCGCTCTGCTGAGGGCTGTGTATTCTTGCATTTCAAAGATTTGAATTTACAAAGGACACAGGAGATAACACATATTTCATGGGGAGAGCGAGGGGAACCAAGCACGATCACAGGTGGAAAAGAGCATAGAACAGAGCTGTGGCAAGTGACGTCCCTGTGCTGACCGCCACGCACAGCCCTTCCCGAGGAGGGGAGAACGGAGCAGAGAGAGTGAAGGGGAAGGAGGGGAGGAAGGGAATAGCATTTGATTTAGAACCCTCCAGTGATTGCTTTCAAAGCTGTTTGTGCTTGTGCCTCTGAGAGGCCTTGCTGCTCTGGCCAGACGAGTTTCCCGTCCTCGTTTGAGGCGTCACTGTGCTGGGTCATGCTGTGTTGGGGGGATACGCCAGGCTGCCAGGTTGGCTTCAGGTCACCCATGTCAGTCAGGAGGGAACTCCAGATCCACATTTGATTTCTCAGGAGCCAGATGCGTCTTGGAGATGGCAGCACCACCTGCCTGTGGCCATCAACGGCCACCAAAGGATTTTGGAGAGTAGTCCTGCCTGCGGGGACAGAGCAGATCTCTCTGCAGGGACACTAACGGCTCTCCTCTTCAATGCAGATGGAGAACCGCAACTGGCCTCCACTGTCATCGACACCGTCATGGCCGGCCTGCCAGGACCACGGGGAGCCCCAGGACCCGTCGGGCCACCAGGTAACAAACTCATTTGAGCTGTAAAGCTGTACTAATGGGGAAGGTGAGCAAAGGAAACTTCTGATGGAGAGCGGTCTGTGTGCCTGCAGGGAAAGCGAGAGGTCCTCGCTGGAAGGGCATGAGAGCCGTAGGTCCAGGAGCAGGAAGGGTGGCAAGAAGTGACCAGGTTTCTGTTGATACTGGCGGATTGTTCTACAGGACACATCTTGAGAAGGGGACAACTAAAGACGGTCTTTAAGAATGGGTTGTCTATGAATTGCTTTATGAGAGCAGAGTTGTTCTCGCTGCTGCTGTGATCCTGTCCTCGTGCTGTAGAGCTCCACCGAGCAGGATGTGGACAGCTGCTCTCAGTGCTGCACATGCAGACTTTGGGACTGGTTTGAGCTATTTCAGGTTTTCAACAGTAAGTTTGAAATCAGAATCTGGGATGAAAATTCAGTGGCGAGTCTTCTGTTTCCCTGTGCTGATGGGTGGCTTTAAAACCATACCATTGCTGCAAACATCAGCGCTTCCTTGCATGATGCATATTTGGAGTGAACTCCCAGAAGTTGCAGGAAAGGCTTTTCCTTTCTTTAGGAGGGCCTTTTCTTCATCCTTCAGTTCCATTATTCTTTGACTTAAGCACTTGTGTGGGGCATTAATTATTGAGGCTGATTCAGTGGGCTGCACCCAAAATCCGTCTCCTCACGTCCATTGTATCTGACAGCACCTGAGACAGCCCAGACAGGCCTGGGCACTGCCCTGGCCACCGACAAGACCCTCTTTCAGGAGCAGCAGCTGCATTGCCTTCCTCTGACGTAGCTGTTTCACAGATCTAGTTTAGGTTTTCTCAAGAGCTGTCATTATAAACCAGGGAAACGCGATGTGTTACTGACGTCCTTCCTGCCTAAATTCACCTTCTTGTCCTTCCAGCCCTCCAACCCCTTCCCTAGGGCACAGGGATGTACTGTACCGGGATGTGGGGATTAAAAAATCCCGTGTGACGCAGCACTGATGCTGTTGTCCTGTGATCCATGAATGGCTTTTACCTATTAGGAGACTAAGCTGAACAATGAAAAGAATTTTGCATCTTTCAAACTTAGGGTCCTTTCTGCTAAACCTCCTTAAAATTGTCTGAAATGATGATTCCCTGCAGGGCCACCAGGTGCGTCAGGACCAAAAGGGCCACCAGGACCTGTTGGAATCCCTGGATCACAAGTAAGGCACTTCAGTGCTTCGGGGCAGAGTCGGGGCTTAGGTGCGGAACATCTGATTGCACCAAGAGGGGCAGAACTTCATAAGTCTCGGATCTGATGTTTTGTTCCCTGTGAAATTCTGGGATTTTACGATCTTTCTTTCATTCTGAATTGTGTGGAGAGGTTGGAATGGTTCCGATTCCCAGGTTTTCCCTTAATCATAGCAACACATCTTGCTGTTGCTGTGTCAAAACGTTGTGCTGTGGCCCGGGTTGATGCAAAGGATCTGAGAGGGGCTTCACAAACTTGGTAATAGAAATACTGCGTTTCCTGTGGAACACATCAAAAGAACAACAGTGCATCAATGGGAGTTCACTGGTTGATCAAATTGGATTTGTGAAGCCTACTTTTTCAGAAACATCGCTTTCTAGTCAAGAAAAATCTCACAAATTCCCTTCAGTTTGATTACTTATTGATAAAAACATTGTGGAGGGGGGGAAGATAATGGAGCGATAAAGAAATCCTTTGAAAGAATTTATGGGATAAGAAAGGCAAAGTACTCGCATAGGTGGAAAAAGCACCTATGAAGTTGCAATGAATAGTGAACTGGCCAAGCAACTCAAAATTGTGGTTGGCTGCTACAGTTTGGGGATGGGTAGTGCTTAGTGTGGAGGTAAACCAGTAACATCAAACGTGTCAAAGGGATCTGACATGACTAGAGAGATAAAAGTGACTGAAGAGTACAGAGAGAAAGGTTCAGGAACTTAGCAGAGGGATACAGCTTAGATCCTGAGAAAAGGAGGTTTGGAATTGCTAGAAGTAGAGAAAAGAGTTTTTTCCCAATGCATTTATTAATCGCTTTGAAGAAGCGATAGACAACAGGTTAGGGAAAGTTTGCCAGCGTAGCAGAATCCTTTCAATTAGTGAATGCTCTGGAGAACAATGAGGAACTCCAGACAGAGACGAACACAGTGGGAAATTTGGCAGCAAAATGACAGATGCAGTTTAATGTGATTAAATATAAGGTGATTCCCAATTCATAAATAGGTTCTGTAGCAGAGTCTGGCTTTTTCACATGCAACACACATTATAAATCTTCTATTTTTTACCACAGATTTGTGGAATTCGGTGTTTTTGAGCATCCCTGTGTAATCACACACTGAAAGTCACTGTGGAGAGCTGGCAAGAGCAAAGGATGCTTGTGGAGACTTAAGCTTTGTTCGTGCTGTGTGTTTGACACTGGGCCAAGTCTGGTTTGTGCCATACCTCATTTAGCAGCCCTGGTTAACCACCTAAACCAGGCCTGAGTTTCTGAATCTCTTGTGGGCCCGGGGGAGGTGTAGCTAAGCTGGAGGCCAGGGCGCTGTGCGTGACGGGGAGCTGGTGGGGCTGGCCGCAGGCAGGAGCCACACATTGATGGTGAGCACTGCTGCCTTCAGGGCAGCGCTCTGCCTTAGACATTTTAGACCTTCAGACACTCCCATCCACTCCTGGGCCACTTAACCCAATGCTGAGGCTCCTCACAGCTATGCCAGAAAGCCTGTTCCTCAGGACGCTGAGAGGTTGGGGGCTCTGGGGGCTGCTCTTGACCCGTCTGGCTTAAGTCACCGGCGCTCTGGAGTGGAGCAGGAGTCTCATCGCTGTAGTCATCGAGGCGGTGTGCAATACACCTGAGGTGGCAAAAAGCATCTTGCACGTGGTCGTGGGGAGCCAACATGCTGAGTATAAACAAACAGTCATGCTCTCTCCCTGTCTGGTTTAGAGCCGGGGCTCTGCTGGGTGGGTACGTGAAGAACTTGGATCGATTTCTGCAATGAGTTCAATTAGCAGAAATGTGGAGCCTATGCCCTTCTTATCCGCTGGTGACTGGTTTATGGATTTATTCAACCCAGGGAGCAGAATTATTAGTGGAGTTTGGGCTTCATTTGAAAATTGTTTATTAGGGTGAGTGAATGGCTTCAAAATCATTGCCACCGCACAATCCAATTAGTTTTCAGGTATGTGTGCTTACTCACACCACCCACTGAGGCAATTAGGAAGAAGGGCAAAGTAGGGGGATTTTTAAGCTAACCATACTCTCTGTGTATTAATTTCTTCTTTGTAAATGAGAACAAGAGCTATCCCGTCACACTGACCCCTTGCAGATGTTACACCAGTAGCTCACGGTGCATTAAAAGACCCAAACAGAGGGATGTGCAAAAACTATAGCGCTCAGGGTATCTGTGAATAGAGCTTCCATTGGTGTTGCTTGCAGGTGAAAGAGAATCAAGCCCAGTTGCTTAACGGGTGTCCGAGGTTTTCAGGAGTGGAGGATCACTGGGAAATATATTCCCTACACCTACACAAAGGATGCATGGTAGAAAAATTAATTCCTTCTTGGTTTGCATCTCTTCTAGGGCTTACCAGGCTCTCCAGGACAACCCGGACCAAAAGGCTCCAAAGGAGACCGAGGAGAGAGAGTAAGGATTTACACACACAGAGATTCCCAGCGATATCTGGGGTGGTGCTCAGAACACACCATGGGTCTTTCAAATCTTGTGGGATCACAGCCGTGGACAGTTTGAGGTATAGAGTCTCTAGGTCTGCTGCAAGAACCAAGAGGAGGGGTTACTGTACAGATAGAGGGTGAATTGCTTCCAAAATCTCCTGTTCCCTAAAGAGATTCAGGTAGCAAATACATGGTCTATAAACACTTGTGGAGACCATCTTTCTTCTGCCAACCAAAGCTCTTTATTGTGGAGTGTTGTGCACGGTGTGATTGAACTCTTCCTTCTGTGGCAAGAAGGCAATAAAAGCTCATCAGACCTTTCCTGAACCAAAGTCATTCCCCAGATCAGTACAGACAAGTCCTTTAGACTTGGATTTTATTTTCTCCTTGTTAGATAATCAGGATTGTAACTCTCCTTCCCAGTTGGGGATAAATGAGATTTTCAAATATCAGAACGTCTTGCTAAATAGAAAAAAATATATTCTGTTTCTTGTCCTCCCTCTGTTAGCATGGAAAGTGGAGCTGGCTGCTTTTTCTGGCAGGATTTCTGTAGGCTGGTCTGTGTGCTTTTTGTCTTTTGTGAGTGGGGATTTGAATGCTGGTTTTGACAACTCCACGCTGCAATTTTGGGTTTGGTGGATACAAATTAGAGCAAGCTTCACCCAGAGCGGAGGAGCTGTGCAGCTGCAAAGAAAAGCAGGGGAGGATTTACAGTATGTATTGAGACTCGAGGAAACGTTATTAAACATTCTCCCTGCTTAATCTGGGAGAGCGCAGATATAGAGAGACCTGCAGCAGGCTGAGCGTGTCCCAGGATGGCTCATCTCTGTCTGCCGCTCACTGCCAGCCTCAGTTAGTCTCATTCTCGAACAGCGCCGGTGAGGGACACACCACCTCACTCCGGGCAGCCTTCAGGAGCACGGCTCATGAAGGCCTGGGATGGAAGACGGTCCTAACATCCAGCCTAAATACCCTGTGATCCCCTTTTGGCTGAAAACATCCTTTCCTGTTCTCCCTGGATGCTGAGAACAGCCTGGTTATGTGTTCTGAGTGTGTTGTTCTGTCTCCTGTCTGTGCTTTTTCACACACCTTCATCCCTTTAGAACAGAATCCAAGCGTTGCCCTTTGAAGATGCTCGGAGCAGAGCTCGGCCCTTCCTCCCGGCACTCCTTGTGTTGATACGGGCCTTGGTCTCGTGCTGGCGAGCTGCTCGCCAAGCGCAGCGTGGCTCTCATGGGAATGTGTGCTAGATGCCCAAGGGCCGTTGGTTTTATACAAAGCCACGGTTTTGATGGGCACAAACCCAACAGAGCTCCCTCTTTCTGGCAGATCCTACAAAAAGCTGCTGCCGATGAGGTAGTTTTTTTGGGGGAAAAAAGGATGGGTTTGTTTCTGTGTGTGTCTAGGGAAGAAACCAAGTTAAACTTGTGGCTGTTTCCTCAGTGGCTTTCTAAAGATGCTTTAAATTGTGCCTCCTCTTCTCCAGCTTCTGCTTTCTCATTAAATGATCCATACCCGCTCTCCTGGCCAGGGATTCTGCCCTGCCCTAGCAGCCTCTGGGGTGGGAAACAGAAGAGGAGCAGAAGAGATGCTCAGTTTGATGGCGTTTCATTCCACCACAAACGAACACGGACCATTGCAAAATGTTCCCGTGTTAAAAATAAAAATACACCAAAAAAGAAAAAACAACCACTCGCCCCTCGATAACAATGTGAAAATTAGCCCAGCAGGAAAGAGAAACAACCCAACCAAAATATTGTGGGTGTGCTTTGATCAGTAGCTGCTGGGGTTATCGCAGGGAGGTGTGGAGCAGGAGGCAGGTGAAATCCTGAGGGTCGGGGGCTCGCTTTGCTGGCTGGGGCAGCAGCAGCCCTCGGTTTTACTAGAGGGAAGAATGCAGTACCTTTGTAAGAAAGAAATCTCCAGACGAATGCCTTCCTGCTATAATGTAACTGACTGCTGTACAGTTCAAAACATTGCTAATCGTCTTAGTGAGGGGGGACTGAGCCGAGCAGCTCTGTATCGAATGCGACTTGTCCAAAATGTGATGGGATTTGGAGCCGATGCTTGACAGAAAGCCATGACCCCCTTTCGCTGCCTCTAAGTGATAATGTCAAGGGAGAGGATTTTTTTTTCATGTTATCCCAAGTGCAAGGTTTCTCATTAAGCCATCTTAATTCCACTAGGAAAAATTACACTGTGTTCTTGTCAAATGGAAAACTATCTCCTACTGACCCTGACTTTATTTCCAACAGGGGCAAGCAGGGCTGCCTGGAGAGAGAGGCATTAAGGGATTGCCTGTAAGTGATGGACTTGTGGGTGTCTGTGAGGCTCAGCTGGGTTGGGTGCCCGCCTGGCACAGTGAATAGCACCCAGCTGGACTGCAGCTGGTTCAGCCGGCGCTCTCTGATGCGGTGCTGAGGTCAACTGTCTCCAGCTTAGACATTTGTTCAGTAGGCAGCTTCCCCTTAGCTCATTCCTCCGCAAACAGAACGCAGTCTTCCTGCATCGTGCTGAAATGCCGTGATCAGGAAGGTGTCACGCCCACAGAGCCGTGCTCTGCTTGCAGATCCTCTCTAGCTAAACCTTGGCAGACAGGAGCCCCCTCCCTGCCCCACGAGGTTCTGGCCCTCCCCGAGCCCGACATTGGGCACTGTTAGCTCACTCAGCTGCTCTCAGCTTCCTCTTGCACCTTGGGCTGCCAAGTGGAGCTGGAAAGCCTTTAATGAGATTAAGAGATGTCTCCAAATGATTTCTTGGCAATAGCAGAACCGATGCACAGGGGAGATGTCTGCCCTGGCACATAGGCCTGGGCGCAAACAGAACAATGGAGATGAAGCTTGGCGGGCAGTGAGCTGGCGGAGTGAGCAGGGGTGTTTTGGCTGGCAGAATCCAGGGGTCCTAGGTCCTCTAGGAGGTTTTTCTTCCATCTTCCTTAATTCCACTTCATCATCTCACACAATTCACACAACTTTTTCTGCAGTCCCTCCTCTCATACCCACCCCTGCTTTGCAAGTATCGTAGGGATGTCCAGCAGGTTTGAGGAGCCCGGGCACTTCCACTTTGTTTTGTTCACTTGTTAGCCTTGTTTTAAGTTTAGTTTGTGGTTTAATCTCCCCATGTCATCTGTCCTTCGGGAAATGCATGAACTTCCTCGTTAGTGGGGGGAAACATCAGACCAATATTCACAGCACACGAGGATCTTTGTTAAAGAAAAGCTTAATGAGCACCTTCAGAGGCTGGAAGTGATGTTACTAAATAATGAAAGCAGAATAGAGGATTTTATGTTCTACATCAAAGATGAACATTATGCATGTTTGGGGGAGAAGAGCAGTGTTTTTCTCGTAGTGTTTCAGCCTAAAGCGTTGCACACTGCGAGTTTGGTGAGAGTACAGAGTCTTGTCGTGGGCCCAGGCCATGGCAACCAGCCTTTCTGCAGCCCAAACAGTCCTGGCCGTGTCCACCAGTGTTAGAACTGGTGATGACCTCCTGGGAGGCTGATGGAAGCCAGGACAGCACTCAGAAGAGCACTTTGGCCTTTGGCAAGACATGTCCGAGAGTCAGTTTGTTGGTGAAATGCCTTTAATTTGATCCTTTGGAGGGAGGGGACGGGTCTCTCGGTCACGTGAAAACAAATTTGTTTTTCTTGTTTGTTTTAGGGTGAACCAGGCAAGAAGGGTGAGGAAGGTGACAAAAGTGCTGATGTAAGCATGCATTTTTACTGTTGTCTTACTGTCCTTTTTGACTCTTTACCTTTGTGTGCTTCACCCATATTCCTCTTGGTAGGCTGGTTTGTGGAGGGCGTGTGTCATGTCTATAGTTAAAAGTGCAGAGCAAGAGATGATGTGAACCCTTGGTTTGAACTTAATTCAGGCTAGAAATCCCAGTCTGAGGTTTCCTTGACCAGGTTGTCCACTGCCCTTCTCACCATCCTCTCTGAACACCTCAGTCCCAGTGACTGCTCTGCCACACAGAGCTGCTACGAGGTAGAGAATTCCTCCTCCACTGTCCCTCGGGAGCAACAAGACGGTGCTACCTACACGTCCCATTTCCTGGTGTAACAACAAAGAGGAAGCCCAGGTAACTTTGATGTTCAGCATAAATGTCAGATAAGAACAGAACTGGTTCTCCAGGTAGTTCAGTGTAGTTGTCAGATGCATATTAGAAAGGTTTGACAGGAAAATACACGATGGGCTTGGCCACTGCAGGAGAAGGAACCAAGCTGAAAGGTATGGCTTTGGGTCAGAGGCTCTGCATTTCCCCTGTGTTCCTGCTTCACCCTTGCAGCTTTTTTCTCCCCTTCAACATCTTTTCTTTCTTTAAACATTCACACTTCACAGTTCTGTGACAACACTATCAACAGGAAGCCTATCCTGCAACATATACCAATGTTAGTTTTGTTTGTCTTGCAGGGGGAAGGTGTTCAACAGCTTCGAGAAGCTCTGAAGATTTTAGCTGAAAGGGTATTAATTCTTGAGCACATGATAGGAATTCACGGTAAGTGTCACTAAGGTTTTCTTTTCTAGACAACCAGGGCTCCATTCAGGCAGCCGCTCAATGGTTAAACATACTCCCAGTCCCCGCACACTCCCAGTATCTATTTAAGCCAGGTTTTCAAACCCAGGTATCCAACACGATGTAAAGGATGCTTAGAACTGTAGAGGCCCAGAGCTTCCCCGGGCAGCACCAGCTGCTCTGGCTGTACTGCACCAGGTGAAATGACCCCACAGTAATTTTTATTGCAATTCAGAGAGCGAAGTCACGAGCAGCAGCTCACGCCACGTGGCTCAGATCACCTACTGGCTTCCCAGGGAGATGCCTGTTCAAGTCTTTAGGCCAGAACATTTAATCCTGTTAACAGTCTTCCAAGTGACTTTACCGCCACTGAGGCCCTTGTCTCGTGTTTTACAGAGAAAGCCTAAACAGTGCTCCCACACTGCCCTGAAAACCAGAGATCCCTGTATGTCTCGTTATTATAACTTACATAAAACCTATTTTCCCAATCAGAATTAAAGAAAGTCTCACGTGTTCTTCTCAGATAGATTTTCAGGTTTCTCTTGAGGCTGTTTGCTCTCCCATCGCTGGTGCAGTGTGTGGCGTCGCTCCTTACCGAGTGGTTCCTTCCCTCAGCCAGAGCTTGTGCAATGGTCACGGATCAGACTTGTCCCTTTGGGGTACCTGAGGATCAATTCTGCTAAAAGTTGCTGTGCCAGTCCCTTCCCTTTCAGAAACACGGTAGAGGCAAAAAGTTATTTGGATCCACCGTTCCAGCCTGTGAGAAACAAGCACTGACCGAGCCCCAGAGTGCTTTTCTTTGTAATACTGTCCTTGATGTGTGGGACCTCATTCCTGCTCTCACTTGTGAGTCGCGCTGCTCCCACCTTCAGATCAACTCTTTATCCTGAAATGGCCTTTGGTTATGGAATTTTGCCTAGGAAAATGCTGAACAGCTAAAACACTGGCTGTTCCTAAGCAAGTGACTTGAGGTGCGTCTGTTACTGTGCCACAAGGTGAGATGCTGTGAGGGCCTCCTGCCCCTGTGGGAGCCACCACAACGCTAAAATGGTGATGCTGGAGGGCACATCAAAGCCCAGACGGTGTCAGTGCACAGTGCTGTGTTACATTGCTGAGCTGGCTTGGG
This sequence comes from Cuculus canorus, assembly GCF_017976375.1. Taxonomy (NCBI): domain Eukaryota; kingdom Metazoa; phylum Chordata; class Aves; order Cuculiformes; family Cuculidae; genus Cuculus; species Cuculus canorus. Next base: position 6,260,352 of record NC_071420.1, read on the forward strand.
TCTGTGCTCCGCATTGTCCAGCGGACGCATCTTTTAGTGGCCAAAGCGCTGTTTCCACAAGCAATGGGCAGCAACAGCTTAAGCTTTTCGGGAAATCATGAATCACAAACCCACAGTTTAACCACAGTCGTCCTGACCTCACCCCTGCGTTAGTCCTCTTTGCTTCATGCGTTCATTGCATTTTATAGGCCAAGGGCAGGCAAAGATGGTTTTTTGCTCCTCTGCTTTGAGATGGTGGAGGTGCTAGGAAGGCGGCCCTGGATCACCCAGGAGGGGAACCAGCCCAGGAGCGCTGTGTGCTACAGCACCCAGGCCTGGTGCTCCCTTGTCTCTTACTTTGTGCCTTCATTTATAGTCGTGTGAAGCAGTCGGTTCGGGCATCTGGTGCAGCCACTGCCTGGGCCCGGGGTACTCGCACAGCTTTGCCCCTGCAGAACTGCTCACTTTGCCGATATCTTTACAGTCTGTTTGGCAACGAGACATGTGCTGCCGTTATTTGCAACAGTCATTTTGGCAAGACGTTTTTACTGACATAAATGTATTTTCTGTTATTGCTTAGGATGTCGACGAGTTATTTATACCCCTGTATACTTCTACACCACTGTAACTGCAGTGGCAAAAATGGATGTGCTTTTAATTGTACAGTGTAGTAAGGCCATATTTAAACACCTATGTTGTATGACTGCCAATAGTTCTTTTTTTATCCAATAACTGTAGATAATTGTATTTTTACTCTGTGCTGTTAGTTCCATTCTTTAACTTAAGACATATTTTAGGCCCTACAAAAATACTGTTCAGAAGGAGAACTGCAAAAGCATGGCATTTTTGCCTTGTACAGTTATGTTCCGCCCTGTGTGTGTGTGTGGTTAAAAAAACAACCCCAAACCAATAGAAAAAGACATAAAATAACAAACCAGAATGTCCTTGAGCACAGACCTCCCTGCACTGCGAGGCAACACACGGATTTACATCACCCAGCACCGACTCGCTGGTCATGATCCCACCGTAGGTGTTAAGGATTTGACCACAGTTCCCGGGCAGCCCAGCTCAGTCGAGCTCAAGGACCCACGCAGAAATGCCAGTCGCATGCTCTCATTTTCCAAAGAAACTCCACAATCAGTGTGGTTTCCAAAACCACAGCCGCCCGAGCAACAAGGCAAAACACTCCAGCAAACAAACCTCTCCTCTGCAGTGGGAGGGCGGCTCGAGATGGCGTGGCCTGGCGAGCGGCCGGGAGCAGCCCAGCAGGACACGCCAAAGCCCAAATCGTTTGGCAGTGCTCACCTCATCCCCGGACAGCCAAACCCTCGCATGAACCAGAAACTGCCTCGTGGGATCAAACCAAGGCTGGACCAGGGCTGGTGTGAGGTTAAGCTGGTGGCAGGGAAACGAGGACATGCCTGTAAGGTGAAAGGGAAGATGAAATGGGGGCATTAAAAGGAATGAGGCAGCACGGAGTTATCAGCGTCTGTCGCTGAGTGCTGGGAGAAGGGTCGCATGGCTGTAGCTGGATGTCTGTTTAGCTCCATAGGGCAGGATTACATGAAGAGGAGGGGTGTGTAGCACGAGGCGTGCTGGCGCAATGGGCAGTTAGTATTTATTCCCAGCTTTATTGCTAATTTGGCTGTAGCCCAGGGTGGATCCTTTCATTCAGTCTTTTCAGTGCCTCAGAATGTCCTCCTTTACAAGGAGTGAGATGGTACTTAAGCCGCCAGGACCATCGATTCCTTGTGAGCGCTCAGAGGAGGAGTCTGTGGGCAGTGCTGAGCAGCGGCCGCGGCCCGGCAACGTTACAAGCAATGAAAGAGCAAGGCTTTAGAAATGGACTTAGAAACAGGAACAGGACCTGCTGGGCCGCGTGCAGGAAGGGCATTTACCCCGAGGAGTGTAGACAGAGCAGAGGGAAGAGCCCTAATGTTGGAGCAGTGTGACAGCAGCAAATACGTAGCTCCACAGTTTGCTGGAAAGACACGGGCAGGGCCAACACCACTTCCAGAAGAGGTACCACTCAGAAGGGCCCGCTTACCCTGTCCTTAGCCTCCCCTGTTAAATAGAGTTCTCCCGTGACTTTCTTTCCTTACAGACTCTTTATCTTCCGTTGAGCCAGGCTCTGGACAAGATGTGATCCCAGGCTCCCCTCTGCGAACCAGCATCAAGATCAAACGTGGAGGACCCCCGCAGACTCAGGCCTACCAGATCCTCTCTTCACTGCTGGACGACAGTGAAGCCAAAAGGAGAAGCAATCGGATGAAGTAGGAGCATCTGTGTTCTCTGTGCCTGTTCACCAGTTAAAGATTCAGTATCCCAGTGCTTAATTGCAGAGTGCAAACGAAGTGGGTAGGAGGCTGCAGGGTTGGGTTTCCTCACCTGGCCAACACTATGCCCTTATTGCAGGGAATGTCTTATCCATAGCTCAGAGAGGGTCTTTGGAATGTTCTTCCTTATTTTGTCGTGTTGCCTTTGGATTCCAGGCGGCAGGTATCCTCAGAAGCTGTCTGCAGAAATGACACCTCCTGACTTTGCCTCGAGAGTTTAATCCTCCCCTTGTTTCCCCACTGCCCTTGAAAGTCACTCAGTTAAAGCACTGCTTAACTGGCCGAGACAATCAATCCCGTTTAGACTCAAAGCCAAGCCTTAGCCTTGTCCATCGGTATAGTTGGTGGCACCCGCTTTTATTTCATGAGGTGGGATCATGTTGGTGAAGACACCCCTTCCCTAGGCCATTAAAGCATGTCCTGCAGGGATTTCTTTTAAGCAAAGAACAAATTGGAAAATTCAAAGAACATTTAAGGCTCTTACTCTGAAATTTCAGGCTACTCTTTGGGCTTTAGCATCAAAATCTGGGCTTCTCATGTTGCAAATTTCATGTGAGTGGCAATATTTACAGTCTTGTCTAGCTGAGCGTGGACTTCTGATGCAAATGTTCATGGCAACATTGACTTTCTATCTATCTGCAGTGAGATCTGACGATGTCTGTGAAAGCATGGAGGGGTTTGTATGAGATATGATGGAATTGTGCAAGGTTTCCTGTATTGTGTTCAACTTCTGCACACATTCAGAGATAATTCATTTTAGAACTAGCAATAACTTTTCACAGAAAAGGATATTTTGCAATAGTTTCTTAATCCTACATCAATAAGGAAAACTTTACGTGCTGTTTTGTTTTTATCTTCTGAGTAAATCCTTGCCATTTGACTCTGGAGACAGTGTCGTAGCAAAGCACAGCCTAAGGAATCAGGCTTGTCAAGGGCTCATCCTGCACTGGGAGTCAAACACAAAGTCATTTTACTTTTTGCAGTTATTCTGGGGGAGGTCCCAGCTCCGGGGTTAAGAACCTGCCTGTCAGTGACAAATGAATCTCCACACCTGCTCTGCAAACCAAATCAGACAAGCAGATGTCATTCAGGTAGACAGTGATTTCTGTTAGAAAGGCTGAGACGTATCAACAGAGCTGATGGGTCTAGTCTTTATTTTTTTTAATCCCTACCCACCCCCTTCCAACAGTTTCAAATTCAGCCCAGGACGAAGTGAGCAAATTGAGTTTGTGTTTGTCATTTTATAGCCTGAGTCGGGTAAATTGGTCACATCCTGGGTGATTCCTAGTGTGAGATAGAGCCAGTGGGAAAGGGCAAACTGCATTGCTACGATATTGCTGCCAGAAACTGTTGCGAAGACCGACAACTGCACAGTCCAAGTGTCCAGCAACTGTGTCACCCAAAGGGATCTTCCCAGGGCAAACCCAGAAGCACGTGGTGCACTGGACACGAGGCGTAAAACTGAAGGAGCTCTGCCAGCCCAACATTAGCTACACAGTAAATTAACTTCCCACATACACTGTGAACATGTTTGACCTACAGAGACATCAGAACATTGAAACCTTCCTTCTGAAGATCTTTATATTTTCAGAGCTGAACCAATTACCAGCTGCTCTGGGATCACTGGAGTTACTTGGTTTGGCCCTATTCTCCAGAAACTGAACCACCCCTCTCCGAACAGGTGGAGTGCTGTGGGCTGGTGCTGAGCAGAACCCTGTCCTCATACAGAAGCTACTTTGTAGTAAGCCTTGGCCGATATTAGTTCGGTCTAAGCACGGGCACGGGCAGGTGGTGCTGCCTGCAGTCGCTGGCAGCATTAGCAGAGTTTCCTCATCGCAGTTTCAGAAACCAAAAGAACCAAAACAGTTATTAAAAAGGGAAATAGCAAAATTCGGTTTTACTGCTCTTGTAGCTGTGGGGTTGAATTTGGGGAAGAGGAGGTACAACAGGGCGATTTTCACTTCCCTGGCAGTTTGGAGTCTTCATATTGAATTGAACAAGAAATTTTTCTTCCAAGTTTGCCTTCCTGAATTCAAAGCTGTTGCGTTAGCTTGGGTGCTCTCTTCACGTCGTTCATAGTGACTGACTGGGATTTTGGAATTTAACTTCTCTAAAACAAATCACTGTCAAAAGCAAAGGAAATTTAACGGCAGTTGTTTGCAATGAATCCTGCCAGGTCACTTGTCAAAGACTGGTCAGGTTTGGGTTTCAATCATTTTACTTATTGACTTGCCCAGATTCCTGTATGAGCTATGTCATGGTTTTCGCCCTACGCTTCTTGCTCTCTTGAGCTGCACCTCTCTCACGGGCAACTGTATCTTTAATCTGGGGTCAGTAGGTTAGACCAAATGGACTCTCTCTCAGCTGGGGTTTCATTCCTCTCTGCTTACTCAAGGACCATGCTGTTGTGCAGTCCCACTTTAATTACATTTTAAAGGTGAATGCAGCCTCCCACGCTGCCACTGATGATATTCTTGCCTAAGCAAACCGCTCCGGCCATGCTGTCCCTCTCGGGCCGGGTACTGAGATTCATTCTAGCCAGGCCATATAACACGTCTTGCCATGCCTGTGTGACTTAGGGGATTTCTTTTGAGTGCGTGCTCGTTTAGAAATGTATTTTAATTGCAATGTTTAGCGCTTTCTCCTACATGCTTACGGTGCAATACCACAGTGTGTTCCTTTCCTATTTTATGCTTAAGTCTCCTTAATATTTCTCTGAGCTCTGATGTGGTTTTGACTTGGATCGATTCTGGTAGCAGTAACGCATTTTCCTTGCCTCGAGCTAACCAGGAGCAGCAGCACATTGCACAACTGAAAATGTTTGCAGTCCTTGCACCCTCACATCCACCAGCAATCTGGTTCTCCTGTGGGGCGAGAACGCTTCTCCAGAGTATCTGATTTGCACTTACTGTAAAGGACTGATAGCAGCCCAGGGAAAAGGGGATAAACTAGAGAGAAGAGCCTTCACCTGCTTCCCCAGACTCCACAGTAATTCTGCCATCACCTTTCCCAGGAACAGGCCATAAGGATCAGCTCCAGATCCTTGGCTGGCCCGGAGCGGTGCTGCCGGCGGAGCGGAGCAGGCGGCTCACGAGCGGCTTTCTGAGAGTTCGGCCCTGGGATTGGGGTTCGCTCCCAGTCTCTGCAATGAACGATTTTAACCTGACCACTGTGACAAAGGCTTCTAAGAGACAATCAGCTTTGGGAATCACTGCTCAATAGAGCTCATTTGGAATCCATTCTCCTCCGTGTTTACAGCCTCTGGTTTACTCGAGATTACATTCCATTTGGGGTTTGAGGGTACAGGGGTTTAAATTACTCGCAGTTTCTGTGATTGCATTGGAACCGAGCAATGCAAAGGTGCTATAATTGTCCACAAAGCACATTCCCATCCATACAGGGAAATGGTAACTTTTCCACTAGTTATTTTACACAGTATTTTTTTATTTATATTGGTGTGTTTCATGTGTGTGCAAAAGGTCCCGGCTTCTCTCATTGTAACGAGCTTTACAACCGTTTGGTCTTTTATAGGGCGGCCGTATGCCATACCTTGCAATCGTGTAATTTCTTATCTTAGAGCAAGAACAAATCTCACCTGACACGATGAACTCGTTCATGGCAGGCTCTAACGTTTGTTGTAAACACAACCTGTTTGTGCCACCTCTTGCATGGTTAGTTATCTGTTTTCATATCGCTATGTTATTGTTCAAAATATCTATTGCTCTTTATTTCCTATGGGGTTTTTTACTGTATATGGAACGTTTTGTATTCAGCGTTTTCTTACAGAGCAGAGTGGGAACAGTATTCAAGAACCCACAAATACCAAAGACTTTCATGTAATGCACTGAGAAATAAACATGCTGTAACGGAGGGCGATGTCGGGTGTCCTCTCTCTGCACGCCTTAGAGCAAGTACAAGTAAACTGCAGCCTGAAATCAGGGAGCCTGTTTCATCCCAAGTTTCCTTACAGCTCTAAGTCAAGTTGGCTGATGCAGCCGTGACTGCCCAGACGCGCTCCGCGTCCCCTGGTGCCTCCTGGGCAGCCATCTCCTCCAGAAGCCGCTCTGTTTGCCGACTTGTGCTTTCTCTGAATTTACCTCTGGGCTTGTGGAGCTCCCCAGAGCCGTCACCTCGTGACAGTTCAGCCTGTGAGATGCGGATGTGGTTAGGGACTTCTGGGGATTTTAACCTTCCAACGATGAGCCCAGCAACCCGTTTAGATGCAGCCACCTGTCTGCAAAGGGCGCTTTACTCTGCGAAAGCCTTGGCTGTAGGAGAGGAGCTGGGCTGTTCCTGTCAGACGTGACAGTTCTGGTTCCCAAACTTGTTTTTCACATCCTAACAAAAACAAGATTTGTAAATCACAGCCAGTTTTTTCCCCTGCTGATCAGATTACACTGAGATCTGCAGATACTGCAGATATTGTAGCAAAGGCCGGGTCTTGTAACCACTGGGAAATGTCCGTAGTGTCAAGGCCTGGGCTTCATCCAGCTTTTTGCATCACTGATGAGGACACTTTCAAGGTTACTTGATGCCAAACGTTCCCGTGCAGCGCTTCTCTGGTCTCTTAGGGTGCGTTTATCTTGGTTTGTGTGTCCTAACACCTCCAATTCCAATAGATTTGTCCTTACAGAATGCCCTCCAAGGAAGGCAGTTTGTTAATCACTGCTCTACAGATTGGGAGCTGCTGGATAAAAGGCTAAATTAATTTCTTGGGATGTTTGTGGCTGCGCTGGGCTGCCAAGCACTGAATTAGCACCAGGCCCGTGTCTGTCTCTGGGCCGTTACGGCCACCGATCGTAATCACAGCAGGGGGAAACATTGCTTTTCCTATCGCTTAGCACAGCGCAAGAGAAATCAATGGCAGAGTTGAACTGCTGATAACAATACCCATACATACAAACTAAACACAGTTACTCTTTGAATAGACTGTTAACTCTTCATTAACCACACACTGGGCAGCAAGTCACACACAGGTTACTCTTTAAACACAAACATTAGCACTACAGTCAGAACGCAGCACTGACAACATTGTTTTCTATATTCACGCAGCTGGAATTGCTCTCCCATATCTCAGCCCATCGGACGTGCCCAGGGGAGGGCTATGTTAAAGGATTTTCACCAGACAGTGGGTAACTCCAGGCTTGCTTTATTCTCAACTCAAGAGTTAGTCCGTCACCTCAGTGTGAACGGCCGCCCCGCTGCAGCCCTGATCAGCATCCGTAACTCACACTCGCAGACCGGGAGACTGAGGACAGGGAGACAGTGATCCCGAGGTGGGAACTGACTATTCCCAAGCTTCCCAAGCAACACTGTGGCCAGAAAGGCAGCTCGAACTCCATACTCGTTATAAAGATTGAGTAAACACAGAAATTACATGAGCCTGTTAATCACTGCTTCCTCCTTTAGGACAGCCTGTCTACAGCTCACACAAAATGGTGACAAGTGGGTTCAAAGATGGATTGGAAAATATTTGACTACTCCACACTAAAGGAAATAATTTTCTGGGCTTCAAAGAGAGGCTGGGAGCTGATCAGGACCAGCTTAATTATCCCTTTTATGAGAGAGAAGCAGCCGTGCCAGAGGGCAGGTCTTCACCCTCCCACCCCACCCAGCTCTGAGGATCAAGCACCCTCAGACAAAGCCAGGTGCTTATTTTTTTAGGCACATCCATAACTCACAACTGGATAACAGGAAGAAGGCATCTTGGCCGCTGTCTGATAAAGAGCAGCAGTGCACTTCTTTAACAACGATTAAAATTAACCATTGTGACAATTTGCCAGAGGATGTGGCGTTCACTTCCGGGCATTTTTTAAATTGAGAGGACTTTCTTCTCCTAAATGTGCGTTTGCACGCATGTGCACGTATGTACCTATTCCAGCTCACAGAAGGATTCATTCAGGAAAGCCATATGAGGTTCTCCAATGCATGGGAACAAGATCTTTCTTCTTCCCACTAAAGGTGGGTGCCCTCAGCGCAGCTCGAGGAGGCACCGTCTTTATGCAGCACACAGAGGGGCGTAGGCTACACCAACGGCAGCCTGGCCCGCGGGCAGGGGCTGTGCCGGGGGGAGATTGGGGCATCAATATTTTGGACCTCGAGTGGCCACACAGCAAGGCGAGCTGGAGGCGGCCCACTGACCAGGGTAAAGGTTGAGTCAGAGAGCCCGGAACTGGCCCGTGCATTTGGTGTCTTTGGCAGCACTTGTGCCACTGTGCCAATGAAAACTGATTTATATGTAACTGGATGGAGTTAATGTTCAGCCAGGAACTTTATATAACGGTTAAACGTTATATCTAGTTCAGAAAACATTGGCTGAGAGATGAACATCGCATGCTAAGATCTTGGCAGCTACCTTCTCTTTACTCCTGAACCACAAAAACATCTTCAGAGATGGATGGAGCTTGGGTCTACCTCGTGACAGGAGGATGTGGTTTCATTGGGGAGAAGATCGTAGAGCTCCTGTCTCAACAAGACTACATCAAAGAAGTCAGAGTCTTTGATTCAGTAGCAAGAGAAGAAGTAGAAAAATTCACCACAGGTAAGAAAAGGGCACCAGCTTCTAGGTAGCAGCCCTATCCCTTCCTTTTGAGCCAGCTGGTGTTATGGTGGAGAGGCCACAGCTACAGGCTTAGGATAGGAACCTGGATTAAACAGACTGCACAGAGAATAACTTCCATCTCAGAGAGGTTTGTCGGCATAGGGCTAAATCAAAAAGATCCACAGCGTGTAACCCCAGGAGCTATCACAGGGAGGATCCGAGTCCCCACTGGGGATCAGCCGTAAGGAGCAACACACACACCAAGTAGCTGTTGTGGGAGCTCAGCTAACCCACTACCTTCTGCCCAACCAGTGTGACTAAGAGCAAAGGGACAAAACACACACTCCTGAACCGCTCCGACCAGTCACCGGTTCTCAGAAAGACAACAAAATGCCCTGACAATAGAACCGAGCTCAGCGTCTGCTGCAGCTACTGTGAAACGAATCACTGAAATAACAGAGAAACCTATAGCAGCCTCACTGCGCTGTACAGTGAAAAGGAAGATGTGAGCCCCAGAAAACACGCTTGGGGGTATCAAATTAATCCATTTGGTCACATTCTGCGAGCTGCCTTCGGATGGTAGAGAGATGCTGGGGAAAAGCAATCTGTTTTACTGGATTGGGGACTACCCACCCCAAACAAGCCAGTGCAGCTCGGGGCGCTCTGGTTGCTTAATGGGGTGCGTCCCCTCTCTGACTGCCCAGGGCTGCTTCGAATGGAAGAGGGAGAACTACGGGAGATGCTCTCTGTCAGGAGATGCCAATAGGAAGGAGACACACTGAAAGAGTTCCAGGGGGATGTCACAGTGAGAAGCCCCCCTCCATAGAGCTCACCAGGCTGGTTTCCCCAGGCTGTAGGAAGCCGATTGCCTTAAAAACACCCATAATTGAAGGACAAACAGTTTAAACCTTATGGAGTTGCCCTAATCCCTGTTCCAGGAGAAGCTTGTGGCCAAACACCACAGCGAGTAGCAGAAAGATGAGGCAACCCTGCAGGGCCATCCCCAGCCCTGTTGCTGTCACCAGTTCACGAGGAATAACCCTGCTCTTTTATCCCTTGCCCTGGTAGCTGTTCACTGAGGGCTCCCATGCCGTAACGCCCCCACGGTTAGAGTCACAGACCCTTCCCTGGGGCTCAGAAAGCGCCACTGACGCCAACAGTGCCCATGCATGAACAGCTGTTCTGAGGGAGGAGGAGAGGGGAAAGGCAACAGGAAAACAAACACTTCGGAATGGATCAAGGAGGAATTTCTTATGAGACTTTTTTATCCCGTTACATTTTTTCCCCTTCCCATCTACAGCATCTGCAGTTTAAATAAAGGTCTGTGCAATGTCCTGAGTGCTCACTCGGTGTTATCCCCAGAGAGGTCTAAAAAAATCTTCTGTCTTAAGAAAATTATTTGGTGTGGCTCCACTCGTTCCCATGTTCTGGAGTAAGTCCTGTGGCTCTGGGCCCATTCCCCATCCCTGGACACACGCTAGAGGTGGGCAGTGACCGTCACGGTTATTCTGACCCAGTTGGGGCAAACTGGGAAAGCACTGGGCTGAATTGAACCAGGCAGATCTGCCTCTTGGTGTTCAAAAGCAGGGATGGACTTTCCCCCGGCGGGAGGCACAGAGATGGAGCAGTCGTTGGTTGAAGTGTGCTTCAGCTCACCCCGCAGAGGAGAAAGGTTTCCTGGCAGGATCTCCTTCTGCAGGAAGGCGGGGATGCTGGTTTGTATTCCCTGCCATCTATGGTTATATTATTTCTCTCCAGCCACCACCCGTGTGACAGTGATGGAAGGAGATGTTCAGGACTACAATCTGCTCCTCGCCGCCATGCGGGGCGTGCACGTGGTTATCCACACAGCTGCTGTTGTGGACTACAGAAACACTGTGCCCTTTTGGGAAATGAAAGCTGTCAACGTTGAGGGTAAGCTCCTCAAAACAAGCAATTAAATACAGCCTTAAAGTCACACGCTTTGGTGTAGTCATACAAGATGCTACGACAAACACATCCTCTCTGATTTTGTGCTCCCCTGTCCCCTGAATTTCACACTTGCCGCTCTACTACAAGACAAGAAAGGTTTGTGGGGGCCTTTCCTTTCCAGCGGGGTGTTTCTTCTGTTGCCCCCTGCCCTTGCTCAGGATGGGCCACACCGCTCCTCTCTGCTGCTAAAGCTTTGTCTTGTAACGTCAAATCTGGACTTCGTTATTATTCAGTGGCTCTGGTCAAGGATGTAGCTTTTACTAACAGAACTGAGTTGATCCAGAACATGCCTATAGGGTAAGAAACTCTTTGGTATGTGACAGGAACACCAAATAAAAGTTACCCTCTGTTCTAGACAGCTTATAGCTTTCCCAGAGATTCCCAGGGCAAAAAGCCCTACAACACAGCCCAGTGCAGGACTATGCAGTGGATCCGCATCCGTGCTATAAGGAAGTGATGCTATTTTAATTACAGGCAGAGTTTGGAACTATTACCTGCCTACAAGCCACGCGTAACTGAACTCCACAGCATTTTCTTCCTATTACCAAAAACCGATTTCACGTCTGGTGAGGATCTGCTTAAAGAAAATTTGTTCATAAATCTAGGGAATAAGCACAGGCTATAAAAATAATGAAATCCCTATTACAGCAGCAATTCCAGTGGCACCTCAGGCTGTTCACTACTAAAATAGTTGTTAACCACAAAGAAGGAATTTTATATATTTTATATGTGTGTGTATATCTCAAACTCGATTACCACTTAGGGCTCCTACTCTTTGCTGAGGCATTCAAGGGCAACATTTAAATTCCATCCTTCTTTTCATTGCTGTAGTTGTTTTCAGACCCAGATACTTTTAAGAGCCTGTCTTGCGCGTGTGTATGAAGAGCAGCCGGAGCTCGAGGGGTCCTGCTGCCTTTAATGGCTTTGTGAGATCTTCCCCTTCGCTGCCCGCTTGCTAGGAGTGAGGTACTTCAGTGCAGTGAGGTTTTACGGATGGCAGTGAACAGTGGGAAACTCCCCTACTCAGCAAACCAGACCTCCTGCAGATTTTTGCGACGTTCCCAGATAACCACACACACAAAGTTTGTTCCAGCGTGACTGGGTGGCCTCTTTGAGGAGCACAGTTCATACAAACTCTGCATTTCTTCTTGCCCTTGGATGGCTTTGCACAGACCTCCCTAAAACGAGGCTGCTGCCCTCTCTAGGACTTCAATCAAAAGATTAGTTTCAAGTTTTCTATTAAAATCATAGCAGGGTAAAGAATAAAAATGAACTCTGTTTGATACCTGCTGTAGATGTTATGGGATACAAAGCCAAGGTCAGGACAGGTCAGGTGTATGATCCTCAAGCTGGCTCCTCTGCGCAGCTCAGGCCACAGAAATTCATCCAATTACTGCCCCGAGCCCAGCAATTTGTGGCTAAATTGGCCTATGCCTTTTCAAAAGACTTTTTGCCCAGAATTAAGGACTACAGGTTACTGGGCTATCTGTCAAGCCATAGCAATGCCGACTGTGGCGGTGGTTAATTACCAGTTCTGGCAAAAATTTACATCTCCTGCTTTGATTTTCTCCTTTTTCAACCACTGGCTGCTGAATCCCGTTACAGTTTTGTTGACTAGATTGAAGAACCCTCTTCCACAAGAATTATTTTTTTCCATCTAGTCACTTAAAGACTTTTTAATCTGCTTTTTGTTGAGCTGAATGGATTTTAACTCGGCTGTTTCCAGCCATGTCTCTCAACAGGGGTTCTCAGTTAACTTTACATAGTGTGATAGGCTCATGGAAAAGTAAATCGATTCTTTCTACCAGGTCTTCATACTGATTCCTGCCATCTGAAATGATCCTAAGCTCAGAATTTCCTCAATAATTTCAGATTTTGCCCTTAACAACAAAGAGATCAGAGAAATTGCAAGCCCTCCCATGCGAGATCTGCAGCAAAGCCCAAAGGCAGAGCCTGATAAGCCAGGTGTAAAGAGGATGGAGTTTTCCAGAAACCAGCCCTATGAGCAGCATCCTTTCAGATCTGCCAGATCAGATTTGAAGGCCCTCAGTACGCAGCCGGGGTTGTGCTGCTGTTATTGAGGTTCTCATAGAATCAGCTTGAACCAAAGTCATGATGAATGCAAAAGCCATCCCTGGAAGAGTCATAAATAATTTAAAGACCACACACACACACTGACCCACAAGTTCAGCCACAACAACCATTCTCAAACTGAACCACACTTCAGACTCATCGAGATTTCGTGGGGACTTGGAAGCTGCTCCCACTATTGTACTTCAAATTCAGCAGCTACCAAGAGCCCATTGCAATGATTTTCACCCGACAGTCGCCCTGTAGGATTTCTGCAGAGGAATACATACAACTACAACACGAAGTGCAGCCTTGACCTGTGGCTTTGCATCTTTTCAGTCATAAAAAAGATGGATCTGTTCCCAGTCAGGATCCTAAGCCTGGATATCTCTTTGATTTGCAGAGCAGCAATCAAGGCAAGGTGGTTATTGTTTGTCCTTCCCAACTTGTCCCACAGGTACTGAGAATGTGCTAAGGGCCTGCTGCACCTTGAACGTCCCATATGTTGTCTACACAAGCTCCATTGCTGCAGTGGGACCCAATACATCGCATGAACCCATGTTCAGGTAAGGCCAAGCAACTTGCTTCCATCACTCTGGATTTCTGGTTTAAACACCAATGAGACTGCAACCAGATGGAGATTTTTGCTGTGGCCACAAAGCAGAAAATGTGTTCCCCTTCCTGTTTATTCCTCACCTCTTTCTTTGCTCCTCTTCACCTTCATGAACCACGCCTCTTCCCAAACTAAACTTGACCAGTAGTAGACACCACTGATTGAAAGGGTTGGTAGAGAGCTGTATGACCCAACCACACCTCCAGACTGTCCCTTGTATGTACAGCCCCGCTCCTCTAAGCCCTGAAATCTGTTTCAGATAAGGTCCCAGATGCTCAAGGACCTTGCCCAAGAGGACAGCCCTTTAGCTGGTAATGAAGGAACGAACGGGAACAAACTAAAACCCATCTGAGCTGGCGCTCATAGAGCTAACGTGTACATTCTCTGCCCACCAACTGCCAATCCTTCCCCTCCACAGATGTGAATAAAACCACCACCTCCAGTCTTTAACTCATTTTGCAGAACACACTTGGGTTCTCCTGTGATGCTGGGAGAAAGAGTGGTCCTTGTTCTTCAGTGATGTTGATTTTCAGCTATTGGAATTGCATCACGCAACGTTAGAGGAGGGTCAGGCCCCAGTCAGAAATTACACCGCTTTTCTCAAAAGAGAGCCCAGTGATGACTGGAAGGCAATGTAACACAGCTCCGTTTTCCAGACAAAGCACAGGTGATGCGGCTCTACCCTTCCTCCTCTTCTCATCTCCCCCATCCCCACCCAATCTGTTCTGCTCTTCTCCCTCACAGTCCATGATCTCACTTGCCTTCCTTTTTCTCTGTCCCCTTTCTCCATCATTCCTCATATAATTTGATTTAACTCACTTTTGCATGCTTGGGAATTGACACAGACGGAGCTGGATTAGTCTCTGGACAGGGTGATGGGCGCAGGGATAATGCTCACACCTCAGCATCCGACAGTAGCAGAAAATGCCTCTGTCAGTCTCAATCCCTCCGAGACAGCCACTGCCGAGATACCTTCTGACAATGCTGCTCCAGTCTTATTAGCGTTTAGTTATCTGTGATCGTTTTGAAAAGCAAGAGCATTATGCTGAGCTCTTTGTTACTACCAAGCTTCAGAAGGGGTGGGGGAAGCCACACGCGAGCAGAGCTCTGCAGCCCAGAAGCACCAGGTGGCTTCACCTCTGTGAAGCTGCTGCTTTCTAAAAGCTTTGCAAGGTGAAAAATAAATTTGGATTTAAAAAAAAAGCGCAATTAAAACTAGAACTTCTAGATAACCCCCCTAATTGTCTTGGGGCTCTCCTGGGATTGCAACAAACTGTGCACAATCCATCTTTTTGTCTTGCTTGTTTTCTGGTTTGTCTCTTGCTCATCACCTGTAAACACAAGGCAGGAGAGGAGGGTTTGGGGATAAAAGCCCAGGGTGTGCGAGGAGGCTGTCTCTGATGCTCCTCATTTATTTCTGTTGCTGTAGCTCGAGGTGGCCCTAATCTCAGCTGGGATATCTGACACACGAGATACCAGGCTGCCAAACAGGCGAGAGAAAGGTGACAGCATTATCCATGCTGTACACAGGGAGATTTGAGCATAGAAAAGAGCAATCAAGTTGCACCAAAGTCAAATGCGGACACCAAGTCAGAGCTTGCTCTCCAGCAGCCGGTGTTTGACAAAACGTTTTGCTGAGTGAACTTGTCACAGGCCACTTAACCCTGCCAGGGGGGGCATCCAAACCCCATCTGCAAGAGAAGCATTATAATTCTTTATTGCCCTTGGGGGGGTGGTACCGGTACCCCATTCCTGGCAGAGCCTGGTGTTTGTTTCTCTAGGAGAGTAAAATATGGAGTCAATTGATTTAAAAATGTGAAGAGAGTCTCCTGCAGCACACAGAGGGAGAGAGGCTCTCTTTGCCAGTCATGGCAGCAGAGGAGCAAAGGACACATGGTCTTCACGGATGATCCTTCCCAATGCTTCAAACAAGGGTTTTTTGACACCCCAGCTCCTCCAGAGCCCACTAAATCTGCTTAACCCAATCCGGCAATGGACTAATGTTGATCTAGAACCACTGGGGCCAAACACCAGTGCTCTGATGGGGAATAGAGCTGCTTTCTTGGTTCTCCTTGGAATTATTTCAGTGTCTGTGAAGCCAGTTGCATGTTCTACCCCATGGGCTTTCCTCCTTGCAGCTGTAAGTTAGGAGGCTGAGGAGCAGTGCCAGCCAAGTGTCTCCAGCCTGGCTGTGAGCCCCTCTTGCCCTTAATCACAATCTGCTTCTTTGCTCTTTCCCTCGAGCACAATTTGCTGGAGGAGACGAAGGAATAACCCCAGAACAAACCTGCTGATCGCATGTCTTCCAGGAGACCACTAGCAGCTCTATCATATCACTGGCAAATATCTCCCAGATCTAATCAACTCTGTGAGAAAATTAAGCAGCAGCTTCTCCTTTTCGTTTATGGCTCACGAAAGGTTTTTTCCTACCTCTAATGAAAAAAAACCAAACTAGGATTGCTCTCATTTTCCTGCTCCCCACTTTCTTGTGCTCTTTACACCTTGTTCGGCCACTTCTGAGTTGCTTAAAAAGGAAACTCCGCGGCTAATTTGCCTTGAGAATGTCATATCCTTCAGTCACTCCGTTAGACAAAACCAAATCCTCCTCTCAGAACTCAAACCACTGCCCTCACGCAAGCCTGCCCGTAACATCACTTTCGCCTAGTGACACAGAACTGCCTGGCATTTCTTGCGCTATTTTTCCCCACAAACTACAGCGAGGATCTCAGATTCATTTGACTCACTGCCAGTGGAAAGTTCCTGGAGAGCAGAGATTGTGGAGTAAATCATGCTGTGATGAGTGTCTCCAAGCCCTGTGCTCTCCATGGACACTCACCATAGCACACTATCTGTTTCAGAGGAAACGAGGACACCAAATACAGCGGGGAGGTAGAGCTGCCTTATGGGAAGACAAAGGCCATGGCAGAAAAACTCATACTTGAAGCCAATGGAAAAGAGGTACAAAAGTTGACGGTAGCACGGTTTTGCAGCACAGGATGGGTGGAAGGGGAGAGCTGGTTAGAAAGACCTCACGATTCGTATCTAAGTGTGTATCCAACTGCTGCCTTGACTTGATGCATGAACCACAATTGCCCGAAGCTCACCAAAAGCCGATATTCCCACATTATCAGAAAGCTGGCAAACTTTCTCAAGATCAAAGAATGCTGCTCTCTGAGCCTGTGCTTTAACTCCACCAGGAGGAGTGTGACTTCAGAAAGAGCCTAAGAAATCGATTTGACCTAGTTCAGAGTGCATCGAGGTGTCACTTTCAGATGGGCCTGAGCGATTTAAGAATCAAAAATATTGGTGTACCCAGAGTCAGCCACCTACCTAAGACAGCTGGCCGGTCTTTTTAGACTCCCAGCGCAGTCAGCAGGCAGCTGAATTCTTGTAGGGAATAAAACAAACTGTAAATATAAGACTTTTGTCCTAAGCCACTGCCTAGCGCATCTCTCTCTCACGGTGACAGCTTGAGGCCAGCCAGCCTTGGTGGCTTCCTCTGGTACCTGGTTTTGGTTGTTGCTAATACTTGCTTATATGTCACAACTGCAGAAGGCGTTCACGCCACCTGTACCCTCTGTGCAGATCTCTCAGTGAACATCATATGGGTGTAAGGTGCGCTACGGAGAAGAAAAATCATTGAACTGGGCACCTCCCTGCATTTTTAGGGCCTCAAACCAGGCCCCAGTTGTCCAGATGACCTCTACAAAGGTTAACTCCTCTAGTCCAATATTCCCAAGCTTTGGGGTTTTTTTTTTCTGGCAAATCCAATACCACCGTGGAAGATTTCCTCCCTGGATCCGTCACTTGCTAACATCCCTTGCTGATTTTACAGCTGAGCAATGGCAGTAAACTCACAACCTGCATCATCCGAGCAAATACGGTGTATGGGGAGAAAGCAGCGTTTCTTCGAGAGCTGTATTTAGTTGCCAAAGCCAGAAATGGTGTGTTGGACTACCTAGAGCCTGAAAACACGGAGCGTAACTACACATACGTGGGTGAGTGAATGATTGATCCGCTTGCGTGTGCTGCTACTGGGCTGGTTTAGTCACAGGGCATTTTACACATCTTCCTTCCAAGGCAGAGAGATAAATATGGTGAATAAGCACAAATATTTTTATACCCACAAAACTTAGACTGGCTAAAAGAATTTTTAAAACAGTTGTTCACATTACATTGTTTTTCCTCAGAAGGTTTTTCTTTTTTTGCCTTCCCTCAACATAGGGAAGATGTTGTTTAGAAAAGAGAAAAAAAAACTCAGAAGAAAAAAAGGACAGAGATCTAATCTTTCTTTTTCTGCGTTAAAGTTTCAAAGAGGGAGAAAGAGAAATTCAGGCACTATTTTGAAAATTATTTTGAAAAGACACTTTCTTCTTCTTTAGAAGAAATTAAACTAAGAGTGCTTGCACAAAGCTCTCTACAGAACTGATTTAAGCAAGCGCAAGAAACTACTCGCACAGCCTGTAGAAAGGGTTTGTTGTATTGAATGCGTTTCAGGGGGGCATAACTCCCCATTAAATCACGCAGGGCAGCACACTTATATGTCTTTTTCCAAAAGTGCAGATAACAGTAGTTTGAAAATGCTGTTAGGGAGGAATCAAGCCCAGATAAATCAAGGGACTTCAAAGGCTCACAGTATAGCCAGGAATAAAAGCCCTGAACCCTGCCTCTCATTCATCCCGCTCTTGCTACAAAGCACTGCCCTTTCACTTCACATGAACCAGTATCACAAGGCACATTAATTGTCCAGCTCAAAGGGGAGACCAAAGGTTTAAAAGATCTTGGAGGTCTGGATTAACTACTCAATCTCTCTACAGTACAGCTGAGTAACTCCATGAGTGCTTTCTCCGCCTCACAGCCCCGAGGCCAGCAGACCCCACTCTACTCACTCACTCCTACAGCAAACAGGAAAACATAGCTCCTTCTGAACACCTGTTTCTCTCCCCCTCTTTATGTTTCCAGGAAATGTTGCATGGATGCATGTTCTTGCAGCAAGGAACCTGCAGCTGAAACCAGACTTACTCGCCGGACAAGTGTACTATTCCTATGATGACACTCCAACCAGGAAAGGTTTCCTGATCAGGCACCAGTTGCTCTCTGCTATGGATCCCTCCGTACAGCTGGGCTCACACATCCCTTACTGGAAGATGTGGCTAATGATACAGTTCTACAGGGTAATCAAAACCATTTTGTACCCTTTCTGGAAGCCACGGCCTTTCCTAAACTTGCCTATACTGAATGTGATAGTCACCACCTTCTCCTACAAGACAGACAAAGCCTCCAGGCATTTTGGGTACAAACCCCTCTTCACCTGGCAAGAGAGCAAGCGCAGAACGGCACAGTGGCTGAAATCAGTTGCCGGGCACCCAGAACCCCCGCACGAAAAGAAGAACTAACCAGTGTGAGAGAAAGCTTATCACATCAGGTTTCATCTGAACTTCACGACATGCCCAGGTCTTTAGCAGAAATATTGGAAACACCAAGGAATCCTGGTAGAGAGACGGAGCAGAACTCTCGGGCTGCGAGGACACTCCTGCTATGCCAACAACTCGGCTATTTTTAGTGTCACGTGAAACACCAGGGCACATTTGAAAGCATCCTCCAGCAGGTCAGTGCACACAGACGCAGGGCCGGTTGGGCTCAGCCTTCCCTCGGTGCCACCCACGGTGGGAACAAGAGAGAAGGTGCACAGCAAACCCCATTTTGATAAAACGAGTTAACGGGTTTTGTTCCACAGCCTGGTGAGCCCCATACCCAGCAAATGGACCTCTCCCTCACCGTGGTCCTGGGCATGGTGGGACAGCTGTACCCATCTCACACACTCAGGAGGCCTTCAAGGGTAACTTTGGGGAAGACAAGAAAAGCCCAGCAAGTTCTGCCTCTGTTCTAGGGTTCAATACAAAGAATAAAGGATTCTCTTTTCCAGTGTGACCTTTTTCAAGATGCTTCCTGTTATTCTTAACATGTGGAATATTGCATCTGTTTTGAAATATTATCCCTACAATAAGAAACTTCCAGTCTCTTGTGCTAACCATGTATAGGCTGACTCGCTTTCTGACTGTGTGGATGGATAACTGACACCTACGAGATTAGAGGAGGGGTTCATATAGTTTGTAACTCAAATTCTTTTACTTTCCAGCACTCTAGCAGCAAAGCAAAATGAATGGCTGTTTATCAGCTCCTCTATTTCTAAGACGCACAGGGATACTGGTAAACCTACAGTAAGCACAACAGAGATTTTTGGTTTCACTGGAGCTTGGAGGAACGGGCTATTCTTACAACACTGGCTCAAATCTGAAGTTAATTCTGTTGGTATCAGCCTGCTGTACCCTGTGAACATGTACCCATCTCTCAAGTTTTCCTACACTAAAAGTGTCCATATGCACAAATAAAAGCTTATATTAATTACAAGTGCTCCAATCCTCCAGGAAAAAGCAAGTTTCAGCCTGACATCCATGATAGAAATGATCAAAATTCACTTCTTGTTAGTCATAGCAATTACCCAGGAAGGAAAGCGAAGCAATACTGGGTGAGTTGCCAAGTCAACTTCACCAAAATTCACACTTGTAAGAGAATTCTTTGCAAAACGAGCTTACAAACCAAAAAGCATTTGCTCTGGTAATTCATTAAGAATTTCGTGTAAGCAACAAATTTGGGCGGAAACTACTGAAATCTGCTCATAGAGAATTTGGGATGGTGAGGTCAGTTATCTGTTCAACAAGGTTGACTTTGACAATGGTTTAATGACCTCGATAGGTTTCATGACCTCGACAGGTTTAATGCCTCGGAAGCCTTGGTTTTCTCTTGCCAAGAAAGAGCCACTGGGTGGAGCTGCAAGGCTGCGAGACAGGTACCTTCCCCTCAGGGGATGGAGTGGTGCAAGGCTCGTGCTTTAGCTGTTGTTCTAGAGGCTGATGGATGGGCTGGGCGGGTCTGGCCATCCAGGTTTGTCCTCACTCTGTGGCACTGGGAGTTCTGGACTTCCCTTGGCTGGCTGCAGTCATTATTTTATCTTGGTGTAGGCATGTAATCAAAGAGACGGAGGAAATTAGTTTTCCACTCAGAACTCGTTAGAAAAGAATAAAAGTTTGCTTTCTATTTTTAAAAATAAAATTAAGTGTGGCACTCCGACCTTTGAGAAAGCTCGTCTGAGAGCAAGAGCTGACACTTTCAGTCCCATTCAGAGCCCTTGGTCCATTCCTTTGCAGGATTTGGAGCTGCGGAAGGTATCAGATGGGCCAGTTGTCAAGACTCAATGCTATCCTGAAGATCAATGCTTTATAAGCTTGCCTGCTCCCACAAACCTTGCTGGGAACCTCATCATCCTTTTGTTCCTGTCCTGTTCATCATCACCTAGGATTCTGATGCTTATCAGGATGCAGATGACACGCAGGATAAGGAGCAGGGATTGTTAGAGCTAGTTGAGGGCAGGCTTTTTCTAAAGAATCTGAATTAGTTGGCTGCTTAGCTTTTATTATACCTCCCAAGATTTGAAAAAAAAAGCAGATAGAGGATTCCCTTCCCCTGCTCATGGTAGAATTGGGGGGAAAAGTTAGACAGCAAAGCCTCTGTGCTGTTTTCCAAAAGGATGAGTAAGCTTCCTTTGGCTGCCCTGCATTCTGGCTCCTCCAAGCTAGCGCTGCTGCAGACTTCCTGTTAGATCCTCGATTGTATCAGATTATAGCTTGTTTTCTCCTGGCAGTGCTTTAATTCTTTCTCCTGCGCTGGGTTGCCATTGGCTTTGCCTCACAGGGTCTCAGCCCTGTTATGTAACAGCGGCAGCAAAAAAAAGAGAAAAGAAAAATATTTCAGATCTGTTTCTGCTTCTGGAGAGGAGCCTTTGTGCACAATTACTCATCTCAGAGCTTCAGCAGGTATAACTGCTTCCCCCAGGGGCTCCATTATATAATTGGATTTCAGCCATACAAATTAAATCCTATCTTACCCCTTAGTTAAGCCAGGCAGTAAGTATTTAATGCTAATATCCCTGACAACTATTGCAGGGAGCAGCAGAGCTGAAGCACAGAGCAGACAGATGCATGCATTCTCTGCTGGCGGAGCAGGGAGGGTGAGCAAGGAGCACGCCGACAGACACACCTGCTGTACGTTAAACACGGCAAAACCTCCCCAGCACGAGCTGCGGCATCTGCTGGAGTTGTCGTCCGAGCTGGAACGTGGTTCTCCCTTCGTTTTCTAATCCCTGTGTTCCCACATCAGCTCTGAGCCCTCACCCCCCAATGCAAACACACTTCAAAGAGCCACATGCCTAACCCCGCTGGAGTTTCTATGGAAGTCTCTGTTCTTGTGCAATGTCTGAAGGAAGCAAATTTAGTAATATTAAAACTCAAGCCAAACACACAAACAAGCAAAGAATCCCCAAATTAAAAAGAATATCTCAACCGAGTTACTCATTCATCTGCATTTTGTGTTGCGTTCTGTCTTCTCCCGGCGTGTTTCTTTTAGCCAAAGCCCTCTGGGCAGAGACCATCTCTTTTGGTGTCTGGTACATCAGTCACAGAGTTAGTGCATAGTAATAAAGGAAAATAGATTCCTGGTAGGAGTTAAACCAGTCAGTCTGGTCCCGTAATTGGGACATAATCTCATATTGACAGTGTTTAACACAGGATGTGCAGGGAATTGATGGCAGCGCGCCAGGCCACAATCGTTCTGCAAATATCGGAAAGATATTTTCCAAGTCCAGCTCCTGAACCTCCTCCTCTCCAGTGTCGGAAGCTTTGCTTGCCCTGATGAGCCTAGATCCATGCACTAATCCTGGGAAAATCCCAACACCCCTGTGCGCTCCTCAGTCTGTGCACACCCCGGCTCACACTGTTTCTACTGTGAACTTAATATTTAAGGAGAGATTTGAAAAAGCACCAAGGGCAAAAGTCTCCATCATCCATCGGCACCAGCACTCCCAAGCATCCTGACACACAGACGAGCCCTTCCCTTACTGGGACCTCATCCGTGACACGAGCCCATGTGGGCTTTCAAGGTGAGGGACACCCACCAGCACATCAGTTCTCATTCATCTCTGGAAGCTTCAGCCGTACCATTAACTCAGTGGGGACACACTGGCAACAGAGATGGCCCTTCCTCTAACCCTCAAACGCCATGGTAAAGCTGGTGAAAGGAGAGGAAGCACAGGTGTCCGGGATGCATCGCTTGGCGTGGAGCTCAGCAGTGTAACCGCACTGTAACCTCAGCTCTCCAAGGCTTTGGGAGAAGTAGACCACGCTGCTTACATCTGCTACAGGAAGTTTAAATTGATTTTTCTCTATTTCAGCAATTAATTCTCATTAATCAACTTATTGTACAATGCTGCACTATAATTCACAAGTTCTATGCATTATATGAATAAAATTGCACATATATTTTTATGTGATTTTCATTTAATTGAATTCCAAGGAGATTTATCTGCCGGGTTATTAATAAATCTTAATATGGCCTATAACACTCAATTGATATTTAATTAACCTGCAATAACTGCCTTGTAAAACGTAAATTAAATGCTTTATTTTTCCAGGCATATAACCTTAAATCAAATTCTTCATTCTACCAGTAAAGCAAAAAGGAGTGAGGGAAAAACACAAGATTGCAGGCAACCCAGCCACAGACCTGAAAATACTTGATGTTTAAAGATGTTCAAACTGGAAACTGGATCTATGCTTTGTAATCAGCCCTCCTCCTCAGGAAGTACTTTTCCACTCTCTCCCCACATTTAAAGATCACAGGAATTTGGGTGGATTTAGATGAAACACCAAAATCTCAGGAGACTTGAAGAGAAGTGAGAGGTACCCATTATTAATAATAAGGTTGCAAATTCCCATAAGTATTGTGGTATTTGGCATTTTTCTTAAAGTCTTGGCTCCTGGAGTCACATTATCAAATGAGAATGTCAGTTTTCATTTAAAAAATTATAAAAGGAAAGATGTGAAAGCCCTTTGATAGGGGAAGAAGTTTGCAAACCTGAATGTCAAAGGCATGAGAACTGAGAGACAAAAATACATACAATTTGATTCTTATCTTTAAAAGTATTAGAACTTTTTGAGAGACTCGAGATGTTTGAAAACTGGGAGGTGGCAAAAATGATCAAAACAGCCTCTATGAGAAAAGATGAGAACAGCCCAAATTGTATTTTAAGATCAAACTGCTCTCCTCCGCCTCCCCCAGCAATTTACATGGATCTACATTAAACGCCGCAAACTGCAGCTACAACCGTTCCTCATTTCAAACCCAGGAGAGCAGCTACCTTTGCAAAGCGATTCGGAAACTTCAGGAGGGTACGACTGTCTCAGCTTGATAGGTCTATAAAGTTTTACTGCCACAGCACCACAGCTTAGTATATCTTTTTTTAATGCATGGAATGCCCAATCTGTCTTACAATATTTTATTAAATAGGGTATTTCCAACGAAGGACAGGAACCCTTACTGTCTGTAATCTGTCTGTATTAGATCATGTTAGAAAGTATTAAATGAAAATCAAAAGTTAAATGTACCATGGATTTTAAAGGTGTCACAGCATGGAAGAATAAAAATGAAGAGAATGGATTCTGACTGGCAACGAATGAACAGAAATAAATCCAGATCTTCTGTAATGGAAAGCCTGTCCTCCTTCACTGCTCATCCTCTCCAGGCTCTCCTTCGTTTCCCCGCTCGCAGAAACTAAAGCCCACAGACCCTCTCTGCCCTGCAGAGTGCAGCAATTCTGCTCCGGAGCCACCGACTGAGGGATCTCTCTGAAGCGCTCCAGCCTGGTGGGTAGCAGAAGGGTACAAGATCCTGCCATCCCATCATTACTCAAGGGCTCACTCATATTGCATTGCTCAGAAAAGCATTGCTGACGAACCCAAATACTGCCACTCTCACACTTTGTAAGCAGCTTCACCGCTCCTGAAGCGGAGCACCAGGAGCAGGAGTCAGCAGGTGCGAGTGGCCTCATGCTCCCACTAATGGACTGGGACTTTGCAGACCTGGGTTTACTGGGCTTTCTTTCTCTCTCCCACCTCGTTTTATGATTTTGGCAATCGATCAGAATCAGCCTCCTCTCCTTTCTTACCTCTCATCTCTTTTATGAGGGAACAGACCCCACAGGCGTGCTGTGTCGGATCTGCTGTTGGCCAGTGGGGCGCGGAGGCCAGCGGGAGCAGACCACAGCTCCTTCCCAGGACTACTCTACTGTGTTTTACTCTACTGGATAAATATTGACAGGATAGGGGTTTTTTTCCCCTCAAAGAGGGTTTCTAATTGAGCTGAATCCAGCACAGCTCTCGTTAAAGACCGGCTGCGACTGACAGTTTGCATTTACTCAGGTAGCGCTCTCTACCAGGCAAAGTCACCAGGGAGCTGCACCAGGCAGAGGCAGAGTCCCCTCTTCTCACAGACCACTCCTAACAGTGCTCCTGGGAGTTAAATCACAACATGAGCAACAACTGTAATGGATCAGGAATCGGGAGGCTGCAAGTTCTCAAGAGTGCTCAGGACTGCGGACCTGACAGGTTCCCCACAGAAATTTTACCACTGAGTTCAATAAAAGCCAAAGTGAGCCCAGCGTGGGGCTGCTGGTGGCCCCTGCACGAACAGGCTCTCGCTCAGGGGCGGCGTCAGACCAGACCCACTCTTGTCTGAATGGCTCCTCTCCGCTCTGCCCACTGGACGGCAACCCACACGACTATCCTGCAGTCACATCCATGTCTCATCCTAGTCCTAAATCCCTTCATGACCATACCACCTTCCTCTTAAATCCCAGCTTTGAGCTCCCTTCTGTTGAGAAACGCGGCAGGCTAAACCTTCCTGGCACTTCCATGATGCTCAAAGTCACCTTTTGTGCAGCGCTCTCGCAGCAACAGCCTCGGTGGAAATGGAAGGAATTCACCTGCTTGGCAGACACGACCAAGAGCAAATCTGTTTCACAGCAAATAACCGAGAAGCAAAGAGTCTACGGTCCTGCTGCTTCCACTGGGAGTAATCCCACTTATGTGGAGATAGGTACTGACTACGGGGGATCCTTAACAGAAGACAGACACAGAACTTGCAAGCTTTGCCTTTCTCAAAATTCACATCTGGAAATGAGCAATTGAACAAGAACCAGCCCCGTGAGACACATCTAAATCAGCCCATCTCAATACTGGGCACATGCTCTTAACTCACGCGTTGCTGTGCATTGAAATGATGAATGGTTCAATATAAAACTCACACAGCATTACACAGTGGTACTGTAGCACATCACCTCGATCGATACACACGCCTTGCCCCAGAGAAGAACTGGGGTTTTTAAACCAAAGAGAATTAGGTGCCTGGTTTCTATTACATTTCAAAGGGACTTAGAAGCTCTGCTCTCTCTCAGAAACCTCACCAGACTACCTTGGAGGCTGTACATGACATGACACCAGATAAGGTTTGTGGGCTATGGCATAAATGGGGATTACCACCTCGGAAAAGGAGGACTCGCTGAAGTGGCTGTGGTTTAAGGAAGGATTTGAAAGGGGAGAGGAGTCCAGAGGGAAGCGGTTCTAGACAGTAAGTCACATAAGGCAAGGCTTAAAAACTGAGAGCAGGAGGAAATGATCTGAAAAGGAAGGGATTTAAGATAAATGAGAGGAATAGGAGGAGAAATGTCAGCTAGCAGCAAGATTACACGGTGCAATACACGAGCTCCTTCAGCCCATCTTCATGGGGCAACTGAAGTGATGGAGAGGGAAAGATGCAGTAGTGAGGTTCTGGGCCAGGCATGGTTGGGACAGAGAGGATTTGGTGAAATTACAACCTGACTTGCTCAGATCGCAGAGTAACTGATCACAGTAACTTGTTGCAGGCAATTCCAGCAAACACAGGGATCAAAATACAGCCGGCGGGCATCCAAGCAGAGAGCGAGCATCACAGCACGGGTCAGGAGAGGTGTGAGGAGGAGCAGAAAACTGAGAGATGGAGTAGCTACATGCAGGAGTGACGCTGGTGGAGTATAATGGTGTAATGTTCAGTCACCAGATGGAATCAAACAGAACTGGCTCCGTTCATGGCTTTCCCTGCACTAGTTTGCGCTGGTTATCACAGATAAGCCACACTAATGCAACTCTGCTACGATGTTGGGAAACCTCAATAATGGAAATTAACTGCCGTGTGTGGAGGGATGAATGGAAGTTGCACAACTGCTTCCGAGAAGCACAGAGTGATGAGTGGGCACAGCCAAATTTAATCACTGTTATCAAAATCAAGGAAAGGACCTCCATTCAAAAGGAAAGAAAAGAAAGCAAGGACTTGGTAGTATTGCACAACCACAACTCTGGACTCATACCAATATCAGTAACTCCAGTGCTGGAACGACGTACCAGCTTAGTGATTTGACATGCCGCCAAGGGGCTTACAAAACACCTCCAAACAGTTAATGCAAATCCATATTACTAGGTCTGCTAATGGCCTGTCACTGCCTGTCTGCAGATCACTATTTTGTCCCGGTAAGCTCTAGATTGCCTTAATCAGTTATCCTCAACTGACATTTCTAGCACTGGTAGGATTCCATAAGGTTCTAAAATCAGGAAGATCAATCTCTTTTCTACCCATTATATCACCGCACCATCAAGGCTCACCATTCTGCCACCCTCTCACCCCAGTTTCCTTTTTCATATAATGGGGACAAGGTCTTGAAAATCTGCTTCCGACAGTTTTCAGACCTGGACAGGAGTTGGGTAATTCAAGAAAGCCTATCAATTTGATTTCCTTATTGCCTTGATTAAAATTTTAAACTGTTTCTTACAGTCTTTTGCACACACGACAAAATGATGAAAAGCCATTTACATCTGCTTTTAAACGTGTGTTAGATTTTACTAAAACCTGGTATTTCTGCCCCATTTGCAGAGGGCTCAGTAGGGAGGACAGGAGAAAGACGGCATTTCCCTTGTCTCGGCTCCCTTGTCTGTTAAAGCGAAACCTAAAATACTCCCCTCCATTTTGGATCAATGTCACATAACCTCATTTCCTCAGCTTAAGAAAAAGCCTTAGATTTTATATGTTGCACTAAAATATGTCAGCACCGTTGGCTTAATAAACAGAGCTAAATCAAAACCAGGCCCCAGTTCGTAGATCATGTGAGCTATGTCAAACACGGGGAGTGATACCACGGAAGAGATGTAATGGACAGCCTCCTTCGCCTAGTTTTTATGGCTGTGAAAGAGAAAAACCTGGTGTTCAGTCAATTTTCATTCACCAGCGGCTGTCACACAATCTCTCACAGCTTTTTGGGTTTGTTTATTTTTCCTGGGGTTCCCAAGAGCCCTACCTTCTGATCCCCTTGCAAAACCTCCTGTGTGACTACCTAAAGGACTGACCCCTGGGCTGCAGCCAAAGCCTGGAGCTTTTACTGCACGTTAGACCAGATCCTTACCTGATAAATCAGAATGTCCCCCACCAATTTACGCCCACACAGGAAATAATTTTCACAATTCAGAGGAACAAAGGTTTGATTTTCTTCTCCGTGTTGACTTTTCCTATGTGGCAACTCTGTTAAAGCCAAAGAACTTCTCTCCCTCTCGTTTGTCATCAGGACATCCCAGCAGCTTTTAGAGCCATCACTCAGCACTTACGGCCACCCTGGGCTGGCAGCAGCCCTGCCCCACTGCAACCAGGAGGCCACACGGCAATTCCAATGGGGCTCCTGGGGAAATGAAAGGAATGAATCCCACCAGGCAGTGGGATTCCCTCCTACGCAACATCTTCATTTTTGGGGGTAAACAACCAGGAAATGTGTCTTAGAGGCTATCCCTCATGCTCGTTCCTTCAGAACTCCCATGCCCCATCTCACATGGAGATCCCTGAGCAGCCACTGAGTGCTCCTGGTACCTGAAACATGACAGACTACTGTGTACCTTTAGAGATTAAAAGCAGCAGTGCTCTTGTCTCACTCACAGTCGGAAAGAAAATGTTTTTGGAAAGTTGCTTATGTCATATGATAGTGTCCAGTTTTTCCACTGAGAAAAGCAACACCTGAAACCCACACAATGGTTCAGTTTTTCCCTTGGCACAACCCAGCGAAACGCTGCTCAGCACATCTACGCTCTTCTTGCTGCCGCTTCTGGGACCTGTCACAGACCAGCGCAGTGATGCCAGCAGGCAGCCGGACCAAGGCACAACCCAAGGCCACCCGAGTACAGTTCGCAGAGGAATACCAGAGGCCACGGCAGAAATTACACCCAAGCTTTGGTCCAGCCATAAACACGTGCAATGCTGCAGCAGGCTGACCTCCCACTGAGCCCCTGTCACCCTCAGGGAGAAGAGTGGAGCCGACACATTGCAAGAAATCATCCCCGTCACTCATGACTAAAAAACCAGCCACCTAAAACTTAATTTAAGTTCAGACTTTCATCCTCCTCTGTAGTCACTGGAGAGAGAAACTGGCACCGACAGAGGGCTATTCATCCTGTCCCAAGATAGCTCTCCTAGATGGGCAGGGTGAACGGATGCTGGAGGTGCCAGTGTCTTTCAACAGGGACTATAAAAGGAGCCTAGATGATTATCTTGGACTAGATGCTTAACTTTTAGGCAGTCAGTTAAGGTTAATCTTTGCTGAACCGAAATCAGTGGCGGTTTCGCCTTTGCCTTCAGCGGGGCCAGGTTTTCACCACGGCAATCTGAGTTGATTAGAAAAGAAAAACAGAGAAGGGAAACACATCTATAAGGGAATGAAATATTTATTTCCCCCCATTCACGGAGTGCAATTAAGATATAAAGAGATTAAGGGAATTCTTCACAGACACAAAGTGGGCTTGTATTGAACAAGAAAGGAGGCTTTGGAGTCTGCAAGCACAACTCGAGCTATCAGCCACCCTTGCCTGGCTCCCAGGAAAAGCATCATGCAAATTTTAGAAAGAAGGAATCGCGGCAGACATGCCATCTGGGAGGATGATGGACAACAAGCTGACTAGGAATAAATAGCAAAATATAATAAATTCCAAACCATGCCAACAGCAACTGTTGTGCTATGAACTAACAGTGCTATTAAATGTTTATGCACACACTTCTGTCAGCACCTGTCAGCATTTATGCAATACATACGTTGGCAAATCTGTATTACGTTATTTCTTGCAACTGATCTGCATTAATACTGCCTGTGCACATGTTCAAGCAAATTGCTACACTTCTTTTTGACCTATCCATGTGCAAAAGGTGCAGCAGTTCACAGTATTTTATGCCTATGCAGCACATTATGGGTTTATGCGCCAGGCAGCAGAGCAAGGCTGGGGATAGGTGGCAGCAAAGGAAAAAGAAAGAGGAACAGGGAAGAACAAGGGACCTAGAAAACCCCCGGCTGAGGCACGAAGATGCCCAAGGAGGGGGTGATGTGTTTTGGGCAAAGCTGGGTTCACCGCAAACCATGCCAGAGAAGGGGAGTCACACCATGAGCCTGCCTGAGCTGGAAGAAAAGGCTGAGAGTGTGTGAGGGGAGGCAAAATACAGCCCTAAGCTGCAGCCCCAAGAGGGAAAATCATTTGACCAGGGCTCCTGATGAAATCGGGCTGCAGAGAACAGAATTTTGCTGCAGACGGTGAGATGGACTGCAGTGCTCCCCGCACACAGGAACTTAAATTAACTTCACCCCTTTGAGTCCTTCTTCTTGCTCGCTCTTTCCTCACTTCCCCCTGTGCAGTAGTTGGGGTGGAGGAGACAGAAATGTATAATTAAGGGAGGTGCCACCTGCTAAAGCCGGAGACCGCTCCAGCAAAAGGCAGGGATTATGGTGACAAAGCTAAATCTGGGACCCACCAATTGTTGCTAATGATGAGAGCTTGTGGTTACTGTGCCACCCAGACAGAATCGGTGGTTAAGACAAGCTTGTAATTGCAAAAGGAGCGTTTGTGCCCCACCTCTCCTCTGTGCAAGCGGATTTCTGAGTCTTGCAAACATGGGATGCATGCAAGGCTTCGGGATATCTGCACAGATGCAGGCAGAGCAGTAGGGACCAAAAGAAGGTCCAGCGATGCAAGCTGGTGCTCGATGTGACCACTGAGCATGGACATCCCGGCCCCTTGGCCAGGTTTAACCCGAGCGTGAGTCTTTAGCCAGGGGTACGTGTGCTGCCTTCCAGGCCTGCCACAGGACTTGGGAACCGCTCCTGTTCTCTCTCCCTGTACTTGTGCAGAAAGACCATGAACTTCTGTCTTTTTTACCCTCAATTTATTTGAAATAGTGAAAGCAGCAGCCAAAACAGTAATTTAAAAGAGCAGACCTTCAGAGCTGCTGCTCCTGGTCTGATTGAGAGAAATTTTTGTTGAAGCTGAAGCCACAGACGCATCCAAACCCTGGCATGAACTGGAGCAAGACACAGGACGTGGGCAGAGTTAACTGATGCTCCTGACAGTTGTGTGCCATAGAACACCCCATCAAGGTCACCTTGAACTCTTGAGCTGCAAAAGCCATTTGTACTTAGCAAAACCAGAAGGCCCATGGAATCAAAAAAGGATAAAGATACGGTACTGCCATTATTCTTTGTGAATTAAACAGGATTCAAAGAGACCAGGGAGTGAAAGCACTTAGCCTGGCCATCTTTATCCTCAGTCAACCACATGAATTCATCAACAATATTCCTTTGCCTTTAAAAAAACCATGATTTTGATTCAAACTAAAGAAGGGGTTTTATACTTTACATTGGAATTAACATGACAAGCAATTAGCAGGTCATCAAGAATAAGACTTCTCTTAATAATACTAATAAAAAGAGATATTTTTAATGCATTTCCTAGGATTAATAATTGCCATTCTGATAGAGTCAGAATTTCCAGCATGAGCCATTCCCTCCATAGCCACAGGTGCAGATGGATGAAGCAGCTCAGACAAGCTGAAGTCAATCACATTTTCCATGTAAAAGGGCACAGCAATTATAACTGAGGAGGGTGCTGGAGCCAGAACTCTGGGTCTTGGTAGGGGAAAAAAACAACAGATTCATAATCAACAGGGGTAGCTACAGGAGAAGTTTTAAAATCCCGATTTAAAAACACTTAGCAGTAGCACGCCACGCTCCTACAATTACTGAGTAACAGGACATCACAGGAGAGGTAATAAATGTCCCTGGAAAGTGCTCCTATACAGGCGGACTCTTAGGCTTTACTGGGATTTCCAGTGCTCGTACATCTGAAGCTTCTGTTTTTTCTTCTATTTAAGGGAGGCACAGGGTATTTTAGTGCATCTCCAAAATTAAGTGGAAGAGTGAAGAGGTTGCTGTTTCGGATTCAGTTTTGAGGACTGCAGTACACCTGTAGGTATAACAGCTCTATGTCCCTATCCTGGCATTAGAACACCCTTGTAAAATAGAAACATCACATCTCATAACATGAGTGTGCATTTGTGCCTTTAAATAGCATTTGTTTGCTGAAAAGGATGCAAGCTGAATTCAGCTTGTCTTGCTGAATAGTAAATTGATGGCACTTAAGAGCTGAATTTCCAAACGAGTTCAGCCCCCAGTTTGCAAAGCAGCTTTGTACCACAGATTGGTTTTTTTGCCTAAATGAGTGCTGAGATCCTTGGAAATCTTTACGCCTGGTTGTGGGTTCTGTGTACTTTAAAACATGGTCTCTTCTAACACAGTGAACCCTGAGGAGAAATACCAGTAGGGTTAGAAACCACCACCAGATATATTTTGAGCTTGATTGCCTGTATTATCTTAATGCCCTATTGCTCCAAAACCTCTGAAAACTACATATCTCATCTTTCTATTGTTATTACACCCAAAGGATATGTCTGCACCGCAGTGCTGAGATGCCCACGCCAGCTTTCAACAAGCTCGCTCTGGTGCTGCAGCAGCCCCGAGCACAGCTCCTCTGCGGGCTAATTCACCCGGCTTCTCCTGCCCCAGAAGGTGGTGTGAAAGAAAGCAACGGGATCTTGGCTGGATTCTTCTGGCAGCACACAAACGCAACAGGGCAACCACTCCCGATAGGTTCGCTCCCGCACCATCTGCTTTCCAAGGGTACATAGACTTTCTGGCACAGAGATTCCGGTTTGAGGATCTGAGCTTGTGTACAACAGTTTACCATAACCAGCGCAGGTGAGCTGGCACTCCATCCTTCAGAGAGATTTTTAGGGGTAACCCTTTGCCTGCTTTGCATCGCTGGGTACCGCGCTGGTGTCACATCACAAGGGGACAACTGCTGAGGTGTCTGCATTCGAGGCAGGTTTGTTGGCACAGAGCAGATCACCTCACGGGTACGGGATGCTGCAGCCAAGCAAACACGGGAAAGAATAGCTCATCCCTGAAATCACAGTGGGGTTCAGACCTCTCTGCAACAACCCCTTTCAGCCTTTAGGTGAGAGGGAGTGCTGAAGCCCCACCAGGCTGCAGGGCGAGGGGAGCGAGGAACTGCAGATCCTCCAGTGCTGCCCAGGAAGGTGCAGCCGGAGGCAGAAGGGCTGTACAGCCCCGCTCCTCACACTCCTTCCTTGCTCTGGCAGTGACAGAGCAGCCCTAACACAATGCAGAACCCAGGCCAAAACCCATAGCCACTCTGTCTGTCTAACTCTGTCTGGCAGTGCTGCAGTACATTATTACCTTCTGTAATTCCCCCAAGTTATTTAGGGCTGTCTCCTTATTATCTCGATATCTTGGCTCCCATAATAATTACAGACCCAGTTTCACAAGGGCAATTTTTTTTTTTCTTGATTAGTTTCCAGGATTCTGTTGTTGCATCAAAGCTGTGCTAGTTTTTGTGTATTCCTGACAGATGTCTACTGGGGGAATTACAGAACGGGCATGCAAGGAGGAAACCATCTACGGTGAGATTAAGGAAACAAAGAACAGTTCTGTGAATTTAAAAAAAAAAGAAAAAAAAGGCATTTCTCACACATGAGCATCTGCACCCACGCTGGTCAGAGGAACGCACGCGCGCTTGGACACTTGAATCCCTGCCATTCCCCCCTGCTTTGCTCATCCGGAGCATGGCACGGGACAGGAGCACTGTAAGAACATCCTCTCGTCTGTGCAAGTGTAAGCAAGAATTAAACAGAATTTGCCATATCTAATTACTCACTGTTTCTGCTGAAACTCATCATCTGTAGCCAAAGCTCCCAAAGCCCTCCATAAAGGAGCTGCTCGTTAATTATGCTTTTCATAGAAAGGAAACCGGTGCTAAGTAAAAAAAGTGGCTGCTAAACGCAACTCGGGAAGCAACAGAGCTAGGAATAAAGCAGAGACCTGCGGAGCCCTTGTGTCTTCACCACAAGCTCACATGAGTATTTGCCCTTCTCTAAACTCAGCCTGTGGCACAAAGTCCGCTCTACATCTGCACCTTCGCTTGCCGCCTGCCTTCAACCAGGATTTGGCCAAGAGTAAACAACAACAAGAATAAACAACAACAACAACACAACACCCTGGTTATTTGTACTACAGTGGTGCCTAAAAAAACACTAATTATCTGTAGGAGAGCAGTGCCTGCAGGCCTCAGGTGAGCCTGGCACCCCATTGTGTTAGGTGTTACACAAAACAGCTTGTAAAAGGATGGCCCCTGCCCTGAAGAGCTCGCAGTCTAATTAGGCAAGAGAAGGAGTGGGTGGAAACAAGTTCAGAGAGAAAAAATAACCGATGCTGTATCTCCCAGCACGCAGCTAGCGAACAGCTTCCTGCCCTCTGAACGGGTTGCCTAAACCACACCGAACCCCTCAAAACACGGGGGGCTTCACACTGTCTGCTGGCATCTGCCTCAATGCTCCCAAGGAGTTGACAAAGGCAACGACTTCATGGCTGTGAAACAGCCTTGGGAAGCGCCTCTATTGCTTACACAGAGAGGTCAGGCCCTGCGCAGGGGTGTCTGAACCTCGCTGGTGGCAGCAGCCCTGTGCCACCATCACCATTTTCAGCAGCGAGTGACCCTCCCGTCTGCCTCAGCAAAGGGTTCTCCCATGAAAACATGATTTTAGCCACTACTGAAGGCAGAGGATTGGATCTGTCGGACGAAGAGCTTGATCTGGAAAGGCAAATCCCATACATTAAGGGCTGGCAATGAGTAGATCAAACCGTGTGTCAAATAAATCACCCACTCAGTCCAGAACCATACATGAAAACACAATTAGAGATTAGCCCAGAGAGTGCATAACTGGCAATACGTCAGCCACAAATCATTTTAAAAGCATGTAGCTGATCTAGACTCCTTAATTCCTTGAGTTGTTGATTCCAATTATCAGCAGCCAAGTAGCAAAAGGTTTTTTTGTCCCAGAAGATTTCTTACTTTTGGATACAATAAAAGTCAATTTATTCGATGATTACTAGGACATGGGCAGTTAATAGGTTACGTCTGTTCTTTCTCCCCTCAGATACTTCAGAGTGGATCCATTAACACATCTACAGACTAGACTTAAACAATAATAGTGCTGCTTCTTCTCTGGGGGTAACCAAACCAACCCACTTTTGGTACAGGGCTCTGGGATGTTTTTTTACTATTACAGCTCCAGAGGAATTTACATAATTGGTTATGAATAATTCGTAACTTGTCTAAGAGTCTCCATGTAGCTATCTGATTTACTACAGCTCCCCACTCCAGAACCAGCACAAGATTTTAATACAGTTTTTAATTGCAAGATCATAATTTAAGCACATCCGTGCTGCCTAATGCAGATGGGATGCGAGGCAAACAGCTCTCCGCAGCCTCCTCCTGTACCGGGTTTCTACCGGAGGAGGAGGACTCCAAGGACCTGGGAAGGCTGCAGAGATCAGCTGCAGGGCAGGGAGCAGCCACCACTGTCTGCAGCTCAGACCTGACCTCTCCTCTCCTTTATGTGCTTGCCTTCGAGTCATTTGCTTTCTGCAGGGATGACAGAGAGCAAAGCCCTTGTGGTTTTAAGCATCAGCCTTCTGCTAGGGATCTCTGTGCCCCTTTGTTCACTCCTTTACCCTGACCATAATAGCAACAACGCATCCCTCCCCTTTCAGTAAGGCTGCTGGAACTAAGGTAGGCAGCACTCCAGGGATGGCTGGATGCTCTAGGACTGTGTTTATAGGGGAAAAAAACCTTGTCGGGGCTGGGGGAAGTGTCAGACAATGCCAAAGACTGGGAAAAAGCAATCTGTGCGCTTAAACTGCTTGATGGCAAGTGTTGATTCTAAGCTCTCTCTGTTGAGATTCTGACCTTATCATGCAAGTGGGGAAGGACATAATAGCCAGATTTTGTATAGGTACAAATAAGCCTCCTTCTTGTAGAAAAAACCAGAGACCAATGCCCTTGACTGAGGTGGTG
Source organism: Cuculus canorus (assembly GCF_017976375.1). Taxonomy (NCBI): domain Eukaryota; kingdom Metazoa; phylum Chordata; class Aves; order Cuculiformes; family Cuculidae; genus Cuculus; species Cuculus canorus. The sequence goes on from NC_071420.1 coordinate 6,296,073, forward strand.
TACAGAGAGCCTGAAAGCCAGTGGAATGAACTGGGAGACACCCTGAACGAAGCAGGCCTCTGGGTGCCGGTTCCTCCAGGGTTTTCCTGTGGTTCATGTATCCTGCTGGGCTGTGCCCATGCTCTGGAGGCCTTGATTCCCACAGGAGACCTTGACCCAGGTCTGGGCAGTCGCCTTTGCCTCAGTGCCTCATCTCACAGATCCTGTAGGAACCAGCTTTCTTCCAAAACCTCCATCCAGGCTGGAAGAAATCAGCCGTTAGGTGCAAAGTCAGCACCACAAAGTGACTGCACTGGCTCTGTTTCCTAAGGAAATAGCCCTAAAATAAGAATCCACGTTTCCACTCAGTTGGATGAAGGTATAAAGCACAGGACTGCAACAAACTTGCTCTCATTTTTTCCCTATATGATGCATTTGCTTCAGCAAATGGAATTTAGGACTGGGTCATTGAATCAAATTGTTTGCTCCCACAGGAAACCTCTTCACGTAGCCCTTTTAATTATTAATATTCCTGCGCCCCAGTTCAACAAAATCATGGAAATGCTCCTAAACTTGTTTAACTTAAAGCAATCGCTAATTTCAGACTCCAACTGGCATTTCCTAAGATAAAGAACATGATGTGCCTTACAAAATGCTACTTTTGTAAAAGACGCTGTATCTCTTTCGACAAACGTCACTATGCAAAGGGTAAATAACTGCTTAAACTCAGTCTTTAGTCAAGAGAGCAGAACCTCCATTGAGGCACGTCCCTGGTGAGACTTAAGCACATGCCTAAACGCTTCCTCTGAATTGGGGACTGAACTCATTTGCCTTTGCTACGAGAGGTCCTTTACTGTATTTTTTTTCCCTTCAGTTACACTTTCTTTTAAAAATATTAATCCCATCACACTACTAAAAGAGCCATCTCACTTCCTTCAAGTTTCTTCCCAGCATTTATAAAAAAAGATGGTTTATTGTCCTGAAAGCAAAACCATTACAGCCTGTCAAAACCTTTCTGTAAGGCGGCAGCGAGCTGAATAATACATTTCACATTAAATTACACAACTGTGTCATCGGGCTAACATTAAAGGTAAGTCATTAATAAAAAGAGAAAATAAAGTGGTCCTTAATTATACAAGACATTAAAAGGCTGAGTGTTTTGTTTCTGCAGCACACTCACTTTGTGAGAATAAACGTTTTAAGACCAGTGTGAACTTTTCTCTGTGGAAATTATAGCTAAAGATAATCCCTTACACTCGCTAAGGCAGCTCATTGCTGCGAGATGTGTCCTTATGCACCTCCTGACTCCTTTGTGCAAGTCCTATGGATGAAGCCAGTTTGCCAACTCTTGGCTTGTGTACGCAGCTTTTGCTTTTCTTTTGTTATTTATGGGGGACATTTTCAAAAGGCTCAGGTGAAAGCACTTAACAGCTGAACCCCATTGATTTTCTGTAAAAATAGGGCATCTCGGTGCTTTTGACAAACATCCGAATACACTTTGGAAATTGGAGTGTAACAGGATAAAGCCAAAGGAGCAGAGAGGGAATCCAGGCAACGAAACCTCAGCGTTCGGGGCCAGGCGTAGCTGTTACAAGGACAGAGACGGGGAAAGAGGGGCACTTGCAAGCACCCGGCCACTTCTGCATCAGCAGAGGATGAGGGGCGCACTGCCCCTCCCGCTCCCCATCCCCCAGGTAAATCCATCCCTGGGAATGCCCACGGCCCTATTTCAGTCATTGAAATCACATAGGGAGAGTGTCTCTTCTGCAAATCTCTACACATAATGCTGTCTTTACCTTGCAACTGAAAGCAGAAACTCCTTGGAGCTTGAATACCTACAGGAAATACACAGATTTCAAGCTTTTGGAGACTGCAAAATACCTTTTTTTCCCAGTAGAAAACACAGTTACTCTTTTCTTTACACTTCCTGGCTCCTCCTTTACCCTCCAGAAGTGCAAAACTACCGTTTTAAGAATCCTCTGCCATTGCTCATCGACTGAGCCAGCCTTGCCTCGTGGCACAGGACTGAGGCACCGCTTTTGGTGCTGGGAACCCTCGAGTTTCACCTGCAAGCCTGAGATAACTAAAGAGTGAGCTTTGCAGCAGAAGGCATTACATATTCTATCCATGGACCGACACAGAACAAGCCACCCACAGCACTCAGATGGCCACGAGTCACTGTCACTTGGTAGCTGCAGTGTTAGGTAGCAGTGTGCCGAAGGAAAGGTTTAGGAAGAGAAGAATTCAGGGCACACAGGAATATCCATGCTACACTTGTACTAATGATAACCCTTCTCTGCCCGCAGAACCTCTGTTAACTTTGCATTAGTGTGCTCTTGAGGACTCGAGTCGGGTAAGGCTGGGGGTCCTTCCAGAGAAGGACTGGAGTCTGAGTTTTCCAACAGAAACAACTCTTAAGGAAAATTTCCAAAGAAACATGAGAGGGGGTGAAAAGTGTTGGTTCGTATGGAAAATTTTTGCCTGTTTTCCCTGAAAAACTAAATGCCCCAAACCTAAAGTGTTTTGGTCAACCCCCTGAGTTTTTCAGTATTTGAATTTCTGAACCATAAAAAAAAAAAAAGGAATTTTCTTGGGAACTGTAGATCAAAAAAAAATCCCCCAAAACGAATTTTCTTCTAGAGTTTCATTTAAATTGTCTGCTTTATTATGGTACTAATTCTAGCTTTGTTCTTTTTTTAAAGAAACAAACTATTCAGCACTGCAGTCACAGCGAGGTGCAGCAGACCTCTGTGTTGTGGATACAGCTTTCATTAAGGAGAGTCAAGTTTTCCACAAAGCTTCAATGCTGGGAGCCATCATCTCAGGCTTTGCCTCATGTAGCCAAATTGGCCAGGAATTAGTTTGTACAGAAAACATCAGGGATTTAACCATGATGCATGTCCCAAATCACGCGCCTACAATCTAATCAACTGGTTTTCTTTCCGTAAATACCAATAGAATACTTGGTACGTATTAAGGGATGCTAATAAATTTTACAAGATAAAATGAGATCCTTCCCACGGAGCACAGTATCTGCCCTCCCTTTGCACTTCTCGTGCTTCCGCAGTGCGGTCGAACAAGATGCACAGGGCACACTGAAATGAGTTTGCAAACTGGAGGAGTGTTTTAGCCATTTCCTCATATGAAGGCGCACTCTATCTGGTGCCTACTAAATCATCCTTGCCAAACACTATTTACCCCCGAAGCTAACAAAAATACTTTGAAGAGCATGTCTCAGCATACCAAGTGTTAAATATTTCACGTATACAGGGTAGCCTTCACATTAAAAGCTGTCTGCTTTACCTCAGGGCAGTTAACGCATCTGAACTGTCCTGGGGTTTAAAAAAAAAACAACCCAAAAGGCATAAAACCAAAACAAAACAGAAAAAAAACCTCAAGCCCAAGCACAGACCAGATACTTGATGTTAACCATGAAGTGCATCATACGTGTTGACCCCAGGAGAAGATAAAGGGCTGTTTTGGGTGGATGTCCCTCACAGCACAAGCCTGGGTTTCCCTTCATTACGTATAAGCTTTGCAGAACTTGGTAATGGTCACCCCCTGCATGCAGAGAAGAAAAAGGAATGAAAGTAAGAAGGTTAAAGGGTGCAGTCCCTGTCCCCTGAATCCACACACAACAGCAAGAGCCACGCACCCAAGGGGGGCAGCCGGGCTGAGGAGGACTGACCACCGCGGGGTATGACACAGCAACACCTTCATCTCATCCTTCTTCAGTAGCTCACCAGGCAAACCAGCTTGTGCCAACTCATCTGGTGCTCAGTTATTCCTCATGCCTGCCGCTCCCGGCAGCTCGCTGCCTGCTCCTCGGGAGCCATCAGCCAGGTGAAGGGAGCACATTTTTTTTAGGGAGTCCCCTGCTAAAACACCAACAGTGCGTCCTGGCTGGGTTTCAGATCAACTTCCCTTCCACCTCTCACCCCCAGCCTTTGAAACGTGAAGGAATGATTTACTCGCAGACACCGTTGTACTTCCATTATCATAAAACACCATCTGTCCTTGCAGCGTAACAAGAATTACTGCACGAACACGCACACCCCAAGACACCCACACACTTCTGCAAGAGACACCTTTCCTAGGAGGCACACGGACTAGGTGGAGAGCAGAGGGCTAGGAACGCTGGCTAGGAACTCAGAATAACAGGCTCTGAGCCTCGAGCTTCCAAGTGGGGCAACTTTGCGTTGGAGCAGCATTTTCCATCATGGCTAAGGAGGAAATCAGTCAGGAAACCAAATAAATCATTGAGGCCTCATCTGTACAGCCTGAACTTGGCTCTCAGGCAGGACTTCCACCCCGTTGATGAGGACCTCCCATGCTGCTGGGTCTGCAAAGAGCACCGGTGGAGCCTCGGTGACCACCGTCTGATCGATGGAGCAGCACTACCGGCTGTCTCGCTGCCAGGCAATTCCTGGAGCTGCACTCGGCAGCGTTACTGCAAGGTGCTCTGGTACCTTGACCAACGCTGGTATTTGTATTGCTGCCATTTCATCAGCAACGTGGCATCGGAGTCTGTCTCCCTGACAGCTGATCAATGAGGAGGAATATAATAATCATAATGCGGTGTTTTACAGGATATGGGCTTTTAACCCAAGGACCTCCAATCCATTTGCAGACATTCATTAAGCCACAAATTCCACACACGTTGAGATGGTCACAAAGATCCAGATCACCAAGGTACTACGAATTCATCTTCATTCTTGTTGTATAGCCAGGTGATCTGAGATGCTGTGGACTAGTTTAGAGTCCCAGTTTAATTGCTGGTAATACTAAAGGTAGGTTGAAAATAGGTTCTCAACACAGAAAGGCTAAACCAGGATGGATTCCCCAAAAAGCTTCCCAGAAAAATCTAGCTACAAATATCACAATGAAAGCTAAGACATACTGAAAATAAAAATACACCTGACCCCAGGCTTGCAGGCCATCATTTTTAAATCCTGAGAAATCAATGGCAGACTTCAGCCCACCAAAGAGAAACAGAGAATGCCTTGGCAGAAACCAGCACTACCGATGCCTGAACAGGGCCTCCACCTCACCTTCTGTGTTCCCTTACTACAAAAATATCCTCCAACTTCAAATGCAGAATGAAATTCAAGTGTCTGAATTCTCTATGCTCTCAATCCCTTCACTGAAATCCCACCCATGGTCAGCCTCAGCACACTGAGATGGCACTGCATCCCCCCAAGTCTTTCATGATGCTTTCTCCCATGAGCCTGTTACATGGCTTGGCTAAGGTATAATTTTCCTGAGCTTCTAATTCCGTATCACCTTGCCTTAGCAAGCTGCTCAGCTCAACAATTCTTGTTTCATAGTTACAGAGGCCAAGCCTAGCTAATCTTTCTTTACAATTCATTCCCCAAATCCCTGAATAACTTTGGTTGCCCTACACTGCCCCTTCTGCCTTCTCAAATGTGCAACACGCTTCCCATAATAAGGTAACTAAACCCGCACACAATAGCCTACGTGTTTTATTTCACGTTCCCCACTGATTAACACTGAATGCCTCCATACAGTATATCCACACGATCTACACTTAATGCTTCACTATATATATCGTGCAATAACCTTGTTGCTTTTACATCACAGCTGCCAATTTGTGCAGATGGCTGCAGTCTATTAGTCACCACCGACACTCCCCTCCTCCTCCTCTCAGCAGTCCTGTTCTCGGTCAGCATCTCACATGGCATTTCCTTTCAAGGTATCTAGGGCTATTTTTGGCCCGAGAGTTCCCGGTACATTAAACGCGATGAGCCACATCCTCAGCTGGTGTAAATCTGTACAGCCCTAATTCGGTCAGCAGAGCTGTGCCAGTTCATGAGCAGAGAGAGTCCCATAAATCAGTTATCAGACCAATGCATTAAGGCAGCTTATTTAAACGGCTTTGGCACTGTTTTTCATTTACGTACAGATAACCGTGGCGATTGTCCTGCACCAGAGAGCCCACAATGTACAGACTGACTGATGGGGGATAAGGACAGACACACAGACAGGTCAGCTCAGTTCACCATTGCACCACCACAGTCAGGCACCACCCCAGTATCAGTGAAATAAACTTCTCTGTTCGGTCTCCTTATGCCTCACCAGAAATTTGTTTCAAGCCCAGAACAGGAAAAGACAACTTTTATGTAGAAAGGAAATGAAAGAAGTAGCTAAAATTGACCTTTGTCGCACCTCCCCATCCTAAACATTTTCCTGACTGTGACATCCTCCCTTTTCTGTCCAAAAGCCAATTTTTAGCCAGTCTATACCCCGGCTTTTCAGAGCAGTTTTATTCACACCAAGTCTTCCCAAACCCTTGGTAATCTGGTTCAGCAGCAGCTCTGCACACCGTGGCTGCAGTCTGGAGACACTGGAGAGGAGGGAGGCATGAGGGAAAAACCCCAGCCTATTAGAGCCTTGCCTCAGCTCCTTCGTGCTTTGAGGTGAATGATTTAGGTTGTAAGAAAAAGCCTCCTGACAACAAGATCTATTAGTGTATGGAATAATCTTCCAAGGGAAGTGATGGAAACATTGCTGCTTGGCATACAGCGTGTGTTTGTCCAGACTAGTTTTTAAATATACAATCTGAGTTGGCAGAAGAAAAGTCTAGTCGAGGTAGTTGCTCTTATCTATCGCCATATTCCAGGACAAATCAGGTCATCTCCTTTGTTCTAGCCTAAAAGTTGAGGAATGCACTTAAAACAATCCATGCAGTTTTAATCAGCTACAATCTTCCTTTTATGATCCACATGGGTTGTATCTTATTAAATTAGATACATCTAACTGTTTCTTTTTAATCATCAGGTTTTTCTAATGTAAGGCAGCAGCACTGTCTAGCACAGCTGGCGTGAGCCAGGGCTGGGAGCACCTTCAGGTCTCGCTTTGGCTGCGCCCCAAGCTCCCAGGCCAGTAAATAAATCCCTCACTTTAAAAAAAAAAATCTAAAAAATTAAATAAAATCATTTCCCAATTTGTTTTTGTCACTCAGAGGGCCTGGGATTGACTTTTAGAAGTCCTAAGTGTTCATGGCTCCAGTCTGAGTCACTGGAGGGGAGCTGGGTGGATGTATGAAAGACGAGGAAGGACTCAAGGGTACTGAGATACCCCAGTACTTTGTGTGATATAAACCTGTGAAAACATCCTGTGGATGAATTAAGACTGAAAAGCACTGCATCTTGAAACAAGAGATTAAGATTTTCAGCCTTAGTGTTATTTTGCAAGTGTAAATGATAGCTGTAATGCTCGCAGCTGGAAAGCAAGATCAAATCCCGCAGGCCCCAAACTGACAGCTAGAGAAGTTTGCTTCCAGAAAGACCGGTAGCCAAAGGAAAAGCCAAACCAAAAAGATAAAAAGGAACAAGAGATATTAGCAAATTCCCTTCTGCTGCAATGTGAGGTCTTCCGGTGCTCCCAGTGCAGCCTCCCTCCCTCTGCCAAGGGGTCACACACATGCTGTCAGGAAAGGCAACGACTGGAGACCCCTTCAACGCTGTTGGTGCATCGGCCTGCCGGGTATAACACAGAAGCAGCACTAGGAAATGGCACAGTTCTGCTCTTTGCCCTCCCAAGGGCTTTGCACGGGATCCAAGGCTCAACAACCGACCAATAACACCACTAGTGCACGCATGCAACAACTCCCCTTGCTTTGTCCAGCGGCCGATGCTGTGGGGCACCTCGTCCTGAACAAGGCTCCTCGGGGAGGATCTGCACCCATCACCCTTCAGCACAAAGAAATCCCGATATGACAGATCGTTCAGGCATTTGGCTGCCCTTAAAAAACTTGCCCCAAACAGAGGAAACTTCAGGTAGGAGGCTTTGTGAGATTATGTCCTTTTCTTATCCTCTTTAAATTATTCCTTGAATTGACTGGAAAGAACTTTTTTAGTGACACAAAATTGTTTGAGAAGCAATAAATATACATTGACGAATGTAAGAAAAGACAAATAAGATACAGAGCAGTCACTCCAGCAACCATAAATTTAGCCTTATTTTTCTTTCCAAGCCTCTATATCAGATCTTATCTCCTGGAGGATACCAGTTTTCTTTCCCTCAACTCCCAAACATTCATCTATTGTTTTGAAAATGAAAAGCCTGACGGCGGAACAGAACGTCCTTTCAAGAACATGTCTGATTCTAGAAATCACAGTAAGTCTGGGATCTCTTCACGTTCAAACCACGGTTACTTAATGCAGAGCCTGCACTTTTACTCAGTGAGTTGTACAGAACAGATTAGATGTGCTAAGTTGGGCCAAATTGTAACTAAAGAGGGCACAGCTGGCCAGAATACAGGCAAGATGAAACAGATTTAACAGAGGGCACAGTCACATTTAGGGCCACTGAGCAGTTTTCCTGAGCAGGAATAAAGAATCAAAAATAATGCACGTTTCTTGAGCAGTTATTTGGTAATCTGCTCCTAATGTCGGTATGGATTTGTGAGCTGCTTATAAATATGAGGGCAACGGGACTTCATCAAACATATTAAAGCAGATAAGAGTCTTTTGGTTATTACCAATTCTGCTCTGTAGCTGCTGTTTGTGCAAAATAACTCAATTCCTAACTTGATATTCTAAAGTACAAATCTACTCACCCCACCATTGAAGAAGCACTTACTGGTGTTTGCTGGCATTGCCTATTCCATTTTTGTAGCTGGAGCACTGTTGAATTTAGCAAAGGAGTTTTACCCCTAAAGGTATACATATGGATGTTAAAGTTCTCTGGAAAGCCAAAGCTATTGGGGGCTTCCTGAACTACTTGTTATCACTTTGAAGCATCTGGCTCGTGGTCAGCTGTTTCATGTTACTAACTTCTACATTTTTTTTCTGAAGAAATTAGCACAGCTTCCTTCACTGCTACATTCTGCAGCGGTTTTGGTTTGGATTGTAACATCTCCTTGTTCATCTTGAAATCAAAGTCATTTATGGAAGCTGCAGAATTTTAATGTTCCTCAGACTCAAAAGCATTTGTTTAACCACCACCAGACAAAGATGAATAAGAGAGACTGTCTGCTCCTGATTTAGTGGGATCAGATTTTTGGAGGAGCTTAGCAACCAGCATACGACTTCAACACACTAAGTGCTTTGGATAGCCAAAGAACTTTTATTACAGTGCTTCAATGAGAATGACTCTCATGAAAACCATGACCTTAGAGAACCGGGCAGTTAACACACAGTATACATTCCTAGATTTCCACCTGAAGGAGGAGATTTATTCATAACTTCAACCTGCAATTTAAAAGCAGCTTTTGATTCTCATTATTTCTGCATCTGTTCACCCAAAAGGCCTGTCTACATGATTGTTGGGCTATGGGCGGTGGTTAAGAATCGCCGCCGAATACAAGATGATATGCAGGACAAAGACAAAGAGACGGTATCTTCTTAGGTTACTTTTGTTTAAGCCCTACACAGAGAACAGAATAGATTAAAGCAGTGGGAAAATAAGAGATCGAGTCTTGTGATGTGGTGTAGGGTGATCCCTCCAGCCAACCGCACTTCATTTTTCTACACTGATGTTTCCAAGTAGTTTTCTAGGATACCCCTGAGCAGAGCTCATTGTAATAACTGGAGGAAATAAATTAATGGAGAATTACCGTAAGGCTCATCTGAGAGGAGTTTTGATAAACAACACTTCCAGGCTGAGATATTCAGTGCAGCCTGAGGAATGTGGACTTTCCCACTCCTGCTGAACTGAATGGGAATCTGTACCTCTGAGTCAAGCTGGGAAGCGGCTGCCACAACCACCAAAAGCAATTCTGGATTTCAGGTGCAATCAGAGATCAAGAAGCACCCTTAAACTGAACAATTCTGACAAAGAAAAAGGTGAAACAAGAAGCATTTGACCTATCCAGCTGGCATCGATACCAGACTTGGTCTCAGCAAGCTAACTCCCAGCGGAATTGCAATCTTGTTACTCCCAGTCTCAGTCAAGAAAATTGCACAATCTTCAAATGGAGAAGAGGAGACAGAGAAATGAACAACAGTGGAATCACAGTCCAAGTGCTGCCACAGACACAGAGATGTCCCGCATGCAAGCCAGAACAGAAGCTTATAAAAATCCCAGCAAATTAAATATTATCACATTGCTTCTGTCTGGATTCTCCTCGGGCGCAGTCCCCTCAGTAAAGGGCCAGCTCGCCCCAGAGCTTTATTCAAGTCCTTTCCAGACCAAGTTTTAAGCAAACCTTAATTGATGCATGGGCTGTAGGCTAGCTCTCTGTATGGGCAAAACATTTTCCACTCAAAACGGTTCTGAAACAACCGACGACACCTCTGCAGCCACAGATACATCAGGTACTCCTGTACCTTTAAAAATCAACACACACCCCCAGCACTCTGAGCCCAGATTCTGCCTCATTTGTACCCATGGCATGGCTGGTGAAGTCATCGTGATTGCACAGGATAAATTAAGGCTGAAGCTGGCCTGCTTAAATTAGGATTATTTTTTTTTTTGAACTTGTATATTCTTCCCATTGCTAAATCTTTTACAGAGGCTACTAAGGCAGAGAGCTGCTGAGCTAATCCTCTTTGACTCCTTGCCATCCTGGCAGGTACAGCAAAGCCTAAGGTAAAGTGGAGCATCAAAAGGAAAATTAATGTCTTCTAACAGCAATTAGAGGAAATTATTTAGATATAAATCTTGTTTTATATCTTCTCATACTTGTTTTTCAATCTTTCCCCTTTGATTTTTTTTTTTTTCCTTTCAGGCTTTTCAGAAAGAAACATTTAAAATCCCTCCTGTAAACCAGTGGCATAATTAGCTGCATGTTACACCTGGTATTTCACTCTGCTACAGCGCAATTCCTTTGAGCTTTCTTTTTTACTAAGCCCCGAGGTCTCCTGAAACCGAATCGACTTGTTCTCTCATCTGCAGGCTGACAGGAGTTTGAGGGGAGCCCAAACCCGGGCAGGGGCTGCAGGTGCCCTCCTGCTGCCCACCGACCCCTGCCCACCGCAACAGGCGACCCGTGGGGCAAGGTGCACCCGGAGCCTCCGACATCGAGCAAAGGTACCTCCTGGTCGCCTGCACTTGGCCTATGCCGTGAAGCAATGCTTGTAACCTAATTGTACTGCGATAACATCAAACAAAGTCTCTCTGAACCAGCTCCTGGCAAGCTGCCACGTTATCTGGGGTCCAATCTGACAAGCTTGCCGATTGATCAAATCATTATCTGGTGGTGTAGGTGTATCCTCTAACACGAGCCAAATTCCTTCAGCTGCTGCTTCTCTGCTCTGGAGAGGATGCCAGGCTCCAGCAGGCTCCTTCCCCACACGGGACACACCGATGGCTTCGGCAGCAGTTTGTACAAGAAGCAGAGAGTGGCTCATGGTCTCCCAAGGGAGGCTGTGCTTTTTGCTCCCCAAATACAGCAGAGCTCCTTTACCCATGGTGTTATCATAGAAAACTTGCAAACCCAAGAAAGTCAGCTCTTCCCAGCAGCGCTGAACGGCATTGCCAGAGACAGCAGTGAGAACTGCTAACCCTCCCAGGTCTGCCGCATCCTCTACGCTGAACCTCGTGCTGTACATGGCACCAGAACCCAGGGCTCCCTTTCTACGTCTGTGCAGGAATTCTTGCACTTCTGCAAACCTGATCTCTTCCCCTGGAAAAGCATCCCTGTCACTGCTCACAGGGGTCAAGATCTCGCTTTTACGATTCTCTCATAGCACCAAGCTCTTAAACCCCTCACAGACAACCTGCGGACAAGATTCTCCTCCAAATAGGAACACCAGATTGCTACTGGTTTCAAGAAGGCCGCAGAAGCCATGGTGTGGACCTAAACAACTGCACCTAAACCAAACAGAAGACTGAGGATATCCAAGTTCTACAGGAGCAAAGCCCACGAGGACTGTACATTCTAAAAGGCGACCCTTTGTTTTGGGCAGCCTTGCTTTTGTTCCCATCCCAAGAAGCTGAATAAAGCACAGTGTGGTCCAAAGTCTCAGATGACCATTTCTCAGAGGAAAAGGGGTGGCAGTCAGCCACACCGCAAAACTCTGCAGACGCTGCTTCTCTCTAAGCTCATGGTAAAGCCATTCAGTTTCTGGCACACTCCCCTCATCTCATCAGACCCAAAGGAATGAAGACGATATAGGTGGATGTTTTTCCTAACAGTCCCTTTCCTCCTTTTGTAATCTTCAATCTTTGAGTTAAAGAAAGGGCTTGGCAGGGGCAGGAGACGATATCCTCATTTTAGCACCACCGATTCAGGTCAACATCTCATCTGGCCACCTCCTGGCACTTCCCAGAGTCCTATTTCAAAGTAAGCCATCCAAGGTAATTTATTTGGTTTACATGCTTTATTTTATCCACATAAATCATGGAACGGAGTCCACAGGGAACAGGCACTCTATACTTATCATAATATGTAACTTAGCTCCCCGGAGACTGAGTATGTACAGAACAGCTAATAAATGGTTCAAAAAAACCTGGGTCATTAAATCTTGTTTTATATCTTCTTGTTTCCATCAAAGTATGCAGGAGTGGAAATTCTCTTTCTAAGACAGGCTCCTACTTTTCAGCCAACTGGGAATAGAGCCAGCTGAAAAGAGAGAACCCCACATACAACACTGACAGCTGTGCACAAAATTCATGATCTCGAGAGCCAGACTGCTGCAGAGACAGGTGTCCGAGATCTAAGTTTAGCTTGAAAGATTAAAACAGAATCCACAAAGAATGCATTTATTCTAATCCTCTCTGTGCTAGAAACTACACATGCATCACTGATGTACCCAGCCTGGAAACATTTGAGATACGTCTGTCTTCTGTAGGATTTCATCCCATTGTGTTCAGGGATAAAACAGGTTCGTGTTAAGACCACAGCAATGCACAAACCCATCAGAGAGATGTTCCTGCTGACTGAGGAAGGGTTGCAAGCAAGCGGTCGGGATCTATGGTTACAGAGGAGATGGGATTCAGGCTTTTGCTGCCCACCCTGGCAGTGAGCAACCCCACCCCAGATGTTCTCAACACAAGGAGGATATGTGAAGTAAATAAAAGCCGGGAGGCAGATCAGGTGTGGTTCTTGCAAGACAAACGTGCTTGAGAATTATGTATGGTTCCATGTTTAGTTACCCTGATGTAAATCCAGAGTAGGCCTTTTTGATCTTAAAGCAGCACTGTTCTAAGCATATATGAAATGGAAGAACATACCCAGTACCCTTAGAAGAGCCAGAGGTACATGAAGGACTGGGCCTTTCCACCCTCCCCGTGCAGGAACAGGTCTGAGAGCTCTCTTCCCCTCACTGCAGAACTGGGTGAAGAATCTATTTCCTTGTACCAAACCAGAGCTATAGCACAGCAGATTTTGATGCCTTAAGCTTGCAGTCTCTACACCAGAGGCAGTCTGGGAAGGCAGGAGACCCAGTTTTTAGATTCCTGAGGAACAAAGGATGAGTCACTCACTTCGTATTATGTGATATAATGCAGTTCTGTATATAATTGTCTATCAATACAGGTAGAAATTATTATATGCTAATACAAAAGAGAACTTGATAATGTAGAGGACATCAAAGTGATGAAGTCAACAACCAGACAGACTTAAACTTCACCCCCGCCACTCAATAAAAGACGGGCAGGTGCTCACTTTGGAAAGCTGCAGAGCAAAATCCCTGAGCTGATAATAAAAGATTTACAGATGTTTTCCCCTCTGTGGTACAGAACGTACCGAACAACAACGTCAGAATTCTTAGAACTATTCTCTCTCCCAAAGAAACAAGAATAACGGAAGGTAGAGTATTTTAAAAGGCCAGAGTCACTCTTTACCCACATAATTCCCTTACCCCTCATTTTCACAGGTTCAAGAAAATTCCCCAGTTTTGTTCAGGGAATGGAATTTCACCGTCATGAAAATTTGCAAATACTTGTTCAATTCAGCACTTTCACAGGGAGACAAGGTATCATTTCTCGGATCTCATGGCAAAGCTGCTCCTAAGGCTATCACAGAGATTACTCAGTTGGCGCCAGCCAGCACAAAAATTATAATACATGGCTGGAACTGCCATGCAATTCCTGCGAGCAGAAGTAATCTCTACCCTTGCATCATCAGCTCCACCAAGCAGGAGGTCATGTGATGGGTGCTCCAGACAGCGTGGGGGAGGACGGCAGCAGGGAGGATGTTTTTAATTCACGTATTTAACATATCTCTAATGGGCACCTGAGAACTGAAGCCACAGAGTAGCTTTTCTGCGGCCTCTGGGGAAAACCTCTTTGGGGAATTGCCTGGGCAGAGAGGGGAGGCAGAAGAGAGGGTCAGGGCACAACTACAGCCAGTAGGCAAGCCTGCCTACAGGTGGTGACAAGCACACACAAGCACAGAGTTTATCATTTGAACATCCCCACAGCACGCGGAAAATCTCCTCGCTGCGGAAGAGCGCCCTTATGCCCCCATCACTCAAAGTTTGGTCATGTTCTCCCACCACTCCAGCATCCCAAACACCTAGGAAATAATAGTAATAGTAATAATAATAATAATAATAATAATAATGAGTTCTGCCCCTGCGACCCCCCTGTGTGGTAGAGAGGCACTGGCTGTCTCTACTGAGCAGAGGGACCTAGAGTGCAGAGGCTAAGCATCTTGCCTCAGACTTCCCCAGTACGAGCGTGGCAGGCTTCCAGCACACAGTGCTTTCACGGCGGGATCAGCTTTCCATGCCTAAGGATGGTTCGGAGGGGGAGCAGTGAGGAACTCCATGGACTATACGTCAAAGCCTCCTCCCAGGGCTTTCCCACAAGCAGATGGCAAACTGACTCCCAGTTAGCAACTCATCATGAAATGAAAAACATCTTCCCCTTCCCTTCTCTTTCAGGGCAGGCTAACACATTAACTGTTTAGGTTTGTTTAAAGGCTCCTTGGGTTCCAGCCTTTGGGCTTTTGCAGATTCTTGCCCTCATGCAGTAGCAGACACCAACAAAAAGGAATAATAATGATAAAACAAAAGGAGTCCAGAAACAAACACCAGAACTCATGAATGTTGCTTAAGTTTCTGACAACCCAAGTATTTTGGCTTCGTTGAGATTCCTCAGTAATTCACAACCACTTCTTCTCTCTCCCTCTCTTGCCCCCAGCATCCCAAGCACTCGGAGCCTCACCACAGCTTCAGGACACAACAGACCCAGGAGGCGTCCCTTGCCTTGCAGCAAGAAGTGGTTTCCTCAGAAATACTAGATTAAAACTTCAGGGGAAGATACACTAACGTTTATTTGATAGGGAGAAAACCAGGAATGGGTAGTGAATATAACAACTTTGTCCCAGAGCTTGCCCCACATCAAGAGCAAGTGATTGTTTCCTCCTTCCAGGGCTGAGGACATCATTACCATCCTGCTCCACCCATCCCATGTAAACACAGGAAACACAGACCCAATCTAGCCAGCACTCTTTCTTTTCTCCTCCTACTCAGTAGCATGTTACAAGGCCGCTAAATTAAAAGGAATGCTCTTTAATTCTTCAGCTTTCAACCCTTCCCTTCCCAAGCGCTGCTTCTGTATAGATTTCAAACCAGTTTGACAATATCTGGTTCTTGGTGTACGTGTGGGTTTTGGAGTAATATTAACAACTAAATTAGATGTATGCTTAAAATACACACAAGGGTGCCTAGATATTAGGTGGGGTGTTATTACATAAAAGCAAGAACAAAGACCGTTTATATTAGAGTACGCAAAGCTAGCGTACAGATCTATACACAGTTACACGGGCTGTAAGTGAACTAACAGCTCAGGCATTTCATGTAGCATTATTCGTGACTTCCATATTAAGCCATCCATATTCTTTTAAATTCCATTTTATGTTACCCATATTATTTCTAGTCCATGCCGTTTACAAGGCCTCGATGGCAGAGCTCTGCAGTTACGTTGTGGTGAAGCCTCCGTAGCGTGGCCACAGAGGTGTGTGGTGCAGGGCTGCTCCGTTATGCTAAGCAGCCAACCCTGAGAGTGTGCTGTAAGGACAAGATCATCATCGCTTCAGATAAAGCACAGTGCAGCATTTAGCCCAGCGCCCTCACTCTTTGTCTGTGTTCCCTGCAAGTAAGAAGTAGCTCACTGGCCAGAGGCCAGGGCTCTTCAAACCAATCTGCAAATGGCCTAATCGGAGCTGTGATCTGCTCTGTATACTCAATTTGTTGAGTCACATCAATTTGTTGAGTCTCCTCTCCCGTTAGGTATAGATGCAAGTGCTGTTTTCTAAACGTATTAACTCTCTTCAGGCTATTTTGTTGTGTAAACAGAAAGACAAGTGACTAGGCATTGCAGTCAAGAAACCGATGTTCACCATAGCCTAAATTCTTTATAAGTCCACCAGTTGTGTTACACTAGTTTTATGTATCTTCATTTCATTATACCATTTTGAGACTTATGCTGTGCCCATTTTCCCAGGCAACTCCAGCTTAACTGCAGTTCAAAAATCAAACTGTACGCTGTGCAGGGGCAGGACACTTCAGATAAAAAAAAGTAGCAACTTTTTCAGCTATGCTCAAAGACCCAGAGCTCCAGCAGGACTAATCTTGAGGTTGTTAAAGCCGCGATTTATCAGTGTTCCCACTACGGTCCTGGGACCTTTGCTCAACTACAGATCGGAGATCTTCACAACCCTGCGCTCTCCTGAACCACGTCTAAGCCAGCACAGGATCAGGGCATAGAAGCCAACCCACAACAATCCCACCATTCCCACTTCTCTCCACTCCTCCTCAGCTTGGCTTCTCTCTCCCAACCATGGGAAGAGGCAAGCTGGCCTCAAAATAAGCCCTGGGAGGGCACAGCTTGCAAATTAGGAGGGCAATGTAACTGGCTTTGCTGCAGGCTGCCAGAAACAACACAGAGAGACTGGTTAAGGTAACTTCAAGGTCAACATCAAGTACTGCTGTAGACATACCCTTCTCTCTTGAATTTTCCGCTGGTATCTTCTGTCAGCCTCTCCCCATCACTTCTGTGCAGTACAGTCATCATCTTGATTGCTGTTGTCCATCCCAGAACCGGCTCATTTTGGACAGGGCTCTGCGCGCTGTTTGTGAAGCAAACCATAAAATAGAATTATTCATAGGCTGCTGCTTCACAGGATGATTTCCATGCCGCCACGCACAGCTTGTACAAAGGTAAAGATTTTCAGTTTCTTCCCTTCGTACAGCAAAATTTTCAGGCCAATATTTGTTCCTTTTTGTGTTACAAGTTCCCAACCATGCTGCCAATCATCGGGCCAAGAGGGTTAGGCAAGAGTCAGGTTTACAGTAAAGTTGTACAAATTTTATAGCACCACAAACACTTTAACTACCATGATGCTTAAAACTCAAGAGCATTTGGAGAACAAGGAGAGTTATTCAGGCTCCACACCATTTTGGCTGCATGTTTTCCAGGTGTATGATTTCACCACATGGAAAAACACAGCCATTGCCAAAGTGAACTCATAAAAACCTTTGATGAGTAAAGTTTGGATAAGCACAAATCATTTGAACCGACAGTTGGTCCAATTCTCAAAGGGGTTTGGCAGACATAATATAATTCGTGGTTTCACACACGGGCCATTTTCCCCCCTCCCTTCTTCCCCCCCAAAATCTTCACAAATTTGGAAGATGTTGTTCTAGAAGGTGCGCTGGGTTGGGTTTGCTGTGTTTTTCTTTTCCCCCCGAAGGGTTAGGCACCACGCTATTGCAACTCAAAGCCGTTTGGGGCTGTGAGTAAGCTAGCAAACAGGTTTTCCAGAGCAGCGTTTAGGTAGTTGCATGATCTGTCTAATAGACATTAAAAAAAAAAAGAAAAAAAATTAAACTGTGGGTCTCTCACCACCCATTTGCTAGCAGGCAGGTAACATAAGGCAAACGCTTTAACAATCTCTTCCTCTGACACATTTGGACATGTTATTTCAAGATGTGTGGCGTCATTTAAGGCTGTGCCATGAGATAACACAGTATTTACATCGCTGGGCTGGCAGCAATATTGCTACAGCTTTTAGACATTATTGACATAATATTTTCTTTGATAAACAATCTATCAGGAAATTGTCAAACTCATAACTGAGGTAACGCCAAGGGCTCAGCAATCCTGCACAGTTCAAGAGGCAACTAGAAATAACATGAAGGCATAAACATAATGAGGATGACTCCAACCAGCCTTTGTTAAGCTCTGCTGTGGCAAAAAGCGTTCGTTTACCGCTCAGGCGGTTCCTTCCAAACCCAAACAGGGCGATCAGACAGACAAGAGGGGTCTTTCCAATTAACCTCTCCAGAAGCTGGAGCAAAACCTGTTGCTCCTCCAGAACCGGGGTGAAACTCGCATCCTTTTAAAAGGAACATTTGCAATTTAGCAGTAATTAGTCCATTTTGGATACCTGGATGTATTTGAGCTGCAAGAATTCAGTGTTTTCCACTGCACAGTGCAAAGGAGCATTGATTAGAGATTAAAAATTTAAGTTCTGTGGCATGAGTTAGAGGGCTCAGACTTTACGCACCTCATCGCAAACAGGTGCAGACTTTACAAACAGACTTTACAAACCTCATCCCTGTGTCACCTTACACTTGTGTGAGTGGATTTACGGCATTTTTCGTTTTATGGATTTTTCCTCAGTTCAGAATAATTTGAAAGCCCGTGCTCGGCATTAGCAGCTTCCTAACGTACACACCAGATCTGAACTATTCCAACTGCCAAAGAAGAAACCGAGTGGCCACAGGAGGTGCCTCAGTCTCTTGCTCAGACACATGGAAGAGAATCAGCTGCAACTCCACAGCTCAGACCTTTGAAACCCACTCTCAATGCAAACTTTGCCTTATTTCCTGAGAAGTTTTTCCAATGAACACTCCTGAAGATTCCTGCCTGAGTGTAATAATCTAGGTAAGCACATGCAAAGCAAGAGGCAAACGGAATCACCTTTTTGACTGCTTTTGAAAAATTTTTAGGATTTGGCCCGTTTGTCCTAGTCCTCCTCTCCTTTAGTCTCATAAATAAAGACTATTTCCTCTCCCAGGAACCCTGTGGATGTAACAGAACTTGCTCTCGTGCAAGTCAAGAGGGAAAAAGGAAACCGAGAAGTACACGCAGCAATCTCAAACCATCCCCACCTCATCGCCTCTGCCCGCAGCAGGTCCAGTGCTGCAAAGCAACTGCTTTTATATTTAACAGTGTCCCAGTTTCCCTTCTCTTTTAAACCGCCCACATCACTTGGGCAGCTCAGGGCCTCAAGTGTGCCACTATCGTGTTCTCTAACGCACGTGCCGCAGCTGTTGAGGCTGCAAATGAGCAGGGCCTTCCTCTTTCCACAGGATTTAATACCCACATACTCCCCTCGACTTCAATCAAGCCCCGAAGTTGTAACACGCTTCCACGTTCGGCTTCTTGGTTTGTTTTTAAGTGATCAAGCTCACACAAGCCTAACGATTCCCCTCAGTTTTACAAGCATATTCATGTTTGCTGTCAAATGCATGAGTTAGTTTTCTGCAGGCGATTGCAAGAGAGCAGCCATTAATTACTGCAACTGCACAAAACACTTTTTTATTTAGAAGTGTATTTCAAAATAGTTTTGGTGATTATACCATCACTCTCCCAAACTAGGGCAGTCCCTGGTAAAGGGTTTATCTGCTCTGAATTTGTAGAAGGTAGGTGGATTTCTATTTCCTGCACAATAACATTTCCTCTGCCCTTCCCTTTCCCTTCTGTGTGAACTGACTTTTACCTTTTTTTTTTTCGTTCTGTGCCTTTAGGGGCTTAATGGAAGATTTCCAAACACAAGGAAGTGTCTTTAGAGTAACAGAAACGCACGTTTACTCACGCTGAAGCTTTACAACACAATTTGTTTCAGTGGAGAGAAGCTCTACAGCACAATTTGTTTCAGTGGAGAGAAACTCAAAACCCCGGCTTCCCCCAGAGCCCCTGGGAAAGGCGCTTCCCTTCCCCTACTCCTGGTGCCACCCAAAACAACCGCACAGTCGAGTTCGCAGCCGGGCACCTCACAGCCACAGCGTTCAGAAAAGTCTCAGCATTATGGAACGTGACTTAGCATGATGCACGCTTTTGATAATCCAACTTTTATTTAGCTTTCTAAATTGAGTTCTGAATGCCTTCCAAAAAAAAAATATCTACCTCTCTCAGAAGAGACCCTGAGCCTTTTCTAACAATAGCAAAAGTAGTTCAGGGAACAGAAATGCAAGTTTTGGTTCATTAGTTTCCTTTACAAAATTAATATGTACTTTTTTTATATGTAATGTACTTTATAGATGTATTCATAGAGTTACATTCCAATATTATATACTAATACTATACTCATTATATAAAACTTTAATCTGTATTAGAAACATTGTATAACCCCCCACTAATTTATCCTTTCCAGCGAGTCCCACATTTACACTCGTACCAGCTATTTCTTTGGACAGCAGTGAGGAATGCCAGTAGGACTTTTCCCAACGCGATACATAATTAAAGGCTCAATCCTTGAGTGACACCAGATTTCACATATTTAGAAACTACATAAAATCTTATTTCTCTAATTAGCTATTAATTAAGCACCAGCACATAAACATTTAAACAGCTGAGACCAGATCCCCCTTTTAGAAAACCGCTTCCTCTGACAACTAGTGTTGTAAACTTCTCCTATTGTACTTTTGCAAGAAGAAAATATCATTGTTATTGACAACAACTAAAGAAAATGTCACGTTTTCATCCCTGGTTATACACAGGCAACAAAGGACCCTGGGTTTTGGGGGAGGAAAAAAGAGGCTCAACATTTTCCTGGTTTGAGTTTGAAGACTGGTTACCGGGCAGCCGAGACATCGGTCCCCCCACTGCTTAGAAGATGAAAGATGAAGAGGGCCTGGAAATGGTGCTGTTGAAATGTCAGGTTTCCTATGCGCTCAGCTGCCCCTTACATTCCTCAACACACGTCTATTTATGCCAATCTCCAGCTGAGGAAACGGACATTCACCACTCTATGGACACTCCAGAGATGTGCTACCACCCTAGAAGTCATGATACCACCGGACACAGCGGCAAACCAGCTAACTTCCATCAACACTTGCCACCACTAATGCTTGCTACGTCTGGCTCGCCAAAGGGTTCCGAGTGGCACCATTCTGCCCGATTTCACTTTTTGTTGGTTTGTGTGAATCCTCAGCCCTCACAGATCACACGCTGACTTCTTGAGTTTTGTTTCCATCCAGTTATTTGTCTTTTTATTTATGAATGAAAGTATCCTTAGGCAGAAGGTGTTGTCCGGATTAGAAGCAGGCAGAGTTTTCAGCTGGCCCTTTTATCCCTGCCCAAAGAAAACAGGCATATTTGGGTCAACACAAATATTGCCAATTTATGTTGGATTTGTCACTTCAGCTGAAAAAATAAAAGTCATCAGCCTGAAAGTGCTTACACATTTTCAAACTGAAATTAATAAACTCATTTCAATTAACAAGAAAAGATTGCAGGCACTTTACTGAAAGGAAGCTTTATGTATTGAGTCAAACAATGTATTTTATTCAAGCTGAACCAATTCCCTCCTTCGGTCCTTTCACAAGTATCTGCGTCCTCTCCTGTGTCTGGGGGGCTGCTTTGTTATTTAGGAAACATTTTCCTCTCAGCTTTTTGGATCAGACTGTTCAGACTTTATTCCCTTCACCATTTCAACTCCTCCTTGCTCCTTCCAGGATGAATTCTGCCCAACGGTATCAAGGCTGCTGTTACTTAGAAACCAGAGGGTGTTTCATTGGTAAAAGGGACAATTCAACAGGTTCTAAATTCAGATATCACAAAGCTGCTGTGGAAAGCAGTTTTTGCTTGTGCCCAGCCTGCCAGGGCAGGAGCCTGTGAACACTCACACCTTCCTCGGCCAAGAACTTTTTGACTCATTCCACCCAAGAAAGCGTTCCTTAATTAAAAAAAAAAAAAACAACAGTCAGATCCCCCCTTGGCCACTGCCACTCAGGGGTCAGAAACTACTTAAAATATACAGGTGGATTCAAAGGAGTTTAATGGTCTGTAGTGACAAATAGAGACCCACCAGGTGGATGTCACAAAAATCAGAGTAGGCGCTTTACAAAAAGATGTGGGAAGAGGGATCCCTTCACTGGTTCTTCAACTCAAGATCTCGCTAATTACCTGCCAGACGACTGCTAATGCTCACTGTATTGAGGGAGGGTGTCTAACACACCCTCTCCAGATATCCTAGGCTGAGCAATTCCTGTCGTTTGTCAGTTGGTCACCTTGGATTTCACATCAATGCTCAGGCAGGAGATGCTCAGCTGTCTGCTAGGACACGACAGGGATCCCCTGGCCGTTTCAGCAATGCTCGGGGACAGTTCTACTCAGCAATTTTCTCTCTTCACAGCAATGGACTCAGTCTGCTCTCCTGGGCTTTCTGCCTTAACCCCCCCCCACCCCACAAGTGCGGCTCTTGAACACTGAACCTTCCCTTAGTAGCCCCATTCTTTTGCACAGACATAAAGCACAGCCTCTCCTGGTTGGCACTGACTCCGGACTTGGATACACAACAGAGCAGGATGTGTTTGAGGAGGTTTGGCCCACAATGAGTCAAGAACAGGGAGGACAGACTGCTAGTGTCCATTCACAAGCATTTTCAGCTTATAACGCATAAGAAAAACCACAGGGCATTATTTGTTCCCACTGGTTCTCTGTGCCTTTCCACCTGGTTCCCGCCTCTCCAGCGGAACAGGGTGGGATCGATTTCTTGGAAAGAGCTGGGAGATGCGTGTCCCCTTTCTGTATCCTGCATAGATCACCTTCAAAAGAAAGCAAGCCTTTTTTCTGGAAGAGTAAATACAGGGACCCTTCAAGATGTTCAGCCCCACGTGAACGGTTTAAGGTTTGCAACCCCCCAGGATTATTTCCCAGACACTACAACAGAGATTTCGCAGCACAGCACACATGAGCAGACCCACCGTGGTGCAATCACCCTGGCAGGGCACAATGAGCACAGAAGAACATTTACATCTCCAGCAAAGTTTGGGACAAGATGACTTGCAAACCTCATCTGTGCAGCCCTTCTCAAGAAAGCCTTTTCATCAGGGAGAAAAAGCAAGACAGAGAGAAATTTTTATACAATAAATATCTCTGGGGCTTATCCTCACCACTTCCTCCAGTCCAACCCGGCATCTCACTGCCACTGCTGCCGTGCAAAGCTGTGTTACACCCTGGCTTGTAGGATTACAAGAGACCATGTGCAAACGTGAAAAAAACCCTTCTGATCTTAATAAGCACCTCACCCTCTCACCAAGACCTGGTTTGGCCTGGCAGATTTTGTCCTGTTAAACTGAACAACATCACAAATTACACCGTGCAAATACTACTTGAGACCACGCCCTGGGAGAGAGAAGGGAATTGATGTGCAGCAGCGTGACAGAGCCGGACAGTGGTACCAAGACAACAATTTCCATCACATGAAAGCTGGAAATCGGAGTTTAACTTGTCTAACCAGCCTCTCTACATCACATCAAGGGCATAAATCTTCTACCACCCTGGAATGCGTGCTCTCAGGTCTGTGTTCCTGGCTCGCCGGCATTTAATGCATGTCTCAGGAGAGCAGCAGAAGCTCTTGTAGAGTTGATCTTGGCCTGCATGCACAGATATAAGGAGTGACTCACCTAAATTATCTGCAAATGGGAGGTTTCAGGAGTAGCATAGTGGGTGAAATGCGCTTCATCAGAATCTGCAGGTGATTAAATTCAGATCTCCACGCAGTCTGCACGGACCCAAGGAAATCAGTGGAATCACTGAAGATTCAGGACAGAATTTGATTAAGGACGATAAATAGCATTATTTCTGGAAGCAGTAACCTTTCCTGGAACTCTACATGAAGTCTAACCTCAGAAATGGGTGCCACGGGACACAGAAGACACAGGAAAAGCAGTATGGAAAATACTGGAATGTGATCTCTTTTGTGCAGATACAATGCCCAGAAATACACAGGTGGATAACAGCCGTGCCACAGGACACAATGAACCCTTCCAGCCACACCTCGCTGTTCACTCTAGAAGCCCTCCGTCAGCATTGTTGACTGAATGAAGATGCTCAAACCCCAGCCATCCAGGTAGAGGCCACTCTGGCTCAACACCTCCTGATGTTGAAACGGAGCTAAACTAATTACCCTATTGCCTTTTCGAGTGCTCTCAAATGCCATACGGCCACGTTACTCCACAGCAGAGAACTCTGAAGCAGCCCAATTACACTGGCAAATGCTTGATTGAAAATTAGTCAAGCAACCAGACTGCATGAAGTCACCTCCCTCCCAGTACAAAAGGTCCAGTTCTGGAGCGGCTCCCTTTAAAGTCAATTTAATTCTGCAAGTCTAAGAAGCACGGTAATAGAGAAAAAAAAATACACCTATTTTTGGCACTCAGGCCAGATTAATTTTGCTAGCAGTCCTCTCTGATGGTGACGCAGCCCTAAATGTGACTGATGAGCCTGTTACAGCCTTGACTGGCTCAGACGTGGGCAGGAGGAAGAGAACACCAGCATTATTCTCTATTGGTGACAACAGCCCAGAGACAATTCTAAGTAGCTAAAATGTAAGCATTAAAGTGAAATTCTGTCCCAAAACTTCCTGTGGGTTACATTTGCACCTCGGTTTCTCTACCTGTAAAATAATAATTACCCAACACACCAGTTCTTGTAGGACTTAATTAGCACTTGTCAACCTCTTAGAGCTCCTCAAGGGAAGAGGAGCTACACACCACAAAGTACTAATTAATGGCAGAATCCTTTGGAACAAAGTATACGATTCTGTTGTTGTCAGATCTAATAGAGTCATAAAAAAAACAGGGCTGGAAGGGATATCAAGAGGTAACCTGGGCTGTTCCCCTGCCCTGAGGCATGATCAAGTATATCTAAATCACTCTTGATAGATGAATACCCCTAAATCTTGGGATGCTCAAGCTGTGGATTAAAATAGATAAAGATGGGCTCATATTACATGTGCGTTGCACTCTTTGGCTCTACTGAACGCAGATAAACCCTCCCTCACGTGTGGCACCTGGGGCCTCCCGAGCGCTCTCAGCACCCGCATGAGTGCGCGCCGGGACTGATCCTTCCAGCTGGTTGGTAGCACAGCTCAGGCAGTAAGAAGCCCCAGCGTAGCATACAATCCCCAAATCTTGACATTGGAATTAATAAGACACACACAATGTGAAAAAGACATCCGAAGAGGGAGTGGAGCAGAGGTGGTAAGAGATGTGCTCATGGCTATGTGGGGCTTAAGCAAAAACAAGAAGTTTGGTGCCAATCACTCAAGTCTCACACACAGTTGAATTGCAAGACTTCCACTAAGCAAAGTGATATCAAGGTCTGTTTTTTCCCCACTTTTCTTCCCTCTTTCCAGCCCCAAGAGTCCATCTGGAGTACAGTTTGACCAAACACATAATTCAGATATGGCTACTGAAGCACTGCACAGCTTTCAGTTTAAAACATCCTTTTTTTTGTGTGTGTTTTAACTGAAGTTGGGCAGGTCTAGAACTTTCTCTACACAAAGATTTTTTTAAAGGTTTGTTTTTTAAACGCTTTTATTGTAAAAATGTGTCAGTTCAAGTGGCCTTTCCAAGACATACAGGCAAGGTACAGTAGGAGATACCTTTCATTTGATTAACTTCGTATAGGAAAGCTTTTGAAACTTATACTTTCTTCATCAGTCTAGTGGATAAAAGCTAAGCCAGGCAACTGATACAGCACTTCAGGAGTTTATTAAATTAACCAATTAAACCGAGGCGGTATACAATATACAGAGGCCAAAGCAAACAATAGAAGGTGGAATGCACTCCTGAGGTTCAGACAATAGTGTTGTGTCAGCATTTCCATTGTGAAGCTACTTCAGCATCATTGAGAGAGGTGTGCAATAAAGAAAAAAAAGCAAGCTTAACCCCCTGAATGCAGTCATTCTAAGGGATTCCCAAACATGCCCAGGCAGATGGAACTGTGAGATGCAAGCCAGTTTTTCACTAATTTTGTCACTTGAATTAGAAAGCAGGTTTGGCCTGGAGAAATGGGTTGGCACATTACCCAGAAAACAAAGACGGGCTGATTCTCTGGAGCTGCTCAGTGGCCACCAGGAGGGAGCTCTGCTCTGGGTTGCTTGAAAATGTGACCCTAATGAACATGATTAATCAAGTACAGCATGTTTGCACGTTTGTGTGGGCTGAGACACAGAGCTTACGCAGGGACAGAAGGTCTTTGCAGTACGGCTGGCAGGTTGTACAGCATCTTCCCCTCAATCATAGCATCCCCACGTGGCAATGTGAATTGTAGAACATGACAGATCACAAACACAGCAAAGCTGTTTGTATCAGCAGGGCTGAACCACAGAAGTGCACCTGACCTGAGGGCTCGTCTTCTCTTCAGTGCTAAACAAGAACCAAAGCAAATGCTTTTCCCAGTAGGGAGAATTCGGTGAGAGCTGAATTCTCCCAGAATTTTGGGTGCTCAGCATCAGGTTCAGATCCCACTTTTGAAGATCCCACTTTTTTTTTTTCCTGTCCAAACAACATGGATTCTTTGGGTAGCAGATTCCATGGTCTGGTGTTACATTTCACAGCACATGAAAACCTTTTCATGAGGTGCAAATCTTTTCACGCAGCCCCAGAACAACTCATTGAGGGGAATAAAAAAAAGGAAAGAGACCAATAATGGAAACACTGACACAACATTTACTGTAACAGCACCATCAGCAGCAACTATAATTCTCCTTCAGAAAGTTACACCCACACTGCTTTCTTTGGCCCGTCTACCTTGTATATTGACTTGGTCTAACTGGTTAATTAAATAGGCTTCAGAAATATTTCATTGCTTGGCTCAAAACGTTGGGCACAATTTAAAACTGGGTAGCCTGGTTTGCGACCTCAAGTTGTTCTTGGGATGCCATACCCATGGTTTGATACAGCACCCCAGCTCCTCTCTGCTCTAAGGGCAGCTCTGCTGTGCTACATTTCCTCTCCGGAAACCTAAGAAATCCAGCTCAACTCCCAACCACACGGCTCTGGATATGAAAGCAGCTCGACAAATGAAGGTTAAATTAAATTAGCTGAACCCACTTAGCATTCCAGTTCTGCGACAGAGTTTCAAGAGAGGCTGGAGAGCAGCAGGAAAACTGGGAACAGGAGACAAGATGGCGTGGTGGGTGAGGACCAGACTGGGATCCAGTACACCCGCTGCTCTTCCTGCCTTTGCCAGCGACCTACCACACAACCCTGAAGAAGCCACTGCACTTTATGAGCTGCTTCTTTCCCCTCTTGTCCTTTTACTGCTTTGATTATAAAGATTTCCAAGTGATTGCATCATCCTGTTTGTACAAAATATGCATTTGCATAACTTCTCACACAACAAGACCTTGATCACAGCTGGGGGTTCTAGACATAAGAGTTATAAAGAAGAATACTTGCAAATTCAATGAGCTTAAATGCCCATTATGAGTATTTTGTAACCGATGTTTCTTCATTAAAGATTCTACTGTGTTGTTTCGCCAAACAACAGGATAAAGGAAGGTCCTGTGTGGAAAGTGTTGGCTGATGCCATTCCTTGCAGGCAGAACCTGAGGGGCATCATGGAGCTGGAAAAGGAATGGACTGTTTTGTAAACTAGCAGCAAAACTCTAGAACAGTTGCATAGATCTGACAACCTGGCAAAGACATTTTTCTATCCTCAGCTCTAGTTTCACCAGCTCTCTTCACAAGTTGTTGGTGCCTTCAAACCCAGTTTTGTTATTTGGCCTCATGGGAACAGACACACAACTCAGTCCTAATCTGATCAAAGACTGTCACTGAAAAATGATTTTTTTAATCATTCCAGAGTTAACGTTATTTATAACCAATGAAGAAATATACTTATATCCAAAATGGGGGAGTGAAGAGAAAAAGGATAAAAGAATTTAAGATAGGTAGTGACCGACGTTCCACAGCCCAGGTTTGCAGCTAACTGTCTAACCAGAAAGCTGTAAAAGAGGCATCCAAGCCAGCAATAGCATCAGTAAGAGCCAGGCTGGAGCTCCAAGTTCTGGCAGTAGCAGTGGCAGTGCCCCAAGAACAATACTTGGAAGGAGTAAGGCCAGTGGCAGCAGCCCCTCAGGCTGCCCCACAGCTGGGATCCTCATCTCCTCCACTGGTGAAAGCACAAGGTCTCTGGGTAACCTCAGCAGTCTGGAGGAGGGAGGGAAACCAGCTGTGACCTTGATCCCCTTCCAGAGCACCACAGGTCTCCTAAAAACAGAGGCAGGAGAATGAGACTGGCAGTACGCGCTGTTTAACAGCAGGAAAGAAACAGCATCAGCACAGATGATGCTTTTCTACAGGCATTCCCAAAAGCCTGAATTTTTGACATTTCTCACATGAACTTAACAAGCAAACTGTGTTTGAACAAGTTGATTCCACAGAGCCCAAGACACAATAGTGGATATGCGAGTTATCACCATCTACCCTGCAATTCCTGTGGGTCTTGAAAACTCCTCCAAAGCACCCACCCATACAGTGCCAAGAATCCTAACAAACTGCCAGAACTAATTTCAAGAGGATGAGTTGGGCAAGTGCAAAGCAACTTGTTCAAGAGTTCATTCAGGCAGTGTCAGACTCCAGCTTTCTTATTCTTCATCTGGTGTCCTACATCCCAGTCCTTCACTCCTCCGTGCATGCTGTGGTGCGCTGCCAGACAGCGGGATTCAGCCGAGAGTCAGCACTGACCAGCTCCCACAGAGCTCGGTGGGAATTCCTCTCCAATTCCTCCGAAACTTGTGATTTAGGCTCCTACACAAATGTCATAGCACAACTGTTACACTGGTAGCGCTCACAGTTCAAGAGTTGGAGTTGTAACACGTAACGCAGCGCAACATCCGGCTACTCCAGCCATCTGGAATAATTCTTTGTGTTGAACATTTCTTCTCTACATACTCCAGCTGAAGCTGGATGTTCTCTTCTTGATCTCAGTACCTGGGTTTGTGTTTTTTGTTTTTTTCTTTTTTCTCTTTCTATTTTGAAAATGCAAAACTTTGCTCTTTTAGAAGGGAGAAGGGGCTGGAGTGAGTAAAATACACTTTCCCTTTAATGGTCTGCTGCACAGCCGGCTGGGACAAAGTCGGATATGATGTCAGATTCCTGGTGCTTTAACACAACAGGGCCGTTTCCCTGAAGTATTTCTCTAACTAAGCAGAACTGAAAGGTTTCCTTCTCCAGCAAACACCTGAGCAGAAATGACTCACCCACCGTTTCGGCAACTGGCACCGAGCTCTCAGCCCTAGCGCCAAGCCTACTTACATTGTTGAAATGCTGAGAGGGGAATTTTCCCTCTGTGACTTCCAAAAAGATTTGCCCATCTATATTTTGCACAAAAGTGCAAAGCCTTATACCCTTTTATTTGTCAAGGCGAAAGGCAGATGTGTTGGGGTAAAGCACATTTGTAAGACCAGCCATACAAAGTCATTTTTTTTCAAGCTCATGAAACATTATAATGCATCTATCTCTAATCAAATCACTTTTTATTTTTTCTGCCCGACTTCCTTCAAAAATAATGCATATATGATCATGGTGTGCACGAGCACGCATGTCTAATAAATTTTGACTGAGTTGGTTGCTTTCAGCTCAATTTGAGAGAGAGACAGGAGCTTCAGAGCTGTCACGTTGCCACAAGTTCCACAAAAATAGGCAACTGGATAGAAAAGAGAGATCTAGGGGCTGGAAAGCGGCAGCGTGAGCTCGCACAGTGTCGGGCACCAGAAAGTGACATTGTAAAGGCACCGACGCGTGGAATGACTTCAATGGAAGGTTACAATCAGCCAAGAGATAGAAAACTACAGTACCCCAAGTACTACCTGAATATTTATTTTGAAGGACATTGTAATAAAAGTCACCAGTCAAAAAATTAATGGCCTTCAAGGTACAGCACTCAAAAGAGCAGACAACAGCCAAATACTTCAAAGGAAGCCTACGAGCAAAAGCACTAGTAAAATTAACTAAACCCTGGGCTGGACACTCCTCTAACACCCGTGCAGTCATTAATTTCAGAGGAGTGACTCTGATATACCCCAAGGTAAGCCCCAGATCATACAAATCCACTCTTTATTGCCTGAGTAGTGCCATTTAAAATCAATAGGTTTGCTCAGAGTGGTGAGGTTAAGCACCTGTGAAGGTGTTTGCAAGATTGAGGCCTAAGGCCTGGTCTGGGCACAGCTTTTGTACTTGAAAAACTGGTTCACTTAAAGGTTTGTTTTGAGGTTTATTTTTAAAGAAAATAACAGAATAATTAAAGCCATGCAACCACTTTAAAGAGAGCACGTTTTTATGGCTATAACGGGAACTTCCAACAGCACAGCCATTCCCAGGTCAGCTACGTTGCTCCAATGGTGCTTGAGCTGTAGGGAGCGGCATCGGAGCCGGTAAGAGAAGATCCAGCTTTTGCACCTTGCTCAGCGAGGACAAGCCAGGCCACCATATCTACTCAAAGCTGTCCAGGCAATTCATCCACAGAAAACACCTGATGGAACAAGCAATGTGGGCGAACCCATGCTTGAAGAATACTTCATCTGGAGCGCATCAAAAAGTAGGAAGGGGTTTTCCCCCTGCTATAATTTTCTTCCTGTCCTCTCTGTATGCACCCACAAGAAAAGAAACAACACACACCTAAAAAACTTTAAAACTTAGAGTTTCATGTGTGCAGAATTAAGGTGAAAAAGGTCAAGACTGCCTCACAATGAGACAAGAAAAAAAAGAGCATCCACTCTAAGAAAAAAACACCCCAGACTTCAGGAGCTGTTGGAGGAGGAGGGGATGGAACAGGGAACTAACATGTCTGCATTGCTAAAAGGCTGAAAAAACTGTCACGCTTTCAAAGAAGAAGAAAAAGACAAAAGACATTACGAGTAAACAGGAAATTTGGGAAATCTATTTCACCCAAAGTAGCAAACATCTGGAATAAATTGTCAAGAACTTAAGACCAAAGCTAAGTATTAATGAGGTTAAGAGGCAGCTAGACTGGAGGAAGAGACTGAAGAACACAGTGACAAAGGAGAGAGGTGGAGCCCAGATAAACCTAGAGGCAACAGGCGATTAAGCCTCAAGGCCTTTGTTTATCTCTCTGCCCAATAATTCCCTATATTCTCATTGCTCCAGGGTTAAAATGTGTGATTTTGCTGCTTTTTGGTTTATTGAAATGAAACACTTCTTTTTCCTAGGAATTCCATGCTGGGATCTGTGACACAGTCCTTCAGTGCTGAGCTTCCACATTTCTCAAGTATAACTCAGAAAAGTACAAGAAAATGGAATAGATACTACTCCTTCCAACGAGCAGAACTTTCTGAAGTCCTTATTCCTCTTTTCCACACTTCAAATTAAGAATCATTATTACTTCTTTTTTACAGAACGTTTCTTAAAGAAGAAAAGCCTCATCCCTTCTGATTAAAGTAAACATCACCATGGGTTCAAGAGCTGGTTTTTAAAAGACACATTTGTTTTAAAGTAACTCAAACCAGGCTAAACAACACCTTTAAAGATGACAAAAAACAGTAGGCATAAATTAATAAGGAGTCTAAGAAGGAAATACTTAGTATGACTTATCCCTTAATGTCCAAATCCCTCTCTAGAGGGGATAATCAGAAAGCTGCGTTGGCCCTTATTCAAAAGAAGAGAACCATCTTCCATCCCTGCCTGGACTGTTATTAACTGTATTGGTTACATTCATGGTCATTAACATCCTTCAAAAGATGTTCTTGGGATTTTATTTTCCACCTCCCATTATTGAGTAATGGAATGTTCATAAAACAGTAGAGAGAAACAACTCAGAAGGAAAAAAGCCTCCAAGTTCCCAT
Organism: Cuculus canorus; assembly: GCF_017976375.1. Lineage (NCBI taxonomy): Eukaryota > Metazoa > Chordata > Aves > Cuculiformes > Cuculidae > Cuculus > Cuculus canorus. The sequence goes on from NC_071420.1 coordinate 6,327,793, forward strand.
CCGTGCCAGTGAAATTAAACTAAGCTGAGGACTCAACACAAAATCGATCCAGGAGCAGCAGTATGGATGCACACATATTAGAAAGCACAAGGGGAGGGGATGCAGAATAATAAAACATGCGCTTGCCTGTCCTCTGCTCCAATAACCACATGCAAACTTCAGCCAAGCCTGACAGAATGGGAGGGGGTTAACAGATATGAAGTTCCTGTGGGTTTCACGCACAGGCAGAGGGTAAAGGATGAAGATACGCTTAAGAGCAAAGTGCTTATTAGTTATAAGAGAATCCACACTGGCCTTCATTACTCGTCTAATAGCACAGCACCAGCTCACGCGGTTCGTTATCAGCCAAGCACCACATCTGAGGAGTCAAAGTTTATAGGGAACATCTGCTCTGTTCTTTGCAGAAGGCAGATGAAGCTCTGCTTCAGTCTCAACTGCTTCCCCTTCAGCGGTTCCCAAGTCCCTGCCTGCACCTTCCTGGCCCAAGAGGAGCAGACAGGGCTGTTGTGCAGCCACTCCGCACTGGGAAGCGGTCCTGAGAGGAGGGCATCTCCTTCCAGAGCCAGTTCAGACCTAGATCCCGACTTCAGGGGCCTGAAGTGTCCCTGGGCCATCCCTCAGTAGATAGGCTACAGAAAAAGCACTAAGCCCCTGTTCCTCACTCCAGGTGCCACAAACACTCTCAGTGGCTGAACTAGCTCAGACCTCGCATCCTTCTCCTCGTTTTAACACGAGGGATCAATGACAGAGGGGCTGCAAGGCACTCTGTTTTTCTCCACTGTTTTTCTCCTTGATGTTAAAACATAACTAGAGGGAACCAACTGGAAAAAACAGGATTACAACAGTTTGTTCCATCAGCCAGGGATGCAGAGAGGGGATGTGGGCAAGCCCGGCTGGTGGGAGCTCAGTGCCCCGCACCGCGGTCCCAAGGGTCAATCAGTACCAGTCTGGTACGCACAGGCACAAAACACAGGAGATCTTTAATGCTAAAAGCAGGCAATTGTTTTTTCCAGTGGCTGAGGAGTGCTTTAATGAGCACACTGTGTTTTAGTGGCTGAAAAAAAGGCAATAAGCTTTGTATGTTCTACGAAAAGCCAGAGGCTTGCATTGTATAGTCAGGCACAGCTGACCAAACGGAGCGTGGAAATTCACAGCCGAGTTGAGACCGAACAGCACGGAGACCCCACGGCCACCCCAAGCATGAGCCCAGGATTGACTGAGGCCTCAAACACTCTCACTAATGTTCTATTTGGAAAAATCACTGCCTTACCTTACGCTGTGCTCTCGCCTCTCTGTCAGCGTGCAGGACAGCAGCGCCAGACGGTACACAGTGTGAAGCTCAGCAGCCTCTCCTCCTGCCCCTCATACTGCACAGGCTTGTGGGGGCGGTGAGGACCTTGTTAGCACTAACTCCCCACACCTGTGGGGCTGGAGGAGCCCACCCTGCCCCACACCTGTGTGAGAGGTTCCAGGTGCTGTCGTGCTTGGGAAGGGCTGAGGGACCCTCAGCTCCCGGTGCCCCCTGCCCGCAGCCTGGGGCTTGTGGTTTGCCCCTCGCTTGTATTTGTTTAACCCAGGGACAAAACTACCCTTTTCCATCTTTTCCAGAAAAATACAGGGTGTCCCAGAGTATTTCAGCATTACCTGCACACTGCTGTTTGTACAAACTTGGCTGAACTGTAACATCAATTTAAAAAGAACTCACTGTTATTTCCTTAAGGCTTCTCATGATTCCAGACAAAATTGGGATATTTGTAGTGCTTCAGCACTTGATTCACACCAGTATTATTTTTCCAAGCATTAAATTCTGTCACAGCCTTTCCTCCCTCAGCCCAGATGGGGAAGGCAGAGATCCTGGCTGAAACCAGCTGATTCCTCTCTACAAAGAACTTTGTGGTTGCTATTGAAACTGCATCCCTTTTACCCATGAGAGCTTAAAGGCACCGTCTTGCCAGTAAATTCGTGGAAATTTACCTGTTTCTGGCCTGTTGGGGGAAGGTCCCCCTCCTGCCCCGCCTCTGGTAATGAGCTTTCTACTCATCACAGCTGCGGTGGCACTTGAAGCTTCCCAATCTGGAGGGGCGGAGGTAGGAGAAGTGATGTTACCTGCTATGCTCTCCAGTGTTCTATAAACGAACTCCTTTCTGAATGCTGTGAGCCCATGACATGCTGAGCAGCACCAGTTTTCAGCATCGTGTGGGTAGGTTCATGCAGGAGACCAAAACCCTAACAAAGCAGGGATCAAAAGGCTCTCCCTAACATGGTGCAAGTCAGCCAAAGGAGAGCCAGTTTCCCCCTTCCCAGGTGTGGATTGGGATGCAGTTTACCTGTGCGGTGCAGGTGTGTGCACACTGGCTGCTGGTTGAGCTCAGCGAGTAGCAGTTGCAGCGATCCCAATAACCACTTCTTCAGAGATGGGTTTTTTGATGCTCTCCAGCAATAAAAGAGAGAAAGGCTGTAATATCTGCAGCAAACACCTGACCAAGCCTGTTGGGAGATTTACTGGGAGTCAGCATGTACAGAAGTTCTCTCACCCCATGAAAAGGCAGCTGCTGTCTTCTTACCTTTCTAACAAAAAATTCCTGTCTGGCCTGGCATCTGAGCTCTGTATTCCTGCTGAAGCAGCTGAACAAACACTGAGCTTGCTAGTATATTTTGCAAAAAATATTCCACAGGTCAAAAGGCACATTAAGCAATCATTTAAACTGAAAGGGGCAGTAATGAATGGCAACATTTCCCCAGATAAGGACTCAAGGCAGTATTGCCCCGCTTGACCTTAAATACCTGTGTTAGCATCCCGAGGCCCCTGCTTTGTAATCAGTGGAATCAGACAGATGCTCGCAGAGGCTGAATCAGAGAGAGATGATCTTAAGTGCCCTGAAATGCCTATTCAAGGACCTCTCTCCCTTCAGTCACTGAAGAGAAGTCCTGCAGAGATAAGCCTCCTTGGATATATGCTAGATTTAAGTGGCCAGAGTTAAGTCAACACACAAGAGCATCCCCAGATCGTACGACTCTAACAGAAATTTCCAGGTTTGCATGTTAGAATACTGTTATTTCAAATACTGTGCCCACAGTGGTCAATCTGTGCTGCACTTTGAACCTCAGACCCTTTCCTGAGGAGCTACAGCCTAACCAATTACTCTTTTACTGGTGGCTTTCTTCTAATATTTAACAATCTGCACTGATCTTTAATCCCTTCTTGCCGATTTTCTATCTCCCCCTCAATTTAAAGCTGTTCTGAATTCCATCCCCGTCCTCCAAAGTCTCTTTAAGTCACCATAGCTTACTGTCCACCATCCACAATTTTTGTATGTTTTCTGTTGTGCCCTCCACATTGTTCATCTTGAATATCTGACCCTACGACAGTCTCCTCCTCCTCTTCCTTCTCCCATTTCATCTTTGAAATGTCTTCTGATTTTAGGAGTGCTAATTCATGTTGGACATGATTTTACTGTATTCCAGGTCACTGATAACCTACCTTGATGCAACTGTATAGAAAAAATTTCTCACCTGTGGCCTTGCTTCATTTTCCCATCGATCTGCTTAATTTCAGGTGGTCCTTAGCAAGATGTTATCCATGAACCACAGCCAACCATACCTCTGTCTCCAGCGATGGACTCTCCAAAATTTATCTGGGCAACTTGTTCTGATATTTGACTGCCATCACAGCAATTTAAATGCAATTTCCTGCAGTTCACATTGTGCTCATTGTCTCTCATCCTGTCAGTGGATTTGTTGTACTCAGTCCCATCATCCAGGTCACTCATGAAGCTGTTAAACAGCATTGGCATTGCATTCTCACACAGGAAACTCACACTTCAGACAATGTGCACCTTTTTAGCATTAGTGAAAATTCAAGTTATGTCCTTAGATAACCCATGCTGGCAGATTACCAACGTAACAAGCGAAAGGGAATCAGATCTAAGGAAGTTTCTGGGACCGATAGAACAGGCCACAAGGGGATCAGAAGCAAGAAGTTACTAAGAGAGGCCTGGGATAAACTTTTCCCCCATTCCCTAGAAACATAACCTTCACTGCTGCTGAATCTCAGGATGGCAGAGGAGGGTAGTTTGTTTTTTTACAGATAACTAACCCCTGAAATAATTATTTTTTGTGGCCAAGCTAGCATAACACGTTTTAAGAAAAAAATGCACAAAATTAAGGTACAAGAAGAAATAGAAGTGTACAAAAGATTGCTGAGAGGAAAAGCTGGAAAAGAATGTTGAAAAAAAGAAAACTAAGCAGGCTTCTTGTGTGCTAACATTTATTACACAGAGGATGCAAAGGATGAAATTGGCTTAGTTTGCAGACAGAAAGATTTAGGTTAGATGGCAGGGGGAAAATGCAGAAATATAAGGCCAACTTCAGACTTGAGGCTACCTAGAAAGTTTAGACAGGTCAGACAAACATTTCTAACAACGATCCTGCCTCCAAGCAGAGCAATAAGCCGGGGGACACTCATGAGAACCTTTCTCTGCCTCTTATGAAAGTATATTCCAAAGGCTGGTCTACCCATTCACAAGGTTCCACAAAGGTTTACAGGATTACATGTTTAAGAGTTAATAAAACACATTATCAATTCTATGCTGTTTCTTTGGGGTTTTTTTCCCATCCAAATAGTAATTGTTTGTGAAAGGGCTGACACTAAAGATCTGCTGCCAGGGTTCATGCAAGTTCAGTTCCCATCTGATCATTTTAATGATGCTTGGTGAGAATCTGTTTTTGTGGAATTAACCTCAGCTCTTTGTTCTCTTTCATTATTGGAGTCTGCATCCAAAACTCATAAGCACAGCTTTAAGTCCTTGCATGAAAATGAGGATTGAAATGAATTTGGGATTGATAAAGATTCTTAGAACAAGCCTGTAATATTTTCATTATATTTATCTGGACATCTGTCCTTCCCCTTTGTAGAAGGGGGTTAGAGCTCCAAGTTCTCTTGCATGATGATCCAAGAGCCCGAGATGCAGCAACAAGCTTGGTGACACAATCCAGCCCAAAGATCTCTTCAAGCACTCGGTAGCAGGCACGTGTCTGCTGCACTGCCCTTGGCATGCAATAGTTCTGAGGCAACAGACAGGAAAAAAGGGAGAAATGGATTTGGAACAAAGAGAAAAGGGCACCAATTGTACAAGGAGCAGCAGAACTGCAATAAACCTGGAGACAAATTGGTAGGGTCACATGGAGCTTGAGGCATTCTATAGCCCACCAACCACTTCAGAGAGTCACAAGAGTTCTGGGTGGCTGAGAGCACTCTGGTGGTGCAGGAACATTTGGTAGCTGCTGGAGGCCCTCAGGGCCTTCACTCTGGTTTGGTCCCCATGAGGAACCAGAGGGAATTTGGACTGGATTTCAAGCAGACCTGTTGGTTTAGCTTCCTCCAGAAGAGCTACCTGGATTGCTAGTGTGAAAAAACATAAGCACAATTTGGTATCTGATGCCTGAGTGACTTCAGCACTTGTTATCGGAACAATCAATACTCATTCGGTTGGATACGGAGTTTTCTGGAGCTTATAGCCCTTTCCCATAAGCAGCTCCTTTCTTCGCTGAGCAGTGCTGCCACTTATTGGCGTCTGCGTAAGAGCCTATAGCAGAAAATCATAAATGATCTTTCCTACTATGCCAAATCCTCTGCTTCCATGACCTCCCACTGCCTACAACCCCACCCCATAGGCAGTGTCATACCCTTATGAAGAAAAACGTGTTCCAGGGAGAAAAGAGTTGTTGTGTGAAACAGAGGTAAGAACTATGTTCGTGCAGGAAAGCCCAGCTGCTGGTGAATAAGCCATGAGGTGGAAAAAGCAGTCCTGCAGAGTTTTGCATTGCATGAGGTTTTACTGCTCCCCAAAGCCCAGTCACGCTGCACACCTTGTTGGGAGGGATGGGTCTGGGTGATGGTTTCAAATGGTACAGGAACATATGGCAAGAAATACTAAAGCCCTCACCACATCTTCAGCGAGATTCATGCAAGAAAGGCACAGATTTTTCTTCTGGTTGTGTCAACCAATGTTTTTAAGAGAGATAGATAGTTATTGGTAGATACATTGGGAATAGCCTGCTTGTCCCAGGGAAACTTTGCTTTTACAGGAATATGTATAGTGCTTCTGGACATAGGGGCAAGGACGAGGCTTATTATATCAATGTTGTGTCTGCTGGGAGCTTCTCATTCCAGTTGTTCAAGGTTAGTGAAGTGCACTGAGTGAAAGGTTTTGCTGGAACAACAGAAGCTGCAGGTGGGATGAATGTCACATCCCGGAGTCCTGCAGAACCTAGAGTTTTTTCCTGTAATTCCTGCTCCTCCTGATGTGGGCAGAATTTGACACCTTGCCCTCACATTCTCTTTCTACAAAAAACTAAGATGGAAAGAGAAAATAAGTGGCTTGTTACTTCCTCTCAATGTCTGTGCGACTGTGGTGCCAACAACACTGATGCAAAAGGAAACCATTTTCATTAGTTGTTAAAACAGCAGCAGCCTGTTTTCCTTTGGCTGTAGCCTCCTCCTGCCTCCCACGCAGGAAGGATTCATGCAATATTCCACATAGGCAGAACATGGCCAGTTCCTAGAAGTCCAAATACATGAAATTGTAGACCATTTTAGAAACTATGCCGATCTCAGATTATAAAAATGAGAGGAGACCTGTTTCACATGTAATCCTGGGCTACAGTTCCTGAGTTCTTTTCTTGTCTTTATCCCTGGACTTTTGAATAATCTTTGGCAAAATACATCCTTCCAGTGTGTGCTTCACCTGGAAAACAAAGTTAATGACCTGCAGGTGAAAGACTAGGCGTTGTTAGTGCTTCATGGACAACCTCCTACACAAAATAAAGGTTCCTCTGAATGGGACAATCCCTTACTACTCATTTATAAGTGCACCTGGGTAAATTTTACTATAAGAAAACTAACCACTAGTCCACTATTTCTGTTCTTTTGCACCAAAGCAAACGAGTCAAGTGGCTTCTGAAAGCTGCCGCATCAGTGAGTTGGAGAGAGCGTATTGCATATTGATAGGAGCTCAAGATTTGTTTTATTTACCTTTTCATTGCTAGGGGCTGTAAATGGAACAATTTCTATTTACCAAATACCCTTCCTGGTGCAATAATTTAGAGGATTTCTCAATTAACACATGGAGCTTATGTATAAAAGACAAGAGGTTAAGCAAGACTTCAGTGCCCACTGGACCATCTGGTGAACATTAGGATTGTCAATAAATCACGAAAGCACCAGTTCATCAAGAAAATTCCATTTCAAACCACTGACAGAAAAAAAAAAGGATGGGAAAAAACTCACAAAATTGGTATGTTCATCTTTTACAAAAACAGGAGCATTAAATAACTTTAATCTAATTTCAATTGTTTTATTGGTTCTCTTCTGATGACCACATGGCTTCACATATTGAGTGTTTAGCCCTTTGTCTTGCACAGAAAAGCATTATGAAATAACTTGGTGCATCATCACAGGAGAAGCTCATCTTTTTCCTCTTAGTCTTTCTCCTCACCATGGGTGATAACGTAACAGAGGTTCTTATAGTCAAGATTACCAGAGACATCTGGAGGAAAAGCAGCAAACATCTGGTTGATCTGCCAAGCAAACGGGAGATAAGTGTTAACAAACGTAGGACTGGGGGGCAGCAACATGTGCTGCTTTTCATCCAATCCAATTCAGCTCCCTTCTGCCTTAGTCCATTAACCACCACGGAAAATTCTTCCTTAGCTTCAGTAAAGCTGAAATAGTAGGTAGGACAGAACTAGTAACACAGTTCTGCTAGAATCTCAACAAGTTCTCAGTCAAGAAGAGGTCTCCCTGAAATTCAGGGAAGTCCCGACCAAATAATGCACTACAGTCTGTGCTTCTGTCTGTTCTTGCCACGAACCAACTCCGCTCAATCTCCTCTTCTGAAAATAAAGTTCCTCTAAGTTCCACCCGGCCAGCACAATCCATGTTCAGTCTCACACAAACCACAAAGTCAGTACCTCATTTCGGAGCTCATTTCAGACTTCAAACAAAATAACTCTCAACAGAAATGGCAAACAGTTCACAGTTCCCACCCAAACCCACTTGAACTCCAGTAAATTCCTTGCTCAGCTCACTCTAGGAAAGAACAGCGAGAGATCGGCCACGCTTGCACAGGAATGGAAGTCCAAAGAATCTGTTTGACTTTGATTTAGCCACGGAGCTATTCAGAAGAGATGCTTTGAATTGTTCCTAATTGCTAGAGCTGGCATCAACCTTCTCTCAGTCTGGATTTGAGCTGAATTCATGCATTTAAAGAGGGGCAAATAATAATTGCTGAATGGTGACTGGCGATAGATTCCTACTAAGAATAAAGAAGGTCCTTACCTCTTCTTGACTGAACCGGTCTGCCTGTGTCATAAGCATTTCTTTGATGCTGTTCAAATAAAACGAAATAACCTGATTAAAGGGTGATAATGGCACATGACAATTCAGATGGCAAGATCCCTCCTGAAGTCGCATGAAAGAAAATCTGTGTGACCGCATAAATTAGAGCTGTTAATCCTTACATGATATTGTAAGAGGTTTTCTGTGGGCACCCATCAGTGTCAATGCCTCGCTCTGCCAACTTATTTTGCTTTTGTAACGTTTTATAGAGGTTTAAAATTGTTTAAGGTTATTGCTCTAATTTTGTGTATTACTGTAAGTGATTCTGTATGTTCATCCTAACATAAAATGGTAGGATTTCTGACTTGATGTTTAAAGTCTGGATCGCTTAACAAAATCGAAATAGAGAATATTTTCTGTAAAATCTGAGGATGAAAGGAACAGAGCATGAAATGAGAAAGAGGACTTGAAAGAGAACTCCAACAGCTATTCCGGATCATCATCTGAGAATCCCTTTATTTGCACACAGTCATTCCCAGAGGAGACTGTGAAACTGCATGAGACCTGTTGTATTTCACGGTACAATGTCTTGATCTGGAGTTACAGCAGAGTAACAGGGAGCTTATCCCACACACAATCTGCATCCTAGGCAGTTACATCAAAGAGAATATTTTTAGGGCAGCCCCTCAGCTCATTTGCCCTCTGTTTGCAAGCCCACTGTGGGAAGTGAGGTGAGCGTGTAATTTTTTTACCTACATTTATAGGTGAACAGAAAAGCTGGGAAGAATGGTTGCTGTTTGTAGTCTAACCCCTCTAGGTACAATACCTTTATATTTCACCCAGTTTCTCAGGACCTACACAATGTGCTGGAACATCACCAGAGTGAACTTGAGTGCAGCACAGAAATGTCCTTCTCACTTGCACTCATCCTTTCCCCCTCCTGTAGAAAAATTCCTGTATTAATCTCAAGGTGTTCTTATCCACACTGAAGAGGCAGAGCTGTAGCCTTTTGTTGCTACCAAAGATATTTATACACGATCGGGTTTTTTTCCAGATGAAGAAAACAGATCATAAACTTGTGATAACAGATGAGCAGTTCGGTGTACAAAACCAAAGCTGAAACAAGTAGAGAAACCTAGTTTAGTCTGTAGCTTTGAAAACAGGCTGATTTGTTAAGAATTTGTTGTGGAGAGACCAACGACTCTAGTGGAAAGGGCCCTTTCTGCTTTTTCAAGTGAATATTTAAGACTAACAATTTCCAATCGAAATCAGGCCTGCACAGCAATGCTGCCATCTGAGCGAAATTCTCCTCCTATGGATGCAGATGTTTGGGGGAAACAGTAAAGTTCCCTTTCTATTCCCATACGCCGCGTGTCTTGAGTGAAAAAAGCCACACTGATACAAGTGTAGTTTTGAGGGCAGCGCTCCAGCTGTACTGCCTCATATCTCTGACACGCACATTTTTTTCCATTAAAAGGCTACAACAAAGACATCTCTCAATTTGCATAAGAGGCATCCACACTGCTGAACCTCTTTCTCGTCGTGAAGTGCTTGTTTGGAAGGACAGAAAGGGAAAACTGAAAAAAAAAGAAGTTTCTGGGTAACGAAGGGCTTTTCCCACAACGACAAGAGTGAAAATACCCACGCAAGTTTGGGAAATGCTCTGAAGTCAAAGAGTTTGAGCTATTGTGTATATATTTTCCTGCGTTACTGTACCATTCTCTCAACTTAGCAAAGCCCTTCCTCATCTGTTTCTTTCGCATCGCTGTTTCTGTTTCGTTAGGAGGCTGTTTGCTGTGCGGCAGCATTCTGTTGAGTGGAATTCTCAAATCATCAGTGGGTGCAAGAGTAGAGAGATCGTTCAGCAGGAATTGATTATGGGCTATGTGCGCACTGAGGCAAATGGCATTAGCGAAGGTAAATTGGATACGGGAAGGGGCTTGGTGAACAGAGGGAAGCATTTACCCCAGTTCTGTCCAAAGTCACAAATAAACTTCATCACAAAGAGGACTGAATTAAAAAGAGATCTGGGTACTTTGTGTCTTCTATTCACATGCTTAAAGTATTTAGGGGAAAAGAAAAGATCAAATATCTAATTATGATCTTCTGATGTGCAGCCCAATAGGCTCTGGCACACTCCTAAGGAAGGAGGACTGAGTTGAGGACTAGGCACATTTCCCATTATTTACTTCACAGGGAAGTGAAGACTCACAGTTTCCAAAGCTGGAGATTGTGCACCTTTTTCTTTGTGTATCTTGTTCTGTTTTTAAAAGAGTAGTTGCTTAAAAGAAAATAATCAAAGTCTCCTTGGGCAAATAAAAAATCCATTTGCCTTGAGGTGGGAGTCTAAATATTACCTCTCGTCCTGGCTAAGGTCAGTTCCTTTTGCGGTCAGAAATGCTTTGTTGCATTCCTATATTTTTGAAACCCTTTTTGAAATTATCTGTGAAATCTCTGGGATGTTCTGGTTTTCCACTGGGTTTGTCCTTTCTACGGTGCTGCCTTGGAGGAAAATAGGTGAGTTGAGATGAGCAGTGCTCTGCAGCTCTGCTGGGAAACATCTCTAGCCCAGCCAAACCCATCTCCAGAGGTCCAGAAGGGATGTGAGCTCCCCGGGTCCATTTTCATCTGGTACAAATCTGCAGAGATTTGTTGGCATCAGCATACGGCACAGTTGATGTTGGCCTGACTCACTTTGTCCAGTGAATGGCATTCAGAACTGAATCATCGACCCTTTCCAAATGCTACGCCAGTTGACACCAGCTGAGAATCTGACCTAAAGCATTTCCTCTTTCTGACATCAGGCTATAGGAAGGGGTTTACATGTGGCATAGAGATGCAGACAAAGTCTGTCATTGAATTTGGAAGTAAGTTTTGAACTCCTGGAGCTTCTGGAAAGGTTAGAAGGCTCCATCCCAGTACCCATCAGATGGACCGAGTGAGTCATTTCCAGACTAGAGGTGAAAACACACAGAGGGAAGAGACATAAAAATCCCCAGAAGGATGTTAATCCATGAATGTAAAAAGAAGTTCTGATTAAAAGGTCAACGTGGCTGGTTTTGGAAAGACACATTCCAAGATTTTTTAATATGGAAAAACATTATTCATTAACATTAACTGTCATATTGAAACGGCTGTGTGAGCCAGCATAAAAATTATTTCAAAACCTTCAAATATCTAAAGTTTGGAAGCATATGAATAGAAATTGAACCTCAAAGACATTCACGGAATTGATTTAATGGTTTGTTCTGTAATGATCAACATTACCCTCGGGTCTAATAAGTAAAAGCATCATGCTCTGTTGTGGTGATGAACTAAAACAATTGTCTAATGTTAGCAGTGCAGTGGGGGTGGGGACAAGGTTGCCCTTTTCCATCAAGTTAAAATAAAAGTATTTCTCTCTCATCTTCATGTCGGAGTGTGATTCTGCATTCCTGATTTGCCCCAAACTCCAACCGGCTTCCAGCATCCAAGGAATGCAGAACCGAACAGAGGGTGGCAAACTGCAGATTTTATATGCAGGGTATCGTTATGGATAGTGGTGGGAAATAGAACATTTCTGTGTTATCAGAAGGTTGTATTTCATGGTTGTGACTTCACCACTGTGTGATCTGGCCTCCTTGGCAAGAGGCTACATTTTATTCTGATTATTTGAGTCACTTCTGATGCTATTTCTCTGACTGTTCTTCCCAAGCTGTTTCGATAATGCTAACCCCAAAACAATCTGGATGATGGTTAGTCCTCCGCTCCTTCTGATTGCTTGCTACATCCACTGGTGGTTTAATTAATTTGCAAGATTTTTAGTGAAAAGACTGTCTCTGCTTTTCTCTTGCACATTGCTCACCAGCACAGGACTCTCACACCTGCTGGGGTACTGTCAGAGAAAAGCAGGGAAGGAAATACTCTTAGAGAATTTTGTATTTCAACCAAATTCCCAAGCCATAGACAAGTGCAGATAATGTCACAGAAGACTTCACCACAGAGGCTCTGGTGACAGGCTTAGTTTCATTTGCTGTATTAGCAAAAATCCTTGATGCAAATACAATTTTGTACCTCATGGTTCCCTAATAAACTCCCCGTATATGTTGGGCTTTATAAAATCGAACTGAAATGGCTGCTGCAGTAAAAGAATAGACCTTAAACTCACCAAGGAATTTAAGCACATCCGTAAATCTAGGCACATAACACATTCCACAGGAGCCATAGGTCAGATCTCCTCATGCCCTGCCCTAATCTGACATCGTTTGTCTCATTTACCTGAAGGCCTGTTTACACCATTCAGGCAGCGCAGTAAGGATTTACATTTGTGCAATTAGCACTTTAAGTCCTTTTCCCATGCTTTGTGGGTGTAACAGGTTATGAATACAAATCAGGTCCTCCCTCCTTATTTAACAAACAACCATATTGACAATAATTGCCGTATTATTAATAACATAGTTTGGGTTCACTCCCACCATATCTAGAGGAATTTTACAGCCAAGCTTTGTCTGGAAGCAGAAGGCTCAAACAGTAAACGCATAACAAGGAAAATGTCCTCACTAAAACCATGTCGCAGAGTTAATTTAATTGATCTTTTTTTGAAAAGGGGACTAGCTTTCCCGTTTTAGTCGAGCACTCTGAGAGCTGGGCACCAGACATTCCTTTTAATTTTACATATGGAGCTAATCTACAAAGAGTCATGTGTTGATTTATATCCAGACCTTCAAAAAAGGCTATCTAATGGCCTACATGTGATTATGTTTCCGTTGCTTCTTGCAGTGTCTGAAGACAATAATATTTCTTTTTGGTACACAAATACATTCATACAACAGTCCAGTCCTTCAACTCTGGCTTACAAAGCTAAATGTTTCTGTGCCTGACAGTCCCTCTGTCTCCTAAAACACTGTGAAAAATACAGCTTTTAAGCAGTTCTTTAAACTTTTGCTATTGTTATTATTGTTATTAGTATTATTGTTGTTGTTATCATTATCATTATTGGATTTGAAATACACTTACTAGTCTGCCTTTATGTGGCCTTTTCCTTCTGGGTCAAAAATCTTAAAAGCATTCAGAATGGTTTCTTCTGGATCCGTGCCTAAAATTAATGAAATATAATTTAGAAGCCTGGATTTATTTCTATAGCTGCCGAATCCTTGCTAAGCAGTTGCATTCACTTGGAAACAGTGCAAAATGGAGAAGTCTGCAGTTGCAGGTTTGAAGACAAAGGTTCCTTAAGTCGGCAGCATTTGTCATGTCAGATAAACAATAGAGGTGAATAGTTCAGTGCTCAGAAGCTTAAAAATAATAACTCATATCTATTCTATGTCTGCAGGAGAGAAAACTTCCAGGAACTGGTCTACAATATCAGTACCCAGAGGATTAATGGCTTTCAGAAATGAAAATATAACAAACTGTTTCCCTCACCAGCTTACTTTAATCTTGTACTGTACGTTCCTTGTAAAAACACATTTTTATGTTACTTGTCCTTTACTATATAGAGGAGAGGTAATGTCCCTCACTAAAGGAAACTGAGCCCATCATAAGATCAGAATGTTGATGGAATGCAATGGAAACAGGATGATCGATGTACAACGGTTATTTGCACTCATGTTCTGTAGTGCACTTCCAGTTAAGTGTCTCTTCATTAAGTGTTACTTATAGAAATAGATGGTTTAAAGCATTAGACTGTGGCTCAAATATTTTGCTGCTGCTCTTAGCTGGGTCACAGACTTTCAATATAACTTTAATTTCCCTACTCCTCTGTTCCCTGCAGTAAAATTATTGTAATAGTCTTCCTTTTCTTCCATCCTTTATCTATCCCATTTATTTAGACTGGAAAACATTTGGGTCAGGAACCAGGTTTCACAGTGCCTTAATCTTGGCTGGGGTCTGTCTATTTTGTAATGCTGCAGCTTCTCAGTGTACCCCCTGACAGTCAGTTAAATCACAGCATACCCCATATACCCTCTTTCTGACCATCCCCCAGTATTTCTAAATATGACGGTGCTATATGTAATACAAATCATTACTTATAACTATAGGAAACCAAATTTCCAACCAGGTAGACTGACCCATGAGTAACGAACTAAGTTGGGATGCTGGAATGTTGAAAGAGCAATTAGGAAAAGGTAATAACACCAAGAATTGCAGTTTAAAAGTTTGGCACAGACAGAACCAGAACAGAACCCAGTCCTGGTTCCCTGCTTTAATGGTTACATACACTCCTGATGCCTTCCTAGTTTAGTTTGTTTAGAGGGTTTCACAAGAATTAGTAGCATCTTCGTGTATGTAATCATGAATAGATCTAAGCCTACGTTTCCTTGCCATATACTGGGTTTTTCTTTCCGAGCTGTAGGCAATGTATTCAAGCTCCAGCAAATATATGATCGATACAAAGAGCATCGGTATTTAATGAGTGTTTTGATCATCTCATGAAGAGAAACGTCTTCCAGCTCCAAGAGAACGTCTGCATTTTAAGTAGCCGCCACTGTGGGGGGGCATTGTTTTTTTCCTTACTGTGTTTTACATTTTCTACTCTGTCATATCCTTGGACTTTGGCTTTGAAGAGAAGCAATGCAGCAGGCATTCTTTATTGATTAGCTGGTAAATAAAGTGGTTTCTTTGATGTGCGGCATCTCTGTTTTCTGTACAAATTGTATTATTCTGACTCCCTGTAGAAACAGTTCCATGTGGTTGGCATTAACATAAACCGAGTTTTGTTAGCTGTTCATCTGGCATCATAATCTCAATATACAAAGCTAAAGCTCGTCCCAAAAATCCCAGCTTCCCCTTTATGACAGAAATCAATTATAGCACAACAAATTTTACTTAGAAAGCACCTTTCACCAAATTCTCTGAGTGGTACTTAGCTAATAAAGAGTGTTGCAAAATTGCCGTATCCACTTCCTCTAGCCCTTTTTCCCTTTCTAATTGCACTACAAAGGCTCTTCATCCCAATTAGTTTTGATTGGGAATTTGCAGTCTTTTGGCTCTGCTTCCTCTGCATGACAAACCCAACCAGAAGGGCATGACAAGCACAGCTGTGATTTTCCCTTCACCAAATGGAAATTAAAATCAGCCTTCTCCTCTCCTGGTAGCCAACAGGAAACCTGCAGACAAGAGAGGTTCGCTCTGCCATTCACCTTCCTGTGCTGGCTCTGGTTTCAGGCCACACAGTTGGCAGGGCCAGATTCTTTGCTAGATTCAGCAACCAAAGGAGGGAAGCTTATATAAGAGCCAGAGTCCAGCAGCACTACAATAAACATTTTTAAGAAGATGAGATCAGATTTTTCCATTTTTCTGTTCATTAGTCATCCTAACAAACCTCTGGGATGTGCTTGGCTGAGGCCAACCTTGCTTTGAAGGTCAAGGCTTTCACCTTTCTCTAATGCATATAGGAAGACGACGAGGTTTCTCTTGGCCTCACACTCCCACTCTTGTGGTCTCTAGCCGCTAACGGTATAACAGAGACAACTAAATCACGAACTCCCACAACGAATTTAGTACCCACCTTTTCTGAACTCCCAGCAGTGATCCCTCTATATTCGGTGGCAATGGGCAAAGTCCCATTCCCTTATCACTGCAAATCCACTGATATTCAATTATTTCAATTTATCCACTCCATCAAGAGTTACTCAGAGAAATCTTCATCCAATGGCAATATCACTATTGACTTCAAGTGAAACCAAGCCTGGGCCACTGAGTTACAACTCACGCAGAAAATAAGGGAAGGCCATGTTACTTCTTTGTGCCTTGCAGTTGCAAGGATGATGCAGAGGTCGTGTTTGCATAATGAGCCAAAGGAGTGCAGAAAGGGTTTTTTTGTAGAAATACTGAAAATAGTTTTAATCCAGCTAAGACAGGGAATGATACCCCATACAGCGCGAGCAACAGGATCGTACTGATGGTGAATAACTCATCTGTGCTGTGCTCCAGGCTGACGTGGTTTCATTACTTTCTGGACCTGAACTTAGCACTTTCGTGTTAGCTTATGTAACCTGAAATCACACCTTTGAATTGTCCTCTGGACCATCCCTTAGCCTTTTCATACTTCAGCTCTGTCTGCAAAAAACAAGATCACTCCTTGCCTTTAAGCATTGTTTTGTGGATACGTTATTATAATTTGCAAGGTGCTGCGATATTTCATGCTGAGGATCTCTGACAGATACCTCTCCAACCCCCCAAAGGTACTTACCTTTCAGCTTTTCCCCAAACATAGTAAGGAAGACAGTGAAGTTAATAGGACCTGGCGCCTCTTTCACCATTTCTTCAAGCTCTTCATTCTTGACATTCAGACGACCTGCAGCAGAGATCATTTTTCATAATAAATCAGAAATTGTGTTTCAAAACCGATTCCCGTTAATCTCCTCCCACTGGGGAGCTCTGGGCTCTGTGCAACTTTGCTAATAACATGGTGGACCGCAACTCCAGAATGCCCGAGTGTAAAACAAATGAGCAGAGCTGGCTCTAAGATCAAAGGGTGACTGAAGTAAGAAAGGCAAACAACAGGAACGTGGCCGTGAGTGGACAAAAAAGGGGCACTTCCAAATAAATTGTTTTTCTTTTCTATTTTTTTTTTTATTTACCCCAGGTAAAATACAGGCCGCACTGATACTGATACAGCAGAGTTCAAAGAGACTGAAGTGAATCCAGGGTCTCAGTCTTTGCCCTCCTGTATTCTGAGATGCCTTTCTGTGTAGAGGGCAAATGAATGAATTGAGTAGTCGTACCCCTTCCCCATCCTCGTGTGGTTCTATTGATGTGAATTTAGATCTGGCAACCCCACTTAAATGCAGTGGTAATTAGCTGTGACTGTACTTTACAGGCATTGAAGGGCTTCACTGAACAGGAAATATACCAGAATTTGGCCTCAAGAAATAAATATTTCAGGGTAACGGTAGCTACAGGCCAAAGTTTGCAAACCTCATTGTCACAATAAAGAGTTCAGGAGCTTCTGCTCTTTGCACTGACTTTTGCTGGTGTCTGATTCCACCTCAGGGAGCACTAAAGATTCTTATCAAACTCTTTTAAATAAGATCCAGATGGCAAAAGCCCAAATGCCTACATCACTGTTCAAGCCTCTAATGTTGCAACAAGGATACAACTTCAAGTTTGGGATCATGAGCATTTTGATCTTTCCTTTCCTTGGGAAGATTTTCTTTAATCTGTTTGATATTACCAGGGTTGTGATGTGCATGGAATGGACAATACCTAATCTCATGACATGCACATTCCACTCCACCGAAGAGCACAACAGCACAGAACCTCACAAGAAGTCTTCCTACTTCTGTGTGGGCGGAGAGGCAGCTCGTCCATGACAACAACATTAATTGGTAGATATTGCATGGACCATAGATGAAAAAGGTGCATCCTGTGAAGCCTGAGTTCAGAGGCAAATCAGAAATGCTTGGCATGGACCCCTGCTTGGGTGGGCTTTTATGAAAGAGTTGTAGGGGAGGGATCCATGCCTTTGGAGAGCGGCCAGCTGCACAGCTCTGTGGCACCCGGCAGCAAGTCCCAGAGAGACCTCCATTTTGCTTCTGAAAGAGGCCACTCAGGAGACTTTCCAGCTGGAGCTACGGCGAAAGATAGCACCTTCCATAAAGGAGGAAGATCAAACCAAACAGGTTTCATTTTCTCCCCTGTGTATCTTTTTACTTCCCCTGCTGTATTTCTAAAACAAGCTTCTTTTACATGCTTGAAATTTAAATGGCATTTCTTTTAAGTATTTAATTATTGCTACCAGTTTACCTAGAGCAGCAAATGTGTCTCTCAAGTCTGCTTTGTCAATAAAGCCATCTCTGTTCTGATCCATGATGGTAAAAGCCTGTCAGAAGAAAAAAGGAGTATTTATTGCCATTGCTGTGCTGCACTGGACGATGCTACCATCACACAAACCAGTCCGGGGGGCATTGTATGCATACTGTAAAGAAGAATATTTAACTTCATTTGATTATCCACATCACGCCACGTCATTGCACTTTCCTCACTATCAACACATTACTGTATCTTGGCAAGGGGCTTAATTAAACCCACCCAAACTTCTTCATACTAAATTAATGCTCAGTGCAGTGTGTAGCTGGGCTGAAGCCAATGCTGGCAGCTCCAGCCACTCAGCCCTTAACCCATAAAAGTTTGAATTAGGGAGGCTTTAGCGAGGGAGGATTTAGTCAGTGGTTACTCTGTGTGTTCTGTACCTTTCCCATACCTCATTCCTTAGTGTAGCTATCATAATCTGTAAAACATTTCATTACCTTAGATCAAGCTACAGTCAGTTTCTTCTGGGCCTCAAATTCACCCTCCTTAAAGAAATAGCTGCATTTTCAGAAGTACAGAGGCATATAACTATCGCAGTAGTATTTATGCAAAGCTTTTTCCCTTTCCAATAAATTGTATCTTCCGGCTCTACTCTGTGCTCTGACTGACCTTGATGTGTTGGCCTTAAATAGTCCTTGTCAGGCAAAATTTAACTTCTGATAAAAAAGAACAGTCATTTTTCTGTTTTCACCCAACGTGAAATTTATGTTCTCTAATCATTAGTCACCAAGCCAGCTAAGTGTTCAGCTCTCTATTTACCTATTTGCATGCCTGTCTATTCACTGCCATCACACTCTGAATGTTTCACTGATTTTGAAAAATTGCAATGACCTGAAATCCCCCTGGTCATACTGTGGGGAATCTCAGTACAACTGGGAATCTCTTTGAAGCTGTTTGTCTGTCCGACTTGCACATCAATATGAGAGTGGATCTTTACAATGACCAGGAGTTATTCTTGCTTCTGCATCATTACGAAAGACCGCGTTCCCCTGAGAATACACCTCGTCTGGTGCAGCTGCAGTAACCTGCAGAGTTTTAAATTCTACTGCTCTACAGGGTGCGCTTCCTTTCATGACCGTATTATAGCAACAGATCTTCATGGAGTTTCACCTCCACTTTTTCACAAAGCCCCACTGCTCACGTTCGCCTGCCCATATGATTGCTTGCAATGTGCATGTTCATAACCCTTCTTTTACCTTCCAAGCCGCCACTTCATAAAAAGTGAAGCCAAACCCCTCAGAGTTGCTACCCCTCCTTTTGGAGGGGCTTGTTTTAAGTGGTAAGCCCCATAGTTTGGAGGAGAAAGAGAAGAAAATACGAGGAGCAAAGCAGAGCCCAGCAAGCTCACAGAAGACGGGAAGAGCATTAGGTATTTATTGCAATGGGTGAACTCAAAGTAATGTCATAACAGCAATGCTGAAACATTTTCTGGTGGGCTGATTAAAATCTTGAGATAAAAAGGTTCTGATCAGAAACAGCTTTTCAGAAATGCTTGTCCCAAGTCCGCAGTCTTTAGACACAACATGGTCTTGGTTTTATTGGACCACTCCACTGCCTCATGCTTTTGCCACTATTCTGCCACCACCCTCCAAGAAATGCTCTTGTCTTTTTTAGAAGAGATCAAATACAGCATTCTAAGCAGTTCTTTCTGTTGGGGCATCTTCAAATAGTGGTCCTCAGAGAAAATAAAACTGGAGGTTACAGGATATAGAGAAGAGGAGGGAGAATAGTGTGAAATGTTCCCATTTAGTCTGGGGAAAGGTTAGTGGCTTCAGTTCATTTACCTGGGCCACTTTCACAGCCCTTTGTATGGGTTTTTAGTCTCATTCACCACTGAGCTCTACTGGTGGGATCCTCATGAAAAGTAAGGTTGAAAGTCACACGCTCAGAATGAGAGAGTCACCATTTATCACATTGGAAATTGCTTTGCAGATGTGAGTTAGCAAAAAAAAGGGAGAAAAAATGAATCATTCAAAATGACAAACCAGTGCAAAATGTGCTGGTCTCACGGACAAGCTGGAATGTCCACTCAGAAAAAGAGAAGAAGAAAATTTGTCTTTAACACGCTTCAGCTTTTATGCCAGCCCATTAGATTTGCCTCCTCACAGGTAACTGGTCATAGAATCTACAATGCATGGTAATAACAAACTCCTTGGGAGTAAAAAGATGCTTATTTAGTTAATCTCAACATGTTGTTTTGTTTTATTCACATTCATGGAGAAAGCTGGCTGAGGGCTCCTTGATATTTTTGTTTCTAGTTTGTGGGCAGTATTAGAAGGGCACAGAAGAATATTTTCTGTTGCTGTTGTGGAACAGTCTGCTAATTAAAGCCTTGGTTCAATAAGGCGTCTGTATTCAGGACAATACTTAAGCACGTAAGACTATCCTTATTTAAAATACCACTGAAACTTAACTTTAAACATGTGCTCAAGTGGTTTCCTGAATTGGGGCTAAAGTGGATGAGATGATAATTTTCCTTTATTTGGGTGCAGGGGCTTACGGGCTTTTTAAATAAGTCTGGAGCTTGAAACAGGACAGAGAGGGAGGGACAGAAAGAAGGAAAGAAGGAATGAAAGCAAGAATGAAGGAAAGAACAAACAAACACACAAGGAAAATGATATACTAGCCAAAACCACAGAGATGATTCAGAAAACAACCGTGTGTTCTATGAAAGCAGATGGAGAATTGAATAAGGATTACAAACAAAACCTATGTTATTCATTAGCAATGACAGGAGACCGTAGAGAACAACAGAATAGTGACCGACCTCTTTGAACTCCTGGATCTGGGTTTGTTCAAACATAGAGAACACATTGGAACCACCTTCTATCTTCTTCTTTGCCTTTTTTGGAGCCTGCAATATGAACAGATAGATCAACTATATATTACCTTTTCTGTTAAGTGCCCATGAAAGCAAATCCATCTTTGACTGAAGGTAAAATATATACAGTCAAGTAATACAAGAGGACAGTATTTTGTTATGTCCATGTTTTAAATTCAATCATGTACACATTTATATACATATACATTTATATAAGGGATAAATAATGCAGCTTTAGTAACAGATGGATCTCTTGATGAGCCTTTTGACCATTCTCTTGCTCTGGCCCACACCTGACAGCTCAGATAAAGAAGGACATCTTGTCACTGTGCTCCCTTAAAAAAGGCGAGGGACCTAAAATGTGGCTCTGAATATCACAGCTGGGCCACTGCTTGTTTCACCGAAGAGCTGCCCATTCCCTCGGCAGAGTCCCCTACGCCCGACTGTATGACGAAGGAGGCTGCTCCCCCTCCTGCGGTGGCTTTCCAGAGCTCTGTGAGCTTATGGTCTCACTGGGAGATGTAAGCTAATATTCCCAACGTGCTGTTGACACAGGCAGTTCAGGTAATGGCTACAGGTACAGCTTCTTCCCAGTTTCCGTGCAGGGAGAGGCAGCCAGACCCAAACTGAGGGCTTGTATGAAGACTCAGTTCAGGAACTGTGAAGGGAAATTATGTCATTTCCTACTCACACAGAAACGTTTGGAGGTCTGCTCTGTCTGGACCAACACTGCCTGAACAGACTCTTCCTATGTAGGAACACTTTCTGCACTCGGAGGACAGGCTTACACCTATGATCCTGCATCGTATCGTCTTACTAGCCCATATAATTTTAATACTCAAGATAGTCATCTTAAATAAAAGGGTGGGCCTGTTTTTTATCACTGTTCTGTAGGCTGAGGCAGAGAAAAGCTGGGGAAAGAGCTACAATGGTATCCAAGAACTAATACTCACTAAAAATCAGTCTGAATTAGACTTCATTATGTATCTCTGAATAAGGGCCTGAGCAGCTCGCCTAAGACAGTACAGTTTTTGTCCTGCTACAAAGAATAAAATCTGTGATTCTTGAGGATTACAGAACTGTTTTAACCACAGCATTATCCTTACTTGGGGCAGGATAATGAGCTACATCGTCTTTTGAGTTCCCTTCCAGGCAGATTTTATTTTTCTTAATCATTTTTACTTTTAAACTTCATCATCACAGTCCCACCTGGCTCTCTTGTCACGGAAAATTAGTCTGATTTAGTTTGGGCTATTCTGCATGAAACAGAAGGCAACTTCCACTGTCTCCTTTCATCAAAATAAAAAAGCCTGTGAAAGTTCAAATTCAATACAGATTTCAAATATCCTGAGGAGCAGAGCAGCTCAAGGAAATATTCCCACTTGACTCTGTTTGAAGTCTACATTGTCTGATCAATTTAATTTGCCAGGCAGATTTCTGCACTCAGCCACCCTGGTTTAGATCCCAGGTTGAAAATTAGGGCTGAGGTAGACACACACACTCATACCCGCACACCAGATCTGTCAAGCTCCAATCAGTTAATGCAAAGCACTAAAAACTGGAAATAGGAATGGAAATTAAAAGAAAAATATATTGGTAGTGAGGATAAAATTTAGGAGAGAATGCCACCACAGCATGGAAAAAAAAGTGAATAAGTGGAACATTTAATGAATGTAGAAATATTGATTTTGGAATAAACAGATTCCCTCCTCCTCCTACACATGAACTAAGTGTTATTTTGAGCAGTAATGGGCAACCTTCCATGTAACGTGAGGTGCCTGGTGGAGGTTTTCAACACTTCCAGATCGAATGGAAATATTAAGAACAATCCTTCATATTTACATGTATTTGTTCCCCAAGCTAAAAAGAAAGCAGATGTTACCCAACGGAGTGTGTTGCAAGCTGTCCGGGGGAACTGACCATAGGGAACAAGGCTGGCCTCGGTGTTTTCAGATGGAACTCATGCAGTGGTCAAAGACTAGTTATCCAGAGAACAATCACCGGACCGGGAGAAATTCACCCTAGCATGATATTGTTCAGTGTTACTCTCTGATTAGTCATCTCCAAGGATGATAAAGGAGATCAATGTCCATGTTGCTCAATCTATGTTTAGTTTTCCTGCTGAAGCCCTGGGTGTGGATACTATTTATGATCCGCTCCCTTATGGAATGTGGCTGAGATGACCAATACATTTCCCAGGGGCCAGTGAACAGCTGTTGGACAGGAATGCGTTTCCATCACCCGTTTCAAGATAAGTTGCTTGGCATCAAACATACAGAGCATCTTGGATTTGTAATCTCTTGGGGTTTGAGTACGCAGTATTGGGAATGTAGTTTATCTGCTCTGAAAGGCCAGGAAGCGCACAATCACATAAAGAAACCGCACCTTGACTTCATATGACTGGTGGGTATGTG
This sequence comes from Cuculus canorus, assembly GCF_017976375.1. Taxonomy (NCBI): domain Eukaryota; kingdom Metazoa; phylum Chordata; class Aves; order Cuculiformes; family Cuculidae; genus Cuculus; species Cuculus canorus. The sequence goes on from NC_071420.1 coordinate 6,351,161, forward strand.
GGCGCTATGAAGAGGAAGGTTGAGAGATAAGTAGGTGGAGCAGGAACAGAATCCAGCACATTGTCACTGTCTTTCTGGTGGGTAAGTCACATTAAAAGGCAGCTCCAGGAGAACAGAAATAGGTCTGTGCCGCTGCCTGACAACTCTAAACTCTTCAGCATTTTTTAATGAACAGAATCAGGATTCTGACTCTGGGGTATCTCTCTGAAAGAACGGCACGGCAAAAAGCACAACAGAGACCTCAGCAAACATGTAGTTTCTAAGCTGTCAAGGATTTAGGAGGTGACCTACAGAGGAGCAAGCGGGTGACTGGCACATCGCTCTGTCTGCCTTGATTTCCCCATTTGTAAAACGTGCCGAGCTGCACTTTGCAAAGCTAGCTGCTCTATCTTTGCAACATGTGCTTTGAGACTGACATACAAAACGTGCCAGATGAGAAACTGAAGAGCTGAGGGTCCCCTGGGCTCGGATTCTGAGGCCTCAATAGCACAGCAGTGGGAAGAATGTTGCAACAAATGAACAAGCCTATTAATATTCCAGCCTGAGTGTATTAATCATCCCATTGTGAAGAAAACAACACTTCACTTTAGAAGAGGAACCGCAGGGTTGTCATATATCACTCATTTGTCTTACTCGTGTTATCGCTCTCTCAATTAGCCTGGATTTTAAAGGGTCTTTTTTTGTTGTTGTTTGATTTAGAAGCTTTAAATGAAAAAATGGAGCCATACCAAGATCTGGTCCCAAGAAAACTCTGCTGAACCAGGCATTTGCTTTGAGCTGAGTTTCCCTCACTGAGGTTCGTTATATTTCTCCTCTCTGGCAATGTCAGGGAGGCAGAGAGAACAAGGAGAGCGCAGTGACATGGGCAGACAGAACCCCTCCCCAGGCATTTGGGGTAAATGGGCAGCAATCTGCCATAAGCCATCCTTTTGGTTTGATCTGGGGGTGGTGTCAGTTCCCTGTTTAGTCCACCATGCCCTAAACACTCAGAAAATTCTCTAAATAACAAAAGATAACCCAGCTTGACACTTCCTGGCAGCCCAAGTTAAAATACAAGCAGGAACACTTCCCCACTCAGCAACTTATTCTGTTCTCTTTTAATTTTTTACCAAAGCAGACACCAATGGATGCGTAGATTCTTCTGGGAGGGAGTCATTCTGACAAAACCAGCGGCAAACACTATGAAGAGCCTGATTCTGTTCTTTTGTACCGGTATGCCAAACTAGACCTAAGATACTACCAGTTTTAAATCAAACTGTTTCACAGTTACACTTCCTTCCTCTGCAACTACGTCCATGACTACAGAAAAGGCAGAACCATCCATCATCTTACTCAGATTCTGTCCCCTACTGTGATCCACAGTACAACGTTAACTCTGAATTACTATTACTTTTTCATCCATCACACTCTCTCCTTGTTTTTCATCCACTCTGGGATTTCAGTGCTGACATTTCCTGTCTTTGAGTTTTTGTTATCATTGAATCCAGATCCTCAATCAAAACTTACATCTCAGGGATTTTTGCAGCACTGGACAGGATTTCTGTTGATTACTGTCTTGGAAGTTTGCTCTGCTGAGATAATTAACACCGCATCTGCACCAAAGATCCCAGCTATGGACAAGCCACCCATTTACAGTGTGATTCTGGTCCGTTTCACGGCAGGTGAGCAGCATAAGGCCAACCCAAGTGCATGCCTTTAAGGGAACAGTCTAGAGGAGTAAGTAACATAAACTTCTCTAAGGGCACAATTTGCATTTCAAACAGGCAACAGCCTCAGATCATTCAAATAAAAACCCACGTTATCAGAACTGAGAAACAGAAGAACTCTTTATTACCCACTCTGCACTCAACAAACAGGTCCCTCCCTTCTCCTCCTCACTCCATTTCATACATGGTCCCAGCCTCCCACACACTCAGACACACACACCTTTGATCCCTGCTAGATACAGAAATCCGTTGGACTGCATCCTCCCTGCCTCACACTCCCATACTCTAAAGCATTCGCCTTTGCCCCACATAAAATCCCTCCCCAACCAGAGTCTCTTTCTTCCTCTTGCAGAGATATACAGACACTGGATGATTTCAGAACAGTAGATCACCTCTCCAACCACAGACTGCTCAGCCTCTGTGACCCAGAATTCCCCAGCAGCTTTTCCCATCCTGCAAATATTCTTCTCTGGCATTTACATCACCTCCTTCATGTAAACGCATGAACAGTCACCCTCTGCCTGCGCGGTCCCCTGTGCTCACAGACACACGTGAGTACACACACTGACACACGCAGATGCGTGTGAAAACACTTCACCAGTGAAACAACTGGCCGCGTTTCCAGCTGGTGAAATCAGCCTTGTTCTGCTGAGGTCAGTGCTTGTCTCGGTACAGGTGGCACATTCCAGACAGCTAAGCAGGCTGCAGAACACATTTGATCAGAATGCAATCTATTTTTGGGTACACAGCTCCTTTTCACGCATAGAATTTGCTATAAGGTGTCACTCGAACTGAATAAACACAGGGATCTTTTGAGAATATGAAATAGGCTTCCCTCTCCTTCCTCCTGCCTTCTCTTCTTCTCTTCCGCCCTTCCGTCAGCACAGAGCAGAGAGACATCACAGACCCAACTTCATTGAAATTCCCAGGAATTAAGGGAGAATAGTCAACAGTTCTCAGAACTCCATTCCACAGCACTTGTGTGGTCTGCTCTTGTTAGAAAAATTATCTCCCTGAACCCTGCCTCGCTCGCTCCCGTCAGCCCTGTGTGTCAGAGCCTGGTAGCACTGCCTGACTTGTAATTATTTTTTACTATGCTGCTTTGTCTGCACTAATCCTTTGAAAGTAGCTTTACTGCACATCTGAAATATTATGATGCTATAAAACCTCTGTAATATTTATAAATCCCTTAAGACATCATAAAGAGAGAAAAAAAACTCCCCACAGAGTTCATCTAGCATAATTACATATACATTTCCCTCTGATTAATAAAAAATGATCACTTCCTTATGTAAAGATATTCTTCAGCTTTCTTTCATTAAGGCTATTTTTTTCTTTCCATTTTAAATCTGTTTCATGTGTCCCTGTACAGTAAGGTACCTCAGAAGATATTTTCCCAAAACAAAAGGCACAGTGAAAAGAACCACCACAGAGAATCGTCAGTCGAATGGGGAGCGAGGAGACAGGACAGATTCTCGCTATCTTTTCGTATCTCTAACTTCAGCAATTTCACCACAGAATGTCCTGAAACATCTTGCAACATCAAGCAGTGGGGAGTGTCAGGGAACTGAACTGGAGGGAAGAGAACTGGTAAATAAAATTCTGAAGAATAGGAGAAATAGGAAACCTAAAACTCACCCTCCAACCCACAAGAGTGGGTTTAGACTTTGGTGAAGCTGATTAAAGGGAAACTACCGGCTCCACAGCACAGGCACTGCTCACTTCTAGAACAGTGGCAAAGAACACGATTAGTGGCTTGCATGCTCTGTGTGAAACCACTGACACTGGGCTCACACTGCCTGAAACCAGAACCTAGTTTTGTGCTCAGATCATAGAAATGACTTTCAATGTGGTTTTATCCTGCTCAGAACAGCATTTGGATCACATTCATCACCTGCTTAAATAGGATCAGGTCTGAACTAAGCTTTGAGAATCTTTTCACGTACGACTCCCTCTCTGTTGTTCTCCAGAATCAAATATTCCATAACCCCAGGGAGCCCCGGGGTGGCACTGCTTTAAGACACCCTGAAAAGGACCTGCAAAAAGGAGAAAAATAAGGAAAGAGAAAATCACCAGTTTTTTTAAAAAATATTGTTGTAGTCACAGAATCATAGAATCACAGAATCATAGAATAGTTTGGGTTGGAAGGAACCTTAAATATCATCTATTTCCAACCCCCCTGCATGGGCAGGGACATCCCACCGGATAAGGCTGCCCAAGGCCCATCCAGTGTGGCCTTTAACACCTCCAGGGATGGGGCAGCCACAACCTCCCTTGGCAACCTGTTCCAGTGTCTCATCACTCCCATGGTGAAGAAATTCTTCCTACTGACCAGTCTAAATCTGCCCCTCTCCAGTTCATACCCGTTCCCCCTTGTCCTACCACTACAAGTCTTTATGAATAGTCCCTCTCCAGCTTTCTTGTAGGCCCCCAAAAAAATATTATTGTAGCCATTACTTTGCAAAAGATAAAGATAGAGCCCAATCTACCCACTGCTCCTTAGGCAGGAGTTCTTCTTTGCTCCTTGGTGTCACACCAAGTGCACCTTTGGTGTGGAGGTGGCTTTTAGAGTCCCAGAGCTAAAAGACAACAGTGAGCAGGACAAGGACAACACACACAAATCTCTGCAGTACTTCCTAATTCTCCCTGTTAGTCTCAAGAGCAACACAGGTACGATTACACAGATATCCCTTTCCTTCACTCTCCATCACACCACAGCAGAACTCAGCACTAATTAACTCCAGCCATGCCAGTCATTGCTGCCCCAGTATGAGCTCTTCCCTTCAGCCTATGCATCTGTTCCCTACCTAACTCATTTGTTAAATATGTGCAAAAAATCCTGGGAAGTTCACAGCACACTTTATGGGATACATCTTCATTCTGGATGCGCTACTATGAGATTTCATGGGGTCCAGTGTGATCATTACCGCTTTGGTTGAATTGTTAGGGTCAGAAATACAGAGATAAACAGACAGACATGGGAAAGAACAAAACCTACCATACTGCTGCTGCTCCTTCCACCCCTTCTCTGCCAACCAGTCAGCCAGCAAACACAATGCCAATTGTCTCTTTATATAGCTTCACTAAGGAACAAAAATATGCCTGCTCCAAGTTTAGACAATAGATGTAAGGTTGGAAAAGTGCAGTAATTGGATCCCAATACCATTCCAAGCATCTGTTCCATGCATGGCTTCTGTTTTCACAGAAATAATGCAGTAGATAAGCAGAGTAGGCATACAATTGCAGAGTAGGGATAAAATTGCAGAGCACAATAAGCTAGAGCCAAAGGGGCTTTCCCATGTACTTCTGAATAACGAACCCAGGGCACGCACTAAAAAGATTTTAAGGGGACATGGCATCCCGAAAAAGAAGAAAGAGAGACACATTCCTTGAGAAAATACAGAGGGAACTAGCAATAAATCGAGGCCATTGAGATGTCTGACAGCTCCAGAGCCTGGTACATGCATTCAGAGCTCCAGAAGAATGACCAAGGTTCTGCATAGGTACATCAATAATGGGGAGGTGTGCTGGAAGAGCACTGCTCTGCAGACAGCAATAAAGTGAGTCCGATCAGGGCTGTTCTCCCTGAATCTATCACACATGCCTGAAGTCCAGAGGCCAGGTCTCAAGGTACTGCGAATTGATGAAGTGTCATGGACTTCAAAGCATGCAAAACAAGATATGTAGTAGTGACTATGGTGTTGAGGGGAGGAGAAAACAGAAGGCAGGATAGGAACCACATGGGCTGTATCTCCCAGGGAATGCTCATGGACATTAATGCACACACATTCCATCCGATTCTTAAATTCTGTTTGCCATTACCGCAATGGGCCAAAATATTAACCAGTACAAACCGGCATAATTGCATGGGCAAGAAACCATATTTCCTGAATGCGTGTTTGTGAGAGTATCTATACAGGACCATCTATGCATTGCAAGCAGCAGCAATAACAGATTTTTTTTAAGAACATAAACTAGCATCTGAAATATGTCTGTATCAGTCACACAAACCTTGAGTCAGGAAAGGGCTTAAGCAATCAGCTGAACTTTGAGACAGACACATGTTTAAGTATCCAGTTGAACAAGGACCTTGTTCTTTCTCCAGGTCCAGCCCCTTGCTGTGCTGTCATCTCTAATCTTAGATTTGACTGCATGCTCTTCAGGGCAAGGACAGTTTTAGCTGTCGTGAAGCACCACGAACACCTACAGGGATAATTAAGTAACAAATAAGCATAATACAATTCATCTGGCTTTAGCGCAGTTGCTGTAGACCCAAGCTGGAAGTTAGCCTAGTGTTCGTTGTTCTGACTTCACTGACATTATACCAATACCCAGCGTAACGCGGTGTAAAAATACTTCCCTCAGACCGTTTGCCTGCAGCCAGAGGGTGGGCAGTTGACCAGGCTGGTACGCTAGGTCGAGTCTGGTAATATGAAAGACTCAAAGTAGAGGTTTCTGAGGAAAATCTTATCAAATGTCAAAGGTTGATTGTGATAAAGACTTACCATGTTCACTGAGTTAGGTCCTGATTCATCAAAGCTGTTGAGTATTTGCTTAACTTAAAGGAAGGAATAGTCCCACTGAAGTCAATGTCATAGCGCACGTACTTAAAGTTGAGAAGATGGCCCCTTGTTTCGCAAGATGAGTGCCCTAATCCTAACACAGCGGCCAAACGAGCAGGAGCTTTGGCATTGAGTTCACCAGACCCACAATTCCATCCTGAGGATTTTGTGTCGCTTTTTTGAAGAACATTTATCTTTTCATCCAGCCACTTCATGAGTTTGTCCTAACAGCTCTGTTACCAGATGCTTTGTGCTGTTTCTTTGGGAGTTATGTTTCCTCTTACCTAGTAAATCATCAATCATCATTATTAGTATCAATTTGCTCCTTAGTTTTCCAGCTTGATCTGCAGGCATTTTCCAATAGTGCTTGTATTTTCTACATTGATCTTGGTCTTTTCACAGAATTTCTACATTAAATGAATTCTTCCAAGCTGTTTTGAAATGACATGGCCTGTCAGGATAACACACACACACACCCCCCAAGTACTGTGGGTTTGCAATGCACAGGTCCTGAGAGACCAGAACCCTCTCTGCTTTGTTTGTAAAACAAACCCACAGAGGAATTCAGGGAGACATACATCTTGGCTTTAAAGGTCTGCTTGCTTCTGCAACTGCCTCCAAATTATAGAAAGGCTCCAGACTGGAGAGGGGAGGGAGAGAAGGGAGGAATAACATATGGGCTGAAAAAGAAAGGCTTGAATTTAATTGCCCTAAAAATTTCAATCATTCAATCTGGTAATTAGAGAGCTGGCTGATTCAGAAAGTAATTTCATTTTGAAAAAAAAAAAAGAACCAACAAGATAATTGATGCTAAGTGAATATTTTACCTGAAATATTAAATACCAAACTTAAGTCTGCCTCCAGGGCCCTTTCTGCTACCCCTTTTTGATCTGTCTTTCTACTTCTTTGTATTTCCCCCTCACGTGATTGAACAGAACAGGACACTTCTTCAGAGAATCGGATTGTCACAGGGACAGATTTATTTGAACTCTCTGTGTTGTGAAGGAAATAATGTAATGATTTATTAGTGAAGAAAATGGTAATTGGGAGTCTCCTGAGATCCAGCCAGGCTGCAAATCTCAGAGAGATTTTCCAGTGCTGAGTCTCTCTGGCTCTCTGGCCACAAGCAAGGTTTGATGTCCAACAAAGGGTAACAGCTTGCTTTATGAGCTTAACAATACATACCAGAATGTTTCCTGTTTAATTCTGGACTCTCTGATACACAAAAGGCAGCTCTCTGCCCCCCTGCAGGGCACCATGGCTGTCAGTGTCACAGGGGTCTGATTGCACACATCTCAGTGCAAGGTGGAGAGCAGAGCTGGGTTACTGCACACTGCTCAGAAGTAACTGCTAATTCTCTCATATTTAATAGCCTAATGAACAAGGACAGCATCTCATACACATGTTAAAGGAATATTGCATGTCTGGAAATAAAGTAGATATTAATTTATACTACATTTATCGACGGAGAAGTGATAAAGAAAAATGCACTTGATGCATGGTGGATTCTGGTGTCATGAGCTTCTCTCACTGCTCATCCATGCGCCTTTGTCACACAAAATGCTATGCTCTATTTCTGTTAGAAATGTCAAATTTTAATCTTAAAACATCTTTTTCAGAGAGATTCCACGGCTATTACTGCTCAGGAAGATCACATCAAGTGTATTCACAAGATCAAGTGATCACATCAGGTGTCCTTGCAACATTTATCTTTGAGATCTCAATAGATGCAGAGGACAGGAGGTAGTGGCAATTCTTGTAGTGACTCTGGATGCCAAACAGAATGTGGCCTCTTCCCCTACTTCAATGGAGACAGAAAAAAGCCACTAATGCTGGATATGCTACATCAGAAATGTACAGTAAGCACCTTTGCAGGTATTCCAGCTATAGCAGACCAAGTTTTGAGACCAGCTTTGTATCACAATGTTACACTTATTCTGCACACAGATCCTTTCCCTTCATGTCTTTGAGTGGCCTTCCAAAGAAGACATGTAACAGTTGATTGGTGTTTAGGAACAGGAACCTTCCATATCCTGCCAATAGACAGGAACAATCCCCAGACCTTTAGAAGAAATGTGTCCCAGCCTTCATACCACAGGACTCCACTTTCTGTGCACCGACCAGGCTTGATCTCTGTGTCTGATATCTGTCTTTACCCTGTGCTGAGAGTAAAGAAAGCCCTTGTCTAAAAATAGGACTCATGTGAGCCCCATCCTGGCACTCTGCACTCTGGCAAAATGTACCTGGTGGAATTGCCAGCTAGTACTGTTCTCTGGCCATCTCATCTGTCTTCTCATTGCTATGTGCTCCTAATATCCTCTGGCCCCAGCTGTTCAGTTATTCTATAGGTGGGGAACAGATATACCCAGTGATCTATCCAAATGTAAATGGGAATTAAAAGCAAAGCAGAAGTCCTGGCTGGTGTGCAGACTGTGAATCAGGAGTGTAGACCAGATGCCTCTAAAGCAGGCACTACAGTGAGAACACCAGCTTATTCCAGCAGAGCCACTAGCAAGAACTACCAAGTTGAGCTGGATTTCAAGCCCTTCAGAGAAAATTAGCAACTTCCCTTGAACTACCCACTTTTCATAAATCAACTTAAATTAATGAGGAGCTCCCCTTCTTTTCAGAGCCACGACGATTCCCCTTTCCTCTCCCTACAGCAGTTTTCTTAGCAGCTGGTGAAATTCTTGATATAGAGGACAGGTTACCCAGTGTTGCTTAGAAAGCCCATTGGCTAAGCTTGGTCTGACTACCATATTTTGGAGCCTGGCAACAAGGCGAGTCTCAGGGAAGTGAGTCCTATGTTCAGTGTTTATGGAGCTCCTACAGTTCTGGTACAGAAAAGGAAGAGCTATCACAGATACCTCTGCAGAGTTTTAAATAAATTAAACAGTGCAAATGCCACTCAGAACCTTCTCTGTCTGTTGAGCAGGGACACACACGCACCTATTTGGAAACTGCTGGGGCTGCTTTAACTGTTAATTGAGTTCTGTGCATTTGTTGTTCAGGACACTGAATCCAAATCTCCTTCTTTGCCTTACCCCTCCCTATCAGACAATTCGTAGCCACTCTCTAATCTGACAAAAACTGTGTTCTCTTTTATACTTGGAGGTCACTTTATGTTACTTACAGTGTGTTGCATTATGTCAAAAGGCATAACACAACACAATGAGAAGCAGACTAATATAACTCAGCCCGACATCGGTGACATAAAATGATGTGGCTACTGCAAAACGTAGTGTTGTCATTGTTTCGAGTTTCCAACTGATACCTACTTGCTATTCCAGCACGGGGCATTTGTGGAAGAATTTGGAGAAGGTGGTCAGGGACTGAGCATTCCTGGTTCTGCTCTGGCTCCCATAGTTTGTGCACTGAGATTACCCGATTGGCTTGGCTGGGATTCCTCCTGATTTACTCTAGCAAGGATCAGGCTCTAAAAAATCATCGCATAAAATGCAATTACACTCGGAAAGCCATCAAGTTGGAAAATGCAGCTCCTGGGAGTAAGGAAATTACAACCCCGTCATAGTCCCTGTAACCTTAGCTCTGCCCTCTTGGGCAGTAAATGAGCCCACGCTATTTTTCCTGCAGGATGTCATTTCATTTTGTAGAAGTGTAGCAAAGCAGCTGCTCAATATTTCTCTTAACTTCATCACGTAGCCTGTGGTCCCATATCTCATTTTCTACACATCAACCAAATCCTTTTGTGGGCTAGGTGCTTTTCGTCTTCCTGTTTTTATTTGCTTTTCTATTGTTCTAATTACCACAGTATATGTGCATTTCAAAAGCAAGGCTGAATCTATCTTCTCAGCACACCCCCAAGTTTGAAGCGTACTGTTACTCCTTCCCTGTTCCAGAGACAGAGCAGAAGCACAGAACTGTACCCTACTGCAGAGCTTTATACATGAAACGCTCAAAGAACCATCTCTAGCTTCTTCTCCTGTCTAAGACAGGCCATAGCATTTTATCTACCACTTGCTGTTTCAGGACGATATCTTCTGGTTGAGCTAGAACACATTTTTAAGCATTGCTGTTGTTGTCATCTCATGCTGACAGCAGCTGGCCAAGCCAAGTCTCTTTGGCGCTCTTCTAAAAAATCACTATGGGAGAATCACCCCACAGTGTAGTAACAATCTCTCCTGTTTGTGCTACAGAAACAACCCACGCTCATAAACTTGGCTTAAAAAGATGAAGAGGACCACAGCACACAAGCAAGGTGCTGTATTCTGACCTCACAAACAACAGCACAAATCCATCATCACCTCCTAGAATGAGTGGGATTGTCTGGGACTGACCACAGCTGAGGACACAATTGGTCCAATATAATTTATTTTTCGGTAGCATTCATGGAGCTGTCTGGATTGGAAGGGACCTTTGAAGATCGTCCATAATGCTGGAAACTGGTTCCACTGTAGCCCAAGAGTTATAAGTGAAACGTGCAGGAGGGTGAGTTGTACTGACAGCGGGGGCTCGGTTCTCATGGTGACAGCTCATCCTGTCAGCATCGCAAGTCAGAGAGGGACCCAGCCAACAACGAACACTTGTGAGACAAGCTGAGCACCTCGTGTACCAGCCTTCCGAAAACAAGCACAGGGACACTATCACAGTGACGGTTAAGCAACTTGAGTCCTCAGGTTGACTCACTTCAGACTTAGTTCCTCAATATTTTGGTGACTGTGGATAGAACTCTACTGACCCGGGATCCCAAGCCATGTCTGGATGTCTTTGCTTCTGTCTTTGCAGGTCTGTGGTAATCTTTACTCTGAGCTGAGGTTAATGGAGTTCTTTTAACTTAGGACCCCCCCAAGCTATCCTCATTCTGCTGGATGAATTACACTGTTGTGACATGTCCTGACCTGCTGCTCGGCTCAGTTGTAGCTAGCTAACCCATTTTACATTCCTGGCACTTCAAAACACAGACATTAGTTATGTATGCGTGTGAGCCAACCCAAATGTACTCAGAAATGCATCACAAAATCCCATGGTAGTTTGGAAATACACTGTACAGTCACTCAAACAGGAGAAAATGCAAATGCTATGTTTGGAGATATTGTCATCTTCCAATATACTCCATACAAGTACCAGAAAATCATGAGTTAACACCCCATAAATCATGTTTTAGAGGACACAAGGTTTGAAAAACAATAATAAAGTAAGAATTGCACCTCAGGTGGGCTGAATCACTCCTCGAGGTACTGGTCCTCCTCCCTTGTCTGTGAAGGAAGAACCTTTAACTTGAACTTTTTGGTTTAAAAATATAAGAAAGAAATCTGAGGCATGAACCCAGCATCTTGGCCATACAGAGAGAGTCCCTACAGCACAAAGCCAGCTACCAACACATGAGAACAGATCCTGAAATGCTCTGGCTGCACAGAGAGTTGAACTTGTGTAATAAACAGAGTTGACCCACATTGTACCTTTCAGTAGGAGTCAAGGCAAAGGCTTCTGGAGGCCAAATTCTCTCCTGAAAGAAAGTGCAGCAAACTGTTCACAGTACATCCTTTGCTGGTTAGTTGCAGGTCGGAGTATGTGTGTGGTGATACTGCTCTACAGGCTATCTATGGGACCCTCTGCAGGCGTGAAAGCTGAATCATGGGTGGACAACACACACCACCACCCTAAGAAAGCACAAAGCAGTGTGCTGAGGAAGGAAGGAAGAGACACTGGGCATCTAAGCCGGAGGATGCTTATCTTTTGTAACTGTGGAGCCCAGTCAGCCTTCCAGGAACAAACTGCATGTAGGCAGTAGAAGCAACTGCAGAGGTAGGGCCTCCATGAGCTTCTGCAGCAAGCCAAAGACTGAACAAGCTCTTCAGAAGATGCAAGTAAGGCATTGCCACGTTTTTCTACTTTTAATTTCCTGATGGGGAGTGAGTAATGCTCCCTCACCAATGACAGATTGAACTCGTGCTGTATTGGAAGGAAAACTGCATAATAAGCCAGAAAATGCTCTGTGTTCACTTTCAGACACAAAGATGCATTCAGAACTCAGAGATCACATGTATGTATGTCAGAGAGCACAGAAGAAAAGAAAGTCCCTCAGGAAAGAGTCTGCTGTGAACTCCTAACCTAAGCTTTCTCCAATGTGCCAGGCAGAAAGAAATCCAATTTTCATTAACCTCATTAAGGGAGACACTCTTTTGCCTGCTGAGTGCATACTTCAGTGAGGCAGGTAAATGTACGGTCTGTTGAGACCCTCTTTTCATCTCTTGTGTAACGAGTTTATACGTGATCAAGTCCTCTTCTCCCACCTCGCCATTGTAGCTGTGCCCTGTGCAGACACTCACGTAGGTAAATGCAGGTTAGTGAAGAGAGATCATTTGCATTTTGATATTTGTCAGCGTGACATGCAAACAGGTAGTGAGCAAGGAGGCCTCAGCTGCACGTTGTTCTGAATTTTGCCTTTAGTATCTTAATTTTTTTTTTTTATTAGGAGACACACAAATATTCAAGGGCAACAGAGATGCAGAGAGATAACTTCAGCAGACCCAGTCATCACTCCTCACCTGGGGCTCAGTCCTGGACAGTTTGCCTCCTTCTTACCAGTAAGCTGACAGGCCTTGGAAGACAAAGAATCCCTGAAGACAAAGAATCCCTGAAGACAAACTGTGGGAAGATTATTCCTATTCTACCCTACTCCAGCCTTTAGTTCAAAGAATGTATTATGTATCCTGAGATTTCACTGGGAGCTCTTGGATATTCAGGCTTCTTTTTAATCAGCTCACTCATCTACTTGACAGAAGGTACAATTTAACTTCTCATGGATAAGATAGGATGTCTCAGTGTCCTGCAATGTTAAGAGGCTAAAAAAACCCACCCCAGAGCTCTTCAAGTAGCTCTTTCTCATTGCAAACCACGCTTGACTTCCTCATTTGTTTAAGGAAAAAGCCACTGAACGTGTAGATGTCTTTTATGCCTCTTAGCCACAATTCCTTTGAGAAATCCAACAGCGAAGGTGGATACAATTATTGTAAATAATGTTGGATAGAACCCAGAGCAGATGAAGGTAGGAGGATACCGCTCAACAAGAACAGAAGTGGTTTCTAATGAGAGAGGGAATATTTCAATCTCAGCATGGCTGTTATTATGTCCTACACATTAATTCAGCCAAGAAGTCTTGAAGTAGCAGCATGAGTTTCTGTTCAGTAAAGAGGCAGACCCTGGCATGGTTGCCTGCACTTCAGGTCTAACAGTTAATGCTTTCCTGAGTCCTCAGTGAGGAACATCATGATGAGTTAAACCCTGTGAGGCACTGGGCACATGATACGGTCTTAAAACTTCCACTGAAGACAAATATATTCATCTAGCTCATTCCAAGCAGTACTTATTGTAATTTCAGTTTTGATTACTTTCTCCATTTTTACTAGAATTGTGGGACAGCATTTATCTTCTTGAAAAACAAGCTCTGACCATTCTAGCAGAGGAACACCCACGGCTGGACAGCTTCCTAAAGCTCCCCCTGCCGTCCTCCTGTCCATTTTGCCCTGGACTGGCCATTTGGCCGCTGAGTGACCAGCACAGGAGCTGGTGTAACAGTGTGCCTTAAAATCTGGAAGCCTTTCTCTATATTTCTCTAAATCCTTGCCTTTCATTGTTCTTTAATTTTCTACACACTCCTGACTTCTGCACAGGTGGAGGTCACAGTCCTTCCAGCCAAAACGGGGATAACTTCCTTTTCCTCTCTGCCTACCGATGCTCTGCAAGGACTGCAAGGACTGCAGGGCAGGGATACTGTGCTGGTCCAGAGGATCCCTTTTCATGTTGCTTCCCAGACCTAGGGCTCACAAAGAAAGAAGAGAAGCAAGAGAAAGGTGAAGGGGATTATTTTCATGCTGACAGAGGTACCCAAAACAGCTGAAGTTTGAAGTGGAATCCTGTTAGGGTTACATTCAGGAGTTACTCTTTAAGTCAAATACAGCCCAAGTATTTGGTTCCCTAAAGTATCCAACTATAAACTATGTACCATTGTGACATCTCCCATATTACAGAAGCAGCAAAAATGTCCCGCACTCCTTTTTCTGTGTATTTTTCTTGTCATATGCCTTACACACACATTTGCAGCTCGCTGTGGCAGGAACTGTTACTTGTTCAGGAGCTGTACAGCACCTCATCCAAAGGAATCTGAGGCTGTGACCACACTTTTAGGGTCCTACTGCCAGGCTGATAAATAAATAACTGCAATCATCTGCATGGGCTTCTTTTAGGCAGCGTGCTCCTGAAAATGAGAGCAAAATTCAGGGAAGGGCAAAGTGCCTGCACTACTTGTTTGCTCCAGCCCGGGCGGTGGTAGCCCGGCAGCTCTCAGCATCTCTGAGGATTTATTCTGCAGTGTGTTTGCTTTTGCCTCCAGTGTGCGATGTGAGGAAGCCAGCAGTGGGACTGAAAACCACAGCTCCCAGCCACTTCTCCCCTCAGTGTTGAGTGAGAGAGTGAGAGCTTGCAGACTAGCCGTTACCTTTCTCGTGAGGCTGTCACAGCGGGAATAAAAACAAAACACGGACTTGAATTTATTTCTAGCCAACGGAAATTTCATATTGAGGGTTACAGGCGTACTGTGCCTCTTAAAAGCAAGTAATAAAATGCTGCTCTCAATTACAAATTGTATTTACATTTTAAACCCCCATATGGTTTGGTGAGGCAGAGGGAAGTTTCAAATGCATTAGCAGCAGCGCTGTGCCACGATTAGTTACAATTTTTCTCTCTTTGTAATGAACAATTAATGCCTTCACCTCTTTTTCTCTGCCTTGGAAACTAACCCTGTGGCTATGCCAGGTCAGTAGTAAGTAGACAAGACACAACTCCTGCCTAATGCTATGAACCAAACCAAGAAAATGCACTGAATTTACCTTCTCTAAAAGGCCTCCTGTAAGAGGAGTCACACGTTAAGTGTAAATTCAATAACAATTGATTTTTTAATGTAACTTCCTGGGCGAAACTTTTCAAAAGGCAGGAACCATTTAACAGGAAAATGCAAAAATGCATGCAAATGCACCCTGCGTCATCTTCCTGTGCTACAAAAGCCAAATTCTCTCCTCCCACTCCTCAAGCAGTGATAAAGGCAAAGCGCTCATTGTCTGAAATGCTGCACAGGTCTTGTGGCTGCCCTTGGCTCTTGCAGAGCCCATGTGTGTGTTCCTCAGTGCCAGCTGCTCCAGTGAGAGCCTGTCTTCAGGCACGGTTCCGGACAGAAATAGTAAACTTTGCCTAGAAGGCCTCAAGGATTTACACAGCCTCAATTGACACAGGTCAATGTTTTAGAAAACCTGCTCCAAATCACGGCTCTGATAATGTTTTTCCTCTTTAGCCAGGCTCAGCTTATACAGGAGGTCATCTCTCAAGATTCAGGGGAGTACCCACCATCCGATTTCATGAGCTACCTTCTCGGAAGTATGTATCAGCAAGGATGTCAAAAGGTATTTTGATATCAGGAGGTATCTATAGGAATAACTAGTAGGTTCTGTCCAGCTTTATTCAAAACCTGACAGGGATGTGATGGAACTATCCTGGTCCAAGGTTTGTGGGAGCTGCTGGTGTGAACAAGAACATTTCCTCTCTGTGTTCATAGACATGTGTCCCAGTCACCGGTCTCGGTCAACAATACCTCATTGCATCT
This sequence comes from Cuculus canorus, assembly GCF_017976375.1. Lineage (NCBI taxonomy): Eukaryota > Metazoa > Chordata > Aves > Cuculiformes > Cuculidae > Cuculus > Cuculus canorus. The sequence goes on from NC_071420.1 coordinate 6,367,045, forward strand.
AATGATCCCGAGCAGTATAAGGTCATTTTGGAGGTTATCAATGGGAGAAGTGTCCTTATTAGCTATGAATTCAATCTCCAGTTCTACCAGGAATGGGTAAGATCCTTAAAGAGAGCAGGTCGAGAAGAACAACCAGCAAGAAACAGTAAAAAAAAATCCAGAGAAAACTCAGAAGCAGTGCTGTCACAGAAAGAACAGAAGGTCATCTCATATTCCAGGGAGATTATTGATGACAGATAAGAAGTAATAGGCTCCAGTTGCAACATGGGATATTTGAAGTTAGGTGCCAGGAACAATTTCTGTCTTGAAGGACAGACAAGCAGAAGATTGTGCAGAGAAGGTGTGGAATTGGAAGGTTTTTTCTATTCCTTAGTGAGTGGTTTAGCAGGCTGATTCTGCTTTGATCAAAAAGATGCTCACACCCAGGTATTGCTGACCAGGCCTGAGGCCTCAGAGGGGAGAGGATGTTCCAGGCTCGAAGCCTAAGAGCCAGTGCAATACTTTACAGGAACATCTCTTTCCAAGTTTACCTCTAACACAGCAGCAACAACCATCCTGGAAAAGGTCAGGCCAGATTCACTGTTGGAGTGAATCACCTTCACAATTAGTGGAGCTGCATCAGTTTACACGGTTAACCCGCTTTGCTGTTATTTACAAATACCACATTTATGACGTAACAGCTATAAATAGCATTTCATTAATTTTCTTGCTTATTTAGCTACTTCCCTACAGGGCTAATACATTTACTGTGTGTTGCTATTTCAGCTTCTGTTTGTCTGAATGTTTCATTTGCAGTCAAACCATAGCGGCTACCTGGCGCTGAGGCTGAGTGCAGCAGCTCGGCTTTGGATGAAAAGCACGTTGGGTGCAATTAGATTTGTGGGTTTAGGTGTTTGGGGTTTATTTTTTTAAAGGGTAACAGTGTAATAACAAGAAATGGCTGTAATTTGTAGCCCAGCGTTTGGCAAGTGCCTTGTCTGGTCTGGGATTTATTTTTTTTAATGGCAGAAATTTTAAATACACCCAAACTCGCACCCATACATCCACACGAATATACAGGTACTTCTGAATAAGCCTAACATTTAATTTTGCACCAAATTCACCCATGATGTAAATTTATTCTATTATGTCTTCATACACAATGTGGTATTTATGATATCAAAATGAATCGCACAAACAAAAACATTCTGATGTTTGGTTAAGTATCCTTCATGCAATGAAATTTAAAATATTTTTATTTTGGTTAATGAACAGCAATTTTCAGCAAGAAGCTGGGACTAAATTCGCCTCTGTGCCACAAGACTGCACCAATTTAGCTTATGAATTGCATTGGCTTTTTTAGCATTCTGGTATTTACTTTCTATGTGCATTTATTTCTAAGCTTTTCTCTCCAATAAAGAAAACTCAAACATTCCTATTTTGAGTTTCACACAAATGAAGATTCTCTAATGATGTGCCTTTGGGGCCTCTAGACTTATGAAGAACACCAAGAACAATAAGAATCACAACAAATCAGGAGATGTATGAACAGGGTGTGCTGTTTTTCTTTACCAAGAAAACTCAAACTTTACTTTCTTTACAAGAGTTCACTCACCAGCATGACAAATACCTTCTCATAAAGAAAACTTCTAAGATAAGGGCTTTCAGAAAAACATAATTACACTTTTAGATGCTGAGTGCCTTTGCTGAGCAAATACACATGAGACGGTACAGACAAATGCCAGCATAACAAAAGGAAAACTGCAGTCAGAACATATTACATGAGTTGCCATGTACGTTGTGCTCTGGTTCTGTAAATGCTCATGTTCACAGACACTGTGCAAAAGGGGCCCCTTCGAAACGGGAGTACTGACCCTGCCTGATCCAAAGCTCTCCAGAAGCAGGGAAACAGCACACCACTGCCTTCCACCGAACCCTGGATCCAGTCCATGAGGTGTAAAGGTAAGCATATGAAAAAGGCTTTACAGGACTCAGAAGCCTTTTGAGAGCACGTCTTTCATTCAGGCACGGTGTGAAAAGTGCTGATTGTATCCCGCTGTCCCAGCACATAACACCACTGCACAGAGTGACTATGTTTTCTTAAAGCAGAAGTTCACTTGCCTGTGTTATTGCAATCTAAAGAAGTGATGCCTTGGTGCTGAAATACAGAGAAGCAACGGCACATTAACACCATGTTACTGGAATACATCAGAGCAATTGTGCTCTTGTGCTGTATGACTCACTACAGGGCATCTCACGAACAACGTTCACAGCGATGCTGAGTGCTCCTGCTGAGGTGAGAGAAACATCTTAATGGGAGACCCTGACGTTTTTGCAGACCCATCTACATTCCTTCAAATCAGCACAGCGACTGCCCGAGCATGAGGTCACAAAGAGCCACGCAAAAACATTCAGTCACTGAAAAGTCAAAATATAACTCACAGGAGTACGAGAAATCATACTGGGCTTTGTGCTAACTGCATTAACTTTGGAAACAACCAGAGGCAGTGAAGGGAGGGCATTTCAGAGCTCTTCAAGAAAAGCCTTAACAGTATTCTACTGCCATTATTCAAAAGCTCGAAAGTCGACAGTGCTCACAGAGCAATTCATTTGGAAGAATTCATGCAAAATGGCATTTGTTCTGGGTACTGGATCTGAAGCTACCAAGGCGTACAACTGTTTATTTAGCTTCAAAGCAACAGGGATCCTCTAACCAGGCCTGGGAAAGTTTCAGTAGACCCTCCAACAGAAAGAGTTACCTATGCAAAAGGACTGCACATGGCAAACTGAAATACCAAAAATGAATAAGCCTGCCGGAGTCTCTTTCCAGCTCCAGTGACAACCTGCTGTTCATATTGGCTTTGTATAAGTGTAGCATCAGGTAGCGATGTAGCTCTGACGCTACAAGACTTTCTTTTGTCTCAGTCAAAGCTCAGTGGGTGGAATGGGTCTTTACATGGAAAGTCTGTGCAAAATACAGCAGGCCTTAAATACACAGCATCCACCATGTGGAAATTCAATACGAGAACTAAACATAAAACAGCCTGCTCCACTCCCAAAGCACTTTGGGAAACAATGCATACTGACCAGTTCAGTTTATGTTCACATTCCAACAGCATCTGCACTGAAAGCACCAGGAAAGCTTTTCAGTGACCTGGCCTTTGAAGAGCAAAAGCCTTTGCAAGGGCAAGGTCTGCCTCTCATCTGCAGCAGAAAATAGATTTTATTCAGAGCTTCACATCGAAGATTTGGGTTCATTTTGCTTTTAAATTTATTTCAGCCTAAAATCTTTAGGCTCTATCCTTACAGCTTGTAAATTCATTTACATCTTTGCTGAATAGAAGTAAGAAGCTTCTTAGCAATTGTGGTACGTAATCCGCATTCACCTTCCCACGTGCACAATGGTTCTACAAGGTATAGATCCTCATGCCTGCCTGGTACAGCCCAGTGTCCCAGCATAAATCCACCCTCAGTGGTGATGAGGGCTCATGTACCATACTGTGAAAAGGAGTGGCGTGTGTCGTGCTGGGCCATCCCAAGGCGCATGGACCCTCGCAGACAGGTGGGACCGACAATGCAGAATATTAATGTCTCAAACCGCTTCAGTCAGAGCAGCTTCTACAGTTCATCTGTAGAAGCAACTTGACCTACCCAAGGTCTCAGTAAGCCACTGACAAACACTGACAGTGGAATCGATCTTCTAAGTCCCAGAGACCAAGCTGTTGCTGCTAGTTAATATTTTATGTTAATTTTATTCATTAGTATTTTTGCTTAAGTGATCTGCTAGAGGAAGCCATTGACCTCTAGCAAACTTGAAGCAATGTCTCCCAAGTAAATCTGTGATGATCACAACAACCTGTTAGTATTTAACTGGAAAAGCTGTGATTTCCTTAAAAATCTGCAGAATATTTACAGTACTTGCTGTGGATTTGGTTTGCTGATGGTGTTTTGCGTGAAAAAAAATTTGCCTGAGTGAAATTTGAGTAATCAAACCAATCCTGTTTCTGATGGAAGACTTCAGATGTTTTCAGATTTCCAGATCGAATTTTGTGTCAAAACATGCAAAAATATGACTGTTCACATTTAAATGTCAAAACTAAATATTGTGTCAGTTTGTGAAGAACTGAGCACAAAGTAAGCAGCAGCAAAATGTGAAAATCTTATCATGAAACACATAAATATTCCTTTTTACCCAGTTACACAGTTCAGTCATCAGATGCTGCAACACAGCAACAGATGCGATGAACGTGGTTGGGAGAATCCCATCAGCAAGGTCCTTAATCTCTAGATATCAGAAATACTTAAAATGCCAGAGTGAAAGCATAAAGGGCAAACAGATCTAGCAAATCTTGCTGATTCCAGTTCTTCCAGAAAAGACTCTAACACATCTACAGAGTATCCAAAGGAGTAGTTATTTCTCTTTTTTCAGTGAATGCACAAAACTTTGAATCATACGTTGCTATTTCTTTCTGTTGGAAACTGTTCTGTTCTGTCTGTAAAGGGCGATTCCCATCCAGAGCCTGACATGCAGCAATGAGGTTAAATTGGTTTGGATGATATCAGCTATGTGTAATTAAACCAGCAGCCCATGTCCGATCCTTTCTGTGACCATGTTAGGTGTTAAATTAAGGTCTGATTAAGAGTATGCTGCTGCAGCTAAGGTCAAGGACTAAAGATCACAAGCTTTGTTTCGTCTAATAACAATAAAGACTGTCTGGCTGCCAAATACCACACAGCTCTTGTTCTCCTATCAGACTGCTGTCCAGCTAGAGGGATCCGATTTCACTGGTATCCCTTTTTAAACCCTACTTCTAAGAGGGTTTGTAGCTATTTCATCTGTGTTAAGCAGCACTGTGTTACCCGAGGCTATACGGTACATTCTATATGATCAAAGCAGAAATGGAGCAGCTTCTGATGGAGAGTTATCGTGGCTGAGGGGAAAAAAATATCAAGTAAGGAGAAAAAAGATACAGTGCTACAAAATACGAGGTCGTGCCACCAAAGTAAACACCCACAGGTAAGTTCAGAACGTGAGACCAAACAATGGTGGAGACTGAGCACATGTGTTTGCTTGGAACGACTGACGGGATGCCCACCAGCAGGAGAGCTGTGTTGAATACGACAGACGGGAGATAAAAGCTAAGCGGTGAAGAGAAAAACCAGCAACGTCTTTGTAGGATGAAGACAAGGACTGGTGCATAAGAGCTTCTCCCTACATAAGTGTTTTCTATGAAGACAGGGCAGGAGACCTTACCATAGCAGTTATTTGCTACGAGAGAACAAAACCCCTACCAGCCCAAGAAACTGTTTCCACAAGCCATGCCCGTGTTAATCTCAGATGACTACAGGGTGCTGGGACACATTTCGCTTTCTGGAAAGGAGGGTGGAGCAGAGTAAGAAGCTGTGTGGCCCCAAAATTATCTCTCACAGCCACGACCTATTCTATGTTTCCATACTTGGGGTCCAGTTTCAGAGTCGATACCAATCCATTTTTCAAGAGCCATCTGAAGTGTCTTTCATTTGCTCCTGAGATTTAACAGACTATTAATAGAGCACTGCTAATACCTGGGAGGACAATTTTGCCGTTCTGTGAAGCTGCACACAGAAAACTCATCCCAGGGACACACTAAACACATAGAAGCCACTCCATGTTTATACAGTTCTTACTAAATTGTATGGTACACATGATAAAAAAACTTCCATAGTGCTTTACTTTTCAGGACTTGAGATTAACCGCTGTTTCCCAACGAGCCCTGAGTGAATCCCAAAAGTTTCAATAATACGGTTCAACATGAATTAATTTCCAACTCCTTAGTGTTGCTGCTGAGCCAGAGATCTCTCCAGGGCAGGCTTTGCTGTGGGAGTTCCCAGGCTCCCTGGAGTCTGAGTTGCACCAGAAATAGAGTGAACACCATAAAATAGCCAGGTGGGAAGAATTACTTTGCCATAACAACAGAAATGTGTTCACCATTGGGAGTCAGTGCCTGAACTGGAAAGCAACCTTTTACTGCATTAAGAAACTCCTGTACACCTTATTTCCCACCTATTTGTGCAAACACTAGGACTACCAGTAGAATCAGGTGCCACTCATGGTAGACCATCTTCCTATTGATACCAAGAAACTTTTTCTGTTACCTCTTAGATTTCAGAGCACCAAACTGAAGAAAAAAATCCAACCAAAGTAAAAGGCAGGTTTGATTTGATTTGAGTCACTTCTTGATCATTCTTCTTGCTAAATTTTACAATCAAATATTGTCCACAGAGAACCACATTTTTATTTCAGTCTTAGAGACTGCGGTCAAAGCGTTTGAAGGCAATGGTTTAAGACCAAACATATATATCGACATCATCTAGACGACAGTGCTGTGCAGCCCTGGGTAACTGCTGTTAGGCAAGAGAAGATGCTTTTGAAAGTGATCTTTAGTTTCAAAAACTGAGTCACTGTTGATGAGGTACTTTGCTTGCATTTATATACCTAAACGGAGCACTTCGGCATGGATCCCAATAAAATCAAAAGCAAAGCTTAGAACAGGTGTCAGGTTGGAGTAGCGCAGCCCCTTGCTCCAGTACAGGAGCAATGCAATAGCATCGGACGCTGACATCTTTGACTTCGCAGGCTGAATGACCAGGATCCAGTCGCAGGCAAGTGGCCTGGCAGCGGCTCACACCGTAAAGCTGGAGTGAACTCAGACTCCTGTTTGGACTCAGAAGCTGTTGATAGAAGGATTGCTTTTGAAAACCTTCCAGCCTGGTCTCGGATAGCTGCATTACGTTATCTTGGTATCTGCACTATTCCCTAAAGGACATTTAAGCGAGAATAAGAGGGATTGTTGTACATACTATGGTAATGTCATTTATTTATTTTACACCACTGGAAAATTTAAAGGCAACCACTTCACTCCTGTGCTGTAGAGATTAGTGTTCACAGTAACACCTGCTTACTGGACAGGAGAAAAAAAGCCCTTTATATTCCTTCTTTATTGCAATTTATTATTGTAGCTTGAATGGTTCCTAGTGACTTCCTAAGATTAATGTTAATATTCTGATCGGAGTCTTCCCTCTGGGTTTTTTTTTATGGGTTTTGAATGTTCATTTCATTTACCATACACATGGGAGCAAGTCTGGTGGTTCCAAAAATATTTGTAGTTGGAAATCACAGTGATTTTTTGTTAGGCTCAGTGCCAAAGAAATCACAAATCATAAGTCTGTTATAGACTAGTTCCAATTTCTTGGCATCATTTCTTGTTATGTATATGCATAGTGTGATAGTTTTCCCTAGCTGTATGGCACTGAAGACTGACTGAGAAACCCATTGCTTATCTATTTTTCAAGTTTCTGGTGGAACTAAAGATTTTGTCTGGCTGGCTGGCGAGTCACAGGGATTTTAGGGACTTCCTGTGTGAGCCAGAGCCTGCCCATTGGGTACACATCTTTCTCTACCACAGCTGGTGTTTTTGAACCAAAGCAGGGAGTAGAAATTTCATCCCTGATTTTTTTGGCTGGATCGATTGTTTAGTCTAGGAACTCTCAAATAGAATTTCTAGGTGCTGGAATGGCTCTTTTTCTTCAGTCAGCAGCTGATGCTGTATGGAGTACATCAGAGCCTAAATTCGCATCTTAGTGAGCAAAGATTTATGTTGGTCCTAACGCTTCTTGACATTAATGAGTATTACAGACATGTATCCCAATGGATTAAGCTGAGAACATACCTCAGAGTGTCTGTGGAGTTTGTCATTAGGGTATTGCACTATTAAAACCAACAGAGAAATTCCAAAGGTAAGAAAGCAATCAGATCTCTCGCCTTCTCTCTGCTGGAGCACGTGTAAGAGATGCACTTTAAATTTTCTTGTATTTTCAGCCCTCTCGCACCAATTCCTGCATTCATTTCTAGTTGTTAATGACTTCAAAGAAGAACTGATTGCCACTTTTAAGACATTTCCTGTAACAACATTATGGGAAATATATTTTGCTGGCAGACAATAGTTCTGTAGCACTATAGCGCTCTCTAATTCAGGAACTTCTGTGTAGTTGGGGAAGAGAAGATTATTTTTTTCCTCAATGAGCTGTTTCAGGGATTGGATCAATACAATGGGATGACCCTGTACACTCCATTATCTAGGGATTGTGACAGCTCAATGAAACAGTATGGATGCTGTGGGATGTGATGGAGACCACGGCAGTGCATCAGCCAGCAAAGGATACGGTGACTCTGCCTACATCAGGTCAGGCAAATTTCAGCAGCTCATGAGGACATGCTTGCTCCCTGCTCCCCACTGCTCCAGGTTTTGGGAACGTTTCAAGCGTGGAGCTGCCTGGACAAGCAGTCAGTTTTATTATCTGTGCATTTCAGGGACAATTCAAATGCAAGCCAGATAAACCATACACAAAAAATAGACTCCAGGATGTAATTTCAGTCTCCCTTAAAGCCCTGTGTAAAACTGACCTGTGGGAGGGACTCGGTGCAGAATTACCTCACCCCACATCTCCACCATCCACTGCCCACATGAAACAAATCTGGGGTCAGGATTCTTGGATTCTTTTCCCAATATCCTAGCCACAGAGTGGAGATGAATAGTGCATGTCTGGTCAATAGGGGTGTCCTAGGTTGATTGTTATCACACGTGAGGTTTATTAGCCCTGTGCAATCCTGCCTATATCAGCTAACGACAATATGGAAATAAAGACTTCATTTTCCTTCAGAACCACTTGAGATCTTTCGGAGAAAATTTCCATAGGAGAAATCAGATTTATCTAATTTGAAAGCAACGTCTCCTGGTTTAGTCACTTCCCTTGAAATATACCCATTTCTCCCTCAATAAAAGAGGGATAACAATACTAAGAGAGGTTTTTAAAATACTTTGAGACCTGCAAATATAAAGGGCTGTCTGTAAAGCGTTTAGAAAACTTCAGAAAAAGGTGCTATATAAATGCATATTTATTGCGGTGCTGACACCCTTGTGGCAGTTCTGAATGCAGAATCAAAAGCAGAGGGGGCAGAATAAAAGTCAGAATAAGAAACTGTCAGCCTTTAGCCTGTATCTTAAACTGCTTTGAAACGCTGCAGACATTCAGAGAATCCACTTTGCCAATATTGTATGTGCGACAGTAATTGCACCAATCTGGAATATCCATTTTCCTTCTCCCTTCTGAGAGAAGGCAAAGCTCTTCAGGACATACACAAATGGAACCCTAATCCCATAGAATTCCATGCATATAACCTAACATCAGGCAGCACAGTTGCCCCACTGATTTCAGTAGTTCTGCTCAGATGCATGCGTGGAAGTGTTTGCGTGATTAGAAGTTAATACTAATAAATGCTCATTTCACACAGGATCCCTGTGTGAAGAATATATTTCTGCATGCAAGCAATGACTCTGTAATTCTGTGTAGCAGCTTTGTGAAAAAGTCTTATATTTTCCAAAGCAGTAAAATGTTTCTGATAGTGCTTTTCATTGCCAGCTCTTTGAGGGCTAATTAAAAGAAATATCTGTTAAATTTATTCATTGCTTGCTTCCTTGATAGCAAGAGGTGTAAACAGTAAAAAGAAAAGCAGGCAGCATCCAGACCTCATCAAATATTAGATACATTAGGACATTTTATTTATAAATATGAAATTGGTTTTAATGACTTCAAAAGCAGGAAATGCCAGGAAGAGCATAATATGAGCAAGCAAAGTAAAGCTGTCAAGAAGATGCCTAAACTCACAAAAATCTAGAAATTGTACTTGCTCCCTCTTTCTTTTCCATAGTAAGTGGCAATTCCAGCTGTAATTGGTAACATAACGAACTCCAGAACTAACCAGAACAAGCAGCAGATGAGACAGAGCATCCAAGAGCACGTCTGCATAGAAAACACCGTCAGTGGTGAGCCGGACATAGCCCATTTATACTGAGTTGATTGATTCAATGAAGCAAATCCTGAATTTCAACCTCTATGATTTAAAACAAAATGTTTAAGGATGAGAAATCCACCCTTCTCTTGGGACAACATTTAAGCAGGCACTTAACATTAAGCATATGCTTTATACTCACTTGACTTTACTTTCAAAAACGCTTAGCACTGTTCCAGTCTGTTCCCACTACGGACTTCAATAAATCAGTAATGAATAGTGACTCAATACTTTACCGCCAAGTCTCAATACTTTAAAACTGAGCATGCATTCAGCACAGTCCCAAATAAAGATGGAATACATTCATGATCAATAGACTAACAATACACGTGAGGAATGACAATAATTGTCCTGAACAAGTTCTCTCTTCATGAGGCAAAAATCTATCCTGAACGTAAATTTCATCCTAAGGCATTTTATTGTAGCAAGGTGTAGTCATCCACACTAATTACAAGGACTGTTTTAGCTCCTACTGTTATTATTAAAGTCACAAGGAACACAAATAGAAGTGCTCTTAGTAGCCAGCACATTTTAATCGTTTTAGGATGTGTTTCACCTGTAAACCTACTCTGTGTATAACCTATGCTGACCCATCACGGCAATGAAGCTGTTATCATTGGCACATGGAACAAGGACCGTTCCTCAAATGGACAGTAGGGCTGACTCTCCACTAGCAGCAGGGCTAGAGAGGACTAAGGAATGGTGTTTTGGGGTCTCCTAGAATACCATAGGTGTGATCTTTCAAAGGGTCACATCCCTGTTTTAAAGAAGCAGAGTTTCGTGGACTTCTTTAATCCCATCAGAGGTGCCTCATTTCTAGGGCAGGAACTTCTCCTCATGTTCTTGCAAACAAAATAAACAGACATCAGTTTTCCATCCTGCCCTAACCTTTGCAGACGTCACCTCTGCAAGGACTGCACTCTCCAACCCTGGAGAGACTTACCAGTTCAATCCTCACGCTAAAGGAACTGAGCCACCTACTGAATCACCATCATGTTTCCTGCAGGCTAACACCTGTGTTTTCCTTGGAGGTCAACCTATCCAAGAGCTAATCAGGTCTGACACGGTTTAACTTAGGAGAACCAAGCAGCAGAATTGTCCAGACTTCCAAAATTAAACATAAAACTTGCCACAAAGCCTCAGAAGAGTCAGAGTAAGGAAGCGCAGCCAGGGAACATATTCCCAGTGCAGAACCGCTGCTTGCAGGATACGAGAGCAATACGCTGCAGCATGAATTCTCTATTCCAACTATAGGTGACTTCAGTGACAAGGTCTCGCTAGGTTTGGGATGAGAACAGATCCAGATGAGGAAGAACAGCAGAGACAGTCCTAACAGCCTCCTGCTTCCACCAAGCCAGGTGACATGTAACCACAAAAATATTTAACAAGGATGTACATCACTGACCATGATAAAACACAGGGATGTGGGAGAGTAATGCAGCTTTTTCAGTGCAATTCCATATAAAGGGAAAAGAAGCAATAAAAAGATCTTGACATAAGGAAAATATCCCAATGAAATCCTGCCTTTTAATCTCAGTCACAATCACTTTTCTCCATCATCTTCCCTGCTTTTTAATCCTCCACTGCACTAGGTTTTTATACTCATTCACTTTATCAACTTCACCTGTCTCAAATGTTAATAAAAGCAGAGGCCGCAGTTTTAAAATGCAGGCAAATGAGCTGAAACACCAAACTTCTCCAGAGGTGCTGACTACTCACAATTGTCAGTGACTTCAAAGCAATCTATGGGTGATCAGCGTCTTTAAAAGTCACTTGGGTGCTTGAAGAGGAACATAACTCTCCTTGGAATAGTGCTTCAGTTTCCCTCCTTAATTTAGACAATGTTTGAATCATGGATTTTACTGCATTCATTTTTATTGGGCTTTCTTTTGCCTGCGGAACCTGTTGCCTTTCTGTTCTGTAATACCATACACCACTCTGAACTCGATCCTAGGGACCTACCTGGTAACAGCCAAAAAAGTTTTGTCTGTTTGCTTCCTGGCCCACAGTGCTGCTTCGATCTCTCTCACTGTAAGGAGCATTCCCCTCTTCTGCTATTCATCATCACAATTTCACATGCTCTCTTCAGCTGTTCTCTCCACGGGCTGGTGAAGCTGGTATGGCTATTATCCTCTTTATCCTGTACGAAGGGGAAAAAAAAGAAAAGGATTATTTATGGATAACATCGGGGACCACCCATATAGCAAGAAAAATTGAGAAAACCCAGTTGTTTTCATGCTCAGGGTTACAAGCATATGTAGCTTGGATTAGAGAGTTCTTCCCATTTGACTTCTGTTCCTCAGTAAATATTTGCATCTTTGCTGATAAAGCAATGCTGGAGTTTTCAGCTGGGTTTCCATGTGGACAAAAAGCTGTGGGACTAGAGAACGGGATCTCTTTCTATAATGAGGTTTCTTGAATAGTCAGTCATTCCGTTCTCCATCTCGGTCATGAAAAATGTGCTCAGGACTCACATAGCAGAACAAAGTCTTCAATTACAGCTGCTTTGGCTGTATCCTTGATTGCCCATGAGGCCCATTCCAATGGGTGATAAGGGCCCAAAATGTATTAAATCACTGCTGTACTGTGACCTACAATTCACATATACAAAATGGCAGCAATGCAATGCTTTTATTATGCTATTATATTTCTATTTAATGCACATTATCTGTGCTTCAGTCTTGTTTTACTCACGAGCAAAATACATCGCTTACTTCTGCCTGGCCTGTCAATGCACACCAGAATTTTCTGAGGACAGTCACTCAACACTGGGCCAGCGAAGAGTTATGGCCATGTTAATGAGCCCAGCCAATAATGAGCTGAGGAGGGAGCAATGCAAGCACACATCCATGGCTGGTCAGTCTAGTGCTCGGAAGTACAAGGAGTTGAGACACAGAACTCAGGACAGCCCTCATGCCAGGATAAATCATGTGACCAGCAACAGACAACGCTGGCACAGGGCTGGTGACTGATCCCAATTCTAGTTGGGTAAACGCGCTTACTCCAGCTCAGGATCACTGACTGGCCTCTGACCCGGCTTTCTGTTCAGCTCAACATGTTTTGCACTGGGACACCCAGAAAGTCGTCACCATCTGCCACCCATAAATTATTTTCCAGATACCCGCACGTACCTTCAGTGCCATAACGTGCATCCCACACTTGAGCTACGGGAAGGTTCAAATCTTGGCTCAGAGGTCAAGTCTGTTGGCTGCTTCTAAGATAGCAATCACACATTTCTTCCTAACAGAAAAAATTCCCGAGAAAGAGAGAGACACCGGAAGATAAGGATGACTTCACTTTCTGAACCAACACAGCCCTTTTGCCAGTGGATCTCACAGCACTTTACAGTGGTGAGAAACGTCATCAACACCACTTTGCAGCTGGGGAAACAGGAGCACAAAGGGGAAAGCTGATTGTCCGAGAACCCTTTGACAGACCAACGGCAGAGGCAGGAATACAAACAATAATCTGCTGATGAAGAAAGCTGCCCCATCCTATAGTTTTCCATTTCTAATGCAAATAGATTCTGTGTTTAGCATTCTTCGTCTTTCTGCTAGGGTTGTGCTCATTTCTAGACCTTTCTGACCCGCTTATCTCTTTTTCCCCTCCTTTCTCAACATAGACATTCCCGGTTAGTCTTCACTCAGCAGTGAAAATCTCTTTGCAACGGACTTACAGATCGTGTTACTAAATTTCTTTTTCCAGGCCTCTTTCTTACGGCTTCGGCTCTGGTATTTGAGAGATAAATTGTATGTTCTGTGCAAAGCAGGAAGATTGGGCACGTGGGAGGCTCCCTGTGTTCAAGAGGTGGTTAAGACAACATCTTCTATATAAAGATTATTTCCAAACTGTGCTCACTGCAAGTTACAGTTGAATATTTAAATGCAGCCTGGGTTTGGGGTTTTTTTTTTGCAATTTCCTGCCCAGAAAAGCAGCTCTGAAGCTGTTTTGAAATAAAAAGACATAAAAGTCGGAAGGACACGAGCGGTCAATCGACCTCATCAGCGCTCAGTGCTGGCCAGAAATTTTCCAAGAAAAATTTTTCGGGGCAGGGGGCAGGGGGAGGAGTGGGACAGAAACTGCTGATCTCTTAGAACTGAAACTTTTTGCTGGAAACACCAGTTTCAACAAAATGCTTGCTGGGAAGAATCTTCCAGCCCAACTTGAGGCTGATGGACAACACCTGATTGGGAAAGGATCCCAGCACAGCCCAGTGGTCAGCACATTCCGTGCTGATGTGGATTTATATCATGTGATAGAGGAAAGTCTGAGACGGCTCCAAGGAAAGCAGAGTAAGGATTTGACGTAGTCTTCCCACAGTCCTTGCAAATACCCTTGGTCACCATCTCTTCTCTGCCTCAAGGGGTGGGATTTTTATGAAGTCAGAACCAATCCAACAAGAGCAATTGTGCTTCACAGAGTGATCCTAGTCGGGGAGGAGTAGCTGAAGCCTGGTCTCCTGCCTACACCTCCAGAGGAATACTTTCAGGCCCAGGCTTCAGCATACTGTGAGCTCAATGTCTACTCTGCTCACTCACTTTTTAACAGGAGGTCTTATCTTTGTTTTGATGAGACAAAAATTCTAAACCATCCACATTTTTCCTAAAACAGATGTGTTGCCTTCTAGCCAGCTTTACTCAGCATTTTGTAGAAAGGAGCTCTTGGTCTGACACCAGACGTTTAACATCTGCCCAACCTAAGGTATTCTCTTGCAACCATTTCTAAAGAAGTGATGAATATATGTGCAACAAGAAGCATTTTCTGTTACCTCAGTAGGCCATGAATCAGACCCCAAATTCTTTGACAGTTCCCAAAATGTGTTATTGGGTTTGTTTGTTTGTTTAACAGAAAATAAAAGATGCATTCTTCACAATAAAACAGCAGAGGACCACACCGTAAAGGTCAGGGGACAGCTGTTTTACCTTCTGTACATTGGTAAAATGTACATTGGTGTTTCCTAACATCTCTTTTTTGTGTTTCTGGTCTCAAAGAGAAACTGGCAGGAATTGTGCAAGACTCTTGCACAGCCAGAAGCAGACGTTCTCTTTGCTACAGCTCTGCTGCTACCGGAGAAGTGGTTTCCATTCCCTTCAGCTATTGGCTGTCCTCACTACAGGTCTTAATATTGTGAAAAAATGTGGGATGTATCAGGTGAGTGAAAACAAGGCATCTGTCATCAATCTATTTACCTTTTCTGTTGAGAAAAGGATGGAATATTTCAGTTAGAAGGGACCCATAGTGATGCTGTCCACCTGCCTGACCCATTCAGAGCTGACAAAAAGTTAAAACGTGTTGTTAAGAGCATTGTCCAAACGCCACTCAGACCCTGACGGGCCTGGGGCATCGACTGCCTGTGTAGGAATCCTGTTCCAGGGTTTGACCACTCCATAAAGAAATGTTTCCTAACACCCAGTCTGAATCTCCTCTGGTGCAGCTTTGAGCTTAAACCTGGACTGGTTTAAATTTCTTGGCTCTTCCTTTGCAGAATTTGCTGAGCTATAATATACTGAACTGTTGCATCTCCGTCTGGAAAACAGAGACATAAGGAAGACTACATCACATCTGTTAGTGCAGGTGGGCATGGGCACGGACACGAGTACACATTTGGTGGGTAGTGAATGTAGATGGAAACTTTGGGATGCCAAGCATGGAAACAAGGGCCTGATAGCTGTTAACAAGTAAACCCTCTATACGAGAGAAATCTTATTTACTTCTCAAATATAACACATAGTAATCCAGCAGTGCTCTCTAAATTCTATCTAGTTTCTCTGCGTGAGAAACTCAGTTCCCTAGAGTTCAGCTCCATTTAAATAGCAAAACAGACGCCCTGATTTTCCAGAAATTATGAGAAACCCTTATCACCACGCTGTATCCCCGAGTCTATCAGCACAGCCAACTGTATTTCATCTGGAGCAGCAGAGTTACATCAATTTGCACTAGGCAGGGAGCTTCTGTTTCCAAACAGACCATGAGGAGAGTTATGATCTGCAAATCGGGCCAGAAAATCCTTGGCTCTGTGTCAGGATGCAAATACAGCTTTTTCTCTTAGAAATATTAAAATTGAATGATCTAGTGAGGAGGCCTTTTCTACCGACTTTGCTTATGGGTCTTTTGAGAGATTGTTTTGACTATCAAGTAGCTTTTAGTGGTTATCGGTGACCAGGAGATCAATTTACACTGTTAGAAAATAAATACAATTCTTGCTTACAATAAAAGTAAATGTGCAAGGAGAGAGGAAAAGAAGAGAGAACAGGATTAATAAATTACAATTGTTAGCAAGCACTAACATGTATCGAAAATGGCAAATTCTCTGGAGTACAGCTGAGCTTCTTTTATTCAGGTCAATGACTCCTTTTGTGATTCCCTTCTCTAAAAGAGAGCATTTTTCAATGATTTATGTAAAATAATCTCCACATCAGCATATCTTATTTTTCACTATTTGTTTGTTAAACATGCAGCAAGAATCTCACACTGAAGCCCTTAGCCTTGAAAATACAACTGGGACAAAGGCATAAAAATATACATATAAAATAGAAATATTTATTACTAAAGCTGATGTTTATGACGTGACATGTAGGTAAGGGGGGAAAATGCACCATTTTAGATTGCTGAGATAAGGCTTTAATGGTGGAAGTTTCAGACAGATACATGAGAGCTGTTTATTAAGTGAAGAAAAAAAAAAAAAACAAAATCATCCATTCTCAGGCCACCAAAACAGGGAACTGCAGTAAGCGTTCCAGAGGTCTGGGCAAAGGATGTCTATTTGCAGCCTGTAGGAGTCAGAAGTGGACAAAACCCCCTAAATTATTATTGAAATTCTTAGGGTTTCCTGAGTCAATTCAAACAGATTTGCAAAGTCTTCAATTCAGGGTGGGTTTTTCTGGACTGAACTTCACTGTGGGAGACTTTGAGCCATCTCTGCTCCTCTCTGGTTACCTGTATAAAACCTTAAAAATCCTGTGCCCACTTTGAAGTCTTCGTCATTACAAAGACGCTGTCCTGTCAATAAGCAGTGTGGAGCATGGGATAGAAAGGGTGCGATTTACAGCAGGGAATCTGAAAACTGAACTATTACCTGAGGTCAAGACTAAGCATGTCTTTACCTTAAATCACAGCAGACCTTACATAGGAACACCTTCTACCACGCTAGAAGAGTCACTGAAGGTGTCAAAAACTCCAAATATGCCTGTCCCATCAGATTATCCCACCTGTGAACCCACAGCTAGATTCATTCTCATCTCTGCCACGAAGACCTGAGAAATGCAGGAGCCATGCATGGGAATCCTCCACTGAGCAGAATTGCCCTGCATATCAATAGTGACAGCATTTTGGAGGTTATCATTCGTTATAGAAAATATTCAGACAATTTTGATTATTTGATTGACAAGGGGAAATCCCAGTGGATTTTGGTTGCAGTACGAACCATCTTTTTTATCAGTTCATACTGTACCTGGCCCCCAGAGACGTGAAGGATTCTGTTGTCTTTGCTGTCAGTACAGAAGCTTTCCCCAACAGAAAATACATTTTCAAAATCCTTGGTGGGCAGGCAGACCACACACAAGGGGAAGGCGTGGGGACAGGTAGCGTGGCAGATTTATCAGTAGATAAAAAGGCAGATTTCCAGTGTTTCAGCTAACGGGTCTGTCCCACCCTGCCAGTCCCTTCCCAAGACTTTAAAGGCAACCAAGCCTTCTTACTAGAGCTGTGTTCTCAAAACTGACTGGTTACTTAGTAGGCACTGACATCCATAAATATTTCACAAGGAAAAGAACGCATTTCCCAGGCATTGACTAGCTACATATTTTATTTATATGAAACCATAACTTAAGTTGAAAAACAATAAATGCCTCGACAACAGACCTATTCACAACCTACTCCATTGCTAAGTAAAGCGGGCTCTTGCTCTTCCTGAAGATCTCATCACTATGCAGAGATCCAAGGAGACCCACATACAAACATGACCAACAAAGGCAGAATATGAGGTTGCAGTCACTTTACCAGTACTAGTTAACTTGAAATCACATGGACAAGAGATTATAAAACACTGAAAAATAATTCTCACTTTATATTTGAATTATACTGTATGGTCCCATTTGGACCAGGTCTCCCACACTAAATAAAGGGCAGAAAACACACAAGGAAGCAATGTTATATCCCATTCCATTCCATTCACAAAGGGTCAGATCTCAGGGAGGTAAGGAACTACATTTACTACTGCTACTGCTGTGCCCCTCACACATCTCACCAATAGCTTTTTCCAGAGGAAAAAGCCGGTACCAAAAAGAAGGTGGTCAGAAAAATGAGAGATTGCTCATTCTAGGTTCATGTCAAGAGCATCCTAAAGAGTTGAGAGCCGAACTGAGACTTTTCACTTCCCAATAACTTAGCTACAAACCTCCTCTTTCTTTGTAAATGATCTTCAGACAAGTTTAAATGCCTGCTTTGTCATTCAACCTGCTCAACACTGCAGAGGAGTCATCTCAGAGGAGGTGTAACAGACTAATGCTTTTTTGCCTGAAGAACTCATAACATTAATGGAAGTTAATTCTGCTGGTGACAAAGGGTTAAGTGAGCTGTTCTAACTCATAACTCAGCTAGGGAGAAGGGGAAATCTTCTGGAGAGAAGAAAGTGTGTTTGAGATGTAGGCAGTGCCACCACTGCTTGTGTCTTTATCACTCAGCTGGCAGTTAATGGCCCATGTATAAACTCGGGATGAAGGTGAGGAAAATACATTGTGTTCTTTGTGAGAACCATCTCCTCCTTCAGTAGCACAGAAAAACCCATCTGAAATGCACCCCAGAAAGCTATTTTGAGTTGGGTTTTTTTGGCAAGACGCAGAAAGTGCCAAGAAAAAGTCAGTCAATCCAGCGTTGCGAAAAGAAAAAGAAGCAATAAAGCCAATGGAAGCTCTGGAGACAGGACTCACCTCAGTGTAGACAGCAAGAAGGAGATTTATGCACTATTTATACCACTCCAAGAGCAAATTTTGCCTTGCATTGATTGTAATGCACAATTCAAAGAACTTTCTGCAGCTCTGGCATAATACTGAAAATATCACAACAGTGAAAGGCTGAGGAACCAGGGCCACCAGCAGCCTCTGCAGACAAGATCAAATGGCACGTTCCTCCTCCTGGACACTCAGACATCACACACATCCTGACATGCAAACACCCAGAGCAGGCTGAAAGCTGCAACGACAGAGACTGTGTTAACAAGGGAGTGTTTCCCAAGCATCTCCCTGTTGCATCCTGGCTCTTTCTCCAATCCCTTCACAGTGTTGAGCTGAAGCAAGAAGGTTTAGATGCTACTTGGTTTTACAGCAATGTGGTTCGGGACAGGCCACCAGTTGCTCTAGAGAAAGGAGATATACTAGTGGGATGTCACAAGACAAAGCTGACTGTGTTCGGCCTCCCCTGCCATCACTGCTCACCTTGTGAGGGAACAAGAAGGGTGTCTCGCAGTCACTCTGGAGCTGCAGAGCATGGCAGGAGGTATCCCTGACCCTGTTTTCTCCTTCACTGACAGAGAAGGCCAGAGATTTGCATCCCACCTGAACCACCCAGCTCTCAGCAGCGAAGCCCACTCGCTTATTTCAGTATCACTGTTTATATGGCAGGTGTGAACTAATTCAGTTCATTTGGATCCAAGAGCTTTCAGCAACAGACAGGAAGATAAATAACTTTGGGAAAGGGGGCGTTGACAAGCAGGGACTTGTGGAAACTGACTGGAAGAATCAGGAGCCTGTACACTCAGCTCCCTCCACTCCTTCAGCACCCACAAAACATTCCCACCATCAGAGCCTTCACTGCTCTCTACATTTCATTTTCCATTGAAAACGCATTTCAGGGAAGTTCCGCTTCTGCTGAAACAGTCAACCAGCCCTTGATGCCTGGGCCTTCCTTCTGCCAAAGCGGGTTTCTGCTAACATCGACCATGAAGATGTGTCCACTCCTGTGTTCCCACCTCATCACTAAAGCCAGACTACACAGACTCCATCACAGTTGTTTCTTAGCCCCAGTGGCACTTCACCACAGCAAATTGGTCCCTCCAGCTGAAAATACAACCGTTCAGCAGAAGGCAGTGAGCAACCTAATTCCTTCAAAGGATTATTCAGCCATGTGATCCCAGACAGCATCTTCAAAGATCATAAGGTATCCCAAGTTTGGCTTCTTCAAAATCCAGAGCTAAGCACACCTCCAGGCAGCTAATCCCACTGATTTCTGCAGCAATAATATTTCAGCTACCATCTTGCAGAACCAAGTTAGACCACGGAGAGGTTCACATGAACATCCAACATGCACAATGCCCATATGCGCACAGTTCCACCAGCAGACCACAAGCGATCCCATGCCTTGTGCTCATGCACAGCAGAGAAGAGCTAATTGCACACTGAGTATAAAAGAAGACAGAAGGACCGTGTCCAACCCACCTCCATTCTACACCAGTCTCACGCAGTTAGGAATTTATGCAGGCTGCTTATGAAGGCCTAGAGAAGGAAATCCTGAGACAGCAGTGTGAAGTCACGCGCAGCTCTGTTGCTCTAAACGCTCACACTATAAAACCTTCATTGCTCCAGTCCATGAAGGAAAATGACAAATGACTCCAGTCAAAAGCTTACAGTTAGGACCTAAATCTTCCACCACCCCCTTTCTGCGTGAATTAATTTTAGGTGTTCTGTGAGATAAATTGAATTTTGCATTCTTCCAACTGCAGAAATAGATTGTTCTAGTTATTAAAATAAATACATGGAGAAAAAAATTGAAAAGACAGAAGAGTAGGGAAATACAGTCAGCAGTCAAAGACTCGTGCCAAAGAATCGCAGTGGCATGAAGACACTGGTGCTAGGTCTTTGTAGAGGCATCTAGGAAGAAGGGGTGGGGTGGGGGATAAAAGAAACAGGGAAAAAAACCCACATCTTTTCAGAAAGAGACTTTCTGTAAGCAGAAAGGTTAAAATAAAGCAGACTTCATAACTGAACCTGCACTGTGTCAGACAACTGACTTCAGCATTTAACCTTCTGGTTACACCTCCAGCAGTTTTGGTGCATTCACTCATCAGTACAGTTTTTATATGCCTGAATTACAGGTTTCACCCATCATGTCTGTCTTCCTCAAACAGCCTTCCTCTTCTCTCTTCCAGGCACCACACATCATTTTTTTCTAATTGACTAGGTCCAGCCCTACAGCACAGACACTACAACCTCTCAATTGTCTGGGCTGGACTCCCCAGGACAGGCTGTGAGGCTCTCCTGGAGCTGACTTTGTCCCTCAGCCACCATTTCCTTCCTTTCACACTGCAGTATGGCACAGCTCTTTACACTGGTTAACGCACTGACCTCCTACCAATGTTTCAGCAAGGAGAAGAAGTCCTGTGCTCCTCAGGCAGTAAAAAGGAAAAAAATACCAGATATCAAAGCTCCAGAGATTAAAATTAAGGAGCCTGACAACTACATGTTTGTACATCTGGGCCCCTGGGACTACTCAGCAGCAATTACCACTTTAAAGGCTTGATTCTGCCAGTGTCTGTCCCACCCACCAGACTAGGACCCCTCAGGTCACCCGCTGTGAACTCTTCAGCAGAAGATTTTATTTTCTGAGGACTGCCAGAAAAGTTATAAGTTATGCTTATATCAAGCATAACTGGAACTACCTACCAGACCTGGGAAGAAACTCTTGGAGATGAAGACATTTAAAAAAAAAAAAAAAAATCAAAATTTTTAAGTGAAAAGATTTTGAAAGTATATGTTCCATGCCAGCTCAAATGAAATAGTTCATATTACTTAAAGTTTTTAACTAATCTTTTGATTCAGCCAGCAAATAAAAAAATATCAATTATTTCCACAACGCTGCCTTAGACTTGGGCTTTGAAGAGTTTTCAGTACAGAAGAAAACCAATCTAGTGCTGTGTTGCTAACTTCAACCAATTAATTCCTAGCTCTGCAAGAGTGGATATTTTCTTAAAGCCCCAGATTCTTGAATCATGGGATTACATGAAAAATCTCAGCTTTGTCTCTCACAGAATGTAGAGGTCTGACAATTTTTGATGCAAATGAAAGCTCACACGGTAAAGCACTAAAAGCTTAAATGCCCCAAACAAGCAAAATACATTTTTCCATCTTGCTGATTTTGAAGTCAATCTCATAATGCGAGATGGATGTTATTAGTGATTTCTGAACTCTTAGACCAGAGAATATTGCAAATGATTGCTGCCTAGGAGCTATTGAGAAAGGTGCTTCAGGACACTTCCATCCTAGGGCTTTCCATCCTTCTCTGTTCCTGACCTCTGCCCCTTGGTAACCATTTTTGGAGGAAGGAAACCATCAGCCAGGGAACTCCAACCCCTTACCAACAGCAAGAGTTAATTTGTTGCAATGTATCTGAGTGTAGTAACTGATTACATTTTTTCCCCAAAGGAAACTTCAGTTAATTTGGTTAGTGACTCATATGCCAGGCTGCCAATTACAACACAGATGATTACACACATAAATTCATGTCGGAGTGGCTCAACGATCACAGGGAGGAGAGAGGGGAAAAGAAAAAAGGAAGAAGAAAAAGAAAAATAGTGCAAGAAAGAGGGGAAAAGGGCTTCCCTGCACCTTCCTGAGGTGGGTGAGCATCCCACCCTGCGAGGTGCTGGGTGCCCATAAGGGCCACTGGAGACCGAATGCCAAAAGCTACAAGACTGGGATGTGACATCTCCAAAGTGGCAGCGTCTTCCAGCTTTCCATTCGCGACTGTCGTGGCAGAAATGGGTTGCATACTCTCTAAAATTGTTTGCCAATATGGTTAGAGGTACCCATAACACAGAGCAGGAAGGAGGTTCAATGAACAGTGCTTGGCAGTGTGTCAGTAATCGTTTAGAGAGAATCTCTGCAGACCAGGACCAGAAAAAAAAAAATAAATCAAATTAAAGCAACTTATTACAAACCTCATCCCATTTCTGAAGCACTTCGTATTCCTCAGGAGGAGAGGGAAATGGGGAGGAAAGAAATGGGATGAGGAGTCACTCTGGTATTATAACATGAGGAAAAGCCAAGTTGGGCATTAGTTAAAAATCCCTACATACCTCATCAATTGGCCAAAGGAGTCGATATCGAGGGGAGCTGGCCAGGCTCCGGAACACGTGTGCTCAGAGAAAATCAGACTTTGCACTTAAAAGCAATAAGAAGCTCTGACATTTGGTGGAGAGCGTAGGAGGAAGAAGGTGTTCTTTTATCTTAAATGAAAGATACTTCACGGGCTTAAAACTTATTTCTAACCAGACATTCCTCTAGATAAACAGCTGCATACATTTCCTTCATCTACGGTCAGCAGGCCAGCTGTAGTATAATTCATGCAGCTCCTTGCTGGAGAGGTCAAAATCCTTTACAAACAGTAATTAAGCTTCATGGCACCAGGGTACTATTATACCAGATTTACAAGGGAATAAATAAAAGGATGTAGCGGCTAAGTGATTTGCCCGAGGTCATCAAGCAAGTCAGTGGCAGAATCGAGCATTACACACAGGCGCTTGGCCTCCCATCCTCACCTCTCACCAGTAGGCACCTCTCCTCCACTGGCCTTTATTAAATAACCATTGCAAAATTTATTAATTTTAATTTGGAACTATGTAAATCGACTCTTTCCCAAAAGACAGCAATTGGCTGTTAAATAAATACCCAGTGATTATTACAATCTTATTTGCTGAAGGGTAGACCATCAGTGTAATGTGCTGGGTTCAATAAAAAGGTTATTGCCTGTCAAATAAACATGATGAGCAGAGTCTGGGCCGATGTGGAGCATATTCAGCAGTCCCTGGCTCTGGTGGGAACTGCAGCTGCTCAGCACCTTCCAGAACCCGAGATCAAGAGAGTTTTGCAGCATGTACAGAGAAAACCAGCACAGCCAAAGCAGAGAGAACTCCATTAGCAGGACAGCCTTGGGTCGAGTCCTGGCACGATAAACTTGATTAGAAGGGTAGTCAAGTCTCATGAATTTCTGTAAAACCAACTCATTGCGAGATGCTGTTCTTAACAAGAGTAAAGGTGGTAGAAATCATTCCTACAGTATGAAAGGGCAAGGTGATTTTAGTGTTAGAGCTAAATTAAGAGCAGATACAGGAAGCTAAGGATCTTGCTTCTGTTTTTATTATAACTCAACAGAAGGGAAGAGCTGTAAATACAGTTGAAGGTTCAGATTATGCCTCTCGGAGAGAAGGTCTGAACACAAAGGAAGCTGTTTTCAATTGCCAGTTTCTTTAATGTTTTTCCAAAGTGTGAGTTTTTAAGAAGAGCGTTTGTTCTCTGCCAGACAATCATGAATGCATCCAACAAAAATCTTTGTACCTTGCAGAGATGGTCCTATGCAGTTGCACACTAAGGCAGCGCCCTGCTGTAAACCAGGGGCGCTCGGTTTGACGCCGCTTTGCTCTGCCCAAGCAGGGTGGAAGAGCACTATTGCAATGAGCGCTCCGTTCTGATGGAGTTCATCAGTGTAAGCAGCACATTTGACAGGAACAACAAGTATTGCTGCCACCTCAGAGCAAACGCTGTTCTTTGCAAAAGGCAGGAGCCGAGCAGCCGGGGCAAGTAAAGCTTCAGCTGAGGGAAAATACAAACCATTTTTTAAAAGCCGGCTTTCCGAGCGCGGAGCCCGTGCAAAGCCGGAGCAGCAGTGCCGAGCTACAGCACTAGGTGGCAAGCCGCTAACAAGAAGTAACTTGGGGAGCAGAGCTTCAACCGAGGCTTCCAGCGATCACCTGACAATTCCGCCTTGGGGAAATATGCTCTCGATTTAAACACCCAGTGTTCCCCATTAAGAGCCGGTGGCCACCCTATGGGCTGGCACAGAGGGACAGGACAAGCTGTGCCCCAGACGTCACTTGGAGAGGACAACTCCTACCCTTCTTATCTGCAA
The DNA here is from genome assembly GCF_017976375.1 of Cuculus canorus. Taxonomy (NCBI): domain Eukaryota; kingdom Metazoa; phylum Chordata; class Aves; order Cuculiformes; family Cuculidae; genus Cuculus; species Cuculus canorus. The sequence continues at coordinate 6,391,808 of NC_071420.1, forward strand.
ACCTGACCAAGGTGTTCTTTTCTTGTTGATGTTTCCTTAATATAGTGACTTCTTCTTTCTCCCCACCTCGCGCTTATTCTGTTTAGGGTTTTGCTACTGGCAACAGCTGAAGGTCAGAATATCAATTTTAGAAGATACAGGGTCTGCTCGATTCAGAGGGAGCCAGTGTGGGAAGTGACGTGGCTTCTCCACCAGCAGCAAGCCAGGCAGCACAACCACGCACACACATCCGCGCTCACACAGGCCAATTAGAATGTTAATAATAATTAAGTGTCTTACTCCTAAGACGCTCCTACACAGGGGAATGCTAAAGTGCCAGTCAGCTCATCTCATTACATGCAGCCAGACACCTCTCAGACTCCGTGTATTTGCTAGGGGAGCGGAGCGAGTCCGGCTCCAGCCAATCTGATTTCAGATGATTTGTTCGACAAACAAATTAGAGCAGCCTACAGAAAGACATGTGGACCAGAAAAAAGTCCAGCTGTGGCAGCTGAGCTGTACCTTTCACCTCACACCGAACCACAGCAAATAAATACAGGGTGAAAACTATAAATTTACAGTTTGCAGGGGTTTGTGGGAGTCTTTATCCAGCCTTGGTTCACACGCTTCAAAGCGGCTCCATTTCAGATTTGAGATAATCCCCTAATTAAACACAAACTCAGCCTTAAGCTGCATGTCATCTGATTTCTACCCAAAGAATCAGAACTGGACACAGACTTGCTAGAGTTGTTCAGCTTGTTCAGACCTCCCGATTACATTTAGCTGGACAGCACGGGCTGGCCCCGAGGTCGCCTTCCATCTGTCTGAGCCATGTGAGTCACCCACCTTCCTCATCTTTCATGAATGCTGCAGTCTGGCTCACAGCTCACCACAAGGTGCTGCTTATTCACAAATGGAGCACTTTCAGAAATTGGTTTGCCAACAGTTCTGTCCTTTGCTGGACAACAGGACAGCAAGCTAGTGTGGGTTTACTGCAGGAAGAGGTCTTGAGTTCAAGGCTTGCCCATCTGGTAACATCCAGGAGGTGGCTGGGAAACAAAATTTAGCACTCTCATGAGCAGAGCCTTTTGAATGGCTCTGAAAAGTTTTGATGTTTCATTACCCCTGGCTTAAACAGAATGAGTTTTGTGTGTCTCTGGTACCCGAAATGTTATGGCTACTTTTCATCCAAGCTTCTAATTGCAGAAAAAAGAAAAAGAGAAAAACAAAAGTACGGAAAGAAGCAAAACCTACAGGAGTATGAAAACAGAAAGCCCTGTTTATTCAGAGCACACTACAAATAAAGCAGTTACAAAGAAAACTCGAGCAAGACTGAGTCATTCACATTTCTAATAAATTGAAGGAAACAAATCCCATCATTTTTCACTTTATTTCACATCAGAGAACAATCACGACAGCCTACTCACTTAATGCGATGATGACTTTACCCCTGCCCCAAGGGGTTTCTCTGCCTCTCTTACACAGCTCTGAAAATTATCACATTTGCCTCCACTATCACATCTCTCCCCACAACCAGTTTGCCCCATTTCGAACACTTGAGGTTCACACAACTGCCTGCTTGCAGTTACTTTTCTACTGTCTTTTGATTTTTACCAGCTGCAAGAGTAAAAACAACACACAAACCCATGCATTTGATTAGATGTGTGTGACACATAACGCTGCAACTACTGCGTGTGCATCTGAGTTCATCCAGACTGAGTTTTCCCAGAAGACCAAGAGTCTGAGCAAACCCAAGCCAGTCCAGCAACCCAAATCCAGCAGACAAAGAACAAACAAAGATCTCTTGGGGTCCTATTCTCAGCTTCTCCATGATAACCAAAGGGGATGCTGTTGGGCCATCTCATTGCTGTGGTCTCACACACCCAGCTTCAATTTTACCTTCAGCCCTTGGGAAGTAATAAGTTAAATAAGGAATCTAAACTGCAAGCCCAATTATCTATTGAGCTAGAGTCCTTTTAAGCCACTGTGGAGACAAAACTTTCATTAAGCCATGTACTCATAATGTTATTGCTGAAGAAGAGTGAAAGTAGTCATAGCACTTTGGTTAGAACGGACCTCTGGAGGTCCCTGTTCAGACTCCTGCTCAAAGCAAGACTAAGTCACAGGACTTAAGCACAGAACAAGACCTTGAAGCAAAATGATCGTATGAGGAGAGGTTTGTAGGTAAAGGTCTTTCCAAAGCTTTTTTGGACATTTTTATCCAAGCTTAGCAGTATATAAACAGAGTTTTACTCTAGATCAGAGCAGCTGCTCTGTTACTCAATAAAGAGATTTTCTATATTGCATTGCTGGCACGCTCTGAGCTTCTAAAAGCATTATGGAAGGTGGAATCAGAGGTACATGGTGGAAACAAAAAGGGAAATGGTTGCATTGGAGTTTAGCGCAGAAACCTAATTAGAACTTCACAAGACAGCTGAGGGAAAATGGAGTAAACTCCTACACTCCGCTGACTGCTTGGAGACTCTGCACAGCCAAGCAGAGAACCAAGAACAACCTGGAGACTCGATGTGGGTATTCACTCCCACAGGGGTGCTCCTGACTGACCGAACTGGACCTATGTTTGAAATAGACTGTTTTATATCTTTTACCCACTTTTTATGAGATTAGATTCCATTTACTCACTTGAAAACAAGAATGTGTATTTTCTCAAAAATCTAATTACAAATTTTAAACTGAAAATGGATACCAAACATGAAAAAAAAAGTTTGAATAACTCTAGATTATTTGCAATACCTTTACTTTGCACAAACAAACTCTCAAACCATGAAAACAATGAAGTGGGTTTGATAGTCATCTTCATCTCAAGAGTAGAGTAATGAACAGATCCGTTTTATTGTTATTGCAAGGCATGAGTGAAACTGGATGAGAATATCTGAAAATATGAGTATTAATAAGTAAAATAGTCTGACCTGTGTTCCTTACACTCAGATAATAAGAATGTTAAATTTTGGAGACACAGTTGACTATAAATTACAGGAAACCAAGATGGGCAATTATCTGGAAGCAAAATAATCATCCTCATCTTCTGTAAAACACAGCAAATTATTTTACAAATAAGTGTTTGATCAAATAATAATACGATCTCGAGGGTTGCATAACCAAAGTTCTCAATCACTTCTCTCTAGCTGCCAAGAGTTTCAGAATTACAGAAGCTGTATCATTTTGTCAACTTCCAGTGCACGGAAATGTTGAGGCATGTCCCCATAAGATGATTATCTGCCTGACTCGCAGTTGAAAGCTGTTAGATGTTAGTTTTTATATTAGCCGGGATTTGCCCAGTTGCAGGTTTTGAGATTGTTAGGGATGACAGAGATGAGCATGACAGACTTGCAGTGATTAAATGCTTCTTGAGTTTATTTCGCAATGTGCTAAACATTTCTTATGATACAATCTTAAAATTAGAATGAACTGATCTTGTACCTACTGCAGTTTACGACATGATGAATTCTTTAGAGACTAAATTACAATGAAACATTGATAGCAAATTATTTGGTTATAAACGCAGCTCAACCGAAAACACATCATGACAAAAGCAATGCATTTAACCGGTAGTGTGCGTCTACTCTCATATCTGATTTCACCAACTATGACTGTTTTCACCTTATACAATCACAGGCAGGCTTCGCAGTCATTGTTGAAGAGCTAAAATTTCACAAAAAGCTTAACAGGGATAGTTTGCTGAGGAATAGCATATAATTTATACACTAAAAAAATAAGTGGAGTGTGCATGTCCTTGACAAGTGTTGAATTTGGACATGGCATATTTCTCTATCGTCAGAGTCCTCGTTCTTTCAATTTCTTATGGTTTGTGGAATAAATTATGTCTATTTCTACCTCAAATGGAGAAGGAGAACAAATAATTTCCTTGGATAAACAGACTTGAACGGATTGCACAAGACCACAAAATATTGATTATGTTAAGTTTGAACTTCAAACTAAGGCACAAATGAAGGTTAATTTCAGTTATTCACATAGACAGTCTTATGAATTGCTTTTAAAATGTATTGGAAAAGTATCAAAACTGGTCATAAGTACCATTTTCAGTAACAAATTGAAGTTTACAAGTCTGAATTGTATATTCAAGGGTAGTAGATGTGAACATTAGGAGAAGGAATACAGGGCTTGCCAAGGGAAATGATGTTCCTTTAAACTGCCCCATCAAAAGGGGCATTCTTCCCTTAATCACGTAGTTATTTCCAAGACAGGTGATCACCCTGCTTTGGATGCAGAAGAGGGGCAGTGTTCAGACCAGCCCTGTACTCTCACTAACCTTAGCTGCAAAGCTTGCTTTGGTTGTTCTCAGCAAGCAGCAGAGAGTGGAAAAGTAGGTACAGCTGCCAGGGTAAAACCAGAGACAGGCAAGGGCAGTTTAGTTCCACCTCCACGGCTCTGTCCTGGGCAGATCACGGTTCACCTGGAAGAGGGACTGTAACCATGAGCTTCTCTAGACAATTCAGTGTTCCCACCAGCTGCGGTGTGTCCTCTGCAGTCACCAGGCCACATCACATGCTCACTACAGGCTGGTACCCACAGGCCAGGAGACTTGCCTTCTGTCCTGGCTTTAGCACTGCTTTGTTTTTACTTCCATCCAGGCGGTGAGGATGTTATTGTTATTACTATTAATTTTGCAGCATGATTGGTTTGGCACCCTTGTGTACACACACCCCACTTTAGCAGGCTGTGCTGAATTCTGGGTTCATAGGGCCACAGAAACCAACCTCACAGCATTCACACTTCCTCTAGAGATGTCATATGAATTTAAGGGAGTTTCTCTCTGCAGTAAAATCAGGGAAAACGCTGGTGTGAAGACAGTCTGGACAAGCCAGGACCTGGGGCTTAACTGTTTCCTGAAGTTTAGAGCTGACAAGATAGACACCACTACGGGAATTCAAGCATCCAAAAGGCTCCTGTACCTTGAAGCAGCTCCCACAGCACCATCATGTCCCCACAACTAAAGAAGGGGCATTAAGATAGTGTAAAATATAGAATTCTCCTGCTTATATCTGTGGGCTCGGCCACTTTGAAATAAACTGTTTCTGTCTTTAGTAGTAAGGTGGGCCAAGGCTTTTCCATGTACCTCTTCAACTCAATGCTTTGGAGTCAAACACTTCCAGTATTTTAATGCAACGCTTTAGGAATCTTCACGCGGTTATATTTCCTTTTTAGTATTAGCATATACCCACACCTAGCACTTCATTTTCTTAAAATGCAAATATGTACATGTATAAAAAAAACCCCAAAACATTGACAAGCCCTAGTTAGAGTTTAAGATGTTTTAGACATGAAAATCTGTGCACCCAAAAAGGATAAAACATGCCCCTTGCACTAATTTCTGATTCTATAGCCTGCCCATTACCGTGGAGAAGTAGAACACCACTGCAGGAGCCTTGTGCTACACAACGTGGTCTGGCATCAGCAAAGGTGCTGTGGATACTGCAGAGCTCTGCTCTAAGGATGCTGACTGGTTTCATGGCATCACATGAAACACAGAAATAAATAGCTCCTCTTCTGTGATCACAGCATGGAAGTTTTGCTTTGCAGTTTATTCCTTCTCATTAAAAGCATAAAACACAACACAAGGCGGAGATTAGACACACAGGAGGGCAAATGCAATAGGGCCACAGGGAAGAGCTCAAGGAGTAAAGGGATTGGCATACAGGCCAATAAAGCTGGTTCTGGTATCAGCAACAAGTTGCTCCCTCAGAAGTCAAAGCCGCATTTCACTCAGAGAAGAGAGGGACAATAGGCATAGGCGCTCTAGACCACACAGGCATTTGCACCCATTGCCTTCTCCCTGGCCTCTGTGCAGGTGTTAAGAGAAACCTCTCCCTCAACATACTATCACAGAAGCGTTACCTTTTCTCAAGTCCTCTTAACAACACAGAGGCGCACAGTCTTTTCCTGTGAAGCAAGTTTAGGTTTTTTCTTATTTAAACTACAAACACATCAGAAATCTCCCTCACCACAGTGCATCCTGTCTTTTCTCTGTCTGACATTTAGAGTACAAATTCTTTAGGGCACGGTCTGTCTTTATTTTTTATGTCTCATACAGAGCCAAGCCAGATTCTCAATGTTAAACAGTAACTAGAAAAGGCCCATACACCCATACACGACTACATGATATACGCCTAGTTTATATATGATAGACACATGATATGGTCAGTAAAGCAGGTCCCTACAAGAAACCTCTCTAATTTTATACACAACAAAACAGATCCTGACTTGTGTGCCAGGGCATACATACGCAGTATAGCATATAAAGGAGGTCCTTGTGAATGTATGTGTATGTATCTGATTTTTAAAAGCTTCCAAAATCCCTTCAGACTGAGAGGAACAGGGAGAAGCAGAGAAAAAGCAGGCTGCAGAGTGAAGGCCTGTTCTCTACAGTTCACCTCTTCACCGTGCTTGTCGGTGAGCAGTTCGGGAAGGCAGTAGTGACTCAGCCACACAGACATCAGGCATTGGACTGCACATCTGAGGGAAGGTTGGGAGCCACTGCTCAGTGTGACCCCTCTCCTGGGCAAAAGCAAAGCAAATTCATCCCTCAGCAGTTCCCAAGTACCAGCTTCAATCAGGCGCCATGATGACATCAGCCTTGCTTTCGCAATTATTTAACCTCTGTCTTTCAGATCAGCAGCGAACCAGCAAGGGTGACTAACACACACATCAGCCCTGGAACGTTACCAACACACTGAACAGGGTGCCAGCCCTCGGGAATGAGCTATTCTTTCATGAGTCTATTTGGTTTCTATCTGGGGAAAGACTGTATGAAACCAAATGTTACCAAATGTCCATAAGCACTAGAGGCAAACCTCTGTGCCCCAGGGAAACATCAGACCTTCTGCCACAAAGACACAGGTACAGCAAAGGGATTTGCTTTTTCTCATTTCTGTGTGTTGTGTTGTCCCATTCCTCTCCACTTCTGGCTCCTGCTCTCACTCTCCATACAAGCACAGAAGAAGTAGCTTCTCTTAACAGACATCTACAATAAACATGCTGATACTCGAGATGTAAACGGAAAGGCTGGCATTATAACAGAGCCCCTAAATCAACAACAGGGCCTTGTTAGCATAATTAGCAATAGGACTGGTGTCTTACAGGATCCAGGACAGAAAGTCGAAAAATAGCAATAGCAATACAAAAACAGAGATGCATCCCAGCAATTGCTGGTGGTTCAGAAGCAAGTCAGATCTTGTGTAAGGCAAATATATTTTATACGATGTTTAATCTCACAGGAATTCTGCTGGAAATACTCAGAAGTTTGTTAGAGGAAAATATGAGAATCTACTCACATGAGCAATAACAGATTATTGCAGAGGAGCTACTGTGTCTCTCATCCTCGTAACGGGTGCACATCTTGTAATTGAAAGCATGCAGAAAAACACTGCTACCTCCACTGCTCCTTTCTGCTAATTTGAAGCTTTGGAGCAGACAGTACTAGTTTTCCTTCCAGTTGAAACTCAGGTAAGATGGAGAAACAAAGGGGAATGATCTCGAGTGGCAGAGCCAAAACCAGCATCTGTCTGTAAGGGGCCTAAGAGCAGTAATCAGCCCTTAATGACCCTAATAAGTGCCACCTGAAGCCTCCATTCCCTGTCAATAAGTCTAGGAGCCCCCACTTAAGCTCCACCCTGGGGCTTCAGTCACCACGTGAGCAAAGCTGTTAGGATTGCCCGTTTCCAGCTCAAGCACAGCCACGCCTGACCATGAAACTCATTATCTTGATCCGTCGACTAAATTTCCTAGCTTGGCCTTAGACCTACCTCATCTCTATGGACCTGTCTGGTCATCACTGAGCTGTATTTGACCCTCTTTAGCCTTACTAGGCCTGATGCTGACCCTTTGATTGACTTCCTGGCTTGAGGTCAGACCTGTTTTGTCACCACAAATCTGTCTGATAATCTGGACTCTTGGTTGAAGCTGGCTGCCACTCCCAGGGCTGCTCTGCTTGCTCCACTTGAGGGCTGTGGGACAGGGCCCCTGGCCAGTGAGGACCCTGACCTTGTAGCCACATTATCCCCCTTCAGTTCCTCATCTCTTTGAGAGTAGCTGGTGCTTGCTGCTCACTGTCGTTATCCCAGTAGACCACCCTGCCTCCCTTACTCCTTGCCACAGCACCAAGGGCAGGAAGAGAAATGCCAGTATTTTGGTATGACGAGGAAAGACAAGCAGAAAGAAAATAGGGTACAAATTCAACCAGGAACTCTTCTTTATTCACTGTCTTAAGCTTGTCCTTCCTCCTACTTCCTATGGGAGATGGCAGCATTGCCTGCACCAGCTCAAGGCAAGAGTAAAAGGTGTTCAGAGGGTTACATGAGGAGGTTTGTGTTCTGCTTCAATGTCCCCTGAGAATACTGAATCTTGGCTGACAAGAGTAGAAACAAGGGGAATGAGGCTTTAGCAGAAGGAAGTGATCACAGCAGAGGGCTTGAGACCACAGGAAGGAAAGGCAGAGACCTGAGAAGGGGAAGCACTGTTAGCTCAGGGCAACCAGAGGATGCAGTTGCTGCTGGTGGGGAGTCGATTTGTGCTGGGCCACAACGTAGCACCAGGGTACCTCCAGCATTTGATGCTGAGAAAGGCAAATGTGTAAAGCAGCCACTGGATGAAGGATGCGAGATACAAAGAGCTGATGGCAGAGAGGACCAGGTTGTCCCTTTGCCTTATGCTAGATACATTCCTGCTCTTAACTGCAACTGGGATCTGCCATCAGCTTTCCTGAGCAATCTTTGGTTCAGAATGCAGCATTCCAGCAGGGTTCATCTTGCACAGGGGGTCTTGGATGTCTGGAGCCCTGGTTCCACATAGAGAGGGCAGAATAGCTCATCCAATAGTTTTGTCTCTAATTATAATCTTCCTTAAGTTTGTCTTTTCACCTATAACAGGAGGAATTCCACACAGCTCACGCTGAAGTTGTAAGGCAACAATTGCTTAAATCTTCATATACAGGCAATTATTGGACTTTTAATTTGGAAGATGAATGGGGTGACTCAACAGAAAAGGATTCAGGCTGAGTCAGCAAGGTCTTTTCCTTGGAGTGAGATATACAGCAAGAAAGCAAAATAACTTAGAGGGAGGCAGGAAAAACTTCGCATTGTGGAGGTTCAGGGTACGGAATGCAGCTTTTCCCACAGACAGTTTCTCTGCCTTTCTGTCTTCCATGCCTGAGACACCCATGCACAGCCTGTGGAGTGACTGTGCACTTAAGAGGGGAAGAAAGAAGTTAACCCTTTGCACCTCTGTAGCACCTCAGTATCCACAAACCTTTGCAGACACTGCTTACCTCTCTTAATAGTTCAGCTCTTTTGCTAGAATTGGGCCTGGCTAGTGTCTTATTTTAATTCGGAGATTAGAAAGGTCTGTCAGCCCCACAATTCACAGTGTTGAAGTAAAGACAAGGATCCAGGCTTTTACAGGAATGGATGTAGTGAAGGAAAACTGTGGATTCCACCTCTCCGGGGTCCTGCAAGTGGCTAATTAGCCCAGAGAAGCCCAGAAACCCTCCTAGTCTCTCCCTGCTGAAGGCAAGCCAAGGGAGTCTGTGTATTTTGACATGAAGTAGTATCTGAAGAAAGATCAAAGAATTAGAGCAAGATTTCATGGCTAGTGAATCAGGCAAGTCTGCCGAGGGTTTCGATACGATCTTTACAATAAAGGGGAACCTTCTCTGCTCAGTGACATCTAGTATGGGATATTAATCTTCTAGATTTCACTAATATGGGTGTTAAATTCCTTGGATCAAATGATGGCTTTATAATTTCACACTCTTCACACAGGAAAAAAACTGATGCAGATGTTTTCAAATGTAGTGGGGACTCAGGTGTATTTTTGAAAGGTAATATCTGAGATTCCTTCATTTTTAAAGGGATTTGGGAGACTGATTATGATGCTTTGTAGAATGTTACCTTCAGCAACTGTTTCCTTAAAGAGTTACCAACGAAGACGGCGAGCAAGCCTCAGTCTCATAAGTAAATGGTTATAGGGACCAGCGAGCAGAGATGAATGTGCTCTATTACTATCCCTTTGGCCTTTCAGCAGAGCACCTTCAAGCACTCTGTAATCATAAATGTAGGAAGAATTTGCTTCCCTTCCGTCCATCCCCACCCTGCTATGGGAAAGAAAAGAATTATTATGACAATTGGGCAATTGTAAAACAGAGTAATTAAGCGATTTGCCAAGGGCCAGGTAGCCAAAGTGGGGAACTGATCCTAAGTGCCCCAGTTCCTGCTCCTCCTTTGTAGTCGATACACACAAGACCTTGCCACGGAAAGGTCAGGATACTTCTTCCCTGGGGAAGATTTCATTTCCTCCTTTGAACGCCGAGGGAGGGGCCCCTCTAAATCACAGGTTAGGCAGGCACTCAACTGAGTTAACACAATGTACTTCCCTACACCATGTCTTGGAGGTGTAGTTAGATGTTATTACATGTATTGCTGAAGCTCCTAGAGGTGTCTGCCAAGAGCAAGCCCCATTGTGTTGGACACCGTTCACACACAGGATGAGACAGTCCCTGCTCCCAAAGAACTTTAATATTCTTTGATATTTCTGGGAAACGTTTCATGAGAGAATTTTAGCATAGAGTACAGGGCCTCTTTCTTCCTTTTAACCTGGATTACGCCTGAATAACTCCACTTATTTCAGTCTGTACCTGTCAGAGATGAGACTCCAGATTCCTTATGTTGCAGTCTCTCTTTTAAAAAACACTGGAGCATGTATAACAAAGAATCAGGAAATGAGTGGGCAGTTGCCATTAATTTCCTCTGTGTCACCATCTTTGGTTGCTGTTGTGGAAACTCCGCAAGGCACGGCAACTGCTATTTCAGAGCTCAGAGCCATCCCTGAGCCCCAGATGGTGACCATATGATCTGTCCCTCTTATGGACCATAGACATGTTTCCTATCTTTAGTGTTTGACTTCTGCGTGCAAAGAGTGCTCACCTAAATCTGCCTAACCACCACAGCACCTGCGTGCAACACAGGTCCCTTTAGGAACCCAGTAAAGACCCAGACAGAGGGTAAACAATTTGTGGAAAAAGCACAACTTGACTCAATTAGAATTTCCTCCATGAATAGCTCCCTATGTCAGAACTTAAGGCCCCAATTCATAGGGAAATCTGGGACCCATTTCCTCAGGAATTACTAGTTATTTATGCAGAGAAAGTACTGCATTCTGATTTTGTTTTCTGGACAGTCTGAGGTGGGCTTTACTGCTCACTTGAATAGACTGGATTTATGCTGAGCTGGTAGTAACAAGATGACGAGAGATCTGTACCTCTAAAAGTTACCACTTGTGTCCCTCACCAACCCATCTCTCCTCCCAGCAGAAGGTGTTCAGGTATCAGGAATTGCTGGTGAGCTGCTGTAGAGGAACACACCCTACCACCAAGGCTGATTTTGTTCAAAGCCTAAAAACTACACCTGACTGGTTGGAGCAATTTTCTGTCACCTCTTTGCTAAGGAGCCTGTGAACTCCCAAGGCCCAACATAGAGCTCCAGTCATGATCTGGAGAATGCTGGCATTTAGGGGAATTATAGTGCCTGTGCAAGAACCATCCCACTAAGCATCCCAGAAAGCACACATCTCTTAGATCTGCCATAGGACAAGTGACAGTTATCCTTTTTCAGAAGTATCTTACTGTGTGCTTTGGCAAATGCGACTTGTCTGTGGAGTAAGACAGTATAAGAGGACAGTGAGCCTGGTCCAGTCTGACGTCAAGCAACAGTTACGATGATCTCCAAAACACCCGGAGTGTACAATATACCCTTTTTCAAAGGCCCAGCCTTAGCCACACACTCCTGTGCAAACAAAATTGGATCTGATTCCAACTCCTATGGCCTCTCCTAGAGTTAAACAAAGCTCTGTAGAGCTGAATGATAACAAACCACAGAGGGAGGGAGAAACGACATGAGGAAAAAAAAGCAAAACAGCTGTCGCTGACATTTAAAAAATTCTTATTTGCCTGACTGCCATGATTTCAGTAGTTAGTCTCTCTTGTTTTAAAAATCTTTCTTTTGACGAGCTCTGAGATCAGCAGAGGTGTTCAGGCAAACGTGCGTAGGCTGTCTCAGACAGCAGGGGCTTCAGGCAAGAAGAATTTCAGGCCAACAGTGGCAAGAAAGAGAAAAGGTTCGTGGTGGAGGAACAGAAGATGAAGAGGGAAGCAGAGAGAGGCAATTCTTGTGGTTTGGAAGTTCCTGTGGCTCTATGTATAGTCAGCATTTCTACTGCAAACAGAAACACTGTTGTTTGCTTTGCAAGTCAAATTTCTCAACCTTTGGCCTTCTGACCTTCAGTGTATCTGGCACCATGATCAGGTGTGAGATTGTAACTTGCTGCTGAGAGAGGCAGAGCTTTTCCACCCAGTCCTCCAGCCAGACTATACAGGTCCTACCCTGAAAAGGCTGACTGTGAGACCTAATGCAGGGTTAAAGGCTGTGTGGGGAAAAATCCCCTGGAACAGTCTTGTTGGAAGGTTTACTTAAGTTAAATATTGCCACGTTGCCTTGTTCCAATAAAAGCAGTCTTAAGGTGCAAGGAGAATCTACACATGAGCTGCGCGTTGCTTTTGCATGGTGTTAAGACTCAAACAAAAGTTCCTTCCTGTTGAAGGTACATAGTGGACCTGGCAGAAGAGGAAATCAATGTCTTTGTATTTGACCAGAAAGGTCAGTCAATTAGTCCTTATCAAATAAAAATAAGAAAAGCAAAATTTTTGAAGGCAACACAGTTTCTTTATACCACATGCCCATGTTTATTGCCATATAAAATTCCCTGTTTGCCTACACCCCACCCCAGCTCTTGCACACACCTGCATAAGTCTATAATTTTATACCATGAATCATTCTGCACCATCAGATCACACCCAACTTACCAGAACTCTAAGGAAGTGGCAAGTTCATTATGCTGGTTTTCAACTTTCAATTTTAAAATAAAAGGATTTTTTATTGGTGCCCTGAATCCACAAGTGTTTGTTTGGTTTTTATTTTTTTTTTTAAATGACAGGCAGAAAGAACATGTAAAAATAATTAATTAAATGCACCCAATGAAAGGGAGTACAAAGGAAGGGAGAGCTAATAAATGACTTTTTAAGGGACTGTTTGGGCCTGTTCTGCAGTGGTTGTATCTACTTTACAGGGTACTGCAAATCTTAAACATTCAAAATCATGACTCAGGCTCACCAAAAATCACGAGACTGAGGAAAAAAATCATAATTTTCATTTCAAATTAATCTTTTTGGGCTTATTTGCCTCTGGGTTTTGCAGCCTTGGGAAAGCATTGAGTCCATGGTTTTAAGCACTTCAGCAGCCTTTGAAGGACTTTTTTTTCCCAGGACAGTTTTCAGTTAATCACCTCTGTCCAACAGCTATGTGTTTAAGGAACCTACCACACAACATAAGGTTGCAGTCCTAAAGAAATCAAAATACTGTAGTGTACAAGAGCAATGCCGCAGTGATTCAGGCTCGGTTTAGAATGTTTGAAACACAAAATGGAGTATATTCAACAGCAGGGAGAGAGATACAAAGGCAAATATTTGCAAGTTGCATTTTTTTCTCTTTTGTTTACAATGTAGAAGAATATACTTCTATCTTAGCACACATTTCTCACTTTTAATGTCTTAGAGTTATCTTAGGGTTACTAAATACAATGTGAATTGAGTGACTTTGTATTCACAGGATTAGGCTCAATGTGCTTCTTGACTTCCAGCCACTCGGCGGCCTCTTTGTTGTTGCACAACTGGAACATGCAGCAATGACACAAACTTCTTGCCATTCAATTAAAAAATGACAAGCAGCCAAAGAAGAAATTTGGATTGCCTCCTGAGCAGCTTAAGTTCATGTAATATTGCCACTGGGTTGTTTCCTAGCCAGGACACTTAATTGCTGAGAAATGTGTTTACAGCTTGGTATGTGGATCTATCCTTTGGGACCAAGGTAGGTGTGACAGAATCATAACAGACTAAGATTGGCCAATGGTCTGGAAGAGGCTGCCACCAGCGGGCAACTCTACCACAGTGCAAAGACTGAACATCCATAAAAATAGTTGTCTCTGATGCAGTCAGGAAATAAAAGGAAAAGTGAAGCAGTGGTGGAAGTCTCTTATCTGCCCTGAAAGGGCCTAGCTCTGCAGAGATGATTGGGCACTTTAGATCTGAGATCTATTTTCTTTCATACACATTCATCGTGCTTTATTGCTTGCTAATGGAATGACAAAGGTCTAAATCTAATCATGCTGCAGTTGACTACGGCTGAAAAAACCCCAAGAGCACTGCGTATCAGATACCTTACTGATTCTCCCATGTACACCCTCCCTCCACTTAATGGCCTTCCTGCTCAGCACACCATTAACAACCAGCCTGTTTCATTCTCATGTCTACACAGTCACACTGGCATTTAAATTTGCTGTCTTCTCACCAGTTTGTTTGGCGCTATCGATGTGATGTCCGTCACTCCAAACACTGTGTTCCAACCAGCCTCTTGATGTTCTCTCAGATGCTTTGTGACTGGCAGGAAGGCTCTGGGTAGCAGACAAGGTGAATCCTGTAAACACAGCAAGAGATAAGGTAATACTGAAGGGAACAAAAACCACAAAACTAGCTCACAGGGTTCAGGGGAGGGAGGTACATGTTCTGTTTATTGTCTCTGCTCTTGGATCAGCTGCAATTCCACATGTAAGCTAACTTCTTCAGCCTCTGCTTTAAGACTTGGAAAGTCCCTTAGCACTGAGCATTAGTTAACAAAGAATATATGCTTTCTTTATCTTTTATCTATGTAGGAAACAAAACAAAAACAAAACAACTGAGACATTTGAACAATGCCTACAGCTCTGACTTAGGCCATGTCTCTGCCCTTGTTTGCACTGATGTAAATCAGAGATCACTGTAAAAGATTTACAATAGGCCTTTAAATTTCTTATCACATCACTCCTCTGCTCTGCCAGTGATCTGTTCTGTGTGTTACTAACAACAGTGCCCATGCTTTTGCCAAGCCACAGTTACCCATGGAATGCTTTCTCTCTCCAGGCACACACAGTGCCTGTCCCCTTCTTATATATATGCTTTCATATAAAACGTCTTCTACCCTGCTCACAAGAATTGCTCTACCAATTATACCAGTCTCAGGGTTTTTCAGCTCATCTCCCCAGCGTTTGCTCAGCTGGCTTGCCCATCCCATTTGTTTACGATGAATGTTTTATGACATAAACAATTACATATTCCCAGGTGCATTTAACCAGAAAAGCAGGAACAGAAAGAAGTAACAATCTTGGGACTGCCTGGGCTTGCATGGTGGCAGCAACAGCTACGTTTACAGGCTTCAAAGGCACTGATACAGCTTCTGCATTTCAAGGGACTCATGATGAGAACTGGCCAGGAATGGGTGATTGCTAATTTGCAGGGAATTTCTTATTTTGATTTGGTTTAGCTTAGCACCAGTATTTTCACTGGAGAAATCCAAGGCCAGGCCTTGCATGGCACGCTTGTGCAAGGGTTGTAATTCTGCCTGGTAGAGGGCAGTAGTACACACACGCGCGCGCGCGCACACCTCTGCACACACTCCCACACTCTCATACACGCACACTGCATTGCTGTAGGCACTGTAAGTGCCACGCCACAGAAACAGGACCTGAGAGCCAAGACCACTGCTACTTCAGCAGCTCAACAGCTTCCTAACTTCTGTATTATTTGGAGCAGCAATCGCTGGATTAAATGCCATGGTTTGAATCATGACATTGATTTTTTCATTTCTTCAGGAAAGCGATTTATTCTGTCCTTACAACCCCTGTAACTGATGTTGTATTATCTAGCATTGCCAAGTTTTGTCAAGGGCTTGAGAGAATGGGTGAATAAAGACATAAACAAAGGTTCTCTCTCATGCTTGCGGATTACTCCTACTCCTGAGCTGCCAGGTAATATCATATAAGTCACAACAGCCCTTGTCCCCTCTCTACCCTTGGTTGCCATAATCAGTGAAGAAAAGCTGATGTAGCTGCTGGTAACACAAGTTGAATCTGTATCAGGCAGCAACAGCACTGAGTAATGCGACGAACTACCCAACCCTGCATGCATTGTGCCATGCTCCGTAAAATCCAGGCAATGTGCCCTGCATGGTTTTCAGTTTGGATAGTTTAGGAAAGAAGATTTTTGTTAAAAAAAAAAGATGAAGAAATAGGGTCTGAAACTCTGTATCACACAGAAATGATCCCCAAGGTACATTAAGAGCTCAGTCTCCATTCAATTAGCAAGTGGGAGACGGCTGTCTGTCTGTCTGTCACTCTTACTCTTCCTTGAACACAAACACATTCAAAGTCAATCTAAATCCTTTTATTTATCAGCAGGTTTATCTAGTTACCTGCAGGATGAAGAACAAGTTTAGGTACCAACTAGTGTAAACAGGCAGTAATGGACCCAGCACTACTCTCCCTCTCTCTACTAATTGTCAAAGGAAAGAGGAACGCTCTCCCAGAAACCCTAGCTTTGGGACTCAGGTCTCTTCTCAGACTTGCCATTTGTCTGTCCCTTTCCTAAGCACAGTTCAGGGAACTTTCAGTGAAGAATAAGGCCTTTTCTCTATCCCCTTTGAGAGATTTCCTATTAGTCACCAGGATAATTAAAGGTTCCAGTTGCATTGCATTAGCACCTTTCATGTCATTAGAGTCCAGCTGCAGTGCAAGAATCACATATTTGCTGAGACTCCTGAGCCAGCCAGCATGCCGGGAGCAGAGTTTTACATTTCATCACTTTGTAAAAGAAATACAATTAAGCAGTGTTCCCTGAACGTATTGCAAGGCAGCTTGCAAGGGGCTCTAAGCACCAATCACTGGAATGTCTGGCCAGGAGTTGTATTGAAATGATGCCTTGACAAGGCTTTATGAACACATTGTAATAAATCCATGGCCACCTAAGACTTGTTAATTGTCAGTGTACTGCACACCAAAGCAGAGCCCCACGGTGGAAATGCCAGCTGCACGTGGGCACTTGCTTCGCACAGCACATGGTATCGCCACTTGACTTACAGGGAAATCTTCGCCCTCTGTTAGTAGTGCAGGTGTTGTGCCACAGGACTGGGGAGCTCTGAATTCACCCCGCAAAGGCTACTGGTGCAGAGATTTAGTTCATTATAACATTGTTAATGGACAGACTTGTATGGCTGTCTAGTCAATAACAGCCTTCTAAAAATATGCATTAACCCGAGAAAATGAATCAGCTGCAAATAGCAGACTGCCTGATTGTCAGCTTCTATCCATCTTCGGTGTTTGTCGGAACCTTGTCACTATTGTACTCTGGCAGCTCCAAGCCTCTAACATATTTATCCTCCAAACACCCCTCTGGGGCAGGGCGGTTGTTGCTCTCACCAGTTTACAGATGGGAAACTGTGATACCGAGAGGGAGAGTGATTTGCCTAAGGTCACACAAGACATCTCCAACAAAACATGGAATAGCACATCAGTCTAGCAGCCCCTGGGGGATTAACCTGCCCCAGCCAGGACATCCTTCTTGTCTCCTTCCACTTTCAAATCAGAAGAGCTACAGCAATTTTCACGAGTAGAAATTCTTTGAGATTCCTTGAGAATGCAGAGCCTTCTATTTATGCAGGGATGAAGTATTAACTAAATGCTCCCCTTTCACATTCCCAAAAGGCTGACGTGCCAAAGCGAAACCTTAAAATACTAAATATGCATACTTCAAATTGTGTTTAAAATCAGTGCCTCCTTGAAACCAAGTTCTACTTCTTTTCTCTGCATGCATTTCTCATTGCTAACCCCTCTGGCTCCAGGTGCAGGGAGAGCATGGCTACCTTACGCAGCTGTTGGGAGGTCTAGAATGAGCAGCGCTGTAAGAGAAATGTGAACCTGTGATCTGGCTTTGTGTCTTGGCAAGAACATGAGTCCTTTAGTTCATGTACCAAATATGTTAGCTTGTAATTCAGTAACCTGACATAGGATCTCAAGGAGCATTAACTCATGTGTTTCTGTGATTCTGTGATTGATTATAATACTGCTGTTATTAATGTTTCTTATTTGTTATTGCCATGAACAGATATAAGCCAGACATAATCCTTCATGTGAAGTTTGCCTTCCAAATAGCATATGATAAAGGATAAAAGATAAGGAAAGAGTGGGCAGTTGATTTCAAGAACATAGACATAAGGTAACTAATAATGGGCTGGAAGCTTGCCCAGGCTGTGGGAACTGCGAATTCAGGCACGGAAGCTGAGCAGTGCCAGTCACACTGGAGGGGAAGGATGGTGTAATCAGGTGAGAGGAGGAGTGCCAAATGCACATTGCTGCAGCATGGCTCAGTGTCTCACTGCACTAGCTAAGAAAATCAGGCATACATGTGAAGCCCCTCAGAGAGCCGTAGTGTTTGAAGTGATACTGCTGCTCTGCACCTGAATTTACAAATGAAACAGGTGAGAATTTTTAGAACACAGCAAGTCAAGTAAGATTCTCAAACCAGCAAGACAAAGAAAAAGTTTTGTTTCGTTCTCTCGTCTTTCTTATTTTTGCCTCATACTCCTTTTCAACAAGGACCACACACACACTGTACCACGTCAGGAGTGCCTCCTCGTTCTCCTTGCTTCAAAACCCCAGGTTGCAGCCTGTTTCAGGACCACAATTCTACACAGGGAGGCACTGTCAGAAGAAAAGCACTGTGGTTTCTTACAGGCTGGGGGGAGACCCAAACCACCAGTTCTAGTTCCTCTGCCTGCCTTTTCTCCCTGTGACTTTTCTTTCTCTCCACAGTCTCAGCAGGGCTGCTTCAGGCAGGCAAAGCCTTCTACTCCACACTTCTGTGTCTTGCAGGCAGTTGTGGCTTCAGCTGCTGCAGAAGGCGATGACTCTGCAGGTTTCCCCTTCCTGCCCTTGCAGTCTATCACCCTCTCCATCAGGAGGAGATACTCAAGCTGACAGTTGGTACAGCTGCTGTAGCCACCAGCCAGCCATGCCTACTGGGTAGGTTCACTAAGAGGAAAGGAGAAGTACCCAGAAGGGCCTGTCCAGCTGTGCCGTAGACACAAGCCCACCCTGGGAAAAATTAGGGGTTTCAGTCTTTTGAGAACCCCAAAGGATTTTCCTCCACCTTCTTAGAGGTGGAGCGACTGGGCATACACCTGACTGAACCATCCTTAAGCCCTCACAGCCCACCAACAGCAGGCAGTCTGTTCAAAAGTCTTGTGTACAGCTCGGTAAAGCAAACTTCTATGCCATCTAGCCCACTGACCCAGTAGGGAAATCCTCACCAAGGTAGTTAGGGACAGATACAGTGTCACCTTTTACTGCGACAGGTCTTGCCGGAGGTACCATGTCCCGTGAAGGAAGAACCAAGATCACCAACAAAATGGAGATGACAGCTAGTTCTGGAGATGGCAAAATTGTGTGCCT
Source organism: Cuculus canorus (assembly GCF_017976375.1). Lineage (NCBI taxonomy): Eukaryota > Metazoa > Chordata > Aves > Cuculiformes > Cuculidae > Cuculus > Cuculus canorus. The sequence continues at coordinate 6,411,188 of NC_071420.1, forward strand.
ATACTTGAAACCAAAGGGTGACATTCAAAAGAAAGGTGCATAGGAAATCGCAGACAGCACTGTAATGGTAAACAGCAAAGTGGGTAAATTCACTCTGTAAAAAGCTAGGAAACTCTCTCCCAAATGAGAACTGGATTAACTTTATTTATCTGCTTTCCCCCTTGTCTGTCTTCCTGGGAATATTAATCATTAAGGAGCTGTAAGTCAATTCAGAAGTAAAAATCCTAACAATCCATAACAGTCCCGTGAAGTTCCTTTGCACTAGGCGTGTACCTGTCTGGTGCCAGACACAAAGCTACCAAAGGCAGAGGAAATCTCTGGAATGTCAGCTACTTGAATGCTCACAGATATTAATAAACGCACAACTTTTCAGTGAGATGGGTCACTATGGTTAACCCCATTTTACAAACTTGGATATTAAGGAAGAGAGAGGGGAAGTGACTCACTGAAAACCACCCTGTATTAGAGACAGGAGGAGGACTCAGATCTCGTGACTCCCTTTCCTAACTCTCAATCACTGTTCGATTGAAGCTGTACGCTTTGCAGTTTGTGACAGCTGCAAGAGAACAGGGGAGAGACAGAGGTGGGAAAGGTGCAAAGCTTCTCTGAGTCAAAACTAAATGCAAGTTTCCTGGAATGGAGCCACCACTAATTTCAATAACTTTACTTAGATCTTGAGCTTCAGGATGGCATGAGCAGCTGTGAGTCATCTTGGCCAGTCAAAGGAATAATTAATTGTTGTGGGCAAATCTCAAAAGGTTTAGGGGGTCAGGTAAGGTAAGGAGCTAAGCTTATCCTTGACTGCTCTTTTCTGCTCTGCAAACTATGCTGGAGACACTCACTAGAACACTTATGCCATGGCTTCCTTATGCCAGATCTGTCCATCTGCTGCACGCATTTCCTGTCCTGTCTCCTGTTTTGATTATAAACTACTCTGGTGCTGGGATTGTCTCTGCTTTAGAGGGGTCTATAGCACCTGTCATTGCATAACTCTGATCTGTATAGGGATAAAGCGGTACCAGAGGTACAACCATTGCCCAAAGTGTAAAAGAAGGCTGAACAGTTTGGCTCCTGAGACTTTTTGTGCTTCCTGATTATAGCAGGAGTGGTTTCCTTGTGGTGCTTTGATAGTTTTGCTCCCAGCACAGCTCACAACCAGGAAGTACAAGAATGCAGAGCAATGATAGCCAGAATTTGCAGAACAGCTCAGCATGCACGTTCAGAAGCAGATTTGCAAAAGAGCTCAGCTCCCATTTAGGCACCAAGTCAGTATCTAGATTTTCAGAAGTGACAAGCTGGCGAGGTACAGAACTCGTTAGAAAATCCAGCCTTCATGGCAGCTTCTGAGTGTTTGAGGATCTGGCTAAAAGGGAACCAGAGCTGTATGAAAAGTGTCACTTTGACTCAGTGTTAGGTATTATTTTTTCAGAATTTCTAGCCCACCTTAGGTACTGTAAGATGAGCCCTGCAAAGAGGTGATATGTTCTCCATCAGCTCTTGACACTAAACACAAATGCAAAGCTCAGAGTAAAAAGACACCTTTCCTTATTTTCTTGCCCTGACAACTCAGCTTTTCTCCAACTCCACTCCTTAGACAGTGCCTGAGGTTGGTGGTTGCCCTTCGTATCTCTAAGAGTCATACCCAGGCACAAGGAGATCCCATGGAAAAGGGAGCATTAGCTGTACATGTTCCTTCCCAGGGTCCCTGATCTGTAAGTCATTTTTTGAGGGAGGGAGGCAAGCAGTATCCTAAATGTTGGATTGTCACCCAGGGCCACTGGTCCAGACTACACTTCGAATGGGACAGGAAAAGTAGCTGCAACTGTGTTGCTGACAACCTGCTGCAGCTCCATGACTTCCAGCACCACATCACCTCACAGCAGAGCACCAAGGAGCATCTTGCTGAGAGGGGTGACTCCAGGGACCTCCTGCTTCATGCCAAAACCCATAAAGACTGTCAGCAATTGCTCTTTTTGTTGACATGCTTGCAGAGCACAATTCTTGGCATTTAATTACGAGTTGATACCTAACAGCACAACCTCCTCTGAGTTGGGCTGGCACTACAAGGCTAAAGGGAAAGGGGGTGGAGGAGAAGAAAGAGGAGAAGAAAGAGGAGAACTTCAGGCTGGTCTCCAAAATCAGCAGACTGGAGTCTGATGAATAGGGAGAACAATCCAGTTGGAGGAGATGGTCCTTATAGCAGGATGAAAATTCACTACTGAAAATGGTTTATGCCCCTAAAATGACAGAATCCTTGAAATTCAAGAAACTTATTGGCTTGTTAGACTCAGAAGAGTCCTAACTAGACCTGGCCAAGCTTATGGCTATCCTGCCCATCAGCATACTACAGAGCACAGGTTTTTGTGATGTACCATCTGAGGACACTGCACTGGGCAGGGAGCTCTGGAGCTGGCAATATCAGCTCTAGTGGGAATGTTCCCCTTGCAGACTGGGCCCAGCAAGCCAACCCCTGATTTTGTGTGTTCTTTGCTTCCCATTTGGATCTTATTGCGTGACTACACTTTCTGTGTTCCAGCTCAAAGTCAAACCGTTGTGCCAAGCTATCGGTGTTTTCAGATAAGTTTGCTTTTTTCACTGGGGTAGAGGCACTCCACAGGTCGCACTGTGCTTGTTTGGGAGGTGATGACTAGCATACCTGTGGAAGCCCTGAGAACCTCACTGAGTGCCGATAGGCATGCAGGAATTCAAAAGCCCTGTAGCCATGTCTGAACCGGGAACTTCAGAGCACAGACTTTCAGGTTCAGTTTCATTTTGAAATGCCTGTAATGAAACATTTTGATATTTAAAAATTATTATAATTTACTTTCCCTTCCATGGGAAATTTCACATATGTCACTTTTTTTGCACTGAAATAGAACTCTTCCTCCCCTGCACAAATTTTCCAGGAATTTTCCCAAATTTCCAAGTTCTAGGATCACCCACAAAGCAGACATGCTGACTTTCAAGCCTCTCTAGCGCCATTACTCCACAGTCTTTTTTTCCAATTATGATTACATTTTAAAGAAAGAGTTTATAATCCCTTGCCAAAAAAAATGAGCTGCTTTTAGGTTCCAAGTCTGGAGAAAGGTTCCCTTTTGTTCCTACTAAAGAGATATGTTGCCTGGTGCTGACTGGGAGCGGAGACACTCCTGCATTCCCAGCCCTGACACTAACTGCCCCTGTGGCCCCAGGCTAATCGCTTAAATGCTCTGGCTCAGTCTCCCCATTGGTGAAACAGAGATAATGATACTTACCATCTTCTTCACAGGGGTGTTGCAGAGAAATAATTAGTTTGTGTCTGTAAAGCACTTTGAAGATAAAAAGCACAATACAATTGATAATAATTATTGCTATGCAGACTGGTTCTCCCCTCCCTAACATCTTATTGGAGCAGGAAGGTAAAGAGAGCCCTGAACTGAACAGAGCGTCTTTCCTGGTAAAGCCCCAGTTTCAGCAAACATCTATCTAAGCCAAAAACATAAGCCAGCCACCCCAAAATTTTGTAAGCATCAAATCCGGTTTAGTGACCCTAGTTCTAACTTGCTGAAGTTCAATGTATCACTCCTTGGGAAAGAGATTTGTTTTTCACTGCCTCTTTTCCCTAGTCCCTCTCAGTTTTTAATAGCATATTCTGCCTTCAAAAGCTTCCATCAGTCCCTGATACCTCTGCCTTTCCTGGCATGGGGCAGCAGCTTATTATACACTAGTTTGTTACAGCCCTCGCTTCAAAGATCTGCAGTTCAAAGGGTCCTAGAAGTGTTGAGCAGGTCAGTACTTTAATGCTGATCCACACATCTTTAGAGGACAGTAACATCACCACAGGTTTGTTCCTGGGGGAAAGAGAGAATAACTGGTTTGTAGAGTTCCCTTTGGCCTTAAAGCTGGCCGCAGAATTGGATGCTCCTGGTGGCAAAGATCAAGCGTCATGGAACCCTGCAGCGAACAAGCATGTAGGGCTGTGATGTAGTGAACGAGTGAAAATGTGTCTTTATGAGTCACTGACTTGTGGGAGCTGAAGAGAGACAGGGGAAGGAAAAAGGAATAGGGGAATAAAGAAGAGAAAAGTACAGGAAGGATAAATTAATCTAAGCTAGTTGTTTCCATACGCCTATTTTTTAAGACAAGTGACAGAGTGATGGCACACCTAAAGATTATAAAAACCAGTTCAGAGAAAATACTACCCTCAATATACCCCCACACAACCTGAACCAGATCCTCTTCTCAGACAGCAAGGAGAAACAAAACAACTGTAGATATGGAATATTGTCTAAAATATTTGTCCTTTGCACATAGACTTGAACTTCCTGTACGGAGGGTCAAAGCCTTCTGCAAAAGGCCTTTCTTGCTGCATTTATGGCACAAGAGGAGGCAAGAAAAAGCAGAAATTGTCCTGTTCTGCTGAGATCATAAAGACTGTTTTCCAAACAAGCAGCTGGAAGAAGCGCCACTGGAGTCACTGGACATATCTTTAGGCTGAATCCAAATATTGCGACTAAATGCCAAATATTCCTTTCTGACATCAGCCAAAGTGGAAGGAGCCATTTTTGCACTGGGTATATTCATTGTCTTCTAAATGGATATGAATCGCACATAGTATCAAGCCCCGGAAGAGCTTTGCTGTTTACAGCCTTATGTGCATGTCTGTATACACCAGTTTTAACCAAATGCAACATGCATGAAGGCAGAATTTGCCCTGCAGTATCTAGTTGGGAGATTAATATTAGCAAATTGCTTTGAGTAACAGAAACAGAGACATTTAAAAAAAAATCCAAGCCACAAGAAAAGGGGGTCTGCTAGGATGTTACTTTCGGAAGAGCTGTGTGCTACAGCACAGGGATTAAATGCATGACTGATATATATCACAAACCAGCCATATCAGAAGGCTGCAGCATCTCCTGGGTGTGATTTATTGCAAAGCATCATTTAACTGCAGATGCCTCTGGACTGTAGATATCTAGACTGTAGGCATCTCCAGACAGTTACTGAAAGACTGTTTTGATGGTTTAAGTAGAATGTGGGTCTTGCAGTAGAGAGGGCTGAATTTCCCACCAAGGGGAATGATCCAAGCGGTGGTGTAAAAGAAGTCTGAGCTCTAACAGAACAGGCTCCATCTCAGGCGCTCAACCTCAGCTTGGTTGTCAGAAAATCCAGTCCATAATTAGGACACCACTCACCTTCTTATTTCTCTTGTTTCTGGACCCTCCAGGATGGGCATTTTCATTCACTGCAGAGTCGGCATAGTAAGAGCCTGAACGCCATCCAATAGAGTACCTGGTACTCTCCATCTGCAAAAGTGAGTGCTTACATTTCCAAAAAGCTTTTTTTGCCATTACTTATCCAGATCCATGTCCATACCCAGAGACCTGAAATTCTGTTTGCACAGCCGTAGGGACTATGGCAAACCCCTGTATTTTTGTGAGAATATAGGGTGATGATTGAAAGCACACGAAGTGCACAGGTGCCCGCTATAAATAAGAGATTTCGTTTGGGAAGGAGGGAATGCCACCTTTGGCCTGAGCTATGCAAGGACATAGCTTCTGAGTCTCAGGTGAAACCATAAAGCCACCCTGTCTGTAAAGCTTCTGTTGCGTCGGCCTCAGGCTCAGCCATTCTTACACCTTTAGAAAAATACTCAGAAATACATTTCCCTACTTCTTTTTCCAGGGCCTGGGTGGCATGATCTCTTAATGCATCTGCCTGTTTACGTTAGCAAAATGGAAAGCAGCTTTGTTTATGGAAAAGATCTATTTTTGTTTTACTTTTTTTCTCTCAACTAAACTGACTTTTATCCAGGATTGTGTTTTGCTTGGGGAAAAGAAATGTGCTGCAATTCTTAGCCCTAGCTTAACAGTCAGGTCAAGAGGAAAGGGGGAAATCCTGATCATATTATTTAATTTTTTAGGAAAACAAATTTTCCGGGATTACAGCCTGGAAATCTGAAAGAGCGGAAGAGTTAATATCTCCCTCTTCTCTGCAACATCTCACTCTGTGTCCCTGTGCAATTACATTTGCTATTCTCCTACATACATTTATACAGGCCAGATCAGAAACAAAATCAGTTTTCCCATCTTATGGGCAGGGGGATGTTGTGTGGCATCAAGGGGAGAAAGAAATTTCAGAAACCATCATGTTCCCCTGAGGATAATTCATGTCATTTTGTGTCTTTCAACTTCTTCAGACTTTGATCTTGTAAGAGATCAAACAGGGTCGGGACACGGATGGTAGATTTTGAATGAAAACCCAGACAGGGCATTGTGACGTGGAGATGATGTGGTGAGGTGTGGAGCACAGCGTGCAGTGTTCTCCCTCTGCAGATACCATGGAGTACCTGAGAAGTGTATGTGTATGGACTGCTTTTTTTCCCAAACCTGAAGGATTATGCTCTTGACTTGGAAGTCGAACTAAGATCTGGCCAGTCCTCGTCACAAAAGGCTGCTGGACAGTCTTTGGTCAAAGCTGATACTTGAAGCTTGGGTTCTCATTTTAGCTGCAGTGCTGACTCACAGTATGGGTTTTGTCAGTTCTCCCCATCATTCTCAAAGAGATGGAGACCATATTTTCCTGTTTTGCAGACCTGTACTGACTTCTTTGAATGTGTGGTACAGAGTTTGGGTTGTACAAATTATGTCCAATGCTTTACGACATTTAACAATTTGTGGTGAAACACATGTATATACATATAATATACCCTTAATGCTCTGTGATGTAGGAAATGTGTCATCCCTGTTTCAATTATGAAGATTTAAATGTGTGTGTGTGCATTATGGAAACAAGTTTTAGTAGTAGCATCGTCTGCTACAAAAGTTGCCTGAATTCCACACTAATATATTTGTGTACACTTGTGTGAGTTTGTATAATGCACATATACATAACTGCATTAAAAAACACTGCAATGTTATTTTAATTCCAAAGCAAAGTGCTTGAAAATTAAGGAAATTACAGACTTTAGGTGGGCCGTGCAACTTCAGTTCAGCCCCACTGTGCATATGGCTTTGTGAGATAGTCTTTTATAGCATATAATCACACACAGTTTTCATTCCACAGTTTTCCTCCTTCCAATTTCAAAGCATTGTGCAAATCTCAGTACCAGTTGCACCCTTCAGACTAATAGCCATAGAAATTTTTAAATACAAGCTGTTTAAGTTACCAAAATGTAAGAATTTGCTACTACTATCCAGTAATAACACAATACGATAGCCAGAGTATGCACTATTAAGGAGGATAACGAACGATTATAATAATCCTTAATAAGTCATAAGAAATAATAAAGTAGGTAATGAGGTGCCAGTTTTCATAGTTAGCTGTGAAATGTTTCTCATGTTGACTTCAGAAAAAAACATATAAAGGGGATGAAAATGACCATTTCTGTTGATTTACTCTCACTTTCAACATTTCTTCCTACCATCGAATTTGTGAACTGGAACGACAGGGCTTAACTATGTTCTGACACGTTTGGTGCAGAGAAATCTTCTGAAAAATGCAGAATCAATTGAAGAACAAGGAACAATATCAGCTAGTTTCTGGCTGATTTCCCATCTGACACTATAAAAGCATCCAAGACTATTTGTTTAATTTGAAATAGAAGAGTGAACCAGGCCATTCTGGAACCCCTCCTAGCACATATGCACATACGCAGACCCCAGCAACAAGCTCCCTACCCACAGCCATCTGTCATGCGTGCCGGTTGGAGCAAACCACCGATATTACTCAACACGGTGCTCATTATACTTACCTCTTCATCTACTGGGTGTTTGTAAAAGATCACAGTCTTTGGGAACGTGCAGCAGGGAGGACAGGCACTCTGGAATGGGGTGCAGTCTTTTCCATTGCTACATGTCCACATCAAAGTCTGTGCATTTCAGTAACAACTATTATTATTGTCACTCAGGATAACATCTCTTCTTCCTCGGACACAGGCCAGCTGTGGAATCAACAGAAAAATGAGTGGGAGCCAGTCCACACTGGCCCTCTCCGGACTGTTTCAAGAGTTTACTTCATTTTCTCTATCTGTCAGTCTGTTTTGAATCACTCATTTAATTAGAATTTTTCCCAATTTCCCATCACCACAAGGGGAGTCCTCACTGCGGCAGATTTTTGAGAGATATCACAGCTTGGTTCCACCATCAGACACTTTATTCCCTGTGATTTCAGTGCTGGTCAGCCCATATTTAATATTTCAGTGGAGTTTCCTGCCCTTGAAACTCCATAAACTCTTTGGGATAGCCTCAATTTTATTACATTGGAGTATTCAATGTCCAGCACAGAAAAGCCCTGGTGACAGCTACAGCAATATACAGAACAAAAAAATGGCAAAACTACAGAGAAAAACTTTGGCAAACAAACAAATCCTTTCTCTTACACCTGAGGCAGATGATGGTGGTATATTCAACGCGCTGGGCTTTGCTGATTTACACCCTTGCGAAAAATCAGTATTCAAAGCTCCTTTTCATGTGTGCAGCTTCCATCTAAGTAAAGGGGATACTGCATATCAAAGGCGGCTGCACCAGCCACTTTAGATTTATTAGTAAATCCATTGAAAAAACATTTCCAGTGAAATAAATCTCAGCCTGCTGACTTCCTCCTATTCTTTACTTATCCTCTTATTGATTTTTGTCTCGGAGATTTAAACCTCTCAATTTGTTTTATGAGACACTTGTCGAACAGAAGACAAGAAAAAAGACAGTGCTGGATATTTTCCTTAGCAGTTTTAAGTAGAAATAAAGAGCATTTCTTTGAAATTAGTCTTGCTCTTGTGACACAGTAGGAAGAATCTATCTGACAAGCCCTTTAGAAGGCTTTAGTTTTGTGCACAGAGAAAGCTCACTGGCTGCCGCCAACACAGCTTTGTGGCAGCAGCGCCCCAGAAGCTCATTGACAAGTTTGACATGTAAACAAGCTGTTGCTAAAAATATTTAACCTCAGGGACCCCAGCTAGTTGAAGGGGCTAGTAATGGAATACAGATCCTTTCACCTCTAGGCATCTGTTCAGAGCTAGGCCAGTGACTGAAAGTCATTATCATCTGATGGCTGTTAGGAGGAATGAGTAGGTGGGCTCTGCTCTGTGTCTTGTCAGCAAATTGTTGCATTACTGAATCGCGCTGGGAATCTCAACAGCAAGCTGGGACCTGGCACCTTCTGGTGGCTGGGGCAGCTCCTCGTGGAGCAGGCAGCAGGGACGGCGATGGAGCAGCACGAGGGACACTCACTGAACACACGGCGCTGGCATTCTCCATTGGTGTGTGCAGCCTCCAGGCTCTGCTCCTCGGGCAACCCTGCCGTATGGTCCCACACAGCAACACCAGCCGGAGTCACGCATGTCCCGGGCCTCAGGCACTGCACCGGAGTCTGTGTACCGTGCGGGGAGGCACACCTCGTCCATCCAGTGCCTCTGTGGAGTGATCCAATCCACCCAACTCCAGACAGGGCAAAAGCCCTGCCAGAACAAGGGCCATCTTGTGTCCTCAGCTCCAGAGGAGCCTGCCTGCTATGGGGTGGAACGACAATAGAGGGGAATTTCTATTCCTGCACATTTTCATAGAATCATGGAACAGTTTGGGTCAGAAGGGACCCTAAAGCCCATCCAGTTCCACCCCTGCCATGGGCAGGGACACCTCCCACTGGATCAGGGGCTCCAAGCCCCATCCAACCTGGCCTTGAACACCTCCAGGGATGGGGCAGCCACCGCTGCTCTGGGCAACCTGGGCCAGGGCCTCCCCACCCTCACAGCAAAACATTTCTCCCTAAGAATCCATATCAATCTCCCCTTTTTCATGTTAAAACCATTTCTCTTCATCCTCTCCCTGCACTCCCTGATCCAGAGCCCCTCCCCAGCTTTCCTGGAGCCCCTTTCAGCACTGGAAGCTGCTCTAAGGTCTCCCAGAGCCTTCTTTTCTCCACACTGAACAACCCCAACTCTCTCAGCCTGTCCTCGTCCGGGAGGTTCTCCAGCCCTCAGATCCTGTCTGTGGCCTCCTCTGGTCTCACTCCATATTTTCAATCCCTGTCACCTCACACTTTCCCTCACACGGGCCTGCGTGCTCCAAGCTGGTTCTGCCAGCCTCCACGCACCACAGCAAACAGCTTTCCCTCCATTTTAGTGTTCAGTTTGGGGCTGGGCAGCAGCTTCGCAGCTACAATCACGCCCTGAGGAGACACAGAGGTGGGCATGGCGGTACACCCGCAGACCCTGGGCTCCCCCATTTCGGTGACACTGGCTCGTCTTGCTTTGTTTCCCTCCCATCTGTCCACAGCCGGCACCCAACGGCCACAGCCCGTTCACCACGGGGCTGCCGGGCTCCTCCTCGCCTCAGCTCACAGCGTGATGCCCTCTGTCTCTCACAGCACCACTGCAGCCCTGTGCAGCAGGAGGGGCGCTGAATTCCATCTTGTGTTGTGTACTCCATGTTAAAACATATTTGTGTGTATATATATATATATATGTATAACATAGGTGGAAAAGATCACTCCCAGGCGCTGAGATTGGTGTGGGGTGAGGGCTGCGGCGCTGCGCTGCCACCCTGACAAGGAAGGAAGGCTGTGAGGAACCAGGTTTGGAGGAAGGAGTTGGGAGACGCTGGTCCGCGTTTTCGAGAGAAAAGTCACTTTCCGCAGCTGAGTCTTTCTGCCCCAAGTGCTTCAGGGTGGCAAAGGACAGCATTGTACTGCGAGGGGACTGGGCGCTGCGGCACGAGCTGCTCCAGAAAGGATTTAGGGCTGGATTCCCATAGCACGCTGTGTCACCACAGGTCTTTCTGCCCCCAAAGTGGGAGGATTTAAATACAGTAATTTTTTTTTTTTAAAATTATAAACCTGGTGCCTCTCCTTGTTACTTGTTTCATTGTGAGGCTTTTCAGTTCCCATTTAGAAAGAGACTTCGTATCGCTGGAGCTTGAAGGCAAACTCCATCTCCTCGCGCATGGGAACATGATGTTGCTGGGCAAGGTTGGTGTTAATTTTACTTTGGGAATAGCAGGAACAATAGGACTGGAAGGGGCCTTCTGGTTCATCAAACTAGTCCTCTGTTGTTAGAGGCAACTACGTTATATAATGCCTTCTGCAAGCGAAGCGAGCTCTATCCTAAAGCCAGTGAAGTTATTTTTGTCCCCCTGTGTCCATGGGAAGGCCCTTGGAGAACCTCACTGCTGTAAGGATGTCTCCATCTTAGGAGCATCTCGCTCGCCACGGCACATCTCTCTTTTTCGTCTCAAACTGCTCAGCCTGAGATCTCATCCCATTACTTTTCATCCTTTTCCTAGTGCTATAAAGCCTAGGATCATACAGGTCTTCCACATTTACAGTGCTGACCTTAATTTGTGTCACCAGCACAGTCCTACAGCGAGATCATTGATCCTGGTTGATATTTTTAGCAATCTCAAGGTTTTGCCTTGAGAAATTGTGCCAGTTACGTGCCAGCAGCCCCCCCATCAGCACAGATATCATCTCCCTTTTTGAACGGAATACACTGGACATGGTTCTCTAATCTAGGTAAATCTATTTATTCCCATATAGTTTATTTCAAATTCAAGGGTATGTCTGCAACTCGTATTCTCCTGTCATATATTTTAAGGATTATTGTGTCCCATATTGGCTGAGAGGTCTGTGAACCCCAGCCCTCTGGAGGACATCTGGATGACACACCTTACTGTGGCTCTTATTAGGGCCTGAGCATAGGTTCCCTATATTTATAATATGCATTTTCTTTTTCTTTAACTCTGCAGATTTTTAGACGCAATTAATGTTGACCCTTTCTATAAGATTTGTTTATATCCAGCCTCTTGGCAGGGCAAGGACAGAAGAGGAGGAATGCAAGTCCTTAACTACTCAGGGCAGAAAAATCCAGAGGATCTCCTGTTTTCTTGTATCCTGGCTATTGTGTCGATTATGTGAGCATTTCAGAGAAGGAGGAGGTGTCCTTTTACAAAGAGACCTGTTTCCCACCCTCTTTTTTGGTGTTTCTTAGAAGGCCTCTTTGGAGGCACTAATGGCCCTCTGGGACAGACCCCCTTCTGCCAATAACTGTAGGTCAAAAGTTAAACTGAGCAGTGAAGAATGAAAACCGGATAAAATACGCTATAAATCTTGACATTCTAATTGAGAACTGTCCAATGCAAACTGCAGTAGTGTGTCTGGTTTACCTCAGTGCTCTGCAAGAGGCCAGATTCCACTTTCCTTAATGGCTTGAAGTATCCTACTGATTTTTACTGGGACTTCTGATTAAGACAAACAAGATCTGGGCCTATGCATTCTCCTCAAAAGGACCTGAAGTCTGATAGTTAATGTAATTTCTGCAGTTGCAGGAGCAGAATGATGGTTTTGATTTCACAGTAAAGGCATGTTCGTCTCATCTTTCAGGCAGAACTGCCATGACTGTGTATGTGTGTGTCTAGGAGCAGAGATTTGCAGGACAGAAAGACCTGTGCACAAATATAGCTCATACAGAGAATTTCTTACCAAGGAAAAATTTGCCTGAACATAACATGTCATCTAAGATGTTTTATAGATATTTTTGCTGTCTGAGGTAAATGGGGGAGGATTACACCTATTTTACAGACTGGTGAAATCAGCACATAAAGAATTTAAATGACTCATCCCAGATTACACAATAACTGAGTAGCAGACCCTGGCAGAGCCTGGAGTCCCAGTGCTTGGAACACTAGCCCAAATACCCTCCTTGGCCTTGTCATCTCTGTCAGGCGTACATCACTTTCAGACACTTGGAATACATACTGAGTAAAAAATAGAAGAACAGAGCTTGTTTATTCTTCTGCTTATATATTAAACATAAGTTTGTTTTCAGTGAATAGTTTTGTTGTTTACATTTTCATAGGAATTCTAATTATTAAAGCAATTCATTCCAGACTTTTGCTATTCCCTTTCACAATGCAACATATAGATACTGAAACAGAACTACCACTGCTACAAGCAGACCACTGTAGTTCCCATCCTGGCAGCTCAAGAGAACAAATCTGAGCAAAATAGCTTTTTTATTAATGCTACACCTTGAAGGTCTTCTCTGAATAGGGAACTTTCCCCCCAAAATGTATTTGCAATTATATCCCTATACCCTGAGCTAATTTTTTTCAGCCTGGTTAACTTCATAAAATGGATCTTGAATATGTCCTGTAAAAATGATGCCAGTACTGTGTAGCTTGTACAGTCTGTATTTGTTGGTACAAAGAAAGTTTCTCCTACTGTATAGCATGTGTGTGCCAGAGAAGGGAGAGAGGTTAAGCAAGGGAAAACATACACTGGAATGTAGTGGCATGACAAATCTATCCCTAATCTTGAAAGCTCCATAGTGCATGAGTAATGAAACTAAAGATGAATTATTACATCTTGCTCTCATAATTTACAGGTATGTGTGTATTATCTTACAGCATAAATATTCCATTTATGCTTTGTGATGATGTTTTTCTCCATATAGGAAAATAAAAGTAGTATTAGTCACATGTCCACGGCTTTGTCAGTGGTTGGAAATGTTTTTCTTTCCAAGAGGAAAGCATACTGAATAATGCAACACTTATATTTAGGCTGTTTTTTCATGCATTGACACTTTCAAAATCTAGAAAGAGTTCTTTTAATTTTAAGGGCTACAATGTCTGCTCCCTTTATTTCTGCCCTTTATCATCTTACACACCATGTTCTTATAGACAAGGGGGGAAAAAAAACATTCCAGTGTCTAATAAATCTGAAATCCATCAGGGGCCGCAAAGCATTCACTCTCCTTCCTTGGTTCAGATCATGTTACATTCACCAAAACAAACGCACTTTGTGCACAAATGCCAATAGATTAAGCACTTTTGTTCATTTTTCCAGGGTGGGAACTGATTCCATTTTTTTAGAGTTTTGAAAAATTTTAACAAGGAAAAGAGCTGTACAATTGATTTTCAGGCAAGGAGAGGGAAAAATTTTATTACAATAGATGTTTCTGAGCAGAATTTTAATATTGTTAAAGTATTTTATGGTAGTAGCCTTCCATAGCACACAGTGCTCTACCTTTGGTTTTCTGAGCTAATTTATGAGACTCTCTCTGTGTGCAAGTCTCAGTAGTCCTTTTTTTGTTCTTAGACCTTTTGCTGCCTGTTATAGTAAAGTTGCACATGCTGTGCTTTCTCAAATGGGAATTTTACTTTTGTTCTTTCCTGTTGCGGTTCCCTAAAATAAAATATTTCGGGGGGGAGGAATATTTTATTACTATTCATGCAAGGAAATGTAATGTGGGGCCAACTTTTTCGGCACACTGGGACTGATCTTCTAATATATGATCTCACAAGTATGACAGATTTTATTTCAAAAGAGCTCAGTTAACAGCTACGTACCTAAAAGAGGAGTAGATTAGTAGGTGTCGGGCATTTTAATAGTTTCTTTCTGACCCTTGTAGAGAGATTTTTTCAGAAGAGCTGAGCCCTCAGCAAGGTGAGCTCTTCTAGAAATCGGAAGCCAATTATGCATGCTGAACCCTTCTAAAAATGATAAGGTTTCTTTCAGATACCGGCATCTCAGTTTCTGCTTCTGTGAAATGGAAGCATTAATAACAAGCTGAATCATTATTAATGAAATGATCAGTGAATTATATCTATGAAACGCTTTTAGATTCATGGATGCTAAGCCACATTAAAACAAATAAATAATTTGCAGAACCTGCCTGTGAAGTTTAAAAATGTGCAGGGAGATAATCTTTCAAAATTCGTTCCACACAAACAGCAAGTTGCATTTATCAAATCCAGAGCAATTTGCAAAGCGAATACTAACCAATGTGTATGGTTTGAAGGAAGAAGCAGTGGTCAGCTCATCCAACTCAGGCACTTCCACATAGTACAAGTTTCCAAGTCTAGAGGAGAAACATTGAAAAGCAGTAGCGAAGAAAAAGCAACAGGACAGATGTTAAAAAAAATTTCAAATGGGCATATGCTGATCTGAATGTTGTGCTGGATTTGCATGTAGAGAATTTGTGGGGTGTACATTCGCACATAATTCTGTACGTACCAAAATTAAGCACTTACATGTACACAAACTGACATTTTTGAAAACATCTGCACCAAGTGGCATGCAGATACGTGGATTAAAACTGTAATCAGGATCAGGTCTCAGCAAGGGTTTACTGTTTTATTAACTTTTATTCTTGTCCTCAGCTTAAACGGAAGAGGAAAGGCAGAGCAAACACTCCATCCCATACCATCATTGGCTTCTGTGCTGGATTAAACAAGACCTGAACCCAGACGTCTCATAGTAGGTAAGATAAATAAGTGATGTTACTTCTGCCAGTCCACCACTTTGTTCTTTTCATTGTGAGGGAAATGGTATTGCCAGACTGGGAAGGATGCAAAGAGGTTTCTGGTTTCCACTTATCATGAGGTTTGATATATTGAGTGTACAGTGGACACCTGTGCGTTGTGGAAGGGTACTTTTGCTCCACTCGGTTTCCATCAGGAGTAGCTTATCAAACATGAAAAACTGAATGGTTGCTAGTGTTTCACAGCACAAATTGTCCTTTGAAAAAAAGAATGTTCCCAATGCTGGCATGAAATATTTGCTGGAAGAAAAAAATGTTACGGTCCTTAAGAAATCCTAGGCGGTAACAGTAAGGTAGCGCAGGGAGAAAAGCACTGTGCAGAGATACCTTGATAGTTTATTTGTAAGGAGTCATTCATTTAAGCTCAAGAAGGTGATTGTATTTTAGAGCAGAAGCATCTGTTTAGAGCTGCAGTGCCCAGCCAGTAAGTATTTCTCAAGAAACGGTTGAAACTGTCAGTATTTTAGGAAAGCTGGAGGTATTGCAGCCATTTCCTATCAGATGATGTCTCTCTAAGTATGTAGGGTAATAGGACTTTTTTGAGCAGATTAGCTTAAATACTAAACCTGGCTTCACCAATGCTGATGGGAACAGGGCTCAGTATCCTATGCCAAAGGGTGTTTTGAAGGAAAACCTCCTTTTAAGTAAGGCAGAGTATGCCAGTTTAGAGCTGTTAAATTTGATACTGGTGTAATACAACACATTTCAAAACAGAGTATTGTTTTGAAATAAGAAGTAGAAACATTCCAGTCCTGTAAAAGCAAGTCATACATCTTTACATTACCGATGGTCTTTTTTTCTACTTTTTAAATTAATTTCCCTCAGAAAACTTTGTGTGAGGAATAAATGCGGCAAGCTTACTCTCAAGGATCCTGAGGCTAATAATTACTGAATAATTTTTTTAGGTTCATTATTCTGATTAAATAGAGAATAAAGTAATGATCATTTATCTACGGCCTACTGTATTTTTGGTTTGCAGTACAGAACTGCAACCGAAAGCTCAGAAAGTAACCTTGTTGCCTCAACAGTGCTGGCATCCCTGATGATTCCTGTACGCTAACAGGATAATAATAAACAGAAATGCCTTTACAATTACAAGTTCCATTGGAATCACAGGGGGAAGGTCAGTGTTTGCCAAATTGGGGAAGACAAAACTGGCATGAAAGGAATTTTGTGTTCAAGCTTCTCAGAGGGGATTAGAAGTGCTTTCCTAACAGTGACTGAAAGGAAGCTGGAATGGTGTCACTGAACGTACAGACATTGCCCTGCTTATGCATATACACACACACAGCGACCATGTACAGCAGCACAAGGAGCAAATGCTTAAGGTTGCTGCAATGTTTGAGAGGGGGTTAAAATACATTTTCTTCATCCTTCATCTCCTCATGCTTAATATATAATAAGATACCTTGTTTTCTTGCCCTGTAGACCCACATGACCAAAATGAGGGACATTAGTAAGTGTTAGAAAAAGTATTCAAGTGTGAAATGAATTTCTCAAACATTAATAAGTATTTCTAGAACCTCAGTTTCATAATTTGACAGTTCCACAGTTAATAAATCACAGCAAAAGGAAAGTGTGATAACAGCAGAGCAAAAGGAAGCCTGGATCTATGAAGTGCAACTGAGGGATAAGTGAAAGAAGCATGCTGATGACCCAGAGTTTACTTTTGGGTTTTCTGAGCTTTCACTCAATTAAATTCATTCCTCTCCTCTAAAGACCTATTATGTGCCTTTACCTACGTTCCTAACTGATTTTTCTTGTAATTCAGCTCCTTTGCCAAGTTATTTCCATGATTTAAGGAGCACTGATTAAGAAAAAAAAAAAAAAGAAGTAAGGCTGAGATGAAAGGAGCATCCACACTATATTCAAAAGGGTTTTCTAAAGAGATGGGTTGATTTTAATTAACTTCCTGAATGAAACAATTCAGCTCTGAAGCTGGCAATCTCCAATAATCACTCTTTGGCCTCTGGATGAAAAAGGGAGTCAATTACACAAAACAATGAAACAAAAAGGCAGTCAATGGAAGGAAGTAGTTATGTGTATTAGGCAGTACACACATTAGGAGAGGGCCCAGCATCTAGAGGCCCCAAATGGCATTAGTCCCCACTGCAGTAGACACTAAATACAGACTGGGAGAGACAACACCTCTAGTCCAAAGCTTATCTTCTCTACAGGACTAGTTCCTGTTTATATATTTTGAGCATTTCCCCTAATTCAAACTCTATATGCACATAAAAAGCCTTAACTTTACTGCACAAACCGCAGTTCCAGTTACCAAACGGCCCTGTGCCGATGCAACCATTCTGTAATACAAACATTGCTCAGCTGGTCCTGCATCCCTAATTCTATCCCTCTACCCCTCCCCCGTTTTGTGTGTTCTGAAAAGAGGTGACTTAGAGGAGAGGTTAATATAGAGACTTGATCAAGCATCCAAGACCTTCCAGATCTGACGTGTCCCTGGGACAGGCCTTCCAATTCCTGCAACTTTCCATAAATCCTGGGAAGTCTCAGATCCTAGTACTAGATGCTCTGAACACCGTTGAAGAGCTATAGCTATTGCTTTGGGTGTTTAGGTATTGAAATTACCTTCTAGGCTCTGCAGACTCAGTATGGTTTGAGGTTATGAAAAATCTGTCTCTTCTGTGTCCTGTGTTAGTAGAACAGAGCAGCATGATTTTCACCTGGGGGTAAAATGGAAGCTGGAATAACTACCAAAGACCACAGTAACCAGGGAGAGACAACATGAAAACAGATTAACTTGAAAAGAGTTTTTGTTTTCTCTTGCATGATAGGTTGAGGGGTGCCCTTGTCTCCTTTATAAAAGTCAGAGGCAGAAATTTTGCTGCTGTGGTTTTCTTTCAGCTGGCATATGTAAGGTCTGCCTGCATTTATCTACTCTTCAGGGATAGCTCATTTTGTGTCCACTTGATTTAGAGACAGGATCCCAAGAAACCAGCATTAACCACACAATAATGGGGTTGATATGCCTGATTGGTTTCTCCAGGAAACTAACATTGCTTTAGGAGTTTGAAGCCCTCCTGAAAATCCATTCCACTCTCCCAACAGAAACACCAGTTTAACTCTACCAGCCATCGCTCTATTATAGCTTTTCAAAACGTGAATATTTACTGTCACACACAACAAAAATGAAGGGAAATTATAGCAGAGCAAATCCAGAGACACAAAGCCAGTTGTATTCTCTCAGCCACTCACCTTTCGCCCTCCTCGTGCTTCCCCCTCAACAAAGCATCCTCACTCTCTGCAAATACTCATACTCTGAAGGCCACAGCCCAGCCCAGCAATATTTGAACAACAAGAACTCAGCAGAGTCAAGGAACTTCTTGTCTCTCTTTTTCTATATTTCTTAATTTTCTGTAAGTCTTGGTCTGAATCTAATCCCATGCTCTGGTCAGCAGTGCTTTAAGACAGATTTAGTTCACAGTGGCACGATACATCCTCACTTCAGACATACATCTGTGCTGCTGCACCTTCAGCCTACCCAGCAAAGCTCCTGGGCTTCTGCGGAGCAGAGAATGTAAGTCGAGAGGATTGTGCTAAAACTTCTCAGTGGTTTTCTGCTGCTGCGAGAAAGAGAAAACCCTTGTGATGGAGTTCAGAGTCTGAACTCTGTCACCTGTCAGTTCCACTGACATTAATGTAGTAATTCTAGGCTAGGATTTGGTTTAGGAAAGCATCCTCAACCAGCGAGCACACTGTTTTAAAAGAAAGCACGTTTATGAAAGGTTGCCCTGTAGTGGCTGTTTTTATTGCTATAACTTCAATCAGAATCTGACCCACTGACTGTAAGCCCAGAAGACAATTACTGTGTAGTTTAGCCAACAAACTAGCCTCTATGGTAAGAAAATCAAACTGACTTATTTCCTTTACTCTTCCTGGTGTATTTTTCCCTTTGTCAGCAGAATTAGTAAGTTTAAGAGTAAACAGAAAGGGGCTACAAGAGGAGTAGGAGGGCTTCAGGGTTGTGCTTTTATCAAAATGTGACATGTCCCCTTGCTTCATTCACAATCACCTGATCTATGGATTTAGTGAAAGAAAACTTGAGACACTTGAATAATGAATAAAGTTTATCCTGAATGGGAAGAAGAAAAGCTTAAAGTAAATAGCTTGAGTCAATCTGTCCAAATGTCACATGTAAAGATGGCTCTGCTCTGCTTAATGACAGGAGAGCAAGAAAGGTGAGGGGGAGGAAGGAACCCTTTTGTTCACTGTTGTTCTAATGTACCTGTGTTTATTTTAAAAGCTTTTCAAGGAGATAGGGAGGGAAGCTACTGTCTCTCAGCGATAAAAGTTGACTGATTGAAGACAACATTTGGGGGCAATCTGTTCTGTGTCTCTGTAGCTGCCCGCAAAATTCCTGATATGCAGGTAAAGCAAGCTCAGAAGATCGTGGCTGATGGGAGAGGACTAAGAATAGGGACTTCTGGTCTTTATTTCTAGTTCTGACGCTTACTGCATGTGTAGGCAAGTAACGTGAAAGTAATGTGAAACCACCTATCCAGCAAGTGGGGACAATAGTCTTTACTCCCCTCAAAAGGCAGGAAAGCAATGAAGTTTAAGGAGTGTCTGCCAAACAGATTGGTTTCATGGGTCAAAAGTATCTCAGACACATAAAGTATCTGGTAGTTAAAACAGACTAGTGTGTAGGGCAGCATCCTAACCGAAGGAATCCTGATTTCTGTAGTGTCTGTCCCTGTTCTAATTAGGTGCGTTGTGTGCATGCCTGCACCCACCATCTCCCTGTTACGTGGCAAATAATACCACAGCTTATGGCTCTTCTGTTACAAATGGATTCTTGCTCGGTGTCTGGTATTGAGTGTTTTCAGGCTACAGTCTACTGTGCTGTATGTGAGCTAGTTGGTTTTAAAAGACTTTTGCCTCCATTGCTGTCATGTACAGACACTGTAACCTGGCTCTTGTGGAGAAAGCTGGCTGTGGAACATCTCCCAGCAGGTTGCTGAAGATAAAGGTGTTCTCGGTTTCTGTTCCAGGAGATTGTTCTGCCAGAAGTTCAGAGTCAGTTCCAGCACTCGCTGACCCCTGCTGTCCTCACACACCTCAGAATGGCCCTTATTTAGCAGATAGGAAAAATATCTCTCTTTTCCTCTTTCCTGTGCCCTCTCTCTCATGTAATATTGTCCTTTACGAACAATGACATATTCTCACTGTTTCTCGTGTGCCCTTCCATTGAGATGAAAAGATGAGTCTAGATTTGTTTTTGCTGTCATTCCAAATGAAGCCAGAAGAGTTATTCCAGGAATCATCCGCACTCTGCAGTTTACCTAAACAAATATGAAAGGACAGGTTTTTGAATGCAACTGATCCTGCAAGGTATACAGGGTCTTTGGGCAATGAGAGAGAAGGACATTCACAACCACACTGCAGGAGACTGGGCTTTTCCATAGCAAATGCAAAATCATTCCAAAACAGTTTTCTACCCTTGTTTTATGATGTGATCAAATTAGTCCTCAGAAAACATCAGAAGAAAGAAAGAAAGAAAAGAAAGAAAAGGAAGAATGAAAGAAAGAAGCAGAAAGGAAGAAATAAAAGAAAGAGAAGATCAGAAGAATGAAAGAATGAAGAAAACTAAAAGTAAAGAAAGAAAGCCTGTGGGGAAAACAACTAAATCAGAAAAGTTTGAGGACATGAGGCCAAAGTTAGGAATGAGGATTCAAATTTTCAAACATGTATAGCACTCTGTGCCCAGCAACTGGGATGTTTTGCAAATCTGATAATTTTTCTGTGTGGCTAAAAAGGAACCAAGCTCTTAGAAGGGAAGTGCCTAAAGACTTTGAACAAATTATTCCATATTCATACAGACAAATCCTTGTCACTAATGTTCCCTTTTGGCTTGTGGCTCCCAACCCTGTACTTTAATGTGCCTTCTTACTTTAATGTGGTAAGAGTCACCTTACATTAACTGTAAAAAACACTTTAAAATGCCTCGCTACTATATTTTCAAATGTATTTTCTAGGGACCTAGGTGGAATTTAGGCTGTACATTTAGGAGGTGACACGGATGGGCCACGTTTCATCAGAGCAAATGGTAAACATGAGACAAAGATTGAGAAGATGATAAATTACTGATAGTATAGATGACAGACAAAATGAGGAAGAGGAGGTTGAACTTCCTACAGAATGAGAACAAGGAACTTTGAAAGGTCATAGATAGAAAAAAAAAGAGAAGGTTACGAGACAGGGCAAGACATAGCCAGCATAGAAGCCACCTTGTCCTGAAATCCAGGTGAAGATTGAAGGTTTCCTTAAGCATCTTTTTCCCTAGTGAGAGCCATGAGACAAAAGGAATTGCACTTTGGAAAGCAAGGCAGTTCAACAAAACCAGGGGAGATTATCTTAAGTGGACCAGGTTATTTTCTTCGTACTAAAGTTACCTACTACACATGAGAGTTTTCCTGTCTTTTCTATCAACACAAAATTCCCTAGAAATTATAGAATCATAGAATCATAGAATAGTTTGGGTTGGAAGGGACACTAAAGATCATCTAGTTTCAACCCTCCTGCCATGGGCAGGGACAAATAAGCCAGAATGGTGTCTCAAAGCCAAAATGAACAGCCATCGCTCCAGGAAGTTTTCAGATATGTTTGGCTGGTGGTTAGCATCACTCTCAGAGCAGAACTCCTGCACAAGCAGAGTCAAGGCTCAGCATGGCAGAGCAGTGGTGAAGTTTTCATTTGGATTAGGTTTGAAGTTCCAGCTTCATTTTTTCTAACTCACCATTGGAATGAACTGCAAAGGGCAAAAAGTCACAAATTCTGACCCTTAAAATAGTGTGAGTTCAACTCTTTGTCCTTGAGGATCTCTGGCTGTGGCTTAATGGAGCTGCAGCCCAAGAAGGGAGACAGATGGTACTGATGGGCTGAAATTATGCTCAGCTAAGTGCAAAGCTATAACTGCTATTTGTCATTCTAACTTCTCTGATTTGTCTAGAGAGAAAAACAAATAACTTATTGGGGGAGTAAGCAACCAACTGGCTGTGGCCAGGCCAGATTGGAAGTGGGTGTAAGGCTCCGCACACAGAGACCCAGGTGCCACCAGCATTCAGAGGAGGCTATTAGGATGTCATTTCAGTTTCTTTCTGTCTGTTTCTCTATCTCTGCATGCTGTGGAGGTGGAAGGTGCATGTGTTGTGAGGTGAACTGGGGAGTGAAGATAAAAATCTGTGGTAAGGAAATGCTACAGCTTTATCTCTGTTCTTTGATGTGGCAGGACAAATTAATTGATAACAGAACCAGCCAAAGCAGATGTGGTCATGGCCTCCTGAACTGCCCCATTGCAAGGAAAGGGCCTAGCAACATCAAAGACAAAGGTCAGCCAGCATTCCCTGAGCACAAAAAGACAAATCATGACAGGCAAATAGCTTAGGCTGCCATTGGAAAGGGGTTATTACCACAAACGATGATGCTAGGCAGAATCCAAGGTGCAGGTCAAAGCCCACTCAATGGAGTTAAAAAACTGACTTTAGGTGGTTTGTCCTCTTGCAGCCATGTCTTTCGGAACTACAAGAAACTCATCTTCTCACTTCCTGCTAAGAGGAAAAAGATTTGGATTCTAGTGCCGATTCTGCCACTTCCTGGCTCTGCATGTTGAGCACGTCAGTTCCTCTTTTGCCTCTGACCTACTTCATAAAACAGAGGTGACAAAGAAGGCCATGCTGAGACCTCCAGAGATAACAGAACTCCAGATAATATTAGTATTTTTTTACCTAGTATTGTTCATTTCTACTGTTCCTTTTACTGTTTTCTCTAAGTATCTTGATGTTTTTATAACATGCTCCCCATTCACAACGAACATTACAGGAATCACTGAGCACCCATTACCAAAAGAGCTGAGCAGCATTTCACGGGTTGCTATCTTTGTTCTGTTTCTCTATCTGAGTACAGAAACATATGTCCTTCAAATACTACGACCTTCAAAACCAAAACTTTCACTCCCCTGGCAAGTAGTTATTAACTAACTTGGGTTGTACACGATCCCTTTTACCATAGTGCTGAATTTCTTACAGACGTTCCTGTATCACCACACAGCATCAGCATCATATAATGTCATCAGCATGCCAATAATCCCTTTTTCTTCACATACCGTGCATGTGTTTGTCCAAACTATGTCTCAGCTCCTTTCAGAAGGAGACCCTGGCATGCATCTCATGCCTCTGCTCACTGGTTTTCTACTAGTAAGAAAGCCAGCAGAGCAGAAAATGCTTGCCAGAAGATGCTGGCTAAAAGGGAGCCATGAAATTTTCCAGCCTAGTTCCTGAACATCCCAGGACACAGAGTGATGCAACACAGAGCAGCTGCCCCACACTTGAGATGTAATCAGGGAGTCTAAATGACTGATCCACCCTCATCTAGGAAACTACAGCATATTGAGGACTCCAATCACTAATTCCATGATTTAAGACAGGGCTCTAGCTACTTGTCTATCGTTCGTACGATAGTAGAGCTACTACGCAGGACACAGACTACGTCATAATCTCAGAATTAATTTCTTTTCACTACAGTAAGACAATTCAGCAGCAGATCTTGGTGTTCTCAGGCACCCCAGGAGAGCTGCACCGCACTGGCTACTGAGAGATGCTCCCTTGTTCCACTTTTAAGTGTCCTTGTGCCCATTATAACACTGTAACAAAAATAACCAGAAGCGGGTATGTGTTCCCAGCAGGCACCAGTGATTCATAGCAAACTGTAAAAACCAATGCATGACATAGATAAAGGCATTTGAAGCCCCAAGACACGGTTCTGGTGTGTGTATGCACCCTAGACTACGTCACCGTAAAGCAGAGGACTGCAAACTCTTATCTCCTCTAGTCTGCAGCAATAACTCAGTGGGACAGGTCACATTTGTAATCAGCTGGATCCTGTCCTCCTGCGGATAAACTTAAAAGAGAGATCAGAAAAGCAGAAAGCTCTGGGAGCCAGTCCGGACAGTGTTCTCCAAAGCTATCCTACAAGGAATATGTACAGCGTAAACTGTGGTACCCAGGGCAATGCAGACACAGAAGGAGGTTAGGTCTCCCCCTGTAGACTTGTGATTCCCCCAGGGGAAGGGAAGCTCTTGATCCCAGTGAGATGCCTGTTTGGCTTATCGTGTTTGTTTATGTACTGGAGACAATGGTTGATTAGTTTTGTCCCTCTTCCCTGGGATAACCTTGCAGACAGGGAAAGTTACACTGCAGGAAAAAGCTGGATCAGAGAGGTTAGTCAATGTGCCACAGCAGAGAAACAAAGCAGCCAGTGGGATGTTTAGACAGGAGAGCAGTTCTACCATTTCAGAGCTAAAGAGCCCTACTGGTTTCAGGGAGAACACTTGTTTACAAAAATGAGGATCTAACCCACTGAGGTTATTTCTGATTCAAATTTAGGGTAACTGCAGGAGCCTTAGACCCAATGAGCCAAATTCTGGCAAGTCTGAGGAAAAGGGAGACTGGTGAAATCTATAACTTGAATGTGAGAAGCAATACCAGTCTGGGCCATGAGCAGGCACACCGGGAAAGCTGGGCCTGGGTCTCCAAGTGACCCTCATTCACCCACAGTTTCTCTCTGCCTTGATTCCCCCGTCTGTCACGGTGGTAAGAGACATTGACCCTTTTTTGGAAAGTGATGTGACAGGCACAAAGTATTAGGTTGTGAGACAGCTGTGGGAAGCAGTGAGAGATCTCTTGGAATTACAGATACAGCAACAAGGAAAGATTTTGTCAGCTGGATTCAAGGACTAAAAAGAAAGACTTTCTGACATGCTATTGCTGCCGAAGCACCCTCCCTAGAGAGGTCTGGCGAGGGCATTTCTCAGTGCCCACTCTTTATCTGAACTCCTCCACATGCCTCAATCCTAATCCAGCACAGCAGAGACTCATCCTATTGTGTTAAAATCAAATGTACTTACAGGTAAATGTCACTCTGCCATAAAAAGAAAGGAAACCACTTAACTTTCTGTTTCTTTGTCTACCTCCTTCCATAATAGTTCTTGTCAATTTACATTATTCATGACTAGCAGAGCTAACCTAAAATGTATCTTTCAATGGAATATAATGCAAACAGTTTTCTGTGTGGGAAGGGTAAAACAAAATAATAATTACAGTGCACAATGATAGTGCTTATAACAAAATATTATTTCCATAAAAAGACTTTTGTGGCAGGAACACATACTCCAGCAATAACAGAAAATAGTGAGAAAGAAAAACATTTTTTCTGGCGTATTAGATTCTGTCAATGACACTGATGGTTTCGTTGTCTAAATAAATACTGTGTGTAGATAAAGTGTGACCTGCAAAGCGAATCCTTGGATTGACAGGATAAAGCAAATCAACTTTCGTCTGTCTTTATGCCTCCCACCAGACACACAAGCAGGCTTCTCCCTATGTGGGCAATCCAACAGCAAGCATCTGTCAGGATCATCTATTCTCGTAGCTTAGGTTTGGTAGTTTGTGATAATCTTCCAAAATTGCATCAGTCCATTTCTGGCATTGTTTTCCCTCTGTGATTACTTCACATTATGTCTTTAAAAGAATATGCAACATAGGTAACTTGATTTTGTAATTTAGGATAGTGAACTACAGTGCGTGTGTGTGCGCGTATGTATACATAACATGTATGGAATTTATTTAGAAAATAAACACACAGCAATGTAGCTACCCTGTCCTAAACCAGTG
Organism: Cuculus canorus; assembly: GCF_017976375.1. NCBI lineage: Eukaryota > Metazoa > Chordata > Aves > Cuculiformes > Cuculidae > Cuculus > Cuculus canorus. Next base: position 6,437,168 of record NC_071420.1, read on the forward strand.
AATGAAAGACCTAAAGGACAGCTATTTCAGCTGTTTTAGCTAAGCTTCTGATAGCATTTCTGGTAGATTTTTTCCACTTTAGAAGTGAAGTAAATACTCTTAAATTAAGGTTCTCAGTATACCCAACCCCCAAAGTTGTGCAAAGCACTCAGAGGATACCCAGAAGTATCTAACAAGTTAATTCAGGGTAATTCTACTGGCCAGAGCCAGAGCAATAAATATTAAGATGATAGAGCTGGCATAAAATAACTGAAGCAAAATCCTACCCTAACTCACGGCTCCAGGTGAACCCAAAAGACAACTGACTGCACCCAGAAGATAAGGTGACAGGGACAATCTCTTACAGCCTTAATCAGTGTGGCCCACAGATCACAGTCCACACAATGACAAACACGATGCAAACAAAAACTGTTAAAAGACTGTGGAAATGATTGGATTGGTGTTGCGTTGTGTGAAAAACAATAACTCGGAACATCCCGTGTCTCCCTCCAGCTGCTTTGAAAGTGCCACTGTTAAAAATTTTTCACAATATTTCTGCTGGAAGAGGTCCCTCCCCTGTTCCTACAGAGTCCTGATGAACCCTTGTTTATTCATCTTCCCCAGGACTATGGTGACCTTTCTGCAGGGTGGAAATGCTTTCAGAAACTATTAATCTCTCCTCTGGGGTGGGTAGAGAGGACCCATGGAGAGAAAGGCTTCCACAATCTTCCTCATCCCTGTCAACAAAGATCGGAGCCAGAAACTAGGTTTCTTGTTTGGCAATGTACAGAAATAAGTACAAAGCTCTTACAGGGCAGGGCTCTGTAAGGATGAAGGGCTGAGAAACACAAAATGGAAAAGCAATGCTGCTCAGTAAATATTGATAGATGTTTCCTGTACTCCCTCTGCCTCCCTGGCACAGCAATCCCCTCCACCACTGCCTTTCATGCTGTCACTCTGTAGACTAGAACATTACTTCCTTTCACCTTCTGGCTGTTTAATTTAAAGCAGGTTTCTGCATTTGCTCTGAAAAGTGGAGAGGTAAGAGAGATGGTAGGAAATTTTCCACTCAAGACATTCTGCTCAAGGACAACAGCACGAACGTAACCCCAGCTTATTGCACCAAACGAGGTGAAAGGTTTTGTCAGTGTTGATCAGTGTTCATTTCAGTAGTACTGATTGCCCATTTTGGTAGAAAGATCAAGGACTGAATGCTGAATGGGAGGAAAACCGAACTAACCTTTCTTCCCAGGGGATGATCATTGTAGGTCAGGCTTGAAGCATATTAACCGGGTATTATAAGAGGAAGCAATGCTGAAACTCCTGCTGTGCCTGTTTGGCAGATAAATAAAGAATTTCAAGCTCTGGGGCAGACAGATCAGCAATAAGTTCACATTAAGAAACGTCTGTAAGATTTGCTAAGGACTTCAGGTACCTCAAGGTAGGGACCACGGACTTTTAGGTTATAAAGCATGTGACTCAACAGAGCCCTGGTCCTGGACAGAGGCAGCCACACGGTACCTCAGCACAGGTAAGATCTGTACACCATTCTGTGGGCACACGTGCAACCAAGGAACAGTGCAAGTGCAACATTACAGCTGTTAAACAGTTTTCAGTGCTAATCCAGTCTTCTCTTCCTTCTCCTACCAAGCAAGAAGGCTTCTCCCCAGACATAGGCAGAGAAGGGTGTTTATTAAAGTCCTGGAAGGCAGCTGTGATTTGAGTTCAGGTCTGGTTGTTACAAACTCCAGAGTGAGTCCAGTTCCTGCTCTGCCACGGGTTTGGTTCTTAACCAAAGAGAAAGAACTTGGCCTGGGATGCTCTGAAAATGTCTAATTTGCTTAAAAGCAAGAGAAGTGACTGAAGCCCGGTGTGCTCCTGTGCTTCTGGCTCTTAAAGCAGCGTGCACCCATAAAACTGAATGGAAAATTCAGAGTAGGGAGGTGTTGTGAGGTTGAATTTGATGACTTTTGCAATGCACCAACATAAATACTGAGTGTCACTCTGTGGTAGCGAGAGAGAGAGTTACGTGAGGTGAGGAACAAGGTTCTCTCACCAGATTGCTTTCAGTCAGGCACCTATGCTTTTGCCATGCAAAGCTGAGGTAGAGCTCCCCATTTTGCTACCCCTCCCTATCATAATGGCATCCTGGCTTCTGCCAGCTTCCCTCTTTCAAATTAAACAGGTTCAAATGTGCAAACTTGACTTGGACAGGGTATTCATGGAGCTGTTTCAGGCTGGGCAGGATCTGAGCCTAGCATGTTGTCACACAGAAGAGGGGAAGCAGAGGACTCATTGCTGCTTAGAGTTTATACGGACAGCAAATTTATCCTGGCTTCAGGAGGTCTTGCTTTCTCTGCCCCCACTCCATCATAATTAGACACATCAAAGAGCTGATCTGTCATCTGAAATGGCAAGATGCCTAATATTTATATTAGAAGGAGTCAAGCCCCAAGCAAACGAAGATCAAGAACATGATGGTGAATGTGAGGGGGTGACTGAAAGTCTGTCTGTGGACCCCAAGGAGGCTAAAGTGATGGAAAGTATACAAGCAAAGCAGAAAAGGCAATCAACCTTCCAATTAAAATCCCCAAGGATGAGAGTTTTGTCTGTGTTTGTATTAATCAAGGATCAGAAATCAGACAACTCAATGAGACAGGAGGAATTGTACTGAGAAGCAAAGGACAGAGAAAAGCTGGGGGTCACTGGGGGATGGGCACACGCAGGAGGAAAGAAAACAATGACTAAAAATTTAACTACAAGGTGCTTAAAGGAAATAAAAATCTCCCCAGGTGCCGGGAGTGTTCTGAAGGCAAGACTGGCTTTACTCACCCCTCGACCTAAGCAGCAGGCTTTCTTCAAAGCAGAGACCTGCTCGAATATGCTTATGCAAAGAGGTTTTAAAGCTTTTATTGACAGCACTTAGCGACTATGGCTTTCCTGAACCTCAGCTTGCCTAAGGTGAACATTGCGTAGGTGTAATTTCTTCCTCTGGTCAGGAATACCGTCCTTCAGTCCAGGGACATGCTGGGCATGAGTTGAGTGCAGTGGAGGGAAGGTTCTCGCTCACTCTGAAGCTTTGAACCAGGAATCATGCGGCCATCCCTTCCTCTTGCACCCACAAGGAACAGACCTCAGTCAAACCCATACCCACCAGCCTTAGGCAATAGATGGTGTTAGTGTCAGAGCCAGGATTAAAACTCCAGTGGTTTTTGGCTGCCAGTCTGATGCTCAAATCACTAGACCACACCTCTCATTATAAAATAATTGTCTGATTTTCCCTTTGAAATCAAAGCTGTTTACAATTATATGGGAGAGAGGGAGAAAATGCAATCTGGGATGGTTCTCTTTAAAAGCATTTGCACCTTTTTATGTAAAATTTCAGCTTAAACAAGCCCTGTGCGTGCAGTTGTTAGGGGACTCTCTTTGATCCCTTCTTCTCCCTTCAATTTGGCATTTCTTGTCCCTTTTGGAGAAACTCTCCAGATTTAAATGAATTCATGTATTTTTATCTTATTGTGATTTGACCGTAACATAAATGTCTGTTGCTGAATGACTAGCTGGAGACTTCGGCTATGGATATCTTGCGAATTTAGGAGTGTTCCATAGGTGCAAGTTTTTTCTGAAACAATTCAAGACAAGCCCATAACACCTTAAAAAATAAGTACTGAGCACGCATTTCTCTATGATTTAGGTGATTTTATATTGCTGCTAATGAAACAGTAAAATTTTGAACAATTAAGCACTCATAAGTAATAAACTAGTGAGCAGACTAACCTACCAAGTACCTTGAACTTCCTTAAAAACCCATGGAACCGTTCCGGCATTTCAAGTTGTGCAAGTATCTAAATACTGACTGAATTAGGCCTTATTTAGTAACAGCACAGGGCACCACCTTCAGAGGGGTTTGACAGAGCTGCACTGAAATGTATTAATACTGAATATATCTCTGCTTTCTTGTATGGAGATTGAGGAGGGGTCTTTGATGCGTTGTCCTAAGCTAGATGAGGCTAACATCAGCAGGAGTGTTGCCTTTGAGTTTAAGGGGCTTTGGATGGGATCCTGGATACTTGAAGAGCTGTAGACAAGTCTGTATTGTAGTCAGCCTTCATATTTAGATGGTAATGTATATTGCTCACGGTTATTATGAAAATGATTCCAATTAGAGATACCAGATGCCGTGATATGAGGTAAGCTAAGGAAGCTGTCTTTAGCTAAGAATTCACATCCAGACCTATCATTAAAAAAAAAAGGCTGAAGCTGTTGATATTTAAGACTGCACATAAATATTAGTCATTAAAAGCTGTGCAATATGGTTTCCCTAATATTTCATAATTAAACCCAGCAAGAAGCAGAAGATGCAAAAATGGTATTTTCAATACTGTCCTTTCTCCAAGTTGTAGACGTACATAGGGAGATTACATTTCTATTATCAGTGACTCCAGAGTTGATGTGCTCAATGACAAGTCTTGCTATGGAAGCAGTGAGAAGAGGAAGGGTGAAAAGGAAGGGTAAATTTAACCCCAAATTGTCCATGCGCTGGTTATTTTTTTCCTTTTTATGTCCTATCTGCAGGAACAAACTTTTCCAGGCTCAAACAGAGCTTGGGTGACATGTATACAGCCTCCTCTTCCTGGGTGGCATATCACAAATGTGTTGACACCAATCATGATAACCACATTTTGTTTTAGTGTTAAGCATAATGATAATGATGTAACCTTAGATAGTGCTGTATTGTAATTACGCAGTCGTGCCAGTTATTACATAGTTATAACACAGATCAGCTTCTTGATCAGATATGCCCAGGAGCTTCTTTTGCTTTACACCTAATGTAGGAACAGAAAACTAGATCCCTAATTAACTTTGATTGAACCTTGATTAGATAAGGGAGTGGGGCTAGTAGGCACCAAGCGGGCGGGGAAGTCAGCCCATATGTAGATGTGTTCAGTGTGTAGGCACCATCCTGACTAGTCACAGGAAAGAGAAAGGAAACTCCCTTTTCAGGAATTGATACCTCCCGACAAGCACAGAAGAATTAGCCCCGACTAGCCCTCAGAAGTTCAAGAAACTTCTTACCTTCCCCATCTCGCAATGCCCCCGCCCTGTGAAGATGATATTCTCAAGCGATTCACCTTGGGAACAGGTAGGGATTTCTGTCGTTCTCTCCTGCATCACAGAAGTGAACTGCAGAGAGAGCTTTGTACAGAACACAGCTATTCCTCCTCAGTATCTGATCTGTAGTCCTTTTTTTCTGGTAAAAGTGCTGCATTAGTAGTGCTGTACGAACAAATTCCATTTGGCCTCTTTGAACAGCGTCACTGAATACATGGTTTAATAAATGGGTGAAAGAAGACAGACTTGGTTAACTGTCTGGTGGACAGCTGAAACCTAAAAAGCAACAGATGTGTCTGAGTAGAACACAGCAACAATTTGCTCACGAGACAGGAGACATGCAGATGCCATCTCACTTTTCCAGAGCTGCCCTGGCTCTACAATAGTCAATTTTTGCATCTATATTTTAGTAAGTTTGGTAACTATACCACTAAAACCCAAAACTCTGGTGTAGTAGGATGTGTACTATCACATTTTCAAGAGTAAAGTTGCACATTAAAACTCCAAATTTTGGGTGACCGTATGCATTTTTCTCGGAATGACCAGTGCTATAAACTCAACAGGAGCTCTCAGATGTTCAGTATCTCAAAAATTAACTACTAATAACCTAATCTACTTGGAACACATAAATGAATAATACTTGGGACACTCTTGAAAGCTTTCCCAATCAACTGAGGCTGATGTTTTTCTTCCATGTTGAGCTGTCATAGTAATTTCTAACCTGTTTGACAGAGTTCTTTTTGCCTAAACTCATTACTGCTTGTGAAGACATTTAGGATCCTTGTCCACAGAGAAAAACACCAGCATTATCTAAGAGTGCTCTCAGCTGTCATGGCATTTTCTACTACGCTAAACATGAAGGGAGCATAACCCAGTGTTCCACAGAAGCAGGAACATTTGAGCCCTGTCTCGGCATGGTATATATTTACTGTTAACTGAATACCATACTGACTACTCTGAGGGTACTGAGCTTGTGCTTACTGTACTCCTTTGAAAGATTTTAAATTATCTAAGCCCTTTAGGTCAAATTTGTTTTATTGATCCTGAAAAAGAGGGTAAAAAAACCTTACATAAAACCTGCTTCAGTAACTACCCCAGTGTGGGTACCGAACTGACAGTACGCCACTCTTTGTAGGTGGTATAGAATCACAGAATCATAGAATCACTAGGTTGGAAAGGACCCACTGGGTCATCAAGTCCAACCATTCCTAACACTCCCTAAACCATGTCCCTCAGCACCTTATCCACCCATCCCTTAAACACCTCTAGGGAAGGTGACAAGACTTTTCTAAGTCACTGAAATATTCTGTAACAGCCAACACTCAGTCCTTTAGACTTTACTATTATCCGGACAAGATTGCTTTCCTACAGCGATCGTGGACATAATCCTTAACGAGAACTGTTCATGTGCCAAGTATCAAGTTTCAGAGTTCTTTGATATGTTATCCGTGTGCTGTAGAAAAGCATGGCAATAATTTTCATCAAAATCAGGGAAAATATATTAATTTCACTTTTGCAGAGCCCAGAAATGGCTTGTGTTCCATTTTATATACATGACAGCACGAGTATGAGCACACAAACACGGGTACAAACCCAAGATGGGCAGCTTGCCGGCAAGAGAGGGCTTTTCAAAAATGAATGAGTGAAAAGCACAGACCTGCCTGCAGGTGCAGCCAAGGTCAGTCCTGTCAGACTGTTATGGTCTAGAGGAGGTGCCTCTACACTTCCAAAACCCTGGCACCTTTGTTGCTTCCCAGCACGCCTTCTCCCTTTCAGTACCTTCTTGACATAGAGGACACATCACTCAAACCTGAAACTCTATCTCAAGCTTCATTCAAGCTTCAAATCACTAGCTTTTTGGATTGAGCACAGTAACAAGCACATGCTTAGTTTGGGTTGATGAGGAGCTTTCCTGATCCTTGGATGTTTAAATTCCAGATATGTTTCTATGCTTTGTTGCATCAGAGGCAATATCATTAGAGATGAGCCACCTTTAATTTATGATTTTCCTGGGTTTGAGGCAAAGGTGCTAATAGTGACGTAGCAGGAAAAGCATCCCGTGGACCTCTTAGGACTCTGCGGTAGCCACAGAGACCGCAGTACAAATAAACTATCTGATGATACTGATTTGCTTTCTGCTGAGTAGGATCTTAAGAGTGAGATAAGCAGCTCAGCTCCAAAGGAGAGCTTGGCTCCACATTTGTCCCACTCCAGTCATTTTTGTTTCACACAGAAAAAATAGCTTAGCAGTTTCGCCCATTTTACAACCAGCAATACGGTGACAGAGAGGTGTAATGAAAGGTAGAGAGAATGTGGCTGATCTGTGTTTCCAGCATTTGAACCTCTGAAAAGAATTATATTTCATTTACAGCTCTAAGGACAAGAGGGTGCATATTAGTAGAACGCTGGCTTTTTCTTCTTCCATGGCCTTGAATCCCTTTGCCATGGTTGGCTTCTCTTTCTCCTTTGATAAATCATCACAATTTTGGCAAGCCCTTCGTTGACTGCCAGTGCTGTGCCACCAATAATTCAGCAGAATTGAGAAACTTTTGTGCTTTCATTCTACACAACTAAATTATCTCCTGCATGCCCTGATCTGTTCAGTTCTGGATTACGTACTGGAGGTTCAATCCTACCCGATACTGGGCACTGTCTCTAGGGTTTTAAGAGTACGAGCAGTCCCAAGGATTTAAAAGCTAAGATAGTGGGTGAACATTTTGGTTCAACTGGGGGCACTGCTGTGCATGTTGGAAAGGAATTAGAGACTTGCATGAACACTGTAAATTGGAAAACAAAAACACTTGTTCATAATTTATTGCATTTTTAAGGTTTATGTAAAATTCTATGATTTCTGGTGTCCCAGGTCCAAAAGCACCTTCTGCAGGATGCCACACCAACACAGATTACAAAGGGCTCCCGTTTCAGCAGTTTGCAAAGTTAATACAAACCAAGATGTGACAGATGCAGGCAGAACTGCAGTTACCTTTTCCTACTGATATTTGGGGGGTAAATTGTATGTACAGCGAGGAGATGTTGCATAAAGCTGAAATTAAATTTCTCATATTAACCTCAGTGCTCAGATTCAAACTGGTATTAACCTGGGAAATAATATAAATGCCATTTCAAAGCCTATTCTTGTAACATTTCTGACCCACTTCAGACTCTGGGAAGGGACCTTTGTTCCCATGGCAGCCCATAATTTCCTGACTGAAACAGTTCAGCTGAGCTCTGAGTGACACAGTCAGGCATTTGGATGCTTATCTTGCTTCCAAGTGTTCCGAGGTTCCTCATTTCTCACTTATTGCACAATGCCCCAATCTCACTGGGAAGGTGAGAACTGGATCAGAAAGAAATATAATTGCTTTTTTTATTAGCTTATGATACAGTCCCACCCTTCTGTGTTGCCAGCTTACCCAGTTATTCACAAACGATGAGATACATACAGCGAATTATATAATTATCAGCCTATAATTACAGGTATATAGATATATACATCCCCCTGGAGGAGAGCTGGGCTTGGCACATACCTGCTTGCACCTCTGGGTCTTTAGAGAATTCATGCCCATTTTAAGCGGAAGATTATTTATTTATCAAATGCTTGAGACATTTTATGGAAAATGAACCCAAAAGAATCCTTTGATTCTTTTTAATAATGTTCATAAAGTATGTAACTGAACAAATCCGGGCATGTAGGAGCAACCTCTCCTGTGCAGAACGAAAGCAGAGCCATTTCTCAATAGCAGTAAATTATTGGTAGCACAGCATTGGCAGTCAATGAAGAGCTTGCAGGAGCCACGCTGATTTGTAAAGGGAAGAGAAGATGCCAGTCTTGGCACAGCGATCAGAAGCCGACACTGAGGAAGCAGAGCCAGTATTGTATTCCCATAGACGCCTTCTTTTCTGAAAGCTTTAGACAAGAATTAGTTTATCTTATGATGCTGCTTTAATGCTGTAACCATAGATAAACCCTATTGCCTTCCCACTCTGTTTCAATGCCTCATTTTGTCATTGGGGCAGATAGTGATTCTCAGCTGATATAAATCAGCAAAGCTCCACTGATTTTTAACAAAGCTGTGCCAGCTCCTGCTAGCTGAGGGTCTGCCTGGATATTTCTCTAGCTGTAAAGTAGAGAATCCGGCAGGCAAAGCTGATGTAAGCTGGATATTTTTTTTTTGCCTTGTTTTTCTTTGTTCTATCTTTCAAATGTTGCTCTCATCCATAATTGCTCGGATGCTTTCAAGCCTCGGCATAAGAGTTATGGCGCCTAATCTGGCTCCTACAATGGTGCAGATCTAGGGTAGCTCTATTTAAACCGAAAGCATTACTCAAAGGTATTGCGCTACTGTAAAAGCAGCATACTTGCACAGAGCAACTGATCTGTAAATCTCATAAGAGTTTATTTGCTAACAAACAAACAAACAAAAAGAATCATCGCAGCTGAACAGTCTGATTCCAGCCCCTGGAAAACGGACTGAGCCTCCGCCAGAAATAAACTGTAGACACTTGCTGATTACAGTTTGTGGCCAGCTTACAAAGTTCAGTAAAGGAGAAAACTACCCTGTTCAGATCCTCTTTCCCAGTTTGATGACATCATTCACATCATTATGTTGTGATATGCCAGATGGGAAAATTTGAGGTGGAGATGGAGTGAAAATCCCAGTTACACCTTTTCTCCAGGCTATCTGCCTCCCCATCATTTTACAACATCACAGAGAGTCTCAGACAGTTTGACTCTGCCATCCCCAGCTGGTTTGGACCCAACAGATAAATGCTGAACCATTAAGAATCAATACAGGTTTCCAGCACCGTGACAGGATGTGCCGCACGTAGCTAACCTTAATTTAGTTACTTCATTTAAGCTCACTAGTATATTTAAATAGTGAGTGGATGTAAGAGTATAAACTCTGTGATTTCTATTGCCTGGGAAGAAAAATAGAAGCTGTTCTGCATCAAATGCTTATTGAAACTGAAACATATGTATTAACATATGGCAGAATTTCACTTACTGTATGTTTTAGTGCAGAGCCGATGAGGAAGGCATCTGTGCCGAGAGCATCTGAATGGAGGCTCAGATAATGAGCAGAGCTCTAAAAACACACTTGGAAAGGTTGGATGTGTCACAGTGCCCTGCAGTTGGTTTGTGTTGGAGCTGAAAGAACACACTCAAGTCTCCACGCAGGTACATTGCTGTGCTTTGCTTTCTGTGCTGGGATCCATTGGATTCTTCATACGCTACTTTAGGCACATTCTTTGGAAGTCCTAAACAAATTCTAAAGCCCCCAGACAAATGGTTTCACACCAGAAATGCTGACACAACACCTACCTGGAGCTCAAGCAAGTGCTGTTGCAGTATTGCTATTTAACAAAGAAGATTTTAATTGGAGATCTTAAACATTCAGCCCAAAGATGGATCCAGATTTGAAATTCTCTCAAGGACAGAAGCTCTTTGGAGCTGGGATTTTGGTTTTGAATTTTTACAGGTGTAGCTGCAAGCAAAATCTGTGTCTTCAAACAAGAGACACCAAGGACTGAGAGCAAGTTTCCTCTGCTGCGATTCTCATCCCAGTCACACAAACTTACAAGGTTTCTACAAAGACAGCTCTTTTGGTCCTGGGATGAACCCCTGAATACTCAATATTAACTATTTTTCCTGCCTGAAGTGATGTAGCGTTTCAGTAAACTCTATAAAAGACTCTCAGAGGCTCTTGCCGACAACTACTAACAGTATTAATGGGCACTACAAAGCCGCATTGTTCTACACCTATTTACTGCAAGTAAGATATGAGGATACCAGGTGTAATTACTTTACTGCCTTAAGGATAGAAGTCTTTCTTTCTGATTTGACCACAGCAGAACATCTGCATCGCTCAACCACAGATTACTTGGCTCCTGGGAGACGCTTCCAAAGCACACAGTTGCTACTTAGTGATCCTGAAGAAAGTTTACCACCTACTCATGAAGCCTCGTACTACACCTCTTGTAAAAGCGAGGAGTCTTAAGTTTCTTCAGAGCATGGGCCAGGTACATTAAATGCATGAACTGTTTGGGCACCACTGTACAAATCACAGCTTTTGATATGAAACTGTATTCCAGGGATAATTTCTTTTCCAAAAAAACCCAGGATATTGAGACTAAGGAAAAGGATTTAACAAACGTACATTGCTTTTCAGGGAAGCTTGCATGGAAATAAAGAAAATTATTTGGGACAACTCAAACCATCTGTTTCCTGGAAACACCAAAGTGATGCAGAGAAGGTGTCACTGTGTATGAATCTAAATTAACGTCTACCGAGAAGGTTTGAATCGGTTGTATTTCCACTGTTAGCTCTGCCGAGGAACCTTCTGGAGGCCTCAGCCCAATCACTCTGCCACAGGCTGCCCCATGGAAAGGAGCAGTTCGTCTCGTAGGTTGTTTCAATTTGTGGCCTTGGAACATGACTATTTTACAGAAATTATTGTACTCCACCCAGGAACAAACTTCTCTGTCACAGGAAAGACAAGGCATCTACTTGGGGTGAAACAAACTGCACGAGGCATGTCTTGGTTCTGCAGGGTAAACACTGAGGTGGAAATGCCTTGGCTGGAAGTGAAAAAATGCTGGATTCCCTTCTGTTGTTGAAGATGCCATTACTCCTCCTCTGCTCAGGCTCTGCGCTGGAGGTTACCTCCCACAGAAGCACAACAGGCAGGAGATACCTGCCTGCACTTCCACCTCTTTGAGACAAAATCAAGGCAAGCAATTTCAGCTCTTTGAAGGCAGGTTTGAGCTAAAGACCCAGATTTTATGCTGAAGTGGCTGACACTAATATTATCTGGGGGATAAGGGGTAGCCTTTGGCAGCAGACAACTGGGAGTTGTATCATCTCCAGCCAACGCAGGAAGATTTTTCCAGAGCTTGTCTGTTAGCACCTTGAATAAGCCCCTGACCTAAATCCACCTTGACTGAGAAAAGAGCAAAATAGATTATGTATGCACAGAAGCATTCAAAAATATATCTAAATGTCTGTTCAGGTGTCTGAGTAACATCATGAATGGATTCTTGGTGTTTGCTCTAAGTGAGGCAGAAATATTTGGCACAGGCCTGGACATTGAACTTGGATCTCCTGGGTCCCAGCCCGCCGGTTCGATCACAAGACTATTAGTCTCTCTGAGTATAGATTTGTCTCTCCCCTATGTCTTTTCCATCATCTCTAAACTTGAGTGACTCCTATGACTAATGTGATTGTAAGTCATAAAACATTAAGTTATGACACAATCAAATCAAAGCCAAGAAATTCATAGTTAGGGTGTAGGCTACATTCTTAACTCAAAACCAGAAAAGCAGCATTGCAGGGTAAACAAAAGGATGAAGTGTCAGCCCTCATTTTTCATTTTTGGGCTCTTATCAGTTTGTATCAATTTAAGCCTTTTTAAAATATGTAATTTCTTTGACTTATTTTTTTTTCCCTCTAGGAACTGAAAATTATTCTGCTTTGAGGTCTGGAACCTGCCATACAATAAACACTACTTAATTGGGACATGCTTAATAGGGATGGCCACTTTAATGGGACATCTTCTAGGGAACCTATTTACGTTAATGAGACTGAATGACAATGACTGTTTCTTAAGTGGGGCAACAAAAAGAAAAGACTCCACTCAGCAGGGATGCACTCAGCTGTTACCAGTTTGTTAAGTGTTTAACCAGGTGCTAAATAAGTCCAAAATTCTGAGTTTCCATCTTTTAATTAAAACATAGGAAATGAAAACATTTAGGTAATGAAGAAATGTAGTGTTATTATTTATACTATTTGTGGCATTTAGTGCAAAGGAAGTTAGAGATAGAGGCTCTCTTCTCCAAAGAACTCTAAGAACCCTTTTCTCCAAGCCTGGGAGTGTCTGTACATTGAATTTGTTCAGAGATTCATTGCAAAAGCTAGAAATAAAACCCATCTGTCCTAATTCTCCATCCTATATTTTACCCTTTCACCCCAAATCCTTCCACTTCTATGGTTAGAATAATAAGATGGAAGTAAAAGAAATAAAAATAGGAAAGCTTTTTAAATCTAAGTGCTCCTAAGATCCCTAAGAATAGATATCAGAAGACTTCCAGGAGCCTCCAAAAGCCTGTAAGCCATTTGGAAGGTTATTCTCTTCCTGAAGATCTTCTGTGTTCTGCGGTTGCCTCTGAAAATACATGCTCACGTTTCAAGGGGGAATGTGAGACCAAGTTAAGAAGTTTTCTCAAAAACAAAAATCCTATCTTAGGCACCAGCTACATAAATGTGGGACTCTCCCAGGCAAACCAAGACATCTGATGATGCCATTGTATCTCGTTTGGCAAAGCAGAGAGTGAAGGGAAGTGATAGACATGCGGGGCAGATGGAGTTTGCCTAATGTGTCTGTTCTTTTCTTCGCTGCCTTTTCAATTTAAGAACGTAGCAAAATAGCAGCTGCTCATAATTTCATGAATCAAGAAGTATGTAAATTTCAGCTACAAAATTCGGTGCATAGTTAGACACACACACACAAAAAGAAAGGGGGGAAAAAATATTGCTTGCATCTACAACTTCCTTAATCTTGTATGCAAATTTAGCTTTCAGACTCCTCTCGTCTAGGAGAGAACCAGGAGTGACTCCATTGATTTCTGTTGTCGCACAGGGCAAACACTGCGGGATAGTTGTGCTTTAAGGGTTCAGCTCATCTCTACTTGTTGCCCTAGTGCTTGCACAGAAGGACTAGCCCGGCACGAAAGGCTCCTTTCCCACCCCTGAGCTACCAGAGCGGCTTTGTGCCGTACCTCTGCTTCCAGGTGGCAGGTGGAGGTGAAGAGGAAAGGGGTTGGGATAGGAGTGGCCATAGCTGTGAACAGCTAAGGATGCTGACAACCACTGCAAACTGAAATGGAAATCACACTCCTCGTATTTCAATCCTGAGCCGTCCCCGAATTAAAAGATGGAAAAAGTGACTTGAAATGCATCACCCGAACATATGAAACAGTGCTTAGAGGAGCCAGGGATCAGGGCTCCACAGACTATACAGCTGGTTCTAGTTTTCAGACAAGATTTACTAAACACATGTAAACCATGCATATCTGTTTGAATACTTTTTGTGCAAATAACTTCCTCTGTGGTCAAGCTGTTCCTCTCAGATCCAGGCTGCAGATTCGTGCTTTATACTCACTGCTTTTTTACCCTTGGATTTCCACCAGTATCAGTTCACACTCAGAGTATGAAACTGTGAAGAAGGAAGCTGAGTTTGGCAGCAGGAGTCAGGAGAATTTACAATGCAAAACACTGAGCAAACTCCTGATAAAGGGCAGAAATCATCACTGGCTTAGCTCCATCCAAGCCAGTGGGGCAGATCCGGAGCAGCTATGAGCAGACCCGACACTACGTATTTATTGCACAGGGACTGCACCCGTTGACTTCATGTGGCCCAAGAGCCTCTCCCAGACGCAGCATTTCCCCCTTTCTGGTGGGGTTTCTCCTGATTTATACCCTGAGCACGCAGAGCATTGGCCTTTCTTCACAAATAAAACTGCCCCACAACTCTGTCTGCCCAGTGTCAGGAATTCAAACTGCAAACACAGAGCAACAGCCGAAAGTGAATATGAAGAAGTTGGAGGGCAGAGTTTTATGATCGACGTTTTATTGGAATCACATAAAAAAGAAAAGCATTTCCCATATTTCATGGTGGTATTTTATGTGCAAATTTAATATGAATCCTCCTCTTGTTAAACTCGTATGTGATCTATGTACCTTCGTGCATAAAGCGCAGCACAGAACAACTACGAACAAGTTTATTAAAAGAGGAGCTTGGGCTCCCATTGACATCACCAACCACACAAGTGCTTGCTCAGGGTTGCTGTGATCTTATCAGTCGCTCCTTATACTCCAGGTTACCTACTTGTACGTTTTCCCTATATATCTTTCATTGTTACAAGAATTCAACTCATGGGCAGATCTCTCAGATAAATCTGCGCTCTGTTTTGGGAATATGGCTCTAGTTCTAATTTTGCAGACTTCGTTCAGGCAATTCTCCCTTTGACTTCAGGGATTTTTGCCTGAGTAATCCTTTCAGAATTGGACTCTCCATGATTTTCATTTACTTAACAACTTGGCACTACAGCTGTAAAATACGAGCCCAGTAACGTAAAATATCAAATTAGATTTATGCATTAATCTAATCTATATGTGAAGCTTAATATTCAGTTCTGTTACACTGCATTATTGCAATTCCAGGCATTCTGTGTCAGTTCAGATTTACACTGACGATGTAAGAGAAATAAAAACTGAGGTTTAGAGATAAAATTTGTTAACTTGCATACGTGAAAAGAAAGTCTAACATTTTAAACTAAATTTAAAATAAATTCCCATTTTCAGGTAAATGTTTCTCTCTTACCGATGAATGAGAGCACACACAAAAAGACCAATCTGAAATAATCAACAAAACAAGAAGCTATTAAAAAGGGAAAAGCAGGTCGAAATAAATATCTAAGCTGCAATGTATTCTCTAAAAATCTTTGAAAAAGACAAATAAGCAATTGTTTCTTTTCTGTGTGACAGGAGTGGTCTGAAAAGCAAAAAATTACTCTCTCCTACGTGTTCACAAACTGCATTTACAAACACTTCACAAAATTGCATTTGTTTCCTCAGGGTTGGCTGCCCTTGGACACTTTTCTCCTTCTTGCAGCTTTTAAATCTTTTTAGCATAATCCTTTCATGAAAGTAGTTTTCATGCACACGGCGCTGGTTCAGCAGCTCACCCGTGCGGCGGGGCCTCGGACAACACGCGACACTGAGGGCTTCTGCGTGCTTTGGTACTTTTCAAACTGGATGCTTGGAGAGAGACCACCAATACTTTATTCTTACATCTTAAACCCATTTCCTTCTCTTTATGAATGCTTTCAATTTGTTTTACCCTCGTTGGGCCCAACCCAGCTTGTTATTTACAGAATGAACACAATAAGTTATGGTCTGCACTAGCCTGCACCCGTGGAAAACCACAGCAATCCCATCAATTGCCGCATCATTTCTTTGGATGCACATCAGGTTAAAGCCCCAATCCAGGATAACGCCAAGCAGATGCAAACAAGGGCCAGCATATGAAAACAGAGAACCATGACCGGAATAAGGTGGACTGTGTTTGTTCTAAAGGGGAAGGGAATGTTTGGATACCTGCAATAGTGAGGGGAAAAGTATTTTGTAGAAGCTCTCATAGAAATGCTGGATCAATGCACTGTCCCAAGCGCTTCTGGGTGTGTCAGGAGAGGCACCCAGTATGCTCTTTCCAAAAAGGAGTTCTCCACTTTCTCAAACGTTTTCCCTGGGACACGGCATTGGTTTTTCCAGTGTACAGCAGCTGTGGTGAACTCAAGGCTCCTCTAAGGGTGCCTGTTTTCTCCGGTTCTGCATTAATCCAGAATTACTGTTTCTCCTACCCTGGCATTCAATTGCAACAACCCCAAACACAGTTGTGTTTGTAGGAAATCACAGTTGTGCTAAGTCAGTCACAGTTGTGTTTCTAAGAAAAGATGTGCTTCCCAAAACAGAATTTCACACTTATTATTGGAAGAAAAAAACACCTAAACATCCTAAACATCCCATATTGCAACAAGCCAGCTTCCCAGTTGCCTGGGTAGCTCTGCCTGGCGCTGCCGCCCCATGTCAGGGTTTGGTTTCACAGTGGTGCCCGAGGCAGGCGAGAGTCCGTCCATCCCAGTATCTCCCATCTCCATACACACCTGTCTCTCTGTCCCAGGCACCCGTCTGCCGCTCCTCTCCTGTCCCTGCGTGTTCCAACAGGGCCCAGGCGCGGATGCCTCTCCCCTTGGCACCCACCTGCTGGAGCTGGCTGTGCCAACACAGGGCTGAACCACCCTGGGGACAGCCAGCACCCACAGGGGACCCATCGCCATGGGGAGACCACCCTGGGGTGGGGACTGACCAGGAGAAGGGGACCAAAAAGGCCAGCTGGAGAACAGAAGCAGAGACATGTTCCCTCCCACGTGAAGTATTTGTGATTGCGAAGTGAAAAGAAAACCTTTTTTCCTCTTTCTTTTTCCAACACAGCTCAGCTCTGCGCTCACCCGCGTCACAGGCCCTGTCTGGAAGTGAATGAAAGGGAAGCTGGTAGGTGAGGGAGCAGCTTCTGAGCTGCTTCAGTGATGGATTTATTGCCCTCCATCTCCTCCGCGCAGTTTCCCTCTTCTGCTGTCTGGGCAATGCAAGCGCCCAGCAGTCACCACGAGATTGGTCTCTTGGTGACCACCCGTATTTTACAGAATGGAGAAACTGAAGGAAGATTCAGCGAGTTGCTTGATGTCATGAAGAGCCCTGTGAAAGCAGCTGAAGGCAGCTCCCATCCTCAGCTACAGCCACTAAAAACAGGTCTCCAGCCACAGTGGAAGCAGCGCAAAAAGCAGAACATAACCACCCAGCTGAGGTTCAGAAAAGAAAAAGGGATTTAAACTGATAAGACTGGTTCCAGCTTCTTAGTGTTAAGTAATATATGAAGTACTGGACTTGAAGATTCTGCAGAAACTGGGAGAAATACCTGGCTGGGACTGAGAGGGCAGAGAGGAAAGCACAGCCAAAACGATTCCTGTACATGAGACAAAGGACAATAAGGCAAGGACAGTGCTTACAAATTAAAACTGGTATGAACCATACAAATAAATTAAGTATGAAACTGTGATTCGCTGCTAGCTGCAGGGAGCGGATGCCCTGATAGGCCCTTTCCTTCTCTCAGACTCTCAGTTGCCTGTGAGTATCGTTATGGCTTACGTTGGCCAAAACATGACCATGCATCTGGATAGGATGTAGTGTTAGAAAAGCAGCTATGTGACAGAAATGTTGCAAATACATTCAGTCTGGGAAGGCTGAATTGAGGCACTAGGCACACTGATATATTCCTTCTTTTGGGGTCTTCAATAACTCCTGCTGGCAGAGAATTCCGCTACAATGTCATTGCGTGTTTTTGTTGGTATGGGTTAATCCACAAATCCTCCAAGATCTGTTGTGGGTTATGCTGGATACTTATAAATGTCTTCAGAGCTAAACAGTGAGTAACCACACCACCCAAACCTACTTTGCTTTTAATTGTGGCTGTTTTCCCTGCCCTCTGTGAGGACTGCTTTCCTTTCTTCCACCTACCGGCATGCATCTGTGGCTACGCAGCAGTTGCAGCATTTCATGCTGAGATCATGTACGCCACCGTCTACGTGGTTAGTGCTAAAGTGTTCACAAATTACCAAAGAATGTGGGAATTGCTGTGTTGGTTCAGAACAAGGGTCCATCCCGCTGAGTCTTCTGTCTCTGCCAGTGACCATAGGTGGACAGTCCTCTCGGATACTTCTCGCCCATACTCTCCCTGCTTCTCACAATTCAGGGGGCTTCCTGAGCTTGAACACACCCCTGTGTCCACAGCACTGGCCACATCCTTTGGCAATTTATGTGCTGAAAAACCTTTGGCTGCTGCAACAGTTATAAATCAAGCAGAATTGGACTCACAGACGATAATTGAGAAGAAATATCTGTGATTTGGAAGACATATACGAGTTTTGATCTTAATTTGGGCTAAATCTCTGGCAACACAAATCATCTGCTTGCTGGCTGCGTTCCCTGCCATCTCTACGGAGTGTCTCCATGCAATGGCACGGTGTAACAAGGATAGATGGAGCACAGCTAGCTTTGCTCTCAAACCCAGTTTAGGAGAGAACAGAATGATGCTTTCACAGCGGAGAGGGATGGGATTTTGGAATGAGGCACTCCTCTTCAGCGGGCACAGGCACGTGGAGCCGGGCAGCTGGGGACAAGGAAACAAAGATGAAAGCCATGAAAGCAAGGAAGGAACAGGCTGGGCAAGGAGCAGACAGGGGCACAGATAAGGCTAGAGAGGAACTCTTTTATGCAAACCAATAGAAAATCGGGCTCCAGTTTAAGCGAAAAAGAGGAGAAGGAAAAACAGGAATCCATGGAGAAGAGACTCTTAAGTTACAGTCTTGCTGGGAGAAGCAGCACCTCATCTTTCAGCGTCCTGGCCAGGCAAGAAGCTGGATTCACTAAGGCAAACGGAAGCCTAAGTTCAGTGATTAAAATTGGACTCATGGTCCAAAATATCTTAATGAATGCAGACTGCTGCCCAGAGGAGCAGCTGTGAAAAGGAATTGTTTCTGACAAGTTTGGGACCCTTGGAACAAAGGTCCGTTTCTCTTCAGTATTCTGGACAATGACATGTGAAGCACAGCAAGACCAATTGCTGCTGATGGCCCAATGTGCAAATCTGTTAATTAAATATCTGTATTAGTGACATTTTATGACAGGGTGACTCTAATAGGAAACAAATTTTTATCAGATATTTGCCCAATTCCTAAAAAAGCCTGTATGAGTGTACCTGGGAGACAATGCAAAAGAAATCTGTACAACACACCTACAAATATTTTGGATGAAGGAAACTTTACTGAAGTACTATTGGTTACCACCATCATTTCAGATTTAGATTTCAAATGCGCTGCACTCACTTTTTCAGTTCTCTATTAGCGCATGTTGAAAGAGGTTAGCATTTACACAGCTCAAATCTAACCTTAGGAGAACCTTCCTCAAATGAACATACGAGACCGATCTCGCAAAACAAGACAATCGGAGGAAACTTCATTCTACCCATCTTCTTGCCAGAGCCCACCAAATCTTCCAAGACCTTTCTCCTGCCTTGCATGGGTTCGTTTCGGCAGCAATACAAAGCAAATTACTGCTTGCTCCAAGGAGCTCTGTACCCTGCAGGATCTTTGTAGAATCCAGCCTGGAGAAATACAGCACTTGGAGAAAACAGAGCTGTCAAGCGAGATTTCCTTGGGCTTGCTGCCTCACAAAACGGCAAATAAGGGACTTGATCCTGCACAGAAGACAACAGGATTTATAGGTTCTCAGTGTTTGTCTTCCAGCAGAGTTAAGGTTTCTCAGTACTTCCCAAAATCAGCCGCGCTGTTTATTCTTATTCAGAATTCTAAAGCTAAAAGCTTTGGTATCCAGCCACAGAGCTTTCATTTCAAATTGGCAATAATGTGACAAGATGTAACTCCTGCAAAAAAGACTACAATTATGTTTAAAATATCATAAAATATTATTTACGTCGGGATACATTTTTACCCCATATGACAATCATTCATATTTCTTGACAGATATAAACCTCTGCTTAACACATTAGCATCATAAATATTACCAGATATAACGCTGTAATTTAATACCTACCAAATGTATTTAAAAATATTACTCAATTTAAAACTTTGGATTTTAACCAGATGTGTTTCCAGAAAATGATTCAGGTCAGATGCTTTTTTTTCTTTCCCTTTTTCTGTGTGCGCGTGTTCAAAGCGGAGCATTACTGTGTGATTTATTGTACGATGACTGTATGCCCCGAACCTAAAACAGCACCATGATACTTCATCCTTGAGGCTTACACACCTGCAGTCCAAGCTAACAAGAGAAAACATCTACATGGCACGGCAGGAGCCTTTGAAATGTCTCTCTGCAGTTGCCTGGACACAGAACAGACTGGTAGAACAGGGAGGCAGCCGAGAAAGGGTGAAGACAGGAACTCCAGCCTCTTTCATCTAGAAAGGGGGGACCATGGAGAGATTAGAGGAAAGGATTTTGATTAGATCACTGGAATGTGAAATGATGCTTCCCAGGATTAAAATCCTATTTTAGAGCTACCAAACCGGTTACGTCGTTAGTCAGAATTGGGAGGCTCGCGCGGCTCCATCCCCGCAGATGGCTGTCGCTCTGCAGCACCCGACGGCCCCTCGCTGGAGCAGGGGGACCCCTGCCCGGGCGCCCCACGCCTCCTGCCACCAGCCCCATCTCCCAGCCCTTGGAGCCTGGCACTCCTGGAGGAAAAGGGTTGTCCTCCAGCGGCATCCCCGTGTCCAGCCCCGTGACAGGCGCGGTGCGGAGGTTGGGGTTTCGGTCTTCTTGAGTGCCCAATCTACCTCACCAGGTGGAGGAATGACATTTTCATATCCGAACGCCATTAGTTTTATTCCCAGTACAGCCAACTAACAATTTGAAGGTCTATAGTTGTCGGGCTGATCATTAAGTGGAGCCCATTAACATAAAACTCGCCATCGCAATTAGTATCTTTGTAAGTAGCAGGATCAGCAAAAAGTGGAAATGGAGGCCGAGATGATGGTGCTGCTCCGAACGAGGATGGGGCGTATTGGGAAATAATCCATGGCAATTGCTCTGCCACTGCCTCAACTTGTGGAAAGACAGACAGAGCCATTTTCAGGTCACCAACCCCCTGACTCCAGCGAGCACTGAATTCACTCGGTGATCAAACACAATTTGAAGAAATATCCACCATCGCTCTCTCCCCCAGAGGAGGATGGGTTTTCCTTTTACAGATGAGGTGCAGAACTGTGAGAGGAGCTGGATTTGGGCGAGCACCGGGCAGTTTATGGAGGGGACAGGCACAGAGATTGGCTTTGCCCCCTTCCCAGGAGGAGGTGAGGGATGCTTTCCTGGCGGGCAAGAGATTCGGGCTATTTGTGTGCCCTGGTTGGTTTTGATCAGAGCCCGGTACAATGTTCTGTGCTTTTCAGGAAGGGAACAAGGAAAATGTTCATATTTACAGCAACATGATTGTTTAGAAAGAAATAAGTTATTCCATCCCTTTAATTTCGGTTTCTATGGATATCCCCAGTGGAGCTGGGGTGGGATTTTCCACCCTGCCCACAGCAGGCAGGGGCACCGGCCCGGGGGAGCGGAACAAACCCCATCGCACCGCCCTGGACACGGGCACTCGGGGCGCCCTGCACGCAGCTCCTTGTTGGTTCCCCCCAAACTCTCTCTACTCTTCTCTTCTCGTTTCACTCCCGGAGGACTTATCTCCCAGACCGCATTCCCGCACCCGGCGCAGCACAGACCGCGTGTCCCCCTCCTCTCCCGCATCCCCGCTCCGCACGGACCCCCTCCCCGCCCCCCCTCACGGTGCCACCCCCGCATGGTCCCGCAGGTCCCCCCCCCGCTCCCGCACTGCCCGCAGGTCCCCCTGCTCCTGCCCCACGGTAACCGCCCCCCCGCATCCCGCACACCCCCCCCCGCACTGCCTCCCTCGGCGCCCCCGTCCTGCCCTGCCCACTGCCCCGCACCGGCCCTGCGGTGCTCTCCCGCCCTCCCACTGTCTCCGCACTGTCGTGTCCCCCCTCCCGCCCCCGCACTGTCCCCCCCCGCACTGCCTTCCTGCCCCCCCGCATGCGGCCCCCCCCACCCCCGCACTGCCCCCCCCCATTGTGGCCTGCCCCCCGGCCCCACATGCGGACCCCCCGCCCCCTCGGTGCCCTCCCCCGCACTCTCTCCCCCCCCGCACTGCCCTCCCGCACTGCCCCCCCTACCCTGTTCTGCCCCGCCCCCCCCCCGCACTGCCCCCCCGCCCCGCCCCCGGGCTCCATTCCGCGTTCCCGCGGCTCCGCGCCGGGCTTTGCGAGCCGCCCCCGGCCCCGCCCCCCCGCGCCGCCCCCCCCCGCTCCCCCCGGCCCGAACTCCAGCCCCTCGCTCCGATCGGCGCTCACTCCGTCTCAATATGTCTCAAGATGGCGGCCAATGTGGGATCGATGTTTCAATATTGGAAGCGCTTTGATTTACAGCAGCTGCAGGTCAGGCTCGCCCCCCCCTCCCCGTCCGGGCCGCGCCGCGGGGCCCCCCCCGCGCCCCCCTCCCCGCTCCCCCCTCCCTCTTTGGCCCCCCCCCGCCCCGCAGCCCCCGCGCCGCCCGCCCCGCCGCCCCCCCCGCCGATCGCCGGCCCCATCGGAAATTGATCCCCTTTGTTCAATTCATCGATCAGCCCAAGATGGCGCCGCGGCCGCCCGCCCCGTCCCGGGCTGGTGTGTGTGTGTGTGTCCCCGCGGTGCCGCCCCCCCGCGCCCCTGCCCCGCGCCCGGCAAACTTTACCGAGTGCCGGCACTTGGTGCGGGGCGCGGCGGGGCGGGGGGCGCTGTGGGGCCGCGGTGGGGCTGCGGGGGGGATCTGCTCTGCTGCTGCCGAGCTCGGGGCACGGAGAGCCTGGGGGGGGGGGGGTGCGGGGTGTCTGCTCTGTTGCCGCCGAACCGTGAGAACGGGAACCCTGGGGGGGGGGGGGGGGCCCCACCGGTGCCGCCGAGGTTAGGGTAACGGGGAGCTGCGGGGGAGACGTGGGGTGCCGGCAGTCGGGGGGAGGGGGGCTCCGTTCTGCTGCCACCGAGCTTTGGGGAGCGAGGGAGGGAGGGCTCTGCTGTGCTGCCACCGCACCGTGAGAACGGGGACCCGGGGAGGGGGTGGGGGGTGTCCGTTCTGCTGCCACCGTACCGGGACACGGGGAGAGGGCCGGGTTTGTGCTGCTGCCACCGAGCTTGGGGTAACGGGGAGCTGGGGGGGGTCTGCTTTGCTGCCAACGCGCTTTGGGGGAACGGGGAGCTGGGGGGCAGCCGTGGGGCGCCGGCAGTCCGCCGGGGGGGGCTCCTTTCTGCTGCCACCGCGCTATGAGAAAGGGGACCGGGGGGGGTTGTCTGTTCTGCTGCCACCGCACCGTGAGAATGGGGACCCGGGGGGGTCCGTTCTGCTGCCACTGCGCTATGAGAACGGGGAGCTGGGGATGGAGGGGTGTCTGTTCTGCTGCCACCGAGCTTGGGGCACGGAGAGCTGTGGGGGGGTGTCTACTCTGCTGCCGCCGCACCGCGAGGAACAGGCAGGCGGGGAGGGTCTGTCCGCTGCCACCGCGCTTGGGGTAACGGGGAGACGGGGGGGGTGTCCCGCGGGGTGGCGGCAGTCGGGCGGGGGGGGCTCTGCTGTGCTGCCACCGCACCGTGAGAATGGGGACCCGGAGGGCTCCGTTCTGCTGCCACTGTGCTTGGGGTAGCGGGGAGCTGGGGGGGTCCCGTGGGGCTCCGCTCCGCTGCCGCCGCGCTGCAGGGAACCAGGAGCTGCTGATGGGGAGTGAAGGATGGAACCGGGCGGTCCCATGGGGCGCCGGCAATGGGGGGCGGGGGGGCTGCGTTCTGCTGCCAAAGCACCGGGGGAAATGAGGAGCCGGTAGCGGGACAGTGCGGGATGGAGCCGGGGGGGGGACTCCGTTCATTCGCCCCGCGAGCGCCGGGCACCGCACTGGCAGGGATGAGGGATGGGGCCGGGGGGAGCGCCGCGGGGCGCTGAGGATGGGGCCGGGGGTCCCGCGGGTACCGGTGCGGGCAGGGGACGCCGGGGGGGCGCCTTACATAATTGCCGGTCTGTGCAGCCTGTCGTGCTGCCCTGGATCTGACATGAGCCGGAGAGTGATGCGGTGCCGCGCCGGCTCGCAGCAACCCGGAGCCCCCGGGGATGGAGGGTCGGTGCTGCTCCCGGGGCTCCACGCTGTTCCCGGGGCTCAGCACCCGCTCCGCCCGGGCTCCCCAGCCGCTGCCTCGCTTATGCACCGTCCCGAGCCCCTGCGGCCCCGGGCAGAGCGTGTGCTGAGTCCGGGGAACGGCATTGAGCCCAGGAGCAGGACTGAACGGTGCTGAGTCCCAGGAGTGGGATTTAACTCCGGGAACAGTGTGGAGCCCCAGGAGCAGGTGCTGAGCCCCAGGAACAGCTTTGATCCCAGGAGTGGGTGCTGAGCCCCAGGAGTGAGGCTGAACCCCAGCAACAGAGCGGAGCCCTTGGAACAGGGCTAAACCCGGCAGTGGTGCTGAGCGGTTGCTGAGCCCCAGGAGTGGGACCAAACCCAAGGAGCAGCCTGGAGCCCCAGGAGCAGGTGCAGAGCCCCGGAGCGGGACTGAACCCCAGGAACAGTTGCGGGGCCCCAGGAGTTGGGGCTGAGCCCTGGGAGCGAGGCTGAACCCTGGGGACAGTGCTGGGCCCTGGGAGCAGCATCAGACCCCCGGAACGGGGTCAAACCCTGGGAACGGTTGTGGAGACTTGAGAGCAGGGTCAAACTTTGGGAGCAGATGCTGAGTCCCAGGAGTGGGGCCAAAGCCCAGGAGCCCCACTGATCCCCAGGAGCGGGTGCAGAGCCTCAGAAGCGATGCTGAGGCCCCGGAGTGGTGCTGAGCCCCAGAAGTGCAGTGCTGGGCCCCCCCCTCCAGCTTCAGGTGCTGTAGGAGAGGGGGTAACATCATCCCGGTTTGGGGTTTTCTCTACCCGTTTTGTGTTTTATTGCTTTAAAGGCTCTGGATTCAGGTAGTCTTGGCTGAACTTTGCTAACTTGAAAGGGTTCTTAATAGCGACCCAGAATACCTACAGGAATACGGAAAATGAGCTCCAGATGTAGAATTGTATAAAATAAAATGGATTAAATTAAGATGTAGTTAAACAAGGGCTGACATCTTTAATTGTGGACTTGTGCTTGTGCCTCTGTGTATGTGGGGTTGGACTCTCTTAGCATGGGAAAACAAATGCTCCCGACGTCACTGCCGTGGCGTTACTTTTAGCGTTAAATATTTCCTGTAAAAATAAAACCTTCAGAAAGGCTTATTGATTAAAACATATTACGTTAAAGTATCTATCATGTAAATTAAATTCTAAAATGTAATGAACGCGGCCAAATGACATTTTGATAGATTGTTCTATTCTGTTTTTAGTAAAAAAATAGCTCACTTTTATCATAATTTAATTTCTGTGCACACTGTAAAACCTGTTGTGGAGTATTGCTGTACAAGCCTTAATCTGGTTTTTGCAGACTGAGTGTGACAGTCTGACTGGAACAGCTTGTAGGTTCTGCTTTGAAGCACTCCGGTAACGCTAGCTTGAAGTTGTTTGAACAATATTCATTACCTGCTTTTGAAGGCTAGTGATTATTTATACGTGTTGCGGGTTGTGGCTGTTCACCTGCTGGCAGGTTCACCAGGCAATCTGCATGCAGTGCAAAGTTTATTAACTCCGCGCACGATCTGTCCGTGGAGAGTCCCGGAGTGACCGGGGAGGTAGAGTGCCCTCATCCCTATGCAGAGTAGTTAATTTGTTTCAAATTAGCTTTTTATTTTGTTTGTTACCCACCCATCTGCCTGAAGAGGTAGGGTAATATTTACTCCCACTTGCAGATGAAGCAATAAGCTATAAAAACTATCCTCGCTGAGTGAAGTTGAGTCTCACAGAGCTGTCCGTGCCTCCCCCATCGTTCATTTGTACCAACCTATTCTGCGTGTAGAATTGGAGAAAATAAAAATTGCTTTCATCTGTGCTTTAGTTGCCCCGTTCCAGGACGAAAACCTGAAGGATTTATGCTTAACACAGTTCTGCTGTGCCCTGTAAACCCCAGCTCTTGCAGCTCTGCGTGCGGATGGCTTTGAACCTGTCGTTGCTGTTGTGCGTAAGAAAGTTGTGAGGAGCTGAGGCTGCTGGTCCCGCAGAGCTGCTCCCAACTTCCTCTTCTGCGTTCTGCTTGAAGAAGTCATTTAACTATTGATGAGCTTCGACCTGCCTTGTAATAGTAAGCAGCAGGTTTCTCCAGATTCTATCAATATTAATTAAAAACAGCCAGGAACACTTTAGGGTCTGACTCCCTTAATTATTTATTGCCTTTCGCTAAATAACCTCTTGTTTATAGGAGGAGAGATTTCAGGAGTTGGAGGCAGGATTAAATAATTCAGAACTTGGATTAAAGAACAAAAAGATCTGTTCACAAATGGAATATGAGATGTAAAAGTGGCAGTTTCCTACAGGTATCAAAGGTGGCTCCGCACTGGAGACTGCACCCGAAAGGCGTGTGGCTGAACACGTCACCCTTCTCTCTCTAGAGGTTACATTTCCTAGCGAAACACTGGCATTGGCATGGCATTTCCAGTTGATTTTGCCCCGTGGCCGAAGATGGACCCTTGCGTGATAACTGATGGCAAGGGAGTTGCAGTGCATGGGGAAAACGGATCCCTACAAACGGTGAATGCTGTGGCTATAAACGTGAGTTGAATGCTGTGGCTGTAAACGCGAGTTAAATGCTGGAGAAATGCTGTTGTCCTCGAGTTAAAACTGCATCTCCTGTTTGGAAGCAGAGCTGAGCTAGGCTGACATACAGCAGCGTGAGGGTTACTTGCTGCTGTGTGTGGTCCTGTTTCAGGTTTGTAGTTTTTGGTGTCACCATAAACTTGACTGTCCACTGGGGAACAGGCAGGCGAGGACTGTGCTCCCGTGGTCTGGTGTGCTGTCTGCTTGGGGATTTCTCTTTGCATTTCTGAGTGTGCGTGTGTGTATCTGTCAGAGGAGACGGGGGGTCCTGCCACATCTTTTTGCTCAGCAGCGTTGCACGAGTAAGTCTTGCTTGGCTCTCAGATCTGAGTTGAATTTGCAAGACGGATGGAAGAAGTTAATACCGTTTGAAGACTAAACGAGCTGTGTGTTGAGTATGTTGGCAATAAGCGCCGGTCTCTGTTGCTGTCAAGCGAGGGATTGAAAATGCGAAGCCAAATCTTGCTTGTGTGTTTCTGTTTTTTTTTAAATCTCATCCTGGTATTGCATCAGGTATGATGAAAGTAAGGATGGGCTGTTAGTTCTATGCATGCTGTGACAAATTGTTTAATGTAAACTGCTGATCTTGTAACATTATAAAATTTGTAACGAAATCTGGAAAAACCAAGTAGTAACCAGTAGTTTTACATACTGAAGGATTTCTATTAGTTAATTAGAAACAGGTGGAGTTCTTGGCATCTTTGAGTTAGATCTGATTGTACCCGAGCACAGACTGATTTGCCTCAAGTCAAGGAGTTAGTGTGCTTCATCAGAAGTGGAATTAGTGATCGCATCCGAGTGTTTAATTTTATCAGTGGAGATCACTGTAGAACTTGCAGCTTCTATCCTAAAAGTGCTTTAATATTTATAACTGTAGTTAAATGCATATCAAGAGAAGAGTCTCTAGCTACTGTAAATATGTTTCTGCTCCTCCCTGCCTGATCGGAGATGAGTGGTGAAAGCGCTTGGTGGTTCTTCAGGAAGATGCGATACAGGGCCCTGAGAGGGATGTAAAAGGCGGGTAGTGCTGCCAGCATGCTCTGATAGCTGTCAGTGCTTCCCTGGGGCAGGGAGGCTTTCCTTTTTTGTGGTGGTCAGCGTGGTGTCCTGGGACATCTAGTGCACGTGACACGTTAGAAGAAAGGCCCTTGGTATGCTTCTGGCTCAAGAATGTAGCTTTCATAGGATTCCTCGAGTCCTGTTCCTTGTAAAGAAACTTCTGAAAGCTTTTCTAGCCCTCTTTCCTGTTCCTCAAGTGGAATAATGCCCGTCTGAAACACGGCAGAATCAGTGCATGTTTCTGTCGCTCTGCTTTTATGCCAAGTCTGTGTTTGGTTGGAATAAGGTATTGAGAAGTGCAGCAGTGAGGATCTGGAACATGGTAACAGTTGGGATGTTTCTGAAAGAAGATTGCACTACTTGATGTGTATAACAATATCAAATAAATAATGGGTGAAACATTTGCTATAGAGGAAATTACACACAGGCTAAAATTCCAATGAACAATTATTCTTTATTTCCAAGCTGATTTGTAATGCGAAGAGTGGATGCAGAAAAATGCATAACCCAAAGTTTCAGTTTGATCACACAGAGGCTGAAAATAAAGGCAGTTATTTATTGGCTTGAGAATGGGTACGTATATGAATGCTCAGTGTTTTTTAAGACACCAGGTAGGCAGCGCTTATTGACTTGTGGTCCTTTTTGTGTAAGTAGGGTAGCAAGTTCCCATCTTGTATATTCAGGTTTTTCTTACACGTTCTTCACGTTTTATTCTTTGCTTATCTTTGTGCTTCGTTGATTCCCGTATACTTTATGGGCAGGGTGTTGAAAATACCGTGTTTTCTGGGTTAAGAGTGCAGTGACAGTGTTCAAGTGTTGTGTGGAGGGAGAAAGCTGAAATGGAGTGGTGAGCAGAAGCGAAGGAGTCTGGGGCGAAAGGATTTGTACAGCGTGCTCACACGTGGAGTGGTAGGTGTGGTGTTAGATTTACCACGGAAGAATGAGAGAAGCTTAAACCTGACGATCAGATATTTAATGCCCTTAAATTGGTAAAGATAAGAGAAATCTTGCTTTTTTTGTGACATGCGTGTTCTCAGCTTGGTTTTGTTTTCTCTGGTTTGACAAGGCAAAGAAGCTGATGATTCCCGCTCTTACTGTTAGCTAGAATGAATACAATAAATGACATTGCTGGGGTTGCGCAGAACATTGAAATCCAGAGATAACCGAGCGTTAACAGTGTGTTTGTAAGGAAAAACGTGCAGATACTGGGTGTGGGTGGCTGGGTTTTACAGTGGTCTTCCCTCTTGGGCAGTACTTGCATTTCTGGGAAAGCAGTAGGCAGGAAGGAATTTGTGCTGGGTTCACTGCAGTTCCGTGATGGAGCTCGTGCCTGGTCTCTGGCAGGACACAGCGGTTCTTGCTGTGTTGTCACTTGGTCCCTTCTGTGGCTTAGCAGGGTGAAGGATTTAGCACAAACGCATTTCTTGGTGTGACGGTGCTGGCGCCAGGCGATGGCTGATGGCTCTGTGCGGGTGTGGTAGCGTGGACACACCTTTGAAGCTGGAGCCTTTCGGACGATGTTGTCTTCCTTTTGGCCTCGCTAGCGGTCTGTGTGCCTCCGTGCCTTGCAGTACTGTGATGCCTCTGTCAGGGCTGGAGCTGTGCCGTGGTTTCACGGGGTGCAGGGAGGGGATGCGCTCGTCTGCCTCGTGGTTGAGTTCATGAACCCACCAGGGGCTGCTCTGGGAACACAGAGGTCGCTGACGCCTGCTGTTTCTTTGGAAAGCTCAGAAGCAGATGCACGGGAATATTTAAGCTGTTGTATTTAGATGCTTTAAATTCCCCAGTATCCCTGTGTTCTGTCTGTGAGCTTTATAAGTCATGTAAGGGTGTAGGCCATGGCTGCGTGTGGGGCGTTTGCAGAGGAGTTTGTCCATCAGTGCTGAGCTGAGCAGGTCCTGTGGTTCCTGGCTTCGCTGTCTGCCAATGTGCTGAGCAGTGAGCTTGGACACGGCAGCATCTGGCTTCTGTGAGGGATGTGAAAGTTTAGGCCAAGTGATTGGTAAATGGCTGGACTGGTTTTGCAGCGGAGGCAGAGCCCTCATTTCTCTGAATCTTGTGTTTGGCCAATGGTGGGGTGAGCCCTGGCTGCACGGGAGAGCGCCGGTGAGACCATGCTCTGCTCCTGTTCCTGCTGATGTTCTGGAGCATCTCTTGAGCTCTGGAAATTCTGTCCTGCTGCGTTACCACATTGCTGTGGGGTTGCTCTTATGGCGGATGTGTGTCCAGGGGGGCCTGAATCGCTTCCGATGGTTACGTTGGAGAGGTCTTTCATTGCTGAGCAGTGCTGGCTGCAGCCCTTGGCTCACGTGTGACACACTGAGGGCAGAAACCCTGCAGGGAAGGAAAAAGAAAAACAAGCGGCATGGAGGAAATGACGCTGCTTGACGATGGGATGGGATGTAGGGAAGTGGTGAAGAAAGGAAGGAGTTAAGGAGTGAGCTTGAGCCTAGGATTTGGAAATGAAACTGAATGCAGCACAGTTCGGAGAGAAGAGAGCTTATTTTAGAGTTACTGTAAATACTGAGCGGTGCAGCCAGGGAGCATGGAGGGTCTCCCAGCAAACACCAGGCTGTGGCGTCGCAATCAAATCCAGCTCATCTGCACTTGCTGATGGTATGAAAGGATAGCCTGGGGTTTACCACCCACTGTTCATATGGAAACAGCCTGGGAAGATGGTGCAGGAGATACCGAGGTGATGGTATGACTTCAGCATACGCCGACGGATTTTTAATGTTCCCCTGTGACAAACAGGGCTTGTGTTCCTGGTAGACTTAAATGGCTTTTAACCATTTAGATGGTATTTTAAAGGTATTATGACTAGTAGAAACATTATTACTGTTCTTACTTAAAAAAGAAAAAAAAGGAGGGGGAATGCAACTCGATAGATTTTGTCTTTTTTTTTTTTAAATGAAGAGTCAAACTACATATATCTTAGGTGCAAAAAAGTAATTGTCTTACATGGAAATGCCCTTGCTTATTCCTACAGAAACTAAACTGCAAGGCTAGAAGTTAGAATGCGTAGAAGTGTGACGGGTAAAGTCTTACTCCTGCTGTCTCTGGTGCCTCTGTTTCGTATTGGAGGTTACTTGGTGTTGCTGATCCATTATTGTAAGGAATGTGGAAGATTTCTCTAACCAGAGCGGTAAGCTTCAGCTGGTGTGCATCAGCCCATCCAAACCCTGTGGATGCTTTGAGCAGCAGCACTTAGGGGACTTGTGCCAGCGTACAAAGCCTTTAATTGGTTTGGATTCAGTGTGAGTGATGGTTTCGAGGTAGTGGCGACTCAGAAATGGGTTGGGAGTTTCAGTCCTGCTGTTTGCAGCGGGTGCGTGCATGTTTTCAGCTCTGCTGTGGGCTGCTCTGACCACGGAGCACATCCCGCAACCTCTGCTGGTTTGCTTCCCCATCTGGAAAACATTGATAATGGTTCTGACTCGTCTTTGAGAGTGATCTGAGGTGCAAGATTGTGAGTTAGCACTCAGTGTTGCTTTTTGCAACGGAAGATAAATAAAGCTTGGTTGTTACATTTTCTGCACCTTTGTTCACTTTCTTTTTATGTGGATTAGACAGAGGATGCTCTGCTGTTGATATGCGGATACTCCTCAGGCTGGCTGCTGGAAGTAATGTCTGTAGAAATAAATGTGAAAAAAGAACTGGATAGTTGAGTGTCCTAAAAGGATATTGTTGATGATTGGTACTGAGTCACTGGGAGGAAATGTTTCCTGCAAATGGTATAAAGTTATAATTTAGAGTTATCTGTGCATACACACACACTTACTGTAAAACAAACCTCCGTGTGCTCTGGATTGCTGCTTGAAGGCAAGATATGCAACATATCAAGTTTCCCTTCAGGTTTCTCCGTACGTTAAAGAGTGCTTAAAGTGTCCAGTATAGGCACCCAGCAATAGGAATGTTGAGTTTAATATTCAACAGCTTGTGGTTGCACCACGTAAAACTGCCGTCCCCAGCTAGCTGCGGCCATGGCTTTGAAACGGTTCCCTGTTTCCGAAGGCAGTTGCCTCTGCCCGCTCCGGGGAAGGAGGATTTCCAGTTGCTGGCAACGCTTTTGTCCAAACCATGCTCCGGTGGCGGTAGGTGCTGTAGTGGCAGCGAGAGAGAGTGATGGTTGGAGCAGTGTCTGTGTGAGGCGTGAGCTCCTCTCTGAAGGCTGACATTCCTCGTTCACCAAAGACATGTAATGCGTAGCTTGAAACTTTCCTACGGCAACTTTTATCTTTTATCCAAACCGTTCAGGTTTGTGGTCTGTGTATCGATAGCCTTCTGCTAAGACCGCCAGCAGGGTTAGAGGTTATGATTTAGATGTCTACTTGTGCCATCAGAAGTATCGATCGCCTGCTCATTCCACATGCGTTTGCTTCCTGAATAGCTATGAGGCTGGAGAGGTGCTGAGCTCCACTCCCTGCTGCCGGTTGGTCTCGCACTCAGCTCAGTGAACTTCGCAGAGGTGAATAAGCTTTATCCCTGTTTAGCACAACACAAAGGCCCTGACCCAGTAAGCGTGATCGCATGTGCTTGGTTTTAACACATGCATGGTCGTAGCCTTCTGCTTGGGTGGGAAGGAGCTGCCTGGTCTGACCTGGCCCATGGTCACGCTGGGAACAGAGATGGGTCTCTCGTCACTAGTCCAGTAGCTTCTCAGTTTCTTCCTTTATCTCATGTTTCTGATCAACTTAATTCTTTTTCTTGTTGTTTCATTGGTGTGAAATAAAACAGCTGTCAGAATAGCTCTGTAAAATTTATATCTGTGTTTTGTCTGTAATTAATTTTAATTTTATTTTTATTGGGTATTTACATGTTTTATTGCATGTGCATGTCACAGTCAGTTTGTATCGTGTTATCACTTAGAGATGTTTGCTTCATTTACCGGCATAAATCAAATGTACCCACTGTTGATGATCTGAAATAGGGTGATGTTAATGTTATCAGCGAACTTCGTATCTGTTCTTCTGTTGCAACTTGTGTGTGTTTGTGTGTCAATATCGATAGTGCTCAGCTTGGGTTTGGTAGGTCTAGTATGAGCATGGTTGGTTTTCTAATAGTAATTGTGGTGATGGGATAATATTAAACATTTAAAAACAAGGAGCCAGGAGTCTTGCAATTGATTTTCTGTGGAGAGCCCTGTGTGCAGAGTTGCTTACACAACTGTAACCTCATTCTCTTTCATGTGACTGCAAGAAGTGTTTCATGTGTCTGAAAAACATGAAAGAAAGAAGTTGTGAACACATTGGTTCCTCCTCCCTTCCCTTCCTCCAGCTTTGTCCTGTCTTTCAGGAGCTCCTTTTCTTTCCTGCATGGGTTTCCACACAATTTTCTTCAAGCACACAGCCTTGCTATCAAAACTCTTCGGTGTTGGAAGAGGGCAGCTTGCTGATGCTGTGTCTTCAGCTCCTTTCTCCACTGCTGCTCACAACACCCTGCCTGTTTTCCCAAGCAAACTTACTTTGTGCTCCTAATTAGTGCTTGAACTCAGAATATCTTTTTGAAGAAAGCTTTTCTAGCGTGAGTCTTGATCCTCCAAGGCTGTGGGTGTTGTCTGTGTGGCTGATGGTTCGTGGCTGCTGTAGGGCTAAGATTGTGTCCCTGGTTTAGATCAGTATTTGAATCCAATGAAATTGTTTTACAAAGCCATGCTCTCAGTTTTAGGTAAAAAAACATGGTTTGTTGTTGCCGTGCTCAGGAGGAGGAGCTTGGTTCAGGCTCTTTATCTGTGTGCAGGCAGAGCTTTGGTCAGTCCCACGATGAGAAAGTTGTATTGTACAGCTGTTTTCTTCAGTGCAACTTCTGGTACTCGATTCTGCCTTAGAGTCGCTTGCTGTGCTCCATGGCACCAACTCGTGAAACTAGAGCTGTGTGAGCTTTTTTCTTGGGGTGGTATGTTAAATACAGCAGGAACGATTAAAATGGCACACACACTGTGCTGTGATCAGCTTGTTTCAGATAATAAATTAAAATCCGTTAGCATCTGAGATGTCCTGGCATTTCCTGAGAACAGTCAGCTCTTTAATGTGCCAAGCTAAGTAAAACTTGATTAATGTCACTATCTGGGATTTTCTGTCCTGTAAATACGACTTGAAGTCTAAAATTGGAACTGTGAAAACCTACTTTAAATAGGATTAGAAGAGGAACTTAGTAGTTCAGATTGTTTTCAGGATCTTGGAAAGTGGTCACTGCGCCCCAGAGCTGTGGTCCCTGCCGTCCTTCTGAAAATTAACCTTACGGCAAGGGCGGAAACATGAGCCTGGGCCTGCAGCGTGTGCTGTGCGGCCGTTCAGTGCCACCTTCCCAGCGCTGCACTAGGCATGCTCTGTGCTTGGCTGCTCCCTGCTGTGCCAGAGGTTCATCCGTCTGCAGTCTCACAGGCTGCAACTTCGGATCCCCTTTAGGATCGTTGGGGCAAAAGGTGATGGAGGGCTGGCATTCAGTGTTAGAGGTGTTCCAGAGCACATTTGAGTGCTTTTGATAGCAGGACTTGCTGGGTATATGCATTATTTTTCATTTACAAGTGGACTTTGGTCTTGAACAGAGATTGAGTGGAAGCTGGTAAGTCAGCAGGCGTGCCTGGTTTGAAAAAGCACACCTACTCCCATTGTTTTGGGGCATTCATTGCTCTTTATCTTGTTCGCTTCCAGATATGTCATGAGAAAATGCAGTCATATATCATAGTGGTTTTTATGCCCTATTTATTTGCTACAATAATTTTACCAACAAATTGTGAAGTTAATTTCAGTGCTAAGAAATCTTCACTTTATATCTAGTGTTTTTTTTAAGAAATGCGATGGTGGCAGCAGCCTCTTTGTACGGTCCTTAATTGTCAGCTCTTCATTATAAATTTACTTTCTAAATGCTGACTTAAGGCCTGACATTTTGTTTGTATAACTGTCAGTTACTCGAGTGCGGAGGACTAATAAAAGCCTCTCAGATCTTCCCGTTGAATTAGGCCATCCGCTACCACCCTGGTGAGAGAGTTAAGTTAGAGCATCTGCCTTAGGATCTCTCGGTACCAACCCTCTTTTTGCTAGAACCGTGCTTAGGGTGACTTCTGACACGCGTCCTCACTGTGGCAGCAGTTGGTTTTCTGGTAAAAGGTCACTGTGAGGTTTTAATTGGATTTTTCAGCTGCAAGGAATATAAAAATATAAGTTTATTAATAGAGTGGCTTTGATCTTGAAGGATTCCAAAACGTTTGCAGCATTGCACGGGCAGGAGTGGTTTGGTTTTACTGCTTGTTCAGGGATAATCAGTTTTGTCGTGGAGCATGGAAGCTGGGTGTTATACCTGGCAGGTCAGGAGTGAGGAGGAGCACATCTGCGTGAGGAGGGGGAAAATCTGGGCAGGCAGAATGTTGTGCCCAAACTGGAATTTCCCCAGGACTGTGCTGCTGTCGAAGGTGCCAAAGGATCTTTCACAAGTTGTTTAGGTTTTGGTTTTCATCTGAAATCTTTGGAAAAGGTCACAGGCAGTAGACAATTGGGGAAACACTTTGCTGACCTTGCTAGTGGACGTTTGTAGAGTTACTGTGCTTTGCAGCAATGGGTGGTTACTGCTGCTTTCCGTCTGTTGGATAAGGAAGAGGAGAGACGGAGACTGACAGCTTTAACTGTGTTTTTAACCAGAACTTCTAGGTTTTATTTCTTCCTTGACCATCAGGTTAATCTGCTGGGTACCATGCGCTGTGGTTTCAAGGAAAAGAGATCAAAGTGGGAGCACAATATGGGTCACAATAGCAGTTTCCTGTGTGTCGGGCACCCTCTCCTTTGAGCAGCCCTCAGGTATGTGGTGCAATATCACCCTGGCACCTGGCCAGGCCAAGGGAAAAGTTCTGACCATGGCTGGCATTATGGGAATCATTTAACTGAAGAGTTTTATGGCTGAAAAACATCCTTCAGCTCATACTGCTGCTTATTTCCCGTTTCACTTTAGTGCTTCCCATGGGAATGACTGCATGGTACCCCAGTGGAGTTTCCCCCTGGTTTTGGTAAACACTGTTGTGTTGGTTAGAAGCTTTAACATCCCCCAGGGCTTGCTGGTTTTGAGGTCACCGTGAGCACTGAGGTAGCCGAGCGGACATCACTTTTAGTGCTCATGGCCATCCTCTGTTTCTCCATTTCTAAAGAGCGGTGAGAGAAGGAGCCCCACAAATGCAAGAGAACAGTCTAGGTTTTTCACCTGGTGAAGAACAAAGCAAAATGGAAAACCTTCTCCAATGTCCCGTCATCCCGTTTGTGGCACTCACAGTTTTTCTTCACCTCACTGCTCTCTTTGAACATGTGGATGATTTGTTCTTGTCGGACTGCTTTCAGCTGGCAGAAATTTCAGGTGGGATGGAAAAATTAGCCTGTCTGGTGGGAGAGCTGCTTGCAGGGGTCCTGGGCAGCATACAGTACAGTCGTTTTCTTTCTCCAACTCCTTCACCAGTTACTCAAACAGATGTCCTCAGTAGTTTGTGGTGTAAGATGTTAAGTAATTAGATCATTCAGAGTCTAGTTAAATATAATTAGAGTCCTATGTAAACTGAGTGAAACTGACAAGTTTTATAGGTTGGCCATAGCAAAAATATCAGGTGATATAGCTCAGCATTAATACAAAAAGATTTAAGCCTCCCTGCCCTCGAATAAAGAGGTGTTTTGACTCCAAAGTTGATCCTTAATTAGAACTACAATTTATGGAACTTAGTCAAAATGTTTCCAGGATCTCAGAAGCTTTGCTCACAAGTGCTCCCCAACCGTGTGTGCTGCTTAAAGTTTCCTCGCCTGTGCTCTGCCATTTGAAACAGAATGTGCCCAGCAGTTGCTGTGTAAAGTTAAACAGAAAGATAACAGAATTTTGTTAAGTTCACCGGTGAGCCCATTGTGGTGCTGCTCCTCGACTTGAGAAGGGTTGGAACAAGTAACGCCATCCCTGCTTCGCGCTCTGGCTTCCTTCCACAGCTAGTTAGCTGCCTTGCCTTTTGGGATCATCTGCCTGTGGCACAGCCTATGTGAGCTGCCTTGTTTTCCACCAGCAAGCCAGGTTCAGAACCGTCAGATTTCTTTGGCTGTTGTTAAATAGCAGAACTGAAGCCAATCTCCATGTAACGTAACCTTGCGCGCAGGTATTGCGAGGTAACAGAAGTCAGTGCAGGGTTGTGAGCATGGGGCTGAAATAGTCCCTATCAGCTCCTCCATTTGATCATTGCTATTTTATTACAGCACTCTGAGCTAAGCCCGATTATTTCTCTCCCTCATCTTCCAGATATGACACATTGTTTTGTTGTTTGTTTGCTAGCAGGCGAAATGTGTTTCCTGGAGGAAAGTGTTAACAGATATACTGATAAAATGTGTCTTCTAAAAACTGTTTGAGGACAAGCAGAGTCTTTGTCTCCGTGTGGTGCTCACAGTGCTGTTGTGCTGGCTACCGAACAAATTAACACGATGACTGCTGGCTTTTATAGGATGTGAGCTTTCTTTTTAGATGTTTCTGGAGTCTGAAGTTGTGAACTAGGTCCGGGGTGACCCTTGCTTTGCAGATTGCTGTGTTGCTTTGCAGTGATTTATAAAGAAAAAGTACACACAGAACATTCACAGTAGAATGAAAATGTGCTGGAAAATTCATATTCAAGTAGCTAAGGGGATTTTGCAGTTACACTTAGTTAGAAAAGAAAAATCAGAAGAAAGAAAACTTCAGTTATTTCTTGATAACCCTAAATGATTTAGTTGTCTTGCTGGGTACCGAAACCAGCTCCTTTGCATGCCTTGCAGAGTTGTTTCATGCCATAACTTCCCACGTCCCCTCCAGCCTCTCCCACCATGCTCAGTTGTGTCACTTGTGCGATGCTTCCAGCCCTGCTGTCCTGGCTGGAATCTTGAGTCTGTTTCCAAGCTTGTATCTCTCACTTGGCAGCACATGATGCGGCTGGTGGGCAATCTGCCGTGTCCCTTTTTTGTCAAACATCAGAGTTGGTGTCTGACACTGAATCTGGGAACGGGGAGAGTGAAACGTACGGCGGAGCTGGGTGGCTTGGTGCATTTTGCTGTAGTTATTGCTTATGAGAGGTACTCTGTTCTTGTGGTGACAGAATGGCAAAGATCTTGCTTTTTCCCTTCATATTTTCAGTGATTAGCACAGCCTGCTAAGTGGGATTTTCAGCTACTTTTTTTGTATCAAGTGCTGTCTGCGTACAGGTGAAAAACCCAGTTTGAAGAAAATCCCCTAAAGTTCTATGGAAACAAACCAATTTTCTAAAGGTGTGTGTATGTGTGCATGTATGTTTGTGTAAACACGCAAGCTCACACAAGCACAATCTCCTTTCTGGATCAGCTCCCACCATGCAAAATACAAACCTGAAAGTGCTATAATTGATTATGTGCAATAGGAGACAAACAGCAGGGATTTTGGGAGAGGGCAGGGTGTGGTCCCGATCTGGCAGAACATTTAAGGACTGAACATTATTTTTTCAAAGGTAGGGAAACTTCTAAAATACTGGTCCAAGAGTTAAGACTGGTTGGGAGAAGGAAGAGAGTGCAGTAAACTGAGACATCGTCTTTGTAGGGGGAGGAATTGGGAAGAAAGAACACGCAAGTTTAGGTTAGTACATGTTCATGTTCTTCTGGTTTTTTGACTTCATTTGTTTCCCTGGCAGATGTCCCATGGCTCTGAGGCCTTTGTCTGTGTGAGAGAGAACACGAAGGAGGGCTTGGCAGGACACTTCGGGTTGTGTGGGGTAGCTGGTAGTCATATTTATAGTTGGTGTTGTCTCCTGGCTTATGCAATTGTGATAACTGGCAATTGCTCTGTGAAGTTACGTGTTGTATTGGCAAGGCAGCTCTCCCTGAAGTTCCTCCACTGGGTCTGTGTTGTAGACAGACTTTGCGTAGAGGCTCTTGTGAGGTCTGAGCAGGACTTGTCACATCCACAGTGTTTTACCTTAGCAGGGCACTTGACTTTTCACAGGCACCCCTCCATATTAGGCTCTTTCTTAGAACATCATTCAGTCTGAGATATTACATGCCACCTTGCTTAATTAGATTTAAAGAGAAGGTATTCTGAAACAGATCTAGCAGTCCTTAAGTGAAAGCATATATGCTGCATCCTCCTTTGAAGGCTCCTCATTCATTTTTTAGCGATCGTTGTACCTCAGTGCTTGATATTGTATTGCTGAAATTCACAGTGGAGTTTGTCCCGTAGCTGCCGTGGTCTGCAGGGGAGGAGGAATGGCATTTGACTGCTGGGAGGGTTTGAACTTTCTGGTAGCCATTCACTTTTTCCATGTCTGTGACTCTAAATGGATTTTTAACTCGAGCTTTATGCTTTTAAAACACCTGCTGTAATTGCCTAGAAATACACTGCATGTCAGCAGTTATTGCACGCTGTGATTACACTTCTGGTAACCATCCTTTTTGGCAGACTCATAAACTAAGTTTCTCCTAATAGGATTCGTAACAGAGTTAAACAACATGCAGAGTTTAAAGTGCAGATCTGTTCTATTGGGGAAAGGAGGTTACTCTGCTGTTCTCTGATACCTTTAATTTGAAGCTTCAGAAGGTGCTCTGCGTTAAGTACATGCATAAGTTTTAGAAAACGGCATTCTATCCATTTCACTGATGGGAGGTACGGGGGGGAGGTGTTTGTACAGTGGGTTTATAGGTGAGAAGAACATGCAGGCAAGCTCTTGAACATCTAGACACTTTCTTATCAATTAGCACAGTTTGGATGTAAACTGTACAGAAGGCTGAAAAAAACACTGCTTAATGTGGCTGATTTAACACACAAGTGCTGTGTGAGTACAGAAAAACCTTGGCATCAGAGGTTTGTCCCTCCAGCTCCGGGAGCATCCTGTACGGCCAAGTGAAGCGGAGGGTCCTGCAACGCTGTCTGCAGTGTGGGACGGATGAGCTACTGACGCGGTCGGTTGGGATTATACATTACATTTGATCATTCTCTATGCAAGAAACATGGAGTTAGGCATTCTCACGACAGCAAAGGTGTGGGGATCAAAGATAACCAAGGCTGTTAAGTATTACGTTGTACTCCTGCAGTCATAGTGCCCCACCTGGCATAGTTCAGGTGGACATGAGAGCGCTGGGAAATTCCACTTTAACATTGCAAATCAACTTAGTATATTAATTCTTGTAAACTGTTTCGGGAGATTGCGGGATTGAGGAGGTGTTATTTATCATCACTTTTAGCTAAAGAGTTCCACCCATGCAAAATCCTTAGCGCTAAGAGAATTAGGCTTTTTGGTAGGCGGGTTGTTCTCAAATCTCGAGCAGAGGAAAAGGTGGTGAATAGTTATTTTTGGGCCCTTGTAAAATATGAAAATAAAATTACTGGCGTTAGTCAGTGTTCTTTACATCAGCACCTTTATCCTCAAGGATATTTTGGTGTTTTTGCCTTTGAAATTTAGGCCAGACTTCAAAGGGAAGATGGAATTTCCTGGAAAAAGCAGGGTGCTGTGGAATGGTAGGGTAGAGTTGGAGGAGACAAAGGAAGTGAGTGTGAGTTGCTTGGTACTGCTGGACCATTGTGTGTGCCAAATGAAGGCAGCCAAGCGTTATCCCAGGTGGAAGTGGGAGACCTTCCGAGCATGTAGATGTGCTTCTCCATCTACGATGCTCCCGAGGGTTCAGCTTGTGGTGCAGCTGCCAGTGTCGCTTGTCTGCTCCAGGGTTCTGATGTACTTGGACAGGGCTGTGAACTTCTGCGTTAGCTGGTGCGGGGGACCAGGCATGTGACACTCTGTGCGGGGCTTTGTGCTGCTGTGCAAAACCTGCTTGAGAGGTTTTATCCATTTCCCTGTGGGACAGGGAGAATGACAAGTTTAATTTCTTTTTTAGGCAAAGAGTGCATCACACAAGTATAAAATCGAATACTGTGGGATGGCAAATGCTGTTTTTTAAACTAGCTGGCTTGTTGTAGCTGTGATAATCTGTGTTGATCAACCCTTTTGGTGATTGCTACAAAATTTATTCTAAGAGGCATGGTAGCTCGTTCTCGTTGGTGACGGTCCAAATCGGTTCTGCTGCCAGACTTGGCACTGGTGCCAGTGGTTTGCTTTAGCTGATCTAAGAATATGATACAGATGGTTTGATACTCAGTACAGATACATACAGATGGCTTGAAACTTGAATTGATTTATTTCATGCCATTGTTCCTTCTCGGTATATCACGTATCTTCTGGTTAGATAACTGGTTGTTCTTGAAACAATCTGAACTCTGTTTGCTTCAACTCCTGCTTGTTGTTGCTCTAAGAATTTGTCTGCAAAAGGCTGCTATTCTGTGCAAGTTCGTGTTCTGCATGTCGGTACAGGCAGGTGTATCTATAATGCACAAGAATATTTCTGTCGAGCTGTTTGACCACCACACCTGTACATGTTCTTCGGTTACACAGGATGTGGAAAGCAGATCCCGTGCAGCGAGTCTGTAGACCTAAAAATCCACAGGCTGTGGTCACTGGCACTGGCTTTGCTTCAGGCTATTGCTGACACTGGGAATGGCATCTCTGCAGTGGAAGCGATGGAAGTTTTAGCCTGGTGTAAGAGTTCAAGCAGAGATCAGTGAGCTCTGGCTAAAGGCTGGATGGTTTGTTTGCAGTACCCATCACAGCCTGTTGATCTCTTGCCAGCAGAAATTTCTAGGTTGTGAATCCGTTTCTGTTGTATGCAGGCGTATGACATCAGTCGCCTGCTAGCAGGACAGGGCATAAATAGAATCGTGACAGCATCGCTCCAGTGCTCTCCGTGGTTCTCCACGCATACAGTATATTGATGTAGCTGATGTTGACACAGCTCATCGCCTGGGCAAACGGTAAAAGAGGCCTCTGCTTTGATTTACTCTGATCTGATCGTGCATGGGAAATCCTCATTCTACATTTGGGGGATATTGGCAGCTCTGCTCTGGGTATGGAGGTTTGGGGATGGTTCTATAGACTTACTTTTGAGCCATGATTTACTTAGTTGCCTTCATAAGGTCGTTAAAGTGCATAACAACGCAATTAATGTAATTTAAGGGCAGTTAAAAGCACTAGTGGTTCTTTTCAACTTAATTTTAAATGCAGAGACAGATTAAGCAGTTTGAACAATGACAAGATTAGGCTCTATGGCCACTGAGTGTATAAATAAAATATACCCTAGTATTTGGTATTTTGAATCTAAACCTTATAGACCACTGAAATGAATGATTAGGGATGTATTGCCTTGATCTGGGACCATCAGACGTCTGACAAGGTAAGCTTGATCAGTGCGGGTCAGTATTTAGCTGTCAGACCTATAATGAATATTTCACTGCCGTGGGAAGCACTGCTGGTGACTTCAGTGCATTGTGCGGCTCTCGAATTCATTCCAGTTCCACTGCAGGTACTGCCATAATGATAATTCCAGAGATTAGACATAAAATAGATTGATGCCTCTCTGAATGCTTTTTCTTCCATTTGCACAGAGGCATTAGCATTTTATCCGAGTAGTCACTCAGTTTTTGTGTGTGTAAATGGTTTATGTTTTGCAAGCTTTTTCCCCCATGAGTTTCGTTAATGCTTCAGTTAAAATATTAATTGTATTAAGAATATTTAGTACAGAGAAGTTCAGATTTTGCTAAACAGGAAGGAGAGGTTTTGCAAGAGGACCCTTCAGGCCCTGCTGGCAGCTTCAGCATCACCACCAGCTCTGGAATGAGGCAGCAGAAGTCCTTCTTGGCTTGTTTGGAGTGGTATAGTTCTATCTTTGCTGATTAGCAGAGATATGTTGACTAACTGTGTTTGTAAACGTACCAAGAGTAAAGTGGTATGTAAGTGTTCCTTGTTGGTCAAGTCAAAGCTCTAAGGGTAGGTGGGATGGCATGGAAAGCAGTGATTTAGAGTGAATGCAGTGGGATGCTCATGTCTCGAGAGCAAACTCACTGACGGTGTGCATAGATTAATATGTATCTGAAATTG
Organism: Cuculus canorus; assembly: GCF_017976375.1. Lineage (NCBI taxonomy): Eukaryota > Metazoa > Chordata > Aves > Cuculiformes > Cuculidae > Cuculus > Cuculus canorus. Next base: position 6,480,175 of record NC_071420.1, read on the forward strand.
AGCATGACTTTGTAAAAGCTTTAGTTGAAGAAACTTTTGTAGTTTGAAAATAGTCACCTAAATCATAAGTTTATGATGCGGTGCCATCAACTGACTTCAGAGTCCATTTCCAGCTCAAAATTAACGTTGTTCCTGGTGAGTCTGCTGAGGTGGTTCAATACTAAGAGCAGACACTTTTTTTTTCACCAGACTGATGGGGAGCAACGTCCTTATTAAATCTAGCCTGACCTTAGAGACTTTTAAAACAGTTAAGTTAGTTCTGAATATAGAGCTTGTCCTAGAAAAAACAGGTGCTTGTGAGATACGTTTTTTCAAACAGTCCTGTTCTACCACTGCTTCAAGACCAGTTCCTTTCCAGCCTTATCTGAGAAGAATCGGTTCTTAGAATTTATCTTCATCCTTCTCTAGTAAGGATGGTGCTTAACTGGCGTGTTTCCCAGAGAGCTAGTTTAGGAGTGACGGACTGGTAATGATGAGTGACAGAATTAGCATAAATTCAGATTAATGGAGATATGGTTGGTGGGTGCCAACTGGCTGTGTGGGTTCACGAGTCGGCTCTCCCAGCGATGACAGAGGCTGATTTTTATCCCTACCCCCCCCACTGCCTTCCCACCCAGACAGCTGACTATCTGACTGGATGTTAAATACTTGAAAATCAACCTACTTAGCAGCCTCGATGAGGCTCTAGGGACGAGAATTTAGGAGGGAGAGCTAGTTTGGGGTGGTTTCTTACGTGGGTGTCTCGCCAGGGACTGCTGCAGAGAGGCTGCTCTGGTGCGTTGGTACCTGACATCCCAGGGGTGTACGGCAGCCATCGGAGGCTCCGGGAAGGGCACTGCGCTGTCGGTGCCTGGGATGTCTCTCCTTGGCACCCCAAGCGCTACTGTGTCGTGTGATTCCCCGGCAAGCGTTGCTGTTGGTGGCACCCAGCCAGCTTGTCATGTCAGCGTTGAAAAGTCCCGTACGCTTCTCCAAACGGTTTGAACCTGCCCTGATCCGCCCAGTAACCCCGGTGTCTCCGCCAGCTCCGCACGCAGAGCAGGACTTCTCGGCTGGCAGACTCTTTAGTCTTGGTGGTAGCTGGGTGCGATCACCCGTATGCCCCGTGTTAGTGGTGCAGAAAACCCAGGGGGTAGAGGGGGGAAGCGAGGGTCTGTACATGTGGATGATCTTTAAGATCCCTTCCAACCCAACCATTCTATGATTCTGTATTTTGCTCTCCCATGACTTTTGGTACCCACCGTGTTGGGCTCCGACCTCATGATGCCCCTGAAATAGCGAGGGTGAAGGATGGGCAGCCTTCGGCTTGTGACAGCTGTGGGTTGCTGGGGTCTGGGCAGCCCGGGTGCTGTGTTCAAACCCCACGCTTGCTGTGATCGCAGCCTGGCAGGCGGCACCGCCATGTCCCCACACGTCCTTGCTCAGCAGGATAACCAGAGGGGCTGTGCTGATGGGGTTGTGGAAAAGCACCTGCAAAATCAGTAGTCACTGCCGAAACCCCAGCCCCTGTACGCTGATTAGGCTCTTGTTGTTAAAAAATTGTAGTGAATGTGTTTGAATTCTGAAGTGATTTTCCCCGATTATTTTCTTCTAAAAAACAGTTTTAAAATTGCTGTGATGCTGAAGAATACTTAATGCTTCTTCTTTTTATTGGTCTAAGCGCAATCCTGAAGCATGGTCAGTTGTTCTGATATTATTTCTAATGTTTTAAAAATTAGACTTTTCTTTCTATTTTTTAGTTGCTTAGAAATAGCGTCCTACTTGTTTAGCATATGTTTATGGTGCTTTGAAGGCAGATTTATTGTGAAATTTCTCAAGTCTATCTTGTTGAACTCCTTGCTGGTCCCCCCAACCACACACGGATGCGTTACAGGTCAGGTCATGCAGTTTCTGTGCAGTGTGTTAGTGCTGGGGTTGTTGGGTGATAAAAACTTGTTGAACTACTAGAGTGGACAGAGTTTAACATTACAGACACGTTGCCTTCCTTCGCAGCCATAATCTGTTTATTTTGGCAGGCACTCCCTTCACTCTAACAGGGAACAGTTCCTTTTTTTATGATTATTCACTGGTCTCAGTCACACAGCACTGAGCATTATTCATGGTTCTGGAAAAAGTTACTCTTCCACGAACCAGAAGAGCAGGAAGTATTCCGAGCTGCCTGCTTTCCGTGGCTCCAGGTGTCGATGATCAGCGGGTGCGCCTTTCGATAACGCTGTGGTCTGAACTAGTGAGCGGCACCGGGCGTTGGTGAGTTTGGGATTTGGTGGCCATGCCCTGGTGTGGTCCAGGCAAGGATGATGCCCTGTGGATCCACTCCACGTCACGGCTGCCTTCACCTGGGCTAGTGCTGAGCTTCTCCCACATGGTGGAGCTTTTCCCCTCGCCTTGACCACAAGAAGACATTTGCAAAGTGCAGAGAGCCAGCTCGGAAAGGAGGGCTCTGCCTGCTGCCTCTTTGATCCATAACATTTTCATGTCTCGTGTAATGCTGTGTTGGAACGGCGCAGCCCTGGACGCTGGTGCTGTGCTAATGCCTGCAAATTGGTGAGTGTTGAGTAGGAGAGAGGCTTCTCGGATGCCCTCACAATCAGAGGGCAGCGTTGAATGGCACATGGCTGCTGAGAACCCGCCTCTGGTGTGAATTGAGAGGGCTCCTCAGATTCGCATCGTGGTCACAGGTATTTGCGCCCCTATCCCACCCAGCTTTTCCATTTCCAGCTACCTTATTTTGAAGCATCTTGCTGTTGTTTTTCTCATAGTATAGGAACAGAGTTAATTAATGATTCTTAACAGCAAACCACTTTTGAAAGAAGTATTTCTGTGATTCTGTGATTGAATGATCTGGGAGTTTGTGTGATCTGAACCATACCCAGGAACTGGGAGAACAAGAGTCTGCTTGTGAGAGTGCCTGCCTGTTCTGCAGAAACAGCTGTCCTTCTTATAACTTTGTCATAGTGCTCCGATGCTGCACAGTGTTTTAAAGATGTTCTCTGAATTCCAGTGCATATGTATTTTCTAATAATACTTAGAACTAGAGGTGGCCTTTCCTTTTTTGTTTCCCCCTTGGGGAGAAGGAAAAGAGTAACTTTGGTGTCCGTTTCTTTTTTTTTTTTCCTTTGTTCCTTGAGTAAGGAAAATCCCGTTTCCTCCACTGGAAATGACTCACAGTGATGCAAGGCAATTTGGACTTTTATATTAGGCACTTATTTACATGAAAGTAACGTGTTCTTCTGAAAATCTGTGATTTTCATGGGAACTGTGGATTCGTTCTAACCTCACCCTGATCAGAGCACAGGAGTGTGTTTTCCACCTATTATTCCCATGGTTGGAATCCCTGTTGTTTTCCCCGCTGTCCCTCTATCTCCTGGAAGATTGGCTTGGCTGCTGTGGTCCCGTGGTGCCCATGTGGTTGTGTTCCGTGTGCTTCCACCTGGCCTGCTCTCCCTGCCGGGGTTTATCCTTCTCAGGGTTGCTCTTTGCTGTTTCTGAGGCAAATCCCTGAAACATTTTTCCAGATTTTCTCTGCCTTGCTGTTATTTTCTCCTTTATAAAACTTAACAGTAGAGCTGCTCTAACTGTTGCGTACCTGCCCGCCTGTTGATGAGCTCCCCTGTACCGGTGAGTAGCATCGCTAACCCTTCACATGGGTTCTGACTGCTCACCAGGCTGCATGCTTAGGTTTTGTTTATTGTAGATCCCTTTTCTAAAAGATTCAGATAGTTTTATCAAGTGGTGGGTAAGTTCAGTTGTGTGTCTTGTAGTCCAGGAATAAACATTTTCAAATGATAACTTCTTGTAGTGAATGAGCTGATGCTTCCAATCAATGGATAGTTCTTCTTTGGCAGCGGGAGGCTTGGGTTTGTGACTTGATATTTTCTAGGTGAGAGTAAGTAATGGCTTAATAAAGTCAGTAATCTTTTAATTTTGGTGATTCAGTCTTCAGTATAAATACAGTAAAGTGACAGGCTTCATGCCCTTAATTTTTAGGGCTTTTAACCCTCCTTAGACACCTTTGTTAGTAAAGAAAACACATTCAGCTATTTAATTGCTTGATTCTCTCTTTTTTAAGAGGTTTTAAGAACATCTGTGCATCCTGATGAAGCCAGTAAGACTCTCAGTCCCTAAAAACTGTCTAAATTTTTACAGTACTGTGGAAGAAGGGGAAGGATTAAGGTGGAGGCAGGGTGCCGTGAAGGCATGTCTTATCAGAAGTCTTACTGTATTTTTAGCTAGATGGTATGTTTAGAGTGTCATTCATTTGAGAGAGGGAGACCATCCATTTGTTGTAGACTGCTTAAATTTTATAGAAAAAATAGATATTCATTAGAGTTTTCATGTGGACATAGTTTAGAGTTGGATAATTCTCAGCTGTGAAAGGAATATTTATGTTGATTATCCTTGCTTCACTGTTCTCTTTTGGATTTCAAGAGGTTGTCCTTAACATTTCAGAATTAGTTGAGGACTCCTTTCACACAGCTGAATTACACCCACCAGAAGGCTGCAAATCGAGGTGTGTTTGCCTGCCTCAACTGCGGCTGATCTTATGGCCCCGCAAATGAATTATCTGTGTGAGCAAGGAGTTTGAAAGCAGTAGTTCTCAAATTGGGACGGGGCTTCTATGTGTGCTCATACATCTTCTGCTGGAGTTGGTTAACAGGTGACTTTGAACAGCAATACCTAACGTTTTCAGACAAACACAGTGCACAAATTCTCCTTCTTTCTGTCCTCCACAAAGAGGAAGGAACGGGAAACCCACCAAAGCTATTTCAGTGCTTTCTCAGAAGGTTGCTTGTATAAATTTCTCCTTTTCTATGAAACTGTACTTTAAACCCAGCAAAGTTCTTGAAGAACTGCTGGAATAATTTTGATTTTTAATGAAACATACTGACTAATGACTGATACTGAAGGACCTGTCTGGGACTTGTACAGAACACTGTTTCTTAGTAAAACATGCAACAAATGACTGCTCACAATTTTGTGTAATTTTAATGTATTTTTTAATCAAGATGGGATTATTCGATGCTTTTACATGTTTATGCAGGGGACCATGTGCTGGTGGTACTTCTGGCTCTATCAGTGAAGCCTTTCCTTTATGTTCAGCTCTGCTCCAATGTCTTTCCTGACCCAAGTGTCAAACAGAAGCCTTTGGTTCACAAAACGAACACAGATGTGACTGAGTTTAAGAGTTTTGACTCCTAGTCAGTTTTTTTTGTTCTTTGTGGTCGTGTAATTACATTTTCTTAAGTGCTGTTCTCTGCCCTGTTGTGGTACAGAAGGGTTTAAGGCAGGGAGCTGTGCATGTGCGATAGCTCCTGTCTGGTCGGAGCATGCAAGCTGAGAAGAGAAAACTGTCTCTTATCTTTTTCCGTTATCTTGGCTTACCTCACCCTTTTGGGGGTTGGTTTTCACCTTAAGAACATACCCCTGCAGAATGACTCTAATGAAAATCATAGAAACAGTGCTTGAGGCTTTGTGGCGATTTGTTTCACTGCTAAATGAAATATTTAGCTGTACTTTAAGGTCCCATTTGTTCCACATAAATCAACACGTAATATTGAGTTAATGTCATGTTCTTGGAGCGCTCTTTGTTACCGGTATTCTGACTGGGTGTGGTGTTACAGGTTTTGCTGAGTTTTGTTGAAATTAGGGATTATCTTTTGTGTCTTTAAAATAATCCGAAGTGAGCCTTAACCTCTGTTGTTCCTCTGGGAGCGAGGGAGCTGCTGGCCCTTGGGCAGTCAGACACCCTGAGAGCGAGTTCCATAAACCGCTCAGAAACCTGCGAGTGGGGCTGGCGGTTTCTCTGCGAAATGAGCAGCGAGGTGGGTGCCCCGCAGTCCCCGCCGGAGCGCGGCCGTCTCGTCTGAGTGCCACGCCGGAGGCTTTGCGGCAGCATTCAAAGCAGCAGCGCACACTGAAGTGACTGGTGGTATTTGTGGATTATATCGACATCAGTGGGTTATCTGCAGGAAGAGGAGGAGAAACAAGGGTGAAGAGTATGCTAAACAGCGAACTAAAGTCGCTAATGAACAGGAAAGTAGCAGAATTAGAGGCTGTGGGACTCACGGTTGTTTTATACTTGTCATCCTTTGGTAATTTCGGTAAGAAAGGTTGGAACAGTTCAGTGGAGGAGTGGCAGTGAATAGGAGGGAATTTACTGAGCAGTAGGAATCATCCTGAACAGGGAGTTGGAATAGCTGGGGGGGCTGTTGTAAGCCAGGGTGAGTTGTTTGCTTTTGTGGGGGAATGCTGCACAGAGAAAATGGAGAATTTCTCAGCAGTAGTATTTGTTTCAGCAAGAACTGGCTCGCTGGAGGGTTTTACTGGTAGCCAAAGGGAGTGATTATTAAAAAAAAAAGAAAAAAAGAGGGGGACACTTTATTCCTGTAATCAAAATCTACCACTGTATTAAACCCCAGCCTGCCTAAAAGGTGGTGTTACTGCAGGGCATTGCAGTAAGCTTGAGGCTTTGACTCGAAATAGGTATGGCAGTATTAAGCAAGAGCCTCAGTGTGGTTTGAAGTGTTTATCTGCCAAGCATGGTATTTAGTCAATGGTAGCATGTTTCTTTGTCATTTAGCCCGCTTGGCGAAAGCAGACGAATCTGAGCCAAAAATTAGAGGTCCCTCTGATCCAGGAACTACCAACAACAGCTGAATTGTTGGCTTGCTGTTCGTAGTTACTGGTACCACTGGTGCCTAGAAACAAGAATCTAAATGACTCAAGTATCCTGGATAGGCTTTGATGCCTTCGGTAGGAGGCAGGGCTCCAAGAGTAGGTTCTTGCTAAATAAAATTAATTTTGTAACTTTCCCGAGTGCAGTGTTTCCAGCTGTATTTATCATCGGCCTAAATTATTTAAACCATAAAGCAGTATCTTGCAAGAAATTCTTAGTCCTATGATCTTTTTTTTTAAGCGTATAAATATTTCAAGTCCATACAAAAGACAAACCTTGTATAAAAATAATATATCACCCGTGAGTAAGAGAAGTTCTTAAAGGCAGCACAGACCCTGTGTTGAAGTGGGAACATCAGATTCCTTAGAACAGCCTTGTTACTAAAGGGTGCTGAATCAGAGATAAAAGATCGCCTGTTTCTTCTAAGACTTTTTTTCATACCTCTTTAGTTATGCCTTGAATATGTCCGGTCTGATGGTGATCACAGAGGTTGCTCTGGATAGTGATCGGCTGTTGCAATAAAAGGGGTCACTCAGTTTTTTTTATTTAGGAAGCAGAACGCTGATTTTTTTTTTTTTTAATTTTTTTTTTTTTTTAAAATAAACGTGGCCGGAGAACAGCAAACTCTTTCCTAAAAAGATGGTGGAGCTTTCGATGTTGCTTTAGTCTTTCTTCTCAGCAAGAGCACGTAGAGCTTTAGCTGTTTGGTCAACATTGCCTTTTTCAGCCTTTATACGCCAGTCGTTCCTAAACCTGCAGATAATGTTCTGCTCAAGGCTCAGCCAAAACCGAGTCATTTCCTTCTGTCTTCTCAGTACTCCAGAACTAGTTTTTAAGAGTCTTCCCAGTGGAGAATGAGGAACACAACATACTATAACCAGAGCCCAAAGGAGAACCCAATTTAAATTAAATAAACCTAAGAATCCCTGTTTTGCTGTGCTGCGTACCTGCACACGCAAGACAGTCCCTTCATCTGCCAGCTTTCCATTTTAATACACTTGTAGGTGTTTATTGGAAAGTTTCCTGTTAACTCGCATCTATTCTGCTCCAGGAAACTGGCTGTTATTGTCTTCTTGTCTTTCAAAATGCTCATTGCTCCCTGTTTTAGACTGCACCCTTAAATACAGATTTATTAAGGTATAGATGGTAGGCAAAGTCATCTCCTGACTGTTCTGTTTTCCTGCTGTTGCTAGAAATAAACATCAAGAATCCTTCCAAAAAGAAAAATCCTCAAGGATCCTTCATTAGATGTACTCCTGGGAATTGGTAATAGATACTTGAATATCATTCATTTTAGGAGCAAGGGTTTGAGGCCTATTAAAATCAATGTGCGTGCTAAATATTTACTCTGTTTGTTTTGCAACGTGTATTCCTGTTAAAACAGCTTCTCCTGCATCTGTGCTGCCAACACACAGCTCGCCGATGCATGAGGAGCGATGAGATCGTGGTTCCCAGGTTATCAGTGTTTTTCCTGACTGGGCCCTTCATTTCCCGATTCCTGATAGATGCCGTGTGGGTTGCCTTGGATGGGAGCAGATGGGATAGCAAGAGCCTGCAAGCTCTGCAGGGTGAGGAAGCAGGGAAAAAGCAGTGTTAATATAGAAACATGAAAAATCCCCTGATAAAGAGAAGGGAGAAACGCCAAAAGGAAGAAACAATAGTGTTCTGAAAGTGGTGCTCTAAGCTCCAACATAAAACTAAAACTATCCTGATCTCATCCGTGCAAGGTCTATAAAATCCAATTACTTGGATATCTGGAATTTAAATAGCTAGAAACTTCTATGTCTAGTCTTGTCTTGCTTTTAGCTGTCTTTTCAGTGGGAAAAACTGTCCAAGTCAGTGATAAGGAACCATTTTATTTGGGGAGGAGTTTTAACCAACACCCAAGGGTGATGTCATTCCTGACACTGCTCATATCCTGCTTCTAAATCTGCCACGGTGAAATAAAGAAGTATGTGTTAGAAATGCCATATCATTATATACCTATTCGGCATTGTTTTAGGTGCTTAGAAACAAGTCTTGGCATATGGAGCAGCTTACGGGGTTTGTAGGAGACTGATCTACCTCTTAGCTGCAAGAAAAAATCATTACTCAGGCAGCATCTGATAACGCGACGGTGCACAGGTTTTGGGCTACAGCGTCTTTTTTTTTGCGTTTGAAATGGAAAAAGGTTTCTGCAGGTAAAATCCTACCCCTTACTTTTAAAACATTAAAGGAGAAAAGACTTGGAAGCATCTGAAAAGGAAGTGGATTGTTAAAGTTCCTTGAGAATTTCTTTTGCTGTCTGTTTAGGTAATCGTAATTAAAAAATGCCCGAATGATCTTAATAACACATGATTCAACTGACAAGCACTAATTGCTCTCTATCAGGCCAAGAGAAGATGAATGTTGTCAAGAAAACCACAAGTCAGACAAGCTGATTCTCTTCTAGTCTGACACCATGTTCCCATGTACAGACCAGTTTTTACTGGAGCCTTTCCAACATCAAAAGAAAATCCTTGCCTTCCCATTAATTTTCGTTGCTGGCAGGCCTGAGCTGTTTGTGACGAGCTACTTTCGTTACTATTGCTGGGCTGCTAATGCACAGGATTGTGCAAAGACAAAAATGTAAACAGGTTTCCCAACTTCTCTCTATCTTGTGGAGGTTAAACTGAATATGTTCTTACATTGGAATACAAGGCGTTGGGTACAAAACCCCTCTTCTTTATTGATTGTCATAGCAATCCTTTTGGTTTTTTTTTTTTTTCTTTGCCCCGAATGTGCAGTGTACCGGGCATGGTAGAATAACATTATTTTTCTTCAAAGATTGTCTTTCTTTAAAGACATCCAATGCAAATTCTCTCGTTGCAGTGAAAATCCCACTTTTACATAGCAGATGCTATCTGGCAGGATTTCCTGCAAGGTGGTGGGTATGCACTACCATCTCTTTTTTTTTTTCTTTTGTTTTAAAGGCTCCTTTTTTGTCTTTGCTCCCTCTAGTCATATTGAAAGCTTGTCCTTTGCTGCTTGACTTTGCTGTATTCCTTGATTCAAATACGAGCAGTGGAAGGTACTCTGTGTTCTTTCATACTCCTCTTGGGGCATCGGTTACTCCACAGTACTGGAAGGGATGGGTCACTCGGGCAGCCGTCCACCCAGATAAATCTGATGACCTTTCTTATAAACAGTGCTTAAAACATAGTGCCTGCTTTGTGGTAAGCAGATTAGAACTTAGTCACTCCAGTAATTAGGAATAGAGATCACATTGTGCTTTAATGTTGGTTTAAGACTCAGAAATGTAAAAAAGATAACTAGAAGCCACAAGATCTTTCTATAAACAAAATGTCTGCTTTAACCAGGTATTTTAAGTTGGATCATTAAACCTCAGAGTTCAGTAGTGCCGTTCTCAAACTTCAGTTCTTAGCAGCATGTCAGTTATCAGCCTCAATAATATTTCCCTACTAAATTTGATTGCTGGTTTATTTGATTCCCACCGTTAGCATGTCTGGATATACAGTATCTTTGAAAGGACCGATTACTTTGTGCAGAATGAAACTTTGAGTCCTCTCTCAAATTTGCATCTAAACCAGAGGCTCTTGTCAACATCTCAGTATGATAAACGTGGCTTAGAAACAGTTGTAATGAACACATTTTCCTTACCGGCTTCTTTTGTTGGTAACAAAACCCCCCATGATAATGACTGGTGGAAAGGATGGGAGGAGAACATGTAAGGAGAGAATTCGTACTTGCTTTCCAGCAAGGTGCCAGTCCCTCCTGTTTACTAGGTTGCCCTTACCGGTATTGTCCTCCCATTTTTGGCTCACTGACAGTGGAAAATAGTAAATAAATCAGAGTAGATAGGCAAGACCATGAGCTGCCAGTGGGTTGGTTTGTCATTTCAAATCTCCTGAACACAAAAAAGTACGTGTGTTTTTATGTCAAAACTATTTTCAAATCTATTTGAAATTATAATAATCTGTGACAGTTTAACAACATCACAGGTTATGAAATGCAGAGTGAGAAGTTCCTTTTCTTAATTTTTGCATGTGATGGGGGAACAGCAAATTCCCTCTCTTCCCCAGCGGTGCCCTCTGATGCTGCTTGACGCCCAGAAATACAAGGGGACTTGTTAAAATGGGAGGGCAGAGCACTGCGCTGTCAGCGGGAGTGGAGATCCTTTTGGGGCAGCACCGGGAGAGGATTTATTTGTTCCTGCTTCACAGTTTTCTGTAGAAAATAATGAGAACCCCAGAGTCTGTCCTGAAATAGTGAAATAATTTGCTTTGGTAGAAAAGTGAGCAACTATCAAAAAAAAAACACAAAAAGAGGGCTGTGTGGGTTAACGTAGAGACTGTGACTCTGTTACTTGGAAAAGCACAGCCAGCCATGGGGTATTCTGAAAACAGCAGTCATCAAATCTTGTTGAATTCTTTGCTGGTGATTTAGAGATGCAATTCTAGTTTGTGTTCCAGAAATCATGTTAAAAATTAGGATCCGTCACTTTCCGCTGTGCAGAACAGAGCGGTGTTCTTGGCATCTCGTTTCACAGGTTTCTAGGGTATTTTTTGTAGTGGAGCTAGCTTTTTTAGTAAATTATTTAAGAAAACCATTTGGGAGTTTACTCATTGGCTTTGTAGAGCAAGACATTCCCAATGGTAGTTGTGTCTAACCACAGTTATCAGCCTGCTCCTCAGGAGCAGCTGTCTACTCTACTCTGGTGCGCTGAGGAACGTTTTTCCCCTGCTACACCTTTACTCATGTAGAAAGCCATGGCAGCACTGGGATGTGTGAAGGCGATGGTGTCTCTAGAAGGGGAGTTGCTGCTCTGCCCTTCCACCCAGGATGCTTGTGGAGGGGCACGGCAGCCTTGGAGACCTTCTGCTCTCCTGCAGAGTGGCTGAGGTTTCAGTGTATACCTTGGAATGTATAATCTGTGATATGACGAGTATGTTCGTTGGCGCGGTTCCTGTAGGTGAGCGAGGAGCATGCCAGGGAGCGATAAGCAGTGCCATCTAGGGTTGAGCCCAGCCTAGGATGTGCACTGCAAGAGCTCTGTCTAAGCAGTCAGCCGCAGCCCAGCGGCAGAAGCTTTCTGAGGATGGAGATGCTATTACTGCTATAGAAACATGGTTTCTTTAGGTGGTAATATGTGTTTTAAAAGTACTGAACACCTGCTGAATCTACCAAGAACTTTGAATCGTGATGTTATATCAAAGAGGCATACCTGTGCCAGCCAGATTCCAGGATGTTTTGGCTGAATCTGGGATGTTAACCTGCAGTCCAGGAAGCTCCTGGTGTGTAGGTGATGAAGCATTTGGATTGTTCTTGAGAACCAGAGGATGTCACCTTCTGGCTGATGCATGTGGGAGAACGTCTGCGCAACTTTTTTATTTCCCAAAAAAAGTATGTTTGAAGGAGAATAATGTAGTTTAATCCCACAGCTGAGCAAACCTACTCAAGCCAGATGGGTTGCCCATACATAACCAGGCATCCTGTCCAGACCTTGATGTCACTGCAAATTACGTGGGTTTTGTGGGCACAGGGTTGGGGGCTTGAAGTAAAAATTTAATGTTTTTCTGTCAGGACGTTTGAAGTTCTCCGCAGCGGAGTGCTCTGACACATTCGTATATATGCTGTGTATCACCATTTCTTCTGCTTTGTGGCTGAGGCACCCACGGGGGCCAAGTCTGAAGGAGTCAGTTAAGTCTCGAACTGACCTATGCCTAAAAGGAAAAGATTTTATTTCACAGATTTCTCTGAGAGTTGTGTGTAGCTTTAGGGGGAACTTGTTAAACTCAACAGCAGATGATATGGACTTGTTGGTACCATCCAGAAAGGTCTGGTGGTTGAGGCTTTTCATTACAGTTTTCCACAGAGGATCACGTTGTTTTAGGGTAAGTAATTGAAGAAGGTGCCAATGTTAAAGCTGTGTCGTATCCCTCTGTGCCCATATTGCCCAGTCTGGGGCCCCCAGTCTGGGGCCCCCACTCTGGTGATGGTGCTTGCTGGGGACACGTACACGTAGCCTTTGCACACCACCATGCAGAACAAACCAAACCCACGCACTGGTTCCTCTGACCCATCTGTCTGTCCTCGTGCACTTGGTGCACACGTTGTGCAGCCATTTTTCAGGCAAACTCCAGAGCCAACTCCCAGCTTCTGGTTGGTGCCTGTGGGCAAACGTAGGTTTGCGTTAGTTTTCAGTAATATTTAGATTCTAATGACTGTAACTTATAGCAACAAAACCATAATTTAGTAAACGGCAACAGTTTGTTTCCCAAAGTGCTGAGCATTCTGTGCCTTTTTCTGTAACCAGATACAGCAGGATGCACAATGAACTGTGGATTTTATTTCTTTTTCCTGAATTAGATGGTTTTCCTAGGCAGGTTTGCTGCATCGAAGGAATCTAGTATGTGAGGAGAGGGATTGCTGGAATGGTCACGACTATCAAGCGCCCTTCGTGCTTAGCGATTCTTCCTGACTCTGTGGGCAAGAAGGGCCCTTTTTGAGCTGTGTACAAAACCTTTCTTGAACTTACATTTCATCTTTGAAGCTATTTATTTTCCAAGGAATTTACTTCCTTTTTGGTTGGAGGTATTGGACGGGAGGGTTGGCTGTAGGCTCAGGCTGCTTAGGAAGTTACTTTGAAGATGCTTTCTACCCCACCCCAGAGCAGCAAGTGTGGTTTGCCTGGGCATTTCGGGTCCCTGCTTTTTCGTGTTGGAATTTCTCTATTTGCTAGATTCAGAGTTGCTCCTCCTTTTTCTTTTTTTTTTTTTACTTTTTTTTTTTTTAAACTCTTGCTTTTCCTGAAAAGTACCCGTGAAAACTTCCTCGGTGAGTTTTTTTCTTGGCTCTCCTGATCAAGTGACTGAAGGCTGGAGTGGGAAGAATGTCTGTGATCCGCTGATTCGTAGATAAATGTCCTATAAAATGCATAGTTGGGCTGCTCTAAATTCAAGGCTAAATATTGTTTCATGATCTCTTTGGGAAAACAGCCACAAATTGACTCAAACTTTCCAGTTCGGCATGTCTTGCTTCCAGCATTATGGAGTTCATCAGCCTGACTTAAAGGGAGGTCCTGGTTCTTGCTCCCACGCGTTGAACTCAGCCGTGTGCTCTTATGCCATATGGTGAGCCAGGCTTGATCTCTGGCAAAGCTGCGGCACTGTGGGTCTGGAGGAGCATCCTGTGTGATCCTGGAGCGTTTGAAATGCATCCTTTGCAGGGGCTCAATTCATTAAAAATAAACCTAGATTTGAAGTATTAAAACCAAAAATCCAAGACAGCTCCGGTCTACCAAACTGCTGAAGGTTGTATGCAGAGAAAAACCCCAGAGCTTCCCCACACACTTTTTTCCCTGAAAAGGGAGGTTCGGAGAGGAGATGGTCTATGAAATTGTTTAGTTTTCTGTGGTGAAGGAAATCAATTTTTTTATAGAATTTGCACAGTCTGACTTGGGGGGGAAAGAAGGAGAGAAGAAGAGGAACAAGGATGAGCGCTGGCACACAGTGACGTGCATTCCCTGCTTGGTTTTCTGTGGGCAAAAAAAAAGTCACGTAGCAAAATAAATTATGTACAGTCTGAGAAGCACTTGTTTTCTTTCTTGATCTTGTTATAGCATTTCTTAACACAATGGCTTTTTTTCTCAAGTATTAGCATTAATTACAGAAAACATTAATAGGTTTTGCGGATTGTACGAGTGGGAAGGCTAGCAACAACCTGGTATTTCAAAGGAAAATTATGTTCCATCCTTGAGATTCAAAGATAATTCAGAAAAGTAATAAAAGCTTGTGAAATCTTAGGGAAGAAAGCTTTATGTCACTTCATCAGATAGAAAGCAAATACCTCACTTCATTGGCCAAACCCTGTGTCTTGGAAATGCCCCTGTAATTTTGTCTTTTGCAAGTTGCCGAGTTTCACCTGTTTCTGTGGACTTTTCCCTCCCCTTCAGCAGCAATCCTAAACCCTGCGACGTTGTGGCCGTTCTGGCAGCCAATCTCCCCTCAGCCCATGTGCAGATGATCGCTCTGTAAATTGCCGGGCAAGGTTTCATTAAAAATTTGGAGAACCATCTTAGGACTGGTCTGATGATCTCATGTTATCCATACCTGGTACTCATTAACTAAATACCTTTGAAGCGTAGGAAACCGTCTGGGAACCGACTTGTGTTTCTTCCTCTGCTCTGTTATCTGAATTCGATGGGTAGTACAGAAGTCCTGAAAATATTTTCTGAGGGAAGTATACGTTGGAAATAACGCTGTGCTATTATTAGATCTTTCTGCAAACTTCCTACCTTTTTTTTTTTTTCTGTGGGACTTTGCTGCTCTTCAAATGCTTTAACGTATTTATCCTGATTTCCCTCGAGGGGAAGGCTCGGGGAGGCACTGAGCACGTTTCAGACCTGGCTCCAAGGCAATAGGAGGTATTCCAAGAACTAATTCTGGCCTTTTCTGTGAGCATCCTTGTCAGCACATTTTTGCTGTAATGAAACGGTGAATAAACCAAAGTATTCTTGGTAGCAGTGGCACGCCACGCCTCTGCGATGCCTGTCCTTTGGGGATGCGTGCACGTTGGAGGCTTGGGAACTACGCATCTTGCGTGTATTTCTGCTTCAGTTATGAGGAAGTGTTTAGGCCGACAGGCCAGGACAGAAGCTCTTGTGAGTGATCACTTTTTCCCTGTGGATAATAATCAGCCTCACGCCTTCTGCAGTAATTAACTGTTGAGTTGGAAGTTGGAGCCCTGTAGAAATCTGACTGAGGGTGTCACCTTGTTATAACCAGTCTCCTTTGGAGGCATCTGTGGATGGAATGGACCTCCACCACATCTCCAGCCTGATGTCCTGCTTGAGGAGGGACTGTCACCCATACCAGGACAGCTCTGCTGTGGTTTCATCCTGGCAGAGTGTTGGTAATCTCCACTGACAGAGATCTGCCCATCATGATGTCTCAGTGCTTCAGCACCTTTACGATGAAAGCATCGCTTCTGAGCATCCCAAAGAACGACCATGGCTGGTGCTCGATTCAAACCCTTCTGATTAAGATTCTGGTTCATTTTCGCATTAAGAGACCATTGCTTTCAGCACGAAGTGAGCTGCTCTGAGCTGTCAGGGCTGGTGGCAGGACTTCTCTGTTAAAAAAGCCCACAAGTTCTTTTTGAAAGAGGATGTAACTATTCATCTGGGGCTTAATTTTTGTACATTGCTGGTGTTAGCTCTGCAAAGCAAACTTCTGCGTTTGATAGAGAAAGCAGTGGTCAGAGAGATCTCGGTGAAGAGAAGGCGGAACCCCCCAGCATTTCCGTCCATTGTGTTCTGGATTTTCCAAATTGGATTGAACGTTGTGATTGAAAAGATTGTCAGCACTATGCAAATGAGAGAGGGAAGTGAAAGTGCATCTCATGCAAGTAATTTCTATGTAGATAATTTGCTATAAAAAATTATATTGCAGTCCTTAAAACCTTCAGAGATTTATTCTGTCTAGGGAAAGGTGATTTATATGGTATTAAAACACTTTTTATGTTCCAGTCCTTTAGATTTAATGTTTATTGCCTATAAAAATGAAATCTTCCTGTGGATATTTAAAAGTTTTGGTACTGTGTGAAATATATATTCAGCTTAGAATCTGAAATGCTTTAGAGATGCAGTAAATAAGTGATGGAGTGTTACCTCGGGTTCACCGGCCTCGGCAGTCCAGCCTTACTCCAGGGCTGAACCCATTATGTTGAGAGCTTTCTGCTTACCTGAGACATATGGTAACCGAGAGCGTGTAATGACAACAGTAATGGGTAATTTTGTCATTCTGGTTTGGGTGAATGTTTAGGGCACTTTGTATAAAGGTTTCTGAAGCTGAATTTGAGCGGATGTGTATAGTCAGTATGAAATACAGAAGCAGGCTTATTCCTTACCCACAAAGGGCTAGATTAAAGCACAACATTAGGATGTGCTGCAGGAATATCAAAAGAGGAAAAGACGTTCTGCATCGCTTCTCTAAACAGCTTCTGCCTGTGGTGACAAAGGGGACAGAGCATGGCAGGACTGCTGCCGTCCTGGAGGGTGGGTGGGTAAGGAAAAGCCCGTGTTCTGGGTTTATTTCTGCTTGAATTATTGGTTATTTTTGCTCTCCCTAGTCTTGTTTGGGCAGAAGCACAGAGGAAGCTGTACTTCTTTCAAAGCATAGTTCCCCCAACCTCAGTGTAGGTCCCTCTCCCCTTCTTTCCCAGACAGGTTTCTAAAGTGTAATCTGTCTGTCTGGATATCCATAAAACACAAAGCATGGAAGATAGGGGAACAATTCAAGTGAGGCTTTACACAAAAATAAGACGGTGTGTGTAGGTGGTTGTTTTGCCTTGTAACTTCTTTAATGGTAGTGCCGTGAAGAAGTAAATGCCATAGCATGCACTGCTCCTCCCAAGCGTTTCTCATCGTTTCAGAATTCATCCCACAGCAAACCTACACAAGTTAAACTCTGGAGCTGTGTCCCACTGAGCACCGAGATCAAGGGAAGATTGGCAACTCCTTTTGAGGCTTTTCATCTGCAAGTACAGAATCCTGTGTATTACTGCACCCCAGGCACAAAAATTAAAGTTTCATTTATAGTCACGTACCTGGTATAACCGGAGACATTGTGGGAGGGAATTCTGGGGGCTTACAGATAATGTTTCATTTGCAGTGGTTCCTCGAATGGCATCTAGTGATTCCTTTCCAAATTATTCTCTTCTGAAGGAATCTAGCGTTGCTGTGAGCCTGGGCTGGAGCCCGCAACCCTGCCAGGGCAGGCGTATGGCACGGGCAGGCTCGCTCGTGGCTCTGCCCTGTGCCCATCTGGGAAAGGATGCAACACAGGTGTTGCGACGTCAGGCAGCCCGTGAACGGCACCGGTTCAAGGAGGAACTTTGAAGCTTCCCAGAGTTGTAACTGTCTGTGCCTGAGCACATAAAAACCGAGGAAGTGTAATAGTCGAGTGTGTGCTGGTAAATGTGTCACAGCGTTTGATGCAACGAGGTTAGCAAAAGCCGCTTGTGTGTTGGCTAAAGAGCGAAGCCGACCGGTCGTCCTCAAGAGGTACTGCAGAGTGGGACAGACAACAAAAAAATCCCAAAGAAATATGAGGATAAAACTTTTTTAACACAAAAAAACCCCAACGCAGTGAACAGCAACACTTATTCCCACCCCTTCATTTCTGTTCTGGTGTGCATAAGACATTTGTAAAGCTGGGATCATTTTTTTCCTGGGCGACATGAAAGAAGTGGAGAGGTAGGAGAGCAGGATAAACCCATGGTGGGTTTAAACAGGATTTGACCTTTGCTTATGGGATTCTAGAAATGTGTTTTGGCTTCAGATGAATGGTTGTTGGTTGTGGTTCCTTCCTTGTTCAGGTTAACATCTCTAACATGAGAAAACCGCTGCATTTCAGTTTTTCTCCCTGTTTCTGTGGATCCAGAGGGTTCTCTGCAAGGCGACGTGCTCTGGCGGGCTGCCTTCATAAAGCAAAACCTAAACTCTCGTACTTTTTTATTTACTGAAATACTGAACTCTGGAAACCGTTAAGATGTTCTAGGCTCTCTGTAGTGCTGCTGTTGAAGCAGATGATTAGGGACATCTTTGTGTAGAAGAATTGTTGTTTTATTTAGATTATCCTTTGTACTTGTCAGCCAGATATTATCTGGTGTTTTGATAGTTCCATAGTTTTGTGAGACTTCTTATTTGTCCACTTACTCCTTCTGCAATAAGCTTAGTTGTGACATAATCAGTTCATACCAGAAATGCGGTTTCTTTTCAATACATAGCTGTTCTTTAACTAGAACTCTTCTCCCCCCCCATCATTAAGGATCTAAACTCCAAGAGGAAGAAAAGCAGTCTCAAAGTGAAACTGGTATTTTTTGATACATATAGCATGTTGTGTCATCTCAAAAGAGGCATTTTTGGATTACACTTTCATATTGCCTGGCCTAAGGCTTTATCGTATTTCACGAGGTTTCCCAACAGGAGTGCTGTCTGGCATTGGGGCAGGGGGTCCATCCTGCCGGTCTGCATGTATGAAAGCTAAAATCTAGGTTTTCTTCATGAGTGTCTTAAGTAAAGGATGGAGACACTGGAGGCAGTGAATCAGAGAGCGAGAGGCTCCAAGTTAATCCAGCTATTGATTTGTGGTTTGTCTGAAAAGCACGTGGGGATGGAGAATGGCAAGAGGAACTTCAGACTGTTCACTAAAGCCTTTGCTGCTCTAGGTCACAGACTTGAATGCCAATTCTGGTTAAAAATGTGATACTGATTAAATACATAATATGGATAGGAAATTACTCATGAGGATCTGACTTTTGTCTCTAAAGCACTTGGGAGAACTGTGGAGTAGCAAAAACCAAGGGGAGGCACTCCCACCGTGTCGGGAAGGCTGTTTCAGGTTTCATCTAGGGGAGAGGGAGATGTGTGCGTACGGACTGGAAATCCCTGGGTGACAGGAGGCCTTGAGACATAGAGGTTTCTTAGTAAAGAGGTCGCTTCCATCCCTAAAGCATCATCTCCCTCCCCAAGCTGCCGGGAAGCAATCCGCATGGATTGTAGATAGCTGTATTGTACCGTTTGGTGTAGGAAGGGAATGGAGTAATCTGTTCCATCAGCTTGTAAAACTGAACTAATTAACAGACAATCAGCGCTGATTGAGACAGCTGCATTCTTTACGGAAGGATTGTAAACACAGAGTCTGCACAGAATTGGTTTTACTGCTCTAAAGTGCAAGAAATTGAAATTGTCCTTGATAGCCAGGGTTCAGGACTTCGGTGTCAGTGGGTCGCGAGGCTGGCGGTGCCGCTGCAGCCAGATCTGGTGTTTGCATTTTAGTGTGATTTCTTGCAGTGTATAGCGTGGGGGGAGGAGGGTTGTATAAATTATCACCAAAGAAGTTATTTACTATTAAAAAAGGTACTGCCTCCCTTGTAGTGTTCATGGGACCAGCAAATCCCGGCTGTGCGGTGCTCCTTCTCGGCAGGGCTTTGGCTGCCTCCGAATGCCAGATTTGCAGTGTTTATAAAATATATTGTGTGCTTTTGTTAATGTAGATCTGTAGAAGGCCTTTGTAGGAATTCCTGAGGGACGGTTCAGGGTGTGTTACTAGGTAGGCTGATGTAAAACATGGTTGGTCCGTGTTAGAAGTACCATGCAGACAATAGCACTTTGGGTTCTAAACTGGCTTGCGATGTTCTTAACACGAAGCACGTTACTTTTTGTTGTATGCTGTGCTCTCTCCTCCCAGCCAGCCTCCTGGTGACTGTACAGCAGCTAATTTTACCTCATGAGTCAATTCTGCTCTTTTCCTTTTAATGTCACAGAAAATGAGCTTAACCCAGTAGTGCAGTCTGTTGTTGGGAAGCACCTAGCTGGCAAAGGCATCCCACATCCCACTGCCTCTGGCTCTCAGCCCTGTGGGAAGTGTGATGCTGCGGACCCGTAGTTGTCCAGATGAATATTGGAAATGATAAATTTACTGAAAGGCTTCAAAATCTGATATTCTGTGTGATCATCCAAAATCTATAATGCTTGCTACCGATATGGAATGTCAGACACATGTGTCACCATTGTGTGCTGTCACGCCACGCTGAGTCGGTTTTGGGGATTTAGATTCGAAAGAATACGAAGAACCCTGAATGGCACTTTAGTGGTAGCAAAAACCTAAGTAAAGAAAACGTTGAATTCACAAACAGCTTCACAAAAACACATTTTCCCATCATGTGAAAATGCAGGAACCTTACAGCATACTCAAAAAGTCAACAAACTTGGACCGAGGGTGGAAGCACGTTAGTCAGGAGTCAAGGACCGTTCTATGAAAGCACTCTGCCAAATACTCTTCCTGCTTGAATTGTTTATCAAAGAACAATTTCATTTGCCAGTAAGTTTCTTGTGATCTTGGTTTTGTTACTACTTATTTCTTCATACAAGTTGCTCATCCTGCTTCCTCCGGGAACTGCTGCAGCCCCTGCCACAGGCTTGGTGTCCCTCAGGCAGAAGAACCATCGAGGAGCGAGCGGTTGGAATTAAATGTGTCCTGTGATCAGCAGTGACAGGACGAGTGGAGATAAACCTACAAGAGTCACTGGAGAGCATTTTTCAGATGTATTTTGTAGGTTTTCCCTGGTGCACATGCCCATTCAGCTTTTAAAACCTATAAGAAGGAACTCCAGGTTGAGACTAGTTCCATCTTTCTAAACCATATTGGTCATACCTGTGGCGGGATAGTTTATTTTTCTGTTATAGCACTTCTGCTGTGTCCCAAAACATGAGAAGGGAGCAAAAAATGAGATGGTTTGTTAGTTCAAGTCCATGGTAATTTTTTTCCATCCCTCAAGGAATTGCTTTGTTGGAAAGTGGTTTTTAAAGTATTTTTAGGTTGCTTTTTCACTTGGTGTTTATTCTTTTATTGTTAAATGTTCTATGTCCGAATGTTAGGAAGCAGCTTAAGTAGCTTTCAGATTGGTGATTACCTTTGGAGACGGAAGGATTATTGACTGGTGGTGTTGATGGTTGGTCTGCCTGTAATGGTTAATGGTGTTAAATGGTCAAAGGAAAAATAATGTGTGTTTTTGTCCTGACACTTCGTGTAGTTAGGATTTGGGTGAAATTAAAATGTGAGCAATGTGTTTGTTTTAATTCAGAATAAAAACGAACCAAAAAAGCTTGAGGTTTTGGGTTTTTTTTAAACGGTAAGTCCCTAGAACTCTGAAACCCGACTGTGTATGTATATTATTGATTTATCAGTGGCAACCAGTACACGGAGTTACAGCCCCTGGTCTGTGTCACAGCCTGTGTCTCGCTTGGAGCGCGCGCGGTCACGCTTCATTACCGGCAAAGCTTGGGCTGCAAAGGGAGTAACTGAACACTTTAAATGGTGTAACGGAGCTTAGGTAGAGGGCTCAACTTTTTGTTATTTAAGCCCCTCTTAAAACTGCATTTTGCTTTGATCTGTGGTCAAGAGCATTATTTAATGTAACTGGTGAATCTGATCGCGCTTGGCAGTGAGACACGAACTGGCGTTGGTGGCGGTGCTGTGTTACAGCAGGGCAGCGCCATCCCCTCCACCTGAGCGTGGTGCTGCTGCCTTCTGCCTTGGAGTGAGTGATACGAACAGCACATTAAAGACTTTGTAATTACTCAACAGTTAATTACCTTTTTTTTTTTATTCTTTTAAGGGCCAAAGCTGGCAAGAGCCAGCGGTGGCACAGGTGGCCAAGGCCAGCAGCATCCTGGCTCAGATCAGCCGTGCAGGAGTAGGGAAAGGATTGTTCCCCTGTATTTGGCACCGATGAGGCTGCACCTCAAATCCTGGGCTCAGTTCTGGGCCCCTCACTGCAAGAGAGACATTGAGGGGCTGGAGAACAGGGGTTGTGGGATCTGAGGCTGTTTAGCTTGGAGAAGAGGAGGCTGAAGGGGAGATGTCATCGCTCTCTGCAGCTCCTGGGAAGGAGGAGAGAAGCTTTAGGTTTAGGGTTGAGGATGCTGTGAGTGAAGCCTTCTCTCTTGTTCCTGGAGAGAAGTTGGAGCGCGTCACAAGTGGTGTTGCTGCTGCCAGTGGTGGAGACTCATCTGGGCACTGGTCCTCGAACCCTGGCTTGTGAAGGTGTTCTTCAGTCCTCAGTGCACGTGGGTTTGGGGAGAGTGGAAAGAGGGAATAAATAATGCTGGAAGATGAAAGCTGCCTTTTGGAACAAACAGGCAATGTTTCGTTATTTTCCTGAATGAGAATTAAGGCTTGTTAAGTGCAGACCTTTGGCATTAAGGTCTTTATGGCCCCAGACCGTAAATGCCCATTCTTTGCATTTTCTAACAAGTTTTCCATTCAAGGTGTGGAAGAAAAGACAGGCAGAATTGTGTTGGCTTGGGCACTGGCAGCTTTTCCCCTTGTGGTGCATTTGTTGCTGGCGTCGCTATTTTTGCAGCTGTGTTCTGCTGATAGAGGCTCCTTTTGAAAAGCCAGTACCAGCCTTCTCCTCCTGCAAGGTTTTTCGATCCTACATCAGTGGTGTAGTGGTTGGTGTTACTGTGAACAGACAAAGCCACGGCAAACTTTTTGTTACATTTTCCTTTTTTTTTTGTTGCCTCACTGGCCAAGAGCATTGCGTAGAGCACAAAATTTGTTCCTGTAAAAGCTTGTTTAAAAACCTACTTACAGTTAAATTACTTGAGTACGTGGAAATAAAATGTTTATTGGAATATCCTAACTAATTCTGTGTGTGAAAGGAAACTGCATCAATTTGCTAAATGGCAAAATGCTTCTTAAGAAAAGTGTTTTGTGTAATGCTTATGGGGTTTGAAATTTTTTTTTTATCTCCATGATGTAAAAAGCAGAGCTTCTGCTCTTTGTTTGGTTATTTGTTTGTCACTCACTGCTGATTTGTGAGGCAGCGGAACAATGGTTCTTGAGGTCTTGTCACAGAGGTCTGCAGCGAGGCAGAGACAAACTAATTCTCCAGGAAAGAAACTTCTTCCACCCTTGCGTTCTCACAATACGTTTGCCCTTTCTGAACACTTTCAGACTGCAATTGCTCCTTGCTTTTTACCATCAAATAGATTCCCAATGTCAGCTTTGTGGTCGCTTCCCTGGCCATGATCTGGAGCTTTATCGAGTACACACACCAGTATGTTTTTTCAGAGAAGGGCATGAAGCTCGCAAGGCAGTTTGTAATTTCTGTACTATTTCTGTAATCCTTATGTAATTGGAATGTGAGCTTATGAACGGGTGAAAACCACGGGGGTTTAAGATCGAAGTGTAGATTGTCTGATATTTTAGTCAGAGAAACGTAAAACTTCCCCGAGACGGGCAGCCTATGCATGGGCAGAGCTGAGCCGGGCGCTCCTGCACTGGTGTCGTCCCCGCACCGGGAAATTCTCCTGTAATGGGACAGTAAAAATTGCAAAACGCTACACTGAGAGCTTCGATGGGTCTGACAAATGCAATCCTGGGAGAGGATGAAACCAAAAATGAGACTGAAAACACCTTTCAGTAGCAGATTAGCAGGTAACTGAGTATCTGATTGAAATGATGATAAAGGGAAGTACCTTAAATGCAGAGGAACGGGTACTACAGCTTTTACTAGTTGAAAAATCCTCATCTACGTACAGTTGTGATTTGTGTCTGTCCTTGTAAGAAGTAAAATGAGGTTGCTGGTGAAAATATGCTGCTAACATCTGCAGCCAGGCTGAAGGCTCTTGAAGGCACAGCCTGGGCATGGTGTCCCTGGGTAGAAGTCTAGCAGAAAAAAATCGGTCTGGACTGAAGTTGTGGTGTGTTTCTTGCTCCAGTGTAGGAGTTTTGTGGTAAATGCAGCAGGGATTGTGCATTTTAAAATATGAGAATAATGTTTTAGGATATGGTCACATCACAGGGCTTGTGGATGGTTAGTACAGCTTTTTATAATTCTATCTACATGAAGGATAGGAATTCTGGCTCTAAGCAGAGGCTGAGGGCTGGTTGTGATAGATGACGTGAAAGCAGCTTTTGGTGGGGGCTGGGATGCTGAGGCGTGCTGGTTGCTTGAGTCCCAAAATACCTGTGCCGGGTGGTGGCTGTAGCTGTTGGGAACCGATGTCTTAGGTGCATGGTCAGCCACAGTGAGCAGAGAAGGGAGCCAACGAGAGCACGGCGAAGCCCTGGCTTGTATTATTTGCTCCATTCATACTCCTTGGAATGAGAAGGGAGGGAGGGAAGGAGCAGGGCTTTGGAGAAGCAGAGGAAGTGCGTGCCCTCATCATCTCTGGCCATGTAGCTCCAGGGTGCCTTTTCCCGCCTGGAGGGGGTGGGAGCCTGCACCCCTCTCACCTTTTCAGACCAGAGGCGATCAATGAGGCTAATTTTGCTGTAGCCTTTCTTCCCTCCTGATGACAGCTGCACCGCAGAGTCACATACACCTTTACCACTATTGCACTCCCAAATTCACATTTCCAACATGTCCTTTCTGCTTATACCCTGTTTCTCTCTGCAGTGTCCATAAAGCTGAAGGTCCTCTTCTTGCCCGGGTTTTGCTTTTCACACAAGCTCTTCTTTTCAGTCCAGTTTCACTCACAAAAGCAGGGCAGGAGTGCACAGCCTTGGCACCATGGGGTTCTCTCTGCCAATGCAGCCTCACTTTTGGACGGGGGAACAGAGCACTCTGATCCAGTGGAAGGTGTCGTTGCCCCTGGCGGGGCAGTTGGAAATGAATAGGCTTTAAGCTCCCTTCCTATTAAAACCATTCTATGAATCAAGAAAGTCCAGCTTCTTTATGAAATCGTTTTCCAAAGTGAGGAGATTTTGGAGAGCCCATGGGCTTTGAGTGATGCCAGCCAGCTGCCTGCAAGACTGGGGCAGCAGAAGGGCTGCTTTGAAGCTTCTGGCTCTGGAAAGGGAAAGAGGACTTGGAGTGCTGAGCCGAGCAGTTGTCAGAGTGGCTCAAACACTCTGGTAAGGTGATTAGCAAGGTGTGCATCTTTGTAGGGAAGTCATGTTAGCTGTAATAGAAAACAACCTTGAAACCTGCCTGCAGTAAAGCTGGAGTTTTGTAATTACTTGGAGTCATCCTCATTGCAGGTCGGTGCTGAAAAGGGGGATCCTGCCAGCTCCCCACTCTCCAGCTGTGGTTTCCCCACCGCCCTTTAGTGATGGTACAGCATCTTGTAGCCCTGGGCAGGGAACTGATTCGATGTCCAAAATATCAGGTGGGCAAAGATAGGTGTGTAGCCGAGTGGCTCTTCTCACCTGGCTCCCTGCACCGCCAGGTCATCGGCACAGGAGTGACGGGGCAGGATGAACAGGGACGGCTCTTGGGGAGCCTAAGAGAGACAGGAAATACGAGATGCTGGTATTAAAGGGAGACAAATTCCCTTCAAGTCGATAGTTGTTACAGTGGATAGCAGATTGACCCTGCTAGAGTTAGATATTTTTTTTTATACTGCATGAAAGAAACCTTTTGCTGTTTGTTTCTGAGGATTGCTTTTAATGACTCCTGCACTTACCAACGCAGTCCCTCCCACCCCAATAAATTTGTTGAAGTGGGTCAAAGCAGAAGCCCCGGAGAGACTCCTTTAGGTATCTGTGGCTTCAGTAGCGTGAACTGTGGCTGCTCAAAATCGATGGGACTGGGGCGAGGGGAAGGATAATGGTCTATCCAAACGTGCCCTGAGTGAGTGACTCACTTTCTGCAGGGGCAACCGAGCAGTGGCTATTTTTGCCCAGAAAGTTTATTAGCTGGTGTTGGATCTCTGGAATTGAAGCTTCCAGGCTTTGAATCCTTTCTGTAGTCAGGTCACCACTGCGACATCTTTGAACCCTGAGTACTGTTTGCTTTTCATTGGAGCCTGTTTGATTTCAGAGGTGTGGAGAATGACACTGAGCTATGGTCTCCTGATTTTGTTACACTCTAAAGGATGCTCCAATCTGCTTCTCTCTGTACGGAATTGCATCTACTTTCACTTAATGTCTACTTAGAGTGATTATAGGGCTTGGGAAGCGTCTATCCCTTTGAGTGTTATACGGTACTTGGGTTTGAAATCTTCGAGTTAATACTGCTTACCCTTAATATGTGCTTGCTTGCAGAAATAATGCATTGGATACATTGAATTTATAAAATAATTGGGGTATCTCATGAGATCAGGTCACAAAAGTATGAAAAATCTTCAGTTACTGTTTGTGGATTGTAATTCCATATCTATTAGTGTGTTTAAATAGATGAAAGTTGTAGTGTACATGGGCAAGATCAAGTAAGGAAGTAAAATACAGTGATTTTTCCAAAGAGTTTTGATTTGGGGTTTCTTAACTGGCATAGCTTGACAATTTGATAGCTGGGTTTATATCAGATCTTGCTTATGGAGCTAGATAGCTGCTGTTTCTGCTCCAGAATCACATCTTGTACCTAATGCCTGTAAATGCGAGGCAACGTCTGCAACAGTTGGGCTTCAGCCCACAGCATCAAACAGGTCTGTGTAGTTGCACGATGGTGTTTCTCCTTGGTGCTCTCTGTACCTGAGATGCCACGTAAGGAAACGTTTTGAGGTGAGAAATGATCAGACCTGCCCCAGAAGGGATTCTGAAGGCCATGGGAAGGTGCCCGCCGTGGGTGCGTTGGGGCACTGGTGTCAGGCAGGCAGTGGGGGCGAGAAGGTTGTTCTCCATCTGCCACCTGGACTCTTCATGCTGGCGCAAAACATGAATATGATTTATTCTTCAATCAGTTCTTCCTTTTTTCTTGTCTCTTGGAAGTATAGGCCTTTAAAATCTCCTTTTCCATTTGTAAAGTTGCTTGCTAGCACTCTGTATTGTAAAACATAGCATTTGATTCTTTGGTCTGCTGTTACTCCTTCTAACTGCACGGTTTCTGTTTGCTTTGCTTTAAATGTGTGCTTCCTTTTTAAATATAGTTTTCCAAGTTGCTGGCCGTACCAGATTGTTTATATTTTTTAAAAGCCTTCTGCTTAGCCGTTATATTGCTCTTTATAGTACTGCTTAACCACATTGGTTTCTGTTGCTCTTTTTTCTTGCATAAACTTAGCTGGGATGAATTTCAAATGTGGTTTATCCAACTGTTAAGTATTTCCCACTTTTCTGCAATAGATTTCACATATGTTACAGAATTCCAAACCAAGATCTGGTGGACATATTGCCCTGTTATTTTTCTCAGCGCCAGAAATAGAGGGTTATTTAAGCATTACAGTGACAATATTTAGGTCACTGGCTCCAGCGTGCTGCCTAGCTTCAAATCCAGTTGTCATATTTAGCTTATTTCCAAGGATTAAGGTAACTATGGCTCATACATTTATTGGGGGGGGAAAAAAAAGGTCTCTTAGTTTTGTGGTAATAAACCTAAAGGGGAAAGAAAGCATTGATCCTTTTGAGCTGGCAATTGCAGAAGGCTTGTTTTTCCCTCCAGAGGTCAGATTGTGGAGTCAGGTAAACCACACGTACATCCATCTCATCGCCCACAGTTACAGGATTTACCCACACAAAACTGTAACTAAGAATCTGGAATTCGGCTTTTCCACACGGTTTCTAGAAAAGGATTCAGGAACTGAATTACCTTTTTATTTTTTGTCTGCTAGCCCTGTACATTCTTTTTTAACCCTGAGGAGCAGGGGTTTGGCAGGTGTCCTATGGGTACCCGCTGTCTGTTGCTATTTCTGACACCTCTGCAATAATAGGAAGAGGCAAATCTTTTGTTTTCCCATTTTGTTTCCCCATACTGAGTGCCCAGTCCTGCTGGGAAGGGTGCATCACCTTTGCACTAACCATCTCACAGTAACCAAACCTACTTTGCTGTTACTGTGGTGTTTGTGTGTGGTGGTATCAGGAGATGACCTGATAGGAAATGATTTTTGTCATTAAACAAGGGAAGACTTAAATGGAAAAAGAGCACTGCAGCGGCAATATAGAATTATATACAGTTTGCCTTTGGAAACGGAGTGAGTGTAACCCGTGTCAGCTGAAGCGTAACATTAGCTCGTATTTGAATTTCAGTATTTTTTTTTTCACAGTAACTCAAAAAGGGAAGATCCAGTAGCTTTAAGAAGTAGGCAGGTGAAAATAAACCTGACTTGGGCACGTCCAAGATCTGCAATTGTCTCTGGACGTGGGGCATTGCTAGATGTGTGTTGCGTGGCGCTGCCGCCGTCCTGTGTGATGTAGTAAAGGCAGGAATGCTGAGGGGAGAAATGGTTGTGAGGTAGAGTCAAAAAGCTTGTACAACTTCATTTGATGTTATCAGGAGGTCCAGCTTCTGGAAGCTTGGTACTTTGTTCTGTACTGCCGTTCATTCATCTCGATGTTCCAAGCAACTCCATGAAGTCTTGTTTTTATATCTGCGAGAAGCTTAGCTCTAATGGGAATTCCTTTTCTTTTTTGTTGTTTTTCTTTACAGAGAGAGCTCGATACCACAGCAACGATATTGGCCAACCGGCAAGATGAAAGTGAGCAGTCCAGGAAAAAACTTATCGAGCAGAGTCGCGAGTTCAAGAAAAACACTCCAGAGGTAAGGAGAAAAGCTATTCCTGTCTGTTGAGTTTCTTCGAGCAGTATCTGGTATTAGGCTGCCTAAGTGGCCTTTTTTCTTTTAATGGTTTGTTTCTGTGATTTTTCTTGTGTGTATTGCAAAGTTCACCATCTTAACCAAGGCTGCTGATCTTTGATGGCTTTCTCTTCAGGCAGTTTTTGCATTCTGTGAATAATGAAATGGGAATTGATGTTTTTAGAGGAAGGATGAACATTAGTCTTCAAACAGAGTGGCTCTGAGTTTTGTAATAATGTAAAGAGCTGGAGAATTGAAAAAAAAAACCCAAACCATTCTTCACTAATCCAAACTCTCTTAGCACTTGGATGTAAAGTGACATTTCGTTGCCTTAAATAAATCTATATCAAGGGCATAACTTCAAAGATGCTCATTTTTCCATCAAAAATCAAATTAAGTTTTGCTGTTGATTGCACTGGAAATGCAGCGAGGTCAGTGCGAGCTCTTTGGAAACCCGCTCGGAGGATGAGCATCGCCGGCAGCAGCGGGTGCGTACAAGGTGTCAGGACTGACGCGGGGCAAACCTCAGGAAGGGGAATAGTGCTTGTGGGAAGTGTTTAAACTCCCAGCTTGTGTAAGCACGGGCAGTGTGTGCCTGTGTGCAGGTATGCATAGTTATAGCCAAACCACATACGAACTCATTTTGTTAACTAACGAATGCAGAGCAGTGTGTAGGGCTGCTTGGTTTGTTTGGTTTGTGGATTTTTTTTTCCCCTGTTGATTGCCAGCATCTGTTCATCCAGGAATGTTCCAGGGCTTCAAAGCCCATTCCAGGTAACTGATACACAACTATTGGTTTCTTCCAAGTATCTTCCTGGGAGAGAAGCAGCAGGCAGCTTTTCTAACCTTTACTGCTGCTTCTCAAGTAGCAGATGCTGCTTTGCTTCCTGTTGGTAACAGAGGGAGGGATGCTGGAGGAGCCTGACCCAGAGAGGGAAGAGCGAATGTCGGAGCTGGAGTAACTTATGGGGAAGGGAGAGTGTTTAACTGATTCCCTGTGGCTTTGTGGGACAGAAATCGGTTCTGTGTGAAAAAGAAAATTTGGGCCTGCGGCTTTGAAGGAGCGGAACTTTAAAAGGTGCAAAAGAATATGGAGAGCGAATGCAGGAGCCCTGGGAGACAGGAATGCAGAAAAGAGCAAACTGTGGGCATGAAGAGGTGGAAGGAGAGAAGTGAAAGTATGTGGAGGGTTTAGGAAGTTGTACAAAATCCAGAAAATAAACATACTTCTGAGGCCACATTGTTAAATTGTTTGCTGGAAGCTGAAGCTCATTCTCTGAGACTCACTGGAGTTTCCGGCTGCCTGCCTTTTTTTCCTATAAGGAAAATGACAGATTCTGCAGAAAGGGGCCGTAACTCCCAGCTCCTCGCTGGTGGCGTCTTTACAGATTTGCCTCAGGACGATTTCTTTTGGCTGTTTTTATTTTTGTGGAGCAGAAGGTTACTGTGGGGGGGATACCCTCCCAAACACTGCACGTGGAAGCGCACTGTGAGAGGGCCTTGGTAACGTGGTGCGAGTTGATGTGCAGAGGAAGATGCTGGACTCTGTATGCTTAACTGCAAGAAATACAGTGGGAAAATGATAACGCAATTAGTTCTTTGCAGTAAGCGAGATAGGGAGGTTAAATCATTTGGTGGTAAGGTTTTAAATACAGTTGTACAAAATACAATTCTGTAGCTTATATTCTCTTCCAAACTATCATATGGAAGGTGTTTGATTCATTCAGGGAGTATGTTCGAAACAACAGCTCTGAACATCCTATTTGTTTGGGGGAATTTGGATTTCTGCTGGATTCTACATCCTCATCTTTTGTCCTGGGGCTCCTATGATTATTTCTATTCTTTCTTTCTTTCTTTCTCTGTCTCCTCTGCAGTGATGTGCTTTCTGCAGCTTTGTTTCAAACAGCACCACAATCCAACTCCTCTTCTTCTTTCTCTGGAGGGATTAAAAAATGAAAATGGGATTGAAGAATCAGAAGAAAGTATCTGTAATAACAGCCAGCTGTAACAAACCTGGTGTGCAGTTGCTGCTCCCAGAGATGCGGAGGAAGTAGCTCAGATGTAGGAGGGCTGATGGGCCACCCTCTCCTGCCCAGGGTGCTTGGTGTGGCAGAGATGGGAGGGTGAGGCACAAAAGGAGCAGAAAGTCCATGCTGGAAAACATTACGGGTATTCCTCTGAAAACAAAAGTTTGAGCTTGTGCACTGCTGTGTTAATCTTCAGCTGTTTTTTGCACTCCCCCAAAAGAAGGGAGGTCTCTGAAAACTTCCCAAACTGTCTAAGCTCAGAGGCAGTTGAAAACGAGACAGCAGGATCTGCTCGACCTGTTTTTTCCAAAACTGTGACTTAGAAACCCTACCCGATATGGTGAAAACACCCTGAGGTGGGCAAGGAAGGCACAGCAAGCCCTGGCATTTCCAGGCTAATGCATTTGTGTTACTAAAGCATAAAACATGCTCTTTTCAATAACAAAAAAAAAAGAGTTTTGCGGTAGCAAACCAGCTTGCACGCAGAACTGCTCTTCACATAAAAAATAACCCAGCGTGCAGCTTCATTTAAATTTCCACAATGAAGTAACGTCTTCCTTGGTGTGAAAAAGCACCAAACCCACAAAGATGGAATTGTTAAATGTAACAATTTGTTTCAGAATTCTACTTTCCATTTTGTTTTTCATTCCGTATGCATCCCTGTCAGCGCAGCACTGGTTTAGCCTGCTCCAGCCTCTCTTTTCCTGTGCTGTAGCCAGACTCGCCATAAATCAGAAGACAAGTGTCGATTGCCTTGACTTTCCTACCCATTGCTGTCTGGGCTGTCCTCTTGACTTTCCATAATGTCTGCTTGAAAACAATCTCCTCTGTAGCAGAAAAGGGTTCGAAAATTTACCAATGAAGTTGAGGATATTTATACTTCTGTTTCTATTTGCTTTAAAAAACATGACAGATCTATTTGGGTCAGTTCTGCCTTCCTTGCAAATGATCAAATTGCTGCGAAAGAAGGAATATTCTCAGGCTTATAGGAATAACTCTAGAGCTTTTGATATTTGAAGACCCGTTAAAGTGCTGTTCCTGCCTTGGCAGACTGGGAGATGACTCTGGGAAGAAGTAACTCATGTTTGGGAACCGTACAGAACAGAAAATGCAGTGGTGGTTGTTACGTACAGAAACTTTTGAAAAGGGTTCTTGATTCCTATTGGCCCGTAAAATAGATTTTACTTCCTTACACCTTTGAAGCAGTCAGAGCAGACCTGCTGCTCAGGGATGTTTGGGGGTATTGTCAGTCTCAGTTTGTTCCATCCTGAGCACTTCTGCAGAAGGCTGGGACTGCTCAGATTGCTTGAAATATCAATTTTACCTGACAGTTACTAGGATGACATCTCAAAATATATCCTGTGAATTTCCACCCTGCATCAGATGGTTGCTTTCCTACACTGATGATTCCCGAACCGTTGTGATGAGCTGTGATACTTCTTGGCTATTTTAACCTCTGAAACTTATTGCTCTGATTCATCTTGTGCTGATTCCGGTATGAATAACCAAATGTTTGAAGGATTTGAGAATTTATTCTTTTAATTCTTTGAGAATTAATTCTTTTAATTCTTTGAGAATTTATTTTTTTTTAGTTTGTAAATTATTTCTGTTGCACAGTGAAGATAATTCCCAATATTGTACCCAGATTCCTAGTTGAGTAGCTACTTTTACTGACCTGTTTCTGACTTAAACGTTGACAAGGTCACCTCCTGTTTCCTGCAGTGGGTACTTTTGAGCTAGTCAACAAGAGCGAATATTAGAAGACAAATACCCGAGCAAGCCCAGACTTTGTAAATAAGTAAGATGGAATTGTTAGATACTGGTGGAGAGGGAAGATAATACTACTTAAGCCTCTTCAGCCTGTAACTCCCTTTTGCTTTTCTTTGTGATTTAGCCAGGCAAACTAGACTGTGCAGAGCTGTTGGGTATCGCCAGACTCGCCCAAAACTTGGGTCACTGACCTGAGCACAGCCAAAAGACTGGTTTGAGGGACCTGGGCCGGCTCGTGGGTGGTGAAATGTGGAGTGCAAGCTCTGAATAATCAGGCAGAGGTGATGTGCCTGCGTATAGCGCAGATTCGGGTACAGGAGCCTGCCCCGGGAGCTCGTTACTGGGTCACTGCTGGGCTTTCTCCTGGTGGCAAGTTGAACTGGTGATCCTTCACCATTGTTGCCCTTTACTGTTGCGAATGTAGTCTGTTGGTGAGATTGAGAAAGTCAAGATTGCCTTTAAATGCCCAAATTGACATCTGTATTTTGTAAAGCAGATCAAAGCTTGGATGAGCAGAGTTATGGGAGCACACGGGAGGACCTTTAGACACAGGCTGCATAGGTGCGTTCTCAAAGAGCTGTGAAATGCCCTGCAAAATGAAATATTGGAAGATGCCAGAAAACAAAAGAGTTGAGCATGTGAAAAGCATATCTTAGCCCTGACAGAGCGGAGGTGGCTGCCCGCCGTTATAAATAAGTATGAGCTCTGTGGTGTGACAGCGCTGATGCCACTGGGTCCCATCCAGCGCTGCGCTGCTCGTGTGGTCCCTGAGCTCGCCTGTGTAGTACGGCCACGCTCGGTGTCTTTACACCGTGTATTCATCCTGGTCAATCTCTGACACGGAGCCATCGCTGCCTCCCCTCCCATGCTCCCGTCTGCTCGGCTGCCCCTGCAGTGCCACTGCTGCGGCGGAGAGAGAAAGCAGTCTGTAGAGTTTCTTTTGTCACAGAAGTAAGAGTTTTATTTGTGATGTTACCTATTAGGGTGAGGCACACGTTTAAGATCCATTTTTTTTTTTCAATAGCAACCCAAACCAAAGCACATTCTGATTGCCAGCCGTCACTAACGAAAGGAAATGAACACCGTTATTATCTAAGCCCTCCATTTTTTTAAATTTAAAATTCGTAAATTTGTAGTCTCCACTGTTTTTGGATCATTCTATTCAATTATCCGGTCTCTACAGCAAAAGATAATCAAATAAAGCTTAAAAAAAAAAAAAAAAAGAATATTAGTTCTGCCGGTTGAATTAGTTCTTGTAATGAGAGGGGTATTTTTCTAATTGGTGGTGGTGCGTTGTGGTTGATTCCAAACAGCCCTGTCAGCTTTGCTCTGGGCTGTCTAACACAGCAAAAACTATAACTTACCTAGAAAAACTACTGAAAATACACAATCTGTCTGAAAACAGGCGGTGTTTGCAGGATCTGTGTGCAGAGGGGCAACTATTGATCTGCTGCCACCTACAGCTGGGTGCTTCTGCTCCCTTTTGGAATTTTTATTCGTTCATTTATTTATTTATTTGTTAAATTCCCTTTCCCAGTGTTCCTGATGGGGATTCCTGTGGCAGTGCCTAATCGGGGGGGTATTCCTGCCTCCCCTTTGCCAGGAACGTAGGGCATCCTTTATTTGGGGTCTGACCTATGGAAGAGCACACACAGTGTATTTCTGTAAAATTTAGCTAGCGTAATACAGTTAAATGCAGTCAATACAGTTTGTAAATAGTAAATGTCCCGGAGCACGGTACGGAATAAAACCCCCACCTTTTGATGTGTTTCCTGACTTCCTACTTCAAAATTATTTCAGGAATAAGAGGAAGAGGGATGCTGTTTGCGTTCTCCCTTCTCTCTTCCCTGGGCTTTGAAAATGAGATTTTGAGAGCTTTATAACGGGGAATTAATTTGCAGTTAAGCAGTTCGTTCATAAAGAAACTTTCCTGTTAATTTATATGACTCAAATGCAGTTATCAGTTTCGTTTAATACTGTTATAAAATTGGTTTGTGTCTTTAAGAATCTTCATATACGTGAAGCCCTAGCAGAATGCTGAATGCAGAGGATACTCTGCTTACGAAGGTAAAGCATCAACGTTCCCCTCTTTAAAAACCAAAATCAGCACAACGGAACAGTATGATTTCCCTTGCAGGTTTAGAATGGGGATGAATACCTCCCCTTTAGGTTAATGATCTTTTTTAGGTGCCATGTGCTCCCTCTCAATGTTTTTATTGACTGTTACCATTTTCTGAAGAGGTTCTGCCTGTAAGGTGAATGCTGTTTACAATAATTTTCACTACTCTGGTTTGTCACTTCAAAAGCTTAATGAAGTAGTAGTATTGTGACTTTTTTGCAGAAAAATAATACAAGCCCATGTCTTAAACTGTCATCTTAAAACTAGTCTCATAGAGTCAGTTAGGCTAAATCAGATCAAACCTTATGCTGGAGGTCTCTTATTCACCAGTTCTCAATAATTTTGTTGTCATTATTTAATACATATTTGACTTGAATCTATTTTAATTGCTAATAGGAAAAACATCAGTGTTTCTGAAGTGCTTTTCTCTGTTGTGATCTCTTGCTGCCTTTTCACTTCATTGGAAGTGAGGGAACAATAAAAGAATTATAATTCATGGTTGTAGTTTTCAAGGATTCTCATAAAAGTGACCTCCGTTTTTCTGGATGTTGCCCATTCTCAGCACTATAATTACAGCGCAATATGATTTTATTTTTCTTTAATTGTCTTTATCACCCGTAAAAAGCTCAGACAGAGTCTGTGGCAGGCAGCATCTCCCCTGCAATTTGCTGAGCACACGTTGCCCGATGCTCGCAAGATCCCTGCTGGAGTTCAGTACCCTGGGAGCAGCAAATCCAAGCAGTCAGCAAACCTCAGTAGCGCGCACCTTCATCTGGTGAACTTGCCTCTGTCGGAAGTGTTCCTCCTCCTCCTCAAAACAGAGTTTGCTGGTTGACCTGGCACCCTCGTTTCAGCAGAACTTGGGTTTTTCAAAGGAACTGTTTTTTTGCTGTTCCCCAGGGGAGGAGACGCGTGGAGACTGTGGGTGGGTCGTGAAACCTGCAGCGTTGGCTGTCAGGCTGCAGGAGTGGTGAGGGTCCTTGTACAGAATGAGCCTGTGTTTGGGTGTTATCGCTATGTAGGATTTCCCGGAGAACTGTGTAGCTGTGCAGGTCTGAGCTCTAGGACAGCAGTTCCCATTCCCTGCGGGAACGACCGTGCACCATGTGTTACTGGGCTCAGAAAGTGAATTTGGAGCATTTTTCTAAAACCACATGATCTGAGACACTTGAGGTACCACCTCAGTCTCCATGTTCTTTAAAAATATCCTTAAATCAATTTTCTACAACACATTTACCTCAAAATTCTTTTTATAAAGCTGAAAATCTATGGGTGATTACTTCATTCAAAAGTCCCAAAAATGTTCAGGCGGGAGAGACCCATCTGATTCATCGGCACACGTCAGAGCAGTGGGAGAGATTAATTCCTGTGAAGTCACTTGCTCCTAGTCATTGAGATTTATTTGATTTAAGCCTTTTTCTAGTTAAACCTGCTTGCCAGTTGAAGAATGCAGTTTCCTCCTGGCAACACCAGTTGCAGGTATTAGATCTCACCGTGTCAAGGGTGCTGTTTTTCCATCGTGGAAGAGAAGAGGAGGTATTTTTGATCTTACTGTGATTTACAAAGGGAGATACTTGTAAGCAAATATTTACGGATTAATCACTCTTGTTAAGAGTTCAGTGCTACCATGAATGTCTCCTGTCGCTGAGAATGAACCCATGCCAAGCAAGCGGCTTGTTTTCCCCGTTGTACTTGCCGTTGCCTGCACTCCCCAGTGCTGACCCAAGTGGAGGATGGCCAGCGTGGCACCGGGAGGGGAGGATACATCCGAGGTTGGATCTTGAAGGAAAAGACTTGATCTCACAGGGCATTTGTCATCCTTCCTACTGAAGAACGGCTGAGGTTTAGGTCGGTGTGCATTAAGAGCAGCCGATCTAGTGGGACGTTCCTAACCATCGCAGGGGGTTGGAGCTACATCATCTTTAAGGTCCCTTCCAACCCAAACTGTTCTATGATTCTAAGAGTAATAATAATGCTGAATGTATTGACTGCTTTTTAAAGGAAAATA
The DNA here is from genome assembly GCF_017976375.1 of Cuculus canorus. Classification (NCBI taxonomy): domain Eukaryota; kingdom Metazoa; phylum Chordata; class Aves; order Cuculiformes; family Cuculidae; genus Cuculus; species Cuculus canorus. The sequence continues at coordinate 6,516,777 of NC_071420.1, forward strand.
TTCCATTTATTTAGCTGAAGTAGCTGAGAGTTTTCTCTCTGCATTACAAACAAGTAACAATCATTACGTTCTGTATTATGCTAAAATTAAGTCTAAAATTGAGAATTTATGTAGCGATCTCACAGAAATAAGGTAGAGCACACTCAGAACAAGTCTGCAGTTCAGTCCTTAAATTCACCTTGAGCTGTTTGAGCAATAGTTTGACTTATTTTCAAGCTTCTACTTATAAAACTAGCAGAGAAGCTCGAATCCTGCTCTTCCTTCCAATGTGTAGTTACCAAAAGAAGATATAATTAAACATCTTCAATTTGTACTTTGGCTTTATGAACCAATATGCTGTAAACGTGCCGGGCTTCCTCCACCGGACCCCTCAGTGGTTCAGGTGTCGTTGAAGGAACGTGTTCTTCTCATCGGAGTTAGTACGTTGTCATGAGTCCCACCCTTAGTGAGGGTCTGTTCATTTTTCTGATAGCGGCTAAGGGAAAAGTTGGTTCTGCTCAGAACACAAGCAGAAACAATTAATATGTTGGGTGGAAATGCTCTCCAACAGAGCGCCCGAGGGTCATAGCTATAAGCATTTCTGTTAAAAAAGAAAAAGCGCCACAACAAACCCAAATACCACCACTTTCTGCAGGACTGGGCTTTTACGTTCAATTTTGGATTAAATCTTGAGGAAATTTTTAAAGGGAGAAATGTTTGTAAAATGCTCTTAAAACCCTTTTTGTTCCAAATTTTTTTACTCTGTTTTGATTGCTTAAAACAAACCAAACCAAAAAGCTTCCTGGTAACCATTTTTAAGTAAATTAAATGACATATGAGAATTAGAGCAGTTGAGAGTAATTTTTATTTTAGAATTCTTTCTGCATTAACACATCTGCAGTGTTGATGAATATATGGAAAAATGAAATTGTGCTTCTATCCTGCCGTGTCTCCAATGTGACAATGAATCAACTTTTTTTCCTTTTAAAATGTCTGGCCTTGTAATTTATGTTTGCATAACCCATTACTGAATTCATGGTAGGTGTTTTACTTGGCAGGCACAATTCCAGGGATTCGGTGGACCTATTTTAATACTGAGCTTTTGTTACTGTTCCTAATTATGTGTAGAAATATATGTGTTTTCTTAATTATAAAAAACAGCTTGCTTTAGCTTTGGATCTCCTCTCACTTCCTCAACACAAATCGTGCTTTAAAGCTTTGAAAGAAATAGTGCTTTGGAGACTTGAAAAAGAGAAATGGGCTTACCAGGTTGGTTTTTTTCCATTTCTGAAAAAAACAGAAACAAAACACCAGAAAAGTAGCAAAGTACAAAGGGAAAGTGGTGCTGCATCCCTGGTGCTGATTATAATTTTTGAGGATGCTTTTATTTTATAGTTCGGTTGTAAATATTTAGGCCAGCATGAAGACAGGATGCAAATAAAAGAAGTTTTATTAATAACCATTATCTGGACCCTAGTGATAAATATGTATGACTCGCATAGGAGTAAACCCACCCGATAAATATAAAAGCCATATGAAACCATTAACAATTTTTAATGGACTTGCAGATGGAATAATTTAATGCAACGATAGCTGCTCAGGTTCCAGCTCCAGTAACTGTTTCTCATCTGCTTGAAAGCTCGCATCTGAAATGCATTGCTACCATCCATGGTTCCACCTTGAGCCTGTTCAAAACCATAAAGCTGTGGTTTCACAATTTTTGAAGCAGTAATGCTTATTTATGGCTGGGTTTCTGTGTTTTTGAAGTACAGAGGTGGTTACTTCTCTATTGAACATACTCTGGCTTGAAACAGATTTTCTCGAGGCGGCAGCACAGGACCAGTGTTGAGCGGGAGAGGCAGGCTGGTGGTAAGCGTTGTGCGTGTACTTTGCTGATCCCATAACACCGGGGTCACACGCGTGCCGGCTGTACACCAGGTTACACAGACCTGGGTACCTGGAGTTCATTTGATAATAGTCTTAAAGATTAAACCTGTTAAGGACTATGCTTTCTCCTAAAAAATGGATTTTTATTTTTTTTTGGTGAGTCCCTGAGATACAGCAAGGGATGAACAATATCAGCTGCCTGAGTGCATAAATCAAACCATCCAGTTGTTCCAGTTGCCCAGTGTAGATGGAGCATCATCACATCTTGTAAAAACTTCTGCTGGGGTTTTCTAAATGTTTTGTTCCCGACTGGGTAAATAACGGTGCTCCTAGAGTATTATAAAGTGTCTGTTGGGTTCAGCTGTTTGTCTGGAGGATGTTGGGAGCCTTTTAATGGACAGGATGGCACGACGGAAATTCTTCTGTATAGGCTGAATGCTGATAAATGAGCTGTTCGGTAAGAGGAGGTATTTGTAGGCATTCTGGAGTTTTAAAAGCTCAATTTAAACCGTAGCTTTCATTTAGTGCGAGACAGTGCTGGGAGTGCTTTTTAAAAATGCCCGGCCACGTTAAGGTTTCTCCATCCAGTTTGTCAGAAGTGATTTGAGGTCTGAAGAGGTGAACCTGTACGCGCTTTCAGTGCACTTTAGGGCATGTCTGGCCTTGCTAAACTGCCGGTATGGCCACGGGTTTCAAACTCAGCTTAGCGTGTTCCCTAGCTGCTACCCTTGGCTTCCCTTCAGGCTTGTGGGCTGAGCACGGCTTCGGGGACCGCGCCGTACTGCGAGTCCAGAATGCCAGATCTCTGAAGGCTTAATCAGCCCAATGAAGCTGTTGCTGCTTATCCCCTTTGCCGACGAGTCCTGCTGATGAACAGCTGAAGGACTGGAGCGGGCAAATAAGAAGCAGTAGGTCTGTGATAGGACCGAGAAGCCAGAGGTAGGCTTCGGGCTGCCGTCACCTGCAGCAGCCTGGCAGGAGCCAGGTTACCTCACATCACTGCGGTGCCCATCACAACACCTAAATCCCTTCACCGTCTTGACACACCATCCGCTGCTCCCTGTGCGAGCTTGGCAGAGCCTCCCCGCGCTCGCCAGCGCTCAGCTGGAGGAGCTCGCATCAGATTTGCACGTCCCTCTGGCACTTTGCAGCGATCCATTCTGGCTTTCTAGTAAAAAGCCACTGAGGGGTTGGTTCTCGAGAGTGGACAGAGGTCTCGATGGCCGCGTGCGTGGGCAGGGCTTGTGCTAGTTCTGTGAGAAGGGAAGGAAGGGAAATGCTCTGATTCTTGAAATGCATTTCTCTTCCATGCTAGAGATACACACAAACCATATTTCTAGCTTAAAGGAAGAACTGTCAATAGTAGAATTTACTTCTGGTTTTGGCATGATGTCTCCCCTTGCAGTTCTGCTCCCTCGTTGCACTGTGCCCTCCGTGGGGACGATCCAATGCATGGGGCAGCTGATGTCCCACAGGACCAGTGTCCATCACCAGCCCCTCTGTGGACTGGGTGGGAGGGGATGCTGAGGAGATAAGCAACGTTATCAACTGTATGAATGCTGAAGTTCAGAGCTGGATGTGGGCAGCAGCGCAGCGCAGCCGTGCGGCGCTCCCTGATGTGTTGTACCTTTAAACCGTGCCATCGCACTGCGAACAACACGCTGCCTACAGTGCGCTGGGTTCATCCATGCAGTTAAAATAAGGACAGCAATAAAGAAATGAAGTGCTGCTTTTTTTTTAGGAAAGGGAAGACATTTTTAGTCCAGAAGTATCAGGTAGCTGGCTGAAGCAATTCTTCAATTAATGCTTGATAAAGCAATAAGCCAGTTTAAAATGTACTTTCTGTTAGAGGCAAAGGCATATGTTAAGCTCACCTGTTGAGAGGATTATCTCTGCTAAACACACTCATTTTACAGGAGACCAAAATAGATCCTTAAAAAAATTAATACTGCAATAGGTTTACAGACGATAGAGAGATTTCCTTCAGACCTGTTTTGCGGTATGCTCATCTGCTTTTTCTGGAATTTTAAGCATTGAAGGAATGAAGTCAAAGCTGCTGCTTGTCTTTGAAATGGATGCCTCTTTGATAAGCCTCTGATCTCTGTACCTGGAGTTGTAGCAGCAGATTCAAACACTGATTGTAAAATTGGGAGACTAAAATGTAGCCACGACAGCTTCAAACACTCTGTCTCTCTGTCAGATTCAATGCACAGGACATTGCCAGGAGTTAAAACGATGCAAAATTAAAGTAGCCTACTAAATTTACCTGCCATGGCGAATCCACAAAAGAGCTGCCACTTCTAATCCTCAAATTCGTTTCAAATTATTATTTTTTCAAATTGGGCTCCCTGATCTCTTCAGCTCAAGCTGTTGTACGGATTTGAAAAGCTGTCTCTTCTTGTCAGATCACTGGTTTAATAATAATGATATCTTACGTTTATATAGTCCTTTTCATCCTGCAGCTTCCTAAAGTGCTTTACAAGCTTTATATATACAAAACTGTGCAAGCACCTCTTGGGTGGTTGGTGCTAGTCAGGCGGAGGAGTGCTGGCAGCTCGTTACCCTCGCCTTCCGTGATCCCTTGAAAGCATCAGGGAAGAGTAAAAGACACGGAGATGATCCCGGTCCTTCCCGAGGGGATGACACCTTCATCTTCTGCGGCTGAGAACCAGGGCAAGGATGTTCTGTCCACCCAAACTGGGGACACAGTAAATTAAAACCAGCATTGTGGTCTTATCCCAGTACTGGTTTTGTTTTGTGATTCCCACCCACCGTCTACTTTTGGTCTGATTAATACCTCAGTCGCTGGGGGCTGAGGAGCAAGAGGACTAACTTTTTGCATGACTCCTTCAAAACTGTACCTGTGAAAAATGGAGGTACCTTAAATATAAAGCAGTTATTTTTAAAAAAACCCAACAACAACCACCAAACCTCTACCCAAATATTCTTACTGGTCTGTTTCTGGTGGAGACTGGGTGGACAGAGAGTTCTAACCTGCCAGTAAATGTGTTGCAAGGGTTTCTTTAAACTTCAGGAGCTGGGGATGGCCATGCAGAATAGGTTTGTGACAAATTAGTTCTGACTCTTGAAGGAATCATTTCTGGGAGGAAGGAGGTGTTGAAGTGAGATGTACACTGCTCGTTAGTGGAATAGGCACAAATGAGCTGAGCCTCGCTGTGCTGGTTGCTGAAGGAAAAAAGGGCAAGAAGACATTGATGGAAATTTAGACATTGATAGCAAGACCGGTTTTCTGTAATGATTGATTTAGTTTAGTTTGTTTCTTGTGGTTGTACTTCATGTTACATTTCTGTTTGGTTTTAAGTTTGCTGTTTTCAAGGTTGCTGATGCTGAAAGGGAACTAGATTTAGAAAAAAAAAATAATCAGACTCCTTTGTTCTTAAACATAAGAGCCGCTGACACGTCTGGAGAACAGCCAGCTCTGATGTGTTCTTCTGCAATTTGGATCACATCCGACCTCATAACTTTTAAAAATGATTCTGAGTTTGTGTACTAGACACCATTAGAGACCATTTACTGTGTCCAGATTCGCATCGAATGATCTTGCCTTCTTCCTTACCTGCGGTTTGGGGATGTAGAGGATGCAAAGAGGAAGGCTCCTCTTCTGCATGAAGGGGGTTCACTTCAGTGGTTCTTGAGAGCCGGGAAGATGGAAAGATGAAGACCCAAACGTGGTCTCAGAGGCCTTAAAAACGTGGAAGAAAAGAAAGCATACATCCACTAATGCTAATGGACACTTACCCTGTCTCTGGCTGTAAATTATTGAGATCCTGCTTCTGTCTGGTAATGCAACTTAATCAGAATCAGTTTTACTGCTTTGACCCCATAGGGAGCCCTTTCATTTCATGTTTTTTACGTTTTGTCTAGTCACTGCACTGGGAATCTTTGTATCCAGCCTTCTGGTGGCATTTTGAGGAGACGTGCCCTTATGTTTACCTAAAAACCTGGCATCGGAAGGGCCATTCGTGCCATAGCTTTCTCCTGCAGCCCTGTTGATGCTCAGCTGAGAGGATGTAGTTTGCACAGGGGAGAGGAACTTGGATAAATAGAAGGTAAAAATACTTACAAACAACAGAAGAGCTATGACTGAGAAAAATCAACTTGTATGATTTTCAGTTCTGTAAAAGAGAGTGAAAAAATTTGGGTTTTTTTTCCTGGTCAATACAAGTAAATGCAAAATGTTTCAGTATGGAATCACCTGTAGCATTTAGGAATAAACAGATACTGAAGTGCTAACAGCGTCTCCAGGTTTCTTTCTTCTTTTCTCCTAATGATCTGAAGGAGGAGAGAATGGCTCACAAGTCCTGACTTGTCGCTGCCAAATAGGGAAGTCTATAATTGAAACTTTGGCATTAGTTGCATGCCCCTTTATTTGCTTTTTACCTCGCAGGATTAATAAAATTGGAAGTGAAACACAATTAGGTGTAAATGATGTTATGTAAAATCTGATTGCCAAATCTGTGTTGTTAAGAAATAAAGTGTTTCTATTGAAACTAATAATTTAATTTTACCAATGTTCTGACATTTTCTTGCTCTTAGAGTAGGGAAATTGCAATTAGTATTCCAATAACCCAGTCTTGTGGAAAGATTTGTCTGTTGTCAGATCCATTATAATTTATGTATTGTATAAATGTGTTCCACGCTTTGATATTCTTCCATCTGATCTTTTAAAATTTGTGCCAGGAATTGGAATTCAATGTTGGTCTTAATTGGAGTCCAGAACATTCAATGGCTACGTTTGTTGACTCTAGAAGATAATAAGGGGGTAACTGGTAAATAGGTTGTATTTCAAACATAGAAGGCTTTAATTCAATTGTTGAAGACTCTTTGATACAGCAGTGCTGAAGGGTCTGTTAGTAGAACCTGCACTTTTTCCTCTTGGGTTGACAACTTCTAAAAGCTAAACGATTGGCTTCTAAATGTCAGTGAAACCTGGTTCCCAAACAAGGAGATGTTTGTGGCTGCTGTGCTGGTGCCCCCTCCTCCTTCTTATTTACCCATTGTTTGTAGTATGGATTGTTGTACACTGATATACAATTGCAGGCGGTGCCAACAGCATAATGGTATTTGTTTAGTTAAAGATAGACTAGAAAGAGTGTTGGTGTTTGGTCTTCAGTACGTTCACTTTATGAGCTTAACATCCTGGAGCCTAAGTAAGAGGCGAGTATTTCAGCCTGTGAGAAAGAGCTTTCTGAGAACTGTAGTGACTTTTATTAGATAAAGAGGAAATATAAACCTTAATATCAGTGGGTGGATTAAAGAAAGATGCTTGGCGGATAAAAATCATGATATTTATCTTTTTCAAAAGCAGGGTCTTGCAGGTTGGGATATTTGGTTGGAGGCTTTCCACAGCAGGATGACTAAGTACGAAACGACAACTCCCAGAGCTGCTGGGTGGAGTTCCTAGACTGGTACCAGCAAATTCCCAGAAAGGAAAACAATTGCTCCTTAATTGAAATTCTTTAATCCAAAGGATATTCACTTATCAATACTCTAAAAATACCTTGAATAGTTTCCCAGCATTCTTAAGTGTTAGTAGTAGTTTTGATTAGGACGGGCATGTTCTGCGTGTATAGCGATGGCAGACGTGCCGTAGGATGCTTCTGTGTGTTTTGTTAGTATGGGAGAGCTGAAGGGGAGATGAGAAGGGAACAAAAAGGAAAATGAAATGAGGTGCAGTGTCACATGGACTCCTGATCTATATGGAAAGACTGGGAATGGTCAAAGTGGGACCTAAAGCTTTCTTTTACATTTTCAGGGAAAAGTATTTCTTTTTCTAGTATTTCCATGCTTGTATTTCTAGAGTGCTCAGAATTGCATTTCTGTGGCATATTCAGATAACAACCCCATACATTTTTCAGCAGAAGTAACCTGATGTGGCTTCATAGCTCCTGTGAAGAGCTGTGGTCCTGCAATTTTAGATACAACATCACATGGTTGGTCTGGGTGCAGGCGAAGCAGCAGTCTGTGTGGCTTTAATGTCTGGAAAATACTTTGCAGAGAAGCACTTTGGATAGAACAGATTGGTGGAAATCGGTGTCCTTGCATCAGTAAATCTTCATGCTTTTAGAACATCAGCCTCACCTTTCTGTTGTATTTCCCATGCGTGAGCTAATTTGAAGGTGGTGCATGGTGAGTTGATGAGAACATTACAAACCAGAGAGTGTTCTTCAAAACAAAATTCAAGGGATCGACAATTTATAAAAATCTGAAATTTACTGAAAATATTAGATATAGAAATTCTTTTGATTGTGAAAAGCATCTTAATTACTTTGAGAAAACTTCCTAGCTGTATAAATTTGGTATTTGGTTGCACAAAGTTTGCTGTTTGCTTTGTATTTACTGTAAAGTTTCTACATTAAGACTGGATGTTAGATTCTTAGCCCCTTCCCTGGATTTGTTTCAGCTCTATCCTTAGCGACGCTTAGTGAAACGCTTTTCTACCCGTATCCTTTAGCACCTTCTCTTGAAGGAAGAAATCACTGAATCTGTCTCATGGAAGTCTTGTTTGGGCTTTCCAGGCAGACTCTTCTCCAGGGACTACTTAACACTTTGCGCACACGATGTGTTTATTCTGGCCGTTGTGTTGGACCTGCCAATGTAAGAAACCAAGCCAGAGGCTGCAGGGATTCCCAGAAAAAAACTTCCCTCTCAGCTATGGAAAAGAAATGTTTACCAGGAGCTGAAGCTTCGCAGCGTGATTATTGAGCAGGGAGAATGAGCTGGCAGCGCGATCGATAGCGGAGTCGCTGTGCGGGAGTGGGCGCATCCGGGTGTGGGGCTGGGGACGCGGCTACGAGGGTTGGCAGCCAAGTAGCTTGGCATTATTTTGAAGTATTTTCTGTGTTCACTGTAGAATTATAATTATGATAAACTAAAATCTCACATGTTTAGTGCTGTAATCAGGCGCTTTGTACCCTGGGTGGTAGCTCTCAATCCAGCTGTTGATACGCCTTTCGCTTTCCTCATGTTGTTGTTGCTTAGGAGCAGGCGGTGTCAAACTGAATTTCTAAGTCCCTGTCTACAAGCAATGCTGTAATTGAAAATACAGACTGTAAGTGGCTGTAGGAGAGAAGTTTCATTGTGATTTGCTGACCATCAAGATATCTCTTAGTGGTAATTAACCCTTAACCCAGGGGAAGATTTGAGCTCAGTACAGTATCGATCAAGTCCAAGTGTTGAATGCTACACAAACGAGCGCGGTTTCAGAAGGCAGACATTTCATGTACAAGGCGTGTAATTTTCCACAGCTCACAGGACAAGATAATACCTTCTCTCTTAGGAATCACGAGCGAGATGGAGGAGTGCGCCGAGTTCCAAATGGACACGAATGACCTGGTTTTCAGGGCAGTGGAGCGCTTCCTCACGTGCGGCACCAATCTCTCGCTTCACTTTGCCCTCTCTTTCCTCAGCTTGTGTCCCTTGGTATCATGACTGTGACTGATCAGTCTGGTGTCTCCAGGAGTCTCTCAGGTTTATCTGTGCATTTTTACCAGACATTTACCAGATTAGGCTTTTTTGTTGTTGTTGTTGGCAAGATTGCTGGCGATGTTTTCTTTCCGTGGAGGTGGTTAAAGTTTCAACGTTGCTTGTGTCAGCGTGGCAGTCTGAGTAATTTTGATGGCTTATTTATACAAGAAGTTCGTTCATGGACTCCAGCTTGTCCTTATTCTGGCTCGTTCTCTTAAATCCGTGTAAAATACCGAATAGTGGAAATACACAGGAGAGGAAAAACTGGAAAAACGAACCTCTGGGTACAACCTCTGTGCTGATTTAAGCAGATCCAGTTGCTGTGCTGCTATAGGAGATGGTCTCATCCTGCACTGCCTGGGTGTTCTTTATCCCGTTGCTTCTGGATAGTTTTTACATTGATCCAATTCTATTTCTTTTTGTGCTTAAAAGTTAGTTATTTATTTGAAGACTGGCAAGCCCATCAGTAACCCTTGTGTTGGATTATTTGCACCCGTTTGTGTAACACGTTCCTCAAGAATCTCAGATCTCACGGAATCAAACTCCCAATGAAGAACTGACATAGTAGCGTTCTAGTGCTGTGAGGGTTCCTCCCCTTGCACTGAGGGCACAGTCACTGTCTGCTTTTCAGTCTTTCTGTCATCTGGGGAGACTGATTCTTCATGTTGCATTGAAAAACTCAAGACAACCTCAGAGCCTCTCCTTTCCCCTGATTTGACCCCGATTACAGAAAGTTGCCTGAAGTTCTTGCTTTTCTCATTGACTGAAGGGAGCAGGTCCAAACAGGACTCGAATTTCACCTGCTGCCTTATTGTAGGTTAGCTCCATCATATCGTGTGTAAGCCTGTTACTGGCCTCAAAGCTGGAAGTGCAATATTCCCCAAGAAGAGCTATTGGGGAATGTTTCTCATAAAGGAATTGTCTTGAAGTGCGAGCTATCAAACTCAGCTTTTCATGGGAAGGCGTTTTGATAAAATTTTAGCTGGGAATGGTTACTTCCAGGCAGTTCATCCATCAGAGAGGGCAATGGTCTGAGCTGAGGTTGGGTTGATATCCAAAAGGGGGATTTGGATTGGGATCCCTTTGCTGCAATAATACCATGGAATTAAACCAGGCTTGTCCACACCCTGAACGAATGGTTTAACACTCATTTACTGAATTTGTTTCTGTTGAGAAAGCTGTTCTACTTGCAGTGCAATGAGAGCCTGTGTTCAAAAGGTGAGCAGCGCGTTCTTCTCAATTACAATTTTTCCAAACTAGAGCCTAGTCCTGAAAACACAAGGACTTGTGATTAATATGGTCACGTTTGGTTTGTGACTGTGACACAGTAGACTCTGTTAGCTTCCACCTCTCCCTCCTTGTACTACACCCAGCTGTTGGTGGCTGGGGAGAGGGTTGTTTGGTGCCTTTATCCTAGTTTTTAGTACTGAAAGGCTAAAACTGCCACGTACCTCTGTCTCATTGCATGCAGTAGCAGTCTGTAACAAATGTGGAATATGTAGAAGAGATACCTGTTGGATTCTCCATGCCTTCTGTCCCCGGTGAAGACCACAAAGCAATGTGCTTGCGGATGCTCGTGCCCCCACAGCTGGGGCAAGACTCACAAAGCAGCTACCCTGCATACAGAGTCTTTGAATCAAAGAACAGGAACAAAGATGAAGAAATTCCAGAGCAATTAACTTGTTGTGCAATATTTAAATTATTTTTAATCATAGCTTTACCTCAAATTATAATTTAAGATATATCATGTAATCACTAGAAATACCAAGTGAAAATGGAAAGGGCATGTTCTTTCTTCTGGACGTTCTCCATGTAATAATCGGCTAATAACTCTGTCTGCCTTAATTCCGAAGTTCCACTTGCTGAGTTTTTAACTTGGCAGGCTGCTTTTTAATTCTTCAGTTCTAATTTGTTGTAACATGTATGAAATACATGTGTTAATTTGTGTAAATACAGTAAAGTTAATCAAAGGAAATGATTACAGAAGGAGCCCAGGAGGGAAGCTAGTTATCGCCTAGGCGGGCGTTATGTAGTTCTGCCAAATTAATTAAGTACTACTAGTTAAAATCAAAGGTTAGTGATAAGAATCTTGTTGAATTTTAGATACAGGTGACTTGTTTTAATGGATGAACTGGTGACCTGTTGGTTGAACAGATTCTTTGTAGTTTCCTTGTAAAAGCTTAACAAGTTATTTGCTCTTGACCGTCCTCTGGCACTTTCAGCTCTGAATTTCCGTATGGATTTCCCTTAATGGGACGAGCAGTGAAGAAGTTCTGCATCTCTTACAGAATGCTTCAAGGTTGCTCCGCTGGAGGCTGGTGCACTAATCCTGTCTCCGCATCACCGTGAAGAGTCTCCACTCGGTTAAGAGAGCTATAATTAGCTCACAAGGCGCTAGTCAGAGGATTCGGCAAAGTGCCAAGGAATCAACCCCAATTACTATATTCACGGTGTCAGTAATGCCCACTTCACAGTTTCTGCTAATTTGAAATGGCAAGTCCCAACTTCCCATCACAAAATTACCATTTTTGCACTCTTCTTCTGTTTTCTGCTTCTTACTCTGCTATGTGCTCTCCATTAAATTACTGGAACGAGGCTGACAAATCGTCTCTGAACACTTTCATCAGGTAATTGCGGTGATACCGTATAAATACAGTAGATCTAGAACTTTACAGCTTGTTTTTAATGCAGTTCAACACACACCATAAGACGGGCAGTGGTGAATTAACTTATGCTTAACAAAAAGTGGTATTTAGGATTGATCAAAATTGTGCTTGCACTTAACAGAAGGTTCTTGGATGGAAAGTTGAATCAGTACTGCTATTGAAAATACCTGCAGAAACCTGATTTTTATTTTTTTTCCATCACTGCAGATACCACCTTTCAGGTTTTCAGCATCTGCTGTCCTGCTGATCCCTTGTTCCTTATTTAAATCCTTCATGTCTTTTTTTTGGCTTCTCTGGAATGGGTTTTCTCAAACGTGCCGTAACTGGAATCAAACGTTACAGGGAGTTGGGGCAAGAAATTATTAACTTATTGTACATGACAGAATCATGTGTTTCAAAGTGTTTTTCGTATTTCAGTGTCTGTAGTGCAGGTGGTGGAGGCGGAAACTCCTGTAACCTCTGGGTTTTCCTCATCTAGAGGATGGAATCGGCAGTCATCAGTTGGGTCTGGGACACCTCAAGTGGGATGATGGCTCTATGGAGGAGTTACTGCTCTAACTGCCAGTCTGCACCAGCTTTTGTCCTTCAGTACTCATCAGACGTGATTATCTCCTTGTACACTTCTTTCACTCCCATAATGAGTTCCTGGTTTGTCACCTATTAATAATCTGATATGGAGAACTGAATTAATATGTTTCCCTCTGTTTCTCTAAACATTAGCTTGAGGGCTAGATCACTGGGTAGGAAGGATTTTAATTCAGCGGATTCATGTTCCTTAGCAGATAGCGGTTTTGACAAGAAGATTGGTTATGCTGGGAGTTCATTGAAACACATTCACTGATGATTTTATACGGTTGTAGCTTACTTTGAATTCCTAGGTAGCATCCTTAGGAGTAATGCTTGGCTTTAATTCTAGCAGCAGAAATACGCTTTGTATTTTGATGATAACTTCCATTACCTGCCACTAATGAAACTACCGTAACTACTGTAACTACTATGGTTTGCACTCTGTCATTAACCAGAGCTGATGAATTGAGTGGCCATGAAATGCAAAACATTCACCCTGCAAAACTTGGTTGGCACAGGAGCAATAATGAAGTAATGTGTGTGCTTGTTTGTGTGTATTAAAACCCAACAAAACCCACACCTCACCTTGACTCCTCCTGTTTGCGTTTGGCCCGTGCCCAGTTGGCCAGCAGCGCCGCAACTGGGGTGTTGCTCTGGTCCGTGGCAATTCTGCAGTTCAGGCTTTTGCCTTGCTTGACCCCACGTAACTTCTTGTTGTAAAGCACCAGCTCCTTTCAAGCAAGTTTAAAACTGCACTGTTACAGCCAAGTTTTTAAAGACTGGTTGATTAGCCTCAATAAAGCTGACTCGTTAGCCCACACTGGCCGTGGCCACTGGCACGTGTACTGGCATTTTCCTTGTTAGCAAAGTGGTTTTTGAGGACACCATTAGGAGTGTTGTGGAGATGACCAGGAGAGTTTATTCTGCAGTAAGTATTCTCAAGTAATAAACATTTTTCTGTCCTTTTAAATGCAGTAACTAACTATATTTTGTCCGAGTCTTCCTCTTTTGCTACCAATATAATTTACCAATATCTTCATAATTCGGTTCTCATTGATCAGATTCATCTTTCTCACTGATAACTGGCACTTTAGGGCAAGGAATATGAAGAATGTTATCAAACTGCCAGAATATATATGTATTATCTATATTTATTTTAGCCTTTTGAGCTTCCTGAATCCAGGAGGTCCTGAGATGACCTATGGGGAAGATGTTTTTTCCCAGCTCACTGCCGTTAGGGAAGCCTTTTGCTTATTTGGTTTGAAAGCTTCGACCACCGGTGATTGAACTCCCGCGGTGGAGCATCAGTGCTCCCCGCCGGGCGATGTCCTGAGAACAGCAAAGAATGGCACACGCTTCATAAAGCCGAGCCACCGCGTTTCATACTGACTGCCCGCTGAAAGGGCCGTGATGGAAAATGTGAGGTGGCTTTTAAAGTGCTGGTGCTTTCTCCTGTTTTCTTTTTGACCTCATTTTAATGATGTTGAAGAAGGCTGCCTTTGATTCGAAAGGGAAATTTTCAGTAGAGATGCAGCATATTGGGAAAACAATAGAGAGTTTACATGAAATACACGGAGGTTTTTAAACTAGGAGAAGGTGATATTTCAGATAATACTAAATGCTGTAGATAAATAACATCTGAGGGGAGCAGGAGTAATTTCTCTTCCATTTTAGTATCTCTTGAATGGTTTTTTGCACGCTGCTGATTATATTCAGTACTTTGCGCTACCTTCCCTCCAAATCCCTTTGAACTCCATGTGATTATATTCAGTTGGAAAAAAATTGTTTACACGCAAGTTAAAGATCTGCCCAGGGTCGTGGCCGTAGCTGGTGCTGATTCAGATCAGGACTGTTCTACCTTCTGTTTTTAACTGATGTTTAAACAGCCAAAGCCACAGTTGGATCTGAGGGACGTTGTGTGTGGGCTGGATGACTGCAAGGTGTGAAGCAGTTCTTCCTCGAGCTGTTAAAGCAGCGTTTGTAGGTTAGCTGTGATTTCTTTCTCTGTCCCATGCCCTGGTTTAAGCAGCCCGATTCGCCAGCTGAGGACATGTTCTTAGGCTGAGGAGCTCTGGAAAAGTAACGTGATGGTAAATCTGCCGCGGAGATGGAGCCCAGGGGTGCTTACAGAACACTGATAATCTATGAGCGAGCACAACTTTGAAATATTAGGTTAATACCAACTCTGATGCATGGATCCCTTGGCTTGTAGGTGTTTTGGGTGTGTCTGCGAGGACAGCTTGATTTAATCTTCTTATCCTGGAAGTAAGGAGTGTGATGGTCCCGTCTCTGGAAGTGGAGCAGAGCTGCAGCGGTCGTTTCGGTTCCATAAGTAACACAGGTTTTGCTCACAGAGCAGTTGGATGGTCAAGGCTTATAAGTCATTTTCTCTTCCCTGATGGTGGTTTGTTCAGCAAGTGAGATTGTGTAGCTGAGATTTAGCATGACTGTCATTAAAATCGGTCTGATTTCTCAGAGTCCTGAACAGTGTTTGCAATTGCAAAAGATATTTTGGGCAGTAGGTACCGCAGCCCTCCCCACTGTGAGTATTGCACTGCCCCCAACAAATCTTACTTTGCTTTTTAAGAATGGAGAAGTGGATTTTTTTCAGACCCAAAGTGGGCTTTTCCACAGACAAAGCCAAACTGCCAGGATGTCCCCACCACAACTGACTCTGTACTGGGACCAGCACTGAGATGAGATCCTGGTCTATCGGCCATAGCCCGGCTCCTTTAGTCCGGAGTTCAAATGATCACTATGATCACTGATTGTAGGCTCGTTTTAGCAAGAGGTGTGAGCAGATTGTAACTGGGTTTGACTGTGGTACAGAAAATGAACCTTAAATAACTTCTGTCCACTTGGCTGCGGCTCTGTGATGGCTTGAAGAGAGCTGCATGAAGACAGCGGCCAAACGCATGGATAGACCTTCTCGCTTGCCCACATGCTGGGGATCCATAGAGAAGGATTCACATCCAGCTGACAAAAATCCTATGGAAGAGATTATTTATTTATGGAGAAATTCTGATAGCGCGCAAGAGGACTGTAGTGTTGCTCTTTCCTCTGAAACCGATTATAACCACTCTGAGGGTGGAGTTCGTTGCAGTTAATTTTATTGTGTTTTTACAAGTCATACTGTTTTTTTTCCCTTCCCTGTTTGTTCTTACTTGATTTTTGGGAGGATTCAGTTTTTGCTATTTAATTAGTAGGGAAAATATCCTCCTTTTTAGTCTTGCATCATCTATTAGATCCGTGTCCTGACATGGTGGAGCTTGTGGACCCTTTTAAGTACAGCTTCATTATTTATAAGGCATTAATCAGATTAATTTCGTAATAGTTTCCTGCTAATCCTGCCATTGTTCCTTAACTCGGAACTAACGAAAGCACAATTTTAATACCCTTTTAGTTGCTACAACATCCTTCTATTATTGGTTATGCTTTTATTAGAGAGTACTTTCAAACAGTTCTCTGAAATCTTAAAATGATAGAGCAACATCTTAAAATTACAGCACTTTTACTGCTGATAAAAGGACAATTTATCAAGTAAATCCCCTTTTTATTAAAATCATCTTTCTTTGTCAGGTAAAATTTGTAGCACTTTTCCTATTTATGTATAATCCCAGTCCTTGAGCCAACTGCATTTTTTTCTAGCAGTGGTAGCGAGGCTCGCTTAGAAACAGCTTTCGGTTGTGGGAAACGGCCTTTTGATGATCCTCGCAGCATCTCAGCTGAGGGGCTTTAACACACTGACACGCAGCAAGAAGCACCTCAATGTGAACCTCTTGTGTATTATGTTGTTATTATTGCAGAAACCTGCGCTCCGACATCACTTCCCCGGCTTCGGTTTGCAAGAGGCCTCACTTCTAAGATCTTTTAATGAGATTAATTATTTTTCTGTTATTTGTCTCAGTTCTGTTTTCTAAACTACTTCTGTGTTATCTGATGTTGAAATATGCCGTTCAGGAAACTTTGTGACATTTCTTAGCTTAGAACAGAAACTTCATCTAGTGAGAGTGTTAAAACCAAAAAAAAAACCCTGAAAGTTAAAAAAAGAAGGGAAAAATAGTCAAGTCTGGTTACCAGGATAGACAACTGTATTGATTTTATTTGTTCTGAACCACCGTTCATCTCATCCTCCATAGCATTTTCAGTGCTTCAATATAAATGTGCATATAATTACAATAAAGCGATCATAATCAAAATCTAAAGGCTGTCAAGCAGATTTTTCAATTGCTGTACCTAAAAAGTATATTATTTTCAGTGATGATGAAAACTTATTCTTTCCATACCAGAAAGGCCGATGGGGAAGTGCTTGCAGGCAGCCAAAGAACAGACTGTTGCCCAACAGCTCATAACGATGAGGTCACCGAGGTGGCTATCCCATATTTTGTATTTATAGAGCACTTTTGCTCAGGGCAGATTCCTCACTGTCTCCCAGGTACTCCCAATGCGTAGGAGAAGGTGAATATATTTTCATTTTTAAATTGGTGTGGTTCAGAACTCATAGGTCTGCTCTTCTGTTGAATGGGCACTGTTGTCATAAAAAGGTGGCCGGAGATAGAGGAGTTGCCGAGTGTTGCTGTGTGAGGTTTTTATCTGGATTCCGTGTGCTGGAGTCATTTTCGTTCTGTGTAGGGGCTTCTCTGCAGCGGTAACCGTGCTTCTGAGTTAACTTGTTCTTGTAACTGATGAATGAGAGAATGAATGTTTAGAAAGCGCTCACAACTAATTTCATTAAGAACTTATCTCTTTTTAGAAATTGTGTCTATATTCTACTTTTGAAGCACGAAGTGAAACGGCATTTTACAATCCCATCATGTGTCGTTCCCAAATGAGGGTGGGTTTAATTGCTTTGAAGGATCTCCACAGAAATGTATGTGATTGGAAGGAAGGATTTCTTTCTGGTTTTGGGAATAGACTCGTTATGTCGGGAGCAGTTACTGATCCACTGGAGTTTGTGTGATGTGAAAGACTGACAATAGTGGTGTTGCTCTTACAGTCAAGCAAGATTTCAGTGCTCCTGTGAACAGCAGTTGAGTAGATGATGCATGGGTTGGATAAGATCTAGACGTGTTTGGAGGGACACTGTGTTATATGTAGTTTTTGTGGAGTTATTTTTTGAGTTTTTGCCTTCCAATGTCTTGCTTTGAATCTTCCAAGTGGATGAGTCTTCACTGTCTCTCTTTGGCAACTAATTCATTGCCTAGAAGAGGTTTTGCGTGTTGCCTTTAGTATGGTCCAAACCTGCCTGAGTTGCTATGTGCAGATAATCATGTTCTTGTTACCATGTGGTTGTGTTATTCTGACAAGGAAAGCGCTTCTCTACGCCTGTGGAAAATGCATATAGTAATATTTGGTAGGATAATTTCTGTTCTGGAGGCTCGAAGCTGGTATGCTAGCAAAATCTTCACATTCACATCTTTAGCTCACTGGTTAGTTGGTAGGTTTGTGTTCTTTCCTGCTTGATAGCAACGAGCTGCAGGTATCTCTTATGCTCATTTTAAGATCTCAAAGCTGTTGGTGATATTTTGGCATTTAAAAGCATCTTGAGTACCCCTGGAGGTGCCACACAGCGTCCTGGGAGTGCAGAAAATCCAGTGAGCCAGAGGTCCTGAGGGAGAGGCGGGAAGCAGGTAGTGCCGGGAGACCAGAATTAGGTTCATTTTATAAATATTTTTGTGTTCCTAAAAATGCCATCGTGTATTATCTCAGTCAGTCATGACAATAACCAGCAGCAGGGGAGAAAGGAAGGGGAAGTGCAGAGAATACACAGACCAGCAACGTGGCCGTTCCTCTCTTTCAGAGGAGACGCTACGCGATGGGCAGTTCACCAGAGCAGTGATAAACATCTCGGCCTCTTTCTTTGAGACGCTATTAGGAAAATTACGGTTTCATACATGAAGCCTCCAAAAGGCGCGATGTCCTCAGATTTTCATGTTAAATCATGCTCAGAATTTTATAGTTTGGAGCAGGTTCTGTGCCAAAAACCTGAACGCTTTGTTGTGAAAGCAGGTTTTCAAAGGAAGCGAGAAACATGGTCCCAGCTCCATTATGAGCCTGTTGCAAGGAACTGCATTGTTTTTATGGCTTCATATGCTTTGGCTCAAAATGTAGAAATCAAACAAGAGATTCTGCTTTTTATTATACAGGTGCATGAGTCAGCTTCTTGTTTAGATTTTCAAAGCCTTTTCAATTGTGCAATAAAATCATGTTGAAATGCATTTTCATACTAAACATGTTGTTTCTCTAAAAGCTTCGCTTCAGTTGTCTCTAGAATTATACCATTTTCCATCCAGAGGATGGGAATTATCTACGGTAGGAGTTTATAGCTTGGCACCCAGATGTGCTGAAGCCTGACACAAGGTAAATCCTGGTTCTCCAGCTTAAAACCAGACTGTGCTAATGAAAACTAAAGTGACCAGCGGAGACCTCTGTGCAAATATTATTCCCAGTGCTGCTCCCAGGAGATATGAGCACTTACTGGAAAGGTCTGGGTTAGAAGGAAGGAAAATTAGAGTCTTGCTGTGAGGATGTCCACAAACTCTATGAGGAAATGTATTACCCACACTGGAGAAGAAAACCACGTGTTATGTCATGTGGAAGAGGTGATTTTTTTTTTTCTTCTTGTATTTTACAAAATAAAAGACAGAAAAACAACCCAGCCACCACGACCAACAACAAAAGAAACAACCGAAAAAACCCCACCGCACCTTTAGAATAGACCTTATGCTTTTAAAAAAACATCTTTCTTTTCACCCTGGGTGGAATATTCTAGAAAGTGTGTCCATCTATTTATTTGTCTTCATTTTCCTCTTCTATGACTGAAGGAATTGTTACAAGTTTATTAAATGTAGAAGATAGAAAGTATGAAAAGAGGGCAAAGTTTCTCACTCCTTGCTTCCCACCAAGAGTGCACGTTCTTCCACTGCATCTTCCCTGTACGTGAGTGCAGGTACAGGTTCCGGGTCTCTGTTGCTTAGCTGACAGCAAGTAAGTTCAGGAAGGTTTTCCTGACAAATTCAAAACGTTAATGCTTTCAAAACAAATTTTTCTTCCAGTTAGAGATAAAGTCATTCCTGTTTGAGCAAGGCAGGAGAAATTGCAACCCTGTCATTATAATGATGAATTTTAGGAAACAGAGCCTTCCTCCAAGCACTGGGATATGCTTAAAAAGAAGCTTTTGGGAGAAAATAAATGAGCTTCATATCACACTTGAGGAATTAATTTCCATTTTAGTGGTGGGAATTGGAAACACCAATATAGTGAGTCGGTAGTAATCACATAGGGAAAAAAGGACAGGGCTCCACACTTGTGTTTATTTAAGCATTACAGTTTCTGGGGAAGGAGGGAAGTTAGAGTTATTCTTACAGGCAGGTGATCCTTTGTCTGAGATGTTCATGATTACTGATAAAGTGTCCAGCATCCCCATCTTCAGCTGCTTTGTCTGCCACTCTAGAAACCAGCTCTGTATTTGGCCTTTTTAGGTCCTTTTTAAGGTAGCAGCCAATGTCTTGGATTATTTGTC
This sequence comes from Cuculus canorus, assembly GCF_017976375.1. NCBI lineage: Eukaryota > Metazoa > Chordata > Aves > Cuculiformes > Cuculidae > Cuculus > Cuculus canorus. The sequence goes on from NC_071420.1 coordinate 6,536,886, forward strand.
AGTTTTTCAGCATATACAGCAAAAAAGTTTATGAAGCCAAGACAGTTTGAAAATACCTAAACCCTTTAATTGACATCTTCCTAATCCATTCCAGGTAAAGGTTTAAAACCTCCCATTCTTTCTCTTCATGTTGGCCATCTACTGGCAGGTCTTCTAGCAAAAGCCCCTGTAAAAAGACATCCCTGTGCTCTTGTTGGTGCCCTTTTTAGACCATAGGGTAAGCCAGCAGTCCCTTTCCTTGTCGTTCCACTGTTCCTTTAGTTATAAAGTGTATTTCTTGCTGTTTATTGTATTTCTTGCTAGTGTCATATTCTGTGTTGGAACATTTCTGGTTTCATTTCTCAATGTTTATGCTATATGTTTACACTTGTCTTGACAGCCTCACTCAAGTCTTTCACCTCTCAGGCTTTCTTCTTTTGTTTGAGGTCAGTGAAGAGCTTGTGCTTCAGCAACTGACCCTTTCACGCTCATTCTCTTCGGGGGGATTGGGACCAGTGTCCTTACTGCAGTTATTCAAGATTTTGCAAAGATCCTCTTAACTTCTTTTGCTCTTAGGTTTGTGTCCTCCTCGCTCATTTAGTCTACCGATTATGTGAATTTGTTACTCTCTTGTCTTCAATTGTGTGATCTCTCAAAACCCTCTCGTTTACCTGATCCATCCTCATTCGGAGTTGAGATTAGATTCCCACTATAAAAACTCCTACAGTTGTTTTCTGCTTTTGGTTATGACCCGAGGCTTTTGGCTGATTTGTCTCCTACAGGTATCTGAATCTTGGACTGAATATATTGAGTTCCTGATGTTTCAAACAATCCTTCCTCCTGTTCTGGAGGGTTCCTTTTCTCCCTGCCTCCATCTCATTCTGCATTTTGCACCAGGCTTCCTGCTCTTGGCGCAGCATCCCAGGGCGCTCTGTTCAGCATTGTGCTCGAGTACATGCTATGAAACCTGAAAGCAGCAGTAACGAGGTGTGACAGAAGTTGATTGCCCTGATTTTTACTCCTTAAAAATGTGCAGAGTCAAGTCTGCGGTGGTTCTCCTGACACTGTGATTGAATTTACGGAATTCACTGATGTAAACACATCCTGACTCTATGTATTGGAGACCTAGTTGGAGTTTGTATGTCTATGCATTTATTCAGAAGCTCGTTGATCATAATTGGTGAAGACAAGGGGTGGGAGGGCAGAATTGATGACTTTCTGGGGGATGCTGGCAATAGATACTGTAAGGAAATTAAGTCTCTCATTAAACTTGGTTAACTGGACATGCTGACAATTCCTGACATGCCGCTTGCTGCTCAGTGCTCACAGTAAAGGTGCCATTAGGAGGCACCTTCATAAGAAATTTTGAGGCTTACAGGAAAGCTGGGGAGGGGCTCTTGATCAGGGAGTGCAGGGAGAGAACGAGGGGGAACAGTTTTAAGATGAAAGAGGGGAGATTGAGATGAGATCTTAGGGAGAAGTGTTTTGCTGTGAGCGTGGGGAGGTCCTGGTCCAGGTTGTCCAGAGCAGTGGTGGCTGTCCCATCCCTGGAGGAACTCAAGGCCAGGTTGGATGGGGCTTGGAGCCCCTGATCCAGTGGGAGGTGTCCCTGCCCATGGCAGGGGGTGGAACTGGATGAGCTTTCAGGTCCCTTCTGACCCAAAGCATTCTGTTGTTCTGTGAAGCATCTCAAAGCCAGGAGTAGTTACCTGGAGGAGAATCCCAGCTCTTCAGCAGTGCTGTCGTTTCTCCATGTGATAGTCCCACGGAATTCCTTGGATTATAGTACTCGGATTTAACCCTACGTCTGAGGCATGTGTCTAACACTGATTAACAAGCCTGAGAATGATTGTTGCTTTCCCTCAATAGCCCAATTTCTGACCCTTTGGGAATGTAGTAGGGAAAACAGCTGAGCAGGTTATGTTCTGCCCCTGGTGCGAGGCGGTTGTTTTGGGAGGCAGATGGTGTTGACGTGGGTGGGAACAGCAGGCTCTAAGGGTGAGCCTGGCCATCAGCTGCAAACCTGGGTATTGCCGTACCTCCATCCTCCCCAGAGCTCAGTCCTGCTGTGGTCAGCGTGCGAGCGGTGGAAAACGAGAGGCGGGTATTTGGGAGGCAGCTTTTCACGTGTAAGGAGGGCTCAGCTCCTGCTTACTGGTGCCCAGGCACGGTAAACTGGGACTGAATGCAGGGCAGGGGGGGAGGAACAGGAGAGAGTAGTGAGAGCAAAACACAGAGGGAGGAAGTGGTAACTCTTTGCAGGAGACAGAAGTAGAAGATGAAATGGTAACCTAAGGCTGGTAGAAGTGATCGAAGACCATAGAGTATATGCTGAAGTTCACATCCAATATGAACATGAGCATTTATTAGGAGACATGGAAGCTAACTATAGCCTTCATTGTTATGCCCCGGTTTTGCCTTTACACTCCTGGTTCCATCACAGAATCACAGAATCACAAGGTTGGAAAGGACCCATTGGATCATCGAGTCCAACCATTCCCAACCTTACCAATTCTGTGATTCTGTGTAATAAACCTTACAAGGAGGAGAAAGGTGGTTTTATGTTAACCACAAAAGCGACTGCATTTTAATCATGCTGTTATTTTCTTAATGTTGGATGAGGGTTTTTATTGTATGTGGAGTTGTCAGAAATGGTATGGAAATGTTGCATTAAGGAGATGAGCGGCTCCATCGAGCTCAGGATTCACTGCTAAGACTTCCATAATAGTCCATTACTACTCCTTAAGAACAGCTCTCCTGCTCTTCGAATTGCCAGCGTGGGGTCCTTAAGAACAGCATTTTGGGTGGAAGGAAACACAGTTGTAATCAAAACAATGATTACCATCACGTTCATTTAAATGCAGAAGGAGAAACTAATGTGCGCTCCAAAGAGATGTGAAAGATGCACAAGTAATTCCTGGGTTTGAGGTTGGGTTTCTGATGTCCATGGGGAAAAAATTAATTTCTTACCTTTCACTTTCAAGTGAGTATTTTTGTATTCATTTCTCACTCTGCATTTAAATGAACATGATGGTAATCATTGTTTTGATTACAGTTGTGCTTCCTTTCCCCTGTAATGGTGTTCTTGAGTACCCCATGCTGGCAGTACCAGCGCAGGGGAGCTATTCTGAAGGGGGAATAATGGACAATTATGGGAACATTAATAGTGAATCTATGGACTTCTTAGGACTCTCAACTCTCACCGAATGCTGCTTTTCCTCCTCCTCTGCCATGTGGGGCAACTCCTGAATGGTTTGATCTAATCACACCAAGTTCAATTTTGCCGTTCTCCATCAGGCGGTTGCTCACAATGGATGGAGCTCTTCCTCCGTGTGTCACACACAGAATTACAAACAGATCCTGGCTTCGCCGTCCCGGTCGGCTGGACATCACTACTCCTGTGTGTAATTCTTAAATACCAAGCTGTAGAAATACTCTGTAACTGTCAAAATAAATACCGTCCTTTTTGCCATTAGCAAGGGGTGATGACATGCCATATGAAGAACACATTCCCGTCCCTGCCATTCCTCCCTCCTCCTGCTTCCTGTCCACCGACTCCATTAATGTTATTACAATTGTTATTATTTTGTGTAGCAGGCATTGTATCTGGGAGCAGGGGATTAAAGGAATAATTCCATTTGGCAACAGGCAAGCAGCATCAGTACTGGAATCCTTTCTGTTCTTTAGTAATGTTAGCGTTGGTGGAATATTGTCAGGAGGTGGTTGGTTGACTGGAAACTTGGATATAAATAGAGAGAGGTTTATTTGGTCAGCTTTGTTTCTTAAAACATTTAACTATACAGGAGCAGCAACACTGCAAAAACATTCCATACATATGTTTTTAAATGCTTCTAATCCTGATTTTTATTTTAAACCCCAAAGATCCTAGAAATGGAATGCTTTTTATTTAGAATTATGGTGCTAGTTGGGGTGGCTGTCAGTACAAAGGCTAATGCTATTTATTAAGGTCCTGGTTTTATTTAATAGCCAGATGAATGGAACAGTTAATAAAAGAAATATTGCTTTATTCCCTGACATTTATGTCCTTGGTTTCCAATAAAGAATTGAAATTATGAATAGTTGATGGTTTAAATTGATGTTTTATGTTGAACGCTAGCTATAATTTCCCCTCTGAGGATTGTAATACCGAGAAACAGATGGTTTTTCACAGTAACAAATTGCTGTGTGTGTACTGTATGTAGAGCTGGCGTTCAGAGCGTTCCCCGTCAGCGCCGTCCCTGCGTCAGAGCAAGGCGAGAGGCAGCGAGCGCCTCTGCCAAGGGGCTTCCTGACTCCTCCCAACACAAAGTAATGCCGTAAGAAAAGCGACCTGTTTTTTCAGGTGCGATAGACAGGCGAGAGCTGCTGCCGAAACGGCTCTGGTGGAGCTGAACAGCCGAGCAGTATAAACACAAGAGTTCGCGTCTGTTCGCTGGGTTGAAAATGCACGCAGAGCCTCCTGCGCTTCAGCGGGCTCCAGGCTGGGCTGCCCTCGTGATGCTGATGGAAGTGTTGGAAAGCTAGAAGGAGTGGGAGCAGTGGGGAAAGGAACTGCTAAATTGGAAGTTCGAGGCAACTGGAGTCCAGGCTCAGCGTTTTTTTTCTTTTTGTGGTAGCTTCATGGTGAATTTCTGCATACATCCGATAGCTTGTGGTGTCTTGAGGTTTTATTGACGTTTGGTCTAAAGTAAATGAGCACCGAATGCTTTTGTTTATGCGTTTTTAAACTGTTCTTCAATAATTATTACTGTGGGGAAGTGGTGTGAGATGATTAGCGGCGAGTTTGGCAATCCACATTAAAAAAAATTCACTTTTTATAAGCTAATTACCTAGGAAAATGGTTAGCAATTATCACTTTTAAATGTACTCTGCTAAGATTTACGTGTAACGTTTGGTTTAAAAGTCACTTTAAGCTCCATTTAAAAGAAGAAGAAAATAGGGCAGTGAAGGGTTACAAGCAAAGGGAGTGAATGCAGCCAGGTCTGTGCTTCTCCGCAGCTTCTGGGGGGAGTGCTGGGGTTGCTGTGGACCTGCTGCTGCTGGCAAATCAGGGGCTTTGCTCTTCCCAACTACTGCTGCGATAAACCATGTTATTGACATGCGTTTTAGACACCAAGGCTTCCACTCGAAAACAGCAGCTATTCCATAAGAGACGTTAATTGTGCAAAGTTGAATTGTGTGGGCCATACAGTTAGGGCTTTACTCCTCATTTTCAGAACTCTATTCTGAGAACTGATGGATATAAAATCCTCAAAAAATCTCAAAATCCTTTTCTGCTGTGAGATGGAGAGATCGCTGCTCACTAAAGTGGCCTAAGGCTTTTTTAATAAATCCTACAAGACTGGGACCTGAACATGGGTGTTGTCATAACATTGTCATTGTAAACTATAATTTTCATAAAGCACTGAAGTTGCTGCAATGAAATACCGCATTAATAATCAGAGTTGGTTAACTAAATGTTACTTCGAATTTTTTCTGGTTGTTCTGTTAATGGCTTGTATTGAAAATAGTGAAGAAATGCATCACAAATCCTGCCCTTTACTGGTTTCCCCTGTTGGTTCAATGTCGGGAAATGGCACATTACTGCAATTTGTCCGGCTCCGCGCTGTTGTGAGCAGAGATAAAACACTGGAAACACCCTTGTCCAGCGCTGAGACAAAGTATGGGTATTGGCGAGGGCAGTGAAGGTCAAGAAAGGTTGTGGTGGTTGGGAAAGCCATTTCACATCTATCAACTATGCTGTTTAATGAGTTACCTGGAACCAGTTTTCAGCAGTTTGCAATGCAGAGCTTAAGCAAGAAAATTCAACAGAAATCCTGTCTGGAGTAACGGGGTGGGCTGTAATTTAAAAAAGAGATTGCTGGAGCCGGCTTTATAGAGCTCGTGTAATGAGAAAGTTACAGCCAGAATAATTTAGAAGTGGTAATTTTGTCAGTAGTTTCTACATATCCCTTGATTGGAAAATACAAGACTTGATTGTCCTTAATTTTGTAGTGCAAAAGAATGCTATGGGGAAGGTTTTCACATGAGCAGCTGTGGCAGGGCCATCACCCCGCAGGTGAGCAGGAGCCTGGGATGGTTTGAAATGGGTGCTGAGGGGCATCAACAAACTTTATTTACTGGCTCTTGCCCTGAGGAATATTGCCCCAATGCAGCTCAGATTAACTTCCTCATGAAGGGAAAACAGGAGACAAGGTAGGAGGATCAGGAGATCCGTACCAGCAGACCAAACAAAAGCACCTTGTGCGTGTGTGTGCGTGGTTTGTAACTACAACTTGGGTTCCCTGAAATCTACATTAATTACACGAGAAATTAAACAGGTATTTTCAGTAATGGGAAGTGCAGGAATAAGCCTGGAAGAGCAACCATATTTTCCCACTTCTTTTTGAAATTACGTTGTATTTTTTCCCTTTCTTCTTCCTGTTGGCCTGGCGATTGTGTCCCGCAGGATTGGAGCAGGCTGGCTCTCTGCCCGGGATTGCTGACTGTCTGGTGCCCTGGTCTGGACAGGAAATCCCAGGCAAAGCCCGGCCGCGCATGAGCGGATCGGCTCAATGGCGCATGCACCGCGAGCCTGACAGCGTTGGGTGTCTGGGCTGCGAGGGAGCTGCAGCGTGAGCAGAGTCTGGCGTGGGCTCTGACGCACACGGGCAGCGGAGCCAGATGTGCGCGTGGATAGCAAACTGCAAACAGAAATAGAATGTTCCTAGTAATGTTTATTTTGTTGGATTCACAGAATCGTTTTGTAGGTCTCTGGGTGAACAGGAACGTTTTAAGTTCATGCTTCCTTGTGACTTGAACAGCGACGGGGAATAGCAGCTCTTAAGAACAAGTTGAATGGAGAATGTTGATAAGAGAGTTCTTATTCTTTTGGCTCAAAACCCGTCTGTATCTCTTACAGATCAAGTTTGGTCACTTTGATAGGTCATTGTGGCATGTGTAGGACAGCAGTACCTGGTTATTGCAAAAACATAAGAGTCAATGCCAAAAAGTAACTTTTTTCTTAATAGTTACATCTGCTGAGGGTTTATTTACTTAGGAAAAAGCACAAGTAGTAACCAGTGAAATGCGTCTTTGCTTTGCGGGTTCTCCTTCCTCCCAAAGCGTGTGGTGTGGGGCCTCTGGCTGGAGAAGCTGCCGCTGGCAGAGCTCTCCTGCAGGAGAGACGCAGCCCAACTTGCGAAGCCACACGTTTGTGGATAATGAATTGAAGGTATTAGGCAGCCGTGCGTCCTAAGAAAGAAGTGCCCTGAATTCCCATCTCCCAATCCACTTGTCTTTTTAGTACATGTGTGCACAAAACATTATTATAGCACTTTTTAATAAATGCAGTAACAGTAGACTTAGTGTTACGTACGGCAGATTATCATCTCCAGTGATTGTGTGTGCACAGCTTGTGTTATCAGGAGATTAAATGAATCTTAAGGAGACTCTGCTTTGCAGCAAAATTTGATTTTCCTCTGCAAGAACGCTGCTTAAATTCCAAAGCTGTTGCACTCACACTGCAAATGTTTGGCAGCACGAAAGCCGAAAGTTTGGAAGCAGCTTCCCTGTCTTGTCAAATCGCTCACCTTGGCTGAGTCGGAAGCGCCCCATCGTTTTTAACATATGGGATGAATTATGGGCAGATGAAACGCTTCCTCCTTGACTCTGCACAGGGAGAAGGTTGTGGGTTCCGGTGCAAGTGCCTCACTGGATCTGCCACACTTGCATCCTCCGGTCAGAAGGGCTGCTCCGAGCTGCTCCCAGTTTATTCATCTGTTTCAGAAACCTTGGCACGAGGGACCATGAAAACTATCACCTTCCGTAAATCCTCATAAGCTATTCATGCTACTAGACAACACTGCTCGTGCTCTTTGATTCACAATCCTCTGCTCCCTTCATTCTTTCACATATTAACGAGTTTGATCACTGCTCCATGTAAATGAGGCATAATCTGAAGCTGTCAGACCCAAACTGTGTCTTGAACATACACTAAGTGAATTTATTCAAATTTCTCTTTAAAGCTAGGAATATTTATAATAAAACTTGTCAGAGCTTCAGTTAACAGTTTACATTGGAAGTATTTTTGGTTGTGAAACACAAGAACAAGTCCAAAAACGACTTTGTGGGCTGATGCTGTATTTGCCTTGCATAAGGAAAACTTGTCTTGTGATTTCAACAACAAATAAGAAAATTGTCAAACTCCTATGAAAATTAATTAAGCTCCAACTCCTATGAAAATTAATTAAGCTCGAATGAAAATGCGTTAAAACACTTTGCAAATTTATACTAACGTGCCTTGTAACAATCACAATAAAAGAGCAACAGTGGCTGTTAGGAATGCTGTTAATTTTGGTTGTGCTGCCTCCTCTGTCGCAGACTGAAATTGGATATCGAGTGAAGTGCAAACAGTGGACTTTTTTTTTTATCCTGTGATGTTCCTCATGAAATATGCTGCACAAAAATGTCTCCTGGCTCTTGGGAGCAGCAGACTCTCCTGCTTTCTCTTTGAATGCTGTTGGGGTTAGTACCCCTCCCTCAGACTGTGTTTGTCTGTTCTCGTCTATCCTGTCTGATAGAAGCCGGCATCTGTGCTGGGGCAGAGGCCAACAAGGAGGGAACTCGAGCCTTGTCTGTGTTTTGGTGTGTGTTACGCTCATACAAGTGTGTAAAATTTAGGAATATACTTACTAGATGGTCCCTTCCAATCCAAACTATTCTATGATCCTATGAGTGAAAGAGCACAAAATTAACGATTAATATAGAGATTGTTATATGACTTAAAAAACTGAATTCCTGACTTCAAAGATGGCTGTAATAAAGAACCATCCAAAGGAACAATAGCAGGAGCAAAATATGTCTTCTTTTTAGCTGCTGGGATAGTATTTTGGAACTGAATGAAGGCTACAGCGTATGGCTCTCATTTCTCTCCTTGACTATATCAAATGCAGGAGATGAGTTTATCTCACAAGCCTGTGTTGCTGTGTTAGGAAAATTTAAGCCCAGATGAGGCATTATGAAACTCATATGAGGAGTTTTCGTAGTGCCCAAGTCCTCTGTTGGAAGGGGGAGCTCCGATTGTACGCAGCTTGGCCAGACTGCTTTGAGCATCCTTGAATGCCGGCCTGCAGGCTATTGGCAAAACCGATACCATTTAGCCCGTACATTGAAATCATTATCTTACCCAGTCAAAAACATTATCTTTGTCGCATCCTGTGTCCAAGGCTAAGCAGGCTCTGGAAACCTAAGTTGAATCAAACGTGTGTGAGATTTCCTTCACAGTCTCGATGCGGACAGGAAATCGATCTTCCAGCGCAAACGTCCGGAGTGCCAAAAGCTCCTTCTTTGGAGAGATAATCAGGCACAAGACGTTGCGAGTTAATCAGTTCAGTTTCAGTTTAGTATTTACATTCAGTTCAGTTTTAAATAAGCATTTAATTAGTTCTTCAAGTGTATTTGGAAGCCTTCCTGTTGAACCTTGTAGATAATGAATGATGCCTGTGATTTTTGTTTTGTTACTGAAAAGTGAAACCAGATGCAGGTTGGCCATCCAAATGCGGGTTCCAGCTGGCGGGAAGCCATGGGAGATAGGCGGGTTTATGATTGCAAGTATTTTGTGCAGTGCACTAAAACTATTGCCTTATGGAAGGATGTTGTGTTTGAGTTGCTGGAACTAAACTTAAACACATAAAGCATCAGGATCAGGTTCTTCTGTTCAAAACCAGGGAACTAAAGAGATTAGTTTGTGGCTCATTGAAGAACTCCTGATGTTGACATTGCAATATAGCTATATTTGTTTCTATATTAATTACATGATTGTGCTGTTGAGCCTCCTTTCTCTCCTTTGGGACCTAATTCTTGTCTGGGGTGAGAAACCACGCTCCCTTTTGTGCTGGCGAGCACCATGCGATTTGAGGCAAGGATTATGCCCGACTGTTCCTGACTTGTTCAGCAGTGTTTGCCAGTGAATTGTCTCCTGACTCCACGGGTTCCTGCAGGGCCTCCAGACTTGACCTGCTCTTGCCACTGCTCCTATCTGCTGCACCTTATTTTCTTTCACTTGATGAAGGTTCGTGCATTGTTGAAGAACTTCTGGAAGCCCTGTCTCTGTGATGGCTGTATGGGAAATATCCATTTGAGATTTCCTTGTTAAAGCAGCCCTATCTGCTTTCTTACTGATTTTGCCTCTTGGAACAATCTGTTAAGGGTCCTCCCTTAGGAGGTGCAGAGGGAAAATCCTACGGTGTTTGTGATGCATTTAATCCCCAGCCTGTCTGTGCACTGCGATAAATAGAGCATTCACCTTTCTGTCTGTGAATTCTTTTCAAATACAATTACAGCATCACCTGTGGCATCCCGATTCATCACGATCTGTGCTAAGCACTTCTGAATCTTATTGACCACTTGTTTTAGAGGATGATAAATCCCTGTTCTCCCAGAGCAAATAGATTTAATACAGCCGATATTTTCTTTTTTTCTTTGATTTATGTTTGCCATGACCAGAAAGCAGGATTTCGGCATCCACTGACAGTGCTCCCCAATTAAAGAATCTGCAGCGGGCAGTGTCTGCTTGGCTGCCGGATGACAAATAGTTTGAGAAGGCTTGGTGACAGTTTGCGATGTGTTCACACTGAACCAGAGCGTTTGTTGCAGTTGTTGCTTCAAGATTAAACTTCCTTGAACCTTAGCTTTGGATTCAACGAATGCCTCTATGTAGATGGGAGCTCAGTAGCTGACTGGTCGGAGAATGAAGAGAGGCAAAAGAGTGCCGTGCAATGCCAAAATGAGATGGTTTTAATCCTTATAGTCTTTAAGGAGTAGTAGTGTGTATTGAGTGGGGTTTGGAAGATTACTGTGGACTCCAGGAAATTATTTTTGTCGCTCATTCTGTAACATCATAAGAGCATGAAAAGCATTCCCAATCGCTTTTGAGCAAGCCCCAGTGTCAGCGCACAGCAGCTGAAGAAGCGAAGGAATGACATGCTAAATGGTGGCTGTATGGCCAAATTAGACAAGCAGAACAGAATATGCAAAAATCAGATTTTTGGCTGCTGGGCTGGAAATGCGGCAACGACCCCGTGCGTGTTTATTGTCACAATAAATGAATTTCGGAGTTGGGAGTATTGGTGATGCTGAGTGCCACTGTATTTCATTGATCGTAAGATTAAGTGGTTTGTGCGATGGTATCTCCAGCTGCTGCTCACTCTGACATCGTGTGCTGTTGGTTTGTGTGACTCGGAAGGGGTGCCATCCGCTGTGTGATTTCTGGGGGGTCTGAGCTGTCCCTTATTGAACCATTTCGTCATTCATTATTAGAGCTGTGGGATAGGCCAGAAATAGGTTTACTTACTGTAGACATTCCATTAGAACAAGACTTGTCTAACAAATGAAATCCTAGAAGAGCAGCATCTCACTCGAAAAACGTACGTCGATAGGGCTTTAAAACAGCTTCAGTGTGAAGAGAATGTTACACAAAGTAGATGGATTCTGCCAACCGAAGGACAGGAATTGACATTTTTCAGAACAGATGTCATTGATAATTTATAGATAGCTTTAAAAATTAAACTTTATATAGAAGCTGCCTTAAAAATGAAGTGTTGTCAATGTTCTAAATGCATGAGGTACATTAAGTGAAAATGTAGCTTCACTCAACGGTATTTAAATACTGCAGAAGCCGGGAGCAACCGTGGCATTTGAAAGTCTGGTCATGTTCAGTGTTAAAGGCTTGTAGGAGTCTGTTCGATTCTAGATAATGTAGTTGTGTGCTGAGGAAGTGTTTTGAAAATACTAATTATTGATTTTATTTCTTACATTTCTGATTGAAACATGAAAGTGAAGTGCATAATTCCTGGAGAAAAAGAGACTTGTATGTCTAAAAGTATTAACTTAGCTTTCTGTTTCAATAAACTGTAAAAACTTCATATTGATGCCCTCCTCAGTTTGAAAACAGCTTGGCAGCCAGCTCAGAGAGCAGAAGGTGTCTGCTCCCTGCAAAGGACAGTGACAGAGCTGGGAAAATTACTGGAAATCTTTCTGGTGCTTTTGTGGAATCCGGATTTCCTTTTTTTTTTTAAAAAAAAATACCCTTTTTGTTAACCTGATCCCTCTAAAATGAAGTAGGGGTTAATACACGTTTGCTAAGTAAGAAAAACAACAACAAAAAAAAAAAAACAAAAAAAACCCAAATAAACCCTGAGGCTCAGCCCAGGAAGATGGGAATTGTGAGATAATATTCTGTGTGCCCAAAGGGACAACACTGTCTCTTGTTGTCGCTGTCTATATTTAGTACTGTGCTCATATGCAACTTAAAATACCTAGAATAGCAAGAAGAATTTTTTTTCCCCTTCATTTGAAGTGGTACAGCGTAAGGTTGTTAATTTTGGCTTATCACAGCTGACACTTGAATAGGGGGGGGAAAAAAATAGTGGTTAGAAGCTTTAACTCTCTTCACATGTGCCCCTTGTGAGGAGCCCTCGGCTCCCGTGAAACTTTCTGGGCTGTCTTAAATTATATCCCCCCATTCCGGAGAAGTTCACAAGCCGTTCAGTTGATTTAAAATCCATTGTTGTTTGTGCAGCTGATAAGGGGCAGAAAAGCTATGAGTTAATAACCCTCGTTCAGAAAAAAGTTGTTAATAATTCCAGGTTCCTCCTTGCAGCTGGAATTCTGGTCAGTTTATGTAAGCAGTGCGAGTTATATTTTAATGCTCCAGTTTACATAAAAATGAGCAATAATTTTCACACTTACAGCAGTGTTTCATGTTGTTGCAATGTAAGTTTTTGTATTTTACCCCATTGTGGAGATGATAACAAAGTATTTCTGTATGACGATCTGGCCAATATTTATATTTTATGAGCGCGTTGCACACTCCATGGGCTGATTTTTAATGAGTGACACTCCCAAGCGTCAGAGCTGTCCTGAAAACTGAGCAGGGAAGTGGAAGAGAGCAAAGTTCGTGAGGAAACACTGGGCAAGTTATTTATGGGGGAATAAGCTTGATTGTTGAGGGTTGATCATGCTAATGACTCGCTTATCCAAAATTGAACTTGTGGTCAAAATGAGGGTGCTTAACACAAGGTGATTTGGGGAATAGGGAGCAGAAAGGTTGCAGTGAGTTGCCAAGCTCACCTGCGGAATGCCAGGCTAAGGCAAGCCGGCGGGTGCAGGGGGGGAGTGGTGCCTGCAGGACGGCACCCGATGGGGATCGGCGTCACCACAGGGGAGAGGAGCCGTTAAACTCAGGGGGCTGAGGGTGACATGACTGGAAAAAAGCAACTTGCAACACCGAGTGGATCTGTGGAGTCATCTCACTTGCCTCCAGTGCATCTAGAGCTTGGCCAGCGAGGAGGTTTTGCCATTCAGCCCTTTCCCAACATTCTGCACTATTGAGAAAACACATGGAATATACATGAATGACAGCTATTCTCTTCCAATGGGAGCTGAAGGTTGTTGGTGCTTGTGTTACCCAGTAATGGCAATGAAATATTTCCCCATTCTTTTGAGGACTTTGAGAGCAGCGTCACAAAAACCCCACCGGACACACTTGTCTGCTGGGATGAGTCCATGGCATGAGTGAATTATCCCAGTCCTTGGATCCAATGGACCACTCAGATGTTGCACAAGCCGCTCCACCCCCCAAGGTGGCAGCTCGCCCCAGCGCTGCCAAGCAGGAGAGCTGCTCGCGGTGGCTGATGCTGAGGGGGTTTCTGGAGAGGAGTGAGAGCTCCGGGTGGAGGGGACACCGGTCCTTCAGAAAAGCACAAGGGCCTGAGGCTGGTTTGCACTCGAAAGCTGTGAGGAAATAAATGTTGGTTAGCGGTGGGAGGGGATGTGGCTTGTTGGTTGTTTACTAGACACAAAGATACCGGAGCAGTGACAACAGTGCAGAGATGCTTACTTTTTTCCCAGACATGGGGCTCACTGTTCTAAGAGGGATGAAATTTCACTGTGTTAACAGCATTAGAATAAAACGGCACTGTTTTCCAATTTGGAAGCCGGCACCTTACCTGTGGTGTAGTGAAGACATTTCTTACACGTCTGATGCAACGGAGGTGTTGGAGCAGGGCAGCCTCAAGCCCGGCTGCCAGCTCCCGCCAGCTGGAATTCCAGCCCAAGGCCAGGAGCGATCCGTGTCACTGCTGCCGGCCTGGCAGGAAAGTCAAAGGTGGCTATTCCTGTCTCTGTGAAAGTCAGAAAGAAGCACAGTGGTGGAATGGCTGGAGGAGCTCCCAAAGCGCTGGACGACATCGCTGTGTACAGCCAGGGAGGACTGGGCATGGGCTCACAGTGTTGCTAGCTGTTGAGTTGGTGCCAGAGCTCCTGTTCCCAGCATCCCAGAAAACAGCCTTGCTCTCATCTAAATCCAAAGTAAAGTCTATTTGTTTTTCCCATCTTTTCCTGTGCGAGGGGTTTACAAAAGGCTTGACCATCCCAGTCCTTTCTGTTGGTTGTCCGGTATCTGTCCTCGGTCTCTAGTCGGAAGAGTCCTCTCCAGATGAACAGGTAACCTGTACGCTAAGCTGTCATTTGTGATTTTATTTCCTTGTGCAGCTCCTGAGAGAGCAGAGCGCTGCGGGTACCAGCTCTGCTGCTGTGGCCCCAAACACATCAGGCTTTTGGGTGGGTTCCTCACCCAGCACTGTGTGGTTGCATTTTGACAGTGTTGTCTTTTTATTTGCTTTTTTGGAAGTTAGAGGTTATATTTTCTTTATAACAGCCTTCAGAGAGAATTGTTTCATAAAGCTGTTTATAAATAAAAGTTTCTTCCTGTGGCTTCTCACCTGTATTTGCCTAGATGGTGCCGTCTCCTCCGTCTGTCGTACACTCCTGTCATTCCCTTGTGCATACAAAACTCAGTATTTACTTTCAGTCATTCACATTTGTTTACCCAGGTTTCGCTCCTGGGTTTGAGGAGCTGTAATCTTATCCGTTTTGAGTCCTCAGTGACATTTGATGTGCATCTTGAGGTGCATTAGGAATATTTAGCTTAAAGAAGTTCCTTGAACCTGGTGTCTCCTTTGCTATGGATGTGCAGAGTTGGGTTTGGATTCAGCTAAAGAAGCCTCCAGTATTGTATCAGATACTCCTGGGTTTGATGCATTAATTTAAGCAGCTTGTAAAAATCATCATGCGTATAAAAGATGATGATAGCAAGACATTAAATTCCAGCATTTTGCAGGAATAAGGGTGTTGCAGGCATTGTTGGAATTCCTTTGTAAGTCCTTGTGTACATCAGTCAAGGAATTTTGACCCCTCTGGTTTTTTGAATGCAGGTTTTTAACTTCTTTTACCAGTTTGTGCTAGACTTGTCATGACACTTGCTGTTAACTGATATCTCAGGTAAGAAGTAATGGAAGACATCTGCTCTCCGCGAGGTGCAGCAGAAGGGCAGAAATGAAAATGGGAGCTTTACAGCATCTCAGTCTGATTTGCTCATAGATAGAAGTTGTCCCTGAGAAGCACAAATTGTTAACAGAAGTTAATTTCTACTTAAGTAGATCTTAATACAAGTACCTTTAGAATATTTTAAAGAGTGGGAAAATGCTTTTGAGAAAAGTACTTGGCAGTTTATGTCTAATTTAGCGGTATTGCAGATCGAGGAAGCTTGCCACAAAGACAGGAATAAGGTAGAAGGTTTGAAGCTTCGGTTAAAATGATTGTAGATAACTTGATCTGTAGTTGCCATATATAGTCACACAAGAAAAAGTCTGCCCAAGTCCTCCAGACGTTTATGGACTTCTCCGATTCATCTGTTGGAGCCAGACAGCCCCAGCCAAGAGATAGGGAATTTGTTAAACTGCACTGACTTCCCAAATTCCTGTAGCCCCGTGGAGCAATTCTGCCTTTTACAGAGAGAAGAGTAGGAGGGAGGAGAGTGCATTATGAAGTCTCTGCTTTTGGAAAGAGTTTCAAAAAGATGAGTAACATTCTGGAGCTCTTAAAAAAAAAACCAACACACACATACACAAAACTTCAATTAATTTCCGTTGGTGTCATCAAAAGCTGGCATTCTAAATTTAGCCGTTTCCTATGATGCTCAGCTTATGCTGGCAACAGTAAAACCATTTTTTCTTAAGTGCTATTTGTCACCTCCCCTTTCTAAGTTAGTAAAAGATAAGCCTGTATTAATTACGTGGATTTATTATTATACAAGGGTGTCTCATTTTAATCTGCCGTGGAGTTCATTGTGATTCAGTGTGGGGCTCACACGCCTTCACAGATGGAAAACAAGTGCCCAGGACCAACGGGCTGTGTTGGCTCAGTCTCTGCCTTTCTGCCTCTCCTGTTCTAATCTGCAGTCCTCTGGGTTTCTTTCCCTGGGCTTTTCATCTCTTTTTCCTCCTCCCCCAGTATCCTGGAACAGTTCAGCTCATGGATTTGGGAATTAGTCCCAGCTGAGGCTGTGTATTACAGCAGGGAGGAGATGCTGCTGCTCAGAAGTGCTTGACATTTTTATTTCTGAAGTGCAACGAACAAACAGTGAACATTTGGGATAAGCCTGTAGTGAGGTGGTGCTTCTTTCACCTCAATCCGTGTCTCTCTGTGCCCTACCAGAGCGCACACACATACGCTGGAGCGTGCTTCAATAGGAAATGTGCCAGGAAGGTAAAGGCAGGATTTGTTTTCCCTGAATTCCTGCTGTTACTGAGCCAATACGAGCAGATCTGCTCTGGATTTTTTTATGTAGGTCAGGAGGATGACAGTTATATCAACTTTGAGGTGTTTTTACCTGGTATGCTAAATTAGATGTAGTAAATCCTTTGGCTCTATATCCTGATGTTTTTGAGGCTGTCAATGTTTTTTTCCCTTCAAACTTCTCCTCTTTGTCAGAATCTGAAGTGATGGCCTTAGCTGCAGCTACAGGGTGATGCCTGCTGGAGGCAGGGGAACCTTAACTCCTTGCAGAGAGGTTAGGAAGAACGTAAAGATCCCAAAGACGATGGTTGCAAGTGTTTTAGCAAACGTAGGACGTGGATTTGCAGGACATCAGGCTTTTCATCCTGACCCTCGTGAAACAACGTATTTTTGTAGGAGGAACTGCCTTTTGAATAAAACCGAATGGTCAGGATCAAGATTAAGCGAGAAAATCTTATAAAAAGATTATTAGAGGATTGCTCAGTATTGGATTTTCTTACATTGGAATAATCGAAAAAGGCTGACTCTGTGATATAAATCAGTAAATACACCTGTGTCCATGCAGGCAGGTGTGTCAGGGTATGATTAATGCACCGTCTGTTCACAGCTATATTTTTAACTTGTCTTTAAAAGATAAGTAGGGAAGACAGTTTTGCAATATCTGATGTCTCGGTGATGCACAGACTGCCTCCCCCCGTGTGTGTGTAGTCGGTAAGGACCTGTGAGGGTGAAGCCTGGTTCTTTACTACAATATGTAACAAGGAATTACTCTTTGTGGACGCAGCCTGACTTTAATGCGAGATACTTGTGTTTTGGAAATCCTTCCAGTTGACCAATAACATGCTTTAAAACACAAATGGTTTTTAGTACTCTTACTTTAT
The DNA here is from genome assembly GCF_017976375.1 of Cuculus canorus. Lineage (NCBI taxonomy): Eukaryota > Metazoa > Chordata > Aves > Cuculiformes > Cuculidae > Cuculus > Cuculus canorus. The sequence continues at coordinate 6,554,363 of NC_071420.1, forward strand.
TTATGCAAAGTAAATTGATGATTTCTGAGTAGTCCTAACCATCTTCTCCGTGAGACCGAGGACAAACCCCCATCTCAGCGCAGCGCTGCCAGAGAGCACCCGGGTTTCTGATTTCATCATCCCAGGAGGTGAGACCGAATGTTGGGGTAGGGTGCACCCTGATTCAGACACTGCTCTGCTCGTGGTGGAAAATTACAGGTGCAATTATGGTTGCACATTAAATATTCCTCTGTTTCAATCCACCACGTGAAGCATTAGCCTGTTTTTGAACTGGTGGTGTTAATTGGACCGCAGTACTTAGATGCGTTTTCTGCAGAGTCATGGCCTGTGTCATTAGCTTCTCATTAGACACGTTAATTTTTTAAGACTCATAATTATAATTACCTTTTTTCAGAAGTCCCCCATTTTACACTGAAGAGAAACCTCTTTTCTGCAGGCTGTAATTCCGAATAATCAGGGAAGCATTGTGAACTCCTCTATAGACTTTCAGAGTGGAAAATGAGAGCGCTGTAGTGGCTGGAGAAGGAGATTCTGCAGGATGTGATTTGGGAGGAGGGATAAGGATCTTTTTCACTGGAAACCTCAGTTGCAAGGGCACGGAGCCTGTGGAACCATGGAGATTTTAGAGGGACAGAGCGATTCTGGTTAAGGTTTGACAGCTGTAGGTGAAGCTGTTTATTGGGATGCAGAACCAGGCAGTTGGTTTGCTTTCAGTTGGATCGGACAGATGTGCTCGTGTAATAAAACCTGCAGGTACCAAATTGCTTGGTACCAGGTAATTATCATTTGTACGTGCAGAAATACTGGCCTGAGCCCCAAGAACAGTGATTCCTGGAGTTCACTGACATGTGGTTGTCCCACTGGCAAGACCAGTGCACTTTGGAAATTCTGCAGTACTTGTCTGCTGGATCAAATGGGGTTCCTTACACCCGTGAGGAGTTCTGACCGGGGATGGCAGAGACGTGTGATTTCCTATCACGAGGGTCTGTTCTGGTAGGTTTGGTGTTGCCTGCAGAAAGCAAGACAAACTGTTACAGGAGGAAAAATCTCCCTGGGGCCATGAGCCAGTGTAGCCTTTTAAATTAATAGGTTTGTTAAAAACGATGCTTGATTTTCTGCAAGTATGGGTGAGCTGTGAAGATCTCATGCTTTCTTTTCCTCACTGGAATTCTAGTGACCAGGCTTCCATTTCATTAGAATTAGCTCCTTCTGAAGGTCTACCTGAATCATTTTTGTTCCAATTACTATTTTTTTGTTTCCTAGCAACTCCAGTTTTTAAGTTCTGCATTGTTTCTGTTTAATGTCTTTTCTAGCCAATGTTAACTTGCTGTTTTATAAATGACAGCCAGGCTTTAGGCTGCTCCTAAAAAGCATAGTTCACTAAATTAATTTGTAAAGTTAGTTAAAAAATCCTTTTTTCCATTATATATATAGTATGTGTATGTGTGTATATAGACACACACAGATCCAGCTACTGGGGTGCAGCGGTTCTGCTTTGGGGCAGTTGAGTTTTCAAACAGTTGTGAGGGTAACCAGTCTGTTTAGACGTTGCTGCATAGGTGCAGAGTAAACTTGTTAGCTTTATGTTTATTTTAACTCGGAAGAAGCTCTAAGGGGATTCCATTAGGACTCGTGCAAGTGAGCAGTTGCACTGGAAGCAAAGGGCCAGTCCCAGAGCCGAGGCAGCGTGGCGAGGTGGCATCTTCACCCATGCTCCGTTTCCCTCCTGCCTGGGAAGGGCATGGTTTGCACCTCTCCAAGGAAAGGGACCTCAAGACCAGCCCCAAATGCTTGCTCACTCCAGATTCATTTCCCTGTGGCTTGTTAGGACCCTTAAGGTCTTTGGAGTTTGGTAGAAATAAGAGTGTTTCTACAAAGAAAGACTTGAAGCTGCTCTGTGTGCCTGCTGCCGAAGCTCCTTCCTTCTGGGATTGTTGTGTGCACAACACTCCGAGGCGGTTAAGCAGTGAAATTCCATGTCATTTCAAGGAATCTCTTTCAGTGTTTATTCTGTAGGCTGGTTCTGCCCTGCTTCGTAACCTTTCTGGAGTGCAAACTTCTCCCCCTGAATTACAATGCATGTGGTTTTGCTTAATATTCCACTTCAAGCTGAAGTCTGCTCTCACTAAATCTGCCTTTCACAAATGGAATATTTTTTCAGTTCTTGCTGGGTGGGTCCATACTCTGAAAAATAGGTCAAGAACAGTCATCTAAATCTACTGCTAATAAATAATTAAAGCTAATGGAATTTGCACAAGATCTGTGAGCTAAAATATTGCAGAAAGTACCATGGTGTACATTTTGCTACTGTAAATCAAGATTTTTTATTTATCGTTGTGCTAGATTGAAACATATCTATAAGTGTAACTTTGAAAGATGTTTTTTGTACAGTGAAAATAGTGGCATGTAAGTATATTAAAATAACTAAAAAGATCATAGAAAATGGATAACATTATGATTCATTCTGTAATGATTTGATTTCAAGTAAATACTTCAGCAGCCTTAAGCAAGAAGAGGTTTTATATCTCATTAAATCATAGTGTATATTGAGCAATAAATTGTTTGTTCGTATGATTTAATTTGCCTTATATTTTAGGAATTAAATAAGTCATCTAAGCTACTGTCTAGTACCTGTTTGGACAACTGTCTGGGATTTCAGTTTCGTATCTTTTAGAACAAAGCAAAGTGGAACTTGCTGGAACTAATGAAATCAAAGGACTCAAGTGTTGCCCTCGGCACGCCTTCAGTCACGTGTGCCCAGGATCTCGGGGGAGAAAATCGCTTATTCTGTATTTTTTCATAGTTATGGGTGCAAAGAAGTAATATTTAAAACTCATATATTGGGAGATAAGCGTCTGATTGAGCTATCCCAACTCACTCACCAGTTTGCCCATCCAAGGATGAAAAGCGTAGGCTTGCTGGCACTTTCTAATTAACCAGTAGAGCTGCTTACTGCTCATTATAGTTAACCTGCTGATTTCTGCGTTTCACAGTGACGGGTTGTGCCCTTGAAGTATATAATAACCAAATACACCTTGAAAGTGGATGCCAGCGTTCTCCAAAACCCTTCATGCTTGGCTGCTTTTCCCTCTCCCCCTTTCAGCTGTGTTTATATGAAAGAGAAGCTGAACTGCAGCATCGCGATAACAGCTGAGAGGACAGTGTATAAGCCCTACCTGTGAGAGCACACAGAGAAACATCCTCCCAGTTGCAAGGAACAAATAACGATCACCTGCCCCATCCCTGGAGGTGTTCCAGGCCAGGTTGGATGGGGCTTTGAGCAGTCGGATCCAGTGGGAGGTGTCCCTGCCCGTGGCAGGGGGTTGAACTGGATGGGCTTCGAGGTCTCTTCCAAGCCAACCCATTCCTTGGTTCTGTGGTTCCAACACGCAGCTTGTTAAAAGAGGCCGCCAGGTTTTGGCACCAAAGCTCCTTTTGGGGCTGAGCTACTGCTTCTCTGCATGTCGGCTGCAGGGACAAACACCTTCCCACTCAGTCAGTACACATCAGGGTTTGTCCTGGGCTGTTTGTTTTTCCTTTTTATACATTCTGATCAGAAGGTGTCTGCAGTCAGGACATCCACCCAGCTGCTTCTGAGCCAGGGCCGGTCGCTAGGTCCTTATTGCGTGTGGGCTAACAAGGAAGGAAATGCAAAAGGGTAGGGTGGCAGGAAAGCCGCAGCATCCCGGTGGTGATAAGGCAGCTCAAAAATTGGTTGTGACAGCTGGGCTAATGATGTCACCGATGCTGATACCACTGGGCTGCTTCTCATTACAATTCCTCTGCCAGACACGGTGACATTCACCAGCCAGTGCGTGTCCCGAGTGGACGATACAGAGAGCAAATCATGGGAATGTGATGCGGAAGGTTTATGGGAGAACATCTTCCCATTTTTGTTTTGTCTTATTTCACAAGCGCACGATATTTCTGTAGATGATAAAGGTGTGTAGGTCAAGCTTAGCCTTGCTGGACCACTTTATCAAACCAGGGTTATAGGGCTCTTGTTGTGACATTTAGAGATAAGCATTGTGGAGGTAAATGAGATGGAGCAGCCTGCGAGGAGATCAGAAGGTGCTGTGCAGCCTCAGACCTCAAGTAAATTACAGACACAGTGCTGGTGGCCTGACCGTCGATACGGCCTTTGTCCTGTACGTGGTGTATTGAGACAGCGATGGATTAATAACCTAGTTTACATGTCAGAAAGATGCATTTGGTGCCCAGTTCTTCACCACAGATTTATTCCCGGTTTATTTTCCATAAAGTTATTTTTAATGGGAATGGAGAGAGAGTTAAAAATTATTTGGATTCAGATTTTATTGTGGAGCTGCTTGATCAAAATATAAACCCGTTGTTTATGCTCTCGTAAAGAGAAAATGCTGTATTAGCGTTCAGCTATCAGATTTGATTCAGCTAATGATACAGCACCCTAATTCATAGTCTCTATTCAGATATTGGGTTTGGCTGTGATAGAGCCTTTTTCAGAAAACTGCTCTGCCTCAATAAATCACCCAGAGCGAGAGAGAGAATGCGTGCATTTCGATGCATGGAAAAACAGACTAATAATGTGATTGTACCGGAGTATTCAAATATTTCAGTGCATCTGTGTCGATAAATTATCATTTGTTTTAATGCTTAGCCGCGTGTACCCTTCCTAAGCGCTCTGCCTGGTGGCAGTGATGTGCTGGCTGCTCGCGGGTGCTGGAGCTGGTTGCTTTTCCTGTTTTGATCCCAGCCCAGGCAGTAAAGGCCACCACACTTCAAACAGATAATAAATCATCCGATGTCCTTGCTAACCAACATTACAGATTCCCCCAGGCCGGAACTGAACGTCCTTCTTTCTCTTCAGTTTAGTGCAAAGAAGGTAGGATCCTATTCGCTGTTAGTGTAATATTTTGAGACAGTCTGATGAGGAATTTTTCCAAACTGCCAAAAATAAATCTCCCCAGCAGAGTTTTAGCCGGTGACTCGAGGCATATGTGTTCCTGACTCCTGTCTGGTTATTTTTACTTCTCTTTTGTTGCGAGCTGACTGAAGTTTTGATGCCCTTTAGCCAAGGAAGGAATTATAAAAGTCGCCTATGAACTCTTTCTGAGAGGGGAGAGAATAAAAACCATTGTGAAGAAGGCAATTCTGCTGTTTGGTGTGGTGTGCGTCGTTCATCCCCGTGCCCGCGTGGTGTATGTGGTTGCATTTAAAATACTGGAGCAAATACTGGCCCTGAATGCGGGCATTTATTTTGCTGTGGACATTTATTGTTACTTTCTTCGACGTCATCAGCAGCAGGTTACGAAGAAAATGTGCTCTAAACTGTGCACAGCCCTTGGGTCTCCAGAGCAGTCTGGAAGTGTGGAAAAGCTGCTCAGCCTGTCCGTTTGCTTTGGTATGAGGCGTGATTTGTGGATGTTCATGGTACACAAGGACTGCGTCTACCCATTTTCTGCCCTAAAATAGACAGCAGAAAATAGCAGGGAACATTTAGGTAGCTTGGCTTGGTCTAAGAACAGAAGCGTTGTTTGCTCTGGTGCTGAAAAGAGAGCTTATAAAGCCACAGCGTTATCCTTAACGTGATTGAGATGAACTGTATATGAGTGCAATCACCATGTAAGAGCTGAGGTTTGGCTGATCGTTTGTCTCTGATAGCTTCAGTTGCGTTTGGCCCCCTGAGCCATCTCTCAGGGAGCGGGAGAACTCCTGACACTCCAACTCTCTCTGCATGACTTGTCATTTAAATGACAAAAATCACTTCTCTCAAAAGCCTCCTTTTCCTTCGGGAAAATCAGATTAAATCCAGGGCTGAGGGTGCTCTGGTGAGTGATTTGATGTCCAGCATGGTGCAGGACCCAGATGTAACAGTAAATGCATTGGAAAAGAGAGTTTCCCAACTTCTTAGGGTCAACTTCTTTTCTGAAAGGCCCAGAACAGATCCTTTTTATACAGAGAAAAGACTTCAGAGACCTCTTTATCACCTCTCACATGAAGTTCAGGGCAGCTGAGAGGCTGTGGGGAGGGAAGAAGATTTTGTGCGTACTGAAGCAGTTCATGGCTGTCCCGGTTGTGAGCGGTGTTCTCGGATTATCACAGGGCTCTTGGTTGGAGGGGACATCCAGAGGCTGGCAAGATCTCACAGGGCTTTAAAAACAGGTCTTCAGCACCCACACTAAGTCTTGTCAGCTGGGCCTTGGAAATCTCCAAGGATGGGAAATCCACCTTCTTCCTGGATAACCGATGTCAGTCCTGCCCTCCTAAACAGTGCAGCATCACATTCCTGGTTTATACCTCTTAAAAGAGTTGTTTATAGCTGTAATTGTGCTCTGAAGTCACTGCTTGTGCCTCATCAGTGCAATGCCACGGCAAAAACAGGGGTCCAGCTTCTTGGCTGTGAACAAATAATACAGCATCTTCCGCAGAGTGACGGGCTTTTGTTCTTCAGGCGTGCACGTAATGAGAACTCCGAGAATTTGTAAGGGAATTAGACCCAAACCAGCTCAAAAGTGGAGCCACTGAGAATTTTGTACAAGATAGATGTACATTTGTTGTCCTAAATTATCTTGGTTGCTAGGTAAAAATATGCTATAAACTTTCAGGCTGATTCTGTGGGTATTTTAATGAATTTTGTACCACTAAGCGTGTTGCAATTCCAAAGAAATTTTGAGTTGTAGAGAAAGCATCGAATAGTACCTTCTCCTTCAGTGAGGCTATCTTCGGTTCTCTGAGGGACAAAGTCAGAGCACTCTTGAGAAAATAATAAATGAAATAGACCTTGTACAGAATGACAAAGCTCTCAGTTGAAAGGTTGCCTTCCTCCTCTAAGCCCAGCTTCCACGTGGAAATGTCTTTGGCATAAGTTCAGAGGTGTAGCTGCTGTTGAGGTAGATAGAGGCATTTACTTCTAATCGCATTAGTGTTTCAACTGAATTATGAGATCGGAGGCGTTCGGTGCTTACCCAACATCACTGCAGCTTTCTTAATTAATACTGTTTGCAACAGATACAGGTGTGTGTCAAACTGGAGATGCAGGCTTGTTCAAAATGGATCTAGGTATACTTTTATTTCAGTCGAAGCTCCCATAAAATGCAATAGGGATTAAAATAGTGTCTCAGAACTAAAAACAGCATTAGGAAAAACTTGACAATGACTTGGCCTCTCAGACTTCTCTGATGCAATATCTTGCTTCTGTCTTCTAGGACCTGCGCAAACAGGTAGCTCCATTACTGAAGAGTTTCCAGGGAGAGGTAAGAGCTTATCCTTCTTATGGTGCTTTTGATATTCCCTCACTGGAGTCTGGTGTGCTGGCAGCCTCTCAGCGTGGCTGGGGGGGTGCAGAGCGCTCGAGCAGAGCGCACAGCCAGGGCTCAGCCCTGCTACGTTGTGCTGTGTGAAGGATACGTGTGGGATTCGCTGGGTTTGTGCTGGACAAGCTGAATTGGTCAAATCGCTCTGCATCCAGCGTACCTGAGCGTACGCGTACATCGCGTGACCCAGATGGCACGTCTAGCACATTACGCCTTAGTGACTGGATGGTTTAAATGCCTAATGAATGCAATGTAATGTGCATATACAAAAATAGGAAGATGCTACAAGTAGTTTTCACTTTTCAGCTGTAAAAAATGTATCCTAGAGGGCTGGGTGGAAGTCCTTAAATTGGCCGATGTTTGGTGGAAATCTAACAGAAAGCGTTCACAGCTCTAGCGCTGGGTCTTACTTTGAGTTTTCTTCACACCACTCCACAAAGAAACATGATTAGACTGATCGCAAGTTTAAAATCCGGCTGTTGTTGTTCTGAAGAATTTCTGTAGCGAAGGGCAGCTGGTCCAGTGACAGAGTTTTACATTTTGAGTTGTGGACAGCACTGAGCGTTCATTTCCCACGAGTGCTTCAGCCAGGCAGGATTTATTTTACAACTGAATTTTCCAAGTATTGCTAGAAATAAATAAATAAATAGGACAACTTTGTCCTTGATGTATCTGATAGCAGTTTGTGAGAACAAAGAGTGACTCGTGCGAGTCCATTTGCCAATGGAAATTTACACTTTTAAAATTGCTCTGAGAGGATTGCAGTGTTCTTAAAACCTTTTCACTTTAATTTCAAGCTTGCAGTGCACTGACTGAAAAGTGCACATGTCCCTTCAGCACTGTTCCTTAGTGAAGGAGATGTCTGAGGATCCAATAAGAATTATAAACCCAAATTTGAGTACAGTGAAGGCAGATTCTCACATGAGATCTTGCCTTGGAGACAGCTCTCTGTTACCTTGGCGTGGCTCTCGCAGGCTCCTCTTCTGTAGTTTTGCCTCACTGATGTAACAGTGACGTTTACACTGGGATAAATTCAGCCTCCCAAAGTACGAGAGTAAAATATTTTGGCAGAAATCGCCTCTTACGTAAATGAAGCTCTAATACCTTACAAGATTGTGCTGCTGCGTCTCTGAGCTGGTGATTCCAGCCTCCCTAATCTAGACGAGGGTTTAGAAACCTAAAAACCCCTGAACTAATCATGAGTGGCTACATAAATGCAGAACATTAAACTGTGAATTGTGGTATTTGATGACAGATGTAGTGACTGTGTCTTGTTTTGGAGACAAATCAAAATAGTGAGCATAGTAGCCTCTGCTGTTGTTTTATTGTTCAGTCTATAGATCTGGTGTCTGTTTATTGTTACGGCTGGCTTTGTGGAAGATCGTGAGGTGAATGCTCCAGGTAGCTCCAGAATAAGCTGTGTTAAGCGTGTAGGCTTTTCACTTCCCCTGGAGATGCCCCATCAGACTGTCCCCGCGATGGCTCAGTACATAGTGCAGATGGGCAGACACCAACCCAGCCGCGAGCTCCGTAGGATCACTTTGCCCAGCTGATTGCTGCCTGTGCCATGGTGCCTGATGTCCGGGGAGGTCGTGGCAGAGCGACCTTTTGCTTACACCGTACAATAACCACAGGATGTGAACCGGGAGGAGGAACAGGGAGTGAGCTGCTCCTGGAAGATTTCAGGTCTGAAAGGTGTGAATAGGCACCCAGGAACAAAGTTCAGAGTCATTGATTTAAGAGATGTAAAATTCCTGTTGTTTCTATCTTAAATCTCTTTTTGTTGTTGTTTTGCATACCATTAACTGCTGCATTAAGGGTGCAGCTTACCAATAGTTTGCTCACCGAGTGCTGGGCTAAATGCAGGGCAGAATCCAAAATCCTAATGAGCTTTGTCATTCAGTCATAACATGATTATCTACCGTTTGCAAGTTGGCCGGGTGCTCCTTCAAGCACCCATGTACGTAAGCCGGGTTCCGAGCAGGTCGTTGTGTTATCACTTTTATGGCAGCGGATGGGTGTTTTTACGTGAAATCTTAAAATAAGGAAAAGTTATGTTCTTGGGCAGTGCTCATTTATAGAACTGAAGTTGTGGTGTGGAAATCTAATGTTGGAATCCCTATTTGTGAAGTCATCAAATAGATATTTTAAGGCTGGGAAAGGATTTCCTGAGGTCATTAGCATTCTTTTCATGTGGCATAGCTGCACTGTGGTAGTCCTGCATTTGGAGAGCCCTTTAAGGCACACACTCCAATGCAATGCACTGGACTTCTTTCTGTGCGAACCATTTCTCATATTCTTCTCCCAAAGCAAGTTCTTCTAAGGATTTTGCCATCTGATGAGACCTCTCCGGCTCCCCACTTAGCTGAATAGCTCTTGAAACCATTAATTTGGTCAGTAGAATAATTTAATAATTTTCCATAGGCACACAACAGGAGTTGCAAATCCATTTGGTGTGCTGGAACCACTAATCACGCTTTGAATGAGTGCTCTAATAACGTGTGTGCCTGAACAACTTCAGACCCACTTCCCTTCTGCTTTTTGAAGGCATATTCCTGAACTGATTCATCTTTTATTTTCTACCCCCTTTGATTTCCTTATGTTAAATTTACAAACCTAATTAATACAATTTCTTTCCTGTAGGTTCGCTCCATGATGGCTCAATTAGGGTAGCAGTAGAACTGTGGTTCAATATCCAGGCCAGCTTCATAATTGAAAACACATTTTCTTCTCAAAAGCTGCAGCTGGTTTGGTTCTGCTCATGCAGAAAAGGATATAACCTTGCATAACATAGGAAATGAACGGTTGAGAGAGAAGCCAAATTCAATTTCAGTCAGATATTTTGAGGATAAGTCCATGATCTATGGAAGCAAGGGAATGAAAAGTGTGTGGATGTGGAAAGCAGCGTATTCAGCACTCTATTAATCACGGCGAGCCGGGGTGCTGTTGTGCGCTGTTGCGTTAGGGCTGATTCTCGTACAGAGGCTGGAGAGCAGCCAAGCACTCCAGAAGTTAACCTCTTAAAGACCCTGAGCTGCTTTCTGTTGAATAAATGTAATTTTGTGGTCAGAAATAAATGCTTGTGATGTAGCAGGAGCTTTGAAAACAACAGCGTGGCAAAGCTATTACAAATTGCTCTGTGTTGGGGAAGTCAACAGGAGGCATCAACATTCAGAGCGCGCGCCGGGCTGGTTTAGGCGCGGAGCTTGCCTGCTCTGCAATGCAAGTCCCTCTGAACCACTCCGTGTAAAAAAAAACAGAGTAAATTTAACATTTTTCTTGGGTAATTGTTTTCTTTTAGTGTCCCCTCCATGGGGCGTGGGTGGTGGGTAGTCTCCTTCGTGGACCAGGACCGTGGGGATGGTTTTCTGCTCTGTCTTGGCTTTGTTTCCTGGCACTGGTGGGGAAGGAGAGGCACACGGCTGGCTTTCGGGGTAGCAGCGTTCGGCAGCCTTCCCCTGCTTTGTTTACACAAGTGCATAAACGATTATTTATTTATTTTTGGCTGGCTTGATTGCAGTTTAAACAACATCTTTCCTGAGGAAGGTGATTTAAATACACTTCAGCATCTCGAAGGCAGATGCTGATGAGCGTGGAGGATGTCTGCTGCACGCTGTTGGGTCGAAAACATCCCCAAGAGCAGAGGCGCTGAGCCGCAGACTGATGGACAGAGCTGTTGAAACTCTTGGATACAGCCAGAGCCGCCGGTCCCATATGTACCTTTTTCTCCTTTCCCTGTTGATAGCTTCCTGGGACAAACCTCAGCTATCGGGGTCACGAGCAAGGTCCCAAACCTCGCAGACACTACCAGGAGCAAGCAAGAAGCACCCTGCGCGTTTCTGGAGCTCTTGCACGTTTTTCTCCATCCCATCCAGTCGGCAGTTACTACCAGGGCAACTTTGGAGAGGATCAGCCCAAATCCTCTTATTTTTATATAATTGACAACGTGCTGAAGTTTCTGCTGGCAGCTGGTGGGCTGTCTGTATCGAGCCGCTGCCACGCGTTGGGGTGAAATGCTAGCAGTGGGGGAAATGCTATAGTGGGGGGAAACTATTTATGCAAAATTCAGGCAGGCAGCACTGTTTCAGTTCGCAGTGTCAGGAGAATCTTCTCATCCTGTTCAAAAACAAGAGCTTGAAGGGTGCTGGAAGGAATAGGGATGGGAGGAATCCTGCCGAGTCCCACTATGATCCAGTCCCTGCTCCTCCAAATACAGAATTATTCTTGTATTTGTTACAAAATGTCTGTGAGGCTTTCTAAAAGCCAATGTCTTGTCTTGCGTTGCTGTAATAGAGAAGCAGGAGGGCAAAGTCAGTGTAAAATATTAGTGAAAGGTTACATTTTGGTACTGACATGCAGGTGGATTTTGCACAGCGGCAGTTAATGAGTCATTCCTGCAAGAATTCCTCTGCCCTAATTTTTAAAACACTTCAACAACAGTTTGGATCATCCATAAGGGAGGAGAGCGATTGTGGGTTCTAGGTCAGTGTTCAGAGCGGCAGGAGGAGAGGCTGACGCACAGGTGAAAGCACCCACACACTTTGCCGAGTGGCTTCTTCTCCTGCCGGGACGCTGGAGGTGATGTGGAATAGCACAGGCTGCTCTGCCCTGTCCTGTGATTTGAGGGAGCTGGGCTCTCCTTGAGGGGCAGCGGCGTGGTTTGTCTGGGAAAATCAGGATTTATCTGGGCATGAGAGGAGAAGGGTTCAGGGGATCAAGGTTGCAGCTGCTTCACAGCGGAGGGAAAGAGAATTGGAAGATGGAAGGATCTGACTCCTGCCTAAAGCTCTCTTCTTAACTTCAGCTTAAACCAACAAGTGGCGTGGCAGGCAGGGAACTGGCAGCGAACCACTGCACCGCGCCCCAGCAGCCTTGTTAAACAGCTTGGTGTTGTATCCACTCCGGAGTCCTTATTTCAGTTAAAGAATTTATAGCACAGCTAAAACACACACCATATGCTTTAAGCAGATGCACAGGAATCATTTCATTTTAATTTTGCTTCCAAAATCTTTTAATTGCAGCAAAGAGAAAAAAAAAATAGTATAAAATAAATGAACTGGGATGATGAAGTGTATACTTTTCTTAATTTGAAAAATTATGATGTTATATTTTTATTAATTAATTTGTTAATGTAGATTTCTGTTGGTATTAAGAAAGGGAAGACGAGCCAACCGCGTGCGTACCCCGCGTGCCTCCTGGCCCACACGCTTCAAGCAGGCTGTGGAGCACCAAGCACCGCGCGACGGAGGGGCTGGATCAGAGTTAAGAGCAGCCAACCTCTATTGTAGCGGCTTCAAAGAAAGACCGATGCCATTGCGTAGCATTAATAACGCCGTAACTGCCGTTTGAGTCCAGCAATGTAGCACGGCTTAAAATAATGTGTGTTAATGAGTTGTTATCCTGCTTTTCCCTTTGTTTAATATGTTTCTTGCAGTTGTTAATGGCATTTCGGTAGCTCAGAGTAATTGAAGACAAATGAATAAACTTTGTGATGCAAAGCAGTGCAGCCAAAGATGTGTAAGGGAGCTGTGTGAGTGAGGGGGGAGGGTCTCGCTAAGGCATCTATTTATTTATCTATTTAATCAGAACAGGAAAATAACTTCTGTTTTAAGTAGTTTCGTTTTACTTGCTGAGTTAGTTCCAAATTGGGCACAGGAGAGTAAAAGACCTTCTTGTGAAGGTGGCTAATGAGATTGAGCGTTGCAACCGAAGGACAATGAGGATCAGTAGATTTGGGACTACAGAATTCCTCTTTAGCGTGGTTATGTGAGAGCTCGTGTGTGGGGCACTTGGTGTGTGGTTCATTGTACTGCAAGTCAACTGCCAGTGCTTTGTGATGCAACACAGACACCAAAAGCTTTGTGATCCCTTCACTAAAGAGTTGCCTTTGGGATGCCAAGTTGTCTAAAACCAGAAGGAGAGCACCGCCGTGCTGGCTGGTCCAAAGCTACTCTGTCAGGACCAGCACACCGTGGCCGTGCGCTGCTCACCTGGTCTGCAAATGTGTTAATCTGCTCTGAGAATGTAAGCGTCAGTGCAGAATGTGCCGGCATCCGGCAGTCCCAGCTTCCTCGTGAAGAGCTTTATCTTCCTGTTTCATCTATAAATTGAGAAATGCAACCGTGCAGCTGAGGAGGGCAGCCCACTCTGCAAACCTGGATGCAGGATCCAAGGATTCGGGAGGCAGTGGAGATCAGACTGCGGTGCCAAAACTTCTTACGCATAGGCAGTGGCGGGCTCCAAAATAAAGCCACAGACTTTGCTTTTATCTTTTTGAGCTCAATGGCCATAGCTGAAAAGGAAAGGGGCACAGCGACAGCGACATTCAGCATCATCCCTGACTCAGAAGGTCGGATTTGTGCCCCTTGCCTGAATGGAGAGAAACTCATTGTTTCTGTTGATGATATTTTGATTTTAGCCAGGCACAGAAGATACCGGAGTGTGACCAGGTGTTCCTAAAAGAGGCTGCCCGTGCTCCAGGAGCAGCGTGCGGGCAGGATCGGGCAGCTGGCTGCGATTCTGGCAAGGGAGAATGGAAGCAGACCAAGGGGGGAGTCTTCACGGGCAAGCTGGAGAGGGAATCGCAGAGGGGAAGGGCATCTGGGATGAGCTTGGTACCACGAGCAACAACTCATCACAACACTTGACCTGGAGAAAAAGATGGATAATGTCAGCGTAGAGATGAAGAGTGTGCTAGAGAGGGAGGATTCCTGGTGTCTCATTCCTGTTATCCCAGTACAGCACCAGTGGTATTATCAAGACAAATCGTATGCCAAGACTTAAAAGTGAACATATGTTTCTGGGGGTGGTGGGGAACACAGAGGTCACTGCTGTTTCTTTCTGCGCAGGGAAGACATAATGGGGCCTGGTTTGGATAAATTAAGACTTGGAGCTAAGCTCATGTCAAGACTGCGCTGGTGTAATTATAAGTTGACTTCTTTCAGGGTCCCTGAAGTTTTTAGTGTCAAATAAAAATGTTCAGCAAGAGTTTTATAACGTAGTTCAACTGTTCTAATGTGAGGTGCCTGCAGCTCATCCTTGTCAGCTCCCGAACCAGTTTTACTTGGATTTGAAAAGTTTTGCGTGAACTTCCAAGAACTTTGGTGCCGTTTCAGTGCTGTTTCCGCTGGCTCTGGACTTCATTTACATTTTGCTATTTTTGATGTATTTTTCATCCTATATTTCCTTATTTCCCTACACAGCTGGAAGCTGTCCATACTTCATTGTCTTATTCCGGTTAAAGTTGTCAGGGGCTTTTATTTTAAGATATAAAATAGTAGCAGCACTGATTTTTAATAGAACTTCAACCTGGACAGATTGCTTGATTTATTGATTTTTTTTTTTTTAACAACTAAAACGTTAAAAGAATCTTTCTGCCTGGTGAGATTGTTTGGAATTCTGGTTCTGAATCTGGACGGGGGAAGGTGTGTAAGTTTTTGTGATTTCAAACCGCTTCCATCAGAAAGTCTCCGATCTCCCTGGAAGATATTTTTTCATTTCTGGTTTATATTTCAATCACTGCATAACTGGTGAGGAGTGAATAAACCAGACTTTTTATAATAATTTAGGGGGATATAAGTACAAATTCCCTTTACTAAAACATAAAAAAAAAGGTAATAGGAAAACAAATCCCTCCTGTTATTTCACAGAAATGCAAACATTTTAAATGCTTCGGTTTTCTTAAAAGGGGCAAATGATTTTTTTCAAAGTACAGTACAGAATCAGTTCTGTTATGCTAATTATATTTAATAATAGTAATTTAAATTTGGCTGTGCTCTGCTGAGCAGCAGTGAGAGAAGATTGTGTGTGGGAACGCTGAAGTCCAGAAGTCTGACATATGGTGTGCGTTGGCCCTCAAAATCTGCTTTCCATGATGCAGCTCAACAGCAGAGTCGCTCTGCTGGCTGCCCCTCTGTCCTCGCCCCTTTGTGGGTGATGCTCGAGAGTCCCAAGCACTGATTTCCTCTGCCCAGTGCCTCTTTGCCTTCGGCAGTTTGTGCCCTATCCTAATTTCAAATACTCTGTGTGTGAAAATGTTCTAACCAAATTACTGACGTTCCCGTTCCCTAATGAGCATCGGTCCATCTGTGACTGCTTGAATTCAAATTAATAAGCGGGTTATTCACAACCATCAATCTCTTGCGCTCCGGCACGTCTCATGTCCGGTGTGATTCCAGTGCCTTTCTGTAGCCTTTCTTGGGAAACCCTAAAAGCCAAGTTTGGCCAATTCATTTCTGCACTCCACATCCTCCATCGTTTTGGCCTTTGCTGCTTGTTTATCGTCTTTCTTTATTTTTAATTGATAGGAATAAGTTACAAACAGGTCAAGTTTCAGTTATGCTGCACCTCTACCAACCTACTTCTCCACCAACCTATTTAAATTCATCCAGACTTTGGGGTATGTCAGCAAAGCAGGAATTTGTTCTTTTTCTCTAAATACAGGGTTGGGTTGGGTTAGGGTAATCTGTTCCTTCACCGCCTCTCCTCCCATCTCACAGTGTTTCATTGCTGCTGCCAAACGCTGTGCAGACGCTCTCTTGTCCTTATTTTCCTCCTCTTGAGTCTTTCCTCGTTTTATACGCTGTTCAATGTGCTCCGATCTGTTTTCTCCAGTTGTCCTTGTCCTTTGGTTTTCCAGCCTTAATCCTCTCTGTAATGATGTCTACCAGTCACTTACAGCCATCAGACTGGTCTGGAACCTCACGTGCCGTTCTGCACTCTGTGGCTCGCTCCTGCCAGTATTTTAGTCATCAAGATCGTAAGCTTGGTTCCCTGCACAAAATCCTTCCCTTCACAAAGTCATTTTTGTACCAAGTAAAGAGGAGTGGCACAGGCTTGACCGCACAGCCCCCTTCTCCTTATCTCTCTTTCTCCCACCCTCTTCTGTCCCCCAGCACCCTCGCTGCCCGTGCCGTGGCGCTGCGGATAGTTGCGGCCGGGCAGCTTGGTGGCAGCTCTGCAAATCTCCCTCTCATGTAACGGAATATTGGATACTTTCCTGAAACACAGAGTAAACTCTGTCCATTGTTTCTGCCTTATCTCCCAAATCAATAACTCACTGAAAGAATTCAAGGACGTTTTTCAGACAGGACCTTCCTTTTTTAGTCTGTGTTGACGTACGCACCTTAAAATGGTTTCATAATATTCACTGCTTTTCGAATCCACCGAAGAATTTATATCGGGCCTTTATATCTGTAGTTCCTCAGATCCTTTCTTGCTTATTAAAACATGGGAACGATAATCTCCATACTCTTGGTTTCCTGCTGTCGGTAAGCTGCCCAAGAACCATGTCAGGCTTTCCTGTTTCCCTTTCTGTCTCTTTTGGCTGTAGCGTATTAATTCAACGGACTCAGTTGTGGGGTTTGGTTGGGTTTTGTTAATATTTAGTAGCTGTAAATCCTCTGTCAGGAAAATACGTGTTTCCCAGTAAAGGTTGCTGTGGAATAAATATTCTCAGAGACATATAGCTGCCTTTCCTTGTAAAATAAGATTTTGGATGAAAATACAGATTTGTAGGAAAATAACAGATTGTGGCGGTAGCATTTGCCGTCGCCTGGTCAGGCAGCTTCTTAGATGAGTGGCGTACAAAGAGAAGCTGACCAAGGGAGCTGAGCTTGGGCTCGTGAGTGCGAGTCAGTCCGGACTCCACAGGTCTGTGCCTGAGCTTTGTTAGAAAGCTCACTTGCATTCTGAAAATTCGCATTTGTTTGATGTTGAGTTACAGGGTTCCCGATACGTCCTTTTTTTCATCCTCCTATAAGCTTAGTGGAAATTATAGAAGAAGACATATGCCCCAATAAAGGCAGAGCGTGACATCAGGCGTGCACGAGGTTCCCGTGTCGTGTTAGACGCTAGCAAGAGGTAAAGGGAAATGGTTGTTGAGGAGGGAAACTTTCTGGCAAATCCCATTCTCTTTATAAAGGCTTAAAGAATCACAACAGACAGTAGTGATCATAAAAAACATTGGTGCTTCCTTGCTCTTGTGCTGTGGTAGGATTAAATTGTATTC
The DNA here is from genome assembly GCF_017976375.1 of Cuculus canorus. Lineage (NCBI taxonomy): Eukaryota > Metazoa > Chordata > Aves > Cuculiformes > Cuculidae > Cuculus > Cuculus canorus. The sequence goes on from NC_071420.1 coordinate 6,571,664, forward strand.
GGTACAAGGCTGCTTCTGTAAGCGCTCTACACAGGACACTCAGATTCCCTTATGTATTAACTAGTTTTATATGAAATATATTCATCTATTTTTATAGTTCTGAGTGTAGAGTTATGTTGGAAAAAGTCTAAAAACCTTCTTTTCTTATCACCCCTTTTAGATCGACGCATTGGGTAAAAGAAGCAAAGAAGCAGAGGCAGCCTTCTTGAATGTCTATAAGAGATTAATTGATGTTCCAGGTAAGCAACTTGTTTCGCTGTTCCGAGGAGCTGTTGGTTGATGTTGGAGTGCTGCTAGGTGTTTCCTACCTTCGATGAGTGAAATACAAGCAATGGTTTGACTCAGAAACTGATAGGCTCCGGTGCTGGTTTTAAGAAAGAACTAGAACTGGAAAGAACTAGAACTAAGGCACATTTCATGACTTGGCTTAAAACTGGTGATTGCGTTTACATGTTAATGTTTGTGTGAGTCATTTGATGTTACAGTATTGTGTGGTTCTCAGTAAGTTATTGGAGGGTTCAGACCTTTAGGAAAAAATCCATCTTAAAGCTTCCTCAAGAAGCAGAAATATTCATACTGCTAAAGGACAGATGAAATTTTGCATACCTTCACACAAAAATCCTTATTGAAAAGTAAATCACTGCCAAATTTCAGTAGTGTTCAGTTTAAGTTTGATCATAAATTTTATTCAAAGGTCTTTAAAGTCTGTGTTTTCTGATTTCCTTTATGTTTGGCATCACTAGTGTCCACTTATTAATTTTGAGAGTTGATTTTTTTTGTTTTCCCTAATGGAAGATAAACACTATCAGAACAGATTTTTCTGTTTTGCAACTGTACCCAAAGACGAGAGGGAGTGGGAGTTCAGGTCTCCGCTTCCAAGTCTCAGCCTGACGGAGCTGTTGGCAGATGACAGCGTGTGTGTATGATTTTGCACTTTTATAAAATGTTGATGTTATGTATAATATTCAAAATACTTCAAGAGAGATTTTGAGGTATAATTAATACTTCTGAGGGCTTTTAAGGCCTCATTTCAGAGTGCGCCACAGTCTTGCTTTTACCTTTTACGGGGCACATTTCATGCACGCTTTAAATGAAAATTAATCTCTTAGTTTGTTGTTTACAGCTTAAATGGTTGAAAACTCTGTGTTTTTCAGGTGCTCTGTCAGAGCTAATATGTATTTTTTATGCTTTCACATTTATGAAGTCAGGTAGTGCCTGGTGGCTGGTACCTGCTGCGTTAAGTGCAGCATCCACAGAGGGATGCAGGGACTGTGCTCATCCTCAGCCACAGTTGCCTCAGAAATGTTGCGTTTTAGGTTGATCAGCTGTGATCTTAGAGTTTTTGCGGTCTTGTTTGCTACTCATAGTCTTAGGAACCCTCCGTAGGTGAAGAGCTTCCTTTGCACGTCTGCTTGTGCAAAGCTGTGGCCCCTCCATCCCTGCCTAATGGAGCCAGGGTCCTTGTTTCCTGCCGTTATCTCACACAGAGGCTGGTTTGTGAAGCCTGGCGTTGTCACAGGCGCTGGGATTCAAACAGCACGGTCACACCAAAGCCTTCCAGAGTAGGTGGGACATCTGTCCCGCCCGTGCTGTGGGATCTCAGTGGTGAGGGACTGTGTTGGTTCTCCTCTGTAGCAGAAAGAGTGTTCTCCTTCCTTCATATGTAAGAGCAAAATTCAGAAACCTTCTCCCAGCTCCCGCGCTCCCCTGCCCAGCCTTCCCGGCACGTGCCGTACATTATGTGTCAAAGAAATATTCCTTTGATATTCTTTCTGCATGTAAAATTTCAGCCTGGCTGAGTTGTGAGTGTACTGGAGTCCATGGGGTTGGCAATATCTGTGGGTTTTACCCCTGCGCTCTGTCTGCAGCCCGAGAGGCACACGGAGAGCGTAGGGCTGTAGCTGAAAGCAAATCCCTGGTTCTCCAGGAGAAGCCCACCTGGGCTCCCATCACTATGTGCAGGCGTGACACTTACTGTGTACAACACATGCTGCAACAAAGACAAAACGGCCAGTAGGAAGGTACAGCACTGGTGTTCGGGACGAGGCGATAGGGATGAGTTAGGCTTATGCAGTTGGGGCTTGCTTCATGTACTGAGTTTTTTAATTCCCTTCACGTCGTATGCGGTCGTTTACATTGGGTATATGTCCATGGAGGGCTTTCCTTTTGTATAAAAGACCACCAGTATTCATTTACCCGGTGTTGTTGGGTGGCGTCCCGTATCTGCTGACCTGTCCATTCGCTATTTCAAATATTTAGGTACGCTTTTAGCTCCAAAATCCTTCTGTGTTTTCTTTTTCGAGTGAGAAGGGAGCTATGATGTGTTGGGAAAGCTATGACTGGAATGCTGCCGAGTGGTTATTTAGCATTAAGCATCACTGTTACACGACGAGGGTGCAATTTTATCAGACTCCCAATATCCTTTCAAGGACTATATAATAATCACAGCTGAAGTTTGATTCCCAGCAGCAAATTTAATGGTTCTTGAGGAAGACATGTTCTCCTCTCCTCAGTAATAATGTGCGCTCTTTATATAATTAAAAAAGACTTCTATTTTAATTTTACTATAAAATGATCTGTATTGAAACTCCAGCTTCGGTGCTTTATGGATTCAGCTAACTTTAATGATTTTCTTGCCTGACTTGAGGAGTTTTCGCTCGCACTCACCAGCGAGGAATTTGTGGGAAGGCTGGTATTTCACTTGTAAATTTTCCTACGTATATCAGGCTTTTTCTCTTTAAAAGATAAACCAGACCTTTTCATCTCTCTCTCCAACTTTGTGATACTGTTAAAATAGCATCATCATTGGATTGTGCTGCAAAATTTATCCTTCCTAAAGAAAAGTGCACATCAAGGAAAATGTTTTGTTTTACGTACATTTATACAGCTGTAATTCTCACTCAGATCATTCTGTCTTGCTCGAGACTGAACATTTTTAATTAATGGAATTAATTTTCTCCTTTAATTGCCTTATTTTCAGTATGCAGTAGAGAGCCAGGGAGAAGTGAATGCTGCCACATGAATTGCGCTAATCAACAAGGTTGTCACAACTTACCTTTAAAAATAATGTGAATAGATTTATTTTGAAGTAAAGAGAGGCTGGGTCTGCGTTTGGAGGAGCTTTCTTCCATCTGTTCAAGACTTCTTTCCTTTAGTTCTATAAAATAAGTGGATAGTGTTAGCACCCTTGGCTTTTAGGGTCTTAATCTTGCAAACACCAGAAGTAAAATTGGAACCCTGTCGTGTGTTCGGAGAGCAGGGTTGCCTTGCAGAATTGGCTTAGTAGTAATTTTGGTTTTCTTAAGCTTTGAAAGTGTTGACGTTAAAACTAGTAGATTGTAATTTTTTTTTCTTTTAAAAAGGAACGATGTTCACTGCTTCAGGTTTTACTGCAATTTTCAGTTGAAGTTGAAATGTGGGGACCAGAGCAACTGCCAGGTGACAGCGTTTGGATGAGCGGATTCAATCGAGTTTCTCTTTACGCTGTGTCTGTATTACTGTGCGATTACAACGCCGGAGTTGGATTCCCTCAGCTTGCAGCGTTGCTCCTGTGAAGCGCAGCTCTGGTGTAGGCAGAGAGGAAACAATCCTGCCTTTAAAGAGAGACTGCCGTTTCAGTGTGGCAGCAAAACTGAGTTTGGATTCAGTGCCCGTGTGCCTCTAAAAGCTGATTACGTGTCTTTTGCAGTAAAGAGGAGTACCCGGAACGTTGGTCTCTTCGCTGTCCCACTCCGGGGAGGATTGGGGTCCCCAGCCGTGGGTGCAGGATGCCCACCCTGGCACCCAGCACAGCCCATCCCAGCCCTCTCCTGCTCCTCCGTGACGCCGTTGTGCTGAGGCACAGCACTGCATCCCAGTTATTCCCTCTGTGGATATAATAGGAGAAAGCATTGTGCTTTTTCAGCATGTACGCGTTTGAGCATCAGAGTGGGTCAGTACGAAATCTGAGCTCTCAGTCTGAAGGAGACCGTGCAGCCCTCTAGCACTAAGCCATAAATGGTATAATTTCTGCTTAATGGGCGTTTTCTCATCAAGAAACTCAATTACTCTTCCAGCGTGAAAAGGAGGGGGTACGTTATTTTTTATTGGAGACTTCACAGGTCTCTGTGTGATCAGATTTGCACAAGTTTGATGCTAACGCGTATGGTGTGGCTTTTAGCTCTGAGAACCCACTGTTTAAGGAAAGCGTCAAATAACGGAGAGGGTAAACAGGAGAAATATATATTGGTTTTAGATGTGTCCTGTCAAAACAATGGGAAGCAATAACAATGAAAGATGGCCGAAGTGGAAATTTGATCCTGCCCTTACTCCTTGCTGTCATAACTGGCAGCCCCTGCCCTGGGGGCTGCAGGACGAGGAGGCTCCGTCCAGGGGAGTTCGCCACGCACCCACCATCACATGGAGTGGCTTTATTTATAGATGGCTGCAGTTCAGCCTTGGGAATTCCAACTGCCCTGCACAGGGCTTGCTTTTTCCAATGGGTGATTTTTTTTTTCCCATGTGCAGAGATGTCCAAGAGGGCGATAAGCAAAGAGGTTCAAGTCCAGGCTGCAGCTGGGAGAACTTGAGCGGTGTTTGGTAGGCTCAGCGGCTGCTGCCGGGGTGTTTTCCAGGGCAGTCGGAATCGCCTGGGATGCTGCTCCAGCCGAGGGGCAGTCCAGCACTAAGGAATGTCAGAGTAGCTCGTGATCACTTCAGCCTCTTTCCCTCTGGGGTTTGAATTCAGAGGCAGGACATAAACTACAGGTTGGGATCCGCACAGGGTGAGTGCACACTGTTAGCGTTCCGTAGTCATTGTCGGATGAAGCTCAGAGTCCCAGCTAGTTCTCATCTTCAGCCTTCATTCACTTTATCCTCGGGTTTTGAGCGGATGTCAAAATAACTAAAAATAGTTCTATTACCTGAACATGTGGCTTGAAATCGGGCTTGTCTGCTCGCATACTTTTTTCTTTCATTTTTCTCGTTGAATTAATAATTGGATAAATTCCTTTGTAAAAGCTGGAATAAATATTCGAAGGAAGAAATATCCCTAAAGCACACACTTTAAAAAATTTATTGTGTGCTTGTCAAGCCCTATTTTACTTGGTAGGCTGGAGGCACGGAAGGAAGAGAGGAGGCACAGATAAGGGGAAGGATGCAGTAAATAGAAGCAGGAAGAATGTGTCGTATAAAAGTGGTAGTGCGGGCAGTGGTTGTGTTCGCCTGGAGGTGGTAATGGCAGCACCCTTGAAAAGTGGCTTCTTCAGGGAGCAGAGCCGGAGCAGCCCTGACCTTGTGACCGGAGCGGTGCCGCGTGTTTGGAGCACAAGGGGCAAACCGTGGATGTGATGGGGAACGCTGGACTTCCCCTTTCTCGGTTCAAGGAATGTGAACTGGAATTAGAATAACCCCCAGCTTTCGGAGGATTTCGAGCTAAGGCTGTTCAGAAGCTTTTAGGGGGAAGAGGGAATGGTTGCACCAGGCATGCTTTCACATGTAGTGGAAGGGTTCTTATTTCTTTTCATCTTCTCAAAGTAGGAGAAATGAAATGTAGACTACAAGTGATGTTCTGTAGCTGTCCTTTGCTTTGCTCTGAGCTCAGTGTAAATGCAGTAAATTCCAGTGTCTCCAGCCACCACAGGAATATTGACAGTCAGGCTGGAGCATTTTCAGTTACTGTGGTTTCTCCTGTATCTCGTTAGGTCTCATTTTGGCTGTCACATCGTAGTGCCATCAAATATTGTACCACCAATTATGCATACCCCACTTTTAATATTAAAGCCTTTTCTGAGCCTTTATATTGGTGACTTCTTTGAAAACACAAGAAACGAGAGTGTAATTCGTTTAGGAGTCAATCATTTACTCTGCCGTACATGACTTTTTTGGACACTGGGGCAGAGATGCGTCTCATGATCTGGGGCAGGTCCAGAGCATCTTTCGGCAGCAGCCGATCTAGAGTTGGTAGGTGAATAAAGGATGTTTTAAATAACAGCCTACAAGATCAAAGAACAGTGTTCTGGTGAGGGATCCATATGCGTGTGGTCAAATTGGCTGTGTACCATCTTGCGTCGTGTCACTTAACCCCACAAGCCTCGGCAGGTGCTGTCACGGGGAACTTTTGTCGTGATTAATGAGGAGGGAGGGTGCTGGTTTGCCGTGCTTCTCCCCATCCAGTGCGGAGGGGTCGAGTCAGAGTTGCTTTGCTGTTTTCCTGCTCTCAGAGGTCAGCAGAATTTGAGATTGTGCTTGTTTGCTGGTAAGGAAAAGGAGGGGCCCTCACCCTCTTGTGGGTGCTTTGAATTCTCTGGTACAGCCCCTACAAAAAGCTCGGAGAGCAGGAGAGTGCAGAGAACACTGTGAAAAAAAGTGGAAAAAAATAAAAAGGAAGAGAGAGATCCGAGTTGTGTGGGATGGAGGAGTCAGAAAATATGTAGAATTTTTGATTGAAGGAGGAACCTTTTCATGTTTTTTATGAAGTGAGGACTCGGAGAGATGGTGAGCTTTGTTTCAAACGGAATTACGGCTATAACTCTTGTATCCCTGGGCTACCAGAGTCATGGGGGAAAAGGAGGAAAGCTATCATTTATTCCATGAAATCTTTGTCTCCGTCTCTCTAGGCTATTTCCATTTACCCCTGAAATTTCTGGGGAATAATTAATGAATTAATTAAGTATGCTGCGAGGTGTTTGAATATTCAAAAGCTACAATGTAATTATTATTTTTTCTAAAACACATTTTCAGGTTATTTTCAGATACGCAGCTTCCCAAGAAAGCACTCTGCATCGAATGCTGATGGAGCTGCTTCCTGCCTGGAAACCAGCGCCTGCTCTGCCCACGGCACGCTGGCGGTGAGGAGCAGGGGTAGGGCTGGCAACGCATCCTCAGAGCCAGAAACTTCCTTTGCTTAGTGATAGAAGCACTTGTAACATAGCAGAGCTGGACCGCTGGCTCTTTCAAAACATTCATTTAGGTTAATAAAGTCATGTTGAGGGTTCTTCACCCTCTTCATCATTCGGTGTGGGCGTTTCATGTGAGGACCCTTAAGAATCCTGGGCTCGTTGTTTGGGCAACAGGAACACGGGCTTAGGGAGAGGGATGCGCTGACTCCATGGTTTATTTTTAGATCCCAACCTTAGGAAACGCATTTCCGGTGATATAAAATATTGATCGCCGCTGTCGTTTTGTCACCGTTTCATAACTTGCATTCCTAACATCTCCAGCATGATGGGCTGCGTTGAAGGGGATGCAGGAGAAGTCCTTTAGTTTGGAGACGTCTCCATTGATGGGGATGCAGGAGAAGTCATTTGGTTTGGAGAGGTCTCCGCTTGATACCGGTTGAACACATCATTCAGTAATGCAATCCTGCTGCCCACGCAGGGATGTGCCGGGCTTCGACAAGGGGCACCAGGAGGGGTTCCAGGTTGCGTCCCAGTCCAGCTCCTGGTCCGCTCTGCTCCAGGTCACGTCAGGCTGCTGCCGAGATGGATCCTGGGATCCAGGCAAATGGGACACACAAGCTGGGATCTGGGCAGCTGGGACCCAACCTGGCCACCCCTGGTCAGCATCTCCTCCAGGTGGGATTTGCAGAGCACTTTCCTTGGAGAAACTTCCTACTGAGCAGCGCTCTGCAGAGTCATTCCTAAAGCATTGCCCTCTATATCTATGGAGAGAGAAGGTGACTGACCACGGTGTCGTGTACATCACACATTTAAACAATGACATCAGGTTTCCACTTGGTTGGACAGATTTTCTTCCCATATCCCATCCCTCCCCATGCGCTGGGGAACAAGTTCAAACCCAGGCGGAGGGAAGCGGATCAGTTTGGGGCAGCTCCTCGCCACAAAAGCACCTACAGCCAAGGGATTTACACACAAACTTCCCAGACCTCCCTGATCCCTCTGGAGCCGAGGTGGGCTCTTCCCCCTCTCCTTAAATAACGAGGGTGGTCCCAGCACACTCTATATCGAGACAGCTTTTCATCAGTTGCTCATCAGCATGCTAATTGCTGTATGACTAATTATGCCCTGAATTCCAGTTGATTTTCTTAATGAGACAGCTGGGTTAATTATGTAATCGTATGATTACATTAGCCCAGCGTGCCCCGGCGAAGCGAGGCAGGCGGGCGCGTGATGTCACCGAGCCCCGCTCACAAGGGGGTGCATTCATCGCCCTTAATGACAGGGGAGGGCAGCGCACCCACACTGCTCTTTGTGTAAACACTTACATTGAGTTATTAAGATCGGTGTCTTTTTCCAGCTCACAGAATGAGGGAGGAATTGGATTTTTTAACCGAAACCCACCTTGGAAAACCAGCGAGGCGTCTGCAGTCCTGTTGTGTCTCCAGGGCTGGGGTTGTGGGTGGGGAGGTGCTGCCTCCAGCTGTCGTGGACTTTGCTGTTTTGGTGAGATCCGTCTTTGCCGTCCTTTTAAAATTGTTCCTAAAATAAGTAGTTTGCGTGCGTACACAGCAGCGAAAAAAAAAAAAAGAAAAGGGTTCTCTCGCACTGCTGTTCAGAAAAGATTTATCATCAGGGCACGTATGCGGTGGAAGAATGGTCTGAGCGGTGCCGCGCTGCACTGGCTTGTAGAATCAGAGAGACATGGAGCAGTTTGGGTTGGAAGGGACCTCAAAACCCATCCAGTTCCACCCCTGCCATGGGCAGGGACTCCTCCCGCTGGATCAGGTTGCTCCAAGCCCCATCCAACCTGGCCTTGATTGATGTGAAGGATTGTGCTGTGAAGTATGTGATGTGAGGTATTAAGTGCTGTAAAAATAACATTGCATTCATAAGACTGATTTTTCGCATCTGTGGCCGTTGAGACGCATCCATCCACGTCCTTCCCGAGGACAGAAATTGGGCTGCAAGCGGCAGGGGTGGTGTGACACTGCTCAGCACACGGAGGCGCCCAGGGAGCTGCTTGTGATGAGTGCCAAAAGAGGGATCCACTGGGAAGGGAAGGCAGGAACAAGCTTTGCAGATACTGGTTTTAAAATAGCAGCAGTTATTCCTTCTCATCTAGTAGCACGGAGGAAGCTTTTTGGGGGATTGGATCCTGAGATGCCAAGCTGCATGCAAGGGTGTGATGCAAAAGGCTTTGTGGGTATGGTGTGCAACAAGTAGATGAGGAAAGTGGAACAGAATAGGAAGCGATGGAAAAAAACTTACCAAATTTAGTATAAAAATAGACATCTCAATGTACTCTTGGGCAATAACGATCTTGCTAAACACTTCTTAAAGTTCTGGATGAGCAGGTTCCTTTGCCAATTTTCTCATTTCTTATTTATTTTGTGCCTAGCAGGGGTTCTGAACTTCGGGAAGCTAGGGAAGATTCAAACCGAGAGCATAATTTGTGATGAGTTTTGCACATTTAAGTGTTAAGTGAGCTGATTTTTCCCCTTTACAGCTGACAGAAGAGCCATTTCCCTCCTTGCCTTTCCCATAATCCAGTACCGCTGGATTTTTCTGAAATGCATGTGCCTGTTGTTTGTGTAATGAATCGAAAGTTTTGGTCCGTTGCTTGTTTAAAAATTCAGTGACCTCCTGCTAAATGACATGAAACACACTCTGCGAGCCTGGTTAATATAAAGAGGTATGCTTTTCCATGCATGCGTGTGTTGGGAAAATGAGAGTATTTGTATTTATTTCGAAATCCACTCCACTCAGGTAAGAAGAAAGTCACTCTGGCTGTGAGGATTGTGCTTGTTTCACATTAGTTGGTGTTTAGAAATACTTCAGAAATCATGAGAGTTTAGGGTTTTTTTAGATGAAAGAGCGTGTTGGGGCTCACCGTGAGAAACAAAGTGGTTGTCTCTCTGCCTGAAATGTCTCGGTCACTTCATTGTCATGCACTGGTTTGGTTTTCTTAATGCGGTTTATAAAAATTAAGTCTAAGAGGTGCTTCAGCCCTGGCTTTTGACATGTCCTGCAGCGGTGTTCGGCGGCTGCAGGCCATTAGTCCTTCGCACAGGCTGTAGGAAGGTTTGAAGTTTAATGCACAGAGACTGGTTTTACATTTTGTTTGTTCAGCCACTGTTTTGCTACTTGAACATTAACCTTTAATAGAGCTAAATTAAATATACATGTCCTGATGAATAATTATGAGATTGCAAGCATTTTCATTTTGTACATAAAGCTTCTCGGGGAGTGCAAATTTGTCCGAAGGTTTAGTCATTATGCACTTTATAATGCCCGTGTTAGTTTTGGGTTTTAATTCGTTACTGATTTAAATAAAGCAGCCCCGTGTATTTGGAGTACAATGAAACCCCCTGGCTGTTTGCAAGGGGCGCGTTAAAATGAGGGGAAAAAGTGCACCCACAATTTTGTGAACTATTGTGGGATTTTAACTCTGATTTCTAGAAATATCCTAGCTGAAACTTCAGCTCCTGGTGGGCTTTGCAGCTCCTGGAGCGCTTTCAGACGCAGTAGATGGAGCCCATCCAGCCTCTCCCAGGGGTCGGCAGATGAACGTCCTGGGCCGGCTCCTTTGGAGCGGTGCTGTGCCGCGCACGGGTGACAAGGCGGTCACTCCCGACAGCGGCTGGCAGAGCTCCGTGGGAGAAGGGCGATGCTGTGCCAGCCCTGCCGTCACTGGACCATACATAAATACTGCAGGGCCTTTAACTCCTGCTACTGCTGTGGCTTCAACCTTATATTTAATTCCTTACCTGTACCCCCCCCCTCTCTGCCACAACAGCATTTTAAGTTTGATTTATTATAAATATTTTAATACAGATAATAATGACGAAAAGTATTTGGCCTAAAAAGCATAAATGAAAAAGCTATGTAGTCATAAACTATGTATGTGCAGAGAACAGATGACAAGCAACCTAGATTTTGTATTATGAACAGGGTAATGCCATGAGCTGTTGGAGAACCGAAGTAACAAAATGCAGCCGGCTGCTACTGAGAATGTCTCCGAGCTGAACATAACCCAGTGCCATTCTTTTATAAACTATGGAACAACGTTGGCATATTGAAAAAACACCCAGGCTCATGCTTAATGTGTTAGCAGAGGTACAATAGACTTATTATGAGTTTCCAGAGACTGAGGGTGGTCTGAAAAATTAATGACTGTGGTGGCTGAAAATTAAGTGAACTCCCTAATATATACTGTTGTGGATCCACTGGGTTGGTGTTTAGCATTCCTCAACGGGAGACTAAATCTTTGCAGCCGTTTCACAAGAGATGCTGGCGCCCGTAGCAGAAATGTATTCAATAATCTTTCCTAAGTCCATCGGGCTCCAGCGTGTTCCTGTTCTGACTGGGAAGGAGTCCCAGAGCAAACCGCTCGTGCCCACATCAGGTGTGCGCTCAGGGCTTTCTTTGGCAGGAGGAGACAAACATCGGAGGATTAATGCCAAGGGGACGCGCAAAGTAATTGCTGATTTCTTTTCAGTTAGTGGTGTGAGAAAAGGAGGGAACGAGAGTCGCAAAACCCAAAGTTCGTGGAATTCACCACATTCACACAGTGTATCTGATTATATTGATCTGTCAATTAGAAATTAGCATCACTCGGATCTCCATGACCTTTGTCAGCTCAGACATGCAGGGGTGCACGAGTGCCCTCGGAAGCTCGCTCCCACAGAACCACGGGGGTGAGGAGCGCCAGCTGGCAGCGAACCAGATGATTTGGTTGCTTTTAACCCCCAAATTCTCATTTTGCCAACAAAAACTTGAAAGTTCAGGCTCTCACGTGCTTTTGTGTGGTAACTGTTTACACAGAGGGATGCTGCCCTGGGTTTAGCACAGGATGAAGGTTTAAAGGGTACCCCAGGTTTAAAGGGTAGCACAGTTACAGTCGACTATGTCTCGGGTTTTTGGAGGTTGTAGGATGTGAAGTGGGGAACATACAGGAACAATAACCTAAAGTAGGGTCTAACTGGCACTTAAAGTGGATATTATGGGAGAAAAGACGACACTTGTGCTCTGAACTGTGTGAGCCACAGCAGTGTTCCTGTTATCTTACCTTTTATTTTACTGTTTCTTTTTCAGATCCGGTGCCAGCCTTGGATTTAGGACAGCAGCTTCAGCTGAAGGTTCAACGTATGCACGATATTGAGACAGAGAACCAGAAACTTAGGGAAACTCTAGAGGAATACAATAAAGAATTTGCCGAGGTGAAAAATCAGGGTAGGTTACAAATGTATTCATTTATCAGCTTTAATGCATATTGAAATTTGAAGACTGAGCTTAAATTCAGTTTTATTTCTTAAAGTTAATGGTAGCATTGAAACTCAGTTAGGTATAATGGTCTGTTATGGCCCCTTCTGTATTGATGTGTGTAGGTGTGACTTCGGGTACCCTCTTTGGATTGCTTGAAAAGTTTCATCTCCTGTCGGAGAACGAAGCTCTTGTCTGCTTTTCCGTTGTGGCCTTCAGCACTGTGTGAAATTTTCACCCCTGGCTAAAGGAATGTGTAGACATCTTACGTGATGGTGTGACTGGATGTACGTGTGGGTGTGCGTAGCACATGCCTGTTACACAGACACACACAAAAATCCAGTGTTCTATACACAAACATATCTGTACAAAACAGAACTTTTTCAGTACTCTTTTCCCTTGTCTCAGCCTGAAATGTGTTCAGCGCACACTGTACATTTACTCTAGAGGCAATCCACAGAGCGATGTAAATACAAGCTAATACTGTTTAATTATTGAAGTAAGTTTTAATGAGACCGGAGTACATGAAAATACATTAAAATCTCCATGAGATTTAAAGCCTCTTGTGTTTAAGGCTATTCACGCTTCCTTGTGATTCCGAAGGAAGTTTCCTGCACCAAGAAACAAAATGTGCTCAGTTGTACTCCTGCTTGCCTGGACGCGGCACCCTGCGTGGCTGTGTTTCATACTCGTCTCTGGGTGGTGGGAAGGTGAATTTTGCGTTTGGGAAAACGTGGGGTTGTATGAAAGCTACATTAGCAGCCGAGTTGGTTCAGTTACACTTCATTTTCAGAAAGAGCAGATATGCAGTTCTATAATTTGTTTTAACATAGAGGGTGTGACCTGTGGAGGGGACAGGTACTGGCATGCAAGGATTCCGGCTGGACTGCAAAATAGCTCAGCTCGGAGATGTAATCATAGAATCATAAAGGTTGGAAAAGCCCTCTAAGCTCATCCACTCCAAAGGTGCCATGTCCTTTTCCCAGCCCGTTTCTCAATAATAAGCTTCATCTGATTTCTGTAGGGCTAGCAAAATCCCGCTCCTTCATTCGATGTAGCTGGTTTGCTGGCAGTCCTTTTTCCCACTCTTCCCTCGCTTTTTGTGGTCGTGGTGGCCCCAGCTGCCCTTGGTGCCGTTCTGGGACAGCAGCCCTCATCACCAGCTACCTGCTGTCTGGCTCTGCAGCTCTCCAGCCAGGTCTGAAAGGCGGCGAGACTTTGGGGAGAATTATTCATCCTTTCATGGTTTTCTGTGATATCGAGGTTTTCCCCCCGCTAAGTCTGTGGGCTTTACTTTTGAAAACAGAGTTTGCCTTTCTGTGGTGTTTCTGCAGAAGGAGGAATTTTCCATGGCCAGAGGTTTTACTAAAGCATTGTTAAGGGCATCGGTTAATGAGCTGATGTCTCTAAGCCACCACATCTCTGTGAGACGCTGAAACACATTGCGAGCCGTGAGGCTTCTGGCAGTCTCGTGTGTTTTTCCCAAATTCCATTGTTGTTGCTCTGCTGAACGTCCTGCGTTTCCTTAGGAGCCCTATAATGATACAGTCCTTCTCCGTGGTGGGATCAAAGGGCTTCTTTGCAGAGATGGATCAGGCACATAACAAGAGGCTGTCCCTCAGGGCTTGTGCTGTGACTCTGCAGGTTTATGCATCTTCTCCCATCCATTACAGGCACAGTAAATGCACGATCGCTGCTTGTCCGAGAGGCGCTCTGCAAATTCCCTGGCAGGCTGCAAGTGCACTCAGAAAGTTACAGTAGTTAATGCTTCTGCACAAACCCAGCGTCAGTGGCGCAGCAGTTGGAGCAATTGAGTGTGAAGGGCTCCAGAGCATCTATTGGATCTGATCTACTGTTACTACAGCAGTTAGATCTTAACAGCTGCATTTTTTGTCAGTTATGAAGCAGAACGTAGCGGTGTCCCAGATATGTGTTCCATTAGTGTTAGACTGCATCTGTGCACAAACGTGCCATTAGAACTGCCATTGCTTCCATGAGCAGTTATGTGACGGCACTGTCCTGCGTGTTAATGTGTACTTCAGCAGACACTGGGACTTTATGAATCTTCACTCAGCTAATTTGAGACGAGTCAATAAGGTGATATTATATTTTACAATTGATTTTTTTTCATATTCTTTTTTTAAAGTGATGTTAGAGGAACCTTCTTCGCTTTGCTTTCCAGCAAACTCCATTGATCTTTCTCAACCTAAACACTTAAAGTTCAATTTAACATTTAGGGAGTAAAAGGTCTCCAAAGGGACTCATATCCATTGATTTTATGTCAGAGTTGAAGAGCTAAAGTTTAAAACACACTGAGCCTACAGGGTAAAGAAAGCCTTGTGTTGTGGAACAACGTGGAGCTGTGTAAACTCATTCTTCCCCTATTGTTTTTCTGTAGAGGTTACAATAAAAGCACTTAAAGAGAAAATCCGAGAATATGAACAGACCCTGAAGAACCAAGCGGAGAACATTGCCCTTGAAAAGGAGCAGAAGTTGCAAAATGATTTCGCTGAGAAGGAGAGGTGAGTACGCATCTGTGTTTCTGTAGGTGATGTAGAGAAGGAGAGAGGTGTTTTTCTGTCTAATCTGCCCGGCCAGGACTCCCTCGTCAGCGTGCAGAGGCAGCTCATATGTCGAGCGATGCCGCTGATTTATGCATTTGACATGGAATCATTTGATACTCAGCTCTGCGCAGAAAAACAATCGTGAAAGTGTGGAAGTGAAACAAGGATGGATTGTTTCTTCGTGGTAGAGTTGGCGAGGGTGTCATGTTCAGAAGGGTGCAAACCTGCTTATATTCTTTGCTGCCTCTGTGAAACTGCTCTTTCTCCATTAGTCAGCGATGTAATTCAGTCCTCTGTGTCCACACTGTGTGTCACGGTGCCGCTGTGCAGCTGTACAAGATGAAACACGGCACCCAGGAGCCCAGGTGGAAGCGGCACCACCCCTGCTCCTGTGGTTGAGAAGGGAATGGTGTTCCCGAATTTTCCTGAAAAGACCGGCATAGTCCTGCATGTCAAAATTAAGAAGTAATTTAATTATTTATTCTTGGAAGCATCCTGGATGCATTGCTTCACAGATGAACAGGGAGTGTTTGCATCTTGTAGGTCAGTGGGCAGGACCAGACCGAGGGTATTAGAGGAATTTCTTCCAGGCTGTGTTCCCTGCTTGAGAATTTTTCTCCCATGGAGCAGTAACACTGAAGCTATAATATATTCAACTTAGTGTGGAAACCCATCAAGGTTATGTGAGCTTTTTAGTTGGTGGGTTGGTTGTTTAAACTCAGGGCTGAGTGGGAAGAGCGTACAGGTGAACACAAAGCTGGTTTTAATTCACCGGTGGCTGTGGTTGCTTTTCGATCAGTAGCACGCAAGCAGTGGCTCTAACAAGTGCAATTTAGATAGACTTAAAAATAAAACGGCAAGTTGTGTAGTGCAAATAACAAAAAAACATATATAAGAGAGGGGGTTGAGTTCTCAAAGTGTATAATTTGGTATGAAGGGAACTGCCACATTTCTCCCTGTAAATTGCTATTAACGTGGTCAGCAGTGTTGGAGGATAAATTTATGTGCCCTGTGGAGTGCAAGTCGGATGCTGGCAGTTTCGTAAGCCTTTCACAATTCTGAAATCTGCCGAATATCTTGAAAGCAGTGTCGTAAAAAGCAGCAACACCTGGGAGATGTTGGAGCAACTCCTCTCGAAGCTGAGTTCTGTAACTCCTGCAGCCTTTAGCAAACAGTGTGAAGTCTGTATGGGATGATGTTAGAACGTGTATAACTGTCACCGACAGGGAAACGCTGCCTGTGGACGTAAGAAATGTGAGGGTATTAAAGGTTTGCTCACGTTATATAGAAAATACCAGTGTGAGATTTGTGTTGAAATATGTGTGTTTTCTTAAGGCAGAGCTGCTAATATTTCTGTATCTGGCATCCATTGCATCTATGATGAAACAGCTGCCGCATCCGTTCAGTAGATCAGTTATGGCAACAAATTTCTTCATTATGACAGTAAAATGGAAGCATATCATTCTTCTTGCGCTAACTTTGTACAACAGAGGGTGCTTGGTGACAATTTTCTTAATGTGTGTGACATTTCCAAAACAAATTATGCTCAAGAAAACCTTCCACTAAAGTTGTTATTTATATCGCAGTCGATTCGGGTATAATGTTCACAGCTTATGTTATGAGGTGACTGCACTGTTAAAATTTTAATAAGTGGGACTGCGAAGTATGAACAGTTTTGCAATGTGACGCGATTTATGGGTCCCACTGAAGCGCTTGCAGTCCGCCTGGTGTTGTCAGTTGTCTGATTACAGTTGAAGCATTTAATCACTCTATCTTAAATTTGCAAACTACAAATAAGTTGTTTAACACGAGCACGAGCTCTGTTCTCACCTCTTCTCTTCTCTTCATAGGAAATTGCAGGAGACACAGATGTCGACAGCCTCGAAGCTGGAAGAAGCCGAACACAAAGTGCAAGCTTTGCAAACAGGTTTGGCATCACTCTTCTGACCTATAGCAATGATGAGACTGGGGATGAGAGGATGGAGATTAGCGAGCGTGTCAGGACTGTGTGTGAACCAGCTCTTGCAAGCACAGGGAGATCCGACAGAGCTTGAACGTGCTTTGTGGATCAGAGCTTCTCTTGGGCTTCACAACTCAAGTGAAGGCTTGTGTTGCAGTCAGTCTGCTGGTAAATACAGAGGGCAAGCACGAAGCACTTACGTCACTAGGACATCGCGAGCAATGGGATTGTTCATCGATCTTGTGTTTTGCTCTGGTCTCGCACGTTTCTAAACCATGATAAATACATAGTGGTCTGGGATCAGTATGAACCCAGTTTCTCCCAGAGTCTCTTCCCTGTTGCCGTGAGTTGCTTGCCATTCATTTTCCTCCTCATCTCTGCACACATAAAGATTCCAGGTCTGGACACATTTGCTTTTGTTTACTACGAGAACACAAGAAATGTTTTTCCCTGAATTACTGCAATAAATATTTCAAATGAATAAGCAGTTTAGCCAGCTTTATAAGGAATGAATGATGTCTGGCTTTGTTAAGCAGAAACTGGGAATCTTTGCAATGTAAAAGAAATAGAATAAGAAATTGTGACAAATCAAAAGCTGTGTTTTTTCTAAGTTGTAATGGTTTACCCAGGTACAGAGATAAAGCAAAGAATTTTACATCAGGAGATGTACAGCTTTATTTATGGCTGAATAAAGAAATATGGAATAGTCTTTTTGCTTTTCACTGCTGTTACAGTGCTGTAATGCTTCGTATTTATGTCTTTCAGCCTTGGAAAAAACCAGAACAGAACTATTTGATCTGAAAACAAAATACGATGAAGAAACTACTGCAAAGTAAGATTTCACTGTTTTCTTTCAATGTCTTCCTTCAGGGTACAGCTGCTTTTTTTGTTTTGCATCTGTCTGTTGGAGACAGATGAGATTGAAGAGCTTCAGGAGTCCAGATTTGTTGGAAAACATGGCCGTAATTTGCTTTCCTGTAGAGAGATTATTAGTTTTCATTTTTTCTTCCACCCAACAAGACACTTTTCCTGGCACACATGCTGCTGCGTTCCTGTTTCATTCTCAGGTGCTGCAACCCCTATGGATCTTTTATGCTACATCTCTCATATTTTATTTAGAAATAGGGCAATTTTAGAAATAAGATATTTACTATGATTGTCCAATCTAGGTGAAAGTCCAATCTGTTTTAGTCAAGGATTTCTGTTGCACTGTGAGGCACCCCAGCTCTTTCTGGTTCTGGGGTAGCCGTCATCACTTTCAAATTCTCCCCAAATTACAGTCAGCGGCTTTTTTTAATTCTTTAGAAGAAGAACATGAAGGTAGTCTCAAAAATATATATCCCTGTCTTCGTAATGACTGCTGTTTCCAATTATCCTCTGCTTTTATTAACAACCAGCGCAGGAAACAACAAAAGAGAGACAGACTTCTGCTGGTTTGCTTTGAACCCTTCCTATTTAAGGGAAGTTAGTAATGAGAAGGAATTCTCATCATCAGCAATATTAAACCCAAAGAGTCATTTCTGTGTCTGGGAAGGGGATGGGAAAGAAGAAGCCATTTCAGACGTGTGTTCCGGGCCTGCTGTAAGGGCAGGGGTTGGGAGACGCACATCACATCCCTGTGCCCGCTGCCCGTGTCCCACAGAGCCCAAGCTTCCCCTCCTCTTCAAAGCAGGCGGGTGGTGGGGTGAAAATCCTTGCTCCTGCCCTTCCCACCCATCCTGATACAGGAGAAATGATAGGGGAGGGATGTCGGTAGTCTCCATGTAGGGGAAAGAGAAACTATAACCCAGGCTCGGTGAGAGGAACGACACAGGCTTGGTTTGTCTGTAGGTCAGTGCTTTCTGGCATGGCTCATGACAGTGCAGAAGACACAGCTCTTTCAAAACCACTCCGATTGGCAACCAGTTCCAATATCTCAGCAGGTAGTTCTGCAAGCGCTGGGGATCCAGTTCCCCACTGAGTACACGGGGAACTTGAAGCTCACAAGATTCAGTCCGTAGCAGTTAAGAATCACCTTTGACATCACTCAAGCTAATGTTTTAGGTAAATTTGGGGTTTGCACTGAAGTCCAGTTCCCTTTCAGTTCCATCCAAGGTGATCAAAAGATTGATTTCATCCTTCTCTAAGAGGCGCACACTAATGATGTTGCTGATGGAGCCTTAAATTACTTCAGATTGCCTCTATTCTTTTCCTGCCCGTAACTGATGCTGCCAGCTCCGTTGCTGTTATTTTGTCTTACAGCCACTTCTGCGGGATCAGTCGGAGATCAGGGGCTCAGCAGCTGTAGGCACTGAACCCAATAACCCCTCACCCTGTTTAATGTTTTTGTTTGCAGTGTTTGCTTCACTCTTGTAATACTATTTCCCCAAGCACTGTGGTTTATCTTGTACTGAAGCAAAAAGATGTAGTCGAAAATGTTTGTTTGCGTTTCTGGCGTGTTTCATTCTTTCAGAGAGATTCGTGCAGAACTATTTTTCATATGATCTTGACTCTGATTCTGACCTAATATATGTAGAATTACATAAAATCAGCAGCATCTGCAGTAACAAGGAGTTCATTGTGTTGTGTAGCAGAACTGTTATGAAGGCTGGATCTGGAATAGAATGATCGGAGAGCCGAATCCTGGAGCAGACATTAGGCTTGTATCTCCCGAACTAATGTAGTGTGAAAACAAACTTGTAGGACCTCATAACAGCAGAAATATTTTATCATTGTTTTGGATATTTATGGCAGGGATAGTTCTTGCGTAACAACAGTCACTTGTGGCATTTGTAGCCTCAATTTTGCAATATGGAATCTAGAAAAAACATGAAAAGGGAACTGAATGTAGACAGTGGAATTGAGTCATCTGTTTTAATTGTAAAAGCTGGGAGAAACGTTGAAAAAAACATATAAAAATGGTGAAAGACAGTTTGATTCTTTTCTAAATAGAAACCCTCTTTTGATCCAAGTCTGAAAAGCTACTTGTATTGCCAATTTTAACTTTATGTTTTAAAACCATGTGATTTTTATCTTGGGCCACAATTTTACTTTTACAGACACTTATTTGATGTAGATGAATTGGAATGCCTTCAGGAAAAAAAAAAAAGAAGAGATAATTGTCAATTTTTTAAAGCGAAAAGTACTTTTAAGATTTTGAGCTGTGGAATAAAGCTGTCTTTCAACTGTTTGTAACTTTAAAAATCCTTCAAACAAAAAGGAAGCAGAAGAAAGAAGAGAGAAGTCTTCAGTATCAGCACTCAGGAGTCTGGGTTTTGTCCTAGCGACCGGTTGTTGTGATCTTAACCTTGGAAATCACTGTGTCAGCTTGGTTGTTTATCTTTCCAAACTGTCCCTGTTCAAAGTAACGTGCGGAGGGGGGTCCGGAGGCGTCTTCAAATGAGATCAGATGCTGAAATTATACTTTTCAATCTCTCCGTGCCTCTTGTCCCAGTCTATAACCTCCCCCGTTCTCTTTGCCCACCAGCAGGTAACGCACTCTCAGCCGGAGCGGCTGCTGCCCGTGCCCCATCCCGGCCCTCGCGGCGTGCGGATGCCCCACGTGCAGGGCAACGAAGGTGTTAATGGCAAAAAAAGGAGTTTATTCTGTGCAATCCTTGCAGTCTGTCAGCTGGAATATCAGAAGCTGAATTTGACAAGATGGCAGCAGCAAAGTTTTCCATGTGTAGGCTTGAAGTAAAATGTAATTAGCCTTTATGTGCAGAACAAGGATCCATTGATGAATACAGCTGGTCTTTGTTTTCCTCTGTCGTTGAGTGTGGGAGGTAAAAGTGTTCTTCTTCATGTTTATTAATACAAGATTCCTTAGACAAATGGCAAGCACAGTTTAATATTTGTTGGAACACAGAGGGGCTTGCCAAAACAGTTGTTGTGTAAGAGGATTTCAAGGTTTTCAGATTATAATCATCTCTGGGTTAAATAAATGAATGATTACTCTGCCATTTTCAATTAAAGAGGCACATCCTCTCCCGAGGCCTGAGACTGATTTCGTTTGCTGTCCCATACGTTTCTATCAGCAAACCTGGGTTTAACCAGCAGTAATGAGTTTGATCTGGAGATCCTATCGGAGCGGGAACAGGAAAGCAAACGCAGACGAGAGTTTCAGGAAAATTAAAGAACATCGGGGGGTTTTTTTTCCCAGTGCGACAGACCTTTTTTTTCCCTCCTCTGTAGAAAGAGAAACATTCTTCTATATATCTCCTTAGTTTTCTGGGGACAAACTGTTCTTGCTAACATTGCTCTTTCGCTTCTGGTTCGCTGCAGAGCCCGAGCAAGTGTTTGGGATTCCCGGCTGAGCAGTGAATGCTCCCAGCTAGAACGGTTGAATTCCAGTTTTAGATGAATTCCAGAGCCACCTTTTTGCTCCGACCCCTCCTCTCCCCCAGCCTAAATGAATTCTAATTGGAAAAGGCTCTTCAGTTGTAGCACATACAGTAGGCTTGTTCCATTACTGTTAACATGTGGGCTGAGGCTCTCCCTGCCTTTGATGAAAGCAAAGATCGAATTTCACTGAAATGCTGCGTTTTCACCAGTAAATGTTAAGTAGTCTTGTGAGGATTTTAGGTACTGCCCCCTCTTCTGCAATAAAAACGCAGCACAAACAACGCTGAGCAAACACCGTTTAGGTTAAAGCTGTCGGGCAGAGCAGCTCTGCTATCGGTTCTTTGAATGATGCAGACATTCTGGTCTTCTAAAAGTCACATATGCATAGAAAGTCATAGAATCATAGACCGGTTTGGGTTGGAAGGGAGCTTAGAGCTCCTCCCCAACTTTCCTTTAGCTCTGTTTAAAACACCAGGTGGATTATACACCAAAAATGCAGTGATAGAAGGGGGTACCTATGGGGTTTGGGGCGAAGGGTGCTTCTCTTCCTCCTCGTTATCCAGCAGCTCTCTTCCTCAGGTGTCAGTGTAGAACAGCATTCTGAAGAAGTGCCTTTCTCTGTGAAAGTGGTGCAGGACTGGACTTGAGGATAGGACCAGTAGTTCATGAAGAATTATTTCTGCCTAAAGTTATGGTACGGATTTGGAGTTCCTGTAACGTAACTTTTGGAGTTCCTGTAACCTGAAATCTTTGTTACGTTGGGGCAAATCTCAGTTGACGTGGACTTTGGGGCAATAATTCCCAATTTATGGTGAGAATTGAATTTAACTTGTGAATTATTTACTTTAATTGGTTTTAAGAAATCTTTCATGTTTAACTGCTGGCTGGGACCGATACATCACTTCTCAAGTGTTTGTAGTCTTCCTTTTTGGTGGTGCTCAGGGTCAAACTGAATAAAAAATAAAGTCGTGCTCCCTCCGGCATCACATAATTACTGTGATCGATGCTCTTAAACGCTGCTTCCCCCCATTGAGCATGAAATACTGTAGCTAGGGTGGTTGTGTGGTACAGGATATGAAATAGCTTCTATTTGCTGTGCCTTTAAGGTCTTAAAGTTTCCTATTTCCTGTTCTTTTGATGAGTCATTAAGTTCTAATGCTGGTCTCTGGAATTATTGCTGTATTTAAAGTGGTTTCCCTAAAAACAGGAGACTGAGAACTTCACAGGCCATGTCTCTTAACAGTTTTTTCTCTTCTTATATTTCCCAGTCAAGCTGCCGTCAGTGGAACCTTGGGAGTGGTGGTAATGGGGGAGATTAGAAACCAGGGAAGATGTTACAGAGAATTAATTTATTTTTTTGAAGAGAACAAAAATTTGAATGTCTTAAATCTTACAGAAAGCTCTGTCTGCATTTTACAAGTCGAGAAACGTGTTAAAAGTTGTAACCGTGCCTTCTGCAAAACTCAACAAGCTGCTTAAAAACCTAGAAAAGGAGGTGACTGGAAATACTTTGGAGATCTGCTGCTTATTGCTGTCTAAAGGTCCTGTGTGAAATAGGGCTCGGAAGTTCATGTGCAAACCAGCCTCCTTGTCAAATTCCTTGGTTCAGCCTCCAGCGAATCTGGAAAAGCTGCAAGGTCGTATGCTGAAGGCAGCAAATTACAGTGTCACTGCGAGACACTCGCCTTCGTGAAATACTGAGTGCTTGCTTTGAAGTGTTGTCATTAGTCTTTACTTTTGGATAGGGAAACTGAGGCATGAGGATGAAGTACAATACTCAAAGCCAACCGGTCTGGTTCTGACTGGAATCTGGAAATACACAGACGTGGGAACCATAAACCACAAATTGGCAAAAAGGGTTTGGTTTTTTTTATTTCTACGGGTGCATTTCTGAGAACTTCACATAAACGGAGCGTTTGGAGTTTGTAGGAGTGCTGTAGCTCCTCTCTGCTGTCTCTTTCGTTAGAATTGGAATGCACACAATTAGTTCGTGTAACTTTCTGACAGCACAGAAGTGCCCGAGGTCCTTTCAGAGCTTTTTCTGTTTGTTTTTTAACCTCGAGTGAGACTGTTCAGTTCCTTTTTCTAGGATAGCCTAAAAGCTGGTGTTATTTAATAGCCCAAACTAGAAAAAAAATAGCCTTGGGGTGTTCTAGTCATCACCCTGTTATCTGTAACCTTGGGTTGACATGTGATCCTTAGATGGAATTCTTTAAATAAAGGCAAAGTACTGCATCAAAGGCTCTTCTGCCCCCGTGCAGCCTGGCCGTCAGGATGACCCGGGCTGCAACCACGGCTCCTTCCTGGCCATGAAGCCGCGTGGAAGAGGCTGGTAGTGCATGGATCTGTGTGAAATCACAAGGGATGGAAGCGTCCCTGCCCGCTCTGTTCTCGCTTGCTCATGTGGGAGCCAAAGCTCTTCAGGTGACGGCAGGAGTAGAGGGAACATGACGATGTTCATGCAGTCCCAGCCTGCCAGCAGGAACCGGCTTGCCTGCGAGTCCAGCACAAAGGCACACCAGGTTTTTAGAGCCATCGCACCACAGTAGCTCGTTTTATTTGTAAGAGCTGAACTCTTTAAGGTGCCCGAGAGGGCTCTGGGAGGGAGAGGAGGAGCGTGTTGCAGGGATGAAGCACCCTTCTTGCAACAGCGTATCTGCCCCCAAGCATGGACAGGGTCCCACGGCCTCTGTGTCCCGGTCAGCTGAGTTTGGTTTTCATGCAGCCTTTTCATGTATGTCTGCCAATTATACTCGTCTCATCTTTTTGAATGCAAAGTAGCAAATCAACAGAGTTATTTTGGTACAGCTCCACTTCCTTGTGAGGTCTTGTCTAGAAGCACAGAGGGCACGTGGTTCTGCTGTGGCTCCCTCAGCAGAGCTCCTGCTGGGCTAGTATCATGAGGAAAGCAATCAGGATAAATCCTGGAATCATCAGAAACAAATGGTTCATCTGTTTTCAATGAGGACCTGCCCTGTATCATGTGCAAGGTTACCTATTCCCAGTCACAAAGCAGAGCTCTCCATCAAGCTCTAAGTTGAAGTGGCAGTTACTGCAGTAGCCGTATCCACCTAACCATGCGTTTAATGGGTAAGCTGTCTTTACTGGCATTTAGTGCAAACTCTCTATGGATGGATTCCAGCTGCTTTTCCCACTCCCACGCGATGACAGTGCGGGCAAAAAAGTGAGTCACATAGTGTGTGTGGTGCTCCCTCATTTAATGGAAGGAGATGGCTGTCCTGAACAAGAATAGAAGCTCAGGAGGCTTTGTAAGATCTCAGGCACTAGAACTCTGTATCCTGAAAACCAGTCTCCTCCTTCTGCCTCTTTATTTTCTCTCCCTTTGGAAAGGTGCGTGTTTGCTGTGAGAGCCTTCAGACCTGCTCTCTCCCCCCTGTGCTGTGCAAACAGCTTTCACATTCATCCAGGGCTTCCATTTGATTTTGTTGTTTACCTCTTCCAAGAACAGAAAGGTGGGAATTAGAAGCAAAGAATCCCAGACATAAGGAGTTAGGAGCCGGGACTGAGCACTCATTCGAGGGTTTGGAAGAGGACGTTGGCCAGTTCATGGAGGAGAAGGGCTGAGGCAGGATGGGGCAGACACTAAAATCAAGGAAACAATAGGCAACACACAGGCCTGCTAATAACTTCATTAGCATACCTGTAAAGCATTAAACAAACAAACCCATTTACAGTCCTGGAAGGCTGATATTATTAACCCTTAGCGTGTGTCTCATGTGTTTCTACAGGGGCAGATCACAGTAAAGGCTGTGGTTTTTCTCCTGTGGAAGCCTTGCTTCCCGGCTTTTGAACGCATTGAGAAACTGAGTCCTAGGGAGGTTGGTCGGGGACGTGGAGCACAGTCAGGGACGCAGCAAGAGTCCAAGCTAAGAAATCAAATCGCTGCAGAGAAGAAGGGACTAGTTCTTCCCTTATTTTGCTTCCATACAGCTTATTGATGCCCAGAATAACCCTTAGCTGATTGAATCTTGCTTGCAAGTTTTAAATGCCCACTCGTAACAAATCTTGAACAAAAAATGAATGTGACTGCAACTCTGCCCTAGGGAGGCTCATCTTGTGTAGCAGATTTCCAGTAGCTCCTGATAGATGATCTTTGGTTGCTTGTGATCACCAGCTGTACAACCTGCCTTCATTCCTTCCCTCAAACTAATGAACTTTAAATTAAATAGCGTATTTCTTTCCTTTCCCCTCCCCGTAAGGTTTTTTCTTTATTTGTGAGGGGGTTTTAGATTGTCTGGACTTGATGTGTTTTGTGCTGGCTAACCAGCATAAATCTCTTCAGTTCCCTGTGGCCTGCGCCTGCTAGAATGTAACTCTGCCCTCCTGCACCTCCTCCTGGTGAACTCGTGTGGTTGAACTCTCATAACCTGGATTGCTGGGTTGAAGTCAGTCTGGTTTCCAACTACTATAACGAGCATATGTATGTATTTATGTACTTGGATTTGTGCAAAGCATTCAGCACTGTCCCATGTGACGTCCTTGTCATTGGACAGACATGGATTTGATGGATGGACCACTTGGTGGATAAGGAATTTGCTGGATGGTTGCACTCAACGAGTTGTGGTCAACGACTCAATGTCTGTGTGGAGATCGGTAATGAGTAGCATTCCACAGGGGTTGGTATTGGGACCAGTGTTGTTTAACATCTTTGTCGTGGACATGGACAGTGGGATTGAGGGCACCCTCAGCAAATTTGTAGGTGGCACCAGGCAGTTGACATGCTGGAGAGATGGGGTGGCATCCAGGAGGACCTTGACAGGCTTGAGAAGCTGTGCGAATCTTATGGAGTTCAGCAAGGCCAAGGACAAGGTCCTGCGCCTGGGTCGCGGCAATCTCGAGCACAATTACAGGCTGGGCAGAGGATGGATTTGGGGCAGCCCTGATGAGAAGGACTTGGCAGGACTGGTGGATGAGAAGCTTAACATGAGCCAGCAATGTGCACTTGCAGCCCAGAAAGCCAATTGTGTCATGGGCTGCATCCAGAGCAGTGTGACCAGCAGGGAGGGAGGGGATTCTGCCCCTCTGCTCCGCTCTGGTGAGAGCCCGCCTGGAGCCCTGTGTCTAGTTCTGGAATCCTCAGCACGGGGAGGACATGGAGCTGTTGGAGCAAGTCCAGAGGAGACTATGGAGATCATCTCAAGACTGGAGCTCCTCCCTTACGAGGACAATACGAGAGACTTGGAGTTGTTCAGCCCAGAGGAAATAAGGCTCCAGGGAGACCTTGGAGCAGCTTCCAGTCCTGAAAGGAACTCCAGGAAAGCTGGAGAGGGTCTCTGGATCAGGGAGTACAGGGATGGGACAAGGGGGGGGTGGTTTTAAGATGAAGGAGGGGAGATTGAGATGAGATCTTAAGAAGAGATGTTTTGCTGAGGGTGGGGAGGCCCTGGCCCAGGTTGCCCCGAGCAGTGGTGGCTGCCGCATCCCTGGAGGTGTTCAAGACCAGGTTGGATGGGGCTTGGAGCCCCTGATCCAGTGGGAGGTGTCCCTGACCGTGCAGGAGGATGGAACTGGATGGGCTTTGAGGTCCCTTCCAACCCAAAGTCTTCTATGATTTTTATATAGGTACGAAAGAAAAATGGAGAGAGAGGGCCATGGCAGCTTCTATTCAAGGACTTACATTTGCTTCGTTTTCCTTCCTTTGATGCAAAATTTAGCACCAAGAAACACGAATCTTTCTGTTACGGTTGGTGCTAAGCAGAGTTTCAGGGGAGGATTGTGAAACAGGTGACTTTCTTTGCATGGTTTCCTCAAGAAATTGTATTTACTGATGTTTCCTTTCCTGTGCATTTCCCCATTTATGAAGCGTGGATCATTAACTTCCCTGAACGCAGTGGTTGCACCAGACAGATAACCTGAAGGGCACACGTGGCTTTCATAAAGACATAACACCCGTTTCCATCATTGTGAACAGTGTCACCTACCAGTTGAGTTGCCATAAATTGCTGTGAAACGCATACAGCCTTAACCAGGAGTGAGGAGCTCGTAACTTAACCATGGAGTAACCAACCGTCTTAATAAATCTGAATTCCATCTTTGCTGAAGCCACTCCAGGGGAGGCGGGAGCAGTTTCTACAGCCCGGTGTCCCAAATGGTGACGGCAAGGTAAAGGGTAAGAGTTGTTCTATAGAGAGATTCTATCCCCTGCTCTGGGTTTTGCCCTCTGTTTGGGAACCTCTGTCTCACGTAAAACAAACAGAGCGCTCTGCCAAGCAGCCAGCCTTGCAGCCAGAGCGCCCGGCGTCCCTGTTCAGGGCCATCATTAAAAGATTTCATGAAACAGCCTTAAAAATGAAAAGTTTCCTTTCGGAGAGAGAGAGAGAGATATAATTGAACTCATTGATTTGTTTCACGGTTTGTTTGCCCTTTCATTCCCTTCCTGAGGTGCTGTTTGTTGAGGAATGTCTCCAATTGCCAGGGAGACGGTGGGGTGCCTCGTGTTTCCCCGCCAGCTCTCCTTTCAGCCAGAGCCGAGTGCTGTGGCAAGCCTGCGATATGAATTTTTAATGCAGAACTTTATAACATAGCCCTTGCAGCACGGCTGCACTACTCTCTTGAGCTTTCAGATTTAATGCTCTGATGCACAGAGCACAGACTTGGGGCATTCGGCAGCAGGCAGGATTAACCCCTTCATTACTGAGCACGCGTCGCAGTTATTTCCCTGTAGATTAATACAGGCATGGAAGGGGGGCAAGATTCCAGCATCTCCCGCATTGGAAAAGTGTCAGAATCACTTGGGATTTGACTCCCAAAATTAGCTGTGATATGTTTTCCCTCTTTTGCTAATAATGGGAATGGAAGGCTTTTTCCTCTCCCTGGGCTCAGCGCTGCTGCAGTCCCTCCGCACTGGATAAAGCAGCAGTGTCTGATCTCTGATAATGGTCCGTGCTGGTACGCTGGATATCCAAAAAGGGGAAAGAATTAAATCAGCTCTGTAATGCATCATTGTGGATTCATTTGCCATAGGAATGTTCTTCCAGATCGTATCATTTAGTTGTTTATGCCGTGAATCATGGTGGATGTCTGAGGGGGTTTTGCTCTGTTCGGAACATGATTTAACCTGATGTGGGAGTTCTGATCAGTCCACTGCCTCGTTTACCTGGCGAGATGTGTAGAGCCTGGCATGGTAGATAAGCAGTCCAAGTTATTAGACTTCAAGACATTATCCCACGTTTGTCGGTGTTGAATTTCATCTGCCATAAAGCTGCTGTTCACCTGCCTTGTTTTAGCGTCTGGGCTTTTCGCTCTGCTGCAGTCTCGCTAATAATAATTCTGCTTTACTGCGGTTCGTGCCACTGTACCATGCACTAGCTTTTCTAAATCATCCCTTTACTTATTACACAATACCAGTCCTGATGTATTATCTGGAGGAGTGTTGCTCTCAGAGCCCTTTAACGTCTGTCTGTGCGGTCTGTGGGCTTTGCAGATGGCTCGTTTTGGCAGCGGAGCATGTCAGAGCCGCGGCTGGCCTTGCTGGGGAGCCTGGCAGGGGTCTGGCGGGAGAAAAATGCAGCATTTGTAGGTTTAACTTTGATAACGGAGAAGGAGTCTGATGTATTTAAATCGTAATAGGACTGATGTAAGGCAGAGAGAATTAAACAGGGCACAAAACATGCAGAGGTGTTAATGGCGTGCGGGAGAAGGACTCAGCAAGGAGGTTGGTGATGTTAAACCATTTGCCTTAAGCCCTTGTGAATGAGACACGCGGCTTGTTCCTAACTGATACCACGGAAGTACATTTACACTTTTTAATCATAAATCAGCGTTTCTGCTTTGGTGACACATTTACACACGTGTTTCAGATGAGGTCTCTTAAGCAGCTTGTCTTATTGATTACAGACCCAAGGTTGTCTTTCCTTCCTCTGCTGTTAATACTGACTCGTGAGATTAAGGTCTTCAAGGCATTTGCAGAGATCCCATTGTTTCATTCAGTAGTCCCAGGCATTTGTTAACTTTATTTCTATCAAAAAAAAGCATTATATTTTGAGAAACTTAGTTTAAGACTTTGTCTTATGGGAAGGACACTCCTGTTGTCACGTACTATGCTGGTAATTAGCTCTACATCTTATTCTTGTGTCAAGCACACTACCTAAAACGAGGCTGGTGACTCAGTTTTGCCATATGTAAAAAGGGCACCCGGGGTAAGGCAAAGCTTTATTAATGTGGATAGTCTTTCAGTCCTTGGATAGAAAAGTGGAAGTGCTGTTCCGATGCTTGCATTGTAGCCTGTAAAAATAAATGTACATAAATAGAAGCATATAAAATGCATTTGCTGACCATTCATTTGAACAGTGCCATCCATTAGGTCATTCTGTGATGAATGGAAATAGTCTTTTTTTCTGAAGACCACACCAAAGGAAAAAAAGATGTGTGCAGGATCTGTCATTATAATAATGCTGTATTAGCACTGACTACCCCATAGTGTGGGCTTTATAACTCACCGGAATGGGCAACTTTAGTCATTATGGCATTTTTCGTTGTTTTACCTGTGTGGTGCATTAATGTAGGAGTCTTCTGCTTTTCCTGAGCCGAAGTGCAAATATTTATTTAATGAGTTGTAGCAGATTTTTATATGCATAGTGGTGGACTTGAGGAGCGTGACTCATAGGAAGTAAAAAGATCAACAAATGGGGAGAGTTTAACTGTTTCAAGGGCCTTACCACTGTCCTTACCATCTGTGGGAAGGAAATGAAGACTGCAGAGGAGAAAGGGGCAGTCTCCCACCCTGAATTCCAGAGCTGCCTCACCCTGATGCTCCCATTTTTGGACCCAAATCCTAGTGATAAGCAAACAGGGGTCTTCTAGAGCATCTCAACTTGAGCACTTTCAGCAATGCTTTCTTTCTGTGGCTTTGAAATTTGCCTGCATGGTCAGAATGATCTTTTCCTGTTACTGACCCAAGAGAAAATGTTGA
Source organism: Cuculus canorus (assembly GCF_017976375.1). NCBI lineage: Eukaryota > Metazoa > Chordata > Aves > Cuculiformes > Cuculidae > Cuculus > Cuculus canorus. The sequence continues at coordinate 6,601,583 of NC_071420.1, forward strand.
TTTTTCTTTTTTTTCCAATCGCATGTGATCGTAGGAAAGTAGCTGTTGTAGTGAGTTATGCTTTTTAATTACAGATTTTGATGTGGAGATATGCAGGATCTGAATCACAAGGCTGTATCTGGACTTGCTTAAACTTGAGGCTCAAAGCCAGAATCAAGATAAGTTCTCCTTTAAAAAATGCAAGCAAATTACTGGAATGGCTCATATTTTGAGGGCAGAAATTGAAATAATTAAATTGCAGCAGAGTGCGTGATAGTGGTGCCTTTGAAGATCCTGGTAAGAAAGCTTCGCTCAGTAATATACAGTAGCACTTTTAATAACTTCGCAGTCATGGGATGGTTTCGAGTTGTGGAGCCAAAAGGGACATGTGCATTAGCATTGCGACTTGCCATCCGAGTGTGACGACAAGTTGGAATGCCAACAACTGGCAAGTCATTTGGTATAGCCATTTGCCAGTTTAATGGCTTAGCAGCTTAGTTTTAATTAAATGGCAGCTTCTGTGTATGATATCAGAGAAGATAATGTCCTGTGTAAGGCTGAGTTTGGTGTTGTCTCTGAATTGCTGAAGATACCCAACAGTTTTTCTGATTCAGCGTTCAGCTGGTACATTGTCTACCATTCCGTGTGCAAAATTCACTTGTGACAAAGCGCCTTTTGGTGTATGGAAAAGCCTTCATCCGTTAGTTAAGTGCACACTCAGCACTGCCTTGGTGGCAGCCGTGGTTCCTTGGGCAGGAAGAGCTCCATCCGTAGACGCAGTTCCAGATGTGTTTCATCCCAGAAGGGCGTAGGCTGGGAGATCCTTCACCCCTTCACCACAGCGCTCACTGAGGAGAGGGCTGGGAGCTTACTGGTAACGGGGTGGGATCCGTGCGACTGATAATCTGTGTAGGAGAAGCAGGGAGTTAGAGTTTATCTGAGATTATTTTCATCAAGACTAAATGACTCTCAGGAAAAACAGCCATGTCCTTTGCCTATCACGCCCCAGTACCTGGAAGTTAGAAACCAGTGTTTGTTGGATAGTCATGCTAGAGGTGATAACCTGGTCATCGCACTAGTTCCAGAATGGGAGTTTGGTGGGGAACAACAGAGGAAGGTGCCTTGCAGACACAATTCCTGTTAATCGCACTGCATTGCAGCTGGTGTCTTCATAGAAAGTCTTCTTCTCTTTTACAAGCGTTATGTGGCATGGGATCACTGTGTTCTTTGGCTGATGTTCCTTTCTTTCTCAAAGAGGATGGTGTTACTTGAACTTCTGCACAGCAGATGAAGATTTAACACTCAGACTACCTAAGATTAGACCTGTAACAACATGTGTAGACAACTGATTATAAACGGCCTGGATTTCAGAGTTGTTCCTTTTGATTTCTGTTATCTGAAAACGTCAGCCACGGCACTCGTTTCCCTGTTACCTGATCCCTCTGTGTGCCAAGAGCCGTCAGCTCCAAATAAGTCAGACTGCTTTGCAGGATTTTTTCCCTATTCTTTATTTCTCCTTTTCGTTTCCCATCCCTTCCTCTTCAGTCCTCAAATACTACAAAAGCTTTGAATCAGCGTGGCACTTTATGCAAAATCTGCAATTCTGATACTACGCTCTTGTTAACAAAAACAGGGAGGCAAACAGATGGTTTTGAGGTTAAGAAGATAATGAAAACCCAGGATGCGCGAGGTTTAGTTTACGTTGTACTTATTGGGGCAAGTGTTTCACATCTTGAACTGGAACCTCTTGAGACTGATAGAGTCTAGTTTTGTCTGATTTATTTAATCACATTTACATGAAATCAAATATATTCATCAACAGAGAACATCATGAGCAAATTGAATGAAAGCATTACTCAACAGAATTTTTGGCTTTGAGAATAGAAATTACGCTGTCAGTTTTAGCTGATGGAGCTGTAGCTCAATAGCGGATCCTCCATGAAGGAAATGCGGACCAGAAGGCTCCTGTTATCCGTGACCCCTCTGTTCATGCCCCGTTTGATGAATTGGAGTCCAGAGCCCCTGCCACCAGCCGTAAGGACGTTGTTCATCAGCCCACAGCAGTGGGAAGAGCCCGACTGGAGGCAGGAAGGAGTGACCCACGCTGCTGTTTGTTTAGGAAGATAAGTGATGGTCTCCATGGGGGCATGTTTGGAGAAGGAAATGTTTCCGTGTTCTCTCTCCCTCCACACTGGGACTGGACGCTGAGCTGTCCTGCGGCGGGGCCACCCTGTCACACTCCAGCCAGGCACAGACTGAGGCAGGAATGTCCATTTTTAACAAACAGCTTGAACCTGTAGCCGGTGGCTACTCAGTTGTGTGTACGTAAGCTTCTTTTACTTGAATAAAATAAACAGCAAATTAGTTTTTGTTTACAAGACGTGGCTGAGTGAATTGGTTTTTGTGCTCCTATGTCATTCATTATTTGGAGAAAATGCTGGTAGTTTATTAAAAGTAGAACTGTAGCCACGATGGGGTGGAGATTAAAGTTGTATTTTTGAATATGGCAAAATCTATGCACACAGTAAATAGTCGGCAGAGTTTTGTTAGTTAGTCCAGTTTTCAGTCACTGCAAAGGCAGCTGTTTCTTGGTGTTTTGTATGATGACTGCCCTAAAATATGTTGTGACTTCTTGTGCGGATGGAAAAATTCACCCATAGGGTCTCGTTCTTGTAAGAATGGTAAAGATACGGCATTGTGGCTCTGTTCATGGCAGTATTTGGAGCTCCCAAACTGTGCATTATTGGGCTTTCGTCATTTTGGCAATTCAAGGAGCTATTCTCGTTGCCAGTCACAAAAGAGAGACAATGCAGAGGCTTTCTCAATGTCTGTACTTCAGAGCTTGTCTTATAAAGCAGTTTATCCCTTTTTTTCCTGAGCTGTCTGCTTTTAAGGGCTTTGTTTTGTGCACTGTTGTGAATACGTTTGCTGCATGCATTAGTCATTTACGGTACTTAGATCCTGTAACTATTAAATTGTTAACATTTGGAGCCAGCTATAATTATCTTCTATTATTATTATTATTATTGTTATTATTTGTAATGGGCATAGTGCTTACTTTTCCCCTTCAGCTTTCCTAAACATCTGAGGGAACTTTGAGGTATCTGTTATGCTGAAGCAGCAGCGTTTGATTTCTGGTTAGACTGCTTGTTTTCCTCTCTTTCTAAAATACTGCCATCACTGAGAATTTTTTGTCTGTGTGAAGTTTTTGGTTCTCTTGGATGTCTAAAATGGGCATCCCAGGCTAAGAATAGACCCGGCCGTACAGGATCACCGTGACTTCTTGGCATTCTCTCAGTGGCTATTCCACTAAATGTTCTTTTTTGTCTGTATTCCAGTTAGGAACGGGGGTTTCTCTTTCACTTTTAATTTAAAGTGCAGCAAACCAGCCCTTCGTATCCCTGTTGGGTTTCCTGATGCCATATTTGAATAGCTGAACCCCTAAAAGCTATAGGTGCTTGGTGTCAGCATTAACTGTACTTTTTTCCTAGTGTTTATTGTTCGGTGGGGGATGTGGATGGAATGAAGGATGACTGTGTTGATGATAGCATTGTTCCCGTCCTGGGGAATCCACAGACAGACATTTCTTTGAGCTTCTAATTAAGATGCTGTGGATTTGAGAAGTGGTGGCAGGCTCTTGGCTCACACCGCGTGGCCAGAAGTATTGAGCAGAAGTATTGAGCAAGCTCTGTGTTGATGGTCTAGATCCATGATTTTCTGTGTGTTCTGCAAATTCCTGCAATTCCACTGGTTATTGCTAAGAGATGATGGAAACAACAGTGAAATGCAGCCGGTCGTAACTGTACATGTGCTATACTAATGTGTCATCCTTTGATGGAAAACTCCGTGGAATCTGGAAGTTTGAAAGATCAGAAATCACCGCTGTAGATCCCCTGGCGAAGAAGTTTTTGTTGGGACTTGATCCTTTTATCCCAGTGGGATCCCTGTCCATAGGCCAGCAGTCACGTTCTTGCCTTTTCCCTGTTCCCTGCCTTCATACTGTCGGAGTTGTTGTAGATTTAAATATGCAGTATCTTGATGTTAAGTATGTTGAACCGGCTTAACTCATCAGAAAACCATTTCAGTGCAGGGCTTGTAACTGATAACAGCTGTACTTTTGCCCTCGTCACTGGAAGACAGTGGCCACTAAATTTAGCAGCGAGCTATTTTTGTTTATGTAATGTCTCTATCTGTCTGTGCTCTGATTAAATAATCTATTTTCTTGGCAAAGGAGTACGAGTTAATTTTCTATTATTGATCAAAAACATATTTTAGCTGTGATACAGATGACTTATTTGTCTTGCTGCCTGTTGGATTGATTTTTGTCACCGCCTCACTGTCAGCGATGCCGTGTGCGTGGGGAGGGGAGCCAGGCAGAGGGCTGGCAGCGGTGAGACGTGCCGGGCACACGCGCCAGCTCTCACCCTGGTCCATATTTAACAATCCTTCTGTGTAACGTGTGGCAGATAAGGCTTGCTCTTTCTCTTAATGCATTTTGTTACTTTTCTTTGGTGATTATATTGTCTGGTATCTGTATTAACTGAAGTTTTTATTTAACATTCACATACTTTTTTTCCTGGTTAATCCCTATCCCCTTGTATCTTCTACCTGCATAGCATTGGCATTACAGTAAGGTTAGCTGAATAACTGAAATAACCTACATGGCAGGTCCGTGGAATACTTCATTATTGACCATTTCTGGGAACAAATTTAATTAAAAAAACCAAACCCTGGGTTAGATTCATGAGCTTTACAAAGTAGTCATGCATCCTGCCCATACGGACACTCCCCTCCCACACCGTTTCTCTGTGTGAGTGACAGTGGGGTGGTCTTATTTCTGATAGAACATCAGATAAACGCCTGTTGCGTCGCTTGGGAAGATGACGCAGCCACAGCCACCTGCAAGCAGAGGCAGAGCTGCGTGCGGCTCGAGGGGCCGGCGAGTCTGGCCCCGTCCTCACTGTTTGTATAACACTTCAGAAGCAAAGTCAGGTTCCCTGAGTTACTATAGGTTACTCCTTAGTGCCATAAAAGGAGCGGAGCCTGGAGAAAACAGCAGAAGACGAGGTACGCGGTGGTTGGGAGGTTTAAAGCTTTTACACATGGAGTGCTGGAGCCAATGGCGTAAGCTGGCCACGTCGGTTAAAAGAGGAGATTCCCCTGCCCGGTGGCTGTGGCTGTGTACGAGTTCATGATCCAAGGAAATGCCCAACTGGGTTCAGTAAACTGAGGACAGAGAAGCTGAAGCTTTGCCACTGGTGTGTCTTCCTGGGGTGTCCCATCAAGCATCGAGCCTGTGTGCAGGTCCACACCAGCACAAGTGGTTGACGTGGCAGCTCACCAGGTCTCGCAGGTGAGACCACGGAGCCAGGCAGAGGATGTCCCATCTGGAGAAACAATGGGGCTGCAGCTGGATGGGAGGTGGGGGCGTGACGCTGGTTACACTTAGAGGCTTACCTTTGTACCTCCTGAGGCCAGGGAACAACCAGGAAAGGGCGTTTGGCCACTGAAGGTCCAAACAGTGTGACCGTGCTCATTCAGCAAGTCCTTGTCTCGTGGCTGTCGGTCCCCTTGCACAGCAGAGTCAGAACTGCGTTGAAGAGCAGGCAGATCCAAAAGCTGTTGCCACTGTCTCACCTCCTTTCTATGCTACAGTTGTTTTTACATTTGGCAAGGATGGTTTTCATCTGCTAACATCAACATCTCTTTTGGTTATAGTACAAGTGTCGACGAATTGTCATTAGCAACAGAAAACTCTTAATTTCCAGTTCCAACTCCTGTAGAAATACTAAATCTGTTCTATTGGCTGTTGAAAAAGAATAATCGAATAGCTCCATATCACAGATTGCAACGTTAGTCAAGCCTGGAGGTGTTTGACTTTAGTAGTATTTTAAAGGCTAAGCAACTGTTGGGAGGGAAATAGAGAATTTGAAAAGTGCGGATATTTTTATATGTAAGTACCTGTATGTATTTATATATAAATAAAAGTCAAAAAGTTAGTCTGCAAAAAAAATTGCAAAGGTTAAATTAGAAAATCCTGCGCTGTTGTCTTCGGACTTGCGGCTGTAGCTGATGGTGCTGACTTTGGCCACCAAGGATTAAAGCAATTTCGCTGTCTAATATGTATCTGGTTTAGGTTCTGTGTAGACGGGAGATCTGTCGATCGTATTAGTGAGCATCTCATAATCCAATACAACTCGGGGCTTAACTTAGATAAGAATTGAGCAGCTTTATATATTCAGCAAAGATGTAAAAGTGAGATCCACCGGCTGCTCTGCTGGTGCAGGTGAGTCGAGTGGAGCCGCTCTGATTCACAGCAGCACAGCATCCAACTGGTGCCGACCTACCATCCTGCTCCTCGGCCAGGCAGAACTCCTGAGGGAATGGGGTCCGCGGGTGCTTCTGGGGATGCCCCACAGGTGAGAGCGGATCTGGAGGAGGGAAGGAGAAGAGAGGAAGGGAGCTCTTCCAGCTGCAGACCTGGAAGTTGTTCTGTCTCAGGCATCAGTCTCCGTCAAGTTGTAGCAAAGTGGTGCTTGTGCAGATTGAGACAATACCTGCATTGCCTCCTTCCCCCACTTTGTTTTCTCTATTCTGTGCTCTCCCATTCCCTCCTTTGTTTCTTTCCGCCTGTTCTTTTTGCAGCTTTGTCACTCGGGCCAGCCAGATTCATAGTATCGAGGGCTATAAATGACACTGCAAAAGGGTGACTTGGCTGCAGATTGACCAAAGTAGAGTTTCCATTGGGAGCAAAGCTAGAACAAATCGGGAAGGGAAAAAAATATTGGTAATTGGATACATTATAATAAAGATAGCAGTCGTCCTGGTTCTTAATCTTCAGCACAGCTCATGGGAATGTTACAACCTACTCAAAATGTGCAGTAAACACGTCTCCCATCATACCGTGTGCTATTTTCAGTCCACTTATTGGGTAGAAGAAATGTCGGTTGCCTTTGTCAGAAAGCATGTAATGCTGTTTTCTTGATAGCCAGAAGGAAATACTTGCTTGAGTAGCTAGCAGAGAATAGGCGCATCACCCATATTCTCTTCTATAGCCAAAAGTATCTGAAGCATTCCCCAAGCACATCTGCTGCTTGAATGCTGTGTTACTGCGGTCAACGTTTAGCTTTCTTTTTGCACAATGTGCATCTCCATCCTTAGATAAAGGCAAAAAGTAGAAATAAATTGTATTTTTATCCAGATTCGATCACTAAGTAGTGCCCTTTTTTGTCCATAAACCTCTGACCATGCTACGGATGCATTTGACAATGTAGGAAAGGAGGGTGTTATCGCATCTGGGTGCCTGTTGGTAAATATGCGTGGAGAGATGTGTAAGCGGCTTGGTAAGAAGTAGTAAACTAGAGATTATTGGCCTAGTGGACATATTTATCTTGTTTTGTGCCAGTAAATCCTTCAAAAGACCACGGATGTTGTCTTAGGCTCTGTAGTACCAGTTCCCAAAGTCAGACTGGGTAGAGGCGACAGTAATTTAGGAGAACGTGGGCTTTTCGGCTAAGACTGAAACAGGTATGGATTTCCCCTCTTTAGTCTATTGTGTTTACCCTAATACACCTTTGGGCCACGGGAAAATTACCGTTCTCCAGAAAGCAGGAGCTGCAGGTCTGTCATTGCCGCAGTGGTAAACAGTAATTTTCCCGTGATGCGTGCCTGTGGAGTGACACCTGTACCCAAGATTGCTTACGGGACTGGTTTATTTTCAAACTGACTTCAATCTGTTTCACTGAATATAGCCTGAGGCACGTTAAAGAAAAGCATTTTATAGGTTCTTACCTGTAGTGGTGGGCGAAGATACAGAAAAAATCAGTGGAGAAACTAATAGATACCTGGATTCCCCAAATTACAGAGCTCCCCAGCTCTCCCTGCAGTCACGGAGAAGAGATGCTGATGTCTCTGGAAAGAAACTCTGAACGATGAATCTGCAATATGTACGTTGCTATAGTAAAAATTGTGAACCATGGCCACTTTTTGAGGTTATTTTTGTTTTAAAGAAAACAAACATACAGCAATATGTGATTTTAGCGTTGCTGTAGCATGAGGGAAGAGTGCTCATTTGGAGGTTGTATCTACTCCAAACCTAAAGGAATTTTTCAGGTGTGACACGGTGATTCTAAAGAAAATAAACAGCAAAAAAGACCCTTTGACCACGCCAAGGAACACGTCCTGGTTTTACACACCATGACACCAGTGACGGGATTGAGTAAGTTGAAATGTTTGTGGGTACTTTTAGAGGATCTTGAATCAAAACACGGACAATTCTTCCTGCTGATTCTTCACTGTTTAAAGTATTGCCGTTCTGATAAAAAAGAGTGACACCTAAGATGCCTGCAATTAAGGTTTCTAATTTTGGATAAATTATCTAGTTTAACTCTGTCAGTAAAAATAAGTAAATTGTAGCAGGTGCTGTATTTCCAAAATGCCAAACCGTCTATTCTTATTATTATTTATTTGGAGAAAATTATAAAACCAAAGCAGAGTCAATCAGTGGAGTCTTGATCTTTCGGGAACGTTGTTGTACATCTTTTACAAGTCCAGTTTGTACAGCATTGCTGCCTGTCGGTGTGTCCATGCCCAGGTGCTCAGCAGCAGCTCTGCACGGCCACCAACTTCCTACGGAAATAAAGCCTCCATGAGCTTCCATGAGATCTGTTTTGCAGCTCATCAGTTCCCCTCCTAAATTATCTTGGAAGCTGATGATTGACTTCAGTGATAATTAACAACATTAGAAATCCTCAGTCCAGGGAGCTCTGGTGAATCTGGTAGGAACTGGGAATGGGCAGGAAAGACAAATAATCTGTTTGATGGAGGGCTGCGGGTTGGGAGCAGCAGTTGCCTTTCCGCTTGCTGGTTCGTCGGCCGTGTCTGTGTTGCTGGAGAGCATCCGTGATCTGTGTTTTCATCTGTGGGCTGAAAGGTGAAGAGATGACATTTTGGGGATGACTGAGTGACCCAGGGGTATTGTAGGAGCAAACGGCAGTGGGGGCAGCTACAGCGCACAGGTGGGACAGACGATGGGAACAATCGATAGGAAGCAGCGCTTTATTTGTATTTGAGCTTACAGCAGAATGTGTTCTTTTATCCACTGACTCACCTCCCCGTGGAGCATTGCAGGAACCAGCAGGCGGGCGTTCAGGATCTCAGGTAAAATGCTGGTCCCACTAAATCAGGTTTTGCTGTAGTGCTGACTTGTTGCTTTTCAGCGAGGGTTTTGTTCACTGTGGGAATCCTACAACGTCCAGATCATGAAAACCACTACGAACTCGCCTGGCCTCACCACTTCAGAGGCCGTTGGTCATTCGCTTCCATCAGGGCAGCGCAAAACACCGTTTGAGAGCAAGTGGCATCAACCAAGTCTATTAAATTTTGTGCAAATTTGCTGTGTTTAATTGCATAACTAATTAACTGACCTCTCAAGCTCTGTGAGCAGACTGCAGAAATGGCCAATTCCTGGCAACGGGAATAAACACCCAGGCAGCAGGGCAGAGACCTGGAGCTTCCAAGTTCCCACCTGTTCTGCAGGAACATGTTCTGAAAGTCAGTGGAGTTTATGGCTGGTGAGAAAGTGTCAAGGTTTGCAGTTTGGGGGCAAATTGAACTAAGTTACCATTAATAAACAGTCACTTCGCAAAATGACTCATTAAAAGGATGCTGTGGATCAGGGTTTCTCTGTGGACCACAAAGTGGAATAAGGGAAGAGAGAGGGATACTCTGCGTTGTTTGGTACGAGGTGTACGTTCCTCCTGCTTGACGGGATCAAAAAGAAATGAGGGGTGAAAACCTAGGAGGCAGGGAGAAACTTGCTTTGTGCATGAGAGCAATGTTCCATTAGAAGGACCTCTAGAGCTCCTCTTTGGATCTTTGGGAAACAGCGATTCCATCATCAAATCTTAACTGCAGCGGCCCCAAAAGAGCCCAAAAGAGTACAGTTATGGAGAACATAAGGTTTAGTAAGGATGCTGCCTTAATGTGATTAATACGACTGCTGATTCCCCATGTCTTATCAGCCGACTATAGCACTGTTTGCTGTATTTGCTATCTCCATTATGCGTTGTAGTACAGATAAATAGAAATACCATGGAGGCGACAGGAAACAAAACAAAAATAATCAAGCATGTTTATCACTGGAGCATTAAAATGGCTGCTGTGGCAGGCACCAGATGAATTATGCAATACATAACTTAATTCTCTGGGCCCCAGATGTTTCATTTTTCCTGCAAGAAGCTGATTGAACCTTGAATGACAGTTCCAGGCAGGCTTTGATTGCTCGGTGGGTCACATGCTTGATATGACCTGCATTTGAGTTGCTTTCTACATGCTGTTGCTTTATAAAACATGTAAAATTGACATCGTGTTGGCTGCTCAAGGCCAAGTCAGAAGTAATTCCATGCTTTTGATGTGCTTTGTGTGCAAGTGCAGGAGAGGGAGGGGTGTCTGTGTTTCAATTCTGGTAGGTTATTGAATCAGCCAAAGTCAGGAGAGGGGAATTGCAGCGAGCTCGTTCAATTTGTAACAGGAGGCACGAGGAAGTGGAGAGTTGGCCGCATCTGTGTCATCCTGAGTTGTTAGAAAATCCTCAGAGCCGCAATATTGGTTCAGGCAGTGACTCCTGCTACCCAGGGCAGAGCCCCGTGCAGACTGGCCGTGGCCAGGAAGGCAGCTGGAAGTGTTTGTCTCAGTCAGCCTCTCTGAGCATGGATGTTTGGCATCCTCTGAACCTGGAGGTTGTGTTCCTCACCCCGAGGACTTGGTCCTGTAAATCTGATGGGTTCAAACTGAGATACTGGCACAGTATCTCAGTCTCAGGACATTAATGGAGGTAGGGTTCAGGTATAAATACATCAAAGATTAAACATCAGTGAGTTCTGTCTCCTTCTCTCCTCAGTCTCTAAGGCAGGTCAGAATGGTTACACCAGAACTGAGCTGTGGGCTCTGCCAGAACCTGCAGGAGCTCAGAGGTTGCAGACTTCTCACCGGCTCCTGCAGAAGTTAGTGCAAACCACCTCTTAGGTCCATCTGAACAAAGTCATTTGTTTCTGCAAGCCTCTGGTGCAGGAATTCTCTTGTCCTTCAGTAGCCTTCTTTGAACTCCTCTGTGGCCAAAGGGTCACCAGTGGGTTGAGGTGGATGAAACCCAGAATGATCCAAACCTGAACGCTAGTAATAACTGTTTTTTACGCTGCTGACGGGGCTTTGCAGCGTAAAGCAAAAGTGCATCATGCAGCAGGACCTGTTCGATCATGAGACCAGGAGGAGGACAGATTACATTTCTTTTCCTGTCTGATACCCTGCGTTTGTAACCGGCAGCACAGCGGGATGGCCAGATAGTGGGAGGCCAGAAGAACCCTGTTCTTGGGGAGAGAAAACCACAATGATCCTGGAATAAGAGGTGTTTAAACGGAGGAATGAGCAATTTGGGGAGCTGAGGTTCACATTGACTGTGGTGCAGTATATATAAATAAGTGCCAGGTAAGAAAACTGTGTTGTCATCAAATAGAACAATGCACCATCTATTTATAGACTGGGCTGCTTCCTAGTACGACCAATACACCTTTTCATTATTCCAGCTGCTTGCATTAAGCATTCCTCTTTGGTTTGCAAAGTGTGCCGAGGCCATGTGTGTGAGCACCATGGGAAATACAGCTCTGGGGTTCCATGAGTTGATATTTCTGCTATATGTAATTCTTATTTTCCTTTCTCTGTTTTATTGAGGATATCCATTATTGTCACTCCTATCAATGTCTGTCAGCAAAAATGAGTAAGAGAATGCCGCTGATCTGTAGGAACTCTACTCCCCGGTGTGTCACTGGAATAAAACTGAGTTCTGTTGTGTTTAAAACTTTGTAATTGCAAACATGATTTTCTCGTCCTTGAAATCCTGACTTAAACCATGAAAGAGAAAACAGAGCGCTGTGCAGGATTTCTTGGAAAGCTTCTTTCTACAGACTGAAAGCTATTTATATTTATTCTACAGGGTCTTTTCCTTCTTATGATTGAGACTATTCTTGTCATGTGTTGTCCAAGTATTGCTCAATAACTTGGACTTTATAAGCGGTTTGTTTAACCTTTGTCAGTGTTTGATGATCATTTGAGATCTTCCAAGCGCCGAGGGCATGGTTTGTTTGAAGATCAAACCTGCTGCTGGTGCGGCCACTCTACATACTGACCTAGCGTGCTTGATGAGAAATATTCGCGTGAGAATTAGCTTAGCTTTTTCAGCTCAAATCAGTACACAGTGTGCTGTGCGGAATTGTAATAAACCCAAAAAACCCTGAATAAGTTAGCATTGAGTTGCTGTCCATTTTGCTCGGGAAGGAACTTGATTTAGCATAGGATGGCCACAAAGAGGGGTCTGGACGATGCACAGTGGCCACTGAGCCGTTTCCCAGGTTAATCCGGATGATGCGCTGTGTAATCACTGGAGCACCTGGAACCAGCAGTGCTTTGATCTCTCAATTTAAAGCCTTCAGTGCTTCCCTGCTTAACAGAGAGAGGATTTTTTTCTTCAATTGAGTTCCTAGGAAAGGAAACACCCAATTCATTACTAAAGTTGGTGGATTTATGAATCCCTGAACAGAGAAATTCCTTTACAAGAGGTCTGGATTTATATGACATTGGAAGAAGGATTATCTGATCTGAAGATCCTTGGAGGGTTGCTGTGAAAGAAAATATTAACCTATAGCTGTTGCAATTTGAAAAGTAGATTGGGGAACTTAGTAGTAAGAGGTGTGTGAGTTCCTGCCCTTTGACGGGCTGTGCTGATTACGCCGAAACAACATCTTTTTCCTGCCGTTGTACAACCCTTGTGTCTGTTACTTTTGGAGGGTGTGTTAGCAGTAAAGGTGGATTTACTGGATATCGATGTTGCTTGGATTAGAATCATTACGATTTCTAAAAATGCCTAAATTATGTGTACAAAGGTACTCATAAGGAAGAAGAAAAATAGAATTAGTTGGGTTTTTTATATTACCTCCTATCAGAAACTTTTGAAGAGCTACAAAGAAAGTGCTTGGTTCTTCCTTCTTTCCTAGAAATTAAGCAAACCGGCCCCGTGGGCACCTTGGTGTGGTCGCAGAGGAGCAGGTTAGAGGAGGGCATCCACCAGCAAAGCTTAGATAGTGCCTTGAGTTTGGGTAGGGAATTTGTCATCCTTCTTTTTTGCTTCAAGAAAAAACCAAAATTGAATATTCAGATGCTGGAACGCTCTTTTGCCCGGAGTGAACGCCGTGATCATTGGGCTGTAGGCAATTCTGATGTTGTTCGGTGATCTGAAATTACTTCCTAAACCCACAGACTGACCCTGATAAAAATTTTTTTGAAACTTGAAAAAATTTCATGCACTGATTTTTTTCCCCCCTTTTTTCTAGTGCCTGGGCCCTTCTCCTTCTTTTCTTCCCCTCCCAAATGTCCCAAATGACTCTTCTCATTTTGTCTTGTGCTAGCAAAGCACTAGATCGTACTGCCTCTCATTTTAAGAAGCTGTTTACTTCATTTGGCTAAACGCTGCTCTGTGCCAATCATAGAGAAGTGTTACAAGTACGATTTTTCTTTTTCTCTTAATTAAACCTAAGTGCGCATTAGTTGATAACGTCTGCTTTTAGGCTGAAATGGCCTGGGTAAATGTTTTCGTAATTAGACCGTTTTAACAAGCCCCAGTGGCTCCATGCGCCGTTCGCTCTGACCAGTGAATTTATACATGGTTTTAAAGAAAACAAATGTGTGGGAAAAAATGCTGTTTGTTTTCTGCCAAACCAAAATACGAATCTGCCCTGCTCGTGAAGTTTCTTGGCCGCACCTCTGACTGCAATTTCAGACGTGTCATCTGTGTTTTTCAGGCCTTCCATGTATAAAGAATACAACAGCAGTTTCCTTCAAGGTTCAGTAGGTTTGAATGTGTAGGGGGCTGTAGCCACAAGATTTGGCAAACCATTCGCTTGTCATGTTAATAAAAAAGGAATTGTTTCTGCCTGTTTAAGCTGGTGTCTACATGGAAGAGTTGGATCAACTGGGTTTTAATCATAAAGTCCAGATTCTCCTGCTTGTGAGTGAAGAACTTCATGGTGTTTGGGGGTTCCACCCGATTTAATTTGGTTTAGAAAAAGAAACTGAGCTTCTACTGTGTTCCCAGTGCTTGAATTCACATGTGTTTTATGCTATTCAACCCTAATCGGTTATCTTGATCCTAAAAAGAAAATTGAGCCTTTCTGAGGTTTTTATTTCCCTGAAGCAATTGCGTTGAGAAGTGGGGTGTCTGTTTTAAAACTCCTTAAGCTGTTTTTTTTATGGATGGCGTGTTTGCTCCGAGGGCTCTTTCAGAACTGGTAACAGTTCATACCTGGTAAAATCCATAGCTTTTAATGCGCTTTGTTTTTCACTTGGCACAGAGTAGCAAGAAATAATAGAATATTTCATGTTCCTGCTGTTTCAACAGTTTAGATTCTTTTCACATGGTGATGCTTATTCTAATAGCTCTGAGCGCTCGGGCTCAAAATCTGATATCCTCAATTCCTTAGTCTCAAAGTGCCTCTTGTAGAGTTTAGTTCACGTAGAAGGACTTCGGTCAGAAATTTAGGATCAGTGCAACCATGAGTTTGCCAGCTTGGCCCTTGTTTCTGTCAAGGTTCCCACCAGGATTTCAATGCAAACCCGCTGTGCCAGCAGCCCTGAGCCGGGTGGGATCCTGCCCGTTCTGTTGAAATAAAGAAGAATATTGAAATTGGAAAGGCTGAAAATGAGCGAATGTGGCGGATGGTGAATACCTCCAGAATGACCTGGGTGGGAATGGTTGAGTGAGTCGAAGCGAAGCTGCCTCGTACCTTGCGGGTCTGAATTCAGGAGGGTGCTCCGTAAACGATGCACCTCGGCAAGTTGTTGCTGTGAATGCGTAGAAGGTGTGAGAACTGGTATTTATTTTATAATAAATATTTCTGCTGAGCAAACAGCGAATGTGGCTGTTAGAGACTTTCTCAAACAAGTGATTCGAGGCTGCTGATGTGGTGGTTGGACTTCTTAAATGAAAAGACTGAATTCCTTTTGAAGATTCTCCTGAATGCCGTTGGCACTTGTGCTAGGAAAGAGTATAGAGTAATTTAATTCATTACGCTACCTAAAGATAGCATTTTGGGTGGCAGCGTTAACCTCCGTTGACGTGCAGACTGCTAGGCGGGAGAGGGTTTGCTTAAATCTTTCTGGAGACGTTGCATGCTGTTACTCAGTGTGCGGACACGGGTTGGGTGCGGAAAAGCCGGGAAGGAGATTGTATGAGGGAGTTCAGGATCAGTCAGCTGGTGTGTCTGGGTACAAGGATGAAGGGGCAGCTTTAACTTTGGCTACAGTTTGACACTTCCAGCTGAGTTATCAGTACGCGCTGAAGGGCAGAAATGTCGGTTTTATGGCATTCTTTATCCTCAGTCGCTTTTTTTTTGTAATTGGCTGCATCTACCGGTGCTGTAATAGAGCTCTTAAATCCTGACCTCTGTCAAAACAGTACTAATACTTCTGTCCATTTTAAATACAGGATTGTCCAAAGTCTTTCCATCGTGTTTTTCAGGCACTGTCGTGTGTTTTGCCGGCAGCCGTGTGCCATTCCACTGGCGCTCCTCTGCTTCACTGCTGTGGGTCCTGCCTGCCGTTGGTGCTTCGGCCTTAGACATCCCTCTGGTCCTCTCACTCTGCTGCCCTCATCCGTTCCCCTGCCTTTGGCTCCCTTTGTTGCCTCTGTGGCCTTTAGAGGCAGCTGAGGGTCCTTTGGTGGATTTAGACCCCCTCACACCTCTGCCCCTTCCCACTCATCTCTTCTCCAAAGCCAAAGTTTCCTTGGCTGAGCTGAAAGCCAACCCTTCTGCTCCCACAGCTGTTCAACTCCCCCTCTCCCAGGGGTTTGTGTTTCCTCATCCTTCACCCTTCTCAGGTTCTGCAAGTTTTCCGACGTTTGGCTGCTACCTGGCACCCCCATTTGGGAGGAAAGGCAGTGATTTGATTGTTCCCTAAACCTGACAGGGAAGCGGGCAGAAACTCAATTTGCTTAAGCTGTAGCCGGCGTGTTGGGGTGGGACATTCCCAGCTCTGATCTGGGAGGCATGTGACAGAATCCAGACATCATTCACTGGCTCCATATAACCTGAGGCATTTACACATAAATTCAGCCTGAATGCATCAGCTTACATAAAGGATCCTTAAAATCTCCTGGCTAAAAATATTTGTGAAATGCTGGGAAGCATCATCTCTTTTTCTTGGTGCGTTAGGATGCGCTCTTCCCTCTTCTCTGTGTTCCAGATAGATAATGGGGTCACTGGCGTGGCCTTGGGGCTGTCCTGTCCGTGCGAAATGCTGTACTTTCTGTTAGCGGGTTAACCAGTCTTTTGGGGCCAGAGTCTAAAACAAAGGATAATTCACAACTACAGAGGCTAAAGAGATTGAAAGCGTCATTGTAGGGTATGCTAACCTTTCCAGGTTAGTCTGGCTGCTCCCCGCACACTTGGAATCCTGATTTGCCCGAGGAGTGACTGTTCAATTCAGTAACTAATGCCTATTATTTATTATTAATTCAAAACATTGTGTGCATGATTTCTTAATTCAAAACATCATGTGCCTGATTTCTTTCCAGTGTGAGAGTGCATTAGCTTCTCCTGCTCAAGAAAACACATGTTAATCTGCTTTCCATTATCGGCCAAGAGTTTTTTCAAAAGGCAATTCATGTTGTCGCAACAACCTTAAAGGCTGTTAATAAAAATATTTCTCCATTAATTTATATACATACACATTTACTTATTATGATCTCTTACTGCATTTCCTTAAGTTTGCACGAAAAACCCTAAAACGCCGTTGAAGAGTCAGTCAGTATTCCATGTAACGATCCCGTGTGGCGTGTGCCAGCACCCTGATGTGCTTCCATTAACTGTCCTTCCCAGCAAACACCTGCGGAGAAAACCAGACCTTCTGTGGGATCAGCGGAAAAACATACCCTGGCTTCTCCGCATGGCAGAGGAAGGGAATTCCAGTATTTCACAGCTTTTACTGATAAAGATCTGCTACAGATTAAACCCAAACCCCAGACATTATGGTGTTGGCAGATTGCAAAGGGTCTTGCTGGTTGAGGCTGCTGCTCATGGGAGATGAGGAGAGTGTTTATCGCTTCCATATGGTCCAGAGATATGAGACAGGCACAATGTCTGGGGAGAAGTAATATGTCTTATTCTATTGATACCAACGGTGCTTGTGGCTTTGCAGGTCCTGGTCCTGGTCCCTTCACAGCTGAGAGCACGAGCGTGAGATATTTGCCCATGATTTACCATGATAAAAAAGATTGAGTGAGGATCGGATCCATTTCTGTGAGCAAAGCTTGAGAAATGCTGAGTTTTTGTCAGGGCCAGAGCTGGTAGCTGCCACCTTACACACCTGCGTGAAAGATCTGTAATGATTTTCCTTGACTATTTGTAGTTTTCAGCCCTTTGACTTCACCAGTCAGCTTTGCAAAGTTCATTAAAAGCCTGAGTAAATATAGAATTTCATATATTTCTGTCACAGACGTCTTTTCTGCCTAATTAAAATTCAATTTCTTGGTCTCTTTGATCTCTTGATATTGTTTTTAGCCAAATTTAGAACCAAACTTATGGGCACACCAAAACAGAAGAGTAAGAGGGTACTTCTGTGTACGTGTATGCAAGTAGATGGCTGAAGAACTGTAGGATTTGAGTTCTCCCCAGTTATCACTTGGGAAGCACCTTTACGCGTAGGAAAGATGCTGCTGCTCTTCTGCAGGAGGCTGGGGAATAAGATCTTCAAAGGTGTAATTAGTACACTCAGGTGTCAATATGCTTATATCGTTGCAGAAAGGGAACAGGGAAGGGAACTGTGTCCTTTTAGCACAGTATTGAGAATCGGCATTGTTTGTATGAATGTTGTATGAATCAGCTGATAACAATTCTGCTCTCTTGTTCTCCCAGGGCTGATGAGATCGAGATGATCATGACAGACCTCGAAAGAGCAAATCAGGTAGGATTTGAAATGAGTTCCCCCTACAATTCCAAGTGTGACGCTGATTTTCTTTTTCTTCGCTTTTAGATTTTATGACGGTTCTTTTATGTGCACTTAGCAGCCATAACTGTAGAGTAAGAAAATATGCAGATTTGGAGAGAAATGTGCTCTTTAGGGATAATCTGTAAGAATTGTGTGCACAGTAGAGTAGTGCTTGCCATGTATTTACCTTCTAATAATTTAAACTTGTCTCCCACTATAGTTATTGTTGGGTTTATGTTTGTAAATCCATCACGTTGACCCCTACCTGGACATGCAGGTAACTGGTTTACCCAAAAAATCCCACAGAGCACACGCTCCTGGGATGGTGGCACAGCCACGTGGGGCTTTGTAAGATAGAGGGCTTTTAAAAACCCAACACCCGAGCAGAGTGCCCGTCTGCTCCACGCTGTACCTTGAGGGACTGAGGTGATGAAGGAGATGCAGGGTTCCCAACTGATACAGGCAGTAGGGGTAGGATTTGCTTATCAGAGAGCTGCATTAATCCCTCCACCAGGTAAGATCAGAGATTGCAGATCTTAAGCCTTTCAGGTGAAGGTTTTATAATCCAATTTAAGCTTACCTGAGGGCAGCTGTCTTCAGCAGGAGCAGTTGCCTTTCCTTCCCCGCCATGTGGCACTGCTGCATGCCTTGGGCTGTCGGTAGTGGCTGTGGGGCTGCACCGTCAGCCAGGCCAGGGCGCTGATCCTGAGGAGAACCAGCCTCCCGTCCAGCTAGCGGTTTGGTTCATCCTTTCCATTTTGCTGGATCAGCTCCCGCGCTCCCCTGGTGCAGCCAACAGCTCAGCCACGTGCAGGGAGGTGTGTGCAGTCGTGGGTGAAGGCTAAGGGTAGGGTTGTCCCTTGCAGGGAAGTTAACCAGTCATGAATCCTAGCCTTGCTCTTCTTATTCCAAACCCTGGCTTGTGTAATGTCTTGTTCTGTAAAACTGGATTATCACATCCAATGCATTGTTATTCAGAAATCACAGAATGGTTTGGGTCAGAAGGGCTGTTTGGAGGCCATCCAGTCCAACCTTTGCAGTCAGCAGGGACATCTCCAGCCGGATCAGGTTGCTCAAAGCCCCACCCAACCTGACCTGCAATGTCTCCAGGGATGGGCCTTCCACCACCTCTCTGGGCAGTCTGGGCCAGTGCCTCACCACCCTCAGCATAAAAAAATTCTTCTGAATCTCCTGTCTTTCCTTTTAAAACCATTGGCCCTTGTCCTGTCACAACAGACCCTGCTAAAAGAATCTGTCCCCATCTTTCCTGTTGGCCCCCTTTAAGTACTGAAAGGCCACAGTAAGTTCTCCCTGGAGCGCTTACTTCTCCAGGCTGAACAACCTCAATTCCTTCAGCTTTTCCTCTTTTTTTATATATTTATAATTATTTATTGGGGGTTAGAACTCGATGATTTTTAAGGTCCCTTCCAACCCTAACTATTCTATGATTCTATGATTATTTGTTTCTTTATAAACTGGAAAAATACTAAGGGAGCAGGAGGCAGATTTGTAAGTTGCTGGGTTGATTATTTAGCCAATAAAAGAAAACTGGCGTTTGCACAGTGGGTTTTTAGTTCTGCCAAAGAACTTTTGTAGACAGCATTAAGTATGTATGAAAAAGCTAGTAATTACTTGAAAATCTGCAGACTTTTTAGGTATTATGTAGGTGTTAAAGATGTTTTGGTAGAATTATTTAGTGTTTTTTTGCAATGGCAGTACGTTTTGCAAAGTCATAGCAATGTTTTATGGGAAGTTTTTTTCCTTTCTCAGAGCAGAAGGGTGACTGAAGGTGTTTCCGATTCCCTCACTGCCGTATTAAAATGGAATGGATTTATTCACATAGAAATACAAAAAAATACCTTCCTATCTAACAGGAACAAACCTGCAGTGGGGGGAGGCTGTTTTGCTGGGATACATCTCCCTCTCCTGTGGTCCTGTCCCTGCCCTCACAGCAGCTTTTGTGGGATCCTTCACTGAGTTTCTTTTGCTCAGAAACTCCAGAAGAAAGTCTGAATTTAGTCAGGGGCCACGTTTGTCTTCTGTGGGATTAGCAGGTTGAGGCAGCTCAACAAATCGTTGGAGAAGCAGCAGCATCGAGACGAGGGGCGCAAAGAGCAGGAGCAGCGAGGTGCTGGAGAGCTGAGCCGTGCCTGTAGGCATTGTCTCGTGTGATGCTTTACCTTTATAAAACCCCTCTGCAAATTATCTGAGTAATCTTTGTAGCAGCAATTCCTGTGTTTTACTTCTTTATAGCTGAAAAAAAAATAAAAAATGGAAGGAATTAAATGCATTGCAGAGGCCCAAAAGTGGGTTTGCATCAGGCTGAAGTGTTACAATTGCAGAAACAAGTACTTAACGTAATTATGTATTTAATAGTTAAATTAACATTTCCTTTTACCATTTCGGTAAGTACTTATTCCCCATTATTAAGGCTACCTTTAAAGAGTAATGCTCAGCAGGACTCTTGCTTCGAGAACAGGCTGCCTTGCTGATTTCGATGTGATGTTTTGCTGCTCTGGAATTAACACTGACCCCAGCGATGGGGATGCGGAGCAGGAATGTTCAGAACAGCAAAGCGTTCCCACTGAAAACGGAAAAAAATATTTGCTGTACATTTTTAAATGTCTGAGATTTCTTGGAAATCCCTTTCTCAGCTGCTGAGAAATCCAGAGCTTGCATTTCTGAAGTTCTGCTGGGGACACCTCTGCCTTCTCAGAGGTGGGAGGGCCATTCCCTCTCTGATCCTGCAGTGACGAAGGGGTGGATCAACTCATCGGTGTTGATCCGAGTGTCCATATTGTGGGCAATGAAAGCCATGAGGACAGAGCTGGTGGTGTAGTTCCCACTTTAGTGTCCTGTTGCGTAGAGTTTGGACTTTCTTGGAGTCTTCACACTCCATCCCCCCTCCTCTCCCACTGTTTTTGTCTCTTGTGGATCTTCAAATTGTTTCACGCAGGAGCTTTCTGGGCTTGTTTGTGTCTGTCACCCCAGAAGACATTAGTAGCTCATAGAAATAATTACCTTTAAGTACCAGTGAGCTTAGCGATTTGCTGTTTATACAGAAAAAGTGACCACTGAGATGGATTTCTCTCCGTCGCATCAGTAACACAAGGCATGAACTGAATTTTCTATCTAACCCCAACCAAGAGAGAAACAAATCCCTCACTTGAGCGGAGCCAGATGGAGTGAGGGGTGGCGGGAGCTGCGCTAACAGCCTTCTTCAGCTGCTAATCCAGGCTCTCGGTGCGGTTAATCCAGGGTCTTGAGTTGGGTTTTGCAGGAGGGCTGGTCTCATTCAGGCCAACAAAGCTCAAGCAGAGTGGTTTAAGTACATGGTTTACACCGGCTGTTGGGATGCGTGGTCCTGGCTGGGAGTGGGTGCCCATGGTGGCCTGTAACCCTTCCAGTTGGCAGTTCCAAGAGCCGTAAACTGCTGCAAAATGGCCAGGGATGTCCATTACTGTGGTTGGTCTGCCTGCACCTGCCAGAGAGGAGCCGCTCGCTCTGGAACAGGCGCCAATAATAGGGCTGTGAAGGCAGAAGCCGATGCAGTAGCATCGTCTGCAGGACGTCGGCAGATCCAGGGCTCCGTTACCCCTCACCGGTCCTTTGCTCACCCCTGTGTCACTCATACAGCCTGGTGAGTACAGGCTGGAGTCAGAATATAACTGTCTGCAGTAGGAATACCTTGTTTTTACTTTACTAACCCACCAGCTCGATAACAAAATAACCCCAGAGTTCACCCTCGCGTTCCCATGAAGATTTAATAATGCTGCAGTTTGGGGAAGGGACTCGTTTTATTAAGATTTCATTTTGCACTATAAATCACTGCACATTTTCTGATACGCTACGAAGTATAATAATAAATAATTAAAACTAAACTACCCTTACTTGTCAAAATAAATGATTTATCATAGTTTGGGATATAGCATCTTTGAATTTTTTATTGTTTGATTCCCAGAATATTATCATTTCCAATCAGTGGGGTTAATGAAGCCCCCACGTAGCTCTCTGCATTTGCAACAGCTACAGTGGTGCCAATGTGTGTGTTATACGCATCTTTATAGTTAGCGATTTTCTGTACCTTTTCGAGTCTGCACCTTTTTCATCAGCATTTGTGGCTGATGCGGTTCAAGTCCTGAGTCTTCGGGGTGACAAATTTATTATTGAATTATGCACTGTTTCTATACTTTATCCAGCATCCTGGAATCACCCAGTTGTGCATGACAAAAAATGAGGTTTCTGTCGAAAAGAACAATTCCTGTGTTGTGAAAACCAAAAATACTTTGGAAATTAATTTTTTTTTTTTAAAGAGACAGAGAAAGGGAGGCTCGTTTTAAGGTTTAATATTGAGTCTAGGTTCATGGTCTTATGCCACGGTGCGTCCAGACCTGTTTACTGGCTTCATACGTTCAGTTCACATTGCTTAAAAATAAATTCTAGTGGGCTTCCTGAAAAAAAAAGTGCTTTTTCACTTTTAAAAGAAACAGAGAAGAACTTTGGTTAGGGTTGGTTGATCCTGGGCTGTTGTGTTTTAATACTGAGAAGGAGGAAATAGATCTCAAAATCAGACTCGGACAGAGGCATCTTTTGATTTGGGGTGTGATAACTGAAAAAGAACAGAGGGCATTTATTTGGTGCACTGTATTGTGAAAAATGTAGAGAAAGAATTAGGTTGTTCCTTTGGAAAAGCAAAATATTCCCATTGGTTTTCTTTCCGTCTTCACAGCGCAGGTAGTGCTCCCAGATTTCTACTCCTGGCTTTTTCTGAGGAATGAAAGTCAAATATAGAAACTTCTGTTGTTAACCGAGCGCAACTCTTCTTTCTAAATGCAGAACTGTTTATTGAAGCATCTCGACTGGATCGGTACCGGTTACTCTGAAGAAATGTAGTGTTGGATTTTCAGATCTGTAGAGAAAGAGTCAGTGAGTTTAAGCATTTTGTGGAACCAGACTGCTACTAAAATACATAAACCAATGTCTGATGTAGAAGGAGAAAGGAAACCTCACCAGGGCATTTCAGCAGGACTGCCTTTCTCAAGGTTACTTTTTATTTCCTTGGGTACAGTACTTTCCTGTCTGTAACGAATTCACATTGGAAAAGGGTTTTAAAAGATGTTCCCGCTCAGTGTGATTGCTATAAAATATGTGTGATTTTGAGCAGCAGATGGGATAAATCCTTCTCTTTCCCTCAGCAACATGAACACCCCACGGTATGGGCGGTGCGAGCGTACACAGGAGGGTTTCGCTCTGACTCGGCCATAACAAACCCAGCGGCAGTGCAGCCCTTGTCCTTACGTTCCATCGGAGGAGGGTGTTCATCCTGCCACCACTCCTCTGTCTTCACCGCAGCTGGCACAGATGCTGCCCACAAACGCTGCCCAAGGGTTCGCGTTTGATTTGTGGCCCCTTTGCGATGAGCTGGGCCCTCTGCTCACGTGGTGCGGCATCGCCTGCTGAACTCAGAGCGGGTGAGGGCATCGCTAATCTGGGATCGCGCTGTCTGTGAAATGGGAATAATTCCATTGACTTAGTGAAGCACATTGGGATCCTTGCGCAGAGAAGTGCTTGATAAAGGCAAAATTTGCTTATTATTATTATTTCCATTCAAACAGGAATAATGTTTCCTGTAAGCACTTGGGTTTCCATTGGGAATACATTGATCTGGCGGCCTCAAAGGAAAGTGCCATAGCCTGAAGACAGGAATGGAGACGGTGCAACCTCTGATATTTCTGGAGGTTTTCTTCTTTTTTTCATGTAATTCTCCAGTGCTGGAAAAAATGGGAGCCAGACCCTCAGCACATCTCTTGTGTCGCAGGTTTTCCGATAACCTTGCTGCTGTTCAGTGAAAGCGAGGGCCATCTAAAGATTGTATGAGAAAGTTTTGTAGCTCAAAAGTTAGAGAATGAAAGCCCGTTGGACTGATGTGCTTTAATTGATCTCGTACTCCGAGAGACAGAGCTTTCGCAGCAGTTTGCGAGGAAGAACATCAGCTTCACGCACTTAAAACCAAGCATGGTGATGACTGCCGTAACCAGGCTCATTCATTCAGCCAAATTCCGTGTGGCAGTACGCACCCATAGCCCATAGGAGGATTGTGCCACGTATAGCACCTCAGCGTGTGATTAGGAAATACAATTTGGCTGGTGGGACTTCAAGGGAAAGGTTATACTTTACGGCTTGTAAGTATCTCGTGTTGCTCTTCACATCACTGGTCTTTGATCGGATTAACATTTCTCTGTAAGAAGGAGTACTCGGCTCATGCTATTCATTATCTTGTCAGGAAACAATGAGAATAATATAAACTGGATATATTGTGTATGGCCTTTTTTTTCTGTTTTCTGTGTAGGAAGTGTGGCAGCGTTACGGTCGTGACCTGCTGGGTTTGCCGAGAGCAGGGCAACATTTGCCTTCTCTGTTCAGGAGAATGAAAGTATTCTGAAGTATTTTGTTACCAAGGAGGGAGCTCCATGCTAGAAAAATAGCCATGTAGAAATGAGGAGGAGTTGTAGCACTGAACTGTCTGGGAAAACAGCATTTTTAGACAGCGCTAGGTTTGCGTGGTCTCTGCCAGGGCCAGCAGCATGACTGTCGATGGTCACCATGGGGTTTCTAGGCTGTGCGGAGTAGATTTGGAAGTAAGAAACTGGGAATTCTAGCGCTGACTGATGAAAAGCGACTGTAGGATGGCATACGTAGTCCTTGGCCAAAGTGGGACAGTTTCCCACAGAGAGAAGATTGCGTGAGCTTTCCAGGGGCTCCCAAGTTGTGAAAGAGCGCTAGGTTTAAGCCATTTTCCATACTGGGCATCTGCTTCTGGCTGCACTCTCTTTTCTTATTTCAGGAAAAATTGTTCAATCATTTCTAAGAGCAAGATTAGGGGAAAAAATCCAGTTTTCCCCACATGTGAGAAGTTGTTGCTGCTGTTCTGGTGAGAAGCCTGCTGTGCCCATAGCCAAGAGAAGGGGCTTGGCGCGCGATGAGGGCGGGGGTGCCTTTTTCTCAGGGTTGTATCTTCTGCCGTTCCAAGTAGCAAAGAAATAAATAAAAAAAATAAAAAAAAAGCAAAGCCCCGAGCCTGGCCAGCCTATAAGAATCCGAGAAGAAAAAAGAGTTCAGACAAACCAACAGGATCTGGTTTGAATTTGTTGGCTTTGATGTCCATGCCTGTCCCGCGCACGCCGCAGTCGGTCGCTGCGCCGGCTGGGTGAACATTAACCAGCCAGGTTTTCCTCTCCCGGCTGTAACGTAAGGGTCAGTGGCACCTTGACGGGGAGGGAAACGCTCTGCCCGACTGTCCCTGCCACCACGGGGAAACGGGCAGCATCGACGGGAGAGCAGGAGGAGGAGAAGGAGGTTCGTGGTAGGGCAGGAGAGGGAGAAGGACTGGGACGGGGCAGCTGCAAGGACGTTTGAGGAGCAGAAACGAGAAGAAGAAGGAGGAAATTGTATGGGTAAGGCTAATTCTGGAATTTGTGCGTGTTGGTTAGGTCGTGCGAGCTACGAGCTGGCTTTTGCCTGCCTGAAGCTAAAGGCACTGTGAAGCTTGGAGAAGATGGGAATGGTGTGCCAGCAGCCAGGATGAATTAGGGAGGGGACAAAGTGCCAAGCAGAGTGGGGTGGGAGGCAGAGAGGCCAACCCAAAGGCTGTTGCAGGGGCGCTGTGTGGGGTCCTGGGTGCTGCCAAGGGGGTGAGGAAGGGCCAAACGCTGCGGGGTGAGGCTGTGGGCGATGCCGTGCAGAGCACCCGATGGCAGTGAACCCGTGCGGCTCACAAGGGGTTGTACCGGGGCAGTCGCTAACGCTGCCGAAGCACTTGGATCCCTTGGTGGGGGGAAGCAGCGTGCAGCCCGTAAGGAAGAGATTGATCCTATCGGCAGAGGAGAGGGGGATTAGCTTGCAGGGAAAAAAACGCGGAGGTCACATGTGGAACAAGGAGGACAAAGCAAAATATTCATTCACCGAGCAATACCCGTCCCAAGAGCTGAGTGAATTAGGGGGAGAAAGCGATGGTGTGCAGTTCCAGCCTCCCAAAGCCCTGCGCCCCGGGGTGGCCGGACATACCCACAGCCTCAAGGTCAGCTTTGTGAAACTTTGAAGTGCTCGGTTTTGAAACTGTACCATCCTCTTAACAGGTTTTTGTCTGTCATTTATAATTTATATTGCAGTAGCACCCAAAGTCCTTTCCAGACGCTGAACTCATCTGTAATTCTGTCTCTAAAAAGCTTCCGTTCTGGGGGAAAAAAAAAAAAAAAAGAAAAATTGAGCAGTACTTCCCAAATAGAACTGCCCAAAGTTTCTGTGGATGTATTTTAACCATGGATGGTATGGAATCCTGTCTGATATTCCTGGCAGGATTACCACAGGTGTTGTGAGTCGCTGGGGAGACTGTGCAGAAAGGGCACTGACAGCTCACGGTCTGCGCAGATGTAACAGCTATTAGAAATCTCCTCTGTGGTTTGCTTGCATGCAAGCTGAATAGAACCTCCAAACAGCGCTGCTGTGAATGGAAGCCATCAGCAGAATCGCTTAAGGCTGCAAAAGCCATTACTTATCCAGCAGCGGATGCAGGAGCGAGCACCCCAGTGCAGGAACTTGTCCCGCTCTGCCGGAGTTGCTGAGCAGTTATTAGATCGGTGTAGGTACATCCACAGCTAAT
This sequence comes from Cuculus canorus, assembly GCF_017976375.1. Taxonomy (NCBI): domain Eukaryota; kingdom Metazoa; phylum Chordata; class Aves; order Cuculiformes; family Cuculidae; genus Cuculus; species Cuculus canorus. The sequence continues at coordinate 6,628,254 of NC_071420.1, forward strand.
GCAGGGTGAGAAAACAATTTATCTCAATCTGTATCGTTAACTCAGGCTTTATTCTAATATTACCCAACTGTATAAATAATATAAACTTTCTCTTTTTGTGCCTTTCTAACGCTGCTGCCGTTTTTCTATGCACACAATTGGCTGTGTCCCACGCTCTTGATTATTGGGGCTGTATTGCTGTACTTTTGACAATGGCATTTTAATTGCAGTTCTAGAACCTATGCAAAATCATTTAATATAATGTTGTGAGCAAATAGCGCAGATGATGCATTTAGTATTTGATTGCTGTTAGTTTACTGATTGATTACACATGCAGAGTCTCTGCTTTGACTGGTGAGTCAAAGACCGCGCACATGCAGGGATACGGGGTTGATTTTTTGCTATTTTAGATGGCTTAGGTTTCAAAAGGATTAGCTGAAAAAAAAGCAGGGAGTCTGGCACCCAGAAATATTTGGTGGCTTAAAAATGAATTTATTAGTTAGTAAAGGAAGGGACCCATCAATGTAAAATTTGATAAGGAAGATTCTTGACCTGGGTTGGTTGCAGTTGGCGTGTTTGGAGGAGCTGGGGGCGTCTTGGAAGTGGAGGCAGGAAATGATTTTAGCTTTTTTCAGCTGCAAGCGCAGCACGATTTGCATGGAGTAGCTCAGGTGAAGAGCAAGCATCGCTCACAGAGGTGAGCAACGGGGTTCTGTAAAAAGAAACCAAATGTTTGTACAAAAAGGAGAGAGAAGAGAGAGGAGAGGAATACACGCTGGAAAAACAACCAGGTTTTGTTCCACTTTCTTAACAGAAGCTTCCACACGGTATGGGAAGGACTTTGTGGCTATTTATTGCCTGAAGTTACCCATCCATCTGTCTCTGCCCAAATGCTCGTAGAGCCAATCTCTCCTCATAATTCCAGCTTTCTGCTTTCTGTCGTTATTCCATATTTGTATGGGAATTTTTTCTGGCAGGCGAGTCATAGGCTTATCAGATATTGCATAAATCCTCGGCAGTTGGTAACTGATCTGTGAAAAATTGTCAGTTTAGGGTTAAATATTGTGGAATAAATAGACCTGCTGAAAGGACCGAATCTAACAATTCGTGTTTGGGGAAATAATTACTGAAGAAAGACAGCCCACAACATTGTCTGTGTGTTAGAGAGAATGGTCAGAATATCTTTTAATTCAGCATTTACCCGTGAGAATTACTCCCAGGAGGAACCTTGCAATAAAATCTGCTTGGTCTGTGAGAATAGAAAGAAATTGAATAAAAAGACTCCATTTCCACTTGTATTTATTCAGTCTGGGAAATTCAGTGGGCCGCAGCATTAGTATCAGCAGGGGATTCCTTGCTCCTAGCGTTAAATTACTGTCATAATCGCTCAATTATTTCTTCCTTGTACTGTTTAAAATAAAAATCCATCACATTCTATGTTTTTTTCTAACATTTATTAGGTTGAGTGTTTAGGAAAATCAATTATATTCAGTCAGGCATGAATTGATGAATGTTCTTGTAATAATTGTCAGTTGTTAAACTGAATGTACTTTCTCTTTTCACCCGTTTTCATTTCCTTCAGAGGGCAGAGGTGGCTCAGAGAGAGGCAGAGACCTTAAGGGAGCAGCTCTCGTCAGCTAACAAATCTCTCCAGCTGGCTACGCAGATCCAGAAGGCACCTGATGTGGTGAGAGAAAACATTTACTGACTCGTACAGGTTCTTGACATTCCTGCAGTACAGCACTCTCAAATTATGCTCCCAGCTATAAAAATATCTCTTCGGGGTAATATTTTAACTGAAACAGAATTGTGGTCCGTTGAGATTGTGGTTTGGTCGAACTTCTGAGGGGGTTGGTGGCTGCAGAAGGCAATGGGAAGGACAGGGCTGACTCTGCTCTGTGGTTATGGTGATCCATTGCTCTCCGCGGCTGCCGGACCAGGCGGACAGCAGCACCTCTCAGGAATAATTTTACATTGGTAGGAGCATCAGCAGAGGGAAAATAAAGGCAGCAGTGCAGTATGACAAAGAGTGCCTTGGTGGCCATCAGCACACGCCTGCCTGGTGGGCACAGCAGCGTCGCGTCTGAGCGAGGGGAGCAGCTCTGCCCGGTGCCGGCGGCATCAGCGGGACCCGCTGCTGTCAGAGGAACTGGAAATGCAGTCAGCATCACTCCGATTTTCACTGAATATACCTCTAACTCAGAGTTACAGCTCGAAATCCAACAAAAGGAGCTTAGAAAATGGAGAAGGTATCTTGTACTCCTGAGGATTTGGCTGGTTGTGGCCTGCCCTGCGTGTTCCCAAACAAAGCAGGCGCCGCTGCGTGGGGAGCCTGGCAGCGCTGAGCTCGGCCCTCGTGGGCACAGAACGCTGCTCCCGGGCTCCAGCCAGTCCCCGGGGAACAGGTATCGCAGATGAGCGGGCAGATGATTTTCATTTTTCATTACCAAAGGAGAAATAAGAGTATCTAAATGTAAAAACACAATTACGTGAAATTTAGTTCTACTTCTAAGCAGCAGACTTAAACAAAAGAAATCTCACTCCTTATAGTGCTTTTTCGTTGCGAGCCATATACGTGCCCGACGCTGATCTCACAGGAACACGTGGCTGCCTTTAAAAGCAGGGAATGAGTAACAAACCCTAAGTCCCCCAGATCTGTCTGATCGTCTGTTAATACGAGGCAGTGTTTCCTCAGAGAAGTCAAAAGAGAGACAAGCAGGCTGCTAAACAGCAAATAAAGAAATAGAAAGTCTGAATATCACTTGTACCTCTGAATTACCTGCCTCTCCCTATCTCGTGTCCTAGTCTTATCATTATTTTAACATCAGGTCTTTCTTGTATTTAATAGTACTTCTGCACTTCATTTATATTTAATATGACAACTACTGCAGGATGAAAATGATCATTATCTATCTTATTTCAGACTCTGCGTTCTAGTCTCAATAGGCACAAGCAGCAGATGATTATACAACTTGTGATGTTTCATGCAAGCAAATTAGAGGTTTTTTCAAGTTAAAAGTATAATTCAGTGTAATAGGAGAGCGTTGTTAACTGCCATTTGTACATGGAGCTTTCTGAGACGCAGTGGTGTGGAGGACCTGAGAATCACGCTGAGTGTTTAGCAGATATGGGAAAGGTATTTTGCTGTGCCTGTATTTTCCAGAGGAGAGGGTACGGAGTATTTATCAATCTGCTGCAGTGTCATCTCGAACTGTAAGGAGAGTGCTTGGGTGATAGCATCAATGAGCTGAGTTTTCAGCTCCTTCACCACAGAATCTTTGGTTTAACGCTCATGATCGTTGTCTCTCTTGGTAAATAGATTCTTCCCTACATCACTGGTGCTTTCTGAAGAACAGCCATTAACCTTAATAAGACATGGTTTAGGCTTTTTAATGGAACATGAGTTTATCCTAGGGCTGCCTGGTGCTGCCCTGATCTGCACGAGGATTTCCTTATGCTCTTCATGGAAGAGAGGTTCAGAGCTCTCCGGTGCATTATAGCTGTTGATCACTTATTAACACCAAAGGAGACAAAAGACGTGGTACAATTAGTCTGTATTATCTTCTCTGAATATGTCTGCCTTCTTCTTAACTTCTCTGTCCTCTCTCACTTCTTGTCCTAGTGGAAAATTAGGCTAGTGAGGAATTTTCAGGCTTGAGGGCGATTTTGTGGCCATGGGAAACTGGAGGAGGAAAGATCCTGATTTAGGAAAGGGATTTGCTGGAAGTCGAGGCCATAGGGAGAATGGCCTTGTCTTAGGGCTGTTGTATCTGTTTCCATCCCTGGAGGGGAGAGGCTTTGGTTGCCAGCAGTCATGTTAACAGCGAACCATTTCCATGCAAGGAGCAAATTCATTGGAGACAGTAGTTTGGGGCAATTTTGACAATTTTGCCTGAACCACGTAGCGTGCATGCGGAGAGCCAAAGGCGCAGGACTCCGCCGTGCCTGATTAAGAAATTCTGCTCCATTACTTCAGAATATTTTATCTGATTAGTATTTTGTAAGCACGGATTTTCATAGTTGTCAAAGCATTTGGACTATTAATAATGAATAGATCTAAATAGAATCCTTTGACTTCCACGGTTGCATCTTTCCAGCCCGCTTATGAAACAGGGAAATTTATTGTCTCCATTATTTCCGTTCTACCAACGAGCTGTCCCGGGGAGTAGAAAGCTTCAACTTTGAGATCCACTCTGTCAATCACAGGAGTCCCAGATTTAGAAGCTGTTTCTGTCTCTCGTGCTACTCGATGCTGTGCTTGGTCCTTACCAAACTGCCCTGAATTCAAACTCGTGGTCTTGTTTTATTTATGTGGTCTAACGCTTCTTTTCACATCAGGAGCAGGCCATCGAGGTGCTAACGAGGTCCAGCCTGGAAGTGGAGCTGGCTGCGAAGGAGCGGGAGATCGCCCAGCTGGTAGAAGATGTCCAGAGACTCCAGGGCAGCCTCACCAAGCTGCGGGAGAACTCCAGCAGCCAGATCTCGCAGCTGGAGCAGCAGCTGACCGCCAAGAACAGCACGCTGAAAGTAAGGCTGCGTGCTGGGTGCCACGGCTCCCGCAGGGCATCACCGACGTACCACGCTGGGGTTTACTGGTGGGAGCTTTCTGTGGTTCTGAGAGGCACCCTAAAACCTTCTTCAGGATGCTGTTGAATTCCAGTTTCTGTGGTGTTAGATCGAAGTGATCACAATTTTGTTCAGTTTTAATTTACCTGGTTCTCACTGTTCTGAAATGTGTTTTTGCAGAACACGACCGCCTCTAGAGTCAAAACCACCAACAAAACCCAACAGATATTCACTATGGAAATGTAGTGCAATAGCTGAATGGAAAAGGTGCAGAAAAGCCTTCTTGGGTTTTAAAACATTTAATTCCCATTCTGCTATTGCAGATTTGGCAGGGATCTTTATTGCACTGTGGTCTGTCTTTACATTTACCTGCCACCCCCTCCAGTTCTCTCCTCTGGAAAATGAAGTGTGTCATTTAGAGCATAAAACCAAGACACAGAGAGAAAGATTTTTAGCCTTAATAACCATTTAATTATTTTTTTTAACCTGTATATTTGCTGCACAGTAATTCCCATTTATAATTAGCGGCCCGGTCCTGCACTCATTTGCATAGCAGTAGAGCTATGCTAAAACCAGAAGAAGCAGCTGACGATTTTGTGAGTGACCCTTTCACCTTTCCTTCAGCAGCTTCGCTCTCTCCGTGCTGCAGCCCGCTCAGTTCTGATCTATCCGCAAGCCTGAGAGATGTTTCCTGACATGTGTTATGAATCAGTTCCCTGAAACTCCTGTCCCTCTCATTGTTCTAACATCTAAGAGCGTCAGAGTGTAAACAAGATAAATTTATCTATTCCATGAAAGCTTTCATAGTTTTGCAGGTTTTATAGTCTGGGTGGGTTTTGATAGCAGGAGGCTGACGTTGCCCACTTAGCCCTGACTGGCGTGGGTAGCTTTCCTCTATCAGAATGATTTAATGTTCTGTTGAAACTCTTACAGATCGTTCTAATTCTGACCTTTTTTGGTGGTTACTGGTTTTGCTCTGGTGTAGCACGGTTCGTGTGGATAAATCCCTGTTTAGGGTGAAAGCTGGAGTGTTGTTTTTAGTGTAATTCCCATGTGTTTTGGGACAGCCCTGCAGGAGGTTTATGAACATTCAGTAGAGCCAGGGACACCCATTGGGTTCCTCCATTGGTGGTATCGGTCCCTGCCCATCTCTCCCCATGTGGGCACCTCTTTGTGAGAGGGCAGGAGCTGGGCTGGTTTTTAGGGATACATTTCTCTGGCTACACCCCTGCTACAGGCGGTTTGTAATTTTTTCACAAAGCCTGGTAGAAAATATCTCAAGTCCTTGCACTTGACAGATTTGCCTGGAATAAAACGTGTTCCTGAGGAGGTCAGTATTAGTTTAGCCGTTAACTTCAAAGGGAACAGGATCACAGAAATGACAGAGCAAGGCTTTGATTTCCATTTCAGTAATCTCCTTCCATTTCTCAGAGCCTTGCCCAGCTAATGCCTGGTATTTTGGCTCCTGTTGATGGCGTCTGATGCCGTGACTCCATTGATAAAGTTTGAGTCATTTCAGCCCTCTTTAACCTTATTTCTTGCACTATACAAATATTTCAAAAGACGTACTTTTACCCCAAAATGCTGTGAGAACATCTCTGAGGTCTGTTGTGCAAAGCACCCAGTCTCAGCAGCGATGTGTCGATCTCAAATTTGATTATAGAGAAATTGCTTCTAAAAATGCTGGAATTGTGATGGTTGTTTCCAAAAACCCCATCTCGGTGTCACAAATTAAAGCGATGTTCTTAGCCCGTATCTTGGGGAAATTCTTTAATGCTCCGTGACTTAATGAAACAATACAGAAATACTTTCAAAATTATTGCTTCTTCATCTGATCTAATAATCAAAATATGTCCTCTAGTAATGGGACTTTTCTAACTATAATTATATTAACCCTTTGTTTGTTCTGTGTAGCTTCCCTACTGCACAGTTAAAATGCAACAGTCCTGGTTAGCAGAGACAGCCGATAACCTAGAGTAATTAAATATGGGGGTTTAGTTGATTAAACTATGGCAGCAGTCTAACGGGGTTTTTTAAGTGTTTTAAGGCCATTGATGCTGATTTACCTGAGCCTTCAGTTAATTATTCAGTGATGAGTTTATTCTTTTTTAAATAACACAACAGAGCACCCAGCCCGTCTGTGCTCTAACGTGGGTCGTTCATACAGCAAATGCCCAACGATTCTCGAACGTGGACTATTTGCGATGCCCCCAGCCCGTTCCTCCTGCCCCCTGGTGCCCTGCGTTAGCGCCGAGGGAGGATCTTAGAATATCTTTTGTCTGAATTAACCAGGTTGCTATTTAGTGCAAGATATTAGTTCCTCCAGATTGTCTCACAGCTTGAACCTTTGTTGTACTGTGTTCTATGCACTTTACAGGGTTCTTGGAGACAATTACCATACTAATACATTTTAAAGGAGTCGTTGACTGGGAAGATGCCAAGTGCCTCACTGCTCAGGTTATATATAGGCGTTGCCTTCTCGGTTGTTAGTTTATGTTGTTTAGTAAAATATACATTTAGCTGCAGATTTTCCATGGCAACAATCTCTGTCTTAGGTACTTGGGAATGATGGATGTATGTGTTTTTATACAATTCAGAGTAAAATATTGCTGGTTGCCGTACTGCTGTAACATTGCACAAGTACCTGGGACTCCAAAATAGCTTTCTTCTGTCAACATCTTTTCTTTTTGTTTTTTCAAATGGTGTTTTGTACCAAAAATTTCCAGAAATTCTTTCAAAGCATAGCACGTACCTATACAGAAAGAAATACAAGATTGCTTTGAAATAGGAATTGTTATTTTTTAGGTATTTCGTATTTCTGCAAAAAGGCTTTTTTCTTAGCATGTCCTTGCAGAATTATCTAACATATTAATCCAGGATATTGTTTGATTTAAATTAATTCCAGTACCTTTCTTCCTTAGGAGCAGGGTACTTAGCCGGTTATCCCTGCTGTAGACCCACAAACATTCCGAGGCGCAGAGCTGAGGGAGAGGTTGGCTGCTGGTACCCCTTGGATAACGTTGAGAGGGACGATGCCCACACGCTGGCTCATTTGGGAAGGCAGCGTGGTTGAGGGTTGCCCACTACTCATTGTTCGTGTTCCAGCCCTGCCGTTCACATACTTGTGATGGGGCTGGTGCAGAACTTCATGGGGCTGCTTTTTCAACAGGTCTGCTAAAATGATCCAGGTTCATAGCAGCCCTTCCCCGCCTTCTCCCGCATTCAAACGAGGAGCGCAGGAGTGAGAGCAGAGCTTCCTGAATTCCCTTCTCCACTGAGGGCAGCCTCTCCTGCTCACAAACCTGTTTTTCATGTCATATATTCCTTTCCTTTTCAAAGCAGATGCTCTCTCTTTGAGGGTGATCTGTCCTTGTTTCTGTTTGCTGTGACCCTTGCGATTTTGTGCGGGTTTTAACACCACAGTTGAGTGAAGCAGAGCTGGCTTGAGCTTATCTGTGAAAGCTGCAGGGCAGGAAGCTCTGTTCTTTGCTTAGATCAGGTATGCCTGTACTCAGCAAAGGAATCATTAGTGGGAAGTTAATGTGGATTCTGGAAGCAACGTAATGGCATCAATTACGTATTGCTGTGGTTTAGGCCTCCCAAAGCATTTATCCTGTAGTGATGGGCACTGTCGTTGGGAACAGGGGCTCTGAGGTAAGGTCCAAATGTGTGCCATTGCGTTATGGATTGTGTTAGGAGGTTTGTTTCAACATCTGTGGCATCATCACATCCAGAAGAAGCCACTGAGACTGCCCCAGGTCAGGTAGACCAGAGCAAAAAGACCTGCTGGGTCTCAATGCTTCATCTCCGGTGTGGAATTGTGTTGGTTACTGCAACAAGCGGTGCTTGTGCAACACCTTGATACGGCTGTTCTGTTTGGAGAAGCCTAAGGCATCCAGTCAACAACAGCTTCTTCAGTCTTTCACGTAGATAAGGTGATCGAGAACTGTCATGGTAAGAACACAGTATGTGCCAAGGCATCCCGCTCCTTCACTCCATTTATGAGTTCCATAAATTCCAACCGCCCCATTTTCACTTCCTTCTTCCCCGATGTCTTGATTGAACATGGCAGTGACATTGCAAACAGACGGATTGGGACCCACGGAGTTCTGTAATGCTTGGCACTCTGTAAACAAAGGAAGAACGAGGTATAATTGTGTTTACGTTGAATCGGTTATAGTTTGTTTTCTAATCTATGCAAATCAGATATGAGCCATTAACCCTCCCTTGTGCGTTGCTGTATGTATGGGATAACGTGAAGATTATTTTGAAAGCCTGCAGAAAAAAACCTAAATAATTAAATCCATCTTCTTTCTTTTAAAGCAACTGGAAGAAAAACTGAAAGGCCAGGCTGATTATGAAGAGGTTAAGAAAGAATTAAAGTAAGTGTTAAATGCTTACATAATTTTTTCACAAATTGTAGTTTAACAGTGCTTGTTAAATGAAGCCACAAATCTGTGTTCTTGGAACAATAAAGAATTCAGTCAAAACCACAAAGACGGGGAAATGGGGAATATTGGCAGACGTTGCATCCAAAGCCAGTGCAAGCGCTGTATCCCAGAGGGCTCCGCGCTGCTGCAGCAGAGCATCGCAACAGCACACAATGCAAGCGTCCACGAAGAGAAGGCGCTAAAACTGTCATCCATCAAGGGTAAAATGTTTGAAAATCTGTGGTATTTTAGGTGGGCCACTCTTTACAAATCCCCAGCCAACGGCAGAATGTGATGCAGACCAAGAATTTAATGCAGGGCCCTTGGCTATAACACCTCTTCCCTGCCTTTGCCAGCGCTGTTCGGCACTGACCCTGTTAATGCTGTGCTTGTTGCTCTGTATATTTTTGCTAATATATTGTGGTTTCAAACTAAAGCCACAAACAGCCTCTTCCTATTTCAAGGGGTTTTTTTAAGAGACTTAAAAGAGCCTCATTTTAAACTCTAACAAGGTAACCTGTCAGGCTCAGAAGGGAAGTTTTTTGACTGGCAATATGTTTAGTGTCAAGGTTTAAATAACTGCAAGGAGCTCCATCTCTGCTTTCATCACTCTGGCATTTTTGCATGGATTTTAAGATTGAAAAAACATCCCCTCGTTTAATGAGGTATTTCGGATGCAGCTGGTAGTCATGGGCTTTTATTCCCCCGTCCCTGGAGAACACAGAAAGCAGGTTTGGTTTTGCCAGCGTGGTGACTGTCTCAGCGCTGTTACATCCACGCCACGCTGGCTGTGGTTCTCATTCTCTGCCGGCTGCAGCACGCCCTGATGGAGGGGAAGAGTTGCAGTCAAGTGAAAGGAGTTGTCCATTGCTTTGGTCATTATACCTGAATATTAACTGGTCTCAGAAAGCCTTCATCCTTTTGGCGATACAGAGAGGTATGTCTGTGTCCCCTCCTGAGTTAAGGAAAGGCAGCTGCAGATTTCGGCTGGTTTATGCCCTCGTGTGCAGTGTAGCAAATGGGAATTAAGCCACAACCTTCTAATTTGATACATAAATTCCTAAAACAGGAATCTACCAAAAAAAGTAAACGCGTTTTAAATCCTACCTGGTTTAATGCCTTTGCTTTAGATGTGAAACTCATTTAGATCCCTGTGTTCCTGGCGGTAATGACAGTTTTTGGTTGGTTTTTGCTTTGTTACAACACTGACTTAGGTGAGGGCAGGGGTGAGAGGCAGAGAAGCGATCCAGGAGAAACCCCGGCACAGGGCTGTTCACTTCTGCCTGTTGCTGTATTTCAAGACATGCCAAAGGCCTGATTATCATTGTTTTGGTGTAACTGGGACTTGAATTTGGCATATTGAGCTTCCAAGGAGTTAAATTTGAACCAAAGGAATATAAATAAAGCTAGGTCTAGAGGCAAATAAAGTTAGTTAAAATAAAACTACTTTCTTCCCTTTTTAACTGCCCTTTTGCATAGCAAATGCTAATACTATTCTCTTCAAATCAGCCCAATTTTGGCAAGATACATTGGCCTTTGAGGAGACTGTGGAACTGAAAAGATTGTTTTACCCATGTTCCTGCTCAAACCCCTATGTTTTCAACTTAACAGAGACAGGAGAATCTCCTGGAAGTGACTCTTGTTGGGTGCCCATAAATTAAGTCTCTATCTCTGGGCTGCTACAGCTTTTCTATCCCCTAAGTTGTGGGTATCATTTTTTATCTAGGCAGGTGACTTTAGAGGGACAGCAGCTGGCTTGTAGGTGGCCTGAGATCCCTACCCCGTCCTGCTGGGTGGTGTGGGTGGTTGAGACCCTCTGTGAGAGCACAGCAATGCTGTGTTGGCACAGTGGATCGCTCACGCCACCCTCTCTGCTCCCATCTGGTCCAAAAGATGTGCCAAAATCGAAATGTGCGTCACCTGAGAGTGACACTGATCTGACACGGCAGTATCAAAAGTCTGTTGCTGTCAAGCTGGTATCCCTCGTACGGAATCCTACTGTGCCTGCCTTTGTGCTCTGAAACGCTGACAAAAATGAACTGCTCAAAACATGCATACACACCAAGAAAAAAGGGAGTCTTGTCAGTAAGGAAGAAAGGGAATAAACTTCTCAGTTGTTTTGGCACTGATGTATTTTCCTTAATCCTCCCAAGGATGTTAGAGGCTTTCTAGGCTGAGAGATCTCAATATCAGCCAGCTTCCAACCTTGGAGGAACTTAGCTGGGTCCGTGTCAAGATCAGGGATGGGAGGATTTCTTGCTTTCTGCATTGGCTTTTGAGCCAAGTGGCTTTTAAACGTATTTTTGAGATCTGAGAGCTCTGTGTGTCCTTTCAGTTCCCTCTCCAGTAACACACGAGTGCTAACCCTCCTGCCTCTGCAGGATCGGAGGAACAGAAAGTCGAGCTGTCCCAATGCACGCTTTGCTTTGGAGTAAGATCTTTCAAGCTGTCTTAGATGTGCTGATTCAAGGCACAAAATCGTCCCTTTAAAAAGCAAATGACTGATCTTGAGCAGCAGATTGAGTCGAGATCTCACAGGCAAAAATATTCCTGGAATCCAAAGGGGAAACATTTTGCTTCCTCATATTCCTGAGGAAAATGTCTCTTTTGTGACACGTTTGGACAGTCATTTTTGACACATTTAACTTATATGGAAAAAACCAAACCTGCTGTAGTGCAAACTCTCCCAGGACAATTCCAGATCCCGTCAACCTGGGTTTTAGTGTATTTGGGTACCAAGTGTGTAGGAAATTACGTGTGACATTGCCAGAATGCCATTTCAGGTGGCAAAGAGTCCACTTTCAGTAGGCAAAGGTCAGTAAGTTTCCAGCCAAGGTCCGAATACGCATGCCTGCTCCAGACTCACTGGAAAATGCAGCTGCTGCCAGGTTCAGGATCCTTTCTGGAGGTCCCAGCTGGTGGCAGGTGTTGGGAACCAAAATGTATTGATGGAGCAGCCTGTGCGAGAGGAGGGCACCACAGGACCAGGGCGTTAAAGCCAGACCTGAGGTGCCAAGAACCCCATATACACCCAAAATACCCCTAGGCTGGCTTTGTCCTTGCGACTGGTTTCAGTGTGGTTCTGTAGGCAGCGGTAGTGGTCAGAGCACGCCGCAGCGCCCCGGGGAGCGGGCAGCCTCGCTCGGCTTAGTCTCATCTGGAAGGCAGGTGGTTGGTTTGCTCCAGGATGGCTCCACGTGGCAACCCCGAGTGCGGTAAGTGGGGGTTGCTGGGAGCGCTGCAGCGCTGAATTTTTCAATTCAGATGTGTCTCCCTGTTATCCCATCATGAGGACGTGCCTTACCCCTTGCTGTCCTCTCAGACACTGTCCTCTACGGAATCCAGGGAAGGAGGAGAGCAGCTGCCTACCGGGGAGGGGGTTTTCCCCAGATGAGTCCCTGTGCAGTGGTCTCCCAGCCCGTTGGAGTCCTGGCAGACAGGGTTGCACCCCTGGAGAGGGATCCCAGGAAACACATGCTTCCAGCAGTATTTAGCAGCCAGGGTAGACCCCCCTGTGGTGTCTGTGTAATGTCAGGATCTTGGAGAACCCAAACCATTGGTGCAGAACCTCTCTGCTTCACTCGCGCAACTGCCTTGCTAGCAGGAAAGAGGCACTTGTGCGTGTGGGTGAGCTGCTGAACCCACGTGCAGGTGAGTTGTCACAGCATTCCTCTGTCTGCACACGCGCTGGGCGATGGCTCTGCCCTACAGGGAGTCCTTGCTGGCAGGAGACGGCGTCCAGTGATGCCCCGTCGTAAAACTGATGCCAGAATTTTGTTATTTTATTAATTATTGTATTTGTAGGAGGGCCCGTCTCTAACACGGTTTGCAATAAGTGTGCAGCGATGCAAAATGCCTGAGGTTTCTCTCTCAGAATAACTTGGTAGCATTATCTGGTAGCATCCAGAACTTGTCCCTACATCTCGATACAGCCCTTCTGCCTTTTTTTTTTGACTCAGTTTGCACATTTAATACATCATTAAATGTATTCTTCCTGCCTCACAAAGTTCCGGATGCTTTATGCATGCAAAACACTTCATAAACACTATCTGTAGCTGTTTATCTGTTTGTTTTTCTTCAATAAATGACTGTAGCCTTTAAACAATGAGAAGCTGAAATCATTCATTGCTTCAGTCATAGGACTTCACGTCCTTCCTGCAGCAGGTGGATTGAAAGAAATTGATAAGACAGAGCACAGCGATAAGTTTGTATTCCTGCAAGATTCTTGTTTGCCAGCCGATACAGCTCTGACTGAAAGGCTTTGAAGGGAGACGTCCTCTGACCGCTCAGTATTTATATAAAATATTGACAGTGAGACTATCGGATCCTGCTCTTAATGTTCTTATAAATATTTGGATCTTTCAGGTTCCTTAAGAAATATCGTGCCGTTGTGTCTTCCCTTTGCCACAGAGCCAGAAGGTTATTAAAATGACAAACTGCCTTTTAGCCGGTGGTATCTTGGTCAGGGAGATTATTTGTGCATGTTTTGCGTGATGTGTGAGGTGATGTGCGTTGTACAGAGCGCTGTAACTGGGGGAGGTACCCATGTTTTCTTGCTTTGCCACAACTTTTTCATTCCCTTCAAGCTTCACCAATAAATTTATATTGCTTCTGACAGCTTAAAATGTTATATCCTTATTAACCTTTAAATTTACACTTTAAACTGGCCTGGTGGGATTGCATATGGAATTATTTAGACGACGCTCGAGAAAATGTTCCTATCCAGTAACTATAGTTATTCTATATTCATTATGAGACTGTGTTACTGCACGGAGGGTTGTTATTATTTGTGATGTGGCTGGAGAGGAGGAGATGATAATGTTAATGCTCATTAGCACCGTTGTTGTGAAAAGAAGAAAGAAAATAATGTCTTTTCTGCCTTCCACAGTATATTGAAATCCATGGAGTTTGCACCCTCCGAAAGCTCTGGTGCGCAGGTACTGAACCCACTTCTCTCTTCTTTGTTACTTCAGCAGTTCAGTTAACAAACATAAATTCTGCCTTGCAATTTGTTGGTGTTGGCATGGCTGATTTCCTGTTGATGTTGAGGCATAGGCATGTTTTCCTGATGTTTTCTCGTGTAAAAAAAGCTGAACTGAACTATTTTTACCTGTTAATTCCTATTAAGTGGTCAAGGACAAAGGCTGAGGTTTCAGCTGTGCGAGAGGGGGTGATCAGAGTGCTGCGAAGCTGCGGCTCTTAAAGTCCGTGCACAGCCACGTCGAGATGTGCGTGGTGGCGGGAGACTGAGCAAGGGTTTAGCATTTTTAGTCTTTGTTAGCCTTGAAAATAATGTTCTCAAAAGCAAAGTCTCCCTAAGAAAGCAGGAGAATCCTTTGCTATTCCAGTAAACTTAGGTTTGAAGTTTACGTATTAAATTCCTGCTTCTGAAATCTGAGCTGAATATCGATACTCTGGGGTTAATTTTCAGTATGCTTCTTTATCATCAAGGATTAGCTGTTTAGTGGAAGGTGGATGGCAGATTTCTGTGGCCGATGCTATTTTTGAACAAACTGCTTATGCTAAAATGCAGCATTTCAAGGAAATGCTTAACTTGGGCCAGTTGACCTAGAAGAAATAATATCATCTTAGCTCATACTTTAATTAGATTAAAAGAAGTCTACGGCTTTTAAATGGAGAGCTTGCCAGTACCATTTTAAAATAAGTAGGATTAAGAGAATGTTCCGTTACACATTTCAAAATAATGCAGAATTGATGAATGATTTACAGTGAAAATTAAACAGTGAATCCCTTCTATGGCTCACGTAGGAGCGCTGAGTGATTCCTGCAAATATATGCATGGCAAATTCCCTAGCTGCATTCAGAACAGAGATGAGCACTTGTTTTCTTCTTCTGAAATCGTTTTTAGTGCCTGAGTGAGACTCTTAATGCTTTCAGAAACAAACCTCCCACTTTGATTTTCCTTAGGATGCATCTAAACCGCTGGAGGTGCTGCTGCTGGAGAAGAACCGCTCCTTGCAGTCTGAGAACGCCACGCTGCGTATCACAAACAGTGACCTGAGTGGTAGGTTGACGTGGTTTTCGGCTATTCTGGTTCGTTTGCTGTCGTGTCAAGGGAGGGAGGGCTGAGTGAGAGATGAGTGTCTGAGCTAATGCATGGCAGGATGATTAAGAGGCATCAGGACCACTGAATAATGTTTGATTTCTGCAGTTTTATAGGCTGGATAATAAAATAAAACTTGGAGACCACAGAGAGTCTTTAAAAAGGTTAGGAAGGAGGGGCGTTACGAGATGTACGGAGTGGTAGCGTTTGAGGCTGTCTTCTGTTTTGGGAACAAATTCACCCGTGGCACCAGAAGTCTCTTCCCCCGCACACAATGTTATGCACAGTGTTTGCATGCAGAACACAATAATCTTCCTGTCTGATACATGGAGATAGACTACCAGCAGGTCAGCTTGGAAAAACAACATACTGTCATTTTAGTGAAGTGTGTTTGCCGTTTGGCTTTCCTGATGTGGGCTTTTTTACCTCTTGCGTGCACATTTTTCAAATGGCAAGTCATGGAATTTCCAGATACTTGAACGCTTATAGGTTTTGCAGCTGGATGAAAGCTAAAAGTTGCCACTGGCACTGGGATTACTGAATTCTGAAGCGGTTTATGGCTCTAACTGAGTGATCTTGGTGCATCCACCTAATGGCGATTCCTTTATTCAAATTGGTTTGTTCCAAAATGTAAATGTTTGCTGCATTTGGGTTCAGTCAGGTCCAATGAGAAATGTCTTGAATGCGAGACAAGAGAGACTTGCTGTCTGTAACTGCATTTATTTAAATGTATAACTGCACTTCGTGTCATTGTTCTAGTTTTGATGTTTGTAAGGGGGATTCTCCAGGCTGCAACATACAAGAAAGGTGCAAACATGAAATGCATGTTGTTTGTTTTGGGGGCCTTGTTTGGCTTATGAAAATTTCAATTATGGAAAACGAAGAAAAAAAAAAGAAAAAGAAAAAGAAACCAAAACCAAACCAAAACCAAAACTCCCCCTGCCACATCATTGGCCCTTGTAAATCTGCACTTTTTCCCTTTGCGGGGCAAACTTTGCATTTTTTTATCTTGGTTTTTCCCTCCTTGACCCCCCATAATGCATTATGTTTGACCTTCCTTGTAGGGTCAGCCAGGAGAAAAGGGAAAGACCAGCCTGAGAGTCAGCGTCCTGCAACCTTGCCGGCCTCCCCTCCTTCTCAGTTGCTCCGCAACGCGGGGGAGCAGGCTTCCAATACTAATGGTACACACCAGTTCTCACCAACGGGTTTAAGTCAAGACTTTTTCAGCTCATCCCTGGCGAGCCCCAGCTTACCCCTGGCCTCCACAGGAAAATTTGCACTAAACTCTCTCCTCCAGCGCCAGCTAATGCAGTCCTTCTACTCCAAGGCAATGCAGGAAGCAGGAAGCACAAGCATGATTTTCTCAACAGGTCCTTACAGCACAAACTCCATATCTTCCCAAAGTCCATTACAACAAAGCCCGGATGTAAATGGCATGGCCCCATCTCCCAGCCAGTCAGAAAGTGCTGGGAGCATCTCCGAAGGCGAGGAGATAGACACGGCCGAAATTGCACGTCAGGTGAAAGAGCAGTTGATCAAGCACAATATTGGACAGCGGATATTTGGACATTATGTGTTGGGACTGTCGCAAGGGTCTGTGAGCGAGATACTAGCCCGGCCAAAGCCATGGAATAAACTGACTGTGAGAGGCAAGGAGCCATTTCATAAGATGAAGCAGTTCCTCTCGGACGAACAGAACATCTTGGCTCTTCGCAGCATCCAGGGTAGACAAAGAGGTAAGCGCTCGCCGGCCAAGGCTCTTGGCCCTATTTTACTCTTAGTTCCAAATGGTGCAAATTGGAAGCTTCCCCACACGGGGCCATTGTGCGTTGCTGCTGATTTTGCCCGGATCAGACATCAGGTACAGAAAGTACAGCTTCCTCACTGCTGCTCAGCACTCCAGCAGGTTAGTATCTTTGCTTACGCTTTTTTTAGCCGCTGACTTGTGTTTGTCAGCAGGAGCGAGCAGCAGGGACGCTCACATCCCACACTCCCCAATAGCTCCGGGTCAGAGCTAAATGCACAGGGAAAAGAATCGGTAGCTACGAAGGGAACCAGCCCTCAGAAATACTTGAGAACTTTCATTCGAGTTTGTTTAGTGAGACCAGACTTCTGTTGGGTCTTGTGTGATAATTTTTTTCCCAAAATTGTTTTGACAAAAAATCGTAGGTAATGCGTGAGATGAGTACTTAAAAAACAATCCGCATTTAAAGCAGCTCTGCAGCTGCAGTGATTGTGAGAAATAACATGCGTTTCATTGTGATTCATCTTCAGCAAAGACTGAGATTTACATTTAGAGAAACTGAAAAGTAAGTTGTTTACAGTCGAGAAATATTGGAAAGGACAGGCAGGATTTTCCTAGATGTTGTTTAATTGAAAGTGCACGCTGTTAGATTTATAATCTGTTCTTCCTTTTGATGATTGTACTTGAGGGGATTATCTGCCCATCTTTAACCTCTTCATTTTTGGTATCTCTAGACATTTATTTATATCTCTCTAATCTCCTTTCCGAACGTAGCTGTAATCTTTATTAACAAATCAGCCAGCCTTGCTTCTTCCAAAGTAGCCGGCTCCTCTAGCTCCGACCGAGCTCGAGGGGCGAGGACAGCGCAAGCCCTCGCCCGCAGGGACAGGCTGCTAGCTTCTCATCTCACAGCCCGTGATGTCAGAGCAACCATCCCCTGATTGTTTTGTTCTTACCAAACTTGTTTTTCAACAGAGAATCCAGGCCAGAACCTGAACAGACTATTTCAGGAAGTACCGAAACGAAGAAATGGGTCTGAAGGTACGTCACAGGCAGGTGTTTCTCTTTGCAGTCGATGCCTAGGAAGTGGAGTGTGCTTTAGCTGTGTGTTTCCTTAAAACTGTGCAGTTTGATTCTGGCCTGGAATCTGATAGAAAAACAGACAGTAAGTATAAAACAAACCATGGGTTAGACTGAACATTTTGCTTTTGCTAATTCTGCTGCTGCTGTACTAACATAACCCTGTTTGGATACTTTTTCCACTCCCAGCTTCACTGTGTACGCAGATAAAAGGAGATCAGTGATAGAAGTGGCTTTATAAGATCATCAGATCTACTGAAATGCTCTCTTTGCTATTTTTGTGATTTTGGAGGGAGGAAGTCACGCAATTACATATAATCCAACACCAAGGGCACGCTGCCTCTGCTCGAGATTTACTGCTTTCTTCTCATGGAGTTTGTGTTGACAAAGACGCTTTAGTGTGCTGTTAAGTTAGTGTAGTGCTTACTTCAGTGTGGAGTATGCAAAAGATAACCAATAAGTGATCATCAGATCAATGAATTATCACTGAACGGGAACAAGCATTCTTCATTTTAGCTTAGCTGCAGAATTTTTCGTTCAGCCAGATGAGAGGAAGAAGGAAAAACAAACACGGCTGCCCCAAGACTGTGGTTGTTTTGACTCCAGCCAGAAATTATCTAGCTCACTTACCGATGGTAACCTCCTAATGAACAAAGCAGTTCGGTGCAATAGCGTTCACAGTCATCATGTTCCCTCCTTTTCTTCCCCTTAGTGGTTAAAAAAACCCAAACCAAGCCCAACCAAGCAAGTAAGAGCTCATAGCTGGAGAGTGCTTCAAACGGGAGCTGTGTTTAAATGACCATTTCTCTTCATGTGTGTTTTCATCTGGTTACTCTTCCGTTCTGTCCGAGGCTGAATGTACGCTCATCTGACTTCACCTCGCAGCTGGTGCTATTTTTAAGTTGATTCCTGATCTTATGCTTTTCGCTTTCTTCCTCTCCCCTCTGGTTCTTCTCCCTTCGATTTCCTCTCCCCCTCCAAAAAAAAAAACCAAAAAGGGAAACAATAACCTATACGATACCCTGGAAAAGGAACAGATGAGCCCTTAGTCCTTCCTCTGACGGTGTCAGCGTTCAGTGCAGCTAGTGAGCAGGCTTTTGCACAGCAAGGATAGTTTTCTTTTATTAAATGCATTCTTGGTGTTGTAAATGTTGGTAAAGGTCCTGTATAAAGTGTCAGGGCGTGTTGGCGGGTACCAGTGTGCGCGGTCTGTCTGTGAGTTAAAAAAGCAACCAAATAAATAGAAGTTTTCCTGGTGTCATTAGTTTTGTTTTCCTCTTCAGGTAACATAACCACAAGAATCCGAACCACAGAGACTGGCTCTGACGAAGCCATCAAATCCATTCTCGAACAAGCCAAAAGGGAGCTGCAAGTACAGAAAACAGGTACAGGCTCAGCTTGTCTCTTACTCCTTTTATTTCAGAAGTTAATTAAAACAATTACCCTGAGCTTTCTGGTCAATTAATTATATTCTTAAAGCCCTGAATAGAGGGTTGAAGAGCTTTTTGTTTATTTGTTTGTTTGTTTGTTTAGTGGGGTTGTTTCTGTCCATAAGACATCCCAAGTTAGGTGACGTGTGTCACGGCTTGGCAGGTCAACTTTGTTTTGGGGTGAAGAATGCTTTCAGTGAATGAAGTGGCAAACCCAAACATCATTTCCTTTCCGTCATTAGTTTAACATTCTAACCCAAGCCAAGTTTAATAGCTCATGGTGTACTGTCATGTAGTTAACATTTCTGTCCACTCCATAGCCCTCCGAACTTTAAAGGAGTTTTCAGCACTGCTAAAGGGCTGATGCTGATAGCGAGTACTGTGCATTCCTTCTTGTCTATTAAAGTAAATACTGATTTACAGTTTGGGATAGTTGTCTTTCAAGTGAAAAGTAAGTTAGACTTATGGCAAAATATAAACGACTAGTTAACGTGTGATTTAAAGAATATAGTTTAAAGCAAGTAATCATTGCATAGTGGAAAATGTGGGCTGTGTGCAAGGAAGTGCAAGCACGTTGATCAGTAGCATGTGTCGTCTGAGAATCTCAGTCTTCCTTTCAGATATTAATTCGGCTTCAAAATTCCCTATGAAACCAGCAGATAAAGGAGAAGAGGAGGTCCCCTGTCTTTTTTCCCATTTCTTAGCTTTTCATGTCTTTTATAGTGTGTGTCAGGAAGGAATGTAGGGAGGCAAATTCAGAAACGTATCCAGATGAGGCATAAAATCAGGAGAATAATACGTAGCGTGTTTCAAGCCTGCCTTCACTTGGAGGCCACGCTTGCAGTGATGGGTTCCCTGTTACTACCCAGTGCTTCCCTTTCCCTGCTCTTTGCAGAACAGCTTTCAGAGTTGGTCCTCAGGCACTGGGGACCTCTGTGGTCCTGTTAAACGGAAACAGATGCCATTGCAACAACCTCCTGGCTCTGTAGAGATAATTCTCCACCCACATCCCGCTCCCTGCTCACCCACAGGAGTCCTGTTGCCCACTGAAACACTGCATTTAGGTGTTAGCTCTCCCGAAGGCACCTGGGGCTCCATCCCAGGGCTTGGGATAAGGCAGGGAGCAATGGCCAGGTGTCCACCCGGTTCTTGTAGAGCTCTCTATTCCACTATTTGGGACCGTGGAAGGCAACAGGAAGCAGGAGCTCATTGAGCTTGTCAGGTGAAATAATGAGGTCTCTTAATGAAGTTCGTGCTTTGTTGCAATTCTGTGTTACATTCTTGGAGCTAAAAGGACTCACCTTACTTACGTGGTGGGAGGGTATTATCCGTCTGTCCAGGGGAAGCAGCTGTGTTCTGTTCTGAATGTGCATTATCCTTCATTTGTGGAGTTTGAAATGAAAGGTTAAATAACTTCGTAAATCAAACCATAAAATGTTATTGAGCACGTGGGGTGGGGAGGAAGAGGTGAAGGCTTGATTTTCAAAGGCATTTATTTGACAATTTTTACAATGATGGAAACGTGCAAGCAGTTCTTGACTTGTGCGTTGAGTCTGTGCGTGCAAATGTCCAGCACTTTGGCAACTCTAAAAATTCTCCAGTGGGGAACTTTGGAAATCTTACCTTATTTTGAACTGTGCAAGTCTTCTCTTAGCGAGAACTCCTCCCTCCCATCCAGAAATGTATTTGCAGCCCTGTTTCTGCCAGGGAAATGTGTACAGTAGCACGTGTTGAATATAAAGCATGTTCCTCTGTTGCATTTAGTCTTTTGGTTGTTTTTCATAGCTGAGCCGGCTCAGCCGCCTTCTGCATCTAGCAGTGGCAATTCTGACGATGCTATTCGATCCATTCTGCAACAAGCCCGACGGGAAATGGAGGCACAGCAGGCTGCCCTTGAACCTGCCTTAAAAACACCACCTTTATCTCAAGCTGACATTTCTATCCTGTCCCCCAAACTAGTATCTACACCTGCAATGTCTTCGGTTTCCAGCTATTCTCCTTTGGCCATATCCCTGAAGAAACATTCATCTGTCACTGATTCCAGTATCTCTGCGTTGCAGAACCTCTCTGGGCTCAAAAAGGAGCCGCAGGAGGCGCCTGGGTTAGAGCTTCATGGAATAAGTGATTCTGCCCAGGGTATGTTGAGGCATGTTAAAAATGAGTTGGGACGTGGTGGTGTATGGAAGGACCATTGGTGGAACGCTGTGCAGCATGAGAGAAGAAATACAGCTCTTCCCGAAGATATAAAAGTTGAGGAAGCCAGTGGTGGAAAAGAAAAGGTCAGCAATCAGACTAGGCCAGATCGTAGCCAGCTCCAAGGACCATCTTCTTCAGAGTATTGGAAAGAGTGGCCAAACGCGGAATCTCCATACTCGCAGAGTTCTGAATTGAGCATGACTGGGGCGAGTCGCAGTGAGACACCGCAGAATAGCCCCCTCCCTTCGTCCCCTATCGTGTCTTTGTCAAAGCCATCCAAACCTTCGGTTCCTCCACTGACACCCGAGCAGTATGAGATTTATATGTACCAGGAGGTGGATACGATAGAGCTAACGCGGCAGGTCAAAGAAAAGCTAGCAAAGAATGGCATCTGCCAAAGGATCTTTGGGGAAAAGGTAAAGAACCGGTTAATCTCGTGTTACACCAGCATTATGAATGTGCGTGGGGCTCCTTACCTTGGTTCGGAGCTCGGTTTAGCGGAAGGCAATATGCCACATATGTCTGATGGAAAAATGTTGTTGCTTCCTATGTTTAGTATTTAAAAAGTAAGCTCACAAAGGAAAGCGTAAATTCTGTATTTTGTGAATTGTTTAGGGTTCTGTACCAGGATTGGCTCCAGCTCCCACTGTAGCCAGCAGCGGGCCCTGCAGTCAGAAACGTTGGGAGCTGGAACAAATGTTTTTGAAGCTCAATGTTTCATGCTTAATGTAATGAATTCGTGGAATATTTGAGTAATACCATTGTCATGAGTGGAGAGTCTTATATTTGTTAGAAGCGAAGATTGTGGACACAAGAACATTTTTCCTTTTTTTTTTTAACATTTGGAGAGACACACAAGGGTGTTTAAACAAACACGCGGAAAATCCCCTCCCTCTCCTTAGTCTCAAGTCAAGAATTCACAGTCATTTTTCAGATGTGGTGCTTGGGACCTTAACGTGCTTTCAGACGTTTTAAGCACTGTTTGATCACAGATACACGTGCACGATAAGGCTTCTGAAGTTTTCACGTTGGAGGCCTTAAGCACTGAACACATCGGGTTTCAGGCGGGTCCCCAACCCCCCAGGACACGCTTCCCAGGCTATGAGGAGTTGTGGACATCTGGTGCTTCTTCTTTATAGAAAGAATTGGATCAACATAATGGTATAATAGGAGTTGGCATCACGGTCATACCTTTTTGCTAAGATGTGAAATGAAAAGCCTGACCTCTTGGGGTCGTTAAAGATCTCGTGGCAGCTTTCATTAGGTATGATTTTTGACCTTGTACCTGTGCTGGATTTCAGGCAAAAGTAATTGTGTTCTGCCTGTCTGAAATCCCTCTTTGCCGCAGCCGGCTGTATTCTTAAATATTTACTTACATGGAGCAGCCACTGCTGCAGGTGAAAACACACATCATTGTAATTCAGACCAAAAACATCCACCAGATAGAGGCCTAGTCTCAAAAGTCCCAATTATTTCTGTTTGAGAACAAAACCCATGCCAATCACCGCCTGTTTCATCTGCCTGGGTGTGCCTGGACGCGGTGTTTTTCCTGTTAGAACTGACGAAACTGTTTGACATGAAATATGAAAAGCATGCAAATCTCGCACCATCCTTCTGCGTTTGTGCTGCCGTTGCGTTCCTGCAGGAATAACCCGCGCTCCAGAAGGAGACCGTGGCAGGAGAAAAGTATTTCCATTGATCATGTGCCGATGTCGTTTTGCTGATTGTCCGTAGAACACTGACCTGAGGGATTAGTGGTAAAGGAAACCAGTGACTTGAATCCTCCCCTCCCACATCCAATGTGTTAACGTGCCCTTCTTGGTTGCTTCACTTCAGGTGTTGGGGCTGTCCCAAGGAAGTGTCAGTGACATGCTCTCCAGGCCAAAGCCATGGAGCAAACTGACCCAAAAAGGCCGAGAACCGTTTATTCGTATGCAGCTCTGGTTGAATGGTGAGCTGGGACAGTGTGTCCTGCCCGCACAAGGGCAGCAACAAGGACAAGGTAATTAACATTCCACTGTGTTGTTTGAGTTGAGGAGGAGGAAATCTTTGTTGGGTATTTTTAATTTGCAGTAAGCGAGACCTGCGCCCGGCGCGGGTCGGGGCAGTGCTGGGAATGGCAGCATCCACCTCGCAGCCCAGCCAGTCCCCAGGGGAACGCGCTGGGGATGCTCACCAATGAAGCATTCGTTTATGCATAATTGATAAGCAGCAGTTATCGAGCTCCTCGTTAGGATGATATTACGTAGGCATGAATGTGATATGTAACTCAAAAAAATTTGGCCAAAGAGCTGGAAAATCTTGTGTGCTGTTTTTGAGGATTGTGTAGGGGATCGTTATTGTTCCTAGGACAATATCAATTGCTTTCATAGGAGGTGAGCTAGAAGAACTAAGCTTTAAAGGGGGGATGCTGGGTTGCAATTACACTTTTATTTTGGCTCTCTCTTACCCTAACACCTACTGATACCACGAGGCCAGAGTAGAGTCTGGCTCAGTTGTACCCTTAATGCCACTGACTCAGACGAGCAGCGTGCCCTTGCCGAGACAGGCGCTTTGCTGTTTGTTGAGCCTGCTTACTGTTTGGTTTGTGGTTTGGCATCTCCTTTTATTGTTCCCTGATTTTCCTCTCCTCTCTTATCTAGTCCTTCACTCTGTGACATCATTGCAGGATTCCCTCCAGCAGGGATGTGCGAGCTCAGGTAAATCACCTGGTTTCAATGATTTGCTCTGAAATAATTCTCTGTGCTGTTGTTACGTTTCTGTTGCTTTGATGCCAAAGAGGTTTCGCGTGGTTTGTTGGATCATACAGGAGACCTTTCAATTTTTGTATTAACGCAGTTAATTCCTCGTTCTCTCCATGTTGCTATGGCAGATGCAGGCAGTACACGTATTTAGCTGCGTGTATGAGGTACAGAGACTCTGATCTCGGAGATCATTGGCTCTGTAGGGTTTTTTTCCCATAGTTCAGCTTATCAGCTGCTGTGTGACAATGGCTGTGAAACAAACCTCTCGTTTGTAACGCGAGCTGCCTACCCCCACTGCCTCCCTCGCCGGCGTGGGGTTTTTCCACTTTCATTTACACAAAATCTGCTTTGTTAATTCAAAGATGGGGAAAAGACCACGTTATGTCTTTCTTTCTCAAGCTTCGTTACATATTCCAAGCCGACTTCTTTTTCTCCCTCCCCTTTCCGTGTGGAAATAGCAGATGCAGCGGAGAGGGGTGTGAAAGCGGAGGGAACGGCCGGAGGTTTTATACGATGGCCTCAGCCGAGGATGGAGGCAGGAGCAGCCCAGCTGGCAGATCCCAAACTCGACCCACACAGCCTCTCTACCAGCGCTGCGCTGAGCTGACGTAAAGCGCTCAGACTGTTTTTTGCTCAAGAAAAACCCTCTTACCCTGCTCAATCCTCACAGCCAGTGCCCTGTGTCGGAAAATTCTTGCATTTCAGGATAGGGAAAAGGGAAGTGTTCCCTTCTCCCATCTCTCTGCGAGTCTGAAACACACTTTTTTTCTGGAGTTTGCTGGGTTTATTCTGAATATCCCAACCAACCGCTTTGCTCGCTCTAGAGGGAAACTGGTTTGCATTGTAAAAGATTTTACCAGCAGAAAATCCGTGATGATATTCAATCCATGTTTGTCTTAAGAACGGTTGAAAATAAATAGATAAAAGGAAAAAAAAGGCCTCTGGTAAAAACAAGCCATGAAAACAAAACCGAAACGGGAAAAGAGTATTTGCAATCATAGAGCTATTGTTACTTGTAGCCCAGCGTTTAGCGAACATGGAACGTTTTGCACGCTGCTGTTCGTTAAAGTGTGCCAGTGACTACTTTTGTGAGCATTAATGCTATGCCAGAGTAACTGTTAGTTACAAATGCCTAAGACAGCATGGAAAATATGAGTAATTAATTGTAGCCATTTGAAGAGGAATTTGAAATCAGAGGAGCTGGGAAAAGGCTGCATTGTTATTGCTAATCATCATATTTATGACTAACTGTAATTAGAAAAGATTGAAAAACAAGCCCATAGTATTAAAATCCAACCACCTTACGGATTCCTGGGGGGATCGCTGGTAGCTGGAAGTGATTTCCTCCAGGAAGTTCAGTTGTGCTGCCGTGATGTTTTGCTCCCCTCCCACACTCCCGATCTCGTTTGTCAGTTCCTGCCCTTGAGCTCTCGTTTTTGGTGAGATGACATGTTCCTATCAGCTAATAAAATCAGATTATTGATGACCGCCCTCCTTAAAGCCGATTTACAAATGAGCACGTGGGCTCCTGCCCTTTCCTTCCTCCTTTCCGATGATTAAAACTAAAAATGTTGGAGAGAGCATCCTTTTCCTGGTAGAAAGGAATAAGGGAGGTTGTGACACCACACGGAACAAAAGAGCGAAACCAGGTTATTTGAATGAGGAAGGGCAGTTGGGTAATTTTCTTTTATTAGCAGCTGTTCTGTAATTAAAAGCGCAGCAAACAGTTTGGAAAAGGTAATAATAATTATGCATTTGCAAAAGATCTGCCACTGCAGGGCAGGGAAAAAAAAAGCAGCTCCAATTTTCTGGTCTTCTGAGACATTTTCCAGGCAAATCAAGGCAGAAAAGGTTGCATACTTGTAATTGTAAAACAGAAATGAATCAGAACAATCTAAAAATGAGAAAAGCCTTCTCCATGCAATGTAATTGGCTTGGAACTTGTTGAATGCATGAAGGGAAAGCAGTGAAATTAAACTAATACAGGCAGCGGCTCCTGAGTGCCTTGCCAAGAAAGTCTGCAGTGTACGGAGCGTCAACAGGCACAGGAACGGCTCCGACTTTTATGAGCTGTGAGTATTTTCGTTACCGTTTGGCACCGCTCTATCGAACTAGCAAGATTTGCTGGGTTTCTGACCCAGTTAGTTACGCTTTTGGATCATAAGGTTTTGATTAGCACCTCATTCATAAAAATCTGTGCTTTTGTTCAGTAGTTTTCCATTGTCACACGTGGACAGAGGGACCCATCGGTCTTTTATATGTAAGGGTGAATGGATAAGCAATATGTGTGTATATATATATTTGTATTTTGAAATAGCATGGAGAAGCCAGGCTTATTTTTTCTTCTTTGCAAGCTGTATTTATGAATTTTCAACAAATAGAGTCAGTACCAAAATTGCCAGCAGATATATAGATATATCCATATTTTTTGCCTGTGACCTTTCAACAAGGCTTTGATGATTTTGTGTGAGTTTTGGGGAACATGTTTTACACAAAAATGGTGCCTGGACCCTAGGTGGTCAAAAATAGTATCAGTGCGCCTTTCCGAACGTTTCTGCTGTGTATTTCTTTCCACCTAACTGCTCTGATGCCCTTGGGTAAATCTGCCTATTTAATGATTTATGTGTCAAAAGCACAGACCAAATCACATGGAAAAAAAAAAAAAAAAAGTGGAATTACTGTCACCCAAGTGCATCAGCGTTTTTCCTGATGAATTTGGCCCTTATCTAGCTGCATTGCTGATGGTCAGAGCTGGGTTTGGATGAGAGCCACGTGCCGGCAGGGAGGGTTGTGTGCTTAGGTATTTCTTCTAACTGCTTGTCCTGTATGTCTCTCTTACTGTTTAGTTTTGGGGTTTTGTGTCTTTACCGAACATCTTTCGGGCACGAAGACAAAGTTTCTTTTCCGGTGCTGTTGATTTCGTAGCTGCTCCCAGGAAAGCCGTGTTTTTCTTCACTTTTGTGTTTATCCTCTGTGAAGGACATGTACTCTCTCTATACTACATTAAAGACTTGCAAATACTCAGTGGGAGGAAGACGAGCCTTTTTGGTCTGTGTTTCTGTAAGGGTCGTCTTATGACCTAATGTGGAAATCTTCATTTGCCGATACAGCTGCGGGTGATCTCCGGGGATTTTGAATTTCCCTTTTGTTTGTCTTCCTTTCTGGGTATCATTCATCATTCCTAACCTCATGCTGCTTAGCAATAGTAACACTCATGGGAGTTGAAGAAAGGATTATAGCAGCATAAAATAGGGAGCTAATTAGAGCTTGTTTCAAAATCAGAATCTAGCTTGAGATAATTGCATATTATCTGGTGATTTAAATACCCAAGATCTACTGTATTTAGATCAACTGAAATATGCATAAAAGGTTTATTTTCAAAATAAAACATTCGTAACAACAGGGAGATTACTTCTTATCATCCCTCGGGAAAGAAAATCTGAAAAGAATCGGAATGCAATCTGGTTTACAGTAGGTAGGATATTCACAGCCGTGTGGAATGATGACAAACCCAGGTATCCATTATATCTTTATTTCCGTAAGGTTTTCCGGGACAGGAGCTGCTGAGCGGGCAGATGCTGGCTGTGCCCTGGGCAGATCTTCCCGTTCCCCTCGCAGCGAGTGGATGCTGACACACTGACTGCTCTCCGCAGTGGGGAGGGAGTGCGTTTCAGGCGTACAATTCGCATTCAGGATTACCAATCTGGTGCCCTCATGGGAAAAGCTCCCTGGCCACGTGGTGGCAGTGGAGAAGCTCTGACCCCCCACCCATGTCTCCGTGGTTCATGATTATTTCCTTGGTTGTATGGTTTTGTTTGGAGGAGCAGAGCTGTCCAAGACGATGCTCCAGAGCATGGGCGGGGTTGGCAGCTGAATCCTCAGGACCTTGAGATCACACAAGGAGGGAGAGATTGTTTTGCAGTTTGCTGGAATTCTGGGTTAATAAAACTGCATGACATGAAATGTTTATGGTTGATGCAGTCTATAAAATGGAAGAGAAGGGGGATCACAAGGCTTTTAATAGCTGAGTGGTTGGACTGCAAGAATTCCTTGCATAGATGGGTTATGTTTGATGACCGTGGGTTATGTTTGATGACCGATATTTGAGTCTCTGTTTCATTGAGAAGGCCGTTTCCTTTTGTGTTCTGTGCAAATGCGGTTTTGGAGCTGAATGGCCGAGTCAGAGAATCATAGAATCACCAGGTTGAAGCGACCCACTGGGTCACCGAGTCCAACCATTCCTAACATTCCCTAAACCATGCCCCTCAGCACCTCGTCCACCCGTCCCTTAAACATCTCCAGGGAAGGTGACCCAACCACCTCCCTGGGCAGCTGTTCCAGTGCCCAATGACCCTTTCCGTGAAAAATTTTTTCCTGATATCCAGCCTGAACCTCCCCTGACGGAGCTTGAGGCCATTCCCCCTTGTCCTGTCCTCTGTCACTTGGGAGAAGAGCCCAGCTCCCTCCTCTCCACAACCTCCTTTCAGGCAGTTGTAGAGAGCAATAAGGTCTCCCCTCAGTAGCAGTTCTCTTCACACAGACCCTGAAATGGGCTTTAATGAAGCTTCCCCTTTCTTTCTGTGGAGGTTGCAGCTCTGGAGCAGTTGGCCATGGCTGTCTTCGTTTCAAACCATCGGATATCAGCTGGCTCCACACACAGGCAGCGGCTGAAATCTGTCTTGAATATGTGTGATCATATTCTGTGCCATTTCCCTGACATTTGGACCATGGAAACCTTCCTGGCAGCCCCCCTGCTATCAATAAAGCTGGGAGAACCACTGTTGAGGCACCTTACTGGGACCTGGGAATGCAACGTGAAGCCAGTGTTTCAAATTGGTTCTTAATATAGCGTTGACTATCATTGCTGGCCATCACCTGGTCCTTTCTGCCTCTTGTCTCGCTCTGTCCTCCCCAGGCTGTCCCACATGGCCGTAGGACTTTCCTTGTCAGTGATGTTTTGTGGATGGTCGGTATTGGCAGAGAAATTCCTGTCCCCGTTGTATTCTTCTCTGTCCATTGAACCACCCAGTGATTAAATTTGCAGAAGATGACTCCATCCTCATTGTGGTCATAGTTTTACCATTACAGAAGTGCTAAAGTAAAAGATATAATCTGCGAGTGAATGCTGTTTTCTAGGCAGATATTCCTTGCGGCTGAATTCTGATGGAAAAGCACCAACACGCTTTTAACACTAATCCAGCAAAGAGAAGACTGATGCTGGATTCCAGAGTGGAATCGTTATGGGTGCATTATGGGTTCATAGCATTCATTTTGGAGAAGTTACCCAGTCCAGTTGGTGCTATGTTTAGTTTTATGGTTCTTTGGGAATGCGAGTGCTTTGTGCTCCCTCCCCTTTGGTGTGTGGGAAGGGATCTCCAAGCAGGAGCTCACACACGGCTCGGCAGTAGCATTTCACCGGGCACAGAAATGCCTCGGTGTCAGAGTCTGCTTTTTTAACAATTAGAATTAATGCATGGATATATTTTTCAAGCTAATAAAGAAGAAGAACATTCCTGACCAGTGTTGCTGCCATGCTTCCCAGGTAGCTTGTGGGATCCCAGTTAGTGTAGGAGTTGCTGAGCAGCAGATGCAGTTTGTGGATCTGCTCTTCCACTGCAACATCAGCATCAATCAGAGCTTCTAACTCCCTTGCACTCTCCAAGCCTTGTTTGAAGGAAACCATTGTATATTAGAGCTCTAAAATTCCACTGTTCATCATTTCATTACTTATTATTTAATTTTACTTATTATTAGCATTTTCTTCTCTTTCCGCGTGCACATTTGGAGCCGAGCAGCCTCCTTTGGGGAGGGACGCCACTATTTCCCCTCCTTGCCTCCAGGCGCGGGGGCTTCACCCTCCAGCTGCAAAGCACGGAGGAGCTGCGTGGAAAACGAGGAGCTGATCCATTGGAAAGGCAAATATAAAAATAACTGGAGCAGCACTGAAACGCCATCGAGGCCATCGCAGTTGTGCCGCGGCACGGGGAAGGCCAGGCAGCTCCAGGGAGGGTCAGGAGCCGGGGTGACGGCCAGGATCTGTCCCCTGTGGGCTGGCAGCTGCAGAAGAGGTCAGGAAGGCTCTGCTCCCAAGAGAGTGGGTATTTTGCTGTTGGTAATAGGAGGCTCTGGCAGCTGGCAGAAGCTCACGTTGGTCTTCTCGTTGCTTGTGGGAAAAGGAGGGGGTGGCAGGTCGCTCCCCGTGGCTGCCGACGGTGGGATGCAGCCCCCATCACGCCCTGCTGTCCCCGGGCAGCAGCACCACCGCTGCTCAGCAAATGACAAAATGCTCCTCCGCTGGCTGAAAATTACCTTGCTTTCAATGCAAAGAACAGATAATGGGCTATTTTCCTTCCAAAATACTGTGAAAAAGGTGCGCTAGGACCAAATGTGCAGGTTGTTATTCCTGTCTTAAAATGGGGATGGAGCTGGGAGGCAGCTGTCTCCTCCACCAGGTAGCTCTGAAAGAGGGAAATAAACAGCCTGTTAGACGCGAAAGGCTCTGATTAGAGAGTTATTTATTGCTTGGAAGCAAATTATTCCCAAGAAATAAAAAACAGAAAATTGCCAGAAAATTAATGTCTTCCAGGTTACCTTCAAGCCTGGACTTTGCATTAGGGTGCCGCAGGAGAGGAGAAAAATGGGTGAATTTGTCCCTGATTTGTTGGGTGTTGGAGGTTTTGAATTTGCCAGCAGCCATCCAGGGAAACGGCAAATGAAAGAATCCAGTGATATTTTAAACGGATGGGAAACACAACTTGCATTGGACACAAAGCAAAGCGGATTTGAGATCAAACTTAAATAAAAGTGAAAATAGAAAAATATCCAATTAATAAGCCTAATGAAAGGAGGAAACAGTCCATGTCCCACATTTATACTTGTCAAAGATAATTGCTGATAGCAACTTCAAAGCTGCTGGTTGCATTGGCTGTGTCCGTAATGCCCTGCAGCGAGGTTGAAGAGAGGGATGGTTCCCCACAATGGCTCAATTGATGCTGTTTGTTGGCAAAACCTGAGTTGGGCAAAGGGTCTGTGCAGTGAGCCTGGCCGGGAGCAGCCTTGTCCCTGAGGGGTAATCGCCAGCTCTCCCTGCTGCGGAGCCCAGCCAAAGCTCGTTTCTCTGCTGTGTGCCATGAGATGGTTCCCTCCAGGTCTCCTCCTGGGACATCCCCGCGCTGGGCGAAGGGAGGGTTGGGTGCTGGGGCAGGAGCTGCCCTCGCTACCCAGCTGGCGCCCACGAAGAGGTGTGAGATGGGCTGCAATGTAACTACGGCTGTTGTTCGTGTTTGTTTCTCTCTTTTACCCCTTTGGAACTTGGGTCCTAAAAATAGTGTGAGTTTGAACTGGCAGATGTTTCATTTGTCCTTTACGAGAGGACCAAAATTAGCCTCTCATTTGGCACCTAAATAAAGCAGCTTCACTGCTGTTACGTGAACTTTGCAATTACTGTCTATTGAAGTTGCGACATTTTGTTGTGCGGTGGGGACGGGCATCGTGCAAGGAATGCCAGAACCTAAACAGCCACCAGACCTTGGCACAGAGGGGGCGAACGAGAACCAACCCAGCGGTTCTGCTTTGGGGCTTTTTACTTTTTCTGATCTGAGGCAGGTGGGTTCTTTTCCTAATGAAGGTTTCATTTAAGAAAGGGGAAAAACCAGTCAAAAGTAACTTGGAAACGTTCAGAGTGCTGTCTGCTGTAAAGGTAAAAAAAGAACCTAATAAAAGGGCAACGATGGTTTCTCTAATTTTCAGAGAAAAATCCGCACAGAGTGCCTGGAGCTGGGTTAGCAGTGGGACTCCCCAGGGGCAACAGAAAGATGTTATAATCAATTACCACATCATAACACTGATGTATGATAATTACTGAGTGTTCCTCCTGAGATAGTGCAGCATTTGGCTGGGATGCAGCTCTTTCATGGTCCACTGCCTGATTAATATGCAAATAATAGGCTGATTGCATGATGAATGCAGAAAATGAGTTCGCTGATAACGTGAGCACCGAAGCGGGAAGATGATAAATTACTTTTACTGACTGTCCTACATTAAGTACCCTTTCTCAACAATTTTATCACAAATTAAGTAAAGCAGTATGGAGAGATTATGAGGATGTGTAAAATAATGTACCTTAATAGCTTCTATAATATTGTTGCGTACAATGTAAATGTCATTTTGTTTCAGTGCTTTGGCCGGTGCTCCTCCCGGAGAGGAGCGTGTTCGGTACAGCCATGCTCAGGGTCATTCCTCTTCCACTGCTTTCCTCTGAGATGAAGAGCAACACTGTGGATGTTGGGTAGGGCTTCAGTGCTGAGCAGTCGTTAGTCCCGGATCCATCCTATGTGGATGGATGTGAATGTCTACATTGTTCGGTAGGGGAGACGGATTGAAATGCGGTGCACAGGGTGCATCTGCGTTCTGCTTCTGCTCCTTGTCTGGAGCAGAGAGGAGGATCACAACTCAAAGGAGGGTATAGAACAACGTAGACAACACCCTCACCATATGGCGTGGGTGTTGGGGTTGTCCGATGCAGGGTCAGGAGTTGGACTTGGTCATCCTTGTGGGTCCCTTCCAGCTGAGGCCATTCTATGATTCTATGAAATACCTTCACACTCAGGGTTACAGCAGAGGAGAACGACAAACACTCACAA
The DNA here is from genome assembly GCF_017976375.1 of Cuculus canorus. NCBI lineage: Eukaryota > Metazoa > Chordata > Aves > Cuculiformes > Cuculidae > Cuculus > Cuculus canorus. Next base: position 6,661,129 of record NC_071420.1, read on the forward strand.
ACGTGGTAACGCATTGATGTTAGTCTCAAATCACCAGGTCAGCAAGCCAGCAAAGAGCCCATAAACTGCAGCAGACCCTCTGCAAGCTCTGACTCTGTTTTCCAAAAGGTATTGTGTATGCATTTATTTTCATTATACTAAAAATATAACTGTGTGGGGTTGCGGCATCTTGATTGATTGCTTTCATGGCGTATTTGTTTTAATATTCAGAAAATCTTTAATAAAGTTTCTGCACACAAGCTGTTTTAATAATAAGGTTATTGAAAATATTTTACAGCAGTTATTTCTAAATATTGACTTCTGAATTACAGAAACATGGAGAAATCTGAATTTTAAATAAAAATTAGCAGAGTAGAGCGAGGTCTTCTAAAGCAGCCATCATTTTGCTGTTCATCACCTAATTTAAAACCTGTTTTCTTTTTCAGAGAGGGGTTTTTAGTTGTTTAAAGGTGATACATAAAAACCAAAAATTATCATTCACTCTTCAATGCAAAGACCCTGCTTTGGGCTCTGAGAGCTCTGCGTGAGCAGGCAGGCGTTGGAGCAGGTTCTCCCTCCATGCTCGCTGTGCCGTTAACCTCTTCCGTAAGCATCCGCCCTTGGCCACTGAGGGCTTGGGGCTGGTGGCCTGGCCTGAGGATGGCTCTGATGTTTCCCAGTTGTCTCTGTAGCTAGCTAAAAAATTCACAAGTTCCTTTTTCCCCCTTCATTCATTGTGAAATAGCGCTTACAGTCGTGACTGTAGAGACCTCCTGCTTCCCTGGAGGCCGTCTCAAAAACATCCTTTAACGCCACTTGCGAGTCCTCTCAGTGGGGTGGCTGTGTCAGGGCTGCTCTCTGGTCACAGTCCCATAGATTTCAGGTTTTTTCAAGCACTTCTAACAGTTGCATTCCAGTATTTCCAACATTTACCTTCATCAGATAGTTTTATGTGCTCCTGTCATTTAATGTATACTCTATTTTTAGCACTGCCCCAGTAATTTCACAGCTAACAAAGCCAGTGTCCTCCTGTGTTCAGTGCACACATCCGCACGCTTTCCTTCAGGGATTTCCTTTTGATCGCTCCCCCCACCCACATCAGATTTCCCACTGAACCAAGACAGAGATATCATTTTCCCCAAAGTTATAACACTGGTCAAACAAACAAACAAACTCTTCACGGCCAGAGTGGGAATCTACAACTGTGACTGTAGCAAACACTTGCGACTCCAACTGTACATCGCTGCGGACCTCGAATCATTGTGGACCCTGCAGGGAGGGCTGTGTGCTCCCCGCCTATAGCCGGGGGAGTTTATAACTCTAGGGAGGATCGTCTTTTCCCAAGCCGCATTAATTTGTAAATTGTGACTAGCCAAGGTTCACTCGTTACAGTAAATCCACCAAAACTGCAGCCTGAGAAGGAGCATTCAGCTTTCACGGGTAGCGACCTTCCAGTAGCTGAGGGATCTCCAGGAAAGCTGGGGAGTGTTTTTTTCCAAGGGCATGGAGTGATAGGACAAGAGGGAATGGCTTTAAATGGGAAGGGCGGAGATTTAAATTAGACATTAGGAAGAAGGTCTTTGCGATGAGGTGGTGAGGCCCAGGTTGCCCAGGGAAGCTGTGGCTGCCCCATCCCTGGAGGTGTTCGGTGCCAGCTTGGATGGGCTTTGGGCAGCCTGATCCAGTGGCAGGTGTCCCTGCCCATGGCAGGGGGTTGGAACTGATGGACTTTAAGGTCCCTTCCAACCCAAACCATTCTATGATTCTGTGATTGTATTTTAATTAGTCAGAAGGGGGATGGACTGCAGTGCTGTGCCACGAGTGCTGCTCGGATTTGTTCCGTAGTTCAAGCCTGTGCTGCTCCACTGTTAACGAGGAGAGCCATGAACATGGTTCAGAAGACGCTGCAAAGAGCCATTGCTAAAAGTGGCAGTAAACACAAGGTCAGAGAAAAATAATCTCTGCCTGCGATGTTCAGGTCCTGTGAAAAGATGCAGCAGGGTTATCCTGAGATGTTACCCTTGATCAGGCGTGTGACTGGTCCTGATTCTCAGGAAAAATGTACCCCAATTTTTGGTCTCCAGCTTGGATAGAATGGGCAGCCCAATCACCGGGGAAGACAGAAACTAATCCAGTCCCAGTGTGAGACACTTGGATCTCGGGCAACCTGCCAGGCCTGTTGTTGTCCATTAACTCAACTGCACGAGGAGGTAAACGCAGGCCCTGGAGTAGCAAATGCTCTTTTAAGAGGTTGCCGAGAAATCTCCTGTCCACATTTGTCTGCTTTCATCTTCCCTACTAATTTGCCATAAAGGGAATGAGCAGAGGATGGGATGCTTCGCTGCCTCCTTGCTCAGGACGTGGCGGATCCCACTGTTCCTCAGGAAGAGACTCTGGGTTTGACTGGTTTGGCACAGACCGGAAGACGGAGCGTTGGACAGAGCAAGAAGTGGTGCATCAGACCACGCGCCAGTTAAATCATGTTTGGGTTCTTGTCGGAATGTCACAGAGTACCCTGTCAATTTGTTTTAGCAACTTGTCCTTCCAAATGCGCAGTTCGCCTTATGGCATGCCAGCAGTAAAAATGTCACTTACAATAATTACTTTTTGGTGAAAATGCTTGCTGACTTCCTACCTTCAAGCTGTTTTTTACACAGTGGGGAGATAATAAGAAATGACTTTATCCTGACTGCTCAAATGAACACTAAATGGAATTTAGGTTATTATTACTGCAGATAGAGGGCTGTGTATGGAAATTTAAATAGTGGATCAGATAAACTACAGAGATTTGTCTCTGAAAATTATAGTGGATCTGCTTTTTCAATCCACTTTGCTCTGAAAGTTAAGGCAGCTGTTGTCTGCCTGCTGTCTTTAGAATATAATATTGCTCATAATCCTTTTAGAGGCCCCTGAATGCCTTCTGTGTTTTGCATGGTCTTCCTCATCTTCTTCATGTTCTGTACCTTGTTGCCCAGGAGTCCTTTGGCAGGTTATTAGCTAAGGTTGTGCCGGCAGCAAAGGTTGGGCGGCTCATTGTCCCAACGGTTCCTGGGCTGGGGAAGCACAGAGTGCTCGTTACAGCCGGACGAGCACTGGGACGAGGGGCTCGGAGCTTGTGGTTTATGCTTGTGAATTCAGAGGCTTTTGTTCAAATCTCTGAACCTTTCATTTACAAGCCGATGCAAAGTCAGCACGGTCGTGGCTGCGGGAGGTGAGGCAGTGTCTAAGCAAAAGTTGCAAGCTTTCTGCTCTCAAAATGTGGGCAAGGAATTCAGCAGGAGGAATCTGCCCGTGCTGCAGACAGCAGCGCGGTGCCTCTGGGACTGGTGACACCGTATCCATGTCTCAACACGGCTCCGTCATGCAGATACCTCTGCTGAGGGGCATCTGTCTGAGACTGGTGTCAGGTCAGGTCGGCATCCGTCATCGTCTGGGGCGGTTGTAGCAGGTATCACCCGCAGGTCTTTGCATCTGGGGTGTCCTGGGCTTCAGAAGGAAGATCCAGCTGAAGTGGATCTGAGCTCAACCGCTGCTTTTGTCTGGAGGGCCATGTTGGGTTACTTCCTGTGGTCAGTTCCCCTTCATCACAGTCATGAAATAGTCCTTCTTGACCAGTGCCCAGCAATCCTGCAGAATGTAATTAAACGTCTGCATGCAGCCGCGCTGGCAAGGCTTGAGGGTGCTGCAGGAGGAGAGCCCGTGGTTCGTTACACCCTACATGGATTTCATCATTACAATGGCAGAACACGATCAGGCATCATAGAGGAATGCGTCAGGCTGATACTGTCTGGCAGGGAGTCTGTTCAGGTAATTTGCACGCCAACAGAGGGGTAGTCATAGTCCAAAATGTTCTACAACCAGAGTTGAAGCGATTCAGGACCCAGGATCCAGTCCTGGGGACCTGACCCCAGCGTGGGGCTGGGAAATTGTGTGGTTGGAGAAGAATGAGTAAATCTGGTGTAAAGTTCAGGTAAACTGCCGTAACCACTGAACTGAGGCTGGAACTCTGTTTTCAGACTTTTTTTCACGTTTTCCAAAGTACTGTCATGATAGAAACTCTGGGGAAGGTGTAGAGGGTGAATGAGACCAAAGCATGGTTTGGCTTCATCCGTTGTGCTGAGGAGTGCAAGACCACAAAAGACCACTCTCTTTCCACCAAGGTAGATGGGGAGGTCCTGTTGGAGACCTTTCTTCGATCCTCTGCAAAGCACAGGCCATGGCTTGCTTCTGTGGCTTGACAAGACTTAAAATAATCCCAAGATCTTCATCACTCAGGATGCTCTTGACTTTTATCACCTTGGTCTTGAAGCTTTTGGGCTTTTGCTGCAGGCTTTGAACTGGATACAGGCTGGTAGAAAGCAAAATGCAACAGCCCTTTGATAAAGCAAAGTTTATCTGGTATTTATTAAAGCGCCTTCATCAATAAATGATGGCAGAAAGTTTGCAGTTTGTGAGTGGTGCAGGGTCGCATTTGCAGTGATGATATTCTCTCCTCCTCACTCCATACACAACATGCAAACCTCCGGTGAGCATCACTTAACAACTCAGAAGAAATCAGATCGTTCTTATGTTAGTGCTGTCCTTCGGTGAAGTCTGGGCTTTGAAAAGTAGAATGCATTTTAAAGAAATAAGCTTTCAATGCGTTGTTTTCATTGGAAATGTTCGATCCTACTTGTGAAATCTTAATCTGTATTTTTTTCAGATGTCCTGAATTTCCTTCTTTGTCCTATGAGGAATTTGAGAGACGTGAATACAGACAAATTATTTCATAGAGCATGCGAAATGGCTGTGGATTGACAGTTAAATAGTGAATAGAGTCAATTTTCCCCTTTGTTCTGCCAGCAGTCACTTGTACTCAAAATGTGCGTTTAATTTTTTAAGTAGATTAACAGGAAATGTTTGAGTTATTTGATTATTGAATTGACTTTTGCAAATAATAGATCTTTTCCTCAAATATTTATGTGATCTTGAAAATGTCTTTCCATAAGGGAAAAATGCTGAAAACAAATGGGGAACATATTTGAGTTATTTGTGGTGTATGCGCACGATGCCTCCTCTGAAATCACTGTGCGTGGCGGGGGGCAGGCAGCTTGTCGTCTGTACTGCCTTCCAAAATTAGACTCGGATAATCCTACCTTTTTGAGTAAATAAGCAGCAGATTGGTCTTAAAAATGAAATTCTAGTAAGCTCCTCCATGTGTGATATAAAAAATAAATAAGCTAATACGTGAGCAGCACGGAGCACGGCCGCGCTGGCTGATAACGCAGATTACCTTTGCTGTTTACCTAATTAGGCTGGGCAGGGGATGGAGAGGGAGGGGGCGTCGGGAAATGCTTTTGTTTAGTCCTCTGTGGTTGGGACTTGGGTTTGGATTTGGTCTGCGCTCCGTGTTTGCATGTTGGTTCGCAGCGCACAGATGAGGAATTGCGGAGGAAATTTGCAGCTGCTCCAGTTATTCCGTAAGATTTGTCTAAGCTGGCGCAAGGGACAAAATTAGAGGGAACTTGAGCGAGTGCCGTGTGGTTTATTAGCTCGGCAGCCATCGTTCTGACCTTGCGGTGGGTTAAAGGACGCAGACCTGCGAAGAAATCTGTTTATCATGTGGGGAATTCCTGCCGTCCCTGACAGTGTACGATGAGCAAGATGGATGATCTGCCAAATCGGTCCCGCGCATGGGTGAATCGGAGCAAATTTACTGTACAATTCCTTTGCTGCTCTGATACAGAAATAACATTTGCTGGGTTTATATTCAGTTGCACGATGACCCAGGGTGAACAGAGGAAAGAAATCAGATTTGTAGGATCCCTCTTGCCTGAAGGATTTATATGCACCTTGCTTTGCCTTTCTGCCTGGCTCCTCTGCGTCTTTCATACAGCGCTCGGGAACAAGTCCAATTGCCTGATGTGAGAGAGCAACTCTTTATGTAAGTGTGTCAGGGAACCTCTCATAACTGCAGCATCGCGAAAGCTTCTGTTTACCTCAAACACCACAATTATACTGTGCCCCCTGTTCCATTCACCCCGCCTTTACCTAGGCAGCGTTTTCCTTTAGTATTGAGGACGCGTTTCAGTGCCACACGAGCTGTATGTCTGTAATGGTTTGATGGTGTTCTGGAGAACAAACAAAGAGGCTTGAAAAGCAGTGGAATTTGCTGTTAGCCATCACCGTGGCAGTGCAGGAGCTGTTGCTGCGGGGCGATCCGCACTCACAGTGCTCAGGAGAACACAATTCCATCTGAGAGACCAAGGTGTTGGTGTAAAGCGGCCTCATCCTTGGGTGGGAGAGAGCGTAAACCTCCTCCAAAGGCCTGGGGACAAACCCACTGGTGTAGGAGTCTGAGAAACATGCAATTAACTCTATCAAGTAACGAGATGCGGGGCAGCAAGGAGGGTGAGCAGTCCCACCGGAATGAGGGAGAGCTGCGCATGGCGAAATCGTGTGTGCTCGTTATCTTTTGAAGGCAATGGTTCTTCTAAACCGCACTGTCTACGTAGTGTTGCTTTAACAAACGGTTAGACTGTGCCCTTAGATGTCTGGACTTCCTCTATAAGCTCAGTTAGTTCGTTCTGTTACAGATAAATGGGAATTAGGGAAAAACATTTTGTACAGAACCTATTGTTGTTGGCAAATTAACAGATTCCAAAAGTGTTCTTTTACACAAAGCATCCCAGTAACAGATTTGTGTGTCTCCTGATCCACTGGCTGTCTTTATGTTGGGTTCTCAAACATGCTAATTAATACACATAATTGCGAACTCTATTTTAATCTTGTTAAGTTATTTCTGGGCAAAGAGAAGTGCAAAAATGTGATGCGAGTGATAAGAAACCAAATGAAATTAATAGCACTTTCAAGATGAAAAGCTGTATCAGCTGTAGAAAATCCCTCATTGGCACTACAAAATATTGGCTGAGTGAGTTTCTCACAAGTCACTGAAGAAGGCTTCAACCAGTCTATAATGGTAGATTTTAAAGCATCCTTATTCAAAAATGTCGTGGAAAGCAAAACTATGAGATTTCCTGAACAAGGAAATTTCTTGCCAACTTTCAGAGCGTTGCACTTCATTTTCTCCTGATTTTGATTTATATTTGTACATCTTGTCTTATAAGAAAGCAGAGATGACTGAAGATAAAATTAGAAAATAATTCTGCATTTAAAAAGAGGCTTTTTAGTAACCAAGCCATAACAAGTAGCATTTTGCATACTCAGGCATTTCTTGAAGTAGGTAGAATATAAATGAGAGGGAAAGTTAAATATCCTGCAATCAAAACATTACAATTATGCTAAAGCGAGGACTTTTTTCTTCTTTTAATTGCAGAAAGCACTCCAAAGACTTCTGCCAGTTGCAGTCCTGCTCCTGAATCGCCCATGAGCTCCAGCGAGTCAGTGAAAAGCCTGACTGAATTGGTACAGCAACCCTGTCCCGCCATAGAGACAAGTAAAGACAGCAAATCCCAAGAATCTAGCGAGCCGCCTGCTTCTGACTCCCAGTCGACGACACCTTTGCCGCTGTCGGGCCACTCGGCACTCAGCATTCAAGAGCTGGTTGCAATGTCCCCTGAGCTGGACACATACGGCATCACGAAGAGGGTCAAGGAAGTGCTAACGGACAACAATCTTGGTAAATCGCATTACCCTCATTTCTTGACCGAAATGCCGTGAAAGTGTTCATGCTTTTATTTTTAAGCTGTATTTCGGTAGATGTTTACAAGAATGCTGGTTTTTTCACTCTGGCCTAAGCTTTAACCTGTTAAAAATACTCTTTTTTTAAAAAACTGGTAGAAAAATCCTTTCAGGTTGTCACGCTCTACTTAAAATGCCATCCTACCCTTCCTTTTCTTAAGCTTTGCTCCTGGTCCACCAGCCAGATCCTGCTCCCACCTCCCTAAATAGAGTCCAGCAGGTTATCAGGAAGGCCAAAACCCCTAAAGCCAGTGAGATCTCCCCCTGAGGAATGATGTTTTCCCCCATGCTTATAGATTCCAGGCCCCAGCATTTTAGGCACAGGTTGAGTAGAGGAGTCCAACATGACTAGAGAGGAAGGTGCATCACAGGCGGAAGTGTAGCATTCCTGTAGAGCCAGGAGGGTAAGTTCAGAGGCAGATGAGGTTTAGATGAAACTGTAGATAAGTGTGTGAGACCATTCAGTGGTCTCAAAGCTAACGCTGCTTTTGCTTTACACATGAGTTTTTGAGTGTTGAATGAAATGTAACATCAACATGTCTGGATATTTGGAACAGTCAAAGGCAGTAACCTGATCTCAGTATGGAACATCCACGCTTAATAATGCCATAATGCCTGAAAATCACTAGTTCTTCATATGTATTTAAAGCTTGCCTCCCTCACAAGGCACTGGGAGATCTTTAGGAGTCCTTTAAAGTCTCTAGCAGGAAGGCAGGAAGGCTGCCACGGCATTAGCTGCCCCTGAGGCTTCACATGGGATTCATCTCATCTACGTTCAGATGTTCACAGTATATATCTGAGATGGTTGGGATGAATCGCTCTCCAGAAGTACCAGTTTCTCTCCATTCACTACAGATGCGACCAAAAAGATAAGTTTAGATTTAGACTGCTGATGATACTGTTATGAGAAGAACTCCATCCATATCATCTGAACATTATGACTGTATAAGTAAAAAATTATTTTAGTATGTAAGGGAGCTGTTTATCAGCTAGACAGAGAAAAATGACATATCTTGGATTTTTTTTCACAGGGGAAAAATACCGGGGTGGGAGAGGTTGCAAGCTCTCATTTAACATCATTTGGGGAAAAAAAAGCAAATGGCCCTGACCATGGGCATCCCCTGCACGAGATTGCATCCCCCAAACCCAGCAGTTACTTGCTCATGCATGTTGGCATGGGCAGACTGTGGTGGTTCGTTCAGTGGAGATAATGTAGATATAAAGCCACATGTCGTGGTGAGGGTTTGCAGGCTCACGCCTAGTTTTGGGGCAAAATGCTGTTGAGTGCTGTACCTGCTCTGGTGCTCCAGAGAGGTTTGAAAAAGTGTTTTTGTTTACATTTGCTTTGATGCCATTTTTACTTAGTCTTTTTTATTTCCCATGGTTTTTGTTTTCCTACAGTGTGGCTGACAAGCCTAAAAAGCAGCAGAAGAGCCAGGAAATGTGCCCCAAACTCTGCATTAGGTGTGGAACCAGTTTCAATGTCTCCTTTTGCGCCCTCAGTGTGCTCGTGCGCCAGATTGACTCAGTGCACGGGTTTCTCTGTCGTGGGCCACAGGGCCTTGTGAACCACTCTTGGGCAACTGGTGGTGGCTCAGTTGTTCCTGTATCATCAGCCAGTAAAGACCACGGTTGTGCAAACCCATTCAGGGTGTGTTTGGAGGATCTGTCCTCTCACACCTTTTAGCGTTCGTTCAGCAGTCACCATTTGAGCCAATGATGCTGGCAGCGATAACGCTGAGATGTTGCTGGTGTTCCTAGTCCCAAATGTCACAGTATTATCAATGATTCCATGCTGGGCAACATAAAACTTAGCAAGGGAAGCGAAGGCAGGGAGTTGTTGAAGGATTGCACTAGTGGGGATTTAGCAGAAAGGGCCAGGACTGACCATGAAAGCAGCATAATTTACTGAAAGTGTCGTCCATGAGGAGTTATGTCAGTGGGAACAGGCCTGAAGGATATAAGGATAAAAGACAGGGAGAATTAGCGAGAGTTTTAGGAAACCTGTGCTTTAAAGTATTCCAGTTATTAATAGTTCTGTGTTGAAGATGGAGTGTGATCCACCTGCTGCCTCCGGAGAATGACTTCTAACACATTCCCCATCAGCCTGGGAGACTTTCAGGTGTTTTATCCTGTCCTGCCACACCCTGGGGTAAAATAAATGACACAAACATCTTTAGCTGTGTTGTTAACACCTAGAGAACGTGATGCTACCTCCTTCCACTTCTGCATTTTTAGTTTTTAGGCTGTAGTTTGAAGTTCATTTCCTCTAGTAGCATTGCTGCTACCTGGTTTAGGTTACCGTTCCCAGCCCTTTGGCACATTTGTGCCGGTATTCCTGTTCTTGTGGCCACACAATAAACTGAAGCAGTTGGTCTGAGTCAAAAGAAGCCATTATAGTCTCAATAGATTGGTTCGACTCGGATCGATGCGCTGTTCCGATGCACTGTGTGGCCACACGGGCAGTTGCAGTGGCTGCGCTGGCGCTGCACAGCGGCTGTCAGAGCTGTGGTGGCTGTTGGAAGAAGTTCATCACATCACAGCTGAGCACAGCCCAGGGTTAGAAACTGGGGAACAGCAAAGGGAAGTGATTTACAAAGACAAACTAAAAGATTTTTAGAGTAGTTGTCTTATCTTGCTGGTAGCTGGCGGGGTTCAAGGTAAATGGATGAGACCCTGCTGGTGTTTTTAAACAAGAACAGGGAGTGGGTGGACTCTGCAGTACCCGGGATCTAAAACTGGCGCTGAATTACTGCATTATCTGATTTTCCTGATACTGGATGTAGTTGAAAATTACTTAGTACTGAGGAACTTTAATGAATTCTGAGTTTAGGTTTCTGTTCAGTCTGTTAGAACCATTTTCAGGGTTAGTTTTAGAGCTATTAGCAGACTGTCATATTAGCCCTGTCCTCGTTTCCCTTTTCTGCCTTTCATTATCTCATCTGCTTCCTCCAAAAGCTTTGCAGACCCACCTGCCCCGTGCATGGATGGAATGTTCTGCAGCTCCTGCCTTGTCCCACATTCCCTCCTCTTCCCATATAGGAGGAAAAATTCACCAGTGCAAAAGGTTTGGGAATGTTTTAAAGAGGAGGAGGAAGTGCTTGAGGTTAAGCACAGAGGATGGGTCTCTAAAGCAGGTATAGGACGTGACCCCTTTGTGTCAGGATCAGGTGAGGCTGTGAAGGCAGGAGCTGATGGTGCTTTTGCAAGTGCAGGCATACCCTGCAGAGCTGTAGGAGCACCGGCCGCCGCGTGTCTGCATTGTCCCATAGGGATCTGCTTGTCGCCACTGGCTGTGGCTGCTGGCATCACTGGGAAGGGAAAGTGTTCTGCTTTGTGTTAGTGAAAGCATTGCAAAGCTACAGATCAGACACAAGACCCTGAGGCCTAAACTTGGTCGATATGGAAAGATCTTTGGGATACCTTGAAAATCCAGGATAGCTGCGCTTCCATCAGAAATCGCTGGTGATGATTCAGATGACTTCAGGCTCTCTCTTGTGACAAAAGCTGCTGCGTATCGAGGCGGCTTAGCCAAGGAACAACACTGAAGTGAGGGGCTTTAGAAAACCAGCTGTATGGTTGGGTTTGAGCTGCACAGGCATTTCCTGCAGCCCTTGATAAGTTAGATCTGAACTACGCAGAACTGGAGTTACCAATGCACACGCGAATGCTCTACACTGAAAAGCGTATGCAGCTCTTACCCTGCTAGAAAATAGGACTTTGAAAGAGAACTAACATATTCTTTACCAGAAGTACTGTAGGGGCTGTAAAAAAAGCTATTCTGTTGTCAAACGTGATCATCTCTGATTGTTAAGGCAGTTAAAACACGATGGGTAGTACAACGCAGGAAATACGTACGTGTGTCTTTGAGGAAACTTAGATGACCGCTGCTGAATGCAGGGGGATTGCATTGGTCTTGGTTCATTGATCGCTTGATATGTTTGGATTGCCCTGCTGGAACAAGGCTGTTGCACTGCCCTCTTGTGTAAGAGCCCAGCAGCCTCACTGCTCTCACTAGTTGCCTGCTTAGCTAAAAGTTCAGTTTATTTTTAATCTCATTAATTTTATTTTTTGCACACTCTTTCACTGCAATTCCCCCACCCCCACGTGTGCTGAGCTCCCCTCTTTGCCGCAGGCAGATCCTAAGGATTAAATAAAGCTCAATATTTACACTTTTAGTGGGGGGCAGAGCTTTTATTCTTCTAAATGTTTCTTTTGGGTTTTCAAGCAATTCTGCAGTAAGAATAGTTGACAAATGATCTCGTAGACATGTCCTGTCTTTTTAGTTCATCTGGATTCTTAGCCGAATTAATTCATGTGGTTTTCAATTTCGTATTAGGTCAGCGTTTGTTTGGGGAGACAATCCTCGGGCTAACACAAGGCTCTGTCTCAGACCTCCTGGCTCGCCCGAAGCCCTGGCACAAGCTGAGTTTGAAGGGACGGGAACCCTTTGTCCGCATGCAGCTGTGGCTGAACGATCCCAACAACGTGGAGAAGCTGATGGATATGAAACGAATGGAGAAAAAAGGTAACATGGAGCAGATTGCTGACTCATGTTTTCTGTTATTGCCGAGATGACTGTGTCTCTTATAATTCTCCATAAATAGTGGCAACATTGATCCAGTCGTACGAAGGTTGTGCAGAAGGACTTCAGCTTTTTCATAGCTTTATTTAATGTTAGCTCAAGCGGATGCGTCTCAAAACAGAACGCTACCAAACAAAAAAACCGACCCCAAACCCTGAATACTCACCAGCTGCTGTGATATCATTGCTGTGTTCTCCTGTAGATGAATTACTGAGGCCCTGGTATATCGCTGATAACTTGCCTTACCAAATGAGAAATGTGAGTTTGGTTTGGGAGCTGGCTGTGGTTGTTAGGGAACGGTGCTGCAGCTGGGCACAGATGTTGGGCTGGAAGAGCTGGATGTCAGTTCCTCAGAGAACTGCTTGCCGATCCTGCACTGCTGCTCCCTAAGAGGAAAGAAAAACACAGCCTTTATAAAAGGGTATTGGAGAATAATTACATTTGCAGCTTTTATAGGGACAGGGGAAGGTGATTGAGTTAGTACACGCTGATGTAAAACAGCTGGGTGGGGAGTACGCGCCTCTGAGAGCTCCGGGTTGTTACTGGGTGTTTCAACAAGCGCTGAAAATTTATCCTGCTCTCTATATTTTAAACACATTACTGAAAAGCAGTGGTTATTCAGAGCCGTGTTCTTAGTATGTTCATGTGATTTTACAAGAGAGGCTCCTAGGCTGCCATTATCAGCAGTTAACTAATTAATGATATATACATCTCTCGAGCTATCCCTTAATGATATTAGTACAGACAGCTTTAATCGCGTGCACTAAAAGTGCTGCTGTTGACTGATGTCCTGAAAGCATTAACACATTTGATCAAGAACTTTGTGATTACATTAAAAATTGCAGTGAGGGAGCTGCTGGGAAAGCCGGAGCCTTGCGTGCTTTTAACAAGAAATTCCAACCCTTGTCATCGTAACCAGAAGAATGTAATGATGTAATGCAGCACAGCATCTTATCGCAAATGGTGTCTGATCTTCCATAGGGAGTGAAGTCCACTTGGGTTTCCCACTTACAGCTGCAAACCAAAGGGAGCCACGGTGGGTCTCACTGTATTCAAAATACGGCAGAAATAAAATTGTCAGCGAGCTGGATTTTTATAGCGTCAAAGAGAACATTGCCCATAATGCAGGAAAATAAAATTCAAATTATTTAGAAGTAGTACTGACAATATCCTCTCAGAACTGCTCGCTAAACTGGATCCTTATCAAATCCTGCACAGTCCGTATGCTGTGTCGATGGCACCTGCATAGAGATCAGCTGTAAATCACTGAGGCTCTGTGCTGAGCTCCTGAGCTGTGTCAGTGCTGTCCTCACAGCAGAGCACTCTAAAGTGAATTCAACCCTGTATTTGCTGCAAAATCCTTTCACGCAGGTGATTTAACCTTTTAAATTGCTCTGGAGCCACATTAAGAATTTAACTTCCCCTTCAGCTAATGTCAGTTAAAGAACAATGCAACTGTGTCTGCTACCAGCGAACATTATTATCAATTACTTCTCTGCCACATTTTATTAAGGGAGTAAATTAATAACTGTGATAAAGGTGAGCTGCATATATCTTTTCTTACCGTTCTGCCAGTCTGAAGTTTGTGCTGTAAATGTCCATTTTAAGAGGCTCTGAAAATTTGCACTGTACATTAACTGCCCCCTTTGGAGGGAGCCAAGGGTCACGCTCACTGGGCTGAGACTGCACCACCTTTTCTGCCTTGGAAGAGTTCATCCCTCTTCCTCCAACCTCCCGGGGTGTGCGCTGCTGGTAACGTCACACTCCTCACTGAACAGTGCCAAAGCCTGCTGTCAAGAGAAAATTTAATTCCCTTTATTTCCCCATTATTTCACTTTTTAATAATCTTGTTCAATACCGCATAAGATAAAAATGATATTAAAAGGGGCTCTGTTTTACCTCAGTGGGCATTGCTGGCTCTGCAGCCGTGTCTGCTGCGCCTGTAGCCGAGCGCATGCTGGGGAGCTCTCCCTGAGGGACGCGGTGATGGTGGGCTGGCACAGGGGGGTGAGGGCAAAGGGAGTAAAACTGAGGGGACAGAGCTGGCGTTGGCGACCCTTGGCCCAAATCACATTTGGGTGTATTTTTTCTTAGGTCTCCTGAGAATCGTAGAATCACTGGGTTGGACAAGACCTCTTGGATCATCGAGTCCAACCATTCCTAACAACCACTAAACCATGTCCCTGAGCACCTCATCTACCCGTCTTTTAAATACCTCCAGGGATGGTGACTCAACCACCACCCTGGGCAGCCTCTGCCAGTGCCCCATGACCCTTTCTGTGAAAAGTGAGAACTGGAGACCGATCATAGACAAAAATCAAACTTCACCAAAACCAAATGTGTTTGTGACTTGGGTTCCAGTTTGAGCCTCACTGTCACTGCGAATGTCCTGACTGATCTCCATATGTTGTCTACACCCAGCACGTATGTTTAAAATAAGAATTAAGAAGGAAAAGCTTTTATAAGTGTCATCTAAAGTTTCTAGAGAGCACCATTAGAGACTAAAGCTTGAGTGCTAGTTCAGCACATGGCCAAGTGCCAGGTGCCTTTGGCCCAATGGACACTTGTTGTGATAATGAGTTGTCCTTCAGAAAAACACTTGGTCGTAGCAGAGCGGTGGGACATCCTCTTCGTTTTTCTGCTAAGGAAATATGTGCATTTATGACAGTTATTCCATACAGGTGAGAGAGACCAAAATGAGCTGTTGCACCTTTTGTGTTCCCACTGCGAGTTACAAAAGCAGAGGAAGGCACAAGGCGTGGAATTTTTCCCAGGCTGTCACAGCTCTGTGGTGTCCTCAGGAGTCCAAAGGCTCTGACCTGCCAGATATGCCATCCTGTGGCGAGCAGGGAGCGCAGAGATTCAGAGTATCCTGAGGCATGGGTGTCTCGTGTTAACCCAGACGCCTGACCAAATTCCAGAAACTCCAGTTAGCGATAGCCCAGACACCTTTTACATCTTCCCTGCGAGGCTCTGCTTTGTCTCGTGGCCTCCTCTAGTTTGCTTTGTGTTGCTGAAGCGTTGGGTGCTGTCTTCCAGCCCTCTTGGTTGTGCTATCGAAGTGTGTAAAGTTTGCATGTCAATACAAGTTTGAAATAACACCTAGGAGTCTTTGAGATTAAAGACCTTATGTAAATGTGAGATTATACTGCTGGAACGATTAATTCCATGATTGAAGATTGTAGCAGTTTCTTGAAGACTGCACAGATAGGGCCAATAGATCACTTTGAAGTAATGCATTTATCTGTGGTCACTTTGCAGTGCTACATCTGGTTGGAACAACTTAAAGAGATTATTTTTTCTTAATGAAGTTTATTTTAAAAAAAAAAAGAAAACTTTTTTTGTGGTTATTTCAAAAACATGCAGGGCTGTGTCATGGCAGAGTGATGGATCGTGGGCAACTCACGTTCTGTTCCATATCAGTGATCTCACACAGTAGGCAATCCACAGGTAATCTGTCATGTTCAGGAACAACAAAATGAGGGCCATACAGATACCCCCAAAGGTTACAGAGTGCCTGCAAAATTCACTTTGACAATAGTAAGACATGGTGTAAAAAGGTCTCACTAGACTTGCCACCGTGTAGAGGACAAAGTGCTGAAACCTCTGGAGACAGGAAATCTCAGCAGTCCTGGAGGGAGCTCTGCCAGGAGGAGCTGCCTTGTGCGAGAAGGGCTTTCAACATTTCAGTTTATTTGATTGCATTGGATTCCTATTCTTTGTGCGCCTTCAGCCGAAAGGCAGAGCTGTGGGGAGAGAGAGATTTGAGTTTTGAAGGATTTGGTTGCTGATCGTTGTGATGAGCCCCACACTGGTCCCTGGCTCTGATCAAAGCTCTTGGCTGCTGGAGATTTGATTGCTAGATTGATATCAGGCTGGTGTCATCTGGAACTTAATAGCCACAGTTACCAAATTGCAGCTCTGTACCTAAACTCTCAAATGTCTAGAAGGTATTTAGCAGACCAGTAAATGTTGTATTGACAAGATCCATCTATAGTTGCTGTTGGCAGCCCCCTCATTAGCAATGCTTGCGCTCGATAACTGCCAGGTGCAGTAAATCCCACCTGGCTTCGCCCAGCGTAAATCAGTCAAGCCAGTGACAGCGTTTGCTGGGACTCTTCCCTCGCAGAATTTGCCAGGATAACTCAGCCCCTGTCGAGGAGGAGATCAGTGGTGGTGTCACAGGCATCTGCCATCAGCCTCGCCGAGCTCTGTCAGCACAGCAAGAGCTTTCTTAAAAGTATATTCGTTTTTGAAAGAGCCTTGTGTAGGGGAGGAGGATGCTGTGGGCTGTTTTTCTTTCATAACCTGTCACCAAAGCGGCAAACGCCTCGGTTATCCAGCCCGTCGCAGGGATCTCCGGGCTCTGGGCGCCATCGTGTGTTGAAGTCACGGCTGCCTTCAGCTTCCACAGTCATATTAGGAATGCAAAGACCTTAGGTGTTGGAGAGACCTTGCTGTACACCGTGAGTGTTTAACAGACAACACCATTTAGGCTGCAGTGAAGTGCAACTGTCCGAACCAAGTGCTTTTGTGGAAGTTTGCCGCTCTTGAAGGAGTGAATATAAAGCAAGCTGTGTTAAGTGAACCCTGTTATTCATGTCCCACGTTCATTGAAAAAGCAGAAAACTCTGGCAGGTTTCCAGTCGATTCATCCTCTTTTCTCCCTCTTCTTTCTTCTTTTCCTGCCTGTTGCATCCTCCCCACATTTGCTTTCCTCTGATCTCTGATGCTGCCCCTTCCTTTCTGTTCTCTCCAAATGGGCCGTCTGTGCATCTACCGCCCCTCATCTTCACGTTTATTCCACAGCTCACGTGCTCATTGATTTTGCATTTGTATTCAGCTGGGGCTGATCCGATGCACTTCTCTTTCAGCCTACATGAAACGGCGACACAGCTCTGTTAGCGACAGCCAGTCCTGTGAGTCCTCCTCCGCTGGAATAGACTACAGCCAAGGAGCCAGCCCGCAGCCGCAGCACCAGCTGAAGAAGCCCCGGGTGGTGCTGGCACCAGAAGAGAAAGAAGCTCTGAAACGAGCCTACCAGCAAAAGCCATACCCATCACCAAAAACCATTGAGGAACTCGCTACGCAGCTCAACTTGAAAACCAGCACCGTGATCAACTGGTTCCACAATTACAGGTATGAGATCTCCCAGGAGTCCTGCTCATCAAGGATTCGTTTTATTTGCTCTGGCAGGGTGCTGCTCTGCTCCAGCAGGCTGTGTCTGCTTCTGCTAGCACAGAGCGGCTGCACAAAAAGAGCAGTTTCAACAGCAGGGAGGCTCTAACTAACCGTAATGCTAATGCTCCAGACTAATTTGAAGTCATCCCCAAGGAACAGCAATGTTCACATATTGATGTAAGTAGTGCTTTTAAACAGAAAGTCTCGCTTTTGGGGTGGGCGTGGATGTAGAGACGTCCACTGTTGAGTATTTATAAATCCTGTTGCAGTAAACAAGACTGATCTGTCTTCCTTGCGTGCGCACACTCACGCAGATGCTTACTTACACGTATGTGCGCACATATAGGGATGCGTTGTGTGTGTTATGCGTTGGTCACTTGGTGAAGGCTGCTTGGAAGTGTCCTCGGCTGGATGGCATCACAATTGCACTGCTTTCGTCATATAGTTTTCTCCCTTCAGAGCAAAAAGAGGATTTTCTTTTAGATCTTGGGTCACTGAGCTCAGAGTATAGTGTGTGCTGTAGTTCTGGGGAGCTCCACCAAGTCGTGAAGGATAGAAAACTGATAACCCTGAAGTCACGTGTGGAACATGTCGGTTGCTTTCATTCCTTTCTCACGTTGAGAAGAAAATTCTCCACATTTGAAACATTGAAGTAGGTTTTGGCCTGGAGACACTGATAAAAAGAAACAATACTGGAATGGTATATAAGAATTCTGAAGATTTGAATAAACATTTTCTCAACTGTGCATGGGATTGGGAATCTTAATTAGTTCAGCAGACTTTTCTCCAAGAAATTTCTGCTAATGAATATTGAACAGGTACAGTTACGATACCAGATTTCATACTGTTCTGCTCCTTCACTCGGAGCCAATAATGTTCCTAATTAGTCCAGATTGCTAAAATTGTTTGTTTTTAGAAGCTGTTAACGTTTAAAGGGTATTTTCCACTTTGGCCCATCTCAGCTTCTAACAGGGACGCTGCTGGAGTAGAAGCAGCACAGTTTAATGAGATATCTCTGAAATATTATGCACGATAGAAAAATAATATTTATAGTAAACAATATAAAATTTTTTAAATTATAACCAGTGAGTAATTGTATTTACACTGAATTTCATTGACTTGAATTCACTACAGATGCAGCCTCTTTCACTGCTCAGAGTTCTCCAAACGCAGGCCTCTTCCAATTGCCACTTCTAGGCAATTATACACAAGTTGGAGGGATGCCTATGAAAATATGTTCCCTTCGGCCTGACAGCAAAATGTGCTGTTCTCACTTACGCAGACGAGTGCGGGAGCACTGGTGGCATGTGTCATCTTCCTCGTTATCATGCGATCTCCTGCTCAGGCGTGCTGCGAGAAAGCCTGACAAGTCATGACTGATGGGCGTGCTTAGCCACACCGAGCTGTACGTTAACGTAGACGAGGTGCTGACAGTTGTATACAAAATACAAAGTGTATAAACAAGGTGCTATAGGCTGGGGGGCAGCACGAGCCCCGCCGCACTGCGCGGTCTGGACCTGCTCCCAGATGTGCTGCTGGGTCACAGGAGAGAAGTTTCAAGCCTGTTTAGAGCCCTGAGCGCCCTGAGCAGTTACCACCACTGAAAAATCAAAACACCTGCCTGTTCCTTTTCTCTGTACAATAACTTTCTGAGCCTTTGTGCATGGAGTACTCTTAAATCGTTTGCAGGACATGGCAGAAGAGGCACGAGTTACATGTTGTACTCAGGGAACAGGATCTGACTGTTCTGCAGCTCATGGATTACAGTAAATGGGCAGTCTGTCCCTTCTTCATCTTCTCCAGGCCACACTTCATTTTATTTATCTCTTTTATACTCTTTCTTTTCCAACCTGAAGAGTCTTCATACAGAAGCAGTTCCACACCTCAGACCGTATGAATTGTTCTTTAAGGTAACTTCAGTTGAAGCAGGGTACAGATATGAACAAGCTTGTCCTCCTGTCCCTTGGGAATCACTTTGCAATGATGTTTTTCTTTTGGGATTCAGCCCAAGCTTTGCTTTCCAAAGGTGGTTGCTAAGCAGAACCTACCCTTATATCCACCAAATGAGAAGTCAGCGCTAGTGTTTATTAAAAAAAATCCTCAAAGAAATAATTCCCTTCAAACTGCAAATGTAGGTAGGAAGGGTTTTGCCATGTCTGCAGACTTCTCCAAGTCTATGACTTTGCATCCATACCAATCACTTGGCTCTCAGAACATATAAATAGGAATACGCTTTGCTTTGCGTTAGTGAGGCGCAGGTGCAGGGCCTGTCCGAGTTTGGGGCTCTGCTGTCTTAAGGACTGTGCGGAAGAGTAGGAGGCAGGGATTTCTCTCCCACTGCACATGTGGAAACCCATACAGAAACTCAGTAAGGTCACAGAGATGGTGCTACAGAAGCATCAGGAATTAAACCAAGCTTTCTGGAACTGTAACCCGCTGCTCTTGGATCCTGGATTCCATAGCTCTTACTGTGGGCCCACTTTTGCAATGAGCTGTAGCTTGTTTGGATGAGTCTTCGGAGTTGCATGAAGGCTTGTGCGGGGAACTTCAGTGTGTACCCAGGAGATCTCTGGTGTTCTGAGTTCAGTTGAATCCCAGCAGGATGTGTTGGTGTTGAGGCCGACACCTTCTACCCAGAGGAATGCTCTCAGGAATGTCCTAACTGCTGCCACCAGTTCTTCTTTACCATAAGGATTTAATCACTGCGTTAATCAGGAGCCAGACTAGATTCCAGAAGCAACGTATTGAGTGTGAATACCAGGGATTTCCACAGACATCAAACCTGTGTTGTGTAGGGCTGTGGTCAGCTACTGACTGAGCGTGTCCTCATTCGATTCCTCGCTGGAGCTGAGGGCTTTTCAATGCCGTGCAGGCACGAAGCACTTAGCCGTTTCCTCTCTTGGCTTGGGGAATGTTAGAGAAGCGGCATGGTCTGGATCAGTGTCCATGCGTGCAGGGAGATGACAGGCATAAAGAGAGCCTTATATTCGATGTTGCAAGGTGCCTGCAATTAATGGTAATAGAAAAATAATGTTAGCACCTGTGATCTTCTGTGAGGTGAATAATATCCTCCTAGGGAAAATTATAGAGCCCCTAAATACTTCAGAAACATCGTGTCAACGAGTACTGCTGAAATACTCGGTTGCATTTCAAGTGAGTCAGTAGTATCATTAGCTTCTAAAGCAGCATTCAGGTGGTGGTCTGAATTTATCTGAATTTGTTTATATTGTGTGCTGTACTCCATAGCACATACAGGGAAAATGAAGAATCTGTAGAGCCATCAGGGCTGGCACAGCGTTTCACTTGTGATTTGCAAGACCCTTAGCAGTTCTCCCTGTTAAAAATGAAAGCGTTATCTTCATTCTGAACGATAGTTTGCTAAATTCTCCCTGTGCCTGTAGCCTCATCCCTGAACACAGGTAACCGAGGCTCCCTCTTGGCTGTAAATCAGGACCTGAACAGTGGTCACAGCCTCTTCTACTGATGGACGAGCGCAGGGGTAGAGTTGACCTGGCCCTAAGATTTTTTTCATTCTCTGGTCTGTGCTTGTGAGGATATTGGCAGCTCTTAAAACTGAGAAGGAAGATGGAGGAGGAACCGACTTAAATAGCAGAGGCGCTGTGCTTGGAGTATTATTGCACGCTTCAAGTAACAGGAGGCACAAGGTGGCACAGCAAACAATTTTAAGCGCACATGGAGTGCATTAATTCCCTTGCAATGCACTGCTTGCCTTGTCGCTATTCATGTTCTGAAATCAATTGTTTAAATAAAAAATGAGGCAGAAGTCAGTCTAGCTCACAGACTGACGACATGTCAAAGGGCTGTGCTCTCCCTGAGTGGTTGCAGAACAATGGGCTTCGTTTTGCCATTGTGGTTTCCAGAACACCAAGGAGGTTGTCCAGATTTCTTCCTTGTTTGGTTTTTTTTTTTTCTTTAGGCAAATTGTGGCTCGTTTCTAGTAGAAAACTGAATTGATTTGTATTGACAAGGTGCTTTCATCTGGATCTGCTAGAAATGTATTCGTAATTTTAAAATCATCCCTTTCCTGGTCCGGTGTACTGTGAAGTTCCACCTCCCTGATGCCAGACTTTTAGCGGGAATAGGTGACTGCAGAGCCTTTCATCTTTGTCACTTAAACCATGCCCAGTGGTGTAAAAATTAAGCCTGCAATTATGCATGTTACTTAATATGAACCTGGAAAAGAAAAAGGGAAGATGATATGTCCTTGGTTTTTACCCGTCACTTAGGTACATATCAAATCGTATTAGTACAAATCAATTATCTGCATGAAGTGTATCGTTTTCCTTTATTCCCTACCACCTGCTGTGGTACTTCAGGTTTACAACGCAAAATCCTGGTTTAAGTCAGAGGATCGGTCTCAGCACCGAGCACTGCAGAACTTACCAGAAATGGTTTATCCACTCACAGCCCCGTGCCGGGGCAGCCTGGGGTTTGCTGCCTGCGTCCTCCGGCACAGCAGCTTCCCAGCAGGCGTGTGTCTGGGAAAAATGCAATTAAGAGCATCCTGACAATATTTCACATTCTTCTAAACACCTTTCCAATCAGTGCTTTGGGTCTGGGTGTGTGAGCGCTGCCACTGACCCAGCTTGGAGCGACTGCCCTGCAGGTGACATTATAAATGGCATCTTACGACAGTGCCTGTGGAGTTGGGGGTGGCTCCGTGGCACCCCCGGCACAGTGACCATCCCTCTCTCCTGTCTCCTAGGTCTCGCATCCGCCGGGAGCTGTTCATCGAGGAGATCCAAGCTGGGAGCCAGAGCCAGGCTGGATCGAGCGACTCTCCTTCCGCCAGAAGCAGCAGAGCCGCTCACAGCTCCGAGGGAGACAGCTGCGACGGCGTGGACGCAGAAGGCGCACCTGAAGGGAAGCCGAGTGGCCCGGAGGCGGATGAGTACAGCAATGCAACCACAAAGTCTCAGGGAGGGCCATCGGAGTCGGCTTTCGAAGCCGGGGAGGAGGCACTGCAAGGCGCCAGGTCTTCGGAGAAAGCGGAGACGTTCCAGGCAGAGAGCCTGGAGGACACCGATGACGAGGGCAGGCTCAGAGCATCGCGCCAGAGCTCCCCGCCGGCGTCACAGCGCTCGGGAGACGCGCTGGACCCGCTGCCAGACTCTGCCACGGAAGGGGATGCCTCTACCTCAGCCGCCTCCGCCTCGGTCCTTACGGGGGAGAGCTCCAAGTCAAAAGAGTGTTCAGAGAAAATCTCCAGTGTGCCAAGTACGAGTTCGACGCCCACCGCCGGCTCGCAGAAAGCCAACTCTCTTCAGAGCTTGTTCGGCTTCTCGGAGGCAGCGAGCTCCAGGAACACGCGAGACAGCTCCTTGAGGAAAAAGAAAGCGGCAAACTTGAACAACATCATCCACCGCTTGGAGAAAGCCGCGAGTCGAGAAGAGGCCGTCGAGTGGGAGTTTTGAGATTAATCTCGCCCAACTCTGGAGAGCTGGGAAGGGAAACTGGACCTCTACTGGTTTTATTGTGTTGCGCACTTAACCGCCCTGCGGGCCACAGGGCAAAAACGCCATAGGCCAAGGTGCATATAGAAAACAAAAAGGAGCGTTAAGCCCAATTTATGTTTGTGTTTTCGAGGAAGAAAACTGAAATGTGTAGTCAAGCTTTTTTGTACCCTGAAGTGTTTTTATTATTGCCCTAAGTGATTTCCACAGTTTCTGGAATAACTCATACAGCTTTGCCTTGTGCCCTCCTCTTTGGTGTGGGCTTAAAAAAAGAAAAACAGGAAAAAAGAAAAAAAAAAAAAATCAAACCCACATATTAAAAGGGGGCTTTTTATCTGCCATCTAATGGCTACAGAGCGATAATACACTATTATCTTCTTAAACCAGGAAAAAAGGGGAGATTTTTCAAAAAAAAAAAGAAAAAAAAAGAAAGTTTTTTGTAGCTGTTCAGTTGCCACTAAGAGATTGCACAGTCAACCGACTCTAAACACACTAGTTTGGATTCCTACATATTTTCAAGAAAAGAAAAGAATCTTGTTGTTTGAAACTTTGAATTAAAAAAAAAAAAAGAAACACATTTACTCCACATATTTTTTAACAAAACAAAAAAAAAAAAAGTCACATCAGGAAAATATCTTAATTTGTGGTAGCTGATTTAGTGTTTTCTTGTAAGTGAAATAGAATATTGACACGTAGTGCACATTGTTTCATAGCTTTAACTGATTCTGGTCTTTTGCAGACCAGAATTTGTTTAATACACTCCATTTTAGGCCAAATCAGGACAAAAAAAAAAAAATCTGAATCTAGGTATTTTATAATCTGCTTTTTAACCTCTAACCACAGAGCACGCTGATCAGACCTCATATCTGGGAGGTTTAGGAGACAACTTAGAAGCAGCATGTACTTGATCATTTCTCTTGGTTCCTAGTGTACAGAATTTCCTTTCGGTAAAGACAGATCACTCAAAAAATGTTGGCCAGTAACATTTCAGCCTGCTACTCCGGAAACGTATTCCATAACCCGAAACACTCAGCTTACCTGGAACCGGTTAAAGTGTAGCTCACGTGTACGATTGCTGTCACACACCACTGAGAGGGACTGGAGCTGCCTCTCGTAGAGACCTTCTCCTGCTGTTGGTGGCCATTTACTGACTCTTCCCACCACGAGCACTGATTTTAAATACATTTTAGTTGTGGGAAGCTTATTTTTGCGTGGATAAAGAGTACATGGCAATGACCAGACGGGCTCTTACCAGGACGGAACTAGCCCAGCCTCCAAACCAAACCGTTCAATGCTCTCGAGTCCCAGTCCAGACCGTTCTGCCCTGCAGAAACACAGCCTTTTGCCATGGTTTTATGCACAGGTTAGGGCTGATCCAAGTACAAATCCAATTCTAACTTGTCTCTAACTCCTCCTGTTGTCTATATGTATATGCGTGAGCATAGAGGTGCGTGGAAGGATGTGTGTGCGTGAGTGTGTGCGTGCAATTTTATACGTCTGTGTATTTTCTTACGTACTTGTGCACACATAGAGTGCATTACTGCCACCTTTTTTCAATAAGCTGTTTTATCAGTTATGGCTTCTACAAGTTTGCTAATTTAGACTCCTTTATTGCCATATCTTTAAAACTAACAATAGATGATTTCGGAATATATATATATATAAATATATATATATATATAATTTTTTTTTGCTTATTTATAGGTGCTGTATTTTATTATCTGATTGTTAGGAAGGGATGAAAGGGGGCAAATATTCTTTAGAGGGATAGACTGCCGGCAGTATTGGGTATAATTTACAAGATGTAGTTGTCATACTGTATATTATTGATTGAAGACTTTTTGACCGTATTGTGTATCATTGAACTTTTGTCTTAGGTCAGCATCTTTTTGATGACACTTTAATGGTGCATTCATTACTTCTTAAGTTTAATTAATATTACTTTTCTGATTTTGGGGGAGGGAGGGATGGGGAGAGGAGTTCCGACTTTAAAGGTATGTTCCCAATATTACACCTCAGTGTGCTTGTATTCATTAGTAGGATTTTTGACTGTAAGATGTGAAACCACATTTCTGCATGATGTTTTAGAACTTTTGTATTTCATTTACAGTCTCTTAACATGCGACAGCAGCACTTAGCACGAGTTTTCACCAATTAAGAATCAGTACACTAAAATCAATCCTTTTCATGATTAAGAAAAGAAGGCTCTAGGAGGCTGAAAGGCAGGGATTTGTTTCCCATCCTAACTGCTAACTGTTTCGGGAGACCTCCTTGGGGAACCGGGGACTTGGGATGCAAAACTCAAACTGAGAAGCAGAGGAGAGCCCCTTTCTGTGATGAGCTGAGGAGACAGTTCGGGATATCAGGCACCAGTTAGTCTGCAGGAGCGGCCAGCGAGGGAAGGAACGTGGGGAAGCAAAGTGTTACCTCTCTGTCTCTTTAGTGTCCTGCTTTGACTCAAAAAGCACAGCTCCATCGAGAAACGCACGTCCTGGTCAAACACACATACCTTCACGCGAGTCATAACGCGTCTTCAGCCAGGAAGCAAAACTTCTGACTAGAAGACACAGATATTTTCTTACATTCTTTATTTTTGTTTGTCGTTGTTGTTTGGTTCGGGTTGGTTTTTTTTTTTAATTATAATTAATACGAGGCAAGACTCTTGCTGGTCTGGTTCTGCTGTCCTTGTCTGCTGGTGGGAGATCCGGGTGCTCGATGCAGTCAGGTGCTTGCTCGCGGCTTTCTCGATAGGGAGGGTTTTGTTCTGTTTGACTATTTTTTATTTTTTAATTAATATTCCCCAAACTGTTCTTGTGCCTGTGTCTCTATGATTGCATTCCATGATGCTTACTGAGAGCTCTTGCTGCATTGTATGACAGCAGAACTGTATTCACAGGTTGAACGCAAATGCAGCACTTAAGGTCAATCTCTCTTCTTAATAAGCAATACGTAAGTGCCTTGAAACTTATATCTTTTTTTTTTTTTTCTGTTTATTTTTGTTTTGCTTTTCAGGTTTCCACTAGTTCTTTAGGATTCTTTAGCGTCTGCCTGGTTTTTAATGCTGTAATGAGTTTTAAAAAGCATATCTGTAGCTTGCCCTAGAGGAAATCTTTCTTTTATAACACTAACTGTTAATTCTAAGCTCCATTATTACATTTGAATCATGTGATTTCGCTGGATAAAGACAGCATTCATAAGTCCGAAGTCACTCCATCCTGCCAAGGGTTGTCACTGGTATCTATTATAAAATTAATCAAATAAAATGCTGTCAGTATTTCCTATATTTTTGGCACTTTATTAATGGCTTAGCTCCTTTTGTTGTTTCATATTTGATGATCTGTGTTGAATGTGGATTAGCCTGCTGAGATGCTGTTGGGGTGACCCAGGCCATCCTGCCCGGAGTCACTTTGGGTTCTTAGTGACCACCTTCTTTAAGGGCACGGGCAGACAGACACCCTCAGGTCGAGCTCGTAGAGTTTAAGTGGTGTTCCCAGCTGTTTGTTCCCCATTTTTAGCCAAGGTCACAGCTGCTTTTCTGTTTCAGTGGAAAGTAAAATGGATTAGCTTGAACTACTGCTGAGATTCTCTTGTCGGAGATGAGTTACCTACTGGCTTTCCAAACTGGCAGAGACCTCCCTGGTTTAGAGACTGAACTTCAGCCACACTGAATAATTTTAGCTGTTATTTCTGAGCAAGTGCGGCATTTGGTAGCAACGCTTTTAGGAAAATGTGTATGGGAATTACTTTTTGTACTTAATTAAAAGAAACAGAGAAGGAGTTGGAGGAGAGGAAATGCCGAGGAGCAGCGCAGTGCGTCTCACCCTCCCGGGACCCCGGTACGCAGGAGGGGCAGAGGCGCCGGGAGGAAGGGGTGATGGGCTCATCTCGTTTTGTAGAGCGCGGAGCGTGGCAGCAGAGCCCTCGCTGATGACATTTCTTTTCCTGGAAGAAAAGGTAGATTTCAGAGTCTAATTCCAGAGCCTGGTTTTTTTTTCCTGAGGTTCTTTAAAAGCATTTTTATTTTCTCTCTCTGTTTCCAGTTCCATGCTCTTACCAGAGCTGTGGAGAAAGGGCCTGGGCTGTTTTGACAGAAATACCTTTATACAGTTAAAATTGTCATTTTTTTCCTCTCTGGATGTTAGAGAACAGTGTAATGCTCTGTTTGCTAAAAGCAAGGGACGACTGTCCCCTGGCAGAGGGGTCTCACGGTATGATTGTTGATACGCTTCTGGTTTTGAGGATACAGATTTCAGACAACAGAATTGCACATTCATTAGCATAAATGCTTTTAATTACCATTGCTGGTGATGCCATAAAATTTCACCGTTGTATTTATTCATCTCTAAAACGCCTCTAACGAGAGCCACTCTTGAAGGGAACCTGTGTCAGTGCACTCTGCCCATATCGTGAATTAGCGATTTCTTTATTAATAAGCTCCTTGCTGTAACAGGAAAATATCAGTCTTACACTTAAAAAGAAGAGGTATGTGCCTTTCTCATTAGGTGAAAGCTCTTTGCGTTATTTGATGTCACTTCTTCATATGGGAATGGTGTAGAGAAGGGGAATCATGAACACGACAGAATTCTATGCAATATTCTCTGATCCAATTACTTAGAAGTTCCTATTTTTTCAGTCCTTTAATGGGAGAAACATTAAGTTAGAGAAATGCATCCTTCTGGTGGCAGCTCAACCGACAGAGCTGATGGATTTGCATCAAAGAGGATGAGGGAAAGCTGACAAAATAATGCAGTGAAATAACGGCAAATGCTAACAGCGATTGCAGTCCCCGCTGGCGCATTTGCAGTTGGATATCTCATTTTCCGTCTTAAAATTATTAATTTGGGGTGTTCTTAAAATTTCTATGAAATAAAACTGCTCCTGGCAAAACAGGGCAGCTCAGAAATAGGGGGGTGGAATTTGACCATATGTAAGTTATGAGAATACATGGAGAGAAGTAGTTGACTTTGGACACTTCTTTGCACTTGAGTCCAGAATGGTTCAGTTAAACTGGAGCGTCGCAGTTCTCTGGATCAGAGCCTTTTATGAGGCTGCTGAGAGGTCGATAATCTGAGCGATCTGTTGTAAACCAAAAGTAAAGCGGTGACGTTTAACACGCAGGTGGAGGGCATTATTTTTCTTTCATTTGTGTCTTTCAGCCAAGTGAGTTTCTTAAATTCTCTCTTCTTTGAGCTGTCAGAAACACGGGAGGAGAAAAGCTGCTTCCTAGCCGGGGCCCAGAGTTAACGTGGTTCTGGCCCTGGGGAGACATGATGCCCATAGCCTCTCATTCCTACATTTAAATCACAGATAAAAGAGCTGCAAAGCAGCGTTCGGCTCGCTGGAATCTTGGCCCGCTGCTTTCCTCTTGCACTTTCTGTTGCCCCACTCTTTGAACATAAGATTTTCTTCTCTGTGTTGCAAATACAATCAACTTAGTTTTTTTAAAAAAATAGAGAATTTTAAAATTCTGTGCAAGCAAAACATTTCTTTTCTTTTCCCCAACAGTTTAAAATCTTCCTGGCTGGATTTAAATTGCAAGGAGAATCCCTGGCATGGAAAGCATGAGATCCGGATTTCTTTTCTGGCTCAACCTTCTTAGTTTGAAAAGTGGCTTAGTTGGCTTTGTCTCTTTCGCACACGTCTTTGAGCTCTAAAGTGCAGAAATATTATTTCACCAATTTGGTTTTTCCTCCCCGTCTGGTTTATGGGATATATTGACTATGCCATGTATAAAATATTGTTAATAATCAACTTTATAGCAAGAAAAGCCCTCTGTGCTTTGCCAAGGGACTAACTTGTCCTACATGACCAGGTCATGTGCTATACCCTACCCTACTAATATGCAAGGATAAAAAGGTTTTATGCTCTGAATGTGAAATTTATCCTTTTGGAGAAGGTTAGCGTTAGCCCTGTGCACTTAAGTTTTCAAAAAGCCTTAAAAACAGGTATGTAAGTGGTGCCATCTCTCTCCTCAGGGATGATTTCCCCCCAGCCAAGTGGTACTGTGGCATATTTAATAGACGGAATTAGTTGTAAGGTCATTTTCCAACTGAAGAAAGTCATTCCTTGACCTTTTGTTAGAGAGGGTCCTCCCCAGCGTCCTGTGGTCCATCCAAGGGCTGGTGGAGGCATCTCACCTGCCTTTCCCAAAACCCAGGCGCTCCCTGCCAGACCCCAGGTCCTCGGCTCTCTCTGATAAACTCTGTGTTTCTTTAGCTGTTTTGTGAACGGAAAAGAACTGATCTGATTCCTGCCCGCTTTTCATTGCTGTTCACAAACCCATTCTGGCACTAAAGTGCGTTTAAAGGAAATGCCTCCTTTTAAAAAATTCATAGGATTATTGTATTTTTCCTTGTCCAGCTGTTCTGTGAAGGGCAATTGCTGCCGTTTTTCAAGCTTGCTTTACTCACACCGATATTAGCAGGTTTTTTTGCTACAGTTCTGTAGATTTCTCATTGTTAAAACTATTGGTTTCATAATATCATTTCAGTTTCTTCCTTTTGAAAGAGCCAAGTGAAGAGAATGACTGAATTCTTACCCAGAACAGAGTAGTGCAGAAGGCAGGACAGCAGAATTAGATCCCTTTAGTCCTCACAGTGTTGTGTCTTTGACTTCTTGTTTGACTTTTAGAGACAGTGGTACTAGGCAGCGCCATCTTCATCCAAAGATCTTTGGAAACGGAGTCATGCCAGGAATTCCCTGCTGTTGTGGTGACATTCCTGTTACTGTGTAATCCCGTGGTAATGTTCATAACAGCGCGCTCTGTTGATAACAGAATAACGGTGTTCGGTTGCGTTCTCCTCTTCTGTCTATGCGGGTAATTAATATGCATCGTTAAGAGTTGTTAAATGCATGTATGTACATGAGTCCAGTACGGAACAGCCCCTCGGTACGTGTAGTGCTCACGTGCTTGGTCTGAACGGTGCGGCAGAACTGCCATGGCCGGATTCGTGAAGGTGTTTGGGGCGTAGGCGAGAAAGAGCTTAAAACCGGCGTCTGTTTTTATGCGTAGAGGATGCCATTCTACCACTTATCACTTAAGTCCCCTGTTGTCAGGAGGGGTTTAGCTTCTGAGAGACTTTGATTGTTTGAAATGCGCGGGTCCGGCTAACGAGGAGGGGCAAGATCGCGCTCAGAATGGATAACAATAATTCCAAGGGTTGCGAAAGCCAAGCGATTTGCAATGAAAGGTCAGGCCTCGTCTGTAGCATTCTGTACCTGCTGGTGTGGGGGCTTTGCTTCGGCGGGGCTCGCAGGAAGGTAGCGTGGCAGATCCTTGCCCACATCAAATGTGTTCTGCTGTGTCCACGTACAGCGGGAAGGTGAGCGATAAAGACGTGCGGCGTAACGAAAACTATCACAAAACCCAGCGGATGGGTAAAGAAAGCCAAGTAGTGTCTCAGAGCACGCGGTTCATTCTTGATCTCTATAAGCCGAAATTCAAGTATTCTTCGGAATGAGATAGAAATTCTCTGTTCTGCAGTTCCTCTCAGAAGGCGAACGCCTGTGTTTTCAGGAGAAATCACACTCCGCACTTGACTTGTTCTGAAGTACAATCTTCTCTCCAACTGCAAAAAAAAATGGTTTCTACAATCAGTCTTTCAATCGAGCTTCTCCGGCTTTTGTTAGTTTCCATTAGACCCTCAGTGCTATTTGGATGTGTTATTTATATGTGGGTAAATTATTACTAGCTTTAAAAGTGTTTCCAAAGTACCGAGTTACCTCTGGATGCTCATGCAGGCTGCACGGGGAGGACTCGAGCATCTAGTTCGTAAGGGAGGCGTGCAGGACAAGGTCGTGTCTTTATCCTACTTTTCTTTTTCCATGATCAGGGCTTCCATTTCCTTCTCGCCTCCTCTAGAGAGATGGAGATCACAGATCAGTGTTGTTCTGTGGGGGGAAAGATTTTAGTTTATCTCGAATTGATTTTATTTTCCTTCAGCCAAGGCGTCATCAAAATCCTGTGCGTTACTGCGTTTCCCATTAAGTTTTTAGGTTTTGCTACTTTCCTAAAAGTTACTATTTAAGAACTTTCTGTACGTGGAAAGCTATGTGCCTTATTTCCTAATCTCTTCGTGGAGAATAATCGAAAGCACAGTGATCCGGATTGCAGCATTCACAGCCGCTTTGCATTTGGGTGAGGGGAAAGCGAACACCGGTCAAGGAATATTTCAGTGGCCGGACACGCATTGCCCTTCGGCTGACAAGCACTTCAAACACTGTGTGTTAGGTCTTTGTGCAATAGAAATTCTCCTCCTGTGTCGGGAGGTTCGTGTCCCAGCCACCAGGCGCAGGCGAGTGCGAGCTCTAGTTTAGGAGAATTCAGGTTCATGGGGAAAAAAAGAAGAAGAATCCGTCTGGGTTGGCTCCAGCAGCACGGTGGGGGCTCGGGTCAGGGACTCTACTGTCACCCAGCAGCGTTAGTGCTCACAAGGCTCACTTGTAGCTCTGTCAGCATTGGTGAAAAACTTGTGGATTTGAGCCATCGCTACCTGCAACCGTGTCCTTTTGTGCCATTAGTAATGCACGCCGCCTCCATCGCCGCGCCCAGAGCTGGACAGGGGTGGCGAGGCACTGCAAAGTCATTCCAGTCTTCATCCGGGGTTGTAAAGAACAGGCTTTCACCCACCGGCATCCTCAGCCCTCGCAGCGCTCGTGTGTTACTACTCAAGCTTGCTCTCTCTACAGCATCATAAGGTGAAATAACGTAAAGGTGGTTTGGAACTAGGAAAACAATCTAATCTTTCCTATTTATGAGATTCATTTTAACTGTTTCTTTCTTGAGGTTTGTTTTCGTTTGATATAAACGCGACAGGAGTAGACATATCCCCCAGGCGGACGTTGGAGAAGGTCTGGGCTGTCCTAGCGGCAGAGCGGGGTGGTGCTGGCTCGTCATAGTGTCCATATCATTGTGCCCCTGTTGTGTTTTTCTAGAGCAATCATTTTTTTTTTAATTAAAAAAAATGTATTTTATTTAGATCTAAATGCCTAATAAATAATATTATTTAAATAGTTTTAAAGTAACTTAGGACTGAGAATAAGAAGCCTCAGTTGTGAGAGAAGAGACTTAAAGTATACAGAGAGAGAAAATACCCTTAGCCTCCTAGAGCCTCTACTGAGAATGTCATGAGGATGCAGTGCCCCTCTGTCAAAATCCGATTTACTCATGAGTGTTAATTTGAAATGAGAGACTGGTTTCCTGTGATGTTCATCTTTGTTGGCATATGTTTGAATTCCTGAATTCAGAGCTGATTTCCTTCTCGTTCAAAGTTGGCCAAGGGAAAAAAAAGAAAGAAAAAAAATGCAAAAAGCTCCCCTTGTGCAGCAATTTTTCCCGGTGTGAGCTCTGCAAACGGGCGCTGCGGCACCCAGGGGCGGTTCGGTTCCCTCGCAGCGTCGAAGCGAGCTCGGACGGGCGTTCCCCGGGTAGGTAACACCGAGCGAGCGAGGGAAAAGCTGCACAAGGCGACCTGGCAACCCTTGCGCGAGGACTGGGGCAGGGGCGCGTCTCCACCCGCGGGACGTCAAAGGTCTCGTCCCCGCGGGGAAGCCGTGCAGAGGGCGAGGGCGGACGGTGCTGGGCGCTCGCAGGGCACTTCACCACCTCTGCGCGTTTGGAAGCAAATTTGCACTTTGCCTTTTGAGGGGGGGGGGGTCCCACTAAAAAAACCATCAGCTGAGTTTCCCAGGCGAGGTTCGTTCTTTCTGGCGTAGTCAGGATCCAAAAGCAGCTCAGCAAAGCCCCGTGGTCGCGCTCAGGTGACCCCGCGGAGCCACCGGCTGCTCCCGGCAGAGAATTCTATGCATTTCTGTGCTGAAAAGCGATTCCCACCCTTCTTTCCGACGGCGGGCACCGCGCGCCCCGCGCCGGGAGAGCTGCGAGGAGGTCAGGTGCGGGGATTTGGCCGTGGATTCCAAAGCAGGTGGAGGTTGGCAGGGGGGAGGAATGCTCTTCTTTTTTTTTTTTTTGTTTGTTTATTTTTATTGTTTCCCTCATGTCCCTTTTCATTGTCTATTAAGAAATTAACTCTTTGCATTTGTGCAATAACTACTTGCCATGAGGATGGGCAGACCTTTGAAATGCCCCGACTACTAACACAGCACAAGATGAACTCGAACAGAAAGTGGTGTACTTTTTCCTGAGAACTTTTTTTTTTTTTTTTTTTTTAATAATAAGCTCAGTTTTTACCCCAGTGTATTGTGGTGTCTTACATTTTTAGCAGTATTTTATATTTTTTCTGTAACGCACTAAGTCTTAGATGTTTTTAGAGCTTGTTTGTTATATTCACAATCACAGAGTTAAAAACAACAAAAAAAAAAACCACAAAAATAATCCTCACAAAGACCCGATTGACCAAAAAAAAGAAAAAAAAAGTGTCATTTTTTTTTTTTTTGTACAAGTAGCTTTGAGAAGCCCGCATTGTGTTGCTGTGACTCATCTTTTGTAACATTTTATTTCTCGGTATTTGTTTGAACATAAAAGTAAGAGTTTATCTGGCTGGCAGCAGCAGGGCGCGCTCCCTCCGTCAGCAGAGTGGCATTGTTTTCTGTCTTCGTTCGGTTAGCCATATAATGTTTGTTCTCAGCACTGTACAACGGTCCCTATATGATATGGAGAAGCAATATCACTGTATGAAACTCACACGATGTATTATTATTATTATTATTCACTAGCACCCTAGGTGTGATAATTGAAGTAAATATCTTTTATACAAACACAACGACGCGTCGGCTGTCTTTATTGAGGAGAGACCTGAATCCAAGCAGCAAACATTTACATTGGCTCTGGTTCGGTGATGCTCAAGGGCCCAAAGGGGGTTGGGTTTGGTGGGAAATTGTGTTTTGCCAGGGGAGGGAAGATTACTTTTTGTCTGTCGGTCTCTTGGAGAGGAATACCTCGAATATTGTGTTGAGATTTCCTAACGGTAGCCTTTTTCCAGTGATATTCGAGTGTGGCAATTCCTGCTGCCGTCAGTGGGCACTTGGATCCACGGACACAACAGATGACTGCGAGGGGGATTGTTTTGAGCACCGTAACAATATATAAGCTGATTTTT
Source organism: Cuculus canorus (assembly GCF_017976375.1). NCBI lineage: Eukaryota > Metazoa > Chordata > Aves > Cuculiformes > Cuculidae > Cuculus > Cuculus canorus. The sequence continues at coordinate 6,695,085 of NC_071420.1, forward strand.
TGAAAATTAGATTAAAGGCATTGTCTGGGGTCAGAAATGCTTTAGCTTCAAAAATGCAAATGTAAAAGAGTTTTCCCAGATATTTGGCTCACTGCTTATTTCTACAGGTATTTCATATAAAGACAAATTCCTCTTCTCGTGCTTTATGAGATGTTGGTCCTGTAAATATACTCGGTGTTTACAGAGTCTAGAATTTGAAGTTTGGTAAGGAACAGATGTTATAATCCATTATATTTTCAAACCAGAAGAATAAAGCTCCAGTTGAATGCTCTGGGTTTCGGGCAGAGTGTGTGTGTGCGTGCTTGCCCGTGTGATGCTCTTACCTGGTGTGGTCACGTCTTGGGTTTGAACTGTGAACTGGAGGTTCCTCCAGGGAACTCGGGTTTATGTGCATCATCTCCTGCAGGACGTGGTTGATCTCTTTGTCCCACCAGGCTGTGAGCTCGCGTGTTGTCTTGCCTCCTCGTAGGCTGAGGTTCCTGGTGAGCAGGGTATGTTCAGCGTGGCACGAGGAGCTTCGGAGGGCTGAGCTGGGACTGTGCTGTGGTTCCAACTCGGACGGTCTTGCTGGTTGTCCTGGAGAGCAGGGAGCTGGGCTGGGATCCACGCGGCCACGTAGCTCATCAGTTTGTGTTCGTTGTGTGTCCTGACCATCAGTACCTTCGATTAGTTCTGCAGGAGTGGGTGGGAGACTCTTCAGAATGTATCCAAAATGCTATTTAATGCCTTCATTTCTTTATAAATACATGTTTTCTGCTTTTGAAATATCTATGACCGGTTGCTCATCTGATGTGAAGATACTGGGTTTAAAGCTTTTTTTTCCCCCTCCTATTTAATAACTGATCAAATTGTTGGTTGCTATAACTGGCTTTATCTTGTATAATTTGACCCTAATCATTTTAAGCTTGATACTAAACAGCTCCGCTTCTAAAGTGTTACGATTCATGTTGGTTAATTTGCCTGTTTGTAACCTGCACTTCCCTTTAGGTACAGTGTGTCACCACTGACCTCCTGAAATCACACACAGGGTCAGGAGCAAAAGATGCTTTACACGTGTGGAAGCACAGTCCTGGGATAGAAGAAGCTGCTGAGGGTTGGTTGTAGCTCAGGAGCACGCATCTGCGTCCTCTCAAGCCTAGAGCTCCAGAAGTTTTAAGGGAGTGTTCGGAATGGTTGGACTCGATGATCCAGTGGGTCCTTTCCAACCTGGTGATTCTATGATTCTATGATAAGTTTATGCTTTGGAAGCTGGGAAGGCATCCCAAACCCCAAGGATGCATCTTGGGAGTGAGGAAGAGATATTATTGTCTTCTGTGGGGGTAGCTGGATCTTCTGCGATAGTTGCACCGGTAACCCTTCAAAAGGATGGCAAAAATATCCTTTTCAGGAGAGGACACGGGCAACCAGGATGGGAGGACAGTGTGGCGAATGGCTGCTTCTGGGCTCAGTGCTGTAGCGACGGCGAGGTTTGACGTAGAAACCTTACAGGCGTTTGCTGAGTTAACGGGAGGAGTTAACTGCTGGTTAACTGTGTGCTGGTGCAGGGGTAAGCTGGCACCGCGGACACCTCGGTCGCCAGGACTGGTCGTGGCCACAGACAGCGATGGGGAGTTTGTCTTTCCGTGGCGAGGGGGGTTTTTCTTCACACGGCCTCGTGTTCCACCAGGGAAAAGCACACTGGGAGCAGCCGACCTGGTGCTTTGGGGCCCAACTTCTTTCTACTTCAAAATGCTATCATTTTCTTTTAAGTATTTCTGTTTTAATGGAAGTGGTGAGGAAATCGTGTGCTCGCCAGCAGCAAGCATGATTTGATTACAGTAGAGCATTTTATTTTCTTTTTGCTCCAAGCTATGGGAAAGCGATAAGAAAATTCAAACTGTTTTCTTGAACTCTTCCTAGTTACCCATGTAATTATCTTGGTACTCTTGGAAATAATCCATTCTTCAGTGAAATCTGTCTCCTTGCAGGGTGAATTTATTAAGTGGTACTGTGTTTCTTTGCTGGGGGCTGTTTATTTTGGAGTGCCTGGGCCAGGAGGAAAGGTGAGGAGACAGGCTTCCAACCTTCCCTTCCCAGCAGGTCCTCAACACTCCAGATTCATCATGAAAAGAAAGGGGGGAAAGGAGGGGAGGGAGCAGAAATCTTGCCTGCACCTTCTCAGCTGGCAGAGGAATGCAGAGCGCAGGATAGGGGGCGGCTGTTGGGCGGACAGTCCTCTCACTGTGGTTCAGTAGTTGTTTTGCTCTTCCCAAAGGCCACTTTTGAAGATGGACCTAAGGGCACTGATGAAAAGGGCTGCAAGGGGTTCAGAGGAGGATGCTCGTGTATTGTAATGAGTGTGGCAGCAACGGTGAAGAGGCCTCTCCCTGTGCTCCCAGCCCTTCGTCACTTGGGCAGATGAGGTCTCAGATGTTGTCCTCAGGGTGTTGGATGTGATCTGCTTTCTACTGTCCCTGTGTTTTCTTGCTTTTTTGAAAGTAAAAATGAGAAGGGTTGTTCTTTCTGCCGTCACTGATGCCCGTCCCAGCCCTTGCTGGGCTGCACGTCTTCTGCATACGTGCCTGAAGGATGTTGATGAAGGTTCTTGACATCTTCTCCTGTAGCCTCCATGTCTCTAGGGCAACCTCATCACTTTGTTTTTGGAGCTTTTCCAGGGCTGGTAGCTGTGGGTAGAGACAGACTGAAGGTAGATTGCGCTGGGAGTTGCAGGTAGCTTTTAGGGATGTCATTCTTTTCATCACCTGCTTTCTTGTTTTGCCCCTTTAGAAAGCTTGCAGAAGGTCTGATCTTGTGGCAGGTACAGAGGTGATAAAAGACAGCCTGAGTGCTACCCATAACCAAAGCTGCAAGCTGAGATGATCTCCAGAGTGACATAATCCAGGCATTCTGGCTGCTCTTGTGCTCTTGGAGCTGACTGACCTTTCCTCCCTCTCTGGAGATTTCTAGAGAAGCTGCTTTAGTTCTTCTCAAAAGCCCAGTTCTTCTGTGACATCTGTAGTGTTGGTGGGATCTCTGGAGCACTTGATCTCCAATGTCTTTATTCACACTGGGGAGATTCTTGGGCAACTACAAACCATTCGGGTGATGATATTTCTTCATTGTTTTATGAGAGGTGAAGTGGACCTCAGGAGGTGGCTCAGCTGGGCTTTTGCTCTACAACCTACGCCTCAGCCTTTACAGATCTGCACTGCAGAGGACTTTGCTGGATTTGAGAGATGGGGCTCTGATGTCTTGTAGAAAAGAAATGTTAAATTATTCCCTTCTTCCTTGTCCTGTTTCTCAGCCTACTGACAATTCCCGGCAATGGTGGCCCCAAGGAAAAGGGTTTGCATTAAATTAAGACAGATTGAAGGACTCCCACACAGCTTCGGACCTTGCAGAAATGCTGTCCCACTCTGTGAAAAGGTCAAGACAGAACTGGAACCATTTGAGATGTACAACACTGAAAGGCCTTTGGCAACCTTCCTGTTGCGGGAAGGATTTTGGCTCAGATCTGTATTCCTTGGCATCTTCATAGACCAAAAAGTGGACAGAGAAAATCACCTGACTCGCCTGGGACTCCATGTGCGGTGCATGGACAGTGTCCCATTCATCCCTTCAGCTACAAAGCGCAGAGTCAAGACATCTCCCTTTGATTCTTCTGGAAGGGGCACGGGACTTTGGGCAATAACAGTACTGTCTTTTTCAGACTTCCTGAAAAGCTAAATGCCAAGTATTTCAAGAGCCTGAAATTGTGCCTTTGTTTAAACCTGGGGCTCTGGCATCAGGTAGAGCCAAGGACGAGGCTCTTTTGCCTGGAAAAGGCTCATGGCAGAGAGCTACCAAAAAGCCTTAGCGCTTATTTCAGCTTCTAACTGTCCGGAGCAACCTGGTCATAAACCAGAGTATCCCAACCTGGGGAAAGGGGAACGAGGTGGAAAAATCAAAGAACCCATGGCAGACACAGTTTCCTGCTTCTTCCTTTGGCTCCCGCTCTTCATCCTGGCACGCTCAAACATCGGTGTTTGTGTTGAGTGAGTCTCCGGCTCCGTGCCTGGGTTTCTCAGCCTTCGTGTCAAGGTACTCCAAGATTTAGTTATCTCACCATCATCTTCCTTCCAGTCAGTAAAATAGTCTGGAACCCTTTGAAGTAGTGGGTTTCAATGCACTTCAGTTGACTTCTGAGAGGATGGGTTTTCAAAGAAAGCTCTTAGCGTGCCACATCGCTTCCCTCCTTGTTGTCTTATTTTTACGGTTATGTAAATTCGAGGAGGCCAGACAGTAAGGGAGGGAGATTAAAAAGTTACCGCGAGGCAAATCAGGGTGTGAACCTTGCAGAGCATCAGCTCGTTTGCAGCAACTGCCTCTGTGCGTGCTCCTGCCCTGCGAATCCCTGCAGCAACACCACTTACCTCGCGTTTCCTCCGGGCTCAGGGGATCCACACGAGCAGTTACTCCAGTCTCGTGGATGTGTAGCAAGTTGCAGCCTATCTCACCCCAAGGTGATTTATTCATCTGTCTCTATCCTCAGTAATCGAGCCACCATCTTATGGAAAGATTGCCTCTCATTTATTTATGTCTGGCCTTATAACTTCAAACCAAGTTGCTAGTATGTCTTAATTTTCTCCATCTGTGAAAACAGATGCTGTTTGTTTTGGATGATTTGCCAAGGGAGTCCGATTGCCGGGGCTTGTTACAGGAGTCAAAGTTGCCGTTGCTCCATGGCAGCGCGGGGTTGGCCTTCTCGCAGGCGCTCCCGATGAGCCCCCGCATCTGCTGGGCTCGAGCCGCTCGCCGACGCGGAGCCCGCGGCTTCGTCCTTTGGCAAATCAAAATTCCCTATGAGGATTCTGACTTGTAGTTTGGAGCGGTGCAAGAGTGACAGTGCTACCCACAGCGAAAGAAGCGTGAGGCTCATCTGGATCTTTTATCCTCCGTTTTGGACCATTGTGTCCCCTCTCCGCACTCAGTGCCGCGCTGCCTGGCCGGTCCCCGCAGACACTCAACGTGTTTCCAGAAACACGCATCTCTTGGCCGTGTCTCTCTGCAACACAGGCCTGGAGGTCCATACGGACTTCCCGGGACAGACCGCTCCTTTCCAGCATCCTTCTGAGCAGAGGCTCCTTCCACTCGCTCGTTCAGTTTGGGGTAGGACACAGACGCCCAATTGCTGGACTTCATCTTCTTTTCTTCACAAAGCGATGTGAAGGGCCTCTTTCTCCATCACCTCAAAAGTCAGGGATGACAGAATTTGAGGCTAAAGATGCTCGGTTTAAAATTCCAGTATCCCCAGGGCTTCACCTTCTTTGTCCCATTATCTTCTGCAGTTCCTCTCGTCTGTTTGAGGTATTTGCACATCTGAAGGGTCAGAGCCAGGGCTTCCCAGCAGAGCAGAGCAGACAAAGGCGGCTTTTTCTTTTGCTCATCTCCTCGCTTGCGCTGACCTACGGTCCCGGAGAGCGTTCCACCCGCTGCGGGAGGGGAAGGGTCGCTGTGCAGAAGCGAGGAGCTCGCGGGTGGCCGCTGCCCCTCCGAAAAAAAAAGAGAAAGTTATGATTAAAAAAAAAAGTCCCGGCACCAAAAAAGCAGCCATGAAAAGAGCTGCTGAAGGGGAGATGAGAGAGAAGCTCCAGGCGGTTTGGTTGCTTTCAGTGTATGACATGGTTCCAGGCTTTTCTGTATTCGTGGACAATTTGTAGGAGATCGGCCGATGTCGAGGCAGTGGAACCCAAGGGAGGAAGGACGAGGCTTTCTTTAAAACTGGGGTGTGTATTTCTTTGGTGTTTTTCTCCTAAGCAAACTGAAATATTCAATCTGTGAGTATTTCTTGGCCAGAAAAGGTAATTTAAGAGGCGCTGAGATGCAGGGCTCAGGTCTCCTTCAGCAGGATGCCAAGGTTGGGCTCTGCTGAGGTGTTCGGGCAGGGTGGGAGCGTGTCCTGCCCCAGGCAGCCCTCGCTCTGCTCCCGCGCCGCAGCCCACGCAGGATCGGTCCCTTTGCACCATCACCAGGTGCAGAGTTGAGCCCCGCAGCCCGTGTTTGGCTGGGAATAGCTTCCCAATTACATTTTAATGCAATTTAAAGAGACAGCCAATTAAATAATTAACCGTAGGGAAGAGGTTTTCTTCTTTCCAAATCTTGTTCATGCAGATATTTCGCATCAGGCCACCCATGTTCTGAGCAGGCGGTGGTTCCCATTTCTTAAGGAACACTGACCTCCAGTGGGGCTGTGCTTTTATCGCAGCAGCTCCTGGTTCTCCTCAGCCTTCTGCTCGGGGCCTATAAACTGCAAATATACAGGGGAAAACAAAATATATCCATGCATTGAGTCTGATGCAAATGCCACTCCTTGTCCCTGTGCGCAGGCTTGGTCCCTTGGGAGGGACTGCAGCAGCTGGGACCTGAGCTTCCACCCACCTGGAAATCCAGGCAGAGATGGACGTATCCTGCTTCCCTGCAGTGGGGAGGCTGGCGGTGCAAAACGCAGGGTCTGAACCTTGGGCTGAGCTGCTTTTTGGCCAAGCAGAGGCGCAGGGATTGCCGGCAACAAGGGAGAAAGGTGGAACAAGTGGATTTCTGCTGGAGGACAGGGCTCCCGCTTGCTGGTGTGCTGCGTTTCGGGATGGATTTGCAAACAGAGCAAGGAGCTTGCCCTGCGGTGCCTGTCCCGCATCTCTCGCTGTAGCTGTGTTTCGGCCCCGACGCGTCTCTCCATTGCCTCACATCTGGGCTGGGGTTATATGAGGAGAACGAGAGGCTTTTGTTTTGCTCCTGGAGCATTCCAGGGAGCGCCTGTTGTGGTTTAGGGCGTGGATTTTACTCTGGGGGGCAACTGGAAAGAAGGCTCGTTTGTCAAAAATTGGCCTAGCGGGGATGCTGGGGGCTGTGCAGCCTCACCCAGCACCTCGGGGCAGGATTCGTCCCCCTAAGCCCCTCCTGGGAGACGACCTCCACCCCACTGCAACCCCTCGCAGCAACCATCCACCCCATATGCGCTTGTCCTGGGATCCATGCTCAGGAGCCCACCTCCATCCCAGCCCTGGGGATCAGTTCATGGGCTCAGCTCCCCTTATCTATCTCCGGGTCCCCCCACTCTGCCCCACCGGGGTGCTGCCAGGTACCCCTGGGGCACCAAACACTTTGCTGATGTGTTGGAAGCGGCCGTTCCCGCTCGCCGTGCCTCCGGACTGGGGTGGCACTGGTCCTTCCCACCCCGGGGTACCACCAAGGTGGGCTGAACCCCAGTGTCCTTTGCCTGGAGCAGGGCAGGGTCACTCCGGCTGCCCCCAGCAATAAGGAGAAGATGGGATTGCTGCCTGTGCATTGGCTCTGGTGCTCCAGCTGGAGGGTTCTCAGCTTTTTGATATCTCCTGGGCAAAACGTGGGGGTTTGGGCCACCCCTGGGTGACAGCCCCGGCTCTGTTTTCCAGTGCGCTGCGCGGAGCTACAGATGCAGCTGACGGAGGCCGTGTCCACGCTGGCTAGCCAGAAGGAGCTCATCACCAAGCTGGAGCACGACCTCAGCACCATCCAGGCCCTGTCGGCCGTGCATCGCCCGGATGCGGAGGTGAGTCTTTCCCACGGCGCTTGGCTCCCGGCAGCAGGCAAGGAACACTCAAAATTCCCCTGGGGGGCGGCTGTCACTGCCGGAGAGGACCACAGCAGCCAGGAGCGTTGTTTTATTGCCTCTTCTTCTTTTTCTCGTTGTTTTTCCCCTCTCTTTCCTTTCTTTCTCTCGGCTCAGCAGAGGGTTGCATTGTGCCCGTGCAATGGGACGGTGCTGGTGTGGTGGTGTTGGCATCCAGGGACTGTCCAGCCGTTCTTCCCAGTGCAAAGAAGGGATTTGAGGGTTGAATCCCAGCCTCTCCGTGTTGTCTCAGGCTTGATCCATGCCTGTTCGGCAGCAATGCTCCCCAGGAGGCTGCAGGTGCCCGGGCAGTGGCAGGATCTGGAAGGGGTCGCTTTGGCCAAACACCTTTGGGTGAATGGGAAATGCTTAATCCTTTCTGCCTCTCTGCCCAGGGTGCAGCCGTCCCCAGTCTGGAGAAGATTCCTGAGCCCATCAAGGAGGCCACGGCGCTGTTTTACGGTGAGAGGCAGGGGCTGTGGGGACCATGGGCACAGTGGTCGCCCAACAGGCATGATGACATGAGGATGCTCCTAAGCGGGTGCTGATATCACCTGGTCAGTGCCAGGTTTTCCTTGCTCGGCACGGTTTGCCGGTCCTCCGGCTGCTCCCAAGCCAGTGCTGCGGGCACGTGCCAGGCCCAGCTCCGTGCCCATCCCCGGACTCAGGCTGAGCCAAACTCCCTGTGCCTTAACGCCTGCTCTTTCTGCACCGAAGCCCTTCCAGAGCCAGCGAGCTAAATATTTCCTTTATGTTGGCTCCTGCATGAAGATCTGCAGGAGAAAATGAGTCAAACAAACAACAACGCTTGGCTCCTCTGGAAGAAAACCCACTTCCTCTCCTTTTTTATTTTATTTTTTTTTTTTTTAGTTATTTTTTGTTTTGAAAGATTTTAAAAACACACGATAAACAATATCACAGCAACAGTCCCACCAAGGCAAACAACCTGCAGCCACCCATCCTGCGCTATGAATAGCTCCTCTGTGCAGCCGGTTGAGTCACAGCCTTGGGGATGGATTTCTCCTTGGCCATGAACACCTCCCGCTGCCGGGAAGGCAGAGCACGGAGGGATGGCTGCAGCCCCCCAGGCAGCCCCATCGTGGGGCGCAGCTGCATGGGGCACCTCTAGGATGGGGTTGTGGGGCATGGCAAGCTGGTGATGAGCAGCTGAAAGAGGAGAAAGTACAAAACAGAGGTGACTTTTGCAAGGAGGGGAAGGGGAGAGAAGAGTGCGTGGATGGAGGGGCTGGTTGTGATGCTGAGTCTTTTCTTGGGGCTAGGACTGCTGCAGAGGCTGCGGGAGAGAGTCTGGTAGGGACTGGGAAGGTTGGGGCCATGGGAAGGCAGCCAGAGGTTGCCCCGTGTGGTGTCCCTGAGGAGTAAACCTGTCCATTCCCAGGGTAAGTCCCAAAAAAAATGGAAAAGTGCATCAGAACCAGTCCTTGCAGTAGCAGCTGCGCACAAGATTTTATCTGCTTGGGTGTCCACCAGGCCTGTGCTGTCAGGAGAACCTCAAGCAAGCCCCACGTGCTCTGAGGGGGTGGATAGTGGGCATCCGCCGGCTTGTTTCTCATGCCGAGCCTTCTCTGCAGGTCACCCAGCATCCCCCGGCACTTCATTCCCTGAGGGGCAGGTGGACTCGCTCCTCTCCATCATCTCCAGCCAGAGGGAACGCTTCCGGGCCAGGAACCAGGAGCTGGAGGGGGTACGTGGGGTGGGAAGGGTGGTGGGGCTGCGGGAGCTGCCGCTGGAGCTCACTGCTCTGACGACTTGCGGGCGATTCACGCTCAGCGCAGGGCTGTGATGAGCAAGAGAAAAAAAACACTCTGCTGTTAGCAGGACCAAAGGCTCCCAGTGGTGCTGCTCCGGTTCAAGGGTGGGTCCAAATCGCGGTTGCCTTGTAGGTCATCCGGCACAACATTCAGGGGTGTAAAACTCACACAGGGAATGCAGTTTGGAGTAAAAACCCAATAGCTCTCAAAATAGCCTCATGGAAGCTGTTGGGTTGGCTCTCCCTTCCCCTTCCCGAGGGGGTAGATCTCAGCCCAAAGCTGCCCCAGCCCGTGGTCAGCCCTGGAGAGATCAGGTTCGTTAACGGTGCAGGACTGGGGACTCCACTCAGCAGCAACTGAGATCGTTTTAATTTGGGAACAATTTTAATTCAAAGCCAGGGGATTTTAGTTCCTGCGAGGGGACTGAACTGCCCGTATGCACCAACCAACCCCCCCTTCTGCCTCCTGTCCTGCCCCCGGCCTCGCAGCTCACAGCCCCTTTGCTTCCCCCATGCAGGAGAACCGCATGATGCAGCACACGGTGCACGCCCTGCAGAGCGAGCTGGACAACCTGAGGGCCGACAACATCAAGCTTTATGAGAAGATCAAGTTCCTCCAGAGCTACCCTGGCCGGGTGAGTGGCTGGCACGCTGTCCGTCCTCTGGCTGTGCTCACGCGGACGGACAGACCACAGACACAGACCACCGTCTCTGTGTACAAGAGCAGAGGGGAACTTGCACGCTCTCCGCGTGCACCTTGCATGGAAGTCGGAGAATGGATGAAAGAGGGTGCGGTGCTCTGCTCAGCCCCTCTGCTGCAAAGGTTGTTTTTCAGCTGTGCTGAGGGGTGCTTGGTACCTTTAGTGCCAGAAGCTCGGATTTCCTCCCTGAAAAAGCTGCTACAAACCCCTCTGATGCTCACTGCCGGCAGCGTGATGCTCTAGTGGGCAACTCATGGATGCTTCTGCCCGACCAGGCAGCATGGGGTTAAATCGGGGCCTCCTGCGATAAATCCCTGCAATCAGAGCCTGAAAAAATAATTCATCCTGTGACAAATCCTGTGCTCATTCCCCACCACCCTGAATTCCTTGTGGCCAGCAGAGAGAGCTGCTCTGCTTCCCACTCTCCTGGGCAGCCTGTCCTTGGAGGAAACCAAACCAAAACATCCCAGTAATCGCAGTAACGCCAGGAGGAGGCTGGGGTGGGGGCCAGACTTTCTTGCAACCAGCTCTGCTTGTGCTGCATCCCTCAGGGGGAGATTTTTCAACCCCAGAAATCCCCATGGGTTTTACAAGCAGGTCAGGCTGCTGCCTGGGGAGTTTTCAATTGCAACCACTTCCTCGGTCAAAGCTGGGCTACCGTGACCTCAGGCTTTCCTAATAACTGCAAAAGTGACAATAAGTGGGATAAGGACATCAGCTCAAACCCCAGCTCCTCACCCCGCCATCCTCCCTCAAAGCTGCTGCCTTTCCGTGCTGGCTGAGCCGAGTCCGTTTTATTGATGGGTATTTTAATAGCATTTGGGGATGGGAAACTCCTACAGCCGTGAAGGGCCTTATTTGGTTCTTTTATTTATGTCTCGGTGATGACGCTGGGTCAGCCCCTCTGCAGGTTTTGCCCGTTTCTCCCGCAGGAGATCATATCCATGTTTATCCACTGCCACAAGGCAACCCCTGAATGCCATTCGCATGATCTAAAGAGCAAAAAGCCTTTGACGCAGCAGCACGGGGAATTGCATAATTCACCGCCTAATCGGGCATGTGACACGTTAAAAATAATCACCAAAGATCATTCAATAAGGCCGGGCTGTAGTGAATTCGTCGCCCCTAAACTGGGAGCTGGTCTCATCGCTGGCTCCTGCCTGCGCGCTGACCCGCGGATCGTATTGCGTAAGGGCAGAGTTGCTAAAGGTCTGCTTGCAGCGGGGTTTACCCGCGGTGAAACGGAGCCACCGGCCACCGCGCTGGGGCAACCGGGCAGGACAACCGGCAACGCTTGGTCACGGGTCCAGAGAGACCCTGGGAATGGCAGCGTCACCGTGCTGGCGGCGCAGAGCTGCTCCGCGGGCAGAGGGGTGGATCGGTGCTGGTGCCCGCGGGGTGTGCAGCCCACATAGCCGAGAGCCCACGGGGCTCGCGTCGGACCGTGACTGTGTCTGGTGAGAGCACGTGCCGTCTCCAGGCTGGGTTTGGGTAGGAGGAATGTGGAATCCGCAGGTCTCGTGCCCTGCGGAGAGGGGGAAAGGAGGAGCAGGGATGTGCAGGTGGTGCGAGCATCCTCGGCGCTTGCAGTTCACCCAGGCTGAACAACCGCTGTCCCAGGAGGAGTTTAAAACCCAGCCTGTCCAAACTGACCTAAATCTTTCACTTCTTTCAAGGATTCTCCTTCATTTCCCTTGCCCTTTGCCCACCCAATAACAGCCGAACATTTGAACGATTATTTCCTTCTTCTAATCCTCTGTCTCACTCCTCCCTGGCCCGGCAGCAAAGGAATTCAGGCTGGAATTTGCGGTAGTCCAGATGTTTCCAAGCAAGCTCTCTGGGGTGACACAGGTGACTGTTGTTTCATCGAAAGGACAAAACACAGCGGCACGTGGGTAGAGTCCCCGTGGAAGAAAGGGCCTTGTTAAATAGCTCTTGTTTTGCTTTTCCCTTTTTGAAGGCGATAGATGGTGTTGGTCCCGCTCTGGGCTGTGCCTCTCCATCCTTTGGGGCTCATGTCTGATTTCAGATGGGCAGCTCAGAGGGGTTGGGGGCTCTGGTTCCGTGCTGGGTGTCCATACACCCCTTGCAGCAGGGTGACTGGCACAGCAGCTACGCCGGCGCCGGTGGCCGCTCTCACTGTGCCTTTGCTCCCGCAGGGCGGCAGCAGGGATGACACCGAGCAGCGCTACTCCTCCCAGTATGAAGAGCGCCTGGACCCCTTCTCCTCCTTCAGCAGGAAGGTAGGAAAAGTCCTCAGCAACCCCTCCTTCTGCCTCAGGATCGTGTCCTCCTGCAGCCCGGGTAGGACTCAGCCAGCCGTGTTTTGCCATCACAGAGCATGGCTTTGCCCGGAGGGGCGATTCTTGGCACGAGCTGCAGTCGCTGTGCTCAGTTCTGGTGGGTTTGCTCGCAGCAGGGTGGTCCGGCTGCGTCGAAGGGAAGGGGCAGGCAGAAAATAAAAGTAGAAAACATGCTCAGATGCAATTCTCTTTAAAATTAAAACATAAGAAAAGCCGCTGTACACATGCGGTGTCCCCTGAAGCCGTGTGTGTGGGGAGGTGGGCGCATCCTGGGGCGCACACAGTGCCTTTCCTGATTTGCAAGCCTTAAATCAGCCGTTTCAGCCTCAAAATCAGTTTCTTGTACCATTTACTTGCAGGAACGGCAGCGGAAATACCTGAGCCTCAGTCCCTGGGATAAAGCCACGCTGAGCATGGTGAGTGGGGTGCATGCGCCGTGCCGCTGTGGCAGCATGAGGGTTTGAACCCAACGCCTGCACCAGGGATGCTGCTGCTGAGCTTGGCCCTGGGTCAGGGGCAGACCCCATCCCTGCTCCCCTAGGCAGGGTGCAGACTGTGCCAGGACCACGCTGGGGCTCAGATTAGGAAAACAAAGTTTAGGAGAACACTTTCTTTCTCTTTTCCCCCTTGGCCTGTGTAGGATCACCACAGCAGGATCAGGTTTTGGCTGAGTTAAGCCCCAGCTATCTGGTGTAACAGCGGTTAATGTGAGGCCACTGGTCTGCAACAGCCACGGAATACACAAATCTCTTGTAATAAAGGCAAAGCTGTCATTTGCATAAAACCCAAGCAAATGCCAACATGAATATGGATCGGGTGGCGTGCCGGCACCACGGCGAATTAATGAAAGGCGTTTACAAAAAAACTGACTTAGGGGAGTTATTCCTTGGGAATATTTAAGAACATAATCTTGTTTGTTACAGCAGCCTCCGCCGTGGCTGTGAATAGCAAAGCAGATTTCAACCCAGAATTGGTTTGGTGGGAGATCTGTGGGTTTTAATGCCGGCTCTGGAAAGCCCGCGTGGTAGCTGCGAAATGTGCTTATGCCCATAAGGAATCCCTGGCTTTTACAGCAGGAATAAGAAGTTGCTCTGTAGGAAGGTGGGATCCATCTTTCCTAAGCTGCTTTTCTAGGCTGTGGCTGTTCCTGACTTTGGCCCTTCTGAAGGGATGGACAGGAAGGTTCTCCTGTGGGGACCCCAGTGTTGTTGGAAGGGATCAGAGTGTTGGCTGCTCTTCCACGGCCTTTTTGCAATGAGAGGGTTGAGCATCACACAGCCCAGCCCTACAGAGTGCCTGGGACCCAGTGAGCTCAACAGCTCAGGACTGACAGAGGTGGAGCATAAATCTTTTAGGATAGTCCTTGCCGAGCCAGAAAAGTAAACCCACAGCCCAGGCTACCAGTGAGGCTTCCTTTGTCCAAGGAATTGCCAGGAGGCAGAGTGTGCCCGAGAGCTGTGCTTGCGGGTGAGCAAGTGTGGGGAAGATTCCCTTAAATGCACATAGCTGTGGCCATCGGAAGGGCAGCAGGCCAAGCTGTGGGACCCCAGGGACCTGCCCAGACCACCAGGGCCAACCACGAGCCTCCCTGTGCAGCAGAGGGGCTGTTACTGCAGAGAGCAGCGGGGCTCCGGCACACAGCTCCCATTAAATCAATGGCCCAGCAGCAATGCATCCAGCAAATGCAACTCAAGATGCGGTTTCCGAGGTGCTCAGCTGTCCCCGCAGCCTGGCAGAAGGTGTGCACGGCTCTCGACATGCGTGTGGCCTCACTCCCACAAAAGCTGGGGGCTCTGCACAGGACCAAGCCCTTCCTGCCGCTTTAGCCGCTCTTTGCGACCAGCACGAGTGAGTGCCGGAGGGTCCAGTGCCACAGCGCGGGACGGCGGTTGCTTTAGGCTGAGGCTCTCGGCGAGGGATGCCAGGAGCTGGAGGAGCGTGCAAAAACCCCAGGGCACGGAGCGGCAACCCTTGAAAGGTGTCAGGGCATTTGGGAGCTGCACCGACGCTGCGGGTCTGGCTGTGCAGCGGGGCCAGCCCGCAGGAACGCAGCACAGCGCCCGCTCAGCCGCCCTGCGTGGAGGTAGCGAGGGGACGCTGCAAAGCACGGGTTCTTCGAGCTCATGAATTAAAAATGTGCAAGACTTAATTACTGCCGGGGTTCCTCTCCGGAGCGGCGCTGAGCCACAGGCAGGCGCTGAGTCAGGGCTGAGACACGGGGAAGCGGGCAGAGCCGGTGGAGAACGCTGGGATAAAGGTGGCTCCAAATGAACCCGCAGGGAGCTTTCAGTGGGGGGAACCCCACAGTTCACAGCCTTGAATTCACCTTCATTCATTTCTTGACTTCACCCTCATTCAATTCTTGGGGCTGAGAGCATCAGCGCTTGTGGTGATCACCTTGAAGGAGAGCGGCTGCGTGGAGACGGGCACGGGTGGGTGCAAAGCATCCCACCCCACCTGTGTGTTTACGTAGGGTCGAGCACAAACCCAGCCAGGGCCTCTCCGAGCCTGTGCGCAGGGAGGGATGGGTTCCACGTTAACACGGGATTTTCTGTTCTGTTCTCACTGCAGGGACGGCTCATCCTCTCCAACAAGACAGCTCGTACCGTTGCTTTCTTCTACACCCTGTTCCTGCACTGCCTCGTCTTCCTGGTGAGTTTATCATTTCAGTGGGAAAAAAAAAAAAACCCAAAATAATAAATAATTAAACAACGCAGCAAGATGAAAGATAAATCAGAACAGTATTTCTATCCTGATCTTCTCAAAGCAAAACCGACTTTGTGTTATTTTGGCAAGGAAAGGAGCAAAGAAAATAAAAAGTTAAACATCATTAAACTTTAAAGCTCTAACCTAAATAAAAAGGTAGAATTCATAAATATTACATAGTTGGCAAGATCCTACTTCATCTAGACACAACGGGGCCTGAAATCCAGCAACCGGTGCTGCCTGGGTGGGCACACACCACGATCCAGAGCCCCTCCTCAGCTTTCCTGGAGCCCATTTCAGTGCTGGGAGCTGCTCTAAGGTCTCCCCGCAGCCTTCTCTTCTCCAGGCTGAACAACCCCAACTCTCTCAGCCTGTCCCCGTACAGGAGGTGCTCCATCATCTCCGTGGCCTCCTCTGGACTCACTCCAACAGATCCATGTCCTTCCTGTGCCTCCTTGGCACAGTTTTGAAATGGAAACTCAGTGGCGCAAAGGGCGAGAGGAGCCAAACCAAGCAGTGACCTTCCCTAAACCTGTCCCAAAACCACATCTCCAAAGTCCTCACCATCCTTGCACACCCTCAGCTTTGCCCCAAACCACCGCAGCTGCGGCCACACTGTCCCGGCAAAAATAACCCGCTGGAAAAGGTCATCCTGACCGTCCCGAGGCAACCCCTGCAATACAAGGGTTTCTCCACACTGGGAATACGAGGCTGCAAAACTGATTTTACCCAGAGCATTGCTTTGGATCTCTGCTTGATGCACAGAAGCCGCGGGTGCCTGCAAAACACTGCAGCGGAGGCTGTGCTGGTGGCTGTGGGGACAGAGTGACAGGGACACGGTGGCTGTGGGAGAGGGCAGAGATGGGCAGGCGAAAGCAGAGCTGATTGCATTTCTTATTTTGCAGGTGCTCTACAAAACAGCCTGGAGCGAGAGCGTGGGAAGGGACTGTGCTGCCTACTGCGCTAAGAAGTGCGTGTGAGGTTGGGGCTGCTTCAGCCGAGCATCATCCGCTCGGTTTCGGTGATCGGAGCATGGCGGTTTGCAGCAGAGTTTTATGGGCGGCACTTCTGTCCTGCAAATAAGGGCAATTAATGGGGTTTTAAACCCTTAAGCCGAGAAGGATAGGGGGAGAAAAGGTGCACGGAGCAAGGCTGACACTGCCCATCTTCAGTCAGGATTTTCCAAATCCCTTGCTGTGAGTGGTTCTTGCCCGGCAAGGAAGGCTGCTAATGCCAAACAAGAGCTTGGAGACCTGGATGATGCCGTGACTCCCGTTGCTCTGAGCAGCTCCTGGATGCTTCTGCCCACGGCTGGGGTGGGGGGGAAGCGCGGTGCTAATTATCCTGGCTAGTGCTTGGAAATGAAGCGGCTCTTCCTTGGCTGCCAAAGTGCTTTGGACCATACGGTGAGTTAACGTGGCTGTGCCCTTTCCCCAGGTACGCCGACCACGTCCACAAGTTCCACAAGAACGGGGATGTGGATGACATGTGGCAGTGACAGCTGGACACGACCTCAGTGGCGCCGGCTCCCCTTTCATCCCACGGCAGGATCTGTCCCTTCGTTCCCTGCCAGACGCTTCATTATAGCTTTGCTTTCTGCTTGATAGAATGGAGGCAATGATCCCTTCCTGCTCCCAACCTTGGAAATCAAAAGCCTCGGCTAACAGTGAGATATTTTTTAGGACACAGCATCTCCAGCGCTCTGTCCCTCCCCGGAGGAGGCTGCAGTGGTTCCTGTGTCCTCCTGAGAGCTGTCTTTACCAAAATACATCGAAAAGCGAGATAAGAGGTAGTCCTCCCTGACTCAGTCTCCCTTCCCATCCTGTTTCAAGTCCAGTGGTGGGAGGACTAAATTTAGTCAGAAATGGGTGGAAAATCAATCTCCTGAACTTGCATTTTGCTCTGGCAGAGCAACTGAGGCAGCGGCAGGTAAACATCAGCCATCCCCAAAGTTGGGGCTGCTCAGCACGTTGCCCGTCGCTGCCTCTCCAGTCAAAAGAAGCTGTGGCTCAGCTCTGTGCTCCAGCTGAAGGGCTTCTCAGGACCTTCTGCAGCACCTCAGCCCGTGCTGCCGGACACCAGCAGAGGCTTTTCTTGAGCTGGAGCCCTCGGCTTGAAAGAAGCCCAGGTAGATCAGTCTTATGGGCATGAAGGGAGGCGTTGCTGGTCAGGACCGGTCTCACAGACTCTCTCCTCACTGAGATCTTGCTGCTGAGTGTTGGTTGCCCTTCTGGATGCAGTGGCTTCACCTAATCCCAGGTAGTACTTGTCTCATACAGGGATTTACTCCCCTGGAGCTGATCTGCTCCATGTCTGACCCTTTAAGAAAACCACAAGTCAATTGATTGCTGGTGGTGGGTTTGCTGAGCAATGAATACTGGCCTGCTAATTTGGGTTGATTTAGGGAAAGAGAGGTGATAGAAGAGGTTCTGATTTAAAAGAGCAGGTCCTGACGCTCCCTGTTCCTGCCTCGGCTCACTGTGACCACCCGGCACAGGCAGCTATTAGCTCATTAAGCATGGTCCTCAATTAAAATTCCCCTCCGAAACAAGAGAAGAGTGTTGCTTGCAATTAATATTTCATTGCAGATTCAGATCTATTCACATTCACGCTGCTGGGAAGCCGGGGCCTCTAACGGAGCGTGCAGGCAGCGATAGGCTTCACATCTGCCACGGGCAGCCCGGGTTTATTTATAGGTGCTGTGACCCACGGCAAAATGTAAAATACTCAGAAATGGAAGGGAGGGATAAACCCCGAGGGACTGAGCTGCACCTGTCCCCCTCAGCGCAGGGTAAACCGAGCCCGTCCGGAAGGGAGGCACAGGGGGTGAGATGCCAGCGAGGGGGGTGATGCTGCCGCGCGCCAGGGACCTCTTCATAAACTGCTTGACTTCGGAGGTGGAGGAGATGAGCTTTTGCTGTCAGAAATTAGTAGCTCGGAAACGTGATCTGGGGAAGGGTGGGATGCTGGTTGGGGCTTTGTTGGGAAGGTTAAATTTGCTTTTTTTAGCAGCCTTATTTGATGTCTTGGAATTGCAAAACTTCTGCAGCTCTTCACACTTGTACTCTCCATAAATGACTTAAAATAGATGTTGAGTTCTGCAGGACCAGTGATAAAATAAACTTAGGCGTGCATTGACTGGGTCGCTTTTGTGCTTTGCTTCCTTTCTTTTCTTTTTTTTTGACTTTTGATATTAAACAACTGCGAAGCGTCCTGGAGTCCAAGGGCAGAGAGTGCAGCTAATTTTAGAAACCCATTACAGCAGCTAAAGGCAGTGATGTCTCGCAGCTCCGGGAAGGGCAGGACCTCTGTCCCTGCGTGTTGCAGCCGTCATCGTTGCAGCTGCCGGTGAGCATCGGCATCCCCGGGCCGGGAATGAGGGACCATGGGAGCAGAGGGGCTTGAGCCCAGGCAGCCTCCGAAACCAGGGGTGTTCTGTACATCCTCATGGAGCTGCTGGTAAAAGCACTCGGGTTGAGCAGTGAATTTACCTGGTTAATGTAGTGGAGCTGGTCATGATCCCCATTCCTTCATCCTCTTTTTTTCTTGCTCTTCCCCAGGAGCGCTGGCAGCCTCAGCCTGGTGGAGCTGAGCTGGTTTGCAGGCTCTGACCTTGTAGTTCCTTCTTGCAGTTCCTGACCTCTTCCTTCTACTGAGCCCAGTGTGGGGGTTTGGAGAGAGCTGAGAGCCGTGACCCCCCGCTGCAAGGGACCAAAGGCTGTGCCAGAGGTTTTCACCCCACTGGGACTATTTACTGCCCCCCAAGCTGAGGAGCTGCTGAGTTTCATCCTTCAGGCAGAGCCGCCACCGCCTTCCACATAAAATAAAAGTGACAAATTCAGCGATTTGTCCCCAGATCCCTGCTGGGGACGGTGGGGGTTAGATGTGGGGTGTTGCTTTTTCTTCTCATCTTGCTGTTTCTTGGCTTCCAGCAGCTTCTACTGCCACTGCATGGCACAAGGACCCATGTCTCCTGCCTTCCCCCGGCACCGGCTGCCAGAGAGGGGCACCCGCGTCCGGCCACCGTGCGCACTGGCTCCTCTCGGGGTGACGCACCCCATGCTTCTCTCAGCCCCGGCCATTGTAGGGCAGCTAAGGGTCAGGCGGGCGTCCCGGAGAGCGAACAACTGCTGCTGCCCAGAGTCCAGCTTTGGCTGCCAAAACCCTCTGATGAAAAAGATGAAACTGGGGCGGCTCTCGGGTCGCTGCCGGCAGCTGGACCACGTCTCGCCCAAGGTTTCAGAGCTGCTTTCTAGACACATGCTGGAGGCGAAGGAGTCAGCGAGGGATAACCCTCGCCCCTCTGGGCAGAGCAGCGCGTGCCCGAGCAGCCGGAGAGGTGGTGCGCCCTGCCCAGCCCATCACCGGATTCTCTGGTGTCACCGCCTGTGCTGGGTGACCTTTGGGGATGTGCCCGTGCAGAGCCTTCTCCTTACAGTTGTGTGAGGGGAGAAACAGCGATGGGGCAGGAACCCTCTGCACCGTCACCCACGGAAATGCTGTTCCCCAAAGGAAGAAGTCCGTGGCGGTGGCCACGGCCCACGGGAGCCAGTGTGCAGGCTGGGGTTGACTCCACCACGAGACGGGATGCAACGTCAACCCACGGTACCGGCGAGCGGTGAATGCATGGGCATCCACGCTCAGCCACACACAGCCTGAGGGCAGGGGTACACTGCACCCCTGTAGACCCCCACCTTGGTAGACCCCCCACCCCTATCTATGTACACACCTGCAGACCCACACCCCGACACCCACCTCGATCCCAGCATCGCGTTTTTCAGCCCTCCAGCCCAGCCCTCGCGGGGCCCCTGCCTTTTTTAAGAGTCAGGGAGGGGAGATGGAAGTGGGTTTTGCTAATTTGATTTGAAAGCCTCTTTTATCCCTGAGCAACTTGAAAGAAAAGGATTTCAGTGACCCCTTGCTCTCCCTTGCTGGTTTAAACTTGATTATGGGAAACAATTTTAATTAGTATCGACAGATATTCAGGAAAATAATTATGGCAAAACCTGCGCCTTTTTTTTAATCTATTTAACCTGTGAATCTTCGGTCCCATCTTTGAGACCCAGGCTGATTTCAGGGAGTGGTGGAGGTTTGTGTGGTAATAGAAGGCTCCTGGAGAAGCCCAGATGGTTACAGAGATAACAGGCTGCTCACATCTGGGTCACAAGTTCAGGTTTTGCCGTGGGCAGAGGAGACAGGAGAGACATCACTGCCAGGATGCGGCTGATCCGTCCTGATTTTTGGCCTCAGTGCCCGCCCCATGTGCACCCCGGGGTGCAGGGGATGCCTGGTCGGTGCACATCCGTGCTTGGGAGGAGCGCAGCGATGCACTGGGCTTTGCAGGGCAAGCGGCAGCAGCAATTATCGCAGTGCTATAAAAACAATAATATGATTTTCCTAAAGGTCTCCGTCCGGGCGCCTCATCCCTCCGGTCCAGTTCCTGCAGGCACCGGATCTCAGAGCCGCTAAGACGCAGGCAGCAAATGCGTTTGCCCCCGCTCTGCAAATGGAAAAGTGAGATCGATAGGGTTCGAGCAGAGCTGGATGGAGCAGAGCCAGCGCCTGGCGTGCAGGATGCGAGCGAGACTCCCCTCCGGCAGGAAAGGAGCTTCATAAACACAAACACAGGCAGAGCCAGCGCCGGCAGAAATGCACCCGGTCCTGCGGGTTATTTTAAGTTCAGGGTGTACCCGGAAAATGCAGCAGATAAACATCGCGGGGATGAGAGCTCGAAGGGTCCATCGGGATGGGTCAGTGCACGGACACAGCCCGTATGGAAAAAGAGGACAAGATGTGCAGGGTTTAGGTGTCTGGAGGCAGGTGCTGGACCAGCCTGGCCATAGGGATTGACTGGTATTTGGTATAGGAAGAGCAAAGAGCAGCTCTAATGATCCCCTTTAAGCAGGCAGGGAAACGGTGATGGATCTCCAGTGCCTGATGCCTTTAAATCAAGGCTGACTGTCTCGAAGGCATGCTCTGGTTCGGCTGGGAGTTACAGCTACGCGGCAGGAATTATCAGCCAGGAGTTCATGGCTTTACGATCCATGAAGCATCATTTCTGTCTTTTCTTTTCAAAGAGATGGAGCAGCTGAGGCTGCTGGTTTGAGATGGATTGTTTTTAGAAATGAAAGCAGGGTTTGGATGCTGAGAACTCCCTTGGCCAGAGTGCATTTGCTGTGCTGCTCTTCCCCCACGACTGGGACACTCAGTCCCCTGCGAGAGGTGACAGCAGCCCGGGGAGGGACACGGGGCAGTGGCCGTGGGGTTATGTTGATAACCCCAGCGATGAAATCGCAGCGTGGGTGAAAATGATGAAATCGCAGCGGTGGGGAGGCACCGTGCCCTGCTGCAGCAGAGCGGAGCCTCTGTGCCCCAAGCTCTAGCAACAGGGGAGCCCCCGTGACCCCGTTAATGAAGAACCCTGTTATTGAGCCAGGATTCGGGCAAGGAGGGCGAGAGCGAAGGCGAGCTCGTCCATGCAGCCATGCTGGAAGGTACCGGCTGGTAATATCTGTTTTATTGCTTCCTGTTGCGTTAGACACCTGATGGCAAGCCGGGGCCGAAAGCTGGTGCAGCATATGGAGCATCCCCCCAGGCTCCCCCTCCTCCCTGTTTGCAGAGTCTCCCTGGAGATGGGCCTCACCGGCTTTTCCAGCTCCGAGAGGAAGAGGAAAAACATTTCCTTCCCTCCACCCCAAACGTCTGTTCTCATTAAGGCAAGAAAATGTAAGCGAGGTACGTAAGGTGGAAAGGCTGTGCCGGCGCGGTGAGCACCGGAGCTGGGAACACTGAGGGGGCCGTGGGCAGGGATCCTGCTCCCTGCGGGACATCAGCTGGTGCTGGGGGGATCTGCCAAACCTCAGCCCTTCATCCCCCACGCTGACAGCCCCACAGCTGCCGTGAGGGTCCCCCCTGCGCTGGCTTCTAATGAAAACCAACAACGGCGAGGAAATTGGCCTTGTTTCCCCACTGATGCCCCAGCCATCCACCGGCCGGATCGCACCGGGAATGGCTCACAGGCATCGATCGCATGGGTCACACCAGGATGGCTCCCACCGGCGCGGTTCCTCACCCGGGAGCGCTCAGCCCAGCCATCAGTGCCAGTGGGAAAGCTCAGCTGCGAGGTGCGTGTGACCATGGATTGGAAAGACCCCAGCTCGTAGCCCTGTGGCGTCTCAGGACAGCCGATGTCTTTCTACACAGCCAAAAATAGCCACGGAGGGAGCAAAGGGCTGAGGGGAACCCACACACGCGCTGGGGCTTGGCTGCACTCCCTGGGGGCGGCACGGCTGGGCTGGCAGCTCCGGGGACCCTGCAGGGGCTGCGATCCTGCTGCGACCCCCAGGAGCACGGGTCTTCCCCGGCATCCTGCCGAACACGCCATGGGTCATCGAGGGGAGCGATGCCAGTGTGATTTTGGGAGATGTGGAGCTGTCCTAGGGACAATGTGAACGGAAGGATGCACCCCAGCAGTAAACCGTCTGCAGACCGAGGCTCCCGCTGCAAATCCTTGCCCTGAACACCCAGAATCTGGGGCCTTTCGGATGCCCGTCGCTATGGCAACCTCTTCTCACAGCACTGGTCCACGCTGAGCCTGTCTACGGGTGCTGCTGCCTTCCCGAGCGGTGATGCTGCAAGGTGCTGCTGGGGAGGTGGTCCTGCAGGTCGCACCCACAGCAGGACCAGTGAAATCCCACCACCACGAGGGTCTCCTGGGGAAAGAAAAGGTTCTGTAGGGAACTTCATTGCTTTTAACAGTCTCTCGGTGGTTTGAGACTCGGGGAAGATGTTTAGCACAGAGGAGGGCTCTGGGCTGGACCAACATGAGTGGTCCTGCTGGTGACCCCTAAAGGCTTTGCCCTTCCCCAGGTGCCAGGAGCCGCTCCCCTCAGCAGCCAGAAAAGGGCTCCTTGCCTTAAATTAACTTGCTTTGCTCTGCAAATGCTGTCCCCTCTGCAGCCCCTTTCCTTCAAGCATCCCACTGCCCAGGGATGAGGGTGGGAGTGGGCAAAGCATTGCGGTTCCTCTGCAGAGAGAAAGCAGCAGCTCAGGCTGTGCCACCCATCCTGGGATCCCTGTTGGTGGAGGGGAACCCTACATCATCCCCATGAGCAGCTGCTGCTGGGGCCACACAGCAGTCGGTGCATCCCCCAGCTGTGTGGGGGCAGGATGGGACCCGTTCAGTCCCTGTGTGGTGTCACCCTCCTCTGGGGTGACAAAGCCTGCCCGAGGGTGGGGAGGGGGCTGCTCTCCCGGTCACCTTCCAACACTCTGGCCCAGAACTGGGATTTTCCAGGGCTTCTTCCCAATTCCCCTCTGTACACCAGTCCCTGCAGGCTTGCAAGGTTTGGGAATTTCCCGGCCGCTGCTGTGAGCTGCGTGGCTGCAGCCCGGGAATTCCTTCGAGTGCTCTTTGCCCACCCTCGCTGCTCACACACCTCGCACCGGCTCCCCAAAGACCGATAAAATGATGGACAAACCTTTCAAAGCTAAGGGAGGGTTGGGATCTTGGAGCTGCTAACATTTTTAAGAGCTGCTCCGAGCCCAGGCAAAGATGATTTCACCTTTAATATTTAATGCTTTTTTTTTTCAAACACGCATGCATTCAGAGCTGCTGCAGGAGAGCTTTGCACTGCGGGAACGCAGGGCCAGCCTGACCCAGCAGCGTGGGGCTGCTTCAAAGCCAAGGTTGCCAGAAGGACATTCTCCAGTCTGTAGGAAAGGCAAAACCCTGGGAAACCACAGTAAAAGAGTCACTTGGACCAGCACAGAGGGAAATGGAAGGGAGAGGATCCTTCGCAGCAAAGATCAGCCCTTCGAAGTGCGATTTCCCCTCTGTCGCCAGGTGTGAGGAGCTGTTGTTGCAGGAGCGTTTGGAAGTGAGAAAGGCAAAAGCCCTTTCTGTGTGTCTGCAGGCTCCAGGGGTTTGGCTTCCGACAGCTGGAAACTGGTGGGCACGGCGCAGAGAGCCTGGAGCCGTGGCGTCGAGGGAGCCAATGGCTGTGGGATGCTCAAGGAGGGCAAGAGGGGAAGGATCCAACCTGGGATAGACGTTGTGGGAGAGCTGTGCCAAGGTCCTCGGGTTGAACTGTTCTGTCAGCCCAGCTGTGGGTCCAGACCGGCAAAGTGGGCGTCCCAAGCCTGTCCCCGAGCAGAGGCCACCAAACAGATGCAGCGAGAGGCGACTGGAGCGTGACGCAGTGAGGAGGGCTTCGCTTCTGGAAGAAACCCTTGCTGGGGTTGCACGGCCACAAGGATGCGTGGGAAGGCTGTTTGAAGCCTTTCCTCCTGTGGCCGGTTCCTACACGGTGTCTGCCCCGGCAAAACAAACCCTCTGCCAACATCTTTCAAGCACAGCCCAAGCAGAGCAGAACAGCACAAAGAAAAAGGATCTTTAAGAGACAACCTGTGAGGAGCTAACAGCTCTGACCTTGCTCCAGCAGAAAAGGGAGGCGGTTTGGAAGAGAAGGTGCAGAAGGAACGTGGACCCGAGCAGTCTGGCATGGCTGTGGGGAGCAGCAAAGGAGCAGAGCCCCTGGGTGAGAGGAGGCAGGAGCAATCACACTGGGACTCCGGAGGGGGTTTTGCCGGAGTCTCAGGTCTGCAGCTCCAGGTGTGGACACATTCATGTCGCCCCTGGCAGCAAGACGGATGTCTGGGTGCTCATCTCAACGCAGGGCTCTGCATCTGCTTGCAAACGCTTGCACGCTTGGCGAGCTCTCCACCTGCCACCGTGCCAGCAGGCACCGAGGGGAAGTTTTAGCACAGAAAAAGCATCGCTGATTTTCATTTGCATCGGCAGGAGGAAGAAGAGCAGTGGCAGCGCTGTGCTTCCCCTGCAGAGGCCCAACTCCCTTGCGGGTGACATGTCCACAAAGGTGATGGTGTGTTTCTGAACGCAACCCTCTCTCTTCAAAACACGTGCCCTGGAGACACTGAGCAAACACAAATCCCATCCTGCTGGTGCGGTGTCACGTCATTGAGAGGGGGACAGGGAGATCCACCCTAGCGGGATGGATGCAGCAGGAAAGAACTTCTTCTTGGAGACATGAAGATCAGGCACAATAAAAACCTTTGGGATAGGAAATCTCAAATTGTGCCCACGGATGCCGAGCTGGACGCCCACTCTTTGTTCCTAATACCACTGCCAGCACCACCAGGGATGCAGAAGGGGTGAGCCCTGAACCCCCCCCCTCCTCCTGATGGCATTTTCTGGAGATTATGTTCCTTCCCCACTCATCAGCCCCAAATATTACTCCCTTTCTATCTGGGTCTGACACTGAAAGGTCCCTGGACACGATCCTGAGCAGATGTTTGAAGCGCAGAAGAGCCGGGGCATGGCAGGGCACAGGCTGTGCACAGATGAGGGATGCTGCAAGCTGGCTGCCTGCTCTCCCGCCAGCTCCGCTTCACTGATGCTCCCTGTCTCCACGCAAACTCCATTGTTTCTCCCAAAGGGAGATAAGGATGGGGTTTGGTCCTCTTTGTATGTCCTCCCCAGGGGGATTTTCACCTGGTCTGGCTATATCCTGGTTTGTAGTTGGGCTTGCCCATCTTTAAGGTCATCTTGGGAGAGCATCACTCAACCAGGGCTGCGCAGGCATTGGCCAGAAGGGAAGGAAAAGCTCAGACAGCAGAGGACATTTTAGCCACAGTCTTTGTGCCATAAGGAAAGGCCTTTCCTCTCTATTGCAGGTAAGTTCTGAGTTGGAGGTGAGGAGAAGGGAATTTGCATGTCAAGGTCTTCACGTCAGCATGATGCCAGGGGGATGGCTCCTCCATCCCTACGGCTGGGCTGTCACTGGCTGTTTGCCTTCCCTAACATGCCAAAGGACACTTTAAAGCAATTTCTCCTGCACAAACAAATACAAACGCAAACCACTATTTCTCCTGTTTTACTCTGCCCCTTTCATCCCTGTGACATCTTTCTCCAGTAAATCCTCCCCTTATGTCTCATTAGAGACTGTTCCCGGACAATTTGCAGCTGTGACAACCCGGGAGAAGCCGGAGGCCCATCTGCCTGGCTGACAGCTCGCACATGCACATGGCTTTTTGCCATGCCTGCACCATGGCATGGTTTTGAAAGCAGGTTCATAGCTGGGCTGCTCCACACCAGGGCCACAAACATCTCCTGCCTCCCTTTCCAGGCCTATCCTGGGATGCTGAACAAAACAGTCCACCTCTTGCTCCTGCTTTCCTCCCTCTAACGTTCCTCCATCTCTCCCCACTGTGGTTTTGTGGCTTTGCAAACACACGCGTTGGGGTTCTGCAAGAAACTGCAGGAGCATCGCGGTGCCCGCTCCGCAGAGAATCCCTCGCCTGCGCCAGGATGGGACGAGGGTGGAGGTGGTGAAATTAAAAATAACCAGCTTTGCCGGGAGGCACGGGTGGCAGCGGGCGCGCTGCCGGAGCTGGCAGAGCTCTGCCGACGGATGCCTCCGGGCACAGGAATTCAAGGGCACGTCACGCTCCAGCCGGGCGGCTGCCAGCAGCCCTCCCTGCGTTGGCTGCGCGCTCTCCCGACTCCTTCCAGCTCAGAGCTCCAAGGGAGCCCCGGCGTAAGGAGACTTGGCATGGGGCAAGCAGATATTAGGGTTATTCAGCACCAGTTTTAAATCATTTAGCAGAGCAGAAAGAACACGTGCCTACAAGCAGTACGTTCTGCTTTGCTCGCATTGTGGCTCCTCTTAGAGCAGTTGGCGATGAACAGGGGGGTTGTGTCTTGCCGGGGAGAGGTGCTGCTCTCCTCCGCATCCGTGAGGCTCAGAGAGGCCAGAATCCAAGCACAAGGGTTCAAGCCAAAGCCCATCCTTGCCTGCAGGAGGTCCTGGGGCTGCAGAGTGGGACTCCTGGAGAGTTTACAGCCCGCTACACGCAGCCTGTGGCTTTGCATTAAAAATACAGCCCTGAAAAGGCAACGTGGGGAACCGGAGCAGGGATGCTCCTTGCCCAGCAGAACACGGTTCCTCAGGGATTGCTGAGAAAAACCATGGGTGAAGTTAAACTTTCACCCCAGCAATTATTGCAAATCTCTTTGGTCAAGGCACAGACCTAAAATTAGCCCTCAAATCCTTTGAAGGTTGGGATTTTCACTTGATTTTTTCCAGTGCCTGAGGAGCAGCGCTGCAAACTGAACATTTCCACGCACGGAGCCCTGGGTTTCTTTTTAATCACAGGCCCACGAGGTTACCTGGTGTCTCATCGCAAGCGAGGCCAGGCTTTCCAACCTTGTTTTACACATCCTGAAACAAGCGGCAAACCACAGAGGGGAGGCAGAGAAGAGCCTGCTGTGCACCAAAGCGCTGGCAGTCACAAAGCGTTTATCCCGGTTCATGGAAGGAATCCCACCCCTTCCCCTGGGTTCCCAGCGTGTTTCGCTCTCAGGTGCTGTTCAGTAAGAGCTGGGATGGTGGCTTCTTGCTGCTCGGGTGGGAATTGAGACCTAAGAGGGGCAAAGAGCAGGGTCAGCAGTGAGGGGTTGCCCGCAGCGTGCTGGCTTTGCAGTGCTGCTCACACGGGCATCACCTGTGGGCTCTGCAGGCGGTGGAGCCACGAGCACGGGGCAATGTGGGTCACAGCGTGTCCTGCCAGGGTCTGCACCCACCACCCCACCCCAGGACCTCCCAGCCCTTTGCCATCCCAGCCAAGTCCTCTGGCAACAAAACCCAGGCTGTCCTTGCCTTTGCTGCCCTTTTCCATGGAGAAATGTTTCCCTGTGAGGGTGGGGAGGCCCTGGCCCAGGTTGCCCAGGGAAGCAGTGGCTGCCCCATCCCTGGAGGTGTTGAAAGCCAGGTTGGATGGGGCTTGGAGCCCCTGATCCGGTAGGAGGTGCCCCTTGGGATTGGAAGTGGATGGGCTTTGAGGTCCTTCCAACCCAAACCATTCCATGGTTCTATGGTCTAGATGGTCCACAGCGCAGGCAGGGCAGCAGCCACATCCATCGGGGCTGCTGGTCCCGCGCCGTGCAGCTCCCAGCCCTGCTGGCAATCGATAGTGAGTGCAATGAAACCCTTAATGAAATTCCAGCCTAAGAGACTATTGATTGTGTGTTTTCTTTAAAAGTGTATATGAATGGGAGAGAAGCTTTTTGGAGGAGAGGCTGGGGAAGAGCGGGGAGCGGAAACACAGCATCAGCCACTGCAGGAGACGGGAAAACGTGCTCTGCCCAAGGCAACCCATGCGAGCAGTGGGCTCCAGCCTCTCGGTGAGGATTAATTTACCCTCAAACCCTCCCCCTGGGAAGGGAAAACATGTGCAGCCAGACGTGGGAGCTCGGGCATTCACTCCAAATCATCACAAAACCAGCAATGATGAAACCACTGAGAGAAGTCAAGAGTCCATGCCTGGGTCGTGCTGCCTAGACAGTGCTTTTGCAAATCCCCCTTATCCCGTGTCACGTTGCTGCCTGAAACACTCATGAAAAAGTGTTTTAGGAAGACGCTGCGCTCTTCTGCCTCGTGCTACAGACTGCAGTGCTACAGACTGGGGGAAGAGTGGCTAAAAAGCTGCCAGGAGGAGAAGGACCTGGGGGTGTTGATTGGCAGCGACTAACCATGAGCCAGCAGTGGCCCAGGGGGCCAAGAAGGCCAATGGCATCTTGGCTTGGATCAGAAACAGCGTGACCAGCAGGAACAGGGAGGTTATTCTGTCCCTGTACTCAGCACTGGTGAGACCGCACCTCGAATCCTGGGTTCGGTTCTGGGCTCCTCACTCCAAGAAGGATGTTGAGGCTCTGGAGCGTGTCCAGAGAAGAGCAATGAAGCTGGTGAGGGGGCTGGAGAACAAGTCTTACAAGGAGTGGCTGAGAGAGCTGGGGTTGTTTAGCCTTGAGAAGAGGAGGCTGAGGGGAGACCTTATTGCTCTCTACAACTGCCTGAAAGGAGACTGTGGAGAGGAGGGAGCTGGGCTCTTCTCCCAAGTGACAGAGGACAGGACAAGGGGGAACGGCCTCAAGCTGCACCAGGGGAGGGTCAGACTGGATATCAGAAAAAAATGTTTCACAGAAAGGGTCTTCAACCACTGGCAGAGGCTGCGCAGGGAGGTGGTGGAGTCACCATCCCTGGAGCTATTTAAAAGACAGGTAGACGAGGTGCTCAGGGACATGGTTTAGTGGTTGACAGGAATGGTTGGACTCGATAATCCAAGAGGTCTTTCCCAAACAAGTGATTCTACATTTCTATAATTCTGTGTAGGGTTTGGGGGGAGAGAAAGCAAGCGGTGCTTTCTCTTGCAATGGAGGTCGCCGTGCACCAGGCAACCTCCATCCTACCTTTGCAGCCTCCCGCGCCCGCAGCC
Organism: Cuculus canorus; assembly: GCF_017976375.1. NCBI lineage: Eukaryota > Metazoa > Chordata > Aves > Cuculiformes > Cuculidae > Cuculus > Cuculus canorus. Next base: position 6,724,467 of record NC_071420.1, read on the forward strand.
CAGCCTCTCCCAATCTCTCACCCGATTGCTCCTTTGTGGGGCAAGAGCTTGGTGAAGAAGAGTGATAAATAAACAACAATACTATGACAACCCCTCCCGTCTCCCTGCCCCTTACATAAGCAGCATTGTCTTAATCCTACAGGTGCTTCGCAGGAGTAAAAGGGATTTATTCCTCCTGCAAATCCTTCTTGTTCTTTTTTTCCTACTGAGTCATCCCTGTCCGCCTCAGACCCCGCGGAGGCCGGGGTTCCAGAGGCAGTATTAATGTGACCCCTCACTAAACCGCTTAAACCTCTCCGGACTTCAGCTCCCCACGGTCAGACATGGATCAGAAGCGTGTCCTGACCCCCTTGGCAGGGGACGGGGCTTGGAGAGGGGCCCTATAAATGTGTCAGTGGGGCAGTGAAGGCGAGCGCTGGGCTGGCCCACAAACCTCCATCCATGGCCTCAGGAAGTGGGGGTGCCAGGGATCACCCCAAACCCCTCACGGGCGCTGTGCAAGGATCAGCTTTGGGGATGGGAGATGGGGCAGCAAAACGCCCACCTCCCTTCCTAGGGGATGGGGGTGCCCCCCTGGGGCTGGGGGTTCAGGGGAGCCCCTGAGGATTTGAGCGGCTCTGCAGGGACTGGGGGAGTCCTCAGAAGATATGGGGTGTCCTGTGGGGACTTGGGGAGCCCTCTGAGGATTTGAGGTGCACTGCAGGGATAGGGGACCCCCCCCCCAGGTAATGTGGGGAGCCCTTGCATACATAGCCCAGGCTGTCAGGCTGGAGGGATGGGTGACCACAGAGATGGGGTGCAGCCCCCCGGGGATGTGGGGAGCCCTGTGGGGATATGAGGTGATTTGTGGGGATTAGGAAGACCCTGTGAGGATGTGGGGAGCCCCGTGGGGATGTAGGACCCCCCAAAACATGGGAAACCCCTGCAGGCACAGCACAGCAGCCCAGGCAGTGGGGTGGGAGGGAGGATGGGTGACCCCAGAGATGCTGTGCAGCCCCCCGGGGATGTGGGGAGCCCTGTAGGGATGTGGGGAGCCCTGCAGGAATATAGGGAGCCTTGCAGGGATATGAGAAGCCCTGTGGGGATGTGGGGAGCCTTGTGTGGATGTGGGGAGCCCTGTGGGGACTTGGGGAGCCCTGTGGGAATATAGGGAGCCCTGTGGGGATGTGGGGAGCCCTGCAGGGATGTTGGGAGCCCTGTGGGGACTTGGGGAGCCCTGTGGGAATATAGGGAGCCCTGTGGGGATGTGGGGAGCCCTGCAGGGATGTTGGGAGCCCTGTGGGGACTTGGGGAGCCCTGCGGGAATATAGGGAGCCCTGTGGGGATGTGGGGAGCCTTGCGTGGATGTGGGGAGCCCTGCCGGGATATGGGGAGCCCTGCAGGGACTCGGGGTGCCCTCTGAGGATGTGGGGAGCCTTGCACGGATGTGGTGTGCACTGCAAGGATTTGGTGAGCTCTCTGGGGATGTGGGGAGCCCTGTAGGGATGTGGGGTGCCCTGCAGGGACTCGGGGTGCCCTGCAATGATTTGGTGAGCACTGCGTGGATGTGGGGTGCCCTGCGTGGATGTGGGGTGCCCTCTGAGGACGCGGCCCCCCCGGGTGCGGGTAACCCCCATCCCCGCTCGCTGCCGGGCGCCCCCGGGGCGGGGGGGGGCGGGGCCCGCGGTCCCTTTAAGGGCGGGAGGCGGGGCGGGGGCGGCGCTGCGGGGGGAGCCGGGCGAGCGGCGGCGGTGAGCGCATCCTCCGGGACCGGGGCGGGGGGTCCTTGTTTTCCCGGTGATTTCCCCACCCCCACTTCGTTTAGGAGCCGAGTCCCCGGCTGGGGAAGGGTCCCCGTTTGTAGGGGTGGGGGGGGAACACACCCACACCGCCCGGTGAGGGTCGCTTTTTGCAGAGGAGGGACAAACACCCACCTCGGTGAGGGTCCCCGTTTGCAGCGGGGGGGGACGGGACACCGGCACCCACCTCGGTGAGGGTCCCTGTTTGCAGGGAGGGGACAAACACCCACCTCGGTGAGGGTCCCCGTCTGCGGGGGGGGGGGAGCAAACACACCCCCACCCCTCGGTGAGAGCCCCTTTTTGCAGGAGGGGGATAAGCACCCACCTCGGTGGGTGTCCCTGTTTGCGGGGGGGGAAGGGAGGGGGGAGGAGGGGCAATCACCCACCCCCGGTGAGGGTCCCTGTTTGCAGAGGGGGCGGTGATCAAACGCCGCCCCCCCGTTCCGGTTCCCCCCCTGCAGCACTCGCAACCCCGGGGGGAGGGGGGCACCGCTCCGGGGGTCTCGGGGGGTCCCGGGGCGGGGGGTGGGGGGGTGGGGGAGGAGGAGAGAGATGCTCCAGCAGGGGTACGGGGGGTGGGGCAGGAATGTGCTCCGAGCGGGGCGGATGCTCGGGCAGGGGGCTTGGGGGGGGGGGGGGGGGGGGGGGGGGGGGTTGGGGGAAGGGATGCTCTGATGTGGGGCAGGGGGTGTGGGGCAGGGGGTGTGGGGAAGGGGGTGTGATTGCGCGAGGAGTGGGGCTGCGGTAGGGGCACGGGGCGGGGCGGGGAGTGCTCCTGCAGGGGTCCGGGGGGCATAAGGGCATGCTCCGGTGTGGGGAGGGGAGGGATACTCCGGCAGGGGTCCGGAGAGGGAAAGGGGATGCTCCGATGTGGGGAGGGGGATGCCCCGGCGAGGGGGGAGGAGGTGATGCTCTGTCAGGGGATGCTCCGATGTGGGGAGGGGGATGCTCTGGCAGGGGATGCTCCGGTGTGGGGCAAGGGATGCTCCAGCGAGGGGTGGGGAGGGTGCTCCGGCAGGGACACGGGGTGTGGGGTGGGGGATGCCCCGGTGGGGCACGGGCAGCTCGCCCAGCCCGAGAGGATGCCCTTACCCTCCAAGGAACGCTTGGGCTGCGGGGGTTGCTGGCCTCTCCCCTCCCGCTGCCCCCGGGGCAGCTCCCTGGGCTCCCCCAGGCTGGGCTGCACCACCCCAATCCCTCGGGAAGCAGGGGGATTTTCTCCCTAGCCCTTCTGCCCGTTTCTCATTCCTGCTGGCCGGGCTGAAGCAGCTCTGTAGCTTAGGAGGAAATGTGCTTTAAGGAGATGCTCTGAGGACGACTGGGCTCGCTCCAAGGGTTGATGGGGTAAAAAACTTTGCCTTCCAGGCCCCCCTGAGTCGGTCTGGTCCCTCATTGTGGTGTGGAAGTTCATCGTTTGAAGTGATGCGCTTGACCTGGAGGAACCGCGCTGCTGGCACCTCAGGCACCCTGTGAGCTGCAACAGGAGAGGAGGTAAAACGGCTCTGTCCGTGCTGCCCAAAATCCACAGCAGGTCCTGCTGCTGCTTTGAGTGCATTACTCAGACCTCCCCTGCATGGGGGTTTGTAGTTTGGTTTGTTTGCAGAGGGATGGAGAAGGACCCTGGGTGCAGTGCTGGGTGTTTGGAGCTGTGCTTCTTAACAGGGATTGTGCTCCCAAACCGCCCGGGCTCCTCTGAAATGCTCTGCCCTCCTATCGTGGGGCCCTCAACCATCACATTTGCACGGACAGGTGGTTGTGCGTTTCCAGGAGATGTGCTTAGATGGGATCACGAGCCCTCTTTGACCTCGCCTCTGGCATTCCTGGGTGTTGCTTCACTGCGGCTCTGCGTTGCTGTAACGCTGCAGCACAGCACAGAGTGGCTGTGGAATAACTTATTTCTATAAAAGTTGCATAATTCCTCAGCGATGCCCCAGCCTGTTGATGTGCATTTGGGAAGGATGAGCCTACCAGTGTCTAGTGTCTCACACAATGCAAGGCGACTGTTCCCCTTGTGCCATCGAGTGGGATGAGTCAGTCCTGCAGCCTCCAGATGGAGCCTTCCCTGTCTGCTCTGGGCAAGGCTTTGGGGGTTAAAAATGCTGCCTCCCTCACGTGCAAACCCCTCTGTGGCTCAGGGTTGCTTGGCTGCAGGATTACCTCTTCTAGCTGCTCCTCTTGACCATCAGACCTGTCACCTCCTCTCCTGGGCTGGTGGAACAACATCTCATGCACCCGCATGGCAGGGTGGTCTTATCTGACCTCCTTGTGGCCTTCCTCCTTGGAGGTTAATCACCCATAACTTTAAGATGAGGATGTTGCTGGCTAATGCCCTTCCTCCTCCTCCTCTTCCTCTTCCCACAGGCAGACAAACCCGATGATGGTTGCACATCTGCTGCTCTTGCTGAATCAGTCTGCCTGGGATGCCCCGGGGTGGTGCTGCCTTCCCTGCTCTGCTCCAGCCCAAAGGCCAGCAGAGATGCCCCTGGCATCACTCCCCTCCGGCACAGCCGCGTGTTAGGGCCTTCGCTTGCCCTCAGCTGGTTTCCCTGCCCGTGGTTTGCTGGGAGGTGGTGGGATGAGGCTCGGAGACTTCTCTGGCTCAGTGCGCTCCTCTCTTGTATGAGCGGAGAGGGGAGGTTGGCAGAAGGAAGGATGCCACTGCGGGGAATCTCCGTGTTCCCTGACTCCCAGGAATTACAGGTTTCAGTCCCAGCTGGCTCCATCAGAAGAGGAGTTATGGCTAAAGGGGAAAACTGCATCCTAGCCCTGACCTTGGTTAAAGGGAAACCCCTGAGTTTGAGGTACAGCCAGGGGGGCGAGTGAGCAGCTACATCTCCTTTGTCTGGCATCTCCGGGCTCTGCCCGGGGTACCAGGTCAGGAGTTAATAGATAACGGGGGTGCGTGGCACCAGCAACAGTCCAGCCTGGAGCGGGATGAGCAAAGGGTTTTACAGAGGTGGGAAGGCGAGAGGAGGAGGGTTTTGTTGTGGGCTAAGGGGCGGAAGGAAATCTCGGCTTAGCGAGGGAAATGTGAGATTGCTTGGTTGGGGACAGGGCTTCAGCCGCTCCTCTTGGGAGGCTCTGCTATTGTGGGGGGTAAAAATAGACTTGGGATAAGTTTCTTTTCTGCGAGAAGCTCCGTGTCCGGAGAGAGGTAGGTGAGGTGGGACCCAAACGAGAGGAGAGGGACAGCTTTTTGGCCTTCTGTACAAAAAGCTCTATGTTTTTATTATTTATTTTTATTTTTTCAAGAATTAGCCAGTTCTTCTTTCAGGGCATTGAAGGGCGGCGGCTTTGCTCTATATTCTGATCCAAGCCCCAGTCTGCATCCCTGATGCCCAGTTGTAGCGATGCTTTGCTTACCCGGGGATCCGTGGGTAAGGTGGGTGCCCCTCAGGTCCCACACCAGTGCACCCGGAGCAGCAGCGCTCCGAGCCGCTCGGGGGATGCTCCAGCCCCGCACACAGGCTGGCAGCGTGGCTCCCTGCGACCTGGATGGAATTACTTGAGGAAGAGATTATCTAAGATCCAGTGGATCTTGTCTATTAATTTGTCTTTATTTTCCAGCAGCTGTCAGCACACGAGGCAAAATATACAATGGGGGAGGGTTTGGAGGAGAAGGAGAGAAACAGCCTGGTGATAATGGTCGGAATGGTGGGAAGTGGAGAAAAAACTCAGCTTTTGCTGGGGAGTGGCATGGGCCTGAGCGCTGCCTGGCTGCTCTTGGGCTGTGGGAAAGAAGAGGGTCCGTGTTCCCCCTCCTGCACCCAGGTGCTGGCTGGAAGCAGGTCCCCAGCACAGGGCGAGCAGGGCTGGGCGCTGGGGTTCGCTCACTAAGGCAGCGGCAGGGCTGGAGCTGCGCTCAGGTTGCGGCCCCCAAAGAGTGGTTTATTGACAGGAGCATCAGTTCCATCAAGACACGGAGCTGGGGGATTGCACGCGGAACTTGAGGGAGTTCATATGTGCAAGAGCGAGGGGGGAAAAATGTTGTTTCTTGCCCATTTTATCTCTTGAAGACATCTCCCTTCAGCACCTGCACCCTGAAACCCTGCCCTGGAAAACAGCCATCCCAACACTGCTGGGTGGTTTGGGGCATCTGAGAGCCGCTGCGGCTGGAGGAATCCCTCAGCAGTAGCAGAAAAAGACCCAAGAAGCCTTTTCACTCTGGACAAATGTTTTCTAGGCTGCAGGTGACAGGAGGACCCTGTAGTGTGTCTGGGCAGGGAGTCAAAGCATGCATTTAGTGAGGGACTCATTCAAGGAAGGTGGTCTGACCATTAGATTGAGTCCAAAATGCTGTTCAATTAATATTTTAGTGGGATGGACAGTAAATGAGAGGAACAAAGTTGGGTTTTTTTCCATTTCTATCTCATTCAGACAGCCTGTCTGATTTAAGATCTGTAGGGTATAAATAGTACAGAGAGCAAGGAGAAGTGCGGAGAGCAATCAGCTTCTCCCACCCTGGGGCTGTGGTGGGTGGTGGTGGGATGGCAAGAGGACCTGGAGGGACAAGGGCAGGGAACTTCTATTTTCGCCCTACGGCTTTCTCTTCCTCAGCTTCTGCATGTGGTTAAAGCTCTGATGGGTCGGAGAGCTGGGATTTTTCCAGCACCTTGAGGTGGCAAAGGAAGCTCCTGGGAGGAAGGTGCTTGATCTTCATGAGCGTCAGGTGTCTGCTGTGGAAGTGGAGATGTCAGCTCCATGGTTGATGCTCTTCCTGTGCCAACCCAAAGGGATGGGGGATGCAGAGCTGATGGGCTTTTGCTTCCCTTCTGCTGTCAACTCAGAGCCCCGTGTGCCACACACCCTGCCTGGGCATTCCCAAGGGCAGTCCCTATCCTGGTTTTAGCTGTTTTGCCCATGCCTCCGGGCTGTGCAGGCAAGTGCCAGGCTCCCCTGCAAGCTGCCAGAGGGGTTGCTGCCTGCCAGGAGCCTCCCCTCACCGCCCGCTGCCGCGGAGGTATCGCCTTGCTCCCAACCCTGCTCGTGACTCGGGGATCTCCCCGGCCCAGCGCGCTGAGATCAGGCGCTTTTCTGGGGGAGCAGGTGCCTGGGTTTCCTCACGTCATTCCCCCGAGATCAGTGGCCAGGGCTTTGAGTGGCATCGATCTTGCTGGAAGCCGAGCGGCGTCCTGGCCAGGGGCAGCCAGGACCACGCTTGGACCCCCTTCCCCGTGAGCCAGGACTTCACCGCACACCTTCGTGTAGCCTCATCCTTCCTCTCCTGCCATTCCCCGCTCCCGGCTGGGCACGTGCTCATCCCATGAGCTCTCCCACGCAGGATGAGGGGTACAGCCTTGCCCCTCGCAGCCTGCGTCAGACGGCATTCGTTCTCAATGAATCTCGGCTCGCGTTGGCTGTGCTGCACCCGGCGGAAGGGAAACATTTCTTTATTAGGGCTGTTTCCTTAAATAAAGCCCTGGCGCGGGCGCTGGCCCGGCTATCCCATGACCAGTGTTGTGCGTTCGGGTTATTAACACCTCATTAGATGTTGGTTCCTCCCCACGGCTCTGGTTCAGCAAATGCCGGTGGCTTTGTCGCTGCTCCTGGACTCCAGTTTCACCGGAGACTTTTTTTCCCCATGGTCTCTCGCACTTGGGCTGACAGTTTAAATTTCATTTCTTCTTGAGGTCAGTAGTTTACTTCGACTTTCAGATCTTTCTCCTTGTGTGTGCCGACACACGTCCCCGGGCACAGGACGCAGCAGCACAGCTTAGCGGGAGAGACTGCTGTAACGCCCCTGCCAGCCGCTGGCTCTCCATGGCGATTGCAGACTGGGTTTCCACTTGGCCGATCCCTAGAAATCCTTTATTTTTTGCCTTCCTTTTTAAACCTTGCCTTGCTTCCCCAAGCGCCAGCGGCAGCCGGGCACCGCTCTGCCCTGAGAGGAGTTTGGGGACTCGTGCGGGGGGTCAGGAATCCAGTGCCAGCGTGATGTCTTGGTTGCCACCCTGTGGCTTCCCTTTGACACCAAACCTCCTCAGTTTATCCACCTGTATGTCTGTGCTCTCATGTAACCCAGGCTGTGGCCCCTGAGCCAGGTCTGGCGTTGGCAGTCAGCACTTCCCAAGGGGTCTGGCTCCTTCCAGAGGTGCCTGGGAATGCGCTATGACCCTCCGTGAGCTGGGCTGGAAGGGGATGGCTTTTGCTTTCCAAAAAAGCAATTGCAGATTCGCTGCTTATTTTCATCTTGCACTTATTTTCGTCTCCATTTCCACCGCTCTGCCCGGGGATGCTGCCGGTGGCATGATAAGTTATTTCAAGAAGTGGGGCAGTGCATTTGGCACAGAGGGAAGCGGAGGCACCGGGATTAAAGGTAAATCTGCACCAATAATTGGGAGCCTGCTTCCTGCTGAAATCAGGTGAATGTGGATGTGCAGGGGTGGTGGTGGCTCTGTGGTCCTGGGAGGGAGGAGCTGCTTCTAGGCTCTGCCGCTTGTCCTGGCCAGGCTGTGATGACCCTGCTCCGGGCAGGGGGGTTGGAGATGCAGCACAGGGTTAGCGATCCCCCCGCTGCTTCAGACCTGCCAGATGTCTCTCCTCAAGGCTTCATTTTTATAAATTGGCCTTTTAAAGTCTGTCATCCCCGTGCAGATGAAAGGCAGATGCTGTGATGCCTCTGTGTGCATACTTCCATGCCTGAGCCTGGCTGCAGTGCATGGATGGTGAGGCTTTTTGTTCGGGGCTTTATCTTTTCTGAAGTACCTGTTGTTATTTCTTCCGTTTTTTTTCCCTTAATTCTCAGAGTCTGTCGTATCTTGGCTTGCCATCCCTCTGCTGCCCTGCTCCACAGCACTGGTCCCTCCTGGAGAGATGGATGGGGAGAATCGTTCCCCCGCACCTGGGGGGTGGGAACAGCAGCAAAGCCCAAGGCTCACTGCTGAGCTGCTCCCTTCTGGCCCTTACAATTAAACCCATTCTCTTCTATGCCCGAAGCCCCTTTCTGCACTTTTCCCTTTGCATCCTCTCCCCTTCCCTTGTTCTCACTGTGCCCGCTTGGATCAGCAGGGAACCATCTCCATTTTTCTCCCTGAGCCCAAAGGCTCCTGGCCCAGGGCTCGATGCTCGGCAGCTCCCGGGGCGGTGGTGGGAATTCTAAAGCCACCGTGAGCTGGGCCTTTAAATTCTCTGCTTGGTGATGGATGAGTTGGAATTGTGTTTGCTGGCAGGTAACACAGCTTTGCATTTTCTTCTGCTTCCCCACTGTCTCTTGGGGAAATCCAGACACTGCTCCTAAACTGCAGGGATGTTTTTTTTCCGAGCTGGCATGGATCCCTGTGAGCAGGACCTGCTTGGCTCTCGGGGAAGCCCTGTGATGCCAGGGATCTGCAGGGACAGGAGCTCTGCCAGGGACCGGCTACAGGATGGGAGAGGCCAACGCGGGTCCCCAGTGACCCCATGCGTGCCCTGTCCTCACTGCATCCCTGGCACAGCTGGGACACGGAGCAGCGTTCCTGTCTTGGAAGGAGGAAGATGCCACATGCATGGGGCAGAGATGCTGCCGAGGGGAAAGCTGTGTGGGCTTTATGAGACAGCACAGGAGCCAAACTCCCCTGGTTCTGGCTCTTAAGCAACTCAGGGTTTCTCTTCCCATTGAGCGCTTTTGTTGCCTGTGTGAGTTTCTCTGTGTCTGAGGGGATTTGAGAGCTGTGTTGGAGGTGTTCCTGGAGAGCTCGATGTTTCCTGCTGGCAGGTCAGGCAGCGTCTCGTCTCCATAGGGATGGGCTGGGGAGATGGCAACCAGCTCCCTGCTGCTGCTGCTGTGGATCGCAGCCTCCGGCGCTTGGTCCTCCCTGGGCTCTGGTGACCGAGGCGGTCAGGGGCTGGAGGATGAGGAGCGGGTTAGCCCAGTCACCCATGCTCACCCCAATCCCGTGGCTTGTGCAGTTCATCTGAGCGGCAATTAATTATTTGCCGTCTAAGCTGCTGGCGCGTTCCTGCGCGTGATTTATTAGCGGGAGTAATCTCTTGCCAGAAAAACGCTGCTCTGTGAATGGAGGCAGCAAAATCCAGGGCAGTGTCCCCTCCTTCCATAAGCCTGGCGTCCCGGGCACGGTCCTGGCTGTCGAGTGCCGGGTTTGGAGCCTGGCAGCCACCGACAGCCCTCGGTGCGGTATTTGAGGTGGATCAGCCAAACCGCTGCCCTCGGGGAGGGACGAGGAGTGTCTTGGACACACAGACCGCGTGTTTGGGACAGGGGCACACTGGGCGTGACGCCCCATCGCCAGCGGGCATACAGCACTGGGAAATGATTTTTGGAGATGTGATCCTTGCTGGGCTCTCGCTGGGGATGTGGTTGGAGCCACCCAAAGCCTAGTTGAGGTTTGGGAAGAGCAACTTGAAGCCAGAGGTGCACACGTGTCCCTGTGAGTCCCGTGGCTGCTGGGAGAGGGAGCAAAGTGGAGACCATGCAACGTGGTGCTTCCCTCATGGGCACACGGGTCTGATCCTCAGCTCCCTTCAACTTGTGGTGGGTTCCTGGGTCTGGCTGCTTTTTTTCTCCCCTGTTCCCCCTACGTCTTCATTGGCCTTTGCAGAGGACCCATCCTGGGTTACCTGTTCCACCTCGGTGCCTGATGCTCAGCGGGGAAGGTGAGGGGCAGGGGCTGAGCTCCAGCAGCTCGGCTGGGTCTGACGGAGATGCGAGTGGGCCAGGAGGGCTCGGCCATGGCAGGGGCACACGAGAACAGCTGAGGTGTCACTGGGCTGAGGGGGATGGGCTCTAAATCCTGGGAACCGGCGGCTCTCCCTCACCTGCGGGGAGAGCTGCTGCCCTGCCCAGGCAGAGAGCATGGGCAAGAGAAGTCCTGAGGGCAAATCCCTGTGGGTTCCTCTGGTCGGGGACTCCTTAGTGGTTTTACGAGAAATCAATAACGCTTTTGCGTGGCCGTAATCATAAAATAAGTACAATTTATGGCTGCTGCCGGGGCCAGGATTTTTCCCAGTGTATGAGGTGGAGGGGGAATGGAGCACACATGCTTTCCCGTGGCGTTTCCCTTTGCTCTGGGACTGCAAACCTGCTCCTGTATCGTGGTGGGGGGAACCCCCGATTCCTGGGCTGGGTTACCCGCATCCTCGCCCATGTCCATGCCCGCTCTCACGCTGTCCTTTTCTCTCGCAGCCGGCAGGTGGAATGGGGCAAACATGAATGGCGATGCCTTGTGCCAGGAGCCCTCCTCCCCGCTCCCCGACTGGAGGGAGTTCTGCGAGCTGCACGCCCAGGCAGCCGCCGTTGACTTCGCCCAGAAGTTCTGCCAGTTCCTGAAGGAGAACCCCCACTACGACACCCCTGGCGCAGAGACCTCCTTCTCCCACCATTTTGCCGCCAACTTCTTGGACATCTTCAGCCTGGAGGTCAGCCGGGTGTTCGTGTCTGACTCCCCCACCAAGTACAACATTGTGCCCTTCGTGGGGTTGCAGAACTGCCACGTCCCCTACGGGCGGGAAGTCACCCCAAGGAAGGAGGAGACATCCACCGAGTCCCTGGACAGCATGGACACCCCGTTGGGTGCCGGTCGGTACCTGAGCCCGGCGCAGCAGGCGCAGGCATGTAAGGTGTCCTCCTACGGCCAGTCCCGCAGCTCGGAAGATGTCTCCATCCATGCTGCCACCAAGCCCAAGTTCAAGAAAGGCTTCTCCTTGAGGAACATGAGCTTGTGTGTGGTGGACGGTATGAAGGAGATGTGGCATCGCAAGTCCTCTCCGGAGCCAGGCACCGAGGCTGCCCCAGGTGGCCGGAGAGCCGAGAGGGAGCCGTGGCCAGCTGGAGCAGGCAGGGAGCCTGGTGACCCACGGGAGAAATGGACCCACAAGCTGCGCTTGTCCAAGGTGCCCTCCTCCAAGGTGGAGCTGGTGGACATCCAGAGGGAGGGGACGCTGCGCTACATGGTGGCCGATGACACGAACTGTGTGGGGAGCACACAGTGGCAGAAGTGCCGCCTCCTGCTCCGGAAAGCGGTGAAGGTAGAAGGAGAGAGGTTCCTCCTCGAGTTCTATGTACCCCCAAAGGTAAGTCCTGGGTTTGCTCCTCTGTTTTAATGAGCACTTTGAGCAGAAGTCGGGCTTTGTTGGAGACTTTTTTTTTATTTCCACTGCTGAGCTGGGGTGAAATCAAGTTCTGATCCAGAGGGGCGTTTGATGCTGGGTGGCCAGCCTGCGGATGGAGGGGACAATGTGGCTGAAACCCATCCCATCCGCACACCCCAGTTACTGCCTTTCACTGGGACACAGCCCCCTACTTCCCCTGCAACCCTGGGAGAGATGCTGAAGCCTCCACCTCGTCCCTTGGCCCGCAAATATCAGCAATCTCTGTGGAAGAGCTCATTCTCCATCAAGAAGTGAGGTATCCAGCCTGGCCAGAGGGTTTTCTCTCTTCCCGATGAGTTGCAGAGATGTGTGGTTGACTAGTGGCTCACGCAGCAGCAGCGCTGGGGTTGCTGCCTGGGCTTTGTGCATTAGACCTGAGGGTCAGAGTCCACTTCCCGAAAGCCCTTTTTTTCCCTTCTAAAAATTACAATTTATTCGGAATAATTTTGCGCTTGCAAGGCTCGCTCAAATGCTTTTTGGTGGTAGCGACAGAAGACTCCGGTGTCCATCTGTGCCTCTCGCCTTGCTGCCACATCTCTCTGAGTAAAAGATAAATGAGGAGTTTGATCTCAAATGCATCTCTCGGAGCGGTTCGACACCTCTACGGCTGCCGTGCATCGCTGGTAGCCGGCTCTGGGTGCTTCCTCAGCCCAGGGACTGCAGAGAGTGGCTGGAAGGAAACCACCGCCTCCGTGGTGCCACACACAGAAGCTCTGGTGAAGCTGGTGGGTGGTGGGGAGTCGGCCACACCAGAGAGCCATAAACTCAGTTATAATGGAACAACTGCTGCTCTAAAAATATCTGAGAGTTCCCATAAAGGAGATTTATTTTTTTTTAAGTATCTTGATTTGCCTCTAAAAATCTTTTTTTTTAATTATTTTATGGCAACTTTATGAACGTTGTCTGTACTTCTGTATAATCACAACCTATTTTGGTTTAAATCTTCCTCCCCTCAGCTCATTTTGCTTTCCATCAGGCAAATGATTCAGCTGTAAAAGTGGCACCAGGCTGGCACAGCTGGAGAACAGCTTTGCACTCCAGCAGTCACAGCTCTGGTTTTGTGTGGGCCATATCAAAATTGTGGTCGTGTCTTTCAGTCTTTAAAGGGAAGGGCCTTCATGCAGAAGACCTTCTTTGTCTCACCGCTGAATTAACACTGTGGTTTCTTTCCTCTTTTCTGAATTAACGCTGTGGTTTCTTTCCTCTTTTCGGACCTTCTCCCGTTCAAAGCCGGAGATGGAAAAGTTCCCCAGGGCAGGGTTGAGCCCCACTTGCTAAGATGCGCTTGGAGGCAGCGCTGGGGCTGGCGGAAGCGAACTGTCCCAGAGGAGAAAAAGCAGTTCCTGTTCTGTCTTGGATTTATATTTTCCCCAAAAATGGGAACCAAACCCAGTGTTCACTGAGCCTGGCGCTCATCGCTGCCTCGTCCCACCCAGGGCACCACACGCGGGTCTCGGTGATGGAGTCGCATCCCTGCTTCCCGCAGCCTCAGTGCTCCGGGTCCCGGAGCAGCCCCATGGCTCCTAGACAGAGATTCATTCTAATTAAAACAAATATCTAGGGAATTTGTTGCTCAGCAGAGAGTGCGAGTGGGAAGTGCCGGCCCCCTCCCAAGGCTGTGGGTGCTGGGGGCTCACAATTAATTTTTCTTTATTTTAATGTAATTAAAATTCCCTGCACGGTGAAAGCTGCTGCATCGTAGCTGCTGGGCTGAAATGCTGCTCCTGCATTGAGTAAATGGGGCACCTTCCCAGGCTGCTCCCTGCATCAAACCATCCTCGTCAGACAGCACCGCTCTCTCGCGGCACAGCTCCGTCAGGAGAGGGTTTGAAACAGCGAGGAATGAGTGGCTTTGGCACAGCAGCCTGTGCGGGAGCGAGGAAGGTCTGGCAGTTAAATGCAGTAACCTCCTCTCTTCCACTGGGCCTCCTCTCGCTTTAATTAAAAGAGCTGGGAGTTATCAGGCACATGAGGGAAATCAATGCTTCCCCCCTCCCATAATAACGGTGCAGGCTGAGCTGCGATCCTGCCTCTCTGAGAGCCGCGCTGCATCGTCCCCCGGGAGGGTTTGATTTGATTGAGCGACTGTTTTTAATTTATTGATTTCTTTTCATGTTTGTTTGGGTTTTTTTTTTTTTCCCTTTTCCCAGGCTTCCAAGCCCAAGGTGAGCATCCCACTCTCGGCCATCATCGAGGTCCGCACCACCATGCCCTTGGAGATGCCTGACAAGGACAATACCTTTGTCCTGAAGGTAAGAATGGGGCAGCAGCAGGATCTGTCCTGATGGGGACCCCATCTGCGCCCGCTTCCAGCCCCAACTACGGGGATGCTCGGTCCCCCCAGGGGTTGCTGCCTTGGTTTTCAGGGATGCCAACAGCATTAATGTGCTCCTTGGGATTCCTGCCTCTCCTCCCTGGGTTGTGCCCCTCCATAAAATGATGCAACCTCCACCTGACGCCTGAGTATCTGGGGACAGAGCTGTTTGTCTGGCTTTCACCAAGGGGTTTTGCCTCTCCGTGTCTCCAGGAGATGGGTTAAATTAATGCCCAGAGACAGCCCGCACAGGGAGCGCTCTCTGGCGTGGCTGCCTGCGGTGCTGTGACTGCTGCTGCCCCGGATCAGTGCCACGGGATGACCGTTCCATTGACAAGAGATGGTGGCGATGGCTGTGTGGGGCCATCAAGGCCCTGGGGATCATCACCCCATGTGAATCTGGGGGCACCGAAGTGAACGTCTCTCCAGAAAGTGTTTTCCATATAATGCAATTAATTAGCTTAGTGCACCTTCCTTCTCCGCTTGAAAGACAGCAGCGGCCACAGCCGCGTGAGGCTGAATTTCGCAGAGTCGTGGCTCGGGGTGCAGCGTGCTGCTGGGATGATGGATGTGCCACTGCACAGAGAAACTGGGGTTTCTCTCCAGCTGATGTGGTTCTGCCTCCCTGCTTGGGCTGATGAACTTGTGCTCTCCGTCAGAGCTGCTGGACGTGGCTGACTGGGAGGTAGCCCACGTACAGAGGGGGAGAGCAGTGTTTTGAGGATTTCTGTGTCCTATCTCTGCTAAAAAACCACTGCTCTCCCTGCTGCTTCTCCCTAAAAGTGTGAGGCACAGGCAGAGTGGAGAGGCCGAGCTTCCCAGCTGAATGAACCTGCTTAAAAGCTTAAACTGTGAAAGCTGAGGAGGGGAAAAAACTGAGCCTGGCTTCATGAAAGCCCCCGTGCCTGGTAGCCCATCTGTGTCCAGCACACATCCCTGTGGGCAATCTGTCCCCACCAAACCTGGCTCCTTGTAAGGGTCCTTCTTCTGGCAGCCTCCTCCAGGACATCGTCCCTGCCCCAGGCACTTCTTGCTGTTCAGCTTCTGCTGCAGCCAGTGGACATGGACACTTATTCTGTTGTCTTCTGTGCCTTCAAGACCAACCTCATGTGTTGTCTTCTCTCCAGAATGACCAGCCCAAGGTCCTCCCCAATTTTCTTGCGGCCTCTGGAGATGGTGTGCTCAAAACTAGGTTTGGCCAGGAGCGGATGGGAAGGATTGCTTCTCCCTTGGTTGCTTCTCTTTTCCACTTCCTCTTAACCTAGCCCAAGTCGATCCAGTTTCTTTCTTCATATTCTGATGATGATGTCGGCTCATGCAGATTGTGGGCTGGTGTAACCCCTCGATGCTTTTTGCAGAACCACTCCAGAGTCATGGTTCCCCAGCCCAGACACCCATGGCAATCGGTGTGACCTTGAATTGGAGGCTGGTTTGGGCTTTTTCCTCCACTGAACATTTCTCAGCTTTCACAAGTTCATTTGAATTCTCTCCTCACCCTCCAACACCCTTGTGATGTGGTGTCATCCGTGAATTGATTAGGCATCTTTTTTTGTCCTATTCATTCACAGAGTCGTTGATCTGAAAGAGCTTCTGAGCTCATCAGTCATCAATAGCTGCTCTTGGGATATGGCTCTTCGGTTACTTCTGATCCCATTTTGGAGATCCCCCTGCAAGTCTCGTCTCATCCCTGTCTTGCTCCCCTGCTTGCTGGAGTGTCCCCTCAGCATCCAAAGCATGGCCAATGCCAAGGGGGTGGCAGTGGCTGCTTGTTCCTGCACTGGAGCTGTCACAAACCTGGTGGGCTTTGGTTGTGGCAGATTCCTGCTGGAGGATTCTGCTCTGGGGTGTTTCCTGGGTGCCTGGGGAGGGCTGGTTTCTCTGGCTGCTGGAGCAGGGCTCTGGGCTTGCCCTCTTCCTGCCTCTTGGAGCCAGACCTTCTCTCTCCACTGCTAACAGCTCTGCACCTGCTGCAGCCATTGCTTTAATTCCCCCGGGGACTCTCCAGACCCTGCTGGTCTGAGAATTCCTGATTGACCAGGGACTCTCCTTTTCCTGCCAGGGCACTTACCCTGCACAGGGTTAATCGATCACAATTGATCTTTGGGCGAGTGGCACTGAGCCCCTCTCCTGCTCCAGCCAGCCCCTGCCCTGCTCTCCTGACTGTCAGCACAGGATTCTTTTGCTTTATTCCCCATCCTTTATTCTTTGGACCTCATTTTCTGCCTGGACCCTTCTTGTTGGGACATCTTCTTGCTGCTTTCTCCCATTCTCCCTTTGCTGCAGTGCAGATGAGATGGTGCCATGGTTTTCCTGCTGCCTTCCTGTGTACGGGGTTGACGCGGAGCCTGATCTCAGCCTTCGCACGTGGTTACAATGGGTGGGAAAGCCCCAGCCTTGGTCAGCGAGGCCACGCTGGAATGGTTTCTGCCAAATTGCCTAAAAATCAGCAGGGAGCGCATCCCCCACACCCTCAGACACCCAGCACGTGAGATTTCTTTTTTTTTTCCATTGCACAAGCAGACACTTGCAAAATACCCAAGCCTCACGTGTGCTTCGCTCGCTGTCAGGCTCTGCGTGAGAGAGCAGCCCCGGCTCCTGCGCCAGCTTCACGCGTTGCCCTCAGAAAGCCGGAAAGGCTCCTTTGCTCCAGTTAAATCAAACCAGGGGGATCTCTGCTGCTCCTCTCCACCTCTGCTCAGGGCAGGATGGCCAGTGCACGGCCCTGGCTGCGCTGGGTACCGCTCCTTGCAAACCCTGCTTGTTTACAGGACAGTGATTCGGTTGTTTGTGATTAATTTAATTAGCAAGGAGGTTGTCTCAGCTGGCGATGCAATGCCTCCCAGAGCCAGGGCTGCCTCGCCAGCTCAGGAACACGCTGTAACGGATGTGGGGAAACCTGCCAGAGGCACGCAGCATCGCGTGGGGTCGCGTCAGAGAGCTCTGCCCTGCTGCCCCATGGCTGAGTTGGGGCTCCCGGGTCCCAGAAGGGCCCATCTCCTTTGGGCTTGCTATTTCAGAGGCTGTTTTGCATACTGATGAGATAGGATTTTTTCCCCTTGTTAAAGTGGTTTTCTCTCCCACCCTGTTGCAAAGAGCATTCGGAAGCCTTGCGGGCTATCAGGCAGAAAAGATGACAGCGGAGGGGTTTTAAACTTCTGGATTTAGGGGTCTGGAGGGATTCTAGGGCAGTGAGAGGACAGCATCCCAGGAAGCGAGGAATGCTTGTCTGCACTAGTGTGCCGTGCCGTGCACCTCTGATGCCACTGGTTTCACCTTGGAGGCTGTAAAAAACTTGTGGTTTGACGATAACAGTGGGGATTGTTCTCCAGCTCTGGTCACTCTTGGACACGTCAGAGCATCCTTGTGGGTCGTACCGGGATAGGATGGGATGGGGGTTTCCCCTCTCCTGTTGAGCTGAGGTGCTGCTTAGCAGCAGTGGGTGACTGGAGGGTCCGGCTGGGTTACGGAGGCTGCTGTACCACATGGAGGGGCGCTGGGACCCCTGCCTGATGCTGTCCCATGTCACTTGCAGGTGGAGAATGGGGCCGAGTACATCCTGGAGACCATCGACTCCCTGCAGAAGCACTCCTGGGTGGCGGATATCCAGGACTGCATCGACCCCGGGTAAGGTGCTGTGCGGGGGCCGGACTCAGTGCTGCGGGGGGGGGGCCTCACCCCCAAGCACGGATCATTACCCCAATGCAATTTTGGCACTTAGAGTGTTAGAAAAAGCCCCTGACTGGTGTCAGCAGAAGCCTGGAGGTGATGTTAGCAGCCTGTGCATGTCAGAGGTGCAGCCGCACAGGGCACTGCCTGCTTGCTCACCCTTTCCCGCTCCGTGTTGCTTCAGCCACGCAGAGGCAGGTGAACCAGGAACGCAGCCCTTAGCTCAGGGAACTCCCAGCACCCACCCTATGAAGCTTTTATATTCTATTTGAAGTATTTTCTAGGCTTTGTTCCCAGCCCAGTATCCGTGATATATTTAAGATTCTCCTGGCTAAACGAATTTATTTATGTTTCTGTCACTGTGATATTAATACTGTCTCTTGAGTCACAACAATGCTGCCAAATCTTCCCACCTGCTTTTCACCAGCCCATGTGCTGGATTACGCTGTGGGGAGCTCCATGTGCCCCGTAGCCGGCCCAGCCCCAGAGGCAGGATGAGCCCAGGCGCCCTGCGGCCCCTCCAGCACTGCCCTTCATAGCCCAATTTTGGAAACACAAGGTGCCCAAGCTGATAGAGGTAAAACCTCAAGCAAACCAAGAACATTGGCCTGGAGAAGCTCCAGCTGCTTCCAGGCTGCGTGTGCCCCTTTCTGCCCAAGAGATGCAGTCTGGGTGCTGCAGGGCTGGTCACGGATGAGGCTGTGTCTTGCAGGGAGGATGCACTGTGGACGCCAGATCCACGCTCCTTCAGCTCCTTTTGCCGCTTTGTAAAATATATGACTCAAGAAGCGATGCTGGGGCTGGGCTGCTGACACAGGCGAGGCTTGGAAACAGGGCCCTTTTTCTCCCAGTGCATGTTTCAGTGCCGGTTTTCCAGCTGGAGCCAAGCGCCACAGCCGTGCTCACCTCGCGCTGCTACAGAAGCTGCCGGAACCTTGCACCAGCCCCTCGCTCTGCCGCCGGCAGCCGCCCAGCCTTTTATGTTTGCTTAGCACCCAGCGCAGTCCCACTTTGGCGTCCGGACGTGACTGTAAAGCAAATAATAATGAACTCCAGAGCAAATAATAATGAGCTGTTTAATACACTGACACACGCTTGGTGCCAAGAACGAATTTTCAATCAGCTCCTGATGCTCTTGCCAAGGGCTGCGTGCAGGAGCCGCTGCCGGAGTGCCCGACAACGGCTTTTCTGCAAAGCACTGTTGGTTTGGGTTTCCTCTCTCCCTCCTTGTTTTTAGGCAGCTGCAGCTGAATGACTCCCAGTGGCTGATTCACTTATTGGCCACTAAATAATTCAGCAGCTCCCTCGTGAGCCGTTACCACTAATGCAGCTTCCTCGCTGCCTGCACCCCCGTGGCCGTCGTTAAGCAAGAGCAGCCGAGTGCCATAGGCAGCGCCAGGCTGGGATAAAAATAGGCTGTGGAGCAAGGGCTTGCGCAAGAAGGGTGCTGGAGGGCACGGCAGCGCTGGGCAGCAGGGATGCTCTCCATGGGGCTGCACCACCGCAGCTGCCCTTGTTTAGTTCCTACTTGCTGTTCTTGCTCTGGGTTTTGGTGCATTTTGGGGGACGTCATTCCTGTGGGTTGGTAATTCCCTTTGCAGAGGGTGAAAGTACTTTGAGATGGAAGTTGGTGGTGGGAGCATGCGTGTGCATAGGGATGTCTTGCAAAGCAAAGTGGCAACAGGCAAGGGAACAGATTTCTATCCAAACCAACAAGGTTGCTGCAAAACACTGCAGGGGCCCAGCCAGGGTCACCTGGGTCAGGAGGGCTTTGGGGAATTCAATCCCCCCACACTGGCTTCTCACCCCCAAAAGCCACAGTGTTCTGCCTCTCAGTGCTGTGAGTGCTTTCGTCCCTCTAGGAGGAAGCAAGGAGCATCAGGGTGCGCCCCCAGAACACAGCTGGGATTTCATTTGGTCAAGTCCCTGTTGCGTGCCCACAAGCAGAGGGTGCCACACGTACCTGTCTCTGCAGCGCAGCAGCAGGACTGTGACCATCTGCTCTGTGCTCTCCCCCAGGGACAGCGGGGATGACATCGAGCTGGCGTCCTGCGTGCAGGGAGCGTGTCTGCCGGGCAGGGTGTCCTCCTGCAGCTGCGAGTTCCTGGCTGATGGTAAGGGCCTGCGTCTGAGAGAACACCCACTGCGGGGGTGGGCACCTCTGGATGCCAGCGCTGGGCTCAGGGGACCAGATCCCACCAGTGATAAAGGGAAGAAGCCAGAAGCAGGTGTCTGTGAGGATAGCTCTTCCTCTTCTCTTCCTTCTGCTTGCCCCCACCCCAAGGAGGTGGTCCCTGCTTTGACGAAGATATCAGTGTTGCTTCCATCCATCCTGATGCGTGCAGAAAATCAAGCCTCTGTCTGCAGGTGCTGGGGTCTCTGGGTCCCAGCAAGCAGCTTCTTGCCTGCACAGCCCCATCCTGTTTCTGTTCCTGACTAAGATGCATCCATGCCCCCTACCCCGATCATACTGGGGTAAGAAAACCCTGTGCACATTGAAAGGGAGTCCTGCAAGGGAGCTGTGGCCAGAGCTGTAGCTTGGCCCTGAGATGTCTCCAAGAGTCCTCCAGCACAGCGGCCTTTGGAGCCAGGCAGCCCCCAGCCTTGTCTGGTGGTGCTGCGTGATGCTGAGCTGTGAGCCCATCCTTCCACAAATTCCCTTCCAGATGTGCCCAGGCCGCCGGACAGATGTGCCCTGCCCAGCGCTCACAACACTGCAACGGCCACTGCGGTCTCCACGCCCCACGGCCGGGGCAGGGACTCCCTGGGGGAGCTCCTCACCCACGTCCCACTGGAGAGCTTCCTGCAGACCCTGGAGTCCTCCCCCACCACCGGCGGGCAGCTCGCAGGTACCGTCGCGCAGGATGCGGCCCCAGCGCCTGGCTCCTGTGCATGCACAGCGGGAGAGGAGGAAGGGTTGGGAGAAGCAGTGCTGGGATGCTCCTAAAAACCTGCTGTCCCTGCGGCCAGGGGACGACAGCAAGGCGGAGGCGGAGATCAATCTCTCTGACTTCCCCTGGTTCCACGGGACTCTCTCGCGGATCAAGGCGGCTCAGCTGGTGCTCTTCGGAGGAGTGCGGAGCCACGGCTTGTTCGTCATCCGACAGAGCGAAACGCGGCCAGGGGAGTACGTGCTGACCTTCAACTTCCAGGGGAAAGCCAAGGTGAGCATCCCCTGCTTCTTCCTGAATATCAGTGCCAGCTCTGCCCAGCACCCCGGGCTCCCTCCTGCACTGCAAGCAAGCGGGCACCATGCGGTGACCCCAAACACAGCGAGGAGCATCCCCTGGGGCCACCTGCCCTTGCTCCCCAAGAGCTGTCTCCAGCCTGCCCAGCTCCACCAGCGCTTTCCCAGCTGGATCAGTGCCTTCTACATGGGCATAAGGGCAAATACCTGACAGGAGCCCCAGTGTAGCCTGGCACATCATCCCCTGCCCTCATCTGCTCCACTCTCCCAAAGTATGTGGATGCTCTACTGAAAAACAACCCACGTGTAGTTTTGTGCTGGATCCCTTTTCCCGAGGGTGTACGCTGCAGGGTTGAGGTGGAACTGCCCGATCTTATCACCAGTCCCGCAAGAAGTGGTGCTGGTGGGCTGTGGGCTTCCGTAGGCTCTGGGTCACCAGGATTGGACCCACCTGCCCCAACTGCTTCTGAATGGTGCGGGTCACCAGGAGAGGGGACAAACTTCTGGGGCTGCAGCAAGTGGGGTTTTGCAGGAAACATCCTGCAATGGGAGACCTTCCCAGCCAGGCAGGGGAAAAAGAAAAGTCCTTTTATGAGCAAAGCCCCCTGGGCTGATGGAGGTGGCTCCTTCTACTGACTGCAAGGATGGGTCTCAGCCTCGCAGTCCCTGCTCACCTGCTGGCCCCTGCCCTTGCAGCACCTCCGCCTGTCACTGAATGAGAGCGGGCAGTGCCACGTGCAGCACCTCTGGTTCCAGACCATCTTCGACATGCTGCGCCACTTCCACACGCATCCCATCCCGCTCGAGTCGGGTGGCGCAGCCGACATCACGCTCCGCAGCTACGTCGTGGCCCAGAGCCCACTGCCCGGTAGGTGCCAGGGCCACCCCTGTCTGTGTAGGGTTGGATTGGGCTGAGGTTTCGTGTGAACTCAAAAGGGTCTGGTCCCTGGGGTCCCTCCACTGCCCATGTCGGTGTGCATGGCTCTGGAGAAGCCGCAGGTGGGCATTGTCCCGTCGAAGGTGGGCACACGGAGCAAGGCAGCGCCAGGAGGACCCGTGTGTGCCTGGCTGTGGGTGTCAGTTCCCTGGCTTGGGCAAGAGAGGAGCAGAGGGGACTGTGGGGTCAGAGCACCCTGCTATGCCTTGGGGAAGGAGAGGGTCAAGGATGGAGAGGGTGGGCATGGGAAGGTGCCAGTGAGGGAAGCGGCATCACTGGAGGCATCAAGCTCCTGTCTCCCCAGCAGATGCCGGCCCCCCTCCAGCCCTGGTGTCGCAGCCGCCGGGCTACCGCGTCGACCTGCCGCCTCCACACTACTTCTGCAGCACAGCACCCACCGTCCCGCCCGCCCCGCCGCCCACCGAGGGGGTGGCCGTGGCCCCCACCACCACAGTCCCTGCACCCTACCACCGTCTGGAGGGCACTCTGGGCCCCCAGAGCCGCAGCGACAGTGCCGAGCGCCGGCCGGAGCCCCCCACCACCAGCGCTGAGGACTACCATGAGGCTGACGGTGCCCGGAGCCGGACCCGGGCTGTGGAAAACCAGTACTCCTTCTACTGAGCCCTCCGTGCCCAGGGGCTGGATGGTGGGGGAAGTGGGGCACCCGTGCCCCTCACCTCTGCCCTGGCCTCGCCACGTCCTCCTGCCACCACCAGCAACCCGGCTGGGATGTCCTCGCTCCCTGCTGCTGCCGGGAGCCGTGTGAGCGGAAGGCGATGACCTGCCTGGACCCGACGCCAGCACCGAGGGTAGAGCAGTGCTGGGTTTGGTGGCCTGAAAGCATCAGTGCCATTTTGGAGTTTGTAGCCTCTTCCCTTTCCCTCCGGACCAAGAGATCTCTGGGCCGAGCGCGGCTCCCTGGGGATGCTCCTCCCGGGATGGCAGCACGGAGTGGGGATGGCCTCGTTCCTCCAGCCACAGCACCATGGCACATCCTCCCTGGGGTGAGAGCCTGGCACAGCCAACGGCTCTTCTGGCACCGTGGCCCTGCCAACCAGCCGCTGAGGGGCTCTGGCAGTTTGGGATGGCATGGGAAGGGCAGACCCTGTGTGGAGGCTTTCCTCGCACACGCAGATCCATGCGCCTGAGGGCCCCGCTTTGTCCAGGCTGGCTTTCAGGCTCCCACTGGGACACATTTCACCCTCTGCCAGAAGAGTGTTTTTTCCAAAGCTTAATGCATCGCATTCGAGGAAGAGTTTTCCTGCCGTCCTGCCATTCCTGTCTGTTTGTTCCTTCTCTTCTTGCTGTACTTGTGGAGGCACTTCTCCTTCCCAAAGGAGCTGACACACAACTCAGAGCAGCCCATGCAGCAAAGAGAAGCCAAACACGGATTGAATGGATTGAATTTGGATCTGCTTCTTTCACGCACACAGTGAGTGAGGGGGGACCTCTGGATGCAGCACAGACATCGTCACCTTTGTTCTCCGCTGTGGTCCCAGCAGGCCAGGTGGGTGCAGATGGAAGCGCTGCCTCACAGCCCTGCAGGTATTGGCTTCTTTGTCACCTTTGGGGGTGGGAAAAGGAGGGGGAAGCAATGAGCTGCAAGCAAGAATGTTCATTTGTAAATAGAGAAGAGTGGGAGAGTTTACTGTTCTGTAGAATAAAATACTTTTATTTAAAAAAAAAAAGAAAAAAAAGAGAGAACAGACTTGTGAAACAAATGGAAAATTTGAGTTCTGGTTTTAAAATAAAACCACTTGAAAAAGGACAGCGTGTGAGCCTGGGGCTTTGATGTGTTTGCTACATAGGGGGGAAAAAAGAGAAAGGGAAGATGCTGCGGTGTTGTGGACTCTCTGGAAGTGGCTGAGCTGCCTCAGACTGCCTCTGCCCGATGGAGTGTGCTGAGGAGGGAGGAGAGGGATGGTGTTCCCACTGGAGGATGTGTCCAGGCTGCACAGGGCAGGATTTCCTCTCCTGCCAGTCTGTTATTTTCTTTGTCTGCTCTGTCACTGGTGTGAGGTGGAACCTGAGTGAGCAGCCCTGGGCAGGGCAGATGGCCCTCGCTCCCCAGAGGCCTGGCATCTCCTAGCAGCCCCGTTCCCGTTCCCCCCTCCTCTGCCTTTTATCTCTCCTGGGAGCAGTGCCTCGCACTCTGCCGTTGTTCGTCTCTCTAGATGTTCTCTTTGCCGAGGATCCGCCGGGAACGCTGTCCCAGACTGCGCTGTCGCAGCGAGGCGTCGCGACAGACACCGCTCCAGACGCGGCTCGCACGTGGCTTTTGGGGGTGGAGGGAGCTGCTCAGCTCTGTCATCAGGACATGGTTGTGTCGTGAGCCATTCACAAAAACATTCCCTCCCCAAAAGTCTCCAGAGCACGTTAACCGGGCCTCACAGAGAGCTCATCCATTTGGAGCGAGGCTGCTGGGGAGGCAACAGCCCCTCAGTACGGACAACTTCTCCATCGCCGGCAGGTGGGCTGTGCCTGCGGGACAGCTGCTCCTCCTGCCTCGCCGTAAGCTGTTCACACCTCGGCGTATTAGCAAATCGACTAATTATGCGATTAGTCTTGCTATAAAATGTGCTTTTCTTTCCTTTCAGAGGATTCCTGGGAGGGCAAAGGCAGAGGATGCAGGGCCCTGGCAGCGAAACGAGGGGAAAGCAGCCTCAGCGCGTGGGCTGGGCTGGATCGTGTGCCAGCGATATCCTCTGCGCGGGGCAGAGACGGGAAAGGATTTCAGCAGCACAGCCTCCCACAGTTTGAGCTGCCCGTGGCTGCTCCTGCCTGCCAGACGCAGCAAAGGTTCATGGTGCTTCCAGAAGGATCCCTGCGGTAGGAAAACCCCTCAAAACGCCTTTGCTCCGAAACACAAACGAGCTGCTTTGACACAGCTCAGGGAGCTGGATTTTGTGTTTGGTTTGCACTGAGCTATGAAAGCACATCCTTGTTCCAATGCAAATCCCCTGTCCCAGTCAGCCCAGTCCTGCCTGGATCCCAGCCCAACGCTCTGATTCCATGGGCTTTTGTGTTTTTTTAATGGCATGAAGAAATACTTCCTTTTCTTTTTATGACCCGGGTAAAGTCCCCTCTCCCCAGATACATCTTAAAAGCAACGTGTGCATAATGCATCACGAGTCTGCACTAATTCCCTAGAAATGGAGTTTGAGAGTGAGATGCTGCCAGGTCTCTTTCCCCACGTAGTTTCCGTGGGATCTGCTGGATGACAGGCAGTTGCCTAAGGCTGCGAGCTGTCGCTGGCACAAGCCACACTTTGGGCAAGAGAACTGAGCTGCTTGGCTGCTCCCTGCAGCCCTCGGGCTGCTGTGATTGCTGTGGTTACGGCTGCCCTTCTGCCTTCCTCTTGTGGGGACTGGGTGAGAGCGCTGAGGCCAGACAGCTCATCACACCCAGGGCGTTTGGAAGCTGTGTGGTGGAGAGGTGGCAGCACGGGGGAAGAAACAGGGTGACACTGTATGGGTTCATGGGCTAAACCAGCCTGTGTTGTGCTCAGGACTTGGCACAGCAGAGAGAAGAGGAAAGTCAATCAGTTTGCACCAACTCTGCTTCTGAATCCCATCCTGCAGTGACTGAGAGGGGACAGGGGCATTGTACGTGCTCCAGCCCCTGAAAACGGAGCAGGTGTCTGCCTGGCAGGGCTGAGCAGGGGCTGGCACTGCTTGGTTTCTGTCCTGATGGGCTGAAGACGACCGAAGGCTGAGAGAGCTGCAGGCACGGGAGCTCACAAGCTGGGAGCCAGCACAGGGTAAGCTGTTTGCACGACTCCAGTCAGGGCTGCGACTGCAAGGATGCCTTCCAGGGCCAGCACGGCCAGCTGGGAACGCAGCCAACCCCAGATTCACACCGCTCTTTTACAAATCAGATTGTAAGACAAACACGAGGCATAAACTGCTGCGATTTCCATAGCAACCTTCGCAGAGGTTGAACGGTCTTTTGTAAACAGAGGGCTGAACCTGGGGAGCTGCTCTGATTTTCTTCAGGGAAAGGGGAAGAGCACAGGCACTTAATGAATTCAGGTCGTACAAGTGACCCATAAATCTGAGAAGGAGCCATTCCCAACAGCTCTTTTCCCCTTGCTGTCACCCTCTCCGCATGCATAGCACGAAGCTGTTTGAAACCCAGAGCCCAGCTTCACCGCTTTAGTTCATCTCCATACACAACACAAAGGCTCGTGCCCCTCTTCCATTGCAGCTGACCTTTACCAGCGAATTCCCTGACGCACGCACAGCCCGAGCGCATGCCTTCCCATTTCTGTAGGGCCACGGTGGCTCGACAAGAGATTTGGCTTGGAAGGGAAGCCTGTATCGCAGCCAGCTCCTCTTCTCTGCTTACAGCTTCCTCTGTCCCCATCGGAGAAGCGTGGATCTGGGTGAGCGAGCCCTCAGCTGGTCCAGGCGCAGTTCCCGCAAAGCCCAGATGAGTGCAGATGGTGCAGTGTTCCCCCCACTGCCTGCCCGCCTCTCCCGACACGGCTGTGCCATGGGGATTCTCGCTGCCATTCGTCACCGTCAGCACACAAAGCCTGCGGGCGCTGGTTCATTACTGAAATGACACGAGCAGATGGTGCCGGCAGCCCGCTGGGGAGGCACCAGGAATTCCCATATCGGTTACACCATCATGGGGAAGGGATTGCATACAATCATTTGGTTGGAGATCATTGAGTTCAACCGTACCTGTCCACTACTGAACCATCCCTGAGCCAGCTCCAGGGATGGTGAATCAACCACTGCCCTAGGCAGCCTCTGCCAGGACCTGAGAACTCTTTCAGTGAAGACATTTTTCCTGATATCCAAACTAAACGTCCCCTGGTGCAACTTGGGGGCATTCCCTTTTGATGTCTCCCTTGTTCCTTGAGAGCAGAGCCCAGCACCCACCTCACCACAATCTCCTTTCTAGAGAGCGATGAGGTCTCCCCTCAGTCTCCTCTTCTACAGACTAAACAGCCCCAGGTTTCAGCCCTCCCACAACCCCTGGGCTCCAGACCCTCCAAATGTGCTCCAGCCCCTCAATATTTTTCTTCTAGTGAGGAGCCCAAAACTCAACCCAGGATTCAAGGTGTGGTGCCGAGTATACAGGGACAATCCCTGCCCTGCTCCTGCTGGCCACACCATGGCTGATCCAAGCCAGGATGCTGGTGGCCTTCTTAGCCACCTGGGCCACTGCTGCCTCATGTTCAGCTGCTGTCAACCAACATCCCCAGGTCCTTCTCTGCCAGGCAGCTTTCCAGCTGCACTTTCCAAAGCCTGTAGAGCTCCATGGGGTTGTTGTGGCCCCAGTGCAGGACCTGGCACTTGCTCTTGTTGAACTCCATACAATTTGCCCATGGGTCTAGCCTGAATCTGGCCAGGCTGAGCGTGTACGTGCAAAATGCACTGGATTGTGCCCCTCCTCGGGGCTGAGCGCAGAGCCCAGTCAGGTCAGAGCTCTGGCAGTCAATGGCTTTGGGGGAGACAGGGGGACCAGGGCTGCAGCAGCCATGGCTTTCGGGGGGACGGGGAGACCAGGGCTCCAGCAGCCGTGGCTTCAGGGGGGACGGAGGGACCAAGGCTCCAGCAGATGCAGCTTGGGGGAGGATGGGGGGGGGGACCAGGGCTCCAGTAGCCACAGCTTTGGGGGGGACCGGGGGAGACCAGGGCTCCAGCAGCCACTGCTTTAGGGAGGACGGGGGGGACCAGGGCTCCAGCAGCCACAGCTTTAGGGGGGACGGGGGGGACCAGGGCTCCAGCAGCCACAGCTTTAGGCGGGACAGGGGGACCAGGGCTCCAGCAGATGCAGCTTTGGGGAGACGAGGGGACCAGGACTCCCGCAGCCGCGCCTTCGGGGGTCGCGGCCCCACGGCCACAGCAGGGGGAGCGTCGCAGCGGCACCTGCGGCCCCGGGGAGGCCCCAGGCCCAACGGCCCCGCCGGTCAAGCGGCACGAGTTCCCTCCCTCGGCCCCGCATGGGGGCCTCGCAGCAGCCGGGGGTAGTCGCGCGTGAGTGACGTCAGAGAGCGGAGGCGGTGACATCGCGTCGCGCGCATGCCGTCACGGCGCGCGGTGGGAAAATGGCGGCGCCCTCTGCCCCGCGGCCGCCCCGGCCCCGCAAGGACCCGCAGCCGCTCGTCATCCCCCGCAACGCGGCCGAGGAGCAGCGCCTGCGGCTGGAGCGGCTCATGAGGAACCCGGTGAGGTGGGGAGGGGGACACAGCCCCCGCTGGGGCTGCGTGAGGGGGGAGAGGGGCCGAATCCCGTCCCCCCTCCGGCTCTGTGAGAGGAGAAGGACCAGCACGGCTGCTTCGTCCTCTCTGCGTCCGTGAGGGGAGAGGGACCGAGTTCCTCCTTCCCAGCCCTATGAGGGGAGATGGGCGGACTCCGTCCTCCACCTTTTGTCATACCCGGGTCTGTGAGCAGAGAGGGACCGAGTTCCTCCTGTCCCCTGGCTCTGTGAGGGGAGAGGAACAAACCCTTATCCTCCTCCTTCCTGGGCTCCGTAAGGTGAGAGGGACTGAGCCCCCGTCCCAGCCTCCACGAAGGCAGAGGGACCAAATCCTACCGGCTTCACCAAGGTTGCCACGAACGCAGGGGGACCCATCCTTCATGGGGTGCCATGAGGCAAAGGTGTCTTCTCTGGGCATCCAGAGGGAGGCTTGGTCCCTTAGGGCCCTGCCCGCTGCTTATAGTGGTAGGAGCATAGCCCTGTTCCTTTAACTGGGTGTTATGATCCTTGTGTCGAGGAGGAAGTGTTTGCCAGTTGGAGACTCTCTCTCTCTCACACACACACAGAGCCCCTGTGTGTGCTGGAGGAGGCTGAGGTGGCCCTGCACCCTCTTCTTCCCCTGACCTTGCACCACCTGTTCTCCCTCCTCTGCTGAGATCTGTAGATCTGGCAGGGAAGGTGCATAAATGCCTTTTATCTCTTCCCAAACCACTGTTAGTGGGAGTGCACTCAGTTTCTGCAGGTGCTTGGGGGACCTGCTTTGCTTCCTTCTAGTTTCCATACTGAAAAGAAGCAGAGACTCCTAATCCTCCTGGAATTTGGTGACCTGTAGGCCAGATTGTGAGGGAAAGAGGGGATGCTTCCCGATTCCCGTTTCCTGCCCACTCGTGATCCCTGTGCATGCAGAAATGACTGTGTCTGTGCTCCTTCTGAGATCTCTCAGCTAGTAGAGGAGGCTGTGGTCAAACAGACAGCACCTTTCAGCAGCAGGTTAACATGGCAGACTTTGCTTCTAGATGAAACTGACAGCTGGTTGGTTTGTTCTTGCAGGAAAAGACTGTGCCAATTCCCGAAAAACTGAACGAATGGGCACCACGACCTCCACCGGAGTTTGTTAGAGACGTGATGGGTAACAATACTGTTCTTGAGATAACTCTAGAGTCAGCTACAGTAAACTGTTTAACAGAAAAGGCCAGAGATGGTTGCTCATTTTGCTGGAGAAAAGAGGTGTGAAATGTGCTTTGAGAGCTGCTTTTCCAAGTTTTATTTGGTTTTTGGGTCCCACTTTTCTGCTTGTTGTAAGAGTGCAAAGTGAACAATGCCTGGGGCATTGCAGCACTTGGACTGCATGCAGTGAAATCTGCTACTGCTCTGGTGAAGACAAGGAAACGATGAGTGAATCTGCCTTTTCCACAGATCTGAGAGCACTCTGAGAACTTCTAATTGCCAAGTCTCTCTTTGTTCTGAGCCTGAATATCGGGCCATGAGAAGCAGACGTGTGCAGTAAACATTCTTGTACATGGTCAGACAAGGAGCTGGCAGCTGCACAAGGCCTTGGCCCGAGTGTTCTGCTTACACTTTCCATTTACCTGCAGGGATTAAATGTAGTTGTGGTATAAATTGTATTTGCATGTAGAAGTTCTGTCTGTCTTTGGGACCTTCATCATCATTAATGGTCCTTTCTAGGGCCTGGCTTGTTCTTATTTCAGGACAATAGATCTTGGACTAAAGCTTTTATGCACTTCTAAGTAAACTCTTCCTCTTATTGTGTTATTCCTTCATGTCTTTTTCAAATGGCCTTGCCATGTGCTTGAGTTGAAGTGTCTTGTTTTCCTGGAAGTACCTGTGCTGGGATTCTCTTGGTATCAGGAGCCCCCCTGCTGCAGTCCCAGCTGCCATGTTTTAGTTACCGGGTGTCTTCTTTGAGGGGTGTGTTTGTGTGCTTTGTGTTGAGAAATGGCTTAGGAGACAGAGACTGGAGTGTGATGATTAAAGCTCATATGAGGCTGCAGCACGCAGACTGATGCTGGGAAGAGAGCCACAGGGATTTCATTTATGAAGGAACAGTCAAAAGCTGTCGGTGGTGTCGGTTTGCATGGGAGAGTATGATAGGATGGGGTTTGTTGCCTTTCAGTTGGCCTCTGTTTTGTGTATGAACTGCTGAAATCTGGCAAGAAGCCTCAATAGGTGTTTAACTCTCCCTGTCTGGAAGAGAATGGGGTGTGGGTTTGTTCCTGGTTCTTTTACTGCCTTGGTGACCAGCTAAAGTGGGATTCTCTCCAGGCGAGTAGCTGACCGGTAGAACTGCAGTGAGCTATAAGTGATGTGCAGCTCTCTTAGGCTTTTGATTGCGAGTGATTTGAGCGTGTATGCAGTGATGACACACTCTGTTACTGGATTTTCATCCTGCAGTGCCCTTCCATGTGGGCTGTCCCTCAGCATTGAGCCGTAGCCATTTGTGAGCGTGCAATACACCTGGTTTTCCAGCAGACTAATGCTTCTTTGTTGTAGGTTCCAGTGCTGGAGCGGGGAGTGGGGAGTTTCACGTGTACCGGCATCTCCGTCGGCGAGAGTACCAGAGGCAGGATTTCATGGATGCCATGGCTGAGAAGGTCAGCAGGGCTCTAATCCCCCGTCCTGACCATTTGGTGTTTGTTGCCAATCGCTTATGTTGTTTTAAAGTCACATACAAATGGTTCAGTTCCAAACCACCCCTGCTCAGAGGAAAACTGTGGGAGTGTGTGATACATGGCACGTCTGTCAGTGCGAAATGCTTGGTGCTTCGTGTCAGACGAGCTCCATCTCTTGTACTCAGCACGCAGGGAGACTGCACACGAACGTGTGTGTTCTCAGGCTGGGTTGAAAATGCTTTAAAAAACAGAAATGCTTGATATCACTGTCTCGCACAGGGAGAATCAAAGCAAGTGCCTGTGCACAGAGTCCGGATCGCTCTCTTCTGAGTCTTGGTTAAGGAGCACCTCTTTCAGAGAGCACTTTTGTTGTGCTGTCTCTTGGCCAGGGCACATCCTTTGACCCGTGTGTTATGTTTGTGCCTCAAACTATGCTCTTGTTTTTACCGGAGCATTCTTTAGGGCAGAAGCCCAACCTTCCTCATCTGTTTTGGTGAGGATTCCTCCCTCTGAAGGCTTTGATGTTTAGCTCAGGCTGTGGGTTACAAACGCTGCCTGTACAGAAGTCAGCCCTAGGAATATGGCTTTTGTGTAAAGAAGCTGTCAGACAAAATCTGGCAAAGCTCCCTTCTGTATTTTGCTCAAAGACTTCTCCCTAAAAGGACGTGACTTTTTAAAGAAGCATTTTAGTTTAGATTGTGACCAAAGTATGACATGTGATCACTTACAGCAAAGACTAGATGAGGAGTTTCAGAAGAAACTGGAGAGGAATAAGATGATTGCAGAAGAACAAACAGCAAAACGCAGGAGGAAGCGGTAAGGTCCGATTGTTCTCAGAAGGCTTGGAAGCCCTCTTACCAGGGCATCGTGGCTCAGTGCTTTCGGAGGCTTTGACCCTGAGCAGCCTCTCTTGCTGCTCTGTGAAAGGTTTTTACATCGTGTAGCTGAGCGTTGCTGCAGAAAGGCCCGTGCGAAGTGACTCACTGGCGTATTAGCACAAAAGTGCACAACACAGACGCTGTTGCCATCTCATGTTGATGTCGTGTGGTCCAACAGATGGCCAGCAGTCGGATCTGGCCTGCTGCCTTTTCCTGGCTGAGACGGAGAGCAACTGTTCAAACAGCAAATGCTGCCTGAACGCTCCCTTCCGTAGCGTAGGTGCCAAGCGGCTTTGCCCTGCAGGAGCTGCTCACCACCCTGGTCACCTGAGCTGGCAAACAGCACCGAGTTGTGTGAGCTGAAATTCCCTATTCCCCCTGCTGTTACTCCCAAAACCCAGTGTGTTGATCAAGAACAGCCAAAGGGAACGATCAGAGCATGCTGAGCTTATATTTTTTTTTTTTTTTTTTCAATTAAAGCATATTTTACTGGTGATGACTTGATTGGGTTTTTTCCAATGTTCAGTTTCAGCAGTCTGGGTTTTGTCACTGTTGTTTCTTTTTGTTTATTAGGCAAAGTAGCTAAAATGTAAGGGCAGTTTCACTTTTGTTCCTTCTGTGTTCTCGGAGATCTTTGCCTATCGTATGGTTTTGGTTGCAGTGGCATCGTGGGAGACTTAAAAACAGTTCCGTTAGACTGGAACCAATGCAGAAAAGTTTCTGTTGATCGTGTGTCTAGGTTTGTTCCTGATGAATTTTCAGTTGAGGCCAAATTCAAATTGAACTTCTCTTGTCTGCTTTTCCAAGATGTCTATAGTATGTCCTTTATCAGTGTATGAATGTGCAGAAGTGTTACAGTGTTGGGTTTGCTTAAGAGTCTTTTCTTCTTTGCTTTATAGCCAGAAGTTAAAAGAGAAGAAACTGCAAGCCAAGAAAAATAAACTTGAACAAAAGAAGCAGGGAAAAGGTCAGTGGAATTCAGTTTTCTTTCCTCAAGACTTAGTTCTGTTCCCTAAGTGAAGCCTGGAAGGGTTTGTTCCACCCTGCCACCCCGAGTGTTCTCGATATGTGAGTAGAAGCCCTAGGTTTGTTATTTTAGCGAATGTTTCAGAGCTCTTTGAGAGACATCTATGTTGAGATTTAATCTTACAAATAACTGGGCTGTTTGTGAATATTTTCCCTTTATTAGGGGAAATTTTGGACAGCAAACATTGGAATCTGCGTTTGTTGGCTGTGGATGTTTTGCCCCAGCTCTTCTGACAAATTGCACATCTAGAACATCATCTGCTAACAAAGGCAATGTTGTTAAAGGCTGTTCTTTTTTTAAGCATATTTTGAATGTGCATGGGAAGGCAGGTGGAACAAATGCCCAGCAAGAAACTGAGTTATGCTTGTGTGTGTAGGAGATTGAGCCACCTTGGTGCCATCTGTTCCACAGGACATTTAATTTCACGTAGAAATAAACGTGAGAAGCCTGACTGCCTCTGCTCTCCTGCAGTCTGGAAGATTAATGTTCAGCACTGTCAGTGCAACTGTTTGCTCAAACTTTTGAATAGCAGTTGCTTGCTTTCAGTGAGTGTATTTTAGCTCACTCATCCAACAGTTGTTCTGTGAGGGTTAGCGTGCTAGCTCTGCAGCAATTCTGAGCCTTAAAATTACGGCTGTTCCCAATAGCATCTCTAGAGCAGTGACTTGCCTGACAGTTCCACCTTGTTTCTGCTTTGCTTTCAGAATTGGATCTGTTTCAGCTGAGCCCCTGCCAGCCTCCCGTGTAAACATGAGAGGGCAAATTAATCATTAGGTTAATTTTACTTGTGACAACAAGTGAATGTAGCAAGGAGGGGTTTTTTTGGTTTATATTTTTTTTTTTTAAAGCTTCTGGTTTGTGAATTGTGACTGGGAGGAGAATTCAAGTATGAGTCAGCACATTTTGGTTCACTCTGAACAGAGCAGAACACCCACCCCGCTGTGAGGAAGGGAAGCCGGGTCAGGGCCTGCCACAGTGCTGTTGCACTGCCAGGTAACCGGTTGGTGAGCTGGAGCGGTTTTGTTTTGCAGAAGTGAATTTGGAAACCAGAATCCAAACTCACCTTTCTTTAGAACAGTTCCCAGCTCTTTACAGTTTGTTATTTGTAGCATGTGTGTTGGATTAAAAAAATCAGTGGAGATAGAAGCTGCTGATGGCCGTCTTTAGTCTGCTCAGAACAGGCTTGTCTTCTTCCAGTTTTGTGTGCCCTGGAGTGAGATTTTCCAAAGTAATTGAAGTGTATTTGTTGGATCTGGCAGGCAAGCAAGCATTTATCTTCCTTTTTGAATGAATAAATAAACCCTTTGCTTTGCTGTCTTTCACCTTTGTTGTAGTTCAAGCGGGAAGAATAAGGGTTAGTGCTGAATAAGGCTGGACTGTTAAAGCCGTGCTTCACAGGCCCTGAGTCACAATGGAAGTACAGGACTTCGCCAGGTGGTGGCATCAGACCGCTAATCCTAAATCCTGGGCGTTAGTGGAGCAGGAAAGGTGCAGCAGCCTTTGTGAGCAGAAGGTCCCACTTTATGCCGTCCCTAATTTTCATTATCTGTTATTTAATTTCTAGTAAGTGTTTTCCAGTCTTTTAGCAGGCTTTATGAGGTTTCTGTACCTCATTAGTCTTACGCATACCTTGCAGTGCACCAAACAGTCTGTAAAAGCTCATGGCACTTTGGAGTTTCTGTAAACTTGGGTGGGCACAGAAATGTCCTGAGCTGTGCTGGTGGCTTCCCAGTGCCCGTATTCTTTAGCAGTGCTCTGTGATACCGGGAAGCTCATGCTGGAATGTGGAACTGAGCTTGGGAATGAGATGATCTGTCTCTTTTGTGTTTGACTGCCTTAGTTTGAAGCAATGTTCAATAGGAGGCAGAGTTGTTTAACAGTGGAGTTGGCACAGTGGCAGCGTTGGAGGTAAGAGAATATTGCTCCAAGGGAGAATTTGATATTCTGAGCTCTGCGTTGCTCGATAGAATTCGTATAACCTGATACATGTTTCCTTGGTATCTGGGACTGCTTTGTTGTGAGATAGTTAGCAAGGAAGTCGCATGGGAATATGTTATCTGTCCGTACTAATTAGCGTGACCCAATACATGCTAGCTTAGCAGCTGAGACTACTTCGTTGTGAGACACTTAATGAGGGAGACACGGGGATGTGTTCTCGATTCATCTGTTTGTGTTCATAGAACCTGGTCAATCTCAAGAGCAAGTCAGCAGCGAGGAGGAAGAGGAGGACAGCAAGGAGGAGGAAGAGAAGGAAGATGATGCTGAAGAGCCAAGTTTTTTGATGGGAAGAGGATGAGGCCTCTCAGGGACAGCTGGAAACACTGTTCATTGCTTTATATCCAGGAGCATGAAAGTCTGTCATCTCAGCCAAGCAGAGCCCATTGGCGTATATGTTATCTGCTTAACGGTGAATGACCTTCACATGATGGGCCCGAGATATTGATAGAGAAATGCCAAATACGAGATTTTTTTCTTAATTGCTTGTATAACTGCTGTGCAGTCTGCTCTCAGTTTGCTCTAAAGAGTCAGCCATAAGTCTGTGACCCCAGAGTTCCTTCTGACATGGCCCAGAGTGTTTTTCTGCCTGAAAGCTAAAACCTATCCATTGCCATTTCAGGAAAATATTACTGTGAGGGCTATGTATTCTACTTCTGTCGGAGCTGGGCACAGTGGGATATGTGAATCTAAGGAAGCGCTTAACCTGAAGTAGAAGAGTGGTCTGTAGCCAGGCTCGCCTGCACTGTGAGTGTTCTGAATTTGGGGGTTTTTAAGGGGTCATCTCTAACCCAAAGAAATCAGTTAATGTTGCTAGACAAGTTCTATAGATTTTTTTAAGCAGGATCCCTTTTTTATGGCTAAAACTTCCCTTTTCTTCCATGTTTTCTAAAAGAATAAAGGGGATGCATTGGATTGTTCTGTCTTCTTTTTTGTTTTTTGAAGAGGATTGTGGTAAAATAGAGAATCTTGCCTTGCTGCAGGAAGGACAAAAGCACCGGGTGGAGCAGCACACATGAAAATATGGAAAAAGGCATTCACTGTATTTTATTTACTTTTTGTGTTTGGATTGGAACAGTATCTTTTCTGAAAGATGATGCTTGTAAGGCAGAAAGGCTTGCGATGGAACAGTGTTGCTTGTGTTTAGCTTCGTGTAATAACACCTACCTTTCTCTCTGCTGGAGCTCTCTGCTTTTACTGGGGTCCTCTGGTAGGAATCACAACATCCTTACATATATTTACTGGCACTTAAGCACGAAGCAAATGCAGTGGTGGTTTCATTTGTAAAGTAGGCTGTTGTCTTTTCGTTGTATCTTTCATTAGAAGTGCCTGCTATCTTTCAGACATGCTCATCCCAGGGCCTCGGCGTCCACACTGTGGTGCTGCTGCTTCTCAAGCCTTTGCTAATGCCAAAATATTTAAAGCAAAAACAATGAAAAGGGAGATTCTCTCTTTCAGTTTAGCATTTGTTGAGCTGTGCTGCCAGAAACCCTGCCTTGTCTCTGCTCTGGCTTTATGTAATGGCTTCTCGGGGGGCATTACTGCGGCGGTGGGACAGCAGATATGATCAAGTGTGAGTGACATTTGTGTTTAGTTCCCCTGCACAGACCCAAAGCCTTCAGAGTGGGATGACTTCAGAGCTGCCAGGTTCGTATCCCACCGCCTCCCAAGATAGAGGTCTGCATGGAATCATTATCTTCTCCATCGAGGCGGGTGTTTCAGCGTAAGTTGTGACAGCGTTTCATTCCCTAGCACTTCGGCTGCAGCATGGATGCTCTGGCATTTTCCCTGCAGAGAGGAATGAGTTAGGAGAACCGCTTCCCTTGAATCCCTCGTAGGGCAGGTAAACCCTGTTGGTATGTCTGTGTCCTCGGATGAGCCATAAAAAAAGTTATGGTGTTTCTTAGCTTTTGTAGATGGAGAAGTGAGAGTGTCACAAATAAATTCTGTTCTGCCTCGAGCTTCTCAGGCTTCTGAGCTGGGTCAATTAGTGCTGGTTTGCATTAAGTAGAGCAGACGTTGCTGCATGAGGACATGCTTATCAGTCATGAGGAAGAAGGATGTGCGTTTGTCTTGGTGAACTAAAGGAATTCAGATTGTGTGCCCTCATCCTGCCATCTTACAGCACCATCAGTACCTGTGCTGAATTATCCATATTCCTCCTTTTCTAGGAATGTTGAGTTTGTAGGTGAGATTCATCAAAAGTAGAGAGAATGTGCTGCTGAGGGTTTGTCTGCCTTAGGTCTTTTGTGCTGAGGTAGGGAGGTAGTGGGAGGAGCTGTGTTTGGGATGTGTTGCCATGAATTCTGAATTCCCTGCCATATTGGGGCCGTCTGTGTCAGTACTACATCTTCAGAATACAACGGTGTTTCAAAGAGAGCGGTGTTTCAAAGAGAGCGTTTGAAGCTAAGTTTCTTTGTTAAGACAAAATGCAGGTACTCTGTGACCTCAAAAGAGGGCAAGTGTCATCCACGGGGTAGAAGGAGGGAAGTGCTCTCATTTGTAGTAAAATGAGGAACAACCAACGCAATGATTGCTTCTTATTCTAAATACGGCCCAAGAGAAGCAGTAGTGATGCAAGGGCTTTGAACTATCTGGGAGTCTGACCTGCTTGCACTGGATTGTTGTTGTAGATTCTTTCCTAGAGGAGTCGTTCTCTGATGGAAAGGAATCCACAGGGCTAAGCTTTGCTGCTGTTCTACTTCCACATGTTTGTGCCAGTGTGGAACTAAGGGACGGAAGTGTTAGTGCTGTCACCGAGCAGGGCTTCGGGGTCTGGGAGGTGCTCAGGATAACAGATGTGTTTGTCTCTTTAATGTGTTTTTAGGAATTGTTTTCCTTTGTCTTCTCCCTCCCCTGGGCAGAATTGAATTCAGGATGGGATTGCTGACGCTGGTCAGCATTTATCTTATTTTCCGGGAAGGAACTCCCTCCTTTTCCCCTTGCACTGCCCCTATCCATGCCCCGGTGATGGGTTTATGCTGTATTTCCTGTGGAGTCAGCAGAGGGGAATGCAGGGAGATAGGCTGGGTCTGCAGCCTCTGCCTGGGGCCTTTTCCCCACCCAGCCCGCGGGTGGTGGTCGGGCAGAGGCCAGGGTGTGGGTGACTGTTTGCTGTGTAATTAATCACTGTAATAAAGCATGTGTGCATCCTGCGACGCCAACACCTTCTCTGGGGAGTCTGCACCCTGAACAGGGCTTAGGGGGCTGCACACTTGGGGGTTTCTGTATGGATGCATGCAGCCTAATGGCTGTGGCCGCCAGGATCATAGAGTCATGCAATCACTGAGGTTGGAAAAGCTCTCTTGGCTCATCCAATCCAACCATCTGCCCAACTTTAGTGTGCCATCCACTCCGGGGATGGGGACTCCCCCACTGCCCTGCGCTGCCTCTGCCAGGGCTTCACCACTCTGTCAGTAAAGAAATTTTTCCTAATGTCCAATCTAAATCTCCCCTGGTGCAACTTGAGGCCAATTCGTCTTGTTCCATCCCTTATTACTTGGGAGCAGAGCCCAGCACCCACCTCGCTATGCCCTTCTTTCCAAGAGCTGCAGAGATCCATGAGGTCTGTCCTCCAGGCTAAACAGCCCCAGGTCCCTCAGCTGCTCCTGCAGCCCCTTTTCTCCAGCCCCTTCCCCTCTCTGGGCACGCTCCAGCCCCTCCATGTCTCTCTTGCAGTGAGGGACCCAGAACAGAGCCCAGGATTCGAGGGGCGGCCTCACCAGTGCCGAGCACAGGGGGAACCTCATGCACCGCCCCGGGGCCAAGGGGAGGCCACGCCCTCTCGCATTTGGCTACGCCCCTCGTCGCACATGGCCCTTTCTCTGGGTCCGCCCCTTTTCTCTGACCACGCCCTTTAGCTCCGCCCCAGCAGCTGTGGCCACGCCCCCTCCGTGGCGGCCCAATGAGGCGCGAGTCACGTGCAGGGGCGGGGCGGGCGCGCCCCACCCATTTCCTGCGGTCACGTGGCGCCGGCTGGCGTTGCCGTGGCAGCGGCGGAGGCGGCGGGAGCTCCCGGGGTGTCGGGCCCGGGCCAAGCGGTGAGACCCGGCTGGGGAGGGGGCGCCTGGCCTGGGGACCCCCTGGCTGAGGGGCCTGGAGGGGAGATCCTATCTGCGGGGGCTCCTCCTGGCCTGGGGGATCCCCTGCTCAAGGGAACCTGATGGGGAGATCCTTGCTGAGGGGGCTTCTCCTGGCCTGGAGAATTCCCTGTCCGAGGAGGTCTGGGGGAGATCCCGGCTGGGGATCCCCCGTCCAAGGGTGCCTGGGGGGAGGGAGATCCTGGCTGAGGAGGTCGCATGCTGGTCTGGGGGCTCCATGGGGGCCTGGGGAAGATTCTATCTGGCGATCCCCTGGCTGAGGGTATTGGTGGAGGGGAGATCTTGGCTGGGAGGCTCCTCCCGGCCTGGGGATCCCCTATCCGAGGGTGCTTGGGAGGAAGATCCCGGCCGTGGGGGTCTTCTGTCCTGGGGATGCCCTGGCTGAGGGTGATGGTGGAGGGGAGATCCTGGCTGGGGAGGCTCTTCCTAGGCTTGGAATCCCCTGTTTCAGGGTGCTGGAGGGGGGAGATCTGGCTGGGGAGCTCCTCCTGGCTAGAGGGGGTCACATCCTGGTCTAGGGATCCCCTGTCCAAGGGGGCCAGTGAGGGGGAGATCCTGACTGGGAGGGTCACATGCGCTCCCCTGCTCAAGGGAACCTGATGGGGAGATCCTTGCTGAGGGAGCTTTTCTTGGCCTGGGGATCCCCTATCCAAGGGTGCCGGGGGGTGAAGTCCTGGCTAAGAGGGATCACATCCTGCTGAAGGTGTGC
This sequence comes from Cuculus canorus, assembly GCF_017976375.1. Lineage (NCBI taxonomy): Eukaryota > Metazoa > Chordata > Aves > Cuculiformes > Cuculidae > Cuculus > Cuculus canorus. The sequence goes on from NC_071420.1 coordinate 6,763,987, forward strand.
TGGGGGTGCATGGGTAGGAGGAGGAGAATTCCTAGTGTAGGGAGTGCCCTTTGAGTAGGATCCTGGCTGTGGTGATGGGACAAGGGGGTCACATCATGCTCAGGGTGAGGAACTCCCCAGCTTGAGGCGCTGCCATAAAGGGGGTCACTGCAAGGTGTTCCCAGCTGCCTGGGGGTGAGACACCCCGAGGTGTGGGGGGTCTAAGCCAGGAGAGGCTGTGAAGAGAGCCTGAGCATGGGAGGGGGAGAGCAGGGTGCAGGGTGAGACTTGGCCCATGTGTGGGCTCTGGAATGATGCTGCGGCCCTGGTACAAATGCCTGATCAGCCTCATGTGTGGGGCAGGAACCTGGGCCTGCAATGGGGCTAGCGCCGGAGGCTGCCAGCACTGTGAGCCAGCATCCGTGGGCGACATCTCAGGGCATGTCAGCATCCGCTTCGTCCTCTGCTGGGAAGAAATCCCCACAGGACCTCAATCCCTGCTATGCTCGCTGCTCCGGACGGGGGTAACCCAGTCTGTGTGAGGGAGCAGTCACGGAGAGCTCTGCCTTCAGTGGGGTCAGAGGCATCAGCAGTGCGAGTGAAGGCACTTGGATGGACCTGGCCAGTGCTGCTGCCAGGAAGAGGAGAGGCGTCCTGGGGATGCCCTGCATCTGCATCCAAAACTCAGCAGCCCTGAGCGGTGAAAGCCTGGAGTGTGGTTGTTTCTGTTAGAAACCTTGCATGCCACGAGGCAGGAACGTGAACTCTACAGAAGAGCTCTGCCCTGATGCAGTTAACTGGCCAAAAAGCATTTCCAGTGTAAAACTGCTGCAGATGCCGTGCACGTAATGTGTTCTTTGCTCTTGTATTTCAGCCCTCGGACCCCCCACCCAGCCTCTCCATGTCTGTAGCCAGCAAGGTGAGTTTGCCGTCCTCTTGCTGCTCATTTGGGCTCCATTTTTGTTTATGAGGTTTATTCTGAGGTTGTTTATGCATTTGGGAACATCTCTTGAGCTGCTCCAGAGTGAAAACTCATCCATCTGGTATTTTTAGCTTATTTTTCTAAAGAGAGAAGCGGATATGATTGGGTGCTCTTGCTCTCCTGCCGTAACCTCTGGATTCAGTTGTCTTTTCAATGGAATTTGTCCCAGAGGCTGAAGTTTCCTACATACAAAATTCCTACGCGTTTTGTGAGAATAACCAGCAGGGCAGAGGCCGTCAGCATCCTGGCTGAGGACGAAGCCAATTAATTCACCCCTTGCTATACATTGCAGAATCTGCACAGATGTTATCACAGGAAACAGCTTTGTGACTCTGCTGCTCGCTGAACATCTCTGCTGCCTCCATCCTCCCGGGTGGCCTGGGCAGAGATTTTTTTTTTTTTCTACTGTAAAATAGGTGATTCTTGACTTTTTCTGGAACACAGAGCAAGTAGGAGGTTTCTCCCTCTGACGCTGTTCTGGTTTTTATTGCTCTCTGAAAGCTTTTATGTTTTGAGATTTTTTTTCTTTTCAATAACTTGAAGACTGCTGGGCAGTCCAGGAGCCATCCCAGAGTTCTCCGGGCGCTCTAGGAGTGACTTTGTTAAGAACTGTCCAGAAAAACAAGTCTTGTGCTCCTGCTGCCATCCTGAGGGGCTGGAATCTGCAAGCCCACCATGCTCAGGAGTGGCAGAGCCTCCAAACCTGCCATGCTTTATTTGTTGCTGAAGTCTGATCTTTCTCATGCCTGGAATGGCTTTGTTGCTTTTCAGATTAGCATTCAGAGTTGTGGGCAGTTGGTGTCCTTTTTATCTTTGCCACTTCCTCAAACCTCTCACAAACACAGTTTTATTGTTGTGGCTGTCACCATGTGGAGAGCCGGGAGGAGCAGGGGATGTGGGCAGGGCTGGGGTTCCTCTCCAGCGAACAGCGAGGTGCTTGTGACCTTGAGGTGTGGTGTGGAGACTAATTAGCACCACGGTGTGTGGTTCTGGGCAGGCATCTCCTCCTCCCAGGAGCTGATAGCTTTGGAGCCAGCAGGGCCTGGTGTGGTGCCGCTCTGGTGTTGGTGCCTGTGGTGGTTGGTGGCAGAGTTGTGAGCGTGGGGATTAATCAAAGAACCGTGGTTTCCTTCCCTCAGATGGCCAGGTTAAACATCTCGTGTCAGGTATTTGTCAGAGCTGAGCAGTTTCTGCTCACAGCATTTAGTGAATCCTGTCCCATGTCTGGGAGTGCACGGAGCCCAGCAGAGCCCCAGCCGGGCTGCGCCGTGGTGTGGGGGTGTTGGACCTCACGCCTGTCCCTGCCAGCAGCTGCAGCATCCACCACCTGAAATGGTTTTGCTGCTTCCTTGCATCTTTCACTGTGTTCTCCTGAATCTGCAAATGCTGGAAGCATCTGGAAGGCAACTCGCTTCTCTTCCAGCTGTCTTCTTTTCCTCACTCCGAGAGCCACAGAGGTAGTAAGGGAACAGGATTCTGGGTCAGGTGTGGCTGCTGAGTGGAGTGTGAACAGCTCAGGCAATTTAACTCCCCACCGCAGAACCCCTGGCGGTTTGTTTGTTAACCCCGCGCAGCATTCAATGCTGTGACGGTTGAGGAAGAGCTGTGCCCATCTCGACTGAGCCACAGGGAGCAATGGGTTAACTTGAAAACCTGCTTTCCAACAAAAGACTAAGAAGTGGTTCCCAGTAGGTGCTGCCTGGAGTTGGGTTGGTGCAGGTTTGGAGCCGATCCCTGATGCAGTGTGCAATTAACTGCCAGCTTAAAACAAAAGAATAATGTGGGGGCCCTGTTTCAAAGTGTCTTTGTGTAAAGTGTTTTTTTTATTAGCAAGGAGAAATCAGAGGGGAAAGCCAAGTGGCCGGCCTTGAAATGAGAAGCCAGGTGCTGTGCATCGTTCCTGAGTTCCCGCTGGAGCGGTTCCTGGGCTCACCTGTGTGATCTTCCCTGGTTCTCACGGTGGGTTTGGCAGTTATGGATGGTCTGCTCTCTGCTCTGTGCCTGGCAAGCACAATGGTGTTTGCTGCATCGTTTTCTGCATTATTTTCTGCCGACTGAGAGTAGCTCCATTCAAACAAAGCTTTTCCAGTCGTTAATGCTTGTCCTTTCTGCCGCCTCCTCCTGAACGTGACTGCTTTGTTCCCTCAGCATTTCTCTCATCATGACTTCTGAATTAAACGTTCCGGTGGATCCTTCCACTCCTGCTTGTTGCTCTGAACCTGGCACAAAAGGCATGGATTACCGGGACTGGGTCCGGCGCAGCTATCTGGAATTGGTCACCTCAAACCACCACTCCGTTCAGGCCCTTTCATGGAGGAAACTGTACTTGAGTCGAGCCAAACTGAAAGCTTCCAGCAGAACCTCTGCACTGCTCTCCGGATTTGCGATGGTATGTGTACTTTGTAGCAATGTTTTTAGCATCGTGAAGGTTTTGGTTTGGTAAAATCCTCTGTTAATCAGTGTTTTCTTGCCACGAAGAGGCAGGACGTGCTGCTTTCTGGAGAGGTGGGAGACATCTGCTTGGGGGCTGCTGCTTGGCTGCTGCTGGTTTGGTTTGAGGCTGGTTCTCTCGAGGCAGCACGAATGCACGAGCTGCCTGCCTGCTGCTCCCAAGTCAGCCCCTTAAAAGGACTAATCCTCTACCTGCTGGGGATCAGGAAAGCTGGGGAGGGGCTCTTTATCTGGGAGTACAGGGATAGGATGAGGAGGAACAGTTTTCAGCTGAAGGAGGGGAGATTGAGATGAGATCTTAGGGAGAAATGTTTCCCCGTGAGGGTGGGGAGGCCCTGGCCCAGGTTGCCCAGAGCAGTGGTGGTTGCCCCATCCCTGGAGGGGTTCAAGGCCAGGTTGGCTGAGGCTTGGAGCAACTGGATCCAGTGGGCACAGTGTCTAAAATAAGGTGGAGGTTGGGTCAGGTCACAGTCTGCCAGAGCAAAGTTTGCATAGCATGAGCAGGGAGATCATGTTATGCGCTGAGGTGTGAAAAGAGGCCCTCAGCCTCTGACCTGCTGTCAGAGGACTCTGGCCTGAAGGGAGCCAAACCTGGGATATTTTTGTCAGAGGTGTCTTGTGGGAATAGTTCATGGTGGTTGCTTTCCTCCATGCAACACTTGGGTGCTATCTGGAAGCTGCTGCATAGGTCGAAACCACATCAGGGAGGAGCAAACACACAGGATGGAGGCAGCGCTCTAGTGGTGAGATCTGTACGGGCTGTGGGGTTGGCAAAGCACAGCTATGCTGTGTCGCTGTGAGCCCCTTCATCTTCCCTCCAGTTCTTGCTTCCTGGGAGTGGGAGTTGAAACCCCCCTAGGGGAGGTTTTCTGCCAAGGAAATGGGCAGTTCTGGCTGTTCTGAGCTCCCGGCAGAGGCAGTACCTGGGTGTGTGGAAGATGATGCGAAGACATTGCATCTTGCAGCTCGGAAGCTGGGGGCGAGACAGATCTAGGGGACTTTCCAGAGACCTTTTCTTCTTCTGTTTTAGCTTCTTCCGCTGTTTTTTTCCTTTCTTGGCCCCCCAGAGCGTGAATCATCTGTAATGTTACAACAGTGTGGTCACCCACAGTGAAGCTGGAAAACTGCAAGTGGCGATTTAAGCAGGAGAAAAGGAGAGAGAGGGTGCTTGGTCGCTTTGCAGTTCCTCTCAGCTTGCTGACTGGGTGCATGTGGTGCTTGTAAACACTTCTTGCAAGGCGTGTGTTGGCTTGTACCAAAGCCTGAGTGGTGAAATGGCAGAAGGTGCCTCCTGCTGTTGAGAAAGCTGAATGCTCTCCTGCAGATTTCCTTCACTCAGAAGCTTCCTCACTTTAAAAGCAACTTATGTGCTTGCCCTTCATGTTCTGGCTTACTCGACTTCTGTGCTAGTTGTATGACTCCTAAAGGTGGTTATTAAATTCAGTTTTGTGGGTGTAAGCTGGGCTTTCCGGGCAGTGGGCCTGTGCCTGTGCCGGGGTATGTGCTCGCTGGCATCGCTGGCGCTGTGGCGTTTGCAGCCGCCCATGCAGCAGGGCTGGACCATGCCTTGGAACACAAAGTGTGCCTTCTCAACTCCCACAACAGCCAGTTGCTGGAAGTCCTGGCAAGCACACAAAATTAACCATTTGGCTAATATTCTCTTAAACTGCTTAAAATACGAGTCCTACAAACACCAAGGTGTAGCTTGGGTTTATTATAGATCGCCAGCTGCACATAAGAACACCTAAAATCTGTCATTGTTGGAAATCGGAAGTTCTGTAGTAAAGAATTCTCTTTGACTGGCCTTTTCGCAGCTGTGGTACTGGGCCTTCCTGTGGAAGCCAAGGTGTCTATGCCTGCTGGGCTGTTTCTCTGCTGGCGATTTGGCAGGCAGGTGTTTAGTACGCGGATGTTTGCTCTCTAGTAAGAGTGTCTGTTTGGCTATTGATGAAAGTAGAGAAGTTATTTAGAGTTAAATAGTTTCCCTGAAGCCCTGTGTGCATTTAACTGTGTAAACAAAGGTCACACAGGGCTTGGCAAGTGCTTTATTTACTTCCTTGACGTGTGCTTGGTTCAAGCCCATTCCATATTGGCTGAAAATTGTTAGGAGCTGATATTTAATCAACAGGCAGTGGCTCTGATCCAGCTCTTCCTGGACTGGCTGTGGAATGATGTGAAACTTCCTTGTTACTCGATGCTATCTCCGGTATTTCTGGCAGTCGGGCCGATCAGGAAGATGCGGGTCCTGTCCAGTGCCAGCTCTGTTTGAAGAGGGATTTAGAGCTGCTGCCTCTGCTCCAAGGAGGCTGCAGGCGAGGAGATGCAGAGGGAGCTTAGAAAGCCTCCACCATGGGTTTTGTGGTGGAGATAAGAGCTATGGCTGCCAGTCAGCCTTCTCGGTACTTGTCCAATTGCCACAGGACATGTATTTGATTTAAAAAGCAATCCAGCAGATCTGCTGCAGGGATTGTTTTAGTGGCTGCCAGACCATCTGTGTGACTGTAGCATGGTTTGTGCTGAGCCATTTGTCATCCTTGTTCCTGGTACTGTCCATCCTAGGCTACATTTCTCAAGAGAAACATCTTTATTGTGGGCACTCTGGGCTGTACAGGTCTAAAAAGAACCATAATTGCATGTAATTTAATTGTTCAATTCTGAAGTGTTCTGAGCAGTGGATCCATGGCAAACCTGTGAGCGTGGGGCTCAAGAGCGCTGTTCGCAAACTTAAAATTAAGCCTACACTGAGATATTCTGCAGCTCAGCAGAGCGCTCAGTGCTGGCAAAGCCAGGCCTGTTGCACCTTGGCTTCTGGGGGAGGTTAAAACAAAGGGAGCTGTTATCACAAAAGAGGATAATTGTATCAAGCAGGACAATTAATAAGCAGTATGTATAATGGTTTTTAAATGGGTTATGCCGGCTTGTCCTCTTTCTTATCCCGGTCAGGGAACGACACAACAGTCTGTGCAGGGGAAAGCAACAGGAGCTCACTCACCTTTCCAGTACAGATTTGGATTAAAGGAACTTTTTTCCTTTCTGCCTTGCTGCCCTGTCTGGATTGTTGATATTTTTCCCTGAAATGCCTCTTACTGAGCCATCAGTCAGTGTTAAAAATTCATCGTGCCATGCAGCTGACGGCAGCCCTAGGGAATAGGTCAGGAAACATGCAATTAGCTGGGAGGTGCTGCTCCTGGGAAGAAGAACAAGGAGAAATGGATATGTTGACACCAAGCAGGCTTTCAGTTTTCATATAAAGCAAGAAATGGAACACGCAGGCGCAATTCCATTCTTGCTGAATGCAATGTCCCTGGGATTGCAGCACCCAACAATGAACAAGGTACCTGCGCCTTCCCCTGGCTCACAGAGCGTCACGGGCAAACATCACGTAGGGCAAGGCAGCAGAAAGTGAGTTTGGTTTCCTCCAGTTTAGTCTCCTCCTCGTCGGCTCAATAGAGGGGGATCTGAAGAGTGCACATATGCAAGGCGGTGTGCGGGTATTGCAACTAAACCGGCCTTGCAATAGATGGTGAAGCCAACTGCTCTCTTGCGCTTATTCTGCTTGTTAAGCTTTATTTGATTAAAAAACCTAAATCTTTAGAGACTTCCTATGAGCTGGCTCCTGTTCTGAGGGACTCCTGTCCAAGGCACTGAGCACACCCATAAGCAATAGCTGTCCACTTCTGCTGAGAACATCAGCAAGTTATTAGCTCTCGAGGGAGAAATTTGGGGATATAAATAACTTGTATCTGGGCATATTTGTAATAAAAATGAACATGCGATGTTCTGAGAAAGGAAGGCAGCTATTTTAGCTGTGGAACGACTTCAACTGTAAAGTAGCTTGTGTGCTTCCCATGGGGGAGTGAAGCCTTGCTGGCCGCTGGCCAGGAACGCCGCTTGCTTTTGCTTTTTGTTGTGTGCCTGAAGTCAAAACTTCCTGCACTGTGGCTGCAAGTGGTGAGCGGAAGGAGAGCATGCGATGGGCTGGTGGGCTGTCGGCTGCCTCCCAGCTCTGCTCGTTGTTTAATGCGCCCCGTCTGCTGTGTGTTTGGTTTGATGCTCTTTGTAGAGCTCGCGGTTATAGGGAGAGAGATGTTATTTCAGAAAACTACAGCACAGAAATGTGTGTGTGAGCCTTCAGCGAGGCCCTCTGCAGCCTGCATGTGCGTCTTTGTGGGAAACGGCAATGATCCGTTTCCATTCTAAAAAGCACTTTACTGTCTACTTGACCTTAGCTGCTCTTTCTGAATAAAGATGCTGACTGAAAGCCTCGCAAAGAGGGAAACTGGCAGCTGTTGACAAGCTTTTTGTTACTTCCCCAGGTTGCCATGGTGGAGGTGCAGCTGGAGGTGCAGTACAAGTACCCCCAGATGCTGCTGATCGCTTTCAGCGCCTGCACCACGGTGCTGGTGGCGGTTCATCTCTTCGCCCTTCTCATCAGCACCTGCATCCTGCCCAACGTGGAGGCGGTGAGCAACATCCACAACCTGAACTCCATCAGCGAATCCCCGCATGAGCGCATGCACCCCTACATCGAGCTGGCGTGGGGCTTCTCCACGGTCTTGGGGATCCTCCTGTTCCTTGCAGAAGTCGTGCTCCTGTGCTGGATAAAATTTCTGCCTGTGGGCTCCATCCTGAAGAACGAGACGAGCAACGTGGAGAATCCCAGCAGCCACGCGGGCTGGCAGTCAGCGCTGGTCTCCACCATCATCATGGTCCCAGTGGGTCTGATTTTTGTCGTCTTCACCATTCACTTCTACCGCTCATTGGTGCGGCACAAAACAGAGCGGCACAACCGAGAGATCGAGGAGCTTCACAAACTGAAAGTGCAGCTAGACGGGCATGACAGAGGCATGCAGGTCGTGTGACAGTGGCAGAGGCTGCTGCCAGCGAATCCACTCAGCTAAGGCTAAGATTAAAATGTTTTGCTTGTTGGTGACGCACCAGCAATGGATTGTCTTGAGGCTTCAATCTGTAAATGCTAATCGCCTGCCAGATGTAGCTGTGGGTTCTAGTGCTGCATCCAACGCCGGGGTCTCTGGCCCACGTCTGGTCCTACACACACTTGTCTACTTAAGTCAACACTGCCGTGGAATCCAAGGTCACAACTTTACCAACTTTAACACTGGTTCAGGTAGCCAAAAATCTGTATTATTTCCAAAGGCAATATTCTGTGGCCAAAAGTAAAACTGCGTCAGCTGTCCCAAAAGGACATGTGTGCGTAGGGCCTGTCTCATGTGTCAGAGCTCCCTGGCTTTCAGCGCAGCAGCAATTAACTGGCAGCTCATTTCTCGAGCACAGCTGGTTAATGAGGGAATCTGCAGCCAGCTTGAGGACATCCAGGAACGCACAACAGGAGCCGAGTGCTGATCGCCTTTGTTCCACAGCAAGTGTTTCATAAATACCTAACCAGAAAGAAATCAGCCTTAGCCTTTATGTTCTTTTTCTTGATATTCTTTATGATATATTTACAGCTCGGGAGGTGGAATTTGAATTGCAGGAAGCTGGGAAGCTCTCTCATACTCCCTTCGGCAGCATCTGTCACTTCAGGTGGAATGGATGCCAAGAGCATGTGGCTTCTCCCAGTAAGAGGCAAGTGCCCGGGGAAGGCTCACAGGTAGTTAAGCTTTAACAAGGACATTCTTAATTCAGAGCAGTGCCGGGAGTTTTAATGAGACAGGACTTTGAAGGACTAGCAAAGCACATTTCAAGGAGGTAAGGAGTGACAGCAGACAGCGTAGTGTAGCAATTTCTTGCTGTGTCGTCTTCATTTCTGTGTTGTTGCAATGTCTTTGCCTGGTTTGCTGGAGAGAACAAGCCCCAGTCTTGTGTATTTCATCAATCGCTGCTTTGGGGTTTCTTTGTCAGCAGGATTTGTCAGACGTGCGCTTCCCTCTCCCTCCACCGAAGAAGGAAACTCCTTGGGTGGAACCTGGTGCATACCACGGAGTTGGATCTGCCCGGAGAGCTGTGTGCTGTTAAAGAGTGATCGTGTTTCATTTGAGCTGACGGTGTTTTTCCACAGCAGAGAATAGGATGCTCACCTGACTGTGCTGCTTGGTGAAAGAAGCTGTAGCATCCTTTGGAGTGAAAACTTCTGTAAAAGTGATTTTACGATTTATGGTAACTTTGTGGAGGGAAGAGTTTTGCCATCATCAGCTCTTCTAAGGGAAGGGAAGGCTCTCTGCCACACAGGGCTGGAAGAAGCATAAGGACATTTCCTTGGCCCTGATCCTGTGCCAGTTCCCTGCACTGCTCTCAAACATGGCAGTTTCGGAATCTCCCAGGCCTTCAGGTTTCTGAAGTCATTAAGGATGTTTGTAATGTTCTCTTCAGCCCTGGTCTCGTATTCCCCTGGGAGGTGAGAGCTCTCATGGTACTGTATTGCATGTCAGCTTCCCAGAACAGAGAGTACACAGAATTCCCGGCAGGGCACGGTGGGCCTATCCCAGTATTCCTCCCTGGCCAGGCCCTTGCGGACTCAGCTCCGGTCTCTCTTGTTTACATATGAGTTTGGGCATTGCAGAACGCGTTGCTTGGAGCTGTGTCTGTGGTTTCCATCGGCTGTTTTCGCAGCACTTGGCTTGTGCTTTATCGGCTGATGTGCAGCAAAGAAAACCACCTCAGAGCGCTGGGTGACCACGCCATCCCTGTGCACGTGTGCAAAAACTAAGGAGTGTCCTCCAGGAAGTGAGTGGTCAGGAATTCATATGGACTCTGGGAGTGTGCACTCTTCCCCTCCTCTTTTCTCCGTAATAAGAATTCAAAGTTTACGGGACAGTATCAGAATGGAGGTTTCTGACGAGTATTACACACGTAAGCTCTTCTACCAACAGAATCTGTGAGGCCAGAGCCACACCAGTCAGGATGGATCTCATCTGTGCTTTCTTTGGGTGCTTCTGGAGTGTCAGGAGTACCAGGACTCTGTCTATGGAGCCTCAGAGGTTCCTGAGAGAAGCACTGAGCCATTTCTGCAATTTAAAAAGAAAAAGGTTTCACAGCATGGAGACGGCACAGTGCGGCTCATTCGGAACAGCCAAATCATCCGTTTAATTCTTTGCCAATACAATAAACTTCAGCAAATAGAGAACTGCAGCAGAAACTGCTCTGATTTGTAGAATAGCTCAGTGTGGGGTGTTGGTGGGGTTGGATTCACGGTGTCACGGCAGTGTATCTGTGGCTGGAGGGGGATTGCCTCACTCCAGCAGGAGCCTGAGGTTTGGTTCAGGATGGTGCCGAAGGGCAAAGGCACTTAAATCACATAATAATGCGCTTCCACAACTTGGCTTGCAGCTCGGTTTCTGGTGCACTGAGTTTTCCTTGCCACGAGCAGCCCCTGGGACTATTCTTGCTCTTTGACTCTGGCGTCTGAGATCTCTCCAGGCTGCCCATCACCTCCACGCTGGAACTCCTTCCCCACAACAGCCTGTGCTTTTCTTGTTCCTGCCTCTCTTCCTCTGACTTCTTTACATTTTCACCGCTGTTGGGTCGCGTTTGTGTTGTGGAACGATCGCTGTGCTGTGTTCCCCAGTAGTTCACCCACGGAGGCGGAGGGACATTGTGCTTGGCCAGGTGGGTGTTTCGGTCCTACAGCACCTGAAAATCCCCCCTGCTTTGCTGCTGCCCCGTGGCTGTCAGCAAGGATTGCCATCAGTCAAGCGTGGAGATGCCTGCCTTTCCACACTGTCCCTGGTGTCCAGCGGGGCTGGCAATACGTTGTGTCGTGTCTGTGTCTGTCTGCTGGCACCTGGCAGTGTCTGTCCTGTGCTGTCATCTCACTGCCATTCCTGGGGTGTCTGTCATTCCTGGGATGCTTCTCCCAAGGTCCCTCAAGCTGGGTGTGCATTGAGGATCTCCCTGACCTATGTGTTCTCTTTCTGTACCAGCCTTGGACCCTGAGGGGCTGCAGTTTGGGGAGGCTGTCGCCCCAATCCTCAGCTTCCTTGGGCTGTGACTCTGGACCACTTATTGCCTTCTTTGGGCCTTTTCTCCACTCCCTGCAGCAGGGCTCACCTTGGCTTGGGGATTGCCACCATCTTGCTCAAGTCCAGAGTCCTTCAGGCTTTTTTTGGACAGTTTTTGCTTGGCAGAAATATTCTTTTGGAGGCACCAGTGCTGGAGGGACTCCTGGAGCAGGGCAGGAGCTGCCAAGGCCAGGGGCATGACCCTGCTTCATGTTGCTCCCGCAGCCTGCCTTGGGTTCAGAGACAACTCCTTCCTCTCCTTCCCTTGTTAGCAGGAGTCAAGAGCAGGCACGAATGCACTGGATTCAGAGGGAGCTGCTGGAGCCGGAGGAGCTGCTGGAGCCGGATCAGTACTGGGCTCTCCTTTGCTCTGGTCAGTGGCAGCTCTTATTCCATGAGCTCCTTATTTCTACTGTCACCCTAGGCAGGCCTGGCTCTCTTTTGGTGGATACTCGACTCCAGGGCAGCCTGTATGATCACGGGAGATGGAGGAGAACTTGGATTTGACTGTCTGGGTCTTGCCCACGTGATGGATGAAAGCGATACCGTGCGAGAGCTCTGCGGTAAGCGCTCAAATATGTGGCAGTGTTTGTGGAGAGCCGGTGGGGTGGGCGCAGCCGCAGAGCCAACACCCTTCGGTTCCTCAGTGCCAGGATTCGGGGTTGGGTGATCCCAGCTCACCACTGCGATGGCTGTGCTGGACGCAAGGATGGAGCTACAGGGTGCCTGGCAGCCGCAGGACTGGTTGCTCGCTTGTCACATTCTCCTCTGGCTTTTCCTGGGGTTTCACAATGTCCTTTCTATAAAACAAAGAAAAGGCCTTTGCATTTCCATGCTGCTGGAGCTTCATTATCTCTACATCTCTTGGCCTCTACATAAAGAGTAACACCACCCCAAGCCACAACCTTAAATTCTGATCGTGGCCAGCGCGGAGATGCCACCTCTCGCAGGCTCTCTCCTCTGTACCCGCTTCAAACAAAGCGGTTTCAGTAACTCCCCACTGGCTGAACTTGGGAAGAATTCCTGCGGATACCGGTGTGTGCAGCCGGGAGCACTCCCTCTGCCCAGGGCTGTAAAGAGGGGTGCCCAGTGCTGGGAGAAACAAATGCTCTGTATTTTAGCTCTGCCTGCTCTTGGTTTATCCCTGCATGGACATTTGCTGTACAACAACCTCTGTATCCCAGTTATTGTCGGGCTGCGTGACTGGAACTGGATAAACCTGCTAAGCTTTATGCTTCTTGCTGATTCCAGACTGATTTTTTTTAAGGCAGCCTCAGTCCTCCAGCATCCTCTACGGGTTAGCGCGGGTTCTGCATGGTTTAAAACCCTGCTCAGACATCATCCCCCTCCTTTTGAACTGCACATGCAGAGAACAATTGGATGCATTTCCTTTTAATGAGGGCCTGGTTCTTGGCAAGCGTTTTACAGCGCTAATTGTGGGTAAGGAGATGAACAGCTGTGATAGGAATTCCGGCAACGGGAAGATCATTAAAGTTTGTCTTGCATTAATAATACCAGTTCAGTGGCCAGAATCGCTTTTTAAGGGGCAATTAAACAAGATTATAACCTCTATAGGCTTTTCTCGGGTTTCTATGATATTTCACAGTCCAAATCAGCTGTAAATGTTCTGCAGTGCTGCCGTTTGGACTTTCTAGGAGAGAACATACATCAGCTCATATACAGTCGCAGAGAACCTATGGGTGTGCAACTGCCTTTCGATCTGAGAAGGTGCCCAAAGGCTGTTTAACAGGTAAAAAATGTCAAAAGAGAGACAGCAGTGGCTGCACAGGGACTAGATTACATTTTGGACTTCATAACCATCTAGACAAAGCCCTCAGTTTTTGGCTCAAAATATAATTAGCTGCATTTTTTAAACTTAGGATATCAATGAGGAAGAGCTGGAATTTTCTGGTAAGAACATCAGCTTCCCACTTAGTTCGATCGAGGCAGAACAATTCAGCTAATGAATGCGAAGCAGAGAAGGAACTAATATTCTTTATCTTGTTATTGTGGCACTCTGATTCCTCGGGAGCCATCATCTGCTCTGACTGCAGAGAGAACGCAACAGCAGGTACGCACACAGAAAGCATTTTAACGGGTGGAAAGCACGATTCCAACCTGAAGGGCCAAACACTAATGGAAACGCTTGGTGGTGACAGATTGCTGAGCGAAGAGCCGATTCCTGGAGCGGCTCAGTTCGGAAAAGTAATGAGGACATGGGCTCACCGCTTGCTTTGAAAGCTACCCCGGGTTTCCTCCCGCAGCGTGGCTCTGGCTGAGCGCCGGCCACATCCTCCTGCTTGGCCCAAGGTGCTCTGCTCCGAGGCAGCTCCAGGAGCTGGGCTGGGGACACCATGCTGGATCGCCGGGAAATGGTTGGGAACTGCTGTTTTGAGTGTTCATGCCCTGCTGCTGGGAGTGAGCCAGAGAAGTGGGAGCCTCTGAGAAGCTTCCCGGGCTCAGGCTCGCTGAGCACACGTGTGGCCTGCCGGTTGCATCGTGGCCGGCTGTGTTTGCGGCGACAGCGTTCTGGCCGAGTGGGCTCGCTGTGACTACTGAAACCACAGCGGAGGTGGTGCTCGCCAGCTGGTCTGCAGGGAGGTTTGGGGTTTAGGACTGCCCAGGGCAGCCCTGCTGGCAAATCCCTGCAGGGATTATCGTGTAGATGTCCACAACCGTTTAAAACCGAGCTGAACTCAAGCTGGTTCATCACAGCCATGAAAGTGGCTGTATGTGTTAGCTTAAACTGATAAACCCCACCCTGACTCACCCAACTGCTTTCCAGTAACTGTGCCATTGTATGAAGTGCTCCCTTCCCAGCCATGCCCAAGGCAGAGGACACTGCCTGTGGCACAAGGGCATCGATGTGTGATAAAACCTGTGCCCTGTGCCAAGGAAGCGCTTCCAGAGCAGGAGGTGCCCCTGCAGGGACGCCGAGATCCCACGCAGTGTGTTCCCTCTTTACCAACCAAACCCAGGCCACACTGTGACACTGTGTTTTACTGCTGCAGGTGACAACACTGGATGGTTTTGATGACACATCTGTGTTTATTAAAGGCTCACACCTCTTCCTTGGTGCAGCTTCATTTTCAAGCGCACAGGAGTCTGTTTGGAGCAGACAGATGGCCTCAAACCACCTTCTGCCACAAATGACTCCTTGAATCCTAGGTAGGAGGTGTGATTCAAACCTGGTTGCTGGAGGTGCCAAGGTGAAAAATGATAGCCATGGTGCTGGAGATGGTTGCCCAGCTCATTCCCCAAGTCAGGCTCCTGCCACCGAGAGTGGGGTTCAGAGAGGACAGATGATCGGAAAACACCACAGCCTATGCAAGTCCTTGGTCTGAGCTTTGCCCAAGCTATCTCTACCTAAGAATCAGCGTTGGCCCTCTGCAAATGCTGCTTTTGCTCCCAGAAGATACAGGTCACACACAGTATTTATGGTTAATTCTCACTGGTAGTGTGTGACTCTTCAGCCAAGGCTCATTACCGTAATTAGCTCTCAGTGTGCTACACTGTCTGTGGAGAGGCCTGCCCTGCTCCTCGGAGAGCTGATCTCCGAAGGGCGAGAGGGGGGGCACAAGTGCAGCACTAAGAGCAGCTCCACAGCATCAGGCATGGGCCAGGAAAGGCTGAAATCTGCTGCAGGGCTTGGGCTGGACCTGCAATAAGGGCAGTTGGATACTCAGTTTGATGATTCCAAGTTTCTTTCTGTGTGCAATTTAAATATTTCAGACCCAGGCATTTGTTTCAAGATAGCTAAGGAAGCTCCTTTCCACTCCCATTGCCCAGGAGATCCCTGGGAGTGCCCTCCTCTGCACTCTCATTTGTTTCTTACAGTCCCATTTGATGGAGCTGATCTCAAACACACCCGGTTCCTTACGCACACTGCAGAAATAAACCCAGTTCTACCAATTCTGTACTTTATTTTTCAAGTTTCCTAACCAAATGCAACCCTTGCTTCCTCTTGCTGCTCATACCGGCCTTCCCTGAAATGAAAGAGCTATTTCCAGCAGTTCTTTACCCAGCTCCTCATGCCTCCCTCCGGCACTGAACTCTGCCGACAGCTCCCGGAACGTCACACAGACACGGCGATGCTCTATGTGCTTGCGGTAAATCGCGTGTTTCCACTTGTACCGTGCATCCCCGTACAGCACCACCAGGGACCGTCGGGGTAGGTGAATGGCGACAGCCACCTCTCGGCTTGGGACCAGCCGGGGGGAGAAAGTGCAGTTCATTCTCTCTGACGTCTCTGCAAGAGATCCATGGGGACTTAATTCCCTGTTTTCTTTAACAAAAGTGGGAAATAATTGGATACTGTCCTCAGAGTCACAGGACATAGATAGAACTGTTTTTGAGAGCAAGTTTAAGCTAACCAGGCGCTCTCCCCAAAGCCACCAATCATCGAAGTGCGGGTCAATGGCAGAACCTCTTTCTGGCAGGTAGTCCAGATTACACTGCTCAACAGGTAGGAACCCGCCCAGCACAGAGCAGCCCTTCATCTGGGCCACAATCTTCTTGCTAAAACTTGGCAAACCAGTAAAGCTGCCAGCTTTCAGCCTTTGTTTTTTGAAGTTCACTTTGGGGCCGTAGTCCTGTGAAAAAAAGAAGAGGGGAAAGGCTAGTGCTAAGGAAAACATCAGGATAAGTCTTTTTTGGCTGTGATCCCTTCAGGGCTCACGGTCAAGGCTTTTGAGTTCAGTTATCATCCCTTGAACTGACCTGGTCACCAGGCTGCAAAAGGGCTCGGAGGAAGCTACATTAATCTCTCTGGTATTGGATTTCTCACCTGTATAGGAAAACCAACGCACCCACCTCTTTCTTTTGGAGGTTGTATGAACTTTAATGCCTGAACATGCACCATCAAATACTGCTTGTTGTGGCTACTATATCTTTTTGCAAGAAGCTGACTTTAATTACAAATAATTCTTGCAGCTGATTTCAGGAAAACCTTACAAAGGAAAACATTTAATTAAATGTATCACTGTTCTGTGTTTTAACTGGAAGCAGCTTTCCTTTCCCAGAGTGATCTAAGAACAAATGTGCTTCTCAAGTCAAACCTGTTTCTTTCGGCCAGACTGTGATGGTTTCCAGTCGTCTCGATCCATCAGTTCAACTATCTCTGATTCCTCATCTTCGCCAATGAATTCCTCCACTAGAAACACCCCTGGAAATGGAAATGCCCAGCCAGCGAATGCCGAGTGCTCATTTCCTTTAGCTAGGCCTGTTGCCGGACAGTAAGTGAAATTGTCTGCTCCCTGTGGAAATAACAATGGTGATAAAAAAGTGGTGGGGGGTAAACTTATCAAGATCAGATGTTTCCATGATTTAACCCTGCAACCTTGATGCTGCAGCCTGAAAACTGCCTGTACAGGATTCTTGTAGACATGAGACATTTTACAGCCTCTTTTGGGGAACAAACAACCCTTCCCTACTTTTTTTTACAACTCCCGCATTACTGTGCTGCTTGCTTGAAGCTGCTTTTCTTTCTTAGTAATGTCTTTGTCTGACAAAGACGGGGCAGAACGGATGATCCTGAGAGCCAAACACACAAGGAGATTCATGGTTTGTGTTCCTGGGTTGGCTGTAGAGATACCATGAGTCGTATCAATAAATGCCAAATGAGGAGAGCTGGTAGAAGCAGCCGAGCCAACAGGCCGAGCCTGACTTTTCCTAAGGTGTGAAGCTCGGGTAAGGCCACCTTGGCTTCCCCCACCTGTACCATCATTCAGGTGAAGCTGCACAGGCTCTTCACAAACACCCTGGGGTGGTCACCCCAGAGGCTCCGCTTTGTCCCCTGCCCTGAGGGGTCTGCAGCCCCCGGGGGAGGCAAAGCCCAGCCCTGAGTACCCCCGAGCTCCCTCTCCTTCCTCGCCACGGCCCTGCTCCTGCCAGGCCTGCCCTGAGGGAAGCATGGCAGCCCCCTACTCCTCCTCCTTGAGGGGAGCATGGCAGCCCCCTCCTCTTCCTCCTGCTGCAAGGGGAGCATGGCAGCCCCCTACTCCTCCTCCTTGATGGGAGCATGGCAGCCCCCTCCTCTTCCTCCTGCTGCAAGGGGAGCATGGCAGCCCCCTCCTCCTCTTCCTCCCGCCCTGAGCGGAGCATGGCAACCACCTCCTCCTCCTGCCCCAAGGGGAGCATGGCAACCCCCTCCTTCTCCTCCTTGAGGGAAGCATGGCAGCCCCCGCCCCCCCTTCCTCCTCTCTGAGCAGAGCATGGCAGCCTCCTTCCTTCTCCCTGAGGGGAGCACGGCAGCCCTCCTCCTCCCCTTCACTCTCCCACCTCGAGGGGACAATGGCACCCCTCTCCTCCTCCTCTTCTTCATCCTTTCCCAAGGGGGAGAACAGTAGCTCCACCTCCCCATTCTCCCCCAACCCATGGGACCATGGCAGCCCCCTCTCCATTGTCCTGTTCTGAGGGGACTATGGCAGCCCCCACCTCCTCCTCCTCTTCCTCCTCCTCTTCCTCCCTTCCCAAGGGGAGATCAGCAGCCTCATTCTCCACCCCACGGGCCCATCCCCTCACCCCGCGGGGACCACACCGACCCCACCTCCCTCCCCATCTCCTCCATCGCCCCCCGGGCCCGCGGCAGCCCCCGCCCCTCCCGCGGGCCCCGCCCCGCCCGCCCCCTGCCCGGTACCTGCGGGGGCGGAGCGGGCTGCCTGCGCCCCTCGCAGAGCAGGCAGGAGCGGATCCCCTTGCAGCCGCAGCCGCCGCCGCCTCCCGCCGCCTCCATCGCCGCCGCGGCCCAGGTGAGCGGAGCGATGGGCGATGGGCGCAGGCCGCGCGGCCGGGAAGGGGGGGCGAGCGGGGAGGGGGAAGGGTAGCGGACTCGCTCTCCCATCGGGCCCCGCGGCGCCGAGCAGAGGAGCGGGGCCCGGCCGCGCCGCGGGGGCCGATGGGAGTTGTAGTCCCGCCGCGCACGCGCGGCCCGGCCGCACCGCGCCGGAACCGCCCGGGCTGCGGGAACGGGGCAGCCAGGCCGCGTCATCGCCCGGAGCTGGTGCCCGCTGCCCCGTGCTGGTGCCCGGCTCAGGGCCCACTCCTGGGACCAGTTCCCATTCCCAGTGCCCGTTCCCGGTTCCCCGCTGAGTGCCCACTCCCACTGCCGGTTCCCATTCCCGATGCCCGGCTCTACGCCTGCTCCCTGTGCCGGTTCCCATTCCCGGCGCTGGTGCCCAGCTCAGCGCTCACTCCTGGGACCAGTTCCCATTCCCAGTTCCCACTCCCGGTGCCTGTTCCATGTTCCCCTTCCCAGTGCCGGTTCCCACTCCCAAGGCCGGTGCCCACTGCCAGTTCCCACTCCCAGTGCTCATTCTCAATTCCCACTCCTGGTGCCAGTTCCCAGTTCCCACTCCCGGTGCCCATTCTCAATTCCCACTCCTGGTGCCAGTTCCCACTCCCGGTGCCCATTCTCAATTCCCACTCCTGGTGCCAGTTCCCAGTTCCCACTCCCAGTGCCCATTCTCAATTCTCACTCCTGGTGCCAGTTCCCAGTTCCGACTCCCAGTGCCCATTCTCAATTCCCACTCCTGGTGCCCATTCCCAGTTCCCACTCCCGGTGTCGGTTCCCACTCCTGGTGCCCGTTCCCAGCTCGTCAGGGTTACCAGGCTCCTCGGTCCCCGGGCTGGTCAGGACGAGCCCTCAGCACCGCCGGGATGCCAGACCTGCTGGGCAAGCCAAGGGGCACGAAGGACATGGTGCTGCGGGGTTGGAGCCGATGGCGTTAAGGTTTGACTCTGTGCCTGGGATGCTGCTCCCGAGGTGTCACAAGTGTCGTGGTCAGAGGGCGATGGGAGCATCCATCGGCGCCAGGGGCTTCTTGTGGATTGTAGAGCTGAGGGAGGCGCATTTGGTTCGGCGGGTGAGGGCCAAGCCCGAGCAACAGCTCTGTTGCTTGAAAGATCTAATCCGGGGTAGCTGCTGTTCACACTGGCTTCTTTCTGCTGGTGTAAAATACTCCACCTGCGCAGGACTGTCCTGACTCAGAGGTGCTAGCAAAGCGATGCCCGTTGCTCCTCAGAGCGGGTGCCGTAGGTGTGTTACGGCGCAGGAGGAGCCCAAGGACAGGTTAGTGCCCAGCGTGTTCCTGGCCGTGTGCAGGCAGCCATGACAATAACACACAAGGACAGCAGTGAGCCTGGCCTGCGAGCTCTGTTGTCTTTTATTTCCCTCTCTTGGAATCTGTGTCAGAAAGAGCCATGAACCTGTAAAGTCATGAAGCTGCTTTGGCCCTGTCACTTGTTATTCTGAATATCAGTGTATTCACGTGTGTGCATGTGCCGTCCTACGCCAACGATGCATGAAATCATCTGTTCGTTACCCATAACACACAGAACACTTGATCTCCTTGGTGAGGAGATGATGGTACTGATTGATCGGCGTTTACATTTCCAGTAATTAACTTGGTTTTCCAAGATTTTTGGGAATTTAGAGGTTGTCAGCCAAGAGTCTCTCCCTGTGGTCAGGCCAGTGAGCGCACAGTGTTGATTCCTTGGGAGGAAGGCTTTCACCTCAGGTTTGTCTATCCTCACTGGTGCTGCTTATTTGAAAGTGTGTTGGAGTTCTCAGAGAACTCCTGCTGCTCAGGAGAGGTTCAAAGAGGTAACGGCAAGACTATCCTTGTCCCAGTGCTCTCGCCATGGACAGCTTTCATCTGCAGCCAGGTTGCCGCTTCAGTAGCCAAAGGAGGGGTCGCTGATGGGTTGGGTCCACCTGTTGGGAGCATCTGCCCAGCGTAATAACCATCTCCGGTGTTTTCCTTTCAACCACATATAAAAGGTGACTTAAAACACAGCAGCAAAAAGAATAGCTAACCTTAAAACTATTTTTCCCCGTTTTGGAGTAATTTGGGTGGACTTCTCCTTATTCGTGTTTGTTTTACCAGGAGGGCAACAAGAAGAGATCCTGCAGCTGTGACTGATTGGTGATTCCAGCGCAGGAGTGGAGATCAAAAATGTCAAAAATCACTACAGAACTTCTTTTGGAAAGAGCAGTTCCAAAATCTACGCGGCTCAGAAAGATCGAGACACTGAAGTAAGTGGAAAATTCCAGCTGGATTCAGCCCAGGTGATCCTTTTTTGTCTCTCTTCCCCCGAGCGTTTGTACTGAGAAACGAGATGTGGTTATAGAGCGCAGAAGGGGCATTTTCGACGCAGGATCGGTGAGCACTGCTGGAATTGCATTCCCAGCCAGAGTCCTGGCAGTGCCTCCTCTCCTCACAGTTGCTGTTGCGCGTGTGCTGCCACTTTCCTTCTGGAAACCTGCTTAGGGCTGGATCCCAGTTTCCCAACCCTTGTACATACTCCCTGCCCCCAGAAAGCTCCGTGCACCTTGGTCCCATGGTTTTGAAGGGTGATGTTTCAGAAAGCCCATTTGGAGAACGCGGTGTGGAGCTTCTCCCCAGGATGACACAGTGGTCGCACTCTGCTTTGTGGCCAGCTGGATCTGTTCAGCCTTTCTCACATGCGCTCCCTGTCTGGTTGGGCTTCTGAGATGTGAAAGAGAAGTGGTCTGGCTTCCTAATGCGATTTACCTCATTTATTCATGCCTCATTTCTATTTAGAAGGCCTTTTTTTTAGTAATCGCTAGAGACAGAGATTCTCTTTGTTGAAGGAGATCAGGCTTATGTCCTCAAGAGATGTGGGCTCAGGGCTAGACACTCCCTTTGGAGCCCGGCTAAACGATCTCATCAAACCTAAAGGGCCCTCCTGGTAATACGCGGTTTTCCAGGGGTGTTTTTCCCCTCATAAATATTGCACCACTGCTTCTTTTGGGAGGGGATGCTTCTGTCTTGGGGGTAGCCATGAGACTCTGTGAGGTGGATTTCCCTGCTTGCCAGTGGAAGTTCGTGCAGCAAAATTCAATGTAAAAGAAATAAAAAAATGCCCTTTTTTTTCTGAAGCTGGTTCTTTGAAAATGGCTGAGTGGTTTGGGAACCTACTCTGTGCTTGGCCTGAACTCAACTTCAAATGCAGTAAAGAAAAGTTTTGAGCCAGATTAGCAAACTGACCCAATGTGCCACATTGCTGTGTGAGTGGAAGTGCCGGTATGAAGTGAGGGGAGGACAGGGCCGGCCTTCTGGGGTCGGCATAGCTTTGTATCTTTTACAGTAGCTGTGAGATGATGAACTCCAAAAAATATGAGTGCAATAATGAATCTGATGGGTGCTGTAGACAGGGTGGACTGATGGTGCCCTAAGCAGGGCCTTGTATTGCCCCAGCTGGTTTTGCTTTAGTTACATTACAAACAGATCAAATACTGACATTCTTAGAGGTGCAGTCATTTTTGCTGTGAACAAGAACTTCTCTGGTAGTTCAGCTCTCTCAGCCAGCTTTGTTACACTAGGAGGTTCAGCTGAGCTGGGAGTTAATTGTCCTGCAGATGCTTGGGTCTCTGACAGTGTCCGTTAGCTCCAACATGGCATCTCTCTCGTTTATGGTTCTTGCGGTCCAGACAAAGCAGGTTTGGTCGGATTGACCCAGTGAGTTGTGACCAAGAAGTGCCACCAGGTGGGACCCTGTATCGTGTGAAAGCCAGCGCTTGTTTTTCCCATGATCCATGGAGAGTTGATGTTCTCTTTTGTTTTCAGTCTGTCCAAGCTGCAACTGAAGACTGGAGACTTAGACCCCCGTTTGTTTTCCCGTCTGAGGCATCTGCAGAAACTCGATCTCTCTGATAATTTACTGGACAAATTTCCCAACAGCCTAAACCTGCCTGATCTACGTGTGCTAAACTGCAACAACAACAAGCTGGAAGATGTAACTGCTCTGAAACAGTTCCCTCTGCTCGAGGAGCTGACCTACGAGAACAACGTGTTCCTGACAGTGAGTGACCTCCCGTCCTTACTGGCTTTTGTGTTGGATGGTGGGGGAGACAAGCAGCGATGGTTGTTCTTGGGCAGCAAGTGTTAGGGCATTGGAGAAAGCAGCCGGCCTTTTTGCACCCTTTCTCCAGTCTGTGGCACTGCTTCTCTATCTGCCCCAAACCCCTCAGATATTCCAGCCTGTTTATATTGACCTCCTGATTCTCCAACCCAGCGTCCCCTCATAGGTCACTTACCAGGCAGGATATCTTATGCTTGTGCTTGTATAAAACGCAGTACTAACTGTGTAGAAATGCCCTTGTACGTTAGTTGTAGCGTCCCTTATGCTTTGGGACAGCAGACTGGGGCCTCTGATGAGGGGTTAAACCCAGTCATTAGTCTCGGTTTGGTTTTCTGCCCTCTCCCATGAGGCTCTGCTGACTGTACAGTTCAAGCATCCCAAACTGTAATTGCTCTTGTGGTTTAAACTGGCATCAGCCGCCATCGCTGTCCCCAGACACTTTTTTGCTGTTGCGTGCGGCTGTGTGGTGAACTGGGCTGTGGCAGATGCTCTCTTGGAGCTGAAGGGTATGAACAGAACCACCCACCTTGTGCCCAGGCTGGAGCAGACAGCCTGGTTACACTGCCAGGACTGCATAAGCGTGAGGCAGGTCTTTTGTCTGCAGTTGAAGATACCAACTCGTAGGAAAATGTTAATTTATAACTAAAAGCTGATATTTGAGGCAGAAATGCCGATAAGCTTTTATGAAATGGGTTTTCCTGAGTAAATACATTCTTCTCCTTCCTGGTTGTATTTTAATAAAGAACTAAAGCAAGTACATGTGTACAGTTCTTGTAACTCTGATTTCTCTTTCTAGCTCAACGATGACTATAAAGTGATGTTTCTCTTGCAAAACCTTCGGCTGCTCAATGGCAAGGACATAACCAAACTGGCCAATCACGTGAGGAATGTCAACAGTCACAAACTCACCAGCAAGGTAATATGTGTGATGATTTCTTAACCTCTGAACACCTGAGAAATAATGAAATACTGCATTCATTTTAATGACAGAATTGCAAACAAGCACCAAATCCTTAATAACAACTCCGGTTTCATCTGAGCCCACAGAGCGGCCACTTCCTGAATGTCTCACTGCCGCCTTCTCCAGTCACTGCTGGCATTTGCTCTGCCTCTTCCATGCAGTCAACTTCTGCCTTCAGTCCAGATCGCAGGAGCAGGGCCACGAAGATGTTGATCTTGAGCACAATCATTGTTCTATTATGAAAAAGGTTTTGGTTTTTTTTGGTGCAGTACAGCTCTTGGCATTTGTGGTCTAGTTAGTCCATCTTGTTAATTCCTTCTGTGTCTAGTTAGTCCATCTTGTTAATTCCTTCTGTGGTGGAGTGATCAAACCCTGAAGGCTGGATGGGTCGTTGTGCTCGGTGTTACCTGCGTAACGCTGGGTACCTTAAAGGCCCTTGGTAAGGGCCACACAGCCTCTGAGCCTCCTGGGCGTGGCTGGCGCTTAACGAGACACCAGCTGCTCCCCTGTGCTCTTCGTTGTGTGCTGGTGCCTGTGCCCCAGGTACCTCTCCTGATGCTGCTGCCCTATGCTTGCCTGCCCAGTTCTCATTGCTGGGTCTAAATGTGAAGCCTCTGTTGGGTGCAAACACTTAGGGGTGTGTTACTGCCCCCCAGAAATCCTCACATGGGAAACTGCTATTAGTGAGCGGTTGTGCCCAGAGTTAGAAGACTTTTGGAGACCAACTGTCTTTATAAATGGGGATGGCGTGCACCAGCCCTGCTCCCGCACACACCTGAATGACAGGAAGACACAAAACACCCCCGTTATCCCATTACAATAAATCGGTCACCTGTCAGGCCCCCCCTGCTAAGGCACGGCTCAGACTCCTTATGACGATTTGCTGTGGATCCAGGCACGAAACCAGGCATTGCTCTGGGTCCACTGTGGCTTACCCACCCTCTCAAGCTTGGTTCAGAGGAGTTCGGTATCTTCTTAGCTGAGGTCATGGTTTGAACACTGATAAAATAAATGGAAGCAGTGGCATTGTGTAGGCAGCAGAGCCTTGGAGTTGGCGGCTTCTTAAAGGCTTTGACAAGTGCGCTTGTGCTTTTCTGCTCTGGTTCCCTGTGCTGTTCTGTTGAGTAAACTCTGCCTTTGTGCCTAGGTTACTGCTCACTGGGAAAAATTCTTCCGTGACCAGCTTCCCGAGAAGCACACGGCAGAGCAGGCGAAGGCCATCAAGAAGAAGTTCCTGAAGTCAGTGCAAACCAATGTGTTGTATGGACCCAGCTCACTCAGTGAGTTCACCCGCTGGCGGGTAGGTTACAGCTCAGCTGCCCTCCTGTTCCTCAGGCAGGGACTGTGCAGCGCGGCTCTGAGCGCATTTCGTTAAAATGCCCCATGGATTTGGGCTCGGGGCTCTCGCAGGCGGGTGGTGTCACTTCTGGTTTTCTTCCCTGCTTCGTTAGGCAGTGACTGAAGCACCAGGACTAAATGTGCACCGAGGTGCAATGACTGTCATCGAACATCATTTTTTAAACTCAAACAATAATGATACTGGTACTGATTAACGAGACTGCAGTGTCCTTACTACTTAATTATTTGCAAGTAACTCTAATGGCAACTTTGACTGAAGCTGCATGAAAGGAGGAAAGGTAATGACAGAGCTGTAGTTACTCTCTATGGGGAAAGATCCCAGCTAGTTTGTAGCATGTTTTAATTGTATGTGAATACACAGAGGTGAGGCTCCTGTCTCTCCTTTGTCCTGTTCCATCACTGTGCCGTTGTTTTCCAAATGTGGACCCTGGTTACTAGTGACAAAGAGAAGCTCTTGTGTCAGGTCACGTCAGCAGAGGACCTGGCCTGCCAGGCTGGCAGCTGGGGACTCCACCAGCGTTTCTGAAACCGATGTGCAATGGTGGAAGCAGATATTAAACCCCAGCAAAGCATCTTCTGTCACTACACACCAGAATCTGACTGCTGTTGCTGTTTGTCTCTTTTTTACATATCCACATATTTGCTTCTAAGGTGAAAATGATTGCAGAAGAGTTCCTGGCGTGCTCGCTGGGTCTGGAGTCAAACACAGACACTGAACCAGAGGAAAAGATGGATGAGGATGAGGAAGAAAGCACAGAAAGCCCCAGTGAAGCTGCAGGCGACGTGAGTCAGGTAGGTGATTTTTGCGGTTATGTTAACAATGTCTTTTGTATTTCTTAGGGATTGAAAAACGCTTGTCAGCTTGCACTCTGACCCTTTGGTAACTGCAGAGCAGTCTCAGGCTTCAGCCTGTATTCAGCAGCTGAGCCCTCTTTTCCACAGCCAGCTCGAAGCTTTCCCAGCAGTGTGAAGGCTGGGTTGCTATCCAAGAGAACAGAGCTGCTGTTCTCATAGGAGACTCAAAAGTTTTCCTCAGTCCTATAACTCCACCTCTCCTTTGAGGGGGGGTTCTTTCTAATGAGGGTCAGGCTGATGCGTGGCCAGTCTGTGATGGCGCTTGCCCTCTCTGAAACACCTGCAGGCTGCACCCCCTCTGTCCGTGAGCCCCGTCTGTTTTCCCTCATCGTATGTAAATCACAAGTAACTTCGACAAGGGCAGGGAGAGGAAAATAAGGCTGGCTGTGTGATTTTCCTTAGCTTCTGCCTTAGGAACTCTGCAGCTCTGAGCTGTCTGATTCCTAGAACCCCATCTATAACCGTGGGAGGCTACTTGCATTTGAATAATTAATATCTCTGCCTTCCAAATCGTCTGCAAACCTCTGGGAAGCTAGAAACCCTCTGCAGATGCTGACAACCTGCCTTACAGGTCACGGTGACACCCAGCAAGAGGAAAAGAAATAATTCGAAACCCAGGTTTGGAAACAAGAGGTCCAAGTCCCAGGTGAACACTGAGGAGGAGGCTGCAGTTAATCCCAGGAAGTCCAGTCATGTGCAGGATGACCCAGCTCCCGACAAACCGAGAACGTCAAACCATCCAGGCAAAGAAGCAACTCCTGAACAGGGAGCTGAAGGGACTCATAAGAATGGAGAGCAGTTTCCTAAGGGGCAAAGCAACAGACGGTCCAGCCAGCTGACAAGGGAGCAGAAAAGCCAGGAGCAGGGCAACGGGGTGGTAAGCTTGACCCCAGTGAAGAACTCCAAGGGCAAGGTACGTTCATCAGCCCCCTTGGGACTGGCTTTCGGCCTCTTGGTTCAGTGGGAGAAGCCACGTTCAGATTTCATCAGAGCTCTGCACAGCTTGGAGCTCATAACTGGCCAGATGTGTTGCGAGTTATTATTTTTGTTTGTTTTTTGTTGTTTTAAATCTCTCAGAGGCATCAGGGAAGGCCCCCCTGGAGACACTGAATCCCCTGCAGGGGATGGATGGACCAGCGCTCTGAGGTGGTGCTTGGAAAGCCTGTTCTTAGAAACGGGACTGGCACAACTCACTCTCTATGGCTCAGACCAGTGGGATCGAAAGGGTTTTCACCTCTCTCTGCAGCAAGAGTGGGAGTCACTGTGGGGGCTGCTGGGCACGACTTTGCTAAACATTGCCTGCTGGTTTAAGGGTCTCGAGCACTGGTGGCACCTCAGTTTCCCCTGTTCTCTATAGCACAGAAGGGCTGTGGAATACTTTAACTCAGATTGCTGTGTTTGGGAGAGGGATCTGCCAAGGCAATCACAGGCAAACTGCTGTCAGGACATGAATTTTCTAAATGTGGATGGTTTGTTGTAGGAGGATGTCAGTGCAGAGCCATTGCATTTCCTTCAGTGTCACAGTAAAGGCAACAGCCGTGAGGATTTTAAAACAGAGCTCTGGTCCTGTGTCTTCGAGCCATTGCTAGAGTCTGGAGCCAGAAAAGGTGAGTTCTTACAGAGGTTTGCAGGATTCCCAGAACCAGTTCTGGAATCCCAGTGTACTCTGTGTGTTAAACCCACTGTTCCTGTGAGCTGTAGTCTCCATT
This sequence comes from Cuculus canorus, assembly GCF_017976375.1. Lineage (NCBI taxonomy): Eukaryota > Metazoa > Chordata > Aves > Cuculiformes > Cuculidae > Cuculus > Cuculus canorus. The sequence continues at coordinate 6,791,125 of NC_071420.1, forward strand.
GTCAGGAAGAAACTTGCTTAAGTACTGCTCCTTTGGCTCTGAAAGCAGGAGGCTGGGAGAGCCCTTAGCAGTGATAAGCTGCAGTCTTCACTGTTATCGGTGAACCTTGAGCTTCTGACCTATTCTTTTCATTTTCAGATCCCATTGTGAGCTCCTCCAGAACTGTGGCAACGTGCGGAGGGGAATCGGTCTGCCTGATCGATTGTGAGACGGGGACGGTGCTGAAAAAGTACAAGGTGGTGACAGAGGTAGGTGGCAAGCAGGAAGATTGAGCACTGAACAGAAACACCATAATCTGTTATGTTTACATACACGTAAACACGATGCGGATTAGGAAGGGTTCTGAAAGAGTTTCAGACATTAGCATGGACAGGTCTTCAACTGGTGAAGACAGCAAACATTTCCTGCTTGTCCTTTTAGCCTGGTGATTTGAGTTTTTCATCAGTTTGGGAGATGAGCCTGCCCCTCCCCTTGTCTCCCCTCAGATAACATATGGGTGCGTGGGCTGCTGAGAGGGCTGGACATAAACGTCCTGTTTTGATAGTTTGTGTTCCTCTGGGGTGGTTTTGAGGCTTGATGTTCCGCTCAAGTCCTTTCGCCTGAGAAGCTCTCGTGAAGGTGGTCTTACCTTAGCCATAGAATCATAGAGTGTCCTGAGTTGGAAGGGACCGACAAGGATCCTTCAGTCCAACTCCCATTGCTGCCCAGGACAACCCCACATTCACCCCATGTATCTGAGGGCTTTGGCCAAACGCTTCCGGAATATTGTCCGGCTTCATGCTGTGACTGTTTCCCTGAGAGCTGTTCCAGCACTCCACCACCCTCTGGGGGAAGAACCTTTTCCCAATATCCAACCAAACCCTCCTCTGGCTGTCCTGTCTCACATTATTCCTGGTGTCTGTCTGTCTGTCCTAGGTGTTTTTCAGTGTCGCGTGGACAACCCTCACGATGGTGATCGGGGACAGTCAGAAAAAATCTCATAACATCTTAGCGGCTGCTGGGCGGAGAGGGATCGTCAAACTGATCCACGTGGCGGCCGACTTCTGCTACGGGGAGATCAAGGCTCACAAAAAGCCCATTGCTACTGTCTGCTTCAGCCCAACTCGAGAAACTCACCTCTTCAGTAAGTCTCAGATTCAAAACCTCCTTAGCTTTGGTTCCTAATCTGCAAAAGGCTGGGTTTCCATGACTGAGGGAATTGCCAGCAGGTGCGGGTAGGTGCACACTTACAGGGACAGCACACGTGTATATGGAGCATGCACAGACGTTAGGAAGAGAGTATTGTCAGCCTCATGTGAGGGAAAGCCACAGAAGTTCCAAACTGGTTCAGAGCTGAGTTTCAGCGGCTCCTGTAGCTCTCAGGGTGGCTGTCACGCACACGTTAGCCACGAACAAGCCCCTAGTGGGTCCGTTCTGCAGGGATGAGTATGAAGAATGACAGCCAGAGCAGCCTGCCGGGTTTCTGTCAGGCCTAGCAGCAGGGACAACACTGCGGACAATGGGCCCTTGGGTTTCATTTTTTCAAACTGAGCAAAACTTTGCGCTTAATTGCTTTTGAACAAATGAAAATCGTTGAGCTCTGTGCCTCCTCGGACATTTGTTCTGAGGTAGAAGAGAGCTTTGCCACAGTGGGGCCCAGTTACGGGCTGCTGGGAAATGAACCATCGTGATGCAAATTGCAGCTGCATTGTCTGGCTGTAAAGTGAGTTGTTAGAGAGCCATTCTGCCCACACCTGCACCCCACTGCACATTGTTCCTCTCCCCCCGCAATTACCCACATTCCAGAGTCCTTAGAGCGCTACCTGATCCATTAAAAGGGGAATTCTTTTAACAGGGGGGTTTTGTAGTGGACGCTTCTCAAGAAGCTGTGGAGTGCAAAAAGCAGGAGCCTAGAGGGATAAGAGGTTGACAGCACACTCGTGTAAGGGCGTGGGCAGCAATGCTCATTTTATTGCAAAGAAAAATTCACAGTAATAAAGGAAGAGTTTGGGGACTGGACACTCACTTGTTTACTCTTGAGTTTGAGGCACACCATTGGATCAGAATCCAGATTGCTCCATTAGTGTTGTTTCTGCTGTCAGGACATCAGCTTGGTGACAAAGACATTAAAGAAGTCTTTCACACTTTATGTAAGTGCCTGCCTCTCCCAATGGATGTGGATGTGAGCACCGAAAGCCGTGGATATGTGGAATAAAGTGGATATGTGGAGTAATATGGCACCTGTCTGAGAGTAGAGTTTGGAGCTCATCTTTTAAATTCCTCCAAAACCCCAGAGCTCAAAGGGGCACTAATTAATGACCTTGTGCAGCCACAACTTAGTTACGGGCACCAGGAAAGGAACCTTCTTTTATCTGCTCCTCTTAGAGCATAGGATAAGCCTGTTGGTGCGTGTTCAACCATGTCTGTGAGGTGGTGTTCAGCCAGGAGCCTCGGTGACTGCTGCTATGCTTTAGAGAGTGCTCTGATGCCGCAGCCTGAGCGTGTGACGCAGGTAGACTTGCCAGCTAGCAGGAGGAGCGCCAGATGAGCAGCGGCGTCACTGCTTGCTTCTCTTGTGTCCCGCAGCTGCATCCTATGACAAGCGAATTGCACTTTGGGATATTGGGATTCCAGACTGTGACTACAATTTCAAAGCAAGGTAAAGGTTCGAAAACCAGATGTAGCCAGTACAGGAGCCTCTGTCACTACACAGCACCGCTTGACTGTCTGTTCTCTTGTGTTTTCTGTTTTAGCCAGCTGCTGGTGCTGGAAGCGCGCTCTGTTCCCCTGCGGCTCGCCCTGGTGCCCACCTGCCCAGAGCAGCACCTGCTGGCTGGCTGCGAAGATGGCTGCTTTGCCTGGAATATAAAACTGGATAAGAAACAGAAAAACAGGTGAGAACCAGAAGTTGGGGACACGCATTTGTTTTTTGTCTGTGAAGAGGTAGTCCTAGCAAAGGCTTTAGTTCTGAGAAGGGCTGAACGAGGAGCAGCATGTGTCTGACCAAACTTGAAATGGCCTCCCCAGCCTATAGGGGCAAGAAAAAAGTGCTGGCAAGCACAGTGGCAAAGGAGTGTTCAAAGCCAGCAGCCCTGAGCAGGCATCGCTGCCCCAGGCCATGGGTGTCACAGGCTGCTTTGAGGAGTAATTAATACCCTCAAACCTAAGGGCCTATCAACTCAAACTAGCGTAAGGGAGTGTAAAATCTTGGCTGGTGTTTCAGCCTCCCCTGCTCCTGGGACGTGAGGTTACCTGGGAAACTGGCACCTGGTGGGAGCACAGGCAAACATTGTAAGAAGGAAGCAGGTGAAATTGTGCCCTGCTGACAGGGCCTAACCCTGATGCCTGCAAAAGCAGGTGAAGTGGAACTGCAGTCTTTTAAGCAAACAGACTCTGCTGTGTTAATAAACCCGGGTGGCCGAAGGCATAAGTTCCAGTGGGAATTTATCTGGGCTGGGCAAGAGACTCACTCGAATTTCCCTCTCCTGGGGGGTCTGTGCTCAAGTGCCCTTCACTGTCTTGACCTACTGCACCCTTCTCCCTGCTCCAGGCCTTTTGAAGCCGTATTCCAGTTTCCCGATGAGGACGGAGGCATGACAGCCTCTCACAGCATTGACGGTTTGGCTTTTCTGAATGACGATGTCGTTGGTGAGTACAAATACTGCAGCTCAGTCCAGAAACACAGTCGGGCACCTCATCACACAGCAGGCTGAAGCCAGCACAATGGGCAGAGGGGCCGAATGGGGTGCAACTGAAATGGCTTTAGGTTTTTGAGAGCTACACGGGATGGAATTGTCTCCCAGAGCCACTTATCTCTCTTAAAATGCGTGCTAGAGGCGCAACCCCCTATCTGAGCAGGGCTGGAAAAGAGATGGGCCCATCCCCAGGCGCACGCCTGCTGCGCAGGGACGAGAGCCCCTTTCTGCTCAGGGGCTGTGGCAGTAGTGAGCAGGGGCATTGGAGGCTCCCACAGCTGGGAGACACCCTAAAGCCCAGGCTGCGTCTTTCTGAACAGCTGGTAATTGCTCTGCAGTTCAGGAACACAAGTACAGGACTGAAAATCCCTCTGCAGCCTCTGGTTATCCTAAAATAAGGAGGTGGGAACTAAGGAAGGAGTTGTGGTTGCTGGTGTCTGATCCCAGGTCATCAAAGCCGCCTTCTGGATGGGCCTCCTTCCCCCCACGCTGGCCTTCGTCTGAGGCATCTCACTTCTTACCCACTGACTCTCCCATCCTTCCTCTCTAGTTTCCAAGAGCTCCAAGCCAGGATGCATATACTTATGGAGCTGGAGTCGGTCTTTTGACGCGAAGGGGAAGGGATGCCAGCAAACAGTGTCTGCAGTCATTCTGGCCGAGCTGGAGTGGTCCACGACAGACATGCCCTACCTGACCCTCAGCACCTGCCCAGGTAAGGCAGCGCCTTCCTCCCCGCTGACTGCACAGCACCCCTGCCCCGCTCCCTGGGCCGGGATCACAGCGCAGAGCTGTCAGCTCAGCCCTGCAGCTCTCCCAGAGCCATTTGAGCACTCACTGCAGCTGGAGAACTCCACACACAGAGCAGCAGATGAGGAGGAAACCAAACCTGATCCAGTTGCCACTAGCCAAAAGCCTGAAAAAGGCAGACGCGCTGCAAACCCTTTATCCCTAGCCTTTCTTATAGAGTCAAATTGCTGATTGATCTTTACATGAACTGAGAGCTCTTTCAGGGCAAAGTCAGTTTGTGTATTTGTGCTAGAAAGAGGATTTTGCTGAGAGGTGACCTCCCACGCCAGGCTCTGCTTTGCAGAGAAGCAGGCTCCCAGTTCCACACTCGTTTTCCAGCTTCTTCCTTTGCTCTTACAGCAAAAGAATACGTGTTCTGTGGTGACGAGAAGGGAAACGTCTGGATGTACAACCTGTCAAACCACACCAGAGCGTGGAGCTCTGCAAAGGGCAAGCGCTCGGACCGGCGGATCCCTCCCACACAGGTAGGTCCGTTTCCATGTGGGGCTGAGCATGACCTCTCCCTGCCCCAGTGCCGCTGTCTGGAACGGATTTACACAACACACCCTGTATTGTCTCTGCCCAGCACACACAAGCGGTCAAACGCAGTCTCCAGAGCGTGACCACAGCCATCTTTCACAGCTCACACGCACAGTGACAGGAACTCCGAGATGTAAAGCAGGTCTGTTTGCTCCTGCATCCTGCAGCTTTCCTGAGCAGCAGAGAAAACCAAACAATACGAACACGCAGACTCCTCTCTTCTGAGGCACTCGCTGCTTCCAGCTGCTCATGGCACCTTTGTTTTTGCCCAGTGTTTCCCTGGCCTCCACACACAGTCCTCTTTGGACAAGGACTGGCCCCTAGCATGGTGGAGGCTCCCTTGGGACGACCACACACTCAAAGCTCTCGTGCCAGAGCCTGGTCTGGCACTCATTACAGATAGGAGTGAGGTGACGGTGTTCCATTGCCTCTGTGTGAGCCAACAGCCAGTTCCAGCTGCTTTCCCTTTTTTCTTTGGGATCAAGTCCCTTGGCATCAAACCCTGCTCCATGAGGAGCAGCATCACGGGGCTGTCTGACCCCTCAGAACAGGGAAGAACCTTTCATTGAGCTTCCCTGGGTCAAAAGGAAAGTGGACTCCAGAGACCCACCTCTCAACCCAAGTCCCTTCACAACACCGCCTGTCCCTTCCCACCCAACTCCTCTCCTCGCAGATTCTCAAGTGGCCAGAGCTCCGAGTGGCCGGGGAGCAGCTGAGCGAAGTCGCAGTCAACAATGTGGTGTCGGACCCTACCTTCACGTACCTCGTTGTTCTAACGAGCGTGAACATCACAGCCATTTGGAAGAAGTCCTAGTTCCCATCCCGCTCCGCCCCGTGCTTGGCAATAGTGCAGTATTAGTGACTGTTAACCATGTAACCACGTTTTCTAGACCAGCAACCCCATGAAGAGAGAAAAATGTTTGTTAAACTCATCGAGTTGTTGTAAACATCCGCTTTCTTTTACTGTCAGTTTTCACAACTTGTGCGTTTGTTTTATAGAAATGACACTTAATAAACCAAAATGCAGGTTGAGTTGGCAGCGCCTCGACTTCTTGAGAGGGGAGAGCAGGGAGTGGAGCTGCTGCTGCCGCTCAGCAGCCTCTCTCGGCAGACGTGGCTCACCATAAGTGCAACCCAGGACAAATATTTGCCTTAAGGCTCCAGTTAGAAAAGTAGAAATCATTTTAATGACTTACACATCAAATCAAACACAACATTTATCCTCCTGGCACAGTGCCTGTCTAGTACAAAACACACCCTTCAAAATATCCCTGCTGCTGTCACGGATCAAACAGAAGTGGACAGGGAGGCAAATATTTGCCGCCAACGGAGCTTTAAGGATAGCATTCAACTACCAGAGCCCTCATTATGCATTGAAGTGCAGCCCGCTCCAAACGGGGCGATTTCACTCGATTCCTTCTTGTTTGTCTTTGATGGCCACCTGTGAAACACAAACACCCTCGTGCTAAGACAAGAACTGTTCCTGAGGTGGAACAACCACATTGGTCTTCCAAGAAACAGAAGAACTGTAAAGTGTTTCTGCACCACCCAGAAAAATAACACTGAAATTCAAATCAAAAGGTATTTACAGAAGTGGTGCAGAATCACAGGATGGTTTGGGTTGGAAGGGACCTCAAAGCCCATCCAGTTCCTCCCCCTGCCATGGGCAGGGACACCTCTCACTGGATCAGGGGCTCCAAGCCCCATCCAACCTGGCCTTGAACCCCTCCAGGGATGGGGCAGCCACCAGTGCTCTGGGCAACCTGGGCCAGGGCCTCCCCACCCTTAAGAGGAAACATTTCTCCCTAAGATCTCATCTCAATCTCCCCTCTTTCAGCTCTAAACCATTCCCCTCGTTCTCTTCCCACACCCCTGATCAAGAGCCCCTTCCCATCAGGGGAAAAGGGAATCAAAGGAGAGTGGTCAGAAGAAAAAAAAACTCCTGGCCCAGAGCTTTGGCATAGGAAGAAAATTAAAAAAACCTCACAGCTGAAGGAATAGGAAATTGTTTTCTACACTGAAAAGAGTGCAGGGTAACAACCCATATCACCTGGGCAGACAAATAACCCCAACGAGAAGCCAGGCTGCCCCGTGCCTAGGCAAGAGCTGAGTAGGCACTGGCGCAGGCTCTGCTGGATTCACTGATGCAGCTCCGAAACAAACTACCCTCCCTCTCTGCCACTAAACTGCATGGAGCTCAAACAGTTGAAAGAAAAAAGACCCCTCGTACCCTGAACCTCTCCTCGAGGAGGGAGAGCTCACTGATCAGATCGGTGATGGCGTTGGTGAACGCTTCCTGGGGGCTGTAGTCGGGGGTGGTCTGGACCCGGATGATGATTTTGTGTTCCAGCGGGTGTGGGACCTTGTACCCTGCAAACAGCACCTGGGGATCTTTCAGTAACTGCCTGCAACAGAAAAGCAGCCATGCACAACCACGCAGTGCACAGAGATATGCTTTTTATACTGAAAAGTGACTTAAAAGCCGTGTTTCTGATGGTCTTTGCTAACATACTTCCAAACTGGGCAAAATGAGTGAATTTGCGGAGGCTGTTCCCTCAGTGTCCCATGGGCAGAGACACCTCCTACTGGACCAGGGGCTCCAAGCCTTATCCAACCTGGCCACCACTGCTCTGGGCAACCTGGGCCAGGGCCTCGCCACCCTCATGAAGAATTTCTTCTTAATAACTAATCTAGCTCTTCCTCCTTCCAATTTATAGCCGTTCCCCCTTGTCCTATCTTCCATGCCCATATAAAAAGTCCCTCCCCAGCTTTCCTGGAGCTCCTTTAAATCCTGAAAGGAGATCCTGAAAGCTGTTTTAAGATCTCCCTGCAGCCTTCTCTTCTCCAGGCTGAACAACCCCAGCTCTCCCAGCCTGTCCTTATACAGGAGGTTCTCCAGCCCTCGCATCATCTCCGTGGCCTCCTCTGGACCCACTCCAACAGCACCATGTTCTCCTCATGTTGGAGACTCCAGAACTGAACACAGGCATGGCCCCACCACAGCAGAGCAGAGGGGCAGAATCCCTTCCCTCGCCTTGCTGGTCCTACTCTTTGGATGCAGCCCAGGACACGGCTGGTTCCTGGGCTGTGAGTGCACACTGCCAGCCAATTTCCAAAGCAGAGCCACCTCGCCCTGCCCTGCCACCACCTCTCTGGGGGGGGCAAATACCCGCCACCCCCTCTCTATAACCCATATCCCCAACTCACGACTTGATGATGTTCCCCAGCGTGTGGTCCTCCTTGTTGATGGTGAAGAGGCAGGCATTTGGCACCTTGGTGTCCTTGTTGATGGTGATCCTGAGTGGATACAGCAAGCCCGTTAACCCAGGGAGTCATGAAGGCAGCGGGGGACTGGGGGGGCCCGGGGCACCCCGTACCCTCCCCCCAGCCCCCCGCGGCTTAGGCGCTGCCTCCGTCCCGCCATCCCCCGCCTCGCTCACTTCTTCTCGCCCTCGAAGAGCAGGAACGACTCGAAGGCTGGCGGCGCGTTCATCCCTGCTCTCCTGCCCCCGCCGACACAGCTCCTAACGCGTCATTTCCGGTCGCCCACATAAAGGTACTTCCGGTCGCGCCCGCATAGTGACGTACTTCCATTTTGGGCACAGGCGCCCCCAGGCGGGCGGGAGGAGGCGGCGCAGGCGGGGAGATGGCACCGGCGCCACCGGGAGCGGAGGGCACCGGAGGCACCAGTGGGACCAGTAGGAATGGCACCGGTGGGACCAGTAGGGATAGCACCAGTAGCAGTGGGACCAGTAGGGATGGCACCAGTGGCATCAGTGGCACCGGTGGCACCAGTGGCAATGACACCAGTGGGAGCAGCAGTGACGGCACCAGTAGCAATAGAACCAGTGGGACCAGTGACACCAGTGACACCAGTAGCAGTGGCACCAGTGGGACCAGTACAGGTGGCAACAGCAACAGTGGCACCAGTAGGACCAGCAGTGATGGCACCATTGAGACCAGCAGGGATGGCACCAGTAGCAGTGGGACCAGTAGGGATGGCACCAGGAGAAGTGGCACCAGCTACATCGTGTGCCACCACTGGTGGGGTTAGCGGTAAAACCACTGGTGGTTCCACCGGAGCCCTACTGGTGCCACCAGCAGGGCCACCAGTGATGTCAGCAGTGCCACCCTAAGCTGTGGTGGAACCAGTGGGACCAGCAGCGATGGCACCAGTTACAGCGTGTGCAACCACTGCTAGGATCAGCAGCAAAGCCTCTGGTGGTTCCACCACCAGTGACCTACTGGTGCCACCAGCAGGGCCACCAGTGATGTCAGCAGTAGTGCCACCAGCAGTGCTTTCACCAGGCCACCAGCAAGAATGATCCGTGACACCACCACCACGAGAAGTGGCACCAAAAGGGCCATCAGTGATGCCACCACTGCCACCAGTGCCACCAGCAGCAGCACCAGTGCTGCCAGCAGCAGAGCCACCCATGCCCTGGCCTGTCCCCCACTAGTGCTGCCCTCCCAGCGCCACCCGTGCCCGGTCGCGTCCCCACCACAGAGGGCCAGGCAGGGCTGTGGGTGCACGTTGCCTTTATTGCTGGTGTCTCGAGGTCGGGGTCCGCCGGGGGAAGGTCGGCGGTCCCCAAAGTGGGGGTCGAGTCCCCTCAGGGCTGCAGCAGGGCAGGGGCCGGGGGGGACAGGGGCTGCGCCTGCCGGTGGCAGCACTCCAGGTCACCCAGCGCCCCGAAGAGGCGGCTCAGCCCCTCGGGTAGGGGGGGCTCTGGGGGGAGCACCCGTGAGACCCCTCTTCCACACCACCTCCATGCACCCCAAACCATTCCCCTCCACTCCAAGCCACCTCTCCTGCACCCAAACCACCACCCCCGATCCCAAACCATTTCCCACTGCACCCCAAACCATCCACCCCATACTTCAAACCATCCCCCCTGCACCCAAACCATCCCCCTGCACCCAAACCATCTCCCTCACCCAAGTCATCTCCCTGCACACCCCAAACCACCCCCCTCACACCAAACCACCCCATCCCCTCCACCCCAAACCACCCCCCACCCAAACCCTGCACCCCAAGCCATCCCCCTGCACCCCAAACCATCCCCCCGACCCCAAACCAACCCCACCCATACTCTGCACCCCAAACCCCGCACCCCACCTTGGCCGAGGGGGCTGCTCTGGGTGCTCTCGGGTTCCAGCAGCTCCCAGTACTTTTCCCTGAGGAGAAGTGGAGGCAAGGGCTACGCTCGGTGCTTGGAGGGGGCGCGGGGTCCCCCCGGGGATGTGTCTCACCTGAGGGCCCCTCGCAGCCCCTGCAGGTGCTGGAAGAGGCGCTGCGCCTCAGCCGTGGGGTCCAGCGGGTCGCTCCAGCCCCGCAGCGTTACGCCGTGCCGTGTCCGGTCACAGCCCATGTCTGTGGGATAGTGGGGTCACCATGGTGGGGAGACCTCTCCCCCAAAATCCCCTGGGACCCTACCCTGTACCTGTCCTCTCCCGCTGGTGGCAGCAGCTCCACTTGTCCCCACGGAAGACGCCGGGGTGGTAGGAGCAGAGCACGCGGGGGTTGTTGACGCAGCCCTTGCGCAGTGCCGACAGCCACTGGTTCAGCTCGTTGACGCACTGGGGGGACAGTGAGGGCTGTGTGACCCCTCGGGGGGTGCGGGTCCCCTCCTGTCCCCTCCCATCCTACCTTGCACTGGAGATAAGCCGTCTCCTGCTGCTCATCCGCACCCACATACACCACCTGCATGACGTGGGCACTGCCAAAGCTCTTCTCCTCCACCTTCTCGGCAGCCAGGATGTTGGCCAGGGCGATGGAGCCACTGGGCTGATGGGGGAGATGACACAGGGGGTCAGAGCCACCCCACCACTGCCCTCACCAACCCCCAGCACGCCCATACCTCGGCGCCGGGGCTCTTGCCGAAGCTGAGGGCCTCTCCGGTGAGGCAGAAGTGCAGCTTCTTGGCAGCAGCGCCGGCGAGCTGCGTCCCCTTGCCTCGCATCTTGTGGACGAAGAGCATCCCCTCCTTCACCACCGTGCTGGGGGAGCCCAACAGCCGCCCCTCGCCTTCCTCTTCCTCCTCCTCCTCCTCCGTCCCCACCAGCCGGGTGATGAAGTCCTTCATGCAGGCGATGCCGTGCTGCAGGGCGGGCAGCAGCGGGGCCAGCCAGGCCTCCTTGGTGCGCCCCGCCGCCGGCTCCATGTTGCCCACCAGCTGGATGGCCTGGAGACCAGGGATGGCAGCGTCACCGGACCCAGCCTGCCCTGACGGGTACCCCAAACACCCCAAGGGGGTGACACCCCCCTGGTGCCCCCCATCCCACCTTGGCCAGGAGCAGCAGCGTGCGGCTGGTGCGTGCGTCGGCGTGCGTCTCCCGCAGGTGGAAGAGCTTGGGGGTCATGATGGCCGGTGAGAAGAACCGGAGGCAGAGGAAGCTGGTGACGGCCACGAACCTGGCGTGCTGTGGCCACCCACGCCGGAAGAGATGTGTGAGGGTGTGTCCCAGCACGGGACATCCCTAGGCACCGCAGCCACCGGTGCTCCAGCACCAGCGATGCAGCTCAGGTGCTGCACCGCCCTGCTGTCCCCACACACCCTCCATCCTTGGGGGCTGCTCCAAGCCCAAGAGGTCACCCCATGGACCATACCCAGAGCACCCTGACCCCACGGGATGTCCCCGTTTGATCTCACGTCCATCCCTGCTGCAGCCCAACCTGGTGCTGAGGGAAGCGCTCTGCGACACGCTGGAAGAGCTGCCGGAAAGCGGCGCGGATGATGGGGGGACACGCCGGGACTGACTTGGCGATTGTGTCCAGCAGCTCATCCAGGTAGGACTGGAGGTGCTGGCGGCCCTGCTCGATCACCTCGCCCTCCGTCTGCACCCGGTGCAGTGCCGAGCACCTGCGGGCACCGGGGCCGTCAGCCCCATGTTGGGCCCCTCGCCCCACCACCCCCCGTGCCCCTTACCCGACGTCTTTGGTCTCCACCTTGCCGGGGTCTAGCTCCACGTGCTTCTTCTCCTCGAACACGCGAGTGATGGTGGGGCCCAGGACGGCGTGCAAGTATGGCATCCCTGTCACCTGCCGAGGGGCAATGCTGATGGGGGGCACGGCCACCAATTTAGCACCCAGAAAGGGTCACCCAAGGGGTGTTCTCCAACATCCCTGCTCAGGGGGAAGATGCAGCCCTCCCAGTGCTCCTCCCAAGAACCGGCCCAGAGCTGGGGTAAACTGGTAAGAGCAGCTTTGGGGTACTGTGGCACCTTGAGGAAGGACTCCATCGACTTCGAGGCCAAGGAGTTGCTCCGGAACAAAGTGTTGGGCTCACCTGTAAAAAAAGGAGAGGGTCTGTGAGCCTGCGAAACAGACCTGGGTCTCCCACCAGGCAGCTGCAGTCCCGGAGGGTATTTGTAGGGGCTCTGCCCTCCACTCCCGCCCACTTTCATGGGAGTTCCGAGGATTCCTAACCTCAAACAACCCGCTTCTCTACAAGCCTCAGTTGCTCAAGGTGAACCCAACAGTTTCCCACCCGGAGCACAACGTGATGGTTGAGCCTTAACTGTCACCCCAAAAACATCACCATATAAGGTCCTGGTGGTTTCAGAGCCCCAGCAGAAGGCTGGAAACCTCCAGCTCCGCTCCCTGCTCCAGCCTTACAGGGCTTGGCCAGCTCCAGCTCAAAGAGCAGGTCCAGGTACTCCTTGACCAACCCTTGGCCCAGGAAGAGTTTGACCAAACTGATGGCGACCTCCTGCCGGCACTCGGCCGTGGTGGTTTCATCCAGGAGGGTGATGAAGTGCACTTGGCCATCCTGGTGGGAGAGGCACCATGACATGATGGCTCGAGAGACGCACGTGCTGGCAGAGAGTGGGAGGGAGGAGAATGCCCCAGCTTGGCTTTGCACAGACCCCTCACCTGGCGCCCCGACTTCACCTCTTGGCACAGGAGCTGGACCAGGGGCTGGTAGCAGTGGGAGGGCAGCACGGTCTCATCCCGCAGCCTCACCTGCAGCTGCAGCGAGCCCAGGCTGCCTCGGCGCCTGCAGGAGCACAGAGCGGGTGAGTGGATGGAGGAACGGATGGAGAAGTCCTTCACCGAGCAGCTCAACAGCCCCGGGAAGCCTGACGGGGCTGCCCTGCACTTGCCCCCACTCCCAGACCAGGGCATTTCCAGAAGCTCGCCCTTAAAGGTATGATGCTTCCCAGGAATAACCCCCCTCCGAACACCCCTGTCGGCACCAGGACCTTCTGGTGCACCCCAACACTGACTCACCCATCCTCCCTTGGCTTGGATGTGTCCGGCCGCAGTCTGAACCAGCCCTCCTCCTGCCCGGCCGCCACCAGCCCCTGGACGCTGAACACCACCTGGAGGGCAGGCAGGAGGGGTTGGGTGGGCAGTGGGGCAGCCCCCCAACCGTGGTGATGGGGCTGTGGGTGCTCACCTTGCCCAGGAAATCGTTCCTGCCGACCAGGTCCCAGTCCCACACCTCCACGCAGAGCTGCTCCCCGGCGGGCTCGGCCAGCTCAAACTCAAAGGTCTCATTCCAGCGGGGGTAGCAGGATTTCTTGACCACCTGCAGAGGCATCAGCTTCATCCCTGCCTCGCTGGGTAGGTCCCACCTCCCTGGGCACAAGGAAGGACACTCACGGTGCTCTCCTGCACCTTTCCGTTGTAGCGCAAGCGGACAAAGGGGTCAGAGGCTCCATTCCGGTCCTTCCTGGCCAAATCCCTGCCAAGAAGATGGAGAAATTGGCAGGATCCTCCCAAAACACCTACAGGCACTCACTCCCCACCTCGGAGAATCATGGAATGATTTGGGTTGGCAGGGACCTTAAAGATCACCCAGTTCCAATCCCCTACTGTGCATCTCAAGATGAATACACTAAAGATGAGGTGGACCCTGCCCCAAGAACCCCAAGAAGACCCTGATACAGTGGGGAAACTGAGTCACAGAGCTCCAGGACCCCATTAACTGCTGGGCTTGTGGGAGGATACGCTGCGTCCAGGGAAGGGTAACCGAGAAGACCCTGATATGGTGGGGAAACTGAGTCAAGGAGCAGCCAGGACTCCCTGTAGGTGTCCCAGACGCACTGCCAGCATCCCCGCGCCCCCTCCTCACCTGGCCTCCAGCACAGCGCAGCGCAGCCGCTGCCGGCCACCCGGGCTCCCCAGGACCTCCACTCGCAGGTGGATCTCCCCCTGCACCTCCTCGTCGGGGTCCACCTCCCTGAGGCTCATCCAACCGCTGTAGCCTGTGGGAAGAGGGGGGGACCCTCATGGGGGGCACCGTGGGCCCTCGGGACTGGCTCCTCAAAGGGGTGGGAGATGGGTCCTGCTGGGACCCTGCCGGCCACCCGCGCCCCTACCTTTGGGGTGCTGTGCCAGCATGTCCCGGGTGATGCAGACCTTCCCGATAACATCGTCACGGCTGGAAAACAGAGCGGGAGCCGGACACGGCGTGGGACAGGAGCCTGCCTGCTCAGGGGTTTGCACTGGGGCTGAGCACGCAGGCAGCCCCGATCACCCATTCCCACACTCCTGCCCGTACCTGAGCGCATCCTCATCCATGACGTAGATGGAGATGCTGTGGAAGGAAGGCTGGAGGTACACCTCGTACTCCTCACCCCAGAACGGTGATAGCGTCTTCCACACTGTGGCAGTCCTGCAGGCAGACAGTGCTGGGCAGGGGCTCTCCCCATCTCCCCAGCTTTTGGTGATGCACCCACAGTTCTGAACTCCCAGGTGGGGCAGGGGATGGGTCCCTGTCCCTGTCCCTGTCCTGTCTTGTGGTTCTGGGCTGGCAAGACCTGGGGAAGGCTCTACAGGGTGTGGGGTGGCCACACATTGCAGCCCGTGTCTGGGGAGAGCAGCTCAGCCCAAAGTGGGAAAGCAATTTAATAACAATAAGAATAATGATGATGATGATGCCATGCCTGCAGCAGGGTAGATGTCGGCACCCCCAGGAGCCAGGTGTGCCAGCCCGTTTGGAGCCGCTCACCTGATGATGGCCTCATCGTCGATCTTCACGATGCAGTATGGGTCACTGCTCCCCGTGCTAGAAGGAGACAGCACAGCTCTGTCAGTGGGGGTCCTGGGATCTCACGGTGATGGATGACCAAAGCCTTCAGCTCCAGAAAAGCCCCCAGCAGAGTGGGTTCCTCAGAGGGACCCCCAGTGCCATGGGGTGCCGGGGTAGAGGCATCCCCGAAGCCAAAGCCTTCACCAAAACCTTCAGCCTTTGACCATGGCTGCAGGCACACGGTGACCCTGGCTGTGCGCACATCCCAGCCTGTGTCCGGCCACCACATCCCGCTGGCAGCTGAACGCGGCTTTCCTCTTCCAAATAGGAAGGCAAAGAGCAAAACCACCCCACCCTTTCCCCAAACCGGCTCCAGGCACCTGCAGCCTCATCGCACACACTGGGAGCAACGCCAGGGCAGCCTTCTCCATCCCCAGGGTCACCTGGAGCCCCGGCACCTCCACAGGGACAGGGACAGCCCTGGGGACACCGCTGGGGATGCAGAGGGTGTGAAGAGGAGCACGTGCCATGGTGTCTGCAGGCTGCTGGCAGCCGCTGTGATGCTCTGACCCTGCTTCCTCCCCAGGGATGCCCCGAGCCAGCCCTCCTGTGTGCCTCTGCCGGAAAAATAATCACTTTACAGCTTATTGTCCCATCCTTAGAAATGGAGTGAGTCCATCGCAGGGTGGGGGCTGCAGCAAGGGAAGCAGAGGAGCCAGCAGGACCCGGGCGCTGCCCAGAGGGACAGAGGTTGTGGCTCCCATCCCACACCTGCCGGCACAGAGCAGCCCGCTCCAAGCCCAGTTATTCATTAACGCCGGCGCTGGCAGCGTTCCTCAGCCAACAACTGTGCCGGAGAGGGGGGCACGCACGGCGGGGGGTTGGAGACTCTAAGCACGGAATGATCTCCCTGTCCCCAAACCTAAGAGGGTGGCTGCTGGGGGGGATTAAAGAGGTTTAGGGGGATCAAAAAGGTTCGGGGGGTTGCAAAACAGAGCTGTGAGGGTTTTTCTTCACGCTGGGCACCACGCTGGCACCTCCATCCCAAGGCGCCCAGTTGTTCTGGCAGCACAGGCAGGTTGCTCAGAGCAGCTTGGCCCCTGCCTGCCCCTACCTCCAGCCCTGCTCCCAAAGGGATTTATCGGGAGTGGTGGATGAAGCTCCATTAGGCAGAGCCGGTGTTGACATTTCCTGCCTTGTGCAAACCATCAGGTGGGCAGGGAGCGCGCAGGCAGCAAGGGAACATCTGCCGTGCCCAGCGATGCCGGGCAGCCTGCGGTGGGAGCTGCAGGAAAACCTCGTCCCCAACACAGGCACCTTCCGAGCACGCGGGCTGATCCGCAACCCCTGGGATGCAGCGGGCCACCAAGCCGCTGGGGCATCGCGTGTGTCAGGGATTAAAACACAGGGGCCAAAACTCGCCTGGCAGCGGCTGCAGAGCTGCCGGGGAGCCTGTGATCGCACCCATGGGGATCCATCCCTGCTGCGAAGGCAGGTGGGGAACCCAGCATCGCACTGGGTGACATTGTCCATATGGCAGTGCCATCTCCGGGTGCGTCACCAGAGCCCAGAGGTGGCAGGGGGAGAGTGACGTGGCTCGCGGGCTCTCAGCGGCGCTGCTGCCCATCCCTACCGCCACCCCGTCACCAGCTCCGGTGCGGGGCGAGGAACTGGGAAAGAGGAAGGTTGGGCTTTAGAAAGAGGAAACGAAGAACAAAGCTTTAAGGATTGACAGAACAGTATAAATTGTGGGGGGAGGGTTCAATAAACGTGGGCTCGGAGGGGGCTGAGGTATTGAGATTTGCTATTAGAAACTCGCCCTCTCTGCCACATCTTAGAGGGGGGCAATAAAATAGAATGATATAAACCAAATCTGGCAACACTTGGCTGGGAGGGGGCTCAGCTCCTCTGTGTCCGGGGGGACGGCAGCAGAGCCCACCCAGGGCTATTCCCGGCTATTTATTCCGAGCAGAGCAGGTTTCCTGTCTCTTTATGGGCAGTTTTGCGGTTTCGTGGCCACACGGTGCCAAGCCTCGCGCTGGGCGGGCGCTCGCTGCGAAGGGAAACCCAAACAGCATCTCCTCCGCATGGGGAGGAGGTGGGAGACCCAAGGGGCTCAGCCTGGGCGAAGCGCCAGGGAAAGCACCCGGCTACTGCCAGCAGCATCACCACCTGCCATATCCTCCTGCTGTGCTCCCTGGGCTGAATCCTGCAGGTTGGGGGGGCCCCAGGGAGCTCTGGGGGCGCCCATCACCCATGGGTGCTTCAGAGCAGGGTCTGAGCTGCATGCATGCCCCGGGGCTGCTGCGGACACCCTTTGGAAAACTGGCAGTGATGGCAAAGGCTGTGCCAGGCAGAGCAACCAGACTGCATAACCCTGGTCCAGGGCAGGGAGACGGCAGCAGTGGGAGAGCGTCCTGGATCCTGTGCCCCAACTTCCATCCCCACCGTACTCCCTGCCCAAAGCCTCTGCTCCGGAAAGCTCCACTCGAGGCATCACACAGCCGCTTTCTGCAACCCACGCTCCCCGAAAACAGAGCCTCCAAAACCCCAAAGGCTCCCAAAAAAAAACAGAGAATCCCCAAAACCCAGAATGTCCCCCAAATCTAGAGAATCCCAAAACCCCAGAGTCTTCCAAAAAACCCAGAGTCTCTCCCAAAACCCAGAGAATCCCAAAACCCCAGAGTCTTCCAAAAAAACCAGAGTCTCTCCCAAAAACCCAGAGTCTCCCCCAAACCCCAACTCCTGCCCGTGTTGGTCACAGCTCCCAGCAGGGAATTTTGCCAAGGGATTTAAAAATCAGGCCCTGACACACGGGATTTAAAAAAAAAAAAAAAAAAAAAAAAAGTCATCTTTCTTTCCGTGTTTATCCTCTTTTTCCATGACGGATGGAGGATTTTGCCGGTTTCCCGGCAGCCCTGCTCCTGTCCAGCAGCCCCCGCTGCCACCCCCGGTCCCCCAGTGCTGCCCCAAAGCCACCAAAAGGATGGAGCGATGGGGTGATGGGGGGGACGCGGGGACACCCCGACACAAGGGGCTGCCGGCGGAGACCCCAGAACGCAGCTGGGGTTGGGAATGGGGTAGGACGGGGCAGTGGGGCTCCCCTGTGCCTTTCGGAGGTGGCTGGACATCTGGGGTCCCCCCAAAGGACCCAGCGGCAGACAGGGGGAGCCTCTGGATGAACGCCAAACCCATCCCAGAGGGGACCCCAAAGCCAGGCACTGCTTGGAGGACACCCCAAAGCCACATAGGAGGACCCCCAAAGAACAAGGGTCTGTTGAAGAGACACTCCAAAGCCACTCAGGGGAGGGATTCCCAATGCAAGGGGACCCTAAGCCACCCCGGGGGGCTCCTAAAGCACAGGGACCTGCTGAAGGGGCACCCCAAAGCCATCCTGGAGGTAACCCCCAATGCAAACAGACCCTAAACCACCCTGGAAGGAACCCCAAAGGACAAACACTGCTGGGAGGACACCCCAAAGCCTCCCTAAGGAGAACCCCCAAAGCAAAGGGAACCCAGAGCCACCCTGAGGGGAATGCCAAAGCACAGGCACTGCTGAGTGGACACCCCAAAACCTCCCTGAAGGGAACCCCCAATGCAAGTGGACCCCAGACCCACCCTAGAGGAACCCCAAAGCACAGACACTGCTGGAGGGAATCCCAGCCCCACCCTGGGGGGAACCCCAAAGCACAGGGACCTGTTGGGGGGACACCCTGAAGCCTCCCTAGGGAGAACCCCCAATGCAAAGGGACCCCAAGCCACCCTGGGGGGAACCCCAAAGCACAGCTCTGTTGGGGGAACACCTTGAAGCCTCCCTAGGGAGAACCCCCAATGCAAGGCGACCCCAGCCCCACCCTGGAGTGAACCCCAAAGCACTGGCAATGCTGGGGAGACTCCCGGAGCCCCCCCAGGGGGTGTGTGCCAAGCAGAGACACCTGTTGGGGGGAACTCCCTCAGGCACTCACATGTCCTTGGCGGGCAGGTCCCTGCCCTCCACGATGCGGATGGAGAGCGCGCTCCGCCTGGCCATGGCGAGCGGGCGGCGGCGCGGGGAGGGGAGCGCGGTCTCGAACCCGCGGCCCCCGGACCCACGCCCGAGCTCCGCCCGCTACTCAGCGCGCGGGGCGGGGCCGGAGAGCGGGGGCGGGGTCTGAGAGGGAGTGGGCGGAGTCTGGCCCGGAGTGGGCGGGGCGTAGTCAACAGGGCATTAACGTGTGTTTGGGTGGGCGGGGCCTGCGCTGGGTGGGCGGGGCCTGCGTGGGTCCCACAGAGGGTCCCGCTCAGCCCTGCAGCCCCAGAGACGCGGGGGAGACGTGGGGAGGACACGGCAGAGACGCAGAGAGGAGTCACGAGGGGGACACGATGGGGACACAGGGGAGATCATAGCGAGGATGAAGCAGACACACAGGAGGGACACGGTGGGGACACTGAGGGGGATACGACAGGAACATGGGGGACACACGGAGGGGGACGAGGCAGAGACAGAGGAGGGGATGGGAGGGGACAGGGGGTGACATGAGGGACAGAGCCAGGAGGGACACAGGACATGGCAGGGACAAGGGGGACAAGCAGAGACAGAGGGGGACACAGTGGGAACAGAAGGAGAAACAGTGGGGACGTGTGGGTGGAGAGAGCATGGACAGAGGAGGCCATGGGGGAGACTCGGCAGGGACACAGCACAGCAGGGACACGGGGGGACACAGAGGGGGCGCGGTGCCCAGCAGCTCTGCCCCCCCCCATGTCCCCACTCCCCCACGCACCCCCCTGCGTCTCCTCAGCCACTCGGGGTGCAGCGCGTGCGGGATCACACGGGGGGACCCGCGGGTGCCGGATGGGACAGACTGGGAGAACTGCCCTGGGCCATCGCTGTGTCCCTCACCCGGGGGATGAGGGGGTCCCTGTTCCCCACCCCAACACGGCGCATGCGGCACCGCGTTCCCTGAGAAGGGTGCGATGACACTTCTCCCACCCGTGAGCAGCCCCCGTTGCACCCCAGGATGGTGCTTAGAGCCCGGGACGGCTGCGAGTAGGGCACTGCCATGCCCAGGGGTCAAACAGGGGCAGATGCGGGCAGAGAACATGCGGAAAGGCTTTAATCACCCACTGTGCCGCAGCTCCTGGTGCAGCGGCAGCACCAGCCACATGCCATGGCAGCGGGCATGGAAGCACCGGCAGTGGCGGTGCCATTGCCATGGTGCCGTGGTGCTCAGAGGTGCCGGGATGCTCAGAGGTGCTGAAGATGCTCAGAGGCGCGCAGCCGGTTGGTCGTAGACGTGGTGCGTGTTGTACCGCTGCACCGTCACCGCCTCCGGCTTGCTGAAGGTGCTGCTGCCACCGCAGGCGTCCCTGCTAAAGAGGAGAGGGGGATCAAGAGAAAAGGGGCTGTTCGTAAAGGCTTGTGGTGATAGGACGAGGGGGAACGGGGATAAACTGGAGAAGGGCAGATTTAGACTGGACAGTAGGAAGACTTTCTTCACCATGAGAGTGGTGAGACACTGGCCAAGGTTTGCCCAGGGAAGGTGTGGTTGCCTCATCCCTGGAGGTGTTCCAGGCCAGGTTGGATGGGCCTTGGGCAGCCTGAGCCAGTGGGAGGTGTCCCTGCCCATGGCAGGGGCGTGGAATTGGATGGGCTTTAAGGTCCCTTCCAACCCAAACTCTTCTATGGTGCTATGATCAAGGGGGACCATGGAGGGCTGGTGTCACCATCGGACACCATCTCGCACATGTCGCAGCCACCGCGGTGGCACACGAGTGGCACTCACCCCTCGAAGAGCAGCACAGCCACCAGGGTGGCCAGCAGGATGGCGAAGAGGATGGAGAGGATGGCAGTGAGGGCGACCATGCCAGCGCTGTGCTGGCTGCGCTCGGCGCCGATGCTGCTGGGCGGCTGGGCTGAGGAGAGAGCGGGAGGGGAGGCAGGGGCACCCCGGGCAGTGCGGTGCCCTCATGGGTGAGCACAGGGCACAACTGCTCCGTGCAAACAAACACCCTACGCAATCCCAGGGTGCAAACGCACCGCGCAAACACAACGTGCAATTCCCACACGCAACGCTAGCGAGCAAAAGCACCCTGAAAACGAGACGCACAAGCGCATTGTGCCACTGCCCAGGGCCATCGCTCACCAGCAGGACCCGCGGCAGCCCCTGCCTCAGTTTCCCTGCAACCTGAGCGTGCAGCCCCAAGATTGCCCCATGCTGCAGGGTGGGTGCAAGGGGCAGGACAGGCACCCAGTGGCCATACCTGTCTGCAGGGTGATGGGCTTTGACCAGGCTGTCTCAGCCACGGGCACGGAGCCCTCCAAGGCAAGGAACTTCACCCTGGGATGGGAAGGGACGTTGGCTGTGCTCCCCACGCCAGGGGTGCCTTCAAGGCTCGAGGGGACACAGTGGCTCACCGGTATGGCCCCGGGCCGGGCAGGGGGCCGTTGCAGGTGGGTCTGGTCTCGTCCGTGGTGCAGCTGGTCTCGCTGCCCACACGCAGCACCGTGATTTCCCCGGAGGGCTTTTGGCACGGGTAGTTGAGGAGAGTGGTGTTGAGGGTCAGATACGCAGGGGCGGTGGTGGGGAAGCCCTGGAAGCTGCGCTCCGGGGTCCCCGGCTCCAGGCTGTCATTGAAGTTGGGGACGGCTGCAGGGAGCGGGATGGGGGTGAGGAGGGACCCCTGCCCGGGGCTGCTCCCCCCCCAGTATCCCACCTACCACTGGGGATGGCCACCACCAGCCAGATGACAGCGTCGCTGTACGCATCGAAGACACAGCGGGGTTGCTCCAGCACGAAGGTGGAGGTGGTTATCAGCCCCCCAAGTGTGGGGCTGGCTAGGACCGGCGTGTACGGTAGCGGTTCTGTGGTGGGAAGACAAGGGGGTGCAGCGAAGGCGAGGACCCTCCCCGCTACCCCACTGCAGACCCCAGCCGGCAGCAGCGTGAGGGGATCAGCATGGGGACAAGGACAGGAAGGACCCCTGTACTTCTACTGCAGACCCCAGCAGTGCAGGGGGCTCATCGTGGGGACGGGGACAGGAGGGACCCCCCCCACTCCAGACCCCAGCTGGTGACAGCAGCGTGGGGCGCTCAGCACGGTGACTGGGACAAGAGGGACCCCAGTGATCCCGCTGTGCGGCCCCTGTTCCTTCCCACTCCAGTTTGGGGCTCAGATGCACAAAGAGCAGCAGCACAGACCACCCCCCCATGCCACCACCCAGGGGGGACACCCCTGTGGGACCCCCCAAGTACCCAATGTCATGCCAGCAGACCTGGGGGGGGGACATTGGGGACACTGGAGGTGGCACCCAGGACAGAGGGCAGCTGCTGCCCCGCACCGGTGCCCAGGGGACCCCCACCAGCCGGGGACAGCGAGGTCCCCAGCCGTGCGTGCCGGCATTGCTGGACTCACCCTGGGCGTGGGCGTTCGCCAGGAGCAGCAGGAGCAGCGGGAGCATCGTGCGGGTGCCTGGGTGCCGCGGGCGGGACTGCGGGTGTTGGGTGCTGCGTCCCAGGGGAAACACCACCAACCGCCCACATTCCTGCGCCCGCCCCGGCTCGCGGCAAACAGGTCGGGCCCGTTTCCCAGGGCGCATTCGCTACAGCCGAGTGCCCGCTGGCGCGCTGAGAACCCACACGCTCGTGGCACCGATGGGCAACCACCCTCACCCAGGCCGAGGGGCAGAGGGCACCACCCCTGCGTGATGCCCACCCTGGGGGTCCCGCAGACCCCACCAGTGCCAGCACGTGCCCCTCGACACCAAGTGCCAACAAACCCAGGCCCCAGGTGGTTTTGGGGGTCACGGTGCCCCCATCCCCGATGTCTGGCGAGCAGAGCCAGGCTGGTGCGCGAGCAGCAGAGGGAACAAGGGGGGAATGTCTCGCACGGGGCAAGGAGAGGCAGGGAGAGAGGGAACAGCAGAGTTTACTGGGGACACAGGGAGCAAAGTGGCCCCACCGGCCGCTGGGGCGAGGGCAGAGTTGGGGGGATGTGGTGGGTCCTGTAGGAGCTGCGGGCGAAGGCGCTGCTCCCCGGATCCCGGCGGCACAGGGCCCCCCACGCCTCGGCACTGTGGGGGAGACAAGCAAAGCCATCACACTGGCACTGACAACCCCTGCCCACTATCAAAGGGGCCCTACCTCCTTCCCAAGCCCTCGATTTAAGGTAAAAAAAAAGCTTTTTAAATGTTAAACCCATCTCTTTGCTGGATGCACCCCGCCATGCACCTGCGCCCTCCCCCAAGCGCCCGTACCCCACGGTGCTGAGCGTCACCACGGCCAGTGCGGCGCCCAGGCTGGCGAGGATGGAGGCGATGATGACCACGGTGCTGCCGCAGCGCAGGGGCATGGGGTCAATGTCACTGGGGCTGCTGGCTGGAGCGAGGGGGGGATGAGGGATGTGGGGGTCACAGAGGAGCAGAGATGAGGCGATGGGAGTAGGAGGGCAGCGCGGGGAGGTCACGGACCACTTCTCCCCTCTAGGTTTTGGGGTGCTGGCACCCAACCTGTGGGGGATGGCAGCGCTGCCAGTACCTCTGCGCAGGAGGATGGGGTCTGACCACTTCGTCTCTGCTTTGGGGCCATGGCAGTCCATCACCAGGAACTTCACCCTGAGTGATGAGCACGGTGACAGCGCGGGGACAGGATGGGGAATCACCCCAGGAGGACTGGGGGCTCCCGGCAGCCTCACCTGTAGGGCCCTGGGGAGGGCAGGGGGCCGTTGCAGGGGTCCTGGCCGTCCTGGTCCCTGCATGCCGTGTCACTCCCAACCCGCAGGACATCCGGGCTCGGTGACGAGCAGGTGTATGCGGCCGCTGCTGTCTTCAGCGTCATGTAAGAGTAGGCGGTGGGAAGCTGTGCATACCGGGGCACGCTGGCCGGGGATACGGGGTTTCTGAAGGTAGACGAGGCTGTGCAGCACAGACACGGGGTGAGGGCTGTGGCGAGGGTCCCCACGTCCCCCTATCCCGGCGCAATGGATGCTTACCATTTGCAAAAGCCACCACCAGCCAGACAGCATCGGAGGCGTTGGCGTGGCGGTTGAAGACACAGCAGGGCCTCTCCAGCGCGAAGGTGGTGGCGGTGAGCTTCCCCGGCAGTGCCGCGGGGGGCAAGCGAGGCACATAGGGCAGCAGGGCTGGGGGGCAACAGTGAGACCCCAGCCCACAGCCGCACCAGCACCCGTGAGCACCAGCGCCTACACCGCGGGGCTCACGTGCTGCTGGCACCAGCGTGGAGATCCCCAGCCATGCCCAGCACAATAACCCCGTTCCTGGCACAAAGATCCACAGAGAAAACACCTCGCAGCCCCTCTGAGCCCTCGTCCCCCTCTGCCCCGTCCCCTCCGGGAGTCACCCAGGCCCGCAGCTGTGCCCAGCCCAGCCAGCGCCAGCAGCACCCGCAGCAGCTCCATAGTGGTGTCCCAGCAGCACTGGACGTGGTGACCTGCTCCGCTCACCAACCCCACTGCCGAGGGGACAAAGCGCCCCACGCGCCCCTGCAGTAGGGACCGCCTGTCCCCAGGTGCTGGACCCTCCCAGCGCCACATTCCTGCACCGGCTCTGCTGGCCCGGCGAGACCCTGCGGGCACAGGGGCCACTGGGTGCCTCTTGGACACCCCCAGGGAGTCACCTTGCTGGCTCCAGAGCTGCGGCGCCAGAGCGGGCTGCGAGGATGCAGGGCAAAAGCCTGGGAGGTGAAAGGGGAAACTAAGGCACAGAGGCACCAGAGAAACATTAAAGGACGAGTCATCAGGAGTCGCAGGCTTTGTTGGGGTGGCCCTGCACCCCCCTTGCCCCATCAGGACCTGCATGGCTGTGGGTGTCCCGCGCCCACCCAGTGCCAGGGCAAGGAGCAAGGCCACACCCGGCTGGGTATGGGTGCAGCCAGCCTTGCCCCAAGGGTGGGGAAGCTCTCCAGAGCCAAAATTCATCCAAAGCATTCAAGGCGAACGGTCCCACCCAGCGCCACGGAGGCACCCAAGCTCCAGGGCCAGCCCGTGCTGGCGTCTCCCCATCCCTCCCTCCCCTTGGTGGCAGGGGGGACAGGCCATGGCCCCCTCCTAGTCCTTGGGAAAGGGTCCCCAAGCCCTTGGGACACGGACCATGACCCTGGAATGGGAGAGCACAGGCCCCCCCTGACTGCTCCCCGGGCAGAGGGGTTTGGACTGGACCCCTTCCCCACTGCCGCCAAGGGGTGCGGCTGCAGGGCAGGGACCCCCCTCCCAAAGGGGCTGCGACCGCGCCTTCAGATTAAGTGGAACTGGGGCATCGCAAGATTACACAGCCCAGCTGTGGAGGGAAAAACAGGCACAGCTGTAGCCTCCATCCCTCCTCCCACCTCTGCCGCATCCCCCCTGCTCCCCACACTGCCAGCCCCCATCCGCCACTCAGACCCCCCTTGGCACTCCCGGCACGGCGACGGAGGCAGGTTGACGCAGGGGGACACTGAGTCACAGTTTCGGCCGTGGTACCCGCTCCCAGGGCACGGGGCCAGCATACCTGGGAGGTCAAGGCTTGGCTGGTGAGAACTGTGCCACAAATGAGTGGCACCTCAAGGGGAATGGAAAACCCTGCTAGGAGCTCCAGCCAGGACCAGGGGACCCAGGGCTTTCGGACAGACCTGTTCAGTGGCGCTAGAAGCAGTTATTTGGGGCTCTGTCCCCTCCCAGCTCCAACTGGCACCATGGCATCACCGTTGTGCTTTTGCCCTGTGCCAGCCCTGGAGCTGCTCGCCCTCCACCAGTCACCCCTGTCCCAGGACATAGGGAACCGGCTTCAAAGCATCCCCATGCACAGGGGCACCCGGCTCTGCGGGGGCTAAGCCATCTGCGGGGGCTAAGCCATCGCGGGGCTCAGCACGGACACGGCCAGGATTTTCACAGATGCCTCATGTCCTTGTGACAGAGGACGTGACAAGCAGGGCTGAGCTGCGGTGCCCCAGCCCTGGTTCAGCCCAGGCACCAGGGGATTCAGGCACAGCAGCAGCCACTGGAGGTGCCCTGGGCCACGCACGCTCAGCAGGAAATTCTTGCCTTGTGCAGGGCTGGGTGAGCCCTGCTCAATTTTCACATCAATTCATTGCTGTGATTGGTGGGAGAATGTGATCTGAGGAGAGAAAAGTGAGGTTTAGACTTGAAACCTCTCCCTTTCGCAAGCAGGGCAGGGGAGCAGCAGGCACCACCCGTTTCTGTGACGCTCAGTACCACACACAGACCTGTGGCTCCCAAGGAGCTCCCAACTTTCCAGTATCCCCAGCTGCCTGAGGGCTTTCTGCCCAGAGGGGGCAATCAGGAGGCTGAGGGTACAGGATGGACATCGGGAAAGCTCCAGCCCTGGACTGCTTTGAAAACCTTTAATTTCCATCTTGATGTGAGAGAAAGAAAACTGCCTCTCTGCTCTCCTAGATGATACAGAGCCAGGAGCTAACAGGAAGCACGGCCACATCCTGGGTCTCCAGGGAGGGAGGGGGAATGGCAGGTGGCTCCCAGGACCTGCAGGGCTGGGGACCACAGCAGAGGGAAAGGCAGAAACAGTTCTGAGCAAGGGTTCAGCTACATGGAGACAAGCAGCCTGGGGACAGCATCCAGCATGGGCCAGGACTGAGGCGATGCTCCCTTCGCAGGGTGCCAGCACTGGGCTGAGTTCATGGTGCAGGAATGCGCTCTGCTCACAGCCTCACCTGGTTGCCACATGGCTCAGCACCCAGCAGAGGCAAGGAGGATGGTGGCCCTGTCACCGCCGAGGCCCATTGCCATGGAGAACAGAGATTTGTCACCGCCGGGTGGCACCATCCATCCCCACAGCAACAGCACAAAGCCCTGCAGCAGCCTCCTCCCGGTGCAGACAGCCCCGCTGCTGCCGTTCTTTTGGAGAGGGGAATGGAGGGACCAGCCCTGCCCCAAGAGCTCCAGGATGACGGGAGGGGGGATGGTGCACAGCCAGAGCCGGGACAGGCACTGCTGGGTTACCTCTGCCAGCACCGCGGCCACCAGTCGCGGGTGAAGTCCTGGCAGCCCCAGCCATCCTGTGGAGCTCAGCACCCCACATCCTGCTCTGCAGAGTCACATCCCTCCTCCAAGCCACCAGGCAGCCTGACGGCAAAGCAGCGATTGCCACGGAAATGAAGTGTTTATTACAACCAACCAGAGAAACAGGGCAGGAGGCTCCAACGGAAAAGGTGCTTCCAGGCCAGGGAGCTGCCGTGTGCCCGAGAGAGGCCCTCGTTTTCTTTCCAAGTGGTCAAGGAGGCAAGGCACCCCCTTCCCTCTCCCTGTCCTGTCCCCACACATTACCAGTGCAAGGGCCTGCCTTCACCGGGAGATGTGGCACCTCACGACACTGTCCCAGCCGGCCATGGCTGTGGCCATCAACCCCACCCAGAGACACGAGTGCAGTTCCTACAAAACCCCTCTTCCCTCCCAAAAAACAGGCCGTAGAGCGCAGGCCGGGCTCCCGCGGTGCAGTGTTATTGCTCAGTGTGACAGGCGCTCAGACACATGAACTTAAGGCAACAGGAATAAGTGTGGTGGGTGGCCCCTGCGGTGCAGGACACGGCCAGGCCCCACCTCGTTCATTGTCGCAGGCAGTCCTCGGTGACGCCCTGGGCGGCAAGCTCCGCCAGCACATTGTCCAGGTAGTTGGGGTCTGGGTAGCCATGACCGCTCAGGTTTGTGTCCATCTCCGTCTTGTGGTGGATCTCGTTCCATACTACCGTGTTGCTCTCGCCTGTGGTGTTGGAGGTGCCTACTGTGAAAATCAGGCGTCTCTTCCAGGCCACTCTCAAGAGTTCCAGGACCTGGAGGTGGGACGAGAACAACCAACATTAGCCTTCAGCAGGCAGGAAACTTGAGCCATGAAAGCGGCTTCCTAGAGCTTGACAACCTAAATCCCTGCTGTAGCAGGAAGAGACCAAAGATCCAGTGGAAGGTGTCCCTGTCCATAGCACAGGGGTGGAACTGGATGGGCTTTGAGATCCCTTCCAACCCGAAGTATTCTGTGATGCTATGATCCCAGCAGGAGAAGGGATCTCGCTCACCTCCCAGCTACCCCTGCAGTGCCCCAATGGGAAGGGCCATTCCCTGCACATGCCGGGTCTTCCAGAGCTTGAAAAATAGCAGCACAAGCTCAGACAAACACACCCACCAGAGGAAACAGGGACGGGAAGAGGCAGCAGCTGGACTGTCCAAGCTGAGCGGTGCAAACCCTTGTAATTGCACCGCCTGAGGCAGCCCGGGAGCATCCTCGAAGAGCTCAGATAGGATTGTGGTCAGTAAAGGGATGAAGGAGAACAAGCCTTCACAGTCAAAGCCATGAAGAAGTAGCAAAGATCTTCAGGGGCTGAGTGATTACAAATACATAAGGAACAAACCACTATCAAGAACAGAATATCCAGCTGTGACATCTCACCTTCCTGCCCTTCTCGTTGTCTGGTAGATAGCAATAACGAGGAAAGCCTCTGGCTGTGTACGGCATCCCAGGGTTGGGGTGCTCCGGGCCCTGCAATAGATCAGACAAGTCCATCCTCATATGAGCTGGATAATCTCTCAGCAGCAGGATCTGGGATCAGCAGCGGGATTTAGGATCAGGATTAGGCCCATCTCAAAGCAGTTCTTCCATGTAAAAGGAGCAAGGCATTGCTGATTACAAGTATGAGGCATCTGACTGGCTTTTACAGGACACACGAGAACCAAAGGGCCTCTGAGAGCAGTCTCGTGCTGGGTACAAAGCCAGCTCAACAGATCACTTAAGTTCTGGTGGGAGGCAGCCCCAAACCACAGCTTTTTCCATGTGACCCAAGGATACCCTAAAAAAGACTACCAGCTCAAACCTTTGTGACCACTGAAACCTCAGGCATGGGCTGCAAACCCAGACATCAGGATCTCTCGCACCTTGCGAGCACAGGCTGAGTCTCCTCTCTGTTTCACACACACCTCAGCTCTTACTGCAGGCAAACGGCTGCTGTAGGCCGTGGGGCCACTCTCACAGGGGGAAAAGCTCTTTCGCAGAAGAGACCCAAGTCACTCCCGCGCTACAGAACAGCCACCAGGGCAGCTCCCAGCTGCAGGCACCTCGGGTTTGCCAGCAGGTTCTGTGCTGGATCCCAGAATGTGTCTGGGAGGCTCTCGCAGCTTGTGTCACCCGGCAGCCATTCCTGCGAGCGAGCTGTGTGCTCACCTGGATGCCTCTGCTGATGTGATACACAATCTGGATTGTCCCGCAGTCTTTGTGGCCTGGGAGGGACTGGGGGAAGGTGGAGACCTCCATCTTCCCCTTGGGCTGAGTGCCGGTTTTCTCTCCGTAGATGGTTTTACAAGAGGGGCACTGCAAACTCCCGTCCTGCGGGGAGAGAGACAGGGCATCAAAGCTCCACAGCCGAGTCTCCCCGGCACTCGGGACCCAGAGGGGTGGGCCAGCTCGGTACCTTGTTCCCGTTGGCATACATGGCCAGCATGCAGAGCATGTGGAAGGTGTGCTGGCAGTTTTTCAGACGACCGACCGTCTCTGGCTTGATGGTGCTGGACTCACAGGCATCGCTGTAACCTGAGGGGGAGCACAGCTTTTCCATGCAGATGATGCAGTCCTAGAATTGGAGATGCAAAAGAAAAAAACCACTGTGTTTTCAGCACAGGCTGATCACAACGACTCATCCAGCCTGGAGATGCTTCAGGATGATTTGCCTTCAACTTTAACCCCTCCCTTTGAGGCTTAAGAGCAGGGACAGGTTTCCTTGTCCGGCTGCCATGGCCTCACTCCACTGCCTCCTGGCCAGCCCAGGGAGAGAGCTGCCCTCAGTCCAAGGGGATGAGTGGGAATGGAGTGTGGTTGTCCTTCTCCTCTAAAGGGCAGCTCCAGTGCAGGGCTTTGATCTCTAGTTTTGACCTCGATGAGCACTGACATGAGACCAAAGCTGTACTCTCTTCTCCTCCCTAGGCACTGCAACCAGCTCCAAGGGAAAAGGGAAAGCAGTGCCAGGTTCAGCTGTTCAAACCAAACGGTGCTTTCCCCCATCAGTCTGCTGATGAGGACCAGTCACCAGTTACCACGTGTGGGCTTCAGGAAGTGCTGAGGCCTCTCCATTTAGCATCACAGCCACACAAGCAGCAAATCTACCACGTGGGTTGCACAGGGAAGGTTGGTCCTCGAGCACTGCTGTGGTGTTCACAGCACCCCCTCAGCCACTGGGCAAGCCAGAGTCGCTTCCCTGTCCTCTCACCTCATCAGCAGGAGCACTCTTCAGCTCTTCCAGGTACTTCCTCACCACTGCTTCTGGCTCGGTTGGCATTGCTGCACATGGAGAGAGATGAGAAAAAGAGAGGAGAAGCAATCAGACACACTGTGAGATATGACGGGCACGTGCAGGGTGAGCCAGAGCGAAGGGAGACAGGCAAGGCACTGGCCATGGCGCCAAAGAGGAAGGTCAGGGCTACAGGGAAGAAGAGGATGCTCCAACTGATCTCTACAAGCCCTACAAAGGCTTTGCAGTCAGAAATGGGAACTGCTAGGACCACGAGTGCCAGAGGTGGCAGAACCCACTGGCAGATGTTGGTGCCCTGTGCCAAGGGGTCCACTTGTCGCTGCTATGCTTCAGTTCTCCCCACACACCCCATGCAACGCCAGCAAGGTCCAGCTGGGCTTCCTTTGTGAGCACAGAGGCCAGCCAGGATCAAACGCAGCCTGAGGACGCTCTGGTTTCAGGGGACAGAGGATTATATCAACTGCACAGTCAAAGGAGAAAAGGCACCCCCACATCTCCCCAGCTGGCCCCAAGAAGGAGACCCAGCAACATCGTTAAGCTTCAGGCCCTGCTTCATGTACAGCAGCTCAAGCCTGACATCCAGAACAAGAAACAGCAGCTACCTCTTGAGCTCCTGCACACTCAAATCCAGCAACACAACAGAAGTC
The DNA here is from genome assembly GCF_017976375.1 of Cuculus canorus. Lineage (NCBI taxonomy): Eukaryota > Metazoa > Chordata > Aves > Cuculiformes > Cuculidae > Cuculus > Cuculus canorus. Next base: position 6,821,987 of record NC_071420.1, read on the forward strand.
ACGCCTTTTCACTGCAGACAGGCTCACTCAGGCAACAGAGGGTGAGGCAGAGCACAAGTAAGGGTGGAAAATCATTCAGCCGAGAAAGACTGATGAGCTGGGAGGTGGACTCTGCTAAATGAAGACAGTCATTAAGATGAGTTATTTTCAGAAGGGGATTCCTGGCCATCCCAAAACACGTGATTTCTGTTAGTGGTAGCAGGAGGAAGGGATGATTGAGCACAGAGAGCAGGAAAAGGAGCCTAGAAGGTGAAACGGTGCTCCCTCCGAGCAACAGCGCCAATGAGGAGAGGTGTCTGACATCTCAGGCAAAGCATGGCTGCGAGGATCACTCTCTGGAGACACTTAACTGGATAAAACAAGCATTGAGCAGTGTTTCCCACTTCAGGGGTCCCTTCATATCGGAGATGGAGGCTTCAGCTTCTGCTCTGCAGGCTTTGGAGAGGACTGCGTGAGTAGGACTAGCTGCTACCCATCATAACCCAACCGCTTCCACGAGTGCCTGATGATGATTGCCACCACATTCCCATTCCCAAGGATCCCACCCTGCCTGCCAGAATGACAACCAAAACCTCTCCTTCTGGATTGTTTTCTCTGTGGCTCTTTTTGAGGTGACCTTCTTATCTCCTCTGGCTATGTGCTGGAGAAAGCAGTGCCAAACTGATGCACCGACAAGGCGGTGAAAACAGTGAGGAAGCAAGCAGAAAGCAGGAGTTATGCCTGCCCAGAACTTGGCAGAACGCCTCAGCTCCCACCTGCACCGCAGCCCTGAGCAGCTTTAAAGCCATTCACTTTTCTCCGGATAGCAGAGGACACTCCTTCACCACAGCCCCTGCTGCAAGTTTCTCTTGCCACTGACCTTCCTTCCTCTGTGGCAGCCCAGAGAAACAGAGAGGCGACTTGCCCAAGGACTGACATGGCGCCTTCAAATCAGATCAATGAAAGGAAACAAAAATCCCAGCACAGAGCTGCGTAAGAGTGAGGATGAGAAAGCTCTCACAGAGCCTGTGGGGTACAGCAGGGATCTGGGGCAAAGCCAACGGCATTACTCTACTTCACCCGCTGGCATTAGGATGGAGCTGAGGGTAATCGGACAGGCAGAAGAGGGTGACACAGCCCTCAGCCATCCCTTGGAAACCCATACCTGATGGGTTTGCATTGTGGCATCTCTGATCTGTTCCTGTCCCTTTGTTGCGACACTGCTCAGATGTGTTTAGATCCACCAAGGGGTCTGGAGAGAGAAGGGGCTGAGGAGCCTGGATGCTTTAGAAAAACCTGTCCCCAGCTGCTTGCATGTCAGGTCCCCACAAAGCCTTTCAATGTTGGCAGCTTGGTTTCAACAAGGGCAGCAAAGCCCACTCAACCTCCGCTGCCTCTGGAGACAGAGAGACCGGCACGTCCAGCAGTCCCTGTCCCAGCAGAGGGGAGCTGGAAGAGGCACCCACTACGGCACGAGCCATGCACGCTTCAGCGCATGAATCACTTCCTTATTGGACCGTTTGCTGCATGGAAGTGTTTGCCTCCAAACCTTTGTTCTGGCCATCTCTCAGCAAAGCCTACTCAGCCCCCAGAGTTTTCCAGATTCAATAGCGGATTGACAAAGAAGAGCATAAAGCACCAACACTGTTCACCACCAGCTGGCCTAAAGCTGCGCTATCGATTTATCTGGGATGTGAAGGAATGTTTGCTGTTCCTTCATTTACAAAGAGCACAACAACGATTTTTTTAATGCTTCCCCTTCCTGTAGATAACTAGGTGTCTGCTGAAGCCAGGGCTTTCCATGGGCAGCACTGGACAGATGGGTGTGGAATCCCTCCTCAGCAACCAAGCGCTTGCAGCAGGAACACACCTCCTCCTGCACCCCAAACTGAGCCATAGGCGTGGCAGCAGGCTCTTTTCACTCCTTATGCAAGGCAGACACAGCCTGTTTCTAGCTTCTGCTCCCTGGACTTGCAAAGGCTGGACCCACTGGCCTCAGCCTCCTGAGGGCTGTCCAGAGATCAGGTTGGTGAAAGGAGATTTGGTATTAAACACAGATGTCTCCCCATTTCACAGTTCCACAGGATAACCAAGCAACCAGAGAACCCCTGTTCTCGCAACCTCCTTTAGCAAATGGACTCCACAGGAACAGCGAGCTCCTCCGACTCCCAGGGACTCTGCAGTCCCACCTACTCTCCAGGCACTGGCACGGTCTGCAGCTCCAGCTACGGACGGATGTGGGGAGCAGACACTCAGCTGAGATCACTCCCCTTACCCAGCCAGAGCCTGTCCTGCTTGGCAGGGAAGGATGAGTGTGCTCATCTCTTCTCCTTCTGTACCACAGTGTTCCACATGTGACTGCTCACCCTGGAGAGGGCATGCAGGGAAATCTCCAAGACAGGGGAAAAGCAGAGGGTAAACCCACCAGCCGAAAGCTTAACAAGCCTGAGGAGCGTGCGGCAGCTGCCTCCGTGCCCGAGCAGCAGGCAGTGCTCAGAGAGCCAAGCGGCTCGCCTCCCAGACAGCAGCAGGCTCTCAGCCTGTCCCAAGTGCGCAGTCAGGCAGCAGCTGCTGCAGCCCCAGGACAGTTGGTGCTATGGCAGTGACTGCAGCAGCCACAGGACACGCAGTGCCGTGCCAGCTGGTGGGATGGCAGTGACTACAGAAGGCCCAGGACATGCAGTGCCGTGCCAGCTGGTGGGATGGCAGTGACTACAGAAGGCCCAGGACATGCAGTGCCGTGCCAGCCAGTGGGATGGCAGTGACTGCAGCAGCCCCAGGACACGCAGCACCATGTTGGTCAGCAGGACAGCAGCGCTGATCCATCAGGACAGCAGATGCTGCTAGGCTGCGTGCCAGTGCCGATAGCACAGTGCCTACCCAGAGACCACGGCTTCCCTGACACCTGCAGCACCCACAGTGCAGCAGTGCCAGAATGCCAAAAGCATTAATGAGTCCTGACTAATTAGTGCCTTTGTTTAACATAACCCAAGCTGGCTGCAGTTCCGCCAGCACCGCCTTGAACTGCATGGAGCCAGGATTTGCAGCAGCAGGAGAAGCAGGAAGGGGCGCAGCAGGGGTGAGCTCTCAATGACGGAAAAACCTGACAGGGTGTGAGAGGGGAAGAGCACACAATGCAGAAACTCAGGGCACGGAACAGTCTCACGGAACAATCTCTGCCTGTAAAGGGAAGCAGAACAGCCTGACTGAGAGTCAGGTTCCCTCCTCCCACAGCACAGCAGTGCTGCTGAGGTGTTGTACACAGGCAGCTTGTTCCCAGGGGGCACTGCGCACGCTCTTCATCCCTGGAGTTGTGCACCTTGCAGGACCAGCATCCCTGCCCCCAGCAGAGAAGACTCTGCTTTCTAAAGCGTGAGGAGGGATTTTCACAAACAGAAAGCCAGAGTAAAGCTGCTGGAGCCCATGCTGCCCCACCACCTTGCCAGCTACTCCACGGAGAAAGATCCTCACCCAGCTCCTCTGCCACCCACTCCCACTAAGCTCCCCTCCTCCTCCCATTTTCCTTTGCTCCTCCTATTCTTTGCCATTTCTCCTGCCTCCCCCTCGATCACACATCCCACTCCACATTTGTGCTCTCCCTCCTTCTCGTCGTTTGCATCTCCAGCTCCCTCCATGATGCATTTCTGCAAGACACCTCCCTTCACACTGAATTTCTAACTTTCCTTCTGCCACCCCTCCTGCCTCCTCCGGACCGGTGGGGACCTCACTCCTCCACCAAGTCTCCTCACTGCAGGGAGGCTCCAAGGAGAGACACCAGCACCACCACTCTTGCCAGACAGCCTGATGCCTCCTCCCGAAACGCAAGCATCTGTGCTGAACACTCTCCTGCCTCTGGCCACCCCTCTGCTCATCCGAAGGGGCAGCGCTGTAGGTTCGGCAGTGGCCGACCACCCCAACACGCTGTGCCGGGACTAGCAAACCACCCCAACAGCCACACCGGGCTGGATTCACATTGACCTAGCAGAGTCCCAGCGCTGTTACACATGGATCAGACCCTGGGTGCAAACTGGGAGCCCATCAAGGGCAAGGGTGTAGGGTGTCAGCAAGACGCGAGGAGGTTCAGCTCAGAGAGCTGGGGTAACCCAGGCCTTCCCGTCAAGGCACGTCCACCAGAGAGCTCCACTGCACTGCCTCCCACCCCAGAGGTGGAGAGAACAAATCCTCTACAGCCTGACCTGGCAAACCCTGAGTGACTCTGGGGCCTGTTTGTCTGGAAGAGATTTCTCATCCCATGACTCAGCCATGACAAGCACGGCTCATAAGCAAACCTCCTCTTGACAGCACGTATGGATTAAATGCACACTCCTGGATGGTCCCTCAGCTCCCAGACTTGTCCCACCAGTGAGTCAGGGCAGGCCCTGGCACATGGGTGCCCAGGGCTCCCCAAGAGGGCGTAGCAGGACCATGGGAGAGAATACAGGACTTCAACATGCACTGAGAACAGGGATGCTCCAGCTTTAACAATGATGGAAACGAGCAGAGCTACCACAGGACCCCATCTATCACCTTATTTTCCAGCCTGTCAGGGACTGGGCATGCCAGGAGATGTGTCTTGCTCCTCCCCTCGGCAGAACGAACATCATCAGTCAAATCGGAAGTGCCAAGAGGGTCAGGGGAGAGACAAGAGGGAAGGAAGGAAGCAGAACAAGTGCAGAGAGGTGAAGAGAAGGAAGCAAATATCAGAGTTTGAGCAGGAACTACCTTTCTTGGACACTTTCCTCCCCTCCTTAACTGAGCTGTGTTTTTTAGTGGCTCTATGGGTGCTGGCGGCTGGCGGCACACAGGTGAGGTGCACGGGGAGTCCAGAGGCTGACATCAGAATAGCCGTCATGCCTACAGCAGGTACAAGATCGACATGCGGGGAGGAAACAACGGGGAAACACATCCATTAACAAAACTTCAACCTTTCAAAAGAAATTAAATAAAACAAACCAAAACCCAAGCCCTTGATTCAGAGGGCACAAACCAGCCAAGAGGCAGTGAGGCTGGAGTTGGACAGGGACAGGGTCCGGAGGCTTTCAAGGGCTCCTGCCTGGGCATTGGATTAAAGCAGAGAAACATGGGCATCAGTCTGGCCTGTGGCCCCTGCGCTGGTCTGGGAACAGGACCTTCCTCCTTGCTGGGGCTCCCCAGGCACTTCAAGTCCTTCTGCTCACAGAGCGCTGGCGGCCCAAAGGATGAGAGGCATCATCCATAACCTTTAAACGTCCTGCTCTGCTCTCCTCACTGAGCTGTGTGTTCCAAAGGCTTCGCCCCAGCCCGATCCCTGCAAACCATGGCAGTGCCAGGCTGTCCGGCGATGGGAGCTGCCCCCCTCCACCTCCTGCCAGATGCACCCCACAGCGGCAGCCCTGCTCACCCCACACTGTCTTCTCCTTGGCGCTCCAGCTTTTTCTGCTCTCCCCTCAGCCACAAGGCAGTTCCCACCCTCTCCCATCTCAGCCGCTGTATCCATGGGATGCAGTTCATTAAGGCTGACTAGTTATTAAGAAGGACAGCAATTCCCTGAAGAGAGGATTGGCACACGGAACTGCAGGACTGGTCGCATGATGTTTGCCCATTAAACACAGCCTGGTTACACGCCGTAACATTTCCAAGGTAGCAAATTGCTGTTAAACTCGCATCCAAGGAAACCCTTGCCTTCATGTTCCCAAGGAACGGCTTCCCCACTAGCCACAGCCATTGCCAGAATTAAAACAAAGCCCATGGATACAGCCTGACAGTAGAGAACCCAAGAGCCAACATTCCCCAATCACCTCTCAGGGGCCATGCAAAGCCACATCCTAGCACTATGGGAACTCCTGCCAGCACTCGGCACAGCTGTTCACGGCCACAGCCGAGATTTCCAAGCATTTTCCCTCCTCAGGCGTCTGTTCAGCTGGGTTGGGAAAGGAAGGTGGAAGAGCATAATGGTTCAGGGCAAAAGTGAGGCACCTTGCCCACATGTGACTGAAAATCAAGTTCTGACACGGACCATCACCCAGCTTTGTGTGCGAGTGGCCAGACTGTTTTCTGACTCAAACATGCAAGCAGTCCAGAACCAGTGCCCGGCAACCAGAAACCCACTGTGTGAGGCCCAGGTCAGTGCCCAGACACACAAAGTTGGATGCTCTTACTGACACTTTCTCAACCAAGGATCACAGAGCAGATAGAGGGGGTCTCACAGGATGGGCAGAGGGGCACAGATGGATGAAGGGGTCTCCCCAGGGCCACCCAAGAACCCTTGGCACAGCTGGTCTGGCCAGGCAAGACTGCCCAACATGGGGTGAAACCAAATGGACACAGGTAATGCCAAACCAGGCAGGCAGGGGTCACCTCATTAGGTACCACCATTGTTGATCCTGATTTGACAGGCAGCTCTCCAGTTCCAAAGAGCTGCAGGGCCTGAGGACCTCCCAAGCAGACCAACTCCAAGTCAGTATGCTCACCCTACCTCGCCCTGGGAACAGCTGAGGAGAGCCTCTGCTGCTGGTGCAAGCCAGTGGGTTCCTAATCGAGCATCGGATCCAGGAATCTCACAGTCAAAATCACTTTAAGTCTTGAACTAAAGACAGCGGCACTGCTGTGTGCTCTCGGACCCAGGCCAAGCTGGCAGTCACTGCTCCCAGGGAGCCTTAAGGAAGAGCTGAAACGTTCCCACAACAGCAACCGGTGTTTTGAATGAGTGAGCACAACCCGAACACCCAAAGCCCACCACCAGTACCTAAGCTGCTTCCTGTGCGCACCAGGCAGGTCTTTCCATCCCAGCAGGTTTAAGGACAGTTAAGGAGGTATTGCTGGAGGAGCAGTGCCAACTCCAACTGATCATATTGCCCAGAGAATAGTGTTCCTAAGGTACAGGCACGATGATGGACCTCCCTGCAGCTGGGGAGATCTGACAGCCTGACCCCACCGAGGCTGCGATTCCACAGCATTGGTGCAGAAAAAGAAGCAGGAAAGTTGTCATCAAAGCCTGCTTTAAGCAGGGTGATGGCACTGAGTGCACAGACATTGGAAAAGCAAGTCCAGAGACTCACAAGGATTATCACCACCCACACACAGCTGGCGGCCCCCGCTTTCTTCTGTGGGGATCAATACCTTCTTGCTGGCACGAACACGCAGAGCCCATTTAGAAGAAAAGCACACAGCAGAAGCAGAGGCTGAACAGCCGACTGCAGACTCCTAATGGACAAAACGTTGCCTCAAAACCAGACTAAATGACGAGCGTGAGTCACAGAACCTCAGCCGAGCACAGTCACCCTCCAACACAGCCCCTCTCGCACCTGAGTAACGTACCCAAACCTGCCTGCCAGCACCAGGAGTCACAAAGGAAAAAACACTCATTCCAGGAACCTTCTCTTTCATTCCATGAGCTGCAAATACATCTACAACTCCCCACAGACACACAGGGCAAGTGCAGGACCAGGAGAATCACTCCAACCGTTCTCCCATGAATAATCTCAAACCAGCCAAGAAAAGGTGGTTTTTCACAGTTACCTCCTGCTGCCTTCAGAGATAGGGGCTCAGTTTCTACAGATACAAAAAGGAGATGTTCTGGTGTCACACTGCTCTCCTGGCTCAGCTCAAAACCCCATGGCAATGTGCAGAAACAAGCACCACGGAAACGGAAGCAACTTGCTCACGTAATCCTGGGGACACAGTGAGAGCCTTACCTGCCAGTGCCTGGGTCACCTTGCTGGGCTTGGACATCTTGACCGGCAGGTTTGGGGCACTGGAGAGAGAACAGAAAAAGGGACAAGTTCAACAACACTAACAAAGCAGAGACAACTCAGCAGCACAGGACTCCCTCCTGACAGCCAGGGCCCTGGATACATCGGCAGGGGTAAACTGCTGAGATGAGCACCACCTGGGACCCTTTGCACAGCAGCTGCATTTAAGGAGCCCAGTTTTATCTATCTCTAAGATAGACATCAGACCTGTATTATAGGTAGTTATCTCCATCTAATCCTGGCTGGATAGTGGGCCTGATTCATCCTGCCTGCTGGTGGACCCTGCTATCACCCCCTCCCCCACTCCAACCCCGTGACACATCCCTGGTTTGCTGCTCCACCACAGAGCTTCCCGTGAGCAGCCAAGCTGCCCCACAACCGCAGCACCAGCAGGTCCGGGCATAAGCGCATAGCCAGAAACCACCAGGATGCAGCAAAGTCCATCTTGACCTTCCAGATGGCTTAGTCTCCAGCCAGAGAAACGCTGCTCACTAGACTGCGAATCCCTGTGCTGTACAAGAAGGTGCAGCTGCACAGATCACAAAGATGCCAGCGTTATCACCCCCATTTTCCAGAGGGGAAACTGAAGCAGAGAAAGGCCAAGAAAAGCACTTGAACACACATGGTTACAGCCTGGGTCGAACGAAACCAAGTCTTGCCTCTCCCTGTGCATCCACGGGATCACACAAGATGTGGGAACAAGGGAGGAAAGGCTGAAGGAGACTTAGAAGAGTTTGGTACCCATCTTCCTTTGAAAATCAAGAGGATTTGGACACCAAATGTTCCCTTCAGGTTTCTAACCTACTTGTCTTGGCAGTGTTTCCAAGCACCTCAAACTGGTTTGGGATGCTTGGGCAGCCAGAGCCACACCACGAGCTGATGGCATGAGCCAGGAAGGAAAGGGCGAGCAGCAGTGTGAAAGCTGATGAAGGGGTCACCAGAGGAAACAGAGACAGGCAGAGCAGGAGCACTTGAAATCCAACACGCTGGCATGGAGAAGACACTCACAGACTGTCTCCAGTGCTACAAGTGCTTGTGGCAGACGCACACTTCTGCATCAGCTGCAGGAAATGCACAGCACTCGCAGACATTTCGAAGGGCTCCCAGAACCGCATCAAACCTGGACAGCTTCTCAGCAATTCACAGAGAGACCAAGGCGATCAAGTGCCCGAATGCCACCTGCTATCCAGGGAGGGAAACGAATGCTCTTCAGCTGGGGTGCAAAAGCTGCTGCTGTGCCCCAAACGGCATCACAGACAGTGTCCTGCTCCACAGCGTGGCTGAAAGCTTTGTCAGTGTTCCCATGACGATGACCACAGCTGAATGGTTTGAGAGGGACACACGGCTACTTTCCACCCTCACATCCCCACCTCCCTCTCTCCTACCTCCTGTGGTTTGGAACCGACTCCTGGGTGCTGAGCTCCCTGCAGGAACCCCGGGCAGAACCCAGGGCTCGGTGCTGTGCTGACAGCCTGGCTGAGTGAGCCCAGCTCCTCCAGACCCTTAAAAACCTCCCCAGACTCTGAGGTTTCCCTTCCGCCTCTTTCAAAGACTGTGTTTCCCCTCTGCTTTCCCCAGTTTTGCAATGTTTTCAACTGATGCAACAGATTGTTCCCAGTACAGCCACACTCAAGCCCACTAAACACCGTGAGAATCCTTCTCTCGGTCTCACAGGGCTTTGAATCAGATGCTGTGACTCTTCTTTATGACCTCCTTCCTTCCCTGACTCAGTCTCTTCATCACAGATATCTCAGGTACCTCCTACCTCACATCTTTGCTCCTGCCCATGATCCTGTCCAGGTGACAGCTGGTAGGGGGCTGTTCCCTCTCCAGCTGCTGACAAGGAGCCTGTTTGAGGATCAGATAATGACACAGAACCCAAGAGCCCTGCTCCAAAAAATCAGTGAGGTAACAAACTGCCCCTGCTTGCTTTCCACCATGGAGCATTGGAGAGGACAACTTGGTGCCTGGGCATGTCCTCCATCCCAGTCTGTGACCAAAACTAAAGAGCTTGTGCTTCAGGGTCACACCACAAGGCACAGCAGCCACTGGAAGGTGCACCTCCTGGAAAGGAGGTTGTGGGGAGGTGGGCTCTGCTCCCAAGTGACAGGCTATAGGATAAGAGGGAATGACCTCAAGTTGAGTCAGGGGAGGTTTAGACTGGATATCAGGAAAACTTCCTTTACTGGTGAGAGGTGAAGCCCTGGCAGAGCCTGCCCAGGGCAGTGGTGGAGTCTCCATCCCTGGAGAGGTTCAAATAGTTTGTAGAGGTGGCACTTTTTGACATGGTTTAGATGACATGGTGGGGTTGTTGGGCTGATGGTTGGACTGGACAAGCTTAGAGGGCTTTTCCAACCTTAATGATCCTGCGGTTTCTACGATTCAGCCAGTGGCATCACTGCTCACAACACTGCAGGACATGCCAAGTGATCCACTCACCACTGTGTGAGCAAACCCCAGGGTTGCTGCACACAGTGATTTCTGTTACGTCTGCAGGAAGCCCAGGCATGAGCCTGAGGAAACCAGGGGAAATCCTCACCGCTTTGGGGTGCTGCTGCCACGAAGCTGCCGGGCAGAGTGGCAGCGACAGCGCGTGGGAGGAAGCACTGCTACGCCAGAAGAGGTGGAGAAACATGACGCAGAGTCTGGGTTCTGGCCCTTCGGTTCCACCTCCTGATCCCACAAAGCACAGGCTGTTCATGGGAGATCTGGGGGCACAGCATCAGGCTGTTCCTAGGAACATCACCAACCACTAATGACTTTTCCAGACCTGTAGAATCCCAACCTGGCTGCTTCCTCCCGTGGTGCAGGGAGACAGGTAGGCAGGGCTGTATTTTGAGTGGAGAAAAGAAGGGGAAAGCAGTGGAGAAGCCTTTTCATCCACTGAACTGGACTCAAAGGTACATGTTTCCCTCTCCTAGAGAGAAGACCCTTGTGAAGTCCTCTGGGGTGGAGAGGCTGCCAGTTAACTCAGACCCAAGCATACCAGGTCTCTCAAACACACATACACAGCATTTAGAGGTGAACTGGGCTCTGTACCTGACTCCGTTAGATGCAGACAGTCCTGTACTGGGGCCCCCAGCCTGAGGCAAAGCCCAAGTGCTCTGTGCATTGAGTCTTGGTGTTGACCTTGCTGCAGACAAAGTCGGTTTGTTATAGGGCACGAAGCCGATGCCGGAAGAACTCACTGACGCTGTCCTACCGGAAACCTGAGGAGTAGCAGAAGAGTTGGGGAAGTTTATCATGGAGTGCCGGTAGCGTGTGGTGATGGGACCGGTCCCACCGTTCAGCCAGCACTGCTGGCAGGAACAGGCTGCCCCCGTGTGAAGGGGCGCCAGGGAGGCCGTCACCGGGTACGGGGCATCCAAGCGTCGCTGAACGCTGCGGCGGAACCTCGTCGTCTTATTGGTCTGGACTTGAGCCACAAAGTCAACTTCGTAGTTGTAGCCCAAGGGTCCGAGATCCACTCGCTGGTGGTTCGTGGCACGGGCTTGCTCCAGGAACACGCAAACGCTCATCTCGTAGGGGGACCACCCGCCTTCGTCATTCTGCCACTCCCAGAGGATGCCTTGCCCGGCAGCTGAGTCCCCGGGGAAGAGGTGTCTGCAGACAGCTCGCATTGTCCCTGCACAGGAAGAGAGGGGAGACAAAATCAGTGTGTGAGAAGAGGAGTAAGGGGATATGGGGCTCAGGGATTGGTTTCTGTGCAGATCTGTGGGGTTTCCACTAACAGACTTTCTCTTCCCGAGAGGGCTGGGTTTGCTCACAATGCTGAGAGAAACCCAGCACCCTGAGATCCCCGAGCCTCTGCCAACCTCAATTGCGGGCTGGCAACAGCTTCAAAAGCTGCTGGGAGGATGGGTGGGAAAGGAGGGAAGGAGAGAGGATGCTGTGGCAGACACGCCCGAGCACAAAGGCCCAGCGAGCACATACACTTCCCTGACAGCAAAGAACAAAAATCTGGCTGAGGCACAGATCTGGTTAAAAACCCAACTTTCATGGCCTCACGACAGCGTAACTATAGCGACAAGACAGCATCGTCTGCCGGAGTGCTGAGGGGCTCAACGCCCACGCGCCACATGGGGTCTGGGCAGGTTGGCTCTGGAGGGAGTTGGTGAAACCCCACAAGGCAAGGGAGAGGGGACAGGCAGGGGAGCTTCTCCAGAAGACAGAGCAAAACCAGAGAGGAGACAACAAAGCAATAACTGGAGAGAGCAGCTGCTCAAACAAAGGGAGAAAAATGAAAGCAACTCCCCTGCTCTGGCAGGGCTGCTCTGCAGCAACAGCAGGAGCTCAGAATCCCCCCGGAAGCCCAGCTCTCTAGGGTGACTCCATTACTTTCTTTACAAAGGAAAAAGCCTCATGAGAGGGAGGTACAACACCCAACCGCTGCAAAACCACCACCCAGCTGCAGCAAAACCGAGTTCCTGCAGCAGAGTCAAAACTGCTGCTGCTGGGAAAACCCTCATCCGCTTGGAGAATGAGGAGCAGGAAACGCCGAGGGGTGAGTCTAGGGATGCAAGCAGGTGAGGTGAACAGGGGTGTGGTTGAGTCCTTACAACAACGGAGGAGTTCAAAGACTAGCGCCAAGAGGGCAAAAGAAAACAAAGCCTCCTAAGAGGTCATGAGAGCTCTGACCCAAGGCAAGAACAGTATCCACACCTAAAGCTTAGGGAGAAATGCCCCAGGACATTGCTGATGGTTCTGTGTGGAGCAGACAATCCAAGCAAGCTTTGCACCCAACAAGCTTACCCCAAGGAAGAGGGAGGACAGCCCAGTGGGACTCGGCACTGCCAAAGCCCGGCTGCTACCTGTGTTCAGGCTCTGGCTGAGCACTGCTTTGTGTTTCTCTGCCTCGTGCCACTGCTCTAGTGGTAGCTCAGAAGCCAAAAGCAGCACAGAGAGGACTTGGGGTTTGCAAGCAACCTGTGTTTTTCACATCTCAAAACAGTGCAGGGAGAAGAGCTTCCAGGAGTCAATAACAAGCCCAAAGCCGCACACTGGGAAAATGTCCCCTTTCCCCACAGCTGGCAAGGAAACACATTCCTCTTCAGGGTGGGCAAACAGCTGTGGGCAGAGGACAGCGCCCTGCTCCCCCGTGCTCACTTCCAGCCCATCGGCCTCGAGCAGCTGCAGCCCGTGGCCAATCCTGCCCGCAGGATCCCCCGCACAGCTGCCATTCTGTTGGTGGGATCCTGCTCCCCCTAACACTGCCTTCCTGTTATTTTCCCTGGCTTCCTCTGAAGAGCCTGATTGTCTGTCTCATAGCCCATGAGGAGGACAGAACAGCCTATTTTTTGCCCTGTTTAAAGATTTTTCACGGGGATGTTTCCTGCAGAGGCTCTTTGCTCCAGCACACGACAAAGGTCAGCTGGCTGCTCACTCAGAGAGGTTTGCGTTTAAGGCAGAGCAAAAAGCTTCTCTTCAAACTGGGCCACTGGAAGGGGATCCGAGAGTGTTTCCAAGTCACGTTGCAGAGCACACAGGTACTTGTGGAGGCAGGCTCACAGACCTGGCCGCTCTGATCAGCATCCCTGCGTGGTGGTGGGAAGCACTGCAGGAGAGCCAAGAAGTGGAATCAGCCTTTGTGTTAATAACAACTCAACCACAGATCTCTCCAAGGGAAGATGAGATCACGTCAGCCAACACCACTTCCAAAGTTGCACTGGGTTGTCCCCCAGAGATAAGCGACTCCAAACCATCCTGCAAAGGACAACGTTCATAGGAGATCTCCTACTAGGGTGAAAAGAGATACAAGACTTCTGCAGAGAGACAGCTTCGCTTATGGAGCAGGATGTCCCACTCATATTGGGATGCATCTTTCAGACTCTCACCCTCACCAAACCAGGCCATTCCCCGCCAAGGGTCAGCCCAGAACTGCTGTCCTCACATTTGTTGGAGCCCTGACTGGAGGGACGAGAGGCTGGAAGGTTCCTTCACAAGTTTGGCATGAGAAAACAAGAAAAGCAGCCGCTAGTGCCAGCTCTGGTAGTCCATGCAGGGCTCCCAGGTGATCAAACAGGTGACGTTGAGCAGCCCTGCCATGGCATCCAGGACACCCCTCAGCAAAACTAATGCTAAGGTCACAAAGTCAGAATGAAAACACGGATGCAGCTGTGATGACCACTTGCATTTGCTCTAACCACTTCCCTTTCCCGTAGGAGTTGCCTGATTGTGCAGTTGCTCATTTATTTCTTCTGCTGGCAAGAACCCAGAGCGCTGCCCGTCTCTGCAGCTCGGGGCAGAGCTCGGCCACGTTCTGATGGGAACAACAGGGAACTGATGCACAGAGAATTCTCCAAAGCAACCATTCATCTGGGGTGTGTAATTGGGGATCTCCCTGGATGTTCCAGAGATGAAGAGCATGCATTCCACCCCTGTCTCCTTTCCAAGCCACAGCTGCTCAGCACATCTGGAGCAGAAGAGGGTAGGAGTCATCTCAGCATGTTCTGAGCTGCTGGGCTCAGTGACCCTAAGAGAGACGAGATGAGAAGGGAAACCAGCCTTCAATCCTGCTGTTAAGGCCAGCCGTCCCTCCTCCCTGGGCGGAAGCGAGCCAGCCCTGTGCAGCACAAGTGCAGGGAACGTTCTGCTGCAGCAGCATGGCGTTGCGTGGGGGCTGCTGGCTTTCGCAGAGCGGCTTGTGCAGGGCGGCGTGCCAAGGGAAAGCAGCTGGCACTCCAGTCACAGAGGGAACAAGGGATTCAACCGGGAGGGTTGGAATAGTAAAAAGGCCTTTTTATACAAGTGGTCTTGAATGGGTGTGAGTGGGGGCAGGAGGAAAGTTTGCAGCTCTAAGGGCTCTGTCTCACAAGCTCTGAGCTCCAGAGGTGCTGTGACGAGGCTCTGTAAGAGATTGCTGCCTGCCTGCGCCGAGCCCTACGAGTCACACCAGCCAGCACTGATCTGCTCCCACGCCAACATGCTGGGCAGCAGGCAGCACCAGGAGAGAGGCAAAAAGGCTGCTGGGCAAAGAACTGCCCAGTGAGGACAGCAGAGCTTTGTAGGGCTCTCCTGCGCAGAGCAAGGTCTCGCTTCTCTCCAAGCATGCAAGCAGCCTCATTAAAACCCCAGCACGGGCAGGAAAGCTCCCTTACCTGTATCCTGCCGGAACTGCGTCAGGCTTGGGATGTCAATGACGTAGGGTGCCAAGGCAGGATCCGCGTGTCCCAAAGGGATGCTGCTGACAAGTCCTGACCCCGAACGCCGGCTCTTCTGCTGGGAGGCCTGAAAAACCTGTTCGATGTAGCTGCAGACGTTCCCTCGGTATGGCCTCCACCTGCCAAACTCATCCTGCCATTCCCACACCGCCACCACAGTGGAGTTGCTGCTGTGCCCTGGGGCAGAACTGGGGAGTCCGGATGGCCCGGCTGAACTGCTTCCTGCTCCCTGAGCTGCTGCCATCTTCCTCCCTGAGGTCTGGGCACGCTGTGACTGGAAGTGGCAGCTCTGCTGGCTGGCCTTACGTTGTCATCTTCTGGGGCACCTGCAGCAAGAAACAGAGCACATGCAGCTGAGAACAATGTCCCAAACCCATGCCACCCTGCATTCCTATCACACCAGGCATTTAAGAGAAGGAAACAAGCTCAGCCTTCCACAGCAGATGCCCACTATGCATTTAGGAGACTACACAGAAGGGAATTGGCCACAAAACCCTCGGTCGAGGGCAGATGAGGTACCACCACCCACTCCTAGCCTCCCTCGCTAATTTAGAGCAAAAACTCTTCGGAGAGACTCATCTTCTTACAGTCTGCAGCCCCAGACCCCACCTGCAGACTTGTACAACACCAGCTCAGAGCTGCTGAGCTGCTCTGGGCAGATTTGCATGCCCTCATCATGAGTCCAGATGCTCACCAGCCAGCAGCGTGCCAAGACAAGCGGCCACTCTGCATCCCTCCCCGCTGGTGTTGAGCAGTGGTCCTGGCAGCACCACACTGAGCACCCTGACACGAGCTGCCGACTCATGCGCAGGAGCTTTCCGAGCACCCCAATGACTTGGTTACACGAGCAGCTCCCACACACTTCTCACTGATCGGAGCTCCAGGGCTACGATGTCAGTTCCGTTCAGGCTCCTGACCACTCAGTTTTGATACAAGATCAGTCCCTGGACTCCTACACACAAAAAGCCAGAAGAGAATCCTTTACGCACACTGCAAATTGCAGTCATAGATGAGCTGAGCAGGACCTGCACAAAGAACGGATGGGAATGAGTACGGAAGCACCAGGAGGAACGCAGGGAGGAATAAACCGCCTGTGCTGAGAGCAGCGATTTAGCGCATCCTTGAGATCTCAGCACACCTGGCTGCAGCTTCTCAGGTTGGAAAACGAGGAACATCTTGAAACAAGGGACAATCTGCATCAACAAAGACTCAAACCAGAGCCTCAAGCCATTAAGAGAGGATTTGGGGAAAAACAGAGAACAGGGTAGGAGCCTTAAGACATCCAGAAAAAGTCACAAATGGCAGTGGGCAAATCCTAGACTCAAAGAGGAAATAAAGGATGATCTTCACTCTTAGCCCCCAATGGACATAGAAAAGCAGTCCTAAAGCCATCATACGGTCACCAAGCTGACCAAGAGACACCAGAGCTCCGATACTTGGCATTCCTTGTAATGTCTGCGTCTGACTGGTGGGTCTGACTGTGAATGAGCCCAATCCATTTTGTTTTACAATAAAGCCACCTTCTCCCTCCTAAGACCTCACACTGACTGCTCCCTTAACTTCAAGCAGTCAGCAGGGAGCTACGTGCTTCCTTCCCTTCAAATGGAAAAGTCCAGGTCTCCCAAGAGGCAGAGGAGCTGTGGGTGGCTTCCACTGGAAGATGCCATCTGTGTGGAGAATGACATCGCAGCCGGATGGGGGAAGATCCCACGCGCCGTGGAGCGGCCTATCCATCACGCTTGTGTGGCTCGCTGGCTTAAAAAAGAAATAGAAAAAGAGCGAGCAGAGAACAGACACACCCACGCGTCTGCATTTATGAGCAGAAAGCAGCAACTTCCCCAGGAACTCACTGTAAATCAGTTTATGAGCTGCTCTGAACCAACCGCTCACAGCTCAACCGGCGCTGGCGACAAACCACTCTGGATCACCAACACTAGGCCCCGGTCTCCCCAGTTGATCTTCTTGATGCAACTCCTTCTCCCCTAATGCACCAAGGATGGTTGTTTTACTGATCAAATCCACAAATTAATACCCGAGGTATCAAACCCAGCCCCTGCCAGCTCACTTTACAGCAGGTTTCGCACTGACACAGTGCTTGGCTTGGGCCAATGTGAGCCACAGCAGGGCTGCAGGGCTCTATCCTGCCCACCTAAGCCCCAGACAGAAAACCCACACCTTCTCCCACCAAAGCTGCTGTTGCCAAGCATTCTTCTGGACATCCCGCAACCACAGGCAGTGCAGGAGAGCAGAGGGAGGCTGTTGGGAGGGACTCAGCAATCCCTTTCCCGTCCTTTGTAGAACACTGCAGCAGGAAATGGAAAAAGGAGAGCATCCCAGCAGAAAAGCCACCTCCTTCACACCCCACCTTGCCCTCACTAGACCGCTGGCTGGGAACAACAGTGTTACAAAAGCCTCCTTCTTGAATGGCAGCGCTGCTCTGAGCCCTGGACCGCATGCAAAGGCCCCCGGCGTGGCTGCACATGAGCATCGCGTGCTCCAACATTTGCTTCCCCATCAGAATGGAAAAAGATTTCCTGCACTGGTGCGAAGGAGGAGTGAGGGGCTCCCTGCAGCCTCCAGCCAGCTCTGGCTGTAGAATGCTGCTCGGGCCAGCGCTGTTTGCACGCACCACGGAGCGAGGAATGAGGGAGAACTTCCATATGCCAAAATTGCATGAGTCCCTGAGTGAGCAAACGAGAGAATGGAAAGGCCTGGAGCTGCAGCTCCTTTCCCCGCTCTGTGAAATCAGCAACACAGAGGTATGAAAAGCTCAGGAATTCAATGCCAGAGCTGCTCATGAGGTTGCCAGCGCAGCCCCTTGTGCAACACCCAGGCAGACAGGGTTTGGAGAAGGCAGGGAACAGAACTATGCAGGGACAGCCGGCTGCAGCTTGGGTGTTACACATCCCACTCAGCAGCACTGCGTTTCGGATGCCAGCAGATGTCTGGCTGCACCAGCTGCTTCCTGCTGGGTCCGTCCAGCCCAGAGAGAGCAGCTACACATCTCTGCTAAAATCCCATGGACCACACACTTCACCTTGAGCTTTAAAAATGCCTCAAAACACTAAAGCTAAGCCAGCCCCTAAAAGCAATGTTTACTCAGCAAACAATCCTGGCTCCAACCCTAGAAACCTTGCCCCAAATGAAAACAAAAGTGCAACTACTCGAATTGCAAACTTCAATATTCCAGTCAGCTGCCCTCCACTTAAGAGAGAATTTGGAACTTGGGCTCAGGTCCTGAGTTTGGATTTGTTTTGTTGGATCTTTACACTCAGCACAACCTCCAAAACATTTGCTCACACGGCTTTAATCAAGGGCTTGGACAGGAAAAGAGCTGGGTGCGTTTCAGCTGCGTTTCCCAGATTCACTCCCTGCTCCTCAAGCTGGGGAGGGGCAGGAGGGAATGAAAGCTTATGAAAGACGTGTTTAATTCCCAAACCTCAAATCCTTCCAAAAAGCACAATTTTCTTTCACTTTAAATGTAGGATCTTTAAATTCATGATTTCTAAAAATGCCAAGTCCCTTTTAAGTTCCCAAACTGAAGCTGCCAGTGCTGCTAAGAGTTTAAATGATCCGCTGGCTTGTACCTAGATAGAAATCGCCCTGGAGCCAGGCTGCCCTAAAACAATAAACCCCACCAGAGTGGTAAAACAGACTTTTCAGCAGGTTGGTCAGAAAAGAGGGAGCCCAGAAGGGATCTGTTAAGCACCACAAACACCACAAATATGAGAGATGGGCCTGGAAGAGCCCACGGGAAACGATTACACGGGGATTAGGAGCAGGCAAAGCAGCGGGAGGCCGTGACCCTGCACAGGGTCAGCGTCACAGGTGCCCCGCACTGCCCTGACCCCAAACCAGGGCCCCACAACATCCCAGCTGCACTTTCTGCTGGGAGACAACTTACATCCATGGCTTCCCACAAGACAAGCCCTCAGCCAGCAGCTGCCATGGATATGGCCAGAGCACAGGGCAGAGGGGACGTGGAATTAACAGAGGTCAAATTAATAATTCCAACAGCCCAGTCCTGCACAACCCTGCCCTGGCCGATCCTCGTGGGGTGTCTGGGCTGACAGCTGAGAAAACAGGAGAAATCAAACCTGCCCGCTCTGACCCTGGACTCCTTCCACCCCAAACAAGCTCCAAGAGAGTTCCTTTCGGAGGGGAACAGAAAGGCAGCGACTGGGGCGGCACAAGGCAATGTCCACTGCCAGGCGGGGGGTCGGTGGGGCAGGAGGGGCACCCACACGGACCCGTAGGGCTTATCTTCATTCGTGGGGACTGTGAGGGGGGCAGCACCGGGGGAGGGAGGGAAGGGCACGGCTGAGGGGAGTCGGTACCGGGGGATGCAGGGCTGGGGGGTGGCTCGGCCACCTCGGGGCACGGAACCCCCAGAACGCGGACCCCAGCTCCTCCTCACTCAGGGCTCCGACCGCTCGAGCCCTGGGAACCGGGTCCCTCCGAGCCAGAACCCCGGAAACCCCAGGGTCCCTCCGGGCCAGAACCCCGGAAACCCCAGGGTCCCTCCGGGCCAGAACCCCGGAAAACCCCGGGCCCCTCCGAGCCAGAACTCCGGGAACTGGGCCTCTCCGAGCCAGAACCCCAGGAACCCTGGGGCCCCTCCGAGCCAGCACCCCGGGAACCCGGCCCGATTCCCCTCGCCCTGACCCCCTCACATCGCGTCCCACCCCCCTCGCCCCAGGACCTCTCACGGGCCTCCAGGACCTCTCACGGGCCTCCAGGACCTCCACCACCCGAGCCCCAGGCCCGGCCCCCTCGCGCCGCCCCGGTGCGAGGCTCCGTCCGAGGACGCCAAGGGGCGGCCCGGCGTGGCCCCGGCGCAGAGCTGCCCGCCCGTCCCCCTACTCACCCGAGCCCTGGCGCTGCGCGGCCGCCGGTACCGGTACCACGCGAGGTGCGCATGCGCGGGGGCGGGGCCGGAAGAGTTCGGGGGCGGGGCAAACGCCGGGGGCGGGGCCAGCAGGGCTGGGCCCAGGGCGGGGCCAAAAATGGGCTTGGTCTGGTGACGCGGGGCGTGGTCAGAAGAAGGGGCGTGGTCGTAGGGCGGGGCTACAGGGGGCGGGGCCAGCACAGAACGCGGAGCGGAGCAGAGAGGGACATGAGCGGCAGTGTTAGCGGGGGGGGGCGGGGGGGGAATGTGACACGGGGTGTGCACGTGCATGGGTGCATGGGTGCATGGGTGTGACACGGGGTGAGTGTGACACTGGGTATGCGTATGACACTGTGTGTGTGTGACACCAGGTGTGAGTGTGACATTGGGTGAATGTGACATGGGGTTAGTGTGACACTGGGTATATGTGTGACGCTGGGTGAGTGTGACACAGGGTGAGTGTGACATTGGGTGAGTAAGATACTGAGTGTGAATGTGACATTGGATGAGTGTGACAGCAGGTGTGAGTGTGACATTGGATGAGTGTGACACAGGGTGTGAGTGTGACACCGAGTGAGTGTGACACAGTGATGTGCATGCATGTGACACAGCGCATGAGTGTGACATGGGGCGTATTTGTGACACCAGGTGTGTGTGTGACATGGGATGTGCATGGGTGTGACACACGGTGCATGTGTGACACCGGATGAGTGTGACACGGGGTGTGTGTGTGACACGGGATGTGCAAGGGTGTGACACGGGGTGTGCATGTGACACGGGGTGTGCTGAGGTCAGGGTGAGGCTCTACCCCAGTGGTGACACTGTGGCGGTGGATGTGCAAAACAAGGGGTCCGGGTGTGCCCCAGGAGGTGACTCGCAGCGAGGCCGTGGCTGTCACCGACCGAGGGTCCCGGCTCCTCGTCCCCTTTTCCACGCTGGGGACCGAGCCGGGCCCGCTGCCCGGTCCGAGCCGCCTGTCAGCACCGTGTCCTTGGGCTGCTCGCCCTCACCCGCGGTGGTTCCTCAGCACTGCTCAGGGAGCGGGTTCCCGGGAACAAAGGGGATTTTGTCCAGGGAGGGGATGGGTGTCACAGCAGTGTGTGATGTGCAGAGCAGCCCAGAAGCCAACCGTGTCCTGGGCTGCATGGAGAGCAGCGCGGCCAGCGGGGAGGGAGGGAATTCTGCCCCTCTGCTCCGCTCTCCTGAGACCCCACCAGTGTCCAGTGCTGGGATCCCCAGCATAAGGAGGACATGGAGCAGTTGGAGTGAGTCCAGAGGAGGCCACGGAGATGATCCAAGAGCTGGAGCACCTCCTGTATGAGGACAGGCAGAGAGAGTTGGGGTTGTTCAGCCTGGAGAAGAGAAGGCTGTGGGGAGAGCTTAGAGCAGCTGCCAGGATGGAAAGGGGAGGAACTTTTTCCAAGGGCAAGGAGTGATACAATGAGGAGGAATGGCTTTAAATTGGAAGAGGAAAGATTGAGATGAGACATCAGGAAGAAATTCTTCACGATGAGGGTGGGGAGGCCCTGGCCCAGGTTGCCCAGAGCAGTGGTGGCTGCCCCATCCCTGGAGGGGTTCAAGGCCAGGTTGGATGGGGCTTGGAGCCCCTGAGCCAGTGGGAGGTGTCCCTGCCCATGGCAGGGGGTGAGACAGGATGGCCTTTGGGATCCCTTCCAACCCAAACCATTCCATGATTCGATGATTCTTCTCCCCGCGTGCAGCCTGCAGCAGCTGAGGGCAATGCCGAGCCTTTCATCATTAGCCTTTTGTGTGCTGTGGCTGCTCCTCGGATCAGGCTGGCTGTGTTTCCTCTTCCACAGAGCGGCGTCAGCCCGTAGCCCGATACTGTCAAGCCCCTCAAAGCACAAGCAGTATGGATGCAGGTACGGAAAATGTCTGTGATGCGGCTCAAATGGCCCAAGAAATCACGGTCAGGGTGGAGAGCATCTTTGGGCTGTGACCCAGCCCTTGTGCGTCCTCATCGTGGGAGGTTAACGCTCCTAATATTCAAAGCCTGGATGTGGATCGATGCTGAGGTTGATGATATCCAGCCTGGAGGCTCTGGCAATCAGCCAGGACGGCGGAGAGTTTGTCAAAGTTTAGGCAAAACAGACTTAAAAGACCCCTTTGAAACCTGCATTTGCAAGCTGGCTAATTAGAACTTTGCTGCTGCTGGGAAACAAAAAGTGAATGCCTAATTGCTAATTACTGGATCCCTACAAGAAAGCAATAGCAGATGGGGAACTGTGAAGTTGGCGACAGTTGCAGCCAAACCCTCTTTGTACAGAGTTCAAACGCAAAGCCTGGGTGTTGAAGGGCATTTAGGGGTCTGAGCTTTGCAGGAGCAAAGGAGCGAGCCAGCGGCGAGGCCACTGCTTGGGAACCCAGTACGTGTGGGATCCTTTTTCCATTGCTTTCAGAGTCTCGCGTTGTCAGGCTTTTACTTGCCATGATGGTTAAAATGGTTAAAAGGCTGTAACGGTTAAAAATGGTCAAACACACGCTTCAAAATAGGGATTCCCTAGTTGAGAGCTGAGGGAAGCAACACAAATGTGTGGCACACGCGGTGATGGAGATGGATGGGAAAGGCTCCCAGCCCTGGGAACGGGTGCCATGGGCTGAGGCTGCGAGGACATCGCAAGCCCCTAATGGTCTCAGCTGCCTTGGATGGCCGGGCAGGAAAAATTCTGAACCCCTGAAGGCAATTTCTTGCCTGGGAACAAGCAGGAAGGAGCATGGTTTGCAGAGGAGCGGGGCCCAGGCAAGGGGTCCCCACATCCCCCAGGAGCCGGAGGCTTGGTCCCATCCCCTCCTGCTCCATCCGGCGCTGGCTCAGGCACGGACAGGAGTGTTTCCAGCCAGGTGGTTATTGCTGGCTTCCTCTCCAGGTGGGCACTCAAGGCGAGGAGGGAGGTGGGAAGGAGCTGCAAAGCCCAAATCCTCTGAAGCTGCTTCCTTCCTCTGAGGCATCACCCGAGCTCTGCCAGCACCCAGTTCAGAGCTGGGTCCCTGCCGCCTGCCTGAAACCTGAGCCATTCCCTCCCCGCCATGTCTCCTTAGAGGGCTCCCCTCTCTTCCTCCCTCTCTCCTTCTTCTTCTTCTTCTCCTTCTTCTTCCCCTGCCTCCTCTCTCTCCTTCGCTGCCGGGATGCTCTGCGGCAGGACGGGGTGCAGCACTGCTGCCCTGCGCTAGAGCTGCAGCCCCGAGGTGCAGGGACATGTCGGGCTGGTGCTGGGCGGCTGATGGATGAGACCCTTCGCTCTTCTTCTTTTCTTTAGTTTTACTAAGCAAAATCGCTCCTAAAGAAAAAATCCTGCCTCATCCCTATCCCCGCTCTCCCGTGATAGGCGAGAGTAGTCATTTCAACAACTGTTTTATCTTTTTTTTTCATCTTTTAACTAATTAGCCAGCTTTTCCCTTTACTTCAAAAGCGAATCTTTATTTCTGGGACTTGAGAACCCCATCATCGCACTGGAAAGAATATACCGGCAGGTATGTGGATTTACGACGCTTTCTTTGGGTCGGTATTGTGATTACAAATGATGGGGCTGAAAGGCTGGGGTTGCTCTGGAGTTGCTTAACTTGTTGAAAAGTGGAAGAAGTGACAATTAGAGAGCAGTGGGTCAGTCCAACCGCAGCTGAGGGGGGACCAAAGGCACCAAGGGGGACCACAGGCTCCACAGGGTCTCGTATCCAGGCTGGAGGAGGGAGTTTTCCTTGCGTGCAGAGCCGTCTGGGCAGTGTGACTGCTGAGATGTGTGTGTTTGGGGTGAAAGCAGGTGCTTTCTGTGTCTCTGCTCCCACCCTGCCAGTTTTGCATAGGACACGGTGGCCGCGCTGGTGCAGGATGGGGCTGATGTGGTTGTGCTCCTTCTCCTATCGGATGCGCGGCTGGGGTTTGCTTTACAAGACACCTCACAGCTTGGAAGAGCTCAGTTTGAAGGCACTTTCAGGAACGCATGTTCAGCATCCCTTTGAGAGGGATGCTGTGCTCTGCTACGGTGCCACCGTTACGGCTCAAAAGCAGGTTTTAATCCACAGGTGTTCTCAGAGGGCTCCAAACCCTTGGGTGCAAGGGAAGGGAGGTCAGTTTGCCACCGAACCCCGGGGTTTTGGGTGAGGATGGAGCAGCAGGTGGCAGAGAGCATGCTGAGAAGGTGAGCAGGGTTTTACCTCCCTGGGGACGCCGCGGCATGGCACCGCAGCGGTTAATACCCGCTGCCACCCTGCCAGGAACGCGCTGGCTCCTGCACAAAAGTGTCCGGCGATGACAACGTCCCCGGTGCAGGACACGCTACGGGGTTTGGCCGGGGCAGAGCGGCCGAGGGGCCGTCTGTCAGCCCTGTCCCAGCAGGGCGTGGGGAGGGCCCGCCGGACAAAAGGCGACATTATTCCGTGTGGCAGGAGGGATGAATGGGGTATTGAAATCCACCTTCGAGAGTAGGTTGGTTTTCATCCCCCATCGTTGGGCTGTCTGTCTGCTGGCGGGTCTCCTCCCCAGGGCTGGTCAGCAGGAGCTGAGCAGTAAGAGCTGTGAGCTGTGATGGGGCCGTATCCCACCCATCCTGCACCTCCAGCTCTGGGTACCACACAAAATGCCCTGGTTTGTCATCACCTCTCACTGCCACTGGCAATAGAGGCAAAGACTTGGTGTGGAGGCTTGGGAGACCACCCAACCCATGGTCTTGAGGGACCTTGGCTGGGTGGACACGGTACTGGTGCATGGTCCCACCTGGGAGCTCTTACCATGCCGCGCCTCTGCCAGAACACCCGGAGCAGTGCAAGGGATTTTAAGAGATGGGGTTTTCATGGTGAGGGTATTTGGTCATCAACATGGCAGACGCCCCTTCCCACGCTTCTGACCATCAGTTGGTGCCTCCAGCAGGAGCAGACGGTGCCCATCCCTTCGGGAGACCTTGTGCACCATGTACGCTGGGGGATTAACCTCAGGGCTGCTCTCAGCTCAGCCCCGCAGCCCGGCTTTGGAGTGCCTGCGATGCATCCTCACGATGGCACTCCTCCACCAGCGCACGCTGCAGTCCCAGCACTGCTGTCGAGCCAACTGGTGGGATGTGGGTCTGGGTCCAGAGATGCCACGAAGAGCAGGATCAGCCCCTACAGGGTGCAAGTGGAATGGAGCTGGAGATCCCCCACCTCAGCTGTGACTCTGACGGGAGCGGTTAATGATAATATTTTAACCTCTTCCTCGCCTTCTGCCTGACGTTCCCTTTGCTTTCCATCCTGTCCCTGTGGAGTTCACCTCTCCATCCCCCAGGTGAACGAGGTTGTCCTTTCAGACCCCAGAGACATCTGTCTTCCACAGAAATGCCTTTGCCTGCTTTTTCCCACGGGATGATGGGGAGCAGAGACAGCAGCTGGGGTGGTGGAGGGGGGGCCTTGGGAACCCCTTGGCAGAGGCAGGGAGGTCTTGTGTTGAGTGCTTAGCACAGAAGTCTCGAGGGACATTGGTGACCACAAGTTAGAGCTGCCCAGGAGATCTCTTGGGTGCATTAATTCGCCACAGGGTGATGAAAGAAGGACGCAAGGCACCTGATGGGGCATTTTGGTAACTCAGGTGCCATATATGACCCCATCCTGCCTGATGGGACTCCACGGGGACCCCTGTGCAGGCTGGGTGATGGAAAGGGACCCATGGAGCAGATCCCTTCATCATATCAGGAGGGGGTGACATGGTGTCCAGGAGCCTGCTGGAGGAGAGCACCAGAGGGAGAGGAGTCAAGGTAAAGCAGAGTATTGGCTATGGTTGTGTCCAGGCTGGGCTTTAGCTGAGTGTCCATCACCAGCAGAGCCAGAGCAGCCTTGCAGGAGGGACATGGGGTGGGCAGTTTGGCTGGGATGAAGTGAAGCACCATCACTTTCCAAAGGGAGTTGTGTGACGTGACCTGCTGGAGCAATAGGTCCTCTCCATGGTCTAGGAAACACCTTTCAGGCCGGTGTGGATGAGGAGTTCCTTCCCAATTCTGCCTGGGTTTAAAGTGTGTCCCATTTTGCCCACACGTGGTAGGAGTACATGGAATGTATGTGCCATGGGGTTTGACCCTAACCTCACGCAGAACCCACAGGAGGACAAGCCCCATGTGGATGCAGACAGGATGGTTCCCTGACCATCCTGAGGGTTGAAGACTCTGGGGGACAGCTCTGAGACTCAGCATTCAGGTGTGCAGGTGGATCTGAGGTCTGTCCTGCCTGTACAGCAACCCAGCCCTGAGGCTCTTGCTGCTTCCAGTTTTAACTCAACGGGTGGGATGTGGTCCCACAGTTTCATCTTGCCACTCAATAAAAGCCTCTCTTGCTCTCAAATAAATCCTATCTGAATCATTTCTCATGTGGTTCTTGGTCAGCAAGTGCTGAGGAGGAACTTGTTCGCAGGTCCTGCAGGGCCCTTGGTGGGCAAAAGCTCTCCTGGCCATCTCCACTAACACTGCTGTCTGCATGTTTCAGGGACAGCCTCCTCTGGACGCCCACCTGCGGGAGGACGACGGCGCAGCGATGACACCCGGTCCCCAGCCAGGCAGCTGGGGGAGGTTGGACATTGGGGTTCTGCCTCTGTCCCTGATGCCAGCTGCGCTCCTCCTCCTCCTTGGCCCCACAGGTGAGCTCCCAGGTGGTGTGGTGGGAGCGGGGCAGTTGTAGGCATCCACCATCTCCATCCTGTCCTCAGCTTGAGGGTAGGAGAGTTTCTTCTTTCTCCAGTCATTTTAGGGTGTGGGTGACTTTCCAGTACCTGAAGGGACTACAGGAAAGCTGGAGAGGGGCTATTCATAAAGGCTCGTGATAATAGGACGAGTGGGAATGGATATAAACTGGAGAGGGGCATATTTAGACTGGACAGTAGGAAGAATTTCTTCACCATGAGAGCGGTGAGACACTGGAACAGGGAACTTGTGGCTGCCCCATCCCTGGAGGTGTTCAAGGCCACGCTGGATGGGCCTTGGGCAGCCTGATCCAGTGGGAGGTGTCCCTGCCCATGGCAGGGGTTTGGAACTGGATGATCTTTAAGGTCCCTTCCAACCCAAACTCTTCTATGATCCTATGATTCCTCATGGAGAGCCACGAGCCAGACTGTCACTATGTCCCCAGCAGCGCTGGGTGTGCACAGGATGAAGGGAGCAGGTTCAGCTCCGACCTCCTCCCATGACCTCTGTGTGACGGCAGGTCCAGCTTTCACGGCTGGTGGGCAACGGGGAGAGCAGCCGCTGGGGACGGCGAGGTCTGAGCCCCGGAGCAGGCGGCACCACTGGGAAGGTGCTGATGGCCAAGGGATGGGAACGGTGGGAACTGGTCCTGCCGAGGCACTGGGTGGGAGGAGCACCTGTCCCTGAGGACATCGGTCACAGCATCAGAGAATAGAATTGTGGTACGGTTTGGGTTGGAAGGGACCTCAAAGCCCATCCAGTTCTGCCTCCTGCCATGGGCAGGGACACCTCCCACTGGGTCAGGGGTCTCTCAGCTGAGTCCCTCCTGACAGGCACTGTCTGGCCAGGCTGAGGAGCACTGGAATGGAACTGGACAAAGCCATCCCTGTCCCCAAGGAGGGGCTGCACGAGCGCGGCAGGAGCACAGTTATCCTGCTGTGACTCTGCTGGTGTAATTACAGCCCAGTGGTTGGCAACACCTTCTTGCCGCAACAAAGCCCTGCCAAGACAAAGCCAGCCAGAAAGCAGGCAATTAAGGTGCAGGCAGATCCCCTAATTGCATTAAATCAGTTTTCACAGCTTCCACTCCCTCAGCTGATGTTTCCCATCCCCTTGAGACACTGGAAGCACCCCGGGTGCGGGGACCCAAGGGTCCCGGTGGCTCTGCTGCAGTGCCTTCCACTGCTGGGCTCACCCGGTTCTCTTCATTAACGGGCATGGCTAAGTCATTAATGAAGGGCAATTTGTCCTCCCGTTTGGAGGTTTTGTTTAGCGCTCTGCTCTGGTGGTGTTTACTTGAGCTGGGTCCCCCTTTTCTTCTGGCTTTGTGAAGCTGGATCAGAGAAGCACAGAGGGCTCTAAAAACACTGCTTTCCTCTCGTTCCTCATTAACGTCAACAGACCAGGCAGATTTTTTTCAAGTCTCGCTTGACTTTGCTGGAGGATGCGCTCAAATGAATATTTCAGAGCTTTGATTTTGACTTAAAGGGAGATGAATATTGAATATTTAACAATGGCCTTTTTATCTGCTGCTTTTTCAGCGCCGGAGTGGGCTAGGTGTTAAAAATCCATACAAACCAACATCAAACACTTCCCAAAAAGCCTCACGTTGCCACGCTCTTGGTGCATGGGGATCTGAGTTACCTTCCTCCCGTTATCCAGCCCACGGGGCTGCCGTGTCCTTCCCCACCCTCTCCTCCTGTGAGCCACCCTCTCCGCTCCCTCGGCCTCGCCTGTTGAATCCCCTGTTCTTGCTGGCATCGCAGCACCGTGTTCCAGCCCTCCATGCCCACCAGGGAGGGCAGCAGTGCCTGACGGCGGCAGGAGTTCCACGGCTGCTGTTTTCATCCCGGCTATGGGTGGCATCTCACTCCCAGCCTCTGCTCCCGGGAGCCAAGTCACAGCTACAGCCAGGCAGCTGCCCAGCTCCATCTCTCTTGGGGCTTCCAGGGCTTTCTTTGCCTGCCCTGTTTGGTAGATGACTTAATGGTCTCCCAGGCCACGTCCTAGCAAGGGAGAAGGGAGGTGGGTTCATCTGCTCGACTGTCCCCTCCAGGCTTGGGCTTCTTCCCACAGTGGTGACATTCACCCTGAAGCCGCAGGAATTGACCTTGTGTCACGCTCATGGGCTGCGCGTGAAGCAGGATGGAGCTGGTGGGAGCCTGGCATGGGTGAAGAGGCTGTGGAGCCAACACGGGTCCTGGTCACCCTTTGGCCATGGCAATAAGTGTGGCAGAGTTTCCTTTGCTTGGAAGGTGTCATGGTGACGGAGGGCTGTGTGCCCGAGTGTCCAGCCCTGGGTGCCCAAGGGGTCCGTGCTGCCCGTGTTGCCAGATGGCCCCAAGCATCTGCTGAGGGTTACGAGATCCCGGGACACCGCGGGGGCGCCCCCGATGACACCAGCCCTGGCACAGCAGAGACCCACGGCTCGCCCCTGGGTTTCCCCCCACCTCTATGCAAAAGCAGTTTTGTTCAGTCAGAAGACAAGAGAGGAGTTCCTCCTCTCCCAGCACCGACTCGCTCCGCTCCACGCTCTCAGAGGACATTCCTGCGGCAAACTCTCGTTAAGCCCTTGGCAGCATCATCCAGGCTCCGGTTACCGATGGGCTTGGGTCCCAGCCAAGGAGCAGTGGCTGTGCTCACACTCATCTCTGCTCCCTCTCCGTTCTCAATGCGCCTCTTCTCTTCTCCTGGAGCAGCTGAAGGTGCCACCAGCACCCAGCTGCAAGGGCAGGGACACACGTGGCCAGAGCATGGTCCCACCACGGAGCCACCACCATGCCATGTGCTGCTGCCTCGGCTTCCCCTCCTGCCAAGCGGATGAAAGGATGCCCTGGGCTGAGGGGGTGGGTTTATCCCTGCAAACCCCAGGTCTTTGCAGAGAAGGGAAGGGTCTGGGAGACACCAGGTCCTGCCGGCCCCAGCCGTGCCCACCTGCATCCCTGCTGCCGGCACTCCCTGAGCCACACCGCTCTTCTGCTTGCTCCAAGATCTGATCCCTTTCCTTCTTCCTTGCAGGCAACACCTCTGAGCCCGCACTGCTGCCATTCCCAGGTGAGGTTCCTCTCCTAAAGTCTCTTTTCTCTAGGAAGTTTTATAGTTGAAAAATGCATTTTTTTTCATTAAAAATGGAGTTTGAAGAATTTCAAAAAGGAAGCACATTGGATTTGAACAGAAAGCTAAACTTCTTTTAGAAAAAGGAACTCAAGATTCCTTGTTATCCTGCTTATTATCCTGAGAGGGCAGTTCTGCCCCTCCCGCTGAGTCCCTGTGCCGGTGCCACTCCCGGTGTGCCAGCATGACATCCCCTTGGTGCAGTAGGCTCACATGCCTGCTCCCCGTCACCAGCAGCTTGAGAGATCATCTCCATCCCACCAGCTCTGGATGTGTCTGTCGAGGTTAACAAGAACTTGCTAATTGCATCTTGTCACTTGTCATCCATCCTATGTCATCACACCATGCCACGTGTCCACTTTCCTTCTCTCCCGTTAGGCTGTTGTCCAGCTCATCAGTAGGCGAGATGATGGGGTGATGGGTGATTCCATTTATGTATTGAGATGTGCTGAGGCTTCATGCCTGCTGCTCCCAGCAGCTGGAGAGAAGCCCATGCCCCACCACCATCAAGTGGGCAGCACCAGACCAGCAAAGGATCACCAGTTTCTTCAGAGAGCATAGATTTGACGCAGAGAGGGCTCGTGCCCTCCCCGTGACACCCTCCAAGTGTTTGTTGCCTCCTTGGCCCCAGGGTGGGCTCGGTGCCTGCTGAGGGACCTCTCTCTGCCCATCCTTCCAGAGATACGGCTCTCCAATGGGCCCAGCAGGTGCCAAGGGCGAGTGGAGATCCACTACAACGGCTCCTGGGGAACGGTCTGTGACGATGACTGGGACATCGTGGATGCCAACGTGGTGTGTCGCCAGCTGGGCTGCGGCCACGCCATCACCCTCCCGGCTGCCATGACCTTTGGCCAAGGGAGCGGACCCATCTTCCTGGACAACGTGGACTGCAAGGGCTGGGAGGCAGCCCTGAGCGAGTGCTGGAGCCACGGCTGGGGCATCCACAACTGCTACCACTACGAGGACGTGGCAGTCATATGCAATGGTAATGGCGCTGTGTTCCTCGGGGGCACGGAGAGCAGGGGGTGCCTGCGGTTCTGCGAGCCCTGGTGCCTGCACACACCTTGGTGGAGCCCGAGTCGTTCCTCAGAGCCTGCTCCTCCAAGCCTGGGGCAGCCAAGCCTCCTCTGCCTCTTTCCTCAATCCAGGTCATCTCCCAGCTCAGCACGTTGGTGTTCCATGGGGTGACCAGCCTGTTTTGTGTTCCCCATCACTCCCAGCTCAGGGACTTTGCAGCCTCTCCCTCGCGATCCCTGGGGAAGGAGCGCACGGCCACCCACGCTCCTGCTTGACTCAGCCGCTGCCCAACTGCAGTTTCCCCTTTTGACTTCCTTTTCCTTAAATCGCTGAGCTTTTCAGTAGGAAATGTTCCTAAAGGTGAGAAAAGCAGTGGAAAGCATTTGAACTTGGCATGTGAAAGTGGGACGGCTCCGTGCTGGCCCCTCTGTGCCCAACCTGGTCCTTCTGCACATCTGCGTGAGCTTTGCTCTTCAGCTGTGCTTGAAGGACCAGTAGACGTGAGCCCTGCAAACCCAGAGCTCGGCTACAGCTGAACTGTGTGATGAATCCCCATGCCCGGCAGAAGGAGGGTTGGAAAGAGGGGTTTGACCAGCAGGAATTGGAGGAAGGAGGTCGTGGATTGATCAGAATCCTGAATCCAGGAGCTAGTGAAAAGGAGAGGTGAAAGGACTGAAGAAAGAGGTAGAGGAGATGGGTCTGAGGGCAGAGGACCAGCTTGAGCAGTTAGGTTGAGGAGAGCAGGAGATGTTCTGGGGTGCCACCATGCACAACTTCCCCCTGTGCCAGGAGCCGAGCTGTTGGCTCCACCAACCTTTCTGCACCTACAGCCCGGCTCACAGCTCCGGGTAGAACAGGAATGCTGCAAACCCCTTTTCCTTTCCTGTTGGGGCCGGTTTGGTGCCAGACCCCTTGCTCTTGGCGCTGTGGACACCTTCTCTCCCCTTTCCAGAGCTCTCAGCCACGCATGCCAGCGAAGGACCGACCAGCAGGACCCTCACGGCCGCGGTGCAGGACGGGGAACGTAAGCTGCGGGGCTGCCGGGGCAGGGGTTGTCCTGAGTGAGGGTTGGGACGGAGCAGTGTTCCAACTCAGCACCTAATTCCCCAACGGGCAGCGCTCCTGACCCCAGCTCTGCGGGCAGAGCCCTGAGGACCCCATTGCTGTGCCAGCCGTGGCCAACCCCTGTCCCAGAGGTCACCAAGGATCCCATTGCCCGTGCTGCCCTACAGCATTGCCCCTTCCCTACTGTTTCTCACACTTTTTTTTGCTACCATGGACACTGCCAGGTCCAGGCTGGGTGGCATCCCCCTGGGGACAACAGCATCCTCCTCACCACCTGATGCCACCCTCCAGGTGACGGCCGCATCCGCTTGGTGAGCGGGACTGACGCCTGCCAGGGCCGCGTGGAGATCTTCTACCGCGGGAGCTGGGGCACCGTCTGCGATGACGACTGGGGCCTGAGCGAGGCCAGCGTGGCGTGCAAGCAGGCAGGCTGCGGCCAGGCCCTGGACTACAAGAGCAACGCTTATTTTGGTTACGGCACGGGGCTCATCCTCCTGGACAACGTCAACTGCGACGGCAGCGAGCCCTTCCTCGCCGCCTGCTACAGCCTCGGCTGGGGCATCCACAACTGCGGCCACCACGAGGATGCTGGGGTCATCTGCACAGGTTACAGGGGCAGAGCATCATCCTTGGGGCTGTGCCTGGGGGGAAAGCCAGGGCCACCCTGGTCCCCAAGGAGAAACGGCTTCAGGGATGCTGGTGTGCATCCTTCCTCCTCACCTGGACTCACCCTGGTGCAGGTTGTGGTGTTGCTTCAAGGGTGTCAAGGCTGGGCTGAGCTGTGATGTGCGGGAGCGATGCCTCTGCCCACCCAGATTGCCTCGCCCTCCCCTCCCAGTGACGCATTTCTGCTGCTGATTCCATCAGCGGGGTTCATAAGCTCCCCAAATTCCCTCATTATCATGGGTAATGATGGGAGTACTGGTGCTGGCGCTTCCCCTTTCCTACTGCTGAGAGATGAAGGGGCTGAGGTGGGAGCAAAGGGACAATTTTCTTGGTTGGTTCTTTCCTCCTGGCCCCTCACTCAGGCACTGAGCCGATGGCACCACCATGCACAGCCCCCGCTCGCTGGGGAAGGGCAAAACAAGGTCTAGAGCTCATGACCCCTGGCTGATATAGCTCCTGGGTATGTGGAGATGCAAGGGACCCATTGTCACCACAGGTAGGACCTTGGTTCTTAGGTTGGGTTGGGCAGCAAGAATGTACAGGTGGACACAGTCCGTCTCCATCCCCATGGCTCTGGAGCATCCAGAGCATCCTGGGTCTGCCTCCTGGACTAGCAGCTCCTCCCCACATCTCATCCCTCTCTCTCTGTGCCACCACAGGGCTGGACACATCCACCATCACATCCTTCACCACCTCAGTGGCCCTGGACTATGAGGAGACACTCACTGCCACGGCCACAGGTAGGAGGTCGGCAGCCACCCGGCTCGCCCATGCACCACAGCCAGGGCTGGGGGCTTGCTGGGGGGGAACGTGTTGTCTGTGTCCTCCTGTGACCTCCCAGATCACCCTGGGGTCCTGCCACCCACTCAGGCAGTGACATTGCCCATGGTGGGAACCAGCCATGGGGTTTGCCGCAGTGCTGGAGGTCACTGGCACTGAGCAGAGCAGGGGCGGCACATGCTGGATCTGGACCCCCCAGCACTCACGTGTCCCCACGCTTGTCCCAGCAGTGACAGACAGCAGGGACCAGCTGTCCCAGGCCACCGAGGTGGTCACCACCGCCCTCCTCACCGTCGAGCAGGAAAGTAAGTATGCTGCTGTTGCCAGTCCTGCAGGGGTTCCAGCAGGGCTCCATGTCCCTGGGGGGTTGCCCAGGGCTCACCCCACAGCCCTGGGAGTTGCCCCATGCTTCCAGGGGACTTTCTCATCCCCTGGCTTTATCCCATCCTCTCAGGGTTCACCCCATGCTCTCAGAGTTCACCCCGTGCCCTCAGGATGTGA
This sequence comes from Cuculus canorus, assembly GCF_017976375.1. Taxonomy (NCBI): domain Eukaryota; kingdom Metazoa; phylum Chordata; class Aves; order Cuculiformes; family Cuculidae; genus Cuculus; species Cuculus canorus. The sequence continues at coordinate 6,855,543 of NC_071420.1, forward strand.
CCCACCTGCCCCGGGGTTCTCTTATGTCCCCCAAGCACCCCGGGGAGTTACAGCCCCACATCTCACCTCCCATTCCCAGGGCTCACCCCATGCCTTGAGGGGCTGATTCTCCATCGCCAGGGCTCTGCCCCATGCCTCCAGGGACCAATTCTCCATCCCCAGGGCTCACCCCATGCCCCAAAGGGCTGATTCTCCATCCCTGGAGCTCTAGCCCATGCCCTTGAGGGGCTGATTCTCCATCCCCAGGGCTCACCCCGTGCCTCCAGGGACCGATTCTCCATCCCCAGGGCTCACCCCATGCCCCAAAGGGCTGATTCTCCAACCCCAGAGCTCTAGCCCATGCCCTTGAGGGTTCACCCCCCATCCCCAGGGCTCACCCCATGCCTCCAGGGACCGATTCTCCATCCCCAGGGCTCACCCCATGCCCCAAAGGGCTGATTCTCCATCTCCAGAGCTCTAACCCATGCCCTTGAGGGCTCACCCCCATCCCCAGGGCTCACCCCATGCCCCAAAGGGCTGATTCTCCATCTCCAGAGCTCTAACCCATGCCCTTGAGGGCTCACCCCCATCCCCAGGGCTCACCCCATGCCCCAAAGGGCTGATTCTCCATCCCCAGGGCTCACCCCATGCCCCAAAGGGCTGATTCTCCATCTCCAGAGCTCTAGCCCATGCCCTTGAGGGCTCACCCCCCATCCCCAGGGCTCACCCCATGCCCCAAAGGGCTGATTCTCCATCCCCAAGGCTCTGCCCCATGCCCTTGAGGGTTCCCCCTGCATACCCAGGGCTCACCCCACGCCCCTGGAGGGCCAGCAGGAGCTGTTGGACCCCCATCCCCATCAGCGTGTTGTGTGGGGGCCCCTACGCAGGTGGTGGCGTGCGGCTGGCAAACGGGAACGGGAGCTGCCGCGGGCGGGTGGAGGTGCAGCACCGCGGCACATGGGGTACCGTCTGCGACGACGACTGGGACTTCCTCGACGCCCAGGTGGTGTGCCGGCAGCTGGGCTGCGGCGCTGCCCTCGCCGCCACCGTGCTTGGCTCCTTCGGTTACGGCAGCGGGCCCATCCTGTTGGACAACGTGGGCTGCGGTGGCAGCGAGGCACGCCTGGCCGACTGCTTCCACCTGGGCTGGGGACAGCACAACTGTGGCCACCACGAGGATGCCGGCGTCATCTGCCGAGGTGAGAGCGGGAGCAACACTTGTGGCTCCCACCACAGGGTCTTCCTCCTCGGAGAAGCGGGGATAGATGTGACTGCCTGGGCTCTCCTGAAGCTTGGTGGCGTGGAAATCCAGCGAGGGAAGGGTTGCCAGGAGGAATTCAGCCACGTCCAGGCTGGCTGTGGGACATGGGCTCCCCAAAATGGGGTGGTGGGTGAATGTGAGCCCTCAGGCACTGGGGTTTGTCCTGCCCACCAAACGACAGCAGCAGTGGTCGGGTGCTGTTGTGTTTGGCAATGGCTGGAGCGTGGGTACCGCCTCTGGTCTTCATCTGTGCTCTTCCCTGGAAGTGCAGTGGCTGCACATCCCACCCTGCGTATCTCTGCCTGCATCCCCAGCCATCCTCGCTGCTGCTGGGGAGCTTGGACCCGGCCCTGGGGGCACAGGCGTCCGCTGAGTCACTTCTCTCACCCCTTCCCCAATGCAACAGGCACTGGTGATGCTGGAGACCATTTCCAAGAAGCCACTGCTACAACCACTACGCTGGCCCCGACTCATCCCAAGGATGGTAGGTGCTGAGGTGTCACCTGGAGGCACAGTGGGGATGCTCTGCATCAGCACAGGGTGGAAATGGAAGTGGCTCAGGCAGAGGCCAGCAGTTTCTGCCATGCCTGGAGCACCAGTTTGAACAGCCCACAGGAGGGGGAAAGCTGTGCTGGAGGCACCGTTAAGCCGTGGCCTCTTGTGGTGCCTCCAAGGCTGGTTCAGGCAGAGGAGGTGGTGGACCTCAGGTGATGGACCATTAGGTGATAGGCACCAGGTGATGGACCATTAGGTGATAGGCACCAGGTGATGAGCTATTAGGTGATGGATCATAGTTGGGAGAGGAGGCGATGGACCATAGTTGGGAGAGGAGGCGATGGACCAATGGGGCAGAGAGGGGAACAGGTGTTATTGTCTGTTCCGTCAACTTAAATATCCATCACCATGCTCTGGGGTTCAGTCCCAACTCTGATGCTGGTGAGGGGGTCACCTCCTGCCTGTGCAGTGGCGGAGCTGTGGGCAGCAGCAAACACCTGCCCAGCCAGGAAGGGCCTCAGCTCCATCAGCCCTGGGAAGCCACCCTGGTGTATGCTGCTGTGCTGAGATGGAGCAGCAGGGAAAGGGGGATGCAGGGCTGGGGTGGGCATGGGCTGCCTCACCCCATCCCCTCTGCAGGTTCCCTGCGCCTCATGAATGGCAGCCACCGGTGCGAGGGGCGCGTGGAGATGTTCTACCTGTCCCAGTGGGGGACGGTGTGCGATGACGCCTGGGACCTGCGGGATGCCAAGGTGGTGTGCAGGCAGCTGGGCTGTGGGCATGCCGTGGCAGCCTGGGGGGAGGCACGCTATGGCCAGGGCTCCGGCTACATCTTCCTCGACAACCTCAAGTGCAAGGGCTCCGAGCCCTCGCTGCTGCACTGCTCCCACATCCGCTGGGACGTCCACAACTGTGATCACTCCGAGGACGCTAGTGCTGTCTGTGGTGTCCTATGACCAACCACCACTGGCACCCTCATGCAGGTACGGGGGGCTGTGGAGGGCGATGGTGGCAATGCCCGCAGGAAACTGAAGCCTGGTTGCTGGCTGGGGACATTCAAGCTCTGCCTCAGTTTCCCCATCACCGCATGGAAGCACTGGCTGGGCCCCTGTGTGTGTCTGGGCTCCAAGGATGGGCAAAGAAATATCAAGCCCTCACCAGTCCCCATGCAGCAGGAATGCCCGTGTTGGATCTCCCTCCCTCTGCCACCCCACCTCAAAGCTGCCCAGGGTTTTGTCCGTGTGTCCCTTCCATCTCCTGTTTCTCCCGCAAACACCGCTGGGATTTTGGAGAGCTCGGCCAAGATTTCCCATCCCTGGGGGCTTTGGCACCACCAGTCCCTGCCCTAAAAGCCCTTTGGAAGCAGGGAAGGACCAGGCTCCTTGCAGTCTCCCCATCTTCCTCCATCCTATGTGGTCCAGATCAGCTCTGGCTGCTCTTTCTCAGTAGCTCCATGATGTTCTGTGCTCTGAGGTGTCTGGAGCAGGTGGGAGCTGGCAGAGAGGGCAGGAGCAGATGGAAAACCATAGGGAAGACCCCAAACCCTTGCTCAGTGTGAGGGGAGGGCAGCAGAGCTGAACCCAGAGCCCAGTCCCTCCCTGTGCCCTTGGGGTGAAGGCTGCTTCCCTCCCGGTGCAGGTGGAAGGACCCAGCCGGCAGCGCCCACTGCTCCTGATTTCCAGGGAACACCAGGAAAGGGACCCTCAGGTTTGCGTGGATGGAGCACAAGGGTGGGAAGAGCTGGTGCAGCAGCGTGGAGCGGGTCCCGGCTGCTCCCCCTGCAGCGCTCGCTCCTTGAGTTGGGCAGTTCTTGTTAATATTAGATTGTGCCTATTCCTGCGGGGATTTTCTCTCCCATTTTTCTTACATGGGTTGGTTTTGTCAACAAATAAAAGCCCTTTGAAAGTGTGCTGGGACCCGGCTTGCTGCCCCTTGGGTGCCCAGGCAGGAGCGAGCGACAGGGGCACAGGTGGTGCCCCAAGCCCAGGGTGAGGGCTCCACTCCAGTTGCCAAGAACTGATGCGAATCCCAAGCAGCACTGGATTTTTTTTTTGAGGTCCTGGAGTGCATCCAGAGAAGGGAACGGAGCTGGTGAAGGGGCTGGAGGACAAGTCTTATGAGAAGCAGCTGATGGCCCTGGGGCTGTTTAATCTGGAGAAGAGGAGGCTGAGGGGAGATCTCATCACTCTCTACAACTGCCTGAAAGGAGGTTGTGGTGACGGCTCTGCTCCCAAGCGACAGGTGATAGGATGAGAGGGAATCGCCTCAAGTTGCTCCAGGGCAGGTTCAGATTGGGCATCAAGAAAAATCTCTTCACTGAAAGGGTTCTCAGGCCCTGGCAGAGGCTGCCCAGGGAGGTGTTGGAGTCGTCATAGCTGGAGGGGTTTAAAAGATGGGCAGAGATGTTGCTCAGGGGTTTGATTTAGCAGTGGACAGGGATGGTTGGGCTCAATGATCTCCGAGGCCTTTTCCAACCTAGGGATTCTGTGATTCCCATTGTGCTGGGAGCAGAGATTGGACCCTTCCCTGCCACAGCACCGGGGGAACAGCCCCGACCTTGCCAGGCTCGGGGAGTTGAGGTTGGGTCTGGCTCCAGGTTCATCCCTGCTGGATTTGCGGGGATCACCACTGGAGCGGATGCGCTGCCGTTGTGTGGCTCTATGGGCTCTGTGCTGCTGACTGCAGTAAACTCGGTGCTGCTCACCAATGGCAGAGGAGAGGGGAAGGGGACCATCCCGAGAGCTTCATTCCCTGCTCCTGTGCGCAGAGGCTGTGCCTGCAGGGCTGGGGACAGGGACAGCAAGGCTTTTCCAGCCTAATCGCTGGTGGCTGTGGCCTGAGCAGTGGCGCGCTGTGAGATGGGGCATCCTCTGCGGACACCAGAGACGTGTTCCTGCACAGCTCCCGGGTGCCCTTGGTGTCCTTGGCCCCTGCTGCCCCATCCCAGGGCACGGCTTTCCCAGCACTTTGCTCCCAGCACTGATTTCCACCAGGGGGGAAACTGAGGCATGGCAGCATCTTCCAGGCAGGCTGTGGCAACTCAGCTAGACCTCCCCTTCCAGTGGTGATGCTGGCCCCGAGCAGGGCGCTGGCGCGGGCGATGCTGGCGGAGTGACAGTCCATGGCGGCTGCGTGGGAGCCGGGAGAAGTGTGGTGCCTGCCCAGCTCTCCTGCTCTTGCCCACATCAGCTGTTTCCCCACTCCCAAAGCAGCTGCAGCTCCACATCAGTCGATGCCATCGATTTGTTCCTCCCTCCATCCCTGGAGAGGGGACAATGTGAGGGGCGGCAGGGGGAGGGAATAAATATTTCAGCAGGTCCAGGCAAAAGCTGGGGTTATTTTGGGGCCGGGATTTATGGGCTATTAGGAATAAGGAATGAGTCTGTGCTGGGAGAGGAGAGCCATTAATCCAGGCTGAAGGACCGCAAATGAGCGAGGGGAAAGGAGGAGGCTTTAATTATTTTGCCATGTTCCAGGATAATCAGCTCCTTGCTGAGCGCTGGCGTGGGGCTCGGGAGCTCCTGCTTCCCGGGATCTGGGGCAGGCAAGGGGGTGCTCGCAGTTAAATCCCCCCAGCTGAGCTGAGAGGGCTGAAGTTCCCATTCTGGGGCCAGTAAGAGACCAGTACAAGGAGTGAGGCTCACTGGGGTGTGGTATGGAGGATGCGCTGGGCTGAATGGAAGGATCTGGGAGGTCAGTGCTTGGTCCCAGGGGTGCCCTTCCTGGGCTGGGCCAGCCCTGCCACCGGCCGTGCCCCGTTAAGGCAATCCTGTCTGTGCCTGTAACCGGAGGAGCTGGGCACCGGCACAGGGGTGAGTCACTGCCGCAGGCAGCCCTGGCCCCAATAGAAGCCCTGGCTCTGCTGTGCCCAGCACCACCTGGGTGACCTTGGGCTGCACTTGGCTCCCTGGTTCCCTAAACTCACCCTTCTACTTCTGCATCCCCCCCGGCTGTGCCTCAGTTTCCCCAGGGACACCTGGGACGGTGGCCCTGGCTCACCCCTGGGCACCCTCAGAAGCTGCACGGATCTGGCTGTCCCAGCTGGGGGTACGGGGAGCCCCAAGGGGCAGATTGACCCCCGCTTGCCCCGTTCCCATGGCAAGGGCTGCCGGGAATGTGGGCATCCACGTAGTGGGGATGCACGGCAGGGACACCTTGGGCCCCATCGGGCCACCTCAGGCCACCTCCTCTTCCCATGGGATGGACGAGGACCGGATCTCCCGTGGCTCAGCACATCCCAGAGTGCCAAGGTCACCCATCAGGGCTGTGGCGGGGTGTGGGAGCCTTTCGGCGCACCCCACGCCGGCAGCATCCTCCTTCGCTGCTCCTGCCAGGGCTGTCGCCGCGCTCCTGCTGACGTCACCCCGCCAGCCAGGAGCTATTCTGGGATCTGCAGAGTCACTGGCGCAGTGAGCCCGCTGGCAGAGGAGCGGGGCTGCAGGGGGACGCTGCTCGCCACGCCGGGGGCTGTGTGGCCATGGCCCACATGCACCGCCGGTGGATCTCCATCGCTCCTTGCGCCCTCAGGCTTGAGGGCTGCTCGGACACAGTCGCAAATCCTCCCATCCATCATCTCCTCCTCTCTGCCTTTTGAATTCTGTCCCATTCCCCTGGCAGAGCCGCTCCACGTGGGATGCCGAGCGCTGGCACACGCCAGCCCGCTGCCACCTCGCTGCCATCACTGGCATTTAGAGGGAGGCAGGAAAGCCACTCGCTCCAGCTGCCATCAGGAAAGCCCACGGGCGGGGGGCTCTGCTTGTGGGGGCAGAGGGGTCCTGCCCCACAAGGGGCTCCATGCACAGGGACGAGGGGCAGGTAGAGGGGCCAGTGAGGGTGCTCAGCCCTGCACCCTGGTGCTGGTTGTTTTCCCTGGTCGCCCCCCTCGCCTTCCAGGTTACTGCCAGAGGGGATGCGTACATTGGTGCTGGGAGAAGCTGATTCCTGCAGGTTCCAAACACGCTGAAAGCAGAGCTCAAAGCACCCCTTTAGAAATCCAGAACCTTTCCCATGTGACCCCGCATCTCTTTCAGTGCCAGCCCTCATGGAATACCCCAAATCCTTCCTCCTCACACCTGGCAGAGGCTGGAGGGGGGCTGCAGCAGGATGCTCAGCTGCCCAAGTTCCTGAGCTGGGGCTTTGGGCAGGGGACCCATGGGGCCAGATCCTGCTGTGGGAGATGTGCTTGGCAGACTGGCACCCCCATCACCTGGAGCCCCGACTTGGCCTTAGAGGAGGGCTCCCTGACTGCACCGGGGCTGGAGGAGCAGCTGGGGGTTTTGGGGTGGCGATGGATGGGGCTGTGGCAGAGCAGGGATCTGGGGGTGACAAGAGAGTAGTGGCAAGGTGGGGTGCGTGTGACCCCCCAGGCTGAGGGCAGGAGTCTAGCTGTGATGGGGACCACTGTAGGGCAGTCGTGTGCCCCCCAGGCTGCGGGCAGGGAGCAGATGTCTGGGGGTGATGGGGACCACTGGAGGGCAGTGGCAAAGTGGGGTGCGTGTGTCCCCTGGGATTGAGGGCAGGGAGCAGATGTCTGGGGGTGATGGGGACCACTGGAGGGCAGTGGAAAAGTGGGGTGCATGTGTCCCCCCGGGCTGAGGGCAGGGAGCAGATGTCTGGGGTGATGGGGACCACTGGAGGGCGGTGGAAAAGTGGGGTGCGTGTATCCCCCCGGGCTGAGGGCAGGGAGCAGATGTCTGGGGGTGATGGGGACCACTGGAGGGCGGTGGCAAAGTGGGGTGCGTGTATCCCCCCGGGCTGAAGGCAGGGAGCAGATGTCTGGGGGTGATGGGGACCACTGGAGGGCGGTGGCAGAGTGGGGTGCGTGTGTCCCCTGGGCTGAGGGCAGGGAGCAGATGTCTGGGGGTGATGGGGACCACTGGAGGGCGGTGGCAAAGTGGGGTGCGTGTGCCCCCCGGGCTGAAGGCAGGGAGCAGATGTCTGGGGGTGATGGGGACCACTGGAGGGCGGTGGCAAAGTGGGGTGCGTGTGTCCCCTGGGCTGAGGGCAGGGAGCAGATGTCTGGGGGTGATGGGGACCACTGGAGGGTGGTGGCAAAGTGGGGTGCATGTGCCCCCCGGGCTGGGGGCAGGGAGCACGGTGGCAGGGCTGGCAGCGGGGGGAAGCTGTGCTGAGTCACGCTGCAGAGCTGGCGAGCAGGACTGCAGTAAGCGGCTCGCAGCCGCCCGCCTGCAGCGGGGACGGTGTGACAGCCCCCTCCCTCCGCAACAGGGATGATGTGACAGCCCCCTCCCTCCCAAGCATGCTCTGGCTCCTTGCCTGCTCCAAAAGGTCTGGGATGCTGACAGGGGGATGCCCAGGCTGGGGGTCCTGTTGCACCCCAGGTTGTGGCTATCTGGGTGCCGCTGGCCCTTCTCGCACCTCTCTGGCCCCCTCCCCTTCAGTAGGGATGGAGCAGCTGTGGGGTGGGGGTCCTGGGAACCCACAAAGGGAAGGGGGGAAGGACCAAGCTGTCCTTGGAGAGTGTCTCTGACCCCACTGCAGGAGGGGTGTCCCTGGGTCACGGTGGCTGGAGTGACAGCAGGGCCGGGAGCTGCTCTCTGCCAGCACTGACACAAAATGGCACCTGGCAGCTGCTGGCACATGGGGCAGCTTTCCCCTGGCACTGAGGAGAGAGCTGGCAGAGGTACCCCAGAGCCACCAACCCAGGGCCTGGGGCTGAGCATCCAGCCCTGCACTGGGTGCCCAACACCCCTGCCTCCCCACGGGACGAAGGACTGAGGCAGCTCCTCTCTGTAGAGGGAAACTGAGGCACAGCGAGCAGGTGGAGGATTGGCCTCCGACACTACCACTTCTGCCACCCAGAGCCCAGGGCAGCCCCGTCCCAGAAGGACGCTGGTGACCACCTTGCCTGGAGCTGCCCAATGGCCCCATAGAGCTCAGAGCCGCTTCTGGAGGAACCGAGACAGGCAGCGCTTTTTTTAGGTGCTCCATAAGTGCTGTCTGGGCGGTATTTATATCAGCTCCTTAAATAAGAGCTGCCATCTGAGCCCAACGTGCCTGCTTAATTATTAAAACCCCACAGGAGGCGGCTGTGCCTGCCTGGTCCCAGCCCACCCTCCCCAGTGGGGTCCCGCACCCCACATCTCCCTGCTCCCCACAATCAGCCAGGGCAAGGGCTGATGTCCTGGCCACCGCGGGGCACCTGGCTGGCTGTGGGCATCCATCCTGCGTGGGAGCATCTTCCATGGGGCGGGGAGGGTGTTCCAAGTGGAGGTGCTGCAGCACGAGCATCGCTGCAGTTCTCAGCGCTGAGGAGCTCGTGCAGGCATCGGGGCCAAGGGGAGGGCAGGAGGCACCGCGTGCTGCCTGCCTGTTCCGTCCCAGCGCCTTGAGGTTGTCCCAGGGAAAGCCATCGCCAAAGCCCGCCGGTGTCCCCCGAGGGGCACGGGCAGCCCCGCTCGTGGTGGGGTTTATGCTAAACAGTGCAGGAAGGCAGCTGCTGCAGCAGAATTAATTTGGGCTTGGAAAGTGCTTTGAAACCCTGAGATGAAAGGCCAGGGCTGAGCACAAAGCGCTGTGCCTTGGCAGACAGGGGGAAGGTCCCCTCAAAGCACCAGTGGGCTGGTGGGCTCGTTGCGGGCTGCCCCATCAGCCACACCCCTTCCATTGCCTCCTGCCCCAGGTGAGGCAGCAGCCTGGCTTTGGGGGTTGGGGAGGGCTGGTGAACCCCTGAGCTTATCAGAGTTTGGGTGCGGGGTCCTTCCTCAGGTCTGATGGGACTCCTGGCTTTGGAGCATGGGGATGGTGCTGGGACCGAGACTGCAGCGTGGCGGGATGGGGAGTGCTGCTGGTAGATGCAGGGGAGAAGGGACAACTTTGGCCTGCTCCTGGAACACTTCTGCTATGTCACACCATCAGGATGCATGGCGAGGATGCAGCAGGATCAGGGCAGCGAGGTGGAAAAGCGGCTGGGACGTTGGGGTGCTGGGGCCAGCAAGGCGTCAGGCAGGGGGGGCATGAGGGCACTGCAGCCTGTGGGAAGGGGACACAAAAGCCAAAGGTTTCCTCAGCTTTTCACCAGACGAGCTGCAAAAGACAAAAACTGCTCCCCTGGGAAGTCCCTTCCTCAAGAAGACCCAAGCAGCAGCCGGCGGGGAGCTCCCAGTCAGGGCGCCTCAGGCTGGAGCCAGCGCAGCATCCCTGGATGGTACCCAGCCCAGCCCAGCCCCGTGCACCAACCCTGGGGAAAGCAACCCTGCGTGCCCTGCTCTGCCAGCCCCATCCTCAACCCCCCCACTGGCTGGGGACACGCAGCATCCCGAGCACCAGGGTACTGAGGACACCACCTGCTGCTGCTCAAAGGTGTTTGGGGCATGCATTCGCACCAATGACCACTGCCCTCACCTGAGGGCGCTCAGAACAAGGACTGGGTGGGATGCCTGCACCATGCACCCCCGTGCTGTGTATTCCCCTTGCCATGCTTCTCTCTCACCATGCATTCCTCTCCATCCGTTCCTCTCACCATGTGTTCCTCTCGCCATGCATCCCCCTCCATCCTATCAAGCAAAGGCAGAGCGAAAGGGGCACGCAACCACCCTTTGCCCACAGCAAGCAAGGGGTGAGCGTTTCTGGACCCATTTTCAGAGCAGGCAGCACCAATCCAAGCGAACCCCGAAGCTGAAGAGGATTTCCTTCCTTCCCTTGTGGTGTCACAAGGCATTGACAAGACGTAACGGGGAAGGCAAGAGAATGTGAAGAGAAGGACTCGTCTTCCAGGCCACAGGAATTAACAAAGTGGCACATTGAAAGGTGCTGGGGTATTTTTAATACCGTAGGCAGAATCAGGGTTATTGGGTTTTTCTGGGACATCTGCGGAATAGACTCGCATCCTTTGGGTCCCTGTGATTTCCCAAGCCAGCAGCATCTTGGGTCTCGCTGAGTGGTGTCTGCAGGCACCGGGCAGAGGTGGGAGCGGGGCACTCAGCAACCAGCAGCCAGATGACACTTGCAGTTCTGCCCACCAGAATCCTCTAACTCCAGCCAGCCACCACCTCACCTTCATCCCACTGCTCCCAGGGCTGTAAAATAGGAAAATTCAGTGGTGTGAGGGGTGCTGATCAATGCCCCACAGCCCAAAAAGGGGCTGGATACACAGCAGATAAATATTATAGCTGGATCCCTGTGCGGAAGAATTTACAGCTTTATGAATATTGTCTTCTGACCTGTGATGGGGAAGGAAATCATCTGCGTTGCGAAATGTGTTTCTTGCCGTGGTGCTTTGACAGGAATAAATCAGTGTTTGCTCGGCGTGGGGCAAACATGCAGTCACCGTAAATCAGGTGGTTTGGATGAGCTGAGAACCTGCTGCACGTGTGTAAATCCCTTGGTAAGCGTCACACGGTTTTAATAGAGAGGCAACGCTTTTTATTAGGGCAGCTGAGATATTTGGAGACACCCGACGAGTTTCCAGGCAGATAAGGGATTGTTCAGACCCAGGCTTATGTTCCATGTCATTCGTGTGGATCCTGGAGCCTGACCCAAGGGCTGATGTTATTTTTTCCAAACCAGAGGAACTAGACATTAAATCCGAATGTCAGAGCATCACTCGAGGTGGCTGGGAGGAGCCAGCAGCTCTGCTCTGGTCTGTACCCATAGATCCCTGCTCGGAGATCTATGATAAGATAGAGGCTATTGATAAGAAATGGTCTCAGTCCCTGAAACCCAGTCTGGGAGCCACGGCTTGCTTCAAAATCTGTTTGCATTCTGCACTTTTTAACTCCAGTTCTCTCCCCAGAGCTGGTGTCACACAGAAAACAGAGCAAATATCCATGGACAGGCTCTCCAGAGGCAACGGCGAGGCTCCTTGGCAGGACGAACACGCCGTGATTGGAAAGGAGGCACAGGCTGCCCTTGTCAAAGGATGCTCTCCTCAGGATAGCCGGGATGGCAAACAAAGGCCGGGCACAAAGGCTGCTCTCGCAGCAGAGCCACATGTGTGCAGGGTGCACGGAGACGGAGGGTTATTTTGTGGAGGAAATAAAGAGGATCTGAGCATATTTCAAGTTTGATTTGTCAGAAGGTGGGGTTGCTTCTGTGCTTGGAAGCTGGAAACAAAGCAGTATGTATTGTGTAAAACAAACCCATTCAACACAATTCTTTGTGTTTCCTAGAGCAGTGCTAAAACCACCGTCAAGATGATGTTCTCGCCCCCAAACTGTGTTGCTTGACATCATAAAGTCCTGTCAGCATTCTCAACCCTATGTGTCCCCACCCAGGAGGGTGAGCCCATGGCCCACAGCGGGCTGTGGCCACGGCAGTGCCCTGTGGATACAGGCACCAAGGGCTCTGGGTGCTGCAAGAGCAAAGCACAGGGCACGGGGACGGGCAGGTGGGATGGCTGTGTCCTCTGAGACCACCCCCACAGCACCCACTGGGGACAGTGGCACCAGGATGAACAGCATGAGCACAGGCCATAGGGAGGATGGTGTTTGACCTGACCGGGACAAAGTGCTTCCATCGGCGTCAATGCAGCTTCATTCATTTGACCCTGCCCTTTCTCCCAGTGCTGCAGTGTCCTCTTGGCATGGCTTTATCCATAGGCTTGTTAGGAAAACAGTATTTCTTATGGCTCCTAATGGAGTTCTTAATGTGCAGAGAAGCCCTGCTAGGTCTGAGCGGATGGGCATGTTTATTCCACGCGTTATTGATGAGGAGCACGCCACGCTTCCAAGCTGGTGCTCATGAATTATCCACATCACCCTGAGCTGGAGCTGCTCTGCTCCACAGGCCGGTTGGGAGCACCCTGTCCTGTGGCGTGGGAAAGGGCACGGGGGAACACGGGGGCTTGAGAGTTTGGTCCAAGATGGGTCAGCACAGCCTGACGAGAACCTGCCGTCACGGAGCCCAGGAATGCGGCCTCCTGTGCGGGGTGCAGGGCTTGATTCCTTGTGGGACAGGGTGAGGCTGAGGTGCAAGTGGGTGTGAGGGGATCTGGGTCTGGGTGGATCCAAACTGTGAGTGGGCCTGGGCGCACTGGGTCTAAATGGGTCTGGATCTGGGTGGATCCAAGCCGTGAGTGAGTCTGGGGGCACTGAGTCTGAGTGGGTCTGGATCCGGCTCTGAGTGGATCTGAGCTGGGAGCGGGTCTGGGTCTGACTGGGTCTGGTCCTGGGGACGCTGTTTCAGGGGACACTGGCACTGCCTCTGGGTGTCTCTGGCTGTGGGTGTCACTAACTCTGGGGACGCTGGCTTTGTTTCTGGGGACACTGCCTCTGGGTGTTACTTGCTCTGGGTGTCACTGGGTCTGTTCCTGTGAACACTGTCTCTGGGGTCTCTGTTCCTGTGGACACTGGCTCTCGGTGTCACTGGCTCACTTTCTGGGGACACTGACTCCGAGTGCCTCAGCCCCCCGCGCTGGCTCGGACCGGGTCTGGGCCTCTCCCTGTGAATCAGCACGGGCAGGCGGTGGCACCGTGCCACGCCCCCCCGTGCGGGGCACGCTGGGAGTTGTAGTCCACGGCGGGGTGGGGCGCTCTTCAAGATACCCGATGTCTCCCCGGCCAGGACTACAACTCCCGTCGTGCCCCGCGGGGAGGGGGGGCGTGGCGCGGTGCTTGGTGGTGGTGGCGCGCGCACAGCGCTGGGTGCAGCCGCCGCCGCAGCCGCAGCCGCGCCGGGAGCTCCCGCCCTTCCTCCTCCTCCTCCTCCTCCTCCTCCTCCTCCTCCACCTTCTTCTCCTCCTCCTCCTCTTCCTCCTCCTCCTCGCGGAGCCCCGCAGCCTTCTCGCCTCTCTCTCTCTCTGTCTTTCTATCACCGCGAAGATGGTGGACCGCGAGCAGCTGGTGCAGAAGGCGCGGCTGGCCGAACAAGCCGAGCGCTACGACGACATGGCGGCCGCCATGAAGAACGTGAGTCCCGGCCCGCGGCCTCCCGGGCTCCCCGCCCGCCCGGGCTGCCCCTTACGGGCGGGGGGTGGGTTTTGGGGGACACACGCCCTTCCTTCGCCTTCCCCGGGTCTTTGCTCCCCCGCGCCGAGCCCCGGTCCCGTCGCCTTTCGCCGCCTCAGGGACGTCCCGCGCTCTCCTGACCCTCATCCCCTGCCCCGGAGTCCCCCCGCATCCTTTCTTCTGTTCTGGAGCCCCGCACGTATCCTTTCCTCTGGTTTGGAGCCCCCGGCTCAACCCCACGTATCCTTTTCCTTGCCCTAGAGCCCCTCACTTAAACCCCCGCAGCCTTTTCCCTACCCTAGGTCCCACCAGGCAGCCTTTCTTCTGTTCTGGAGCCCCTTACTCAGCCCTACGCATCCTCTCTGCCGTCTGGAACCCTCTCACTCAGCCTCACACATCCTTTTTCCTGTCCTAGAACCCCCCACGCTTCCTTTTCCCTGCCTTAGGTCCCTCCAGGCATTCCATCTTCTCTCCTGGAGCCCCCCACTTAGCCCCATGCATCCTCTCCCGTGTTCTGGAGCCCCTATCTTACTCCACACATCCTCTGCCCTGCCCTAGAACCCCCCACTCAGCCACATGCATCCTCTCCCCTGCCTTAGAGCCCCCCAGGCATCCTTTCCCCTGCCTTAGAGCCCCCCAGGCATACTTTCCCCTGCCTTAGAGCATCCCCCATCTTCTGCCCTGCCTTAGAGCCCCTTACTTAGCCTCATGCATTCTTTCCCCTGCCTTAGAGCCCTCCCCACATCCTTTCCCCTGCCCTAGGTCCCCCCAGGCATCCATTCTTCTGTTCTGGAGCCCTCAACTCAGTCACACGCATCCTCTCCCCTATTCTGGAGCCCTTACCTACTCCACGCATCCTCTGCCCTGCCCTAGACTCCTTCACTCAGCCACATGCATCCCTTTCCCTGCCTTAGAGCCCCCCACGCATCCTCTTTCCCGCCCTAGAGCCCCCTACTCAGCCCTACGCACCCTCTCCCCCATCCTGCTCCCTCCACTCAGCCCTGCACTCTCTCTCCCCTGCCCTAGAGCCCCCACCCTGCCCTATGCATTGCCTCCCCACCCCATCCTCTCTCTCCTCTCCCCGTGCCAGGCCCCTGCAGCCCCTGCCATGCCCCCATCCCCATGGCACGGGGGGTGAGGAGCCAGCCCTGGGGTGCGGTGTTCCCTGGGGTGTTCACACTGGCTTGGGGGGTTCTGAGCCCCGTAGGGCGAGGCTGGGGGGAACTGTGCAGGAGTGGGGGGGGGGGGGGGGGGGGGCGGTTGTGTGCACACCTCTCCCTGCTGCCGAAATTCCCCCTCATCGCTCCCGTGCATCCCTTCCCGCGTGCGATCGGCAAGGCTGGTGTGCGCTCATGACCCCAAAGATCGGGAGCCCTTTGGCTGCCAAAGCTCTTATTTTTACTGCACTTGGTTGGAGATTTATGAATTGAGTCATGTTGTATTCATTTCACGCTCTTAAAATAAAGACTCTGCATATAGCAGGCTGATCTGATTTGTGACACCGAGCGCTCCCCTTCAATACTGACATTTTGACAATATAAGAAGGGAAAAAAAAAGCCGTATCTCTGATCTGATCTTGCAAACAAAGCAATCGTGGGAGGCAGGATCAAGTCATTCCAGAAGATTCTGCATTTGTCATATTGCAGAGAGGCTAGACTGGGTGGAGGGAGGGAGGGGGTGCTTTAAAGGGGAAAACTGGTCTTTATGTTTGCCTTCTTAGTAAGGTCTGAGCCTTTGCGAGGAGCCGGGGTGTCCTCCCCGGCTGCCGAGGAGGGAATGCTGATCTGGGAATGTCGCAGTGTGCCGCGGGTGTAGCTCCCTTTGCCCATCCTGCACCATTTTGTCAATAACCTTGCATTGATCGAACAGGCAAAACTGCCACAGCCGGGAACAGGGCGGGAGGAGATGCCTTATCGAGGGATGAAATACAGATAATTGGAATGAGATGTTATCGTGTTGAACCAGCCGGGCTGTTCCTCTGCTGCACGATGGCTTTTGTACGGTTCTCCGATAACGGCATCCATTCATTTTAGCGCACAGCCTGCTGTGTGAGCAGATCCCACAGCTCATTTCCTACGGATAATGCAGGCGCGGTGACAAAGCCAGCACAAAGCCAGCTGTGCCTGGGACACACAGGCGTGCAGCAGTGTTCCTGCCGGGCGAATCTCCCTAGCTGCCCACCCGGGCTTGGGGTTTAAACCAAAGGTGGTGTTGGAGATTACATATATGTTTTTTCTATTTGGTCCTCGCTGCTCCTGGTGAAACTGTAACCCAGGCTAATGCTGCTTATCGGCTGCCGTGTGTGTTGGCTGGAAGAAAATGATTCACAGCGGGAGTGCCGACACCTCCCGTGAAGGCAAACAAAAGGCAGAGCTTTGTTCTCCGTCTCTACTGCCCCAACTCAGCGTGGCTGGCCTGGTGGCGATGGGTATGTCCCACCCGGTTATCCCTGTCTCCCATCCCCCTGCTCCGCCTGTGCGGGCGGCCGATGACCTCGCACTCATTTCCGTAGCAACGCCTAGTGATGTCATACACGACGGTCCGAGCTGCAATGCACCCAGGCGGTAGCAGAGAGCATGCGGGCTGCGGCTGGCTATGGTGATGCAGAAGCACGCCTGTGCTTCTTGTCGTTCAGTCTCCTGCCCTCCCAAGCTAGCTGTCCGCCACCTTCCCTAGCGCTGGAAATGCTGGATGGTTTTCCTTACAAGCCATAATGTGCAGAAAAGAGATTCTTTTTCCTGCAGTGTGGTCTCCCTGTGGCATTTCTGGTGGTGCCTGGCAGTGGGGCGTGCCATGGTGTTCCGTGAGGCTCAGCCCTCCCTGCTCAGGAGCTGGTGTAGCATGGCTGTATTTCAGGTTTCAAATGGAAGTTGTGCACTGAGGATGGCTGCTTGTTGGTCATGCACAGTTGTCTGCTGCCTCACCCAGTGCTGCTCAATGCAGGGATGTGCTGGATCACAATAGTTTCTTCCAAATAATAATTTATAGAGAGAGAGCAATTTCTAGCTCCTGCCTTGTGGCAAGTGACAACTGGTGTCCCTGCTGGGTGCGCGCAGTCGCGTTGCTGCTGTGGGAGCAGGGCTGCTCCTGCAGCCCTGGAACGTGACCGCTTTACTGGGATGTCTTGGTAAAGCGCAGTGGGGGTCCCCTCGCCTGCCAGAGCAGAGAGAAGGGGATCCCACACCTGGGAGGAGTGGCAGGGCTGGGCCCTTCGCTCCAGGGTGCGGCTGTGTGACCTTGGTTGTGTCCCTTGTCTCCCAGCCCTGCCTGGAGATGCAGTTAGCCCTGTAATAAGCTGGGGAGCACGAAAGCCCCTGGCTTGTCCCTGAGGCGGTGGTCGTGCCCACTGGCCATCAGGCAGGTGTTGGGCTTCGCCTTGTGCTCCCAAGCAGCATCAGCCATTCCCTGGCTGCGGCTTTGCTGCCTGCAGTGCCATGGCTGAAGCAAGCGGCCTTTTTTTGTCTGATTCAGCCCCACAAAGAGTTTTCCACCCAGCCCAGCACCGGGGCTGTGGATCGATATCCATTAGTTGAGGAGCAGTAATGCTGCTGGAGGCTTTTTGGAGGTGGAGCCCTGCCAAGCCAGCGGTGCTGCCTGGGGAGTGGAGCATGTGCCTCCCCGAAGACCTTTAGGGTGTGGGGATGCACAGGTGAGCGAGAGAGATGGCTGCAGTAACTTCTGCAGGAAATAAGCTGCCAAAGAGGTCATGGGGAGGATTATTCCATTGTGCCTATGTACCTGGTAGGTGTGGGGCTGTACGGTAGAGTCCTTGAGCTCACCTGGAGATTAAATAGGCACCTTGGTACTTGGCTGTGGGGAGCCAGCCCCACAGAGGGGGCTGTGGCTGGTGAAGTCTGGAGATCATAGAATTGTGGAATGGTTTGGGTCAGAAAGAACCTTGAAGCCCATCCAGTTCCAGCCCCTTCCATGAGCAGGAACACCTCCCACTGGATCAGGTTGCTCTAAACCCCATCCAGTCTGCCTTGGACACCTCCAAGGGATGGGGCAGCCACCACTTCTCTGGGCATCCTGGGCCAGGGCCTCCTGACTCTCATAGGAGAACATTTCTTCCTAAGATCTCATCTCAATTTCCCCTCTTCTGGCTGAAAACCATTCCCCCTCGTCCTGTCCCTGCACTTCCTGATTAGAGCCCCTCCCCAGCTTTCCTGGAGCCCCTTTCAGTACTGGAAGCTGCTCTAAGGTCTCCCTGGAGCCTCCTTCAAGCTGAAAAACCCCAACTCTCTCAGCCTGTCCTTATAGGGATGCTGATGCTGAAAGGCAGATCCGTGTTGCCCAGGCGTTAGAGACAATGGACACAAATGGTGCATGGCCACTGTGGGTGGAGAAGGAGAGCGAGCGTGGGGATGCGTGGGCTCTCCTTGGCAGGGAAAACGTGAGCCTCTGCTGCGTTGCTCACTGGCAGGCTGTCGTCCTCCATGTCCTGTGGCCAGGTTAGTGCAGACAGCAGGGCTTCCTGCAGATTGCAGGC
Organism: Cuculus canorus; assembly: GCF_017976375.1. Taxonomy (NCBI): domain Eukaryota; kingdom Metazoa; phylum Chordata; class Aves; order Cuculiformes; family Cuculidae; genus Cuculus; species Cuculus canorus. Next base: position 6,873,673 of record NC_071420.1, read on the forward strand.
TCACCCTTGGAAAGGGTGGGAGTAATGTAAATCCCTCCCCTCTGGGAGTCCCAAGGGAGAAGAGCAGGGCTGATTCGCTGCTTTCTGCTTTGCAGCATAGACAAGACAATAGGGTGAGGTGGAAAGGCGTCTCCTGGAGGAGTGCTGGGCAGCCATCTGTGATGGCAGGAGGGGAGCAAGGCGTGCGAGCTGCTGTAGTAGCACTTCCCAGGGGGGCTGGAGAAGGCTTTTGAAGAAGCTATTTCCAGTGCCAAGGTGGAGAGGGTATATTGGCATCTGATGACTGCATTGATGCTCTTGCCACCACCCCTTGTGCAGGCATCTTGAGCACTGCTCAGCCTTTGAACCACTGAGCCCTTGAACCACTTGCTGTGTGGCTGTTATCATGCATCCCAACCTGCTCTTACATGCAGAGGAGCCGTCCTCTCGCCTCACCCTTTGGCAGAGCAGAGTGATGGCAGGGAAGGTCTGGGACTGTGTGGAGCAGGGCTTTCTTCCTGGAGGTCCACGGGGTTGGGGCAGGACAGCCTTTGGCACAAGCTACCATCCTACCACAGTCCCAACCTCATCACGGTTTACGGCATGGGTTGTCTCTGTGTAAGTTGGTCTCAGGACCTTGCAGTGGTCAGCTGGGTCACACATCATCGCTTATGCTGTGGGCGAGCACAGTGGGCACCGCACACTTTGACTCTGTTAACTGACCAGTCTTCAGCACCTTGAGCTCCTAGAAACTTCCCTTTGAGCTCCTGATCAATCTTTATCTCCTGGCTTTAGGAAGAGTCACTGACGGTAAGACCATGCTGGGCTTCTCTCACTTGGCCAAGTGTAACCATCAGGTGTGGATTTGGTTAGAAATAGCTCTTTTTGAGCTAAACAGAAGCCTATTGAGGTTGTGGTGGAAGATAGAACTGTTGAAATCTCTGCAGATGACAAGGGTTCATGGAAGCAGTAAAGGCCTTGGGCAAGGGCTATCCAAGAACCCAGAGACTCCTTTTTTACTTTAGAGAACACCAAATAAGCTTCATAATACATATGGATGAGCCAGGTCTGCGCTTTGTTCACCTGCCCAAAGTTGCTCTCTGGAATAGATTCTTTGGGCACTGGTGGAACTTGGTCTTCCTTGAAGCTGGAGGAACAGCAATTCTAGGGCAAGCACAGCACTTCAGCTCCAGAAGTGCTTTCTGAGTTGAAAACTCCTGCTTCTCTGGAGCATGAGCTCTCTGTTCTTAGGTTGTCTCATCTGAACTGGGTGATCGTGTTTGGCATCCTCTCACCAGTTCTTGTGAGCATGCTGCATGGTGCTTGCAAGAGAAGTGAGGGCTCTCCAGAGAATTGCCTTGTGTCCTCCTGCCTTTGCCGCTTCTTGCTGCGGGGCAATGGCTGGCGCTCCCTGGGGGTATTCTCTGGGATTTGGATTGTGGTCATAGGAGATGAGGTATCCACTGCTTCTGTTGCTGGTAGCAGGAAGATTTTCCTGAATTTGAGGATCTTCCTCATCTTTTTGTTCCCCTGCCCCATCTCTTCTGCCCTGTGTGTTACTGGACCACACATCCTTGGATGCAGAGCACTGCTGGACCCGTTGGTGCTGCTCCTCTCCCTCGACAGAGGGGAACAGCATGTTGGGAACTCAGTACCAGTTTGCCAGGGAGCAGCAAACAGGACTGTCAGACTGGTTCAGACTGGAACTCGCTGCTTGGTGAGTCCCAGCCAGGCACCAGGCTGTTCAGAGGCAGGAACAGAGGAAGAGGGGTCTGGAAAATGCCTCCAGTCTGACCTGAGGGAGCCTTTTCCCAGCAGGGTTGGTGTCTGGGGTGTTGAGGGCTGCCTTTCTGCCCTGTTCTGCCTCCTGACCCATTACTGAAAATGAAATGTGAATGCATGCTGGAATGACTGTGTTACAGAGCACAGTGAAACCAGATTTAACTGGCTTCCCAAGCATTTCTCCATTGACAGTCATGATAGGATACAGGCATTCTCTTCCACTTCATGGTGGCAAAGCTTGGTTGTCTCTGGGTGCTCCCAGGTGCTCTCCTACACTTCAGTGCTCTGCAGCTCAGGATGGCTTCTTCCAGAGCCAGTGCTGTTAGGAGTGTCTCTCTGCTGACTGGTTTGGAGCCAGCTTAGGCTCTTGCCTTTGTCCAGGCCTCCGTTATTTCTCTCTAGAAGGCTGAAAGTCTTAACCCAGCTTGTGTCCTTCACTGGAAAGGGAACCAACCCAACCTGTCCTTGGCTGAAGCCTCCCTCCCTCCTGTTAGATTCACCTCATTGCAGACGAATAGCAGCCTGATGGCTGGAAAGCGCCGATTCCATGAGAACAGCAGCAAGTATTTACTCAATTAGGTTCTGCAAGAGAGGGTCACTACTGGAATGCGGTAGCTTCAAAACCTGTTTTAGCACCTGCTCCGATGAAGGGCAAGTAGCTGTGGATTTGTCACTGAGCTGATGAAGAGGCAGTGGTTTTGTCTTTTGACCTCTGAAACCTCCAGCTTGGCCTGGGGATGCTGCTCGGATACGTGGCCCCAGCCAGATTCCTGCTGTCCAAGGCTGGGTAAAATACTCAGCCATGTCTGCTGGCTGCCAGGTTCTGCCTGTGCTCCTGCCTGTGTGCCTTTTGGTCTTTACAGATGGGGGAACCCTTCTTCCCCCATGGAGACAAAGTGGCTTTGGGAGAGCCCAGCCCATGGCTTGCATGTTGCTGCCTGAACAGGCTGTGTTTAGCCAGGGGTGGTGAAGGACCCTGCAAGGAGGGAACGTGGCTCTGATCCTGTGCAGGATTCATGCACTGGCATTGCTGAGGTCTCCTCCAGGTCCTCACTTTTGCCTCTTCTCTCTTCCAAAGTAGAGCAAGCTTTGAGTAGCTGTGGGAGACTGTACAAACCTGCACTTGAATATGGCCCCACAACCAGCTGGGCTGTGGGGTTTGTAGGACTTGGTGTGTCGTCCCCTCAGACAGGCATGACCGGTGCAGTCACAGCCAGCTTTCTTATGTTTGTTCCTTTGGATGCTTGATCCAACGAACAAAATTCCTCTTCTCATCCTAAAGTGAAGCATAACAGTGACAAAAGGACATCTATCCTGCTCTTTACATTTTTTTTTTTCTGAAGCAAGAGGCTTGCCTGGTCTCCAGAGTCGAGGTGTCTTCGTGTTGGGTTCCTCCCTGTGGCTCTGGGTGGGGAGCCTGCCTCAGGGAGGAGCTCGGCAGCGGCATGGCTTTGTCTGGTTTCTCCGAGTGCACAGGGATGGTGAGTGAGAGCTGTGTCTCACCAGAGCCCTTTGGGCCACCGACCTGCCTGGGGCTGATGGGGTACAGGGCTTGACATTCACCCAGGATTCTCACCCTGGCTGCAGTGCTGGTTTGCTTGTGGGGTCTGGAAATGCTCCAGAATGGTAAATGCTGGAAAAACGGAGCTGAAGTGATGAGGCAGCAGTCCTGGGGCTGCAGGGAACACGGGCAAGACTGTCACTCAACAGCAATGCCTTTGCATAGCTTGTGAGACAAAAGCCTTTGTCTGCCTGTTTGAGCACAAACTGCCCCTGGTCTCGGGTTTGTCTGTGCTGAACCAGATCCAGTCACAGCTCAGGGATGACCCAACACATGCTCAGTTAGGGATTAAGCCTGATTTTTGGCCCAGAGCTGGTCGTGACCAAGGGCAGTGCATTAGTTGAGAGCAGTATAGTCCCTGAGGATGGCATGAGATTCCCTTAAAGTGATCCCCAGATTAGGGATTAGAGTACTGAATGTTTCTCTTCTCTAACGGAGATGTTAGAATTGAGTCAGGCCACGGGCAGCTGCACTGGGAGGTGCTCGCAGTACAAAACATTCCTTAATTGTCTGCAAATTCTCTCTGATCCTACTGGATGGGTTGCCTTGCTTGGGATGGATCTTTGCTGACGTACCAGGCAAAGCTGCTTGGCATGTCTGTGTGCTTCAGATTCCTCTCTTGAGTGGTGTCAGGAAGGCTGTAGAAAAACACCAGCCAGAAGGCTCAGCACCAGCGCAGGGGAGACTGCTGACGGGCACGTTGTTTGGGCAGTTGGGGTGCTCTGCGGCACAAAGTTTGTTAATGGTGGCTAGAGAAGGCGTTGCTGTGCTGTAACAGATATGCTGGAGATGCTGTAGGAGATGTGTGCTGGTGAAAGACCAGTGCTCAGTATTCCATGGGGAATGAGGGCTCGGGGAAGGTTAACAGCCCTTGATTTACACCCAGCTGAGGCAGGTGTTGGAGCTTGGCCTGTTTGTGCTGTTGGGCTTTGTTACATGGGGTGAATATTTCATCACCTTGAAGTGGGCAGTTTGACTTCTTGTATTTGGTATTGTCAACACATTGGCACCAGAGGGGCTCTGGCACCTGTGCTCTACTGAGATCCCATCTGTGGCAGCGGTCCCTTGGGATTCAGGAGAGAGCTGGAAGGGGAGAGCTGGAGCCAGGCAAGGGTGGTTAAGCCCACAGTTAGATCTGAAATGGAAAGGTTGCCGTTTTCATAATTTAACATGGGTTGCTGTGCTCCAGAAAGCTGCCAGAACGAAAACTACACTTTCTGTTCTGCCAGTGCATTTGAGAAATCAAATGAAATTGTCTTTGCTGGGTGTGTTTAAGATCAAGCCTGCAATCCCTGCAGCAGTGGGAGGGTACAGTACATCGCGAGGGATAATCACTTTGCTTGCTGGTGCAGAAATGAAGCCTGCAGTGGAGCTGGTACACTGGGGCCCACCTGGGTGTTGGGGAAGTCTCGTGCTTAACCTGGTAAAACATGTTTCAGGCACTGCAAGGAACTGCGGGTTCTGCAGACCAAAAATCCTAGAGGAAAAATCTTGATTGATTTGTCTATGCTTCCAGAACCTTGCCTTAGTGTGTGACAAGGAGGCTTCCCACAAGCGCTGCAGTACTGGCACGAAGCGGTTAAACGCTGCGCTAGCTGCTGGGAGTTGTTTGCATGGTTGCAGCTTCTCCCATTTCACCTCACTGGAGCAGCGGCTCGCCAGCCACCGCAGTAGCAATGGCTGTGCCATGGGAGGAGGCCATGCCAGCAGCCAAGCATTGCCCGGCTCATCCCACTCCAGCAGGCCTGGGACCAGGCTCGCTCCACAGCCGGAATTGGCTCTCGATCTTTCCGGGGTGTCCTGCCTGTGGCACTTTCTGGCTCCAATCCTGCATGGTTCAAATGAATAGAGGTCACGGGTACAGCAGAGCTCAGTTGGGTTTTGAGCCCCTGATTAAGGCCAAGCATCTCGTGTTGGCCCGCAGCTTGAAACTCTGGGGAGGATTTGATGCTCTAGTGGCAGCAGGATGGAGGTGAGCACGGGAGCTCTAATATCTGAGCCAGATTAGAGCTCTTGGAAGCTGTGAGGCAAGTCCTTAAGCAGCTAACGCTCTCACAGCACCAAACGCCCTCCCCTCGTCAAACTTGGTGCTTCGTCAGTGTGTCCTGCCTGTGCGCTGGAGTTCCTGCAGTCTGGCTGGCTTGGTTATGGTTTGCCATAAATTGGAGAAGACAAAAGAAAGTCTTCCTTGATGGTGACCGAGTCTTAAGCCTCTAGAAATGACCAGTGGTCATCCCAGGGATGGCTGCTCCAGCCGAAAGCCCTTATCTCAAATGCTGCAGGAGAAGCTGCAGAAGCAAATCGATGGCGCCCAGGTGTGCCGCAGCAGGAAAAACTTGAGCCGTTAGACCAAATACTGGGACTGCAGCACTGCAGATAAGAAGTGGCACATGAAATGCTGCTACCAAACACAGAACAGGGGCAGCTTGGAGCTCTGCTGTTGTCTCTAGCTCTATTGCCTTGGCTTCCTTATTGCCTTTTATGTGCAGGAATGTCCCAATAAGTTGAAAATTGCTGTTTCTCTCGCAAAAATCCATCAAAGCCGAAGTGGAATAGATCTGCAGGTTCCAAGAACTGATCAAACCTGTGTGTGATGCGATGAAATTCGCTTTGGCTTCAGTAGTTGTTAAGCTACAGAGGCCAATGAAATAAATGAGCTTTTGGTTTTCACGTCTCCCTTCCAACATGAAGACTTTTGTCCTGAGTGGTTCAAAGTCACCTTAAATACTAAAGGCTGCAGAGTGGGATGAAAGCCGTTGTTAACTGAAGGAGGAGGCAGAAATCCCAGTGTCTGGAGTGCTTTGGTAGCCTCCAAGACCCAGTTATGCTACAAGCAATGAGCAATCTTACTTTCCAGACACTGGCCCTGAATGCACTCAGAGTCATTTGAAATGCACTGGCAGAGCCATCCCACGTGCCTTCAGCCGCTGTTCCAAGATGAGACCCAGCCCCATCGGCTTAAAAAGCAGGAACTGGTGTGTGGTTATTCATACTGAAACCATCCGAGGAGACAGCAGTGGGAACTCACTGCCACCCGCAGCCTGCTCGTGCTTTTCTCTTCTTGTCCGAGATGAGAAGAAGGGCTCAACCTGAAGCTCAAAGTCCCCACCACCACACTGAGGTCAAACCGCTCTGGAAGTATGACATGGGGGAGGAGACTGAAGCGCAGGGGAGAAAAAGACCCAAACCAGTGACATCTGGTAAGATTTTTGATATAGGTCTGGTTTAGCACATGCCTCCTTTGTGTTGAAGTAGGACAGCGCTTAAGAACAGTGTCTTTGCAGCTGCTGCAGTGGTGTCAGAGGACAGCTCGCTCTGGAGCACACAAGGAGAAGCTGGTTTTGACTTGGTTTTGCAACATCCAGTCGTGGCTGTAATTGAGCCATGGCATAATGGTAACAATTTAATGTGTTTGAGGGCAGCTGTTTCTTCAGAAGCTGGACAGAGTGAGGTGGGGACAGAGAAACCTGGCAGTCCCTGGCTCGCCACTTCCCAAATGACAGCACTCAGGCTGCTGCAGGGGTCTGGCGCTTGCAGAGGGGCGATGGGGCCCCACCACGAGGCAGCGACTGGAAATGGGCAAGGTGGCATGGCTGCAAGTCATCCTGAACATTTGTCAGCTGCTTGAGCTGGAGGTGGCTACCTGCTGGTTGCTCCCATTGCCAGTGGCTTCAGAACGAGTAAGAATTTCTGTGGTGGGACTGCTGGCCAGAACACCATTTCAGAGAAGGGGCCCTTCGGGCCAGCCCTCAGTTTGAGGGAGAACAGAACAAGCTGTGTGCAGGAAAGCAAGGTGCTTGTGAGGATTTCTGGTGGAAGAGGATCTCCAGTGATGTTCAGAAGCTGTGAGGTTCTCATGGTTGTCTCTACCAGGGCAGAATGTCTCCTCTGTAGATGTCTGTTTGCAGGGATGCAAGATCTCTTCTAGGCCACCAGAAAAGCGAGTGTTGAGGCTTGTACCATGGATTAAAGTGTCAAACGTTAATGGCATCCCCCAGGGAAGAATCACTGGGGCTGCTCAGCTCACCCTGCTGTGTGCTTCAAGGTGAGACACCAGAGCTGTGTGGGAGCTGTATGGGGGTAGGCATGAAGTTATAGAACTGGGTGAAAATCCATTGTGTAAGAATAAACAGGTAGAACTAAACCCTGTGCTGGATCTCTGCTGCAGCTGCAGAAGGGTCCTTGGCAATGAGTATTTCATGGTGTACTCAGCAGTGATTCTTTCAAACCTGCTGATGCAAAGTGGGAAGTGGAAGGTGAGAGTCCTGGAATAAGCCCCGTAAGCAAACGAGCCTCCTGCTGGCTGGGGCAAACCTTTCCTGTAGGTCTCAAAAAAGCATGCTAATGAGAATGTGTCTGGAAAGAAAGTGCAGTAGGACCGGCCCTGGGGCTTTTGGAGAGCAGGATCCTGGCATTAGGGCAGGTGAAGTTCTGCATGCTCCCTGGCTTCTCCGGATGAGGCTGAACCTTCCCTTGGCTGCAATGTGATCTCTGGGCATGCTGGGAGCTGGGCAGGTTTTTGGTGGAACGCTGAGTCAGAGCTCGCAGCTGTGGTGGAGAAATAGGGAGAACTTTCTCCGAGGTCTCTGAAGAGCATTGCTGTGAGTCAGACTGTTCAGATTTATACAAACCTCTGGACTCTCAAGCAGTAGAAACCCTGAACTTCCAGTTCATTTTGTCCAATGGCAACTGTTGGACCGTCCCTGGGGCTTTCACACACCCAGGTCTTGGTGGTGCAGACACTGTACCCCCAAAGGCCGTGGGAAGTGGGGAGATGGGAACTCACCAGTGTCCGCATGCTGAGTGGACAGAGCATGCCTCCATGCTGGAGCCTGTTGGTGGGGACCATGCCGTGCCAAGCCTGGTGTTGACCTGCACCCCCTGGCCAGATGTCCACTGCTCTACTCCTGCCCTCAGGCATGGCCAAGTGGAGGGTCTGGCTCCCGGCACATGAATCGTGCTTGCATGGGGAGGTGCAAGTCAGGCCCTTGCTAGCAGACTCAGAGGGAGATGAGAGGCACCGTGGCTGAGGCCACCTGCTCTGCATCAGTAAAGAGCCAACCTTGTGGCTGGGCTCATTTGCTGGGGAGAAGCAGAAAGGAAGGGTCTGCTCTGGCTGGTGCAGTCCGGCTCTTGTGGCTGTTTGTGCCACATGCAGGGCTTGACTCCATGACAGCCACTTACATCTCCTGCCTCCATCTCTGATCCATAGGACACAAAGGGGGCTTGACACACACCAAGATTTGCAGTGCAGGTTCTGATTTTCTCTGCTGTCGCCAGGGAAGTGAAACTCCAGAACAGCTGAGCTTCCCGGAGAGCAGGTAGACTTCAGCCAGAAGCTGATGGTGTTAGGCTCCTGAAAGGCCTCCTAATGCCAGATGGGGACTTTTCCTTGGCTATTTGGAGTCTCTAGCTCCATGTAACAGTGCTGGGAATGGCAGTAGATGACCCAGTGCTCATGCTGCACAGATTGCTCCACTGTTTTCTGGACGCTCTGCTGCTGGACATGGTCATCCGCACAGCACTGGTGGCAAAAGCAGTGCAGCGGTGACTGCCATCCCACACTGGAGTGTCACTTGTATTGTGGCAGAGTGTGCGCTACTCTGTCCTGTCAGGAGTCTGGGCACTGCTGGGAAGCAGCTATGTGCTTAGCAGGTCTCCCTTTCTGCCACAAGTTCCCTGCGAGCTCCCTGGAGGAATCTGCATTCTCTGTAGGTGTGCATTCTGTCTGTCAGCTAGTTGGTTGAGAGGCTTTTGACAGGCAACTTTCATCTCTAATCCTTCATAGCTTCCAATTTAAAGTGTTTATGGCAAAGCTAATCCTACAAAACTCCCTGTAGTCTCAATAAACTTCTCCCCCAGCAATGCTCTTGCAGTGAGAGGAGGCAAATCCGCTTCTTTCTGCAGTGATGGATATCTGCAGACTCAGCTGTGGGGCAGCTTTAGAGCCACCCGCTTGGCCCACATTTAAATCTGGTATCTCTGCCCAGAGAGCCTCTCACTAAAAGCAAGACCCCATGTGGCTATCAGCCTTTGTAACCAGTGCCGGGGCACAGCACTGGGAGAGTCAGCAAGTCTCTTGTGTGTAAGTCCATGCTGGACATGCCGTGCTGGAAAGTAGGAGAATCGGTAGGGCTGGGATTGCTGGATGTTTCTGTCCCAATTCCCTTACTTAGAGCAGGGCAACTTAGATGGGCCAAGAACCTGTGTAACCGAATCAAGCTTTGAATATCTGTGAGAACAGACAACCTGTAAGCTCAAGGGCAGGGAAGCACTATTATTCTCCAGTATCTCTCTAAGATGGCTTTAACTTCACTGTATCTTTAATTTATGTAGGTGTCACTCAGAGGGGAAAAATGAAAGGAGTCATCTCAAAGTTAGGTCCTGTATAAAAATAACGTCTGACCTTAGCGCACAGGGCAGGCTGGAAGCAGCATGTTAATGACTTGTAAATGACCATTCTGTGATTCTGTGGCTTGCCCATCCTCACACATCTGTCAGTGTATTCTGGCCATGTGCTGGCAGAGCCTCTGCTCTGGCCTCTCTGCAGGAAGCAGATATCACATGGAACCCAAGGCTTGTGGTTAAACTGCTGCCGTTAGCTGGGCTGGGAGAGGTGGGATGTGGCACCAGGAGCTGCCGGATAGCCCAGGCATCGTGCACTCTATTTACCTTGGGGTGTGAAGGGTGTAAGCTGCCTTGGCTCGCTACCCTGTACACCTTGTCCTGTGTTAGTGGCGGCTGCTGATTGTCACAAGAGACTCTGCCCTCTCAACCACAAAACCGTTTCCCTGCTCCCTCTGCTTCCCTTGGCACTGCAGGCAGTTGTGTTTGGTTTGCATTGCAAGACCTTTGTCTACATAGAGTGGGTGTTTGCTGCTTCTCCTGCCGGGCTGTGTAGCAGCACAGCTCCACACAACAGCGGGAGGTGGGAATGGAGGCTGCTCTTGTGCCTCTGCCTTGAGGAAAGGAGTTGAGAGGGTCTGAATCAGACCAGAGTGTTCTGCCGCGTGGAGAAAAAACACCTGGCTGTAGCTTGGATTTGGGAGATGATCAGTGGCAAGGATCTGTGGGCAGGGCTGGATGCTGCTGGAACAAGCAGGGTAAGCAAGGATGAATCATTCCAGGCCACTCTGAGAACCTGGGCTGGCCCATCCTGCCCCTTCCAGCCCGAGCCCTTGGCCTCCTGATGATCACCATAAACGTGGTTATCTGGGCCCAGAACAGACATTGTCCTTACAATCACTTGTGGAAATGACTCACTATTTGCAGAAGCCTTTCACATCCAAGCCATTACCTCATTCTTGTAAGGAATGACTGCCGAGAGGAGGCTCCCGGGTCCCTGCTCAGTGCTCAGGCTGTGCCTGTGGCAGGGCAGTGAGTTGCAGGAGAGGGGACAGCAGTGATCCCCTGGCTCAAAGTGCTGCTTGGCAGCCGTAGCTGGGTGGCTGCATGGAGCAGCCTGGCTGCCTTGATGTCCCGGGCTGCTGCACCTGCTCTGGGAGCGCAGAGATCCACGTGCAGGGCACAGCACAGAGTCAAGGGGGATGCGTGCCCTTCCCGAGCTGCCTGTCAGGCAGGGCAGCTGGTGCGGCAGAGGGCCAGCTGCCTCACCGCTGCCAGAGGTGTCGCCTGGGTGGCCGCAGCGGTGGGTTTGTGGGAGCCAGAGTGGGCCTATTGCAACAGAGCATGATGCTTCCCAGTAACTAAAACAGCCAAGGTGGTGCTTGGCAGCCAGCCTGTAGGTTGGCTCTGTACACCATCTCCATAATCCCTGTATTGCTGCAGCACGTGGGACAGGTAGAAGCGATGTTGTGCATTAGCATCCTTATCCTCAATGAAGAAAATCATGTGTGGGAAGAACACGCTCTTACTGTGTGAGCTTTTGAGTCTTTATCTATGCAGATACCTTAGGCAGCTGTAATTTTAACGTCTAGTGTATTTGTGAGGCATTTTGGCAGTATGCCTTGTGTTTACGGGAAATGGAGAAGACAAACACCCTGTAACTTCGGCATTGTTAATCCATGCTCCCAGCCCTAGACCATCTCTGCCCTCTCACACTGACTGTCCCTCTCACCTGCATTGCAGTGTCCATCTCTCATCCCACAGGTGAAAGGCATCTCTTTCCTAGAAGACTTCTCCCATTCTGGAAAACACTCATCTTTTCAGAGATGGAGGATACCTCAAATGAAACCCACCCCACCCCTGTTGCTGGTGGTCTGGACCACAACGTGGTTTCCCATCTGACTCCCGCTGGGATGGGAGCAGGTGCTGGGTGATGGAGCGGGACTTTGCAAGCTGCCTTCTTTGGCTGCCTTCTCCTGCATCCCCCGGAGATGCACAGGAGCACTTGGACGTGTGATAGGAAAGTCAAGTGACTGGGACTTAACCCAAGTGTCTCTCTTCTCTCTCCCTCTCTTGATGCAGGTGACAGAGCTGAATGAGCCTCTGTCCAACGAAGAGAGGAACCTCTTGTCCGTTGCCTACAAAAACGTGGTGGGGGCGCGGCGCTCCTCTTGGCGAGTAATTAGCAGCATTGAGCAGAAGACCTCTGCCGATGGAAATGAGAAGAAGATCGAAATGGTGCGGGCCTACCGTGAGAAGATCGAGAAGGAGCTGGAAGCGGTGTGCCAGGATGTGCTGAGCCTGCTGGACAACTACCTGATCAAGAACTGCAGCGAGACGCAGTACGAGAGCAAGGTCTTCTACCTGAAGATGAAAGGGGACTATTACCGCTATCTGGCCGAAGTGGCCACTGGTGAGAAGAGGGCAACCGTAGTGGAGTCTTCGGAGAAAGCCTATAGCGAAGCCCATGAGATCAGCAAGGAGCACATGCAGCCAACCCATCCCATCCGGCTTGGTCTGGCGCTTAACTACTCCGTTTTCTACTATGAGATCCAGAACGCACCGGAGCAGGCCTGCCACCTGGCCAAGACGGCCTTCGACGACGCCATCGCCGAGCTGGACACCCTCAACGAGGACTCCTACAAGGACTCAACGCTCATCATGCAGCTCCTCCGTGACAACCTAACGCTCTGGACAAGCGATCAGCAAGACGATGACGGTGGCGAAGGCAACAACTAGACCCCCCCGATGGACTGGCAGCCGCACGCTGATGCTAACTACTGCAGTCTTTATTTTTTTCCCACGAGTGGGGGGGGGTTCAGGGGTGGGGGAGGGAGCGGGAGGGGACACCTTCCCAGGGAGCCCCCCACAACCTGTCTTTGATTGCCTCGTTGACATTTTTGCCAAAACACCACTAGTGGAAGTCAGGCTGGCTGTGCTGGTATGGAATAGCAGCCTCACTGGCATATGGACTGTTCTGTAGATTATTAATACAAGTGGAGCTGTCTTTAATTTAACTTTATCGCTAGAAATAAAAAGGGTTTCAAGACGAATTCGTGTGGATGGAATGGCCCTCGTTTTGAAGGAAAGCAACGCCAAAAAATCAAACAAAGAAAAAAAAAAAAAAAAAGGGAGTTCTGTGGTTCCAGTAAGGCTTCATGCGTTTGTTCCCTCAGCCCAAGTGCCGTGTGTCCGTCCCACCCGCGGGGTGCCTCTCCACAGCGCTCTGCCCGCAGGGCCTCGCTTAAAACCCCCACATTGAGAAGGAGTTACAAAAACCAACTAAATTGGGGGCTTGCAAAAAGCCCCAGGATCCAGGCCATCCCGTCTTTGTGTTGCTAGGGTGTTTGTTAGGGTAGCTTGCAGTATTAACACTCACCTGCGGTTTACAGCGTTCCTACATTACAGCCATATGACACCAAGCCTTTGATTGTCTGTTTTCTCTTTTGCTAGTTCTTTTGGCTTGCCTTCCCGATCAGTCCTCGCCTGCGGACTGGCTTTAGCTATTCCGTGTTGCCCGCGGCAAGAAGCCCGCCCGCCCGAGGAACATCAAAGCTGCTCTAGTTCTGTGGTCAACAGCTCACCAGGTGCTTGGCTAGCGGCTGTTTCAGCTATTTAAAGTCCACAGCAAAAGGTTTAAGAACTTAATTAGACAAGGGGGAAGTGTTTAAACTTAATGCCACTTAAATAAAAAATAATAATAAAAAAAAATATTAAAAAAAAGAGCATTCAGGTCTGTATGTCATGTGCTGTGTTTGGTATCTCAAAAGCCCATCCTGATTTAAGGTGCCACAGCTGCTTCCTCAGGGATTGCACTGCCATTTCCCTCTGCCTGACTTTCTCCCACTGTACCATGAGGTTTGTCAGCAGATCCCCAGCACCCAGGCTCCCTTGTTGGTCACCAGGGAAGCCAGGTGCATTTTCCTTTCTCCTGGGGAAGCTTGTGGTGTAATGAGTGAACTTCAGGAGCTCAGAAACCAATGTGGTAGAGAAATCCTCAAGGGAAGAGCTGCAATCATAGACATTTCTATCGGCCGTCAGGAGCCCAGGATCGTAGTTCTCTTAGCAAAATCGTTTTCCAAGCCTGCCTGATCCGTTCGGGGGTGGGAGATGGGGCATCCGAGTTGCTTAGCTGGTCATATTTACCCCATTTTGAGTAACCTTCTTTTCAATCTTTGTTTTCCCATCGTTGTTGGAAGTTCACTGCTGTTCTCTGGCTCGCGGAGTGCTGTGCCCTGGCGCTTTCCCCTAAAGCTGCACAGTAAGGAAAACCTCGCGCTCGTGCATTCTGTTTGTGTTGGACCCAGGCTTTCGTTGTCCCTCGCCAGAGTCAGTCGTGGTGCTGCACACACGGCACGGCCGGCGCGGGGAGCGAGCGCAGCCCGGGCTGGTGCAAAGCTCTTGTTGTTTTCCTGGGCTGCCTTGGTGCACAGGTGCTGCCCAGGCTCGCGCCGGGCGTACGGGGTGTGCGGTGCGCAGCACCCCACGAGGAGCTGCCGGGAGCTGGCAGGTGGCGTTGGGCTTCTCCCCTTCTCTGACCTCCCCGCGAGCAGCGCTGCCCCGCTCTGCAGTTTGGGAGCGATTTACTGGAATTACAAAACCGACCTTTTTTTTTTTTTTTTTTCTTTGCTTCTTTCCGGCTTTCGCTGCTTCAGGAAGCGCAGGAGAGGTGGCACGAGAGGGCTGAAACCAGAGAGAGGGGTCAGGGACGGGGTTTTTAAGCAGCTTGAATGGTTTCTTTCGTTTTCTAAGAGATGCACTTGCCTATGATACTGTTTCTCCAGTGCGATGATTACTGCTCCATTACTATTGATACGATATTGTGCATGCTAGTGTCGTATTTCTATACAGTAGCTTGGAATTTATTAACTTATCCTGTAGCTGTTCAGTATTCCTAGGACAGAATAGTCTGCAAAGGGTTTTTTTTTTAAGGTTTGGGGTTTTTTTTAATTTATTTTACTTTTTTTCCTTTCGGGGGTAAAGTTTTGCTCTACCAAATCGTGATCGTAACAAACTGACCTGTTCTGGGTGTTGCTATAGTGACATGCGATTATATATGATTTTTGTTTTTAAAAAGGAGTAAAAAAATAAAAAAAGCAAAAGAAAACACCAGTGTTAGCGTAACCTCAATGTCTGGTGTTCGTCATGGTGAAACTCTAACTATTGCGGTGTAGGAGAACAATGACTGTGTTCTTTGAATGAGCCTCTGTTTGTGCTTTTTGTCATGTTATGCAGTGAACTATTTTTAAGGTCTGATCAGTGATTTCTTTTTCCAACTCCGTGTTTCTGTAAGGGATTTATTTCACACACGGACCATTCTTAGCGGTTTTTCCTCAGTGATGGAATATCATGAATGTGAGTCATTATGTAGCCGTCGTACATTGAGCAAATAAACTTACAGATCTGACGTCAGCGCTGCTCACTTCTTATCGCCTGTGTGGGGTTCCGAGGGCCTCCGGGGGACAGGGGAGACGGGGATGGGAGCAACCAGATGGGTTTCTGCTCTGTGGGGTCACCTCCCTGCCACCAGTGCAGAGGGAAGCTGAGATCTGTGATCATGGGATGGGTTGGGTGGGAATAGACCTCACAGCCCATCCAGTTCCACCATGGGCAGGGACACCTTCCACTGGATCAGGGGCTCCAAGCCCCATCCAGCCTGGCCTTGAACACCTCCAGGAATGGGGT
This sequence comes from Cuculus canorus, assembly GCF_017976375.1. Taxonomy (NCBI): domain Eukaryota; kingdom Metazoa; phylum Chordata; class Aves; order Cuculiformes; family Cuculidae; genus Cuculus; species Cuculus canorus. Next base: position 6,889,025 of record NC_071420.1, read on the forward strand.
GAACACCTCCAGGATGATCCTCTCCCCAGCTTTTCCAGGAGCCCCTTTCAGGCTGCCTTAACGTCTTTCCGGAGCCTCCTCTTCTCCAAGCTGAGGAGATGCTGCTCTCCATCCTTCCGGGTTCATGGTTCACCAGGCTCCCAGCCTTCCCGGGGCGAAGGTGACCTGGGAGCCGTGGGGATGGTCCATGGGTGTTCCCGTGGGATTTAGGGGGATGGGGTTGCCTCCCTGCCTGCTTCCCTCCCTCCCGGATGGTTTTTCCACTCCAGCCTTGTGCGGTGACTCACACTGTAAAAATACTTCCCTGCCTTGGAAGCAGGAGCTGAGAACGCACCTCGGCTCTGACTCTCGCAGCTGCTGGGGACCCCCAAGGTGTGGGACAGAGCCCCCCAGGACCCGGTGGGCACTGCTGCCTCCCTGCTGAGCCTGGGGTGGGTTTGGGGGCGAGAGCAGAGGGGAGAGGGCTGGGGGTCCCTTGAGGGGTTCCTCCCTTGGAGCCGTGCTGGGGCTGACGAGTCCGGCTGTGGAAGCAGGACCCAATCCTGCCCTGCTGAGCCTGTCCCAGCACCTTCTGGAGCCAGGAGTAGCCCTGAATCCCCCCCAACCGGACCCCCTCTGCCCCTCGCTGGTGGGGCCTCGGTTTCCCCACTTGGAGCAGCGCCTGCAGGTCAGTGACCCCCGAGAGGCACTGGGGGGGCCAAGGCAGAGCGAAAGAGCCCGAGCTAGCAGGCAGAGCCCTCCTACGGCTCTCAGGGCAGGATTTAGCCCCGGGATGGGGTGTCAAGGGTGCCCAGTGAGGGCGTCCACACGGAGCAGGTCGCAGCCGGTGGGATTCGGGTGCAGCCCCAGGGCAGGGTGCTGGGGAGCCAGAATTAGGGCGGTGGGGGCAACGGGTGGGTCCCTCAGCAACCGTCAGCTCCTGGCATCGCACTTTGCTGACCCTGAATTTGGGGGGTGCTCCCAGAGGATCCCTGGATCCCCCCAGTTCTTCCAGGCTGATTTAAGGCAAAGAAAACCAGGACAGGCAGGATCAGCCCCTCCCTGGCGTGGGGCGATGCCATGTGGGGCAGCACGGGCGCTGGCAGAGGAGCTCAGGCAGGGGGTGCAGGCACTTTGCACCCCCCGATGCTGAGCCTGGTGGGTGATGCCCCTGCGGACAGGAGAGTGGCTGAATCCCTCGCACCCCGCTCCATGTGCCGCAGGGCAGGGGGTGGCATTTACACCTCCCCTGGGCTGCCAGCGCTGCGCTCGCCATGGCAACCATCTCCATCGCTCTGGTTGCCATGGCCACCCATCCCCAAAATGCCGCACACAAGCGGGGGGCACACGCGTGACCCCAGCAGCGACGTCGATCCCAGCCCCACGCTGGCACCCGAGTCCTGCCTGACCCATGGCACCAGGGGCTGGGGGGCACGTGGAGCCCCCAGCTCGCGGCGTGGGATTCCTGCCCGGTCACCGTCTGCCTCTGGGATGACTCAGGGGGGGATTAGTGGGATTTGCCGGAGTGGGAACATCGCAGCCGCGGGCTCACCATGTAGGGGGCACAGGGGGGCGAGGGGCCAACTGGGGCCGAGCAGCACTGGGACCACAACTGCCCATCACCTCCAGCTCCTGAGCTGAGCCCCGAGCCAGCGCGAGCGGTTGAAGGGAACGGAGGGCTGAGGGGGCTCCGCTGTGGGACGGGGGTGATTCCTGGCCATGGAGCTCTCATTTGCCCTTGGCTCCCTGTGATCCTGGTGTGTGCTTGTTTGCCAGGGACACAGAGACCCAGGTTGGTGCCAAGACCCAAAGTGTTCCGAGCCAGGGTGCTGAGAGCCAGAGTTGTGGGGGGCAGGGGTGGTGAGAGCTGGGATCCGAGAAGCCTGGGATGTGGGGAACCCGGAATTCTGGAGACTAGGCATGTCAGAGCCCTGGGCTGTCAGACACATTGGAGACCTGGGATGTTGAGACACATAATTTCTGGGATGTAAGAAACCTGGGATGTGGAAAACCCGGATGTTGAGGTTGTTGAAGAGCCATGATATGGAGATCCGGCATGTGCAGACCAGAGATTCTGGAGAGCTGGGCTGTCAAGACATGGGATGCTGGAGGGTGGGATGTGGAGAGCTGAGATGTAGGAGACCAAGGATGTGAGATATCCAGGATAAGGAGACTCAAGGTGTGAAGACTTGGGATATTAAACCCAGGATGCTGAGCCCTGGGTTGCTCACCCCAGGCTGTTGAGCAGGGCTCGGTGGCCGTCCCACTGGCCACGCTGGCCCTCGCATCTCTATCCCAGTGTCCTGGTCCAGCCCTGCCGGAGCAGAGAGCCGGTGCTCATGGTGCAGTTTCCACCCAGCACAGTGGCACCGGTGCCACGGCTCCCAGGGCACAGACACAGCGCATGGCGACAAGTTTCTTTCACCACTCTTTATTCTGGCTGTTTCTGCCGGTTCATTTATTGAAGGCACTCGGTGAGTGGGCGAGTACAAAATAAACAATAAAAAGGGTCTGTGAGCGGGTAGGGTGCAGGATGAGGGGCGACGGTGGCTTCTCCTCCTCCTCACTGCCGCCTACTTCTTGGCTTGGCTCTCGACGGTGACGGGGATGGTGATCTCGGCGGACTGGATGGCCGGCTTGGGCAGAGGTGCCTCCACCGTCAGCATCCCATCCGGAGAGAGTGAGGAGCGCACGGCCGTGGCTTCAACGCCGGGAGGGAGGCTGCGTGGGGAGAAGGGGGTCAGGGCTGCGGCACCCATCGCTGCGCCCCAGCGGGTGCATGGCTGTGGCCGCAGAGAGAGGCTCAGCCCCGATGGGTACGCTTGGACTCAATGATCTCAAAGGTCTTTTCCAACCTAGTGATTTTATAAGGCTATGATTCTATGAAATTGCCGCCTCCCCCCACTCCCAGTCCAGGTGATTCGCATCTCCAGTTTGGCCAGTGGCATCCCCAGTTTGGCCAGTGGGCACTGGAGGGGATAGCTGTGTGGGCAAAGGTCCCCAAAGACACTGGAGGTGCTGCCAGGATCCCATCTCCACCCCTCCCTGGTACTCACGTGTATTTTCGGGTGAAGCACCTGGAGATGAAGCCGTGCTCATCCTGCTTCTCCTCGTGTTTGCCTGGAACGAAAAGAAACCCAGGGATAGTTGGGAGGGGCTGATCCTGCCTGTCCTGGTTTTTCTTTGCCTTAAATCAGCCTGGAGGAACTGGGGGGACCCAGGGGCCCTCTGAGAGCACCCCCCATATTCAAAGGGAACAAAGTGCGATGCCAGGAGCTGACGGTGGCTGCGGGACACACCCGCTGCCCCCACCACCCTCCATTCCGGCTCCCCAGCACCCTGCCCTGGGGCTGCACCCGAATCCCACCGTCCGGGACCTCGCTGGGGCTGGCTCCGAGCTGTGGCGCCTGGGCTTCGTCACAGCCGCCCAGGCTGAGCTGCAAGGGTGCTGCAGGGGGACACGGGGCTGGGGGGAGACATGGGGCTCATGACCCCCCAAGACCCTTCGGTTGTTTGCAGCTGGAGGGTCCCTCCCTGCATCCCAACTGGACCAGCAGCAAGGGGTCAATATATGAGTCTGGGGGGGGTATATCTGCACCCCTGTATATCTGTATATCTGTAACATCTGTAACATGAATGTACCCCAAAACTGCGCTCCCACTGCTAGACCTTCCTCTCGCCTTGATTTTTCCCTTCCCTTTCCCTCTCCTCTCCTCCATCTCCTTCTTCTGCCTTTCCTTCCTTTGTTTCCCATCACTTATTCTGCTCTGTTTTACCTTTCCACCCTTTTCCCACCCGGCAAGCGCCGGGATGGCCACCCCAGCCAGACACTGGGGGGGGTCCCCACAGCCCCCTCCGCAGCACCCACCCGTTATCTCCACGATGTTGTCCTTGGTTTTGACCACTAGCTCTTCGGGTGCAAAGTGGTTGACGTCCAAGGTGACCTTCCAGCTGTCGGCGGTCTGGCGGATCTCGGAGATGCCGCTGCTGAGCTGGCGGCTCAGCGCCTGCCCGTACGGCATCAGTGCACTTTCCCGAGGGAGGAGGCGGAAATATCCCGGCCAAGCGCTACCGCTGGGCCACTTGTACCAATCCTCTGGGATGTGGGGCATCCCGAAGGACTGGTCGAAGAGGCGGCTGCCATGGTACCAGTCGCGGAAGGGGTCCCAGCTGGGGCTGCGCAGGAAGGTGAAGGGGACGCGGCGCTCGGCCATGGTGCGCGGAGCTGCTGCGGGGCGGCCGGCGGCGCTTATGAAGGGGCCCGGTGGTTATTTTTAGCTGGGCAGCTCAGCTGGCTATTAATGGAAATCACGGCAGGGCCCGGGGAAGGGACGAGAAACTTTTGCTGGGGCTGTGGCGGCTGCGCAGCGGCGCGGGGACGGGGCTGGCAGCGCCCTGGGCCCCCCCTGCCAGGGCTGTCTCCCAGCGCTGCAGGAGGTTTGGCTCGTTGAGGGTGATGGATGGCCCTTGGAGCTGCTCCCAGCCGCATCGCTTCCCGTAAAACCATCCCAGGGATGCGCGGAGAGGGGCTGGGGTTGGGCCAGAGCCTCGCAAGGGAGGATGAGTCAGTGCGGGAGCCGCTGCGTCACCCACCGGCCAGAACCTTCTGGAGACCCCGCGCTCGGCATCACGTGGGGCTGATGGGGGCCCAGTGGGACCAGTAAGGGCTGGTGGGAGCTCGCAGGACCTGGTGGGAATCATGGAGTCCAGTAGGGGCTGAGAGAACCCTCTGGGGTCGCGTGGCCCCTTCCCTTTGCCCTCACGCCCAAACCTGTGTCTCCAGTGACACTCAGGAAAAGGTCCCTATCTGGGGCCGAATCCCGGGCTCCCGATTGCAGGGAAGAGCTGTTTTCCCAGCCCGGTGAGCCCAGCAGTGGGTGCCAGCACCCCCCAGCCCCTGCCAGCCCCCCTGGTGTGGGGCAGAGCCCAGCGCTGTCTCTGGAACCACACGGGGGAAAGGGCTGAAGGCGACAGAGCATCCAGGGAATTGGGGGGGCTGAGGAGCTGCAGGGACTGCAGAGGTGAGGGGATGGATGTGGGAAATGGAGGTGTGCAGCGAGGGAGGAGAGGCAAGGAGAGGTGCAAGGGAAGGGGAAAGATGGATGGATGCAGGCAGGGATGGGAGGGATGCAGAGGGGGATGCAGGGAAGGATGCAGGGAGGGCTGGGAGGGATGCAGGGAAGGATGCTGAAAATGATGCAGGGAGGGATGCAGGTAGGGATGCAGGGAAGAATGAAGGGAGGGATGGAAGGAAGGATGCTGGGAAAGATGGGAGGGATGGGGGCGTTGCAGGCAAATGGGAGGGATGCAGAGAAGGATGCAGGGAGCCAGGAGGGCTGCAGGGAGTGAGGAAGGATGCCCCCCCTTCCCCAGCAGCGGGGCCTCCATGGAGGGTTTCCCGCAGCCTGCAGCAGGATGCTCTGGGGAATCACAGGAGCGGTGCCCAGCACGCAGCCAGGGGCCGATACACCGAGGAGGAGAGAAGAGGAGAGAGAAGGGTGGGGCTGGAAACAGAGGGCAGGGGAAGAGGAGGATGGGTGATGGGTCTACAAGAGCTGGACAAGACCAAGCCTGCGCAGAGGGAGGTCAACCCTGCTGCGAAGAAACAGCTCTGTGCCCAGCAGAGTCATTTACAATATATACTGTATATTTTATTATAATTGAACCAGCTCACTGACTCTACAGCTGTACTCACAACCCAGAAAAAGAGAGAGCGCACGCGCGAGAGGAAAATACTGAAGTATTTCTACAGAGTATTTGTTCCAGTTGGCTCCCTCCGCGGCAGGAGACAGAGGCTGTAAAAGAGGAAGACTGGACATTTTCCCTGATGTGCTGGCTTGTCCGTGCCGGCGCTGCAGCCGGGTCTCAGGCTTTCGGGAGCTGCACTGGCAAAACAGCCCCTCGCTGGTGGCTTGAGTTGGGCTGCTCTCAGGGGACCCCTTTATCCCCTCCAGCAGGGTGTCGGTGCTCCCGCTGCCCGAGCTTCCCCGAGGGCGAGGGGGCGCAGGGGCTGCCCCGACAATGGCTGGAGGGCTGGGGTGGTTTTCAGAGCGCTTTGCTCAGGGGTTCGTAGGGATTCAGGAGTACTTGTGCCCTTCTCCTCCCCAGGCTTGGGGGTCTGGGACCCTTTGTCTCCTCCTGCCACGGACATGTCCACAGCTGCCGCCCTGCCCAGGGCTGGCACGTGGGGACAAGTGGAGCCATGGAGCCAGCACGTCCCCTCCTTACCTGTTCACCACATCGCTAACGGCCCCGCTTGCCAGCAGCGACCGGTGGCTCTGTCGGCGGAGCAGGGGGAGACTGGGATCCCCAAGGGCTGGGGAACCCTCAGCCTGGCTCCTCGATGGTTGGGTTTGGGAGACGACCTTGTCTGCTCACGCCTCTGCCCTCCTGGGACCTCCGGGTCATGAGGTCGCCCGCTAACAAGGCTGTCGCATCACCAGCCGACCTGGAGTCCAAAGGATCCTCCGATCCCAGTTGGCTGATAACCAGCGCCGAGCGGGACTGCCAAAGCCTGGCTTTTGGCGCGGGGCAGCGGGTTAATCCCACGCTGGAGGCTCAGCCCCATGGTCCTGCTCCAGCCGGCCGGAAAGCGCGGAGCCCGCGGGGATTAAACGCCAACAGCCCTGCAGGGCGTCCTCGGTGCCCGGGGGAGTTGGTTTTGGAAAATCAGCAAAGTCCTGCAGAAGTGGGGCTGCCGGCGGAGCCGCAGATCCTCCCACCTCTCGTTCCGTGATCAAGGTTAAAAAGCTGCTGCTTGGCCCCAGCGCAGGGGCTGCAAGCCCAAAGGTGGGGACAACTTGCCAAGGACAGAGGATGGCAGACCCTGGGGTAGAGAATACTCAGCCCAGCCCTCAGTCTCGCAGCTCCCTCCTTCCTGGGGGTGACAGCTCGGTTCCCCCAAAACTGGGTGGGATGGATGTGTGCCAGGGCCGGCGCCGGAGCTGGGATGAGCAGCATTAATCCACAGGGGTGCCCATCACCCTACACCTCCCCGCTTGGGAAAAGGTTTGTGGGGTGTTGCTGGGTTTTGTTCATCCATGGCTCGGCGTGTGCTTGGGTCCGGGAGGGTCCCCAAAACAGTTGGCGGTGCCCCCGTCCCCTGGGAGACCGTGGGGACACAGAGACTCCTCTGCCAGGGGAAAGCTGGGGCTCCCCTCCGCCTGGCACCGCGCCCTCAGCCGAGCCGGGGCCGCAGCAGCCCCTTCACAAGGATACACGTGTGCTAAAAAAACTCAAATCAACCCCAAAAAGCACAGGGGGCTCCTGGGGGGACCCCATCCCCAAGGTCTCTGCTGAGCTATTTGTTCCCTCGCTCTGTACTCGCCCACCCCATCCCACCCCGGCGCTTGCAGAAATAAAAAGTGACCCCTCCCACCCCCCTCCTGAGCCCCAAAACTCCCTGGGGAGCAGGATCCCCCCCGCCCAGGGCAACGCGAGGACCCATTCGAGTCTGCGGCCCACGCTTTTCCCTGCCGCCAGGTGCATCCTTGGCAGCTCCCGGCTCTTCTCCACCACCCTGGTGGTCCCTGTCCCCCCGGGGTGCAGCGGGGAGCGCGGCAGGGTGCCAGGGGGCTCAGAAGCCGGCGCTCTCAGAGCTGCTGCAGCTGTTGTAGCTGGGGCTGCGGCTGGGGCTGCGGGAGCGGCTGTGGGGGCTGCGAGTCCGGCTGCGGCTGCGGCTGCTGCTGTAGCTGTCGTAGCTGCGGCTGCGGCTGCGGCTGTAGGAGTAGGTGCTCAGCGAGCTGGAGGACGAGGGGCTGGGGCGGTAGTAGGGAATGGGACGCTTGCGAGCACTGCAAATGGAAAAGGGAAACTGAGTCAGGACTCCGGTGGCAGCTCAGGGAGGGGGACTGGCACCGGCTCCCTGAGTATCCCCAAAGGGCGGCCAAGCATCCCCACAGGCTGGCCAGGCTTGGACCAACTACCCGGTGTCAGGATGCGGCCGCCCAGCATCATCCCCCCTCCATCCCCTTCCTCCTCCCCAGCTCCCCCGGGGTGTTAGTCCTGGATTAGCCAGCGGCGAGGGCAGAAAGTGAGCAGGTTAATGTGCCTGTTGTGTTTCCCAGACACCAAAGACTGAAAGCTGCTGAAAAAGAGATGTTTAGGATTAGCAAGAGGAGAACCACAGCCCACCGGCACCTGAGGATGAGGAGGGATGTGGGGAGCAGGGAGGTGTGTGGATGGGGAAATACGGGGGGCAGCGACGACTGGAGCCGGTGCAGGAGGACCGGAGTTAGTGGGACCGAAGAAAGAGACAGCCCGCAGGTGGCTGAGTGCCGAACCATCCTGGGGTGTGAGGAGACAGAGGGGTCCGGGAGGAAGAGGAGGAAGGAGGGAGGTTACCCTGGGAGCCAGGCTGGCGGCGATGCTCTCCGAGAGGGACCTTGGGATGAAATGGAAAAGGAGAGGTTGGCATCACTGAGGCAGGACCACATGGTGATGGACCCCAGAGCGGTGGGGATGACAGGGACAGGGCAGGAGGGCAAAGAAAGGCCCTGGAGCTTCTCAGTTGGCTGTGGGGCAGGCGTATTTTCGGGGCTCTGCCCTGGCTCCCCACAGCCCCCTCCAGGCCTTGCAGAAACAGCTTTGCTCGAGCTCGGCCAGGTCTGCGTCCTCATCCATCCCGGGGATGGGCACAGGGTGGGGGACGGCCGCAGCAGAGGCCATGGCTGTGACCCCCAGCTGGGCCCTGCCACCTCCCTGGGGTCATCCTGCTAAACCCTGCTCTGTGAGCAGGAGGGATGAAAACCAGCTGGTGGCACCTGCGCTGGGAATCCTTGCCCTGAGCTGGCAGCAGCTTCCCCAGCCCTCATCCTTTACAGGCACCCACGGCGAGGGGCTGCAGGGAGCAATAACCCATGGGCTGAGCAGCATTTCTCCTGTCCCCACTCCTTACAACTTCAGTCCAGCCCAAGCTAAACAAAACCCCTCTTCACTTCTGAAAATCTGGCCCCTCCGCCCTGATCTCCTCGCTGATAGCAGGAGAGACAAATAGGTCAGGAACGCAGTAATCGCAGCTTGCCACCGGCGCTGCCGCCAGCGCTGCATGCTAACGAGGTGCTATATATGCACACGGTGTTCCGTCTGGCGCTAAATACTGCCTGTCCTACAGCCCGGCAGCCTGAGTCAATAGGATCTCAAGGAGGAGAACTGACTCTTGGAGGGCAGGGGAGACACACGCTCGTGGCCGCTGGAATATGCACACATGGATTGAAACCAATTTCCAGTTTTATGCCTCAAAATGGGAAGAGATCAGAAAGTTGTAATCTTGGAGGCAGGCTGGTAATCCTTATGTCCTGGGCCAGCTGATTCGCCCAGCCGGTCTTCCTCAGGGTTATCTATCCATCCACAGAGCTGCTCACCCATTTGGTAGTCCATTCATTCATCCATCCATCCATCCATCCATCCATCCTTCCCTATGTCCATCCATCCACCCCTTTGTCCATCCATCCACCCATCCTTGTGTCCATTTGTCCATTTATCCATCCACCTATCCATCAATCCATCTGTCCACCCTTCCACCCATTCATCCAGCCATCTGCCCACCCATCCCTCTGTCCACCTGTCTGTCTATCCACCTATCCATCCATGCATCCATCATTCTGTCCCTCAATCCATCCACCCCTCCATCCTTCCATCCATCCCTCCACCCATCCGCCCACCCATCCCTCTGTCCACCTGTCTATCTATCTGTCTATCCACCTATCCATCCATGCATCCATCATTCTGTCCCTCAATCCATCCACCCTTCCATCCTTCCATCCATCCATCCATCCATCCATCCATCCATCCATCCATCCATCTGTCCCTCCCTCCCACACTCCTGCTTTGGGACTGGCTGTTGGCAGACCTCAGTCCGGGCCATTCCCGCAGCCACAGTAGAGGCTTCACCACACGCCAGGACCCACCTCGTGATCCTTCTGGGCTCCATGAAGCTGGGGGAGTCGCGTCTCCTCTTCCTGATGGGGGAGTAGCTCCTGGAGCGGCGCCGTGCGCGGGCGGGATCGGGGTCACCGTGGCGTGTTCGGGGCTCACTGTCTTTCTCCCTGTGACCCGAGAAGAAGGAGCAGCGTCAGGGGTGAGGGCTGGGATGGGATGCAAGGATGATCCATGCACAGCAGCCCCATGGGAGTGCCCCCCTCCCTGGGCTGGTGTTCCCGTGCCACCAGGGCCAGCAATGCCCTAAACACGCTCCCCGGGTCGTGGGACCACCGGAGAGGTGGGTGCTGTCTGACCCATTGCTGTACCGTCCCCCCATGCCAAGGTGCCCCCAGCGCTGACCTGCTGGCAGGTTTTTTCAGTGAGGGTGAGCGGGAGCGGCTGCGCCCCGTTCTTTTCTCCCGGGAGCGGGAGCGGGACTTGGAGAGGGAGCCGCTGGAGCTCCAGGAGCTGCTGCGCTGGCCTGGGCTGGGCGAAGGACTCTTCCTCCGCTCCGAGGCGTGCCGGGAGTGCTTGGCTGATGACTCCGAGCTGCTGTTGGGCCGACCCCGATGGTGCCTCTCCTTCACCCTGCAAAGGCAGAGCCCAGCACCCCCTCGCACCTCGCCCGCTGGCGGGACAGCCCTGGGGGTGCGGGGACCCCGGGTTCCCATGGGAGAGCAGCGGGTGCACCTACATGACCCCAGGTTTTGGCTGGGCTGCATCCTTGATTATAAAGCATGGGGTTCTCGCCTGCTGGGGATCCTGTGTCCGGTGGGATGCTGCAGTCCCACACAGACACCACCCTTCATGCTGGGATAATCCCTCACGCAGATCACCATTCCTGTAGTGCACCAGCATCAACCCACTGCAGCTCTTCCTCATCCCGTCCCTGCCCCATTCCCATCCCCTTCTCCACCTCCTCCACTCCATTCCTGTGCCTGTCCTCATCCCCGTCCCCATCCCTGTCCCCATTCGTATTCCTATCCCCTTCCCTATCTCCATCTCCATCTCCAACTCTGTCTCCATTCCCTTCCTTGTCCCCATTCTCATTCCTATCCCCTTCCTCTTCTCCATCTCCATTCCCTTCCCCATCATCTCCATCTCCATCATCTCCATCTCCATCATCCCCATCTTCTTCCTTGTCCCCATCCCTGTCCCCATTCTCATTCCTATCCCCTTCCCCTCTCCATCTCCATTCTCTTCCCCATCTCCATCTCCATCATCTCCATCTCCATCATCTCCATCTCCATCATCTCCATCTCCATCTCCTTCCTTGTCCCCATCCCTGTCCCCATCCCCATCTCCATCCCTCAAGCATCTTGGCCCCCAGAGCTGTGTTTGGATGCAAACACGGTGTCCACACGTTGCTGCCCCCCAAATGTCAGATTCCAGCTCCCAGGACCCATCCTGGGGACCTCCTTACTTCTTGCCGTGGGCACCGTGGTTCCTGTCGGGGCCGAGCGGTGGGTGGTAGGGCTGGGAGCCCACCGAGCCCTCCGAGTCGCTGCTGTAGCCGGCGGGGCTGAGCGTTGGCGGCGGGGGCTCGCGGGGGGCCGGGGGCCGCCCCTTGCTCTGGCCGCGGTGACGGGGCGGCGGCGAAGCACTGCGGGAGCGATGCCGGTGACCGTGCTTGGCCCGCTCCGGCGTAGGCGACCGGGGACTGCGGGCACCGTGTCGGAGTCCCCGGACACGGGGGGACGATGGCTCTGTCCTGCCATGAGCCCGCAGAGAGGGGGACGCCGAGGTCTGCCTCTGGCAAGGGTGGGGAGAGAAAGAGAGAGGAGGGGAAGGCGGAGGGTGGGGAAGAAGAGAAGAAAGAAGGAGAAATGGGATTTTACCGGTGGGCACCGGGCCGGGGGCGCGGTTCACAACGTCAACGCACATCGCATAAGGCAGGCTACACAGACGCTACCCTGCACCTTCCTCTCGCCCTCAACAACGTGGGTCATGCAAACCTCCGCATGCAGAACGTCAAAGAAAGTATAAACAAAATGAAAAGAACCCAAAGGAAGGGGTGGGATGGGAGCGGGAAAAAAAAAATATTCAAGAACGCCCCCCCAAGTTGTCGGGGAGGGAAAGAAACGACCCCCTCCCGAAACACCTGGAGCGGGGATAAAGCAAACCCTGGCGCCCGCCCACCCCAACCAGGGAGGGGAAGGAAAAGGGGGAAAAAACCCAAACGAAGAAGGGAAAATGAGGGGGGAAAAAGAAAAGATGAGAGGAGGGAGGGTGGGGATCGGGGAGAGTAAATCAGACTGAGCCAGGGGAAGGGGTGGAACCAAAGAGGGTGGGAGGTGAGGGGTCTGCTCACACAGAGGCATGCACAGAGAGAGATGTTCGGGTGTTGTTGTTATCGATTGTACGGCTTTCGGCTTCGACCAACTCAAGAAACGAGGAGGACGGCACAGAGCGACAATGGAGGGCAAGGCAGGGAGGTGGGGGGCCAGGGGTGAGGAGGCAAAAAGAAACCAAAAAGAAAGAAGAAAAACCATCCAAATCAAATAAAATTAAAAAAATCAAATAAAATAAACCAAAGCAAAACTTCACAAATGTCCTCGTTACTGAGATAACGAATGGCTCTGCTCTCTTCCTGGGACAGGCATTGAGCTGTTAGCTGTGACTCTGCAGGGAACTGCTAAGTCCTCCTCAGCACTCAACACAGACTTTGCTTTCTGCTTCCATTTTTTTTTTTTTTCCATTATATGCTTTTTTTTTTTTTTTAAGTCCCTCTTGGTTAACATCCACTTACCAAAAAAGTGGCATTTCCTCCTTTAGTAGGTAAGGTATGAAGAGAAGGGAAAAGCGGGGCAATATAAGTGCATCATTAGATTCACAAAAATGCAAGAGAGAAAGAAAGAGCGAGAGCAGGAGGAGAGACAGAGACAGAGCCAGAGAGAGGAGAAATAAAACAAACCAGCTCACTGCTGCTACGGGGACACCCTGCGCCGCTGCCGTGGCCACAGCCCCATGCCAGGCTCTCACCAAGAGCTGGAGGGGGTTGCCCAGCCCTGGGGTCCGGCACCCAGTGGTTCCCAAATATCCGAGCTCCTCCGAGCCCCAGCCGCTGCCTGGGATTTTTCCCCGTCTTTGCTAACATCACTAAACCAAAAAGATGGGTGAAAACGGCTCCTGTGCCACCAGCCATGACCAAGCTGGCAAGCCCCGGCTCAGGGGAATCCTGGGGTCTCCTTGGACCGGCCGGAGCCCTGAGCATCCCTGGAGGGGTAAATCCTGCACAGGGCAGCGCTGAGCCCAGCAGAGGGGGTATCACATTGTTCAGGGGACTGAGGTGCTCCAGGATTGTCACCATGCCTGAGGCAGAGCTGGGGGCTGGTGACCCCAATTCCCCACCTGCCCCAAACACACCCGGTTGGGTAATCCTGGAGGATAAGGCTCTTTCTGTCCACCCTGCTATATCCTAAATGCCACTTTTCTTCCCCAAAAGAGAAGTGAGGCAGGCGCTGGGGTGGGAACCTGGGGACCATCACGAAGATGCTGCAAAAGGGATGTGAGGAAACCATATCTCCGAGCATCCCGAGTCGGGTGGCGGGTGTCACACAATTCCCTCCACACCCCACGGGCAGCATCACCTCCCTGTTCCTACGGACAAGCCAACCGCCCCCAGGAAACTGGAGGCAAAATGGGGAGACCGGGGGCCTTTTTATTAACCATCTGCTGCTGCAGAGGGGGGAGGCTGGTGGTGATGGGCAGCCCTGCTGGGGGACATGGACCCCTCCAAGGGGACCCTGGAAGGAGGAGGTTGAGCTGAGCCCATGCGCAGCTCCACGCCCGGGCAGAGAAAAATAAAAGTGGAGAAGATGAAGAAGAAGAAGAGGAAGAAGAAGAAAGAGAGGTTTTCTTCTTTCCCAGGGCAGCATTTGGGCCACACCGCAGGATGCAGGGTTCCCACCCAGTCCCTGGGGCAGGGGGTTCTCCTGCCCAGGCATGCAGGAAGGCAGTGCAGGTAAAAGCATCCCAAATAAATCCACATTGGCAAAAGTCCGGCCCAAAAGGGAAAACATAGGCTAGGGGCTGGCGGGCTTGGGATGGCCAGAGCTGGGACGCTGTCCCCTGCCCCTCAGGACCACGATGCCTCTTCCCACGGAGGAAGATTCCAACCTTTCCCTGTTGCGGCTCCACTGTTTTCCCTGGACTGGGGTTTTTATCCAACCCCAAGGAGGGGCTGGCCCCATAACCTCTCCCCAGAGCTCACATTCCTTGTCCCTCCAGCCTGACCCCCCCTGCGCCCAGGATCCGCCGCTGCTCCCACTGCACCTATCGCTCGCTAACTCCGCTCGCCTTCGTTACCCAGCCCTAACGGGGGGACTGAAAGGAGCAGCCGTGCTCGGCCCCTGGGTGGAAACGAACACAAAGTCAAAGGGCTGAAAGACACAGAAATGCATTCTACCGACGGCACGAGGAGATGGGGGAGAGAAAAGGGGGGAAGAAAGAAAAAAAATAGTACGTGGACAGGGCAAAAAAAAAAAGAAAAAAAAATAGAAATCAAGAACTTAAGAGAAGAGCATGGCTTTGCAGCTACCCGGGAAACCATACAGAGAAAAAAAATCATATAGAGCCACCAAAAAGAGACAAAATGAAAGAGAGACAGAGGAGAGCGAGAAAGAAAGAGAAAGAAAGAGAAAAGAACATTAAATCAAGCTACGGTGCTTTTCAACAGGCTCATCTGCAGAAGTGAACGTGCAGAGGTGGACGCGATACCTACCTTCGCGATTGGCAGGGACAGGAATGCGAGAATAAAAAAAAGAAAACAATAATCTCCACATTTGGAGGGCAGAATGGGAAAAAGACAAGGACTCTTTAGTACGGCGCTCCAGACCCCTCGGCTAATCCCGTTTGCTCTGCTTAGATCGATTTCTTAAATGATTTGTAAAATTGGTCTCGTTAGTGGGTTTTTTTCCTTTAATTTTTCTCTTTTTAAGGGTAAGGTTGCGGCCGCCAGGCGGGCGGTGCAGGGGGTGCTGGCTGTGTCTGCCACCCGGCTGCATCGTGGTCATAAAAATTCACTCTATCCCATGGCAAAGTCCCGGGTACCATGCAGGGAAGCGATGGATGGATGGAGGCGGGACACGGCGAGGGCAGCTGGGCTGTGTCGGCCCAAAGAAAACCGGAGAGAAAGAGGGGCTGGAGGGTGCGTGTGGGAGAGGAGGAGGAGGAGGAGGAGAGGCCAGGAGGAAGGCTGGGGAAGCAGAATAGATGGAGACAGGGCTGGGTATTTAAAAGGGAAGGGAATGCCACGCAGCGCTCAGGGAATCCACTCTTCTCAGTGGCTCTGAGGTGCTGGGGGACACTTTGAGGGGCCTGGAGGAGGTGGGGGGAGGCCAGGTACCGAGGATGCTCAGTGCCTGCCTCACCGGGATGCAGGATGTGGGTACCTTAGAGCAGGATGACTGCAAGGGTTGGATAACCCCACACCCAATGGCCTCATCCTGCAGCCACAGAGGAAACCCAGCCCCACGGCAGGACCCGAGGCAGTGGGGCAGCAGCCAATCCATGGGGGGGGAAAGGGCAATCAGCTCCGCAGCTATGGAGCAAACCCGCTGCCTTTGCGGTGTGGAGCCGCTTGGTTCTCTTCCCTTTTAAATTCCTCATTCAAAATATAGGAAATGGAAGTACAATGTTCAGCAGTCGTAAATATTTAGAATACACATCTGCTTTTTTTGGTCTTTGTTTTCCTTCTCCACATTAACACACACAAAAGCAAAAAATTCTAGAACAACACGACGACAAAGAGGGCGGGGAAGAGAGGTAAATATTGTTTGCATTTCTGTACATCACAAGGGGAAGAAAAGAAATCATGAGAAAAGAAACTAAAACAAGGAGGGGTGGGGGGAAAAAAAAGCACGTTTCATTGCCCTTCCCTCCCCCTCGTCCCTGCTTCTGCTGAGCAAGAAATGGAAGTGTATATTACCGTTTGGGTTTTGTCAAATGGGAGGCTAAAGAAAAACACAGATGGGATTAAAAAGAAAAAAAAAAAAATAGAAACCAAAGAGAGAAAGAAGAGAGAGAGAAAGAGAGAGAAAGAGAGAGAAAGTTGTCGGAGAGAAGTCCCGCTGGTGCCGGGGAGCCAAGGTTGCTCGGCAGCCTGGGCGCTGCTGGGGGTGGGCAGGGGAGAGCGGGGCGACACCCCACGCCCCAGCCGGAGGCACAGGGAAGAAGAAAGCAGAGAGGTGCCCCAAGAGGTGGGCAGGGTGCTGGGTGCTGGGCTGGGGAGGGCGAGGAGGATGTGACTATGAGGGGGGAAATTCCTGGCCCCGCAAGCGCTGGGGTGTCAGTGTTGGGAGCTGCAAGCCCAGGAGCGTCCCCACAGCACCTCATCTGTGGGAATTAGGTGCCCTGGGTCGAGCAGGGACCGGTGTGCCCCCCAGTAATGGGGTCCCCAAGCACGTTGCCTTCTCTCAGCCCTGCCTCAGCCCCCGAGGGCTCCTCGCCACTCCAGCGCTGGTTAAACTGGGGATGGGCCCCTGGTCCTGTTGGGTGAGGCTTTGCTCAGCTCGGGGCAGGAGCAGCCCCTGAGGCCTCACCAGGACCCCCAGGGTGCCGAGGCAGAGCCAAGGACACAGCCCCAGTGTCACCCACCACAGGAGACCTAAAACCTGAGCACCCAGCACCAAATCCCCTCCAGACTCTGCCCTGGCTAGACACCAGTCCCTAGACTGGGCGCCGGAGATCTGAGCGCCGGTGCTGGCACCTTGGTGCTGGGGAGAGTGGGGGCTGGTGGGGAAATGAGAATTTTCCAGCTTTACCCGTTTCTTGGCTGTCTGGGCTCAATCCACCCCCAGGGAGATGCCGAGCCTGGTGGTGACCCTGGCAGGTCACAAAACCATCTTCCCCAGGGTGGCATCTGCAGAGCGAGGTGGCTTTGGGGGGAGATGACCTGTTGGGTGGCCCGAGGCGATGGGCTGGCACCCAGCGGAAGGTCGATGGGTGCTGGAGGGGGCTGCAGCCTGCACCCCGCATCGCCCCCGTGCGCCCCGGCTGGGCGAGGGGGGAGCCGAGCGAGTGGGGAAGGAAAGGAGAGGAGAGCCGGGTGGGGGTTCCTGTGGAGGGAGGAGGGGAGGAAAGCGAAGTGATCCAAGAAAAGCCTACGTACATCCGAGGGCTCCGGCAGCGGGGCGCCGTGGCTGTGGCGGCCGTTCTGGGTGCTGCCCTTGTGCCCGTTCTGGTGTGGCGAGGCCGAGCGGCAGGGTGAGGGTGAGGATGGGCTGCGGCTGGAGCGGGCGCTGCTGCCCTTGGGGCCATCCTGCTGGCGCTTGGGGCTTAGCCTGTAGGGACGGCACCATCAGCCGCCGGCATCCTCCACCCAAAACCCCATCCCCAAAGCCCAGAGCCCGGCAGGGCATCACCCTTCGCCCGGCTCCCACAGGGCTACTGGCCACGAGCCCAAGCTGAGATGGTCAGTCACGCTCTGTTAGTGCAAGAAATGGGGCAAAAAATTGGTGTTTTATGTTTTCTCTAGTTCAAAATCAAAACACTGCCTGGGCACTGTCCCGTATCCCTCTATAGCATCATGGAATGGTTTGGGTTGGAAGGAAACTTTCAATTACATCCAGTCCAACCCCTGCCATGGGCAGGGACTCCTCCCACTGGATCAGGGGCTCCAAGCCCCATCCAACCTGGCCTTGAACACCTCCAGGGATGGGGCAGCCACAGCTTCTCAGGGCAACCTGGGCCAGGGCCTCCCCACCCTCACAGGAGAATGTTTCTTCCTTCTATCTGGTCTAAATCTCCTGGGTTTTTTCAGTTTAAAACCATTTCCCCCTATCCTTTAGCAATAGGCCCAGCTTTCCTGGAGCCCCTTTCTGTACTGGAAGCCGCTCTAAGGTCCCCCTGGAGCCTCCTCTTCTCCAACAAACCCTCAACATCCCCATTCCCTCCAGGGTCGCCATCCTGGGGACACCTCCTTCCCAAGGGTCCCCATCGTGGGCCAATGGCTAAGGGGGTCCGGGGCTGCTCCTACCTGCTGGGGGACTTGGAGCCGCTGTCGTCAGAGGAGAGCGAGGCGCTGTGCGAGCTGCAGGAGCTGCGCCGGTGCGAGCGCCAGGCCGGGGACTCGCTGCGGGACCTGCAGAGAGGGTGGCCAGGGGCTGAGGCTGAGCCACCGCCAGGGACACATGGGGAGCACACAGCCCCGCTCCCCCCACCATCCCGGCCCCTCACCTCTTGCGTTCCTTGTTTTTCTCTTTCCGTTTGTTCTTGGGGCTACGGGACCTGTAGGCAGAGATGGGAGCTGGGGTAGCACCTGGGGGGCTTCTCTGGCCCCCTCCAGAGCCCCTGAGGCTACAGGAAGGGCGATGGGGAAAACCTGCCCGAAGCTGGGCCCTGCCGAGCTTCAAACCACAGCGCGGGGCCCGGTTGGCTTTGGGGGGCCCGCAGGGGTCGCATGCCGGCTGGCAAGGCTGAGCGGGAGGAGGCAGCGGTTGGAAGGTGGGGACCAGCTCTGCTCAGCACCCGCAGGGCTCGGGGCCATTGTCACCCTGTGACTTGCCCTGTGTCACCCCTCTGCCAGGCCAGGCATCTTTTGCCTGTTTATGGCTTCTTTCACCCTAAAATAGCAGCGCTGGCAGGGAGCACCAGCAGAGCAGAGCAACTGCCAGGGTTTGTTCTGGCCCAGCGTCACCCCTTCTCCCCCAGGGGACGTTTGGGGCCATGTGGGACCCCGCAGCCCCCAGAGTGGCCTTGTGCCACCTCCAAGGGCTGGGGATGCCCGGCAGTGTCTGGCCGTGGGGTGAGGGGGACGCTCGCTGGCTGAGGGACAGAAGGATAGATGGACAGACAGTGGGTGATGGCAGCGCACACTCACACCCACCACAGCCATGGGTAGAGGGGACAGGGGCAGCTGGAGGGCAGGGGACAGGGGGCTGATGGGGAAGGCTGGCAGCCAGCGCTGGTGGCAGTGGGGAGGCTCCCAGCAGTCACTACTCTTACCTGTGTCTTCTCTTCTTCCGGGACCCAGACTCAGACCTGAGGATGAAGAGGAGGTAGGGATGAAGGAGAGGCTGAGCCGGCCAACAGGGACTGAAAGCTGGGCAGCCCTAGGGGATGGGGACAAGGGCAAGGGGTGGCCCTGAGATGGGCTGCTGGATGGGGTGACAGCTGCTGTGGGGACCCTATTGCCCTGTGCAGAGCCATCAACATCCACCTCTGTCCATCCCTCCATCCCACCCCAGTCTGAGGGCCTGGGCAGCGCCAACCAGCCCTTCTGTCCCCAACCAGCCCCCTGTTCACAACCCAACATGGGGTCTGTCCTACCTGTCGCGTCTGTGTTTCTTTCCAGTCTTCTTTTTCTTCTCCTTGCGGATGGGTGAGGAGCTGTCGCAGCTGGCGGGGGTGGAAGTGAGTGCTCTTGAGGGGGGAGCAAGTGACTCCCCAGCCCCATCCTGGTGGCCCAGGGGATCCCATCCTGCTGTCCCCAGCACCCTGCCTCCCCTGGAGCACCTACGGATGCATGAACATCCTATGGAAGTTCTGTCCTGGGGGGGTTTGGGGTGGGAGACTGAGAGGGGCCTTTGGCAGAAGAGCTTTGATGCCTTTGATGCCAGCACACCTGGATCCTGCTGTGTCCCATTGCCACCTTGTGGGCTTTGCAGCTTCCAGCAGGGCAGCCAATTCCCACTGGGATTTCAGGGGTGACAGTGGGTGGCAGAGGTCAGCCCATGCCCGGTGGCCTTGCATGCCCAGCAGGGACCACACAGCCCAGCCAGCCCAAGGGGGACTTACCTGCGCTCCGAGCCGGGTTTCCTCTTTTTGCTGCCATGGGGAAGGCAGAGAAGAAAGGAATATTAGGGACAGTGTCCTGCCCAGCCAGCATTAGCCAGGGCATGGGCCAGCAGGCAGATGGAGCCAGACCCTTCAGAGGGCCGGATCCTGCCCGGTGCTGTGCCAGGAGCAGCTGGCTCCTTCCCAGCACGGACCATGACCAGTGCCACCAGTGCATGTGGGTGCGGAGGGAGCGCGTCCCACAATGCTGCACATGTGCGCGTTGCACCATCGGTGCGTGCAGCTGCATTGCCCCTCTGGAGAAGGCACAACTGGGGCTGCGCTGCCCTCAAAGTGGGGGGACTCACACCACCGGAGCCTGGCGACAGGCTGGGCTGGGAGAAGAGGGGACAGCACACTGGGGCACGGGGACTCACCGACTCCGGCGGTGACCCGATTTCTTTTTCTTTTTCTTCTTGGGTGGAGGAGAGGTGGAGCTGCTCGAGCGTCTTTTCAGCCTGTGAGGAGAAGGCAGACAAGGTTGAGGGGACAAGGGACAGCCACTCGTGTGTGTCCTGATCCCTGTGCCCCTCACTGGGGACGTGGCAGGCAGGGAGATGTCCTGTCACCCCTGCACACCAGCTCCCCAACACCCCAGTTGTGGTTCTGGCCAGACCTGTACTCGCGGTGGCCGCCGTCCTCGCGGTAGCATTCGGCCGAGCAGTCGCACTGCAGCACGCAGCCCTCGCCATAGTCGGGGTACTCCACTGCGTACTCCTCCCCGTCTGCTCCATGGTGGTTTTCTATCACGCTGCCAAAGGAGGAGGCTCAGGATTAACTGGGGGCTCCTTGTTCCCCATCTCCCAGCAGAGCAGCTGGGAGGACGCCTGGGGCAGCCCCAGTGTGGCTGCAGGAGCTGAGGGACGTCTCCTCCACCACAGCATCCCCAGGGGACCTTGGTCACATCACTTGAGGTCCACATGCAGCACAGCCTCACAGAACGGATCTTCTCAAGATCTTCCTGGGGCTCCATCCCTGGCACAGGGACAGCCCAGGCTCAGGCCACCACCTCCCCTCAGAGCACAGCCCTGGCATCATTTGGAGCGCCTTGTGGCATCACCCAGGGGCTGGGACTGAGCAGGGTGTGGGCTCAGCCTAGACTGGGGTGAGAGGAGCCGGCAGGAGCTTCAGCACTCTGTGGATTGTGGAGCTGCCCAGGACAACTCAGGCTGTGAAGCCGGTGCCCCAGCGTGCTGCCAGCTTGTCTCCAGAGCTTTAGGCAGGTGATGGGTCATGTCCCCCATGCCACCCAAGATGGGGCAGGGGGACAACAGGCCTAGAGCCACCAGGTCCTTCTCTCTCTCCTGAGCCTCTTCATCAGAATTCATTTTTCCCGCTGCCATGGAAACCGGCAGGAGGTTGCCATTGACGACCAGGGTTGCGGGCAGGGCTGGGCAGGGGCCTGGCAGCTGGACCAGATAGGCAGCAGGGATTTGTGAGTCCCCCACCTCTTTGGTGCTTCTCTGCCATCTTCCCTAGGAGTAGGATCAACCCCCAGGGGCCTCTTGTCTGTCCTTGAGGGACATGGGACATCTCATCCCAGGATGGACGCAGCTGTCCAGATGATCTGGAGGGAACCATAGTGGATGGGGCTGTGCCTGGCATCGCACCAGCCCGGGCACTGGCATCCCAAGGAAGATTTGCTCTCAGAAACCTCATGTGGGCTTCTCCGCCCTTCCCAGCCCTGAGGCGTGCAGCAGGGGATGCCGATGGAGAAGCCCAACAGCACCCCTGGTCGAGCAAAGGGGCATTCCCAGCCCCAGATAGCAGAGCCAGGAGCCACAAGTGTTGGCACCTATGCCCTGGGCTGATCAACCCAATTAAAATGATGTGGACCAAAACTACAAGTGAGGCATCCTCCCCTGACCGCACACGGATGCTCAAGCGGGTCCCAGGCTCCCCTTTGCATCATAGCCATGGCTTTCTGGGTCCTCTCCAGGTGCTTTGGCCATGCCCCAAGGGCAGGAACAGCTTTCAACCCACCCGTGTGGCTTCGTGGCTTCGGGGAGAGAAGAAGAAAGGAGAGAGCGTGCAGGGATAATTCCCTGTTGGCCTCAGCTCCGTGAGCGGGCAGTGCCTCACGCCAGAGCCTGCTGCCAGCATCTCCCATTGGCTGTGCTTGGCCGCTCAAGACAGGCTGTGCTGCCCCAATTATCCGCCACGCTCTCGCCTTGGTCTCCAGTGCCACCAGTCTGTCCCTCAGGCAGCCTCTCCCTGGGGACCAGGCTGCATTGCTGGGCTGCGCACACAGCCACAGGAGCTGGAAGCATGCAGGGCAGGAACTCGGATGGTTGTGGCTCTGCTCGGTGCCTCGGTTTCCCCTGGTGAGTCCCGCAGAGGAAGCTGAGCATTTGCATCCACTTTGGAACCAGAGCAGCTGGTTCAGACTCAGTCCTGGCAGCCCAAGATCAAGCTGTACAAGCCCAGAGAGGTGCTGGAGCAGAACACCAGCCCATGAGATGTTTTGCCAAGAGCTCTCTCAGCCACCGCAAGGGCCAGAGCTCTTTATTTAGAGTTTGTTTAACTCTCTCATCCAGCTTCTTCAACCAGCACAGACCTTTTACACCCAGTACATCCATTGGCAGGGACTTTGGCAGCTCAGGTCCTCCCTGCGTGAGGAACCACCTCTCTGGACCTGGCTGCCATCAGCCTCCTCTAGACGCCTCTGGCTTTGCCCTCTCCTGAGCCATCCTTCACCCTGAGGCCACTCCATCCAGCTCAGCACTATTATTTATAGCCCTGGGCTAATCTTTAATGATTACCCTTCATATTGCAAAAGCAAGCTCGCAAAGGTGACAGCTCCGGCTGCTTAGGTAACCTTAACGCCTCTTTGGCTTCTCCATGTGCTCATTACAGTGCCGGCCCTAACGAACCTGCCTGGGAAGATGCCCTGGAGATGACTCGTGCCCTCATGGACAAAGGCCACTTGTTAACACCCCAAGCTTGACACTCCGTGACCTGGACAGGTTGTTTTTCCTTGTGCCTTGGTTTTTCCTGCCTGGAGGAGGACCCTGGATGCCTCAGGCTGCCCCAGAGCTGTGCGCTCCATCCCAGGCTCCAGCCGAGCCATGTCGCTTGGTGCCCACCGCACGGGTGGAGCAGTGGGATGAAGGTTCTCCCCGCCGCCGTGGCTCCTCTTCCTCCCCCTCGCCCTGATTTCCTGACTCTAACGAAGCATTAATATTCAGTGAACCTGCAGCATCTATTCCTGTCCCAAGTGACCTGGTTTCCAGGCTGGTGGATGGAGTGTGCTGGGCCAGCCATGCTGTCTGGGCCATTAAGCATCGCATGGATAAATCATTGTTTAGCCAGGGCAGATCCTCGCAGTGCTGGGGACCATCCTGCACGTGGCAGGAGGAGCGTATGGCACAGCCCTGGCAGGAGCTGGGCTGCTTTAGACACCTACCCTGAGCCCCCGAACCCCCAGAGCAGGAGCAGCCCCCAGGGACCAGGCAGCACCAGGGGCAATCAGGAGGCAGAGGCCCTTGAGAAGCTCCTTCCGTGGGGCTCCCTGGGATCCCACCAGCCTGATGGGGGCACAGGCTCTGGGTCTACCTAGGCGAGAAGCAGGGTTGAGCCCTGCCTATCTAGCCTGGTTCCCTTGCAACACAAATCATTACTATTATTAATGATTATTACTGCAAACACTGACATTTCTAAGGTTGCACAACAGAAGTCAACCTGATGGACCATCACTAGCCAAGCTGAGTTACCTCACACCAGAGACAGGGGGACTATTCTGCATTATGGAGTTAAGAGCAAGGACCAGAAACCAGTGCCTTCACCTGGCTGGAGGCAGAAGCTGTGATATCAGCCCCCCAGAGAGCAGGAGAGGTGATCAAAAGAGGCAGGGGCAGGCAGTAGTGAGTCAGAACAAACCTGTGGCTTGTTCTCTGCCTCTGGCTGGTGGGATGAGGCAAGCATCGAGACTTGCTGCACTTCAGTTTCATCATTGGCAACAAACGCATTGCTGGCCTCTCCACACAGCACCTGAGGTCTCCAAAAGACCAGTGCAGGATAACCTCTAACCTCTCCAGAAGTTGGACACTGCCTCAGAGAGGCAAACTCAGCCTCCAACCAACCAACCAACCAACCAACCAACCATCCATCCATCCAACCAAACATACAATCAACCATCCATCCATCCATCCATCCCTATATACCCTCTATGTCCATCCACCTATCCAACCATCCCTATATACCCACACTCCACAACAATCCACCCACCCACTGACACTTGGAGGCCATCTAGGATGTGCCTCTCTGGAATATGAGACAGGCAGGATGCACAGACAGGCTGAGTGGGAGCTGCCTCACTTACATTTGGCGCCCGTACTGGTCCTCCCTGGTGAGTACACCTTCCTTCTCCATCAGCATTTGCCGAAAGGTCCCCACTTTCTGTCGGATCTCTTCTTCGGAGTACCTGGATGGGCAAAGATGTGGTCAGGGCTGTCATGGATGGAGCATGGGCTCCTCAGGGTCCTGCTGAGGACCTCCATACCTCAGAAGCACCACGTGGCCCAAGGGGGTGTTCAGAAGAGGTGACATGGTGACAGGCATCAGGGTATGGAGAAGAGCAGGTCCCTCTGCTTAGTCTCCTGCCACCACCCTCCACACCCTCATCTCTCCTGTGCTTGGCAGAGGAAGGGACATCAGAAAGGGGTGAAAGAAGATGACCATAAGGCTGGCATTCTTCTCCACTGCACCAGGTTTTTTTGGTACATCCCCACCAACCCCCCTGGCAGTGCCAGCATCGCAGCCGGTGAATGCCAAGTTCATGCCTGGCAACTCCGTCCCACCACGAGCCTCTCCTGTTCGTCCCTGCGCTGCGCCGGGGCCCTGGCAGCCGAGCCAGCTCTGCGCTAATGCCAAGCGCTGACTCAGGCCACTGCAGGGTTATTAATGAAAGACACTAATCACTTTGTCCCTGGCATCTGAGAACAGCCGCGGCAAACCACGGTGCTCCAGCCGGCCCCACGGCGTCCCCGAGGAAGGACGGGTGACAGCCCTGGCAGGCAATCCTGTGCTGCATCCCGTGGCTGCACAAGGGCACCTGAGCATCCCCCTTACGCCAAACCATCCAGAGGGATGCAGAGACCCTCGGGGCTTTCGGCATCATCCCTGGGGACAGGGCAAAAGAGGGCGACCTCATGTCACCACCGCCCTGGGAGAGAAGGGATCAGACCCTATGTGCATCCTCATCCTCACCCTCCACAGGGCTGTTCGCAGCCCATCTTTGCCCTTAGGTCCCGTCAGCATCACCCAGAAAACTGGGTGTCCCAGCCTGGCCGAGCCCTGCGGTCCCTGAGGGTGGCACCTCCCAGAGCCTGTGATGACAGCGATGTCCCTCGCAGCGCTATGGGTACCCCTGGGCACCCTTGGGTGCCTGGGCACGGAGGAGCACACTGCAGCACCCCCTGCAGCGTGGAACAGCAAGGAGAAGGGAATTAATATTAACGAGCTTCTTTGCACTGAGAGGCTCTCATTAATTCCCCAGGTGGCCAGGACTCCTGTGCAGAGGCACAGAGACAGCCTGGCTCATTGCCCTCACCTAGCACCCTGCCTGGGCCCCGAATCAAGGGCAGCACCCCCAGATGCCGCTCTGCCCCGCTCCTGCAGTGGCAATGCTGCCAGCGGCCAGCATGGCCAACCTCACGAGGACCGAGCCGCCGGCCGCAGCGTGGCCACGAGCGGAGCAGCAGGAAGATGTCCGCCCCAGCGCACCAACATTTGCTGCAGCACATTACGAATGCGGCCGACGCATTCGGAGAGGGGATGCCAGGCCAAGCAGGAGGTGACAGATGGGCCACCACGCAGGGCCACGAGCAAAGCCGCAAGATGCAAAGCCAAGGCAAAGCCCCCCTGCACCCAGTGACCCCGCCGCGGAGGCAGGAGCACCCCACAAGCCCCGGCCCTGCGTGGAACTCGCTGCAGGGATTTGGGGTTGCAATTAACACAGAATAGGTCCAGGAAAGAAAGAAAGAAAAATATGCTGATGCTTCTTTTCTGGACAAGAAATCCAGCCTGCAGTCAAGGAATAACGGTGTCGGCAGGGAATAACGACGCCGGCAGCCTGGAGAGAGCGGCTACGCAGGCAGGAGGAGCCATGTCTGGTTAAGGAAACAGGGGAGTCCTTCAATCCCCAGAGCCTCCTCTGCCGTCACACCCATCCATGCTGGGGGTCCTGTCCTTGCCCACAACTCGCCCGAAGCCAGGACAAGGATGCAGCCCCCAGCCCAGGCAGAAAACTCAGGGTGCAACATGCTTCCTGCGTACCCCAACCCGGGAGAGCCCCTGTGGGGAGGGGTAAAGCAGGCGGGGGATTAACCAGGTTGGCTAAGATTATTACTGTAATTATATTATCATTTTGGTGTATCACCATCATCATCGTTATTAATAGCCTTAATAATAGCAAAGGCAATTACAGCAATACCAACAATTCCGATGGCAGCGTTGCGATTACCCGCTGCAGTAATGACACTGCTGGTAGCGAGATCCCGGGCAGGGCACGGGAACCCGACAGGAGGCTCCGAGCTCCCCAAGGCGCCAGGTCAGCCTTATTTATTTCCATAACGACAAATTAGGCACAATCATTATTCCAGTCTGTGTGAGACAATTTAATTCTAGGTCACGCTCACGCTCTTAATGAAAGCCTTGGCAAAGCCTTCCCTCAATCCATTTCCCTTCTCCCCAGCTGATACCGGTCCCATCTACCTGTGTGCACCAAAGAACCTGCCCCATCCATCGGGTTTCAGTGAGCTGTTGGGGGCACCAGGATGTTGGGGTCAGAGCCGTGGGGCATGCAGCCATGGGGCCAGGGGGGATGGGGGTCTCCCCCTTGGCCCTCCCAGCCTACCCAGGCAGGGATGCTCTCCAGCTCCTTGGTTTTTCCCCTGGTCTTCTGCTTCCCTGAGGGAGAGCAAAGGCTGGGAAGCACCTTGTGGCGCACAGCGGGACAGGGGATATCGTCTCACCCCAAAACTGGGGGGCAGGATGCACTGGAGCACTGCGGCAGCCTCACCCAGGGCTAAACCCCAGGTGTCCTGCATCTCCCTAGCTTAAGACAGAGAGAAGGACCATTTCCTACCGCAGGCATGTGAGGTGTGGGCCAGGCAGTGCCAGTGGCTGCCTCTTTCCTGCCTGGCACGATGATCTGGGAGCCCAGGTCTCGAAGCAGAGGGGCTGGAGTGAGGCTCCCACGTGTGTGTGGATGCCCTCCTAGGTCTGCCTTTCTGGGAGGCATTCAGCTTCACAAACCAACCCACCAGTCCATCCCAAAGCTGTCTGATTTGCCCAAAAGTGGATTTACTTCCAGCTGGGGACATTTGCACATCCAGGTATGTTTTAGAGAGGAGAAAAAGGGAAACAAGGTGCAAGTAGGTCAAAAGGATCCTTAGGCATGGGGTCCACCTCCAGCCCAGCCCCAGTCCCCCGCCACTCACCCCTGCTCCTCCATCATCTCCTGCAGCTCCATACACTTCAGCTCCACCCGCCGCTTGCGTTCATGGTCCAGGATTTCCCGGTGAGCCTTCTTCACCAGGCTGGGCTCCACCATCCGTACCTCCTCCTCGCCCTTGTGCCACGTGCCCGAGGCACCGGGCTGCGAGAAACCATTGGAAGCTTCCTGAGGCGAAGGCACATCGGCCCCGTTGTTGTAGAGAGCCATGTCGGCGAGGGCAGCCTCACTGCCAGCAGCACCTGGGAGGGAGGGAAAGAGTCGGGGGTCAGTACTCACCCCGGTTTCCCTCTGCTCCTGCCCCAGGGAGAGGATCCCACCAGGACCTGACGGTAAAATTCATCTCAAAAGAGGTGTGAGCACTCAGGTCGATGGGGACAGCAACTGGGAGAGCTGGGTCTTCTCCCAGTGCCCTTCCTGCCCCTTACCTTGGATTTCCCACCCACAAAGCAAGGCTGGGGCTGTTCCCATGGCCATGCTGCAGGGACTGGATCATGGAAAAGGGAGGAGGATGCTCTGCACCAGCCTTGTACCAGGGATACCCTGGAACGGCACAGGTCTGTGGCATTCGGAGCTGTGCGGTGGCAGCAGGATGGGAGGGAAGGGGTCCCTTTGGGCCCCACGGGGTGTGTCTGACACGCTGCGCGAGGGGCACGGGGCTGAACGCTGGCTCGAGGAAGGAGAGGTCTCCAAGTGTGAGTGTGAGGGCAGGACAGACGGACCGTGCACTGGCCCATGCCACATCGAGCCTAGGGAGGGCTCGCCAGTCCAGCAGGACGCCACACCTTTCCAGGGCCATGCCAAGTGGGATGGAACCAGAGTGGGAACGCAGCCCATGAGAGGCTTTGAGGATGTTTCTCTGCTGTTTGAAGTGACAAAAAGCCTCAGAGCCCTGGGGTGGTGGGGACCCAGCCCAGCAGGAAGGCATCTCCTACCGCAGCATCCCCAAGGGACAGCCCTGGCTTTCCCACTGCCACCACCTGCCCCATGCACTCATTTATCTCCTGACAAGCCTGCCTGGTGAGGACAGCAGCCGACTGCTTAATTACATGGCCTTTTTTTCCCCTCTTCCCCCACTATCACCATGTGCGGAGGCGCCAGCAGCCTTTATTTCTGTAGAGGCACGGAAAAGAGGGCAGCAGTGGAGCAGAAGCCGAGGCTCTGCACCCCTTGGGTGCTTGACCCTGCTGGAGCACCCGGAGGGTCCTTGGTCACCTCTCGCCTGCAGCGGGCAGGGCAGCACCCACATTTCAAGCCTCGTGACACCCTGCAGCGAGAAGCCACACTGCTCAGCCCTCCCAGCTGGGGGAACCCTGACCCCCATCCCAAGGTGGCCTCAGGCCAGAGAAGGGGGAGATGCTGTGGAGTAACCTGGTCTGGGGGCTTCTTTCTCCCATCAGAGCATGAAACTAAAACCTGGGAAGGGAATTTGTGAATGGGGGGAAGGTTCCCCGTGGGAAACCTTCACCGATCGAGGAGCTCAGGAAAGGAGAGGAGGAAGGATGCTTTCCACAGCCTCCGCTTGTTGCTCCCCAGAGGGAATTCATTTCATCCTGAGCCCAGCAGTAGGTAAATTCATTGCTGAGGAGCCTTGGGAGCGTGTGAGACATGCACACGGGCAGGCAGACAGAGGAGCATGTGAGAGAGAACGGCAGCAGGACGGGTACCTGTGGGTACGGGCTGTGTGGTGGGGAAGGCATGCAGATCCCACCAGGAAACACTCCCCATCTCCGTAAAATGATGTGGGTGAAGATACTCCCCCTCGCACTCAGGGCTAGACAGCAGAGCCAGCCCGGGAATGGACACTGCGCCGTGTCCCAGTGTCCCCTCAGCCATGAGCAATGCCCACGGAGAGCTGACGCTACCTGCTCTGCCTCAGCCTCAGCACAGGGGAGACAAAGGAGAAAACCCACCCGCAGCCCCTCCAGCTGCCAGCAGCAAAGCTGGGCCACAGGGAAAAGCCCTGGGTGGGAGATGGAGCCAGTCCTGCCTCCCTGGGGACAATGGGACAAGGCAAGGGTGCAGAAGGAGCCTTCGTACCCCAGGTTAGGTCCCTGTTCCCGGTGGTGCCCTGCACAGGGGTAGCTGTTCTGCACAGGATGTCCATCACCACCACAATTCCCATCCATCACTGCCACGCAGGGATCTCTCAGCTCCGCTGCTCACGCCAGCACCCAACCCTGCGCCAAACCCACCAGCGAAGGCAGCGCAGCCCTGCCCCAGCGGCTTCCCACCGGCCTCAGTGCTCCCCACCGATAATAAAGACGATGGTTAAATATTTCATTATCTGCAGTAATTACCCACAAATCCTCAAGCACTGGCAGCTGCTGCCCAGCTGCCTCAGCAGGAGAGAGAGAAGGTGTCTTGGGATGAGTTCCATTCCATGTCCCCATGGACTCCTAAATACAGCTGGGGACAGACGGTGCCATCCGTCCCCACCAGCCACGTCCCAGGAGGGCCCAAACCCCACAGCATCACTGGCCAGAGCTACTGAGGAAACTCCCAAGTCAATCCCTCTTTTCTCGTTTTGCTGAGCCATTCATCCACGTGTTTCGGGATCCTGATCTTCCCCACTGTGCTCCACGTGCCGCCGTGGGGACTAGGGAGATCAAAACAGCTTTGCAGTTTGCAGGCACTTTCTGCTGCTGGGATTAGAGCTTTTGGAAATGTTCAGAGCTGCCTCATCCCCATTCTCCATCTCCATCTTCCATCCTCACTCCTATTCTCCATCTCCAACCTCCATCCTCTTCTCTATTCTTCATTATCCTCCTCATCCACATCCTCCATCTCCATCCTTATTTTTCATTTCCAACTTCCACCTTCATCCCTATTCCCCATCATCCTCACCTCTATTCTTCATCCTTCTCATCTTCCATCTCCATCATCCATCCTCAGCCCTATACTCCATCCTCCTCATCCCAACCCTCCAAATCCACCCCTGTCCCACCCCAAGCGCAGCCCTCTGGCTCCCTCCCTCCCCTTTCAGCCATGCTGAATCGCACTCAGGGCACAGGACCTGGGCCCGGTGGAAGCCAGGACAGACAGAACCACAAACACACAGTGCTGTGCCCCAGGTCCCACCAGGCTGGGGTGGAGGACCAGCCTCGCCATCCTACCAGACTTGGGTTTCCAGCCAAGCTTCCTCTCTCCCTGTGGGCTGGGACCCCTGAGCATCAGGTGGGGTGGCCGTGGGATGCGGCTGTCCCCATGTCCCAGCCCCAGGGATGTCATGGAAGCATAGAATCATGGAATGTTTTGAGTTGGAAGGGACCTCAAAGCCCATCCAGTTCCACCATGGGCAGGGACACCTCCCACTGGATCAGGGGCTCCAAGCCCCATCCAACCTGGCCTTGAACACCTCCAGGAATGGGGCAGCCACCACTGCTCTGGGCAACCTGGGCCAGGGCCTCCCCACCCTCGTCATCAAGAATTTCCCCCTGACATCCAGTCTAAATCTCCCCCTCTCCAATTTCAAGCCAGCCTGGGCTTTGAAGGGAAGCTTGGAGGGGAAGAAGAACACAAGGAAAATGAGCAAACACAGTTATTTCACCCAACTGCTTTTGCCCTTTGGTTTTTCAGCACAGACACAAACCCTTTCCCAGCGACTCTGCCCAAATCCCGCCGCGGATGCCTGGCTCCAGGCGGTGCCCGCAGCACCTCAGGCGCAGGGCTGTGCCAGAGGCGACCGCTGGCGCTCCTGCCCGCTGCCGCCGCAGGGCCTGCCACGCTGTACTGCGGATGAAGCCGCTCTCCCGGTGGGAGCGGGGCTGGCAGCAGGGGGCTGGCAGCGTCTGGATGCTCTCCCGGCATCTTCCCCTCGACAGAAAAAGGCAGCAGCAGTGCCTGGGCATCCTCCCCCCTGCGTCGGCGCTAATTAAAGCCGCCTCCGGCCAGCGCTCAATTAATTCTCGCCACATCCAGCTGCACCAGCCAGGGTGACGGCGAGCATCCGCACGCCGGGGAAGCGGGCACGGGATGCAGGCAGCAAGCCCAGGACGGCGGCTCCTGGACCACTCCTGCACTGAGTGTGCCAGAGCTCAGCCCAGTGAGCAGCGGACAACGCAGATGCAGGATGGGACCCTGTGGCCCCAGCGGGGAGAGTGAGAGGGGTGGTCCTCGCAGATCCCCTGCTGGGGGGTCTCACCAGGGCGCACCATCACTCACTCAGACCAGAACCCCAAAGAGGTTACAGCCCCGGCTTCTGCTGCTCCTGATCTGTGCCATGGGAAGAGCTGGGACTTCTTTTGGCCACCCAAAACGTGCTGGAACGTCACAGCCAGGCTCCTCTGAACACCTGGGCAGAACTACAGGGACGAAAAGCCCAAGGCTGCTGCTGTTAATTGGGCTGACCTTCTCCGGAGCTGCCTTTCACCACCCCCGAGTGCCAAAAACCATGAGTCAGACCTCTGAGGAGCAGGAAAAAAAAGGCAAAAATTGGCTTTTACAGCACAACCCGTTTGGGGCCGGTTAACGCGGCCTCCAGTGCTGACCTGGCAGGGATCCTTGGAAGTGGCAGCGGGAAGGGGTTGTTACACCCATCCCAGCCCCTTCATCCCCATTTTCCCTATCCCAGACCCAAAGCATCCCTCGCTCGAGCTGCATGACCAAATGTGATGCTTTGCAGAGTTTAAAGGAATTAATAGAGGATACGGGGCTGCAGGCTGGGGGGCAGGAGCTGGGCGAGGGAGCGCTGCAGCTCGTGAGAACCCACCTCTGGGCTGAGGCAGACAGAGATTTTTAATAGATGAGGAGACCGGTGGAGAAGCTAAACAGTTGCTAAGCAACCGGGATCCTTCCCAGCTTGGGGATGCAGGGATGGGGATGGGGAGGGGGACACACCAGTGTCCCCCACTGGACAGGCACCACAGGGGGGTGCAGGAGGCAGAGATCCACCACCTGCTCCAGGGTAAAGGGCCAGATGTAGGATGAGGAGCCAGGCTGCGCTTCTGTCCCAAAAATGCCATGATCAAAGCCCCCCAAGCCTGAACCCCTGGGGCTGCTGGGGAAACCGAGCCAGCCCCGCTCCCAGCTGACAAGGGGAGGTCACACCGTGATGGGGGGGGGCATCCTCCAGGGATCCCTATGGCCATCCCAATCCCAAGCCAGAGATGAGGGAGAGGAGGAGAAACATCCAAGCGACAGCAGCAACATCCCCACGCTGAGCAGAAAGGACACAGGTGATGGGTACCCCCACGGGACCCCCTGGCTATTTGTGGCCACGGTGACCACCAGCAGTGGCTCTCTGGTAGCCCCAGACCTGCAGGCAGCCCCGCAGGCAGGGCTGGGGCACTCGCTGACCCGCCAGACCTTCACCATCCTGGGGGGGGGCTTAATAACGGTGTCTCCGGGCAAGGACAAAGGCAGGAAACAGGCAGCCCCCCGAGTTTGCCATCCTTGGGGACACCTCTTTGCTGGCCAAGGAGCCAGGAGGAGGCACCGGCCACCCTGTGGCCCATCATCACTTTTTTTTTGGAGGGGGAGGGGATTATAATAATAAAAGCAATTATTGAGCACATGGAGGGATGATGGTGACAATGGGGTCACCTTCCCCAACGGGGACACAATCCTGGACAGTGACCCTGGCATCGGGTGCTGCGGGTCCCAGGGGGGTCACGGCCAGCGCAGGGGACCCCCCCTCCACGGCTGCTGGGCGGTTGTGTAACGGGAGGAGCTATTCCGGGGTTTGAGCACATTATATAAGCCACGGGCCACCTGGCTAGGAAAACGGGAGCTGGGAGGAGGAGGAATAAGTGCTTTAGGGACCCCCACCACCAGAAAACCCCAACAACTGGGACTGAACCCCCAGGGTGACTTGCACCCCGCAGGCACCCCCTGCCCAAAAGCGTGGGGTGGGCACCCACTGCTCTCCGCTGCAGCCCCAGCGCCCACTGCCATGAGCCCACCCGCATCGGGACCCCCTGGGCAGAAGACCCTTTGCCTGGGAGGGGAAACACCACTTGGCACCAGCACAAAACCAACCAAGTCTGCGATCCAAGATCCCCGCACGTGGGGCCGGGATGAATCCGTGGGCAGGGGGAGACAGGCAAAATGCAGCGAGGAGGAAGGAGGGATGCAGAGATGAAGCAAGCAGGATGGAAGGGGAAGCAAGGAGGATGCAGAGGGGATGCAGGGGGGAAGCAGATGAATTACAGGGAGGAAGCAGGTAGGACAGGTAGGAAGCAAGGGGGAAGCAAGGGGGAAGCAAGGGGGGATGCAAGGGGGGATGCAAGGGGTAGCATAGCAGGAGGCCACACTGGCCACGCAGCGAGGATGCTGTGTGTTTGGACACAAGCACCATGCGCTCCTGTCCCCAGAGTCCTCCCGCTGGGGGTGTCCCCGTGCTCCTGCCAGAGCCAAACCCACATGCCAGGGAGAGCAGCTGGGGCACAAGCACCCGCATCCCGTAGACCACACTCGGCATCTGCCACCAACCCGACCCCCCGAGCCGCTGCGGCCCCCAGGTGATGCCCCCCACACCAGGTGAGCCAGGAAACACCCACAGCTGGAATTGTCCTCTGCTCCAGAGGGAATCAATGAACCCATATATCTGAAATCCCCTGCGCCGCCAGCCCCCCATGCAGCACAGCCCGGGCATCCACAGGGCCAAACCCTCAGATCTGGGGAGGAGAAGCACAAAACCATCCCCAAAACCAAGGCACCGCTCAGGCTCCCCCGGCGTTGCTACTCTCCTTCCCCTACTCAACACACACAGAATCTGAAATCCCATCAGCTGAATTCAGAGCTGCAGGACCCCCTCCCCAGCACGGCCTGGGGTGTGTCACGGCAGAGCGAGGGGCTTTGGAGCCACGATCTTGGCCCTGTCTCCACCTGCACCCCACGAGGCACCAGCATTTGTGGGGGGCTCATTGCCACCTCCAGCCCTGCAGTGAGAACCAAAACCCCACAGCCAGGGGGTCACTCACTGCTCCCATCCTATCCCATCCCATCCTATCTCATCCCATCCCATCCCATCTCCCCACAGCACAGGGGAGAGTGATGAGCCCCCCGGCACCGAGGAGCACCCAACACATCCACATCCCCGGAGGGACCCCCTGCATCCCAAGAAGCATCTCACCTGCAGGCTCCTCACCCCCCCCAGGAGCATCAGACCCCGGGGGAGCCCCCACCACCTCTCACCCCAGCCACAACACCCCAGTCCTGCCCACCCCATCCCTTTGGGGATCCCAGGAGCACCACAACCCCTTCACACCCCTCGTGGAGGGGTTCTCAGTCCCTCCACCCCTCTTTCCCCACCCCGGTCCCACAACCTCCGTCCTGGACAGCGGGGGGTCCAGGAGCACCCCAAGCCCCTCACCTCCATCCTAGAGGGGTCTCCAGCCCCCCTGTCTCTGTCGTCCCCCCCCCCAGCCTGGAGGGGCTCTCAGCCCCCCTGGCCCCAGGGAACACCCCCCTCTCCTGTCCTCGCCACCCCGGAGGGGTTCCTAGTGCCCCATTCCCTGGCAGCATCCCAGCCCCCCCCACTCTCCTCCCGTTTCTCGGGGGTCCAGGAGCACAACACCCCCTTCACCCCCATCCCAGACGGGTTCTCGGCCCCCACCATGGGCACCGCGGGCCCCCACCCCTGCCCCCCCCGGGGTCCCCAGTCCCTGCACCCCTCACCTCTCCATCCCGGTCCCTCGGGGGTCCCTGTTCCCCCACAGCCCCGGACCCCGGGTCCCCTCTGCCCCCCCACCCCGCCCCCCGGGTCCCCTTCGCCCCGCAGCGCCCCCCCCCTCAGGTCCCCCCCCACTCACCTCTCCCGGCGCCGCCGACCCCGCGGGCCCGGCCCCTCCCGGCGCGGCGCGGCCCCTCCTGAAGTGCTGGACAGCTCCGCGGTACCGACCGCCGCGACAGCGCCCGCCGTCACAGCGCCCCCTGCCGCGCGGAGGCCGTGTCGCAGCGCCTCCGCATCCGGTACCCCCGGCATCCCGCACCGCCCCCGCATCCGGGACCCACAGCATCCCGCACCGCCCCCGGCATCCTGCACCTACCCCCGCATCCGGCACCCCCGGCATCCCGCACCGCCTCCGCATCCGGGACCCACAGCATCCCACACCTACCCCCGCATCCTTTACCCTCGGCATCCCGCACCGCCCCCGCATCCGGGACCCACAGCATCCCGCAACTACCCCCGCATCCGAGACCCACAGCATCCCGCAACTACCCCTGCATCTGAGACACAGAATCCCGCACCTCTCCTGGCATCCGGGACACCCCCAGCATCCCTCACTGTCCCGACATCCGGTACCCACAGCATCACACACGCACAAACAGTATCTGGTACCCACCCAGGCATTTTCCCACAGAATCCAGTACTTCCAGGACCTCACCCCCCCCCCCCGAGCATCTCGTACCGCTCCCCAGCATCCCGCATCCCCTTCAGCATCCTGCATCACACAGCAGAGCTGCCTCTCCCTAGCATCCCATCCCTCGACCTTGGGGTCCCACAGAGCCCCCTGTCTCCCCAGCACCTCATAACTCTCCCCCGTGACCCCCACCTTCCTCCCCACACCTCAAAGCCTGTCTTCACCCTCAAGCTCCCCAATCCTCCCAAAAGCCACTCACATGATGCCAAAGCTTCACCGTGGGGTCCAGCACCAACAGAGAGAGTCCTGCCCCAGCGAAGTGGCTCATGCCTGGGGGTGCAACTGCCAGAAAATCCCCTGAGCTGTACCCCACCCTGTATCCCATCCCATAGAATCATAGAATAGTTTGGGTTGGAAGGGACCTTAAAAATCATCCAGTTCCAACCCCCTGCCATGGGCAGGGACACCTCCCACTGGATCAGGGGCTCCAAGGCCCATCCAACCTGGCCTGGAACACCTCCAGGGATGGGGCAGCCACACCTTCCCTGGGCAACCTGTGCCAGTGTCTCACCACTCTCACGGTGAAGAATTTCTTCCTACTGTCCAGTCTAAATCTGCCCCTCTCCAGTTTATACCCATTGCCCCTCGTCCTATTACCATAAGCCTTTATGAATAGCCCCTCTCCAGCTTTCCTGTAGCCCCTTCAGGTAAAAATCCCATGTTATATATCATCCCATATCTCATCCTATGTCCCATTTTGTATCCCACCCTGTAACCCATCCCATACCCCATCCCGTGTCCAATCCCATCTTATATCCCACCCCACCCAGTATCTCCCATGGGGATCATCAGTCCCACGGGAGCCAGGTCATCGCAAAGGGTCCACACGGAGTGCTGGGAGAGCAGCCCGGCCGGAGAGCCGGCACCAGCGGCAAACACAGCCAGAACCGTGCCTGGAGAAGGAGGGAGAACGGCAACAACCATGCGGGAGAGAAAAATGGAGAGGAGCTGCAAGAGAAATCTGCCAGGCAGGCAGAGGCTGGGGGGGCAGCGGGAGAGTGTGAGGGGATGAGCTGGAGGAGAACAAAGGGAGGGATGGAAAGAGTGGGGAGAGGGACTGTAATTGTGAGCAAACAGGCAGAGCCAGG
This sequence comes from Cuculus canorus, assembly GCF_017976375.1. Taxonomy (NCBI): domain Eukaryota; kingdom Metazoa; phylum Chordata; class Aves; order Cuculiformes; family Cuculidae; genus Cuculus; species Cuculus canorus. Next base: position 6,925,612 of record NC_071420.1, read on the forward strand.
CACAGCTGGGGGAGAGGGGAGAAATAATGACTTGAAAGAAGGAGGATTTGGGAAGGGGAAAGAAAAAAAAAAGTGATAAATAATTAAAGGAGATCAAACAAGTCAGGCAGCAGAACAGGCCTAATTGCAAGGATTCTCACTGAGGTTCGACATCTCCGCAGCCGCCTCCTGACGCAGAAGAAAGGGCGTCCGGGAGGGGCTCTGCCACGCAGGGAGTGCGGCGCAGGCAAGAGCCCCTGATCAAAGACCAGCGCTGAGCTTCTTGATGCTCAGCAACCCCGCATGAGTGGGAAGAAGACGAAACACCGGCAAAAGGAGGGGGGGGCAACGCAAAAGGGGGGGGCAATGCAAAGGCAGGGAGCACCGTCACCCTGCGAGAGCCCAGGGTGGAATGGGGACCAGGTATCTGTGCAGCCCCGCGTGCACCACGGTGACGTTGGGCCAGTCGATCGTGGCTCAAGGCTCTCATCAGTCTGGGTTTGGCCCCACTTGGTGCTTCGGGGGTTGCTGGGCCTTCTCCTGCTGCCCCAGGGCTCCCAAAGCCTCCCAGCCCTGCACAGGGGTTTTTCTTCCCTGTGCATTTCCCATTCTTTGAAGCCCTGGGAAGCATATTGCATCCTCGCTGTGCCGCGGCAAGGAGCCCCCCCTTTCCTGGCACCTGCTTCCCTCTGATCATTCAGGACCTGCCATTGCTGCCTTGACACCTCCCAACTCGAAGGAGAAACGAGTATGGAAGGACAAAACGAGCCTGAAGGGATCTTGGAGGGGTTGGTCATCACCAGCACCAGCCTTTGCTGTGACAAACCTAAAGGGCTGCCCTCGCAGGAGGAGCAGAGCCCCGCTGCCAGCCACGCATACCCTGCTGCACCCCTCCCCAGAACCAGCTCCCACCTCCTCCCTCGTGTCCCCAGCGCCCAGTGCCGTGTCCCCAGGGAGCCCCGCGGGTGCCAGGCACGGGCAGAGTGGTGGCAGCGCTCAGCTCGGGTGCACTGACCTCCGCGAGGGCAGTCGCATCCCCGCTCTCCGGCAGGAGTCCCTGCATATTAATCGCGCTGCGCTACCCCGCCATCTGCTCCCAGCGCCAGGGAAAGAGCAGTCCCTCTGCTCTCCTTTATTAAAGGGTTTCCCTATAAATGCAAACAAGCCCTCGCGCCACGCTCCAGCTCTGCTTTGAGGCACCTGTGAGGGAGGCGAGAGCTCACGGGCATTTTGGTAGATCACGAGCAGCGAAGGCAAAGGTGGAGAGCGAAGGGGGCCAGGCAGGAGAGGAGAGGCCGCTGCACAGTCCATCCTGCAGATCAGATGGCGTCTGATCCTCCTGCTCACAGCAAAACCTCCTGCCATCGCCCAGCAAGGGACAGGGGAAGCCGAGCGGCTGCAGGGAGACATGCCCACGTGCCTGGCTGTGCGCCCCCACCTCGGCGTGCCATTTCCCTTTCCTCTCCCCATGCCCCCACCTTGTCCGTGGGCAGAGGATGCTCTGCATGGTGCACAGAGCCCAGCCTGGGCTCTTTGCCACAGGAAGGTCTCGCAGCCCCACCAGGGCTGACCTGCCCATGAGCAGGAGCCACCAGAAGGACCCTGCACAGCCACGTGTAGGGGGTGCCGGATCCATCCCATGGAACCAGGCGGGAGCTGGCTCTGCCAGTTGGCGAGGAACACACTGTGCCCACAGAACAAAACACGAAGCCTCCGAATAGGGATTGGCCACACAAAGCCTGCTGTGATCCACCAGCCCCAGCGAACACAGGCAGAGCAGCAGGGAGGGTTGCTGGACACCAGCAGCTTTGCGAGGCACTGCCAGCCCCTCCAGCTTTGCTTCTTTCCTGGAGCAGGAAGGCAGCCAGCTCCAGCAAGGCAGTGGATGCACCAAATGCCTTCCTGTTGTTTCCCCTGCTCATACTTCTTCTGTCACCAAAATACCAGTGATGGTCCCCGGGCTCGTGCCCACTGCGGGGCTACCGGCCCCGCTCAGAGACTGCTGCCAGCTCCCATCGCCTGGCGCACTCCTGGGAAGGGAAAAACCATTTTCCCAGGAATGAGGGACACGTGGCTGCCTGCTTGCATCCCACTCTCATATGTAGCCCCCACTGACACCAAAGCCAACCACAAGGGAAGACCCAAGCCATAATATTCACCATTTGCTTTTCTCCTCATTTTCTCCTCTCTGCACGTCACTGCGTCGCCCCAGCAGCAGGGGAGCGGCTGGCGGGATGGAGTGACCTGACATCCAGCCATCTGGAGCATCGTTATTTATTGCTCTTCACACACACTCCTCTGCCCCCTGACACCTGGGCTCCAGCACGGAGTCGAGAAGCCCGAGGGGGTGGCACAAATCGTGCTGCAACCAACGGTGTCAGGTGCTCAAAGACCATGGAGACAAAAGCCTGCTCAGCAAGCAGGTGAAAACCAAGAGCGGTGAGCAGGGCAGGCTTTCGCCTCCACTCAGACCCGGTCACAGCAGCCTGGTTACTCTCCAGGTAAGGATCAAATGCTGCCGGCACCGGAGCTGGCGCCGTGACTCAGCAAGGCAGCCACGCCGCAGCAGCCTGCAGGATGGAGGATGAAGGTCGTGTGTCTCATTAGAGAGATAGCGCCAGGAAAAGTCTTCCAGGGCAAAGCATTGGCTTATCAAGGTACACCCAGCTAATTCCTGCTTCTCCAGAGGAGGGGGACGGCCCGGTTCCTGTCCTCCTCTGGGAAACTGTTCAGAGGGAAGGGAAGGGGTGGGATGTCTCACACTCACTTCTGCAAACCACCTTCAGTTTTCATAGCAATGAAGTCATCCACTACAGCAGCACTGGGACAGGGAGACAGCACCTTTGGCCAAGTGGAAGGCACCTACACAAGTTCACTTCTCACTTTCATCTCACATCGTCCTGGTCCTTCACCACAGAGAGCCATGAGATGGCCATCGCATTTCTGTACCCAAAACGAGAGCAGGTTTCCAGGCACAACAAACAGTTTCAGCTCCAAGCACAAGACACAGGACTGGGGGGAACAAACCCAAACAGTGCCGAAAGGAAACAGACATGACCATCATTAAAGGGATGTGAAAGGGAGCCCAAACAATACATGTCAGCAGGTGCTGGGAAATAATCCTTTTCCACTTCATCTCCACTTACCCACCCTCTCCCCACATCCCTACTGGTGTAAGCAAAGCATTCTGCTCGTCTAGGAGCTCCCCAGTCTGTGCTGAATTTGGATTGCTGACACAAGAGAGAAACACCTAAGCCACACTAATAAGCCCCAAGTTCTAAAGATCTCCAGCCCCCAGAGACCTGCTCTGTCTGCTGCATTTAAAATAGCAGGACTGGAACAAGGGAGTATTGCTTCCCTCCTGTTGTAAGGGATGGCTTTCCCCACAGCCACAGCCTGGCGGCTTCGTGCTGCGATGCCCTGGGCACACACGCTGGGGAGCAGAGCGCAGCTCTGGCAGGACATGCACCCTGGTGTTAAATAACCTCTGCTGCCCGTTTTGGGGTACAAACTGAAGGGGCTGCCACACACCTCCCCTTTCCGATTTGGGACGCAATAGCCAAGCTACACACACCAGGCCTGGGCAGTCGTTCCTCCTCCCCGACCTCCTCCGCTGCCTCCTCCAACACCATCCTTAATTCTCTAATCTTTAATTCTATTAATGCTGCCTAATAATTACTTTGTTCCAAGCCTGCTGAGTAATGACTGCCAACGCTTCCATTCCGTTCCTATTTCTGTCAGGGAACTAAGCTTCCCCACGCTGGATTTTGCAGAGCAATGACAAGAACCACGCCTGCCGTCCCTGCTGCTGACATAGGGCAGAGGAAGAGCCAAGCACGTTACTATCAAGGCATCTTTAACTGTGTCACAACTTCATGATCCAGTTCAGAGTGACAAACTATTTAAAGCACAAAACCCCAGTTCAGGTAGCTCAGGAGAGAGTTAGAATGCAAGAAGCAGGAGGGAGAACAAAGGCAGCGACCAAACAGCACCTCCTACCACTGGGTGTCTTCCCTGGCAGCTTCCACACCAGGTTCTCTTGCCCCAACCAACACCCCCCTCAGTTCCTCCGACACACTGGGCTTCAGCATTCCCTTTAACTCAGCAAAGCCTGCTCAGCTTCGAAGTCAACCTACATGGATCAGAGGGATTCAAAGGGTAGGGTAAGCAGCCCACAGAGCATGGGGGAAGAGAAATTAATAGCTTCCTTCATTAGAGCTCACCTTCAAAGAAGGCAGCAACAGAACTCGTCACCACCATTCCCTGCAGACGTTTATTTTTATATCCACACGAGGATGAATGTAAAAGCAATTTATGTAGATGCTAAATCAAGGCTTTTGTTCTTAACTCAGAAGAAGTCACTCTTAGCATTTAAATTACTTTCTTGGAGCAGGACTGACGCTACAGCCACCACGCTTCTACTGACTCTTCTAAAACCAATTTACGTAAGAGATCACGGCAGCACAAGGTAGCACACAGAGGCAACATGAACTGAAAATCCGCTGCTTGGATCCCTTCACTCTGTAATCCCTTCCACAAGCTTCTTCATCCCACCTGATCTTATTTGATCATGCCTGGATTCCCAGCTGCTGCGCCCAAGCCAAAACACGAGCAGCAGTAGAGCCGAGCAATCATTTCACCCACTCTAAGAGACCACATCCCCCACGAAACAATCACCTTTCTGAGACCCTCCAAAAAGCAGCACTCCAGGACAGTTTCAGAGGGTACGCTGAAAAAATGAGGCCGTTTTATTGACTATTAGACTGCACTGGCAACAATCATTAAGCTGATACAGACTGACTTCAACCAAAGCACGAGCTTGGACTCAGAAGTCATAAAGTGACATGATGCCTTAATAAATTAAGGAAGTTGTCATTCCTCTCAGTCATCAACTCTTCACTTGAAGTTCTTTGCAAATTCCTCTCCTTTCTTAATGGAAGCCTTCAGCTCAGCCATGGCCTCGGCTACCATCTTCTCTTCAAAGGGAGAGATCTTGCCAATACCTAGGTTCTTCTCAATTCCATTTTTCTGAGGGAAAGAGGATTTAAGGATTAGCCATTCATCGAATGACCTAGGGAGTAACTTAACAGGTCTGATTAAGTATTATCCAGCTGAGATGGAGACCTAGCCCAGGACCTCTTGTCATCTGTACTCCACCAACCCCGTGTTTCCTGGCAAGGCTCAGGAGCCTCTCACCATCCATATCAACTTCCACAGCCTTCACAAACTTCCCCTTCCCTGTCCACATTGTGGTGAGAAGCTTGAAGCCAGCCCCCCAGCTCCTTCAAGAGCAGACTGATACCAACTGCTCCTTCATGCCTTTCTCCATCTTCAAACCCAGCATCTGGCAAGAGAATCTGTCTCCTCGGTGCAAGTCCTCCACTTGCCACTAGCTTGCAGTCTGAAACTGCTTCAGAGTTGCAATCCTTGGTTTCGGAGATCTCATGCCTATGTCCAAACCCTTTCCACTCAACATCCCTCAGCTCTGTTCCCCCACCAGCCTGCACGTAAGGCAGCATACACCACCCTTTGCATCCCAGCGGCAGCATCTTTGTCTTTCACTCCACCCCCAGGGGAAGTGACAAAAGGAACACTTCCTTCAGAGCTCAGTAGAGGCCCTGAAAGCAATCCGCTAATCCTAATCCGTGCTGTAGCTCCCCGTGTGCCTCAATTTCTGAGGGATTTGCTTGCAGCGGATCAAGCCGGAGACAGGATTGCTGATGCTGGTTGATTGTGTGAAAGCCCTTTGCAAACAGGCACCGACTCAAGGCAAGCATGACCTCTTATGACCAGTCTGAGTCTCTGGTCACTCAGCAGCCTCCCTGTCAAGCAGGACGTACCTACCCAAGTACCACACCCCAATATTCAGGAACTCTCAGCTGTTAACAGCAGCGACACCCAGCATTACTCAATTGAAATCACCAAATAAATCATAGAATTATAGATTCACCAGGTTGGAAAAGACTAAAGCTATAGCTGCTGTTTGCATCATTTAAAGCACATACTCCCAGTAGCAGTGGTGTAGAGAAATATGGACTCTCTGTCTCCTCCGATCGAACAAAGGCACATTCAATAACCCCTTCCTTTCCATTCATGGCATCCACCAGAGAGAACACAAACCGGGCGCCAGCGTAGGCCATGGACAAGGTGGCAGATCCTGTAGAAGATAAATCACTTTTAGAACAGATCACACTAAGATTTGATACTTTCTTCAGCATCAAAGGCTTCCATGTCGATATGTTTACAGAGCTGCTGTGATACCAACTTCAGCCTTAACAGCCACTTGGATAAAGCAGCAGCTTTTGCCTGGCTATGTGCTATTTAGCTGACCAGATGTATAGGAAGAAACAGCTTCATTTGACAGAGAACGTTCTTTTTAAAGCCATATATGGCATGGGACCAGATAATGTTTAATCTTACCTACATACCAAACTGCTTCTAGTACCACGGTTCAGGCAGTCGCTGACATGGCAGAGCAGCTACATTTGCAATCAGCAGTTCCTAATTCTGCACCGCAGTCGTAAGATAAACTGAAGATGACTGCATTCGTTCAGCTGGCCAAAAAGGATTACGTGGAAGCTGTAGTCAAGAACCAACCTGCTCCTGCTTTAGCTTTAACAACTTCAGTGCCAGCTTCTTGAATTCTCCCTGTAAGCTTTTCCAGCTGATCCTGAGGGAAGTCCACTTTTGGTGTGCACTAGATAGGAAAAAAAGAAGTGACTATCAAATACCAGGACCCCTACAGATCCAGCACAAGGCCAACCACACGATGCTTCTTGTACCGTTACAGTTGTTACCAGCAGTTCTCAATGGGGAAAACCAGATGCCTCAGCTCACAGATAGCACGACAAACTGACCAGCTCAAAGGACAAACTGACCAGGTGCAAGTGTTCACCGAGGCTGCTGGTTACTGCACAGACAGTGGAGATGCGCTGCCATACCTCGTTCACTCACGGGCAAACCACAGCTGGACAGCAGAACAAGGCCCCTGACATACACCAGCTCTAACGTACTGATGGGAACGCCACACACCGCAGTAACTACAACTCACCTGAGAGATCAGAGGGATGATCGTCTTCCCAGCATGGCCACCAATAACCGGAACACTTACTCGAGCTGGATCTAATCCCTAAGGGAAACAAAGAACTTCACAGCTTCTGAAGCACACGGACAAGAAAAACATCTAAAACCACCATGCTTCATTTTCTGCCCTAGGTACCCGGACACATCTCTAACCCAGCGCTACACAGGGCACAAGTTTCGGAGGCAGCAACACTCTAAGGACAAAGCTGGATCTATAGCACTGAACTCCAGGCTACTCCAATAACTTTGGACAGCCACAGGACATTACTCATGCAAGCTGAGATCAACAGCAGCACAAGCAGGGACTCTGCCAGGGCTATTAAGAGCAGTAACCCACTACAGTTCCTGGTACTTTGCACGATATCCTGTAACACACAGCACCGGCAGTAACTTGCACACACGCCACAGTTCAATCCCCTCCTCCAGTTGCACCAGCATGGGTGAAAATGCCAACAGAATTAAGGTGAACATGTAGCTCACTCACAGCAGACAGCTATGAAAGGAAAGGTCAGCGTCTCTAGAACAACATTTTGTAAGAAACCCCATCCCCAGGCTCCTCTAGAAAATGGAAACAGGGAATCATTGCCTCCCTCTCTTCGCTCCACAGAAATCTGAGCTCTTTTGGCTTTGGGCAGTGATTTTAAAAGCATTTTTGACAGCCCTAATGAACAAAATGCACCATTATCCCTCCCCAGCACCCGTCACTCTGACCTACCTTCAGTTCAGCCACAAAGGTATTCGCCCTGACGATGTCCAGCGTTGTAACACCAAAGATCCTCTTGGGATTATACACACCATGCTTCTTGAAGACCTCTGAAGTTATCGGGATGGTTGAATTGACCTATAAACAGGAATAGGCAAGCATTCATTAAAACCAGGGTAATAATGAAGCCGACACATGAGCTGAACAGGCCAATGAACAACTCAAGCATACGTCCAACCTGAAGTCAACCGCAGCCAATTATTTTAATTCCTAAATTGAAGAGCAATTCAGAGTCGGGCTGGAATAAAAATCTTCTATTTTAAATAACCATTAAGACAATAAATATTTACATTCACATTACAAAGGCTCCTCCCTTAGGGAACCAAGATTCTCTTCCAGCTGATGCTCCAGCATGTGCTGTAACTGCAGGCACACAATGCTGAGACGTTAAGCACCTTTATATCCTAGTTTCTTCTGACTTAAATACAGCCCAATAGAAATAGCTGAGTAGAACCAGGCTCTTAGTTCTTTTCTGTAAGCACCCTGCAGATCTTAAAGACACTGGCCAAAACTAACAGGAGCTCAGATTAGGATTCTCGGTCTGCATCATCTCTCTGCATTTTCAATGTCTCCAGACAATGCTTACTGGGTTAGAGATGATACAGATCATGGCTTCAGGACAGTGCTTCGCACAGGCGGATGTCAAAGTAGCAACAATGCTGGCATTGGTGTTGAAGAGGTCATCACGGGTCATACCTAAAACACACCCAATGCAATATTTTAAGTTATCCACAGTCTACTCAATTCACAGGCAAGCAGCTCAATCAAAAACCATCCTGCTCTGGATAGAGAGATGTCAACTTCAGCTCTTCTATCAAAAGAAAACTCTCCAGTAGTGAATTGGCTCCAAAGGCAGCTCTTCTTGCTAAGAAAACACTCCTGCCCAGCCCCACTGTCAGAACATGCTTTTCCTAGGAACGGTACAACCACACTGACCCAACCCAATGACACTTAAGAGCAGTACAACTGCTCCTGAGGTGAATTCTCTCCCCTCCGGCAGCACCTCCACAGCTGCAGCTGAAAACACTGATACACTGTGGGAGCTTCAGGACTGTTTGCATGAGAAGGCTTTGACCCCACCCCTGCATAGAATTCTAGGAGTCATTCCTGCCTGTTTTACAGGGCAATGAGGCACCGATACCCAACCAGCTCTAGGTCTGTCATTCCCAGACCCCTCACCTCCCGAGCCAACATTGCCATAAGGCACCAGACACAGCTCTGTGTGATCAACAGTCCTGCAGAGACCCACCTCAACAAACCCCAGGGTTTTTCAACACAGAACATACCTGGTTTTCTGGGGACTCCTGCAGGAATCACTACAACATCACAGCCCTTCAGACATTCCGGCAGCTGCTCAGGTCCCAGGAAGCCTGAAATGGAAGACATTTGGGCATTATGCTTTGCCTGTTATCTAACACTGAAGTACAAAATTATGCCTAGAAGCACCCAATTCCTTTGTTTAATTTAGCCTTTGATTCAGACTTATGCTGAAAGGCAAAGGAATACAGCTTTAGATGGACCTTATTTGATGTTTTTTTTCCTTTCTTCAAGACTTAGGGAATGAGAGTGGCAGGAACCTGATATCCACCTGTTTTGAAAACCCTAAGCTCCTCCTGTCATTTATCCTTACTCCCCAAAATCCCAGCTTGGCACTACAGTCAATGTCCCCAAGGAATCCCACAAAGACACTTGCAAGTAAAATGTAACCTTTCAGCCATCTTCAAATAAAATCCAAATCAGCAGGTTAAGTTTTCCCTGATTTCATCAGAACTTAACAGCTGTCCCTTCAGAAAAGCAGCATATAGAATAAATCTGGACTCCCAGAGAGCCTTAAGTCTATTTGTAGTCAAACTTTTAAACTCAACACTTGGGCTTTTCTCCAACACGATTTTACTAAACCCTTCCTGCCAATTATTAGGAATTCCCCTTCCACGGCGCAACTCTGGCCATTCTCAGCTCCACACATATCAATCTAATCAGCTAAACCTCAATTATTCATGCACTGCTTGAGAAAGAGCTACTTAAATTGATCCTAGGCTTCAGGATCATATGAAACTCTCCTTCTCCAGCACAGTAACAGACATCTCCGAGTGTCAGACACCCAGAGAACCCCTCCAGCACACAGATTGTTCACAGCAGCTCACAGTACCTTTAACATTTGCTCGTGTCTCAATGTGGCTGAGGTCGGCTGCAACGCCAGGAGTGTGAGCGATATCGTAGAGGCTGAGCCTGCTCACCAGCGGGCTGTTCTTCAGGAGAAGGGAGAGAGGCTGGCCGATGCCCCCTGAGGCACCCAGCACTGCTACCTTGGCATTGTGCTGGAGAGAAAACATGACAAACACATGGAAGAGGCATTTCAGTAGTTACCGCAGCAGCGACCTTGGGGGTTTCACCACTCTTTCTTTACTTTTAGTTCTGTTTCTCAATTTCCTTATCAAGTACAATACAAACTCAATTGCCTAAGCTCATGGAAAGCAATCACCACTGTAGCCTCCCAAAGATCCCTGAGGTTTTGTGGTAGGACAAGTTAGAGGAAAACGTTCTTCTGCAACCCAAGGCTCAAAAGGGAAGCAAGGTGAGGCAAAGGAACCAAAAGGATTGTCCTCCTTCGGATGGAAATGCCTGCCTGAGACTGATACCTGCTACCCTGGGAATCTAGGTCTGACCAACAACAATCTGGTGTACAGTTTCTCTAGTTTTCATCATATCAAACGCACACGTCTCCCCGTCTGGAAAATCAATACCTTTAATGGAATTCAATAACTGTAATAACCATTGTATATATGAGGAAAATGTGTATCCCTGAAATAAATTCAAACCAGCACCTGTAGCTGCTTCAACATTAAAGTTCCGAGAACACCAACTGCAATTTCCAGCAATGATCAACTGTGGCTAAGAAGCAAGAAAAGCAGATGCTTCCTTTGTCACCCTGGTGAACCCTCCAGTTTTGCTCTAACGTGCTCTCTGGAAGACAGTGATTTCTCTAGAAAATGCCTGCACTCCTTTTTGTGGGGGAAGTGTCGCTTGATGAGAGGAAAGCTGCTTTAAATATCCAGAGCATTTTTAAAATGCAACACTGCCAAGTGACGGAGAACCAGGGGGCTACTGCAAAGATGGAACGTGGTAATACAATTACCGCTGATAAGGACATTCTCTATCACACTGTCTTAGTAGATAAAGCTGTAAAGGCTCCAAGTCCCTGCCTGAACAGCTTAGTAATTATGTTATGACAAGAAATAACCTACCCACAAGCGTGATTATCCTAAGCTCTGCTCAGTTTTCCTGCTACTGCAGCTGATGTAATTTAGCGCACAGCTCTCCACGGGGAAGCAAAGTCGAGCACTACTCCCTGCTATCCCTTGCACTGGTGGTGGCTGAGTTGATACCACGAGGTCAAAATCTTATTGTCAGTAAGCACAATTCCTATCAAAATAATTACGCAAACTTCTCTTGTAAAGCTTATCTTTACAGCTGAGATAACCACTTTATCACAGCCCACTGGGAACTTCCCGTTGGACAGCGGAGCTCGATCTCTCGCTGCCCACCCTGCAGCAGCACCAGCCTCTCCTGGCACTGTCACCATCACCTGCACTGGGTGTCAGCAGGGGGGATCACTGCCACGCCCAGCCCCAGCCACAACTCTGGGGGCATGGGTGTATTTTAGCAGAGAAAAGCAGAAGCAAACAGCCCTAAGCACCCGTTACAATTGGGAAGAGATGCTCACCCAGAACAAACTGAGAAGGGCTCTTGGCTGAGAAGGAGACCAAAGAAAGACAGGGCACCATCTCAGCCCCTCACCTCCCCCACAGCCTCCTCATCCCTCACAGGCTCACAGGCCGACAGCCCCTTTGCACCCTACAGATCACTCCCCAGACCAACAGGCCCCACAGGGCCCCCCAATCTCCACAAGGCCACAGGCTGGACAATCTCCACTGGAACAGGCTGCCCAGGGAAGTGGTTGAGTCACCTTCCCTGGAGATGTTTAAGGGATGGGTGGATGAGGTGCTGAGGGGCATGGTTTAGGGAGTGTTAGGAATAGTTGGACTCGATGATCCAGCGGGTCCCTTCCAACCTGATTCTATGATTCTAAAGCCACCTCCCCTCAGCCTTCTCTGTCCCCTCAAAGCCTCACGGCCGCCTCACAAGCCCCCCACGAAACCATAGGCCCCGCAAGGCCCACATCCCCGCGAGCCCCTCCAGCCCCCGCGGCCCCGTGCCCACCCCAAGGCCCTCCTCCCCAGGCCGGGCGGTACCGCGGCGGAGGTGGCGATGCCGCGGCTGAGCGCGGGCCGGGCGAGGCGGGACAGCATGGCGTGCTCGGCGGCTCCGGTGACTCCAACGACCTCCACACGCCGCGCCCCCCCAGCGCCGACAGCTCTCGCGAGACTTCCGCCCACAAATATCGCGGAATTCCCTCCGCCCCCTCATCCCCAAGTCTCGCGAGATTTCCCGTCGCTCCCCCTTTACCCCGTGCCGCCAAGCCTCGCGAGATTTGGGTGACGTCACCCCTAGCAACCAGCGGCGTCCGTCCCTGGCAGCCGCGCGGCCTGCATGGCGGGCGTGGAGCTCTGCGAGCCCCGGCACCTCTACAACATCCTCAACCAGCAGCGGCGGCTCCCGCGGCTGGCGGAGCCCGGCTACCTCTGCCTGCTGGGTGAGCGGCCTGGGCAGCCCGAGGCGGGGCCGGCAGCCCGCGCTGCTCCGGCCGCTATCGGCCCCAGGGGCACTCACCCACCCGCTCCCAGAGGCTTTAGCGGTGGGCAGTGTGCGCTCACGGCTCAGAACCGTGTCCTGGGCTGCGTCCCAAGAGTGGAACCAGCAGAGCTCTGCTCTGCTCTGCTCCAGTGCTGGCATCCCAAATATGAGGAGGACGTGGATCTGTTGGAGCGAGTCCAGAGGGGGCCATGGAGATGATCCAAGGGCTGGAGCACCTCCTCTAGGAGGACAGGCTGGGGATTGTTCAGTCTGGAGAAGAGAAGGCTGTGGGGAGACTTAGAGCAACTTCCAGTGCTGAAAGGGGCTCCAGGAAAGCCGGGGAGGGGCTCTGGATCAAGATGCGCAGGGATAGGATGAGGGGAACAGTTTTGAGCTGCAAGAGGGGAGACTGCGATAAGATCTTGGGGAGAAATGTTTTGCTGGGGAGGCCCTGGCCCAGGTTGCCCAGAGCAGCAGTGGCTGCCCCATCCCTGGAGGGGTTCAAGGCCAGGTTGGATGGGGCTTGGAGCCCCTGATCCAGTGGGAGATGTCCCTGACCATGGCAGGGGTTGAGACTGGATGGGCCTTGAGGTTCCTTCCAACCCAAACCATTCCATGATTCTATGAGTCTACAATGTCATTACCCCTAAAAGGGTGCCTGATGTTGCAGTGTTATTAAATATTTTGGTGAGGGAGTCAGCCCGCTGGGGAGCGGAACTGGGGTGTCTCCGATGCCCTGTTCTCCCTCTCTGGGGCAGCACAGAGGCAGAGGTGCTGGGTGTCAGGAGAGCAAAGCAGGCTCAGCGAGCGGGTGCCAGGCTATGCCTCAGGGCAGAGCAGAAACAGAGCATAGGCACTGTGGGCGCTGCGGTAACACGCTTGGTTCAGGCTTAAAGCTGCCAGCATCACTGCCACCACAAAGTCTCAGCTTCTGAGAAACCAAATCTCTTTATCTGGTTGATGTTGGTGCCTGAATTCCCACTGCCTGCTTTAGGAACAGAATTCCACCTTAAAAGCATCAAATAAGGCAATTATCTTGGTTGGTTTTTTTCAGACACCCGTACTCAGCGTGAATATGACGAGAGCCACATTATTACAGCACGCAGGATCAAACAGGTGAAGGGAGACGATTGTTTGTGTGAACTGTCCCTGGATTTAGCAATTAGCAATAAGCCAAAATTGGCTTAAAACCCATGGGAATTGTCCCAGCCTCCCCCCTGCATGTTCCAGCCGTGTTCCACTTCTGCCACTGGAGGGATGTATTTGGTCACAGAGCAAAGGTGGCTTCCGTAGCCCAAGGGACTGACGCAGGAGCTGTGCATCAGGAAGGATATTGCACAAGTACAAGCAGATTGTAGCCTTGTCTTGCAAAGGACAGTGCTGGCATCTGTCCCGCTGTGGCCAATGAGGCAATCTGGCGGCATTTGCATAATTTCTGGATTCTGACTGGCTCTGTCAGAGTCACATACAGACATAGCCCCAAACCCAGCATAGCAACAGAGCCGTAACTTGGAAGGGGTCAGTAGTGTCAATGTCACAAAAGCGCGGAGTTCTGCTCTTGATTGAATTCCTCTGTGATTTTGGTAGAGTCCTACTGGGCATTATCTGATACCGGATTCTGAGGAGCTGAGGTGTGTCAGGTACTGCGTGGTGTATGACTGCGAGACCAGCTCCCTGGGTTGCTGTGACTATGAGGAAGAGGAGAGAGAAAAAGGTACCTGTGACCCCCATCAGACTAGACCTCAGCGCAAGACACATATCTTCCCATTCCTCCTTTAATTTTATGAGCTCTTCCAATGGGAAGAGATGCAAATTTACCCAGTTTTATTTGAAAAACTAACATCCGTGCTCCACCTCTGGGTTTTCTCTGTGTTGCACATCATAGTATCATGGATTGGTTTGAGTTGGAAGGGACCTCAAACTTCATCCAGTTCAAACCTTCTGCCATGGGCAAGGACATCTCCCACTGGATCAGGGGCTCCAAGCCCCATCCAACCTGGCCTTGAACACCTCCAGGGATGGGGCAGCCACGACTTCTCTGGGCAACCTGGGCCCAGGCCTCCCCACTTTCACAAGGAAATGTTTCTTCCCAATATGTTCTTAGGCTTCAAGAATCCAGATGTTATTCCAAGGCTTCCTGGCAGGACTGATCCTCCCAAAGTTCCTCCTCGCGTATGAGGAATGGGTTCTGGTTTTTTTCACATTTCACTGAGGTTGGGCTTGTTCAGCGAATGCCTTTTAGGGAGCAGTGCTGCTTCAGAGACTGCAAACGCTGACGTGAGTTCCATACGTTCACAGAATGACTACTTCCTCCTTTGAGGGTTTCAAAAGACTTCCACATGGTCACATTTAAGAAGACTTGGCTTGAATGGGAGTGCTGACTTGATGGGGTTCCTGGAGAAATGTGAGGAGCTGGAAACTTTTCCATGTCATTGTTCAGTCTCCCTTGAACCATGGAAATGTTTGGCTTTCACACATCCTTTGACAAGGATGCTGTGTGCAGAACCACTTCTGCCTGATTTCTGGCTCCTGTTGCCTCTATAAAGGAGTTCTAGCAAAGATTTACATCATTTTTAAAAGAAAAAAGTCTGGGCTGTAAAGGGAATGAACACAGGAAGCGTGTTCGGAGTGGTGGGTGGTGAGGTATTGGCAAGAGAGGGCGTGAGGAATCAGAAGTGGGTTTCTGTGGTGCTGATCCATCTGTAATGCAGACATAGCTAGAGGTGAGCAGGATGGATCCCTCCAGAGAAGGAGAGGGAGCAGCTGTGTCACATAATTTGCTTCTCTGAGGAGAGTGTTTAAAACACGGGTGAAGAATTTATTCAGCATACCTGCCCCTCTGCCTAATGCAGACTAAAGGAAAGGACCTCCTTAAAAACAAGATTATTAGGTGTAAATTAATACTCCCGTATTGTGGGGACTTATTAAAAGCATTTTCCAAAGAATAATGGAGAGGGGAAAAACCGTTTATCTAGACCTAAAAAAAGAAACTGGGACAAAGGATCAGGACAAGAGGTGAATAGCAGCATCACCTGCAGCAGCGGTTAGAGAACGAGTCTAGCCTTTAACAAGGCTTTCTGTCAGATAAAATAAAAAGGAGTTCATGCCAGCATCAGCATGACAGAGGTAACCCCAGTGCCGGTGGAGGCACTTCAAACGCATCCTGGCAAATGACTTTCTGATCTCATTAGATGCTGAGGAAGGAACTGCTGTCCAATATGCCAGAAGCCTCGAGCAGTTCACCCGCCATCCTGTGCTCGTCCTGACAGGAGGATACAAGCGTTTTTCAGCTTGCTATCATTTCCTGAGGACTCAGAAGATCTTGTGGATGCCTCAGGTGAGAAGAGAGTAATTTGCAAGTAGAAGACATTAGCATTCATATTCAGCTGATGATGGGTAATGAATTCAAGTTAAGCAGTGTTGTAAACCTGACATCAGAGTAACTTCAAACAAAGGAATTACATGTAATTGAAGTTACTGTGATTGCCCTGAGTCTCGCCACTAATTCTGTTACAGCCATGCTTTGCTTTTTTCCCCTCTTCTGTTGAGCAAAAGAAAGCTCATGGAAATTGCTCATAGAAACAACCTGGAAAGATTTCTCTGATAACCCTGAAACTGAAAAGTACAGATAACCGAACAAACAGTGGCAAATGATGACAAGCCGCAGGTTCCCCTCTCACACCTGGTTATATGGGATGGTGCAAAGTAAAGGCTTTCAGACAGAAGTACAGTTCCTATCAAGCTCTGTCTTTCATGTCTGTAAAGGTTTCCATGGGAAAGGACCACAGAGCAAGTGCTGGGCTGTTTCAACAGGCCCAGAAAGAAAATAGCCACCTACTGGAACACTGCTATCCTAAATGTTTGGTTTCACCTACAAACACTGATCTGTTTAGCTTATGAAAAACAATTTCCCTTCACATTTAGGACAGGACTTGAAGCAAGGCAGATTCAGAAGGCACTGGACAGCAGAGAGCATCTCATTGCATCGTATCTTTTCTTCTTGTTGTTCCTATTCACTTCTGGGTCACGTGAAACAGCCCATGACATGGTGCTAACCGTGATGCTACAGAGCAGGGGAGAAAACCAGTTCCTTCTGTGTGGCTTTATGAAGGGTAGCGAACTGCTGAGCTTCCCCATCAGACTCCACGGACCCAGACTGTCTCCTTGTCTCTCAGTTCAAGCTGTTGTTCTCTGTGGCATTAAAATTGTTAAGCTACTGCTTTGTTCTGCTTCAGCATTCACTGACTATGAGTGAGAGGTGTAGAGGCACTGTCAGCTACGTGTGTATTTTTGTCCTCAGCCTTCCCACTGCAGACACCAGACACAGCTGCGGACTCATGCTGTGCCATTGTGAGGCACCTGCAGCTCCACACGTGGCAGATAGTTTCATTTTGCCTCACAAACAGGAACTGGGGAGGACATCAAATGAACCTGTTATGCTGCAGTCCCTCCCGACAATGTAAAGAATATATACTGCCTCCTGTTTACTTAGGATTTGTGTCAAGTAATGCCACAATGACAGCAATGCTGCTAATTATTCTCAGTAAATCTAGCAAAGACTCCAATACGGAAAGACCGGGTGATGGAATGAATTCTTGCTCTAGAATATGTCATGGGCCATTGACTAAGTGTATGTTTAGTGCTTCATATGACTTCAGTTTAAGTGTACCAAGCTAAAAGGAGCAAATGCGTTCTCTAAATGGAGCCTATGGTTTCTCTCTGGCAGGAACTAGACAACTTCCAGCCATACCCTGTAGAAATACTGCCTGCAAAGTTATACATGGGGAATTTCAAGCAGGCCTGTGACCAACAAATTCAGAAAGATCTGAAGGTCAAAGCACAAGTCAACGTCTCTGAGCAGCCTGCAATGCTGTAAGTGAAACAATTCAAGGTTTACCTTCACCAGTGTGTCCATGTCTGTGAAAAAAGCGAGGCATCAAGGCACCAGAAGCTGTGGACTTCCAAGGAAACCTCTGCAGATTCAAGGGCTATTTAATCCATTTTTCCAGTGTCTGTTCCAGAGTTAGCACAGCAGCAATGCTGTCCTGCAGCCGTTGACCATGGCATGGGTGGATTGGGTGAGGGGAGGACTAGGAGGCCGTTGGCATTTGAAGTCTATCACACACCACCATCCTTTGGGAAGAACCTATAGCTCTGAGTAGCTCTTAGAGCAAAATCTTGCACGTGCATCAGGGTAAGAGCTAAATCACCAGTGTTTCACATTGTTGGTCTTCCTTCCATGCATCTGTCCCTGCTCAGTCAGTAGGCCGTGCTGGAAATGCCATTTCACACAGGGAAAACTAAGTGGTGTTTCTCCAGGTGGTGACCAAAACCAAGCAAGTAACAAATCCCGTTACCTACCCCAGTGTCTGCCTACTAGTAGACTCCCCTCAGGCCTTTGGCTCCATAGGAAAACACTAAAACATCTCCACATGGTAGGGAATCTTGCAGTGCCCTCTGCGTGAGGTGCTTCCATGTTGCAGACATTTCTCACTGATGTTTTGCACCATTCATTATCTGAGTTGAGTTGTCCGAGCCTGTGGAAGGAGGAGAATGCTGTCACAAAAAGCCATATGAGGTGAACTGTGGGGCTGTGTTCACGTTCTGCCAACAAGTGTGCCGTGAAGGCACTCCTGCTTGCACTTCACCTGTTTTCATTTAGTTCCCAGACAAAGGAAGCTGTAGGTTGTTAAGACATCAATGCCAATACCATGCGGGATGGAAAATCAGGTTCTCTATTACAAGCACCTTGGTGTCTTACCATAACAAATCCCTTATCATAATGTTAATGATGATGATGATGAAAAACTCACATGTGTAACAGCAAACAAAATTATCAGCTTGCCTCTAGCAAACATGTTTTTTCAAAGCTGCTCCTCTGGTCCATGTCACACTGTGTGCTCTTCTTCCAGGTTTACAGAAGAAGGCAAGCTCCTCCATATATCTGTCCCAGATTCACTTGAAGCAGATCTTTTTTCTTCCTTTGCCACTATTTGTGATTTCATAGGTGAGTTGTTCCTGGTCTAGAATTCCTGAGACCTTGCTCACTCTAGGGCAGTAGGTGGGAGTGACTGCAATGCACTCAAACAGGAAGCTCAAACAGGAGGGTCTTAATCTTTCAGGATCAGTATACTCCCAAGCAAGCCCACACCCTAATGGATACCAGACTAACTAACTAACTAACTAACTGCCTTAGTAACCATCCTGATGGACAGGTAGGAGATTTTACAGGGCAGCTGACTCTGATGTTCCTACTGCCTTTAAAGAACACCTCACTCTGATAATATTGAGCTTTCCACTCGGTCTGAGAAGGTTTTGCTTTAGGATGTCTATCAGGGCTTCATAGGATTCTCTCCTATTCCTTTCTTCTTAAATATGACCCTCTGACTCTTACCAGCACAAATCTTCAACCAGCAGAACTTTATTTGATTGAGAGTGGGACACACACTGGAGAAGTTACCACATGATGCTGCTGATTGTTGTGATCTTCAGCGCAGACCCACCATAGAGCTAAGGGAGGCTCTCAGGTTGGATGGTGTAAACCTGGCCTCAGCTACTTACATCAGAGAGGGCAAGAAGAACCTCACTCTGCAGCTCAGTGCCTGCAGGAGCACAGCAGACACAGCTCCTGCAGCTCCATCCTGCAATGGCATCCAGCTGTGTCCTGATCTTTTATCACACTTAGCAGCTGATGCAATGCTGACCACAGGTCATGGAAGGCACTTTCCTTCAGGTATCTGATGCAAAGGTGATGCTGATGTGTAATGAGGCATTGACTGGTCATCGTTGTTTGGTTCTGGTCTTCAAAGCCACGTTTTAACTCAGTGAGTTTTTAAGAAAGGCAAATGTTTACAGGAACAGGAGCTGGCAGTGCCCATCTGCTGCTGTCAGGGTTCATGAGGGTCCCCGTCGCTCAGGCCGCTGGCCTGCCAGCTGCCCCTGAATTAGAGCTTGATTTCCCAGATTGCTAATTTGTGACTGGCGTTTCTTTCCTCAGATGCTCAGCTGGATAGTGGAGCGGTGCTGGTGTTCTCCAGCCTGGGGATAAGCCGGAGCAGCACAGTGACCATGGCCTATCTTATGCATTCCTGCCAGTTTTCCCTGAAGGTACAGCACTGTCAGATCTCCTGCAGACTCTGCCTGGATCTGTTGTTTATTTCTCTTTCTGTAGTAATGAGAAAGGCATTAGCTGTGCTTTCCTGCATGCTACCCTCCTGATAATGTAACATATTCGGTTATAGCAGACTGTGTCTTTGTACCATGAAGGAGGTGCCTCAGGTGCACCTCTGACATTCTTGCATTTCCCTACTCAACCGCAGGGCTATAAAATAAAGCTGTGGTTACAGAACTTGGTATTTCTGCTCCCCTAGATCTGAGAAAGAGAGTATCTGGAAGCTACTTAATACTACACGGTTACTGGGAAATTCAGCACCTAGTGCTTGCAGGGCTCTGATTCACCACTGGGCTCAGCAGCACTGGCTTCTTCCAAATCCCTTATGTTTCTCCAGAAGCAAACCTGTCCCACAGGTGGTACTGTATCAGATCTGGAATGGGATAATACTAGCCCCAGGGGGATGTATAGGCTAAATGGGCAGAACATGCTGTTCCAGAGGTCTGAATGATGTAAGAAAAGTAATGAGTGATGTCAGAGAATGACCCATGTGATGACAGAGGATGTCCAACAGCCTGGCAGCCTCTTCTTAGGTGCCCGGCCCTTGGTCCCTTTGCATCTCATGGTGCCTGCTTAGCATGGAGCAGGCTGGTTCCAATGGGAACTGGAAGGCATCTCTTTAAAATCTTATCCTTCTTTGGAAAGCGGTTCATCCTCTAGGAGCTTGAAAGGATTGATCCAGGCTTCACTGGAGCTGGGCCTGTATCTAATCACTTAATAGATTTTGTGCAAACATTTGCAACCTAAGAGGAAATCTCCGACTATCGCTGTGTGCCAGCAGGTAATTTCAGGTGAAGCGAGCCAGCGGGGCTGCAGGCGCTGCTTCATCTCTGCTACTCATGCTGAGCGGGATTGCTCTGGCACACTGATAACCATGCCCTTGCACACTAAATTGCTGAAGGTGCTTGCAACAGCAGTGCAAAAGTCAAAGGCTGAGCCTTGCATTTCTCTCAGTTAGTATCAGCGAGTCGGTCTCAGCATTTTCCTAAGTGCCCAAGACAGGAAGAAGGAAAGATTGGCAGGGCAGTGGTGTGCTGCGGCTGGCCTGGTGGCACTTGCCCGCTCTTTGCTTTCCTGGGGGACTGTCCTGGCAGACAAGCTTGTTTCTTGCAGACAACAGCAGTGCAACAGTTCCTGTGTGATCCTTCACCCAGTGTAGGCAGAGATGTGGATATTGCAAACGAAAGGCAGATCTGGGGGGGGACATGACCCCCCTTATTCTATGAGTAATAGATATGTGAGTAGACCTGATGAGTTCAGGGGAGCTACAGACATCCACACTGTGAACTCAGGGGAGTAAATACTGGAAGATCAGGCTTGGAGCCTGCGGAATCACTGAGATTAGGAAAGCAAACCAATGGAGTGCTCTTTGCTAACCTTTGGTCTCATTACGCTTAAGCAACCCTCAGAGTGCAGGGGGCAGTCTGTTGTAAAAGCGGGGCGATGAGCACTGCTGGAAACCCCAGGAGTAAAGTACAGTAACGCTGATGGATCTACCCTGTGTGTAGCAGAGTTCCTTGCTGATTAGTTGCAACTAACAAATAATTAAGCTGGCTGTAATTAATGCAGTGGGATAACTAGAGTGTCATAACTGCTCTGCCACATCAGGTCACACCAATACAGAAACACGATAACCTTTGCTGCTTACCTGTGAACAGCTGCTACTTCACTGCCTTGCTTATCATCCATGGAAGAAGCAGCTTTTTAGGGCAGAACACTCAGGGTTGTTTTGCTCCGTTGGTGTGAAATAACACATGATACCTGCCAGGCAGTGAGAGCAGCCTGAGCTGTCCTCACGTCCAGGGAACAGAGTAGGGTGGGGAGAGCCTGCTCTGAAGTTCACACTTGCATCCAGCCTGGCCCTGCTTTGGCAGCAGTCTGAACTGCAGGTTCTTGCTGTCCGACGCAGGGAGCAGATACAAAGCTGTGTCATCCATAGCTGCTTTGTGTTGATACCCCAAATTCAGTTTGAATTCCCAACACTTCTTTGCTTTCCTTCTCTTTACAGAGAGCTTGGGACTATATTCTGAAATGCAAAACAAACATGAGACCACACCGGGGCTTTGTGAAGCAGCTCTCAGCCTGGGAGACCCAAATCTTTGGGGCCACAATCACAGACATCTCTGAACCAAATTACTGATGAGTGGCACAGAGAGCACCCAGCAGGGAAAGGCACATCCCTCTGCGAGCCTCCCTGTCAGCAGAAAGTTCCTGGAACTCTGAAAACAGATCTTGATGTACTGGAAAGGCTTTTGTCTTCAGCTCCATGTTATCTGGGGACAGGATTCAGAGCCATAAAGTGACCTCAGCTATGCTGTAGAAGGTGGCGGCTTGGGGAAAGCAAATCCTGCAGGATGTGACCCATTATGCCGAGCTTGTCTCTTTTGTAAGCAAAGGGGATTACAACCACGCTATCAGGCATGCGTGGTACCCCAGGTACAGGGTTATCTCTAGAAAGGTCCGTCGATCCATGGCCTGGGATGGTACATTTAGAGTTCGACCGCACCAACTTTCAGCCCACAGAATTCCAGCCGCACAGTGTCCCCCTTGAAGAAGTCTCTGTGCTGTAATTTGCCTTTTTAGCTGCCCACACATGGATGTGGCCTTTCACAGATTTACTGGCTGGATTTTTCCAGCAAGACTGTGCTCTCCACTTGCTGCCTTCCAATGCCGCAACCAAACCTCTGGTGACTTTGGACCACTGATCCTGCAAAGCAACACTTGAACTCAGCACTCACACCTACTATACTGTGAGTTCTTTACACAGTAAAACATTGCAAGCACTGTTCCCGGGCTTCCCTTCATGTGCTCAGGATTTACCTGGCATTCTCGTTGTAGATTCCCCTAGTTTGTAATCCTGGTGTGTGCGGCCAGGGATGGAGCCTTCACCACTTTGCTGGGACGCTTACAACAGGAGGTGCCAGAGCTGGCTGCGGGCTGGCCCCAGAGCCTGGGAAGGGGTGGTGGTTTCCCCATCTCCTTATTGATAAGGAAAAGAGACAGCTGAGGTTGTTCAGCCTGGAGAAGAGAAGGCTGCAGGGAGATTTTAGAGTAGCTTCCAGTATGAAAAGGGGCTCCAGAAAAGCTGGGGAGGGGCTTTTGATCAGGGAGTGCAGGGAGAGGATGAGGAGAACAGTTTTGAGCTGCAAGAATCACAGAATAGTTTGGGTTGGAAGAGACCTTAAAGATCATCCAGTTCGACCCCCCTGCCATGGGCAGGAACACCTCCCACTGGCTCAGGCTGCTCAAGGTCCATCCAACCTGGCCTGGAACACCTCCAGGGATGGGGCAGCCACAACTTCCCTGGGCAACCTGTGCCAGTGTCTCACCACTCTCATAGTGGAGAAATTCTTCCTAATGTCCAGTCTAAATCTGCCCCTCTCCAGTTTATACCCATTCCCTCTCATCCTATCACCACAAGCCTTTATGAATTGTCCATCTCCAGCTTTCCTGTAGCCCCTTCAGGTACTGGAAGGTCGCTATAATATCTCCTCTGAGCCTTCTCTTCTCCAGGCTGAACAAGCCCAACTCTCTCAGCCTGTCCTCGTATGGGAGGTGCTTCAGCCCTCCGATCATCTTTGTAGCCTCCCCTGGACCTGTTCCAACAGCTCCATCTCTTTCTTACATTGAGGATTCCAGAACTGGATACAATACTCCAGATGAGGTCTCACTTCCCTGGGCAACTTGTTCCAGTGCCTCACCACTCTCATGGAGAAGAAATTCTTCCTTACGTCTAGTCTAAATCTGCCCCTCTGCAGTTTATATCCCTTTCCCCTTGTCCTATGATCTCCAAGCCTTTGTGAACAGTCCGCCCCCAGCTTTCTTGTAGGCCTCAAGAGGGGAGATTGAAATGAGATCTTGGGGAGAAATGTTTTGCTGTGAGGGTGGTGAGGCCCTGGCCCAGGTTGCCCAGAGCAGTGGTGGCTGCCCCATCCCTGGAGGGGTTCCAGGCCAGGTTGGATGGGGCTTGGAGCCCCTGATCCAGTGGGAGGTGTCCCTGCCCATGGCGGGGGCGGGACTGGGCTCTAAGCCCCGCCTCCTTTTGCCTCAAACCCCACCTCCTTTCGCATCAAGCCCCGCCCCCCGGAAGCGCGCGGGCGGTACCGCTCGCAGCGGTCATGGCGGCGTCGGCTGCTGAGTGCCTGCGGGAGTGGGACGAGCTGCAGGACGGCTACCAGCGCATCCAGGTACCGCCCGCCGCGGGCCGTTACCGCCGGCAGCCCCGCGGCCAGGCAGGGAGCGGGTTTGGGGCGGCGGGAGGGAATCTCTGTCGGTAGGAGCGGTGGCTACCCCGGCCCTGCGGGTGTTCCAGGCCAGGCTGGGGCGAGAGGGGTCCCGGGGGCTGGGACTGGGTGGGTCTGAGGGACCTTCCAACCCCAGCCCTTCTGTGAGTGCCCCGTGAGGAATCGGGGCATGAATCAGTACACGATGGGGGATGATGTGATTGAGAGCAGCTCTGCAGAGAAGGACTTGGGGTGCTGATCGATGGAAGCTCGACATGAGCCACAATGTGCACTCACAGCCCAGAAACCAACCGAGTCCTGGGCTGAATGAAAAGCAGCGTGGCCAGCAGGGAGGGAGGGGGTTCTGCCCCTCTATTCCTCTCTCGTGAGACCTCATCTGGAATACTCTGTCCAGTTCTGGAATCCTCAATGTAAGAAAGAGATGGAGCTGTTGGAACAGGTCCAGGGGAGGCTACAAAGGTGATCGGAGGGCTGGAGCACCTCCCATACGAGGACAGGCTGAGAGAGTTGGGCTTGTTCAGCCTGGAGAAGAGAAGGCGCAGAGGAGATCTTATAGCGACCTTCCAGTACCTGAAGGGGCTACAGGAAAGCTGGAGATGGACAATTCATAAAGGCTTGTGGGGACAGGATGAGAGGGAATGGGTATAAACTGGAGAGGGGCAGATTTAGACTGGACATTAGGAAGAATTTCTCCACTATGAGAGTGATGAGGCACTGGCACAGGTTGCCCAGGGAAGCTGTGGCTGCCCCATCCCTGGAGGTGTTCCAGGCCAGGTTGGATGGGCTTTGGGCAGCCTGATCCAGTGGGATGTCCCTGCCCATGGCAGGGGGGTCGAACTGGATGATCTTTAAGGTCCCTTCCGACCCAAACTATTCTGCGATTCTATAAAATCACTGCCATGGGAGCTTTGGCTGTCTGGGATCCGCTCCCACCCTGACGCTGCTCGTCACCTGAGGGATAACAAGCCGTTTGTCTCCTGTACCTCTGTTTCACCTTTCTCCTTCTGGAACAGCTTGAGATCTGCTGATTAAGTGCTTGATAAGAACTGTGGAAGCTAAAATGTGTGCATCAAGGTCTAGTCCAAGGGTTGGTGCGAGCAGCATTCAGCTCCCTGGCGCAGGTGGTGTCTGGGCTGCCCCTGGTCGAGGTGAGGCTGCTTTCCAGCTGACCTGGACAGGAGCAGCATTGATCCCGCATGCGCTCTCCTTCCTTTCTAAATATAGTGGAGAATGGCATCCAGCCTTCCCCAGGTGCCACTGGGTTACCCTGTGCCAGGCACTGCACGAAATTCCAGGCAAAGCGGGCCACTTGTCCTGCCCCAGCAGCTCCCTGGTGGCTGTGGCCCTCGCCCCAGCAGTGGTTTACGCCCAAGACTTTCCTGTCCCTGTGCTGCAGTCAATGGTTTCCCAACCATGGGAGCATCCTCAGAGCGAGACCGTGTTGCCAGCTGGACTTTCACACTTCCCTGTGCAAGGGCAGAACCAGGCTGTGTCATGGGGCTGTGCCTGCACTCATACAGAACTCCCTTGGGATGGGGCTCCATGTCTCCAGTGGCTGCTTCTGCCCCCACGGGAGCTGGGACGGCTGCAGGCCATCCCCAAAACACACCTCGCCTTCTGCTTGTGTTTTCCACCACACCTGTCTCAGCCCGTGCTGCGCAGGTGAAGCTGGAGACCATTCTAGCATCTGCATTGACAGATGTGCCCGCAGAGTTCCCAGGCCAGCTGGGCAGCCTGTGACACACACCGCTCTCTCCTTCCCAGGATAATCATAAGCTGTACAAACAGAAACTCGAGGAGCTGACCAAGCTCCAGGATGGGATCTCCAGCTCCATCGCACGGCAGAAAAAGCGGCTGAAGGAGCTGTCCTTGTCCCTCAAAAAGTGAGTTGGGGCCCTGCGACAGCACAGGGTGGGAGGGGCGAGCAGCAGATGGGACCGTGGAACTCATCTCCCGGCTCTGCCTTTGATGCAAACTTACTGCAGCCTCATGGCAGCAAAGTGCTGTGGAGGGCTGGGCTCACCGCGCAGATCTGCTTCACCTTCCCTCTCCTCTCCCCAGTTTGAACTTCTTTGCAGTTCAGAGCCTGCAAGGACTTTGCAGGCAGTTTGAGCTGCTCCCCTCCTGCACAAAGCTCTCTCAGTCCGTCATGGATGGCGAGGAGACACCCCTCTGGCCTCCCCTCACTCTCATTCCTGCTTCCGTTTCTCGAGCAACGTCCCAGCCGGACGCAGAGGAACTCACCCTGCAGATGGAGTCGTGGACTTGCTTTCAGCTCATCCTCCCTGTCCTTGTGGTGTCCTTGTCTGAGATGGTCACATTTGGAGTGCCAGCACGTGCCGGTTGTGTTCCAGTGGGTGTCCTGATGCCAGCCTCTCTGTTTCCTCCCCAGATGCAAAGCCCACGCAACTCCCGAACAGGAATCGTCCATCCAAGAAACCCAGAGCCTAATAAAAGAGAGGCAGAATGTTTTCTTTGAGATGGAGGCCTACCTGCCAAAGAAGAATGGGTAAGCAGCCCCTCATTGCTGGGTGAAACAGTCTTCTCCCTCTAAGACACAAACCCACCGTCCCCGACTCCCGGCGCTGCTATAGCCACGTTGCCCCCTCAGGCTCCCTGGAGGACGCGGAGCCCCTGCAGCGCTGCCCCCATCTCCCCTCACTCCCTGGCCTGCGCGGGGCCTTCACCCACCCTATGGCTGCGTGCAGGGGGACCCCTGGCGAGGGCGGGAACCTTGGCGAGAGGGGGTGCCTGGCTGCCTGTCCCCCTGTCCTTGGGAGGAGATGCCAGAGCGCTTGTGCCAGTCACGCTGCCTGGCAGCTTTGAGTGGAAAACAGCTGGGGGCTCGCTCCCAGCCCGTGGTGCACGGGAGGGGAGGGTTGGCCTCAGCCCTGCTGCGGCACTGCCAGCTCCCATCCTAACGGCTCTGCTCTCTCCCCAGGTTGTATCTGAGTCTGGTGCTCGGGAACGTGAACGTCACGCTGCTCAGCAAGCAGGCCAAGTACGGCCCTGACGTCGCTGCAACCGCGTGCTTCATCTGGCGCGGGATCCCCTTGGCACAAGGACACAGAAGCTCCTCCCGGGCTGCGCTGCCGCACGTGCAGACACGTGGCTGGCTTGGCCCACCTGGAGCAAATTCTCTTCTTTTCCCAGAATCAGCCGAGTCCTCAGCTCCCCTTTTCACTCCTGCCTGCAGGCTGAGACTGTTAACCCTGGCGAGCTGAACAGGCTCCTGCCCCAAAGCTGTGTGGGGTTTCCTCTGCCTCAGGGACTCCCAAGAGAGGCAGAGTCAGGCCTGTGCAGCCACGGGTGAGCCCCCTCCTCGTCCTCTGGGACAACACAAATGGCCTGGCTTGGCTGCAAGAGCTGGGACGCTAGTGCCAGAGGCGCCCAGCCAGGAGCCCGTGTCCCTCTCTCCATTCCTCAGGCCTCACCCTGAAGAGCAGAGCAGACGCCAGCTCTCTGGGCCAACCACTGTGCTGCTGTGGTTGGGGGTGACTTGAAGTTGTCTCACCTGTGTGAAAGCAGCCAGGTGTGCTCTCAGGGGATGGATTGTTCCTGAGCATCCCACAGGCTCCCAACAGAGCATAGTTTTGTCCAGCCAGATGGGATGGGAGGACAGAGACTTCCAGCAGCCCCCTTGCTCCAAACCTGTCCTTGTCTTTGCTACAGGTTTGCGTATAAAGATGAGTATGAGAAGTTCAAGCTCTACCTCACCATCATCTTGCTCATTGTGTCCTTCTCCTGTCGGTTCCTCCTCAACTCCAGGTGAGTCTGGCTTGTATGCCAAGCAGAGATATCCTCCCAGGGCCCCTGTGTCCTCCTGTCCCCTTCTGAAAGGTCCAGAGTTGAACAGGAGATCCTGACAAAGGCCGTGACCACTGCCCTGCAGGTGGAGTGGCTTTTGTGGCTGCTGCAGCCTCACTGTGGCCGTGGTGGGTGGTAGAGAAGCAGAGAGGTGGGCATTCTGCAGCGATGGCTGTGTTGGTGCTTGTGTCCCTGATGCTGCCTTTACACCCCGCTGTGTTTGACACCAGGGTGACAGACGCTGTCTTTAACTTCCTCCTGGTGTGGTACTACTGCACCCTCACCATCCGGGAGAGCATCTTGATCAACAATGGATCCAAGTGAGTTGCTCGGGGAGGGGTACGTGCAGTGAGCTGATCCTTCTCTGCACAGCAGGGGAGTTGGGACCCACAGCGCAGCTTTGCACTCCCCAGGGGAGCAGCTCCCTCCTACTCAGGGTGTGTGGCTCGTGATGAGCTGCACTGGGCGGGAGGAACTCCCTGTGCGGAGGTGGTGCGGGAAGGTGGAGCAGGGGTTGGAAGGGCCTCGGTCCTGGGTGCTGCCTGGACCGGAGGTGCTGGGTCCTGCTTCACACAGAGCCGTTTTGTAACCAGCCCTGCTCCTCGCTCTGCCATGGGAGCTGGCTGGTGGCTGCGCTGGGTGGGCGCTGCTCTCCTGGTCTGTTTGGGTCTTGTTCACACTCAAGACCTGACGCCCCTGGTCTGTGTCTGCCTTCCAGAATCAAAGGCTGGTGGGTTTTCCATCACTACGTCTCCACCTTCCTCTCAGGTGTCATGCTGACGTGGTGAGTCCGTGTCCCCTCGACTCTTGGTTAGAGACCCTGGCCAGCTCAGACAAAGGGGCCCTCCCTGCCCTCACCCATGGCCGTGGTCCTCCCTGTGCTGGGGTCTAACAGTTGATGCCACGTGTCTCTCTCCTGGCACAAGCACCCCAAACAAAAGCAGCTGTTGGCACCTTTGTGAGGCAGGCAGCGTCCCTGGGCTGGGCAATGCTATCCCCTGCATTGCAGTCCTATGGGAGGGCTCCAAATCCTGTTGTGGTGGGAGTGGGGGCGAGACAGCGGTGCCCTCACCCCAGACATGTGGCCAGCAGGGCTGGCTGCGTCCCCTCACAGCCCTGTGTCCCCAGCCGGCATCGTCTCTCTGCAGGCCGGACGGGCTCATGTACCAGATGTTCAGGAACCAGTTCCTCTCCTTCTCCATGTACCAGAGTAAGCACTGCCGCGCGTGCTGGGACAGGGGCTGGGACCAGGACCAGCTGGAGAGCCGGCTGTAGCTGCTCATGGCTCTGCTCACCTGGCTTCCTCAGCCTCTTTCCATCACTCCTCACAGGCTTTGTGCAGTTCCTGCAGTACTACTATCAGAGCGGGTGCCTGTACCGGCTCCGAGCGCTGGGCGAGAGGCACAACATGGATCTGACTGTCGGTAAGCCCGACTCCTCCCTCTCTGGTCATCCCAGTCCAGATGGACTTGCTGTGGCCTCTGCCACAGGGCCATTGCTGCTTACAGCCTCCTCCCAGCACCAGACTAGCGCTCAGCTCACTGCAAGCTGGCACCGCTGTTAAAGGCAGTGATTACAGTCTTGCTTCAAGGTTGGTTTGACTGTCGTTCATCTGTAGCAGAAAGGGTAAAAGCTACAAATAAAGCCAAAGCTCTGAGATCTCCTGTGGGGTGGCAGCATCCCCTACACTGGATGCTCCCATCCTCCTCCTCCTCTGGGGCCACCAGCCCACAGCGGCTCCCTCAGGATGCAAGGTAGCAAGAGATGTGGCTCCCAGCATCCAAGCTTTCCCCAGGAAGCTCCTTCAGCTGTGAAACATCCCCCCAGCACCCCACATACTTGTGGGCTGCCACCTCCCCAGCCTCTGCCCCACCTAGTGCTCGCAAGGGCAGTTCCTCTGGAGGCCACGTTAGCTTAGCACAGGCGATCTCTGCCGTGGTCCTCCCTGCAAGTACAGGTGCCTCTGGCGAAGCTGCCTTCGCTTGGCAGGACCTTCTGAGCCAGGCACGGGGTGGCCACTGGATCTCCCTGCCCGTGCCCTCGGGAGCCAGGCTCCATCCTCCCCCCTGCTGCCACATCCCCCGCGACCCTGTGCAAACCTTCATCCTTTGCAGAGGGCTTCCAGTCCTGGATGTGGAGAGGCCTCACGTTCCTGCTTCCCTTCCTGTTCTTTGGGCAGGTGAGTGTGTGCTGATCCGTGTGGGGGCTGCAGGAGGCCAGGGCCCAGGTGGGAGTGCATTGTGCCATATTCCCAGGGATGCTCAGCAGCCTGGGTGTCGCACAGGTCCCCGCAGCTGCTGTGGCCACTCGATACGGATGCCAGGGGCCGGGAAATGCTTTGAACAAGCACTGAGACTTTTCTGCTCCTCCAAAGCAGCCACCGCCTCCACATCTCAGCCCGGTGGCAGGACCTGAGGGTTGCTGGTAGCTCTGCCAGGTGCCCCGGAGAGGTGCAGAGTGCAGCGAGGTGCTGGCTTCAAGCACCCTTCCAAAACCATTCTGAGCTGCAGCTCCAAGCTGCTGCTGCTGAAGGTTCAGTTCCTCTTCCTCCGCCGGAGCATTTAAGCTGGTGGCCAAAAGCTGCTCTGAGGCCTCCTCGTGGCTGTTGGGCTCCAGAAGGTGGCAAGAAAGGGGGAACGTCCCACTGGGGTTTCTCTGGCCCTAAGCCTCGCTGTGGTTTCGCCACGAGCTGGGGCAGGGCTGACCTCATGTGAGGTTTGTGCCCAGAGGGCGCTGCTGGAGAAACAGCACAGCTTGGAACCTATGAAAGCAGGAGTTCCCCTAAACCTCCTCTCTTCTGCAGTTCTGGCAGCTCTACAACGCCATCACCCTCTTCCGCATGATCCAGCACCCCGAGTGCAAGGAGTGGCAGGTAAGGGGGGCCCCAGGCAGCTGCCCTGAGGCAGGGGGGACCCAGACAGGACTCTCCCACTGACTCGCGCTCTGTGGCTCCTGCAGGTCCTCATGTGCGGCCTCCCCTTCTTCATTCTCTTCCTGGGGAACTTCTTCACCACCCTCCGCGTTGTCCACCAGAAGTTTCAGAACAAGAAGACAGACACAAAGCGGAATTGAAGGGGCGCAGTGTTGGGGCCAGGACTGTTTCTTCCCACTGGCTCCATCCCCACCTCCTCAATGCCATCCGGACTCTGGCATCTCACTTCGTTCCTTGGAAGCCTGGGCGTGGGACAGCTCAGGGTCTGCTCACAAGAGCCTGGTGCTGGATCCGTGTCTGACTCACTCGCCTGGAGTCCGGAGGGCCCTGTAGCCCCCATTCCGCCAGCCTCCCTGCCCCAGTGAGCCTGGTGCTCCCCATCTCTGCCCTCACCACATTCCCTGGATGGTTCTGGGCTGAGCCTGGGTTCCCACCCCGCTGCACGGTGCCCTGGGCTGCCAGCCGCCTCTTGGCGTGCTCAGGGCTCCTCTCCATATCATGCGGGTGGTCAGGGTGGAGGTAAAGGGGCCCTCACACCTCACCAGCACAGAGCAATTGCAGCCCCAGCTGCTCCCTCTGCTTCCAGGGTCAACTGCAGGCGGTGCACAGGGTGCATTGCACCGAGGGGACAGAGCTGTGGCACAGGAGGGATGGCAGCACAACAGCCAGTACCCAGCTCCGTGCTGGAGCTGTGCGAGCAGCACTCTGGCGCCTCTGGAGCATGGGAACGTGACAATAAAGGGAAGGAGCTGCCTCAGGTCACCAGGGCGGTCTCAGAATGCTCCATGCTCTGCGGCTCTGGCTCACCTGGCTGCGGGCAGGGGAGGGAGGAAGAGCCACGTCCCAGTGCCCCCAAAGCAGCCTGGGGTGCAACGGGGCCAGAACAGTGCTGCGAGCTGCCCCACAGGCAGAGGGCAGAGCTTTTGCTGCCGCAGGGGCTCAGTGGGACCTCGGTGGGAAGAGAATCCTAAGAAAATGCTTGGAAACGCTAAAGTGTTGGGAACAAAAGCGCACTCCTCAGCCCGGAGCCACCCCTGCCCTGCCAGGGCTCAGCTCCCGGTGCAGGGGCTGCTCCAGCTTCTACAGTCAGTGGCAGTTGCTCCTCGTGCCTCTTCCCACGCAGAGGGAGGGCAGGAAGCACACGACAGAAACAGTGTTTTTATTCCAAGGGCAAATGTATTTAAATAATTTACAGCCATTGGACAGCCTGAAAGCTTTTTTCCATGATTAAATCACAAAGATGTTAAAATAAAAACAGTATTTAAAAAATGACAGCACAAGGGAGGGGCTGGGCTGCAGGGCCCCAGGAGCGAGCAGGGCCCCTGCGGACTCAGCCCCACAAGACCGGGTCTCTTCCCAAGGAGAGGAGCCATTCCTTCCCCACTGCACGCAGGAGCAAGGGACAAGGAACAGGGGTGCCCATGGGGTGCTGGTGGCGTGGGGCAGCCCCCCACCTATGATGGCCAAACGGGGGTAGGAAGCAAGGACAGATCACTGTGCTCCTCTGCCGTCCCCAGGCTGCCCATGCCGCAGGCCAGGGTAAGCTCCAGCCCCCGAGGGATAAGGCAACGCCGCGTGTTCAGGGAAGGACACCAGAGTTCCCCTGGCCCCTCCGTCCCTTGTGCCCCACATCAGCTGCGTCCCTCACCTCACGGAAAACGCTGGTGCCATGAGGTGCTCCCTGGGATGCCGGAGGCACCGCAGCTCCTGGACAACAGCCTAGGCTAATACCCCCCTGCCCCTCTCAATCCCTTCCGCTCCACAGGTTACAGACAGCTGCTGTGCCCAGGAGGGGTTGGGAGTGACACTGGGGTAGCCGTGGGCTGGGGATGATGCTGTCACCCACAGCAGCGGTGGGCGAGCAGGCACTTTCACCTCCCGGGGCGCATGCCTGGGGACCCGTTCTCTCCCCGGCCCCACCAGCCCCGCTCTTAGCTCCAGACGTCCAGAGAGTACCGGCCCTTCGTCATCAGTTTCTTTACATAGTCCACGGCCTGGGTCTGGCTCATGTTCCCAAACTCAGCCACTATGTCGTAGAAAGTGTTCTGCACATCCCGGGCCATGTTGCGAGCATCGCTGGAAACAAGGGGAGGGGAGTGAGGTGGTAACGCATCAGAGCCTGGTGGTCCTGCACACTCGCACACCGATGGTTTGCTCACCCTCCCCACAATACGGGCAGCGTAACCCTCCCAGGACTTGTAACACACAAGTGGGTAACCCGAGTCATGCTCATTTTCCCAAGAATAGGAACGTATTCCCAAAGTCCCTTCTCTGCCCATGGACTTACCCGCACACATAGATATGAGCGTTCCCCTCGTTAAGCAGCTTCCAGACATTTTCCTTATTCTTCTTCAGCAAGTGCTGAACATACACCTGGTAGAAACAAGGTGGGGGTGAGGCGAGAGGGGCAGAGCCCTCACATAGCCAAGTAGGGGAACCAAGCTGGTGGAGGAGCTGGGTGCTCCTAGGACTGCCAGTCCTCAGCCCTCGGGGCCTTTTCTTCCCCCACTGGCACAGCTGGGAGCAACGGTGGGCAGCACAAGCAAGCAGCTGGGGACTAGGGCGGTACCTTCTCGGCCTGGTCCCTTGAGAAGGCAACGTTGAGCTGGGTGAGGACTCCCTCCTGCCGGAAGCGGGCCAGCTCCTCGCGGTACAGGTAGTCCTCACGCTCATGGCGACAGCCGTAGTAAAGCACCGTCTCACCCACCTCTTTGCCTGCAGTCACACGGCACCCATCAGCCAGGCCCCCACTGCCTCAGCCCTCCAAACCCTGCCCTCCCCACCCACCCCTGTCCTGCCAACCCAGGGGACACAGTGGTGTCACCACCTCTGTTTAAAAGGGGAAGAACGAGAGTCTGATCCCCAGGAATGAGTCTGACTGACTCAGCTGCAGTGGCAGAGGTCAGAGAAGGCTCAGGTCTATCTGTCCCCTCAAACATCCTCTGCCACCAAGAGAGGAGGACAGAGCATCCTCGCGCTGGACAAAAACGCTTGGCTGCTGTTCACCCTGATCTGCCGCCTCCGCTTTGAGCAGCGATGTGAGCAGTGACAGGCCTCACCAAGCATTGCCTGCAGCAGCAGCTACCGTGCCCTCACCTTGCTGCTTCAGCCAGGCACGCTCCTGGATGAAGCCGACGAAGGGGGCTATGCCAGTGCCTGGGCCGATCATGATAACGGGTGTGCTGGGTTTGAAGGGCAGGCGGAACTGTGACTTCCTGACGTACATGGGCACCAGGGAGTTGCTCCCATTCTCGTTAGGCACCTTGTTCTTGAGCCAGTTGGTGGCCACCCCTTTGTTCAGGCGCCCTGTCTTGGTCTCATACTCCACTGTCACGGCACAGATATGGATGGCGTTGGGGTGAACCTGCAGGGAAGGGATATCAGCGTCCCGCAGAGCGGGAGCCCGGCAACCCCACAGCTCAGTCCCTCCTGCTTAGGGACGGGGAGAAGTTTATGCTAATGTTAATGCTGGGACAGCTGTTCCTTCCCTGGCAGACCCTCCCTCCCAAACATGCCCCATAGGGGACTTCTGTCTTTTGCTCAACTTGTCGTGTCCTGCTGCGCTGCCATTGATATTGCCAGCAATACCAGAGCTTCAGGCACAAAGCAAAGAGCAAATCTTGACCAACCCCTAACACACCACCTTGCTTCCAAACCCCAAAAGCAAGGCGTATGAGTGAAGAGAAGTAGGGCTGCAGAGAGGGTAGTGGCATCACGGCACAGCTCGCTGCAGTGTGGAACCCTCTGCAGACCGTGTAGAAGCTGGAATAACCCCCTCGTCTCAAGCACGGTGATAACTTAAAGCTGTCTCCTGAACAGAAAGTGTCACCAGGGCAAGTCCCTGTGGCCATCCCAGCTGAAGGGGACTGTGGCACAGCTGAGCTGCAGCTGAAGCAGCTTCTCGGTAGCCACAGTCCCTGCTGGAAGCACGCTCACCTTGGAGGAGGAGGCAATGGAGTAGTAGCGGGCCTGCAGGCGCGGCAGGAGCTCACACAAATGGTCAATGGGCGGGCGCAGCGAGGGCATGTCCTGCAGGATGGCCAGGATGTTCCTCCGGGCCTCCACCACCCAGCTGAGGTAGAGAGCCTGTGGGCAAGGAGGGCACAAATGTGAGGACTTCCTCACACAGCTGGCAAACCCTCTCTCAGCTCTCTGCACACAGTGCCCAACAGTCCTAGATCCCTTATGGGGATCCCCCAGCACCCAGTTCAACTCAGAAGCTTTGCTGGGAAGGTCACAGCTCCCACCTTCCCCTCAGCAGCAGACGATGCCATTTTGCGGAGGCGCTCCTGCTCGCCGGCGTCTGTGGCGTACTGGGCTAGCTCGTAGAGGACATTAGTGCGGGGTGGGTTGGTGATATCCAGGTAGTAGGTCAGGGCTGTGCGGTAGGACGTGGGGCAGGGGAAGGGATGTTTCTTATTAGATTCCTCTGGAGGACAAAAGAGGAACAGGAAAAAAAAAATAACAATCAGCAACCACGTATTGTTACATCAGAGATTTTGTGCCAGCAGCTACATGCAGCATATAAGAGCCGGAGACAGAGCCGGGATTCAGGGAGGAGAGCAGCCCGTTGGCCAGAGCCCCCATTCCACACTGAAGCCGCTCCTGCCCAGGGCAGCTCCCTCTCCAGGCTGCTATGACTCCCAGAAGCCTATTCTGTGTTTCACAGCTTATGAGCAAACCTCCCCTGTGCTTCCCAGTGACGCTCTCTGCCCTGAGATATCCATGCACAGAGACACCCGGCAAACTCCCAAGCCACACAGGAGGGCTGCTCTCCACAGCTCATTTGGCCTCACATACCCACATCTCCCTCAGATCTGGCCTCCCATGTGTCCTCAGCCTCCACCAGGCAGGGACAGTTGCGCTCACAGCCCCCTTGGGAAGGTAAGCACCGGCAGCTTAGGCCAGAGCTATTCAGGAGCACTGAGGGACAGGAACGGTAGTGTGAGGCCAGAGAGCCTAGGACACCGCACGGGGGTCTGCCAGCTCCAACACTGCAGCAAAGCCACCTGAAACTAGGAGGCAGCTCTTGGACTTCTGGGCCAACACCTCTGGCACCTCAGGTCAGGCTGCACTGCTTGAGGACCAAGACAGCAGCCGCCATCTCCCTCCTGCCAGAGGCTGGCTCTGCTGGGAACGCTGCCCAGGAACAGCTCTTCGTATCAGCACAAGTGCTCCCTCCTGGCAGCTCAGCCCTCAGGCCTGCGCCTCCTCCAAGGACTGAACAACAGCATCTCAGAGGCAACAGCCCCTGTGGAGCTCGGGGCTGCTGCAGCACAGGGATGTTCTGGCGGGCTGATGCTCCATAATTAGGAGCATGCGGTTACATAATTTGTTGTTGAATGGGCACACCAAGCGTGTTTCTCAACTGACCCACTTCAGCTGGCTCTCGGCAAGCGGGCTCTGTGCCATGCTGCTAAAATGGCACGGTATTCACAGAGGCCACAGGCAGACTGCTTGCCTGGAGGTGCCCTGTGGCACCTGAAGGTGACCTGGCTCCTGCTCTGGTGGAAGGACAGAGGCCATAGCTGAAGAACTGCTGACTTTCAGGGTGATCCATACTCACCGTCCAGATTGTTTAGAGACATGATCATGTCCAGGTCTGTGCCCAGGATCTCGCCGATCTGATTGACCAGAGAGGAGTCGTTGGCTGGGTACACGGCCACATGGTCCCCAGACTCGTACCTGGCAGGAGAGCAGGAGAGCGGATGGAAAACCAGCACTGACTCTTGGTCCACCCCAAGACTGAGCTGCTCAGCTAGAAGACAAGCTGGCTGATGCCAGGGGAAGTGGACAACGCTGAAATCTGAGCTGCTACAAAGCGCCTGCACAACCAGGAGCCCTGCAGAGCCAGCAGTCTGAGCAGAAAGAGCCCTTGTCGAATGATGGTTTTAAGAACCAGGTCGTTTACAAGGGACCTCCAGCCAGGACAGGTACGGAGGGACCCAGAGCACCCAGCTGGCATAGCCAAGCACAGCACAGGAGCTGGGCGACAGCGCTGACGTGGGGTACCTGATACGTGGTACAGAACACAAGGGGGCAGGGTTAAATAATGATGAAACAAGGCCCCCTTCTGGAGTGCTGGATGAGGCCAGTGCCATATCTGTGTTCTTTGTTCCTGATGCAGCCTGCTCCTGCCCAAAGACAGGACCGGCCTCCCATAGGAAACTACCTGATTTTGGAATTGGAGATATCTAGCTCCAGGTGCATAAGGTGTCGCTCTCCGCCCTCATTCAGCTTGCGGTTCTCTGTAACCCGGGCCAGGAAGGGGTTCTTGGCATCAAATGGTCTGGAAGGAAAGACACGGACCCTCTGGGTTACCCTCAGGCAGGCTCACAATGCTGCCTGTAGGCAGGCACATTTCCTCTACCTCCAGAGCATGCTCCCGTGATTGCAGCATAGGGCTGTTCCAGTTCACATTTCAAAGCACACCACACACAAACCAAATCACCATCCTGCTACTGCCCACATTGGCACACAAAATGTATCATTTTCCTTCTGAGCACAGCCCAGTAGTCAACAGCTTCTGTTCCATTAAGAACAAGTGATGCAAAAGCAGATTGGAGGGAGTGACCCGTCTCAAAGGGATATTTCAGGTTGGAATTAATTTACACAGCTGATTTCCCCACAACAATGCTGCGAGCTACTCCAGGCAAGGAAAGGCTCTGGGTGCCCTCAGGATAGATGCTGCAAATGTACCAGGCAAACTGCACGTGTGAACACAGCCACAGTCCCACCACTAATGATTTGTTAATTGGGGAATCTGAGTCCCAGTGGAGATCTGAGCCCATTTCTCTTGGGCAGAGACCTGCCACATGGCTGCACTGCAGCAACGACACTGCCCATGTAGTGGGTGTTGTTAGAAACATCAAGGACCCATCAGTCAAAGCCTGACCTATATACACCCTTGCCCAGGGAGGTTCGGCACTTACGGCTTCTGGTTCTCATAGCTCTTGAGCCGTCCCATTTCCCCGGTGTAGACTTTGTTCATGTTCACATCTGTGTGCACCACCAGCTCGTACTGGCGGATGCTGGTGAGGAGAGAGGAGAGAAAAAGAGAAAAAAATCAAACAGGAAATCATGAGGAACAGCTGGAACCACCACCTGCTTTGCTGGATTTGCTGCAGTTCAAAACCAAATGTAACTTCCACTCCCTCGCCCCTCTAGAGACATGAGGGATCAGGCAGACCACGCGAAAAGCCCAAACCAAGAGGAACCATCAGTTTCACTGGGAGGATCACAAGCCAGCAAAGCCATCCACACAGGAAACAAACCCCAGCCACCACTCAGAGCTGGCCAGTCCCTCCAGCACCTGGAAGAACCTGCTCCCATGCCCACCTGGACTCTTCTCCTGTAGCCTCCACCCCAAAGTGCTCACACACTGCTGGCCAGAACTGCTCTCTCCAGGTGATGAAGTCTTCTTCCAGGCTAGTCAAGGCAAGAGAGAGATTCAATAACCCTGCCCGACAGGGAGCAAAGACACATTCCCAGAGGAGCCATTTGAGACCCTTATGGACATCCTCCCTTCACTGTAGGAAAAGGTATTTGCCCTTGGACACAGGCAGTGTTGGTACCTCCCCAAGCCCACAGATCACCAGAAGAGCATCTTCAGACCACTGAGTGACAGGAGGGGACTGCTTCTGCAGCCACCTCTTCCTTCACTGGGTCTGTTATTCAGTCTTCCTCTTTAACCAACTCGGCTCCCCCTTGCCTGTTCCTGGCATAAGGTCACCTTCTTAAAGGCAGGTTCCACCATAGCAATGCTTATTTTCCTGGGCTCAGAGCCTCCCTGACGTGGCACACCCCTTTCATCAGATCTTGCAGCCCCTACAGGCAAAGCCACAGGCTGATGTGACACCCAGGCTAAGCCACCACTAGCAGGGTGCTCAGGTGAGCACAGAAAAAAAAACATTGTCCAAGTTGAAAAATTGCTGCCTTCCACCATAAAACAAATAGTTCACAAGGAGTCAGTTTGTCTTCTCCCCAGGGATGAGCAAGCCCATCCAGGCTGGGTTAGCAATGGAGCTGCAGCAGGGCAGAGGCTGCAAAGCCTCCCCAAGTACAAAACCACAGTCATTTAAAGCTGGTGTGGAGTTCCATCAGGCATAGGATCCCCTAGGATGCTCTAAGTTACAGGGATCTGCTTGTGGGAGAGCACAGACAGACAGCTCCCACCACCAGTTCTATGGAGTTCACTTCTGTCTCTGTAGCAGAGCCAAACTCCCTGCTAAGGCCCCTTCAATGACGCTTTAGCCAGCTCAGATCAACCTTCAAGCCAAGCTACTCACTTGCCATCGTCATCTCCGAGCCCAAGTTCAAAGATACGTTGGGCACCAAGCTCTTCCAGTCTCTTGTCCACATACTTTCCCATGGCATTGAAGTGCTCGTAAGTCTTGTTCCCCAGCCCAAAGACCTGGAAGGGAACACTGATTAAGCATGGAGAAGCAGGGGATGGATTCTTCCCGTCTGACCAGCATCTCTGGCCAGTAGCACTTGGCAAAGGATGTGGAAGAAAAAGCATGGCAGACAGCCATGCCTCTCCCAGCTCCCCATTAGCTATTTGTGGACATTCCGAGTAAGAACCCACCACTGGAGAGCATTTGGTCAGCAGAAACCACCACCTCTCTGAAGCCCGGCTTCAGGGATGTCCAGAGCTGCCTGTGCTGTCTCCTTGAGGGACTAGCAAGAGCTTGGACTGCCTGGAAAACAATTGCTCACCCTTGCCTCTCACAAACCACGCAGCAAGTGTTCGCTCACTGCTTTATAGAGAGCGGCTCAACACCTCCAAGCAGTGGATTTTCTCCTTATTTACAATTATTCTGCCTAAGGAATCTGGCCAGGGCTTAGGTGAGGCGTCTGCATCTCAGCCGATTACTCAGCACACAAAAATAGCTATGCAGTCCTCCAAGTGATTCAATTTGCAGGAGAAGATCTGGTGTGCCTTTCCCCAAGCCACGTGCAGGCACCGTGAAGGCCTCTGACTTTCCTGCCCAACGGCACCATAAACAGGAACTGAGCCACTTACTGCGAAGCGGAGACCCGAGAGGTCAGCGTCTGCCTCCTGCAGCCAGTCATAGAAGTCTTGGGCATTGTCCGTGGGATCACCCTCGCCATAAGTGGCCATGCAGAACACCGCTAAGGACTTGTCGATCTCAGAGAGGCGGCTCAGGTCCGACTACAACCAAAGGAAAGAGCAAACCCTCAAGGATCCCACAACATGGTTATCAGATAAGCCTGTTCCTACAGGTTAGATGCCTCTTGTGCGCAGAGCAGCACCATATAATGTCAAATGGCTGATTACAGAAGGGCTTGGAAAAGGCCAAACCCACCCAAAACATCAGGGGAAGTAAAGCCAACTACCCTCACTAGCCTGCAAATCAATGCTTCTTCCCCATAAGAATACAATGGGATTTTCCATGCAAAGCTTTAAGGGATCAGGATCGTTGTTCACTCTGGAGAGCAACACAGTGTCAGTGCCTCTGTGCCAGACTGCAGCAGTACGGGTTTCACGCTGGCTACACAGGGAATATGGAGCAAGTTTCATGCTGCCAACAGATGACTCTTCACTCCCAAACACTCCGGCCTACCTTCCTCTTTCAGTCATGCTGCAGTGTTCACCCTAAATCCAGAGACTGGCAAGGACCAAGCACATCTCTGCACCTCAGGCCAATCCACTTTTCTTTTCTCCTCTAACTGACACTACTAAAAAGGATCATTGTCCCTTGGCGAGGTCCTTCCTGGTTTTCAGGGGATACTACAAGGACGTTGCCTATCCGAGGCTGTTCCAAGCTAAATTACCAAGTCATACTCCTCTGGATCAGCTGCCATGCCCCGGAGGCCATAGCGATGAGCATCTTTGGAGAGGCGATTGGCGAACTCCTCTGCTGTGCCCGTCTGAGAACCATAGAAAACCACGATGTTTCGCCCCTGGGGAGAAAGAGAAATCCCTGTTAAATGGCGATTACTTGTTTGGAATGCACAGCTTGTTACAGACAGAGGAAATGCCTGGGATCAGGAGTGCTGGGCTGCAACCTAAACGCATTCAAGTTCTAACTTGTTTGGGACTCCACACAGGGTCTGCAGCAGAGCTAAGCAGAGCTAAGGCTAAGCTGTTAGTAGGCACAGGACTCCTGTCCATCTCAGAGGGGCAACTCAGGTCAGACCAAAACCCGAGGCAAGGAACAAACGCTCAAGATGTATCCTGAACCTGAAAGCTGCAGTGTGACTCCTGGAAACAGGGAATTCCCTGGATGAGAAAGCAGACTGGCTGATGCTTTGGGAAAGTGCGCAAGCACCAGAGCTCCTGCTCTGCCGCAAGCCAGACACTCTGAAGTAAAACGGAAAACATATCCAGCCCTTGCTTCTCCCTCTCGCGTCCAGTTCAGCAGAGTCAAAAAGCTGCCAGTTATAGGTACAACAATTCCCATTCCAGAGTGAGCCAGTCTGGGAATCAACCACACAGACGAACAACTGCCAGCCAATGATTTTAAAGCCTCTGCCATTTCCCTTCTGATCGTAATCCCTATTACACTTTTTTTCTGCCCCGAATT
Organism: Cuculus canorus; assembly: GCF_017976375.1. Lineage (NCBI taxonomy): Eukaryota > Metazoa > Chordata > Aves > Cuculiformes > Cuculidae > Cuculus > Cuculus canorus. The sequence goes on from NC_071420.1 coordinate 6,966,836, forward strand.
TTATTTTTTTCTCCAAGAACAACTCCTGGGAGTAGATTGAGCATGCTGTTCCTGCCACACTGCCTTCCTCTGGACACTCTCTGCAGCCAATGAGTCTGTATCCAAACCAGTCCCCGCTGCTGGCAGCGAGGCAGCATCCAGAGGAAACGGGAAGGCCACGCGCTCCCCTCCCCCACCTTCCCAACACCCCGCGTGGCCAGCGCAAACTTACTGTCTTCTTCATCTTCTCAATGAAGCTGCTGTCTCTCACCGGAGCTGCTCTGAAAGACAGAAGGAGAGCCTCCTTTCAGATGGGCACATTCATTCTTTAAGTTCAGGAATAAGCAAATAGGGAAAATGTGGCTCTCAAACCACAGCAGATCTTAGGGGCTGCCCAAAGCAGTAAGAGTCCCCATCGGCCACTGTCAATTCCATGTCCCAGGGATGCCCACCACTCAGCTGCAGGGCTTCTCCCCTGCAGGCAGCCATGTATCATGGACAGACAGAGCACAGGGGAATTAGCTGACGCCCTGCCTTACCTCCATCCGTAAACCCTCCCACAGAAAAAGCCCAGGCACCAGCCCTAGGTGTTGTAAAACCCTCAACTCTGTCACCTGCTCTGAGGGGTTTCACAGCTGAGCAGGCTACAAGGATCTCATAGAGCTATGATGCAAGAGTAGGCCTCCAAATAAATCTCAGGGGCCAAGCCATGGTGGGAGAGAAGGCAATGGAGATATCTCTACTTCTTCCCACCACAGTAGACAGGCAGGTCATGGGACCTGAGCCATAACCCTTAGGGGAGTTTCCCCAAGCCTGAAGTCAGACAGGGCTAAAACTCAGCTGTTCCAATCTCAAACAGTGTGCTAGACCTCAGTCCCTGAGACAGAGAGCCCCGCGGAGCCAAGACACTGCTGCTCAGATCCCACCAGCAAGGCAACCACTGCCCACTGTGGTCTCACATAGCTCCATTCCACACCAGGCTTTCTGTCCCCAGCACGGATGAACAGAACAGACCATGTTTGCATTATTGCATGGAAGCGGCTCTCTCTAGGTTGGAAGTACAAACCACAGCAGCACGGGAGATACTGAGGCAGGGATTCACTCCACTATGGCAGGGAGTCAGAAGAGCTCTGCTATCCTAAGCACTGCCATGGGCTTGCAGTGTCAGAGGGTGAAAGCTGCCCAGTCCTGGAGGCCCGTGAGCAGAGGTGGCTCTGGCTACAGCCAGATTCAGTGCTGGGGTCTTTTCAAGGTAGGCGGACAAGTGCCAGCAGCTCACTAACTGCCCACCCTGCTGGAGCTCCAGCAGCGAGTCGGAGGAACGTGGGACCCGTTCCTGTTTCTCTTTCACAATGGAGGAATGCAAGGCTGGGTCTCCTGTGGGAAGAGAGAAGCCTCCAGGCAAAAAACAAATGGTTTTGGCTGCAGCCCATGTGAGAATGTGCAGAGCTCACTAACAGTTTCCTAAACTCTGCAGCCCAGAGGGAGGGATCTCTGCGGATGTGCAGAGACATTTGCAGAGCGCACACACACAGAGCGGCAGGGTGGGGGGCATTCAGTAAAGCCTGCAAACAACCCTTTCTACCTAAAGGTATCAAGCAGCTTCGTAACCAGGCCAGCAGCTGCCAGCAGCTCCCAGCACCAACACAGCCCTGCACAGCCCACACTGAAGACGAGTGAGCCCTACCCAAAAGAGCCCCCCAAGGCAGCTGTGCTCCCAGAACAGAGCTGCTTCACACCCCACACTTTGCTCTCTCAGCAGTTAACAGCCTCCTTGTATCCTCACGAGTCCCCTGGTGGGAACAGAGGTATCCCAAGCGTCTCTCAGCGCAGCCCCAAACCCTGCCCGTGCCACTGCCAGGACCGGGGCTCGGCAGAACTGCACCCAGCCTGCTCACAAAGCTCAGCTCTCGCTTGTTTTTGGCTCCCTGGTGAACCTCTTTGGTTTGCTGCCGTCCGCAAATGAGATCCAATTAAAATAGCTGTTGGGTCAACTGCTAAACAAAACGCTTTCAAAGGAGGGAAAAAAAGGGGTTAGATCCTTTCAGCCAGCTCCCTTTGGAAAAGAAAAGGGTGCAGCACATGGAGCTCGTCCGTTTTCAAAGGAGGCAACTCTGCTCTGAAGCGCTGTGGTGGAGCATAGTCTGTGGCTCAGACACAGCAGAAATAATGAGTCTGGCTTTTGAGAAAAGGCTGCACAACTCCCTGAAATTGCTTCATCAGGGTGGCTTGAAAATCTGAGCTGCAAAAATGTACTGACACTGAAGACCAAAATGACAACTCATTTCCACCGCTCAGCCAGGAAAACTCAGAAGAGAAAGTGTATTTCCAGCAACGACCACTCTTACGGCTTACACAGCTCAGGATAAAGACTAAGGGAAGTAAGAAGAAGTGACGGGTGGTCGAAAGGGGATTAACTCCATTGTCAAAGCAAATCTCTAGCTTGTACAGTTTGCCTGCCCTTGGTGGGAGCCCACAGCGCAAGAGACTCCCAGGGCGCTCCGTTACTTTGCTTTCAGGACAGAAAAAGGCGAAGGGAGGAAGTTATAGACAGCTCAGCAAGGACATCGAGGTCTCCGTCTCAACCGAACCCCCCTCCTTCAGAAAGCTCCCCCACCTGTGGCCATTCTCCTAACAGCACATGCACCTCCAGAAACGTGAATGCAGCCTGGATGCCACAGAAAAACCAAGCACGAACATCAGGGTCTCCTCAGGAGCCATCAGCCTCTGAGCAGAGCCTCTCCCTTTTCTCCTCCTCCTGCCCCAGCAGGGAGAGGCATCCCACTCCATCCGGCTTTGGGGCGGCAGAAGCGACCCTCCAAGTCTGAGCGATCCCACCTGCCCCTTCGGCAGAGCAACTCACCTTGCCACGGCCGCCTCTTCGCGCGGGGCTGAGTAGATGCAGCCCATGGTCGGGCAGGGCAGAAGCAGACAAAGAGTCACAGGGCAGCCGTGCCTGTCTGCAAGGGGAGGTGCAGGGGACGGATCTAACTTAGCTCTGGAGCAACGCGAACACAGGCCTTCCCATTCTGCTCCTCCTGGGCACTAAAGCCAAGCATCAGCCTTTTGTTAAGGAGGAGAGAGCCAGCACAAAAGGTCCCAGCACATGTCATAGCAGGAGTGATGCTGTCCACGTGGATCCTCGTGCCAGGGCTCTGGAAGTTACCGAGTGGATCCGCACAGTCCTGAGAAATTGCAACATCTGGCAGCAGTGGCAGAAAGGAATTAGGAGTGGAGAATGAAACCTCCCAGGATCCTCCGCAGACCACGTCCCTCTCCCATCCGTGTGGAGCAAGGGGATGGGACACAAAACCCTCCCCCAGCCTTGTTACCGTGGAAACTGTTTATATCGCAGCTGCTTTTATAGATATTCTCGTTTTTTATAAAAAAAAAAAAAATAGTCAACACTGTAGCTGAATGAAACGATTCCAGACAGTGCATGAGCTGTGCTGCGGGTAACTATGGCAGTGCCATTACGGAGGCAGCTCAAAGGAGTTTGTTCTCTTCAGGATCCTATTAAATTAAATTAGAGATGGTTTCCCTCTCTCCGTTTCACACAAGGAGCAAAGAGAGCTGATCAGGCTGAGGAGCATGAGCGATTCCTGCCACAGGAAGCCCTAGAAGCACTAGGGAAAGGATTTATCTATAGCTGCAGAACAGAGATAAGCCAATTTCTGCCCCAAACAATGCTAAATCCGGGGGGAAAAGGGAGGGGGTGACACCCAGTGTACCAATTGATGTCTCACCTGCCCTCTGCGGGGTGACAGCCTGCACGATTCCTGAGCAGGGACACCAGAAAGGGAAAGAAACCTGCGATTGAGAAACAGGGGAGGTGCAACCAAAGAATAAAACTAGATTCGTGCATTCCCCAGCAATGCCACTGCAAGGAAGCAGAGTGGCCGTGGCTGCGTGGTGATCAAGAGCCACTCTCCCTAACAACATCTGCGAAGCAGGCTGCAAGGAAGGCTGCTCCGATGGTTTCAATTAACTCTGAAAATGGTCAAAATGCAAGCAGTCCTCAGTCGGCGTCATCCCAGCCTGTCCCACACGTGTGTTACACAGCCAGCCTCTGCCTGTGCTGAGCTCTGCCCCTTCTCCAGGAGCTTTGGGCAGGAGCACAGCCCTGCTGGGCTGGGAGGGTACAGGATCAGCCAGCACCTGAGTTGTGGCTGAGCCCTGGATGCTTCGCTAGGGCAAGATCACAACCCTTCCCTGGCCATGCCAGCTGGCAGAGCCACACGGAATGAATCTGGCCCAGATGCCACCCTGAACGGGCTACTCTGAACATGCATCTGTTCTACCACAATCCAGGGCAGCTGCAGCAGCAGCAATGCCTCTGAAGATCCTGATGGACTGACATGGCTCAATCGAGGTGCTGCTCATCGTCAGCTCCCAGAAACTACCAGGAGGGCACTATGGTGTTGCACAGTGTGTTCAGTGGCTGCCCTCTGTCTGCACTCTCCCACGCTGTAAACAAAGCAGCCACCATGGAGTGTCCAAATCACCACTCCCTCCAGTCACCTGAGGCTGAAGCTGAAGTTAGGGGATAGAGTGACATAACAGAAACATCACCCAATACTAAAGCAGTTCAGTACAGTCTGGTGACTCAAGGCAGAGCTGCAGGGAACGTGCTGCAGAAAAGCAACCCCTCTTAAGGTCAAGGCTCTCTACTTCAGCCAGAGACAGCTCCACCGAAGGCTCTCTGCCTCCGTGGGTCCAGGACAGCTTCCTTGTCTGCAGACAAGCTGGCCTCTGTGTGCCCATGGAGCTGCCGCCCAGCCAGCCACGGGCAGCAGCTGACAGCATGACCCTGTAACTTGACGATTTGCCTGTTTATTGTAAAGGAAACTCCACCCCAAATTCAAAGATGGCAGAAGGGAAGGAAAGCTGAGGTTGCATAAGTTTTCCCCACTGATTTCCCTCACGGTTCCAAGAGTCCCATAAAATGATGCTGCAAAAGCTGCAGAAGCTGCTGCCTCCATCCCAGAGGATGGATGCGCCACCAGTCACAGCCTGACTTATGGGTGCAGGCTGCCCTCAGCTCAGCTTATGACAATGACCGAGCAGGGCTGCAGCAGGCAATATCAGGGTTAGGCTTAATGCACAGGGAAAAGCTCCTTTCAAGCCTCCGCTCGCTCTTCACCTGCCTGGAGGTCACATTTCCAAAGCACAGTTGTGTCAGATGAGGTCTGCAGCACCTTCGCCTCTCCTGCTGGCTATCGGTGGCAGGAGCGGCTGCTCCTCGCAGCTCTGGGATGGAGCCATTGCACAGTGGCCCTGCCAGCCAGCTCCCATGCAGAGGGAGAAGGCAGCAGAGACTCCACACTGGAAATACGGGCAAAACACCCATGAGTCAGCCCAGCACCAAAACCCCAGCCAGTCTTGGGTGGAAGCCCACATACCGAGGTCCTGCAGCAGGCAAGGGGTAACACATACCCAAGGGGGGTCTGCAAGCCCCTCTGTGGCGTGGCTGCTCTGCAAGGTCATAAGAGCCTCTGGGAGAGCTGCACGTGATGGGTGGTGGTGGAAAATGTCACAAGGACAGTGAGCACGGGAGCTCTCCCAACTGATATGCGCCATGTCAGGATCTAATTTCAGATGGATAGGGCCGTTTCTCCAGCCAGCTCAGCTCTCGGCGCAACGCAGCCATCCTCCTTACAGTCTCCAGAGGCAACCAGACACACCGATACACACAGCCCTCTCCTGCAGGCATGAGAGGGAAAGCACTGACCGATTCAACAAAGCACATTCCCAAGATAAGGCCAAGCAGGCACAGACCAGGTTGCTACCAGCCTCGCATGCTGCGGCTCTGCCACAGCTCTGCACAGCCAGGGACACTTCTTTCTTTTAAACCCCTCTCGGCCAGAAAACTCCTTCCATCCTCTGGCAACCCCAGTGCACACAGTCTGCCTGAGGGTTTGCTCTGAGCTGTGCACTGCTCTTCCCATTCCCCGGGGATTTCACAGCAGACTGGCATCCCAGGCTCTACCCATCTGCTCTTACCAATGCTTCAGAAGGAAACAGAAGGAACGAGCTAAAAAGCCAGCAGAAAACTGATGCTAAGTTTGGAATGTGACTGGGACAAGGAACTAAACGCATCCAGATCTGTACCAAGGCAGCCTGCTCCTGGCCCTAAGCCCCTTGCAGAAGGCAGAGTGGAACAAGGACCCTCCCCCACTCCGAATCCAGCCTCCTGCGGTGGTGATAACCTGGCATCAAAGCCAAGCAAGTTCCACAAGAGCTGCCAAGCAGCTCAGGCCCAAGAACTGCTCATCTCCCAGCTCCCCAGGACTATTTATTCTCTTCATACTAAGGGGAGATAAGATTTCTGATAGGAAACCTGCTGAAGAGCAACCCCCTCCAGATTTATCTAAACAATACTTTTATCAGAAAACATGAAGAACAGCCAAAGCAACCCTTAAGAGTTTAGAAGCACAGCCAGGGGCTTTTTTGCCTTGCTTGGGAAAGGAAATTTCTGACTGGGTGTTGTGGTCAGGTGAGGCAGAGCTGCAACCTGGGTCCTTCGCCAGGATTTCTGCATTGTGAGGTGAGCATGGAGCTGAGAAGAACCACAAGAGGAGAGAAACACACTTTGGGACTAAATCCCCTTGTCTGGGGACCTCCTAGAGGTTTTCACGCAGCCTCCAAGGACCCAAAAAGCCCCACTGAGCCCACGCCACCTAAGAGTGGTTACTTACACTGGAGGCATTTTGGGGAGGTCTGGGACTTCCTCCTTTTTCTTCCGGAAGAAGAACCAGTAGGTAAAAAGCCCAGTGATGAGCGAGATGAGAATCACATCCGTCATGCTGAAGAGAGAGTCCTGCTGCGCAGCGCTGTCGGGAGGGGAGATATTCGGTTCCATGCCGGCATCCCCCATGATGGTGAGAGGCACTGTAGGCAAGATAAAAAACACACCAGCACTCAAACAGTGCCATGGGAGACCAGGAAAACATTAAGGGCTCTTCAGAACACAGTTTTCCACTTATTTTTTGTCCTAGGAACACAAGGCAGCCCAACAGTTCTTTAGAGAGAGGCTTTGCCCCACAATACTGTGAGCTCCTTTTGCATCCCAAGGTATATCACTGTCTCACCAAGCTTTTCCCTTCCCATTACACCCATGCTGATCCAACCCCCACCAGCAACTTCAGAATAGCCCCGCATTCCGGCCAGGGAGCCCAACCTAGCTCTTCCTCACATCCCAGCACAACTCAGCAGAGGCTCATGGACAGCCTTTACTGAAGCCTTTGCCCACCACAGAGCCCAGGTGGGAAGATCCCGCTCTCTCAGTTGCCCCACAGAGATGGGGCTTCCTCCCTCCTTTCCACAAGCCAATGCAATGCCCCACACTGACTGCTGTGCTCACAGACACAGAGCATGACTGTGGCGTGGTATTCCTGTGAGCATCTCCACATTGGGTCGTTACAACACAAATGATGAACACCCCTGATTTACCGCCCGCCTCTTCTGGGCCTCTGGCTTCCCAGTCCCATCCACTCTCTTCCCCAGTTTAACTTTCATCTCCTTAAATCGCTCCTTCTGGCTTGACAAGGCAGAATTTAAGTGACCTCTGCCTCACCCCTGGCCATACCCAGAGTTCACAGTAGTATGAGGACAAGCACCTGGCCCTCACGTCCCCGACCAGCCCTTTGACCCTTGTCCTCGCCCTGAGAATCACCTGCCACTTCCTCCCTCCCTCCTATTGCTCTGCCAAAGCTCTGAACTTCCCCGACCCTAGTCCCGATCGCAAGATTATCTTCCCAACACACAAGGACACACTCTGTCCAAGCAAACAGATAATTAACTCAAATCTTGATTTGTAAGGGCAAAGTGACTATCTTCTTGTACTTGGGCATCCTGCCAGTCCAGGAGACCATGGACATTTGACCTTGTACCCAGAGAAGTGACTCAGGGCCATGAGGTGCCACAAGAGAGAAGGGACATGTCCCGTGGCTGAGCTGCGAGGGGAGAGTTAACCTGCCACAGCTGCGAATGAGCTCCCAAGCATTTTTATAGCCCTACTAGCTTGCAGCCCCACAAGAAGTTTAATTCAGCAGAGAACTTGGCAAGTGACCGTACTACAAAGGGCACAAAAACACGACTGCAAAGCTCCCCATCAGATTCCCAAAGACGGCACTAGGCAGGCGGTGGAACTGCAGACAAGCAAATTGCCCATTCCTCTCGATTGGGCAGGTCACCCTGATCTCTCTTGTAGACAGGCTTTCCATCGCTGCATCTCTGAGCCAAGCAAGGGCTAGGTGTTATTTCTGTACGACTGTAGACTAAACTGTGCAGTTACAGCCCCCACAACTGGAATTTAGCTGCCAACAGCGCACAGCTCCCAGCAGGGTCCCTCTCCTCCTCCGTTTTGGGTTCCAGTGAATCAGTGAGGAGCGGGTCCAGCAACCGACACCAAGGAAATGCACAAGGGGAAAAATGCAGCCAGTTTATTGCCCTCACAAGCCCCTTCCCATGGCACACAAAGCCATGACAAACCTTCGCTCAGAGGAAGCCATAAAAAGCCCAAGGTTGACGGAGACCCCACCGAGCTGGTTCTGGGGAGAAGCTGCACCCCCTTTCCTACTAATCACCAAATCCAGGACTCGTAGCCCAGCCCTAGGAAAGGCTCCCTGTACAGAGCATCCCTTGTAACAAACCACAAGTGGAGGAGACTTTCAAGCTCAAGACGTCTTCAGTGAGCAGCGTGGAACACATACAGGTTGTAAACCTGTCCCCATAGCAATTCCCTTCCCAGCACCAGACAGCACAGCTGGGGATGTTTGTCAGCTGCCCTCGCACAGGAATGAGCTCCTGGGCTGATCAGCCAGGCAAGGGCTATGTCTCCAGCCACACGTACTTGCCGTGCTCAAAGTAGCAGCACTTCTGGCCTTCCAGAGCAGCGGGGACGTCAGCAGCTGCAAGGTTTTGCTTTTTCAAGACTCCAGAAGTGGTCTGCTCTCCCACGCAGTGATGTCTTGAGAAGAGGCATCCTCAGTAAGGATGCTTCAGGAATGCAGCTTGGACATGGGGGAGGAAAATGTGCTATCTCCTGGCCTTCACCATTCTGAGCTCTCCAGCGCTTCAAAGGGGAACCCTCCAGCTGCAGCCGGACCACCTGCTCACTCTCCATACCATCAGCCAGAGGGAAGGGCATCATTTCTGGAGGTTTTTGGATCTGGCACACGGACCAGGGTCTGGGTTTGATCTCCCCTCATCATTCACGGGCCTTCACAGCATTAAGGTTACCTTGCTCTCTAACTCCAGAAGGAAAGTGTCATTCTCTCATGATGGAACCAGAGACACAAGAACTGTGCTGTATTTCATGATGGGCTCCATCTGGTGCTGCACACTACGCCCTATAGACCAGCTATAGGTCTGTCTTTCTGTTCCCGCCTCACCGTCCCCACCCTCAACAAAAACCTTCCTCAGATGTAGCAAGCGAAAGGCAAAAGATGTGGAATCAGACCTCATGCCTCTCTTTTTAAAGGGCTGTATAACTCAGGAGGTCTATTCAACACACCTCACCCAGAACAAGAAGGTTCCTTTTCCCAGTTTTTCTTTTTAAGTTATAGCTCCAGTTTGTGGATCCTTGTTTACATAGATGGTACCTGGTGGAATGCAATCAGTGCCAGGCGAGATGCGAGGCACCTGCACCGCACAGAGAAATCACAACATTTTGAAAGGCTGCAATCAAGCAGTGCTGTATCTCAGCACAGCTCTCCAGCCCCTGCGTTCAGCTTCTAAACCTGAAAACTGGCTTGCAGTGCAGCAGTTCACAATCAATCAAATCACTGGGGACCCCTTCCACATGTCCCTGTGCTGCCAGACAGATGCACTCCCTGCTCATACTGAAAAATTAATCCCTGTGCTCACATCTCTGAAGTAAAGGATCAGACACTGTCAGTGCCAGGAATCCTCAAATCCACCACGATTCCCGTGTAGACTAAAAGTGGGAATGTCACAGCATTAAAAGTAGTCAAATATAAATAAAAATAGTATTACAACAGACAAGACTGAATGAGGGGGTGTCCTAGAAGCCAAATGGTCAGCAACACAAAGAGATCTCTTCTTCCCCTTCTCTCACACAGGGCTGATGGGGTCATCTGCTCCACCATCTCCTAGTGCTGCCAAAGGCATGCGGGAGCCACACTGTAATATCGCGTACTGACCAAAAAGCCTCACCTCTGAAGCTGAGTTGGTGGGAAGCTGGCTCCTTGAGCCTTTTCTGTTTATATAATGCTTGTGACAAGTTTCAAGTATCTCAGGACAACTTGGCTTCCCGTTCTCAGAGCAGAACTGCAGCCTGTGACTCTTGCTCCACAAACAAGTGACCAAGCCCCTTGCCACCACAAGCACGCAGTGACCCGCAGTGTCAGCCCTGCTCACGTGAGGGGGAAAGAAGAAGGAAGAGTGCTGGACATGCACAGCCCTGGGCTGCTCACTGCTCCCTGCTCTGATAAGCCAGCCCAGGCTCCAGTCGATGGCAGCCTGTGGCATCAAGAACCTCACAGGTTCAGCTCCACACAGCAGAGGGTTCCCCACGATGCCTGTACACCCATGCAGCGATAAGTGTGAGTCCTGCTGTGCCCTACGGACCCTGCCTGCCCTGGCATGGGGCAGCACAGGGGTGCAACCCCATCTCCCGTACCCCGGCACTTATCAACACAGTCAATTTTCCCAACAGGAATCAGGCAGTAGCAGCGCCCTTTGGACACCTACAGATAAACACAGGAGCTGCAGGGGAAAGCTCTTTTGCAATATGTGCGTGCAAAAATCTGTGACAACTGAGTCACAGGAGCAACTGAATGACATAAACGCACGCGATGCCATCTGTCACCATCCACCCGACCCTCACAGCATAGCCAGGTTCCAAGGGGAACCCAGCTGGGCGCAGGCAGATGAACCTCCCCAGCCGCAGCCAGGTCTGGGCTGTCCCAGCTAACTGCCAGCACCACCACCAGGCTGAAGCCAAACCAGACCAGCAGGAACAAGCTTGCCACACATCTGGCAGCGGTGATACCCATCACGCTGCCAGCACAAGCCCTGGAGTGCCCAACTCCTCCACACCAAGCTGTTCACATCCAGCAGGGACACTTACCAAAGGATGGCTTTCTGGTTGCTTGTGAACAGGAACCCATGCACAATCACCACCACCTCTGACAGAAGCACACGCTCAGGGCCACTGGTTGTGTCAGGCTGGCTTTCTCCAGTTCTGACGCCAGCAGGGAAGCAGACAAAGGGGCAGTGCTGGCAGCACTGACTCGGCAGAGCACTTCACTTGCTCTCACAGCCACATGACTGCGACCCTCGTGTCCCTGACTCAGCACACGCGTTTCACTGGTGAAGAAAGCAGAAGCACAGCTGTCAGGATCGCCAGTGCTGGAAGCTATGCGCAGCTGGGGATGTCAGCATTACTGCGAGATCCTCCAGAGCCACTGTTCTGGTGGCAAAGGAGCACCCTGAACTCCCTAAGCACAGGTGGGTGTGTGTGACCAGACTGACTCCCCACCATGCACCTGGCCTGCCCCAAGAATCCTCCTTTCTCTCACGCTGCCCGTTCCTGCACAGGACCGTGGCACAGCACAGAACAGGGACACATGCAGCCTCAGAAGTAACCTTAAAAATAAGCATCCCACAGTTATAAACCAGGGATCGGTTATTTCCACTGCCATCATGGCACAGCCCCAAAAGACAGTGTCAGGACTGAGGGGAGACTGTAAATAGAAATTAACTTAAAACTCAACTAAAACACCTGGGAGGAAAAGAGGAAAACGAGTCAGAAGCCCTCACAGGTCCCTATTCCCATGGGATCTGCAAAGCCCAACAAGACTGCGCAGACAGCAGCACCGAAAGGAAGCCACAGCAAGCCCCCAATCCTCTGCACATCGTGGCAGCGGAAAAAGAAGAGGCTTACTTACAAACAGGAATGCAGCCTTGCACCAGCAATGGGTCTTCTTCTCCCACCCACTAGAGATACCAGTCAGACATTACCTCTGTGCATCAGGAGAGGAGCCCCACAGACCCAAGCCCAGGAGGAAGAGGAGGATTGTCAGCAGAGAGATGCAGTGACATCTTTCCTGCATGCCAGTGTGTGGCAGTAGGCCAGGAGACCCTTGGGGGTCCAGACCTTCTCTTATTCCTCTGCTGGTGTGAATGCAACCGAAGAAGAAATTCTGTTTACATCAGCCTGTGCCAGTTACCGGCCTCAGCGAGTCTCAAATGAGCTCTTTTCCCCTTCCTTTTTAGTAAAAGCAGACCTGGCAAGAAAAGTGATCCTTTCCAAAAGAAAAGCAGACCATTGAAGCTGTTGCTCAGACCCCGCTTATTTAACATTGCCCTCAACAGCCCTTGGCTCAGCTTAGATCATGTTTCTCTCAATAAAAGCCCTTTGCTCTGGTCACACGAGTGGCTGTGCTCGGTCTGGTCTGCACAGACTCCCTGCTCTCAGTGGGCTCATCCGATGGGGAAACTCCAGTGGGGCTGCGCTGGGGAAGGAGGACACGGTGAGAAACCTTATGAGTTTCTTGCCCCATCAGCTCAGCTCGAGCACCCATGCTGGTGCTTGCTGTGGAGCAGGGCGGCCACTGTACACAGCAAGCTAGGGGCGCGCACTCCTCTCTGCAACAGCGACAAGAGGTGCTCCAGGGCGGACTTGCGCCAGCGACAACGAGGTCTGGCTTTCACTGCACCACTTTCTTCCCATGCATTTAAAAAAATTCCAGCATATCCCACAGCTTCCCAGTAACCACCAACAGCTCTGTAAAGAAGGGTGGGAAGCAGTCGAATCCCATAATACTGGGGAAGTGACTTTCCCCGGGCTGCTCAGCACTTCCAGCAACTCAGGCAAACCCAACTGAAACAGAACACTTGGCTGTAGCAGCACCGCAAGCAGGAGTGAGAAACACACACTCCACTCGAAAGCTGTTTTTTGATGAAAGAAAACAGATCAGTCACACTGTGCAAGGTCTCTGCTAACCAGACCTTGACACCCGGGCGCAGACATCGGCAGAACTTCTATTTTAGGCTTGGAACAGACATGAATTGCAGCGCACCAGTCAGTGTGGAGCTTGAAATACTGCATGTTTGAGCTTTCGCTGTCACACTTGGATTTTTCCTTTAGCCAATAGGTCTCATTCAAGGACAGCACATCAGCTGTAAAAGCAAAGAAGAGAACACAAAACAAGAGGAACGGTTTCACTGAGGCAGAAGGTAACTCTGCCCTATGGGTACACCAAGGTGGGGCTTTGAGTAAGCCCAGTGAACTGAGCTGAAGGACTTAAAGCTTTATCCAACACAGAAATGAATTCAGACTTGCCAAACCTTAAAAGAAAGCAACCCAGAATTATCGGATTTGCACACCTCCTTTACCAGATAAAAGCCCAGATTTCAACCTCTAAACATCTCGCCAGCTCAGGCACCTGAACGCCTTCCGTTACACAATTTAACGTGAGCCAGCACAGAAAAACAAGCGTTCAGGATTACAGGATAAACAAAAGCCAAGAGCAGCAGGTAAGTGAAGCCCCTGCTAACCAGTTTGACTCTCCAGCCTTGTCCCTGAAGCTGGGATAGGGCTGCAGGAGTTTGGCCAACCACCGTGGGCACCACTCAGCCAAACCAAGTGCTCAGAGGGCTGTGCTGCAAAATCCCAGCAGCAATCCCTCCACACACGTACTTTGCATGGTTCAGGTCCTGCTGAAGGTGCTTTTTAAGATCAAGAGGGGAATGCGGTATTTTTTCAGCAGCCTCTTCTGCAAGCGTTGAACCCAATGCTGCCACGAGGGGAAGCTCAGTAGAAACCATCGTCAACCAGTTTGGTAGCCACTGCTTTTGACCTCTTCCACTGGGAAGAGTTTAGGCACCAAAACTTTCCAATGCTGTTCTTGTTCAGAGGTTTCCTTGGCAAGTAACAGCTGGAAGAGGCACATGGTTAAATACACCCTGCAAAGCTTTAAGAATTGTAAAGACCCCCAACTAGAACAGTATGTTTGGAGATTTAAAGAAAACAAGTGCTGTTTGTATGGAACAGGGATGTTTTGTATTGATAAGGTAGTAGTTTTCCTCTTAGGATGCAAGAGCCTTTCAGACACTACATCCCTGCCTCCTGCACTGCTGTATGGGAAGGAGGAGTTACCGCACAGTCCTTAGGGCACGCAGTAACTCAGCAAGAGCTGTCTTGGCCCCAGACCCCGCTTCCACTCCAGCTGCCCCATTAGAAGGGTGTGCTGTCGCCCCGTGAACTCCTGTTTGCTATAGGCAAGGCAATCCGAGCTGGGTGTCACCTGTTGACTACTGAGGAAACACAGAGACTGCCCAGCCGAGCCCTCTGCAGCCACACACAACCGCGTGTACCACAAGACCCCAGAACATCAACTCAGACCCACAGCAGATATCCCTGTGCCAAAAAGGGACACAAGGCAAGCAGAGAATAAGTGGGGTCACAGGTTGAAAGCTGATCCCGAGATGCACAAACTTAGCTCTCCTACTCTGCACTCCCACTCCCGTGCAGTCAACACAAACAGAAGACACTTGACATGTGGTTTTACGCTCAGTTTCTAACGCGAGCCACTCCTCCGACCTCCAGCAGTTATGCACGCAGCCCTGTTACACAACCAGGGCTTGCACAATCCTTGCAGGCATCTTATCAACGTGCTGTTCCAAAGCCTGGAGTTAGCTAGAACCGAGAGGTGCTACTGATGACCCGTGAATGCCAGTCAATAGATGCATTTCACAAGCAATCATGCAGCAAGATCCCGCACACTTGCCAGTGCCGCAGATCTACCAGCTCCCCACACTGGTGACCAAACCTTCCTGGCACACTTGCACTCCCACAGCCAGAGCCAGATTTTCCAGGGAGAAAATCCAACCCCATCTCTAACTCTGAACCTTCCCATCTCCTATTCCATATAGCAACAACAGAAAGGAAAGTTAGTCAATAATCCTACGTTATTCCTTGTAAAGGAAAAGTAGAGGCCCAGAAGCAGCTGATAACTAAGCAAGGATGTTACAATAATCTGCCACCAAATTTAACCAGTAGGTTAAATTCAACCACTCTTTGGCCTTGCAGCCCTAGAGAAGCCACTGGAGACACAAAACTCCTCTTACGCTCTTCCTAGATTCCGTGGACGATCAGTAGTACAACAGACTCAAATGTTTACTCTGGGAGAAGCAGCAAGAGATTATGAGTAGCCTGTAATTATTTGTTCTGCTATATGAAATTTCAGACTCTATAAAACCAACCTTGGCAGAGCCGCCCCTGCCACTGCAGGCCAGGTGACTCACGCAACAACAGTGCATATAAAGCAATCTCTCCACTCGGATCAAATAATCACATTGGGAAAGCAACTTATGCAAGTTCTGCGAATTGTGTTGTAGAGGTAGGAGAGCCCACGTCAGGGAACAGAACAAAGTCCAGTGTTAGCAGAGGTGACTGCCCAGTGGCCTTCTTTTATACCAGGGGGAAGAGATGGAGAGGGGATGGCAAGAGCGCAGACCTGAGCAGGGAAACCTTTTCCCTAGTCCTTCTGGAATAAGCAAACACGTTATCTTGTCTGCATCACAACAGCCAAAGGACAGAAAAAAGATCAAATGAGATTTCAGTCCAGACATGGTTCCAGGTGCCACTTGTGCTGCAGGTGAGCTGGGCAAAGAACCCATTGCTCCCAGCCTGTCCAGTCCCGCTGCCAGCCCACCTCCCTGAACCCAGCTGCATCCATTGATGCTCCACAACCTGCAGTGCTCAAAGACAAGGGTTACCTTGCACTAATTGCTCTGCAAGCAAGCGCTGATGGGGCCTCTGAGCTGCAGCACGATGAGCAGTGAGCCACAGGGAAAGCCTCTCTCAGGACAAGATCAGGAGCTTCAGTCGGACGGCCTCGTCAAACTCCTCCAGCTGCTTAGGGAGAAACAACAAAAGCTGTAGAGGGCATGGACTTGCTCAACCTTGGCTCCCAGAAGGCACCACCCCAGAGATTACTGATTGAACAGGAGGCAACTGCAAAGTGATGACAAAGTGGGAGGTTTTATTCTATCACAATTAGAGCAGGACTAATGAGCCCACTGTGCGACACCGCCTTCTCCTTCCTGCCCACTCTTCACCTTGCTCTCCAAGGCTTTTGCACTAGACAATCAAAAGAAAGTGCTCAGTTGTGCAAGGGATTTTCCATAGCACCGGTATCCTCCCTGCTTCCTCCCCAGTTTATAAGAAAGCATTCTGCCAACACAGTTCTCAGGCACCATTCCGTCCCTCTGCAACACCAAGAACCCTCTGAACCCAGACACTCTGTGTTTTGGAGCAATCAACTATTGCAGGATGCATCTGAAGGAAAACCAGGAGCTGCACTGGCACAACCTCAGGCTCTTCAGGAGGAGCTTGGCTCACCAGCCCTTCCCCAACGAAACATCGACTTCCTCACCCGCAGCACATTAATCCACAAGTTTCCTTTGCATGTGCACAACGGCCCATCACAATTCCTCCAAGAGCTACACAAACCCTGTAGGAACACACGTTCCCTTTTGCCCAGTGAAAGGCTGCGTGTGGCAGGGCACCCCAGCAGACACAGCTCTGCGCTAACCACACCACCACAACTCGACCCCACCACTCCCCTCTGCGGTCCGCACAATGCACAAAGCCTCACGGCAGGAGGGGTGTCCCCAACAACAGTTTTACTCCCAGAATTTATAAATAGGGACTCAGTACTTCCTTGTACCTTTACAGCTTCTCAATCCGATACATTTCTGATGTTTAAAAAGTGCAGTAAGAGCACAAACCCATGTCAGTTTTCCAAATGCATCCAGAGGAGGCAGAAAACCTCAGTGATCGCCCTTCCCTGAGTGCATTCCACCAAGCACTGATGTTCCTTTGCACACTCCAGAAACTAACCCATGGTCCAGGCACCACTTGACCAAAGCACACTCCAAGCTCGCCAGCTGTGCTTACTCCTCCAAACTTCTTAAGAACCAGTTCCACATTGGTGACTAATTCCCAGCACCACAATCCAGGATTCTTCAACCCCTCCAGCTTTTAATATTCCCAAATAGGGGGTTTCCCACTATTTCATTCAACAAGCACATTTCCTAACAGGATAGCTTCACACTCTGAATCAATTCCGTCAGGAAAAGACAGAGATAAACAGTGTCCCAACACCGCAAAAGAGAAATAGGTGGAAGAGTAGCAAACCAGCTAAGTGAGCAGCAGTGGTTGGATGGCAGGAATAGCTTTCTGCGGAAGTGCCAGAAAGAGAAGTTCATTGAAGGCTTTCCTCCTGTAACAGGGCAAGCACACGCACCCTTTCAACCCGCTGCGGAGGCCGGGTGGGCAGACAGCACCCCACAGCACCCCGCTCCCAGGTACAGCCCAGGGCCCGACGGAGAGCTCGTCAGGGAGCCTGGGGAGCAGGCAGGGCTCCCCCTTCATTCCCCCCTCCTCAGTCCCACAGCAGGGACCCCTACGAGCCCCCTGCCCCACAGCTCAGAGTGGTCAGAGCGGTCAGGCATGAAGGGACACTCCCCCCACCCAAATAAGAGGGACCCAGTCACAGCAGAGCCCCAACAGCAGCAGGCTGCGGCCATCCCAGTCCCCCCATACAACAGGGAGCCCAGCCCTATCTCCCTCCAGATAACAGGGGAACCCCTCACACCAGACCCCCCCCAAACAGAGGGTAACTCCTCACAGCCCCCCGTATCAAGAGGGAGCCGCTCCCCCCACACCCAGCACGAAGCAGCGGGTGTCTGAGCTTGGCCCTCATCCAGGCACGGCGACCCTCGGATCCCGCCTCCCCTCAAACACAGCGGACCCCTGGCCCTCCCCCAGAGCCTGGGGGCGCCCGGGCTTACCCGCCTTCCCCTCCCCTCAGCCACAGGCGCTCGGCCCGGACACCCCTCCTCAGCCACAGGGGCTCGGCCCGGACCCTCCCTCCCCTCAGCCACAGGGGCTCGGCCCGGACCCCCCTCCCTCAGCCACAGGGGCTCGGCCCGGATCCCCCTCGTCAGCCACAGGGGCTCGGCCCGAACCCCTCCCCTCAGCCACAGGGGCCTGGCACAGACGCCCCAAACTCCCCGCACCGACCCCCGCCCAGCACGCACCGCCCGTCCCGCGCCGCTGCGGCCCCGCGGCCCCGGCGCAGCCGGCACGTAGCGTGGGCCACACCACTGGGGCGCAGACGAGGGGTGGGGGGGGGGGGGGGGTGGGAAGAAACGCTCCGCCCCCGCCTCCAGCCAATAGACTGAGAGCGCGCCCGCTGCGGAAACCCCCCGCCTGAATGAGTGGTGCGGCCCCGGCCCGGCGGGGCTTAAAGGGGCAGCGCGGAGGGGCGGGGCCAGAGGTCAAGGGCGGGACCGGCACCCCGGAACCGGCAGGCACAGCCCTGGCAGCGGAGCGCTCCGGGCTGAACCCAGACCCGAGGATCCACAGGCTCGAAGCCCCTGATCCAGTGGGAGGTGTCCCTGCCCATAGCAGGGGGTGGAACTGGATGGGCTTTGATGTTCCTTCCAACTCAAACCGTTCTGTGATTCATTGTATGATTCAAACAGCCCCAACAGTGCCCGCAGGAGAGGTCTCTCAGCCCAGATCCCAAGGGGCTGGTGCTCTCCTCTCCCCTTTTTGTGTCCACGGAGGTCTTGCTCCGCCAAGCCCAGGGACAGAGCTGGTCCCAACCCCTCTGAGCAACCCCAGCCCAGCCCAGGTCATGGCCCTGCACCTGGCACCGTGTGGGCACTCACTTGAGTCAATAAAACCCTCAGGAAGGAGCAAAGTCCACATCGGGAGTCAGCAGGGACTCCAGGGTCAGTAGGGGCATGAGAAGGGGTGCAAGGAGTGGGCTCCCACCCAAAAGCATCTCTCTGGGGTAGCAAAGCCTGCAGGGACACCCCTTTCATGATGGCACCCAAGCAGAGGGCTCCAGTGTACAGAGCTGCTCAGGCACCACTGCTGCCCGCCTCAGCTCAGGGATCAACCCCACGGAAGCTCCCAGGGTGATTCCAACAGGGCAAACAGCTACAGGTCAATGATTGCAGCAGCCAGGACGCACCCAACATCCATGTCTCCTGCCAGGCCTCCTCAGGTTGAAGGACCCCGCTCACTCCCAGCCAGGGAGGTGATTTAGCTCAGACCCAGTTCTGCTTCCCCGTGTACCTTCTCTGCTTTTCTCTTGCCCTACAGTGGGTGTGGAAGAGCAGAGGGAAAGAAGCACCATCTCTCCTGGAGCATCCATCCCATGGCAGGGCCACTGCCCTGAGCGCAGGGGAATGGCCAGGATCCCAGCACTTGTCCCTAGAATCTCATCACCCTTCCGTGACCCACAGGGAAAAAAGGGGCAACCCGTGGGGCCTTCCACTCCCTACGCACCCAGGGGAGAAGACATCCCAACCTTGAAAGAAGTGGCAGATTTACTGGGAACGCACTAGAAGCACAAAACAATACGCTCATGGACAGCCTGCCTCCCACAGCCAGCCAGCCCAAGCCGAACTGGGGCTTTATTGGCTTTTTTCCTTTCCTTTTCCTACCCCCTTTGTTAGGAACTTCAGTTCTTTGTCTCCCCTGCAAGGAAACACCCTGGTATTGCAGCGTGAGACCAGTGTTGCTGTGAGCTTGTGTAGGCAAATGCCAAAGCCCAGTGAGCTCAGGATTTTTACTTCCCTCTCTTACAAAGGTAATTCCTCCTTTCAGCTTCCAGACACATTTGCAATGTCTCATCCCGACCTTTTCCCTCTCTCCCAGCAATTTCCCTTCCCTGGATGAGGAGTTCTGGGTTTGCCACCAGTCCTGGGGACCTGGGAGTCGCTTGGACTCCACTGCTGGAAAGGCAGAAGGTCCTTGGCTGATTTATATGGCAGTATTTCCCTGTGAAATGAATGCCTTTGGGGAAGGCAGGGAACAAACTTCACTCTAAAACCCTCTTTACCTTTGCAAGTGTCCGTCTGCAGGCCGTTGCCCGCCAAGCAGCACGCTGCAAGTGACAGGCAGGTGCCGTGGCAGCCATGCAGCCAGACTCAAACAGCCCCACAGTCCCCACCACTGTGGATGGCCACCGCCTGGAGTGGCACGCTCTGCTCCCCACCTGAAAGCAAACCAGGAAACACAGTTGTTTGCCTTTCAGACTGTATTTCAAGTTTACAATTGGGAGGTAAACAACATTTGTGATTGCTGCTAGCCTACAACACCCTTCCGCACATTTCTGGAAAAAAGAGCGGTTGATTCCAAGGTTTACAGGCAAGGACCTCACAAGGAGGAAAATCAAGGCACTCTAATGAGAGTGGAGTATCCACATTTCAGTGTTATCTCTACATTTCATTCTTGGCATCAGAAACTCTCTTTCAAGTTCCAAACAAGTTATCCTGCTCTCATCCCACACTAAACACATAACAATGCAACTGCTATTAGCAGGCCAGGAAAACAGGACCATGAAGCAAAGACCATTTGTGATCCCACAGATGAGTGAAATGATCACAGATGAGATGGAGCAGACCACCAACTCCAGGCATTCCATCAACTCCAGGCTGGTTTCCAAACAGCTGCATCCTCCTCCAGAATTCCCTGGCCAGGGGTATTCCCTGCCTCAGAGTTGCTTACCCATATGCCTGAGGTCTAAGTCCTCCACGCTCACTCTCGTCTCCCCCAAGCACGCCCTGGTGAGGCCCCACTGAACTGCAGCAGCCATCCCAGAGGCGCTGCCGGAGGAGTGAGCGGCTGTACGTCAACACCAGGCACCTGCAGACACTGCAGGGAGGGGAAAACGAAGAGGCACATAGGTGCTTTGGAGCACACAGCTGACAATGCTGCCTGCAACCCTGGCTCACTGACAGCACGGAAGAGCCCTGAGGCTGTCATGGTTTCTCAGGACATGTTAGGAACACAGGACCATCTCCAAGAGCAGTCATGGCACATAGCAACTTTTTTTTTGAACACAACAAAACACTCAGCTGATTTACAGACACAGAGACAGAAGGTTCCTTCTGGACATGGCTCAGTTAGGCAGCTACACAGCTGGAAATAAAAAATTTTGAGTCCCATCAACTCAACGAAACTCCTCCATTACAGCCACAGGCACCGAGCGCTACAGTCCCCTGCTCTGTACGCACCCTGCTCTGCAGTCCCCACCCCAACAATATAAAAAAGTAAAAAAAAAACCCAATTGTAAAGGAAATGCCAGGGAGTGGGGGAATGGCCTTCATGGGAGCTACTCACCAATCCCACCCCAGGTACAGCAGAGACACCAGCAGCGCACGGCTCTGTGAGCATCACACAATGATCCTGCCACAGCACGAGTTTCCCTGCTTCCTGGAGGATCAGTACAGCTGCACTCTGGAAATCTCAGCTGAAACAGGAGCCACCATGGCTGCAGGATACCCTGATGCTTGCTGAACCCCAGCCAGGGTCCCCACACCTGTGTGTGTTTGTGGCTCAGCTGGGCACATGTGCTGCGGGAGAGAGAACGTGCCCTGCTGGCAGCACTGTCCTGGCGAGGCTCCAGCGTGGGCCTGCATGTAACGCTCTCCGAAGGCAACTCTGGCTTGGCAGGGGGAAGAAGGAGGGAGTCTGTGTCCTGCAGCGTGGCCGTGCTGAGATCCCTCGTGTCCCAGAGTGTGGCCATGTCCCGGAACGCAGCTGTGTTGAAACCCTTGGCTCTGGGCACTGGGGTGCTGCATCTGGAAAGCAGGAAGCACTGGAGACGAAGAATAGCCATAGCTTTGGGTGGGGTAGGTGCCTGGCATAGGGTTAATCCTGGGCAGGAAGAAAAGAGAAGGTTACACCCTGTTTAGAACTGGCATTGCCCAATTAGCCTGGAAGTGCCCTGGGGGCAGATTTCTTCCTGACCAGTGCTCAGAAAGGTCACTGCAATTGTCAGAGATTCACTGACCAGAGCAGTTCTTCTTACAACACTTGAGTCAGTGTGGGTTCAGTGGCCTCCCAGGGGAGAGGCTCCCACTTCCAACTCACACCAATTCCACATCCATGGAATGAGCACAAGTCTGGGCCCTGAGTCTCTTTGTGCAAGGAATACGCAAGCAAAATGGCACTGTGCTTTACAATTTCCGTATGCATCCTCCCTGCCTTCCACCAAACTACACATCTATGAAGTCATTAACCAGGAGAAGCCACAGCTGCCAAGTGTTATTTGTCAAAGAGCCATAAAGGGCTTTGGTGCAAGGAAAGGCCCAGGGAATAGAATGGAAAGGGAAGGAGGAGAAGCACAATAAAAGTTATTATAATTCAGAAGCAAGGTCTAGGAACAGCCTTTGCCAACAGAAGGCATGACTCACTCCACCAAAATGCATTGAGAGAGGGAATCCACCTGGAAGCCAAAGCCTCTGGGGCTTCAGGACCACTGCCAGCCCATGCACAGCACCAGGGTGAGTGCTAAGGACCAACACAATCTTCATGAAGAGCAGGACCACCAGGTTCCCAGCAAGAATTAGAGACTGCCTCATGCTGCAGGAGTTGGGCTTGGACTTCTTTTATTTGCAGCACGGGTTTGGTTTTCAGTTTTGTGGTTGCATTTTATTTGTTTGCAGATACAAACATGACATCGAAGCCCTGGCCCTCCTAGAAATGTCTCATCTGGTGGCAAGTCTTAGGAAAACTCAAAAAAACCCCAAACCATCAAGAGCTCTTATTTGAGAATAAGAATCAAACCAATAACAACTAAGCCCCAGAAGCACATACAGAACTAGTGTCTAATGCACAGAGACATGCAAATTTAGCCACAGGAATGGAAGCACCCTGGAAACACCTTCCCACGCCCTGATAGACAGTCAAATGGTTCACATGAATACCTTTGAGCCAGAGCAGTCTATTTATGTCATCGCACCTAGAGAAAGTGGTTTTAGACACAGAGCCAAGACACTGTGCACTGCAGCTATTAGCAGTGGCATCGGACCGATACAGCAGGCTGGGGCGGATCCCTCCTCCCAAAAGCACTACTTGCAGGAAAGAACAGACCACAACTGCTGCTGATCTTCCCTGCAAGCACTCACGCTTTTGAGTGCCCTAATGGATCCGGGCTGTGCTCCCACTGCAAACAAGGGGCTGTTGTATGGCTTCCCAAAGCTGAGGGTAGATGTGAACCCTTGGGAATGCTTTTGCTTTGAAGAATGCCTCACAGCAAGCCAACGGTTTAAACTGTATAGAATTTAACCTCTCCTAGGAAACCATCTTTCTTCTATGAAACTGAAACAGTATCTTAGAACAGGAAAAACTTGACCTATATTTCCAAGACATTTAGAATACAAGTGAGTTATCCTGGCTTGCGTCATACACAAACTTAGAACCATTCCTGAACATTAGCCACAGGCCTCAGGGTTTCTTTTCAGTGACACAATCCTCCCTTGACACTGGAAACATGCATCAAAAAGGCTGCAATGAATTTTGTAACTGACATCTTCATTTTACAACACTCTGCTCACACAGAGATTTGGACAGGACTCACTTCTCAGCATTCCTGGGAGGTGAGGTGTGGCAAAGATAAAGATCGCACCCCAGGGAGCCAGGAACAAATGCTCTAAATCTTAAAGTTAGGGTAGAACACAGGTCGCTTCTCACAGCAGTCGGGCTGCAACACCCTCGCATGTGCACACACTGCCCTTGCAGCAATGAGAGGGCTTTCACTGGAATTCAGCTTTCTCTGAAAGACTGGACTGAGTTGATGTGTGGTAAAGTGTAAGTTGCAGCCACATCACTCACGAAGCATCAGTGGGTCAGCATGTTCCCCTCCTCACCCAGGGCACAGACGCAAGCACAACACAGCTTTTAAAGCCTATTTAATGCCTCCACATTTCCCTAGAGCAGAAGCTCTTTCACAGGAACCCCTGTACTTACTTGCTGCTTTCGAAGGCTCTTCTCTCTGCTAGAGACCCTGGGACGTATCTCAGCCCTGGAATCCGCTTTAGCAGGCTGAAAGGGAACACCTGGTCCAGCTTAGAGCCCACTGACTCTGGAAAATCCAAGTGGAAACAGTAGCCAAGACCATCTGAGCTCAGTAGCACATTAAGGACTGCAGACAAAACACACTCGTTTCTAACACAGCCACATGCGATCCCCTCTGACCCCAAACCACGTTCCCTGGGGAATTCTCCTAGGGCCATCTCCACAGACCACGGTCCTTCCTGGCTCTGTGTTCTCCAAAGCCACAGGGGAAATGGAAGCATGAAGTGAAAAACAAATGCAGAACTGGGTGTGATAAGGACCAGCACGGCCAGGGAGAGTTTAATGCAGAGCGAGCACCCCGGAAAACACCGTAAAGCCAATGCCTCTCAGCAACGAGAGCCACAGCAAGTCCTCCCCCTCCTGAGCCAGCAATCCCACTCCGGTTCAGGGCTCTGCACTCAGAAAGGATACAGGCTTCCCCAACTACGAGCCCACACAGGTTACACAGGAGAGAGGAGTGGGGGATAAACCACGCTCCACAGAGCATAAACCATGGCACCAGCACTACTGGGACTCTGACCCCAAAAACCAGAGTCCTCTTCATCCGTGAGCGTGTGGTGGACACTCCCAATGTAGCAAAAGCTACCGGCATGAACCCTTTGGCATCTTCCACCTCTGAAACCCTTGAGACAATGCTCCCAAGTAAGAGGTACAGGAGGGCGGAGAGGATAGCAAAGGCAATGGTGAGGAAGCAGTGCTTCACTGTGCCGACGTTCCTCTCAAAGCTGCCAGCAAAGTACCAGATGATCACAGCACCACAGGCCAGGGATACCATGTCTTCGTAGACAAAGATGTAGGTGACCAACCTGAAAACTGAGCATGCCAGCATGTTACAAGGGCAGCAGAAGTGAAATGTTTTAACCCACTACGATGAGGTGCTTGAGCAGAGGGAGAGTGAGCCCACAGGATTAATTAATAGCTTTAATTTCTCTTTTAGTTTAGAAGAGAAGGAACTTGAGGTCCTTAAAACAAGGCGTAAACAACCAAATGGAGTTAAACCAATTGCTATCTTGGGTATTGCAGACACAGATCAACTCCTGCTACTTCCTGGGAAGCTGCCTGGAAAAAAGCAGTAGCGTCTGAGTGTATTTGAGTCTCATTAAAAGAGAAGGTAGGAGCCAGAAAAGCAACTGTTACGGTTAAATACAATTCTGCTCAAATATAAACAGAGCAAAGTGCCAAACTTTGGCTGATGTGTCTCACAAGTGCCTGGAAGAGCCCCGAGAAGTGCTCCTAGGTGCTCATTAAGGACAGTGGCAGTCCTCCACCGCCCTCACATCAGCTCAGTCTCACAGCAGGAAAAGGCAGCTGAGAGCCCAACCGAGTACAACCCAGCTGCCCTGAGACTTGCAAGGAGATGGCTGGATTCAGTATGAGCTCACACTGGAAGAAATCACGGCATGGTGGAGAGCAGAAACAGAGGGATCGAGGGGCAAAAATCATCCCAAGAATACCAGGGGGATCGAGGGAAGCAGAGCCCCCACGGTCCGAGCAGCACGGCGCGGCTCTGCCCGGCACCTGGAACCAGCGACGGGGCTGCAGGACACCCGGGGGGGCTGAGGTGCCGGCCTCGGGAGGGGCAGCGGGGGCACAGGGCGGCCTTGGGAAGCCCGAAGAGGCGGCGGGACCAGAGAGAGACTGGAGAAGTGCCCGGACACGGCGGCCGAAGCTGAGGCGGGGCCCGCGCACGCCCGGTGGGCGGCCCCGCTCACCTTGCCCCGCGCGGAGGGCGCCAAGCCGCAGCGAGGCGGGGGGCTCTGCCCGCAGCACGGCGGGAGCGGAGGCGCCGAGCGACAGCACCAGCATCAAGGCCGTAGCAGCCGGCGGAAAACTCCCCCGCGCCACCATGCTGCCCCGCGCTTCCGTTTCCGGCCCCACGCCCCCCACTTCCCGATGCAAGACAGGCTACTTCCGGCGGCCGCCGGAAGGCCTAGTCTGCATGGGGCACGGCAGTAGGGGGGGCGGTTTGAATTCCCTCTCGGCGCCCTAAACACGTCACTCGTGTTTATTAATTAAACCGGTTTAGTTAATTTAGATTCATTTAACGTTTTAATCGATTCCTGGCCACGCTGCGCAGTCCAACGCGCCTGCGCGGCGCCCGTTTCCAACCTCCATCACCCCGTCGTTCCCTCTTGGCGCCCAACATGCTTTGCGCGGGTATTAATTAAACTCATTTGCTGATTGCCGCGGCACCTTAGTCCGGCCCCCCCCCAAGCCGCGCTGTCTTGGTTCAGCCCCGCCCCCTCCCCCCGCGGCGGTCTCTTGGTTTTGCCCCGCCCCCCGCGCCCATTGGCCGCTGCGCCCCGCAGTCCGCGCCAGCTGCGGGTGCTCCGGTCGCTCCCGCGCCGCCGCCATGGCCTCGGGTAGGGACCGGCACCGCGGCCCCACGGGGCCCCAACCGTCCCCTTCCATCTCCCCTTCCCTTTTTCATTCCCCTCCCCCCCATTTGCTCCTTTCCGCTTCCCCTCCTCTTCCCTTTCCTTTTCGGCCCCTGCACCTCCCGCTCCCCTTCCATTCTTGCCCCCTTCTCTCCTCTCCCCATCCTACCCCATCCCTTTCCTCCCCCCTTCCCCCGCTTCCATTCCCCCTTCTCGCGTCCTCCCCCTTCCTTCTTCCCCCTGCCCCATCCCCTCCCTTTCCTCTCCGCCTTCCATCGCCCCTTCGTCCCTCTGTCGCCCCTTTTTCCCCTTCCTCCGCCCCTTCCCCATCCCTTCCACCTCCCCTTCTCCTCCTCCATCCCTTCCACCATCCCTTCCAGCTCCCCTTCCCCTCCTCCATCCCTTCCAGCTCCCCTTCCCCTCCTCCATCCCTTCCACCTCCCCTTCCCCTCCTCCATCCTCTCCATCTCCCCTTCTCCCCCTCCATCCCTCCATCCTTTCCACCTCCCCTTCCTCTCTCCTCCATCCCTTCCACCTCCCCTCCCCCTCTCATCCCTTCCACCTCCCCATCCCCCCCTCTATCCCTTCCATCTCCCCTTCCCTCTTCTGCCATGTCCCGCCCCCCCGTGGTCCCGCCCCCCGTGTCGCAGGGGGGGAGCTGGATCCCCTCAGGATCCCCCTGTCGGGTGCGAGGTGGGCGGGAGTGGGGGGGGGCTCCCCTTTGGGTCCCAGCGCCCCCTCGGGGCTGTGCCGCCCCGTTCTCTTTCATATCCCCCGGTGTAGCCCCTGCCCCCCTTTGACCCATGCACCCCTGGCTGTGCGCTGTAACCCCCGTTTGATTTGTGCCCCCCGGTGCAGTCCCCTCTTTTGACCCATATCCTCCCTGCCCTGAGGTGTCAGCCCCCGACTTGTGGTTGATGCCTCCCATTGTAGGTCTCCCCTTTGGGCTGTGTCCCCTCGCTATTCTGAGACGTCAGCCCTCTCTCTTTCCCCCCATGGGACCCCCCTGGGTTGGGTGCCCCCCCCTTTGTAGGACTCTCACATGCCTTGTGATCGTGCTGCTCCCCACAGCGAGGTCTGTGTGTTCCCCTTTGGGTCGGCACCCCCTCCCTCAGGTCACACCCTACATGGCCCCCCATGGGACCCACCTTTGTGTCCCAGTACCAGCTCTGGGACCCCGCTAGGGCCCCAGCCTGGCCACGGCAGCAGCCTCACAGCCCCAGCTGTGCTGGCTGTAGCTCTTCCCAGCAGAGAGCCTTCCATTGGATGTGGAGAGGGTATGAATGCACAGCCCAGCTTCTCCTGGGGCTTCTGTGAATGCCTTGCTTTGCTGTTTCTGTCGGCTTTGATGAGAAGATGCTTCATCCTCCAGCAGCACTGGCCGTGTGAAGCAACGGAGAGGTAGTGCGCCACAGGCTGGAATTATAGGGCTGGAAGCGCTTGCTGGAGGGAGCCCTGTTTGTCAGGGTTGAGCCATTTCAGTGTTGTCTCACCTTACACGTATGAATGACAGAGTGAAAACAGAGCAAAGCCTGTTAAAGCTCTCCTTTAATGCAAGGACAGCCCCTTGCCGTGAGGAGACAACATGGCCGAGGCTGCTGTTTAGCAAGCTCAGACCGTTACGCCTTCTGCTAAGGAGTAAAGCTGGGCAGTAAACAAAACCTACTGTCTGCTAAACTAAAAACTCATCTGTCCCAGGCCTCCAGTACTGACCCATCGAGCTCTGTTCTTACTCCATGGAGATGCTTAGACATGAGGTGGTTTTTCTGTTGAGAACGCTACAGGAGCGCTGCTGCGTCTGTCTTTGCTCGGGTTAAGAACCTCAGCTTTCAGACTTTGACAGCAGATATTTCTGTCTTGAGAGGAGCACGCTTCCCAGGGAGCACAGGTTGGCTCATCTGCCGTGCCCGCCTGGCTTGCAGGGAATCCTCCCGTGAGCTTGTCAGACAAATGCCTGCGCACCCAGGAATTTCCAGAATAAACTCTTTGTTGTTTCTGAAAATACTTGGACTCTAGTCCCCACGGAGCCCACCAAATACTCTGATCCGAGTCTGCAGGCTCAGCGGTCCAGCAGGGGATGTAGAAAAATAAAGGAAATTCCATGGATTCTAGGTATTCATTTTTTACGAGCTCCTTATCTGGTTGCTTTCAAACTTCTTCAGAATGTCGTGGTTTGGCAAAATTTTGAATGGGAGAAGCTAAGGAGAATTAAATGTAGCCCTTTGGTTTACAGCTAATTACAGCGTTGCTCAAGAAGGCTTTCTGATACAGCCATTAATATTCTTTGTTATAATTAGCTACATTAATGGCATATAAATTCTAGTGTGAAATCGTCACCGTAAAATGCCGTTACCTTTTTAATAATAATCTTCATGGTCATTTACATGGAAGAAATGTAAGAAAATTACCTTCATCTCATTAAAGACAATAAACGCGTTTGAGCTGCACATTTTAGATGCTTTTCATTATGAAAAGGCAATAGAATATTTGTGAGCAAAGCAAAAGGAGGAGAATGTTTCACATGTGATAGGACCTGAATTGAAATGTTTCATCTCCTCTTGGCTTTTGGGAAATGTTACTTTTGCATGATATAAAATCTCATTTTTTTTATTGCCTTGAGGAGGTACTTTACGATTAAAACTGCTGCTCAATGTGATTTACTCACCTTGTGTTTAAGAACACGTGTAGGTACTGGCAGGGCTGGGCTTGGAACCAGATGAGGGGATGGGCTTGGAGCAACTTGATGAGTGTTTGGATTGGAAAGTGGTTGTAATTGTTCATAGTTTATGGCACTTGCCCACATCTCCTTCATTCTGTTTCAGCTTTTCAGTCACTTCTAGGTGTAGAAGTTGAGGGAAGTGAGTGGGAAAGGCCAGAATTGTGGAGGACGCAGCAGCTTTTGGGAGTTTTATTGGGCCACTGCACCCCAATGTTTGTCGACTTCTTAAAGTGGTTTGAAGGAACAGGAAGATTTCAGGGCTGTTATCCAGGGCGACTTAAGGCTGGCAGAGGAGGGAAGAAGATGGCAATGCCATGGTTCCTCCATCCCTGGTTCTACATCTCCAGCTTCTGCCTGGGTCTGTGCCCTCTCTGCTAGGCAGAGCTTCCCTGTGGCTCTAAAAAAGGGATTCCCTAGGGCTGACCTACTTAGCTTCGCCTGATTAATTAAGCTGCTGCATTCTGTTCATTGATGAGGGTGCTGTGTTCGATAGCAATTAGAGGGGCTTGTGCAGTCCCGAGTATTTGAGGAGGCGCCTCGAAAATGGAATTCTGATCCTTCAAAAGGCAAGTTCAGCGTCGATGTAGCTGTGCCATGCCCCGCGCTTCTGTGCTCCTTGTCTCCTGGCCTCAGCATTGTCTCGTGTCTTAATATAGGGGAAGCCCTCCCTCGTTCCGCAGGGAAAGGAGCTCCGTTATCCAGTGTTCTTGAACCTTTCTTCCTCTCCCCATGTTTCTCCCTCTTATAGCAAGCAGTGGAATACAATGTTAGTTGAAGGTTCTCAACACAACTTACTTCTTTTTCTAGATTCTGGAAGTTATGGCCAGTCGGGGGGCCAGCAGAGGTACGTGCGGGGATTTCTGCTCGGAGCAATTAAATCTGCAAAGTAAAAGACTGATTAGGATTCCCTGCATGTTTCAATCTGTGGGCATGATACAGTGGTGGTACGTTTTTGGAGTTAAGGGTGCAGAAACCTTATAAAGAGGAAGACAAGTAATATTCCCAAAGGGAAGGCAATAAGCAGGTATAAATTGGTATGACATTGTTTAATAGTAAGAACTGCTGAAATGTCATGGATATAGACAAATATTTTCACCTGAGTGCTTTGAGCTGTTCACCAGGATTTTATCGAAGGCTGTGCACGCATGAGGATGATGGGTCATGCAGGTGTAAGATTTTATTTTTCCTTTTCAGTTTCCCATTGGAGGGAACTTCTTGTTAAAACCCTCTGGAAACTGTTCGCAACTGGGGAATTTAAAATAGCTGCAGGTTTGGAGGGGACTGTTTTAATCGGTGAAACAGAAGTGGTTTTATGGAAGTACGAACATCACAGCCAGTACCAACTGTGCTAATGAACATCACGAGGTTCTGAGCCTGTAGCACTGCGTGAGTCTCAGTTTATATCTGAGTGTGATAGGAGATCCAGCATACAGTTCTTCTGTCAGTTCTTGAAGTCTTAAAATGGCAAAATAAGGAGTAAGTATGATCTGACCTGGGGTTTGGTGATGTTTTTGTTGAGTAGTTCAGCAAATACCACATTGGTTGATTAAAATAAATTTAACTTTGTAAGAATATACTGGAAAAATGAAAGTGCCTTGGTTCCATACGACAAAATCGCCTGTGATTCTGAAGAATTTGTCACGTTACAGTCAGCTCGACTTTCATGTACTGTAGATTTACACTTGAAACAGAGCAGAAATTAAAAGAAGCTGTCCTGGTTTCTGACAGTCCGCTACCATTCGTATATGGATGTGGTTCTCATATGCCTGCAGCTGCAGTACTTCTATTAAACACCTGTTTTGGAATGAAAAGAACTTTAACACCAGAAATACCTCTGCTTTCCAACCCAGGTGGAGGGCACAGGAAGCATTTACTGAATGCGTTTTTCTCTTACAGCTATTCGTCCTACGGCAACCAGGGCAGCCAAAATTACGGACAAGGGCAGGTAAGCTGACAAAAACATGTTTTTTGAAGCAGATGTTCCTTGAGTATAAATAATTATTCCTGGGTGATCGTATCTGAGCCAGTTCATTCGTAGTTTTGCTTGACGTTTGCAGTTGTGTCCGGCAAGGGAAAACTGTGGCCTGCTGTGGAAGTTACACTTACCTGGGTACCTTCTTTAAATTCCAGGGATATTCTGGTTATGGGCAGAGTGGAGACAATTCCTCCTATGGACAGAACTACGGAAGCTATCATGGGAGCTATGGACAAAATCAAACAGGTTTGGCTAGCTCGTTACATTCGTTGGCAGCGATTAAAAGGTGAATATTTGCTAAGTATTTTCTTCCTCGATTTCCAGGTTACGGACAAGATTCACAGGGATATGATGATGAATCCAGTTATGAAAATCAGAATGAGAGCTCATACAACCAGCAGTCTAACAGCGGTCAGGGCCAGCAGAAAGGATCGTCTAGAGGGTAAGGCAGCTGCTGTTAACAGTATCTGTTTAAAAGTACTGTCTAGCGCTTGTAGTTCTTAACTAGAGCTGTAACAGATTACTTGCTATCATTGCTAAAAGAAGATAAAACGTCTGAAAATCCACATTCTTAAGATATTTTAATGCCTGAAAAAACAGGAGGTAAGGGAAGGATATTTCCTTAGGTAGAAGGATGGATGCAGTTGTTTTGAAGTCAAGCTGTGTGGGGAGCTAGACTTTAGAGACTCATTGGATAGCGACTGCAGTGAAGAATGGACTGGGTAGAGGATGTTTGGGTTGAGGAAGAAACAGATCAAGTACCTCTCCAGTCTCTGTCTCTCCTAGTTATTGATGAGGTTATATAACCTCATCAATGAATTCAGTCTCTCCCAGTGCCTGGGAAAAGACAAGTGGGAATTCAGTGAAAGCAAAATTTGGGGGTTTTGGGTTTTGTAGGCTCCAAGTGTCAACTGCACAACACGACAGGAGCAGTGGGTGCCTCCCCTGCAGTTCTGTACCAAAGGGTTTGGTGTTAAGGAGGTCATGGGCTGTGCATCCACCGCTGCTGGGGAGAAGGGAGAAAGCAGCTGTGTACTGGGATGCGTAAGGGCGTGCTGCTGCTACATTATGTTTACGGAGAAGCTGAGGGTGTCTTTGGTGGTAGCACACAGTTTTGTGCCTTGCTT
This sequence comes from Cuculus canorus, assembly GCF_017976375.1. Classification (NCBI taxonomy): domain Eukaryota; kingdom Metazoa; phylum Chordata; class Aves; order Cuculiformes; family Cuculidae; genus Cuculus; species Cuculus canorus. The sequence continues at coordinate 6,998,931 of NC_071420.1, forward strand.
TTATTGCAAGCTGGATATATCCCAACAGAGATGAAACACAGAATACTTTCATATCCATACGCCAGGAATGACTGGGAGGTAACTGTGACCTGGAAATTTTAGCGATGTCATGAACTTTCAGCCCTTATGTTGCTCTCTGTTCTGTGAACATTTAGCTATTAATACAAATTCTGTTTATTTGAAGTGGAAGAGGCTCATATGAACAAAAGTCAAACTATGGTCAGCACCAAAGCTCTTATGACCAGCAGTCAAGCTATGGACAAAACCAGGACTCTTATGACCAACAGTCAAGCTCCTATGACCAGCAGTCGGGCTATGGCCACCAGGGCTCGTACGACCAGCAGTCGGGCTATGGTCACCAGAGCTCGTATGACCAAAAGTCAGGCTATAACCAGCACCAGAGCTCGTATGGCCACTCCCAGCAGTCCTACCAGTCTCAGAAGGGAGGCTATAGCCACAACAGCCAAGGTAAAATTCACAGGTTGGATTCAATACTGGCTAATGAAATGGAGCAGAAACGCTGTGCGGTAGTTGGATTTCCTTCCACAGACAGCTGATGTGACATGTAGTTGAAGCTCTATTTCCGTGTTGCTGTTCTTGGGGAATGTTTTATTTGTTAAGGCTTTCAAAATGTTACCCAGGGCTAGAAAACCGTTGAAAGCCCAAAATTGTTGCATCTGCATTTGTTGGAGTTCTGCAATTCTAGATGGAATTTTCTTCTCAGCTATTTTGAACCTTCTTCCTGCAGGAGGGTGACATATCTTGATCAGTCATGAAGAGCTTTTGCTCTTCACATCCAACTTTATGCTGTGTAGGTGAATTCTGAGACAGAAGGAAATGAGAAGTTCAAGATCAACCCTTTTTTTTTTTTTGCAGTAGCTTCATCCAAACAGCACAACCCACACTTTGTCCTTGTTCTGTCTTCTGTGATGCCTTTTGCCAACTGGGAAGGCCATGTGGAAGCAGAATGAGCGATTTATTGTAGATGATACGTGTTTAATGTTTGGAGAATGGAATGTAATTCAAGTACTGGGTGTTTATGTTCTGAGATACCTTGTGACCCTGGAAGGCAAGGGAGAAAACTGTAATGAAAGCAAACTTTGCTCCATCACTTTGTGGCATAGATAATGTAGGAGGGGTTTCGGAGTGGATGATTTCCATTTAAAAGGCAGACTTAAGGGGGAAGGAATGGTAAGGTGGGAATTTTCACTGCCGTAAAGTTAGCACTGCAATTTACTCACGTGTTGTTCTGTTTTACTCCTTCCTCCAGATGATCGTCGAGAAAAGAGTAGGTATGGAGAAGATAATAGAGGATATGGCGGGTCTCAGGGAGGAGGTAGAGGGGGATATGACATGGATGGAAGAGGTCGTATGTCTGGATACAGGTAAGTGATGTCATCCCAGTGCCAGCAGTTTCTTGCCTTCATTTCTTATTATTTAGCAGCTTTTAATTTTCATTTGCTAGATGCCCGTCCCTAATGCTCAGATTTCGATTTCCAATAGGGGAAGGTTTCTAAAATTAAACCGTTCTGCACCGCACAGAAATACGTTTTGCCTGGGAAAAGCTTTAGGTTCAGATAGATCGAGACCAAGCGTTTGATTGTTGTGACACGTAGATGCATTTTATTTACATGAGTTACAATAGAAGACCTGCCTGTGCTTGTCCCTTGAAATGAAGCATTCTAAAACCTGTAAAAATTAATTTTCAATGGCAAGAAAACCAACAGCCAGGGGTTCAGAAGGTTTTATAAAATCCTGAGCTGAGCGAGCTATTTTAACTGTACAATGACAGATCGTTACACTAACATTGGCTGATTATCTTTCTGCTTCTTGAAGAATATAGGAATAACTTAGTAATGACATCACTTGTTCTTTACTGGGTTTTTCAGTTTTGAACTTCCATTAAAATACAGCTTCTATTATGGGTTTAGCGGGCAGCCTTTATTTTAGGTAGATGTTAAATACTGACAGTACTGTCACCCCTTCTGCCGTTGCCTTGGGCCCCGTTTCTCAAGAAAATACACGCACGTATTTTGTGGTTGCGCCTGATTTCACGCACAGGTCTGAGAGACTGAGGCCTTGGCTTTAAATCCTATTGAATCAGGGCAGATGTCATTATTTCTTAATGAACTCCTCCAGCTGGCTGCCTGCTGTGCACCTTGGGGAGGTGGTTGGGGTGTGGAGTGCTCTGACGCCAAGGGAGAGCGCAGAAGCTTCCCATGCTCAGCACCACTGGTCCTGTAACGGGCTGCGCAGTCTGGGTTATCATTAGAGCTCCAGGTGAAGAGCTCTAATTGCACGATGCTGTTTGTTAGAACTCATCCAATTTAAATAAAATAATCGAACAGCGTGTTAAGGCTCGGTGACTTTTAAAGTATATCTTTTTAAATGCTATTTAAAATTTGCCTTCTCCTAAGGTGGTCCCAAGGCGTGCTTCACGCGTTGCTGTTCTGCTGACATAGGCGGACCTTGTCTCTGCTAATTAGGTGCGGCAGGACAATTACAACAGCATATTAAGAGTTATTTTTTGTTAGAGTTTGCTGGGGTTTTACACAATATAAACTTAGCTAACAGAGTAATTTCTAAGCTCATTTTCAGTTGAAACTGGGCAATTTTTTAAAAGTAGCTTTTCTGTGTGGGTGAAGGGTTTTCATATTCCTGTGATAAAAAATTGTTGGTAGCTGAGCCCTTTCCAATCAGATGAGCGAATGTGAGCTTTTGGTAGATTTTATCGCTTTGAAAGACAATGCTGTCTCTCCAAGACAAAATAAGATAAATTATTGTCTGTGAAAATAAAGCCTCTTGCATTTTGGAGAAGTATGGAAGGAAAAGTTTGTTCACGCATCCATGTAGATGGCAGAACTTCAGTGACTTGGGAGCCAGAAGAGGGAAAAGAGTGGAGGTGAGCGGAGCCATGGGGGCAAATACAGCAAAGTGGGAAGGCATTGATTAGGAGATCCGCCGGTTCTGTGAGGTCATGCAGTCTTTAATGCCACTTGAGGTGAATTTGTTCTGAAACTATGGTGTCATTTCTGTTTATTCAGTCTTTCTGCATAATTATGACGGAGGAGTCTGCGTCAGACACACAGGTTTTACCAAAGCCATGCTTATTAGAAAAGTGTAAAAGGTTAAATTAATAACAAACTGTATAATCAAGGGGGAAATAACTTCTGGTAAGGTAAGAAATCATATTTAGTCCTGTGAAAATGTGAGGGTTTGGGATAGTTTTTTGGTTTTGTTTCCTTGGGTTTCTTGTTTTCCCCTTAAAAGCGGCTGTGCAGGGATGCCCAGTCCATCTCCAGTAACTGGTGACCATTGGCAGTTTTTATTTAAACATATTTTTATGCTTTACATTAAGTTGTAGCAATCCCATAGCCATCAGGAAATAGTCTTACCTAAAAACATTGTCTGTGCAGATATCGGTACTGCTGGAATAGCGCAGGCTTGGAGTTCTACAGTGATCAGAGTTCTCCCTCTGGACTCGGCACTGGTGAGAGCGCACCTCAAGTACTGTGTTCAGTTCTGGGCCCCTCACCACAAGAAGGATGTTGAGGCTCTGGAGCGTGTCCAGAGAAGAGCAGTGAAGCTGGTGAGGGGCTGGAGAACCAAGTCTGACGAGGAGCGGCTGAGAGAGCTGGGGTTGTTTAGCCTGGAGAAGAGGAGGCTGAGGGGAGACCTTATTACTCTCTACAACTGCCTGAAAGGAGGTTGTGGAGAGGAGGGAGCTGGGCTCTTCTCCCAAGTGACAGAGGACAGGACAAGGGGGAATGGCCTGAAGCTCTGCCAGGGGAGGGTCAGGCTGGATATCAGGAAAATATTCTTCACGGAAAGAGTTATTGGGCACTGGAACAGGCTGCCTAGGGAGGTGGTCGAGTCGCCTTCCCTGGAGGTGTTTAAGGAACGGGTGGATGAAATGCTTAGGGACATGGTTTAAGGGAGTGTTAGGAATGGTTGGACTCGATGATCCAATGGGTCGTTTCCAACCTGGTGATTCTATGATTCTATGATCAGAAAATAACGCATAAACAAGTGCTGTCAACACAAAGCTGTTGCTCCTTGACGTTACAAAACCACGACTAGCTAATTTGAGATGACAGCGAGTTAATCTCTCTATGTTAGCTAGCAATAACTCTTCTGTCTTGACTGGCGTTTAGGTGCAGGGAGAGCTCGTTGCAGCGTGTTCGTGGCAAAGAGCTTTGTGCAGTCTCTGGTGTTACAGCCCCGCCTGATCTGCTCTGGAGCGCAGGGCCCGTTTACAAGCTCTGGCTCGCTGCTGTCCTGCGCTTGTGGTACAGCAGCTTTGGCTGCAACGTCCCTTCTCCCGCAAGGTTCTTATGAGTTGCCCTGGCCTGGATGAAATCCCTGCGTGCAGGAGCTCGGAGCAGGCTGCAGGTGCAAAACATTGTTCCAGAATACTTGGGGCAGAATTGAATTAGCATTTGCAAATGAGGAGAGCAGCCTTTCTAAAAGTGCTTCCAGACTCCATTGGTAATGCTAAGGCATGAATTGTCATTCCGAAAAGTGGAATGACTTGAGCCTCTGCTGTAATTAATGCTTTCAGCATTCTTTTTCCTTTGTGCCTGCAATGCCAGGCAGCACTGAGGAGAAAATCTCTTTGGAGCAATGACTGTTCCATTTCCCTGGCTGATAGGAGGATGACAGAAAACAGTCATTTTCTTATGTCGCGTGTTCCCTTTTTAATCTTAGTAACTTCAGGTTTCAAAATTATTCTTCAGCTTTTATTTTAGTGGTCTGGTATGACATCTTCAGTAATTTTAGATTTTTTTTCTTCCTTTCATTTTGAAGCTTGAAAAATTGATGATCTCACTAATTTGTATTTTGGCTAAGAAGCAAAAATCTTTACTTTCTTTAAAACCAGCAGTGCAAGAGTCTCCTCTCTGAGCTCTTTTGGTTAGAAAGCAGACACGTCAGGTCTGGAGAATTTTGCTGTAAGTTATTCTTCCAAGTTTCCTATTAAAGTAAATCACCTTTCTGTTAGAGCCCTCGTTGGAAAGGTAAGGATTGAATTGCTCATTGTGGTGAGGCTGGATTGGTGTGGTTAAGCAGTCAGTGGGCAGTAGAGCAGCGACACAAGGAAAGTTTGTTTGCTTTGGCCTTGGGAAAAGCCGTTCAGTCAGTCGGCAGCTGTACCTGTGACGCTGCCCTTCCTTTAGAGCCTGGATTAAAGGAGCGAAGCTTTGCCTTTGGCAGCCTGGTGGTGGATCTACACAGGTGCAGGTCAGAAAAGAATTTACCTCTGGGTTAGGGTTTCTCCTAGGAATCCTCGCTTTGCTTAGCATAGATGGTTTTGGTTTGTTTTCCTCTTGTGCAGAATTGGTATTGGTGAAGGTAAACAAAAGTTGCCTCTGCAACTTAATTCCTGTATTAGCTGTTATGAGTGGGAATTTTCATATTGTGATGTAAAGAAACTATAACAGTTTATAATGCAGTGCAAGCGCTTTTATAGCAGTGCAATGTGTATTCAGAATTAGTATTTTGGCTTGTAATGTATAAGCTTGAGCTCAGCCGTATATGGACTGGAAAAACATGAACAGAGGCAATAAATATAGGCAGCAAAAAACAAGCCATCTGGCAGTGACTGTATTGGTGCCCTGAGCCTTCCTTTCTTTTTTGCAAAAATACATTCTTACATGTAACTCCTACACGCTTGGTGAGACACAGCTGTGTGTTGGAGGCTGAAATTTGGTTCCTGAATTTTCAGTGCACCCACATTTTTTTAAAGTACGTTCTTTGTACTCGTAGTGTTGAGCTCTCCATGAAGGTGTGCATTTAATTTAAAGAGTTATTCCTGGCTGAGGTGGGCAATGCTCAGGTGAACTCCATTTACGCTCAAGTAGGTGATGTTTAAGTACGTGATTGAGTATAGGGAGAAGAGAACATCTGGAGATGTTTCCTTCCTGGCAGTAAGTTTGTCACTATAAATGATACCACGTACATGTTGTGTCTGCCTGCAGTTCAATTTGTTGGTGGCATGGCTGAATTTTAGCTTCCTGTTGGTGATTCAAACACCAAACTCAACCCGGTCACCCATCTATTGGTGTGTGCGTGAGGCCAGCGAAGTAATAGCCTGGAACATTGCAGTTACATTTTCCATGTATTCTGTGACAACAGTGTGGGAACCAGTTCAGTCACTGGGATGGAGACCTGAATTCCGCATCTCTGTGCAGGGTAAATTTGGGACTGTGGCATCAGTTGCCCACAGCTGGTTTCTGTGTTTGGCTGCACTCTCTGCAGCGTATCCCCATGCCTCCTGGAGATCTTGGGGAGCTCTGCCCAGCTGCCTCAGGAAGGTAACGCACTGCAGCTTTATAAATCTCATGTAAAATGGGACGGAAGAGTGGAGGAAAGCATTAATCCATCACCAAAGGTGTCTGTTACTGCACTGGTGCAGGTTTGGTTGGGCTGGTCCTGTCCGCCCAAGCAGAAAAGGACATGCTTGAAGCATACTTTGGGCAAAACAGATCTATACAGACGCTAATTAAAAAAAAATAATTAAAAATTGTGGGTTGCGCTTGTTAGTGGGGATGCAGCATCTCAAAATTAGAAATCGGAGATTTGACTATGACTTCCCTTACATTTTCTATCTCTGCCACTCCTCAGAATCATGGTGCGCACACACTTTCACCCCAGCTTCTCAGCAGAATCCCCACTTCCTGTAAAATCCTGGCTCTGTTGTCACAAACTCTTTTTCTGTATTTTTGTGGGGCAATGCTTTTTTTCTCATGACTGTCTGCTACTGTGTACTTTAAAATCAGAAACTGTGCATGTTGTGGGTAACGCCGTCCTGACGAATCGGGACCATAATCTGGGGTTGGAAATCCAGTAGCATTTCCATGGTTGATGTATTCACTCTTATTTCTGAGTTAGGAGCCTAGAAAAGCAGGCATCTACTGGAGATTATGGTGTCAGAATGAGGGTTTTTTAGCTGAATCGAATTGGAGGTAGCAGAAGGATCTTTAACAGTACATTTTTTTATGATCACCATTGTGTTTTTATCATCAGCCAGCCTTGAATAAAGACCAGCTCTGACATTGCATGTAAAATTTATTCATCTTACCACTTCCATGAGCAGAAGGCATTAGTTAAGAGTAAAAGACACTGCAGTTTAGCATGCACATATTTTCTGTGGAGATGCAATTTTAAATCTGCAGCAACAATTTATTTTCAGAAAAGCCCCAGTAAAAGTACGGGTTTGCCAAACCTGTAATACTCGTATGTCCTGTCAGTGTCAGCCACCGTGTACAGACCGCCTCCAAGTCCAGGTTTGCAGTATCTGTTGAAACCTTATTTCTGTTTTGCCGCTCACTTTGGACAGTTTTCTCTCACGCGTGTAAAGGCAGCAGTGCCTCCCACTCGCGACGCTGCGTTGCTGTGACAGAGCACAGGCAGAGCCTGCCAAAGAAGCTACTTCTGAGCTGTGTCCCATTGCCTTTTGCCGCGGTGCTTGTGTCCCGTGCTTGGACCTCTGTGTGCTGGCAGGTGGATTGAGTTAAAACCCAGAGTGACTTCTGGTTTGTCGTACTTCTGGTTTGTCATACGCTGGTGCAGAGGCTGCTTGTGCTGGCACAGCAGTTCCTGAGCCCGGGCAGAGCCCTCTGCATTGGTTCCAGCTCACACAGCAGTTCTTGAGCCTGGGCAGAGCCCTGTGCATCGGTTCCAGCTCACACAGCAATTCCCGAGCCTGGGCAGAGCCCTGTGCATCGGTTCCAGCTCACACAGCAATTCCCGAGCCTGGGCAGAGCCCTGTGCGTCGGTTCCAGCTCACACAGCGATTCCCGAGCCTGGGCAGAGCCCTGTGCATCGGTTCCAGCTCACACAGCAATTCCCGAGCCTGGGCAGAGCCCTCTCCATCGGTTCTCACTCTTCTCTGGGCTGCTGAGAGCAGAGCTTTCGGGGTCAGGTGGACCTGCCTCACCTTCAGGCAGCTGTACAAGACAGTCCAGTCTTTCTGACACTTGTTATTGACTACCTAAAAAATCCAGGAGTTGTATTTTTCCTAAAAGGTTTTGAATATTGGTTATTTTGGTTCGTGACATGGATACGATTAAAAATGCTATTGTGAAAATTCCTCTCGGCGCGGACATTCGTGTTGAAAAGAGTGAGGGTTTATTTTCGTGCACGTAATTGGAGGCATAACATCCTGTTTAAAATCCCCTCTAACCTTTGAAAATTGATGTGTGTAATCTCTTAACTTGGTCTACATTTTGTGCCACAGGTTTCAGAATGAATGAAATAACACTTCACGGCCTCTGCTTTTGAAGCTCACATGCACACACTGCTCTGGTGCCCAGGGCTAGGAGAGCAGTAGGTCCCCAAAGCCCGCTGATCTGTCCTCGTACAGAAATGCATAACGATGGAGGTTAATTAACTTCAGCTCTTCTTACTTCTAAGAAAGTACCAAAGTACTAATTATTCCAGAGTAGCAATTAGATCTACAATTAAAGCCCATTAACCTTCATGAAAATAATGTTTCTGTTGTAAACCCCAATTTTAACAGCAGTCGTTTTGGCTCATGGGATGGGAGAAAGTATCGAAACAAAGACCTGTGTGTGGGTTGGTGTAAAATACTCCTTAGGGCTTCTCCTCTCCAGAGCAGCGCCCCGTGCGATAATTCACACGGGTGTAATTTAACCTTTGCCCGCAAGTGAGGAGAGCGCAGAGTGCGGTAGCTGCCGTGCAGTAACTCTCAGCTTTGATCAGTTGACTGTAGATTGAGCCTTGCGCTCAGCTCTTAGAGACGTAAGGAAGAAATCATTTCTTCAATTTTTCCTCTGCAGTGGTGGTGACCGTGGTGGCTTCAAAAATTACGGTGGTAAGTGCCGAGTATCAAAAACTGTTTCAGTGGAAATTCTTTATAAATCTAAAAGCCACCAATACCCTGTTGCTATCTCCTAGAAGCATTTTGGTGAGGCTGGTGTGTTCATGAGTTTTAACAGCCAAACCACTAGCAATAAACTGGATTTCTGCTTTGTCCAATTGCATGAAAGAATTTGTGGAGACAGTGACGTTCACCGGAATTTTTTCTTTTCTTTTCTTTTTTAAATTTCTGTTACAAATGCTCCTTAGAAGGGTGCTAGAGGTACAAAAAAAGTGGTAAAGTGCTTGGTGACCTGGCAACCAGCATTTGCAAGGTAACACCAGCGTAGCATCAGTGTGGCAATGCCACGTGCTGCAAGTTAACAAACACCTAACGTCCTACAGACACCTTCTGTTGAACGTTCTAGTCTAAATGTCCTTTAAATCTCTGGTTAATGTTTTAGACCGTAGATGCATTACATACATACTGTAAATGTTTTCTTGTCTCTAAAAGAGCAACTTGAAAATGTTTTGCTAAAAATAATCTTTGTCTTTTTTTTTTTTTTTTATTTTTTATTTTTTAAAAAAATCCACCCCGTTTCGTAGGTCAGAGGGATTACGGACCGCGATCGGATGCTGGTAAGAAAATGCAGTGGTGGGCGTGCATTGTAGGTTGGGTCATTGCTTTGAAAATCTGGAAAGATAGACGTGGCTGCAGTTCTTGTGGCTCAAAAGAAATGTAACCGAAGCTTGTCTTGCTTGGAAGGACTGTATTTTATTGACATTTTAGATGTTTTTTCATGCAGCGAGTAAGAATTTGCTGATGAACTCTGAAGCTGCTCGAGCCAAGCAGCTGTTTTTCCTGCCCAAACACTCCTGTTATCCCTGTGTTCTTTAGAGCACACCCTGCGTGGAGGGGCGTGGGTGTCTGAGCTGCGTGGCCGTGCTGAGCGTGGGGCAGACAGCGGCTCAGCTGCTGAGCGTGCTTGGTTGCTGATGTGCCGCGGCAGCCGATGGTGCAGTGTGTGCATTTTTGAAGCTGATGGTGCTAACTTTGAAGTTATGCTCTCTGCTCATCTTTTATTTCACGCCAGATGCCAGGGATTTAAGGGTCTGCCACCAGGCAGTATAGGCCTGAGCTTAAAGTGTTGCTTCTGCTGCTACCGCAGAAACACGTGGTAACTGTTGCTTGTTTTTTCGTAGATTCAGAGTCTGACAACTCTGATAACAACACTATCTTCGTGCAAGGACTTGGAGAGGATGTTTCAACAGATCAAGTGGCAGACTATTTCAAACAAATTGGTATTATAAAGGTACGTGAAAAGAGAACTCATTGGTAAAGAAGGAAGAGAGCTTGCAGAGCTGATGTGTTGGAAATGCATGGGTATCATTCCAGGCAGACGCTCACGCTGACTCCACAGCAGCTGTGAATAATATTTTTATCTGGGTTCCCAGATGACAGCTCATTTGTAGGCTAGCAGCACAAGCAGCTTTCTTCTAGTGACATTTAGATTGCTTTGTATCTTTTCTTTGGTCTTTCTAACCCTTAGCGCTGGCACTCTATCCATTGCACTAACCTCACTCTGCTGCTGTGTTTCGTGGCTGTTTCTTCTCTTCCTGCAGTTCTAAATTAGGGCCTTCTGCACTTGACCTCAATTTTTGTGAAAACTAGGCTTGTCACTACCTCATGGACAACAGCCCATCGGTCTCCTTCAAGCAAATGCATCTGTTTCTGCAGGCGAGCTCCCAGAGGATCCTCTTTCTAACATCACTTCGCTGTTACAGTTGATGCTGTGAACTGGCTTTGCCGGTGTTTCTCCTATGCTAAGTGCACAACCTTTCTTTTCAGACCAACAAAAAGACTGGCAAACCTATGATAAATCTCTATACGGATAAGGATACTGGCAAACCGAAGGGAGAAGCAACAGTATCTTTTGATGACCCTCCTTCTGCGAAAGCAGCGATTGACTGGTTTGATGGTGAGTGAGAGAAGCTGTTCTTATTGCTGTTTATGAATGTAACAAGCAGTGAGTGGAAGAAGCAAAGCGATAACCTTATTGGATTACATGCTACAGTTTTTCCTGCCACAATGACTTCTGTTTTGTGGTATTTTGTGTGTCCCGGCTTTCTCTCTAAATCAATGGAGCAGCAGCTGCGTATTCAGACAAAAAACGTGCAATGAAACCTTTGGGATGTGCGTGCTGCTGAACCTCAGTCTTCCCTGCACAGTGTCTGGGCGATGGTGTTGGTGGCACTTGGGAGAGTGTCGCTTGTTCAGACCCGTAGAGCTGTGATCTGTGTTAGCAGCTGGAGGCATTCCCTACGGAATTAGCACTGGTGTTGTGGCAGCATTTCTAGAGTTTTGCCACGGTTGCGGCAATGATGTGCCAAATGCTTCGTGTATACGCAGTGAAGAAAAAGGGGGTTTTAAAATGAGGGGTTCAGTGGAGGCAGAGAGCAGATCCCAGACATATGTTGGTATAAAGCTCTTCCGTATTGATGCAGGAAATATGGTGACAAACTCAAGGGGGAAGAGTGCCTGTGACACTGTATGTTCACAGGATGTCAGTGATATGGAGCAGAAATGAAAGGCCATACTCTGTCTCCGGTATGAAATGAGAGTGTGTAAGAGCTCTGGCATAGCATGCTATGTGATGGTTTATTTGCTAATAAAATGCAATTGACTTCAATTAGGAGGCTAAAGCAGATACATTAGGTGCGTATAGTCCTGTTCATCACCAAACAAACCTTTGTGTCTTTGAAGAACTGGGACTTAAATGAAAAGTTTGTGTTTTTCACTTAGGAACATTTAATTTTTGTGCTGGCTATTGAATTGTACAAAAGCCTTGTAGCCTGACTTGAGGGAAAAGCAGAATCCTTACCTCTGAACTCCTTATCTATGAACATGGCCAAAATTATTGTACCTTTTCTTATATATTTAGTTAAACTGCATCTTAGAGATCACACTGGAATTGAGAGAGATACCTGCAGGTTTATGGAGAACTTAGTGAGTACCTCAGTGTTTGCCATCTCACGTTTGGACCAGTGTTTTCAGGCATGAGAGATTTATTCCAGACTCCCTGCGCCTTAGGAGTCTGTCTGTGCAAATTACTTCCGTCCTGGGCTCACGGCTGTGTTGTTGGGAGTTGTATTGATCTATTTCTCACTTTCTGTCTTCCCACAGGAAAAGAATTCAACGGCAATGTTATCAAAGTTACTTTTGCAACCAGAAGGCCTGAATTCATGAGAGGAGGTGGAGGTGGCGGCCGTCGAGGTGGGACTAAAATCTGTAGGATCTTTGGTTTTGCAGAGTTAAATGCCTTTTAACTGTTACTGGCTTATAAAAGAGAAGTTGACACTGAAACAGTGATTCCTCAAAGTATCTGGTCCTTTGGGATTCTGCCATGGAAGGGAGTAATAAGGATTGAACCAAGTTAAGTGAACTGGAATCTGTAATCTCCTGCACAATACAGAATTTGTACTTCCCTTTTGAACTGGAAAGTGTCTGAATCATGTCTCAGCATTGCTTTTAAAGAGAAGATATATCATTGATGCTGAGGCTGTTCAGGTTCCGCATCCATAGGTGTGAATTCCCAGTGAGTATTTGCTTATTACAGCAAAGCCTTGGGATGCTCTGAGGTTTCCAGATGGAATTAAACAGTGAAAATCAGTCAACTGCTACTTGACTTAGAGCAGCAGCTGGATGTCTGACTCCTTTAATTACATGGATGTTAATCTTCTGGATTTTCTGCGTGATACAGCCTTGTCAGTAGTCCACTGGATATTAATTACTATTTTACAGGAAGCAGGCTTGGTGCGGTGGCTCTCGACAGACTCCAGTTCTTAAATCAGGCAGGTTTGTAGGCTGATAGAGAATTTTGCTTCAGGAACTTCACTTGATGTAGAAGTTCTTAATCTTTTTGATGCAGAAAGTAAGAACTGTGGTGTCCCTGTGCTCCTGTCACCTGCATCCTGGCACAAATCCAGACAGATCTTGTTGCTGTTAAATTTTTGTCCTGTGACCATATGTGACTGATTTTATACAGCGTTCAATCTTTATGAAATTCTGTTAACGCACACGATGGGTTTATATTTACCCATTGGTGATTCAAGCAGATCAAGTTGCCTTTTATTGCTGAAAAAGAATTTATAAAAATATGTGCTGGAGGAAATCTTTCAGACCGCCACGTGCTGTCCTCACTTCTTATTTTTCCCCATCTGCCCAAGCCATCAATCTCTCCACATGAACATGTGTATTTCAGCCTTGCAGAGACGGTAACTTCAGGACGCTGAAAGCTGTTGAGATTTGGTGGTAGCTGAAGGTTCTGTTGCTGTTTGCCTGAGCCTTCTCGCTCTTGTAGCTGGCAGTAAATCAGTATGTGCTAAATTCTGTGCTGGTGCAATGTTTTTGTCACTAGCAGTACCTGCTCCTTTCAGAGTTCCTCCTCACATGGTTTCAGAGGCTTGCCTGGAGGGATTATTAACATTGAACTCTTACTCTTTATTCTGCTTGAAAAGTCTGTCACTTGAGTTCTGAAGCCAGTGACAGTCCTTGCTAAATGTTTCTCATGCGTAGCTCATAGGCTCATCCCCTCCTTTATTCTCATTATAATTTTGTCTGCAGGTTCACGAGGTGGATATGGAAGAGGTGGGGGCTTCCAGGGTAGAAGTGGGGAACCCAAAAATGGTGATTGGGTTTGTCCTAACCCGTAAGTGTCATTTCAGTCGGATAGTGGTGTTTTGTGTATGCTCTCTTGACTTTCTTGGCCGCTAAGTCTAAGGAATCCTTGTCCTTTCTAGGGGCTGTGGTAATATGAACTTCGCTCGCAGGAATTCCTGCAACCAGTGTGGTGAGCCTCGGCCAGAGGATTCACGCCCGTCAGGAGGTGCGTAAAAACAACCACGTCTCTTGGGAAGAGTTGGAAGTATTGGTGACACCTGCAGGTTTTGGAAAGATCTGGCTGATGTGTCGGTTTGCATTTTCCTCCAGATTTTCGCGGCAGAGGTGGCTATGGAGGAGAGAGAGGCTATCGAGGGCGCGGTGGCAGAGGCGGCGATCGGGGAGGTGGCTACGGTGGTAAAATGGGAGGAAGGTAAGCGGTTCCTTTGCCCTTGCTTGGTTGTGCAGCTTAGAGACTCTGGGATTGAGAGGGGCTGTGGGAATAGTGTTGTTCATGTGTGCACGCACAACTGTGCTGTGAGAATATGAAGTACAGACAGGAACTTCCAGAGAAAACAAGTCACTTTGCCTGTTGAGTGTCTGGTGAGCATTTTTGGATAAGGCTATCTTGACACAGATCACAGAGAAGTCAGCGTGGAGATGTTTGACTGAAGGCACTATTTGTTATTTCCTTAAGGGATTCCTTACGGCTTTTTACTTCCGTTTCAGAAATGATTTCAGAAATGATCAACGCAACAGACCCTACTGAAGACCACTGTGAATGTTTTGTTTGTCTTCTTGATGAGTTTGATGGTGAAATTGCCAGAGTTTTGCCTGCCGCTTCACCCATGGCCTCTTTCGGTAGTGGAATTGAGTGAAACTAGATTTTTATTTTGGTGGGAGGGACTGGGGCGGGTTTTTTTTAAGCGAGACATTGAAATTTAATCTTGATTTCAACATTCTCCTCTCTTCTTCCCCCCATACCTTTTCAAGAGGCCCTAAGAAGGAAAAGGATGAACTGTAAAATATTGCCAAAATACGAAGTGTTTTGTAATACAACAATAAATGCTGATTGTTTTATTTGTGAAATCTTACTGTTTCACAGTTACTTCAGCTCCATGCATTTCCTTACACATGCCCTGCCTTCCTGTGGTATGAACCAAGTAGTAAATATGGTCTGGTTTGAGATAGCGCTGTGGCTTTGACCCCAGCTCTGCTGTTGGTGAGCCTGCTTGCTCTCCACGCCCTCTGTCCCAGGCTTGCAGGCTTGTTCTCTGCTCCTTTCTTGCTTCCCTCGAGACTGAAGTCCTGTGTTGCCTGTGTTCATGCTGTGCATGCTTTGGTGTGCCTTTTGCATGCCTGCAAGGAGCAGGCAGATGGCAGTGTGTTCTGCCGAAGAGCGTGGTGCATCCAGGCCGGGATAACTCCAAAAATAAGGTGGGTGGCACCCAGGTAGGCGCTGTCTTGCCCGTCTGCAGGGAGAATCACCTTTTGCCTCCTGGGGAAGGGCATTGGGGTTGAAAAAGCTGGTGCATCCAACAGTTCTGGCTCCCTTTAATGCTGACTGCACTTCCAAGTCTGCTTTCTTCCCCAGGCTGAGAGCACTTCTGTCCCCAAACAGTCTGTGCCCAGCTGGGTTAATCAGGAGAGCCATGGAACTGCTGGGGCTGTTGCCCCTGTTACTGCTTTTCCAGGCTGGCAGCGATACTGAACCTCTGTTGCGTTTCCGTTCTGTCCTGCACTGACCAAAGCACCGCCTGAGTTTGTTGTGTGTTTTAGGACGGTACAGACATCTTCACCAGCCGTCTGGTCTCACAGAAAACTCACAGCTCAGGGAAGGGGTTGATGGCACATGCTTTTAGTTGCTTTTGGTTTAGAGAGTTAAGTGACTTCAGGGGAGCATGGGAAGTGATGGTTTGTAAAAGACCAGATGACAGTTTAACTCTGTTGTTTCTCTCCAACTATTCCTAAGTCCTTTAGCACTGCATTTTCTCCAGCGACTGCCTGAAGTTCCGCAGGGTGAGCTTTAATGAGGTTAAAAGAAAAGTAAAAACCTGGAAAACAAAAATTACTAATAGATCAAGGTTGAATGAATTTTAGCTCTTCCTGCCATGGTAACATTTCCTGCAGACTCCTCACCTTCTGGTTAAGCAGACGGCTCTTTAGATGTGGGGCGTTGTGGTCGTGCCAGGGCTGCTTTCAGGGCACACACTTCTTAGATGCCCCGACAGGCTGCGATTTCCATCAGCACTGCTGCTGCTGTGGCTGCTGCTCCTGTTTCTGGGGACCTGATCATAATACTAGGCAAATAAACCGCTGTACTGATGGTCAGCCCTGCTCGTGAGTCAGGGTGGCACAGGTACTGGGATTGCTGCTTTTATTTTAACAGGTGAGGAAGGTGTCTGTGCGCAAGTCATCTTGTTCTTTTGAAAGACCACCTACTGAATCAAAAAAGGCACATCGAATCCTGCTTTGAATTTGTCCTCGGGAAGGGCTCTGCCATAAATTGGTAGGACTTTGTATGATAAAACTGCAGAGTAAGGAGGAGCAGGACTGCAGATCAGGAGGTGAAAACCCAAACGGTTGTTTCCGCAGAAGGAGACAGAAGTTTGGGCTGTCTGAGCGGGAACAGCTATGCTCTGCTTCCTTCATCTCTTGTTTATGATCTGTCCTCCAATACGTTTTCTAAGCAGCAAGGTTTTAGTTCTGGAACTGAGTCCTGTGTGGAATGCTGGTGGTTTATTTATAAAAACAGAGCCAGCACTTGCCAAGCTCAGCAGTGACTTTATGGAGAAAAGCGTAGCAGAGGGATGCCAGTGCAGAAGAGGCATGTGATGATTACAGGGCTGAAATGCAACCAAAATAGCTAAACAATTTAAGACACAGCCAAATAATTTCTGTGCCGGCTCTCTGCAGCCAAACCCACCTCACCCCAAGAAACAATGTGACTTAATGAGTTGTTCAAATACCACAGTCCTAGAGAGAGATGGGAGAAGCTCAAGTCTTTGGGATCTTGAGGCCAGAACTCAGCCCGCACTGCTTTGCCTAATCTAGAAATGATAATTCCAATTTCCAGGGTAACAAAAAGCTTGTGTGACGTTATCCCCGGTCGATGATGTTGCTAATGCTGCTGTAGCGATAGAACAGTTATGAGAACGCACCCAAAGCTGCACAAGGGCTTGAAAGCCCCTTCTCATACCAAGATGGTGACTGTGCTGGAAGTCGGGGGACACCCTGATCCTAGAAGGTGGGGTGCATACGTTTAGCTATCACTGAGCCCATAACCAGTGGGATGCAGTCAAACTGCACCAGCAAATGCAGCCTGGCTTGTGCCGATGTGTTTGTAGGAGGGCTCCTGAGCTGAGTGCAGCCTCTCCTGACCTTGGTGGCTTCCCAGGAGCTCTGCAAACAGAGGTGAAGACAAGAAAAGTACGTATGGATTGTGCATTTTCTGTTTTTTCCTAAAGACCTTCTGATAAGTACCTGCTCCTGTGCTGCTGAAGGCAGCATACTGGACTAGGCAGAACTTTTGTCTAACAGGACACTGTCAGAACTCACGGTGCACAAATGACGGAGAAGAGAGAAGAGGAAGAGAAGAGGAAGAGAAGAGAAGAGCTGAGCTTTACCCTTGGGGCAGCGAGAGTCAGAGGAGGGTAAGCTGCTTGGGCTTTGCAAAGAACATGACTTTTGCAAGCTGGGGTTGCTGCCCGGGCCAGAGGGACGAGGGTAAAACTGGTTCTATAACTGTGCTCATCTGATAGGAGCTGAAGGGGTCCCACATGGGCCACCTTTCAGCAGCAGGGTTTGGTTTTGACGTTGCCTGATGTGGCACCAGCGAGCAATCTGACTGCTCTCCAGGTCCTGCAGCTGGTGTTGCGCAGCAGACATCTGAAGAATGACTCTTCTCCTGAGGTGGGATCTCGAGTGGATGGAATGGAACAGTTTGAATGTGTTCTTAGTGCATAGCCCTGGGGATTGGCAGGTCTCGAGCAGCACATCCATCCTGGGGAGAAGCTGCCAAGGAGGAGTAATGGTGTTGCTATTTGCTTATCAGTTGTGGTAAACATTAAAAGTGGCTCTGAGAAATTTCACGTTACTAAAGTACTGTTTCATAACTTTGGTTCATGACCCCTCTTGGAGCTCACCTCTGCCGGCAGCAGGCAAGGATTCGCTGCTTCAGGTCTTCGCTCTGCAATGGCCAGCGGCACCGATGGGTGCTCTACTCTGCACCCGTGTTGACAGACAAGCTCTGCAATTCCCGAATCTGCAACAGCATTTATTCATCTCTGATGTTTTCAGGTTAATATGCGAGTGTTGTTAAGCTGGGAACCCTCTGGATCTCCAAGTTCAAGCTGTGGAGGCATCTTAGGAAAGGGTTTAGAAATCAAGCAAGCTGATCACAGTGAGACTTCCTGCATTAAATTTGAGGGAGGTGGGATTTTGTCTGGAAATCCAAGAAATCAGGGAGGTCTAGGCAGCCAGAGTTTGGATGGATCCATTTATCATGCTCTTCTAAGAATGTTTTCCACTAAAACTCAGCTATTTGCCAGAGGCGTCACTTCTCAGGTTTCAGTTTGGGAGTAGAAGTTACTAAGGTTCAAAGTCTTCCTTTTGCCCCACTTTATGGTGAGAAAGCTGGCGATCTGTTCACCTTCCCCCAAGACAGCTTTTCTCTTCCTGATACCATTCCGATTACAGCAGCTGGATAAAATATCTTTACGCTCCGAGCCAAAAGCCTGCAGAGAACTGTGATTTGGCATCTCCAAGACTGGGCTGAATTCTTCTCCATGTGGATGCCAGAACCCCTAAGGACTAAGGCAGCTGCCCGGGGAAATGCCAGGTCGGAAAGCCGTCTGCTCGGGGGCTGCAGGTGCCCTCCCAGCTGCTTCCCCGCATTGCAAAGTGCAGAGGAGGGAGTTTCCTGCTGCCGCTGCAGCCTAAGCAGGCGCTTTCTTATCAACCACATTCTTAAGTGGAAGAGCAGATGGATCAGTTGCTTCCTCGATACGACCCAAACACGGATGCGCGCCTGCAGACAGAGCCGCTCTTGTTTTGAAAGGAAGCGTTGGGCTGACCTGTGCGAGGAGCGGCCGCCCTCGGTCTCTGGGGTCAGGGTGCGCGTTCCCCCGCGCCGGCCCCTCGTGGGCTGACGGTACCCACTGTTCTCGCCCTCTTGCCCACCGCTTGCTGGCCCAGGCACCATGTTCTTTGTTTCTCCTTGTCTCTATTCGTTTCCCCGTGGCTCAGAGATTTCCTTATTTTGCCATGTTATGCGGCTCCCTTTCTGCCTTTGAATCCCGCTTGCCTGCCTTACATGCCAGTCCCTGTCCGGCTGAAAAGCAAAGTGTTACGAATCCTTGTGGATCTCTTCAAGCCGTGCTTGGCAGATGCTCCTGTAACTTCACACCTTGGCATGACTAAAAAGCAAAGGAAAAGGCCCGCGCGCTTCAAAACTCATGTGTGGTTGAGGCTGGCGTGAAAACAAAAGCAGAGAGAAGAAGTCGCATCCTATTTTTTCCCCCTGAATCAAAACATCCTTTTGCTTTAGTCAAAACAAAACAGTCAACCAAAATACTGCGGGGGCTAAAGAGAGCTGCTACCTTGTCACTGGGAACCACGAGAGCATCGGCCGTGTCCGACTGCGGGAGAGCTGTGGGGCCGCGGGAGGTGAATTCCCTGCTCTTACCCACGGGTGATCCCATCCCTCATCCAGGAGGGAAACTTAAGCATAAACGGCACAAGCCAACAGCCCCGCGTGGGGGGTTGTTTCGTAAAGGTTGAGGTGTGCGGTGGTTTTTAACCAGACCCTGAGAAGGAGAGGTGTTGCTCATGCAGCTCCCGCTCTGCTGCGCTCAGGGTTGGTGCTGGCGGTGGTCGGCGGGACCTCTGCATCCGCGTCCGCTCTGCATCCGCCTGCTCTGGACCACAGGTGAACACGAGTTTAGAACAATTGGAATTGCTTTCTCCTCTTTTCCTCAGTTTTGAATGGGGCAGAGCCCAAGCGTGGCAGCTGCCGCCAGCAGAGGCTTCGTCCCAGCACCGCAGCCCACCCGGGGAGATGATGGCACCCATGGGGACACATCCTGCATGGCCACTGCCTGTACTGCTCCGGGATGGATGGGGTGAGTGAGCAAGGGATGAGGGGAGCAGGGATGAAGGGGTAAGGGATGAGTGGAGCAGGGATGAAGGGATGAATGGATTGGGGATGAGGGGAGCAGGGTTTGAGGGGTCAGGGGTGAGGGGAGCAGGGATGAGGAGAGCAGGGATGAAGGGAGCAAAGGTGTGAGGGGAGCAGGAATGAAGGGGTAAGGGATGAAGGGAGCAGGGATGAAGGGAGCAGGGGTGAGGGGATAAGGGATGAGAACAGGGATGAAGGGAGCAGAGGAGAGGGGAGCAGGAATGAAGGGGTAAGGGATGAAAGGAGCAGGGTTTGAGGGGTCGGGGGTGAGGGGAGCAGGGATGAAGGGAGTGGAGGTGAGGGGAGCAGGGTTTGAGGGGTTGGACGTGAGGGATGCATTGATGAGGGGAGTGGGGATGAGGGGAGCAGGGATGAGGGGTCCGGGATGAGGAGAGCTGGGTTTGGGGGGTCAGGGATGAGGGGAGAAGGGGTGAAGGGATGAAGGGATCGGGGATGAAGGGAGCAGGGTTTGAGGGGTCGGGGGTGAGGGGAGCAGGGATGAAGGGAGCAGAGGTGAGGGGACCAGGAATGAAGGGGTAAGGGATGAAGGGATCGGGGATGAAGGGAGCAGAGATGAGGGGAGCAGGGTTTGAAGGGTGGGCATGAGGGGAGCGTTGATGAGGGGAGCAGGGATGAGGGGCCCGAGATGAGGGGAGCTGAGTTTGGGGGGTCAGTGATGAGGGGAGAAGGGATGAGGGGAGCAGCAGTGCTGCACAGCAGAGTCAATTGATGCGTTTCGGCGGTGTTGAGGCGCGGTTCGCCCCGATGATCTGTCTCAAGGGTCTTTTCCAACCTAGCGCTTCCCCGGTTCCCAGCGGGATCCGCTCTCGGGCGCCTCGGGGAGGGCTGGGCGAGCGCCGGGGCTGCGGGGCCGGAGGAGCGGCGGCAGCCCGTCCCCCGGCGGGGCTGGGCGGGCCGGGGCCGCCCCCGGGCGGGTCCGCCGGTGCCGGTGCGGGTCGGGCGATGGCAGCGCTGCGGGTCTCGGCGCTGGCGCTGGCGCTGCTGGCGGGGGCGCAGCCCCGACCCGCGGCCCCGCGGCACCGGGAGGCGGAGGTAGGAGCGGACCGGGAGCGGGGGGGGCGCGGCCGTCCTGCAGCGCCCGTGCGGGCAGAGACTGCCCCGGCGGCTGAGCGGGGGGGTGACCTATAGTAGAGCCATGTGCCGGAGCTGTAGCGGTGTGCCTGAGCTATAGGGGTGAGTGCCTGAGCTATAGGGGTGAGTGCCAGAGCTATAGCGGTGTGCCAGAGTTGTAGGGATCTGCCAGAGCTATAGGGGTGTGCCTGAGCTATAGGAGTGTGCCAGAGTTGTAGGTATCTGCCAGAGATATAGGGGTGTACCAGAGCTATAGGAGTGAGTGCCTGAGCTATAGGGGTGTGCCAGAGCTATAGGTGTGTGCCTGAGCTATAGGAGTGTGCCAGAGCTATAGGGGTGTGTGCCAGAGCTATAGGGGTGTGTGCCAGAGCTATAGGGGTGTGTGCCAGAGCTATAGGGGTGTACCTGAGCTATAGGGGTGTGTGCCAGAGCTATGGGTGTCTGCCAGAGCTATAGCGGTGTGCCAGAGCTATAGGTGTCTGCCTGAGCTATAGGGGTCTGCCAGAGCTATAGGGGTGTATGCCTGAGCTGTGGGAGTGTGTGCCAGAGCTATAGGTGTGTACCCGAGCTATAGGGGTGTGTGCCTGAGCTATAGGTGTCTGCCAGAGCTATAGAGGTGTGTGCCTGAGCTATAGGGGTGTGACCAATCTGCAAGTGTCTGCCTAAGCCATAGGTGTGTGTGTGCCCGATCTGTAGTTGTGTGCCTAATCCACAGATGTGTGCCTGGTCTGCAGGTGTCTGCCTAAGCCATAGGTGTGTGTGCCCAATCCATAGGTGTGTGCCCAATCCATAGGTGTGTGCCCGAGCCACAGGTGTGCACGCCTGCCCGAGTTCCCCCACACCCAGCTGTGTGCCCACGGTGCCCTCCTCGTGCATCCTGCGCTGCAGCTCTGCTGTGGATGCTGACGTGTGTGCACGGCGCAGGCGTGAGCTCGGGGATGGCAAGGGCGAGCCCGGCGTGTGCAGGCGTGTGCGTGCCGGCTTTGTGCCCACGCGCTGGTACTGCGGCCGGGACAGAGGCGTGTGTGGCACAGGCATTCGTGTTCGTGCCATAGGTTGGTGCTCAGAGTGCCCAGGGGTGCACGCAGGGATGCTGCGTGAGGAGCTGTGGCCCCACGGGTGATGTTCAGCTGCAAAGCCACCCTTCCATAGTGCTCCGACAATAGAAGCCTCACAGTAGGAAACCTTCCCATCTCCCAGCAAATTAGGATGGGACCAAAGCCGATCTTTCCTCTCCCCACCTCTCACCAGGGCTGCCCCGTCGCCTCTGTTTGGGTCTCTCCTGTTTGTCCTCATCTCACTGTTGTGCTGTGCCACCATCCGTTCCCTTTTGTTTTCAATGGGAAACACTAGAGATGTTGTTCTTGTTTAGGTATCAATCCTGTGTGCATTTGCACAGATGTTTGATGTTAAAAGCCCACTGAATCCTGATGGATTAATTGGGATTTTTCACATCCTCCAAGACAAAAAGTGGACATAAATGTTGAGGGGCTCGTTTTGATGGATGGGCTTCTGATGCTGGGAGGGGCTGTTTGGAAGAGATGATTTATGCACTGCTTGTCCCAGCGCGCACGTGTGTTTCCTGCCACCTGGAGGAAAATAGATGTGAAAGACTCCCAATGCTCAGAAAAATCAATAATTTAAAATTCACTTTAAAAAGAAAACCAGCTCACTGGGAGTGAGAGCCTTTAAAGGTTGTAGAATTGTGGTGCATCCCAGGAGAGGGGAGCTGGGGAGGGACTTTCCTGTCTCCCTGCCTCAGTTTCTCCAGGACGATGTGCTTTGGGATGATGTACACAATGGAAATATGCAGAGACTGGGGTAAGAAAGCTGGTCTGGATGATCCAAGCGGGCAATTTTGCTTTTAAGAGGAAGATGATGTTCTCGCCTGCCGTCAAACAGATTTGGCTCCTCTCGGTGCTCAGACCACGGCCGGGCTTTGCCTCCCGAGCTTTGTTATTGCTTTAAACTGGCCACAGTCAGCGACAAGGAGTTGTGTAAACTCAGATGTGAAAGGCTGAGAAAACACCCAGCGGTGTTGTTTTCCTGCCCTGGGCCCTTGTTTTCACTGTGTTTGTATCAATCGCTGCTCAAAAAAAAAAGGAAAAGGAAAAAAAAAGAAAAAGAAAAATTTGGGAATTGAGTTTGAACCATTTATCTGTCCAATCAGCCTGTGATCCGCAGGCTCCGGAGAGGAGATCCACTGCGGGTTGTAGCTGGGCAGGGCTGATCCCTGGCTGGGTTGGGTGGGTGGCGATGCCCGCGGCTCCTGATCCCAGGGAATTGGGTAAAACACGTGAGACCTCGCCCTGAGCCGCGCGTGAGGAGCCTGGCCGAGCACTGGCGGGGAAAAGGGCGATATAATCCCTGCCATGATCCGTGTGAGGAGCTACAGGTCTGCTGCAGCGGGGAGAAAATCGGGTTAGACATTTGAGAAAAACTGGGAATGGAAACGGAGAGAGTCGTGATGGTAATGGGGATGTGGCGGGTGGCTCCAAGGCACCCGCGGTGCCCGGGGTGATTCACATCCCCTGAGTCACCCCAGCAAGAGCAGCCGGTGTCCTTCCTGGCTCCCCCGAACAATCTCTGCTTGTTACAGCAAATAACGCCTGCCGGGCTGGGATGGTGGCGTTGGGAGCGGGCACGTCGCCTTCACCCCAGTTCCCACCCTGACGGAGCCGAGCATCTTGCCTCCTTTCTCTCCTTAGATGTGAAAGCACAACTGGTCTGCGTGACCAAACTTGTTTGTCTGCTGCTGTGGCATTCGCAGGGGAAGGTTTGCCCAGGCACGATGTTTTCCCCTGTCTTCCCCATGTGCTTTGGGTTGCATTCGGAAGCTTCGATGCTGCCAGAGCTGGGGACTGGCGTGGGGGAACTGGGCAAAGCTGTGAGCGGGTTTCAAAGGTAGGGATGGATTGTAGTCGTTGCTGGTGAGTTATTCCTGTGTCTGACACACAAGCAAGCAGAGACGGCACCAAGCCCAGCACATTTCACGGCATTTGTTTCCTTTCAGGTGTGGTATTTTCTGCTCCTGTCCCATAGCATCCCAGGGAGCTGCCTCCGGCTCAGCGGCTGGAAGGTGTGTGGGTTTCTGAACCAGGAGGGGCTCAGCTGAACCTGCTGCTTCCCAGCTCCGCAAGATCCAGCGTGAAAGCTAAAGGAGCTTAAAAGATGCTGGGGGCTGTATTTCCCCAGCTCCACATCTTCAGTGGCAAGTAGATAATTTGTTGCTAAAGCAGATTTTCCAAAGGGGTGGCTGGGAAAGGAGATTCCTTCAGGGTCAGATTAGGCACAGCAAGGGAGCAACACAGCCAAGAGATGAGGCTTAGGGTTTTAATCAGCCTCCGTCGTTAGCACGCAGAATTAGCTGAGGTTTTGCTGTCTTTTCAGCAGGATGACAACAGAGCTCTGTGCTTGCTAATGGCCCTTCTTGTGTGTCTCTCTCTCTATAATATTTATATAGATACTTATACACACACTTAAACAAATGAGACACGACTCTGCCTAAGGGTTTGCGACTGCAGGCGGGAATGCGGCTCGGGAGAGCGAAAAGAAACGAGCAGTTTTCAATGTCTTGACCTCTCCCAAAGACAGCGCTCCAGAGGCGGTGACCCTCTTTCTGCATCCGTGCCAAAACGTGCTCGTCCCAGGGCTCAGCTCCCCCAGTGTCTGTGCTGTGGGGGGAAACTGAGGCTGAAAAGCAGCAGCTGCACCCTCCCCTGTGTCTGTCTTGGCGATGAATGGCTGCAGGATGGAGCCTGGGGCTGCTGGGCTCCAGGGCCAAGGACCCACCTTGGCTCACTGGCTGCTGTCATCTCCTGCCTAAGGAAAAAATAGACCTTGGAGGTGCAGCTTGCAGCTGGCATCCCCTGTAACTGCAGCACAGAATGCCTGCCCCTTCAGCAGGGTGGGATCGCTTCCCTCCGCAACTGGGGGATGGAGCCAAGGGGGGTTGTATCCAGGCAGAGCAGACGGGACCGTGGTCGATGGGAGCCCAGCGTAAGGCTTCTCTCATCCTTAACTGGTGGAAAGGTGCCAGAAGCTGAGTGTCTGGAGGGGAGGGCAGGCGGGACCAGAGCTGCTGTCTCTGCACTCTTGTCATCCCAGTTTCCAAGGAGGGAGATCTGATTGTATTTGCTGTTGGCCGTCTTCCACTTGGAATGCCTGCGGTCGTGGGCAAGGTGTTTCCTTGGCTCTAGGTCTCAGCAGAGGTGATTTCCAGTCTTGTGACCAGCTTCTCATCGGAGTTCTGCGATGGGATGGACCCCTCTGTCTCCCCCAGGCCACCCTCCTGCTGTCCCTGTTCCAGCCCCGAAGGCTTTCGCTGCCCCGGCACTGGCTCCCGAGCAGCCAGACCTTCCCTCTTCTCCCTCCCTCGTGTGGCGGGGGAGCCGGGAATATTTCGTATTAATGCTTAGCTTTTGGTTTCCTGCTGTTTTTCTCTTCCCATTGTCTGGAAAAGAGCATTTCCCCGTCTGGGGCAGGAGGAAGGGATCTTTCCCAGCTCGGACAGGCTTTGCCTGGCAGCCTCTGGAGAGGTTTAGTGGGCTGGGGCTGGCTCCCACCCAGCCCTGCCCGAGCCAGGCTGCTCCTGGGGGTGTGCAGGGCATGGGCAGTGCCAGAGAGGATCTTGAGCACTGGTTTGGGCACAGGACACCGTACCACGGGGCTCTTGGGTTCCGCTGCAGCCCTGAAAAGTCTCTTGTGCAGGGGACTTTGTGTACTGTGCTGTCTGATGCCTCGCAGTGGAGGGGCAGCATGTCCCTCTCCTGTGGCTCCGTGTTTCCATGATGAGCATCTCCTGGAGCTCACAATGGCCATGTCTAGAAAACATCATCAAATTTCTCCTGGTGGTTTTGCAGCCTGAGAGCCGGTGTGTGAGAACCTCAACGCGACACACAAGAAACTCCAGGGAAGCTGCTGCTTTGGTTGGACTTGCAATGCTCAAGGAGATCTGGACAGGAATAAAAAAGCCAGTGCCTGTGCGCATTTTGGTGCCATTCAAGAGCAGCTGCTGTGGTAGTGGTTTGGTTTCTTGCCATGCACCCTGACGTGTCCAGATGGGGCTCCAAGCCTTCATGAGATCATAGCAGAGAAAAAACCGTTTTCATGCTTTAAGAATGGGATTGTGTTCGGTTGCAGGGGAGAAAACAGCTTCAAGTTGTTATGTTTTAGATGCTGAGTGAAAGCAAAACTGTGGTAGAAAAGGTTTAGACCATGCCATGATTTGAGCGCTGGGACTTTGTCTGGATGCTTTGCTTGCATTTGTCTGTGGTGATGTAACCGCTGGGGATCCCCACATCCACGCTGGTGGTGTTCTCATTCTGGAGGAGAACATTATAAACCACCACTAAGAAAGAGGGACAGATACCTTGCCCCCTCCAGGCTGTTCTTTGAGAGCTACCAAACCTTCCTGCCGCCCTGTCCATGGGAGGCTCCTTCCCTTCGTGAGCATCCCGAGGCTGCATGGTCCATCTGTGGGCAGAGGTGTTGTGGCCTCGCCTGGCAGACAAAGAGATTCTCTTTCCTGCTGGTATAACTCTTACTCACGCCTGATTTATCCTGACTCACTGGGGCCAGGTGCGCAGCGTCTGGCTTGTCCTGGTCACGCAGCCTGAGCTGCTCCAGGATGCTGCTCCCTCCCGCCAACGCCGCTGGTAAACGTGGGAAACACGGCCAGACTTCTTGGCTGGGGCTGAATGCAGAGCACAGCCCGGCTGGAAGCTGTGCCGGTCCTTACCACGCTGCCACCGGTTGAGGATCCTCCTTGTACAAGGGGTGGAAGGGAAATCGGCGCCTGCCAGAGGAGATGAGGTCTGGGAAGGCAGTGGAGAGGGTTCACCACTCCCTGAAGGCGAGGAGTGAGCAGAGAGCACGTGGAAAGTGCCCACCCTGCTGCAGGGAGGTGGCGGATGCCGAGGGTGGCGTGTTTGGGGCTGGCATGAAGATGACTGCTAAGGGCAGGGGGAGGGTTGGGTGAAGGGGCTGGAGAACAAGTCTGAGGAGCGGCTGAGAGAGCTGGCGTTGTTTAGCCTTGAGAAGAGAAGGCTGAGGGGAGACCTCATTGCTGTCTACAGCTCCCTGAAAGGAGGTTGTGGAGAGGAGGGAGCTGGGCTCTTCTCCCAGGTGACAGGGGACAGGACAAGGGGAATGGCCTCAAGCTGCACCAGGGGAGGTTCTGGCTGGATAGCAGGAAAAAATGTTCACAGAAAGGGTCATGGGGCACTGGCAGAGGCTGCCCAGGGAGGTGGTGGAGTCACCATCCCTGGAGCTATTTAAAAGATGGGTAGATGAGGTGCTCAGGGACATGGTTTAGTGGTCGACAGGAATGGTTGGACTCGATGATCCAAGAGGTCTTTTCCAACCTAGTGATTCTATGATTCTATGAGGTGCAAAGGCAGAGGCCCTGGCACAGCCTGGGGTGCCGTATCTTGCCGGGCACCAGGCAAAGCGTGGCCAGCTGGGAGCTACCCGTGTCCAGGATGGATGCTGCCACCTCCGCAGGGGCACAGCAGGGACTGGATTGCCCGCCAGGGGTGGATGCTCAGGAGTAGCATCGAGTGCAAGTTAACACTATCCTCCTCCTCTCCCTGCCCTGAGACAAGCAGGCAGGGAAGAAGCTTTGGAAGCGCGTGTTTTTCCATTGGGCAGCAGCTGGGCTGACTCAGGGCAGGCCATGGCACTCCTGATGCTCAGCCCTCCTCTCCTCTGGGACGCAGGAAAGGAAGCAGCCACTTTCAATTTTAATTCCTCTTTACTTTGACTCCGCTTCTGTAGCACTAACAAGATGCTGTGTGGCTTTTTTGTCTTCTGCAGACATCCCCGGCGCTGGGGAAGGCGGGCGTGGAGCGTTCCTGCCACTGTGGCTCTTGGCGTCTCCAAAAGCTGGGGCGCAGGCTGGGCAGAGGGAGGCCGTTTATTTTCTTTAGCCTGCAATTTATGTGTTGGAGCAAGTTCAGAGCGACAATCTCCATCCATGTAAATGGCCGATAAGAAAAAGAATGGTTTGGCAGAGCAGATCGCCCCCAGAGTCCCTCTGCTTTACGGCAGCACATCCTGCGCGGGGCTGGCTGCAGCCTGACCCCATCTCACCCCACCCCACTCGTGTCCACAGCACTTTAGCCTTTATTTTCACCATTGCCTCAATCCATCCGAGGAGATCAGAAGGAGATCGGAGCGGGTTTGGTCGCCTCTGGCTGCGGATGACATGGCAGCAGGGTTGTTTTGATCTGTTGATAGCAATGTTTCCTCCTATGGCTCCATTGTGTTGCTGCCAAAAACCCTGAAGCCATCAAAAATGATGGGCTTAGTCAAGCTTTTCCCAAGTCCTGTAATGCAAATATATGGACCGTGTTGGCTTGGCACCGGTGGGAGGTGCAGCTGCTTGGGGTGCTGAGGTCAAAGGAGAAAAATAATTGGGCATTTCTGCACAGCCTGGGTTTGCTGCGGTGTTTCCCACCGCAGCTCCTTCTTTCCCACCCCCTCCCAAGCCAACACGTGCGAACGCCTTCCCGTGCTCTGAGCTGCACGCTCTCCCTTGTCTCTTCTTGCAGCTGTTCCTGGAGAAATACGGATACTTCAGCGAGCCGGGGGCCAGCACACACAGCCCCGCCGAGTTCACGGAGGCGGTGAGGTATGAGCCTTTTATTTAAAGCACTGCAGAAAAGCAGCAGCTCCAGCTGTCGGGGAGCTGTCAGTGTCTGGGGTCTTTTTGCAGCCGAGGGCTCTCTCTCTCATGATCCAATGATAAAGCACAACTGGTCCTTTTTGGGAGCGCCGGTCCGTTTCCAGCTCCCGCAGCTGGATGCCGGCTGCTGGCAGCCTGTGCCTCACTGCGCTGTTTTATTTGCCTTTTATGGCCCGGTGCTGCCCTTACAATAATATCTGTGTCGAGGCTGAGGTTGGGGGTGGCTGGGAGATGTCAGGGGGCCGAGCTGACAGCCCCTGCTTGGACTTCTCTATGCAGATCGCATTGGCTCTGGGAGCATCCCTGGCCTGACCCAGGGCAAAGTCATGAGCAAAGTCAAACAACTGGGGTTAAAAACTGGAAAATGTGGTTTCCAGGCTCCCCTGTCTAGTTTTGCCCTGCTTGGAGACGGCTCGCTGACCACATGTGGTTGCAGAGGCAAATCCTTGCTTTATCACCTGCCTACATTCCTGAAGGCGGCACGTGAAGCTCGCTGGCTCAGGTCAAACACCCAGCACGAACATAACTGAAATCCTCAGGGCTTTGTGTGCAGGTGCTGACATCTCCCTTCCTTTTCCAGGGACTTCCAGTGGGTGACCCACCTCCCGCTCAGCGGGATTCTGGATGCTCCCACGCTCCATCAGATGGCTCTGCCCCGCTGTGGCACGGGTGACGGGGAGAGCCGCGCTGTGTGGGCACGCCGAGTTCCTGCCGCCCGGCGCCGCAGGCGCACCACGCAGCACGGTGAGCACTGATGCTGGGGATCCCAGTGGGGTGTGGGTTTCTGGGATGCTGAGAGTTCATCTCTTCCATCCTGGCTTCTGGAGGTTCTTCCATGGGTGGGAAGTGCAGCCCTGCTGGCACAGCATCCATCCCAGGACCCAACTGAGCTTTGCACCGCTTTATTTTTAAATGTCTTTATTTGTTCTGTATGGCTCGATGTCAGCAATGATTAGAGAGAGACAGCTCTCACTCATGGGGAAATTCAGTTCTCTAGGGTGGTTTTACTGCTGTCGAGGGAGCCTGGACAACTCCAAGGGAGCTCTTGGGCCACTGTGGCCCTGGGCATGGATGTGGTGGCACGATCTGGAGGGCAGGGGCTCTGCTGAGCCTGGAGAGTCCAGCGCCTGTCAGTCACCCAGCAACAACCACAAAACCTGCTGGTGCTGAGCTCCCTGGCCACGGGGAGTGATTTCACCCACATTAAGAGGTTTAACTCTGCTCCAAGCAACCTTTCTTCCTCCTTTTTATCCAGGATTTGGCCTCATGAGCTGTCTCTTGGGCTTGTGGATGAGTAACTGGATTCCTAGAGAGCAAGAGGGCTGGGGCCAGCTGCGCTTAGGACATGGGAAAAACGAAGGCGAGATGAAGGGCGGGCTGTGTGCCGTGTCAGGCTGCCTCTGCATCTGGCAGGGCTGGAGATGGATGGTCCCAAGAGACAGCCCCACCGGCCACCTCCTGCCTCCAGCTTTCCTCCAGAGCCCGGCGCTGCGGGCAGAGGGGCTCTGTGCCGGGGCAGGAAGGGGCAGATGCAGCAGGAGCAGCCTGTGCCCTGCAACTCATGGGGCTCCCTTTCGGTGATCATGGACCATGGGTGGCAAGACATGCTCTGAACCCAAGCGGAGAAGGGCTCTGTGTGGCACCGGTTATTGCTCCAGTGGCTTGGTGCCAGCACGTCCCTCATGCAAGCAGGAATGGGAGTGATGCCGGATCAGTGCCCACGCGGCTGGCGGCAGTGGCCAGGAAGGCCAGCGGCTTTGTGCTAAGTTGGCTGTTTGTCCTGCTTGAAGCAGGAAGCTGCTGCAGCTGAGCCAGCAAAGTGCTTTGTTATCCACCCCTCTCCCAGTGGGATCCTTGCTGGGCAGCTGCCGTGTCCATCGTCTCACCAGCTGCAGGCAACACTCACACCCTGGTGCGTGGGCAAAAACCAACCCTGGCTGAGCTTTGGCTCCCAGCTGGGTTAGCCCATCAGCAGTGGCCAGTGCAGGGCTGAGGAGGGCAACCGTGCCTCCCGCTGCTCCCAGAGTCGGTCCCTGCCCAGCAGTGGAGATTGGCTCCCAGTGCGGGATGGGGTCCGGCACATCCACCTCTTTCTGAGCCTCAAAACTGTCACCCCTGAAAGGACCGAGCTTTCAAGGAAGCCATGGGCAGTAAGATCCTTGGCGATGGGAAAACGATGCTTTTAAAATGAATGGTGAGCAGTCGTTTTTCCTCACTGGGATATTCCCAGGGCAGGCAACAACTTCTGCAGGTAGGAATGGTCAGGGCGACCTTAAAACTGGTAAAAAGCGTAGTCCTGCTCCCAGTGCAGGTGCCAAGCCTGCTGGTGGGACAGCTGGGTTGACTTTCAGCTTTGGAAAGCCATGGCATTTCTCAGCACCTGGAAGCTTTCCTCCACCCAAGACCCCTGGGTGGAAGAGCAAGTCCCTGTCATCGTGCTGTGCTGGCCGCTCTTGCAGGCGGGAGGTGGTACAAGCGGCACCTGACCTACCGGGTGGTGAACTGGCCGTCCTACCTGCCGCAGCGCGAGGTGCGCCTGGCCGTGAAAGCTGCCTTCGAGCTCTGGAGCAACGTGTCCTCGCTGGTGTTTTGGGAGGCGCAAGATGGCCCAGCTGACATCCGCCTGACCTTCTTCCACGGGGACCACAACGATGGACTCAACAACGCCTTCGATGGACCAGGTGCTGGTCGCTTCCCCCTTGTAAGCTTCTCTTTTACAACGCGGGCTCTTCCCCGGCAACGGGGAGGGCTGGGGTGGCGATGGGCTGGGGGTGATGGAGGTGAGGCTGTGCCCTGCCAATCCCTCTAACAAAGAATTTGGGATCCTCACTCTGCGGCTGCCGTCTGCCAGCGAGCAGCTGAGATGCTTCTCGGATTATGCTGGTGGCCTTCAGGACCCCCTCCCCATGCTGACTGCATCCTCCAGCCCTCGGCTCATTCCTCCCAGAGGAGCTTTCCTGCACAGCTATCGGACACTCTCGGGCTTTCTCTCTCCATGAGCCTTTGCCCACTGGGTCGCTGTGGTGCCTTCAGTCCTCAGCCTGAGCCCGGGGCAAGAAACCAAACTCATAAAGCACAGGGCAGACAAACCCTGCTGGAGCAGAAGGCAGAACTGGTTTGGGTTGCACCCGCTGGGGGAAAACACTCAGCGGAAGCTGCTGTTCTTTCTGCTAAAGAGCTAAAATTGCTGCATGTTTTAGCAAACCAGAGCTGCACGCAGCCCCTTGGCTTGCAGCTGAGGTCCTCTTCTGCCTTGCGGTCCCTGATGGCTCTCGTGTCCCCAGGAGGTGCCCTGGCTCACGCCTTCTTCCCCCGGCGCGGAGAAGCCCACTTTGACAGCGCTGAGCGCTGGTCGCTGCACAGCGGTAAGGGGCGCAATCTCTTCATCGTGGTGGCACACGAGGTCGGTCACACGCTGGGGCTGGAGCACTCCGCTGTCAAGAGCGCCCTGATGTCTCCCTACTACAAGAAGCTCAGCAAGGATTTTGTCCTCAGCTGGGATGACATCTTGGCTGTCCAGAACTTGTACGGTGAGCCTGGCATCCCTGAGCATCCCTTGGTTCCTCTGGCGCTGCTCCCTGGGGTGGAGGGTGAGAACCAAGGATGGGAGCAGGTCCCTGCAAGGGGACATAACATGGAAGGTGCTCGATGGGGATGGGCCTCGTCGCTTTGTGAATGGGGAGGAAGATTGGGTAGGACACGTGGGATACGTCCTCCAGGGCAGGGAAGCTTGGATTTACTGCCAGCTCATTTGCAACCAGAGAAAAGCTGGTGCATGTTTTATTTTAGGAGCTACCAAGGGGGTCTTTGCCAGCACCTTGTAGTGGGGAACAGGAACCAGACAGCGGGACAAGGAATATTTGGAGCCCTGGGATGGCTTCCCAGCCCTGTGCTCTTGCAGTGCTTTGAGGAAATCCATTTCCCTTCCTCTTCTCCACAACCAACTGCCCCCTGCTCCATCCTAGGGAAACCCTCCAAGGGCTCAGCCATCCAGCTCCCGGGAAAGGTCTTCACTCACTTCCAGGACTGGAGCACAGACCTTTATGGTGGGGACCAGCAGCAGAGGAGCCTCAGTGCCTATTACTGCCACTCTTTCTTCGACACCGTAACTGCAGGTGGGTGATCCCCAGTGCAACCCTCTCCCAAAACACACCCCCCGTACCCCTTGCCCCAGCAGCAGCCCATTCCCGCTCTGAGAAGCTCCACTGGTGGGAAAGGTGGATTTGGCTGGTCCACAACCTCGTAGGTGCCCCTGGGGCTGGTGGCATCGGTGATGCACATCACTGCTGCAGCACAGAGTACATCTTGAGGGCACAGAGATATCCTGGTGCGGTAGGAGGAGGGAAACTTCCTAAACTGGGGCCATGGCAAGGCTTAATTTTTGTAGGAGCTCAGCCATGGAAGGTGAGCTTTTAGTGGGAGCTGTGGTCAGCTTTTATGCTCTCCGGGCTGGGGTGGAGGCAATGAATCATGAAAACTTAAGAGAGTGGCTAGAAAGGCAGAAGGGATTATCCAAACCCGAGCAGCACCGCAGAGCTGCACCAGGGGAACAGGGAGCAGTGGCTGGGAGACGGGATGAGGTTTCTCACCGAGGACCCCTCAACCCTCCTTCTGCCTCGCAGATGTGGATCACAACCTCTACATCTTCAAGGGCAGCCACTACTGGGTGGTGCCGGTGAGTGGCAATGCCAGTGACCCTCGGCCTCTGCAGACGCGCTGGCCTGGCCTCCCCGCCGGCATCGACGCCTGCGCCTGGTCCCCGCTCAGTGGCAAGTTTTACTTCTTCAAAGGTAGGTGAGACACAGGCAGGACATCTCTCCTCGGGGTGCTGCGGCTCCTGCCCGTGTCCCCTGTCTCCCCCAGTGCAGAGCTGGGGCATTACTGGCTCCCAGCTGTGCAAAATCCCACAGGAGCCCTGGACATGGCACCTGCCACAGATTGTCCCCACGGCCTTGGTTGTGTCGCCCTGGCAAACGGTACCACTCTCTCGTGCCTCAGTTTCCCCATTCGCCCATTCAGGAGAGCAGTGCTCACCTGTGTTTGAGAATAAACCCAGCTACATCGAGCCCTCTGGGGTCTCGGGGAGAAAACACTCCCCGACAATGTGTGGTCACAGGGGAGCTGAGAAGAGTGCAGTGTTTTGGTGCTGCCCGTGGATCCCTGTGCCGTGCCTGGGGCTGAGCTGCCCATGGGAGCTGAAATGCCATTTGCAGGCTGCCCGGCGGTGCCCCACGGCCAGATGGGGAGAGGGGCAGGTCAAAGCAGGCAGCCCAGACGCCAGGGTCAGCCCTAGCTTTTAATGGAAACCAGTTGCTGGCTTGGCAGAAAGGGGGCTTTGTTGCTGCAGCTGGGTGAGAGCCAAAAGCCCCTCTCCCTCCCCAGCCTCAGCCGCTCCCTGCTCTCCCCGGGGCTTGGGTCAGGCCACAGCTTGTAAGCAGAAAGGGGCTTTTGTCTGCCTGCTTTGTGGGGACAGGGCACTGCGGGGATGGCTGAGTGCTTGGCTTCAATCACAACTCCTGCTGCTGTGGTCTTGGTCTCAGTTGTCTCATCCTAGAGGGGTCTGAGTCCGTCTGTCCTGCGCGCTTTGCAGGAACGGGAGGGAGGTTTGTAAGGAAGCAGCGTGGGGAAGCAAGTTGGCCTTACTCTGTCCCTGGCAGTCTCTTTCCACGCCTTTGAGCTCCTGAGCTCCTGTGCCTCAGTTTCCCCCAGCCTGGTCCCCATGGGGCAGCCCAGTTGTGCCACCAGTGGGATGGATGTCACGGATGCTCATCCGTGGCTGCAAGGCTGGTCCTGTGGCTGAGCCCTCTAACCCCTTTCCCCTGCTCTTCCCAGGAGGCCGATGCTGGCGCTACGCGGGCTCCACCTTGGAGGCAGGCTTCCCCCAGAAATGCAGCGCCCGCGGCCTCCCGCGGCACCCCGACACCGCGCTCTACTTCCAGCATCTCCGGCGCCTGGTCCTCTTCAAGGGACCCAAGTACTTTGTGGTCAGCGAGGAGACCCTCAGGGTGGAGCCCTACTACCCCCGCAGCCTGCGGGACTGGGAGGGTTTGCCCCCCGGCACGGCGGGTGCTCTCACCCACCGCGATGGCTTCATCTACTTCTTTCGGGATGACCAGTACTGGCAATTCGATCGGGCGAAGCTGCAAGTGGTGGCCACAGGCAAATGGGCCACCCAGCTGCCCTGGATGGGCTGCTGGGATGCAAACGCTGGGCAGGTCATCTTCTAAGCTGAGCGTGCCGGGATGAAATGGGGCGGCTGAATCCCACCTCGCTCACCGCTGCTCAGATCCATCTTTAAGTGACTCTGAATTCCTATCGCGGACGGCTGTGAAGGGTCCCACACTTTGCGCGTGAAAGCCACAGTCGATGGAGCGATGCCGACAGCCCAGGCAGGACTGCCACAGCTGAGGGGGCTGCAAGCTTTGGGAGACAATGTGTTTTTTTTAAGAAAACCACAAAAAAAATGGAAAAAGCCATGGAGACTGCAAACAGACCCGTTTTGTTAACGCTCAGGATATCGCTGTGCATTTGTTTTCCAAGCAGGACTGGATCTGTTGATACTTCAGCTGCCCTTCTGCGGTCAGGCAGAGCAGCGCCTCACCCTGGCTCGGGCTGGGGCTTGATGGGCTGAAAATATTTCCTGGATAAAAGGAAAAAAAAAAGGGGTGTTTGGACAAAACCAGGGGCCCATGTTGTGCTTTGTCCCTCTGTGTACACAGAGCCCCCGCGGGTGCTTTGTTGGGCTGCGATCACATCCCAGCTCCCTGGTGAGGCACCTGCTGGCGCCACCGACACCATGGGAGTTTTGGGGAGAAAGCAGATCGTTTTGGTGGAGAAGCCTCTTCGGGGTGAAAGGGGCAAGATGTGGCTGATCTGCTGCCTGTGTCACTGAGGGACGGTGCAGGAGCATTGCAGCTTGGTAGGTTTGAGTTGATGGAGTGGGTTCCCTGGTGTCTAATAAGGGTTGTGCTCAGCTGGCAGCCTTTCTTGTCTACGAAGCATCTGTCCTCTGCTCTGTCTCTGCACGTGATGGGATCAACGTATTTCTGAGTCCCATCCCCTCTGCGACAGTTGGATCAACAGGGTTGAAAAAGTCTCCAGGGGAGGAGGAGAAGAGAGGGTGAGCAGGACAGACAGACATGTCCGTGCATGCAGGCTCACAGGGACAGCTCGGTTGCGTATTCCTCATTCCTTTCCCAAAGCAGACTCCCCACCTTGAAATGCTGCGGGCTCTGGGCACTGAGTCACAGCTCACGTCTGCAAAGGTGGGGGAGCGCTGGGCCCCCGAGGCTTGGATTCAGTGGCGGTGCTGGCCAGGACAGGGCTCAGCTTTCCTAAAATGTCCTTTGATTTGAGAGATTTGGGGATTTTCACCATGCTGGGCTTACACACACACAGGTGAGCTGCTGCTTTGTTGATGGCTCTCCCTGGACTCAGCTCCCTGTGTTTGGTGCCCCACTTCGGGTTGGTGGCTTTGGCACCGGGCTGTGGCTGGTCCTGCCGTGCCAGGGTGCTGCATCGGGTGCCCTCCTGATGCCGGCAGCTTCGAAGACTCTTTCCTTCAGTGCACATCCTCCTCTCATCCTCTCCCACCCTAGACTTTCCGCGCAGAGGAGGTTAGGAGCCAGGCTTGCCCCAGCCAAGGGGCCAGGGCTGGTGCTTCTGGAGGGCTTTTGGTGCTGCGAGATGCCAGCTGAGGTGTGGGTTTAGCCAGACAGGGAGCCTGCAGCAGCCGTTCTGTCCATTCGCCGTGGTATTTGTGAGCAAACCCTTCCTGCACAGACATGGACAAGGGACTCCATCAGCTCACAGCCTAAAATCTCAGGGGATTTTTGTTGTTGCTAAAGAGACAAGGCTTGCGTCATTTTTGGTTTGAGTTGGATGATAATAAGGCTTGCAGGGAGTCCCAGGGGCTTGGAGACTTGATGGCAAATAAAGCGAACCTCTGGATATGCAGTGTTGAGTTTTCTACTTGTTTTCATGTCACACTTTTGGGGTTGTTGTTTTTTAAAGCCAATCTCCCGTTTGCCAAACGGGCTGTGTTTGAGAGGTGTGCGCGCCTTTGGGGCTGGAGTGGGTGTTGCTGAGTTCGGCCTCGGCTTTCGTGCTTGCTGGATCACAGAGGGAGGATGGATCCCACTGAACACTCGCTGACGGTGCTGATGCTGATGGTGAAAGTGAAACATTCTTCCCTGCTTCATCCCAAATTAATGAATTTGGGTGGGTTTCCTCCACACCTTGGGATACGTTAATAGGTTTTTTTTTTTTCCTAGCTGAAGGCTGCATTCACGTGATAGAGTCCCTCCAGGTTTCCACCTTCGCCCCAGCCCATCCCAGTTCATGAAGGCAGGTCCTTGCCTTCCAGAGGATAAGGAGCATCTTGAAACCTCCCCTGCTGCTCCTGTTTGCTTTGCTTCATGCTGCAGTGTGCCCAGGTGTCCTACCCACTGAGCTGCCAGCGTTCTGCTGGCAGAGGGAAGGACTCGGGGGGACCGTGAGCGATGCTGCCGGGCCTGGGGCTGAGCACGGTGTTGCTGGCAGAGAGCAGGGTGATTGCACAGCATCTCTTGCCCCCCACAGGTCTGGGGGTGGCCAGGAGGGATGGAATCACGCACTGAGCCATGCGATCAGCCTCACCGGGTGCTGTGGCTGAAAACCCTGCGTCACAAGGGTCCTTTTCTCCTGCTGGGCTCCCTGGCAGGGCATGCCAGACACAGACTCCTCCGGCCAGCCTGCCACGCATTCCCCAGCCTGGTGGAATAGCTGGGATTCTTGCATTTTCTCCCCCAAAATGACATCGGCTGATCCAGCCGTGATCTGCAGTGAGCATCAGCAGCTGGCTCCAGGGAGAGGATGGGCTTCCCTGACACAGCAAGAAGCCCCCCAACTTCATGAAAGACTCCTTTTCGGTCCCCAGAGGTGAGCATATCCCAGGTAAATTTGCATTTTGTCTGAGCCTGTAAAATGGGAATAAAACTGTGGCTGCCTCAGGGCTGTCAATTCAGGGGTACCATGCCCTGAAGATGCACCTTGTAGGGCTGGGTCACCCCACCCGAGATGTTGAGAGGGTGCAGGGAAGGGCAAATTCCCCCTCTTTTTGGGTTGTGAGCAACTTGTGATGCTGAAGAGCCCCTCTCTAACCTCCTCCTGCACTGGAGCCAGTGCCTTCAGGGCAGCTGGGGAAGCAGGAGCAGGGCTGCGGTGGAGGAGCAGGTGCTGAAGAGTTAACTGGGAGTGTTTGCAGCCTGTCCCTTGTCACCAAGGAGAAGGGAACAGCACTTGGGAAGGAAACAAAACACCCACTGCCCAGGAGGGTGATTTCCTTTACCCACACCGCATTACAGCCCTTGGACCCCGAGAAGGGCTCCTGGCACTGGGAGGACGGTGTCACCATCCTCGGTGGCAGGGAGCAAGTGGCACTGGGTGAGTGTGGCTGCAAGGGACATGGGCTGGGGTCACGGCCTGAGTGTTCCCCATGACCCCATCGTCCCTGTTCCCATCACTCCTTTCCCTTCGTCTCCTCCCAGTCTTATGGCAAAATGTGGGGGACAGCAGGCACTGCGGTGCGGAGCATCCGCCCCTACCGGTCCAGCGAGCAGTACCTCTATGCCATGAAGGAGGACTTGGCCGAGTGGCTGAAGGAGCTATACGACCTGGACATCGAGGTGGGCACCTTCATGGAGGTGCTGGAGACAGGGGCTGTGCTCTGCTCCCACGCCAACAATGTCACCCACGTGGCTGGGGAGTTTGCCCGCACCTGCCCTGACGTGGCCTGCCACCTCCGCCTGCCTGCTGCTGGCGTTGCCTGCAACCTTGCAGCACAGCCGGGCACTTTCCAGGCCAGGGACAACGTCTCCAACTTCATCCAGTGGTGCAGGAAGGAGATGGATATTAAAGGTAAAGCACCAGGCTCCGGCCATCCCATATCCCCTTTGAGTGGATTTTGACTCCATCTGTGCCTCCCGTCCCCTT
This sequence comes from Cuculus canorus, assembly GCF_017976375.1. Taxonomy (NCBI): domain Eukaryota; kingdom Metazoa; phylum Chordata; class Aves; order Cuculiformes; family Cuculidae; genus Cuculus; species Cuculus canorus. The sequence goes on from NC_071420.1 coordinate 7,037,337, forward strand.
TATCCCTGTCCCCACGTGCCAGTCCACCCTTGCCCTGCCCTAGATGTCCTGATGTTTGAGACGGAGGACCTGGTGCTGAGGAAGAATGAGAAGAACTTTGTGCTGTGCCTGCTGGAGCTGGCACGTCGTGCCGCCCGCTTCGGCATGCGTGCCCCGACCCTCGTGCAGATGGAGGAGGAGATCGAGGAAGAGCTCCGCCAGGAGCTGGACCTGCCACCTGCAGATACTCCCCTGCCCCGGCCCTCTAGGAAACCACGGGACCTTCACAACCTCGATCAGATGGTATGGATGGCCTTGGAGTGGGATAGAGTTAGGGATGGGGATGAAGATGGGAGTGACCACCCCAGGACCCTTCCCTGGATCACTGGTAAGGACTCATCCCTGCTGCTCACAGGTCCAGCACCTGGTGAGCCGTTGTACCTGCCCAGTCCAGTTCCCCATGATCAAGATATCTGAAGGGAAATACCGTGTGGGCGACTCTGACACCCTCATCTTTGTCCGGGTAAGTCCCCTTCACCCCATGCTTTTAGGGCACAAGCACGAGAGATCCTGCTCTGCTCCCACAAAGCTTCTTCTATATACCCATCCCAAGAATGGGTCCAGTTTGGGGCTTTTGACCATTATCCCCAGAGCAGCACAGCTCAGCCCTGAGCACGTTTGCATGGATGTGTGCAGGACAAAACCTGCCGAGCCCCAGCCAGTCCTGCCCAGCAACGGGGACACCGCGGTGCTCTGTCCCTGCCTCGATCCATCCCTGAGACAGACCCTCCCGAAGGGCTCAGCGCACCATGGTGGAGAGGGGTTTTCCAAAAGGATCCCCACCCACCTTGGGGTGATGAAAGGCGGCTGTCAGGATGGCAGTGGGAGCTAAGACCTCCCTGCCATGGTGGCACTGAGCCCGGGATGAAGCCGTCCTTTGGGAGAGCGGTGGCACTTGCAGCTCTTGAGCATACGTGGATGAAGCCTGGCCAAGGGTGCTGGAGAAGAGGGGACCCTTGGTGCATGACAGAGCCCTGTCCTGGCTTCATGGCACCGGCGTCCCATGCAGATCCTGCGGGAGCACATCATGGTGCGGGTCGGGGGCGGCTGGGACACGCTGGAGCACTACCTGGACAAGCACGACCCGTGCCGCTGCACCTCGCTCTGTGAGTGCCCGTGTCCCCCGACCCCGGCGGCGGTGAGGGAGGGTCTGGCGTGGGTCTGGTTGGTGAGGGAGGGTCTGGCGTGGGTCTGGTTGGTGAGGGAGGGTCTGGCGTGGGTCTGGTTGGTGAGGGAGGGTCTGGCTGCTTCTGGGGCCATTTGCAGCAGCCAGGAGCTTCCTCCCCATGATGACCCCTTGCTTTCCTGGGGAACGTTGGGTTTTGGGGACTCTTCAACTTTGGTGGCCACTAGAGGTCATGGCAGACTTTTGGATGGAACCAGACCCCGCAATCCCCATTGCAGGGAGTGCAGGTTTGCACCAGCATCCCCCATGGCCAGGGGTGCTGAGCCCCCCCCTTTTGCCCCACAGCTCACAAACAAGCCTTGAAAGCCAGGACACCCCAGCAGCAAGTGCAGCACGAGGTGCGGCTGTGCCCGGCCTCGAAGGTGGCCGCCCGTGGCCAACCCCAGCCCACGCTGCTTGTCAGCCGCTCGCAGAGCCCCCTGCCCCCCGTCACCTGGGGGTCCCGGGGCCCCCGAGCCCCTGCTGACCCCTCCTTGGGGGGCTCAGGCCACCCTCGCCGACAACCAGTGCAGTCCCAGAGGGTCCCTTCGGGCAGGTAAGCGACACAAAGTGGATTCAGAGTGGTTTTTCTCCCACCCTGGAATATTTCCCTGCTCCCTTCCGGAGCTGCCCAGCACCCAGCTGGATAGAGGGGGCACGCAGCAGCCCCCTGGCCCCTCTCCACTCTCTCTCCTTGCAGGACACGGGAGCCACTTGTCACCCCTTCGGAGAGGCAACCGCCACCATCCAGGTCATCCACTCGACCCAGCTCCCCTGGTCGCGATGGTGGGGTGACGCGCCGGGCACTCACCCCATCCCGGCTGGGTCCCGGCATGCGGAACAGCGTGGGGGTCCCCAATGTGCTGCGTGGGAGCACCCCGGGAAAAACCCCCGTGGCACTGGCACAGGGCGGCTCCATGGCGCCCATCACCCACCAGACACCGGCACCGCCGCAAAACACCCGGCAAGGAGGAAAAGTGACTGTGGCGGCTGACAGGGTTCAGGGTAAAGGGGTCCCTTCCAGGGTGGCACCCCGTGCCCTGAGCCCCACCAAGGGCTGTGCCTCCTTGCTGCAGCGGCACAGCCGGGGGGACTCACAGAGCCAGAAAAACCCGCAGGAAGGGAGACAGGGAGCCCTCATCCGGGGACCCCACCTACCCTCACCCCGGAATTCCTCCGGTCAGCCTCCAAACCAGGATGGTGGCATCAACCCCCCTGCCAAAGCCAGCGCAGCCGCCTGCCAGCCCCCCGCCACTCCGGCCCCCCTTGCAAATGGGTGTAAGGGCTGTGCTGCTGCAGGGGGGACCCAGAGGTGCCACTCGGCCACCAGCCCGCGGGCTGGGGGTGCAGCACATGGAGCGAGGGGAGCCTGTCGCCCTGGCGAGGGGAGCGAGGGGCTCCGGGGGTGCTGGGGGCAAGCGCAGCCCCCGGGTTACAGCAGAGTGGTGGAGGAGCTCTCGCGCGGGCGGCAGCCCCTGCGCCCCGCGGGGCTGAGCAGTTGGGTCCCCAAAACTGCCTCGCGATCTGCCCCGCAGGCCACCGGCACCCCGGCTGGGGGGCAGGCAGAGGGCCCGGGAGCAGGGGGTCAGCCTTCACAGGCAGCCAGGGCCAGCAGCATCACCAAGGCCCGGCGGTGCCTGAAGAAACCCAAACGCATTCCCTCCATCTACAAGCTGAAGCTGAGACCCAAGGCACGTCCCAGGCAAGACCACAGGCCAGGCAAGCGCCCCTCGCGTATCCCCACCCCACTGGGGCAGTGTCCCGCAGCCCCCCGCAGCCAGCATCGCACCCCGGCACCCCCTCGGCACCCTCATCCCGGCCGCACGCACCCCAGGGCTAAGCCCTCGCGGGCTGACGGCGGCGCCTGGCTGACTGAGGATGATGAGGAGTCGTGGGTCTGACCTCCCACCCAAGTTTCGGCAGGGAAGGACCCTTCGCTCCTCTGAAGGTGGGAGCGATGCTGAAACTGGAGCTGTGATGCCTGTGAGCGGTGCAATGGATTTGCTCCCGGGTGACCTGGGGGTCCTCCTCTTGCTCTTTGGATTCGCGTCCCCTCCAACCCAGTGGGGTTTTTGCACTGATAGCTCTCCTCCTAAACAGGCATACCTGTACTAGTTTGGGTGGAAAATCCAGCCCCAAATCAAGGGAATGAGGCATGTCCTGCAGGGAAGAGTGGTGCAGCCCATCTCCACAGTGTTCCCAAGTAGCGGGGACACCCCACACCTGGCAGCCGAGCGTGCAAACCATCCCATACCTCAGTCATCCTCAGCCCTACAACAGGACTAATAATCCTCGTGTCTTACAGCACCAAGAGCCTCAATGAGTGCTCGGGTCGCTCAGGGCAGGGAGGCACAGGAGGTGACCCCTGAGACCCACGGGTGAAGGTTGGAGACAGAGGTGGTCAGTGGTCACCTCAGCAGTGATGGTCAGAGTGACCAAGGCTGTTGAAGTCACTGCTGCCCTCCCGCAGCCACACACCTGGCAATATCGTTTGTGCAATAAAGACGTACCAAAGCTCTTCTGTTTTGGCTTCATTTCTGTGTGGGTGGTGAAAGGGAGAGGATAATCCTGATGGGGGTCACGGCTGGTGAAGGGCTGTGTGCACCCCGCAAGCCCACGGGGCCAGAAGAGCTTCGTCATCCAGAAGAGGATGAAGCGAGACCCACATCCCGGTGAATGCAAAACCTGCTCACAAAAACATTCCTTTTGAAAGGAGAAACAAATTCCACTCCCCCACCCCGGATCGTTGTTTCCCAACAGAAGGGCTGTCGGAGCAATTCGGCACCGCGGGAAAGAGCAGCGAGGCAGGTACAGAACAAGGGGGGACAGACCTGATTTTAATTTGATTTCAAAGAAAGGGGTGCAGGGTGTTACAGGTGGTGTAGACACCTCGGGAATCTCCAACAAGAAGTCTAAAGTGGAAGGAAAGCCAAGTCCAGGCAAATGGGATGCTCACCGGGGCAGGAGGAGAAAGAGGACGAGAGGGAAAGCATCCTTGCCAGGGCTGGACTGAACCCAGGCATCGCCTCCTGCGGCACCATGTGCACGGGGAGAGAAACCCACACTGCCCTGGGGACAGCGATGGGGACACCCTCAGCGTCTCCCCAGCTTGGGAGCAAGGTATTTTCAGCAGGACTAAGGTGGTGCTGGGCGAGCGGTAACACTTTGTACTAAGGGTGTGAGCAGGGGCAAGGCGCAGGGCGCTGGCAGCTGCTGCTGTGCTCCCGGCTGCTCCGATCCCTGTGAGCCCCACCGCGCAGCGCATCCCCCTGCCTCAGTTTCCCTGCCTGCACCCGGTGGGTCCCACCAGCACCTGCCCCCGCCTGGGTCTTGGGGAAGTAGCTCTTTGTAGCCCTCGTGTTCCTGGGAGCTGTGAAATGCTGTCAAACCAGTGAGAGTTATCATTACTGATGTAACTGCCACTGTCTATAAAGTACAATAGAATATAACAATTATATTTATAACCTGTTTTCTTTTTTTTTTCCAAAATACTAAATAGATGCTATAAAAACCTGTAACTAATTGTGCTATAAACTGCAGGCTACAGGGTTATAACAAACAATGTATTGGCTTAGTTGTTGATATGTGTACGTCAGAGCACTTTATAAATGCTTTATTATTAGCATTTACCAAGGAATTCCCTTCTCAAACAATTTGGAGGGATAAAGCCAGCCAGAGACCAAGAACGTGGACTTACATGGGTTAAATCCTGACGAGATGAGGTGGGGGCAGGCTGGTAGGTTTGCCATGAAGGCAAGGGATGGTGCTGAGTGCCACTGCCCTGCCCCGGCCGGGGCACCCGCAGCCACCTAAGACAGAGCTGAGTCCCCCGTTGTCTTTTCTCTTTTAATTCCTTATTTTAGGGGACAAGCTGAATTTGGGGTTTTGGTTCCCAAAGTGGCTGCTGGGGTGGGAAGGGAGGAGCGGGGGGGGGGACAGGGCAGTGAAACGCACCGTGCCAGAGCTCAGCTGGATGCACTCTTAATGGAAAGTGTTACCGAGCATAGCAGCGTTGCTGTCGGGTGGAAATCTGGCCGTGCGGAAGAGATGGGTCTGGGGGTCCTTTCGCTTTACTGCCAAGAGCTGCGCTGAACACCTGCGTCCCCGCGTTACACCAGAAATCACTGGGATGGTTTTGCCAGGGGATGGCCTCAGCTCCTGCCTTAGGGGGTGAGAACGGCATTTCCCCCTGTCTTACAGGGAGCAGAACCCACAACCCTTTCGGCTTCTCGCTCATCGATCGCCGGCACATCACTCCAAGACTGTTTGATAATGCAAACTGCACTTTGCCGCCCGCCCTGCAGGACAAGATGCAGGTGAGGTGCAAGTCTGGAGTAAAACCAAGACAAAACATTAAAAAAAAATAAATAAAAAGAAATATGGGGGCTCACTTTCCTATTAGGGACGTGCACAGAAATAATAAAAAACAAAGGAAAGCAACTGGAAACGTAACTCCAGCTCCCTATTGCTTTGAGGCTGCCTTCACACCACCACCACCATCTCACGCGGCTGGAGGTGAGCGATGCTGTGGGAAAGCCTGGCACGGGTCGGCGCTGCCGGCGGGGTGCGATGGCACGAGGGGAATCGCCTACCTGCCTCGAGGGTGCTGGGGTTTGGGTTTGGAGCTGTGCAAAGCCGGTCGCCCCCTGAGCCTGGGATACGAGGTAGCAGAGGGGTGACCTGCCCGGCAAGGAGCGCTTCCAGAGTATTTGGTGTGCGACAGGCTGGTGGGAGAGGAGAAGCCTTCCTTCCCTGGCTGAACCAGAGCAGAAGAGGGGCTCAAGCCCTGGGGAAGCAGCACCTGGCATGCTGCGTTGATAGAAGGGCTGGGATTTGGGCTTTATTATTTTTTTCCCACCCTTTCTTGTTTTCATCCAGAAATTTTGCCTGGAAATCTAACCCAACCGAGGCAAAAGACAGTCTGCGTAACCTGGCCTCTCGCCGGAGGCTGCTCTGTCCTCCAAGGGGAGATACCTCAGCTTCAAGGGAAGAAACCTCGGCTCTGGGGAGAGGAAAATAGGAATGCCATCCTCTCCGTGCCCCAGGGATGGAGCCACCCCTCCCCGCATCGGCCAAAGGTGCTGGGCAGGTTCCTTGCAGGAGGCCGGTGATGGCAAGGATTGCCCCTGCGATGCCAGGGGAGGACAGACCCAACAGCCAGCCTCTGGGCACTGTCTGAAGTGTCTCCTCTGCCTCCCGGTGCCACGCAGTGTTTCAGACGTGGCAGAGACACAACCCCTCCAGGATGGCTTTGGCATCGAGTGCCAGAGGCTCAGGGAGGGCTCGGAGGTTTGGCTGAGGTCCTCCCTCACCCTTTCCTACCTCCAAGGCAGCCTGGCCACCCACCCGCTCTGACCCACCAGTGGCCACTGCATCACCCTGCCCAGCAGCACCCAAGGTCCCCAAATGTCACAAAGGGCCAGCGCCGGTGGCAGAGCAAACCCTGAGGTACTTCTGGCACAGCTCCCGGCATCATCCCCGCACAGAGCAGTGATGCCAGCACTTGCCGGGAGGTGCGGTCCCCGAGGATGTGCGGCCATGGGGGCACGATCAGGGGGTTCCATCGGGGCAGGGGGCTCACATGATGGTGCATCGGTTCCTGCGCAGGGCACCCTGGAAGCGGATGGTGGTGTGGACGTGCTTGCAGCGGGCGCAGCCCACGCTCTTCAGGAGCTCGCTGAAGAGCAGCAGGATGTGCCAGTTGTACTTGGCCGAGCACTCGATGTAGCCACACTTCCATGTCTTCTTCACCAGGTTGGAAACGTTCCAGCGCGGGATCACCCGACCCCGCTGCAGGTCCCGCTTGTTGCCCACGATGATGATGGGTGTCTCTGAAGTGCCGATGACCCTGGGGAGGACGGGTGGCAAGGAAGGACAGATGGGGACGGGGCACAGCATGACAACCAACTGACCTATGGACCCCAACTCATCCCAAACTGTCACTTGGCTTTGGCTTGGCAAGAGGGATGTCTCCCGTGGCCAGACACCCACTGCAACCAGCTTGAACCTCTTCCCCAAGGATGGCTGCCCTCGCCCACAGAAGATACGTGCCTGGGGGTCCTGCTCCTGCCCTTTGGTCCAGTTTTGCTTTTGCTTTTGGGCTCCCAGTCCTGCAAAAGGGGCTTTACCCCGGCCTTGAATATCTCAACTCTGATGTCAAAGGCAGCAGAGCGCAAGGGGGAGCCACACCACCCCACCAGAGCCCCACCAGCTGCACCCATGGCGAAGTGGTCCCTACCTTGTCTCCAGGATCTGCTGGCGGATGGTTTTGATGTACTCGAAGCTGTCAAAGCAACAGATGTCATAGACCAGGATGTAGGCATGGACACTCCGGAGCCCCCTGCAACACACGTCCGCCCACTCCTGCAAGGTGCAGAGAGGGATCAATCCTGGCTCAGCTCCACCGCTGTGCCCGGGGATGCCCTGCACTGCTTCAGAGCTGGGCACACCAAGGAGGCTGCACGCTCTCCACCCTCCCGACACCCAGCACTCGCCTCTGCTCCACTCTGACCAATCCCTGCGACAGCTGCATCTGCCCCGCAGCCCTTCAGCCGTCTCTCCCCATCTCCAGAGATCCCCTACCCCCCTCATTAATCCAGAGGAGCGATAACAGGATTTGTCAACCCCAACTCCTCTCCTGAGCAAGGATTGCACCTGCCTGGTGCACAGCAGCCCAGAGGTGAGTTGGGCGCAGGGCTGAACGCAGCCCCCGGCGCAGATGGGGCATTACTGAACTGCAGCTCTTCCATCGTGCTGGGGGGCAGTTGCTCCTGCCCTGCAATGCAAAAAGGTGGTTTTCCTTGCAGGGAACACCTTTCCCAGGATGCTGGAGAGGGCTGCACTGGGCATCCTGCCTGGCCCCAAGCGGGAGTGGGACAGCAGGGAGTTGCTGGCCCCGACTCCTCTCCCAGAAGTTGCTGTGGGGATGCTGCTCCGGGACCTGAAGCCCGGAGCCTGGTGATATTTCCCAGCACAGCGCCATATCCCCACTGTCATCCTCTCCTTTCCCCTCGGAACCAGCCCTCTGCCCATCCTCTTCCCTGCAAACCTCCATCTGCTCCCACCGGCCGCCTCCTCCCCGAGCGCAGCGAGCCAGGGAGTTAATGGAGTGTGTTAGCGTCGCCGCCGTGTCAATAAATTACCCTTTGCTGGTCCAGGCTGTCTCTCACACTGACCTTTCCTTTCCTGCACATGTCCATTAATTTTTAAACCTCCGAGTCCCTGGAGCGCTCACTTCGCCTCCTTCCCAATGGGAAAGGGGAAACGGAGCCCTACAAGGCCCCTGTAACCCCATCCCTGTTGCGCGCAGGACCGGTTTAATTATATTGATTAAAAATAGAGGAGAACCCATGTCCCGTAGAGGTGCCAACACCAATGCCATCACCCCCAGGCACAGCTGGGCACCTCCAGCTCCTTGTCCCGCAGCAGCGGCACAACTTATGCCCCTGGGACAGAGATTAAAGTCCGCTTTTTGCTCATTAATCCCCCCCAGAGTGGTCAGCACCGATGTCAAAGCATTCCAGCGACCTGCGGCATTTCTGGGCTGTTTCGGCGGTGCCGGAGCTCAGCCCTGGGAGCCACCCCGGGAGGGGACGGGCAGCCCAGCTCCACCTGGCTCGGGCAGGATGTGCCTTGGGACCTGGCTCTCCAGTAACCCTGGATTTTCACCCGAATGCTTTGGCCCTTTGCTGGCCTCGGCCAGTCATGGAACTGGACACCGATACTCTGGAACCCACCCCCAGATGGAGAGAGGGACAGACCCATCAGGGCTGTGGGCGCTGCCGATGCCACAGTCCTTGGAGCAGGATGGTGTCCATCCCTCCTGATTTTTCATCATTTTAGGTCCAAAAACCCGCAAGAGACTCCATCCTAGGGCCGCTCAGCCTGTAGCCACAAGGACGTGATCCATCTCACCAGCTTTTAGCAAGGAAACCTCTACATGGAGGAAGAAACATCCCCAAAGAGGAGGAACCGAGATCCCACAGGACAACGGGAAAACCCACCACCGCCTCCCAAGACCCCTCAGCGTGGGGATCCCATCACATGGAGCCGGGTGCACACGTACCTGCAGGGTGTTGACGGGGAAGGAGGTGATGGGGGGGAAGTCCATGATCTGCAGGTCGTGGACGTGGCCGTTCATGACGACAGCAGGCAGGTAGACGCGACGAGCCGTGGTGGGCACGCAGACCTCGCTGAACTCGTTGTAGAGGAACTGCCGGACTATGGCGCTCTTGCCCACGCCCTGGGCTCCCAGTACGGCAATCTTGAAGGTTGCCACCATGCCGTCGTGTGCCAGGCGCTGCCCTGGTGCTGCCCCTGCGGCACCGAGGCTGCATATTCCCGCGCAGGGGGCCTCAGCCCCATTCAGGATGCATTTTCCCCCTGGGACAGCCTGTCACTGCAAGGCCAAGGAGAAGTCAGGCAGGTGCTGGAGACACCTTAGCAGATCCCACTGCTGCTTTAGGCAAGATTTTTCCAAGCAGGAACCCATGGAAAACCCTGTTTTCCAAGCAGGAGCATCCCCAAGGTTGGGTGATGTCCTCAGTGGAGACCTTGGCACTGCAAGACCCCAGGGTCCCCCCACAGGGGCTCCTGTCCCACAGAGCCAGGATGTCATCAAACTTTGTCCTAGGAAGGTTTTCATGGGCACATTCATCCTTTTTGGTACCAGAGGATGAAACCTGTGGGAAAAGCAGCATCTGCAGCTCGGGTTTCTGCCCGGCCCAGCTGCAGCGGGGTCCTGGGTGGCACTGGGGATTTGTCCCATGGGGACCATCACCGGCTGCTCTATCCTGGTGCCACCCTGATTCGGAGAATCCATCTTCCCTGCGTTTGGACAGCCAGAACTGCATTTTGCTGGGGCAGAGGGGGAGATTGCTCTGTGCCTGCGAGTGACAGCTTTAATGTTTAATTTCAGGCTTTGAGCGGTTTGGCAATTAACTTGATGGAGGCTAATTTCCGAGCCAGCTGACAGGGGAGCCCACAAGCTGCTGGCACACGTGGTGAGGCTCCAGGGGCGCTGGGGCAGGGCCATGTGCGTGGGGACACAGGGTGATAACCACACACCAGGATGCAGGAGCTGAGCCTGAGAAGCCCAAACTCCCCCTGACACCACGTTCCTGAGCAGGACCTGCGATGGAAACAATGAAACTGAGGGTCTGGGTCCCACTTTTGTTTGTCCCCATGACTAGGAATCAGTTTGTTCTTTATACCAAAGCGTGGATGCTTTCAGGGATTTGTGGTGCTCCAGTCCATTTTCCCTAAAAACCATCCCTGAAGCCCTGGGCTGTGGTCCCTGAGCTGGCAGGAAGCACAGATTCAAGCCCCCCTGCCTGGTTTGGCAGAGGTTACTTGTCCTGGGAGAGCTCATTTGCCCTGGGAGAGCCCGGCTGTGGAGGTGCCTATTGCTGGGTGCTCGGAGGCTGAGCTTCCCAGGATCCCTCGCACCATCCTCATCCTCCTCACAGAGGGGCCTGGAGCCTTCCGCAGGGCCTGATCAGCCCTGGGGCAGCCCGGTGGGTTCATGCGAGGGCTGGGGCACATGGCACGCCGTGCCCGTCCCTCAAGTGCCAGCTGCCCTGGGGACCTGCCGGAGACAAGGGGCACAAGCCCCATGCCCAGGGCCTCTCCCAGCCTGCAGAAAGCAGCATCACTGCGGGTCCTGGGGGCCCCACTAGCGCAGGGACCCCCCCCGACCCCAGTGGCAGAAGCAGCCACAGCTCCTCTGTGGAGCTGGGGGTGATGGAATGAGGCTGCTGGAGACCCAGCACCCCACGAGGCGCCCTGATGCCCATCCCAGACCCCTATCCCTCCCAGCTGGCACATGGGGCATGCAGGGGGAAAAGCTGTCTCCGAGCGCAAGTAGGCACCCTGGAGCAGTGGGGAAACTGAGGCACGGTGGGGCAGGGGTCCCAGAGGAGGAGCAGCAAGAGGGGACATGCTCAAGGCCGAGCTCCGCAGGCTGCAGGGCCGGGCGGAGGCTTGCGGGCTCCTGGGAACGATGCCCAGCTCCGGCGCGACCTTGGGCACTGCCGGGGCGGCCGGAGGAGCCAGAGGGGCTCCCTGCAGGCAGCAGCAGCACCCCGCATCCCACACCCTACACCCCACATCCCGCACCCCACCTCTCACATCCCTCATTCCGCACCCCACATCCTGCACCCTACACCCCATATCCCGCACCCCTCATCCCGTACCCCCATATCCAGAATCTCACCTCCTGCATCCCGCACCCTACACCCCACATCCCGCATCTGACCTCTCGCATTCCGCACCCTGAACCACATAACCTGCATCCTGCACCCCACATCCTGCATCCCCCCCTCTCGCATCCCGCACCCCACACCCCACATCCTGCGTCCCCCCTCTCGCATCCTGCACCCCACATCCCGCGCCCCGCACCCCCATTCTCGCATCCTGCACCCCATATCCCGTATCCCCCCTCTCGCATCCCTCATCCCACATCCCGCACCCCGCATCCCCCCTCTCGCATCCCGCACCCCACATCCCGCATCCCCCCTCTCGCATCCCGCATCTCCCCTCTTGCATCCCGCACATCGCATCCCGCACCACATAACCCGCCCCCCGCCCGCCCCTCCCGTGCGCGCAGGGGTCTCTCCCGGGGGTCCCCGGCCCCGCACCCCCGTTACCTGTCGGCGGCCCGGGCCGGCGCAGCCCCGGCGGGCGGTGGGGCCATGCGGCGGGCGGCCCCGCTGCGGAGCCCCGGCCCGTTCCCCGCCCGCTGCCGGAGCCCGGGGGGGGGGTGGGGGTCCGCGGGGAGCGGGCCGGGGATGCCCGGAGGGATGCGGGGAGCGCCCGGTCGAGGAAGGAGGCTCTGCCCGGGCGGGGATGCGGGCGGCGCTCGAGCCGGGAAGGATGCTCTGCCCAGGCAGGGATGCGGGCAATGCCCGGGAGAGATGCGGGGAGCGCCCCGGCGGGGAAGGAGGCTCTGCCCGGGGAGGGATGCGGGCAGCGCTCGAGCGGGGAAAGAGGCAGTGCCCAGCAAAGGATGTGGAGAATGCCCAGACGCGGTCGCAGGAAGCCAGGAGGGACGCCGGCTTCTCCCGGGGCTCTGGGGAGGTGCCGATGGGAAAAGACCCTCCCCTGTTCCCCCCGCAGTGCGCTGGGTGCAACACCGTCACCTCTTCCCTCCGCGGCCCCCAGCAGCATCTCTGCCCCCACCCCCGCCCCGTGGAACTCGGGGGGTCCGAAGCCCTTTGGGGGAGGAGGGCAGGACCCCTCCCGGCCAGCCTTTCCCTCCGCCGCTGCTCGGGATGCTCTTGGGGCACCCCTGGGCGAAACCCCGCTCCAGCGCAGGGGGTTGGGGACCCTCTGTGCCCGCTGTCACCGGGGGGTTCTCTCGGCTCAGGGTGGTGCCAAGTCCCTGCCGAGGGAGGGACGGTCATTTGCAAGGTCTGCGTTTCTGGGACACCCCACATTTACCTGCACGCTGGGTAGCGAGGAAGATGCTGGTCGCAGCTCCAGGGAGCGTGCCGAGGCCCTCGGGGCAGCTGCCGATGGATGCACCTCTCTGGCTCTTGAAGCAGCCCCTGAACCCTGCTCACCAGTGACACCAGTGAGCACCGAGGTGTCTCCGTGGGGCTGGCTGCAAGCACACGGGCTTGGCTGAGCCCCAACACTGGCCACAGCACAGCCGGGCTCCCTCCAGTCTCATCAGCACCTTTGGCCGGGAAAATCATCGTCTCCAGGGGCTGCTCTGCAGGGTGAGGAGGGGGTGTAGGTGGAAACACATTTCCATATCCTTCCTAGGGGAAAAGGGGACAGCAGAGACAGCCCCACAGCTTGTGGGGGCAAGGGCAGCTGGCAAAACGTGGGACAGCCTTTGTGCCACCATGCAAAAGGGAGCCCAAGCCCCTTTCCCGTGTCTCGCATTTACAGCCTGGCTTTCAGAGATTGAGGGCTTATTCCCCTGCAGAGCTGCCTGATGCTCACAGCTAGGGAAATGTTCAGGTGTCCCTGGGGTTGTCCCCAGCCTCAGATGCTGTTCTTCTTCCACAGCCCCCCCCGCCCCCCAAATCCGCTTCCCCACGTCACCATAAAGCAGCCCTGACATATTCCTGGGAGAGGGCAAGGAGCGTGGTTGCACGTGAACTCTCTTGCACAATTCAGACTCCAGCCTTGGGGCTATTTTTAGCAGTTCCCTCTAAGACGCTCTTCACCTGCAGTTTTACTTGTGAAATTTAATATCGGGGGGGTTGGGGGAAGTCAAGGAGTGGGGAACAGGGCTGGATCCTGGCTCATCCCAGCCCCAGTGACAGGAGACTGACACAAACCTCAAATCCTTCGTCAAAGAGCTCCCACACCCAGAAGGCAGGCAGCAGCTGGGGACGGGCAGGGCTTCCGGCTCGGGTCAGCCTCCAAAATCCTTGTACGAGCCCCTGCCTCTGCCTGTGCTGCACCGTGGGCTCCGGGACCCACCATCACCCGATGCTGGCCCTTGGCACACGCACTGGCGTGGGGCAGGGTGCATGCGAGGCTGGCGGGAGCTGCAGGGATTTAGGGGAGCCCCCCTGTTCAGCACGGCTTGGTCCCATTTCCAGCCTGGGAGGTCCTGGCCCCATGGCCCCAGAACAGAGAAGGCTGTAGGGACCATCCAACCCACAGCAGCTCCCAGCCGGGAGCATCACCTCTGTCCCTTGAGCTCCCATCCCATCACTGGAGGCTAACAATGCTAACACAAAGCAAAACCAGTTTGTGAGGTACAGCACAGCCCCGGGTTGGCATGTCCTCATTTACAGGGCACGAGTGTGCCTGCAAATTCAGAGCAGCAGGAAAGACCAATTTCTCCCCAAGGAGCCCTTGGCAGAAGCAGAATAAACCTTTCCCTTTGCCACAAAACTTGAAGGAGACAGTGGCCGACACAGCCCTGCCCTGAGCATCTCACAGAAGCTTTTGTTCCTGCTGGACCAAACACTGGCCCAGGCTCCAACACGGTGGGAGTAGAACCCCAGCAAGGATCAACAATCCCATCCCACCCCACGACGGCATGAAGGGTGCACAACAGCAGCACCAGTGACCCCACACCAGCCACTGTTGTTAGTGGACACACACCCTGGGTTCCAACGCAAGAGCATCCCTGTGCGTGGCACCACAGGCTGATGCGGTGTCTCCCAGCCTCGGAGGTTGGACCTTGCCCCGTCTCTGAGTGCCACTAAGCCAGAGCTGGGGAGGGAAGAAGAGTTCCTCCACCTGAGAGCAGCACCCCCCAAACCTGCTGCTCATAGTGGTGTATCTCTGGCTGCTTTGAGGGCTGAGTCTGGGCTCTGGGCCAGTACAGAGGTTTTTGCAGCCCAACCCAATCTGCCCAAGAAAGGTCCAGCAAGAGTAAAACCCTCTGGAAGATAGAGCACTGGTCCAGAGCAATCGAAACGCATCATCGACTCCCATGCCTTTATCATTTCCTCACAAGGAGAGCAGATCACATTACACACAGCCCACCCAGGGCCCAGAGAGGGATGCAACCACCTTCCTCCTGCTCCTCCTCAGAGGTGTCAGGGCCTCCTGTAACTCAGCGCCTTTCCCTGATGCCCTTCAAGAGGGGAAGAGAGCAGTAGCTGGAGGAAGAGGATCACCGATACTTGCTACCTCCTCACCACGCAAGCCCTAGAAGCTGTTTTGCGGAACCTCTGCTGTAGCAGAGAAGGGCTAAAGGCTCCCAGAAAGTGAACAGCCTCCTTTTCACCAAATCCAGCCCTCAGCCCTGCCTGCTCTGGTGAACGCGGCCAAAAGCAGAATTGGATCCTCTCCCCAGCCCCACAGAGCCACACGCAGCCGCAGCATCGTGGAAATGAGTTTATTGACACGGATGGCAAGTAAAGCCTGAAGAGCAACACAACTACGCGGCAAACACTCAAAATGAGCAGCGTGGCAGGAAAGGAGGGCCAAATGCCACCGACTGAGCCCTTCAGCACAGACACCCATGTGCCCAAAAAGCTGGGGAGAAATTTGGCAAGAGAAGGGGGTGCTCAGCATCCCCTCCCTAAATCGAAGCTACACCGGCTGCTCAGTGAGGAAGGCTTACGTGTTTGTTCCTGACCCTCTGCCATCTCCTCCCTGCCCTGACACAGCATCACACAGTGTCACTGGTGCTCCACTAATTGCTCTATTAACGATCTTTGCAGTGCACTAACAGGGCTTGGAGCAAAACACCTCCCAGCACCCGTGGGCATGGCTCAAGGGCTGGATTGCTCCAGCTCTGCTCTACTTTTTCCCCAGCCAGAGCACAGGGGTTCCTACAGAAGGGGACCACCTTCCTTAGGCTCCTGCAGCTCCCACACCCTGCTGAAGACTTCCTGGGCATTGTGACCTTTTCCCAGTACCGGTTTCCTGGCTGCAGACAGTGCCAAAGCCCTGACAAACTGTCTCCCATCATAAAACACTGACTTTAAACGTGGCATCTAAGAAGACCAACATGGGGGTTGCGATGCAGAAGAGCTTTGCTTGCTGGGGAGGAGATGGCATCAAAGCATGCTGGGGAGGGCGAGGCTGATCACGTCAGTAGCTTGGTTTAAGCAGGACAAGCTATGGATGGAGCAAGGACATGCAAGAGGCTTTGCTTTCGCTGCTGGTGTCACAGCACTTAGTGGTTGCAATGGGGCGAGTCTACAGTCACGGAGTGGAGAGGGAAGCAGTCCTGGCCCTAAGGACAGGTAGGAAAAGAGAGGCCAGGGCATGGAGGTGCTTGGGACGGGGCATGAGAGAAAACCTGACAGCCCTTCGTTACCGTGTGCACAAAAAGCCAAGCTGAAAACGGCAGCAACACTCCCCCAATCTGCTCAACTCCCAGCCCCGCCGAGACCTGAAGCCCCCAGGCAGGCAGGGTGCAAACGCTGCTGAGCCCAACCCATCCCCCATGGTGCCCCAGCTGGGCTTTGGGGGACAGAATGGGAACGGGGAGAGCCGCTTCGCTCCCCGCAGGCCCTGGGACACCGCCAGCAGCAGCCGCTCACCGCAGGGCCCAGCTGATGCCCTCAGCCCTGGAACAAAGCAGCACCACCATGCTTGGCTCTACTGTCGTGAGCCTCAGGGATCAGTTGGGGTCAGCACAGTGCTGGGGAAGATGGCATAGCTTGGGGGTGGCCGAGAAGGCAGCTAGGCCATCACAGGCACGGAAAGAGCAAGAAGAGGGGCTGCAGATGGGTGAAGATGCAGAGACCATACCTGGAGCTCTGGCAAGAGCCTTTTGCCCTAAAAACGGGCTCGTTTCCTTCATGGCATCCACTACTGTCCAGTCACCAGCCTAGGTCCACGGCTCTTCTCCACACAAGAGCAGCCTCGCTTCTCGCATCGGCAGCTGAGCCAGGGACACGGCTGGAGTGAAAACACCATCAACAGCAGAGCAGAGTCTGCTAGCAGAAGCATAACAAACCTCCCTTCTCTTTAGGGTTCCATCACCTCCACCAACTGAACTGATGGCTCTGTTCCTGGTTCCCCGAGGCCGTGCTCTCGCCGCTAGAGCCCAACGTCCCACTGGGCTCCCAATACTTCCTTGGAATCACCCTTCCTTTAAGCCAATTACAATAGAAAAACTCAAAAAAAAAAGGTATAAAAATATAAAATAAAGTGCAGTGTACATTTTCAACACTTTTGCCTTGTTTTAATGAGCTGACATGTGGGTTTTGCTTGTTTTTTTTTCCAATGAGCGGTATTTTACAAAATTGTTAACTACGCCTAAAGCCATTTAGAAAACACGGAACATTGGCACAAAATGGAGAAGCCCACAAGAACAAATGAGTGAGGGGCCAGGGGCATGTGGGAGTCGAAGCAGTGGTTACAAACTCCATGGACGCTAAAAATACCAAAGGGGTGTGTTCCCTATCATCATTAGCACGTGGATACTAATTGCTACCTTGTTTAATCAGTGCCTTTGACTGAAATCCTACACATGAATACAGCTGCTTCCAGTTAAGGGTGCTTTTCCCTGCCCAGTGGTGAAGGAGGGTCTGGAGACCCCTTTCTCCCCCCTACTTCGGCAGGGTGAGGCACAGGCTGATCTCCCGTTAGTTCTTCAGGATGGCATCGTAGGCCTGGTAGATGTACTGGGACACTTCGGGAGCTCGGCACTTCAGGGAGAGCTGCGGAGAGGAGGAGAGGAGACATTAGCGGTGCTGCAAGGGAAGGCAGGAGCTTCCTACCATCTCCACGAAGGCAGGTGGAAAAGCCTGACCTACAGCGTGGCTGGGACAGACCATGGAGGTGGCTGATGGCAGCCGCCCAGAATGTTTCTCCTGAGTATTGTTTTCTTTGTCACCAACACTGAACTGCCTTTTCAGAGCCTGCCACAAGCAGGAGGAGGTACATGGAAGCAAACTCCCACTGTGGGGTTCTCAAATCCCTTAACAAATGCAGGTGCCTCTGCAGGCATGAACGAAGGGGGCTGGAACTGGATGATCTTTAAATTCCCTTCCAACCCAAACCATTCTACGATTCTATGAAGGGGACCCTGAGACAAGGGACTTGCTTGCCCTCACATTGTAAATCGAAGCACTAAGCCTGAGGTCTTCTAACGATTTGCTCAGTCATGACAGACACAAACTTGGCCGGCACCGCTCTCTAAAGTGAGGATCAAGCAAAGACCAGGCTTGTGCCACCAGACCTTGTACAAACACTTTAAATCACCTTCCAATGCTCATTTTCACCCTGCAGGTCTCTAGACCACAATGTATCTTAAAACACCTGAAACAGCTTCCAACACCAGATGAATCCTCTGTACCGGGATGCTCAGACACACAGGTCCTCAAGAAAGGGAGTGAAGGCAAAGGGAAGAGCTATAAAGGTGCACAGCACGGCAGACCACACCTTCCTACCAGCCACAGGCTGATGCCAGCACAAGGCCAAAGAGCCTCTGACATCCAGACAGTCAGTCTCCGCTGCAGGAACGCGGCAGGGCATAAATTTGTCCTTGTTTATGAGAGGGGGAAGGGTGTCCTGGCAATGCTTCCTCACTAATGTCTCTTGGCTTTATCTCTGGGTAACCTTGGCAAGTGAGTGCTCATCGCTGAGTGGGCACTATCCCAGCTCACTGGAAACAGAACAGTCCAGTTCTGTTGTTTCTCATTTTTTTCCAGTTCAGTGGGCATTCCTAACCCCCCGCCCCCGTCAAATTAACATGACCTTCCGCAAAACAAGGACATTAGGCAAAGCAGGAAGAACTCGCTCTGCATCCGATGCCTCACCGTGTAGTTCGGGTTCCCTGGCTGAATGCGAAGCTCCGCCAAGATCCAGATGCCGTTGGTGAGCTTCAGAGACTGATAGAGCATGTCCTGGCCCTCCACGTTCCTCTTGGCAATGGTGTAGACGTTGTTGTTCTGCAGTTTGCTGGAGACGGTGTCTTGAGAGAGAAGGAAGAAAAACACATCTATTAATTCAGATTCATCATCTGCAGAGACAGGAGAGTCCAGAAGAGCATTCCCAGGATGCAAGCACACAAGAAAGCACTGACTTCTGTCCCAGATTTTCCTCTGGGAGCAGACATGACACAAGGAGAAAAAAACTCCACTTGGCTGCCATGGACCCATCTCATTCTTTTTGGGCTGTGATCGCCTGTGAAGTACTTGCCCATTTCAAAGAGCTTTCTTTCCCTCACTGCCTGTATCAAGGTGAGAACCAGCAGCTTGGAGGGCAGGAAGGCCTTGCTTTATCTGTAACCCTCAACAAGCCCCAGGCAGGCTAACCCGGAGGAAGCCAAAACCAGAAGATAAAGGAGAAGAACAAAGATCCCTGCCCTAGGCTCGCTTGGGTTCCTGATTCTGAGGTCCCTTTCCAACCACAACAGCACCCTCCTGCTTCCCACCATCTCATGCACAGACACCTTTGGCCAAACCAGTGTCCTCCTACAAGGAGGAAAAAAACCTCGGCTTTTTTCAAAGCAATTGCTTGAAAGGCTGAAACCCCACAGACATGTCCCTAAACATCACAGAGCTGTGAGACAGCTTTAACACTGCACGACCTCAGTGCTCGCAGGAGATGTGATTTCAGCTGCAGACCTGTATGGATATAACTATGATGCTTTATTTCTAAGAGACCTTTCAGAGAAACAAGAACAGAAGCAAATACGCAGAGCAAAGCCCCAAACCAGCAGCCTCTGCATGCCAAGGGGTTTCTCAGCACAGCCCACAGCAGTAAAAGGGGCACAGCCACACTCTGAGTGGAGGGCTCAGCGAGGAGAAAACCCCATCTGGACAAACACTACTGGTAAATTCCCATTCTTGGTGCCCAACAAGAGAAATTTAATCCCTTCAGGCTCTCTGTGGAGGCTGGGAGGAACACCTCGTCTGTGCTGGCCATTATCAGTGGGTTGGGCACTTTCAACAGAAAGCAAGGGAGAGAAGTGGCCTTAAACCAATTTGCACTGAAAGCCAAGAGACTGGGAATGTAGGATCCATTTCGAGGAGTGCGAGGAGCCGAACAGTAGCAGAGGAGTGGCACAAATTGACCAAGCAGCTCTAATCCCTCCCTGCACCCGAAATATCAAGACCCACTGGTATCAGTGAGAATGAACACAAGTCTGTGCTGGTGCAGGGATGGATTAGAGGGGACAGCAGAGTCTGTTCATGCACCACGGAATACAGAAGCAGGAAAGAAAGGGCCTCACAAATTCACAACACCGATGCAGAGACCTGGAGTGTCCCCAGGACAGTGCTGATGATCAGAGCCCCTTTGCTCCCCAGGCTTCAGAGCGGCTGCGTGCAGGTCGAGGAGGGTTTAGGCATCCAGCTACTTAGGCGCACTCCGATTTAGGTTTCCTCTCTTTCCCAGTTACTATGGAAACTGGCAGATATAACTAACTAATGAGATCCTTTGCTTAAAAGCCCTCATTCCCTCTGTCTCCTCCTCCCACTTCTACTCCTCCTCTACACAACAAACTCATCCAGCTTAGGGAAACGGGCAACGCAGAGCAGTTCCCTGCTCACCGGGAGCACAGCTGGGAGACACCTGAACTGGAGAGACATCACCCACTCAGGATAAAGCCCAAACTCCCACCTCCTCGTGCCCCCCTGGCCAGTGACAGCGTGCAGCATGAGCACTGCCTCAGAGCGCGCACCCTTGTTTGCAAGGAGCGCTGGCATTAAATGTGATTTTGTTTGCCCCATTTTTAACAGGCTGTGTTTAAACCTCATCGCATTGGAGCCCCTCTGGACACGCACTGTGGAGGTGGAACTGCTGCCAAGGGTTTGAGACTTTCTCCAGCAATCTGTACACCTGCGGGCAGCAGTCTCCCCTCCGCTGGGGATGCTGTCAGAGCAAAGGCATTCCCCAGCGAGTGTGGGTACGGGGTCAGAAGGAAGGCTGCAAGCAGGAAGATATAATTTTGGCAGCTGTGGGGCTGCTACCCCATCACACAGTGTGATGGCAGAGGAGCAGAACACTCCTGCTGCCTGGGGAGCTGCACCCTGGGGGCACCGTGGGTGAGACGGGGCCACAGAGCAGCTGCTCTTACACCAAAGTGCAATAGCACCTCTTGCGCTTTAAACAGCCACTGCCTCTGCTGGGGACAGATTTATGAGTAGGGGTGTGCTTGTAGGAAGGTATAGGCAGGGAAATTGAGGCAGGACAACTCTTAGGGATGTGCAAAATGGGCTTTTCTGTTTGACCTCAGTCACCTGCTGGACAGGGCAAGAAACCCCAGTAAATATAGCCCATGTCTCAGCCAGGCACTCAGCGCAATCGCAGGCTGGAGTGCTGATGCTGGGCCCAGCTCCTCCTGCCCGTCTCTCAGCACAAATCTGGAGACTGGCGAGTGCTTACCCCTCTCCCCCCCAGGTAGCAGCTCCCATCTCTCCTGTGCTCCTGAGTGTCAGGATTTGGGATTTCGGAGATGGCGCAGAGTTGCTAAGCAACAGTACCAGGCTGTGCCTGGCTGAAGGCAGGGCCGCTAATGCCATGTGACAGCACAGCCCTCAAAACAAGAATTCGAGATATTTGCTGGGAGCAAAGAGCTGAGCCCTGCTCCAACAGGGCTGCTGGTTTCCAAGTGAGACAACAGCACCCACCAAAGCCCTGGGCAGAGCCCAGCACAGGCAGGAGGAGGCCTGAGCTGTGGTGCCTGGGCACCCGTGGGGTCCGGTGACTCCACACACCAGAGCCGCATGAGTCGTCCTGCAAGACGGCACGGTCTGCATCCGACCTTGTAAGCGACTTTGTGCAGGGCTGCTTCTTTTGGCTCAATGTTTATTCCTAAAACTCTTTTGAAGTCCAACATAAGGATATAGAACAATTTCCACATCCCAAGGCCAGGGAAGCCTCTAAGATCTGTCCTCCTCTCAGTGTTGGTGGTTTTCCTGTTTGTGAACATTTGTTTGTTTTCCTTTTGTTTTGCTTTTTAAACAGAATTCTTTACCCTACCTCAGTCCAACTACTAAACAGCAGACATGGAAACGCGCACACGCAGGGAAAAGCAGCCGGACAAAGTCTCCTCCTTCGCACTGAAGTAATCCAATTCTCTTTTACAGGACTCTCCTCCTGGGTAAAGCGAAGGACGTGCTTAAATCTTCCACCCCATACAGCTTCAGAATTTCACTGCCAAACTCAAAGAGCTCAGAGAAACAATCGGCAACAACGGGATTTCTCACAGAGGACACGCACAACTCAGAACAGACACTGAAAACACAGCTTTCTAAACTCGGACTCTCAAAGCATTTTGCAACAAGTCCTGGGTGTCAGGAAGTAAAATTCAACGCCCGTATTTTGTGCTGCAGTAGCTGAAAGCATCCTCACACTGTTTCTAGTCTAGAAATACCTGAATGGTCCCAAGCATCCAGCCAAGAAGTGCACTCAAATACCAAATGCACCTACAGACCTGGATGCAGAGGGGAGGCACTGTGGGCAGTGTTATCACAGTGCCTCCATCTCCAAGTCATGCCACATACACAGGTTCTATAACTTATTAAATGATCAGGATACAGAAAAAAAAAAAAACCATACCAGGGAAGCTTGCATTTGACTGCGTCCCAGGTTGTTCCAGCAAGAAAATCCAATTTCTCTTTGTTCCGACATTAGCAAATTACTCGGGGAGGGGGTGAAAAAACCAAAGAATCCACCGCATACCAATAAAGCCACAAGCAACTCCAAACACTAAAGCTGTTGTTTCACACCAAATTGCGGAGCAGCAATAAGCAGCAAAACCAAAACTCTTGGAACTGCTGAAGAGCACAGCAACTAATTGCCTCTTGTTTAACGGCGTTGCATCTCCCCGCGCATGTCAGCCTGTCCTCTTCCAGTCTGTGGCTTTGGGTATGCAGGATTTAAAAAAAGAAAACACTTAGCTAATCTGATTTGCATTCTTAGCTTAATGTAATGGCCCTTTAAAATTTAATCAAACTTAGCACGTTGAAAACACATTGTAAACAAGACAAACTGATTTCTAGTGGCAGGGGAATCTCAGCTAGTAGAGGTTGCACCAACAGCACCCAGATTATGAGAGCTCTAACAGTCTATGAATCTATTTTCACGTACTAGATTCTTACATTTTCATTAAAAATAACCAGAATCCATTAATTTAGCAGTGGATTCATAAGAGATGAGAATGCTGGGGTGTAGCCATGACCTTGTGTTTTCATTATAGGTTGTATTTCTCAATGTTTTGTTCTCCGTGACACTATCACAACCTCTTCCCAAGAGGCAAATGCATGAAATGGAGCTCTAATTAATTCAAGATGTGCAGCACATCCCAAGTACACCTTGGCCCCACGGTACGACTCCAGAGAGCCAGGCTCCTTCACAGCCACATGGCTCCAGCCCTAAAGAACAGCCTCCGGTCAGCGCCAGCTCTCACTGCTGGGAACCTGAGCCTCAGATCTCTTGGCCAGAATTAAGCCCTCGTCTCTCACCGAGTCACTGGGAACTGTGGGAATACCTTCAAGGGTCCAGGACTTCATTTTTTTTGAAAGAAAGATGCTAGAGAGAGGGATCAGAGTGGTAAGCTCTATCACTTAGGGTACCTGCTCCTCACCCCTCAGCCTGGCACCTTATCCCAGGCTTCAGCTTGCGGTGCCATTGGCTACCAGCAGAGGTCAAGATCTTCTGGCTGTTCTGTGCCCTGTTTTGGGGTGAGCTGCCAGTGGGCAGGGGCATTTTCTGCCATCCAGGTTGCAAAACATCAAAGCTGGAATCTATCTGGCTTTCGTTGTGGGCACAGGATGGATCTGGGAGCAGACTCACACAGAAGCATCTCCACTGTCAGACTGTGTTTATCTCCGATTTGTTTGAAGGAAAAAAATAACGTAAGGAAACGCCTGCAGTTTACACAGGATGTGCTGTAAGGTGACTTGCACAGGGACAGACAGCCCTGCGTGTGCAAGAAACGCACAGGCCGCTGTCTTGACAGATAAAATGCCCCTTACAAAATCCCATTCCAAGCCCATTTCACTTTGGTTTAAAGAAAAAGAAATTCAAATTTCAGCTTCTCCATTGAAGAAAATCAGCATCATCTGTTTAACTGCTCAGCAGGGCTTTCTGCATGTCTGCACATAACTTCATCCCTGCTCCTCACGTGGTGCAGAGACCGTGCAGATCTGAGCACCCAGGAAAGCAAAAGCTCTTTGCAGCTCAGAGAAGAAAAGCTGAGCACCGAGGACGCAGGGACGATGCTTGTGACCAACCCCCTGCCCAGCAGCAGCCACATGCCGCTCGGCACGCTCCACTCCATCCGTCTCACGCCTGTTCGGTCCTGGGGCTCTGCCTAAGCCGGCAGTGCTGCGAATGGGGTACATCAGCTGGAGCAAAGGTATTTTTAGCTCACAGCTAAATCTGCGTCACTGGGCTGGAATCGATTAGACAAGCATGAATGGTGTGGTGCGTCCCAGAGCCTCAGTGGCGACTCGCCACCAAGTGGGTGGGCTCACACTAAGCATGAATTACTGATCCGAGTGGCTGTGAGAGGAGGGATAATGATACACGCATTGGCTGCACACCTCCATAGAGCCGGTGGTGCTTAAAAGCTTTTCGTCTGCACTGAAGGGTTGCAAAACCCAGCACCTCCTAAGTTTTAGTTAGAAGCCATAGGAATCTGCAGACTTTGTTCTGTGCAGCCCCGGCAGCCCCTGCGTGCCTTATTTTATGCAGAGGTATAAAAGCTGCACGCGGTGGCGTTTCATCAGTGAACAATGGACCTGCCAATAGACCAGGTCGAGAGCTTTACTCTGCTCAGGGCTTTTGCACATGAACCAGTGCAAAGAGTTCCTAAAGATTTTATACCCAACACAGAGTTGCTATTGTAGAAAGAAAGGAGGTGTCTTAAAACAAGGCTGTTTGCATTGAATTTGAGTGATCCAGACGGTGAATCTTGCAAGACTATTGCCCTGCTGCAGTACATAGCCAGACACGCACCCCTGCTCTGGTACAAACTGGCAGCACGATGGATTCTGCTGGCATCAGAGCCCACCCAGTTCATTCTGCCTCTGCCTTGATGTCACCACCAGCCTATTGCCACACTGTGAGAATTCTCTGCCCCTGAGGATGCTGAAAACCCAACCCTCTATGGGGCCTGGGGCCCAGCTGATCCTTTTACAGACAGGTTTGATGCTCCTAGGATGGTCTGTGCTAGAGAAGATTACTGCTTAGATGAAATCAAGCTGAGCAGCAGAGCGAGTCAGGTTTGCTCTGGCAGTTAAAACACAAGGGGCTGAGACAAGCACACAACATTTCCCTAGTTTTTCCTCCTGCAAGCTACTGGCCTGCTCCTTGCTGAAGCCCAGGTGGTCAAGGAAGGAAAGTGCTGATAGTCACAAGAGGGAGGAGGTGTCGGCAGCAGAAATACAAACCCAGAAGCTTCAGTGGATGGAAGTGTTTGAAATCTGTTTATGAGCCATGACCCACTTTCTCCTGCACATAAGCCAAAGAGGCTGGCAGATCCTGCATAGCCCCGAGCACCCTGAGCAATGGACTGTACACAGGAGAGGCACTGCGTCCAGGGCTTTAGCTGAAGCATCACAAGAAACATCTTCCCACCTGAGCCCTGGCTGCGGACACCACTACAGAGAAACTGCCTGGCGTTCCTGCAGTCTCCTTGCGAGCTAGAAACACATTCTTCACCAAGAATCAGCAATCCCGGCAGGCCTGGGCGAGCAGGCTGGTCCTGAGCTGGCAAACCCTTCCTGACTGGGGAGCGATTTCTAACATCCTCTTCTGAAGGGAGCAGGACCACCGGTGCTCACCCTCCCAGCCACATACCCCCCTCTCCCTCCCAGCACCATAACACCCCAGCGCCAAACACGAGAAGTTTCCTGCGTTTCTCAGCTGAGCTGCAGAGCGCTCTGGACTGCGCGGTTAGTGCAGGGCCAGGGCAGAAGGCACCCGCAGCAGCACTGCAGTGCAGGGGCAGAGGTGATGCCAAGCTCGGCTGGGAGCAGAGAGCAGGCTGGGGGAGGCGCAGAGGTTGTTCTCATTTGAAACCCAAGTCATAAGGTCCAACAGCTGCTATTTCCACTCCCCCCCCCTTGTGTGCTCCATCTTTTATATTCCAAAATAGTAATAATTATGAGTACAAAGAGACCCATGGTTTGTCTGCAATCGAAGCACGAGGGTGTTCGTTGTGTAACAGCAGACATGAGCGAACAGAAAGGTTACAGGGTTTATAATCAATAGGAACACTTTTTTTCCCTGTGAAACATAGCAGGTTTTGGTAGAATGACCTGGCTCCCGTCCAGAACCTCTTGAACAAGAGCGAAGCTGCTACACTGGCCCCATTCCACTTTTTTACACCCCTTATCCTTGAGGAGCAGTAAGGTCACACGTACAAGTAGGATCCCCATCGAGACGTCAAGCTGGCTAAACAGAACGCTGATCGGGACAGAGCGTGATCAACGCATCAGCGTATGAGCTAACAGCCCAGAACGCCTCTCATCTGGCCTGTCCTCCACAGATGTCAGAACATCCTATAGTGTACGGAGAATTACTCTTCCATAAAAGAAAGAAGCAAGCAGAGGCTGAAAAGGGAAGGGACTGGCCCAGGATTATGCAGTTGGTTAAACTCAGGGCTGGAACCCCTTGCCTGGAACACACAGTAGCAGGACAGGATTGCTGAACAGTCCAACACCATATTCAGCTCTATTTAATAGAGAAGCTTTACAGAGAGGCAAAACAGAGCAGAGAAAACAAGAATACAAAGTCCTGAATGAAAGGAACAAACAGGTAAGCAAACTCTGAGATCTAGGACTTTAGGTGTGCTTTTACGGTGACCCAGATAAAGTTTCTGACTGAGACAAGCCCCTGGATCCAAGGCTGTTCTGCTCTTAAGTGCAATACCCACCTACCATTAGTCATAGACAATGCTATTAATAGGTTGACGTCTAGAGACCACACTTCAAAAGTGCTCTCAGCACAGTAGAATTGAGCTACTCACCGGCGTTCAGGTGACAGTCTTTAATCTGGAACTGAAGCTCGTTTTCATTTGGAATATCTTTCCATGTCGCAAGGAAGACCTGGCGCTCTAGAAACGAGAAAGACGATCAGCACTCCTGGATCCTCACAGGACCAAAGCATTAACTCACCGCAGAATGATAGGAGGTAGAGACCCAAAAGACCTCTTGGTCCTCCCCCGCTGTGGTCAGATCCAGGATTTGCTCCTAGAACAACCTGCATCTCTCCAGAAAAGCAGCACAGCTTTGATGGATTTTGGAGCCCCCAGACTGGTCTTTACTGTATGAGCTGCTTACAAATGAAGGACAAGGAGGGATTTGCCACGAAGAAAGACGACCCACACATTTAAGATTATGTTAGCAAAAGCTGCTTTTCAAGCAACTTCCTAGCTAATTCAAACAACAGTTCAAGGAAGGTGACCAGGAACACATGAATCACAGTGAAAGTGGTATGGGGGCAAATCAAACACCTATCTCAGTGAAATAAGCCCTCCAAAACAACCTCCCAAAAAATGAGTTTCAAAGAAAACAGATCCACCTCCCGCCTTGTCTGTCAGAGAGAATAAGAGCAGAAGACTTGGGTTCTGGTAACTCCTGGTGTTGCAGGACAACAGAGCCAGGCTACTACCCCATTACAGCTCAGTTCAGGCTGCTGAGATGCACTGGCGTGAAGGTCACGGCCAAACCCAAGTGAATCTCAGCCATGGGACAACCGCACCCTGCTGAGCGTTGCTCGCGCGCTCTGGCTGAGGGAGGCTGACCAGACACCTGAAAGCACTCACCCATTTTGCCATCCTCTACGAAAAGCACGTTGAGAGGAATTAGGCAGCTGAAGTAAAAGACATCAATGTTGTTTTTCACAGCCACCTGTTACAGAAGAAACAGGCGTGGTTAAAGTTCCTTCATCAAATGGAAGTCCAAAGGGATCCTAAGATTTTGGGCAGTCTCATCGCCTGCCTGTGCACCCCAGGGTGCTCCCTCTGAGCAGAGGCCAGCTCTGAATATGAGACTACCCGGAGAGAAGCTGCCGAGCTTCTGGGTAATTTCAGACAAGGATGAGTCTCGACCCTCTGTGCTCACTCCATTTTCACTAAAAGCTGTTCAATCTTCTCCTCCGAGCATTTCACCATGCTGCTTCAGAGCCAATTGTACTGATAAGGTCACAGGCAGCATTCTTGCTCTTTTCTGCTCCCACTCAGCCTCTCTCTCCCCCATCACTGCTTCCACCTCCGAGGTATGTTCACATCTCTTGGCTGCACACAGCTACTATCACGTCTATCCTATTGCATATGAGCTTCTCCATCACCTCTTTTGCCATCTCACTCTCGTAATTCCCCAGCTCCAAACCCCTGTGTAGTCTTTTATTTTCACCCCGAGCTCTCAGTCATGTCTGAACACGCAGACTCCTTGATCAGTCGTATCTCAGCTCACATACTTTCCAAAATGCCTGAAGTGGGTCCATCGCCTGCACCTCCCAGGTCTCCTGCCTTTACCTTAGTGAAAGCTACACAGCAAACACATGCCGAGTGTTGACTCCTGGAAGAAGAAAGCCCTGCTACAGAGCAATCAGGGCCGGTAAGAAAAGATCACTGGACAAAAGACTTAATTCTCAGTGTCATTAAACTCCACCAGCCAGAAGGATGCACTGAATTGCTTTGTATCACACACACACTTGCCACACTACTGAATAACCCCTGCGAGCAACTTCATTTTCGGTTCTCCCCAGGCTGAGAGCTGACAGTACAGGAGGAGCACACTGGAGGTCTGAGGACATGCACTGTCATAATATAGCTCCGAAGAAGGTAGCTCTGGGCTTTATTTCTATGCCTCTCACGCCCTCCTCACACCATCTCGCCCAGTGACAGCCCGTCACAGGGGTACAGCTCAGCAGACCCTGCTATTACTTGCAATGAAGGAAACTCAGCCTTTAAGAGAAGTAGAATCCAAGTTGTGTGGGGAGCCCTGAATTTCAGGAGCCATTTGAGCTCCTACTTCCTCTGAGAAATCTGAGAAGGAGCTCTCTAATTTGTCACCCAGCTGAAATACAAAGCAGACCATGCTAAATGCTGAGCCAAGGAAATAAATTTGCTGCTACAAAGACTTATGCCAAGACAAACTCCATTCACGTTAATAATCACATATATTAGTGTTTTGCTGAGAAAATCTATTGTCTCATAGTGGCAGGTTTAGAACGACATCCCTAGATGTCAGTAAAATCAGCTGCAGATAGACAAGGGAGGGGAATAAACCAAAGAACTGAAGCATAAGTCAGCTGATTAGACAAGTGTGCAAACCTGAGGACAAGCGGTAGGAGATCAAGTTCCTGATTGAACTCTTCTAGCAATTCGGAAGGTCCCAGAAGTGCACAGAACAGTAGAAAGGCAGTCGTGAGAACCTGCGGAGTGTCTACTTTCAGCCATCACTAAAGGTAGCAGCTTATACTTAAATCCCACAGTGCAAACCAGCTTAAGAAGAGATTAGTTTAAAGTCCACTAAAACCATGTAAATGATGGTACAGCCTATGAAAAACTGGAAATGCTCCTGTGTAACAGGGAGCTGTCACAGGCTCCGACTGCTGGCATCATCCTTGCCAGTCAGAGTGTCTCGTGTTTGAGACGGAGGCACCAAAGCCAGAGGGGTAAAAGCAGATTGGTGGATGGACTCAAGTGATTCATTTCTGCAAAATGAGATGGAGCAGACAGAGTGAGCAGCCAAAAATGTACCTCTGAGTCTGGGAGGGGAGAGCTGGGGGGGGACAACACTGCAGCCATTCCCAATGCCATGCTTGGATACAACAGGCACGGAGATGAGCTAAAAGAGGGAAAATTTAGGCTAAACGTCTAGGAAAACTTGATAGTGTGAATTATTAAGCAGCACAAAACTCTCCTGAGGAAGACAGAGGCTCCTGTGCTTGCAGTATTTAAAGTCAGCTTTGACAATGCTCTCAATAAGAGGAACTGTAGCGAAACAGGAAAGCATAGCAGGGACTACGCTGCGTGACTTAAGATTATTTCCAACTCTGATTTAATGATTAATTGCCTTCCCTTAGAACAAAAGAGATTACTTAGCTTTTGCAGCCAATTGCTCTTGCCACACAACCACAGTTTCCTACAGGAGAGGCTGGAATGGAATGCCTTCTCTTCACCACAGTTCTAGAGGCGCACTTCGAATTAATATGCTAACCCTGTCCCCGCAGTTATGAGAATGCTATAAAAAGGTATCTGCTGACCTGCTTCTCAACTCCGCAGAAACACACTGAGTAAGCTGCTTTGGCTGTACTCTGGAGAGCTACCCAATGAAGATGCTCTGAAATGCAATTTCTTCCCAGCAAAGGAAAGCTAGGCACATGCCAGCCTTCCTCCCAAACTGCATCACTGGGTCAGTAATGACATCACGTGTCACCTTGCAAGTGTCTGTAACGATGCAGAAACCAGCTGTAACAAATCACTTCTGCAAATAGGAATGGAAAAAGCTATGGTCTTCTTAAACCTACAGCTCTGGGACAAGACTGCTAAGCTTTTCAAGACTAGCCTCCATCGTAACACCATGCACTCTGCCTGAACAGCCAGGCATGCACTGTTACTGCTGCGGTCCCCAAGACCTGGTCTGTGAAAAGGCACCTGCGTGTGCCTGGATGTGGAAATCTGCACCAAGAAGAGCCTAAGAGGCCCTGCCAGTTGATAACAGCTTTCCAAGGTCATGCCTCAACTTCTGCGCTGCCACATCAGGAGCATCCAATGCCAGCTGACAAGCTAGAAAAGCAACCGCAGGCAGAACGCAGATCCACGTCAGCGCCAGTGAGAAGCCGAGCAGCTAACAACAGCCGCTTGCCAAAACAATCCAGTGCTCCTTGGGTGGGAACGTGGACCCCATACAATTGATGACATCTACAGCAATACCAGCAGTTGAGAAGTCTCTCCAGGTTTGATGTGCTTGAAAGAAACCTCCATTTGCATTCAATAAATCTTCCAGTCCAGACTGACTTTTCTTGTGGCTTTACAGCTTTAACCTGCTGGCCTGGATATGAACTATCGAATCTTTAACAAGACCTTCAGCCTCAGACATTTGAAAGTTGAAACAAAAGCGTTTTAAATAAAAATGGCTTTCCATCTGTGCTCTTCCTGAAAGGAGGGAAAATCCCAATATTACTACCTTGTGAATTTAGTCAAGCAGAGCACAAAATTTCTGAGGGATAAAAGTCAAAAGATGCCAGATTTTCATGTGATGCTTCGCTGCTGAAAAGGTCTGAGCCCACTGAAAACTGGCACAGGTTTCCCAATCACTTACGTCTTGTTCACGGTCTGACTAGAGGATGCAGCACCTCTCAAAATAACCCTGGGACATATTTGTTCACCTTGCAGCACTAGCACCCTTCCCATGTCCTTCCTTGCCAGTGCAAACCTCCGACAGCCCCCACACAGTATTTTGGGGAGCAGGTACCGGAGGAGAACAATGCTAAGTTCTGTTCTTCAATAGTGCAAGTTTCTAATGCTTTAAATCCCAGACTTGAACATGAGAATCGACTTTCAAAGGCAAGTCTGAAGGCAACACAGATGCTTTCCATCAGCAGCAAGTACACAACATACCCACTTGGAATCCCATTAGCACCTACATTAAATTAAGGATTTACTTCAAGTTCAGTTTTGCTTTAGAGCCTGGTAACAGCCAAACTGTTAAGGCAAGAGCTCCTCTCCTCTGCAGTCTGTTTTACCTCTGCCAGCACAAGGTCATGGCTCGTTCTGTGACAGCCTGCTGCTCTGGCTGTCAGATGCCCCCAGGGAGTGCTGGCTACTTCACTTCATCTTGTTTGACAGGTAGGGCGCTCTCAGGATCCTACAGGCTCATGATGGCCACTGCCAGCTGGATGCTCTACCTATGGGCACAAGCCCCAAGCGCGGGCAGCAGAGCCGCACACAGACAGTGAGGCTGGGTTTTGCGCCCCTGGCTGCGGCTGTCATCTCTGGGCACGCCGCTGACGTCAGCGGGCAGAGAACAGCAAGTTCCTGGGAAGGCTACGCTCTCGTGTGTGCCTGGCTGCACTTGAAGTTCAAAATGTACATTTTATCAAATGTACTGTACCATGCGCAGACCTGCCCAGCATCGGCAAGGCAACAGCTTTCCGCAGCTGAGCTGGAAACTGGCCACAGATGCCAAGCTGTGATCCGAGTCTGTAATTCAGGGAGCTTTCAGGGGGCTTCTCTTCTTTGCTGGAATAAGACCCTCCCTAGGAGAGGCTGCTAAGAAAATAACCGAGGCAACAAAGCCATGAAAGCACCTTCCACATGTAGCCACCCAAGGGTGTTGTGTGGTGGCTGGTCCAGTAACTTTGATGAAGCTCACACGCAGGCAGACATTGTGCCATTTATCGAGCAGGCTCTGAAGGAAGAACATCTGCTGGCTGGACTTGCTGCTCATGCTGACTCTCTGCCTTGTTTTTACGGAGAGCTGCATGTGCAAAAGCAGTTTCCAAGTACCAAGAGCTCTGTATTTCTGACTTGAGACCCATTAACACTTGCGATGAACGAGAGCTCCAGCGGTTCTGCATTGTGAGTGAGAGACTGAGGAACGGAGGAGAAACGGCAATGAGTTACAGCAGAAATGAGTGAGGAAGGAGAAACGCGATCTTGTGCATTAGCAAGACCGATCTCCTCTCAATGAAGACGCCGCACCTTCGTCTGCCTTCACAGGAATGTTTTGTCAAACTCACTGGAAGAAGGAGAAATGTGCTGCACCTCATATCGCTGACAGCAAGGGAGAGGTCTGCACTTCCATGTGTCACTTTTCAGGAACAAATGCAGCTGGCAGATCCTTTCCTTTCAATTCTTACCACACCATTTTACAGGCATTCTGGAAAACCAAAGCTTCTTTCAGTTGCCTGCTCAGTAGCTGCAAACAGCCGTGGCAGCCACCAGCACAGTAACACTGGGTAACACAACACACTGGGTAACACAACACACTGATCGTCAAATGTGAACATGGATCCCAAGGCAATGGCAATGCTCCAGGAGTCCCCATAGTTTGTTTTTGATTGTATCGCGTCCGGCAAGTGGTTACCATCTTACAGAAGAGATTACTTTATTTGTACCACAAGAGGCCAGACCAAAGAAACAAAACTCTTGCAGTCAGGTGACTTTACTGCACCCATGTGAAGGGTGAGTGGAGCAACTCTCCCATACCTAAAAGGACAAATCGAGTATTCACATTTCACAGCCCTCAGAAGGCCACTTATTAGAAACAGTGGTTCTCTTTAGCCCAGAAAGGCTCTCATCCCAGGCATTTTCTTATTCCAAATTTGACTTGAAGTACTATCTGGGAGGAGTTATTATAATACCCCTCACCAATGCAAATCCTTCAGAACCCATTCTCCTCTTTGAGAGCTTAAGGTCTCTCATCCACCCCATCTCCTCCACCAGGCACAAGCCTGACAGCCTACACATTACCGGGGGAGGGGGGGTCACTGCTTTGGCTGTGAAAAGGCAACCAGAGGACCCAGGTAAGCCTGCACAACTACCCCGCTGGGCTGGCAAACACGCCACGGCTACCAAACAGTGAGGTTCCACACAGCCTCTCACACTCCTTTAGGCAAGAGCTCGCTAGTGCTTGCGAGTGCTATGCCATGCAGGAGCTCCTCTGGGAGGGGGATCACACGACCCACAAGTGCCAAAAGGCTGACGAGACCCTGCAGGAGGGTCTCCAGCAGACGCAAGGTCAGAGCAGCAGTCAAATTATCATCCCTGCTTTCGGATGGGAGGGAGAAGCCCGCTATTCATTATCACCAGACACAAGGTGACAGGGAAACAGAAGACACTTCAGCTGGCAACCATAGTTGTACTTCACCCAGGTAAGCCTCTGAAAATATTTCAGTCTCCCTCATCTTCTTGTGAAAAACGGCTTTTTTGTTAACTTGTCAAATACTCTGGTTTCTTTCCATGATTACAAATGTTAAGATTAAACCAACTATTGGGTGAAAGATTAAAAATGGTAATAAAAATAACCTGAACAAGAACTCGAATTAATCACTTCTGAAATAGTTGCCTAAGGAACACACAACTAGGCTTTGAAGTTTCTAATTAACATGACAAAAAGTTGAAAGCTATCAGTTTGGTTACTTCAGGACTTATTTTTCTTGTTACTAAAACAAAACCCACCAGAACATTAGATGAACATAAGGTCCTCAGGTTCGAACCCGCCCTGCATCTGCTTCAATGTTCCCCAGCTCAGAAAAACCACATTAAGCAAATTCAACTTGATGAGTGTTTTGGTTCTTCAATGAATACAGGAACATTTGTATTCTCTACTCCTATATTATGCTATAAATTGTTCCCTAAGTAGGTCAGCAAAACCATTTCTGAATGTTTCAAGACAGATAATTTCTACATCAACTCACAAAACAAAACCAGAGCCTTGGCTGTCAGGGCAGTGACAGATCCCCATCAAACCCACTGCTGTCAAAAAAGTAAGGGGAGTGCTCTTTTTAACTTGGCATCTGCTATCATGATTCAACTCTTTGCAGAGAAATATACTATTACTCCATATGGCAGCTTCCCCAGTTGTAAAAGGGCAGCCAACTTCTATGGCAATGAGCGAGCTAGCAAATTAGCAGCTAAGTCTGGCACTAATGAATGCTCCGCTGTCTCAATACAAGGTAGATGGAGGTTTCCTCCCATGTTTTCTCTTTGCTTTGTTCTAGCAGAAGATGCTACAAGAAACAAACCGTGTTCCAATTTCTTTATAGGTTTAATAACCCAAATACTTCACTGCCTTCCTGATCAAAGGAAACAGCAACTTGAGAACACCTTGTCGAGACAGTCCCTGGTGCTCCTGAGGCAGATCAGGACCATCACCTCCAAGAGACTTCCAAACTTCCTTCAGAGCAGGATTTGACCACGGCTGACCCAAATTCACTGATCTTTGTGACCTGGATGCAGAGGGAATCCAGGTTTTCCACAAGCTGGAAGGGCCCTCTGCGGAAGACAAGCACATGTAATTCATTCTCTGCCTGCATGTTCCCCCGTCGCATGACTGAGCTCAGAGCTGGAGTGTAGGACTGCTCGTTTGAGTGCCAGAGAAGCTATTTCGAGCTGTTTGCCCAAAGACTCATCAATAAGTCATAAGTCCCAGAATGGAAGTCAAAAGAAGGGAAAAAACAGTTGCTTAGGCAGAATAAATAGTAACTTCCATCGCATTCTCTTTATCTAAAAAGAGAATAAGCTGCTTCAAAATATTACCCTTTATGGGCTGCTACACTACAGGAACCCAACCATGTTCCACCTCCTGGAGTCCTGAGGTGAGCGATGTACCACAGTGCCAGTTAACTGCATTTTTGGGATGCTGGGAAGATGATCCTGGAGGATCTAGCTACACAGAGCAGAGGCAGGAGTCACTCTGAGCTCTGCTCCACTCCACAGAGTGGCTGCAAAGGGCAGCAAAAGGGAAGAGCCTCCCTCCAGGGAGGACTGCCTGGTGAGCACTGCAAGACCAGCGCCCCTGTGGCGCACCAGGGCTGGCAGAGAGCCTCTGGTCCCAGTCAGGGGCGAACTTCTGCATGAATCTGTCGTGCCTTTATCAGACTGGCAGCCCAACTGGATAAAAAGCCCCTTGTAGAGAACGCTGTCCCCTCAATGCACCAACAGCCTCATTAATGAAACATCAGCCGCTCACGTCACTTCTCTGCCTCTCCTGGACACATCTTGTCTGCCTTGGAATAAGCTGTCTGGGGCAGGGATGTGCCAAAGCCTCGTAAAACATCCTGGAAGTTAAGAGCACTAGAGAAATATTAATCACTCAGTGGTTGCCACCTTTCCTGCAATTCCTTCAATTGCCTCAATTCCTGTGACAGCTCTTGCTGCCGGCTCCACCACAGGCACGCACCCTCCCTGTTCAGAGCAGCTCTGGTTCGTAAGCCCAACCAAACCTTGCACCCAGCTGACAGAACAGCATTACTGGAGCAAAGACTTTAATCTACACAGATGGAAGCAGTGGCTTTGAAATGTCTGAAAAGGCTAACTCACGAAATTCAAGAAGTGTCTGCTTCAGTCCTCTCGGAAGAGACTGGAAAAAGGAATAGAAAGAAGTTTTGGCCAGATGCCTGGCCCACATCCATGAGCTCTGTCTGCTTACTCTATAAACACAGTATTTTATTACTCGAGTCTTACCACACTGTGTCGAGCTGAACAAACTGGGCTGAGTGCCTGCCGACCAACCTTCTGCCCAGAACAAGACAATCCTTACCTGGAGGTTGTTCAGAGGCTCCATTTTCATGACTGGTCCCAGAGTGTTGAGGGGAAGGGAGACATCAATGCTTTGGTTTGGCATCAGAGGTGTGTGAATGGCCAGTGAAGTGCTCGGGATGACCCCGAAGCTGGGCAAGAGAAAAACACAGGTGATGAGCACAACACTGCATCACTCAACACCTATTTCCATTCTGCCAAGCATGAGCTGGCTCATCTGCCCAATTCCTCCTGAGCTGGCGCTGCTATTGCTCCAGGGGATGAACACTGCTCAAAACGTGCACCACAATAGACACTCGGAGTAGGACCAAGCACAGGAGCTCCACTAGGTTGGTCTCACTGACAACAGGATCCATCCTGTCCAGGGGACCAGCACCTGGGAACTCCTCCACTACCTGCAGGGTGCTATGTGCTGAGCGGCAGCAAGAAGCAGCAACTGAACTCAGGCTCAGGTCTCCTGGCACTCTCTTACAGAGCTGCAGAGCACTGCAAGTAGAGCCTACCACACACAGCATGGCTGTTCTGTCACTGAGAGCCACAGAACAAGGAAACAGAGCCAACGCAGAACAAACAGGTAGCCAAGGAGGATTACGTGGTTTGCAACGGAGGACTGTAGAACAAATGAATCAACCCCACCAGCTGTCTGGTCTCGAATGACAGTGCCTGGCTCTGCTTGGTTTGAGACTCCTCCAGATGGGGATGTTATCAGCAAAGCCAGCGTTTACTTGCCCCTTCAGTCCAAGAGGCTTTTCATTCCACAGGCACCTCTCCTTAGTGTGGAGAAGAGGAAAAGCGGCTAACATTTAACATAACACCTCTGGGCCGTGTACTGGCTTCTTTTTGAAAGCAGTGGAAGTGTAGATGCATAAGACAGCTTTGGTGTCCACTCGTGACTGCATTTCCCTTGAAGCAGAGTTCACATTAGCTCAAAGGTGACAGAACATTTACAGCAACAAAGATGAATAGGTGTGTGTTTTTTTCCATGCACTAAAAAGTGGATACTGTTAGTAACTGTCTCACATGTACCACGTACATCACTCTCAAAGCAGCAGATGCCCCATTCTTCCTTCTCCTTAGTTTTCAGCTCTTGGTAGCTGAAATAAGAATATCCTCAGCAAGGGCCTACCATGTGATTCACCTTCTGCAGCCATTTCACCTTGGGGAACACCAGCCTGAGTGTTTTCCCTCAGAGGGGAAAGAAAATTGCACTGCGCTACGGAGCGGCTGTGGTCTTACACCAGAGCTCCATCTTGCTTTTGGTTTTTTTAACACTTTATCCCAAGACCGCAGTGAGTGCAATCGGTAGCAGCAGGAGAGGAGGGAAAGCAATAGAAACTTCCCAATCACAAACCTTAAATGTAAACCCAAAGATCTAGCCCACTGCAGCTCTTTCCAATGCACCCGTCACAGCGGAAAGCAGTGACAGGAGAATGGCATTTGGAGGAGAGTAAACAGTAGTAACCATACTTGGAGCATGTGCCGATACGCTGCAAAAGGAGAAACTGATGGTTTACGGTACAGGATTTAAACTTCTTACATCCTTGAGAAGTACCATGTAGGTGCGGCCAGAACACAGCCTGATGTATCGGGAAAAATCACAAGCAAACCAGCTTTTTTTCAGGCCAATTTGCGTCACACATTTGCATATAGCAGCTTAGTAAAACTCTTCAGAAAATATAGGAATCCAGGGAGAACATTTACTAAGACTTACTTAGCATAATGTCTTTTGTAAGTAAATATTATTCATCCCAAGAAATCTCAAATTTGCAATGCTAACAGTGATATTAAAGAGATGGTTTCAGTGGGTCTTTAGTACAGAGAACCCTTTTCCAGTGAAGTGATATTAGGAACTACAGGGAATGTTTCAGTCGCAAGATATTCTTCACAGCCTTGATAAGAACTAGCCTGGTCCTTGCTCAGGATAACGTACAGCAAAGCACAAGACAAGCTCTCCGACTGGGAAGGGCGTTTGCAGGAAGGCACCGTGGCTGTACTGCCATGTCATTCTTTTGGCTGAGATGGGTTTCCGAGAACAATCTGTATGCTCCAAACATTCAAGTGGCTGCTCCTTCTGACAAAATTGTTCTGCTGCCAATTACAGGGAAAGCGTGTGCCACGGGCTCTCACCGTGCAACTTCTTCATTGACAAACGGCTTTATTAACGAGCCCCACACTTCCAGACAGGCTGAAGGACAGCACAGCAATTAAGCCAGGAGGTAGAGCTATTACAGGCTGATACTTGTA
The DNA here is from genome assembly GCF_017976375.1 of Cuculus canorus. Taxonomy (NCBI): domain Eukaryota; kingdom Metazoa; phylum Chordata; class Aves; order Cuculiformes; family Cuculidae; genus Cuculus; species Cuculus canorus. The sequence continues at coordinate 7,075,388 of NC_071420.1, forward strand.
CAGCTCAGATGTTTGCTTGTTTACACACTCACTTGTCCCCAGGGCACTTACTGGCTATAAAATCACTAACCTGCCTAAAAACTCAGGAGGCTGCTTTAAAACTGCAGAGATTAAATGGGACAGATGCCGTTTCAGAGCTAGGAGAATGATGGGACCGTCTGTCGCCTGTTTCCTCACAGATTCATCAGTCTGTACTTTCAGGCCTTTCACACAACTGTGGTGTGATGGAGAGTTCAGGCTGTATCACCCAGCTGTTTCCATGACTGCATCGCACACCTACATACAAGTTCTCCCTAGATCTCGCAATGCAGACAGAGAATCCTTTCATAGGAGCGTGAAAACGTTCTAACACAGCAAAGTGAGTTGATTACCTGTTCTTATTGAACTGAATGGCAAAGTCGGTCATGTGCTGCAGAGCCTTATTGGTAAAGTTCATCTCCATGTAGATGTGTCCCTGCCTGTGACTGAATGTGCCCGAAATCTCCAATCCTTTAGCCTTCACTGCAGGCAACCAAACCTGGAACACAAGTGATGACATTCAGCGCGAGCAGTCTGTCCTGAAGATAATGAAACAAGCACAGTTTTCCAAACAACAGAAAAGCCCCGAGTTCAGAAATCCAGCTACATTAGCACAATAAGTCCACAAATGCTAGAGAAATTACAGGGAAGATACAACATGGGGTGTTGAAAGGATCAAGTTCACCAATAAGAAATAAGTTTGCTGCCCCTAATCTGTATTTGTTCAAGCACGAACTTAAGAATTCAAATATACTACAGCATTAGTGTGCACAAGGAACAGTGAAAGGTTGTGTCCACCACACTAATGCAAAACTTATGAAGTCTACTGATGGCCAGGCTTCTCCAGGGACCTGTAGGTCAATACTAAGGTTTGAACCAAATCAAACCATAGGGTTGTTCAGGTTCTGGATTCCCAAATCCTCTTCCTGGAAAAAAAACAGATAAATTGGAGTGGTGCAGACTGAAGGATCAATTAGTTCAAAATGGCCATGTTCTTTTGAAATTCATCTTGTGTCTGCAGTTAACGCTTGCAAGCAGCTAAGGACCGAAGATGTTGAGCATGCTCTGCAGTGCCTTGAGAACCTAGATTTTATAGGACGACTAAAGTTTATTCATCAATTGACTATCCAATAAGACTACTAGTTTTTGTTTATTCCCTTTCAAGCATAAAAGGCTGACCCTGAGCTCCCTGTGGCTACTCCACAGCCTTTCTCAGAACCATGTTCTGTACCTTGCGAACCCTCCAGACTAAGCACGCCTCAGTCAGCACATCTGCGGTCTCTGCCACTAACAGAGCATTTATCCGCATTACACTGCGGCATGCTCATCTCAATCACATCATTTTATGTTCACTGTCACGTTGAATTCCTCCAAATAAACGAACCTTCTATGAAAGTCGTAGCAAATTGTATCCTGCCCTCAGTTTCCTTGCTAAGAAGTCAGTCTCCAGGAAAGCTTCTCCAACAAAACTGAAATTCTCACATCTTATATAAGCCTTTCTTTACAGAAATATTGTTACAGGCAAAATGAGGAAACTGCTTAAAAAAACAGAAGTCTGTAACTAACAACACTGTCTCCAACACAGCTACTCTAACTGGGAAAAGCCTACAGCATCCCTAGCAAGACTGAGTTGAATTAAGGTGTCCTGATAGCACCAGAGACTAACAGTTAAGGGGACAGGTGAGCAACCTCAGACTTCTTGCAGCCTAAGGTAAGGCAACATACTGAGGACATTCTTTTTCCTTACGTACAGACTTCGGAGCCACATATCCTCCAGGAGCCATGCCTATACCAGATGAAAGCTCGAAAAGATCATTGAGTCCACTGCTCACCACCGCCGGGGTGGGTGAAGGGGCAAAGGTGGCTGGCACGGAGGATGGAATGTAGGTCTGCCCCACCTGGAGGAGTTAGAAAAAACAGGCAATGATTAATATCACACATGAAGAACACTACTTATTAAATAAAATATGAACTCAGGCAATATCCTAAATATTTTAAAGCTGTTTCCAGCTTCTCCATTGAATTATCAATAGTGCTAAATAATGCATTTGAATTCCAAAGCTGTTGGCAACTAATCCCTATGCTTGGCTATCACCTCAACCATGCAATAGCTTTCACAACAATTTTTACTGCTCCAGTTATCTATTCCCACTGTAGAGGAATCTCTTCTCCATCTCTCCTTCACCTAAAGACAATATGCTTTGTGGATCTACCCTACGTAAACCCAGGGAACAGAAAAAAATGCTTCCAATTGCCGCAGCTACGACACCCTTCAGGAATCTGCAAGATTCTGCATATCCAGAGATAACGAGGGAGTCATGACCGTATCGTGTACTCCCACCCAAAGCCAGAGCTCTGCGTTTGCAGCACCGTGGCCCAGGACGTTCATCACATGAAGCAAAACTAGTTGTCTACACCTGCCAGAGGACAACCTTTCTGCCAGAGGGGCGATCCTCCCCTCTCAGGACTCAAATAAGGGCACCAAACCTGGAATATTAACCTTTACATGCCCAGCTTCAGGAGGGAAAGTCACACTCAGATTAGACTCCTAAATTCTCAGGAAGAATTACATGCTTGAGAACAGGCTTCACCAGTCAGCAGCCCAGAAACAGGCAGAACTACAGCAGGCAGGAGGAAACAGAGACGACAGGTGCAGGTCTGAAGTCTCACTGCTGCTCTGTGCTCAAGCATCCACGTGAGATGGGGTGTTTCAGTCAGCCCCACAGACAGGGAGGACTGGTGGAATTTAGGTAACTGCTTAGTGGGTTTCTTTTGTCCCCGGAAAGCAGAGAGCAGGCTTGGTAGGGATGGTCTCTACAGAGTACCTGCCTCCCTCATATCCCCCTGCCTGGGGGATACAGGCACGTTGTACCACCGGCCCTCCTCTGCCGTCATGCTGAAGTTAGAAAGGAATGCAAGACTGACATGGAAAGGAGGAGAGAGAATGACTGCAGCCATAACAAGGGTCTCTGAAAAGCCCCCACTCCAGAACTGAGTATGCTCTCCTCACTAAATCACTGGTTACACAGTCCTGGGAAGAGGGACTGGAGCTTTCTCCAGAGACTGCTTTTGGCTGTGGGTTGGAGGCATGCTCCCTCCTGCCCACCGCATCTCCAAGTCATCTTGCATCCTTTTCCCAAAGAAGCTGATATGCATTTGAAGCCAGGGGTGCTTTGGAAGCAGCCTGAAAATCTCCCATGTCCTGGCAAGCACTCTAGGCACTAGGACACTCAAAAAAGCACAGGCGCAGAGAAGGAGGCCGGTGGCAGGCAGAGTTCAGCATTAACCATATGCAATAGGAAAGCTCAGAGTACCTGATCCTGATGTCCAGGAAAAGACTTTTGTGTTTGGGAAAAGAAAAGCACTGCGTTCAAACAAGCCCGTGGTGACACTGGGTTAGGTTTGCAAACAGAACAGGCTTTGTGAGGAGAAGAAGCAAGCATCCTTGGCCTTTCAGCTGCCAAAGCAGTTGCACAAGGACGGGGTACTGTCAGTGTTAACACTGGTGCTCAAATTAACAGCTCTAAGAAGGAGGAGCTAAGAAGATGGAGTCAACTGCTTTGACCCTGGCTGCTCTTTGGAAAGCCCAGGTGACAGTTGGACTCAAAGCAACATAAGTTGGGACTCGTGCATTTCAGCTGCATTTGTCTATTTTCGAACATCTCCCAGCACGTAATGGGTGAGGTTATATTCAAAACCCTGAGCTCTGAGCAGCTTTTTAAATTGGGGAAAAAAAACGGAATGGCACTTACTGCCGGGCTTCCTCCAATGCCCCCGCCAAGGTCACTGCCAAGCTGAAAGAGAGAAGGAGAGAGAGGAGAGAAAGACCGAGTTCATTTAAGCCAAGTGTCAGATGGCTGGAGTGGAGCTCAGTTGACCGCACTGCTGCGAGCGTGTCTCACTCGCTTGCCGCATACAGGACAGACAGAAACACGATGATGGGAAAGCACAAGGAACAGAGGGGCTTTTTGGCTGCTGTGTGAGCAGAGCTATTTGCAGGACTATCCCCTACACCTACTGTGGACAGGAGTGCTTTGCAGGTTAATAGGAACAAAATCTCATCCCCTCTGGCACTTGTCATCTGCACCGAAAACTCTGCACAATTCACATTTCATGCATCAGTACTTTCCCTTCAACCCACCACACCGGCTGCCAGCAGCCCTGAGCAGCTCCACAAACCCAGGGGGGTAACTGTGAAATGGAGTAAAAATAAAACCAACAGGAAGCTCACTTCCTGAAAGCTTTCATTTTCTAGAGAAACACTACAAATGACAGGAAAACACAATGCGTCTTGGCTATGTTCCTCTGACATGCGGCTCTTCTCAACAACAAGGAAGAAAGAGAACGGGATGCATGCCGGCTATCACAACAGCTCAGACAGGTGGGTTTTGCCTTCCCTTTTTAAGATGCTCCCCTCCCACTCAAATAGCAAAGAGACCCAACGCTGTGCTAGGTTACTTCAGTGTCGATCTCTGCCAAGCCAAACAGCCACAGTTTGAAGCAAATGACATGGCCACTACGTGCTACACACACAACCCTCCATGAACACCAAATCGCCTCTGGAGTCCTTCTGCCACACCAGCCTACAGTCCACCCACAGCTGTCCTACCCCAGCCTGCCTTTACAGAGCATCCAGACCACCTGCTCAGTGACAAATCCCATTTTTTAAACATCCGCACCATTCTACACGCTCGAGAGAATTCAGTGATCAGGACAGACCTCAAAGCTGTTTGCGAGTACCTCGTCACTCCGGTGAACATCCATAAAACACCCAGCAGATGACGGGTAGCCAGGAGGAAACAAGCCCAGATTCGCAGCAGTTATTTGCTGCAGAGGTATCTCCAGGCTTACCTGTGCCCTAGGCTTTTGTTCAGAAGACCATGGTTGGTTTTTGCCTCATGCAGGGTTTTTTTGGTCACATTCAGACAAGGATCATGCCCTGATAAGGTGCGTAGAGGACGAAGCAAGTTCAGGGGCAAGGTGGGAGCCAGTCCCATGGGGAAAAGGCTGGACTGGCAGACCACAACAACACAGCTTGCCTTGTAGATGGCTTTGCTCTTCCATTTGCTTAGGGTTTGGGGAGCTTGTTTGCTTTAAAAAAAACATTTGGCAAACCCGGTCGACAAAGATTCTGGGTATGTTTTTCAAATATACGCCAATGTCTTAAGATATTGAAAAAAATCACACCACACAGCTGAAGCAGAAGCTGCCAGGAGCGCCGGCGCTTAGTGCCAAAAAGGCTCCAACCTTTTCCCTCCCCACAGAACACTTGAAAACACAACTTTGCTCTGGTCCCCGCTAGCCTGGTCCCTGGCAGACCTTATGGCAAGTGTATTTTATACTGGTCAAGAGATACCATAAAGCTTTATACTTCTCTCATTCAGAGCACAGATAAAAAAGATAAAACACCTTGAGAACAGCAGCAAAGTTGCAAGACAGTGCCTTACTAGATTACTAGCCTCCAAAAAACCTGCAAAACCAGACAAACCCTTGTGTTATCCTGGATCCCCCTTCCATCCTCCGGTCCCCACAGGAGCTCCCTGATTCAACACTGGCTATCTTAAGGAGCTGTTGGAGAAGTACAAATCGCGCACCTTTTGCCCCTATTTAAGCATTAAGAGCTTTTTTCCTGTGTGAGACTCAGCTTATCCCTACTGGAGGTCACGGCAAAAATCTATAGGACATCCTCCACCTTCTGCAGCAGCCACCTCTTCACACACAGCTTCCCACGGCAGTCTGTTTTTTCCTAACTTACTTAAGAGATAATAGATAAAAGTGAGCGATTCCAAAGATCAGTCACAGACCAAAAGGAAGCCAGCCAGAGGATGCAAATCCAATTAATATTGAGTTTATAAAATAAGGCTTATTACAGTGTCTCCCCCTACCAAAACCGTCTGGCAAAGCAGAGCTCTGCTCTACAAACCGCTCTTTCAGCCAAGCCACGTTTGAGATTAACATATCCGATCGTTTACATCTTGTTACTGGCTCACTGAGGAGTAATAAATGCAACTATTACACCTCATCCCTACTCACAGCCTTGCACACAGATGAACTTCACACTTCATACTGACAGGCAGCGAAGTCCAGAGGAAAAGAACAAATGTAAGGAATCCAGTTTGTTTCCATATTATTGTATGCACAGAGGATTTCTGCTGCTGTTGTCTGAACCAGAAGAGAGACTGGTTCATCAAGCAGCAAGCATTTTACAAAGGGTATTATGGAAATGACTGAATAATTCCGCATAATCAAGCCAGATGTTAACTATTCTACTACACTCAACAGAAGAGGCTGCCGGCTAGGAATCCAGCCTCAAAGGAACCCACACCGTGGTACCTGTGCGCACACATGGTGAAGGAGGGAGGAAGGACATATCGAGGGTTCTCTAGTTATCCACAAGTCTTCTGCTTTCCCTCACTGTCAGGCCTCAGGGAAAAGCAGAATTGGGATTTGTCTCGACTCAAGACTCCAGCTCTCACTCCCTACAAGGCAGAGGAAAAACTTCACTCGACTCAGAATTTACCACGAGCCTCCTGACATTTCCGGATGGCACCCAACATCTCTGCTTTGTGGGAGACAAGATCTCCCTCCAAGGTCAGGCAGCTCTGCGCAGCTCTTCCTAAAGTCTCGCAAGGAGGGGTCTGCACTGCCGCTCTCTGGGCTCCTGCGCTTGGGCAACAAAGCCACCCAAAGCAAGCACCAGGGTGCTACAAAGCCACCAAGCAGCTTATCCAGGTCCTCGCAGGCAGGGCCAGCTCTACTGATATAGCACAAAGTGACTTCAACAAAAATTAAAGGGGGCAGCCAATCAAGAACAAGCTGTTCCAGTCAGACCTGGGGTGTAGTCAATGTTGCAGCAGCACAGAAGGCCCTTTCTCCATTTTCCTGCCTGTCACCCACCCACAGCACCAACACATTCTCTCTTTGAAAACTACAGGACCACTTTACACAATCCTCCTGCGAGATGCCCAAGACTTAACTTTATTCCAAACTCAAACGATGGAAGAAACTGTAACAGTGCCGTGTGTGAGTAAGAGAGGAGGAAGAGCAAGGGAACAGGAACCAATTACCCACAGCGTGTCTTCTCCCATCTGGAGTGACAGGCAGAGTACAGAAGGAAAGACGCAGATATTATTTAGGCATGAAGTGCTGCTGAACTAGTTCTCCAGGGCTGCAGCTCTCATTAACAGTTTCCATTCATCCCATGGGTGGGAAGACACTCGTAACCCTGCCTTCATGGGAGCAGGCAATAGCCCTGCCAAGGAAAGGACCAGGTTCACGCAGCTGCTGGCCCTGCCCAGGCCAAAACGCTCGCTGTGAGGTGGGGTGGAGGAGGGCTGCCACTCGGTCTCGGGATAGTTAAAGGGAACTGTTGGCTGGGAACTTGCAGCACCACAAAGCCCTAATCCTGAGCCCAAAGCCGGCAGGTTTGCTTCTTGCTGAAGAGCCCAAAGCCTCAGAGCTGACAGCTTCAGGAGATGAGCAGGGGACGGACAGGGAACTTTGGCCACAAAACACATCTTCAATTCCTGATCTTCAAACAGGAATTTCATTCCCTCCAAACCCATCCTGCCACAACAGCACTGATGCAGCCATATGGGTTTAAAGAAGAGGCTGAGCCTGACCCTACATCAACAAAACAGTACTAGTACCTCTTCCCAAACAGCATCAGCATCTTTACTTTGCATTAGTTGGCTCGGATGGCGTTGCGGCTGCTCTGCAGTTGAAGAGCATTTGCCCTGTAATTTGAGCTCCGCACGCAGTTATGCTGACTTATGAAGTGCAGCAGTGCTGGAGTTACAGCATTAGGAGGGTTTATTTGCATCTTAACAGGAGCTTGTAATGAAGAGACTCTGCTGAAGTATTCATGTGATCCAGAGGGGTTACAATCACTTCTGCAACATGACGTGAGGCATTTGGAGCTCCAAAAAATAACAGGGAAGGTGGAGCCACGATAGAAGCTGCAACAACCATTGCTCAGCAGTTGCTTTGCCTCCATCCATAGCGCAGCTCAGGCTTTCGGAGCAGCTCTGCATTTCATGGAGCCATAATTCATGTGTTAACAGGGGCAAATTGCTGCCTCCTCCCTCCCTTGCACCCTAAACCAAGAGTTAAGCACCACAGCTCAAGGAGCTAGATAAGAGATGCACTCAGTAACACCAGCAAGGAACACAAGGCATTTACCGAACAAGAATCCTGTGATGGGGCTGACTGAAATGCTGAGAGCACAGTTGCCAACAAGCCACTTGATCTGGGCTAATCGCATTAGAGACTTCTGAACTGCAGGACAGAACATGCATGGTCTGCACCTCCTGATGGCTGGGGTATCTCATGGCAGGCTCCGCTGTGGCTCAGAGGGGCACTTTTAGCACCTTGCTTGCTGCCTTTTTTATGCATCTGTTTTCGTGGTGCTAAGCCAGGCTTCAGATCAGAGAGGGCACTCCAAACCAGGGCCAGCTGCGCCAAAGGTGGAAGAGGACAGGTCACGCTGCCAATACTGTGGCCACCAGTACCAGTAGCACTTACTGCTAATGCTTTGTCATGCCGAATGATTTCCATCAGTAAGGGAAACTTAAGTACTAACCACTTTCATTTTTCTACAGTGTAAAAAAGCAGCTCTACAAGGCTCTAGCAGGCCTGTTACCATCACAGCAACAACAGCCTCAAATCAGACATAAATGAGTGACCTACCAGAAGAACTACTTTTCTGTGTCAGCACTGCTCCAGCAAGGGACACATGCCCATTGCCAGGAATCCCCACAGATCTCCATAGCAGGGGGGTTGGAACTAGATGATCTTTAAGGTCCCTTCCAACCCTAACTATTCTATGATTCTATGATATTCTTCTAGCTTATCACATCAAAAGAGTCCAGATGAAAGGAGATGCTCAGCTACTTGTGGGAGGCTGGAGGAGCACCCTAAGGAAGCATCACAGCCACATCCACTGCATAAATGGATGCTGGGTCTGACCTAGCATGGATACTCTCACACTGCAGATCCAGGAAAAGGTAAATGCAGTAACATCCCTAAGACCCCACACAGCAAGCCACTGGCAGAGCCAGGAGAAGAATCTGGCACCCAGGGAAGGGAGGCTTTTGGGCTTTCCTAACTACACGAGGCTTCCTACTCCGAGTATATAAAATAACAGCAGAAGGTGTCTTTTATGAAACATTGGTGAGTCCCTAATCAACCTCAATGAGCCATGGTGCTGCCCCCTAAGCCCAGACTTTGAACTCTTCACTTGGAAGCAGTCAGATAGGGAGGGAGGGGGTGACACCAGCAGCCCCTGTTCACCAGCCTTTTGGAACAGGCAGGTACTCAGGACTGCTGGCGTGGGCGTTTCTTCTCAGGCTGCCAAGTCTACAGGTGCCAGGAGCCCAGGATACCCCACAGGAGAGGGTGAGTTAGTGCTCAGATCCCAGCTCTCCATCACACCTCAGAGCAAGCACAGTGATGGGACACAGCCCCAAACCATGCAGAAGGGATGCCTGGAGTCAGATCCCTGGTATCCAGCCTGATACTGAGGGGGGCACAGGTCTGCCTGGAACAGCCCAAACCAGCCCAGGTGTTAAAGAACACTATGGATATCCAGTGTATATCAAACAGCTTTACAATTTAGGACATAAATCAGTCTGACCAGCTCCCAGCCTTGAATCAATAATATTCTTGTAGATGAGTGGCTAGCGTATTAAATAAAATCCTTACATAACAGACAATCCAAGCCTGTCCATTCCTACGGATTTACTGCTCTGCCTCCGGGTTTAAAGCCAGCCTCCCTGGCTCCCAGCCACAGCGCCTCACTCCTGCTAAACGCATGGGCTCACAGCGAGCTGCACAATGTGCTGGGCAACACGGAGCTCTCATGCCCGATGGATTTTCAGGGCAAAGGCAAAATGAACCTGGCTCATTACAGCACAGACAGACATCCTACAAAGTGCTGCATCAACAGCAAACCAGGAGCTGGAGGGCTGTCCCTAATCTGCATGAAATTTAGCCACTTAGAGTCAGCTTTAAGGGGATAAAGCATCAAACTTCAGCTCTTAGCATGCACAACTCCACATCCACTAATCTGCTGTCCAAGCAAGTTTTGCTTCTTCCACGCTAGTGACTGCTATCACTGCTTCACACTGCAGAGCTGGAGATCACAAACAGCTTTGGAATAGTGGGCTTGGTCACTGTCTTACAGAAAGGAAAGCAAAGCAGAGAAGAATAAGAACCCAGGGTGGCAAACAGAGGCACAACCTGGAGCAGATTCAGTGGCTCTTCTCACCAAAGAACATCTCTCCGTAAGGAAAGCATACCTTGTTCTGGGACTAAAGGCCCTTCTCCTCCTTTTCCCCCTTCCCCAAAATTGTTAACACACACACACAGCATCCATACACACACAATATGCCTGCTGCATTTAATACCAATCACAGGACTCACTATGGAGACAAAATAAGAGTCACTAAAGAAATGAACCTATTGAGCAGCTGGAGTCATAGGGATAAATAGCTGGCAGTGCTGAGGAAAAGTCAAGCACACAGTGTTAATTTGCTGTTTATCCAGTTTCACGCCATACAGTCTCTGTTTAAATGCCTGGAAGAAGAGAACCTCACAGCTCAAGAAACAGCCATGCAGAAGGACATTTGCCGTGGAAGTTAAAGCTTCTGCAGATTGTTCTGGGTTCATCCTGTGGGACTTTCACTGCAAGAGCATCCCTCTGAAAACACTCCCCTCCAAAAAAAAGGAGTGGCAACACTCCCTACAGTTGAGGGGATCAACCCAGGATGCAGAGTGGATGTGACAAGCAGCTGAGACCCTACCAGCAGTCTCTTCCAGACCCTTCAGCTGCCTTTAAGACACTTGCAGTACCAATGCAGCCTCGCCATCGCAACAGACTGTGATTGCATGCATCGACTCGGGCACAACCCAAACTATTTTCTTCCCCTGTAACAGAGGCCTATTTAGGCTTTTTAATGTATCTAACAGTGGCATGGAAAATAGAAGTGGGGTTTGGGGTTTCTGTACTGCGGCAGAAGAGTAACTTACGTCCCTGCTCAGTCTGAGAGACTGTGCCAGAGGCACAATATAAAGGATAAGTCGCTTTCAAATATCTCGTGTTTCCCTGTCTCCTTTCCGGTCATCTGAGATCCAAAGAGAATCTGCTAGTGATGAGCAGAAAATAGAGATCGACAGTAGAGGTGATGCAAACTCCCTCACCGGGAGTTTCGAAAAAATGACACCTGACAAATTGCTTTTAGAAAAAGGGATATCCCTTCTTCCTTCCATCAGCCCAAAGCCATGCCTGGTTCCAGTGCTCCTAATTAAGACAATAAGAAGGGTGGGAAAAGAAAGACCAAAGCGTTCCATGCAGAGGAAGACAGCTACCTTCACAAGCACACAGCATTACTATCCAGCAGCACAAAGGACAAAGTGATGTAAACACTGAGCGACTGCTCACCACTCGTGCTCCAAGCAAGAACATGCGAACCTCAGCCTTCCCAATGAAGCAGGGGGAGAAATGCATTTAAAAAGACTTCAGCAGTAATGGAGAAGGAAAGTTCAAAGCGGAGCAAATCAGGCAACAATATGACATACAGAGAGTGTGTATGTGTGAGGTATCTGGAGGAGAAAGAGGAAGGGATTGCTACACTGGCAGCCAGGATGCCTCCTGACACACCAACAAGGCAGATAACGACAAGGACAAAGGAAGATTTTATTTCAGCCTCCAGCCCCACTAGATGACTCAGGAGCAGCCCAAGTGACCACCGTTTTGGATCTCCGGTGAAAGGTGAAGAGCTCAGGCCTTGTTCAAGGGGCACCTTGCGTCGCCTCCCTCTCTATCAAATGCAGAAATAGGGCACATACGTACCTGTGGTTTGAGATCATGTTCTGCGCCTGTGCAACGGTGGCTTGATCTGAGCCCAAGATCCCAATGCCCATCCCCTTGCCATGCAGCCAGGAGATACTGCCTAGCAATTTAGCTAATACCAGTTTAGGGTTAGCAGCTCAATACTTGTTAAACATGCCACAACAATAAACACACACTAATTAGGCTGATTAGGAAAACAAAAGCCATAGGAAGAGAAATTTACCAGGAAAAGATTTACTTTTATTATATATTGGAGGGATCAGGAGAAGACAGGTCATTTGATGCAACAGGACTTCAAGAGAAAGCATTCCAGGGAAAAATCCATCACTGCTCAGATATTTTATCCTGCCCTCGCCCCATTCAGAAACTCAGCTGAGACAGCACCAGCCCCAGGCACAGCCACTCCCCGACCAGACATGATCACTTTGTCCGGTCACACTCCACAGACCCACGGATTTACTTAAGGCTTGAGAAAAACATTAAGTAACAGCCTAGTTCCACATCAACTCACAGCTCTACCGCCAATGTGGCTCACAACATTAAGCCCATTAATGCCGACTGTGAGACAACTCTTTTCCTGAAACCAAATTTTAGTCCTACCGCTCTGCCCATTTATTTGTCTCTGACACTAAAGAGAAGTAAACGGTTACTATAAGTGTCCTGGAAGACAGCACAGACAGAGGAATTTAACTCTGCACCATTTTGAGCCTCCACAGAAAGCATCATTTTCTGCAATGCTTTAAAACAATTAAAACTCCAGCTTTAGTGGCACATCTTGCAAGGAAGGGCAAAGGCTGCACAGGTCTCTGCTCTGGGCTCACTGCCTGCTTTCCCAGCTTAAATCCTCTCCCTCATCTCCCATCTCCCCAGTGTAAAAACAGTCTCCTTGCCACATAAGCCAACTGCTGTTTAGATGGCACAGACTGAAGCACACCTCACCTCCCCGAATGCCAGTGCCATTAAGGGTTAGATTGTTCCCAGTTCATTAGCTGGAGCTGGAAATGTGTTTAACGTCTGCTTTAATAAGATCATGGCAGCTTAAGAAAAATGTCTTTGACAAATAAGGAATTGTTGCATTGAGGTTCATGCCCTACCTCTGTTACTCAGGGCTCGACTGGGAACTGAAAGCTGGACTGGGAACTGAAAGTGCATCTAAACCACACATGGATAACCCAGCCCAGCTCCCTATCAGCCAAACCTCAAACCAAGCAAGACAAACCCACTACAGGTCTGACAGTCACCCAGCTGTGCTCACTGGGGTAATCTTACTCTAGTTCCATGGTGCAATACTCATAGACCGCTTGTGATCTAGGCTGGTGATCGCATTCACCACTTCTCTTCACTACTTCTGATTCTACGATTCTTAATGCCTGGTGGCCCCAGCATAAGTGCACAGCACTGAGCTTTCTCCGCTGCCGCAGTCTCTTCCTCGCTCAGCGATTCTCTCATCGCGGTTCATGCCCAGCTTGCCTCAGAGCAGACACAGCGTGTGATTAGACACACTCCAGAGCTTGACCCTGTCAGTACTACCCCATCTCCTCGGCAGCAGCAGCGGCACGAGGAGGATACACAGAGCACTGCTCTCTCGACCTAACTGCAATTAAAATGTCACCGATATTAAAGCATGACAAACCCTGGAGAATACACAAATGGGATGACACGGGGCTACAGCCTGTGGCCCTGAGAGCTTTGCACCGAAATTCAACGGGTTGAGAACCAGGTGGAACAAAAATCATATCAAAAGGAAGCCTGAATCAATTGCAACGCAGTGAAACACTTCACATCCTTAAAACAATTTACTGGTTTTCTTCTATAGACAGAAAAAGCATGAAACAAATACATCCACTGACCATGGGGATTCTACAGTATGCAGCAACGTTTGTTTTATAGCAGCAAAAACCTGCCGAAAGTTGGCACAATAGCACTAGTTAAATCCTCCTGGAGGACTCAGCGCTGGGAGCTCAGTGATCCAAGTATTACAAGCACAAATGATCAAGGCTTTGCAGAGATAAGCACAGCGTCAATTATTTTGCATCAGCTGAAGCTAAAGAGGATGCTGCTTACCAAGCTGTCCAGCCCTCCTCCCAGGAGGTCCACAGCACCCATCTGCATGGAGGACACTTGGGGAACATTCACTGGTGGTCCCAGGTCCAGGTTGAGAAGGTCACCCAGAAGGTCACCCTGTGACGGAATGACTTGTGGCTGCTCCAGGTTTGTAGTGGCCGTCGTGCCTACAGGGCTATCGCCTGCATCAGTGCTACAGGTGGGAGGAACAAGAAACAGAAACGTTAGTCATCTTCAGACCTTGGCTTCAGATTCCCAGCAAGAGGTGGCTCGTGAGCAGAAGTTAGTCTAAGGCTTATCCCAGCAGCTAATCTGACCACTGCCACCTACACAGCAGTGGGCTAAGGCCAGTGGTTCTTCAACACTTGGCACTTGGAACACAAAGACTTTTCATGCATTATGCATGGTTCTCAGTCCAGAAAAGGGAATCTTCAAGGTATGACACCTGCCCACCTTTAGAATCACAGACCCCTCCTCCAAAAGAGTGACCTGTGAGTACTTTATGGACTACAGCACTGAAAGTATTTCCCAGCTCAGAAGAAATCTGCGAAGATGCCTGTTAGCCCACTGGGCCTGAAGAACACGTGAACATGAAAAAAGTCCAGCTTTGCTTAGAGACCCAACACCTTGGGCCTTTGCTTCAACCGCTGCAAATTCAGCTCCCCCCAGGTCTGGATAAACCACCCTCTGCTGACCAGCACCAACTACTACAACTCCCTTCTAATTAAAAGCCTCAATCCATAAGCAATACCTGCCTTCCACCAAGCATTTCCCTTTCTCTGGGTTAGCTGGCATAGAAATGCTCATTGTACAGCTTCCAAAGTTTTCCATCCTATGCATTCTGGCTGCCTTTCATACTCACTTGCCACTGTATTTTACAACGAAACAGGGGAAGTAAGATCAACTACAGCTCCTGGAGGTCTCATTACAATGTATTTACTCTTCAAATCCAGAGATACTAATATTTTAGAAAACCAAAACTCTACTTTGTGTGCTGTTGCCAGCAGTACTGACAACGTTATTCCGAGCTCCCGTTACTGCAGAGGCAGCCAACAGGTAACCGCACACAAATGCCATGGGAATCACGTCCTCACAAGGTGTTCAATGCTGGGGCTCTTTTGTAAGGACTGCAGTTCCTGCTTTTGAGTAGCCATGATCTCCTGCCTTATCCTTACCCAGTTACTGAAGGGAAAGCTTCAGCAGCAGAATATAAGCTGCTCCCAGCTTCAGAGCCAAGAGGGAAAGGCGCAGCATAAGGACTGCAGAATGAATTAGTTACCAGGCAGTGGCAGAAAGGGCTGAAAGTTTCCTTGCATTTAAAAGCTCTAGACCCCTAATAGTACTAATATTAGTTGTCCTTTCAGCTTCTGCCTTCAGCAGGGAGACTTTGGAGTATGTTGAAGAGCTAACTGAAACATTTTTGAAGAGCAAGTGGTTACTGTGATCCACTCCCACTCCCAGCCTCGGAACCGGGAGGAACAGTGTGTCTGAGCAGAGGCACATTACAAGCCGGTAGTGCACACACTTGGTTATAATCCCTTTAACACTACACCTCTTCAACACTTACTCATCCTGCTTCTGATGGAGATAAAGCAATCCTCCAAGGTCTTGTGTAACTGCAGGTGCCCCAAAGCCCAACAAGAAATTAAGAAAGGGCAAAGCTAAGTCAGTTTACAATAAAAACCAAAACAACAAACGCTCCATTTCCTGTACAGAATGGGCCTCTTGAAAGAGATTTGTATAAACAACTTTGCCTTTCTTTGAAAGAAGAAATGAATAAAGAATACATGGGTTATAAAGGGCAAAGAGACTTGTTATGAGCTTTCTCCCTCATAGTCTTGGGCCATGGCTAGCAGCTGGGTTTGCCCATATGAGCAGGAGATGTCACCCTATGAGTTCAGCCTCCAGCAGTTCTGAGACACTGGGTGTCACAAGGGATGCACAGCCTGAGCCAGAATCAAAAATTCCCTGCAGGCACCTGCGTGGGCACAGGGACTCCTGCCAGAGTCTAACCAGACTCCTCCTCTTCCAGGAGCCCTGTAAACATCTCCCCAAGTCTCCCAGCCACATTATAGCTGAGCAGGGGTGGTGGGAGCCACCACATAGGGAAACACTGCCAAACCATCAGGAGATTTCTCCCCCACCTTTAGGATTCATCTGCAACTCCATGACACTTGGGCTCACTGAAGAGACAGGAACATCTCGCCATCTGTGAGCTGTTCAATGGGTCTCCTCATCAGCTGAGAGCCTAAAAGAATCTGTCCTACACTGCTCTGAATGAAAATGAGATGAATCAAAATGCAATGTAGTGTATTCTGCCAACCATAACTCCTCCTGGGCTTATACCCAGGAAAGCACCAGCTACTCAGCCTACTTCCTCAAGACAACGCTATCTTGACTCCTATAAGCCATATTCATTGTAGACACCCCCATGCTTCCACCTCTGTCTTACTGTGCAATCTAAAGGAGCACCTCAGTCTCTAGCAGCCAGGTCAGTCCCTGAACAGTCGTCAACAGAGTGCAGTAGTAATAAAGATAACTCCAAATAGCTGGGTGAGGAGGATGTCTTTCCCTGGGCACCCTTAACTTGCCTTAAACTGTAAGATTTTCATGTACCTTTTCACGCACGTTCAGCACTAGAAAAAGGCAAACCAATTTCTTATTAATCAGTGAAACAACACTGGATACGCAGCCTCAGGCTCCCCCCAGCCAGAGCAGCTGAATTACCCAGAGCAGCTCACAGTGATTCCCACAGCTGAAAGGGGCAGCTTGGAAGCTGCTGACACTGGAGACCAAATCTACCCCTGCACCAGCTCCTTTATTGAGGTGAACTGAGGTATATCTTTGACTCTGAGAGGCGCTGCACAAAGCGACAACTGCTTTTCTTCTCTGACTTGTGCTTGCTGGTGCTGGGTCAGTGCAGCCAGACTCTATTTCATAGGCAGGGAGAAAACAACTCTGCTTCCCCAAGCCAGTCATTACAGAAATAGCTTCAGTTGCTAAGAATAGCAGAGAAGCGGTGTCAGAAAATAGAAAAGGAGCAGCACCGCACACTGACTTATCAGTGCAACAGCAAAAAATAGCACTCCAAATGTCACTTTGGGAATATTATTAAGAGTTAAGCCTGGATCCACTGCCTCCTGCTGTACAGCACACTTGCATTGGTAATTAATACCATTAGTGCAAGTAGCACTGCTTATCTGACCGAGGAACCATGGGAACAGGCCCAAGAGCAGCACGGCCACCCAGGACTACCATACTGCCTGCTCTTGTAGGTCCAACCCATGCTCAGGGCTGCGATCATGGTGAAGTGTTAAAGCTCCCAACAATTAGCCAAACATTCCCGCTAACCCCAGGGGTGACACGGAACTGTATCAGTCCAGCCATCTTCCTTTAATCCCAGACAGTTTCCAGTGACAGGGCTTAGATGGCTTGTACGCTTGCTTTAGAGGCATCAAGTGAAAGCCAATCCTTCCCCATTTCAAGAGCAAAGGATCCCTGCGCTCGCCTGTTCCAGGAAACTGGTATTATGCTACACAAGCGCTTGTAAAGCTGTGCTGTTGCTGAAGCAAAGCTCTTACAAAACCAAAGCGTATCCTTCCGTAAGACTCTTTTTTACCACAGTTGTCCTCCTCCTGGAAGTTACCCAAAGCTGCTGCTTTTTCATTCAGTCTCTCATGTCAAGAGGGCTTAGAGCCAGTGCCTTTCCGAAAAACATTATAGCTTCTCCTCACTCAAGAACTTTGATACTTCCTTTGTCTCGTGACCCACAACCTCAGTCACTACATACCCAGGATTAAATCCTACAACAAAATGGCTCCTTGAATGACCTGCGAGCCCCTACACAACTGATAAAACCACAAGAGTGTTACAAAAGAACCTCGCATTTTTTGGATTGTTTGCTAGAAGGAAATAAGAAATCCTGCCCATCACCACCATGATTGCCTCAACTTACCTTCCATGGTGAATTGGCAAGTGTTTGCGGTGGATCCCGTGGCTCCCCTCCACAAACGCGTTGGGTGGTTTGTGGTACACAGAAGCCAGAGACCCAATATGGCAGATCAACTCATCCAGCAGAGTCGGCTCAATCAGATCGGTCTCTTCGGAAATAAGTGGCTTTTCTGAGAGCACCACTTCTTTGGCAGTCACCGGGTCCGTGGAAAGAAGGCGCCAGTAGATGTAGCCACGATCCCTCAGGTCTGGGTTGTCAGAATCCTGCAACAAAGCAATACATCAGCCACAGGTTGGAGGCAGACCGACACCTGTGATGACTTAATTTTTCTGGCGGTGATTCTGCTGTATTAAATGGCCAACCACACAGTAGCAACAGTCACCAATTTCAGGACGATGTTACAAGCCGCTTGTTGCCACGAACATCCCAAAATTAAAAATAAGAACCAAGGTATTAATGCCTATATTCCTGTGAAAAAAAACAAACAGGATTTACATCCCACAACTGCCCCAACCCACAGAGCTATCAACTGCTTTCCAAACTCTCCTGCCATCTGACATGACAGCATTAGGAGAACCCCAAGGGGGCGTAGACAGGAGAAAAGACTGTGAGAGGAGAGGACTCTGTCACACCCTAAGAGCAGACTGCATATTGTAACAGAATGATTCAAGATTCCTGGAAATATATGGCTTACCCAAGAGGATTGCTAGACTAAACGACATTGCAGAGCTATAGAATGGATCTTAACAAGCCACGTTCTTGATACACCAAAAGAGATCTTATTTATCCTGCCTTTTAGTTATCTAATGGAGTATGGAAAGATGCTAATGATATGGAGTTAGAACACTTCATAAATTCTCCAGCTGTCAATAATACCCTTGCTTTATCACAGATACTTCTGCCTTTGTATGAAGTGCTAATTACTTCTCTCCTCTCCGAGCAGCTCTGCCCAGAGCAAAGTGAGTGGTGATAGTCTGCACCTAATGTTCTAGGGAGAGGGAGGTGGTGTGGTTTTATGCTGTAGTGCAACGTATGGGCTGTTTATGGATACAAGAGCTGGGATTTTTAATCCCCGCATCAACAGACTTACAGGGAATATGTTTCCGAGTTTTTTTTCCCCCCATAAAATTCTGGCAGCATATCCTACACATCACTAGCCTCCCTCCTCAGCATTTCTTTTCCTCTTCTGTGACCTCATATTCATGTTGCTGCTGACCTGCTGTGGCCTTCTGTAACCTGCCTCTCTGCCCCCTGTCTCCAGACACTCCTCAGGCACAAAGCAAAACCTCTGTTTGTAACAAGACTGAGATTGCTAAGTTTGTTTTGCTCGTAAGGACCTAGCTATAATGTCTGGGTCAACTGATAGATTTCTCTGCAGTGCTGTTTTTCAGTTTGATGGTGGAGTCGTGGACTCTGTACACCCATCGCCCTTCACAATTCCTACAAGAATCTCCACATGCCGCCTCCAGCAGGCGGTTCAAGATCAGGCAGCGCTTCTGCAAGGGCAAACATGAAAGACCACGTGCTCCTTTCTACTTGGAGGCACATACAGATTCAAGACTTACCGCTTCTTCCCAAAGCCAAATAAAAAGACTTGAAACTTTAGTAAATCTCCTGGAAGAGGCTCAGACCTTCCCTTTCCACACTTCTCCCAGTTCTCTGCTCTCCAGGGCCCGCATGCACACCCGTGGTGCATACCAATGAACCTGTACCAGCTCAGTTACCCATCCATGCCAGACAGACATCGGCGATGAAGATGTAGAGGCTCTGCACTATCCATTAGGTTATGGGCTTGCAGGGACTTTGATCGCTAGTGCACGTTTGTGTCCCGCTCAGCCCCACCTGCTCCAATGCTATTTTTGCCAGTGTTGGCTCGATAAAGCCGGCTTTGCTACAATCATACCTGCAGTGAGCTGCACAGACATACCCTAAGAGACACTCAAAGTGCAACAATACCTAAGCTGGGGAAAGAAACACACATGCAATTACTCTCCCACTCAAGTGAAAAACAGTATCTCTACCTAGAAATCAGACCTTGAAGTGTAGAGCTCTGTAGCATTTTACAGCCAGTTATCCTACACTGACTTATTATTCATATAAAATACAAGAAGCCAGACTGAATCAACATTTGTGACAAACAGAGAAAAAACAGACGCCCATTACATTCCTAGGGTGCCATTAAGTGTTTTGTGACTCAGCATAGTGGGCTTTAACACTTAGTATCTTTCTTCTCTTGGCTCAGACAAATGGTACAGCATGCCCTTGGCCCACCCCTCTCCGGAAAGGAGCCCGGAGCCTGCCTAAGAGCAGAGTACGAAACAAGAAAAGCATGCCACAGGTTTCCTGCCACTGACCACTGCGATACCCCCAAAGGGATGAATAATAAAAGTTTTATTTGCTAATAAGTCCACAGCCGTGACTTCTTGCAGCCAAGAGGAGCAAAAAGGCAAGCTGACGATTGACTGCAGGTTTTCTGCTCAGAAACAGTTGCAGCCCCTTCCAAACAGCCACGAGACTATTGTCTTCACTTCACTCAGCAGGTCTGGGGAGGAGCTGCTCTTTTTGGACCATGTCATCACACATTTCCCCAGTCATTACCGACAGGGAGTGCAAGAGGACTGGCTGGGGTCTCGTTCACTCCTGCCACTAGGACATGTCCACTTCTGTCCTCCAGAACTGCAGCACTGCCGTCTGTCAGCTCACACCCATCCCCACTTGCAGTGATCTGAGCTCATAACTCAGCACCTCATACAAAATGAATCTGAGATTTTAACCCACGGTTACAGCCTCCAACAAAGCTGCCAGATTGTTTGACAGCATCCAACTACAAAGAAAAACCACCCAAACCTCAGTTCTTTCTTTTTCCTTGCACTGCTTAAGCTTTACTGTTCACAGCACAAAGTCTTTGCCAGCCCCTTTCCCTCTGTCATCGCTCCAGATGCTTCAACTGAAAGAGACCTACAAGGGGAAAGCATTTTGGTTTCCCAATAACTCTACCCTGTCCCTAACTTCTCATTTGCTGAGGGAACAGGGAAGGAATTAGCATGAAGCAAGAGCAAAGGAGGAGAAAGCAGATGCCAGACAGCATAGCAACAGGCACAGAGCAGCTCTGACATGGAGTATCTTTGGGAGAGAGGGGAACATGCTTGAATCCCACCCACTGCAAAGCTGAGTGGCCTGGCAGAGGGGAGACACCACATGGCAGGCCAATGGTGTTGGAGGTCTCTGGTTCACTGGGTATTCTGGCTTACCTGTGTGGCCAGGCTGAGGACCTGCTGAACCAGCTCCTGCGTCTCGGAAGGCTTTTTTAAGAACAACTTCACTATAGCAGTCAGCAGAGTGAGCTGCACCTGAGGGAAGGAGAACAGCAGAGATTAGAAAATTCACCCATGTTTTAGCAACGCCTCCCAAATCTCAACATCCTTTACTGTTATGAAACTCAAGTCCTATGCTTTGTAACAGCATTACACTATTCTTTGCCAGTAAAACCCAGTACAATGAGACTCAGACTCTCGCCTGTTGCAGAACGCCTCCCCAGACCAGTCCCTGGTCAGCACACTGACGTTTCTGTCACACTCATCCATCCCACCACTCTTCTTCTGTACGTTCTGGTCCCTATAGTAGGGCTATGCCCCAGGAAGTGTGCAACCTCTAGAA
Source organism: Cuculus canorus (assembly GCF_017976375.1). Lineage (NCBI taxonomy): Eukaryota > Metazoa > Chordata > Aves > Cuculiformes > Cuculidae > Cuculus > Cuculus canorus. The sequence continues at coordinate 7,096,930 of NC_071420.1, forward strand.
ATCCCTCCTGCTCTGCCTTATCCGTCCAAGAAGGGAAATTTGGAAGACATGGACAACAGAGCAAGTCTACAGACTCCCAAGAGCTCTGTTTTATCCAAATACTGATGTTTTCATTGGAAGCTATGTTCTGACCACTCCAATTTACCATCCGCCCCATACATACATTGCATGAAACACTAAGGATAAGATGCACTGCACAATTTTACCTGAGTACTTTCATCATGGAAGCCCTCCAAAAAACTCTCCAACAGCTCATCTGCGTTGTCAATTCTTTCTGCATATTCGCCCACTATCCAGATCATGGCAGCTCTGGCATCTGGTTCATCCAGAGAATCTAGGTTCTCGCACAGAGTGGCGATGATGCTTTCATACCTGAGTCGTCAGAGCACCGGTGGGTTACTGGGGTGAATGCAACTTGTCCCCCTGCATCTCTTCCCACATCATTCCGCAGAGAATCCTGCACTGAATTACAACGCCTGGTATTTCTACGCAATAAACAGCATTTTCACTCAACTAAAGCAGATATTCCCAGGCTTTTTCTTTCTCCAAGCAAAACACTAAGATCTCACAAGCTCCTCAGGAGCTCTGCAGTCTAGTTAATCAGCAAGACTGCCCAGATGTGGAATTCAAGACAAAGCTTCCTTCTCTATTCTGTTAAAGGGTACACTTGATCCAGCAGTTCAAATTGTGAATCTGTATCAGATCCTGCAGCCTTGCTGGCATCTTCAGACCAGTAACTCTAAACTGGATATTACACTTCCCCAAAGGCTTTACTGTGAAAAACAGACGCTAACCCACACTCATTATATAGATTCCCCTATTCCCATGCGTAGGTATCCCTGCCACAAGCAGGCAATCTATCTTGTAACTGACAGTAGAAATTGCCAGGGAGGCTCACAGGCATCACTTATTACTTTTTAGGTGATCATGAAGTCTCTGCTGAAAGATACTGCTGCTGTTCTGCAGCTGAAGAGACAAAATCTTATTGCAGAAACAGCATAAAAGCAGCTGAGCCGGAGAGAATACTTGATGGAGAAAGTCAGCAACTCGGTGTTCAGCACAATCTGACTGGGATCTCAGACCATGAGAGCCATGAACTTTCACGGCCTTCTGGAGGAGATGAGAAAAGGCAGAGCCTGATGCTGTAAAACTTGGTCAAATTTTCCTTCTGGCATTCTCTGTAAGAACTTTCCTAGCTTTTGATTCAGGCTTACACTCAGCATCAACATGGAGTGGTGTGGAAGGTACAGCTTTCAGTTCAAACTAACAATGCGGCAGGCTGATGCCTCATCTAGAGCCAACATCGGAATCCTGCCACACTAGGAGCCAGAGTCAGAACAGACACCTTTGCTTCAGAGCCCTGGTAAGCTCTGCTGAGTAAGTGTTACATTGCCCTCCTCTGACACCATGAGACAAGGGCTTCCATAAAACTTAACAATACTTTCACGTACTTGTTAGGGTACTTGCGGAAGATGTCTCTGATGACGACGATGGCCTCCTGGACCACATAGTTCACCTTGGTCTGGATGAGGTCTAGCAGTGTGCTCACACAGCGCTCTGCAGATTGCTAGAGAGAACAGAACAATACGATTAAAACAAGCTGAAGCAACACTCCTTCCCAGCCCAGAGCACATGCTGAGGAACAAGGCATGCATATGAGAAAAGACCCAGAGGGGGGAACAAAAAAGACGACAGCTACTAACTCAATACATGTGAAAGAAAAAGCCTACGGGTTGCTGGGGACTTGTGTGTTACAGTGGAGATACCAGCTGACTTCGGCTCCTGCAAGAATTATCAGATGAAGCAAACACACCAGTAGACAGCTGGATCATCGCACAGGAGACCTTAAGAACACTGCCTGCATTACTACTTATACCACGCATTTGAAAGAAGGCACCAAATGAGCTCTCTTGAGCCCAAGCTGTGGCAGAGAGTTGTCCAAGCTGTGGCAGCCAGAGATTGGAGAGTCTTGCCAGGGACTACTGGAAGGCATCTGGGGATGCTGGGGGCAGGAGAAAACCATGCTGTCAGTCACTCTGCAAGAATAGCAGCAAAAAGCAGCTCACACCAGCAAGAGGTTCAGCATCCTGCGGTTGAAGTCACTAGCAACATCTGAAGACACAGCTATAAACAGAAATTCAGCTGTTGCTAATGCAGCTTTCACATTGATTAGTTCAAAATTCCCAGCCATAGCCACTGTAAGGTAACAAAGCCTGGACACTGGTGTGCTCCAGGAACCAGGACCGGAGTTAGAGGCAAATAATTCAGGGAGGTCTATTCCTGAATAGCACGGCGAGGCAGCACATCACAGGAGCACCAAACTCCAGCACGGGAGAGTTTCAAATAAGGACAGCAATTTTGCTATTAGCAGAGTACACACAGAGCCTCATTACACAGCTGGTGATTAATGTGAGCAGCAGACTGCTCACGACACCGCCGAGGTAGTCACCATCAGAACATTCATAAAACAGTCAGGATTGAGACAAACATCACAGGGCACAAACAATAGCAACGTAGGTGGATTTCTGAATTCAAGTGAGCTAATAGTCCCCTGTGCTCTCAGAGAGCTCGAAGGCTGGGCAGGAGGAGGAGAGATGGAATGGCATTTAACTCACAGGAATCATTTTTTTTGAGAATGGGCAACAATCTCCAGGACAAGCCTCAAGGCTTGTAGAGATGGATCTGGGACAAGCTAAAACCTCTTGGTGATTTCTTGCCCTCATGACTCCTGCTGCTGTATCTCACAAACACAGCCTACGCACATGAACAGCCGCAACGCCCATGTGGGGATCAGCCAAGAGGAGACACTATAAACCAGAGTCGGCCTTCTCTTTGCAAACTAAAGGCCATCAGACTCTACCTTGAAATTCAAATCAGACAGACAAAAATCCAACACAATTGGTGCCAGAGTGAGGAGAGGTATCGGACAGCATTATTTGACTGGTACCATATTTTTTTATGATACTTCTTCCTCCTTATCATGGCTTTACAGGTACGATGCCACTAAGGAGGCAGTGAAATTGCAATCTAGTGATGTCCTATTCTGACCTCTTCTCCTGCTCAAGAGAAAATTTGAGGCCAATGACCTGGAACACTTCCATTTCATGGGGACTGACCACAGACCTGGCTTCACACAGACTGACATTGCTCACAGTGTTAACCTCACTCCCTTGCAAGAGAAATGCTGCAGAGCTTGCAATTTCAGCTCTCAACAGTTTGTTAACCTTCAGTAGATGTTTTAACAAACGGCCCTAAGAGGCACTTGTGCTAAACCTGTCCTAGGCAGACTCTACAGAACCCACAGCATCGGTTGCTGTTCCTAATAAGTGGTCCAGCCCTGTCAAAGCCTACAACCAACAAAGCTTTAAGAGCCGCAGAATTCAAGGAAAAGCAAATTAAGGTTTATTTTTCTTATCTTTATAGACACTTTGAAGCACGAGTTTTCCAGGAAGAGCACAACATCCACTTTGAAATCTGCAGTACTGATTTTCTGCCCAAGAGTCTCGTAGAAACTGAGCAGTCCTTCAGGCACACGCACAGCAGAGCAGCCCCTGTAACAAAGCCTCCCTGTAACGTACATCTCTGCTCACCCCATCCCTTGTAAACACTTCGTTATCTGAAGGTAGACATCCCTGAGGACTGCAGTGCTGCAAACTGATGAAAGAGTGCCCCAACCAGAACAGGTCTCAAGTTGGAGCAAGAAAGGACAAATAGCATTCCAACATCGAAATTGCTTTGTTTTTCTGCAGAAATCAAATGAAAGCCCACAGGATCACTTAAGTAGCACATGGCACACTCAGACATAAGCATCAATGATTTCTAAAAACCAGGCTACTGTCAGAATCTCCCGGAATCGAGACAAATCCCCCTCTAATATGGGTCCTTCTGCTCCTCCTTCGCTCCAGAGGAGTTGCTATTCTTACTGCATCCACTGAATTTAATCTTCCGTTAGGAGCGGTGCTTTGTTTCCCTACAATCAAAGCATCAATGACTACTTTCTATAGCACTGTCAATGGAGTAAACCAATGCACAAGCCAGATACCTTCACCTCGTGCTGTCAAGTCCAGCTACACCACACGGTTTGCTGTAGACATAGTCAAGGTAACTCTGAGCCCAGCCAGTCCATCCATGCAAGATGACATCGTTCTGACATCACTCAAACCAATACGACTACTTAAGCCTGAGGAAAACCCATCAGCCTTGCTATTCCGCATGGGTATTGCTTGCATTTCCAAAACGAGCGCTACCTCTGCTGTTAGAACCATGCACTGCTGCACAGCAAAGGTAATGTCACACTTGCTCTACGGCACACGGCACAGCAGACCAATTTATTTACTGTCTTACTTCTAGGAGAGACAATTAGACAAAAGGTGGCATCCTTGAGGGCAGAGAAGAGGTTCCCCACGAATACTCATTCATCATCAGCTCCTGCTCGCTGTGCCCTATGTCAAAAAGCAGATTTCTAAGCCTTGGGAACTTGGACACTGATGGCTGTAAGAATGTTCTTCCATTAGTCACAACTCGCAGTGCAAACAGGCTCTAGTAAACACAGATGCACTGGGGACAGGGATTAACCTGGAGATGAGGACATGCTAACGAGTTGTTCTGTATTTGCCCTCTTTAAATCTTGCTCATCAGAGAAGCAAACAGATCTCATCTTTAGCAGCAGTGTCTCCAAAGATGCATTGCTAAAAGCCGAGATTAACAGTACATATTGAGAGACATACTTAGAGGTCACCACGTGTTTGAAGGGACATCATCATTAGTCCTTTGCATACTGAATGTGACTGTCATGGTATCAGTGATGGGAGAAGGAGTGTAAGGGATGAGGGCTGAGAAGGATAAAAATTTCCAAAACCGCCTTGATACTGCAAGGAATTCACCGCCTTTGATGGGAAACCAGAACAGAAACAGCCAGGTCCTAGTGAGAAAGACCCAGCTGAGAACTAAAGCGAGGTCTCACCCACAGCACCAGCACCACTACAGAAAAGGCTGCCATCACCTTTTTACTCCTCAGGAGCCCTCTCCCAAGCTTGAGAGCATTTTGTACCACCACTCCTGTGGCTCCAGCCAGCCTCCTGCCCGCATGCAACGTGGAAGGAGCACTCCTGTGTTTTGAACTGAGTTCCTCTGCACAATCTTCTCTCCTACCCCCTTCAAAACACCAGGCCACAGCAATTAAAGAAGATACCTGTGGGTAAATGGTCATTGTTCCATTGAAGCCAGTACAGTAAAATACTGCTTCAAGGATGACTGAACTGCCTTGCTTTGCCTGTGAGCAGAGGTCTAAGAGGAGCACACCACCCTCCCGTGATGTGCTCTGCTGGAGCGCACAAGTCCTGCTGCTCAGCTGGGGCTTTGCCCATGAGTGTGACCCATCCAGGTCACTTGGCTGCCAACACCAGAGCAAAAAAATTCCATGTAACAAAGGAGATGGCGAAGCTCGTTATTGTTTATGAAGACAGCAAGCTACAAATCCCCTCAAGTTTCAGATACTTGCCTCAACCTTGATGGCACAGCGCCCAATCGCTCGGACAGCCTTGCGCACAAAGTCAACGTCCACCTCGGTAGCGTATTCCTTGAGCTCTGCCAGGACCTGCAGAGAAAGCGCACCCACATGAACCCCTGGGGTCACACAGAGAGGACATCCCATTCCAATAAGTGATGCTACTCAAATACCAGCACAAGAGCAGGATGGATTCTTCCACAGCCACAACTCTCCCAAAGCTAAGACCAACAGCAGAGTCTGACTATCTCCATCTCAAACCCACTGGCTTGGATTAGGCAGCAAGACTCGATTCAGGCTGGCCAAAGCCAAAAAAGACTGCTTGGTCTGGATTATTTTCAAATTCCCCTGAACGAAAGCCAGGGGCAAGTTCAGCCTTGCCAAACTTAAACATGTTATTCTTTTTCACACCGAGAATACAGTGAAGTCGCGCTCACATCCATACACAGACTTTTTGTACAGTTTATTGTACTTATTGTTCTACATTCACTGTACGCAAAGTTCTGAGTTACAACCATTTTTGATGTCTCCTCTTTTGTGCAGAGATGAACCTCTGGATCCCAAAGGAGGACAAGGAGGAGATCTGAAGACACCCTGGCACATCTATACAAAGATTTATAACAGTGTGTGAAGAATTTTCCCCCTCTCAAGAATAAGATTTACTCTTTTGTTACAGGTTTTCTTGCTGATGGAAACTGAACAAGGGTTTAAACTAGGACCCGCTGGGATCTTACAGACCAGTAACTAAAAAGCCACTTAATCTTAAACAAACCACTAGGCTTAGAAAAAAAAATTTAAAAAAAAGACCTTATGCAATTCATATTCCCTGAAAATCTCATTTGTTTCAGTTTCTCATGTCAAAGGTGACATGAGGGATTTCATCTTTATGTCACAAGTAGATGGCAAGGGAGAGGTGAACACCACCAAGCGAGACAGTTGTTTGAAAAATCTCCAGTCAATGCCAATTGCTCAGAACGATGACAAGATAAAGAGGCCTTGAAGGGTCAGACTGCAGACAAATAAATCTGCAAGGAGGAGACAGGACATCTGTGTTTTGAAGTTTTATTATTTCCTTGGATGATCTATGTTGCACAGTGCTTGGAGCACCCTGGTTCAGCAGCTCATGCTCTCCAAACGCTGCCTGAGTCGGAGTACCTCGGATTCAACCAGCTTGCTGCCTTATTCTGGAGCAGGCATGGAGATGGAGAGCCTCGACAAGGCACACAGAGAGCATGCGAGCAAAGCCCTGCTCTCCTTGGGTCTCATTTCAGGGTGCATTTCTAACAGAGCCTGGATTATTTTTGGAAATGCCTCCTTAGAACCAGGGAGAGATTCATTCGTTAGTCTGCAGATCCCAGCCCCAGGCTCTGCCCTCCAGACACCACTGCCTTTCATCCAAATCACCTGATTATCTAAACATTATGCATTAAAACTGGGATGGAGCCTACCAAGAGTAAATAGAAAACTGTGAATACATTCTCATGGAAACTGATTTTAAAATGTTTTCCATGTCCCCAGTACAAAAGGGGCATGAATTACCTTGCTGTGATCAAAAAAAAACATTAAGGGAGAGAGCTGCTTGAAAACATCACATTAAATGAAATTGCTTTTTGACAACTAGGATAGGTCAATAATAGCACCAATCAGAGGCATTAATCAGTCTGCGTAAGTGTTAGGTCTTGTGGGCAGGATGGCACTCAAGAACACTTTAAGAACAGAATATGGATTAAAACTATATCAAATCCAAGGCAGATCTACTCTGTAAAGCAGCCTCAATTCAGTTTAGCGTTAGCTCTGTGTAATTTCCACTCTGGAAGCAAGTTAAGAAAAACAAAAGTAACTTTAGTTCTGAAAAGTGTCTGTGCAAGGGTTTAACAATTTAACTAATACACCTGAAATTCACACTTGGGTAATGTTTGGCCTTTCTGAACGCCTCCATCACAGGCACACCTCTCACATGAAACAAGCCTCTCGTTCCACTAGCAGCGGAACTTGGCACTAGCAGTGATTCATCTGACAGGAGACACCAGCTATTCTCCTGGAAGTGTAATCTGTAAAACAAGACCTACCTAAAGGTCACAATGCAAGGCAGATCGTGCTGTTAACATCTACACCGTGCTGTTAACTCCAAAACCTCCCGTTAAGGAGGTGCACAGAGCACTGTACAGGGGCCGTGATGCCTAATGGCCAGGACAACACCAGCAGCAGTGGCATGCATCCTCATGCAGGGACCATGAGAGGGTTTTTCATCCCCAGAACGCGGGCAGAAGACATCAGAAGGTCCCCAGCTGACCTGGGCAATGTTTGCTTGAGAAGCCAGGCGGATCATGATGTCCAGTTTCTCCAGTTTGACGTAGATGGGGTCATTGTACTTCACAAAGAACACCTTGATTTCCTGCTTCAGGATTTCAGGCCTGGAGGGAAAGCAATGTTGTTGCACTCAAGACTGTTACAAACAATAGGCTCTAACCTTAACAGAAGGTATCTTTTGTGCAGAATTCTACCCAAACATTCACTGAGAAACAGAATGGTGTTATTTTGTGTTCAGGACTTGCAAACAATCGTATGAGAGTGACAATTCTAAGACAGTTAGAAGACTGGAGAAAAAGACTATATAAATACAAAATGCAGAATTCAAGTCTCTCTAACCATGCCCACATCTCCACCTCCTCCACTTGAACCTCTGAGCCAAACACTGCAGACAGACAGTGGCCGTCCGTGTTTTCAGTGAACAAATCACAGCCTCATCTCAATGCAAAACCCACCTACAAACTCATTTTCTGCCTTCCCCTGCAAGATGCCAGTGCACAGTAACTCTGCCCTGAACAAAACCACTAAGTGCTGTCCAACCTATCTCACCTTCCCAGCAAGGAATAACAGTATTTAATAATGCACGTAGGAGTAAAACAGTGGAAAAAAAACATCCACTGTACCTCAGTGTCACTATCCAGGGGGTTCAATGCAGAAGAGAACAGCATCAGCACACTGAGCTTCTGCAGGTCACTACAAATGCACAGTTACACCCTCCTCCCTATTTGCAATCTGATTTATGGCCTAAGAAAAGGGCAGTTCTTACTGCTCTTAAAAGGCAACGAAGAGAGAGGCAGGGAAAGAGACACCAATATCACAAATATGCCATAAAGAACATTAATTCAGGCTGCCAGAGTCGTGAGACCCTTTCATCTGTCCCTTGACGGATGTGAATCTGGATTAAATGAAGTTCTGTGCCCACAGAAATATCTGGAGGTCTGAGATAAACAGCTACCCTTTGGCAACCCAGGGATAACACCCCCTGAGGCTTTACCTTTTCTGCACTATCAAGTTGATGTTCCTCAGGGCGACATACTGAACTTCAGGCTCTCCAGAGAGCAGGGTCACCAGTGGAGGGGCGAGCTTCTTCAGCAGCATGTTGTAATAGTCTGAGTCCTTGGGAAGAAGTTCCAGGAACTTCATCAAGACTTTCACTGCTGACAGCACCACTGCAGAGTTGGCATGAGAGAGACGAGGGGTCACCCGTTCACAAATACTGGAGACAGAGGAGCAAGAAAGGGTTCACATTTAATTCAGAGCATCAGATAGTTCAGATCTTGTCTGAATTTAGGAGACCGCGCATGGCCTCCTCAGACACCTCTTTGTTTTGTGCACAAAGAACAGGCCAAGTCCCACTCTCCTCAACACAGCAGGAAGCAAACCACAATGACTTCTCTCGCAGCTTCAAGCTTCTCTCCTGACACAGTTGGTCAGGGACCCTCCAAGCCCTCGCATTACAGCCTCAATGCATGTTCAGTTATCAGTGCCTCCTGCCTTCACCCGGTGGCATTCTCTATTACTGTGATCTCGTCTGTCACCGACAAACACAAATTTAACAAAACAGCTATCAGAACAACTCTTTAGCACCCATATAATCACTTGGAGGTGATGCACGCTTCTGGCTTGCTCGGGAGGTGCTGCCACTTCAACCACGTGTTTCTGCAAAAAATGGGTTTTGTTCCTCTGAAGATATAGGCATATAAACCTCCTCCCGAGTCTCTGCTTCCCCACTTGCCGCAGCAGATCCTATAATCAGCAGCATCCTCAACAACCCACCCCAAGTGGAAAGGAAGTCTGGGTTCATATTGTCTTTCTTACAGCATCTGTCAAGTTTCTTCCCACCCCCTCCCGCAGATTGCTAACCCACAACAATATGATTCCCATCTGCGCCTCAAAGTTTCTTCCCCGGAAGCTCTGCTTCCAGCCCCCCCCGGAAGGGAAGCAGCAGGGCTAAAGGAGGAGCAGAGCAGTCCGCAACTCAAAGCTGGGGGCAGTCCTCAGCTGCCTGAGGCGCGTGCTGGCTAAAGCTGCTCCATCGCCCTGTGCCTCAGTTTCTTCATGCACAGGGGTAACAGCGCCAGCCTTGCTGAGACGGAAAATGCTATAAAATCAGTTGCTGTCATTCTCCTATCTGAAACCAGGCAGGGTCCGAGAGTTAAACTCCACACAAAGGAGTAAAAGCAGGGACTGCCCATCCAGTTTCACACACCTCTCTGAGGAAGAGTTACAGATGAGGAACTGGGACGTGTTCACAGTTGTTCAGACCAGCGATCCCTGTCTGACAAAGCCAGGATAATACTGGCCTGACACCCTGGGGACCTCTGCAGGTTTCTAGCACTCATTAAGAGCTGTTTCTGGCACAAAAACAGAACACAAGGGGGAGGGGATTAAAAAAAAAATTTAAAAAAATCAGTAAGAGTACTGGCAAGCTTCTTAAAAAAAGTGTATTATCATTGTGCCTCAAAACCAGTCACTGAGGAAACCCACCAAATCCAAAAGGTCTGCCATGGGTTTTCCATGTGGGTTTGTGCCCCTTCCTCATCTCCACACCCTACAACATCTACAGCAAATATATCAAGTCTGAGAATTCCCATGTGCCAAGCCATTTTCTTTCTTGGTTCCTTGTTTTCTCGGGTACAGAATCTGACTTCTTGTGATTCTGGACGCAGATGAGGAGGCGGCTTGAATTGCATGAATTAACACCCTACTACCTAAACCCTAGAGTCTTTGTATTTCAGTTTAGTCACTGCAGTCGAAGGTAAAAGCACCAAAGGTGAATTTGGAGTGATAAGAAAGAATTTCTCAGCTCTATTCTCAGTTCTATTGTATCACAGAAGAGTTCTTAGTTGGAAAAAATGTTCCAGTGTTGGATCTGCAGTACTTTGGAGACCTCCAGCGCTATAAGGCCTCCTTGCCTCTCCAAGTAGCAAAACCAGATTTTGAAAGCTCTGATTTAAAGCAGAAACCCCTCCAAACATGCTTCCAGGTGGGTCAGTCACCGTCCCAGGTTTGGCCTTGGCCTGATCCTGTCTCAGCAGTGCCGGTTCACACAAAAACTGGCCTTTGAAATGGGAAAATGGGGAAAAAAAGGTAACGATAAACAGAGAAAGTGGTTCTGCACAGGGAAGGGACCAGTTTCCAGCATCAGCCCAAACTACCAAAAGCTGCCTTCCTTTAAAACCTCTCTTACTTCCTCTTCCTCATGCTGCTGCATACGTGAACAGAGCCCCTTGCTACCACGAGCCCCTTCAGAGTCGTGACACTGTCAGGAATGTGCAAGTGCCCTGCTACCGAATAACCCCAAGAGGACCATGCAAAGAGCAGGAAAAGCCATACCTCTGAGCTTCGCGATCATCCTTGGGGTTGTAGTTGGACAGGCAGTCCAGGATGAAGATCTGACCCCACTCCGTGCACTCATTTAAAGCCGTCAGCAGCTTGTTGATGTTCTGAGGGTTCAAATCCAGCAGGTTGCTGTTGGGATGTGATTCACTGATTTCCGACAGGGCAGCCACAGCGTTCGCTACCACCTGGGGGAAGAGACGGAAGAGCGTTCTTTGCTAGCGTGCCATCAGTGGCAGGGACAGACCTGAGCTTAGCAGGGGTTACACATGGGAAACAAACACTGAGATGCCAGTGTGTGCTCTCAGCTGCTCAGCAGCAGCCACCACACCAGTCACACAAGCCTTCAGGGACCCAGTGCACCCTCACAAACAACACGGAGAGCCCAAAGCTTGGCTCTAACCTTCCTCTTTGCCAAAATTTGAAGAGTCTCTTGGGGAGAAAGCGAAAGAACAGCAGCACAGCAAGAGGGGGGTGCCAACACACCCAGGACACACAAAAAGCCCGCATGGGTGCAAAGAACATTTGCTAGAGAAATTACAACTTGCAAGTATTTTTGTGGAAGATAATAAAAGTTAGAAGTCACCTCTGGACAAAATGAGGACCTGGGACCAAAACCTCACAAAAGGCTTCACTCTGGAGGGAGCGAGATACGGCATCAGAGTCCACATGGAACAAGAACACCTTGCCTTCCTGCAGGCTCCAAGCTTCCACTCTGGCTCATTTCAAGTAGGCAGCACCTCCCCTCACTTCCAGGAGATGCTCAGCTAACACATTCAAAGCCTCTAACTGCCCCACTTATTCAGGAATGTATGCCTCTTCCTTAATTTCCCCTTGGTAGTCCCACAGCACATAGCTTAACATGATCCAAGAAATAGCAACCATCTCCTGGGTCTCCATACCGTCCATTTGCCTGCTTTACAGAGTCTCACTTGTTGCTACATTTATGACGAGGTAAGGTCTTCTCTTTCCCAAACACGGATGAAAGGAAGCACAGAGAGGAGGCCTGGGGTCGAGCTTTACAAGAGTGAGAAGTGGGAGTGCAACACAAATTTCTAATCCCATACTCAGACTCATCAGTTATTACAGCAGAGGCCAGCGGAAGATTGTTAAAACAGGAGAGTTGCAGAATGTATAGGCAAACCCAGAAAGCTTGAAGACAAGTCTTTTATTCGTTTAACTAACCAGAAAGGGGATTTAAGCCTGAGTTTGACACACAAAACTTGGTATGCCACAAAAAGGCATTTTCGGGATATTGTACAACGCACATTGTGGCCATTCCAACTCACAGCGCACGCCTGCTAAAATGAAGATTTATAGCATCATTTTCTATAGGATTAGGCAAAGAAACATCCCTAAAATCACCTGATGCTTTGATGCAGCACACAGAAAACAGGAACAGCAGGACCAGAAAATTCTCTGCATTGTTCCCATCGCTGCTTGTCATCAAACCAACGCATTCCAAAGCCACTGCACAAGCACAGTAATGTTGGCTATTCTGCATTTCACACCTAGAGGTCAGAGATACGATTGCAATCCAAGATTTTATGAATTTCATTAGTCGAATGAGCCTTCTGTCACCAAACTCATTAGCAATCAGAACTACTGTCTTCTTGTACTGCTTTAATCAGTATCCTATTAAGATATGTTGCCTATTCTTCCCATTATTTAATTTGCTGGATTCCTGAATGGTTAATGTGACACAGCATAAAACTGAAATAAAAAACCGCTCTCATTTCATTATGTTTTTGAAGTTTATAAGTGCAGACAAATGCTAAGTGCAACCGAGGAGTTCCAAACCATTATGAAAAAGTACTTATAAAATGAAATAAGGACTTGGGAAAGAAATTTGAAGCAATTAAATAGCGGCAGAGCCAAAGCACAGCAGAAAGGTGCCTGTCAGTTGTCCTACAGAACAGGGCTGAGCTTTGGCAAACGTACAGGCTCTACCTCGGCAGCAGCAACTGGGCCATGCAGATCCTAAACCCTGGCGCGGGTACAAGCCAAAGCAGCTGCACTGAAGTGTCTTTCCCTGCACAGTGAGTGAAGCCTGTCATCGAATCTGCCACGGGCAAAGGATGTGCAGGAACACTGCTGCCATGTCTGCCTGGGCCACAGCAGCTGCAGCCCAGAACCTGGCTGACAACAAGGTTTAGCTTTTAGGATCTTTGTTTTCCTTTCAGGAATAGTGTGGCAGCATGAATGCAAGAGTGCAAATCGAAACTGAGGATGGGACACTACGTGGCAACCCACCAGATGTCCAACTTCTATGAAAAGCATCAATGAGAGTGTTAGGTGGCAAGAGTCGCTTAAGATTATGGGCTGTGGTCCCCTTGGGCGTCACGAAAATAGGGCTGGAAGGGGCTGTGGAATATTTGGAAGCAGCTCAGTTCTGCCAGGCAGGCTGGGATACAAAATCCCATCGTCCACAACTGCAGCTGGTCCTCACTGGCTCCCTCAGCAGAGCAGTGCTGCTGTCAGCAGACAGCGAGAGAAAGGAAGCAAAACGGGACAAGGGAAGGGAGGGGGAATATCTTCAAACTTTAATCACCGTTCATTAAAAAAAAAGTACATGCTGGCGATTGGTACTGAACATATTGATGTGTTATGGTATGCCAACAAAAATAATTAGCATCTTCAAGGCTTTTTAAACAGCCGCAGCACAGCTGAAACGAAAACAGATTTCAGGAACCAGTCCAACATAAACACTGGTTCAAGTACACACGCTCACCTCTCCATTGGCGCTGCCATCAGCTTCGTTGCGAGACAGGAACACAGAGCAGCACAAGCCAGCATGGCATGGTTTCATTCCAGTACACAGACTTCTACTTTGCTGACAGGTTTCGCTAAGTCATGGCTCAGGCAACACGTAAACAGAGCCTGAAGCGTTGTCCGCATTTTGGGATACTCAGTTATCCCTCAGGGATGGAGAAAAGTCTGTTAAGAACCAGTCAACACCAATTCAAGTATCGCATCACAGGGTAACCAAGTATGTACCGCAGCAGCCACAGTGTCACTGGAGATGTTCAGTAAGATGTATTGGCCAAAGAAAATCTACATCGTCAGAGCTGAACTGTAAGTCTTCAACTCTCTCGAGGCTTCTGCCTTAACAGCAACACAAGACAGTGAAGTCCAACTGCACTGAACAGCAAGCACAAGGTACGAAGCGATAAAATAAGCTATGCAACAGGTTGGGGTTTTTACCTTGAAAATAAATAGCAACAATGATACTTGCTGGTGGATAGACTGAAAGCAAAGCTAAAGCTTTACAAGAGGTATAGGACAAAGTCCTCCACAGAACTGGAGAAGTTTCATAGCCAGTGTCATACCTTGGCTGAAGAAAAAAAGTCACAAGCTTCTTTAGCAAAGAACCCAGAAGCTTCTTCTGCAAAGAACCCACAAGCTTCTTCTCTGCTTTTCAAAACATGCAAGGAGTTTCTTTTGATTGGAAACCAGCCCAGAGCATTTCACAGATTGCAAGGAGACTAAAAGAACAAGAAATGAACACCTGTATGGACTTGAGTTCCCAAAAATGGCAAAGAAAGCTAGGGTTGACCCACTGGCCAAAGACACACGAAAATCAAACAATTATTGACCAGGAAAAGCTTTTAAAAGCTTAAACTTACAAGTTAGCTCCATGGCAAAATGCCTCACTCGACTGACAATTAAGAATGCCATCTTTAAGCTAACAGCCACCAAGCAATGAGAATCAGCCTAAAAAACACCTAGAAAGTGGAAATGCAGAGCAGATGGGAGATTTAATAATAGTAATAATAGGCTCCTGGTTTGCTGATTCAAATCAGTTCACCCTGGGTAGACTTCAGCATTATTCAAATGCAGTCACAGCAGTGACCTGTTGGGGTACGGCTGAGCCGAATGACAATAAACCTGCTTTTTGGCTGGAACTTCCCAACAAATCTGGACTCTCAGAGAAGTGTCATTGGGATGAGAATAACTAAATCTCATAGGCTCTTGTTAAAAAAAATAAACCCTGCACTTAAAACTGCATTAGAGATTTAACAAGAGCCTAACATTTTTAAACCCACCTACAGACAAACACTCTCTGTAGCTGGAGAGACCAGATCTGACCTCATAGAGAACCACAGAGGTAGGAACTCTGATTTCCCAGTTATTTCTTTTGGCAGCTCAAACCTTTAGCTCAGAGCAAATGGTATAGAAGACACTAACAAGGAGGAAAGGGAGTGGGTGAAAACCTAAGTGTCTGCCCATTAGCCCACATGGAAAAGCTCTGCAGGGGTGGGGGACAGGAGGGAAGCTCAGCAGATCTAGAACGCTGAACAGCCAAAGCCATTGTATTTTTTTTTCCTGGCATCCCAGGCTACTTGGAAATTAAACCAAGTGTGTAATGGAGTTAATGAAGTACAACGTTCTGCTGCTAAAAACAGGAACCTCTGGCTCACCATCCCATTAAAGTGAGGAGAAAATCAAGAAAAGGAGGAAAAATTCAGAACCTCTGAGAGGATGCTGAGGAAAGGCGGCCCTTCCCACCGAACCTCGCCCCTCAAGACAGCCAGGTGCCACACGATGGAGAGGTGCTTACATTTCCAAAGAGCAAACTGAGCTTGCACAGCACATTCACACCGCTCAGCACAGACTCCCAGATGGGACACCAGGGGCATCGCCATGGCTGTGTTTCTCACAGGGCCACTTGTCCTCATGGCCAGAGACAATGCTGTGTGCCTGAAAGATTCCTAACACAAATCACGACCAACAAGCTCTCTCCTCTAAGTATAGCACCCCTACTCCTGCTGATGTTAATCATATCTTTCATCTACATGCCCTTCTCTACTCTGCTTCCCTAGAAATGGTCTAGGAACCATTAAAACAGCCCAAGCAGGCAAGCCAGAAAGCCTGTATGAACCTCTCACACTGTCAATGCATGTAATGTGTATGACTTAAATTAAAATCCTGGGAAACGAATGCATCCGCAGCCTGTGAACAGCCCTGGAAAGTACCAGTTCACCTGCGCAGCCGTAATTGTGACAGATTCCCAAGGCTCCAGGCAAGCCATTCATCTTCGGCTAATTCCATTGCAGGAGGCTGTACTTTAGTGCCTAAAAGGCTGAAACGGCACTACTGGATATGTGGCCAGGAACTGATCACGTCCCAAAAATTGCCTGTGTAGGGAAGATCTCCGACTGACTTTGTGCAAGGGGGACAAATTGTCCTGGAGGTGTCAATGAAGGGAAGTCCGAGCGCTATGCTTCCCGTGGCAGGCTGGCCCCAACTGGCTGTCACATCTCCCTGTTCCCCCTATGCACCGCAAAAAAACACCACTGTGACAGACAACACCACTCCTGCTCTCTGGTCGTTGCAAAATCTGATGTGTTAGTGGTAAAACAGGAAACCACCCCTCCCCAGTGTTGAACCTCTGGAGGTAGGTGGGCAAGAAGCTGTTTGGGATGGCTCCAAAACAAAGGGTTTTTCCGTGGTCCTGCTGAGCCCCCAGTGAAGGAAACGGAGCCCTGGGGTGAGCCTGCTACGCTTCTTCCAGAGAGCACCGCAGTCTGATCCCAGCCTGGACCAGGCACCTGGCACACACCAGGAAGAAGCCTTTTCAGGTGTTTTTGTAAGGTCCTTTGCAGCTTTCCTTGTGGAGGTTCTCACTGGCACCACACAGTGGAGGCAGGGCTGACTGGGACCCAGGCACCCAGCGAGAGGAAAGGCACCTGGGATTACGCAGCCCTGAAAATGGGGTGCAGAGCTGCAGCCCAGCACCGCCACAGCACTTTTTGACAAACAGTGCTTGTCAATGGCCAGATCAAAAAAGCAACATCTAAGCACGGCAACAACATTTCCCAGCCCCCTGGCTGACAGGAGAGATCCTGGAACCATCTATTCAGCAAGACTAGCGCTTTGGAAATTCGACACATAGTGGTAGCAGTAATTGGAAGGAGATGGGTCTCTGATAGATGAATTTGTCAATTAAGCTTTATAAATGAGGGGCCTGGGAGGACAGACTGCAGAGTCATGGATATTCATGCATTACATACAGGCTTGTTGCACCTCTCTGCCATAGTGCTAGCTTTCAAAGCACAGGGAAAAGCACAGCCTCTGTGGAAAGTGCTCAGGACCAGCACCCCTCAGTCACCAGCCTTCTACAAACAAACAACAAATCAGGTCTCGCATACAGGCTTGACATTCCCTCAGACCCATGTAGGAGCTGCTCAGGACAGCAGGCTCCTGCATTCTTCTAGAGAAGGGGATGCAGCAGCTCAGCCCAAAGACTGTCCCATCGGCAGAGCAAGTGGGCTCAGAGCGGCTAACCAGCAGTAAAGCCCTACAAGAAGTCCCAGTGTGAAGCCCTCGCTCTTTATCAGCAGAACAGTCTCGTTCACTGTACCATATCCAACACCGGGTATACAAAGCCCACCTAATAACGCTTACAAATGCCATCAGATGTCTCCCAGGAGGAAATATCTCCACCTACAGCACAAACAGATGAAAAAACCCACAAATCACACACAGGACCCACACAGACGTGGCTGGGGGACTTAAGAATACAGCTTCACTCTGCAAAACGTAGGCTAAAAAGAAGGAGGATGTTTCAGGCTGGCAGGGCAGCCAGGGTACCTTGGAGGCAGCCCCAGGATGACCATGTGCTGCTAAGGCACAGCCCACAGCTCCCAGCAATGTTAGGCTCTGTACTAGGATGTGAATTTTCAAGTTCCTACCAAACTTCATAAGCAGGAATCATGAACTCCTCCAGGAATAGTGGTTCACTCCTAGTTCTCTGTAAAACATCAACTGCAGAGGGAAGAAAGTACAGCTCCTTCCCATAAGGAACAAGTGCTTTTCTGTGCCTATGAATGTGGTGTTCCACCCCTGAAGTATAAGAGGAGTCTCACATCCCAGACAGCCTCCCACAAAGTCCTTCTAGGACTCAGAGGACCAACAGCTTCTCAGCAAGAGGCTCATTTCTTGGCTTTATTACAGAAGCAGAGGGGGGATAAAGTTTCTGCCAATACGCAGTGGAGGACAGCCCAGGAGGCAAAAGCTGCTTCTGAACAGGCTCAGAGCTCAGGATGTTGTCTCAGACAGACAGACTGTTGGCCAGCTCATAGGAAAAAGAACCAAATGAAGACCTTCCTCCTCCATAAGGTCACCCTGAACGCCCAAATATACACCCTAAAGTTCTGGCTGGCAGAGAAGGAACCTACCTGGCTTGCAGTTACAGCAGGAGAGATGTGAAAGCACTGTGATCTGTACTGATAGTTTTTTAATGTAGTCTGTGAACCACAGAAAGGCAGCACTGCTGGAGGGAATCGTGATTAGGTCAAGAAAGACTTCACCCCTGAAGCTGTCAGAGCTCAGCAGATTCCCTTCTTAGTGCAGGTTATTAAATGCTAAAGGCAAAAAAACAGCTGGCAAAGAAAGTTTAACTATATTCCACGTTCTTGGTATATTTACTAATCAGCTTGATATGTGATCTCAGTTTACTCTGTATTAATTCATAAGAGTGCTTCTCCCAATAAACTGCGACTTGTAGATGGTGTAAAATATGACCTATTATTGAAGAACACAGAAGTGCTATGTCTAAACAGGCCACAGAAACACAGGAGCAGAACAGCCACACCTGCAAAAGCTTTGATCCAACGCATCACAGCAGCAAAGCAGAATATGAGGAAGAAGAAATGCTACAAGAAGGCATTAAAAACCCAACAGCACCCAGAAAAGAACTGGGCAAAGTGACATCAACCTAACTTAAGCAATGCAGATAACAGGTAGATTCTCAAGAAAATTATTCCGTGAGTTAAGAGTTACCCCAGAAGGTTGAGGACTGAAAGTATTTGTAGAGAGAAGCGTTGTTCCAGTCAAATATTAAAAGACCAGTAAGGCTTAACATGGATTTCCTTGTATGTTTTTCTGCTAATATTTACATTCCTGCAGAGAATCAAGAAGTGCAGTGATAAAAGCCAGGAGGGACTGGTTACAAAACAAGGTGTCTAACGACCGACACAGCCTTGGTTCAGCTTGAAACTGCTGCCATCTCGCGGGCTCGCTCTTCACCACCAGGGCTCAGCACTTGCAATGCTTTGCCACGAGCAGTCATCGGGTCTGATTCACAGAAGCGTTAGAACAAGATAGGATCAGGAAAAAGGAGAAAAAAAAAAATATAGTTTGTTCAAGACTTCCGTGTGGCTCTGGCCACCAGCAGGCAGAACAGACCCTCCTCTCACACCTCTGCACACCCGCTGCTGCTGGGTGTGGACAGTTCTCTGCAGTCACCTCCCATCCTGTGTATGAGCAGGAGTGCACAACAACTCCAGGATATCACACACACCATGTTTTGTTCGAACATGAGGTTTATGGAAGGAGATGCCTTCCGAGCTGCGCTACAGCAAAGTTACCAGCAAGAAGGGCCCCAAGGACCGAGTCCCTGAGTCCTGCGGCAGTAAACCGATAGCCCAAAGCAGCCAGGCACCAGCTTTGTATCCACCCTGACCTGGCTCTGCTGAGCCCCACACAAGGAAACGCACAGCAAAGAATGACAAGGGTTTGCCTTACGACACTTCTGAGGGCTCCCTCTATGCAGAGAAGCTCTTCAGCAGGATCCCAAGGGACAAAGGGCAACCACGAGCACTTTAGGCTCATCTGTAAAATGAGATTAAAGACTGCCACAATCAAACTTCTGCAGCGTAACCGCCCAGTAACTGAACCACGCCCCTCCGTGCATTACTGCCCCGTTGCCTGCACAAGGTAAGACATCTCCTATAAGTCAGTTGAAACGCAGGAAGCCAGCAACTCATTCGGTAACTTGCTATATATATATATCCCTATTGATACATACACAATCAGAAGTTATTGATTCACCCAGAAGAAGCTGCAAATCTTCCAGAAGCAGCCCGTGCACTGCCAGCCTCAGGAGTCAGTCCTGTAGGCACAGCTACAGCCAGCGTGTCTGGAATGGTGCAACCTACACCTGCCCAAAGATCACTGTATCACTGAAGATGAACAACAGCCGGGTCCTAACAACACCAAAAGCCTTGATAAAGGGAGAAAGCACCGTGAAAATGCTCCTGCAGCACCTCAACAGGACTTCAGAGCAACACCCTGCACATCCCCAATCTCTGTTCACATGGTTCTACGATAAATTAGTCCAAAACTATGAAAAAAACCCAAACCCAAAATATCTCTGACAAGGTCACCTCCAACTTAGACATCCTTATGATGAGGGTGATTCAGCCGATAGAAACACGCACCCTGATCTCTGCACAATTACAAGGCAATTAGAGAGTGCCACAGATGGAGTTGTCACTCTGCCCAGCACCCAGCTAGAAAGCTTAGTGCTTGCTCATGTTCTAGAGACAATTACAAAATCATAATAAAACGCTTCTTGAAGACTATTTTTCAACCAAAGTTTTTTAGCTCCTGCTCAAACCCCTCATTTCTCAGTAGAAACCGCAAAATTCTGCCTGATTAAGTGTCTAACGTTGCCTATTTCCACAAGTCATTAAGAGAGGAGAAGCATTTATTAAACAAGTGAGTGTAGATAAGAGGTTGCAATGCTCGAGATGCACCATTTACAGAGGAAAAGGCCACAAGGACAGGTCCACCTGTACCACTCTTTTCTGTAATCCTTCCTTGTTGGCAATACTGATACATACATTTGACCTAAAAAGCGCTTCCAGGCAGGGCTGTGTTTCCCCTGATCACACAGAAATACCTTAATAAATATCAGACTGCACATAAATATAACTTATCCAGCAAACACAACTTCTGGCCATCAGGAACCCCCACCGATCTCACATGGAGAAAGCAGCAATGAGCTGGGTGCTTTGATTGGGGAGATGAACCTTAATTAGGGGTGGAGAGCTCCTGTACCTTTGAACGAATCACTGTGCCACAAAAGCATGAATCGCAAAGGGGATCAAAGCAATAAACTTAACTAAAGGTAATGTCTCTATCTACTAAAAATTGTATTCAGATCAAATATGGTATTAAGTCAGCCCTGATGAAATCTCTCCTCACATCCCCTTAAAAATCAAGAATATAATGCCCTGCCTACAGTAAAAGCTGGGAAGCCAGTACACTGAACTCCAGCCACGTGATCCTCTCAAAGCCTGCAGATCTGAACACACACCACAGGCCTCTCCTCTTCATCACTACCTCTCCTCCAAATTGCCCTCCCCTGCTGCGAATCCTCAGCCTCAGGAAGAGCAGGTGAGTTCAACAGGAGGCAGGCACTGTGATCCTGCACAGCTTCAGCAGCGGCAGAACTGCAATC